>NC_138844.1:4341275-6741275 GCF_965183815.1 Platalea leucorodia
TGTTTTTTCCAGGCGGTGATTGGCTTCTTGTTGTAGAACTGTTCACGTTCCTTTGTTCCAGAAAGATAAGCCTCTAAACCGGGCCTTCTTTCAAGACGTAGCTTTTTGCTACGGGTCACTTTCATCTTTTGTAAGTGTTGATTTCTAATCTTAAGTCTATTTTCATTGGTACAGGTTGTTTGCTACCATGGCGCAGTCTCTTCTACACCACCACGTTAATAATTAGGCAACTTTGTGTAACCTCTGGAATTCATCGTGCCTGACTTTCAGCCTGCGTTTGTAGCTGGACAAGGTTTCCTGCCACACAGGAGACGTTGCAATCAGTATCGCTTGGCAGTCGTTAGCACGGGCTATGTGATGCTTTGCCCATCACTGCTTTCTTTTGTGGTATGCCAAGTAGGGAGAGTGGTGTGATGCCTTGTTTAGCGTGTACGTTAAAATCTGAAAACTTACTCATTTTATTCATCCACTGGTTAGATAGCATTGCATCCCACGTTGCTCTTTCAGGTAACTTGCCCTTTTTTTTTTTCCTCCTTTTCTTCTTTTTCTTTCTTCAGCAGCAAATTCAGACCTTCCATTGTCCTTTCCAAGGCTTTGAAGAGTGCAGGAAGATAATGGTCTTTTCCTGTGCTTCATCGCATCCCCTTGTTTTATTGCTCCAATTATCTTTGTCCTGCTTCTTTTCTCTGCACTTTGTGCTGTTCTTGGATACTCTTTGATACTTTGCTGGTCCAAGAACCAACCACCCCAGTTTTTGAGACACTTAATTAAAAATATACTACTTTTACAGACTTCTGTAAGTTATCGTTTGCTGAATAAAACTTCCTGAAGACAAATATACTTGGAAATTTCTGGTGTAAACTACTGGTTTCTTAAAAGGTAGTTGGTTATCTTGAGAAAATGTAGAAATTGACAGGCTGTTTAGCAAAAGTGGTTGTGAATGAGGTGAGAATTATTCTTTTTCTTAAATGTAGTATTAATTATGTCCAGAGACAAGTGCTGTTTGTTATTTATTTCCAAGGAAGTAAGAGACTCGCAGACCGTACCTGGGCTCGCAGTGGTCCGTAAGATAGTATCTTGTATTTTGTTTCCCATGACTTGATATTTATGCCTGTACCTTCAAGTTTCTCCCTGCCTCTCCTGGCCAGAAAGAATTTTGACATCCAAGCTATTTACAAGATGTTTCCCTAAAACCTCTGCCTGCATCGCTTTTTAATTCACTCCTAGTTCAGAGGTGCCAGCACTGTTAGTGAAGAAGTGTGAACTGGTGAAGTGTTAAGTGTTCATGAGCGAATAAACACCGGGGGTGCCCTGCTGATTTCAGAAACTTAACTTTACCTTAAGTCAGCTGTGGTTCCTTTTAAAATGCATTTAATACTGGTCCATGCCAGCAGAGCGATTCAGCATTTGAAAGTGGAAGAACACATGGCAGTTTCTGCGGCACATTTCTAAGGATATATTTCAGTGACCTTTTACGTGCTTCCCCTGTTTGTGTGCTTGCTAAGCAGGGCAAGTGGCAAGTTTTTCCTTACTGGTAATTTTTGCAAAAGGCAGTGATGGATATTACCTGTTTTTTATTCCCATTATGACTTGCTACAGCAGTAAAAGGACCAGTGATACCATTTGATGACAAGTATTTGATGGTTGTATTGAGCTAGGGGTATGTTGGAGTTTAACATCTTTTTTTAACTGTATTCAACTGCCTCACAAAGCATCTGTAGAAAGCTTTGATATACTAGACTGAAAGTATTTTCCAAATACTAGAAAATCTTTAAAATCTAGAACCTTTGTCCCCTTTGGGCCATTTTAAAAGCATAATGAATGGCGCGCTGGCATGCAGCAATTCTATTAGCACCTTGTCATAACTTTTATTACCACCTGCCTATCCAGGCCATCTGGGAGGAAAGGATATAAAAGTGACAGTTACTCAGAGGAAATTAAATAGTCCTGTGTATCTCAGGCTCATACATTTGTCTTGCCTTTAGACCACAGAAGCTTTCTAAAACTTCTTTGCATCTGTAAGATGGAGGTAATATTTCGGTGCATCTTAAAATCCTGTTGAAACAGAGAAACTAGCTGTGGGAGTTTCAGTTTTTGCATTACACGATTGTCTATTTCCTTCCCCAATTATATGACTGATGGCTACAATCTTCTGGAGTTTGCTCCTTGGAGACCAGCGAAAGGTAAAGGAATTAGGATTAACTTCTGCCCTCCATCCAGGAAACCCTCCAACTTCTCAGTGTGTTCCTACAGGCTTGATGAATGTGCCATTGTAACGTAAACAGTTGTTGTCTCCTCTTCCCCTCCTTATTAATCCCTCATTTTCATGCCGTAAAGGGAGGTGTTACCACTAAATTTAACAATTTGTCTTCAAGAAGGACCCGCTGGAGTCTTTTAACTGTGTAATTACCTTTCGCGTTAAACCACTTCTCTGATGTGTGCGTAGAGATACTTAATTGCTTCAGTTTACCTGGGAAGTAGAAGTCGTCTTATAGAAAACTACTTATTGTCGATAAATACCATATGTGGAAATGGGTTCCTTATCCGAAGTGTTCTGGATCTGTTCCTTGTAATTCTTCGGGAGCCAGGGAAGGAGAACAGCATTGTGACCTCAGGGAGTCACCGGGAAGGTGCTGACGGACGCTGCTGCTGACTCCCCGGCCGTTCCTCACCCGGAGCTTTAGGGCGTCTGGCAGTGATGGGCTGGGCCCAAAACCCCTCTTGGGAGGAAGACTGAGTAGGTTGTTGTGGCCTGAGGTTTAATTCACACCTCTGTTTTGGCCGGGTATGTGGGGAGATGTATGGAGGGCCATAGTGGGGGTGTTTCAGAGAATTCACAAGTTATTTTAAGCTAAGTTATTTTTACTTTTCTTCATCCTTCTAATGCTTCTTAAATAAAAGTTGCATTATTTCTCACTCTGCATAAGGAGGTATTTTAAGAGAGACCTGAATACTTCTGTGTTGCAAGTAGTTTGAGTAAAAAGATGTTAGTTAAAAACTAAAATCGCTGAAACTAACTACAATTTTAAGGAAAAAAAAATAATTTCATGTTCCGCTTGTGTGTTTTATTTATTCCTTGTGTTTTCTTCTGGTCAAACCTTTTC
The DNA here is from genome assembly GCF_965183815.1 of Platalea leucorodia. Lineage (NCBI taxonomy): Eukaryota > Metazoa > Chordata > Aves > Pelecaniformes > Threskiornithidae > Platalea > Platalea leucorodia. Next base: position 4,344,380 of record NC_138844.1, read on the forward strand.
ATTAGGCTTAGCATCTTGTTGCTCAGTGTGCAGACAGGTTGCCGTCAGCGAGGAGGTGAGCTTAAGAAACTTCGTCCTTTCCCTGGCTGCTTATTATCCTCTCAGGAGTTTGTGTCCCCGTCGTTTGTGCCTGTGCTATAAAACAGATCACTAGAACAATGTAGATTAAAAATAGCTGTGAACAGAACAATGTAAGAGCCTGGGTGGAGTTGAGCAGTGCTTCTGCGAACCCCGAGGGGAAGGAAGAAGCTTGGGTCTCTCCTGCCCATGGGCTGAAACCAGCAAAAGGCGTCCCTTCCCCAGCCCTGGTCTCGCTGCTTGTGCTGGAATTTCAGGTTTTATCTGTCCCCCAAAGACTTGTGACTGGAGACAGTGAAGCGATGATGTTTTCGGTGACTGGAGACAGTGAAGCGATGATGTCTTCGGAGGCACGACTGAATGTTGCCCGTGGAAGGGCAGTTAGCTAAGTATTCAAAACCAGTGTCTGCTAATTGTGGCTTAATTTGAGTGACACCGAGTGGTTTAATTGAATTTCTTTGGAGGAATTGTGGTAATTTTACATTTAATGTAATAAAACCTGCAGCAAGTACCTAAAGTGCATATTGATGTCCCTTTCTTTTTAAATCAACATTTTAAAATATTTTTCTCCTCATTCCACATGCACAGCACAAACTGCAAATGCAAGAATTTTGTAAAACAGTTTGATTGGAGAGCACTCAGTTTTACATTAGTGCTAGTTGTCTGCAGTTTAGATCTTACGGAGTTAGTTGTTTGTTGGAAAAATAAATTTCCGTGGAGTTAAGTGTGCATCTCTGCACGGTTAAGTACTTATTTCGTAGCTCCTGATAGGCAGTATCTCTTTTTCAGTGTTCACATGGGCTCACTTGTGCTTTTTTAAAGGAAATTAAACCTGGGGAAAAAAAGAAACCGCACACTCTTGTTTTCCTATTTGATGATGCCTGTGTAGCAGCATTTCCAGGTACTTTCTGCAAGTGCATAGAACTCAAAACCGTATTTCCAGGTACTTTCTGAAGGTGCACAGAACTCAAAACCCGAGCACGCAGGCGTAGCCCGGAGTGGAGGCTGAGGGCAGCCTTGCTTGGCAGGGGCCTGGGCTGCAGCTGGAGCCTGCACTCGCGTGCAGACCTGCCCTGCAACTGCACTTAAAGACTCCAAATCACGCTGATAGCAGTTTGGGGGGAATTGTGTGCATAGATGTTTATGTCCTTACTGTGAATATTCTCCTGTTGTTTTGAGGTGTGGGGTTTTTAGGTATATATTCTCTATGCTTTCCACCATTTCCTTTCAACAACGGATGACTCGGCCTTCCTCAAGAGCGGGAGCCTCTGCTTTACCTTTCTCCTCCAATGAACCTCAATATCAGCCTTTGTATTTAAAGCAATTCGTATCGCAAGATAACAATTTTATGTCTTTTACTTGCCCTTTTTTTTGATCCTTTCGAGGACAAAACTAACAGCAATGGAGTTCTTGTGGTTCACTGGCTGTCCTGTGCAGTACGAGGCAGGCAGATAAATACCACCTGTGAAACAGAAAGTGTTTAGCAGAAGGCTAAACTGTAAGGCATGTGATGCTTTTCTATCTGCCAAAGTTATGAATCCTAGTTTCCGAGCCCATCTTTGAAGACGTTTTGTGTATCTGCCTTAGGGATCGGGACTCAGAAGTCAGAGATGGGTTGATTATTCTATTTTGTTTTAAAACTTCCCTTCTGGTAACTAGATTCCTGTTTTATCGGTTGTGCCTGTGTATTCATTCAGGTGTGTTGCAGTGGTTTTAACCCCGTATGTTCTCTGCAGATGTCAGTTTGACTTTGCACTTAGAAGTTGGGAACTTCACTAGCGTATAAAGGCAATGAGAATTTCCCTCTGGCCAAAGGGATTCAGTTTGAAGTAGAGAAATCGTTACCCACACCTTCCCTAATAGGAAGGCTTCAGGAGGAGGTTTAAGCTATAGGAAATTATTCTGTTGGTGTTACTGGAGTCACTCTGAACCTAGGGTTTTGTTTTGCTGTTGAGTTTGGGTTGCATGTTGCTACCTGTAGTTTTTTCAGATTAAGAACTTCATTTGTCAGATCTGATCTCTGAGAGTCTGAGCCTCTCAAAATGAAAACAGGGAGTAAGTTGTGAGTTGAAATGGTGGCCTCAGGGTAAAGTAGTAAATCCCAAGTCAAGTGAGGAGTCTCCTGTTTGAGTCTTGGACTCCTTAAATGAAATGATATGTTAGCCTTACTCCTATAAGGAGCTGCGTATTGAAAGAATGAGTGGAGGAGGTATAGCCCCTCTTCAGAAAACATATGGTAACACTTTAAAATGTTTAACTGTAACATATTTTGAAGGTGCTAGGGGGGAGGGGGAAAGCATGATGGCTTTAACTTGTGTCCAGTGAGATTTAACAGCACTCCTGAAGTTTTTTTTCTTTGTTCTTAATTTTGTTTTTTTTTTTCTCTTTTTGGGGACTGACAGGGTGAAGATCAATTATAAACATCTTCTGCTGAGTTGTGAAATTCTGTTTAATCTTCAAACTGGCGATGTCAAGGGTGCCGAGTCCTCCTCCTCCGGCAGAAATGTCGAGTGGACCTGTAGCAGAAAGCTGGTGCTACACTCAGGTAAGTCCACACCGTGCCGAGATATTCTTGACGTAACGCAATTAGAACCCGTGGTAAGAAATTTATTCAAAACAAGTTTAGAGTCTGGATTTTCAGACAAATTCATGCTTGCTACCAGTGAGCATTCACCAAGGCAACAGCAGAATGTTGTGCTCTGCCCTTGGCGGAACTTTGGAGGAGGCAGTTGGAGAAGTTGGAGTGGTCCAGCTGCCCCTGCCAGCCATTTCCAGACTCTGTTGTCTTGTGCTTGGGGGTTATTTGTCATGCGGATGACTCAGTAAAACTTCCAGGTTTTCAGTTTTGCCTTCAAGATGGCCAAGGTGAATGGGCATGACCCTAAACCGCCTCTTATCCTCTGTTTTAAGATCAAGGTGGTGAAGTTTTCCTACATGTGGACCATAAACAACTTTAGCTTCTGCCGAGAAGAAATGGGTGAGGTCATCAAAAGCTCAACCTTTTCATCTGGAGCCAATGATAAACTCAAATGGTAAGAAACAGAGCAGAGAGGTTCACCCCGTTTGTACAACTGTGTGAAAGAATTTGGGCTTCTATAACAGAGGAAATACATACAAAAATACTTGTACTGTGCACATGGGTTCTTGCTTCCTTGGATGTACAACACATGCACAGGGAGAAAGTACTGTGGCTTCAGCATAGTGTTTGGACACAAATGTGAGGATCTGGCTAGTTGCAGTGTTTCTCTAATAAAACATCAGAAGTAATAGAAGGCATAGCTGGAAGGGAGGCTGCATCCTGCCTTGAAGCAGAGACGTGCCCTGGAGGATTATTAATGTCTTAAGTTGGGGTTTTTTTGACTGATGTTTATCTTAACGAGTTTTTATAAGCCAGTGAGGGTCCACAGCCAGTGTATTCAAGCTCTATTTCAGCTCCCCAGTTTCAGTCCCTAATACTCCACATCGTTAAAAAGATAATTTTTGCCTGCACTCTAAATCCTGCAATTTAAGACTATTGCTACTGTATTACCTTTCTCTTCGTGGCAGCTTTTTGTGAAGTCGAAGACTTGCCATTGTTACTTCGATCATCTCTGTGGTCTATAACTCCTTCTGCCCACGAGTTTCTGCTTCTTAAAGATGACATTATTTCTACCCTTTTCCTTTCCTTTAAAACCTTTCTTATCTTCCCTGAGTTCTCAAGTAATTTCCAGTAACTGAGAGGGGACTTTGGTCAGAGTGTGTATCTACCATGAGTCGTGTCTGGCCTAATAGATCCATGGACACCTGGTTCCTTATTTTATCCCTTGTTGGTGATGTTAAGTGTTTCAGCATTTTTCTTTAAACCTCCTTAGTATAGATTGCAGCAAATTACCACTAAATAATTTAGTGTGTGTGTATGTGGTACAATTTGTGTTCCCTTCCTTTGGGTGGCAGACCTGTGCTTTCCTTGGACTGCTTTTTGTTATTAAATTACTTACCTTTATAACCTTTGCTAGTCAGATCTCATTCTAACGTCTAGATCTTTCTGATTTTTTTTTTTTTTCTCTCCTTGTGTGTTTGAGCTGTTAGTCGTTTGGCCTAGTTTTTGCTTCTTGTTAGATTCTGTGTCAAGTTTCAGGTCATGGAAGTGCTTATGAGTTAGCCTCTTCCTGCACTTACTACCTTTTCTTCACACAGGTGTATTCTTCTGGTTTTGCCCTACTATTATGTTTTTGAGAAACTGCCAGCCTTCCAGAAATCCGTTTTTCTGTTCAGTTCCTTCCTGTGGAATTTTACCTACCGTTTCTCTGGATTTGTTGCACTTTCTTGAATCTGTTGCCTCCATTCTACTATTTCTTTCACTTTCCTTTTGTGCAAGGTGACATCCAGGGTGCTTATCAGTAATTTAAACCATACCCCCCCCTCTTTTCCCCTGTGGGTTTTTTTGAATTGGTTTGCCCATAGTTACTACCTGTATATCATCATCTGTCTTGGAGATGCAGCACGAGGCTGACTGTAACACGCAGTTCCACTCTATTTACCTAGCTGTTATTTCCTCGTGGTTCAGTGGCTGTTAAACAGAACTTGTTTGCTGTACATTTTATTGTGAAAATTCTACAGTGCCCTTTCTTTGAAAGCTATGAATGACCTGCCAAAAACTGTTCCTGACGTCTCATTCAGATGCCTGCTTCCACAGGTGTTTACGTGTGAACCCTAAAGGTTTGGATGAAGAAAGTAAAGATTATCTATCCCTCTATCTGTTGCTGGTGAGCTGTCCAAAAAGTGAAGTTCGAGCCAAGTTCAAATTCTCCATCCTGAATGCTAAAGGAGAAGAAACAAAAGCAATGGGTGTGTAAAAACTGTTTCTGTCTGATGGGGTCAGTTGTTTGTCTTTTGCCATTTGATCAAGCGAGTCACTCGGCTGGTGTTTAAAGCACCATATCTTTCTTTCAGAGAGCCAGCGAGCATATCGATTTGTACAAGGCAAGGACTGGGGATTCAAAAAATTTATTAGAAGAGACTTTCTTTTGGATGAGGCCAATGGACTTCTTCCAGATGACAAACTCACCCTCTTCTGTGAGGTAAGTCTTCCTGTGCAGCTGAAAGAATAGCTGTTCCATTAGCTTAAGGCAGATGTGACCTTAGTTTTCATCATTGCTTTTAAGGAGTCAGAGGTATGAGGAGAAATACTGGATGTTTATATGGCACTTAGTTTTTATTTGTGCATGTGCGTGTGCGCGCGTGCCCGCCTGCGTGGCTGGTGGCTTTTTCTCTGTGTGATTCATCGCATTTCACTTCCATTTATTTTTTGTTACTTTGTATTTGCCTTTTACCTGTGATGATGATAGGAATTAAGCATGTTTGATTATCATTTCACTTCTGGTTTAGTGTTATCATCCATCTGTTTGTACTCCTTAATTTGAAACTCACTTGGGATAATAACCAGCACTAGCTCTGTAGTGGAAACTGGCCCGCCTATTACTTGCCTACTGAAGAAAGAAGAGTTTATTTTCCTAAGTGTGTCTATACAGCCAACAAAAAAAAAAATTAAGAAAAAGGGATTTTATAGTAACCACAACTTTCTGTTCGTTGTGTTTGTATTTTTCTACAACTGCTTACAAAATTATTATTTCACTAATACTAATTTCAGACAAAGATGCAGACAGTTATTTCTAAAACTAGATATTTAAGTTTAGAAACCTTAATGAGCAAATTTCAACTCTCTAATTTCGTGTCTTCAGAGCTTCTGCTGTCTTAATTCCATTGTCTTTTTAACTGCAAAATACCTCCTGTAGCTGTGACTTTTGCCAGAAGACAGGTAGAACAAGTTGTTCTCTCTTTGGATCTCCTGCAGTGTTTTTTATGGGAGTCTTTTCTTTTGCTGTGTTTTCTTTCAGGAGTGAAAGAAATGCTTCAGTCAGAGTTGTTCAACACCTGGGGGTTTTGGGGGTTTGGGTTGTTTTTCTTTTCAGTTCTGTTCGGCCATCATAAGCATGCAGATATTTAAATTAACAAGCATCTCCTAAAGGATGTGTATTCAATCAGTAGCATAAATTATTACTGTCATGGAGGGAGCCCTTCCTTTAATGCTTGTAGCAGTATGGGAGGAGAAGAGGACAGTGTCTTGGATGACACCTCTGTAGGTCTGGCAGTTACTCTTTCCTTCACGATAAAAGAGCCAGAAAACTTACGATTGTGGAGCGAAACTCAAAAATTAATGTCCGAGAAGGGAATTTGCGAGGTGCGATGTAGATAAACCTGAGATCTGCCAGTAGTCTTGGCAACTAGTACTAATTCAAGTCGCTCCACTCTTTACTGAGTTACTCCCTTCAAAAGCTTCAGCTCAGTGGTTTTGTTTGTTCTGGATGAAGAGAAAACTTGCTGCTGCCTTCACCTGGCCTTGATATCTTCTGTTCTCTCTTTCAGTTTGTTCTACAATCTAGCATGTAAGAAATTCCAAGTTTAGCGATATCAGAGGGGAAGGTTTTGCTGTCTGGAAACAGTTTGGCGAGAACTTTCAACAGCTTGGTTTTGGGGTTCCCCCCTCTCCTTCCCCCCCCCCCTTCCCTGAGCTTATAAGTAAGTCTTTTGGCATGCAAACCGGTGTGCCATATGCTCTCCTAATGCTTCCCTGCTGGCCACAGGTGCCGGGTGATGCTGCTCACATCTGTACTTTCAGCAAGCATGTTTTGTATGTAGGAACTCTCTGAGGAGTTAGCGATACTGGATGTTGAGATGCCTGTTGTGTGGGGATATGTTGGAGTTTTCTGTAGACCAGGAGGTTGCTGAGTGTCTCTGCTGCACCTTCTCATTGCTTTATTAAAGTTAAAAGGAAAAAGCCTTTTGCTCTTTGCTCGTGTCCAGTGCTGAACACAGATAATGTCTTGCTGAAAATACTGTTAAGGCAGAGAATGATGTTCCTTGTCAGGCATTTCAAATCTGACCTCATTTAGTTGTCAGTTTGGGGATTTTTCAACCTCTGTTTTGCAGGTGGGGTTGATTGTTCATATCCCAACTGCATTACTTTTTGCTGTTTAAATTATATTCCAGCATCATAGGTAAATATCATTCCAGTAAATCTCCAAAAAGAAGAGTGTTCCCAAAGTTATGGTAATAGCTCTCTTCTGAGCTAGGTCGCGTTGGTTTCCTTGCTAAGATGTTGAGAATAGCTTAAGCAAAACCTTATCTCGTTTGGTCTCTAAGGCTGGTCATCACTTGGAATCTACCAGTCTAAACTCCTGATGTAAAAAGCCACGTAATAGATTTTTCATGCCAGTAACGGATTTTTTTTCACATACGAAGAGGATTTAGTTGTTGATTTGATGACACAGTTCGCAAGTTGGTTTTGGCGGGTCTGTAATCAGTATTGGACTCCAGCAAGGCAGCTACATCTTAGAATGCCTTTTTAAGGAATCTGATGAGTTTTCATCCATCCTCGAGTCCATGTTGCTGGTCTAGATGTCACAGCGCAAAAAGATGATGTACCTGTCAAATTAATGACAAAGAATGTTAGCTTCCTCACATTTGTTCTGGCTAATCGTTTGTGTCCTTTGGCAAGCAGCATCTGATATTGGTTGGGTTTGAGTGTTGTATAGTTTGTACAAGATGTGTCTGCCATCAGAAACCCATTGGAGGTTTCTGAAGAGTTGGGGTATGTGCTTTCAGCAGGTAATTTTTCCTTAGAAGATGCTTCTGTCATCTCTCTTACTTCATAATTTACTTCTCCTTTTACATAACTGTGAAGCCCTTGCTCTCCGTTGTTCTTCTTTGGCCATGGGTTATTAATAGAACTGAAATTTAACTTGGACTTGACAGCAAATCCAGGAAATAGTCTCACGTATGCTTCCCTGTCAATCAGCTTCTTCCTTTATTCTTTGTTACAGCGGGGTAGTATTAGTCACTCTGATCTTTTCTAATTGGAGTCTGCTGTAGAAGGCGTATGATTTACTGAGTGTTTAACAATAATAGTTTGGTGCTGAATAGACTCTTAACGGTTCCCTTTGTGTAGGTTATTCATCAGCCAGTATGGCTACGTATGGTCCCTGCCTAACCGTGTATGCTTTAGAGCAGGTGATAAGGAATCCATCTGCCTTCCCAAGTCTTCCTAATGACTTGACGTAAAGCTGCTTTTTTAAACTTCAGTGTTTAGGGTTTTTTTTAAATTTTGTTTTGTAATGTGATGGAAGTGTTGAACTCCAAGAAATTTAGAACCAGAAGCAGCAAGATGTTTTGGGGGTCGGACGTTGCCCTTGCATACATGTGCGGCCGCAGTGCTCGGTTATAGAAGCTCTCTGTATACTTCATTTTCATTTGTACTGCTGTCTGTACTGCTGTCTGTACTGCATTATTGATTGGGGAGGGTTTCAGAGTGTTGATAGAAGGGAAAAACTAGGTCAGGTATTATGTCTGTAAAAGCAGAAAAATAAGGTTCCACTTCCTTAGGAAGCCATTAATAAAGTTATGATTAAATTGCATAGAAGTGCTGTTAATTGGGGGCTGAAAAGAAAAATCTGCTGGTGTGATTTAGGACTTTGGATAGACACTCTGGAGGAGCAGAGAACAGGCTTAAGGCAGGGTAGAAAGGATGCTTTAAAAATGTAGACATTTTTAATCATACAGTGATTCTGCTTGAGAGGTTTTGCATTTCCCTTCACCTGCCCTGGAAAGAAAAACTTCCTGGAGGGAGATGAGTTTTCCAGTGCGGGGTTTTGAGTTCGTTTGCTTTCTTTTCCCCTCCAGGTGAGCGTGGTACAGGACTCTGTCAATATCTCCGGCCAGAACACTATGAACATGGTGAAGGTACCCGAGTGTCGCTTGGCAGACGAGTTGGGAGGACTCTGGGAGAATTCGCGCTTCACGGACTGCTGTCTGTGCGTTGCAGGCCAGGAGTTCCAGGCTCACAAAGCCATACTAGCAGGTCGGTATTGAGTTGGATGGGCCTTAGCGGGATAGGAGACAACCACCTGATGGCAAGTGGGTTTTTTTGAGTTGTTACTTCTTTAAAGGAGACTTCTGCAGCTCTTTTAACTGCAGAGCTGTAGTAAAAGACTGTTTTGTGAACTGTTACGGGTAGAGAAGAAATACCTACTCCATTTTTAATTGCCTATCTCCTCTGATGGCGCTGATGGTAGGCGGATTCTTTTGTGGCTGTAGTGTACTATAATGTATTCCTAAAGCATTTGTAAGGAGAAGTTAGCACGTCTACAGAGGAATACTTTCTTGTAAAGTCAAGAAACATACCTTACCGCCCACGTACTCTTCAGCCTTGGTTGAAAGGACATAATAAATTCTCCCGTACCCAGTTTGAAGCTACGTCGGCCACATTACATTATGTCACAACCTATACTTCTTTACCAGCTGTACCTGATTTTCCCTAACTGCTATAGGAGAATTTCTCCTGCATTCAGTAGCAGGACAGTTGTTGAGGTGTTGGCAGGCTACGCTTAGCTCCTCCTGAAGAGTAAAAGAGCATCTCTAACTGTGTTTTATTTTCCCCACTGCCATAGCGCGTTCCCCGGTTTTCAGCGCCATGTTTGAGCATGAGATGGAAGAGAGTAAAAAGGTAAGTTCCTGAAGGAAGGAGAACTTCTCCGGCTCCGGCTAGGTGAATAGCTCTCTAGTCAACTTGTAGCATCACTGGTCAGATAACTTTCTTAGGTAGTGCTTGGGACTGTTGTCACCTTTTAACTCTTTTTCTCACATTAGATGCAGGTCTCTGCTTCAGCTGTCCTGAAGGGAGGAAGAAAGGGATCAAGGAGGCAATTGTTACCTTTGTTACTCTTGGGGAAAGAGTCTGGTGTGGGATAGGGAGAAGTAGAGAATGTGAAATACAACTTAGAATTCTTCTTACTCCATCCACATCTTTTTCTTTTCTTTTTCTTTTTTCCTTCTTTTTTTGCAAGTAGTACACGTTCTAAATAGTTTGTAGCAAATTTCTGAATACTGAAAGAGCTTGGGTATAAGGAAGCCTTTAGCCTCTTGTCAGGATCTTAATAAGCTTCATTTTTCTGATACAGAATCGGGTTGAAATCAATGATGTGGAGCCTGAAGTTTTTAAGGAAATGATGTGCTTTATTTACACGGGGAAGGCACCCAATCTTGACAAAATGGCTGATGACTTGCTGGCAGCTGCTGACAAGGTACAGTTGGGATTTATGGGTGTTCAGAGAACCAGGAATGACATGCGCCTTGCTTTACACAATGCTCCTCGGAGATTGCTGCAGTAAGCTTTTCATGTGATCGTTGTGGTCGGGCAGTTTCTTTGAATTGGATGTGGCTTATAGGTAAACCTGGGTGTAGTGTAAGATACCTGTAAGATAGGATATACATAGAAGATACCTATAGCTGTATAGATACATATCTTAACATGTAACAATCAGGAATTTCTGTCTCTACTGCTCATTTCTAAGCATTTTCTTAAAATTTCAGAGGACATCTCTATTCAGCGTAATCTAGCATAAGAGCTGGGTGTGAGAAGAAAATTTCAAGGTGGACCTGGTGATATTTTTTTTTAGCGTGATTATTACCAAACCTCAAAAGTAGTGTTCTGTCTTGGCAAACAGGGCCTGCTTCTCCTTCTGGTCTGGCTGGTATCAGCAGCTTCAAGAGATGCTCTAAAGTGATGGATAGCCAAGAGCGGGAGGGTCCTGTTGTTTATTTTCTTTTTGCAGTGGCAGTCCCTGCTGTTTATGGAGAGAAGGGGTGCACTGGAGGAAGCCCCATTGCCTAACCCGTCTGTGGTTTTGCAGGGTCCTTGCCAGGGAAGTGTCGGGGATGGTCTGACTGGAAGGCTGCTGGTAGTCCCCGTGTAGCAGGCGCAGCGCTGTGGCCTTGCCAGCCAGCCAGCCGCTGCCTCCTTCCCTTTGCAGCACCAAGGACAGAAGAGAGTGCTCTGCTGGCCAGTGAGCCGTATTAACCAGTGAAAATTCATAATATATAACCAAGATTTTATTTCCTTTTTCTTTTTTCTCTTAAAAGTGAACTTAGTGCTGGTGAAAGATGCCAGTTTGACAGCACTGGAGACTAAAGTCCTGAATTTATCCATCGAACAGGTTCAGCACGGGTAGCAGCAGTGCAAGATTCTCCACACTGCCCTGCCAATGTGCCTCAACTCTGACCTGGAGGGACCACCTCTAGGGGTGAGAGCGTAGTTCAGTCTCCATGCTTCTTCAGTCCTTGGATTCTCTTGTGGGTGCCAGTTAGGGTGGTGGATTTTAAGATGTGGATGCATGTAACCTTGTTCCACGCAACCACCACATGGCCATCAAATTCCCTGTCACTGCAGACCTGGGCTTCATCAAAAATGCTGATTTGAGAGGTGAAATGCTCCATATGCCATTATTACGCCGCTGCAACTAGAATTAAAATGGGAAATAATGCAAGGAGATTCTTGGCCTGATTATAATCATTGCCACATATTTTATTCAATATTTAAAGAGTATTGACTGAGAGCTTACATACCATCTTTAACTGAGACAAGCCTAAGTAAGAAGCAGTGCATTAAGGACAGAGTAGACTTTGAGTTTCCTGGCTTTTAATGTAGGTTTTTTTCCTTTTAAACTCATTGTGTGTCTTTTAAAAGCAGAAATAAAAAATCTTTCATGAAAGCACATAAAACATCTAATATTTACTCAAGAGACTGAAACAGCTTCTTCTGAGTTCCTCCTGTCTCTTGGGGAAAATATGTAATTAGACCCAAACCAAAACAAAGCACGTCTTCTCAGCCCAGGAGATACTGTTTCAGCCTCTTGGGTAAGTATGCTGTTAGGTAGGGTGTTTTTTTTAAAGTGTAATTAAGAAAGGGGGGAAGGGGAAATCTCGGTACCTGAGAGACCAGAATGGCTACTTCTGCCCAACTATGTAATTAGAAGCTGAGCTATTTGTAACGAAAATCGAAATAAAAATTGTACATGCATGGAGGAGAATATTCAATTTACAAAAGGAATAATTTTAAGCTTCGTTTGCTGCATTTTAAGCTGCTGACAGACAATAATATAAACTAATGGCTTGCCCCTCATTTGAAACTGTTTTAGTTATTGATACAGATTAAGCAAGTAAATTTGATTTGCCTTCTCAGATGTTCTGGTGGGAGAAAACTGTCCTGGTTATGAGTGCCATGCCTCAATTGAAGTAATTATTATCACCGAGTCTTAAGTGAAAAAATGTTTTTATAACCTAAAATTACTCATTTAAATTTAATCATAATGGGATGAAAATATCAATCAGAATATAAAATCAATTTATTGTAATAGTGCTTATCATATGGCAAGAGCTCCCGTCATCATGCAGATGAGCTTGTTACCAGCTCGCTGTTCAGGTTGACAGAGCCGTCCTTACAAATCCGGTGTCTTTTCCAAATGCAGCCTCACATAGTGAAGAACTTGTACACCTTGTCATCTCTAAGTTGTCCGAAAAAGCCTTATAAACGATACGAAGGATACTCTCAAATGCAGTTATCTGTCAGATAAATAAAAACTAACAATCTTAAAGATCTTTATTTTAGAAATGTCACTCAATGTGAAGTCATAACGTGAAGAAGACTTAACTATGTTTAATCTTTAGGACAATTTACATAGTGCTGATGTTATTACTCGTGTAAGAACTGCATTAGAATTGACTACTCTCCTAATGCCTGTGAAATGTAATCATGGGATCTAGAATATTCAGAACTATTCAGAAGTATTCGCTTTGTTTCATCCAAAGAACCGCAAACCCCATAATTAGATCACACAGCCAAGATTTTCAGAAGTATCTCAGTCTCACAGTTCCCAGCTCTGATACTCTAAAAGACTGAGGTTTGGGGGTTGGGTTTCATTTCTTGATAACGAGTGGCTTAAAGTTTTCTGAGTATTGACCTTTCTGAAGTCTGCCCAAGACCACTGTGTTGCTTTTGAAAATCTTGGCTGTGTCTGCATGTTTCAATACTGACTGAAGTGCTGCAGAAAGTAGAATGTGAAATTTATTAGACAGCACTCTTCTTCTAAGCATATCCTTTGAATTTCTCGAACCATTGACGTGGCCCAACCCTGTGGATCTGAAAAATGTTGAGGCAAATGCACAATTGAGCGGTAGAAACTCTTAGACTGAGAATGTGAAGTTGGGCTAGAGCTTTTGCCGCGGCATTACAGACATGCTGTGATGTTTCATTTCCAGCTGGATAGCTGCAAGAAATCAGGGGCATTTGTTTAACATTGTAGTATTAAAATAGAAGCCTGTACTTGAGCAAGGCTGATCTTAATGTGCAGGTCATTAATGGCAAAGAAATTGAGTGCAAACTGCCTAAACATCACCAGAACATCTATGGAGCATTCACTGTTAGACAGGTCTTCCCACTGAACCCGGGTAAACTGTCATGCAGTAATAGAGTGAGAAGAAAGCTTTGCCTTTAGCATTCTGTGCCTTGAAGTAACCGAGATAGGAGGTATTACAGGTGACCTGAAATTCTCATTTCAAAGCATGAACACAGCACCAGTAAGCCTGTAACACAAGGAGGCCGGGATGAGAGTTATGGTGGGTATGTTTCCTCTCCATTGCTTTCCTCAGGGTGGGCACATCATGATTCTCCTTCTTTGCTGGTCGCTACTTCTTTGAGGATAGTTCAGATGCGTAGAGCAAAGCAGAGGTCTGTTCAGCGTAAGAGTAGTTTGTTACTGAAGAGTGAAGGAGCACAAGTAAGGCTTCACATCAGGCCTGATGAGGTGTTTTCTTCTTTGTAACTGTACTTTGGCTTGTATTTTGCAGTATGCTCTAGAGCGTCTGAAGGTGATGTGTGAGGATGCACTGTGCAGTAACCTGTCTGTGGAAAATGCAGCCGAGATCCTCATTCTAGCTGACCTCCATAGTGCTGATCAACTGAAAACTCAAGCAGTGGACTTCATTAACTAGTGAGTTTACTTTTGTTCCAGGGTGCAGCACATCTAGAGGAAGGTGTTATTAGCAACAGGGTTCACAACTTGTGAACTGTCACATGCAGGGTTGATTCTCCGCTATTATTTTTCTTCTTTAGTTCTCCCATTGTGATCCTTCATTTATCCGGCATCCCAGAAGTGGCACTGCCCTAAGGGCAGATCAGTCCTGTCCTGCTGGGCCTGTTCAGAGCGTACGGCAGGACTGTCTCTGTGAGCGATCGTGGATCTCTTCCTAAGATGGCAAGAACTTTTAGGCAGTAGAATATCAGGTAGACCCTGAGATTGAGGGACTGTTTGCAACTCGTAACAATTACAACAGACCTTTCAGTAGATGTAAAATGACTCGTCCTATTTGTCAGTTAGTCCTATTTGTCAGTTAATAGAGTTTTTCTCAGTACTTTCTATATTGACTTAAGATACTTCTGTGCCGAGTAGTCAGGGTAGATGAACATTGTGTTCCTGCTGTTCCACCTGGGATCGTGTATGTTTGAGCTTTTCACCTTTAAGTTGAAGGACTGTCCAGCGTACAATCGTGCCAGCAGAGGCAAAGCTCACAGTCTTCACAAAAGATACCTAACATAGATCTAGAGCCATCCTAAAACGGTACACTAAAAATGTCGGGTTTCTCAGGCATGTGGAAAGAATCTATTTAGTTAATCCTTTTTATCCCCAGTTGATAACTTCAGATTTATTCTCTCTTATTTCTAGTCACGCTTCTGACGTCATGGAGACATCAGGCTGGAAGTCTATGGTAGTGTCGCATCCCCATTTGGTGGCTGAGGCGTATCGCTCTTTGGCCTCTGCACAGTGTCCCTTTCTGGGACCCCCACGTAAGCGACTGAAGCAATCCTAAAGCCCTGTCTGTCACACCACCCCATGTTTTTCTGGAAGCAGCATCAGCTGTTGCTGCTGTAACCTTGACCACCAGGTAGACAGCGAAATCTGTGGAGCTTTTACTCTGTTGTTGCGGGGAAGAGACTGCTTCGTGACACCCAGACTTTTTAAAACAGCACCAAGTAACTTGGGGAGAGGGGGGAGGGTGGGCCTGGGGCTCTGGGGCTGTTCAACCTAATGAATCCCTGTCGCTGCATCGTCTGTGTGTTCCCTTCGACTCAGCTGAGTCAATTAAGTACAGGGTTCGGTTTAGGCACTGACCCAAGTCGGAATAACCCAGCAGTGGTACTGGGGAAAACAACGTCTCTGCGTCTGGCAGCACAGAACAAATCGTCAGATGCCTGGAGCAAGAGGACATTTTAGCTTTGGAGAGTATTGGAGGGTTAAAAAGAATTTCCAGTGAGGTTCTGGAAAGGAAGTACCTGATGGGAGCTCCAGTAGTATTTATATCAAAAAAAAAGAGAATTTAAGTCCTTCCAGCTGAGCTAAAAACTGGACGTTTGTGTAACTCCTTATTGCCATCCAGCAACAAGAAGATCAGTTTCTCTGTTAGTAGCACTTGTATGTTAATTGCAAAAAAAAAAAAAAAAAGAAAAAAAAAAAAAGAACCCCCCCACCTTTTATAAAATGACAGGTTGAAGTGAAATGAAGTGAAAGGGGACAGTGAAAGGCTGTGTGTTCCGGAGGGTGTGAATAGACTGAAGGCAGCCTTTGGCAAGTGTGTATTGGTTTTGAAAGGACTAGAAAACCCTTGATCTGGAGCGTGCTGTCTGACAAGAACAACGGTTACTGTTTTTAGATATTGTGGGAAATGTTTTTGGCATTTTTCCCTGCTTTATTTCCCTCCTCCCCCTTTTTTTAAAAAAAAAAAAAAAAAAAAGGAGAAATTTTATTGTTTATGAACGCTGTGTCAAAAGTTCCTGTCCTGAGTTGCTAAATGATTCTTAACAACTGTTTGTACCTGACTTGCAGACTGTATAGGAGCCAGTCCTGTTCCTTTCTATTAGTCGCTCTTCTTACAGGGAAGAAGTTTCAAAATAGCTGGTAACTTTTTTTTTTTTCCTTTTTGAAAATATAAATAATTACTATTTTGTACTGTGTGGTATCTGTTGTCTTTTTTTCGTTTGTTTCATTTTTAAGACTTCCCAGTTTAAAACCATCTCCCAAAAGGTTCCGTTTCAGTCTGCTGCCATATACCGATAGCGACATGCTGTTCCTGGAACTCGGATGGGATTGGAATGTTGCACACAAAATTGCAATGCAAACCTGTGTTATTTCTCCTGGCAGGTATTACCAAAATACTAGAGAGCATTGGTTTTAATAATAGCTGGGTGAAGCTGACCCATGGTCCTTCCCTCTTTAGATGTGGGAAGGGAGAATAGTACACTAAGGCATCTGTTTTATAACATGAAGGTGCAACGCGGGATGTCTGGGTAGGATAGACACCATCCGTTTATGTCATCGTTAGCCCCAAATCCCCAGGGAGGTTAGATTGAAATACGCAGTGCCAGGGCAGTGCCAAATTGATCTGACCTTAAGATGGTCAGGTAGGGCGCGTAATGGATTACGGAGAATAACTCTGTTTTGTCGAGAAAACAGATTAGGTATCTGTTGTCTCTGATTTTTCATTCTATTATCATACGTTCTCTCACAGCCTCTTGTCCCTTGTGTGAAGGAGAATTCCGTTCATACGCTCATGTGTTTAATCTAGCTGCTGTCTATTTTTATCGAAGGGTGACTCATGAGAGGGTCCCTGCCCCTTTTTGTGTTCCCCCACCGAGGCTCTCATCATAAACACACAACCGTCTGTATAGTAAAGCCTTCCTTTTACGTGATTCACAAATTCCCATATTACATCTATTGCTCGAACGCCACTAATTCCTTTTATATTGGATTTAGTGTGCGTTTCCTTTTAGGTAAGCAAAGCATTTAGTCATAACGAGATTCTCCCCGCTACCCTGTCAGAACTCAAACCCGGCATTTCTAGCTTATAATTGCATACAGACATGAAAAGTTCATTGCCAGGTAATTGCAGAAGTTGTCTGCGTGGCACAGCGATGTCTAATTATGCTGCGGTAACTGCAGCGTTTACTGAAATGTTCAAACCTGAAGGAGACCTTTTATCCTTGTCACGTTAGAGTGACCAGCTGTCTGGGGAGCTGCCCCTAAGCAGACATGCCGAGGAGAAAGCAAATGGGTGTTCACGTTGCCCGTCCTCCACCTTTTTTGGGGAGGTATTTACAGAAAAGCGATACAGATCTGGCAGCCTCCTTCCCCAGAGGATGGGGAGATACCTGCAGGAAAATAATCTGTTCTGGGCCTTGTCTGTCCCAGCCCGTCCTGCGGAGCCAGCCACACGCTGTCATGGAAGGTCTGAAATGAGATCCACGAAGGAGGCGACTTGCTCAGATTGTTCCAGTTGCAGGTGAAGTAATGATTTATTTGTCAACTTCACTTTTTTTTTGTTTGTTTTTTTTTTTGTTGTAAATGATACAGCTGAAGCCATCTGGTTATAACAACATCAGAGCTAGAGCATACTGTTCATAAACCTCCCACTGACATCCTCCCCTCCCCAGATCTGAAATGTAATTCAAGTTAACTCACAATCTGTGGCATGTGTTGTTACTGCAGAGCTGTCCATGCCAGTTGAACAGTTGGAGATTTGAATTCCACAAGGAGATGGCATATTTATCAAAACAATGTTTCAGAGAGACATTTTTACCAGGTCTTCTGAACCACAGCATAGCTACCACGGGTCCGGATTCAGAATTCAGGTTGGACCCTGCGCTCGAGCTTTTAATTCCTTCTCTTCCCCCTCCTCGAGGGTGTTAACAGAGAGACATTTCATCCCTGCGCGCAGTCTTTCATGGGCTTCCTTCTCCCTATTATCTCCTTGCTCCTGCTTCCTCCGCTCGCTTTTGTGCTGACCTGCGAGGGTTGCAGCCTTCATCTGGGCGTGGGGAGGAGACGGGGAAGGAGAAATACCTCAATGGATCCCTGACCTCCTCCGCAGCGCTAGGACGTGCGTATGCCCTACACCCAGAAGCAGGCGGCTCGCTCTCAGGATCCGAATGCCAAATATTTTTTACTGGCCAAAAGATTTCTTTCTGGCTGCCCCTTGGGTTTTGTTATTACAGACTCAGATTCTATTGAGGTATTTTTCTTATTGTGTGAGTTTTTCCAGATGAAAGGAAACAGCTTGTCTGCTCATGAGCAGAACAAACAGCGGAGTGGGGAGAGCTGCTGTGCTTTGAAACTCTCTCTGGCTTTGTTCTGGTTCTCAAACTGCTGTTAAGGACACAATACCATCTCTCTCCTCTTTCTTTTTTTTTTTCCCCTCCTTTTTTTTCCCCTCCACTTCCTTGAAGGAGCCAAAGAGTATTTTTTTTAAAAAAAAAACTTCATTTCAGAAGGTTTCTCAACTTCCGTGCAATTTATTTTGCAAAAGGCTTTGCTACAATAATTATCTTGTTCAGTCAGCTTGGGCCATGCAGTTTTTCTTTCTCTCATGACTGCCATTTAACTTGTGTTGCAGAATTACTTAACTCATTTATTTCTAATGACTTTTTTTGGTTAATCTAATACAAAGACATTTAATTATAGAGGGTGTATTTTTTTATTTTTTTTTTTTTCCTGACCTGCTGCCCACTTGGATCTTTGGCTGCAATTCCAGACACATGCTGCAGCAAATTTTGCCTTGGCAATTCCAGTTTCTTTTCTATGTTACATTTAAAGTTAACTTTAAAACTGCCAATGGCGGTGCTGGTGGGTGCACAGCAAGAGGGGGTGCAGCGGGCGAGCGCCAGCTCGATCTGCCCAGGAAGACAACGGGCAAAAGAAACCGGGAGGCAGGAGGGGGGAAAAAAAGATGACAGCCCATGAAATAGTTGGGGAAATAAATCGCAGTGACCTGGAAGGCTTTTGGAAAATATATAGGATAAATAAAGCAGGAGCAGTTCAGTGTAGGAGGTGGCCTTTTAACCCAGTTGGGGTTTGTTGGGCAGAGTGCAGGGCAAGAAAAATCAGTTGAAATTTGGGTTACGTTTAGGTTTGGATTTTGCATCTTGCTCCTACTTGATACATTAGGCTTTGTCTCTAAGACTGAATTATTAAAATCACTTGAGGAAATGTGTTAATTGATGGGGTAAATTGGGAAGGGATGGAGAGAGGATTGCAATTATTCCACCAAATTATGAAAAATCACAGGCAGGAGAGGTATAAAATGTAGGGCTCTTCTTTGAATAATTGAAAAGCATCAATGGCCAAAAAAAAAAAAAAAGTAGTTAATCGAGATGGTGGATGATAAACTGGATGGGAACTGGAACGCTTCCCCCAGCCCTCCAGAAGAGAAATGATGTCCTGTGTTACGCTGGAGTATTTTTCTCTAATCCAAATGCAGGAACATTACTTTGAGCTCTGCCATCGGGGGAACCGAGCAGGGTTTGAAGAGAAAATCGTTGACTCTTGCCACTGGGGAGCAGTGTTGAGGACGAGAACTCTTCAGATGTTCGTACCGAGCTGCTAATGAAGTTTTCCGAGCCTTGAAATAGCCAGAGGTTGCACATCTAGGAGTAATGGGATGAAAACAAACAAATGAAAACCGTTTTCAAACTGTCGTGCCACTTCTTCTGGAAGGCTCCTGGCAGCCGCAGAGGTTTTGAGTCATATAAAACCTACTAGAGAAAGCACTTCGTCAAGCAGGGATCTGGTTCCGACACGGGGAGGTGGGTGTGCTGCTCCTCGATATTTAATAGCGTGGCATCCTGGACAGTGACGTCTTTGCTTGGATGTCCGCAAACCTCTTCCTCGCTGCCGCACCTAACGCGATAGCCGGAGTGCTTTTTATCTGCTTTCTTATCTTAGCGTGGTAAGATGAAGCAGTGTAAGCATTAACTCTTACGATTGTTATATCTCTTAGCTGGGGCGAGTCCTTTTTTCCTGTTCACGCCTACTTATTTCAGTCTTACGGTAGGACTACAAGGTTTTGGTTGCTTTTTTATTTTGCGTTAGGAGGAGAGTTTCCCACTGTTGATTCCGGTTGTTGCTGCATTGCAGTTTGTCCGCGTTCCCTTTCTTTCCCACTAACTTTTTTCACTCCTCTAGGCAGGTGGCGTTGGCAAAATTATTGCTTATTCTTGAATTTTTGCCAGACAACAAAACACTCGACAAAAATAGCTGAACAGGATGTTGAGTTTTTAGTCTGTGGCCAGGTTACAGCTCACAGCCAGCTCCGGCGGTTGTTGGAGGCTCGTCAGGGGTTTCACCCCCGTCGCAAGGACAACTGGCCGGTGCTTTTTGTGGCCAGCAATGAGAGAGCTGGGAGTTTTCTGTAGCCTGTGTTTGTGGCTTTGGGGAGATTGGCTTCTGTCCTGCACGCTGTACAGCAAGGAGACGGCAAACTTGGGCGAGATAATTACCATGCCTCGCTGTCCCGGTGTGCTTAATTGAAATAATGGTGTTCTGTAATGGTGTGTTCACCCAACAGCAGCCTCAAACTTTGTCTTAAGATAGATTAGAAGGGAATGGAATAGAGTGGAATATTTTCAGTTGGAAGGGACCTACAACGATCATCTAGTCCAACTGCCTGTAGCCCTGTGAGGCTGAGACACGAGTAATTCCTTGCGTGCTTGCTTCTGCCTACGTGGGCTGCCGGGAAACCGGTTCACGTGCTGTACGTGCCCTTTGCGATGGCTGTGCTGAGGGGCAGGCAGTAACCCCGTCGCTCGCGGTCACCCCTCGTGACTGTAAAACATTTAGACATAAATGAGCAGGAGATGCTCTGATGGGTTGTAATAATTTCTCTCTCTAGAGGATGTGAAATTAAAGTGCCTTTTCTTTATTCTCCTCTGCCCAGTGTGATGTCACTCCTAACTCAGATTCTCCTGAATTAAAAAAAAAAAAAAAAAGAAATAATAAAAAATAAACCACCTTGCAGATTTGATTCCTAATGTGATTGTGCCAGATGGTAAAACCTGAATTAGGTAGCAGACATTACTTAGCTGGGGCCTGTAAACAAAACTGAACTACGAAATATTCTTTAATGAGCTAGATTTATTTCTAGGTGCTGAAGCCTCAAAAGGCAAGGGAAAAAGAGGCATTTCACATACGGTAAATGTTTAAATAAGCCTTTTCCTTCCTTTCAGCACCGCAGCAATAACTCCATTCCATTCCAGGGCTGCAGGGACTTCTAAAACGCATAATTCTGTGAGGTTATAATTATTGTGGGTGCTTTAGCGTGGCGTGGAGCTGGGCTGTAGGATGTAAGCGGTGTTTTTGTTACATTGATGAGTGGTTTGCTTTTTAAATCTTGTCTATATATTCTTTGACGGCGTGGTTCTCCAAAATTAAATTGAACAAATGCCTTTTACCTGATGCCCATGAACGAGCGCTGCTCTCCTTTGGCACTCCTCTGCCGGCTGCGATGATACCGAGTGATGGATGGGTACGGGTAGATATTTGCAGCGTCAGTCCAGCAGCGGCTGACGGGCAGCCTCATGGAGGTGAAATGCTGTGGATTTAAAAGCCGCAGCTGTTTTGACTGGTGGCTCCATTTGTGTTTCCCCTCCTGCCCCCGGCACTGGCGCCTCGTGCTGCTCCGCACTGCGCTCTCTGCCTGCAGCATGTGGAGAGGAACTTCTTGGGGTTTTGATGTAAGCAGACTTTTCCTGGTGGTGAACGGTCACTAGATACTTAAAATACGTGTTATTACCTTCCCTCTAATATCTGAAACCTCTGGCTATGGATTGGCGCTATACAAAAAGCCTGTGGGTGGATGCTTCTGTAAAATGGCAATGTAAGGAGGAGAGAAAAGGCTTTAGAAACAGTGGGAGGAGAGCCTGATGCATCGGAAAATAGGTAGGCTGTACATAAGTATAGATAACGCGTACCATAATACTATATTTTTCGGAGCTCCTCAGTTGTTTTAAAAAAAAAAAAACAACCAACAACAAACCAGCCCAAAACTTCAAACCTTTGCTATCTTTTGGCTCTCAGTATCTTGCCAGAAATGCTTTTCTTTGATAGACGGAGGTCTATCAAAGACGGGGCTCTCGGAGCACAGTCAGTTTTGACATTCACAGGTCCCACCACTGGCGGTCTCAGCAGAAAGCCGTGCCTAGACTGGGTCGTCGTGTTTATTCCCCGTTTGTTAGCATGGGAGACTGGGGGATGCTTGCATTGCCACTCCCTCTGCTCATGCTGTTCTTGGCAATGGATGCGTGGCTAGAGAGCTGCCAAGAACAAATTGGGCCAGTACCTTGTTTTCAAAGGTTTATTGGATGTTGCAAGCATGCTGTAACGTCACATCTTGTGGTCAAAGAGTTTTAAGCAATTTTAAGCGCTGCTTCCACCTGTTTTCCAAGCTTCATTCCCAAAATAGAAATAAAAAAATCACGAGAATGCCAAGCCCACCCTTTTACTCGTAAAAATGTAAATGGGAAATTGTGTCTTCTGAGACCTGCTTATGCTCTTTTGGTGCTTTGGGGATGAAATAGCCCTCTTCCAACCAGATGAAGAGGGATGTTTTTCCAAAATTCAGTTCCATCCCTAGACACAAACAACCCTGTGTTACAGAAACAGACCTCAAAATGCGGAGTTTCACAAAAGAGTAGCTGTGGGGAGATTTCTTCCATCAGCACCTCTTAACCACGAGTTTGTCGCTGCTGTCTGAGATCAGCCGTAGAGAGACTCCTTACAGTGGACCCCAACTATGATTTATTTCTGTAGGGCTTTTCTTAGAGAATAATTTTAAAAGAGAGCAGAAAAAATAATTGGGCACATCCTTGTGTCCCAAGACAAGATTATTTTTAAATTGGGTTCGGACCTCTTTACTGGCATTAACTGGCAAGTTATAATCCATAAAGCAAAAACACGTGGATCTTCTTCAGGTGCCTTGCTGTAGCTTGGGACTTTGGGAGGACGTGGGTTAACATACAGGCGTCTCGTTTTCCAGCTGATTTACTTGTGTGTGTTGGCACTTCAGATCTTGCTGCTGTTTACTTTCAATACACAAGGGGAGAGATCAGGCAAAATTCCCAAAACTGTAGATAAAATTCAGCCATTTTTAGGGGTGAGGAAGAGGAGTGGCAGAAAGAAACGACTGAATGGCATTTACTGCTTATCATTGATAAGTATATGATACGATTGATAGCTGCTCAGAAAACCTTTCACTTGTGTCCACTTTTTTTAAAGTCCTACTATAATAGGTAATTAAAGTATACTAATTGAATTAAGATCCCATCTGTCTGAGTTCAGCAAGCCAACAAGTCCCTTAATTAAGATACCATGTTTGCTATAACAGAGGCTGCAAACACAGAGCTGGCCACCAATGGTATAAGCAAATATCTGTCTTCCCATGACAAAGTGCCAGAGCATCCAGTGGGCTGAGGAGATCAAAATAAAATCTGCAAGGTAAGCAGCACTTGCTCATGGGATAACAATAAATGCAAGAATAGTTGTGCTTCCTCTGATAGCTGAGAAAAATGCCAATTTGAGCTGGGTGCAAATATTTTTAAGCAGTCGGTGGTAGACGGCAGCAATAGTAACGAAAAGACTCTGGATTGGGTGTATCAGCATCTGATCACCGTCTCAGTGGGACGATGTTGTAATATTGGAGGCAAGAAGAGAGAACATAGTAGTTAAAATCACTGTCTTCAGGCTGCAATTTCAAAAGGTTTATAAAGCACCAGTGTATCCTCAAACCGATTTGCAGACACAGTAGGCTCCTGGGCTGCTCCACCGCGGGCTGTCTTCACTTCTTTATTTAACCATCAGTCCCACATGCATGCATAGAGTCCATTGAGGAATGTCCTTTCAGATGCCGTATCTTCACTGGTTTTGTGGTTGGGATTGTAGTTTTCTGAACAAGACATAAAATTTAAGAGCCCCTGTGCCTGAAACGAAGGATTTCCTTCTGGTTTGGGCTGCTGTGCCCATAGCACGGGTCTCTGAACAGGACCCTTCCCAGGAGATGGTTTCAGCCAAGGAACCTGCTGAAATTCTCATTTAGTTTATAATTGTCTTTCTACATCTCCTTCAGTAGCTTCAGTCTCGTGAAACCATGTTAGGATGCTTGAAAATTCTGGAGGAAAAACGTGCACATGAAGGTAGGAGCCTCTTTGCAGCTGGGGGACGAGTCCGTCTCGGCAGTGCACGCAAGCAGGGAGCCAACGCCTGTAGTTTGGATTGAGAGGTGACACGGAGCGGGGGAGAGGAGGTAGGTGACTGAAGGGTGACGGCGGTGACTGAGCCGGCTGCATCCCACCTGCGGCGACTTGCTCCTGCCTGTTGGTCCTTTTCCCCCCAATATGTTTTGGAGCAAGAAAACTGGCTTTTTTGCTCTTCGTAAAGCAATTTTTCTTGATGGAAGGATTGGGAGGTAGCGTAGGAGGTAGTACGTGTCCCCGTTGAGTGCGTGGGGAGCTTTCAGAGGAGCGTACGCCGTTGGGGAGCACCCCATGGGCTTCCCAGTGCACCGTGGGGACCAGGGCAGGCATGAGGCCGTCAGCCTTCCAGAAGGATGAGCCGAAGTGGGGGGAGCAGGAGAGTCGCCGGTCCAGGATGAAGTCCTACAGACGTGTGCCGAAAATGCAGACATGCATCCTTGACGGCGCGATGCACTGAGCAGACCGCAGCAGATGATTTTTTTCCCCCTTATGGGAAAATTTCCCAATGAGGAGGCTAGATGAAAGCGGACGCTTCTTGATGCAGTTTGAAAGCGGAGAGACATCTGCCACAGATCAGAAAAGCCTGGCAGGTGGAAAACACACCAGCCCTCCCTTCTCCCTGCCTTTATCCTGTACGTGGCACAGCTCTGTTCCCTGTGTGTCGCAGCCACCACGCTGACACAGGCTCCGCGCCGCTCAGCAAAGAGCAGCAGCACCAGAAACCAGAGTTCTGCCATCCCAGAGGGTGGGGGGCGACACCCCGACCTCCCCTCCCAAAATCCCAGCCGGTTCGTACCTTCCCCTTAAAACACCACACAAAGCTACAGGAGCCGGGAGGATTCTGCAGCTCGAGAACACACGAGTGAAAAATGAATTATTTAGCATATTTTTTAGTGCAAGCAGGTGTGGGGTTTGAAGCGGTTTGAGTTGGGAATTCTCTGCAGAGGAGTTAGGGTCTGGTGGGATTTGAAAGAGCTGGACAAGTTTTCCATTCCTTGTCCTCTTGCTGCCTCTTGACAGCCTTTCCTTTTTTTTAGGTCTGAATTCTTGTTCTCTTTCTTGTGCTTTCCATCCCCTGTAACTTCCCCCTCTCCCTTTATTTCGCCGCTTCACCTGCTGAAGCGCCTGTGGATGCTGCTGCAACGATCTATTGAGCACTGACAGCGTGCTTGACGCCGCGCACCGGCGCGCGAGGCGCCGCGGCCCCTGGTCCCGGGGGACTTGGCAATCTCCTGCAGACACCGACAGCGCGGTTCAGACCGTCGCGAGCAACCAGATGCTAGTTCAGCTGGAAACGGAGCCGCCGAGGCTCACCGAAAGGCTTGGCAGGAGGCGAGGGCTGGCTTTGAGGTGGTTTTGTTAGGGGCTGGAGGAGGTTGCTTCGTGCCTGTGTGGGTTTTGGTGCGTTTGTTAAGGGTTTTTTATTTTATTTTATTGTTTTTAGGAGGTGAGGGGTGGTTTGCAAAGCTGTGTGAGCATGGAAGCAGTGTGCCCTTCGTCCTGAAGGGAGGGGACAGGGACGGACACACAGAGGTGGCTCGGGCAGCTCCGCTGTGAACCACGGCAGAGCGGTTTTGGACCAATGTTCCCCTAAAATCTCTTCCTCCCCCCATCCGTTATGTTCAGGCATTTGGGACTGTCTGTGTGTGAGCATCAGACAGACACTGTTCTCCTCCACGATCTGCTCAACTCCATCTCGCCCAGATTTTTCCTGCAGCCTTTGGTGCTGGTTAATCCCCGACTCCGCGCACCGGGAGGGCTCCTGCGTGCCCAGGCTCGGGGCTGCGACACCAACGGGCTCAGGGAAGGGCTCCTTGGGCAACAAATGCTAATTCAGCCCTGCTCCTGTGCGGGCTCGGAGCCGAGAGCTGTGATTGCAGCCACCCTCGCACCCCGACACTCTTGGATAATTCTGTGCAATCCAAGTAAGTCTGAATTATCCGTACAGCACTTAAATGGGAATATTTCTATTTTTAAAAAAACACTATTCTTGTACTCAGCTCTTCTTGTCTCTTTGTTTGCAATCTAACAAGACACAAGAGGAAACCCTCCCCACGATCTGGATGGTAACAGATACGCTCCAGAGCAGCAAACGGCAAACCACCCCGCGAGTGGTGACCTTAGGGGACTGGAGGAGAAGGGGTTACTGCATCGCGTCTCCCTCCTACTCTTTGGGCACAAGCCTTTAGGAAACCAGACATTTGGGTAGCAGATGGGTGCTCTGGTAGGTCTGGAAACCTCTCAGGCAAAAGTAAATCCTTCTTTCCCACCAGGAGGTTCAGGCCTTATTCTGCAGAACAGCGTGTACGAGCTGAGCTCCCCTAAGGGAGCAGATTGCCCTATTCCTCCGGCGCTTGGCTGGATGCCGTCCTGCCACCGGTGCACTGAACAGCAAAGCAGCCCGGTTGCTTAACCCTCCAGCCCCGTCCCTCCAGCCCAAGCGGTGTTTGATGCTGTCAGGTAGGTGAGGGCTTGGGGGGGATGCCAAGGGCTGCTTTTCTCACCCCCCCGCTTGGCACGGCTCCCTCTCGGGCAGGAAAAAGCCACTGATGGGCGAGCGGCTGTCGCCATGATGTGGCATTACACGTTGCAGCTTCTTTCTGGGAGAGCAGTGCTCTCTGCCATTAATTGGAGGGAAAACAATCAGGGACCTGCTGCTTTTGGAGTTTGTTGAAAGCACAGGAAGATGGGGAAATGTTGGTGTTTATGAAACGGCAGCTGGTGCTAAGCTCTGGCAGGGGAGCGGGAGGAGGAGGAGGGAAGCGGTTGTATTTGGGTTCTGGGTCTAATTGGCAAAACTGTAATAATTCTTAGATCAAATACACGATGCATTCAGCCCACTTGCATTTTTAGTCTACTGCGTGTAATAACAAGTCATAACACTGGGGATTTCATGAATAATCATTTCTGCTTGCCTCCCCTTTCAGTGGAGGATTTCCAGAGTGCTTGACGATCGTGCAGTCTCACTCCATCCCCAGAAGGCAAATGAATATTATCTTTATAAAGAGAGATAAGGCAGACTAGACAAAGGCCTGGAATAACTTGGTTAAGTTTATCAGAAAAGCCAATAGCATGATCAGGATTTATGCCCAGGAATTAAGATTCTCGAACCGCTCGGAGAATGGGATGTCTGTCCTTAGCACAGCTTGCGTTGGCACCGTGAAACGGGGTCTGCAAAGAGGAGAAACTTCCCTTGGAAAAGAAGAGAGGACCCAGAGCGGCAGTGAAGAGGCTTCAAGAGGACCTGAAAGGCGCGTTGGCTCCCCGGAGGAGGCGGGGGGCCGCGGGCTGGAGCAGCACCCCAGGCACCCGTGCTGCCCCGGCTCTGCCGCTCGACCCCTCCTCGGATCCCGGGCAAGCGCCGTCGCTCTGTGTTCAGCGCGGCGCTGGCCTGGCAGTAGCCGTAACAACAAAATTGGATCCCAAGTTGCTTTTATGCACCCAGAAGAGCAGGAGAACCAGCAACATTAATGCATCCAGGAGCTACCTATGGCTATTGAAATGGGGGATTACAAGCATAAAGGCTTGGCTGGCTCACTAGACCTCATTAAAGTCTAATAATCTCTATAAAGATGCAGCATTGCACATACCCAGCAGCCCTAGCCCATCTGAGCTAAAGCCCAGCGAAGGCTCTGTTAGCCGTTTGATAGTTTGGGCAGGAAACTGTAGAATGTGTTTATTTGTGTTGTGAAAGCACTCAGGTCGGGGCGCCCTCCGTGAGGCTCAACCTCGGCGGTTCGGTTTAGGAGCAAAAGGGCCAGGCTTGTCCCGGCAAGCGATGTTACGGGAGCTGCGACGTCGCTGGCGACCCGGGGAGCTGCGCTGGAGACTTGGGGGGATGCAAAAAACAGGAGCAACAAAACCGTAAATGCTTTGAGCTTCCAACGTCCTCCAAGAAAAACATTACAGACTCACCCAGCTGCAGGAACTTCAGTATCACCAGCCTGAAAACTTGGTAACAGAAAACCTGAGACGGACCATAAAGCGAGCTTGATGTAGAAATCATGAAATCTAACACAAATTGAGGTTTATGTTAGTGTTGTGACATCTGAGCCTCTAGAAATCCCATTTTCTTGGGGTTTTTTTGCGATTAAGCCAATTGTTTGGTTTTCTGGAAGCTGAAGTTCTTGAGTAACCCAGTGGCTCTGATAGCCGCCGCTCTGGGAACTGCTCCAAATATTGCCAAATTCTGGTGAAAACCTCAAAGGTTGGCACCTCCGCAATGCTGATGCCTTTGAAGAGGTTCTCGCGCCAAGCAGGGCTCTCGTGACGATAACCTTTTGTTGCTCATTAGTTTGTCCAGAGGCTTTTCATGAACAAACTTCCTTCTTGTTCCAGATCTTGGCGGCCTGCTGGAACCTGCTAAAAATATTTATGTTTGGAAAAAACCTGACTGACCCGGAGTTGAGGAAAATTGATGCCTTGAAGCTGTCGTAGCGGTGAGAAGGGTCCGGTTGTGGCATCCTTGCATTAAATCGTACCTTCCCGTGAGATTTGTCCTCTCTGAAATCCTGGAGTAATGCATTAGCACATTTTGGAGGTGACGGTTGGCCATGAGAGTCTCATTTGAATCTGAGGCCACTGCTGGGATTTTTGCATATGGTAAATAGGAAACGGTAGAAAGATAAAGTCTGATTGACTGGAAGGTTACAAAGGGAGAAGAG
Organism: Platalea leucorodia; assembly: GCF_965183815.1. Classification (NCBI taxonomy): domain Eukaryota; kingdom Metazoa; phylum Chordata; class Aves; order Pelecaniformes; family Threskiornithidae; genus Platalea; species Platalea leucorodia. The sequence goes on from NC_138844.1 coordinate 4,373,066, forward strand.
GTCCCAGTAACCTACAGAGAGATGGATTTAGGTTTATTTGAGGTTGATTCCACCAAATTATTTTTTACTATATTAGCAATTTTTTTACTATATTAGCAAAATTAACAAAGGAGCACTTGGACTGCGCAGAGTTGGGAAAATGATCTTAATGGGAGAATTACTCAAATATTAAACAGCATTTTAAGGAAGACGGTGGAAGTCTCATCGCTTCAGTCCTTAAAAGCAGAGGAGGCAGAAGCGACGGGCTCCACCGCCCCGGGATGGCGAGCGGTGTCAGGACTGGGGGGATGTTGGGGTGGTTGTATTCCGGCAGCAAATCCATCGGCTCCTGACTTTTTTTTCTGGCCCTGGGCGGGGGGAGCCTGACTCAACTGGTCCCCACCAGCCCCAATGAGTGCAATTGCTGCTGGGGGCTGCTGATGGGCTTCGGTGGGAGGGTGGAGCAGGCTGTTCTGGGAAGCCGGTTTCTAAATGTGCACAGGTTAGCTCGGCTGGGAGACTCATGAAATTTAAATTAGGAGGATTTTGTGGGGAAGAGGAAAAAGTATTAACAAACTAAAGGGAGCTAATTACTGGAGATGGAGAACATTCACTGTGTAGTTGTAGATGGCAGCAGTAAGTAGTTCCCGTCAGGGCTTTTCCTGCTTTGGAGACAAAGAGATTGGCCGTCCACTGAGTTATCAAAGATGATAAGGGGCTGCATTTTATAAATGGAGATAGGCTCTAATTGCAGAAATGCCTGCGACTGCTTCTGTGGCACTTTGCTGAACCCTGGTGTCACGGAGCGTTTTTGAAGTCTGCTTTCCACAGTCATTACACGCCGCTTCATTTGTAATGAAGTTTGCAACTCGTGAAACTTCATTTGGATAAATTTTAGCTCCCCCCACCCCCAAATCTATTTTATGTCCATCTACTAATGGGGAAAGAAATTAAAACCTTGGTTCCTTGTGTAAAAGGAGGCAGTCACAGGGATTTAACTCCTCCGCTCGAGAAGCAGAAACAACTCCGGGGCCAACCTCCACCGTGCGACACAGCTTGAGCAACACCCCACAAAGCAAATAATCATAAGCTGTAAGCGAATGCGTTCAAATACACCTTGACTTAGTGTCTAATGGGAGAAATTTTACCAAATGAGTTGGTGCAGAGGCTCTCCCTCGCATCTCGTTGTAGCAGGGGGTGAGCAGGGGGGTTCAAGGCAGGCGGGTTTAGGGGATGGGGATTTTTTTTCTCTCATATTGTTTGCTCTCCAGCTCAGCAAAATCCTTCTTTTCTGAGCACGGGTTGTGACTCCGCTAGCAGGAATCCTCTTCTCCCAAGCCCGAATAATGGCCCGTCCTGGTCTCCTAGTAACTGCGGCTGCCACATCACTTTTGACAATGGTGCATCCATTGTAGCCTGGTTCTCTGCTCCCGCTGTCTGCTCTGTTTCTTCAAATGGCAATTGTCTGAAATTTCTCCAAATGAGCAACTTTTGTGTGTGGTGGTTTTGTTTGTTTTGTCTGTGCTGGCAGAAAGGAGTTTAACGTGTCTTTTTGTGTTTCTTCCTTAAAGCAAGCGTGAACCCTTGGGGACCAGACTTTTGTGAGAGAGCTCGTGGTAGGGGTTTTATCCTCCCCAATATCAACTATTGCTCCTGTTATTTTCTGAAACCGTGCTCTCAAAGCATTTTAAACTTTCTGTTCTCGGAGTAAAAGTCTTCCCATTGATTATTGCACTAAAAGGCTTTCTTTGCTCGATGTGTTTTGGAACCGGCCTCTGTCTAGATGTAAAAGTGCATATAATGAAACTTCGCCAGCAGCCAGCAAACCTCTCTCCCAGCTGTAGAGAAGGAATTTGATTTGTGGAGGCTGAAGCATAAAACCTGCTCTCGTGGTAATACCTGCCTCGTAACTCTGCTGGGGGTTTGTTGGCGTAAGGGGATTTTCTTGAGCTGCCCTGGTGCTCTGGGTATGGGGGATTTGGGGGCAAAATGAAGGGCTGGTGGGGGGAAGCTGCTTTTTGGTCTTCTCTGCGGGAGGGAATGTGTCCATGTAAGTGGGAGCCTGAAGTCTGGATGTACGGGGAAGGGGGGGAGGCTGGGAATGCCCATCGGTGGTGCAGAATCAGCCTATGCACGAGCAATAGCAACCAAGCGCCTGGGTGAAGGTCCGAGTCCCGGCAGACCCCGGAGCTGGACCCAACGCCCCGTTACTAGAAAGGGCAAGTTCAGCTGCAGCTGAGCAGAGCCGAATTTGGGCACGGGGCGAGGTGATGCCCTGTGCCTCGTTCACAACCCCACCAGTTTATTTTCCTTCTGCCCCAAGGGGGCTGAGATGGCTCTCAGTAAAAACACTTGACCTGCCTCGGTGCCACCGTGAAACCTTTATTCTCTCTCTCAAGGACAGCATTGTCGTGGTTCGTTTTTTTTTTTTTTTTTTTTAACTTCAAAGTAAATTAAATGCTACAGTCAGAGCTCCACTTCACACACACGTACGCACGCGGGCGCGCACCTTTGCACCGAGGAACGGCAGCGCTTGGAGCTGAATGTGGCTGGGCAAGGGTGGGAGCGGGCGCTGGGGAGCCGGCAGTGATACGAAGCACGGATGAGATGAAGGGGAAACGCATGAATCACGGCGTGTCAGGGGAAACACATGAATCACATACTGTGTCAGCGGAGTTGACAGATTCCACCAGGATTTCTCTACCTTTGGATCCAGTTTCAAGGCCCCGAAACCCCCCTGTGCTGTGGTGCCTGATGTGAGCCACAGTGGGGTGGCGCCCCGGGAAGGTCCCTCCCTGCCCTCCCACCCCTCCTGGCTCCCTGTTTCCATCCCTGCAGCCCTTTCCATCCCGACATGGGAAAAACTCAGCTCCAGCTCCCACTGCTGCAGAACTCGGACATCGAGGAGATGATGTGGCTGCCCATGGACGTCTTACAGCCATGGAGGGCATCAGGTGCCTTTTTTCCCCCCTGAGGTCTTCCCCTGGCTCCAGGCTGTGTAAGCCTGCTTCTGGAGCTCTCTTTGCCTGGTCGCCAACCTTTCAGGACCATGTGGCCTAGATCCAGGCAAATCCATTATTGCACTGAGAAACCCAAGTCCTGATTGTGGCTTTATGTCCTATTTTCTGTATCCTAGATTCAGACCCTGCCTTCGCGTACCGGTCTCGAAAGACCACGGATCCACGCCAGGTTTAGCGATGCCGGTACCCCATAGCCTAAAATTCCTCCTCTTGACATTGGAGCTTTTGGGGAAAATGGAAAATCCTCCTCTTCCTTCCTTGCTTCTGGTGTCTAGGGACCACCGTGCTCCCGCCCCCGCTTACAAAACCATCCCCATCCCTCCCCCCGCCCCCCCAGCACCCGCGCATCACCGGGGCATCCCGATATGGGCAGAGCACATCATCCCGAGGGGTAGTAGGGTACGTCGCTGTGATAGTTGTAGTCGGGACACACTTTCTGCACCAGCCTGTAGTCTATGCTGTAGAAGGTGATGTAGATGCAGATGACTTTGAAGGGCTTCGAGCAGACCCAGGAGACGTGACTTTGGGTGTGCTCGTGGTAGCAGGTCTTAGATGGGTCGTAAGTGCAGAGCGTGGTCTTCTTGGCACGATCCACTTTCTCGTACTCCACGCGGCAGTTGAAGATTTTGGATTCTTTGGCCTCGATGAAGATCTGTTGCTCCAGGTCAAACTCCACTGCCTTGGTGGGGGGGACGAGGCTGACGGAGATGTTCCCTTGCCCGGTAGAGTTGTGTCGGAAGAAGACGTTGACTGTGCCGTTGCCGTGATCAACGACCTTTCCAGTGATCAAGAGGTTCAACTTCACTGTCTTGATATTGGAATAGAAATCTCCCCAGCCAAAAATTTTTTTAAGCTTGCCTGAGGCTGCCCCCAAGTCCCTTTGTCCTCTGGGGTGTGGAGCCTGGTCCCGCTCTGACAGGTTGTCCAGGATATCCCATAACTCCCGGGAGCTGCTCACCAGCTCCAGGAGGGTCATGTTCTGCAGTAAGGTTGGAGTCAACAGGGACTTTGGAGAGAGCAGCCCTCTCGTCTTCTGCACTTGAGCTCTCTCCTGGGTCTTGGGTTCACGTTGCTCTGCACCTTGCCCTGGTTCTTCTTGGCCATAGATCACCTGAATATAGCGATGGTGGAGAGTGAGCGATGGGTGATGGGTGCCTGCCCCCCTTGCCCAGGCTCGCTCTCCAGAGTCACCCCACTTCCCCAGACATGACCCAGCCATCCTCTTTCCCACCCTTGCTTTCCTTATTTCCCTTTTCCCTTGCCTTTCCTCTCTACTCTTCTCTGTAGTCCGTATTTCCCTGCTAGTAGCGATTTTTCCCTGCTCTCGTTCTCCTCTCACGGTTGCTCGGGGAATGTGTGAAAGCAGCCGGGACGGGTGCGTTGCGCTCGTTGCTGGTGCAGGCTGGCAGCGGCACCTCTCTCGGGGCAGAGCGCTTGCACCCGGGGGATCTCTGCAGATGCCGGGGAGAGGGTGCTACGGGGGGGGATGCACAGCTGCGGCGAGGGTGCTTGCCTCCTTTGCACCGGTCTCGCTGCTGACAGCACGTCCCATGGACCCCTCTTCTGACCTCCAAACTGTGCCATGGTCCGATGGAGAGATGGAGCTGGGAGCAGCGGGGCAGCACGAGGGACAGCAAAGCGCAGAGGTGAGTTCTCACCCCAGGGAGATGCTTTTCGCATCTAACAGCCGTGCACAGGCTCCTCTGCAAACTCTCCTCCTGCCGGCGTGGGGGCTCTGCCTGCAACCAGCCCTGGACCCCAGAAATAAGCAGAGAGGGGGCTGGGGGGCCGCCTCGCTGCCAGGCTGTGGGCACCCAGCGGGCTGGGAGGGGGCCCGGGCGGGAGGCGGATTCTGCAGCCCCATCGCCCTCGGTGCTGGGCTGCCGAGCAAACGCCCGCTGTGATCCCTGGGGTGCGAAGGGCTCACCTGGCCGCGGGGAAGCCGAGGTCAAGGTCGGCCTGCTGGGCTGTGCCGGAGGGGGCCGGGGCTCCGGGCGAGCTGCCCCCAGCAGCTGTACCAGGACCGCTGCGCCGGGGGGGCTGCAGATTTTTAGGGTGATCAGGAGGGATTGATTCACACGTTCCCTGTGCCACCAGCCCTGCCTGCCAGCCCACCCTGCCTGCTGCCCCCCGCTACCTGCTGCAAAATAACCGAAGTTTTGGGACGCTTGTTTTTTCAGGGGATGGGGTGGGGGGTGGTGGACAAATTGATTTGGGGAATGTTCCTGGCTGTCACCCCCCCCGTCCCTTTAGCAGCCCGACCCCCCAGCCCCTGCAGCCCCCCTTCCCTGTCCCCAGCGCTCACCAGCAGAGAGATGCTCCCCTGGATGAGGAGGACGATGCAGCTCCGAGGGAGATGCATTTTCCAGCCGATGCCGCCCGCCTTCGCCGTGTCTCAAATTCAGCGAGGGCTTGGGTGGGTTTTGGTTTTGGTTTTTTCCCCTTTCCCTCCCTTCTTTTTAAGCGAGGGACGTCAGCGAGGGGAAGGGGTCGTTCCCCCTTTATGAGCCGGTTCCTAGGGCCCCCCCCGGCCCATGGTGGCTCCGGCAGCTCCCACCCCGCTGTGCCGGACCGGGAGGCGGCTTCACCTGCTGCCGCCGCCGCTCCTGCTCCTCTGCCTGCTCCTCTGCCTGCTCCTCTGCCTGCTCCTCTGCCTGCTCCTCGCTGCCTTCTTGGAGACTCAATGAAACTCCGCTCCATCCCCTCCTCGCTCCCTCCCCTGCCAGGTGCCGGGAGCAGAGCGGCACCCCCGAGCGTAACCCTTTGCTGCCTGCAACCCAGGCAGAGCAGCCCGGGAAAAAGGGGGTCCCCAGGGGGTGCTGGGGGGCCCGGGGGGCTCAGCGGGCTCTGGCAGGGCTGGGTGCGCTGAAGGAGAGGGCTGGGGAGCCGTCGTGCGAAGGAGTCCCCGTGGGTCCCTGGAGAGGAGCATCCCGGGCTGGTTGGTGGTGGAGAGCTGGCACGAAGGGAGCGAACCGGGGTGAGGGGACCCACCGGGGTCCCTGGCTCTGTCCTTATAAACTGCTTCATCTCGCCCCAGGGGAACGGGCAGGACCGTGGCATTACCCTCTGCCCCGGGGCTCAGCTCTTCCCCATCCTGGTCCCTCCAGTCCGGCCATCAGGAAAAGGCAAAGGGCTGCTCCTGCCAGCCCAGTCCCCCCGGGAGGCTGCGGGTACGGCGAGGGGGGGCACCCGCTTGCGGGTACGGGGCAGGATGGCTGCGCCCTTTGGGAGGTGATGGACGAGGCGAGGGGAAACTCTTCGGGCCTGGATTTATTGGGGAGGTTTAATTTTTGTTTCTCTAATACTGGCTGCTGCAGCGATGCTTCCTCCCCCGTCGCGTGGCCATGTGGCCGTGCAGTCTTCTTTCCCTCCCCGCTCTTAAAATCATTAAAAATAGAATTGTAATATATCCAGGGTCTTTTGATTTTGCAGTCTGTGTGCGTGGCCCCTTCTACCTGCATGAAATGGATGTGGAGCTTTTCCCTCCTCCCTGGAGGGTCCGGCATCTCCTTTGCAAGAGGCGCAGGCCGGGTAGGAAGTTTATTTTGAATTTATTTGTGATTTTGTGTTTATGGACATGCGTGTGTAAGTCTGGGCAGTAACGTTCCCCCTTCCCTCTGCACGGCAGAGTGGGGAGGTGGCGAATCGTAGCCATGCCGGGGCTCTGCTCCTCTTCGACTTGGGAAATCATAAAAGGAAGAAGGAAACGCAGCTCCTGTTCCCCCAAGCCTGGCGGTTTGGGTTTTTTATTATCCCAGAAGTAAAAGGATGGCAGATAGCATTGCGCTTAAAAGGGAAACAGAAGCCACTGGTTTGCTGTTACAGAAAGACAGATTTGCTCGTTGGGGGCTTTGCCCACTGAAGGCAGCAGTTGTCCTCCCATCTTTCAGCAGGAGAAGTTGCAGTACCGAGGGATAACTTGCCAGGGACAGGACTAGAATTAAACCCGGTATTTTCTCAACCCCTAGGCAACGATTCCTCTTCTTTACATCATTTCACCTTCCTCTCTGTATCCTTTTTGTATTCCCTCTTTTCCTGAGCTGCTTTGGAAAGCCAGATCTTGCAGCGATGCTAAAGATGAACAAGCTACGGGGGAAAGAGCACGTTGTGAGATGCAGGATGCTCTCGCCGAATGCCCTGCTAGCACTCCCATCTGCACAGCAAATTGGTCCAGCTTTTGACTGCGATTGCAGTGCTGGGATCTGGACAGGGAGGTTTCTCTTGCAGTTTTGGGGCGGGGAGGAAGGTGGGCGACAAATCTGCAAGGTGGCTGCTGCCCGCTGCCTGCATCTAAGGTCCCTGCCTGCGGCGCTGCCTGTTGCCTCCTGGGTTTGCTGGAGATGTGAATCAGGTTGGAAACGTCATCTCAGCCAGAGGCCACGGGAGTTACCTGGGGGTTGAATCCCTTTTTACTTGCTATTGAGCAACCTGCTCAGTGTTGATGGCACTTGCTCCCATGGAGCGGTGGCATTTTGGGGCACGGGAAGACAAGACACCTCCTTAACGCCACCGGAGCGTGAGGAGCCCTGCGAGCCCGGTTCCCCCGGCCAACCTGCGCCAAAGGGAGCAAAGGAGTGCCGAATCCCTCAAAGAAAGCTTCCCGGTAGCCAGGGCTATTAAGCTCCAGAATATTCATCCAAGAGTGGTGCTGGAAGGACCCTGGGGCCTCCTAAAACCAGAAGGAACACAGCGTTGCAGGATATACGGCGACACTAATGCTGTCCTGGCCCCAGCGGCGTGCTGGATCCCTTTAATAGGCTGCACGTCTCTAACTACTGTGATTTCGATAAAAGATCTTCATAAAACTTCCAAATGCCTGTGCCATCACCTGCTTTTCAATCACTCCAGGCACTGCATCTCCTGCACAGCCTTCCTGGAGCCGTCTGTGCCGCATGGGCTCGGGTCCACGCCACGTCTCCGCCGTGCTGGGTGCATCCCATCTATTCCCACGCCGGTTCTGGCTGGTGAAATGCGTTTGGGGAGCAGCTCTGCGCCTCCCATTTGGCTCCTCGCGACTCGGCGAGGCTGAGCTGAGGCCAGCGTGGCTCAGGACAAGGAGGAAGAACAAGGGATAAAAATGATTTAATGTGACTTTCTGGGTTTCCTGGTGTTTGGAGGGAGCTGGGGACTGGAGTGGCATAAAGAAGGACTGATTTAGGAGCTGCTCTAGCTCGTCTTGTGCTGCGACGGCTCCCTCTGGAGCTACTTAAATAGCCCGTGCGTGGTAAGCATGGGGCTGGCGCTTCCACCCTGCCGGGGCGGCGGTGGGGATGTGTCCCCCAGTCCAGCCCAGGGATGTGTCCCAGCCCGCGTGGCCCGTCTGGGGGGCCCATTCAGTAAAAGTGGGCTCCTGCACCTCCCGTGCACAAATCAGGCCTCGACGGTAGAAATAAAACCACCCAGGCGAATCCTGGGCCAGCATTTAGGGACAGGTTTCCTTTTAAACACTGGCAGATATGTTCCCAGTGCTGTAAAACTGGATGGGATTGGGGTGGGAGGAGGTAATGGTGATGCTATCAGAACAGCTAAAGAAAACTCTTGTTCCTGCCGCTTTTTCCCCAGGAGGGTCCCAGGCCGCGATGGTGGCAGGGTTGGAAGGGGCGGCCCGGCCTCTCGCCGGGTGGCTGATGAGGACGGGGCGAGTTGGTGCTGAGGTTTTGGCTCTGGCTTTGCTCGGCTTGGCTGCTCTGAAGCCGCAGCTCCAGCGGGCGGGTGCCAAAGTGGGCTTTGCAAGTTTATTCTGCTGGGTTTTGCAATAATGGAAGAGCCAGGGACCAAAATTGCTCCTTCCCCGTTGTCCTGCACGGGCTTCTCCCAGCGGGCGAGACGCGCTGCAGGGGTGCGATTGCCGGGGCTCTCCCAGCTGCATTTCGTTGTGCAGCACCTAGCACCAGGGGCCGGCCGGCCCTGGGGCTCCAGGGGCTGCTCTAACGATGTGCTCTCAGCTTGGGCAGATTTCCAAAATTAAACGTTACCCACGTGTTTCTAGCGCTTTGGGAAACCTTTTTTCCCAGGTCCAGGGGATCCGGCTCTCTGGGAGGAGATGTTCTTGCCATCGCAGCGAGCAGGGGCTGATTTTGGGGGAGGCGGAGGACGCGCCTCGCCCAATGCCGATGCCCATCCCGCCCGGGCGAAGCAACCCGGGCTAGAGGGGAGCAGCTGAGATATTGTTTTAATTTTTATATATATATATTTTTTTTTTAGGTCTGATTTATCTGCAAGCTGCGTTGAAGGAAGCCTTGGCGGTGGTGCCAGGCCCTTTCTCCCCCCTGCTCAGCCCGGCTCCGCCTCGCCTTTCCTGGGTTTCTGTTGCCCTCTAGCGGGCCCGGCGCTGGGAAGGGGGGGCTCAGCCCGGGGGCGCGGGGGGCTCCGCTCTGCCCAGGAACCACAGCATTCCCGAGCACCGGGAGGGACTCAGCTGGGGAGGGGAGAGGCTCCGGCAAGCACCTCCCGTTTACCAAGGCAAATTTCTATTAACGGCTCTTCTTTTTGGAAGCATTTTTTTTTTTATATATACAAGGCGTTATCAACCTCAGCAGAATTAAGGCTAGAAGGAGATTAGAAAGACAAAAAAGGCCGGGAAGGGGGAATATATTATAAGCAGGAAGGTTGCGGTGACCTGAGGTGCAGGTGTGTGACGGGGGAGAGGCCGGCTGCCGGCAGCATCGCTGGCAGCGACAGCGAGGCGAAGGGGTTTGCAGTTCCTCTGGGAACGTGCCACAAAATCCACGTACGCAGAGGCAGCTTAGCGACGCGGCAGACACATGCCGTGGGGTCCGGGGGGCTTTTGCGGGATGCCAGGCAGGTTCATCACCGAAGGGAAAGGGCTCGGTTCTCTCGTGCGGTGGAGGAGGAGAGATGTGGCACGATGGAGCTGCCCGGCGGGTCTGATGCCCCCGTAAACCCGTGATGTTGCTCTTGCAAAGCTGGAGCAGCTGCATGTAAAGCAGCGCTGTCAAGAATGCGAGTGCCAAAGACCAAAAAAAACCCAGCCCTGAGAGTGAAGATGCTCTGGGAGAGACAGCAGAGATCGGGAGGTCAGGGAGACCGGCTTTTGCAGAGACTTAAAAGAAGCAAGGGAGCATAGCGAGAGTGGGAACCCAAGCCTTCAAACGCCTGACAGCTGTAAGGGGAGGAAGATAATTAATTCAGGTGTTGATTAAGAGGGATATCCAGCCTCAGATGCTGCATATCCCCTGGTGCAGCCCTTTCCCCTTCCAGTTACTCTAGGAAAGAGGCTGCCATCCTTGTTTTTATTTTGCAGCCCCATACCCCAAGGTCGTTTGGCCACAGCGGTGAGATTTCAGCTCAGCTCTGCCGAGCCATGGTTCAGCGCTCTGCCTCCTCTCCGGGAGCTGCTGGATGCGCCCTGCCTTCCTCGGCTGGGCTGGCGCGGAGGAGCGTGCTCCCAGCCCCCAGGGAGCGGGGGGACGCTGTGGGCACCCAGAAGTATGCGAAACGTGGTTAATTCATACCTTGCTCTCACAGAGCCTTTCATTAGCAGGTAGCAAAAGATTTCTCCAGGCTGGTAAATGTAGTTATTCCAGACTGATTTGAGTTTAGGGGCCCAGGGGCAAAGCTGGGGGGAGAAGGCAGGTTCCTGGGGGCCGGTCAGCCGCATCCTCTGCTGCATGTGCAAGGCAAGCAGATTCCCCCCCAAAGTATCACTCTGTGTGCATGCATCTACTGGTGTTCATGTACACAATGCAGCTCCATTTTTTTTTTTTTTTATACAGGTATATGAAAGGGATGTTTGGGCTCTGGGCTCCAGCACTGTCCTGGGAAAAGTTCTCCTAAAGCCCTCGTCCGAATTCAGCTGCCAGATGGGAGGTTTGGAGCCGACGGCCCCATCGCTGCTGGCTCTCAGCCCTTCTCCAGATCCAGCTGAGCCCTCCCAGTCAGGTATGATTCGTCTCGCTGGGGCTGGTAAACTGGGTACCTCCAAAGAGCAGTTTGGTTTTTGCCTTTGGAATGCATCAGGCTACTTTGTTGGAGACTAAAATATAAAATAACGTTGCTCCTGGGAAGATTATCTCTAAATCCTGCTTCTTGCACCGCCCCAGCTCTCTGCCCTGCTCCCAGCCGCGCACGTGGGTCTTTCCCCTCCCTTTTTCAGTAATGAAAAATAATCATTTCCAAAAGGTGACACCTAATCGCAGCACGTTTGCCAAGTGCCGAGACCTCTTGCTAAGGCTGCGGGAGCCTGTTTGGATTTTTAAGCGGGAAAACAAATTAAAAGGTTCCTGCCCGGTTCCTTTTTCTCTTGCGGACACCTGCAGGCAGCAGGGTTTTCCTGAAGAGCGAGGGGAGATGGTTTGGCAAGGAGATGGCTTGGCAAAATAGAGCAAAGCTGGGGGTTTAGGTGGAGCTGGAGCCCAATATCTCGCGATGCGGATGCGACTGGGGACGCACCGCTGCATCTGGGGGTGATGTGGGGTGGGGGTACCCCGCGGTGGGGAGCGGGAGCATGGACTGGGGAAGGACTGGGGGTGAATCCTGCCTTTGCAGGAGGCAGAGGAGGCTGCGAGCCGAGCGAGCCCTTCTGCCATGCGACTGCAGAGGGTAGCAGGGAGCCGCGCTGGGCATCGCCTGGTTTCTGGGTGCACCCACCTCTGCCGGGGCTGCAAGGGCAGCGAACCCCAAAACCTGCTGGCCTGGGAGCGGCGGGTGCTGCCCAAACCCACCTGCCACATCACCGCGTTATCGATGGCCCAGGTCGCGGGTGAGAACTGAATAAGCTAGGAAACTTTTAAAACACCATTCTGCAAGCAAAAATCATGTGTATCCTGGGAAAGTTGGGGACCCGCCGAGGACGAGTGCGTCCTCTTTTGCTGTGCTCCGGAGGGTTTTGATGATTTTTCATCCCCATCTCCTTTGGCTTTCTCTGTGTTGGCTCATTTGGGTTTTTTCAGGCCAAATGGGGGAGTAAAGAAATTTCCTGCTTCTGCTCCGGGGGGTTTGGAAAGAGGGTCCCCGTCGGTCGGGGGTGCTGGGAGAGCGGCGCAGCGGCTGGCCGCCCCGAGGGTGCTCGGCTCCAGCCTGAGGGGCCCAGCGGGGTCCCCCCCGCCGGGGATGAGTGGCTCCGATTTCCCTTCCCACCCTCCGAGGCTGAATATCGTTTCATAAAAATAACCAAAGAGGCAACTGGAGCCTCTCTGGGAACAGAAATAATCCCGGGAAAAACAAAGCTGTGCCAAAGGAGTGTTTGTGCAGAGATGGGGTTTGGAGCCACGAGCAGCCCTTCCCTGTGTTTTGGGTGTACAGCGCAGGATTTTTCTCAAAGCAAGGATTTAATTTTACCTGCAAATCCTCCCATAGGACAGCAGAGCATGTGCAGGCGGCCGATACAACCCCAGTGCCTTGAAACCACAAACCTCAAGGGGAAAAAAAAGCCATTTATCCTGCCCGTTCAGGCGATGCAGGGCGTTCTGCTGGATGAATCGCTGGTGGAGGTGATGGTTCGCATCTCCCGCAGCATCTCCTTCCTTTGGAGCAGGACGGAGATTAACAGCTCATTTCTGCTGGGCTCAGCAAACAGCAATGCCACCGGGTTTCCAGGGCAGATGCGAAATGATAAATTGGAGATGAAAAGGGTTCACGTCCCAGTAACATTTTACTGGGTCATGTCCCATATTTACATCACGGTCCTATCATGGTGAAAAGGCAATATAAACGCGATACAATCTATTGGCACAAAAACTGCATGGCTTGCAGCCGTCAGGGTTTCTTGCCCCAGCTCTTGGAGCGGGGCAGTGCTGAATGACATTAAAATGATCAGTAAAAACGCTGTGATGCCTCTGGCTGGGACTGAGTTGTTTGCATGCCTTTGAAAAGAGAGGGGGGGAAAAAAAGTCTCCGCATGCAAAATGCCCTCCATGCGATTTTAGTCTGGACAGAGAAGAGGCCGAAATCTTTACAGTTTGCTGCTCGAGCTGCAAGGAGAGGAAAAACCTCTTAGCAGCAAATCTCGGAGGCTGAAAGCTCTGCTTTGGCCCCAAAAGAGCGGCTGTCTGCAGCTCTGCTGCGTTAGGATGGGCTGCTTTTCCCCCGCCTCACGTCGGCTGATATTCAAGTCGTAGCTGCTGGAGTCAAGGGATTCAGGCCGGGATCTCACCTTGCGTTAAATGTGCTGTAAACACCTGACGTTTGCAGAGAGAGGTTTGGGAAGACGACCGGTGCGTATCTAACAGCAGAGGAAGGAGATGCCCCCGCCAGGCCCCTTGAATTAACACAGCTTTGCTAGAAAAATCTTAATTTCTCAGGCGCATTTTGGAGGAAGATGGTTGAACTTCTCAGATGCCTCTTCCTGAGCGCGTGCAGGCAGGGATTCTCATTTCTCTCGCCTCCGAAAACCTCGGTTTCCCCCCGCAGCTCGTCTCTAGATAAGAGCTGCTTTAGACAAACCTTCCCCCCTCGGCCCTGTCCCCCTCTGCCTCTTCCCGTGCTCGTGCCCGTGTCGGGCGCTGGTGCCTCTCTGTTTCCCCGGGCTGGCTGCGGAGGGGAGATAAGCCCTGTCTAGGAGCCGTGTAATAATACTAATGATTAATATTTCTTAACGCTAGAGTGGGCTGGACAAGTGGTGGCGTTTTTTTCCCCATGGAAAATTTTGCCTTATTGTCATTAAAAAAGGGATAAGGAAGCGGGGAGGGTGCCTTGGGATGAGAACTGGGGAAAAAGGGTAATTTTTTTTTTCCTGAAAAATTGGGAAAAGGGGAAAAACTGCTCTTTTTTTTTCTCCCGCCCCCCACTGGAAATATTTAAGCTGCTCTCTCTGAGCAGTCCAGCAGGCAACCAGGGCTCCGGCGCTGGCCCTGTTTTCCATGCCATCCCATTATCATTTTTCCCAGAGCTTCTCACCCGCGGCCTGGGCCATAACTCCCCCCCCCCAGGACTTTTCCAGCCTCATCTCAAAACGCTTCTTCCCCCCCTTGCTGAGACTCCCCGTGCGCTCGGTGGGGGACGAGGGGCAGGACCGGGAGCCCCGGCCGCCGCAGGGCTCCCAGCCCTCCCCGCTGCCTCCAGGGCTCCAACTTCACCTCGTGTCGGAGCAGGAAAAATTCAAGGCAAGGGGCCCTTTTGCTAATATTTTACATCTGCCTGAGCGCTCCAAGCACGGCGGGGTTTCTTGGGAGAGGTAATTTCTTCTAGGAGACTGGCAAAGGCAGCTCCTCTAAAGGGCTCTCATGCCCTAAACCTGACCTGATTATTTTTTTCAGCTGGATTGGCTGATCTAAGAAATACCTGCCTCTAAATCCTACCTTGCCCATCGCTGCCACGGGGGGATACACCACCCGGGACTATACGTTCTGCCAGCATCAGTGGGGTGCGTGGTGCTGCACATCGCGGGGCCACCCATCCCACTCCCTCCCGGGGCTCCCCGCTGCTGTTCGGCATTGATCGTGCTCTGCCTGGGTGCTCAGCGAGACTTCAAATGACTCCGCTAACCTAATTACACAGAAACGCATTTTTGCGACGCACAGCAGCAGCCGGCAGTCCTGGGGGGCGGCTGGGCACTCTCGCAGGCTTGGCTAATGACCCCCCCCACCCCAAAATTTCCTTGTAATGATTAAAAATGTATTTCTTTAGCAGCCCGTGCGGAGGGGAGGGTGGCGAAGGGCCAGCAGGCGAGGCGGAGGGCAGATATTCAGTGGTGCATTTCCAGCGCTCGCACTCCATCAGCAGCCTGGGTCGGGTCCAAGCTGGGGGCGGCCGGCGCTGGCTGAGCGCAGCCCTCCCGTCCCGGTGGGCTCGGGAGCAGAGCTGCTTTCCGTCCCGGGGATCAGGTTGCCCATAGAAAGATGCCTGGGCCAGGTGTTTTGGGCTTGATCGGGGCAGAGGTGGGGGGATTTGGCTGCTGGGCTGAGCAGCACGTAGGCTGGGGAGACGTGAAGGAGGAGAGAGGCAAATGGAGCAGGTGCTCAGGGCTTTAAAAAAAGGAGGTGACCACTCATTGCATCGAACGTGTGTTTTTAAGCGACATCTCCATTGCTCTCTGTGTGCTGTGGGGCCGGAGCAGCATCAGCCCCAGTCCTGCCCTCGCCTCTGCATTCGGGGGCTCCCCGTGGGGTGACGTGCGGCTGAGACCCTGCACTTTCCCGGGGGGCTTTGCCTTCTCAGCCCCTTCTTTCCATCATGGCACCGGTCTTCATCCTCCATCCACCTCAGCAGTGATGGAAAGGCGGACCTGAGCCTTTCAAGCCCAGTCCCATTTGCCATTGCTGAGCCTTCAGCTGTGACCTGGCATTGGGGTCTCCCGGGGGGCTCAGTCCTGCCGACTCGTCCTCGTGGGAGATGCAGGCTGAGAGCAGCCGGCTGCGTTGGGATGCACACATTCAACCCAGACCCACGTGCTGAGACGCAGCCCACGGTTGTGCTTGGCTTCTTCCCCAAAATAAGGCACCGTCTGGAACCCCAAGTGAAAATACTGCAGCGATTGCATGTGCCTCACCGCCCCCCGGCTCCGCTCGCCCCCTGACCCTCCGGCTGCCTTATCCTCGCCGAAAAGCAACAAATCCAGCCAGAAAGCTGCAAATCTCCCCCTCGACACCTGCGCTTCCAGCCCAGCCTTGTCCCCGAGGAGGGGACGGGGCCACGCGGGCAGCAGGTCCCGGCACCGGGGCCGTGATTGATGAGTGACTTCCCTGCCCTCCGGGGCCGCGGCATCGAGCTTTGCTTGTTCAAGGACTTTGGGGGAATTTCTGCCTTTCTTTAGGCTCCGCTTTTCAGTTCACTGCATTTTAAGCCTTTCCTGCTCTGCTTGAGAAAGCTGGAAGGTCAGTGGGGGGGAAAGTGGCTTTTAACAAGCAAAAAGGCTGCAACACTGTTCTCGGCATCGCTTTTTTGGTGTGATATCGCCCATTTTACCCCCAAACCAGGCTGTTTGCTCTCTCCAAACCCCTTTCCCACAGCCAAACCCCGTGCTTGCCGTCGTGGGAGGAGGCAGAGCGCGGCGCGTTGTGCAAGCCTGTGTTGACAAGCTCAGACTCCCCAGGGAATAACCCAGATGGATTTGCTCTTGGAAAACCGTGCTTCGGATAACGATGCGGCTTTCCTAATTACTCCAATGGCCGGATCCCAGACAGCGTAGAGCAGCTCGTGGATCAGGGCCAGTTTGAAGCAGCTGAGGCTCTGGGTCCATTGATGCTCTAATTCACGGGACGAAGCGGCGAGCGGCCTCTGTCCGATCGCCTCGAGCTCTAGCGGCCGCAAAGGGAGCGATTCATGGGAGCTGGGGAGGAAGGAGGATTTATTAGATCAGAAAGTCTCCCAGTGAATGCAAGATTGTTTTTTCCTCCCAACTAGGCGAAGCCAAAGATGAGCCTCAGGGGGTGTTGGGGGATGCTTGCTTAAGGGTGCTTGCTTAACCCAGACTAGCTTGGGAGAAGCACCCAAAACTGGAGCATATAGAAGTCGTGGGGACTATTGGTGCCTCTGTGGGGTGGCTTACGGTCCTCCTCCGGGCTGGGGGAGGCGACATCCCGGTCCTCTTTCCTGCTGGTGGAGGATTCACACGTGTCCCTCATCCATAGGCGAGTGGCCGGGGGTCAGGGCACGGCTCCCCACCGGCGACCACCCCTCACTGAAAGCTGCGGCCGGAGGCCGTGCGGAGCCGCGCACCCCAGGGAGGGGGAGCCCTGGGTTTCCTTCCTCTGCCAGCGCCTGTTTATGCATTTTATCCAATTACTGCTTAATGCAAAATGCATAAGGAGCCCTTGGAGCGGGGACAGAAACCCACGGCTCGGCTTTGCCGTCCTCATCGGCAGAGCCGACCGTTTAGGACAATTTCCAGCCTCAGTTGAATGACTTCATGAGAAGATCTCTCTGTCTTTTTATTTTTTTTTTTTTAATTTCGTTCCAACCAGTTGCTGGTTAATTTTTTCTCTGATTTAGGAACAAAAATCGTATCTGGAGGCTGAATTTGCTTTACTTAAGCATCCCACCGCTGCATCTCAGCTAGGCTTTTGCCGCTAGATTAAAAGCTTTTGCACCAGGGAATTGGGGCTGCTTTCAAGAGGTCTTGAGCTGGCCCACCTCAAACACCAAAAATCGCAGGGGGGCTCTTTGAAAACGCGAGCCACCGCCGGCATCGTGGCTTCCCGGCTAACCTGGCAGGGGCCGCGCTGCCGGCTGTCGCTTGACCTGAGACAGGAAAGAAACAGCTTGTACAACTGAGCCCTGTTGTGGCTTTTGAGGTTTTAGCAAGTTAAAGCAACAAATTGTCCATTTAAGTGAAACCTACACTGCAGTCCGGTTCCCAGGGGAGCCCCAGATCCCGAGCCAAAGTCCGAGAGAGCAGTGGGAGAAAAATCAATCCTTATTATAGGAAATCAAGCAAACTCCAAAGCTCTCTTTCCCTTCTTCTCTTGGCAGATCCCTTTTTTGGCTCAGATTTTCCCATTCTTGTTTCTAAAGTGGACAAAGAGATAGGGATGGGGATGCGTTTCCCTGCCCCCACAGCCAGGTTTTACCCCAAAGGAGAGGCTGAACTAGGACCCCAAAGTCTCTCTCTTATTCTGATAGAGATGCACCCTGCGAGATGATTAACCACAGACCTTTTGCAAGGCCCAGCAAAGAATTTTTCTAACCTAATTGGATTTGCTTTCCCTATTTCTGCAGCTTGTGTGCTCCTTATTTTGTTATTTATAGAAAACATCTGTCTGAGTGTCGGCCAGCCCTTAAGGTGGGAAATCAGGGCTTGGTGATTTCTTTGCTCTACACGGCCGGGGCAAAACACCAGCTACGCCGACAGAAATAGCGGTGCCTCCGCTAGCTGCTTTTGGGAGAATAGCGGCAGGTTTCACGGGTGATGAGCTACCCACGGGTGCCTCCCTGCACCCAACGGCAGCAGGAGGGCAGGGTGAAAACCACGATTGCATAAAAAAAGTAGGTAAATCCTGGCTGAAAAAAAAGCCTTGCAGGAAGGCAGGAGCTTCCTCCCCCCCAGTCCTGTTGAACGGGCAGGGAAAAGGGATCATTTTTCCAGGTAAGAAGCAGACCCGCAGGACGAGAGGGTGTCGTAATGCTGACTAAGGCAGTTATTACAGCTGCGATTAACCCAGGTAATTAATCTCAGGGACTGAATGTGGTAGAGGTCAACGTTTTCAAAGCTGGTTGGGAGACGCGGTGATGTAATTGCTTTGGAGATGTTAATTCTCCCCATCCGCCCCCTGCCCCCACTTCTGCTCATCTTTTATGGTTTTGGGAAGCTTTTTTCTCATCTTTTCTACTTTCTGGGAGCTGAGGCTGGAGGGGTTTGTACCAGCGATGGCAGCAGTACAGACAAACCCTCCCTCTCCCTTTCCGTGTCCGACGGGGCTGGGGCGGGCGCATGAGTCGCGGTCTGGGGCCAGCTGTGCGCAGCCGACGGGACAACCCAGCTGCAAATCCCTGGATGCAAAATTGCTTTGCTGGGTGGGAAAGGGGAGGGAACTGAGCCAGGGTGGTGGATTAATTGGGTAAGATCATTGCAGTGAACTGGTGGCAGCTGGAAATCAGAGGCATCCTCCCCAGTGCTCCATTAACCCCAAAGCATCCCTCTTCCTCCCTGGGCACCTTTCTGAAAGCTTTGCCCTATACATAACAGCAAATAGGTAAGAGCTGAGCTCCTGAACAGCTTTTATCCTCGTGCTTTTGGATCGCAAAAAATACTATAAGTCAAAAAAAGTGATGCCCAATTTTTGGGGGGAGTCTTGGTGGCTTTTATTTGTGATAACGTGAAGATGCACCTCGTTGTCAGGCTGCGGGGACCCGGGCTGCCGACACGCGATGCCGTCTGGATGTTTTTATTTGTATCATGAGGCGCTGCTGGCAAAAGGAGCCCTCGATTTGTGAAGGGAGGATTGGCTACTGATAGCAAAGTGATTTACAGTGAGGCTTAGGCCAGCCAGCTCCAGGAGTGCTTTTACGTGACGGCCTAATGGTTATTAATTTGTCTGGAATTTACTGTAATGCTATTAATCCTGATAGGCTTGTTGGGTATTTAATGCAAATATTTTAAGTGCTTCTGTGGGATTTTTTTTTCCTTGGAATGGTGTGTTTAGCTGCACAACCCACATGCAAGTAGCTCCTGTTTTGATGGAAATTTCGATTAATCTCCCCCGGTTGCAGCGGGTGTAACAGCCGTGCTCTTCCCCATCCCCTCAGGCAGGGCTCCCCAGGCTTGCCAGCATCCCTCTCCTCTCTGCCCTGAGGTTTCAAACTCCTCTGCTCTTTTCCAGCTCTGGACATCTTTCATCTCCTCTTCTTTGCGAGAGCCACCGAATTGCCCGCGTCCCCGGCTGGCTGCCCCGCGCTGGCTCTGCCTACCCCGCTCCCGTGGGTCAGCCCTTTCATTTCTCCCTCGCTTTGATTCCTCGCTTTACGTTGCTGGCTGGCAAGCTGAGCTGCAACCATGTGTTTCTGTTTAGGTGGCCTGACAGATTGAGGTTTCCAGCTTTCTTGGTGGGAAACACGGCTCCAAAAGCCTGGAAATGTGTGAAGGCTGCAATCTGATTCCGGCTGCGTTCCCCACTCCCCCTCCTCTCTGACCCTGCAGGGAGAGCACAGCTGATGCCAAAGCGGGGGAAAAAGGAAAAAAGAATCCAAACCTCCCAGGGAAACTGGAAATATATGTAGGATTTTATCCAAAGATCAATTAAATAAATCACAGGCTGGGACTGCGAGAGCGGCAGGTTCCTTTGGAGGGATCAGCTCCCAAGTCTGCGGCCGGAGCGAGCTGGCTCCGGGGGCCTGGGCTGCACAGCCGGCGCCCCAAATGTGGGGGGCGAAACGACTGCGATATCAGCTTAATGCTGGGGAGTGCACGTGTTTCCCGTGCACGGGCAACGGGCCCCTGGCTCAAGCCCCCTCTGAAGGGGTTTAAGCCTGGTGTGGGCGAGCAGAGCTGCCTCAAGGCTTCACCATCCCGTTGCAGAAGGAACAGCAGAGCATCCCTGGGTGCATGCAGCTCCTTCCTCGCCATCCCCGGGGCTCGCAGCGTCCCCACGGGCGGGCTAACGCCGCTGCCCCCCTCCTGGGCAAGCGGGCTGGTGCTGGTGGGAGACAAAGAGCCCTTTGAAGGGTTTGGAGATGTGAGTCAAGCGCTGGCCGTGCCCCTGTGCCGAGGGGCGATGGCCAGGGCAAGCTGTCCTCCTCAATCGATGGCTTTATCCTTTATTTTCTGTGTTTGCTCAGTCTGGATCTCCTCAGTGGGAAGCGCAGCCAGATGCTTGGTGTTTTGGCTGGCCGAGGGCTGCCACCCCTCATTGCTGAGGATCGTGGCCACCACCGGCAGCTCCCCCGGGCCCCCGTGTGCCCCGCCATGTGCGGCGCGGGGTTGGTGGGCACCTCAGCTCAGCCACGGGGGTCTTGCGTGTGTCTGGCTGGAGCCTGGGCTTTCAGCCTCCCTTGGCTGGAGGAAGGCGAGCGGGTTGCCTCTTGTGACCTTCTTGCCGAGCCAAATATCAGGGCTTGGCTCCCGCTGTGGCTGAGCACATGCAACCATTTCCTTCCCAGCCAAAAATGCCTCTCTGGGAATGCGGGGGAGAGAGGTGCCTTCCACTCTTCCCTTCCCCAGAGCGTTTGGGAACACGTGGGTCTGGAAATACCCCCCAATGCAAGTGCCCCCGCATCGCCCGCTCGGGTGCAGCCGGGTGATGCCGACCACGGGGGGACGGATCCCTCCCCACGCTTCTGCCATTGCAGCTTTATGGACCCCCCAGGGGATGGGGGGTTTGGAAGAAGGAGGGTTTGCAAAGTGGGATCGCTGGTGTTCACAGGGTCAAACATGCCACTACCCTGGGAAAACGGGCGTGAGGTTCCTCTTGATATCATTTTACAAGAAAAGCGTCCAGGGACGGCCCTGCCTTTTCGCTGAATGATTCCTGATGGCAGCTGAGTGTTTGCCAGGAAAAGGGTGGATGGAGAGCACGCTTGTCCCCAGGCTCCGCTAACAGAGCCCGGCTTGTTCCCGGCAGCCTGGCAGCGACCGCTTCGGTCTCGCAGCCCATTCGGAGAGCGATGGGAGAAAGCAAAGGCGAGCACCGTGCCTGCACCCTGGAGCCGGTGCCGAGCTGCTCCGTGGGGTGGTGGGGCCGTGGGGAGGAAACCCCGCGGGACGGGAGAGGGAGGAGGGATTTGGGTTTCAGAGCAGAGGAGGGAGCGGGGCTCCTGCTCTGGCCCTGCTGAAGTGGTGCATGTTGCGGGAGCACTCCAGCGAGCTGGGCTGGTGTTTGGCCACCGTGCCCGGGTGGCTGTGGCTGCTCCCGGCCAGATGTTCTGTAATTTCAGTCTGGTTCCCAGCGTCTGCTCCTGCCATCAGCCTGGCCCCCAAGCCTCGCTCTCCGCGAGCGGCAGATTCCCCTCCCGCCTTCACCGACGGGGCCAAGGATAACACACGTTGGCGGGGAAACGCCCCGGTCTCCTCTGAAGCCCACCCGAGTCTCCTGACTCGTGACGGGCTGGGGGAGGATGGGGGCCCCAGTGCCTTCGGGAGGTCGGGACTGGGAGGCAGAAGCAAATAAGAGGGCTGGGGAAGGCATGCAGGCAGCAGGGCTGCTGGAAAGATGCAGCAAGGGGGTAGGGAATAATCAAGGGTGTTTATAGGATTCCCATCCCTCCGTGTTCAGCATCTCACCCGCACAGGCAGACTGTCCCCAGCCAGGGACCCAGGGCACGGTGAGGTTAAACACCAAGGGTTTGTGCCTTTTGGTCTCCAAGAGAAAAGTCGGTGTCAAAAGCAGAATCCGCAGTGCCAGGGTAGGAGAAATGGTCTTACAAAAATAAATAGTGTGGGTCACATGAGTTACTGGCTTTTTCTGGAGGAACCGAGTGTTTACATGAGTGCTTAGAGGCTTGGCTGCGCTTCACGCTCGCAGAAAGAGTCCTGGAGGAGAGGCTGAGACTGAGCTCGAGTTAATTAAGAGTAGGCTGTTGTCTGGGAGGCCTGGCTCTGCCCTTGGCTGCGGGGCCGCGATGTTTCCCTTTGATACCCGTGGGGCTGGTTGCTGTCAGAGAGCAGACTCGGGACCAGGCAGGCTGTGGGGCTGCTCGGCTGAAGACTTTGCCCTGTTAATTGGGTGTCTTCAGGTGCTCTCTGCTTCCAGAGACCCTGCGAGAGCTGCTGGTGGTTGGATCCAGCGTGAAGCCGTGCCTGGAGACCGGCCGGGCATCCCGAGGGACGCCTGGAGGTCCCGGCGTTGGGTGGTCCTTGCCCAAAGCTGGGGCTGTCGGTGGGGTGACCTCAGCCCCCCGCAGCCTGCAGCATCGGTGGCCAGGAGCGCTGCCAGCGCCTTCTCTGTTCCTTAATTCGCAGCATTACCCGCACATTTGGGCATCGCTCGTGTTGGGAGAAAGATGTCATTTATTGCTCTGGCTTATTCTTCCTTTTGAAGTCATAATCCTCCCACTCTGACATCACAGCCGTTACCGCCGCGGGTAATTGCGATGCCACAGGGGCAGGTGGGAGCAGCTCCCGGGCAGAGGAGCCACCAGGCTTCGCTCGGGCGCCTGAGCCCCTCCAGCTGTCCCAGTGACGGGGGGAGCCGCAGATGGGATACGGGGACAGAATCGATTCGGCTCAATGCCTTCTCGGTGCGAGGCTGGCGGCTCCGAGAGAGCAGCGTCTCCTCGTCCTCTCTATGGCGAGTGCTGGCCCAGGGCTACTTTCCCCATGGGACTTAAAACAAGGGGAAAACAGCTCCTGCGAGGGGCTTTGTCCCTGCAGGTTACCCTTCGTTTCATGGGGTCTGGAGCAGGGATCTGCTGTTTGATTTGCTTTGCAAAGACAACCAAAAGGTGTTAAGTGCTTGTAATCTGAGTATAAACACGACCCTGCTGGTGTGCAATCACTGGCTTGTTTAACACTTTCTAAAGTGCAAGCTTTTGGGATCCGGGCGCCAAAAAACCTTTAACATCATTACATTTTTCCAGGATATGATGCAAAAGATCCCACCCTGACAAAGGTCATGGTTGTCTTTTTTTTTGTTATTAACTTATCACTCATTCAACTATTCTCAGTCTACTTTTATCCCTTTTTCTCCCCTTTTATCCCCCGTTAGAATAAACCTGGCGCGTTGCAGGTGCTGGAGCAGGAGCAGACGCTGGGTTTGCGGAGGGGTTGGGTTCTCACAGCCCTTCCCCGCGCAGGGGCCCTTATCCGACACCGCAAAACAAACAAACAAACAAAATAATGGAGGAAACCAAAGCCCAGAGGGCAAAGAGGGAAGGGATGGGGAGGAGGCTGTGCTGGGAGAATATAGATTTCTTTCTTGCATCTTCTAAGGATCTTCGGTTGGTCGGTGGTAGCAAACGATCCCGAAGGGACTCTCGTTTTTCCAGGGGTTGCTGTCGCTGCGTGGGATCCACGGTTGCTTCTGGTTGTTGGAAGCTTCAGCCAGAAGGCTGAAGCGAAAGGGCACGTCCCAAACACGTGTGCGAGCGTGGCTCGGTGGCCTCATGCCCCCGGCAGCCGTGCGGGCAGCTTTCCGTTTGCCGGGTTCATCCCAGAGTTGTTTTGCTGTTGTTTTCTTGTTTATCGATGGAAGCAGAGGTCTGGGTTGCTTCCTTTCATCTTTCTTATTGCTCTGCTCCCTGCCGGGGGCAGGCAGGATTTATTGCTGATCCTCTATTCCGTTTTCGCCTCCTAACATCTGTGTTAACTCTTCCCGCGGCCATCAGGAACGGCGTGGGGCCAGCCACGCTGGGTCTGCAGAGCTTCAGCCCAGGCAAATGCTTCTGGGCCGAGCTCGGAGGCGAGCGGGTGACGGCGCTGAGTGTTTTGCCATATTGCAATGCTGGGCGGGATGTCCGTGTCACCGGGCAGGAGAGGTGTGCTCCTCCTCCGAGGATGCACAGCACACATATGTTGTGCTTTACGTATCAGACTTTCCCACGTTGTTGTCCCATCCGTCCTGTCCCTGTATTTACCTGCCGCCCCCAGGCTGGGACCTCTGCCAAGAAGAAAGGAGATATTCGTGTTAGCAAGCCACGGTCACTGCTACGAGAGCACGGATGGATGGAGCAGATCAGCTCGGGTTTGCTCTCCAGAAGCTGATGTAGCTGCTAGGACCATATGCCATGTCAGCATCTCCGGGAGCTCTCGGTTAGACCGGTTATATTTGATGTTACTTCTTGTGCAGGCATGAAGGTGTTTTCCATGGGTTTGGGAAGCTGGTCTGCCTGCTAACAGAGCCAAAGTTTCCAAATGGAAACCCTGGGCTGCTCCCCAGGGATGTTGTTTTATTGGTTTTGAAGACTTAAACTCTTTGCTGGAAATATCGGGGCATCTTTAAAGATCCCCACGAGTCCCGCCTGGGGTGATACACTCATTTTTACTGGGTTTCTCCTTCTGCTGCGGTGGAGGGAGGAAAGCTCTCTCTTTACCCTGCTCTGAGGTGGCTGGTGTGATAATTGGGTCTAAATTGATTCGAGCCATTTCCTGTCAGTCTCTAGGGAATAAATTTCCCAGATCAATTTATGCCAGTAGCAGTGGCTGGAAATCCTGCTGCCCTAAGCAGGGCTCGGAGGAGCACTTTATTGAATCTGTAATGCCTCCCACTTGTCCCAATTAATCCTGATTTGAGCGAGAATCCCTGTTTTTCCTGGGTGCTGATGCTCTGGGCATGGATCGCTGTGATCTGATGAGTAGGACTAAACCAAGCTTTGGGTACCCGGTGGGTGCAGGCGCTGCCGTAGCCTCCCTGTCCCCATCACATGGCGGCTGGTGGCACAAAGGGGCTGTTTTTGGGCAGACACAAGGGGTGGCATGCTGTCTGCACACCAGGAGCTTGTCCGTCCTGCCTCCTGCCTCTCCATCTGAAGGTAAAACCCAGCAAAATCTTTATGCAAAGCATCTGTTGCACCCAAATCCAGCTCTGAGTGCAATGAAGCATTTTTTTGGTACCTTTGAGGCCTTTCCACATGTCCTACCTCACCCCCCGAAACACCTCCCAAACCTTCCCCCAGGATCCCCTCTCCTTTTGGCTTTGCTTGCTGCTTTTTTGCACGGTCCCATGGGCAGGTTTGGGGAGTTTGCTCCCCCCGACCGCGGTACCGGGGTCTGAAGGGCTGCAAACCGGCGCTGGGGTTTCCCAGGGATGTTTCTTGCCACCTCCAAGGTCCCGGTTTAAATCACTTAGAAACCAGAGATGCTTTGGGCGCAAAAAATCTCGCAGGGCTCCCAAGCACATCCCTGCTGCTCCGCTCCTGTGCCCGGCTGCTGCGAAACACAAGGCTTTTCCAAATTAACTGGGGCAGGGAGAGGATCTGGGGAAATATCCCTCCTGCAAAGCAAATGAATCCCATCAAATTTGCTGCCTTCAGACCCTGCCCCGCTCAATCCAAAGCTGCTCCCTCCAGAGCTCAGACCCACGGCTGGAGATTTATCGGCTCTTGGACACAGCGCTCTCCTGTTATGTGTCTTCCAGGGGCTATTTTACAATGATTTCTTGCCTTCACCTTCTCACCAGCTCTGCAGATGGTGTTTACTAAGTGTATTTTAATGTATTCACCTTTCACCTCCTGACTAGACGTGTATTGATCCGATATAGATCCCCGGGAAAGGCTGCGAAGGGGACGGGGAGCTGCAGCCACCCTGGGCTGGGGAAAGGGGACGGTGGCAGCTGGGGACGAGCCCGTGGCAGGGTTCTGTGTGGAGAAGACAACCGGTTCCTACACCCCATCCATGCTAGGAAATGGGTCCACAAGCCTGAAAATACAGATAATGGCAGTGTTGCTCTTGGGGGTGGTGCTGGTGGCAGAAATTTGGGAAAGAAGCTGGGTGCTTGGCTTCTACCGTGGCTCTGCGGTGTCCGGTGGGGCACGGCAGGGGCATTTATCCACAGAATAACACTTGATCCTGCGGCAGCCCAGAGCTGGTGCCTGGTGCAAGCAAGTCCTTTGGGATGCTGTGTTCATCCAACTGCATCTCATGGACCTGTTTGCTCATGGGCTGTTGCACCATCCTTTCTTTTCCCGGGCATAAATGCTTGGGAAAATGCACCCATGGAGCTGGTTTCTCCAAGGAAAACCTCCTGGAATCAGCGCCAATGTGTCACTGTGCCTGGAGGAGCTCCCAGAGTAGTTTTCTTTATTCCTTGGGCAGATTTTAGAGGTGATTTTTGGGCAGAAATGCTGAGGTATGGTGAAGGCAACACATCCAGCGAGGCACCAGTGCAACCATAAACCACAGCCTGGGGAAACGGGCCATGCTAACCTCGGACCCGAAACTGGGAGCAACGGGAGGTAAGAGGCAGAAGCTGAGACGTCCCAGCTGTTGCCTGCCGTGCCTTGCTCATGTCACGGGGAAAAGGCATTTCTGTAGGGTCGCGGGAGTGATTTCATGTCTGGGCTCCTTGCTGTCCGTGGGGCAGGTGGAGGGGACCAGGACAGGCTCTTTCCAGCAGATTTTTGCCTCCGGGTCCCCTTCAGCCCTCCCCCGTGTCCGCCCAGCCTGCACAGCTGGGCTGCAGCCCCCACGGCCCTTCCCACAACTTGTTGGGGCCGGGGAAACCTCCTGGCTCCTTTTCTGAGCTGCTTCAGCCCCTTTCCGAGGCTCCCACGGCCTCAGCGCCGATCGAGCCTCCTTGCTGCAGGGAACCGGTGGGGAATGCGGAGGGGGAGCGGGCTGTGTTTCCAAAAACTGTATGATAATCCATCCAAAATAAATAGGACGCAGAAAGCCAGCAGCGCTGGGCGGTGTCAGGAAAGTGAAGTGATGCTCCAGCAGCGACGGGACAGGCAGCCACCCGCGGGTGTCGGTGAGGCCGTTTCCCGGGGGGCCTCGGTGGGGTGGGGGCCTCGGCAGCCCTGCCCCATCCCTGCAGCCCCCCAGGGTGCGGAGGCAGGGGGCTGGTGGGAGCACGACCTTCTCCAAAGAGCATCCATGCAGGAAAGCATCCGTGAAGCGAGCCCGAAGCTCCTGTGGGATTGCCTGCACCCAGCCCCGAATGGGCAGCACCATTTGTCCCCAGCTGAGTTTTTCCCTGCTTGCTCCAGATTTTCTCTCTTTGTGGAGGGCAGAGGAGGTAGAAAGCCAAACCTCGAGGTCGTCAGTGCAAAGGCAGGGTTGGAGGACGGACTGGCTTAAAGGTCATATCAAACACGTTCCCCCTCTCATTTATTTTTTTGGTAAACAGGAAGCTGGGTTTTCATTTCACCCCAAATCTTCGCAGAATGTGGCTGTTTTTATAGCAGCTTTTATTTATTTGTTTCTTCCTTTCTTTGGGAACCGGAGAGTTTGCAGCTGACGGAAAGCAGGGGAAGTGTCAGCTGCTAAAAACTAGAATTATAAGTATATACAGTGACTTTCACTGAAAACCTAAAACCTCCTCCCAAGGGAAAGGGGGGGAGCAGGGATGGAAGACGGGATAATGTTTCCTCCCGTTCCCACTCGTGCTGGTGCTGGACTTTGTTTGAGAAGAGGTGATGATTACCCGGGTGATCGCCAGGCTGATCCCCAGGCCGGGGGCCCAAGGGCTGATTTATGGAGCAGTAAAACTGAACGGTCTTGTCTTCATCATCGGTTGGGTTTTTTTCCCCCAGAAAAGCTCGTAGACATTATCTTCCTTCTGGTAAAAATCCCAACCAAGCAGAAAAGCCCTCCCAGCTACTTACAGCCTTGTCTTCCCTGCAAAATACCATCCTGAACCCCCATTCCCACTGTCCAACACCCCACACAGACCCAGCCAGGGTCACGTAGCCAAAACCCACCGCCCATCCGCAGATCCCCTGGGATCCCACGCTGGGGATCGCGGGGTCTGGCACCCTCCTTGCAAGGCCCAGGTGATGGTGAACGGAGCCGCATCCGCCCTCCCGCCCCGCCCCCGCTCACCTGCATCCCCCCGGGACTCCCCGCAGGCCTCCATCCAGCCGGGGCTGCCGGCAGGGAGCCAGGTGTAGCCAGAGTTTAATTTGTTTTAAATTAATGTGGGAGGTGTGGGGGAGGCTGGAAGGTGAAGGGAATATTTTCTGGGAAAAACGACCTTCCCCGTTTCTTCGGGAAGCTCTCGCTGCATCCGGGGGGGAGGGAGAGGTCTGCGAGTTCACTTCAATTAGGGATAATAAAGCTGTTTTCCTTTCCCCTCGCTCCTAGGGAAGTGTGGCATTGAGGCGGTAACGGGTTTAACCTGCTGCTTGTTCAGGTGAGCCTTCTCCCATCCCAAATATCCAAAGAGAGCTCGCGGTCAGTGGCGGCAGGAGCAGCGAGAGCAGGACCTGGGGAAAGCCCTGGAGATGCAGGCAGGTACAGTGCAAAGCAACAGGGTGCCGCTTATTGGGGTCCCATGGTGCTTCTGTTAGCAAAGAGGGGAGGAAACTCAAGAAAACCCCGTCCAAAATCTTCCATGAGCTCTGCAAGTGCAGCCATGTCTTTGGGATGAGGTCCCACCTTTGGATTTTCCTGGGATAAGGCCCCACTGCTGAGGATGGGGATGCATTTTGCCATTTAACCTGCTAAGGCTCTTGGAGATGCTGTTTTGGGGAAGGTTGGAAAGCGAAGGGAGCCGGGGGGACAGTGTGTTTTGGGGGTGCCACGAAGGTGTCGGGGAGGTGGATGTTCCCAGGCTCTTCCCGCTCCAGAGAAAAAACAGGACTTGTCAAAAGGCAGCTTTTGCTCAGCTGCAAAGCCAGCCCGGCGGGGCAGGCACGTGGGGTGATGCGGTGTTTGATCAGCGCCGAAAGCCCGTCCGGGACAGACAAACTGCCAGCCGACGCTTTGCTGCAGCCCTGGAGCATCGCAATCCGCTTCTCGGCTGCTCCATCCCCGTGCCCTGCAGCAGCCCCACGTCTGGGGCTAAATCGTTCCCATCTCCTTCCCCTCCTTGCAAACGGGGGCCTGATCCTGCTGCAAACAGGACGATGCTGCCGGCAGCATGTGCCCCGCCAGCTCCTTGGAGGCACCGGCCGTTCGGAGACTGAGAGCTGAAGCGACGGCCTGAACCGCAGACACCCACGGGTCCTGGAGGCAGCCAGTGTTAAGCTCTTTCAAGACGCTTCATCTCGCAGCGCTGATGCGTTGCCCCTTTTTTGCACACGACGGAGAGACCCCATGGGCACACGGTGCTGTCACATCCCCGCGTACATCAAGCAGCCAGAGATATTTTAATTAACTGGCATGCAACAAAAATCACAGAATTGCCTCTCGGCACTGAATGGAAGAGGCAGCGCTGGGAGCAAGCCATCGCTTCCCCGCCACCCCTAGAAATACATGAGCAGGTCGGGATCGCTGTTCCCGTGGTCCCCATCACATCCCACCTCTCTTCCCAGCAGCATCGCACTGCCGTGGCCCCGTGGGCGGTCAAAGAGGGGCTGGGGACGGGGGTTTGTGTCGCTTGAGCCATTGCTTAAGGAAAGAGAAGCGTGGCCGTGGGCATTGGGAAATCGGAGCGAAGCTCTGGCCCTGGCTGGAAAGGATTTACATCCGCAGGCAGGTTGTGCCACACACTTTCAGTGCATGTGTTAACCTCGCCCCTGCTTTATGCTCCGGCCGTTCATAGACGGGATGAGTCAGAGCAGCCAGGGAGAGATTTCTCAATTCAGATAAAAATTTTGAGGTCATTTTTCAAGTCCCTGCTTTTGTGGCTGTGGAAAATGCTGCAGGAGAAACACAAAACCATGTGAAACTCGTTGAGGTTGCAGCTTTGTTATGAGCACAAAACTCGGACCAGATTTCTGCAGGGGCTGCTGCTGCGCTCGCCGCCCTCCCCGCAGCCTGGAAGCCAGAATTAAACCCGATTTCCCCCCTTTTCTATTTATTCACTGCAAACTCTTTGAATGCCTTCTATTTTTGGTGCCTTTCATTTAGCTAAAGAGCAAACTGAGTCACCTGATGGATGAAATATTTTCTTGATAAGACACTTCTTTCCCCTTGTTTTGCTCCCCAAGGCTCCCAACACCGGTCCGTCCCAGCCAGCTGCTGGTCCTCACGGAAATATTTGCTATAACTAAATGTTACACAGCTGTTTCTCACTAGGGCATTCTTCAGAGGTGGATTATTTGTCATTCCCTAGCTTAATAATAATAATCCGTTAATGCATTTTTGTCATCCAATGAAGGAACAAAATGCTCCCATGTGTTTTTACAGCAACGGTGCTTTTCCACGCATGCAGATGGGGTTCAGGCTCTCCTCGCGCCCTGGCCCGACTCAATGCATTAAACAACTCCTGCAGCGCCAAGTATTAAGTCTTATAATATGACAGGGTGGGTCAGAAGTGTATTAAAACCACTGACTAACAAGCATATAAAAGAGATGTAAAAGGGAAGGGAAAAGTGAACGTTTCCGACACGCTGGTGGCCGTGGGGATCCCCTCCTCGCCCCCCCTTCCCTTGTGCTTCCTGGGAATCTTGTGAAAATATTTGGTTTTAATTCTGTACTGGATCAGACGCTGTCCCACAAACGGGGGAGTCTGCGGTTCCCTCGCTGCACGCTCGGTGTTTTGCAGCCAGTGGGCTGTAGGCAGATGTTCTCGTCCAGATCCAGATGTGCTGCACGAAGCTCTCGCCTTCCCCCTCCCCGGCTCCGGGGCCTTGCTGGAGCATCTCAGGAACATCTCTGGGGAACAAAGTCATCCTTTCAGCGCGTTGTCAGGTCTCTGATGGAAAGGGACCGCTCTGCTGTGATCCTTCCCCTTCCTCAGGTAGGAGTGGTCCGAGCCCGGTGCCGGCTCCTGCCAGCAGAAATGGGGCATTTTGACCTTTTTGTTGTTGTTTCCGTTGTTGCCAGTGCCCTGGAGCCAGGCAGGGGCTGAGGACGAGGGTTCGCCCCACACCTTGGCATAAGGATGGACCTACAGCGGCCATCAGCCCCCAGACTGCAACAACTGCAGCATCACGTGGTTATAACCTGGCCAAAATCCTCCCTGGCAGCCGGGACGGAGCGCGGGAGCAGGCTGAGCATCTCTCCAGCCATCCCTGCCAGCAGCAGCCGTGCCGGCCAGCGAGAGCCGGCCTCACCCAGCCCCGGCTGCCGTCACGGTGGTCGCTGCAGTACGGGGAGAGCCCTGGCAGGGTCGCGGGTGTGAGCGGGAGTGGCTGAGCCCCCAGGGTAGTTGGCAGGGTTCTTCGGGAACGTTGGGTCCTCGGCTGCATCATCCTCCCGGCCAGCGCTTCGGAGCCAAAACCCGGTGGTTTGTCGGCGGTTCCCGGGTCAGCAGCTTTGCCAGGATGGAGGAGCCAGTGGCCAGGGGCTGGGGAGGGATTTGGAAGCCCTACCTTGAGTTCTTGCTCCGCCAGAACATATGGGAGCCACTCCTACATGTTGGGGTGCTGCAAATAGACGTGTTTAAGTTTTGGGGACACGGCTGGGAGCGAGGGAGGTCCAGGGGTCACAGCAGCAGCTTGGGTGATGGCTGCTGAAGCTGTCCCTGCGACGCAAAACTTCAAAGGAGGGGGCAAATTTACCGACATCGACACTGCTGGGAGCCGGAGGCAGCGTGTGAACGCAGCGCAGAGCAAGCATCGATGCCAAAATTCGCGTGACTCGCTGTGCTTCAAGGAAATTAAAAAGCGCTTTCTCCTGTTCTTGCTTACCCAGACTCTCACAGCCTCAGCTGGCCCGGTACGCTGGAGGAATCAGCGTTTGGAGCGGGCTTGGACTTTGATTTGTTTCTTACGGCTTCCTGTCCTGATGAGAAAAGAAAAGTTATTTTGGGAACCTCATGAATGAAACCCAAGAGGTGACCGAAGCATCAGCAGGGCGGGCAGGAGCGGCGGGGGCAGCCAGACACAATATTTCTCCTACCCGCAGGAGAGATGCTCTGGAGGCTGTTTGCCTTTGATTCCTTCTCCCTGCTGCTTCTTGGTGCAATGAAGAGCAATTATCCTTTCTGTAAAAGCCTTCTTATTCTAGAGGACTTCCAGTAACTTCAAAGAAGGGGCAGGTTTCTCTCGGGAACAAAGTCATCGTTTCAGTGGGTTGTCAGGTCTCTGATGAAAAGCACCGTCTAACGCTCGCTGCTGGGTGCTGGACCTCTGCTCTGTCCCCGCACCCCTGGTTTTGTTCAAAGCGCGCGTCCCCGGAGGAAGATGCTTTCTGTGCACTAATCCCACGCTGCAGGAGCCCGTCCCCAAGCGGGCTGAGACCACGAGCACCGATACCCACCTTGCACGGAGCGATGGAGGTGCCCACAGCCACGCAGGGATCTGCCATGTGTCCCAGTCCTCTGCCGTCGAAGGGGCCGGTGGGGAAAGCACGGAAACACCCAGCTTTCCAGCTCCCTCGTCCCAGACAAATATTGCGTCTCCTTCTGAGGAAAAGGCAGTGTTACCGGAGCCGAGTTTGGCCAAGGCTCGGGATGTCAGAGTGAGCAGCGCTCGGTTGGATCGATGCTTTTTTTTCCTCCCCAGCCCCTGTTCTGAGCCTCCAACTGTGTTAAGAAACAACCTTTCCCGACAGCCAAGAAATGCTGTCGTGGCCGGGGGACGCTTTTCCTCCCGCCCTGGCAGAGCACTGGCCCTGGGTGCTCGTGTGAGGGCCGAGCAGCACCTTGGGGCTTGTTTCTTGCAACCAGGAGATGCTTCCCAGGCGCTGTGGGGACCATGAGGGGCAGGGGGGGCTCGGGGCTCGAGGGCACCGGGTCGGGGGGAGATGGCGGTGGAGGAATTAACCTGTATGTAACCACCGCAGCAAGCGCTCTGGGATGCAGCCTGGTTTCCCAGGGTGCTCCCATTGCTGGGATTGCCCGGGTTTGAGCTGCTTGGCAAAGCCACTGAGCCCATTGCGGGATGTAATGTGCCAGAGGAGTTCCCATTTTGTCCCCTGCATCCAAAGGGGCGGCACGGCTTGGGGAAGCACAGGAAAAGCTGTGCAAGGACCAGGCGAAGGGGAACGGCTGCAGTTTTGCTGGAGCCGGAGCTGCTCGGGACTGTGCTACCCCGCACAGCGAGGGGAGGGAGCGGGTTGAGTTGCAGGGGCAGAAGG
Organism: Platalea leucorodia; assembly: GCF_965183815.1. NCBI lineage: Eukaryota > Metazoa > Chordata > Aves > Pelecaniformes > Threskiornithidae > Platalea > Platalea leucorodia. Next base: position 4,405,958 of record NC_138844.1, read on the forward strand.
CACTGGAGAAACTCTCTGGTTTCAGGTGCCAAAGGGCCGAGCCTTGTCTACCTGCTGGCTCTGATCTTATCTGGCCAGGCAGTCTGCTCAGGGCAGGGGTTATCTCTGCTCCCCAGGCTGGTGGGGAGGAGATGAAAGCGCTGTGGGCCAGGCTGTGTCCCCGTTTGGGGACCCCCAGCCCCCTGCTGCCAGCACCTTTGTCCGTGGGGTAACCATAGCCGGCAGCGGGGGCAGCCGGCGCGGGACGAAGCGGGAAGGAGAGGGCGAGATGGGTGTAATTTGGTAACCCAACCTCCCCGCTTTTCATCCGGACAAAGGGGGTGATTACGGTCGCCCAGGCTGGGATTACAGCGGGGAGGTGCAGAAAGGTCGGTGACCCACCTTGCCTCCCCTTCCCCTTGTATCCCCCGCCCTGGGTCCAAAACGTCTCTGCTCCCCCGCCGAGTCCAGCAAGGTCTGTAACCCCTGCGTATGGCAGGAGGTAAATGAAACACAGATTCCCCTGGTTTTGTGCTGATGCTCTGCAGCTTCGACCAGCCCGTTCCTGTAAGCCAAAACTCCCTGGATAAAGTCGTCACTGCTCCCCCACCTCCGGAGTTTGGTCTCTGTCCCCGGATTTCAGAGCCAAACACCCCATATTTTCCTAACATCCATTTTTCTCCCACATCAGCATCTTCCCTCTCAAGCCAGCGCTAGGGCTTTGCATCCACTCGGCAGCAGGGACTGAGCGCAGCAGCCCAGGCGTGATGGGCCGTCAGGGAATGGGGGGAGATGGGGATGGGTAGGAAATCTTGGCAGAAGCCCACGGACCCTTAACGATGCTCCAATCTGCTAATTGTCTGCATGCAGCCCCAGCTGGGTGCCGGCTTCCAGCTTGTGCTGGACAGAGAGGGGTGTGGGAATGGCTGGGGGGATCCACCGCATCCTCACGTCATGTTTGCCAGGGAGACGGGGGCTGCCGAGCACAGCAAACCCTGCGTGGGGAGACCACAGCCATCTGCCCCATCGCCCTCCCCAGCAGCCGGGCCGGTCTTAGCAAAGCCACAGCGATGGCCATGCAGCAGCCGCTTTCTCCCAGTGTGTCCAGTCATCCAGCTGGAATTCCCCCAGCTGTGATTTAACCTCTTGCTGCTTGTTTTGGCCCAAAAGGCATGGAGGTGATGAGCCTGCAGCAAATTTCCACACCGCAGCATACTCCCCGGCTCTGTATACCGCTCTCTCCTGGGTTAAGCAGCCCTGAAACCTTCTGTCCTCCCTTAAAGGCGGAGATTTGCCCCTTGGTTTCTCCATCCTGCCCTTCTCCGGCACAAGGGGGGACCCATCTCAGGTTTTGCAGCAATGTGAGCTGCAATCGCCTCCCCTATGGCTGAGCAGCCGGGGAAGGGTCGTATAACCACCGGGCTGGTGGGGGAGCCCCTCGGGGCTGGCGATGGAGCCCAGCTGGCCCCGCTGCTGCCCAGCCTGGGCAGGAGGCTGGTGGGGGGACGGGAAGGAAAAGGGGAGAGGGAGGAGGTGGTACGGTCGGGGACTGCTTGCTGGAAGGGATTAAAGGCTCAATCTTGAGTCAAGAGAAGGAAATTAGAATCAAATCAGCTTCTAGCGCCTGCTGGAAATCGGGGCAGGATTTATGGCTGGGGCGAGGTGGGTTGGGGCATCCTGTGGCTTCCCCCGAGGGTCTTGGCCGGTATGAAGGGGCTCATGGTCCCTCCTTGCTCCTCTCCCACTGCTGTGGAGGGTGGAGGGTCCGAGGAAGGGCCTGGGCTGGAGGTGACCCCCCTGCTATGGGGACCGATAGGCTCCCTGCGATCTCTGGACCAAAACATCCTCAGCAGTGCCTGGAGCTGGTGGAAGGGGCAGGAGGTGGCGAGGGAGGGATGGAGAAGGGCGTCAGCGCTGCGCTGTGCTGGATACAGCCATCTGCAGCCCACCGCGCCCTGCAGGAGCCGGGTTCCCGCGGGTGCTGGGTACGGCTGTTGTAGGAGGCAGGGATGCCCCAATGCCCTGGCGCAGCACCCATGGGTGCCACGGGGGTGGCTGGTGGGGCTCAGAGCTGAATCCCAGGGGCTGAGCATGGGCGGGAGCAATGAGCTAAAACACATCACCTGCTGCTCCCTTCTTGTCTCCTCTCTGACATTCACACCTTCCTTCTTTCCTTCTTCCTTGCTGTGTTCGCAAGCCCAGCACCAGGTCCCCCCTCTTCCCCGCTCTCTCCTTCCCCAAATCCCACATTTCCGAACCTTTCCTGACCCCATTCATCCCTTCTCTCAGCCTCCATCCTCTTCCTCCTCCCTCTCCCCTTCCTCCTGCCTGCAGCCTCTCAGCTCAGCATCCCGCCAGCCTGCCCAGAGGTTTGTCCTCCCCATCGCTGAGCGGGGCCGGAGCATCGCCGTACCCCCACACCAGCACCCTGGGGTGCTCTGCGGCTCTGCCCTCCCCAGCCACGCTGCTCCCCACACCGCAGCGGGGTGGAAATGGGGCGCCTGGCAGGAATCGCCTGTAAAATGAAGAAAGTTAATCATGGAGATAATTGAAACCAGCGGCTGTGGCTGGAGAGCGAGCGGCTTTTTCTGAGCCGAGGGGAGGAAGGAAGGGGGTGGGAAGCTGGGGCTGGGGTCTTTGGGGTTTTGTGTTTGTGTTTTTTAAGCCAGGGAACAAATCCATATGGTTGCAAGGGCAATTCCCAGGAACTTTTAGCCTGGGCTCAATCATAAATGTTTCAATCCTTTCACTTCAAGTGTAAAATTGAGGCTCTTTGGAAGGAAATGGGTTGGTTGGCGGCTCTTTCCTGGGGCTGTGCAGGCAGCCCTGCCTGGGGGGGGTCCCGGAGGCGTGTGGCTGCGATCGACACCCCCTGGGCAGCATCTGCAGGGGCCAAATATTTTTCTCACCCAGCCCTGGAGAGCAGGATTGTGCTGCTTGCCCAGCCCGTGTCCCCTTGAGTGCCCTCAACCTGGGCTCCCTTTGGGGAATGGGGCTGGGGGGTGGCTGCACATCACCCCCCCATCCCCAGCCACGCTCCTGGGCATGGTGCAGCACCCATCGACCTCGCCTCACTTTTCATTCCCCTTCCAGCAGCGCTGGGTGCCTGGGAGCACCTTGCAGGAGCAGCAAACTGGGGGGAGGAAGGTAAGGCAACGTCTGGAAGGACCCCTGAGCCCAGAGCCTGGCCAGGGGGGTGGCAAGAGGGTGGCCCCTCTCTCGGAGGGGCCTGCGGGTGCCGGGGTTCCGTGCCCGGCTCAGATGGGCATTGCCAGAGCCCCGGTGACTTTGTTTCCCTCCTCAATGATTCTCCCACATTCTTGTTCCACCAACCCTGCTCAAACCCCCCAGCCCAGGCTGCCCCTTACCGCACCGGGGACTCACGTCCCCCCGCATCCAGCACCTTGCCCAAGTGCGCCGGTACTTCAGGTTGCACCAGGTTTTAGCCCCCAAAATGCCATTTTGGTACCTCTGGCCTCAGGTCACCGGAATGGGCGAGGGGCAGCAAGGATGCACGTGCCCTGCGTGGTCCAGGCACGTGGGCGGGATGCTGCTTCCCTCGGGCTATTTTGGAAAACCCCAGTTTGGGCTTCAGCTGGAGCTGGTGGTGGTGGTTATCCACGCACGTATCTGCAACTGTTTTACGCCTCTGGTTTTTTGGCCTCGCAGTTGTGTGTGCATTGCCTTGGGTATTTTCCAGGGTTGAGCCGAAGCATCTCTCCAGAAAGCCCTGATTATTCCAGGCTGAAAAGCAGGTCTGAAGCAATTAGAGATGGAACAAAACCCTTCCAGCTACGGAACCGCACAAGGGAAACAGGGGGGAGAATTTGTGTGGGATGGATTTGAGCTTAAAGACAGGCTGGACCTGCAGGGAGGGAGACTTTCCTCCCCGCTCAGGAGCCGAGCAAAATCCCCGCTGTCCTCACATCGGTTCTTTCTTTTCCCTCTTCAAGCTTGATGAATATTAGCGAGTTTTGTCATGAGGCTGCCGTGGTGGTGACCCATCCCTGGCAGCACAGGGACATGAAGTGATGCAGGGAGCTGGAAAGATGCGGCTGCACTAAGATTTGGCTTGGCTTTGGAGGACGGGCTGCAAAAATGGGTCCTTTCCCAGCATCTGTCCACCGAGGGGGGACAAGGACGTGCCCGGGGATGGGAAGGGAGAGCATGCACGAGGGTCAGTGCCGGTGCACTGGAGTTGGCCGCTGTTTGCTGCCTTCCCACGGCTCGTCTGGCACCCAGCCCGGCCTCCCTAGTTGGAAAACCAGAAATCTGTATTTCTAAGTACTTAATCTGGCAGTTTTGCAAAGCAGAGCACAGCCTCTGGTCCCGGCTGACGGTCGCGAGAGTTTGCAACACAAAACTCCGGCAACCATCAGCCGGGATCGGAGGCTGCGCTCTGCTCGCTTTGTTTGGAACAGTCTCGTTTTGCATCTAATGAAAATTTTATTCTGATTTATTTTGTTTTGTTTCTAAAACAAAGACACATTTCCAACACCCAGCAGCCGGAGATAAAAAAAAAAAGAAGAATAAAATATTTATTTTAAAATGAGTAATAAACTAACCTGGGAGCTTGTATCTGAGGAGGATTTATATTCACTTTGTTTTTCAGATGGGGAAAATGAGTCACCAACTAATGGCCAAGGGGAGCTGATGAACTGGAATGAATTGCATGGGGTTTTTCCCCTTTCGAGGGAATTAAAACCTCTTTATCATCCTTCCAGTCTGGGTCTCAGCCTGGTTTTGCACCCAAGTGGTGCAATTTTCCCAGGAGAAGGCTTGCATGCTCACCCTGGGAGCAAGGGACCCTGGAAGACTCCTCTGAAGCAGCAGTGTCCTGGCTGAAGCTCATCTCGCTTTGCCTGGGAATTAAAATCTTCATCTGCCTCATCCTCCCTTGGAAACAGGAGAAAGTCAATTCTTCCAGACCCCTCGAAGGCTTTTTCCTGCTCTCGGTGATTTTGTCTTCAGCCGTGTTTGTAAGGAAACCAACCTGACCACTTTCTCCCAGTCTCTGTAAATCATTCCCCCACCCCTTTCCCTTTCATACTCAAATAAAGGAAATAATTAAAAGACCAGGAAAATGAGCTGTTGGCAAGTTTCCAACAAAATTACTCAGCGCTATGGTGCTGTGCAGCGCTTGAAGCCCTTCATGGGAGCAGGGGAGACTTTCGGGGAGCTGCTGCGACACCTCCATCGGAGGGATTTGGCCACTTCTGTGTCTCTCTGCTCCCTTCCCGGTGCTCCGAGATGGCAGTTTGCTGTCTCTTTGCCAGAACAAAAGCACTGCTCAATACCCAGGTGGCTTCTTTTCAGCTTCAGATGAAGCCAGCCTTTGCAGAGGAGCCTGCAATGTCAGTGGAGTTACCAGCCAGCGGCAATTTACATCTGAGCGTGATGCTTTGAGGGGAACCGGAGTGTTTTCCCCCATTTATCCTGCGGTTTGCCTGGCTGGGGACGTTATTTTGGGGTGCCCTGGGTGGCTCCATCGTACCCTCACTCTTGTGTTGCTGGGACGGACATGGGTTTTCTCAGCATATTTTGGGCAACATCTCACACCCGCTGTGCCAGACCCTCTGTGCTGGGTCTTGCTGAGATGACTCAACAGCAGCAACAGGAATGGCATGTGCCTGGGGGGAACCACTGCCTTGCCCTGGCCGCTCTATCCCCTCTCACCTCCTCTCCCTTGCTAACTCCCCCCAAACGCATCCATCTGGGGCTGTTTAACCTCTCCCTGCTCCCTCCAGGAAGGCCACATCCATTAAAGTAAAGCCCCATCACCACCTCTCTGGGTTTGCATGCAGCTGCAGCAAAGCAGAATCACCTGGGGGAAATTTGGGGAAGAAGCAGGGCCTTCCCTTCCCTTCCCTTCCCTTCCCTTCCCTTCCCTTCCCTTCCCTTCCCTTCCCTTCCCTTCCCTTCCCTTCCCTTCCCTTCCCTTCCCTTCCCGCTGGTGTGGCAGTGCTGTCCCTCCTTCCCAGGTGAGCAACTGAGATGCAATATCTCTTAGATGCATTGAATTAGGGGTGGTTACGAGCGAGGTGGCTGCAGGGGTTGGTGTTGGCTCTGCCACTGCCCAGATGTCCTTGTCCTGTGATAACCTGTGCCAGGACACCCCTGTCCCACTCCCTGGTGTCCCCTGCCCTGTATGAGGTTGTGGGGACACCCTGAGACACAGGGACTTTTCCCACCTCTGCCCTGCCTTGCCAGGCACCTGGGCATGGTGCTTTTGCCCCTTTCTCACCCGCTGGCTTGTCCCTTTGCCTTTTGGGCCAAGTTTATCCTGGGCCAGCTTTATCCTGGGCCAGGCACAGCCCCGGTTTCTGCTGGAGCTTCTGGATGCTGCAACAGCATCCACAATTACTCGAGGTTTGGACCATGCATGTGTTTCCCTGAGCCTGGTCGATAGAGGTGTGATGATGGGTTAAACCCGTACCTTGCTCAGCCCCGTCTCTCCCCATCAGGGCTGGAAGAGCCTGGGGCGAGGAGCTAAGAGCAGGTTAAAAGAGGAAGGGTGCCACGCAGCTCTCCCGGGGGCTGTTACCTCCCGCCTGAATCCCACCGGCCTCCAAGCAGCCCCTGCGCTCGCATGGCACGAGGCAGCCTCGGGGACGGGCTGTGCCCGGCGCTGGCACGCGGCCATCGCGCCGGCGCTCCCGGCTTTGCCGCTGACCTGCTTCCCATTATTTGGGAATGTGGCTCTCGCCGGCATATGGGAGGCAGATTTTGCCTGGGGGTGTGAAGCAGGGAGATGGGGCTGCTGATGCCGGCACTGGCCCTCGTGCCCCGCTCGGGGCAGGTACCACGGGGCTGTTGGCAGGTCAGGGCTGTCTCTGGGGTCTGGAAATGAAGCATCTCCAAATCCCCCCTCCCTGTGGCTGGCTGCACCCCCAAATCCAGGCTGAATTGCTGGGGGAACCTGCAAGAACGCTTGCTCGACTTGCTTCTGGAGGCAGACAGATGGACAGGGAAGAAATATAGGTGAGATTAGCGTTTGTCAGCTGCAGCTGGGTGCCATGAGCTGTTGTTTCACTTGCAAAGCCCTGCTGCTATTCTGGAAGCTCAGCTTTCTTTTCCCATCTTTGTCCCTCCGTGAAGGGAAGGTCCCAGCTCCCTGTAGGAGCCAAGCCACGAGGAAAATGAAAAGCATCTCCATCCATCCTGGGGTTTTAATGTTTTGGTTTTTTTTTTTTCCTTTTTCTCAGTGACCGGTGAGGTTATCTGAGACCTCGTGCTGGGGACGGCAAGTGGTTTAGCAAAGCGGTGGTTCTTTGCTGGGGGTGACGGTGGCCAGAGTGGGCGCGTGAGTCCAGCCCCAGCCGGGGGACCCCCTCCAGAGCTCCTTCCAGCAGATGCGAGATTAAGCAGGGGGCTGCTCTCTCCCTCCCCAGGCACCCATAAAGAAGGGGAAGGAAGTTTTTCAGGGCCCTTTCCCCAGCCCTGCTCAGCAGCCGATGCAAACATCAGGCTCCTTTCCAGATCTTATTGTTCTTTTTTCTTTCCCCCCGCCCCGTGCTGCACTAACCATAAATCAGGTTGCTCTCCCCAAGGACCATCTGATGCAGCTGATACCACACATGAAGACCACCTCGCAAAGCTCCGTCCCTCCCTCTCCCCCCAGCACAGCTTTGGCCTGGGATGCAGGGAGAGTCGGGGTGGGGAGGATGCTCGTTGCCCACCCCCGGGTCCCGCCTGCCGGCTCCAGGCTCCCTTCCCGGCAGAAACCCTTCAGCTCACGCTCGCAGCCGGGCTCCGCTCCTCTTCTCCATTCCAGCCTCTTTCCCAGGGGAGGATGGGGATTAAGAGGAAGCAGATTAAACCTAATGGATTGATTGCAATTATTTTCCCTCGTTTATTTGCAGTACCGTGTGGGAGCCTGAAAAAAGGAAAGGGAACGCTCTTTATGTGTGTGCAGTCCTGGTCCTCATTACGTTTCCTGCTAGAGAGCGACCCAGGCCAGCCAAGAATAAAACCAGCTACATTTGAGCATCCTATTTCAAGCTCTTATAAACTGCAATGTGTAAATACTTCTGTGTGCAAACCCACACGCGATCCTGGGCGAGACAACTCCAACACCAGCCCCGCAAGGTCCCAGCTGCCCTCGCCCACGTGTCCCACGTTTGCTGGGGACACGTACCCTCCTAGGAGCCATCGGAAGCTCTTTGAGGCAAGAGCCAACCTCTTGTTTGGGGGAAGTTTTACCTGTCACCGTGCCGGGGGGTTTTCCCCCCCTAATTTGGCTGCCCAAGGGCTGTGTGAGTATTTAGTATCAGAAACGTGCCCTGTATCCCTTTGCCTTCCTGGCAGCTGAGCCCTCCAAGACCTTCCTGGACTCGTTGCAAAAACTTTCCTCCACCTAAATAAATCTCCCCTGGGTCTGGGGATTTTGTGTAGGATCCTGAGGCTGATCCTGCCCCTTGGGGTGCCGAGGGCAGCATTGCTAACAGCACCGGGGTGCAGAAATAGGTGCTTCATGCCCAAAGCAGCACATGCTTCAAAATAAGTGGACTTGAGCCTTTTAATGCTCTTTTGCAGCAGCCAAGTGACTCAGAGGGGCAGGAGGAGGAAGCTACCCTCTTTTTTTTCAGTTTTTTTTTTCCCAACATCGAAGGTCTCTCCTGGAGTGCACCGGCTGCGCCGTCCCAGGGAGCGGGGCGGGAGCACGGTGGGCAGTGCTGGGGGGATGCTTGGGACGCTGCCCAGCACCGCAGCCGCTTGTGTAACTCTTGTACGAAGCTGGGTAAGTCGGGCGAAGCTCCCGACGCCGCGTTCCTGGCTGAGGTCCGAGCCTCCACCACGCGCTCCCAAGAAATCCTCCTCTACCAGATAAGATCAGACTTTACATTCCTGCCATTCATAAGGTTAAAATAGGAAGATGGGGAAGAAAGAAGAAAAAAAAAAACCCACCCTTGAAGGCTTTGAGGCCGTCTTTCCTATCATGGATTCACAAACCTCGGTTCTCGCGGGGGTGGGTAAAACCAAGCGGCACGCCAATGTAGTGATGCTCTTTATTGGCATCCGATGGATACACAAGGACAGCTCCCCAGCCGGCCGGCGCAGCGGCCCGCCACCCCCGTGCATCGCCCCCCACCTCATGCTGCTCACGCCCCACCCACAACCCCCCAACTCCTTCTACGACGGCTACTTCTTCACCGTAAAACTTGCTAATAAATCGGCACTGGTATTACACAGGGGTGAGTGGAGAAACACACATTCTTTGTACAACAGAAACATTAGAAAAGGACACAAAACATACCGACGAGCACTAACTTTGGCTTGGTTTTCCCTCCTTGTTTGTTTTTTTTTTTTTTAATTTTATTTTTATTTCCTGCAACCAGGGATTTGAGGCGTCCCCTGGCTTCTCTTTGGATGCTGAGTTTGTCTCCGTTTCCTCAGCCCTGAGGAAATCCCTTTACTATGGCAATTGAAACCTGAGACCATGGCAATATTGTCCTGAAGAAAAGCAATTTCCAGCTGGCAAGGTATGGCCAAGTTGGCTTGTCAGACTGAATCGGGCGGTTTGTTTTCCTTTTGATCTGGGCACTTTATTCCAGTCGCCCTTAGTTCGTATTTGAGTTGCTTCACCAAAAAAAGGGATCGATGAAAACAACCTGATGATAAGCAACACTTAAATTCATCCAAAAGCATCCCTGTGGATGGTTTGGTCTGCAAGGAGCGGACACCCCAGCCGGGGGCTCGCAAGCCAGAGTCACCCGCTGCAAGTGCGGTTGCAAATTTGGGGCAGTTTCCTTGGATTTTAGTGATGGGAGAGGGTTGGGACTCAGACGTGGGACTCGCAGCCCTGTCAAGGCCAAGTGTTTCTAACCAACGGATTTGGCATGGGCAACCAGCGGCCAAAGTTGTTCCTCCAAAGGGATCTTTGCTCTTTCATTGCACAAGGGCAGGAGGCATCAAATATCCCATCCTGGAGATCCAGATTCAGCCTGTGCTGCTTTATCATCCAAAGCATAGGGGCAAAATTCCCCAAAGCTTTTGAAGGACCTGGGTGCTCAAATCCTATTGACGCAAGCTGCAGTCCCTCAGAAAGCACTGAGCTCTCCCTCCCGATGCCCAGCAGCTCCGCTGGGAACAGCCAAATCCCTCCATGTTCCCAAGTTTCTCGTGGACCTGCTGTGGTGATTTTTGGGGTGTGCGTGTTTCCCTGCCTCCCCATTGAGTCCTTAAGGCCAGAAACGAGGTGGGCTTAGACTGCAAAACGAAAGCTCGCCTTGCAGGCAGAAAGGCTGTGAGGAAGAGCAGAGGGGCCAGGGTGGGCACCATCACCCCATGTCACACATAGAAACATCGAGCAGTTAGTAAAACGACATGGTATTATTTACAAGTCTTGCTTATCTCCTGAAAGAGGGGAGGAAAATCACCTTCTGCCTTCAGGAAAGAGTTTCTGGCTGAATCTGGAGGCGAAGGGGCAGTCCGTAGGTGCAGATGTACCCAGCACCGGTGCTGTGCACCAGCTCACCTTGCAGTCCTTTCTCTGCAAAAAACTTGTGATGCTCCAGGCAAGCGAGATGTCGAAGCCGTAGCTGTGTTGGGGACATCCCCCAGGACCGCGCTGGCTGCTCGGTGGCAGCTCACCGAGGGAATGGGGTGCTTGCCCAGCCGGTGGCTGCTCTCCAGCATCACCCATGAGAGAGCTGGGTGCTGGGCAGGGAGCTGATATGCCAAGAAAATGCGCTTAGAGCTCTGGAGACACGGAGGCGGTGAGTGATGTCTCCTCCCCGGGGCTGCGGTGGGGTCCCATCAAAGGGAGGTGCTGGGGCCACCCAAGGATGCTCCGGGGAGGCAGTTGGTGCACCAAGGGTGGGCAGCGCCCGCCGCACACCCGGACGGAGGCGAAGGGCCTGCACGGAGCGGGCAGGGGTGTTTCTGAGCCCCCCTTCACAGAGCTGGAGGAGAAGGAGCCCTTACAAGCAGGGGGTCAGGACTGCCAGCCCCAGCTGGGTCTGTGGGCGAGTGGGGACAGTGCAATCACGGCAGCGTGGCTTTGCTCCTGGGTCAGTGCAGCATGGGGACGCCGGGGCTGGTGCCAGGGGAAGGATGAGCAGAGCCCTTTCGTCATGTCCCCACCACAGGCAGGCACTTTTTTCAGCCCTTTAGACCTTCGGTGTGTCCCCTCGCAGAGCTCCAATACCAGAGAGGTGGTGGCACCCAGACACCTGGTCCCTGACGTTGGGGTGGTCCCGGCTGCTCCTCACCGAGACCAAACACTGGAAGCCCTGCGGAGCGCGCGTGGGAGCTGCGCCCCCCAAATTTCACAGTGTAGGTTGGGCTGCTGGAAGCCAAGTCCTTTCCCCCAGCCCACCTCCCGTGGCGCAGCCCGGCCGTAGGACCAGACCCCTCCCCGCATCCCGGTACAGCAGCTCCAGTTCTCTCTGCGCCCATCCCAGCCCTGCCCTTCGCTGGCAGTTTGGGGAAAGCAGCTGGATTTCAGGGGGTTGGAGGAGAGCCGGAGACAGCGGCAGGGTCAGCCAAGGAGGAAGGGCAGGAGGAAGAGAACTGGAGCCCCAAGGAGGAAGGAGAAGTGCCTGGAAGGGGAGAGAGGAGAGGGCTGAGAGCGCGGTGCTCATTCCTACATCCGTCTGTCCAGCCTCACAGGGCTGCAGAGGATGCTCCGGCAGCAGACGGGCTTTGGGCATTGAGCGGGACTGAGCCCTGCACCTGACTGCTTACGGGCTGCCGGGGGAAGGCGGCGATGGGAGGGGGCGATACCGAAAACAGGAGCTCAGTGCATACAGGACCGTAAACTGGGGGGGCCTGGGGAGCCCCCGCTTCCTTCCCACCCTCCTCTCCGGGGCTCTAGGTGCCGGGGAGAGAAGAGGTGAGGGGGCGAAGGGGGAAGGGGACCCCACACGGCCACCCCAGGCCACCCTTCAGACGGGAGAGGTGGCAGTGGACTCGCTGTACAAGCTCTCGGCGATGTCCCCGCGCTGGATCTTGCGCAGGGCAGCGAGCAGGGCGGCAAGGGTGGCCGTCTCCTTGGAGGACCAGTCGGCCAGGAGAGCCCGGGCGGGCGATTCCTCCCGGGTGAAGGAGTCTATGAGGTCCTCTTTGTAGCCCAGCTCCCCGGCCAGCTGCCTCCACGTCTCCTCCGCGGAGCTGCTCAGCAGCTTCTCCACCTCCTCCTGCTTGCTGGGCGGCAGGTTGGCGTAGAGGTTCCCGTCTCCCTTGGGCGCTGGGAAGGATGAAGCGGCATTAGGCCCATCCCCAGGGTGCTCTTGCCCACCCTGCAGCACCCGGTTCGCCCTACCTGGCCCCTGGGTGCTCTGGCTTGGCGGCTGCTGGTCGTGCAGGCTCTGGCTGTCCACCGAGATGCCGCTGTCGCTGTGCAACTTCTCCCCCTCCGGAGAAGGCGTCTGGTTCACCGGGCGGTTGTTGGCCCCTTGCTTGTTCTGTTTGCAGTTGTTCCACCTGCAGGGAGAGGAGCGGGGAGGTGACAGCTGGTGGCAACGTCCCCCAGGCTGGGAGCCGGTTTGCTGCTTTGCTCCCGTTTCTTGAGACCACTTTTCCCAGGGAGAAGCATTTCTCCTGCAGCCTCAACCTCTCCAGGACGGCGGCCGGGTCAGTTTAAATCAGCATTTGCAGCTGCCAAGTGGGTGCCGAGCCCCTGAGCTTTGCGAGGGACCAGGGCAGGGCTCCCTTCTGCATGGATCTGCTGCAAAAATGCAGTTGTGCTGCTGGAGCTCGCGGGGGTCCCGGGGCTGCCTGCGGGTCCCCCCCACCATGGGGGTGCCTCCAGCCCGGGTTGCCCAGGGAGCCGCTGAGCTGGCCCCGGCCTGCCCAAGGCCAGGTGCAAACCCAGCGAGCCAGGGATGAGCTGCTGAGCGTGATCGGCCGTGACGGCTGCCCACGGCGTGCCAGAACGAGCAAGGGCTGGGGGGGGGTGCGATGAGGGCTCCCCCACCCTGCTGCCATCTCCCTTTTTCACCCTTAACCACCTGATTTCTCACGCATTTTTGGAAATCTGGCTCCCACCCACCCAGCCTGGTCCCCTCCCCTCCCTTGTTGGTGACAGCTCTGGCTGCGGGACCTCTGAAGGGGGGCACAGCCTGTTTCCCACTGCCCAAATCCTTTGCCACAACCCCACGGTGCTGCCTTGGTCCCCCACCTTTTGAAAGCGATGTAGGCCACCAGCCCCACCACCACGGCTGCCAGGATGGAGCAGTAGACGGGGATGAGGTTGTCGGCGGTGCCGCGGCTCACGACGGGCTGCGAGCTGCCCATGACGGTGGTGACAGTGTCTGCCAGGGTGCTGGGCATCACTTCGGTGTTGAAGGGGTCCCTGGTGATGGGCTCGGGGCTATCGGAGCCCACTAGAGATGGCGTGTGTGTTGTCCAGCGAGGATGGAGGTCTGCCAGGAAGGAGGGGAAAAGAAATAAGAGTAATTAGTTATGCAGCCGGCCATGCCTTGTAAAGGGCTGTGGCAGGTGAATTGGTGAAAGGACAATGATCTCTGCAGGGATCTTCTTCCAAAGGCTGTGGGGCTTGCGGAGGTGCCAGCTCTGCCCCATCCCCTTGCCCGCAGGCCTGTCCTTGCAAACCACCTTGTCCGCCGGCCCCAGACAGTACCGGCCCTCCCTGGTCCCCAGGACAAGCTGAAGCTGTCCCCTGCCCCAAATGGCCGATGGTGCCTGGTCATGGCTGGACATGGACATGGACATGGACATGGCTTTGTAAGCTCTTCTTTCCCAGCACTGGGTTTGCTCCAGTCCAGCAGCTCTTTCCACCATGTGCAAGCTGCAGACTGAGCCCCAGGCTCCCATCGCTGGTACCAAAGCCCAGGGAAGCAGCCCCAGCCCCAGCCCAGTCCCATCCCCGCACATCTGCACCGGGACCCATGTAAGGCAACCCAGGTGCCTCCGCAGCTCGCCCAGAGCCAGGCTTGTCTGCTGCCAGCAGCACCACAGCCTGGATTTGCCCCTTTCCCGGCCCCTGTCTGCAGCCACGTACCCTGCCAGCCCGGCCCCGTTTGGGAGTGACCCTGTTCCCGCCGCACCCAGGCGTGTCCCGCGGAGCGAGTGGATACGTCTTGTCTTGCCCCAGGAAAACGCTCTCACCTGTGGCTGCCCCATCCCCTCCCCTGGGTGCCGGCTCCCTCCCAAACCGCCCCCATCCCTCTCCAGGGGCTTGTCCTGCGCCCGCTGGCAGCGAGCCCCACGGGGCTGTGCCACAGCCACCGGCCCGGTGAGGATGGAGCGGGTGCGACGGCGGGGAGCTGGCATCTCGCCCTGCCAGCCCTCCCGGCCGCGGCCCCCAGCCAGACCCCGCTGCCCTTTTGGAGCGGCGCTTCGGTGGCCGTCAGGGCCGTTTCCGGCAGGGCCCCGCTGCCAGCTAACAAAGCTGGCCCTGTGCTCCTTGACTTATGGCTCCATTTACTCGACCCTTTCAAGGGAGCTGCGCCGGCTGCCCCCGCGCTGTGAATCAGCGGCGGCCGGGACAAAGCTCTTTTCTCCTCGGCCGGGCTCGGGACAGGGAATCACGCTGCTACTGCCAAGGAGCAACCGGGGTGTCCCCAGCCGAAGCAGCCCTGCCGCTCCTTGAGAGGCTGTGCACGGTAGTGGGGTGCAGGCTGGCATGGCGGGGGGCTGCTGCCAGTGTATGATGCTCTCCCCCTTCCCCTGGGCACCGAACCCTCCTGGGCTGTGAGGCCGGCTGTTCCCCAGCTCTTCAGGGCAGTTAATTCCCATCAGAAACCCATCGGCTGCCAAGTTCCCTCCTGATGAAGGCTCGGGCAGTGGCAAGCACGGCATCTGAGACTGGTGAACCTCTGGGCTCTGCTCGCTGTTCCTGGACACCCAAAGCCACCCGGCAGAGTGCCTGCACCCACGGCAGCATCCTGCCAGGAGCTTGGCCAAGGAAGTGGCTGGAAAGGGCTGGGCACACCCTGGGGCCGGGGATTTGCAAGGGAGGTGAGGGCTCACGGCAAGCGCTGCCGTGGTAGGAAGCTGCATGCTGCAACGCCCAAGGGCTGGGGGTCTCAGCTGGACACTGGGGTCCTCTTCTCCGAACCCAGGGACATTCCCCTGCCTCCCCATTGCTGTGGTGCAAAGGGAAACTGAGGCAAGGAGCGCTACAGGAGAGCCGGCCAACCCAGCTCTCCCCTCCGCAATGGCTCTCCCCAGAAAAGGCGGCGTTACCTCTGCATTCGGCATCCGAGATGGCCGTGCACTCCTTCACCAGCACCTCGTTCTCCTCGCAGGTGGTGCAGGGCAGGCAGGGGTCCACAAAGTTGGCTTCACTGGAGAAGGTGCCCTCAGGACACTCCTCGCAGACCGTGTCCTGCGAGTCCTGGCAGGGGAACATGAGGCCGAAGCCCACCTCGCACACCTGGCACTCCTTGCAGCTCCCGCTCGGCTCGTCCTGGTAGTAGCCGTAGGCGCAGCGGCACACGGCATCGTCCGACTCCACGCAGGGCGCAGACATGCTTTGCAACCCCACGCACTGCGTGCAGGGCTTGCATGGCTCCACGGCGCTCACCGTGTCCGAGTAGGTGACACCTGGCAGGGGACAGAGGGTGAGGTGAGCAGGGTCCCAGCATGGCGTCCCCATCCCTGTGGCCACTTTGTTCCCCAGCGCTGGCTTCATCCCATCACCAAATGGTGCTGAGCTGGGGAGACGGGCTTGTGCAGCAGCTGCTGATGGGGACAATCTCCCTTTTCACCATTTTTCCTCTTCTCTGGGCCAGAGGGAGAGGTGTCCCCCCCTGCAGCACCCCAACACCACCGAGCGTCCCCCCGCCCGCAGGCTCCACTTCCCATTAACAATTA
Organism: Platalea leucorodia; assembly: GCF_965183815.1. Lineage (NCBI taxonomy): Eukaryota > Metazoa > Chordata > Aves > Pelecaniformes > Threskiornithidae > Platalea > Platalea leucorodia. The sequence continues at coordinate 4,421,720 of NC_138844.1, forward strand.
CACCCTTTCTGCAGCAATTCCCCAGCTCAGCGGGGATCCAGCCCTCGAGCTCCTGCAGCCTGGGCAGGTCTGGATGCTGCCCTGACCGTGCCCATCCCAGGGCTCAGTGCCCGTGTCCCCCGGCGAGCATCCCTGCCCCTGGCCAGAGCACAATCCCCATTTTCAAGCTCCAGATGGTCGCCATGGGCATCCTCCAGCCATCGCTGCTCCCCAGCACCCCAAACGCTTTCTCCTTCGCATCCTGCCCGGGGGGTCCCTCAGGGTATTGCCACCCTGTGCCCCCCTCCTCAGCCGCGTGTCCCCGACGCGGGGCGTGATGTGAACAGGAGGTTACAACGCTAATTGCTGACTCTCCTCTGACCCCGAGCCTTCTTGCTCTCCGGTTTCACCCTGCAGGACTGACTCTGCCGGGGAAATCAATCCTCCTCCCGTAGCCCGGCAAGCCGCCCCCGTGCCCTCTCCCTCCCCCTGCCCGCTCCCAAAGGTGTTTGAAGATATTTTTAGCCCTGGAAGATGGGTCAGCTCCCGTCCTGGAGGGCACAGCTGCTATCCCTGCGTCGGCTGCCTCCCATCGATCCCCCCGGAGCCCGTGCTGCCGCAACGCCCTGTCTTCCCTCGTCCGAAACACCCAGGGAAAGCCAAGCCTTCTTGATGGAGAAGGTGTCGGGGAGATCTCTGCTAGCCCTGCTCCTTGGGAAGTCAATTCAGCCACGTGCTAATCTTTAATTACCTGCCTGTCTCCCGAGAATGATTGTGGGAGACGGTAATTCCCACCCTCAGTGGCCTCTAGCTTCCCTGGGTGGCCAAGGGGAGACCGAGCCACGGACAGGCTCAGGGCAGAGCTGTTCAGGTGCTTAATTTTTGTCTGCTTTCAAGGTAGAGGGGAATGAAGAGCCCCGAGACCCTGGTGATGGGCAGGGTTAGAGGTGAACCACGGTGAACCCTGAGCAGTGACAGCCATGACATCTCCACCCCCCAACATCTCCCCCTGCCCCGTGCCTGTGTCTGAGTGTCCTGCTCCTCTTTCGGGGCCGGCCCTGTGCCCTCCCTGGAACTGCAGGACCCTGGGGATGAACCCGCTCCACCGCTGCCGGCCCCGAGCTGTTGCCTTGGCTCTGCCCCGGGGTGGGCAACCAGCCCCTGCCCCGCTGCCCGGCCGAGTGAGCAGAGCCAGAGCAGCACCGGGTCATCCGCCAGCGTGCGCAGCTCCCATTAACCTGGGCTCATCCTTTGCATTATTCTGAATTATTGATAGGCACCATTAGAGTGGGGAAGTGGCCAGGAAAGGCATACGGCTGAGTGGGCACATTTTCAGTGGCAGCAAGGTATCTGAGCTGAGCAATTACAGCTGAGATTCAAACAGGGCCCCCTCCCTCCCGCCCGCAGCGATGGAGGCTGGCGAGGAGGATAAATAAATCATGAGGCAGCAATCAGGGGTGGCTGGCAAGGCGGGGGAGAAGGAAAATTATAATAAAAAAAAGCAAGTGGCCATTTGGGCTAACACAGGGACCATCTCCTCTGGCCCCTCCGGCCCCATGGGTTTTGGCAGGAGTGGTGCTTTGGTTGTAGCAAATTTTTGCAAAACAATTTGGCTGGTGGATCGGGAAGAAATCCAAGGCGAGAGCTCGGAGGCAGCCCAGGGTGGAGGTGGGGATCTCGGCGGCCCAGGGCCGTGCCCGCATTCCTCCCCGCCGGCTCACGCTTGGCAGGCAGGGCGCTTTGCCGGGACCGGGGCTGCCTGCACCTGCCCAGCGCCTGCGGCAGCAGGATCCGCCGTGAGCCCAGGTCCAAAGGGACCATCTCCCCATCCCGGCAAGGGCTGACGATGGGGTTTGCAGGTCTCCTTCTCTCCCCACCCCAAAATCCCGCTCAGGGGTCAGAGAAGAGCTGGGGGGAGCATTTGCCCCCTTGCAGCACCTGCACCCATGAGTTACCCCATGGTCACCCCCACCCAGCAGCTCCCAGCTGACGAGCTTCTGGGGATTAGCCCATGCTGCCATTAATGAATGCATAAAAGGCTACAGCTGGGGCAAGGCTGGGGGTATAAAGCAGGAGGGTTTGCAGGGGTTTTGTCCCTGTTGTGGTTCCTGGTCCCCTCTTTGAGGCAGCGGGTTGCCCCCTTGGTGCTGCTTCTTATGATAATTGCCTGATCCTGCCCTGGGGCGTGCACTGTGCAGCTGCGTAAGTGAGTGGGATCCAACATGGGAGATAGATACCCCGAGCCGGGGGCGGCAGGGCTGGGAGATGCTGGACTGGGAGGCAAGTGGAGGGCTGTAGGGGAAACTGAGGCACGGAGAGGGGAACTGGCAGTCCCAGAGCAGCTGCCTGGAGGCCAGGAGCACTCAGCTGTGCTGGCCCATCAGCAGCAAAGCCAAGCAAGGCACAAAGTGCTGCCCTGGGGCTTTGCTCTCAGCCTGGGTGTGATGCTGGGAGGCCTTGGGGCTGCAATGTTTGCTCCTGGCTGCTCGCATCCCCACAGGGACGAAGGGGCCAGACCCTTTTGTCCTGGTACTTTCCAGCTCAGCTCCCTGACCCGACAGAGCTGCTGCCTGATGTTAATCTCCCCGCAAAAATGCAAATGCGTGAGGCTGGGATGCAAACCAGAGCAATGGCACTTGCACCCGCACCCCAGCTGATGCATGGGCTTCCAGCACTGCGCCCAAAGTCACGGTCCGGGTCTCTCCATAACCTCCGTGTCCTCTAGGGAGGGTGGAAATTCTCTTTATCTCCTCAGTTCCCAGAAAAATCAGGGAGACAAGCCATCTGCTAGCCTGGAAGTGCAGGGTGTTACGGGAAGCTGGCTCATCTGAGCATCCCGAGGAATGCAAAGCAATGCTCTGGATTTACAGCCCTGCACACCCGGGAGCTGGAGCCCGACACCCCGGCCAGGTTCCCTGCAGGAAGGGCTCATGGGGATGGACGGCACAGCGGATGCCCTGGCAGCTCGCAGCAAGATGGGTCCGAGCCTGGCGCGGTTACGCTGCACAGCAGCCCCGAGGCTGCAGCCGGTGGGATTCAGCCCCTGCAGCCAGGCGCTGGGAGGGTAAGCACTGTTCATCGATTTTGCAGGAAAGCAGAGGTATTTTTAGCACTGCCCTGACACTGTTCCATCCCCTGCTCCGTGCTGGCGCTGCTCTGCTTACACTGCTTCTCCCCCCTCTCCCTCCCCTGCCCCGGACTTTGCCTCCTCTCTGCTCCTCCGCAGCCATACCCTGTCCCTTCCCCCTCTCAAAGCACATCCCTGGAGCAATCTGGGCTTGGCTGGCACAGCTTTTCCTACAAATACTTGTCCTTAGGCCTTCAAAGGGTTTGCAGCAGTAAATTTGAAGGGCAGATTGCTTATGCCTATCATGGCATTGTTTAAACAGTAATAGTTGGACCACTTCATCTGTAAGCATTTAAGCAGGTCTCCAGCACACATCTCCGACCGACATTTATGAAGCATTTGACATAGGCAATGCGCCTGGAGCTGGCCAGGAGAAAACTGTTCCCCTCTCTCTTGGGGACCGATGTGATTTGCTTCTCCCCTCTCAAACTTGCTTTTATTTTGCAGTCTTTACAAGGTTTAAGGAAAAATAATACAGGTGGCTCATTGGGAGACATCCCCGTGGCTGGATCTGAGACCAATGCACAGTCAGTGTGGGGAGGGGAATGTCTCAGAGGCAAATGCTGGCCACGAGCCAGTAGCCAGGGAGCCACTGGGAGGGGAACAGTGCTGGAAGGGGGATCTGCAAAGGTGCCTGGCACCAACGGGTCCCAAAACAGGGGGAGATGTTGCATCGCTGGCTGGGATTTGCAGGGCAGATGCTCTGGGGAAACGCTGGCAGTAACCCTGGTGTCAGTGCAGAGACGGGCGGCCTGGCAAGGCTGCATGCAGGGCAGAGCTGATCTGTGCAAGGGCTGTGCATGGAAAGATCGAAGCAAACAGCACAAATTGTGCCCAGACAACACTTCCAGGAGGGAAAGAGGATGCGCGTGGGGAGACCCAAGTGCCTGCTAACACTCCTGGTCCCCAAAGCTCCCCCCATACCCTGTGCCAGCCCCTTTGCGGTGCTTCGCGGAGGGGAGCGGGTACTCACTGTCCAGGCAGGGCTCGCAGACGGTCTGGTTGACCCCGCAGGGCTGCACCACCCCTTCTCCCAGGTTGCAGGCTTTGCAGCACTCCCCGCTCGTCGTGTACATCTTGGTGGGGCACTTGTCCTTGGAGCCCCAGGTGGGTCCCTGGGGGAGAAAACAGAGCCGGGGGGGTGACCCTTGTTATGGGACCCACCTGCAAGGGCAGGCGAAGTGTGTCCCATCCAGGTGGGGTCCCGCTCTGGGGTGGGTGTCCGATGTCGGGGCTAAAGGGGGCTCACATGAAGTACAGGTCTTGGGAGAAATCACTTTCCTATGCAAAACTCTCTCATCAAGAAAGCCCCTGCCAAGTGCTGCTGCTGCTGGAGGGAGGTCAGGAAAGGCCATGTCTCCACAGTTGGGGCTGGTGGGTATTTTGGGGGGGGATGTGGGCTTTTCTGTGGGTTTACAGCATTATTTGCCCTTGTCTGTCACCTGAGTTGTCTCCTCTAAGGATGCTTTACCATCCTGAAGGGTTCAGCCCTTCCCACCCTGGGGGAAGGCAGGGCATTGCCTATGGGCTGGCGGTGGGGAGACCTGCCGGCCCCGATGGAGGGTTTGGAGAGCTTGGGTGGCAGCTCTGCACAGCGCTTCTGCTGCACATGGGGATCAGAAATCAGATCCCCTGATGGAAATGAAGCCTTTGAAGGGAGCACCGAGAGCTTCAGCAAGGTTACTGTCTAATGGAAGTAAGTGTGTCTGCTTATAAAACCTGTCGTCACATATGGAAGCAATAAACACGCCACGAGCGGTGGGGTCAGAGCCACCCTGCACGTGCACTTTGCAGCCAGGGGAGCGGGGTGCATTTGCAGGATGGCTGCTCCCCAAAACACCTCTTGGCCAGGGCCGTGCGGCGCAGGACCCATCTCTGCCTGGGTGCAGGGCTGCTGAGATGCTCACGGTGATCTGAGCTCTGCCAGGGCTCCTTTTGCTCCCTCTGCTCACAGGCGGACGTGTTCCGGGGCTGGACCATCCTTTTGCCATCCAACTAAGCCTGATTTTGGGGGAAGAAATTCAGCTAACGCTTGGAGGAGCTCCCCTCCCCGTGCATCTGGATGCCTCGTCAGCCAGTTGGCCACCTCCTTGCACAATGCGGCGTTATGGACTCGCTGTGCATCATCCGGCAGCTTCCGGCCCGGCTGAGACAATGGAGCGCCAATTATAGGCATCTGAATGACAAAGTGCTCCAATTACCCTGCGCTTGAAAGCATGTGCTCTCCTCCCTGGCGCTGCTTCGCCAGCCCAGGCTGGCAGCCCGCTCCGCTCCGGCGCTAGGCCCCAGCTGTGCAGGCAGGAGGGCTTGGCGTGGGGTGGGGGGCTTCCCAGCACCCCCAAATGACAGCGGGGAAATAGGTTTGGGGGTGAGGAAGGGGCTTGGCCCCTCTCCTGGGGGGACAGATCCAGCTGGTGGGGCTTTGCAAGCAAACCTGGTTGGAGCTCACCCCGCTGCTCCATCCCCTGCAGCCCCGACTTGCAGCGCATCCCCCCTGCCTGGGCAGGGGTTTGCCCCCTCCCACCTCCCCGTGGCTGTGGCAGCAGCAGCCGTGAGCGAGGCTGGGGGAGCAGCCGAACGAGCCTGGCTATAAATAGTGCTGGGAAGGCTGGGGCAGCGCAGCTGGGGCCGGCAGCGGCCAGCTCTCCCACACCGCAGGCAGCTGCGAGCGGCTCCGTGCGCCCGCGGGGATGGGACCCGGCAACGCCGCTTCCTCCGTGCGAAATCCGGACCCCCATCAGCTGTCCCCAGGGCCCCCCTCTGGCCACATGTCCCCTCTCCATAGGGCTGCCAGGAGTGGCCAATGCCTTCCCCCCCCCCAGATTCCCCCTCTCTGCACTCCTAAATACTGTAGAAAATGCAACTTCCAGTCCCAGGTGCTGCACCCCCCTGCCCTGCCTGCATTTCCCTTTCAGTTCTCCATCTCGAGCACCGAAAGCCCCATAAAGATTAACACACTTATAAGAGGGGCACATGGTCTGCATTAGCCTGCTGAAATGTGCATGTTATTAACACAACTCCTGTTGACAAAGCCACAGGTATTAACACCATAAAGCATTTTGACAGCTGGACCAAGGAGGGGGGCACGGACAGAGGGTGCGAGCAACACCTCTGTAAGCTTTTAATTGTTTTTGGAGTTGTGTCAGTGGGTTTTCGTGTCCTAGCAGATGCCACCGGTTGAGGAGATGGCCTCGGAGGGAGCTATGTGGGGCGGGAGTTTGGCGCGGCACCATTAGCTCCGGAGCCCTGCCACAGAAAAATCGCTTCTCACCGGAGCGGGGAAGGGAGGGGATGCTACGGCTGGAGATGGGCCCAGCGGCAAGCCTGGATCCGAACCGCCCGCGAGCCTGACAGACAGGCTCTGCCTTTCTTGGTGAAGCACCCTGTCTAGGAAAGGCCAAACCCCTGGCTCCGAGCAATCCCCAAACTTTGGGCAGCAGAGAAAGCCACGTCTGAGGTCTGCGGATCCGGCCAGCCCTTGGCACGGCAGGACTGGGAGGGCTCTGCCTCTTCCCACGCGGAGCTACCGGCCAAGCAGCACAGGTAAAGAGCAACGAACTCGGGGTGCCCGGGGTTCGGGGTGGCCCCCAGGCTGCAGCCACAGCTGTGGGTGCACATCTGGACCTGCCGGGGTGAGGGCTCAGCGGAGCAGCCGGGCTCCCCCCGTGCGCACCCCCAGTCCCCCCGGCTCGGCCGGTGTAATCCCGGGGGGCAGATCCAGCCCCAGGACAGCGGGTGCCCCGGCTGGCGAGGGCTGGGCTCAGCCCTGACCTGGGGAGGCTGCTGCGGAGATTCGGGGGACGCCGAAGCCCGGCCCCACTGCAGCAGGCGGGGGGCTGCCCGAGGCGGGTAATTCCCTGGGCTGAAATCATTTGAATCCATATGGCTGGGACAGCTTTTGCCTTTCCTGCCACCCGCCCGCTGCCGTAAGTGTTCCCGGGGAGCTCGGCCAGCCTGATCCCATGCTCGGCACCGCGGGTGTCCAGGGGAAGGAGACCCTCCGGCACGGAGCCTCGGTCTCTGCATGAAACTGCTAAAGCACCAGCTTTAATATCCTGCCCGAAAGGTGTCCTGCTGCCTAAGGAAACCTCTGGGACCCCCGTCAAATCCTCCCCCAACAAAAGCCCTGTTTCTGCCCCAGGTAGGTGGGTCCTTCCCTGCTCCGGGCGTTTCCCTCCTCCCTGGCCCCCCATGCCCTGAAGTTTTGTCCCCCGCACATGTCGAGGCTGTGCCCCCCGTCCCGGGGGCTCACCCCGGGGGGAAGAGGGTCTCACCCTTCACTCTGGGCAGCGAGTGTGGAGCTGGGAAGGTCTAAGGGAGATTTTGGGGATGTGGGATGGCAGGGGATGAGGGCACTGGGGGTGTTGGTGTCTTCTCCCCCCCCTCTTCCCCTATTGAGTGGGGGCTGTCATCCTTTTTTCCTAAGTCAAAGGGATGACAGAGCTCGGTGCAGAGGGCTCAGAGGGGCTGCACAAGCCATCCCTGTGGGTCCCCCGTCACCCCCCGGGCCCCCTCCCTCTGCCCCCAGAAGCGCTCTGCCTGGCACCCCCGGGCCCCCCGCCCGGCTCCCCCCCTCCAGCCCTGCCGCCCCCGGGATGCTCCAGCCCCACGGCTGCCTGCCGCGTACCGCCGGGACCTCCCGCCCTGCGCCCTCGGCGCTCCCCATCCCGGTACGCCTGGGACCCCCCGTGCCTGCCAGCCCGGCACCCCCGGGAGCCTCCAAATACCCCGCTGTGGTGCCTCGGGAGCCTCCATCCCACCCCTGCCCGGCGCCTCCCGGGGACCCTCTGCGCTCCCCGCCCGCCCCCCGGCTGCTGCCCCCCGCACTCACCGCCGGCAGCAGGAGCAGCAGCAGCGGCAGGAGCCCGGCCATGGTGCGCAGGGCGGCGGGGCCGGTCACCCCCCCGAGAGCCGGTGCGCGGCCGGGCTGCCCTCCCTCTGCCGCCCACCGCCTCGGCGGCAGCCAGAAAAAGGCTGCAAGTCCCTCCTCCTCCTCCTCCTCTCCGCCCCCGGAGCATCACGGCGAGCGGCCGAGCCAGCACCCTCCTCTGCCGGCACACAAAGCCCGGACCCCCCCGGCCCCCGCTGCCCTCCCACGAAGTGCTCTTGGGGTGCCCAGCTCTCTCCAGCCCCTCAATTATTCAGGCCCATCCATCCATCTCCATGCACCCTCCTCTGCTCTCCATCCGTCTCTCTCCATCCCCTCAAATGCCCACGTCCATCTGTCTGTCTGTCCCTCACTCCGTCCCTCCACCAGTCACCGTCTGCATGATGGGTTCGTTAAGGATATTGCAGCCCCGTCAAGGGGCTCGGGGCAGGTCAGCGGCTGTGGCTGGCATGGGGTGACCAGACCTCCTCTGGCTGCATGGGACAAGGGCCAGCGTCCCACGGGTGCCTGGATTGCTGGCACCCCCAGGACCCAGACCCCAAGGGCTGTCACAGCCATCCAGGCGACACGGAGAAGCCCCCAGCGGGGAGCAGGCAGGCAATGCTGCCATGTCCACAGCAGCGGCTGCCCGTTCCTCTTAGTAAATCCACCCTTGGCAGTAAAAAAAACTCCATATTGACGTCCTTTGGCCTCTGAAAATCTCCCTGCTCCCTGCATGCTGCTCTCCTCTGCCCCAGTGCTTCCAGCTCCTCGCAGGACGACTCTGCCTGGCGTCCTGCCCAGCCCAGACCCCAGGGTGATGGAAGCTGGAAATGTCAGGGCCTGTCCCTCGTCCCGGCGAGGCCCCTGCCTTGGTGCGTCAGTGCCAGGAACGCTCTTTGTGGGGTTCACTGGAAAAATGAAGTGGGTTTTCTGGTGGCTTTGGTAAGGGAGCGTGGCTGGAAATGGCCCAGAAACGCTGTCGCTGGCCCCCGGGGCAGCTCCCGTGGCCGGGGCGGAGGAGAGATGCCTTCCCTCTCCCACTTTGTCCCCTGCACAGTGGATTCAACCTTGTGTGCTGCCAATGCCAGGTGTTTCCTTGCCCCTCCAGGCTCTGCAGGTGCTTTTGGGGTTCCTCACAGCGATGCTCGGTCCAGCCTTTCCCACCACCGCAGCCATTCGAGCTCCCCCAGCTCCCGACGGCCCCGTGGGCTCCTCCCGTGGGTCACATCATCCCCTCCGGGCAGCAAAGCGCCCGGGGCTGAGGGCAGCTCAGCTGGATTTCCTCTTGAAAAGCAAATTATCGACCTCCCGAGGCACACGAGGTCGGCTGTTCCCAGCCGGCTTGCGCTGCTCTGACCGGCAGCCGGGAAGGGCTTTAAGGAAAGTCCCTCATTCGCAGCCGTGCCTTTCAATAAGATTAAACCGAAGCCAAAGCTGCAGTTTGTTCTCCGGCACGGAGACGCGGGAACACATGTGCGAGCCACATGGCGATGGGTTTGCTGGCCAGACGGCTGTGCCGGGGCCAGGTAGGGATGAGGCAGGATGCGGCCGGGGCCGTGGGGCGCGGGATGCCCACCCGCAGGTTGGGTGGGCAGCGAGGGAAGCGATAAGCCAAGCATCTCGCTCTCTTTTTAACGCACCGATGGATGGAAACGGGGCAAAGCTGCCTGTGGACATATGGTGGGGCTGGGCACAGCGGGGGGAGCAGCCTGGGTCTCCCGCAATTAATTTGCTTTTGGTGCTCCACCACAGCAAGTGGCAAACCCCGCTGCTTTCCTCGGCCTCTCTGATAGATCCTCCCACCCCGCAGGGCTTTGGGCTGTGGCCTCCCACTGCGGGATGCACTTGTCGGGGACACAGGGCTTGGGGCAAGCGGTCCCCGAGCCTCCCTCCCTGCCACCACCCCGAGCACGGGTGCTGCACGATGGCCTGATGCCACCACGGGAGTCACCCTGGGAAAAAACCAGTACCAGCGATGTAAAGCCAAGCCCGGCAGACGGAGACGGCCGCTCAGCTGGGCTGCATCTGCACGAGGCTGGGCTGGTGGCCAGCGAAGGTAAGTGAAAACTTCTGCTCCCATCCTAACCCTCCACGGCTCCTTTGGTGAAGGGACTCGCTAACATTTTTCATTAAATCCCCCGCACGCTTTTGTTTTTTTCTGTCCCAAAAAGGTTGTGGCCCTTTCCTGGCTCCATGAGATGACAAAGAGCCTCTTAAAAGTCTGCTGTCGCCTCTCAGAATTAAAACCAAAGGCTCCAGGGGTTTATTTGCTGGGGGAGCATCCTTTAGGCTGCCGGTGGAAGACGGCACTCTCTGCCGTATTGCAACCCCTAAGGTCAACCGACAGCTACATCTACCTGCAATGGGCTCCGTGTGCCAGAGCGCGGCCAGTCCTGCTCCCGCGGTGGCTCGTGGCCATCGAAGGGGCCCAAAATTGGGTCTCAGCGATGCTGCTGGACCCGCTCTGCCACAGCGGGACGATGCCGCAGGGGCTGGCACGGCGCTGGCCGCCGGCAGAGCTGGGTTTGCCTTGCTGAGAGCAGGTTGGGGAGTGGTTTGGCTGCAAGCTGCCAGTTTGTAATAAGAAAAAAAGCTTTGGGGTTTTTTTGTTGGCTCCTGACCTTCCTTCAGGCTGGGGGGGGTCACGCATGGGGGGGTTCCCCCACCGGAGGGGCAGCGTGTGGCTCCCGGGCGGCATCGCTGCCTGGGAGGGAGAGAGCTGTGCAGCAGCATGCCTCCCTCCCGCCCCCGAAAAGGGAAGCTTTAATTAGCAAATGCCCAATTACAGCTTGGTGAAATATTGCATTAAGTCTCTCTCAAGGACAGAGCACGCAGCATCCTTGGAGCAACCGTCTCTCTCCCTCGTTATCTTTTTTCATGTTCGCCCAGGTCTTCCCCCAGCCGCTTCCAAAGCCAGAGGTGTCCGAGCAAACGCGGGTGATGCTTTCCCCCTCTCCTACCGCGCTCCGGGGCTCATCAGAGCCCCAGAAATGGCACAAGTTAAACACTCGGGGCGAGCTCCTGCCTTCAAACTTTTTATTGATTTTACTAAAAAGCATAGGTAATTACTTTCCCGACAAAGACAGTAACACAGTAATGGTAAGTTATAAATAACGATGAATAAATAATACACGTTGGGAAAATATCATCCCAGCTGTTCACAGCCAGGGCTGAGAGCATAAATGAAGGGCTGCAAGGAAAAGCCCGGGGGGAGCAGAAGAGCCCCTGCGACCGTGGGCTGGGACCATTTTCGGAGCAGGGGACGGGTCCTGGTGCGTGGCAGAGCCCGGCTGCTCCGGTGGAAGGCGAGGGGGACCCTGCACTGCCCCTGTTGCGCTGGGAAAAGTCCTTTTTGAGGGGGAGAGGGGGGAGATTTGGGGTGGAAATCAGGCTCTGGGGTTATTGCTGCTGTCTTCAGCGAAGGGCTTCACTTCGTCGGGAGCCATCAGAGCTTTCCTTGATGGTCAGTCTCTGCGGGGTGGAGAGGAATTTGTGGCAATAAGGTACCTTTTGGAAAATTCTTGGGTTTTTTTTCAATGGAGAAAAGGAAAAGAGAAGAAATCGTTTCGTTTGAACTCTCTAGGCTAGCTTCGCTGAGAAATTTGCACCTTGAGCCACTTGGCAAGAGCCAAGCCCACGTCTAGAGCGCAGGAAGCCGAGGGCTGCCGCGGTCCTCGGGCCTCTGGCTCTCCTTGCGATCGATGGGATTTAGGCACTTAAAAGCTTTTAAGGATGGAGTCCAAGGTCGGCTCTCGTGCAGCAGGCGCACGGGTGTGCTCTTCGCTCCCAGCCTCTGCTCGGCGCCTCTGCCAGCTCCAAAACCACTCATTTGTCCTCCGTGACGGAGGGATGGGAAGATCAGCTCCATCTCAAAATGCCACTCAAAAACTGCAGAGCATCTTCCCCGGCTGAAGCGTAGTAAACGCCGGGCGGCTGCGGGCTCGTACGCCCACGGCAGAGTTTTACCATTCAGGGAAAAACTGCTCTCTTGATTTAGCCAGCCGGGGAGGGACTGCCCTGAATACCTTCCCCTTTTCCTTACTCGAGCCTTGCGCCTGCTCATCCTATCTGCGCTGTGCTTCGGATGCAGCCTGCGAAAATGGGGAGTGCTCTGTAAAATCGGCGTCTGCGCTCTGCAGGGAGTTATTCCCGTGGGGATGGGGCTCAGTTATTCCCGTGGGGATCGGGCTTGGCTGGACCACAGCATCCAAACCAGGCGGTTCAGATGTTGCCCTCCTGGCCCCAGGGGTGGGAGATGACACCGTTCCAGCGCAGGCTGGGCCAGGATCAAACCGCAGCCCCGGCCCTTTGTACGTACCGGGATGGATGCGGCCCGCTGCTGTCAGCGATGCCGGTGCAGGTGGATCAGGGAAGGATGAATTGAGGATTCATCCCTTGGCGCTGGGGACGTGCACGGCAGTGGGGTGACTGAAGGGCTCGGGGACACGCGGGGCCCGTGGCCGGGCGCTACGTGGGCTGGGGCCGCGGGGCCGCCCCGGTGCTGTTTGGGGTCTCCTGAGCAGAGATTTCACGTGGCTTTTGGCCCCCAGGTACCCTCGAGGTGTGAATGTGGCCCGAAATCGCTGCTGGGCACCTACCTGGGGGAAGACTCAAAGCACCCCAAAAGCACAGCTCCGGGGTAGGAGGGACGCAGCATTCCCCAAACTCACAAAAAAACCTGATTTCCATTACTATCAAAGTGTCCCAGTCTGGTTTCGATTACACTCCTTGATTTCCATGCCTGTAATTTCTCCTAATGCCTCTCTCCATCCCCTCCGCCTTTTTCACTTGCTAATCCCCAGCCTGACGGCTCCCAGCCTCCCTCCCCTCCTTCTTTCCTTTCTTTAACTGTCTTTCCAGCATGATCCATCACCCTGACTGCAGCAGGGGGGATTCATGGCAGTGGCTGAGATGAATCTCTGGTTCCTTATAAGGACTGACCGAAGGAATCTCCGGCGAGCGGAGAGGACGATGTCCAGGAAACTCGATCCCTCCTCGGGATGGAGCCACGGCAAAATCGTGAGACAGTAAAAATAGACCGTGGTTTCCCTCCCTGAGAAAGAAGCAGGATTTTGTACAATTTAAAATAACACTGGCAGGGCCAGGCAGGGGGGAGAATATCGCTCCTCGTGGCACATATAATAAAGGACATAAATATGTCCGCAGCAGCAACATTATCAATATTTTTCTGCTTAAGGTATTGATTGATTCCACATGCCAGGGGCAGGGCTGGCTTTCTTCTCACCAGCCCGGCTTTTGGGAACTGATTGATTCAGTTTTGTTGCTGATGGATCAAGAATTCTGCTGTTAGGAGGAAATGAATGTCAAACCCGTCGTGGCATCAATAAGGACGGAGCAAGGCAGGCGGTGTGGGCTGAAGCAGGACTGGGGGGGGTATTTTTTTCCTTGACTCATAGCTGGGCTTTTTGCTGGTTTTATTTTTATTTTGGGAGTGGGCATTTATTTTAGTTTCTTCAATGCTTAGCCAGCTGTGGAATAGAATAGAATAGAATAGAATAGAATAGAATAGAATAGAATAGAATAGAATAGAATAGAATAGAATAGAATAGAATAGAATAGAATATTTCAGTTGGAAGGCACCTACAACGATCATCTAGTCCAACGGTGGGATGCTTTTCCAACTGGTTTTCAGAGTGCGCGTAGCCCAGACGAGATCCAGCAGGTTTTTTTGCCTCCCTCTTTCCTTCTCCCAGCATCTGGCCCACACCAAGCAGGGATGATACTAGTGGTTGTGCTAGAAATATCGCCTGCTAACTCTGCTGTGCCTCAGTTTCCCCGTGTATAAAGCAGGGAAGCCGATCCCTGCCTTGCTCACCGATATGTGGGAAGATAAGCTGTTTATCTGCCAAGTGCTCAGAGATACTGGGGCTCTATTTATGAATTGGTGAAACTGGAAATGTCGGTTTGCAGAGCAGGGTGTTTTCTGCTCTGCCAGTCCCAGGGCTGTTTTCAGGCTCCTCAAAACCTTTGCTACCGGTCATGAACGCATCAGCCACCGTCCCGCCGTGGCCACCTGCACATTCGCACCGGCCGCTTCCCGCGGCTCTGCCCCGTCCCAGCCCCCTTCCGACAGCAAGATCCATCGCTGCGGCCGCCCCGCTGCCCATCGCTCATCCTGCCTCCCCGGGGCATCGGCCCTGAAGGTTGCGGGTCTTTAAATCACCTTCATTTCCCCCTGCTCCAGGCATTTCTGGCAGCAAGCAAAGGGGGGGCAGCTGGTTCGGGGCAGGAAGAAAGGGGCAGGGGCTGGGGAGGGGGTCCGAGCCCCTTCCTGGAGCGTGGCGAGGTTTCTCCGAGGCTGGCCCGGGGAAGAGCAGCTCCGGCAGTGCCGGGGTCAGGGGCTGAGCTAGCCTGATGGTTGCAATCTGCCGGGGATGTGCAGAACAGCTGCAACGCTCCAGCCCCATTTATTTTCCTTCTCCCCAGGGGTCCCCTGAGCCCCCTTTTTGGTTTTGCTCTCGCTGAAGTCACTGGTGAAATCTTCATCAGCCGCTGAGCGGGGCTGGAGGGGATGAAAAGCTCCATCCCATCCCCACGAAGACCTCGGTGCCCCCCCCCACCATCCAGCCCAGCCCAACCCAGCACCCCTTCCCTGCTTGGAAAAGGGAAACGATGAATCCCTCCTGCCGGGGCCCACTGAAGCCTTTTCTCCAAGATTTCCTCAAAGCCAGGTAATAAATGGGGTAATGAACTCGACCAGATTACAGCTTCCTAACGAACTCGAACCTCTCCTCGCAGTGACTGTCCATCCCAGCAGCTGAAGCCCTTCGGCATCAGATCGTGCCCTGCTCTCATGGATGCGGGGCAAACCTGAGCAGAGGGAGCTCAAATATAATCCCATTTTCTCCTTTTATACACCCAAATCACACAGCCCGCGAGAGTGGAAGGAGAGAGCAGGGTATATCCTGGTGCCAGAGGGCTCCTGTCTCCTCTGCTTTTGATTAAAATGCAAAACATTTTGGAGCACTTAGGAGGAAACAAAGAGATCCAGAGAGCCGCCTTCGTTTTCCTGGGATAATGATGTCATCGATGATGTCAGCTAACAAGGGGGTCTCAAGTGACCCCCAACGGCCCCGTTCCTCAGATCGCCATGTGGTTCCTCCAGCCCCGTCTCCTTGATGGATGGCTCCTTCCCATCGCCTTTAGCAAGGGCAAAAGGTGCTGCCTGCGCCTCCCCCGGGATTTGGGGTGACTTTGGGCTTTCCCCGGGCTGGGTCGGAGGACGCTCTTCCACCCCGCGGGGCGAGGAGGGGTCGGTGCAGCTCCGACTGCTGGGTCTCTGCAGCCCGAACCTTCGCTTGCATCAAGGGATGTGGCTTTTGGGGAGCTGTCTGGCCACATCGCCCTTCCCTGCCTCCTCCGTGCTTTAATCCACGCTCGCCTCGGCAGACCCCGTCCATCCATCCATCCATCCATCCATCCATGGATGCTCTCCAGCATCCAGCGCTTTCCTCCCGCAGCCACCCAATGCTCCCCCGGTGCAGGGGGATTTGGCCGTCGCAGAGCTGCCAAATTGGGCTCCTCGCAGAGATAACGAAAGGGAGAAACGGGAAGGAGAGGAGGCCAGGATTGCAAATGAAGCCCACGCTGCCGCTCAGAGATACTGTCCCTATGGCAACTGCTTCCAGCGCCCCGGCTGCAGCATCCTCTCCTTTTCATCTCCTGCTCTGCGCATCTGTGCAGAAAAGCGGGGCAGGAAACCTCCTGGAGAGGGCGGAGGGCGCTGGCGCGGGGCTGAAGATCGGGTGCCATCGCCGGGCTGCGAGCAGAGGTGGGAAAGCGGGGGGTTTCTGCCCGGAGAGCCGTGGGGGAGCCAGGCTGGGGGGCCAGCAGAGCTGTGACACCCCGCTGCAGCCCCACGTGCTGCTCCGGGAGATGCTGGATGGCCAGACCCCAAAGCCTGCCTTCCACCTCTCCTCTGCCATCCCCAGGAGGCTGGTTTGGGGACAACCTGGGGTTTAAGCCTTTGCCTCACCCAACAGAGACCCCTCCCCTTACTTTTCCCCCAAATCTTACATTTCTCCAAAAATCTCCCATTTCGGAGGATGCTGGGGACCTTCACAACCTGAGCTGATAACCCCAGCAATGGTCAGGCAAGCCCAGAAATGGGAAGCCCTGCAGGGTCTGAGCCCAGCTGGACTGAATTAAGGACTTTTAAGGCAGATGGGAGACAGGAGATGATGCTGGGAGGGCAAAGGTGTTGCACCTGATATAAAAGCAAAACTTTTCTCAGTGTTTTTGGGATGTTGTTCCAGAAAACCCACAAGCTCCTTGCTCTACTCTTTTGAAAGTGTTGAAGGTTGGAGCCTCGGAGCTGCGGTGGGTCCTGCCCGTGGCTCGGCTGGATGCATTAACCAGCGGCGATGCGGTTGGGAGAAATGCATTTCCATCCATCTCCCTGCAGGAGAGCGGCTGCGATCAGCGCCTGGCAGAGAAGTGCTCATCAAGGTGAAGCTCCTGGGAGCGTAATGGGGAGAGGGGCTTCTCTGTGCCTTCCAGGCTCATTAATATTCCTGTGGGGAATAAATCTTCAAGGAGAATTACTGCTTCTTGCTGAGGGAGGGAGCGGGCTGGGGGTGAAAGATGTGGGCAAAGGCATCTGCTCTCCCCTGGGGAATCCCCGCTGGGGCAGGAGGGTGAAGCAGGAGCCATCGTCCCTGGGGAAATGCCGAACTGGGGCCAGGTCTGGCTTCTTCCACAAGCAAAGTGGGCGCTTGAGGCTTCCTGTATTTCACCCATATGGGATCTGGCAGAAATGAGCCCAGAGATGAGGAGGGCACATGCCGAAGGCTGAGCTGCAGCGGGTAAGCGCAGCGTGCTGGTGTGAGACTGGGCTGACTGGGACGGCGGCTCTCGTCCCCATTAGGCTGAGCCTGGCGCGGCTCTGGAGCGGGTGCTCGGCGCGGCGGCTGCTCCCTCTGTGTCCCTGGAGCCTCTTCCCAGCAACTGTGATTGAATCAGAAGGGAGCTAATTTCCTAGTCTGTTGAGATGATGAGGTAAACTAATTGCTGCCTTCATTCCCTATGCAAATCAGCCAGCCGCCGGCCCTTGCAACAAAGCCCAGAGCATCTGCAGGAGCGGGCTGAAAGCGGGGCTGGGAGCTGCCCAGCTCCCCCATTTCGGGTGGGAACCGCTGGGCTTCAGCCGCTGACTTCTGCAAACCCAGCACCGCTGCACACATAGCAGCCATACGTGCCTGGGGTGCGTGGTGCCTACAGCTCTGTCCCACCCAACACCTCGCCCTGCCCGTACCCAGCCCAGCTCCTGCCCCTTCAGCTCAAACAGCTTCACTATAACTTGGTTTTTTTGAAATGCACTGTTTCCCGGTGGGTTATGGCAGGTTTAGTGGCTGCTTGCCGGGGAGTCGGGTGCGTGTATAGAGCAGACCCAAGAAGGGAAAGGAGGGAAATCGTACGTTGCAAACATCTTGTGCTCTGGAAATCAGGTGAGAGCTTTATAAAGGTCAGATAAATGAAGATGAATTGGATAAGGGTAATCTGATTGGGACGAGCAGCGCTGTCTCCTTGGGGAAGCAGGCCTTCAGACCTGCTGGAATTCTCCAAGTAAGTAAACAATGCTGAGGACGAGGAGGAAATTGGAAAAGGCAATTTTATTCTGGCTTCTAGAAGGGTTTTAATGAGGTCCATAACATGACAGTGACACGGAAACGCAGCTGGTGTTTGCAACAGCAGGCTGGGCAAGCAGAAAATCCCCCTGGGAGAAGCAGTGCCTGTTTTGGGGCAAGCATCTCCTGGGTGTGCTTGGTGGATGTGGTGAGGCCAAGGCAACCGGCCCCAGGGTGCTCTAAGTGGGGCTGCATCTTGGGATGCACATGGAGGTGGATCCCTCCAAGCCCTCAAGGCCTGCACCCAAGTTTGGTGACCTGGAGAGGTCCCGTGCTGGGCTGGCAGGGGCTCTGCCGGCACCACGGGATGGGGAAACGCGGGTGCAGGAGGCTTTAACATCTTCATAAACTGCAGGTGGTTTGCTCCAAGGTCTCCAAGAGCTGCACAGCCCCATCCTCGCCACGTTGGAGGAGCAGGGGCGGGATGCCCGGGCTGCAAGGCCGAGCCTTCAGACTCCCCGGGGACACACGAGACATGCTGAAAGCAAACAAACCATTATCTGACGTTCCTGTCGCCAAAAGCCTTCCCCTGCGTCCGCTCAGCTGCACGCGAACGGCACAACAAACAAGCATGTGTGTGCGGGGAGAGAGCCGAGGGCTGAGCGAGCCGCCGTCCCTGTGACTGCCTTGGTTTGGGGTTTTGGCTGAATTTCTGCTGGAATCGGCTGAGCCGAGCTCGGGAAAGCCGGGAGGTTTGGGGAAACGCTCCTGTAGCCAGCAGGATGGAAAAGAGGAGGAGGAGGAGGGTGTGATGCTCAATGCATGGGGCTGGGGGTGAGCTTGGGGGCTGGGGTTTCGGCTGAGATGTAGGTGAGAGCTGGGGATGAGCATCCCAGCGTGTAGATGCAAGGAATTAAGCCAAGCCCCTATTTCACCTCTTGTGCTGATCAGAGGCTGGAAAGAGCCGCGAAGGGTGGCTTTTCTGTCACCCCCCTCCTTCCCCATTCCCTGGCATGGGAAGGGGCAGGGGACCCATTTGCCAGTGCTCTGGGGGTGCTGGTGGCTGGCTGAGCCCCCAAGCCACCTCCTGCCCACCCCCAGCAGGGCTGGGGGCCGCAAACCCCCTTATTTTGCCCTCCGGGTCCTGCTGGCAGCCCCGGCTGGGGAAGGGATGGACGCGCAGCCCCGGCTGAAACCTGAGCTGCGGCCGCTGGCAGTGACTGATCGGCTGGGGGCTGGCTGCTGCTTTTGAAAATCTCCTTGTTTTAAAAGCATTACGGCTCCCTGGCTAATAAAGCGAGGGATTTGCTGAAGCCGCTTGAGGTCCCATTTTCTCTGGAACCCATTTCCATGGCATGAATCACCGAGTGGAATGAACTCAATTAGTTCAGACAGAGACAGGAGATAAATCAGGGTCCCATTAGGAAACCCTGAGGTTAATTTATGGCCTCGAGCAGCACTGGCTGTCTCCCTTCTCTCCCCATATGCAACCTGCTCCGGAGCAGGCAGAGAAGCAGGGTGGGATCGCTGTTATCTTTCCCCGCGGTGGAAGATGCACCGGAGTTATTCAACCAGCTCTCAGACTTTGCCGTGACCAGATGACCCAGATCCGGAGAAGCGGAGCAGCTTTCCTCGCAGGGAGCCTCATTCACCCGTTTGCTCATTCATCCGTTGCAGGTTTCCTGCAAAGGGATGCTTGGAAGAACGCTGTAGCCTTCCAGGAAATCAGGGCTGGAGCTTCCCTTGCAGCAACCCATAGCCTGGATGCTGGAGGCTTTGCCCTGTTAAATCCATATATAGGTGATGAGCTCCTTGGGCCGCATCCTGCTTCCCCTGCTTGCAATCTCAGGGGTGCTTGTTGGGTGGTTGGATCCCCGCTAGCAGCAGAGGTGCCTCCAGTGATGGAGACAGAGCTCCAGGAGCGGGGAGATGAACCTGGATGTGGTCTCTCTGACCACTCTTTCAAGCCTTGAACCTGCAAGGAGCGTCTCGACAATGCTGTCAGTCGTACGGTTTAGTTTTAGGTAGTCCTACGAGGAGCAGGGAGTTGGACTCGATGATCGTCACGGGTCTCTTCCAACTTGAGATATTCTGTGCAGCGAGGTTACTGGGAGCTTGGTGTGCGCTCTGGAAGCTGCGTCTCTACCTCAGGCATCAGACTGAGATGCTTCTATAAATAATGTAGCTGCTCTGGTCTCCTTCCAGTCAATGGAGAGGGACAGGAATCTTCCGGGGACAATTTATGTCTTAGTTGGGCTGAATCATTGCATGGGAAGAAAGAGGCATGTCTGTCCCTTGCTGAGGGATCTTAGGGCAGCTTGGAAGGAGGGTTTGTCTTTTTGCGTGCACCCAGCTTCACTTACATCCCTGAGACAGGATTTTCCAGGGCACGTAGGACGCCAAAAGCCTGCCCTTGGCTGTAGAGCCAACAGGAAAGCACTTGGAAAAGCCCCTGGCCAGCTCGGGGCACTTGAGCCCTGGACCCAAACTTCTCCACAAGTGGTCTCCCAGGAGCAAAGGGCTGCCTGGGAGGCTCCTGGGCAAGAGCTGCTCCTTCCACGCTTGTTTTCACCAGGAAGGTGCTTGTGTGTCCTGCCAGGACATCCCTGGGGACGGTCCAGGGCATTCCCAGCCCTTGGAGGCTGCAGGCTGTGGTGGTCCTGGGGGGATCTGCTCTCCAGCTTGGGCCCCAGAGGTGGTTTTGCTCTGGAGGTCCCTGGTTGCTGTCATTGAGCTTGAAAAGAAACCGCAGAGCACTAATGGGCTTCTTCAGACGAGCCCTCTCGGGAACAGGACAAGCAGGGTGCCTGCCTGCTTTGTTTGCAATGGGCAGAATAAAAAAAATAGATGGATGGTGTGTTTGAAACATCAGCATCCCAGGGATCTAATTACTGAGCATCCTGCTCCCTTCCTCCTACCCACTCCAGCGCAGCCTTGCGTTGCAGCTCCGAAGGCTCTCGGGGAGCAGGGGACCTCGGCAGCGGGCCCCGCGGCGCCGGCCCCGCCGTAGCCTGAGCGATGCAGTGCAGGCTGCGGCCTCGCGCTGTCGGGCTGGCCGGTGCCCGGTGGGCAGCAGCAGACCCCAGCCCCATCCTTGCGTGGGGACGAGCTCCTCCGGGCTCGTGGAGGAGCCAAGGTCATCCAAGCCAGGTCCCTGAGGCTGCACAGGTGGGATAATGGGGGACTCGGCTGGAAAACAGCTTTTCCCATGACATCCTTTCTCTTTCAGAGATGTATTTAAACATATAAAAAAATCATTGCCCTCTACCTGAACCCACAAATTCAGAGCTTTCAGTCGGTTTTGGCTAGAGGTCTTTGCTGAGGATGGGAACATGATCCACTGTGTCAGGTCCTGTCTCTGCAGCTCGAGTGCTTGACGTGATTATTCCGCATAAATGACTCGCCCAAAACGCGGCGGCGGTTCCCTGCTCTGGTTTTCTGCTCTCCCCCTTGGTTGGTTTTCTGTCTGCCGCTGCTGTTCAGCCAGCCACCTCTCGGAAAGCTTGTAACGATGCTTTCTGCAGGTTACCCTGGGTCAAAGGCAGCTGCTGGGCCGTGCGTCGCTCTCCTGCATCTTCTGCTCATGGGAGGTTTCCTTGGGACACCCAGGGTAGGGAACCAGTGCCGAGGCCGAAGGGTGCAGGTGGGGGAGCTGGCGGCACGGCTGTTAGTCTGTCTGCTCCCGTGCTGCTTCATCTCTGGGGCTCTGCATGGTGCCCTTGCAGCCCCTGCTGCCCCTTCATCTGGCTCTGCTCACCCCGGCGGCTGCTGCAAAGGAGCTGTGACCCCTCGGGAGCAGGGAGCTGCTCCCGGTTCGGACGGGGAGGCTGCAGAGAGCGGGGCGAGGTGCTGGGGGCGAGAGCCATGCCGCCTGGCTCGGCACCCGGCCTTGCTATGCCCTCCTGGAAATTCCATTTCCAGCACCTCCAAAGGATATTAAAATTAAAACAAACTGTCCTGCGTGCTTTTCACCCCCACAATTGTATTTAATTAAAAAAAAAAAGGAATCAGTGCAATCCTTCCAGCTGTACGAAGCTTTGGTGAAAGCTTTGCTCTCTCCGCACGGAAACCCTCGAGCCCAAAGTGCTTTGCGCAGCGAATTGCTCGTGCTCTAACCGCGTCTGCTGGGCAGAAAGCAGCTCAGGCACGTTCCCCTCGGTGGAAACCTGCCCCGGGCACCTCCTCCAGCCGCTGTCCTTACTGGGGCTCCTCCGAGGACACGATCGCCCCTTCCCTCCTGCGACGCCACGTGGGGACCCACCTTCACCCCCTCCCAGGTTTGCAAGGTCCCGCTTTCTCCGCAGCCGTCGGGGCCCGGGGGAGGTGGCCAGGGAGCCGCAGTAAAACAGGAAACCTTGGGAAAAACTCCCTTGAGCGTGTCCCCGGGCTGAAAGCGGAGGAACCAGAGAGGGCTCGGCCGTGCGTGCACCGGGGAAGGGGCGCTCCGTCGTGGGCAGCTAACCGGTGCTCCCCAGGGAGCTGTGCAGAGCGAGGGGGTTTGGGCAACCTGCTGTGAGTTCCCAAAGATTTTAAAGCCTGGGGAGGATTTTGGGAAAAGCAGCAGCTTTGCTCCTGGCTCTTCTGGAAAGAGCATCTCCCCCCGCCGACAGCTGCTGGCAGCAGGGATGCTTTCGCCACGAAAAGCTATAAAAAGGAGGGTGCGGGGTCCCCTCCGGGGCCAGGCGGGGGTGACAGCTCGGATGAAGCGTGTCTCCCCCACCCTTGGGCAGCCTCCGGGCTGGGGGCTGAGCGTCCCTGGGCTCAGGGAGCTCTGGTTCATCCTGACCGTCCCCATCCCCTCCGGCTGGTGGCAAGGTGGGTTGGAAAGAAGCTACTGTATTCATGGCACCGAGCCCTGGGGTCGCCGTCGCAGCAGCAGAAGGGCAGTGGGGAAGGATGGGGGGCATGCAGGAGGGAGGAAGGTGACCCCATCCCGACGCCTGGGCAAAGGCAGAGCTGGCAGCAGCGAGGAGCGTCGCGTCCAGAGGGGTTACGTGTATCTACCGAGGCGTAAACCTCTGTGGCCAAGTCAGACCCACGGCGTGGCCGGGGGAGTCGCTGCCAGCCCCTTGCAGTGAGAACCCCCAAATCCCCCCTCACAGCCCCGCTCCCCCCGTGAGGCGCTGGCAAGTGGCGTTTTGAACGGCTAGACTCTCGATATTTATTAGCTCCCATAAAACCTCCATTCAAAGGCCCCGGGGAGCAAAGCTGGTGCAGTGCAGACTTCTGAGACGTCGCCCGGGGAAATAAACCCCCAGCGGGGAGGTTTGGGCGAAGCTGGGGGGGCCGGGAGGGGGGAGATGGTTCCTATCAGGGCAAAAATTCCCTCCAGTCTTTTTTGGCTTTTATTATTTACTTAGCAGCTTTTGTTTAAACCTTTTTACTGTCTGTATAAAGAGGCTGGGAGCATCGCTCTGCTTTGATGGCCGTCGGCGTTCCCGGGTGGATCAACTCCCGGAGCAGCTGCTCCCGGAGGCGTGACGGCGGTCTGAGCAGGGAGGGCTCAGCCTCAGGCTCTCCTTGCCCCAAACCCCACGCGTGGAGCGTGGAGGTCCCGGACCCAGCAGCGTTCATGAGACCCTGCTGCTCCCAAGCCACGGCCCTGCGAGCCATGGGCTGGGGGGTCAAGATGGGGGGAAGGTCCCCCCCGGGGCTGCTTGCGCCTGGGTCAGGTCCATCATGCTACCGGTCCTGAGTGACGCTGGGACACTAACAACCCCCTAGCCCTGCCCAGCACCTGCCCCCCCGGCAGGATTTGGCCCCCCAGGACGCACTTTTCTGGCTGTTCAACATCCCCCCAGCCCCTCTCCTGCAGCCTCAGCCTCCCTCCTGCCAGACCTGGGAAAATGCTTTAAATGAAGGATCAGCTTTGGGAGAGGGGAGAGCAGAGGTCCTTGCGATCCGTCTATTCAACTGGCAGCGACCACAGGCTTAATTGAATTAAATGATTTAAGGATTTCCCCTTCGCTGCAGGGGAGGTGGGGAAGAGCTGGTGGCTGGGAGCGGGGGGCTGCACCCGTGTCCGGGCTTCGTCCAGGCTCCTTGGGACAGGGGTTTCTGCTCCCCTCCGTGCTGCAGCACCTTCAGGGACCGCTCATCCTTCATCCCAGCAGGGAAAAGAGACTTTCTCTTTTGCTTCCTCCCCTGCAAAGCAATGGCCGGCGCGGGGAGCAGCTGCCTGGTCCCACGGATTTGGCTTTGCAAGGTGAGGGCTCTGCGCCCCCCGAGCCGCCCCCAGCCCCTCTCGTTAGCCCTGCCACCAGCCTGCCCGCTCGCTCACTTAGCAGCAGTTTGAAAACTGGGCTCCGTCCCTGATGCAGAGCCCGGCCATAAACCCCAGCCGGGACCAGCACCCCCAGCTCCTGCTCGCCTTTGTGGCTGCGCGGTTTTGGCTGTGGTGGAGCGTGACTTGCTCCCGTGCCCTCCCCTGGCAGGGGTCTGGGGGAGCTGCCCCCCAAAATGCCTCTGCTGGAGGTTGCAGGGCTGTGTCCCGAGCTGGGGTCCCCTCCCCGCCCGGAGCACCCACCCTGTCCCGGTGCTGCAGGGACCCCTCCTCGGCAGCGACGGGGTGGTGGGGGCCCATGTGTCACCTCTCTGGTGGGGAAGGTCTCCTCCAGGACATGGCTGGGTCAGTGCCCATGGTGTCTGTCCTGGGGGGGGCTTCTCCCCAGCACTGGGCTGAGCCCCCCAGCCCGGGGGACGCGGCTCCCTCACCGGTGCGTGCAGGCAGCGCGTCCCTGCTGCCACAACCTCCCGTGCCGTGGTGGCGAGGGCTGACCCCAGCGAGGACGTGATGTCCAGCTGGTGTTTCGGGAGGAGAAGATGAATCCAGGCTTTCCCCGGGGCTGAGCCCCCCCGCTCCCTCCCCGGGACCCGCGCAGCCCCCGAAGGTCTGGCTCCAATAAACTTCAAAGCCTCCTCCGTGGGCAGCCATTAGCTGAAGTGTTTTTTCATCTCCGTTTCGTGGTCAGATTCATTATTTCTGCTCGCTGCTGCCGAGGCTTCCCCAGATCGCGTGGGACAGGGACGCCGGGGGGCTGGGGACACCCCCCCGCCTCGCCTGGGGCAGCTTCGCGGCTCTGCCCAGTGCAAAGCAAAGCGGGGGACGGGGCAGAATGTGGCGTCGCCATGCATGGCCGGATTTGGGGACAGCGAGGAGTTATCCTGCCGATGAGAGCATCGGGGGGAGGTGGGAACCGGAGCGGGGGGATGCCTTCCTCAGAGCACCCCAGGTCCACCCGAGCTCAGCAGACTCCCCATGGGGCAGGATCAGGCCGTGCCTTTGCCCTCCTGGCTCTGGGGATGTTTCAGCAGCGGCTTTCGGTCGACGTGAACTTTGCTGCAGGGTCTGGGAGCCCGGCTGCAGGGCTGAGCCCTGGGGGCTGCCCCAACGGACCCCCCTGCGCCCCGGCCAGCCCCCAGTGCCCGGCCCACACAGAACTGGCTTTCTCAGCATCTTTTCCCCGATGTTCCCTGATCCGGCTGAGTGCAGCTGAGTTAAGGATGGATTCGTATGGCCCCCGAGCTGCCTCTTTCCCAGTATCCACGAATTAAACATTATGTGAGTCAGTGGGGAATTTAGGGAATCAATTGGCAGACAATTAAAGTGCATTGAAATTTGGGTGTATGGAGAAATAGGCAGCAAAAAGGTTTAATCTCGGAGAGCTCCTGGTTGTTAACGGTGCCAGGGAATGAAGACGCTGGGAGAGAGCCATGGGGGAAGTAATACCTGGGGAGCGATGGAGATGCATTTGGCAGAGAAAGCCCCTGGCCTTTTAGAAGCCGGAGGAGTTAAAGGGAAGGGCTGGAGGCAACGGGGCGCTTGGCTGGGGGCTGCGGCAGCTGCCAAAGCCCCGCGGGCTGCCCGGCCGGGCTGCTGAAGCCAGCGGTGGGGCAGGTTGTGCTGGCGGGCAAAAAGCAGGGGCTGGGTAACCCCCCGATGCCTGCGAACCCCCCGATGCCTGCGAACCCCCCACGGCCTGCGAGCCCCCCGCTCGGCTCTCGCTGCCAGCGCTCGTGATTCCCGCCCTGACTCACAGCGAAGGGGCCCTGCGGTTTGGCCCCCCCCAGCACTCTGCCTGCGGGACAAAAGGCAGCCTGGGGCTGCCTGACCTCGCCGGCGTTTCGGGGTGGTTTCTTTTCACGGCAGCTTCCACAAAGCGCCGGATTGTTTCCCCCCGGCAGCCGCCAGCTCCGGCAGCGTTCCTGCCTCCTCTGAGATGGGGGCAGCGGGGGGAGGCTTTTTTTCCAGGGAGCTGCTCCAGAGATGGCTCCTGCACCCAGCATTGCCCGTCCAGCTGCCGGCTCACCACGTTGACGTGGCACGGCACAGCTCCCGGTGCTCAGCGCAGTTTTGGCTGGGGTGAGGATGCTCTGGCTGGTACCGCTTCTCCGGGGGGCTGCACTCACCGGGTGCACATCTTGGGGGGCTGCAGCGCAGCATCCCCCCGCCCCATCCCTCCTGCACAGGCGCAGTGGGATGCTGGGGATGAGCTGACCTTGGCAGGGGCCGTGCCAGGAACAAGGTCACGGGCAAGGGATGTGCACGTGCACACACATCAGCGCAGCCTGGCTCAGCGGTGAGAGGGGATTCGGCAACCTTCACCGGGAGCCAATCGATCCGGCAGCTCGGAATAGCCGGGCTGGGCTGGAGAGGCATCTGCCGGGGTCACGCAGACAAGAGCAAGCACCTGGGACTAATTGCACTAAATAAATGAGCAATTAAGGACATTACAGGAAGACTAAAACATCCCAGACCTCCTCCTGACCCCCTCGTAGTTCCCCTGGAAACAGCCGCCCGCCTGGCAGGTCCGGGATGCCGGGCCTGGCTGTTCCCAGCGGGATGGGGGGCATCGCAGCCCCCCGGGGGCCGAAGGGGCGCGGGGCCAAGGGCACGGCCACGCGGGCAGCTGCTGGCGGCGAGGCGAGACTGAAGTGCTATTGTCCCAGGGGCGGATGGGCTGCAGCGGGAGAGGGCAGGATTTGTCCCGGCGCAAGATGCGGCGTGCACCGAGCTCAGATCGTCTCCCTGGGAGGATTTTGGCTCAGGGCTGGGGACCCCGGGTTGGGGACAGCAATGGGGCTGGTGGGACACAGCAGTCTCAGCCCAGGACCACCGGGATGCACCAACGGCATCCCGCAGACCCAACTCCCGCCTTGCTCTGGGCTGTGCAAAAACCACCAGGAGGGTTTTTCCTCCTGTGGGCACCCCGGCAGTGGAGACCCCCACCGAATCCCTGCCACATCACCCCCAAAACTGTCAATTTTGCTCTTTTTTTTTTTTTTCCTGCAGGTGAGCCAGGGACTGTTCCTGCCCTTCCAGAAGACTCGGGCAGCGGCACAGAAACACCGTGTCCCCCGGCAAAGCAGCTCCCACCAGCCTCACAGGGGTCCCAGGGCTCCCCAGGCCCCCAGCCTCCGCCAGCCCAGGGTGAACCCCACCGTCTCGGGGCGATGCCATGGCTTCGCTCTCCTGTGCTGCCGTGCCAGCGCGGGGCCGGCTCCTTCCAGCGGTTCCTCTATCGCACCAGCTCAGGTGAAAAGCTTTCAGCGCTCCTGGGCGGAGGGGAGCGGGGCTGGGTGCAGCCGGCCGTAAATCCAACGTCAACACAGAGCCATCGGTCGCCCGGCCCCGCACGGGTGGGCTCAGCCGCCCCCACGGAGCACCCACGGCCGGTGCTGCCTTCTGGGTGGGTGCAGCGGGTTGGTGTTGGGGGAGCCATGAACGAGCAAGGGAAGTGATGCCCATGGCAGAAAGGGGGGGATGTCAGACAGAGCCCGGGGGGGCTGGGCATTATTCTGGTGTCGGCAGGACCCCTCATCCCCCCCCAAAGCGGGGGGTGAGAAGGTGCTCGTTAGAGGATGCTCTTGTGGCTCGGGGTACGAGCAGCCGTGGGCACCCCTGGGTGGGCACAGCCGGGCTGTAGGGAGGGAGAAGCCCATCCTGGAGCTGCTCCCCATCGTGTGATGGGGAGTTAATGAGCAGTTAATGAGGAGGGGAGTCCAGCCCTGTTAGCCCTCCTGGCTGCTCTGGGGCGCTGTAAGGCGGGGGGGCGATGCTGCAGCAGCATTCAAACTTCATTTGGAGGTTTGTACAGCTCCTAGCACCCCGAAAATCTTAATTTAAGTCTTACTTTTTAATTTAGGTCTTAATTTTCTGCAGCACTGCAAATCCCCCTCATCAGGGGAAAGGAGCAGGGGCTGACAGCGCGGGCCCTTGGTGTGCTGGGGCTCAGGCTCAGGTCGGCGCTGGTGCGGGATGGGGTGCAGGGGGGCTCACCCCCTCCAGGCTGGGCTTTACCTGCCCCCCGCCCTCCGGAGCCCTGCTCGCTCCCCCCCAACACACTTAACGAACAGCCAATTTGCTGGGAAGGAAATAAAAAGGTATGCAATTAAAAAGCTGGTAGCCACAACCAGAGAGGGTCAGTGGTTCATGTGCTAATGCAAGCAGATTTTGTTATGATTCATTAAGTCATTAACTCCCTTTTAATTGGAGCTCCTTTATGGAGATGCCATTTTACCTTTGCAGAGAAAATGGGAGTTGGGAGTGAAGGGAGGACGGGCGAGACGCCCCTCGCAGCGCGCAAGGTACCCCCGCACGCCGGGGCAGCCTCCAGATCCCCCCGGGGTCCTGTTCTGGTGCCAGACTGGAGCAGCCCGTCAGCATTGCAAATTGGGTGGAAGCCAAAGGAAAGGGATGGGGATGGGAGCAGCTGGAGAATGCAGGGAAGATAAAGGGGCTGTGGGTTTTGGGGGGCTGAGTTCTTCCCTGGCCCAGCCCCAGCCTCCTCGGAGCTGCTGGCCGGCAATTACCAGCCATTACAGCCTTCCCGGGAGCGGCGCGGGGCTTAATGCAGCCGGTTTCAGCTGGCTGCTGGCTTCCACCGAGGAGAAAACTTTGTTAAGTGGTGATAACCATCGAGGAGAGCCAAGAAACCCTGGTCCCGGTGCCCGCGGCGCTGCTGGGACCCCGGGCGGCAGAGAGCCGGGCTGCTCCGGCTCACCGGGCACCGGAGAGCCCGGCGCGGGCAGCTGCAGGTCACTGCTGCACGGAGCTCGACCCCAGATTATTCCTCAATGGGATTAGGGATAATCCTGGTTTTCTCTAAACCCTCCAGGACTTTCCATCCCCAAACCCACGGCTGAGCCCTGCGCCTGCCTGGGGGTCCCAGCCCAGCCGCCTGCCCGGGAGGTTTTTGCTTCTCCGGGGTGAGTCAGGTGAAGTTGCCCGAATGAAAGACAGGCTCAATTTTAAAGCAAATTAATTAAACTGCATTACGGGCCTGTGTGGACAGAGTTCAGAACGAAAACAGCCTTAATTCGATTTCTCTGACTTGCAAATTGTGGCAGGGAAGTCAGCTGAAATCACATTAAGGCCGTTTCCACTCTGAACCGTGTCCTCGCAGGGGTTTAATGTAGTTTAACTAATTTAATTTAAACGCTTATTGAGACTAACTGGGTTACGTGCCGGGCGTGGGGCTGGAGCTGCCGGGGCTCGGGCTGGGACCCCCGTGTGGGGCCAGGCGGGTGGGAATAGGGCGGCAGCATCAGCCCCGTCCCGCCGTGTGTGAACCAAACCCATGGTTTGGGTTGGAAAACCTCATTTCTGCCAAAAGCCATTCTCCTCTCCAGCGGCTCTGCCACCGCACCCCTGCAGATCAACGCCTGCCTTCACGGCCCCGCGTCCCCGGGGTCACCGGCTGCCGAGCGCTCGGATTCTCCACAGTTTGCAAACTTCATGCCATAAATTTTTCGGGGGCAGCGCCAGCCGGGGACGCACGGTTGCGGAGAGCTGGAGAAGAGGAGGCTTTTTGTTCCCGTGCCACGGTGGCCGGAGCTGGGCCAGGCTGCTCGGCCCTGGCCGCGCCGCCCGAGGACAATGAGCCGCTTCTTGAAGCCGCCGCTTCTTTGCCTCGTGGAGGAATGTCCCCCCGAAACGTGGTGGATGGCGCCAGCCTCGTTAAAAGACTCAAGCGAGGGGCGCAGCTCGTTGCCATCATCCGACAGCGGGGTCTCAGCCCAGTGCTGTTTCGGGGTACACCTCCATGGCCACCTTCGCCTCGTTCCCTGGGCCACAGGATGCTTTGGGGCTGCTCAGCCCCTCACCTCCATCCCGAACCTGGCAAGTCACCAGCCGCCAGGGCTTTGTGCCGCGTCCCCCGGCCCACGAAGCCGGGGATGGTCTCGGTGGGCGGCAGGGAGACACGTCGGGTCCCCCCATGCCACCAAGCAGCGTGTCAGCCCCTACCGCAGGCGTCAGCCCCCGCTGAATCACCCGCCAGATATTCCCCGCACAAAGGACCCATTTTCTTCCGGTTTTGCCGTGCGGGTGTCACCGGCTCCAACCCGGCGGCTCCTGGGGCTCCCGCCCTAAAACCTGGGCCCTGGACCAAAAATCGCCAATGCCACGAGCCTTTTTCCTTTTTTTTGCATGAATGGGAAACACTCATTTTACACGGCGAGGAAAAGGGAAGGGGGCTGCACAAACCCAGCAGCAAACGCGCCCGCAACGGCTGCTATGAAATGCAAAGCACGGGGTGATCCCGGGCAGGGGGGTGCAAAGCCCCAGCCCCCGGCTCCATAAATCCCGAGTTTAATGATTGAATTGTGCTCTGTGTGAATCCCACATCAAAAGGGAATAAATCTCTCCGTGTTTATAGCCGCGGCTTTGTCACCAATTAGGATGTTGTTATTGGATTAGATGCAAGTAGATAGACGCCTCCCGGGACAAAGTCATCCTTGGGGGAAAGCCCAGCGGCTGCTGGGGGATGCACTGGGACGGCGTTGGGCCATGGGGGCTGATCCTGCCGGCTGGGCTGGAGGCGGAGGCAGATGCTCCTGGGATTTATCCCTGGAGGGAGGCACGTGGCCGAGGGCAGGCACAGCAGCACCCAAAATTCAGCTTTACGCTTCCCACTTGCTGCAGTTGGGGGTTGCCAGGATCTGGCCCCCAAATCAGTTTGCAGTGACTCGGGGTTTTGGGAACAGCGATCGCAAGGAGGGCCAGGTCCTGCTCAGGGCAGCTTGGCCGTGGCCCCCTGGGGCACCCCCATTTCAGCTGGGCCTCAGGGGGGACCCTGCCAGGTCCGGCCACTGCTGAACACCTTCACCGTGTCCTGGTCCTCTTCGACATCCGCTTCCCAGCGCTGCCGAGGCACAAAAGAGCTTTTGTGGCCTCAGAAGGAGCATTGCCAGACATAGGACAGGGCTTCCACCGCACATCTGTCCACACAGCTGTGCCGGGGGCCCAGGGGACCCCGGGATGCCACAGGGGACGCGGGAGGGGGTGACCTTCCCAGGCAGGAGCTGCTCCAGCGCGGCCGCCCCGGGAGGTGCACGCAGGCGAGAGCTGGGGACTGGGGACATCAGCTGGGACCTGCCCTCACTTTTTGGGCCCCCGTCCGTCACCCCACTCACAGGGCAGCACAGGCAGCCGGGAGGCTGCGGCACAGGAGCCTCCATTGCTGAGCAGCTCCATGCCTCAGTTTCCCCATCTGGAAGAGAGCGGGGGGGACGGGGACCCTCCGAGCTCGCGGAGGGGACGTGATGCTCCCTGATTGCTCCTGGGGTCTGCTGGGCCCTAAAGGAGGGGGTTCAGCACCGTTTTCATCCTGAGATGCTGTCGGGGAGGACGTGGCGTGGGGGGTAATGAAGTCCCCTGTGCCCAGCGGTGTCACATCAGAGGGAAAACCCGCCAGGGAGGGTGGACGGTGGGGACGGGGCTGCCCCGGGGGACGGCGGCTCCTCGGGGGTCTCCCTCGGCAGAGGGTTTGGGCTTTTTTGTCTCCCCTCTCTTTTTTTCCCTTTGAATCAGGATTCCTGGAGCCGATGGGAGAGTGCTGCTTCCCTCTAGCGGCATGGGCCCTCCTGCTTGTGGGGCTGCCGGGCCGAAGGGGCGGCTCACGGCCAGGGAATAAGGGGCCCTTGTCCTCCGCCAGCCCCCGCGGCGGGCCGGGCTGCGCCGGGGGCTCTCTGGTTTCCCACGCCAAGGGGGACAAAGCGCACGGCGGGTGTCTGCCTGGGCCGGGGGCGGTGTCGTAGGCAGGCGGGGGATGCGGCCTGGGGTCCCTCCTTGGCATTGCCACCGCTTCGCCAAAAACCATTTATCCGCCGCCGTCCCCACGCCCTGCCCAGGACCCGCCGTCCCTCTGCCCGGGCGGGACAGGGAAAGGCCCGTTCCAGGCCCGTTTTCTCCCGTGACAAGCGAGGAGCGGGCCCACGCTGTCCAGCTGCTACGGCAGCGCGGCGGGCCCCTCGCAGGCCGCTGCACCGCCCCGCCGCAGCCCCCACGTGGCTTCCCCCCGCCGGGACTACAACTCCCAAGAGGCCCTGCGGGCAGCTGGAAGCAGCAGCCAATGGAAAGCGGCCTTGCTCAGCGAGCGGGCCGCCGCGGGGCTCGCCGGGAGTCGTGAGGCGCCCGGCAGCGAGAAGGGAGAAGCAGAACTACACGTCCCAGAATGCAGCGGAGAGGCGCGGGCCAATGAGGAGCGGGCGTCTTGGGGAGGCGCGCAGGCGCGCTGGGGCGGGTGGCCGCGGATTCATGTGGAGGTCAGGGGCGCTGCGGGAGGAGAGCGGGGCGGGAGGGCGCGGTGGGTCCCGGGGCCGGGGCCGGGGCCGGGGCCGGGGCCGGGGCCGGGGCCGGAGCCGGAGCCGGAGCCGCGGCCGCGGCCGCGGCCTGCGGGCGGGAGCGAGCGAGCGAGCGAGCGAGCGGGGCCTTGGCTCCCGGGACGCCTGTCCTGGGGGCGAGAGGCCTAGGAGGGAGCGGGGAGAGGGAGGCCCGGCGGGGGGGCTGCGGGCTGCGGGAGGCGGCTGGGCCGGGCTCGGGGTACGGAGGGCCTGCAGCGGGGGGGCCGGGGCGGGGCAGGGGGGCTGGGGGGAGGCGGCCGGGACCTGCTGGGGTGGGGGTGCTGCGGGGCCTCGGGCTCCGAGCCCGGGGAGGGGAGGCCCGCGGGGCCTCGGTGGCTGCGGAGCGGCAGCGCCGCCCCCGCCGGCTGGGTCTTTTGGAGGGGGGTTAACCCCCGGGGACCCGCTCGCAGGGCCGCTGGCCTTCTGGCTTCGCACGGTTTGAGCAAGCTGGTGGTTTTTTGCAGGAGGGATTTTTTAAAGGGGCTGGAACTGGACGTGTGAAATGGCCGCGAAGGTGTTTGAAAGCCTGGGGAAGCTCGGCCTGGGGCTGGCTGTCGCTGGTGGCGTTGTCAATTCTGCTCTTTACAATGGTGAGTGGGAGAAGCTGAGCGCTTCCAGTTCACTTTATAGCATATTTTTTTTTTGTCACTACCTTGGCTGCTCTGTGCTTTTATTGTTAACGGCATCAGGGGAAAATAAGACGTGAAGCCCTGCGGGGCTGTTTTATACCTCACACATTGCACGAGAGGATTGCAAGGTCCTGTCTCTCAAAAGCCGTCCTTAGCTGCCGCCCTTGTGAGCAGAGTGGGGGGCCAGGCGTCACGGCTGCGTCTTCTCTTTGCCTCGTTGCTCCCAACGATCTAATGAACTTCCCTGCTCTCCTGTAGCAAAAGGCTTTAACTACCCCCGACAGACCGTTTCCACGGGGAAGGGCGTGGGGGTGTGCGGGTACGACGGGTGGCAACAGCGAAACCGCGCTTGACGTGCTGTTTTCTTCTCTAGTTGATGCGGGCCACAGAGCCGTCATCTTTGACCGATTCCGCGGGGTGCAGGACACAGTGGTAGGAGAAGGCACCCACTTCCTCATCCCCTGGGTACAGAAACCCATCATTTTTGACTGCCGCTCTCGCCCCCGTAACATTCCTGTGATCACAGGCAGCAAAGGTGAGCGTTTGGACGCGGCAGCTGGAGGAGAGCCAGGTGCTGATGTGCTGGGGCGCGTGCTGGTCTGCTCCCTCCGCCGCTGGGAGAACAAGCTTTACCGCAGTCAAGGCTTTTCATGATCTTTAACGTCCACAAAAGGAGTATTTGGGTGGGAGTTTCCTCTTCTGGACATGGAGATTCCCGTGTGAGCTGAGGCCAGTCTGGCACAGAGTCAGGAATGGTTTGAGCTGGTTTTTTTGTCCCGGAACAGGTTAAGGGAGCCTTCCTTCGGTCCTGTAGCCGTCCCTTTAAACAGAAAGTCTCTGTCTTTACAGTAGGGCAGGTCATTCCCTGCGTCGCAAACAAACTGAAGCTTAAATCTTCCCTGTAAGGAGGATCTGGATCCCGAGGTGAAAGGGGCAGTAAAAATAACTCGTCTGTGCTGGCAAAAAGAAGTCTGAATGTTTATTCTTTCTCAGTTACCCCGGGGAGGACAACTTCAGGATATCTCCTGTCCCCGTGGTTTGTCACTAAACTCGTGACTCTCTTCCTACAGATCTACAGAACGTGAACATCACGTTGCGTATCCTGTTTAGACCAGTGACTGCCCAGTTACCGCGGATTTTCACCAGTATTGGAGAGGACTACGATGAGCGTGTCCTGCCCTCGATCACAACCGAAATCCTCAAGTCTGTTGTGGTAAGGACGGCGGGAGAGCTGCTGGGCTCTGCCGGTCATCTTTCTTTCCTCTTTTTAGCAGTGAGGGACGTGCTGGAGTGCGGAATGCGTCGTGCTCCAGAATAAAGCTTCTCTTTCAACCCCCCAGGCTCTCATGGGCCGCGCAGAAAAGCTAATTGTAGCTGCACTAATTGTTTGTGCCTCGGTCCTTCTGCTTGGCCTGGCTTGATTCGCGTTGGGTGGCCTCTGGATGGAAAGAGGTTTCTTCGTTACCTGCTCCCAGCTGGTAGCTCTGCTCTTCAGGCCGGGAGCTGCAGTCAGGAGACTGGGATTTTCACTTCG
The DNA here is from genome assembly GCF_965183815.1 of Platalea leucorodia. Classification (NCBI taxonomy): domain Eukaryota; kingdom Metazoa; phylum Chordata; class Aves; order Pelecaniformes; family Threskiornithidae; genus Platalea; species Platalea leucorodia. Next base: position 4,456,071 of record NC_138844.1, read on the forward strand.
CCTGTATTCTTAGATTTCAGCTTACTGAAGATCTCTGGTTTTGAAAGCCCCGCCGGGGGACTGCCAAATAACTGCTAACCAGTCTTAGTCCAGCTTTTATGTTACGTGCTCAACCCGACAACCTCCCCTCCAGCTTACGCTTAAATTCCCAGTCATTTCTCTTACTTCGAACGCCTGGGCAGCTCGGTGTTTGCTAGCTTTGGGAGACCTGGATTAACTCTGGGGCTCATGAGTGCAGAGACGGGCAGGGCATGCAGAATCTATTGCTTCTTGGCGCTTTCTTCTCACCGTTGTCCATCCTGATTTCAGGCTCGCTTTGATGCTGGAGAATTGATCACTCAGAGAGAGCTGGTCTCAAGGCAAGTGAGCGAGGACCTCACGGAGAGAGCAGCAACCTTCGGGCTCATTCTGGATGATGTGTCCTTGGTAAGAGTTCTCCCTTTTTCAGTTTTTCTCTTTGGACTGTGCCCAAAGAAGAGCAGTGGAGAAGAGAATCAGGGGATGGCCAGAGAAGGGTGGGCTGGGAGTTTGGACGCGTGGACTATGTGTATCTGTTTGCAGCTGCGTGGTATGCAGTGGTTACCGCTCCAGGCAGTACCTCTGGTTTTGTCACTGGCCTTCGGTGACCTTGAGCAAGCCCTTGAAGGCTCCGCTGCGCTGGCTTATTGACAGACGTCACCATCGCAGGGCTTTTATAGTTAAAATGAAGAGCAAACGCTTCTGTGGGTGATGGATCAGGCTGCACATTGCTTAGAGGAGGCAGCTGTTCCACAAGCACCCTGAGACACAGGGAGAAAGTGCTAGGCGTGAGGAGGCAGTGCAAACGTACGCTTTTCGTAGCATCTTTTTTTTTCTACCAAGTATTAGTTATTTTTGTGGCTGTGTAGTCTTCCAAGATTATTCAAGGAGGGAGCTCTTCCCTCCTACCTCCCTATAAGCTTTGTAAATTAAATCTGTTGTAATCTGGCTTGTACGTGCACCTCTCCCTCTCTCTTTTGGGACTTCCCTCGAAAGCCTGCTTAGAGGAAAGGGAAACGAGCTCTTTCATTTGGCTTTGAACATACAGGAAGTCTTTGCAGGAAGGTGACTTTGTTTCTGCAAAACGTGAGGTTTTGACGCTTTGTTTCTGGTGCTTCCCACTGAGCGCACTGCTGAAGGAAAGTCACCTTCCCCCGTCCCGTCCCGGGAGCCTGCAGCTGCCCAACAGCCCTGGCTGAGCACCCCAGCGCACAACGGAGCATGAGAGGTGTGGGGTGGCTTGGCAGACAGCGGCCTTCCCTGCCTGGGGAGGGGAGCGCTGGGCGAGCGGGCTGCCTCTGCCGGGTGCTCGGGCAAGCGGTGGTGGCAGGGGAGCGTGGTGTGTCTCTGAAGGTATTGGCGTTACTGGTCTGGACTGGAGTTGCACTTGTGGCTGTCTCCCTTGAGACTTCAAAACTGAATGGGGAGGCACACTTGTCCCAGTTTCTGTCCTTTTAGGGATACTGGCTTTCCATCTCCATTCCAGTTTCACTGATACAGGCAGGCTGCATCCCCCTGGGAGCTGCGTGGGTCAGAGCAGTGCCGCTGTAAACTGTCAAGCGTTGTGGACTTTGCTTGCTTTCTGCCCTGCAGACCCATCTGACCTTCGGCAAGGAGTTCACGGAGGCGGTGGAAATGAAGCAAGTGGCCCAGCAAGAGGCAGAGAGAGCCAGATTCATTGTGGAAAAGGTACCTTGTCCTTTGGAGAAACTTGGAAATGGTGGCTGGTGTCTCCTTCCCACTCCAGCTTGCAGTGAACATTGCTCTCGCGTGTCCAGGAGCCTGGGCAGGTTGAATGATGCAGTCACTTAGGGTCATAATGCCGACATGGTTCTTAGCTCTGGCACATGATTGTTGGATAGATAAAGCCTAAGGTTGGTTTTGTGGGTCTTTTTTTTCTTTTAATACTGTGTCACAGTCCTGTTGGAGTGCTGGAGAGAAATGTCTGCATGGAGGAGGAGGGAAACGGCACTCAGGAGGAAGTGTCAGTTAGAAATGGGGTTCGAGGTTGAGATTTGCAACCCAAGTGATCCTGCTCATTGTCGATTTTGAGAGGGTGGTCAAAGCTTTCCATGGTGGTTGATATCGCGGGCATGGGGGCCTGTGTCCTCGGAGTGTTACTGACTACACGCAAGACCACAGGATCTCAGATCAACCCAGGATCTCGGTGAGCGTCCACGGAAACAATTTCCTGTTGAAGTACCCCGGTACAGCTGAGAACACGTGCCTGTTGAGACTGCAAGAAGCTGCAACTACACCCAAAGTTAATCCAGTGGATGCAGTAAGATGCATCTATGTAATCAGCCAGGATGATTAAACAGTAGAAGTGTTTATCTGACCTGGTTTTAACTCCACTGAAGTTCTCGAATCTTTCATAAACAGTTTTCCACCACGAGTGCCCTTAGGTGGGTTAATGTTTCATGAGGTTAAGACTGATAAGGCAATTTCAAGATGATTTTTCAACCTTTTTTCCACAGTAGGCAGAAAAAACAGTCTAACAGAATGCAGCTTTAAAGTAAAATGACCTTCTATCTTAACTCTCCTAGCGGGGAAAAGAACGGTAGGGTGGTGAAGTGGGAATTTATATTTTAAATGTGACAATAGCATCTTCCTTCTCTTTTGCTCGTTTTCTCTGTTGGTTATTCCCCTTCTCATCTGTTTGCTTTCAGGCTGAACAGCAGAAGAAAGCCGCTGTCATCTCTGCTGAGGGAGACTCGAAAGCGGCTGAGCTGATTGCCAACTCGCTGGCCACTGCAGGTGATGGCTTGATTGAGCTGCGCAAGTTGGAGGCAGCTGAAGACATCGCGTACCAGCTCTCACGGTCCCGCAACATCACCTATCTGCCCTCTGGACAGTCTGTGCTCCTCCAGCTGCCGCAGTGAACCTGGCTCTGCAGCCATAGCTAGCCTTGCCACCTCTACCTACCAGATCAGCCCTTTCCAAAAGAATCTTTGCAATTTCCTCACTGGTAAAAGCAGAGGAAATTAAAATTCAACCCATTTTGAATTCTTAATCAAATAAAACTGAACGCTCTTGACAACAAACCTGCATTCCTCCCATGCACGGTCAGAGCAGTGGCTCCGCTGACCATTAAGCTAGGTTTGAGAATTGCCCCTGTCCAGGCAGTTTGAGCAACAGGAGCAGAGTTTTCATCTGCTCACTCCTGGGACAAACAGGTAGCCCAGGTGACTCCCTGGCCACAAGAGTGCTGTTATCAATCCGGTTTCACAGCGATGCTTCAGTGCCTTTAGGCTGGCTGAGCCAGGGTCGTTACAGACTTGCAGGTCCTGGACTACAGAACAGGGACGCTCGGGGCTCGCTCTTCAGTCAAGCCAGCCTTTTTTCAGGTGTCAGCTGAGAGAAAGAGGACATCTCAGCTGTTAGGACAGTGGCTCTGCTGTGCCTGTGTGAACCATAGCACTGATAGCTGGAGGCACAGATCGAGTGGATTGTGGCTGGGGGTGAGAATAGCAGAGATTCACCTTAAGTAGTAGATGGATTCAGGCATGGAGGAGAAGATACTTCCTCTGCAGGAAATACTTCTCATCTACATGCCGAAAATGAGACGTCTCCACTTTTTCCCCCACTGCCGCACGCTGATCTGTTTGCTGCCGCTTGCCCTGTTGTGCAGCGTTGGTTCTTTCACCAAGGTCAGGAAAAGTGGCAGTTGGCCTATTCCAGACGGCACCTGGGACAAGGAGGGGGTGACTCGATGCTCCGTGGCTCAGGCAGTCGGAGGTGGGCAGAATTCTCTGTTACATCAACGCTCTTTTTATTTAGGGAACCTGAATTGTGAGGAGGATGTGATGGGTGAGATTGTATAACCAGCCTTCAATAAATGTCACAGTCCCAAGTGTAGTAGCGTGGGGTTTGGTTTTTTTTTGTATCTCAGAAGAATGAAGGTTGGGTCAGTGGAGCAAGACACCTTGTGCTAGATTATTTGGATAAAAGTCACTTAGCACAGGCAAATAGGTCTTGCTCCCGATAACTTAAAAACATGAAATACGATTCTTAGGCTGAATTCCTGCAACAAGGTAAGGCTGAGACTATCTTGAGGTTATTGCAAAGGCTTTTAATTGCTTTCTGTGCACAGTTCAAGCTGTTGTTTACTGCATTTACATACATTTTCTGGGGTGCTCTTTTGATGCAACACCGTGCTGTTGGAAAGAAAATGGGGGTGTATTGTACCAGATACAGCCTGCAGTGAACTTCAAACCTGTAGGTGGCTGTCAGAAGGCACAGTACTAGCCTGGCATTACCCCCATCCTGCAAATAGGGTGCTCGTACCATGTCTTTTATCCCTGAGCAACGCAGTCTTAGGTGGGTGTCAGCGCTACCCTGAGGATGTTGGGGAAGGCTGCTGTGAATGGTGGGCTCATTTCGTCATCGTACAGCCACTTTGGGTTGTTGCCCTCGCCTCTGGCGAAATGGAAAGACTTGCCTGCTTTTTCTGCTGGGCAGAGTCTGCTCTTGCAGTGATGAGGTGCCTGAGCTTGCAAAATATTTTAAGCAGCTGAGCAGTCAGGTCCATAACTCCCAAATAACTTCCAGACCTCTTCCCCCTCCAGTGCTCTTGTTCTTTATTCTTCTGGTTTACCGCTTCAGACACTTGTAAGGAAGCTTCCACTTTTCTCCCAAGGCTCCTTTTAAAGCCCCCTTAGTGTTTCCTGCGTTTCTCCCCGTTAGTTTCATGCACCAGGTGCTGGGCTCAAAACAGTGTGTCTGAAATCCCTTCTCAGCTTCTGTGGCTCTGCATTACCTCTCCCTCCAGTGCTGCATTTTCAGTGGAGTGTGGAGTGTTTCCTGCTGCTTTTGCTGTTAGCCTCTCTGGTGGAGGTGTCTGAGGCTCCAACGGTGGCCCCTGGGTCTGATTAATCACCATTTCCTTTGGTTTTGGGTGTAATTCTTTTCACAAATGTTCCCTGGCTGTTAACTGCTCCTTCAGCCTCGCTCTGCCTCACTTAATGCCTAAAGCTGCCATGAACTCATCAGACTTCAAAGCTGCTCTTGAACCTGTACCTGTCTCGGTGTGTGCTAGCTGAACCCCTTGTTTATATTGTGTTTATAGCTGCCCTTCGGCCTTGTAGACCACGTGGACTGTCGAGCTATCTCGAGATGGGAACGGTGACCCTAAAATCAGGACGAGGTTTTGTGTGGGCTGCACAGGGATACTGGGTGAGGAAACAGCCCTCTGGCTGCTGGATGGAGGCTGCTCCGAGCTGCGCAGCAGCGAGCGAGCACTGCCTGGCATCCTCTGCCAAACTTCTCAGGTGCTGGTAGACTCCTTGACATAAAAACAAAACAAAAAGTTGAGATTGCATAGCCAAGGACTGGCCTGCCTGGCATTCCTGGCCAAGGCTGGACCGAAGGGAGTCGGAGGCTGAACTCCGCCCCCCAGGACGCTGGCCCTTCCCCCCGTTCGGGAGGTGTTAGCGGGGTGTGAGCACTCGCTCTCAGTGCTCTACTTGTCAGGGCAATAGAGAGAGCTTTGGGCTTGGGTAACATGAAGGCAGGCCGCCCTCGCTGCTCGAACAAACAAGGCGTCCCCACCCTCTCCGGCATTTCTAACTTTGTTGCTCTTAATAATCCAGTAACAAAAACTTGCTCATGAAAGCGGAGCGCAACCTGGGGTGGAGAAACGGGAGAGGGGGTCAAGATATGCGGCTTTGTACTGAGGGCAGGTAGAGGAGTTTTGTTGTGCAGGTCCTGGTCTGCCCTCCCAGAGAGCCTGCGTAAACCACTCCATCAGCCTGGCGTCCTGTGACCGTCACCTACTGCTCTGCTGGCCTAAGCAGGGCTAGCACCCAGCTGCAGGGCAGAGCTCTTGCGAGGGCTGCCTGCTCTTTGCAGCTCTCATGCATCCAAAGGTGCTGGAGATGCTCCAGAAACAGCAGATCTTCCCCCTTCACCTCAGCCTTAGAGAGAGCAAGAGAGGGGCTGTCCTGTGACCATGCCTGGAGGAGTGACCGCTGTCTGTGCCATAGCGCTCCACGACCACCGTGTGCCACGGCTTTTGGGTAAGACGCTTCAGGCCAAGGTAAGCCGTGACGGCGGGTGGGAGGCAGCTGGATGATGCCGCTCGAAGGGAGGTGAAGAAACCTCAGGTTTGTTTCTGTGAACAGAAAAGCCCGTGGTCTGGCTGTCACGCCTGCATTCCCACTGCCTGAAATGAATGGCACACATCTGATTGATTGAAGAATTTCCTGGATTGGGCAGTTAGTTATACCAGTTCTCTGCTGTGTGGGCTTTCTGCTGCTTATTAGGGATTGCAGCCATGCTAAAACTTTTGCTTTGGGGAGGTGAATGCCTTCTGTGGTCAGTTTTTCTTCATTTTTACCACCTATTTTCACAAAACAATTTGAATTGAGTATATTTGACAACTTTTAATCCCCCATCAAATTAGTTTGAAACTGGTTTTCTCTGGAAAGACAGCATGATCGCATAAAGCCAGCGCTTCCCTAGCAAGGCTGGATGTGTTACTGGGCTGGAGAAAGCACGCGCTTCCTTAAGCAACCCAGCTAAAACGGCCCAAAAATTTACTCAGAGAAAGGCTCTGCCCCAGACCTCTGCCTGGATGTTTCCTAGTCAGAAATAAATGCCCTTCTGTCAGGCTCTCCCTCCCCAGAGCTGACTCACACCAGCATCACACCAGATGCTCCTGGATCTTTCCATTTTCCAACAAATTGTTACATTTAGCACCAAAGCCTCGGGCCCGGGGGTGTTCTGTGGGTGAGCGATGGAGGCTGTAGCTTCGCTGCTCACCGTGACATGCCAGGAAGGACGCTTGGGAAGAGGCCGCCTTTTCCCGAGGCACGATGAGTGCCCACGGAGGGGCGGCGGAGGCCGGCAGCCAGGCTGCTCCCCCACCAGATGGCAGCAGCAATTCTGCTCTGCACGGGGAGGCCGGCGGGGACCGCAGGGTGTCCCCCAGCCTCCCCTGGGGACGGGTGAGCCGGCAGGTCGCCCTGCCCTGGGCAGCGGACGCAGGGAGTGGACGGGGACAAGGGCAAACACAATAGCCCAGGCTCCGGGCGAGGAAGAAAAAGCACAAGCTGGCAGGAGAGCTGTCTGGCGGGCGGTATCTCTCAGGCAGGCAGGTTTAGTCCCTCTGCCAGGCTGTCCTGGTAAACTTCTGATGCCCGCTTCACTCTGCTGAGCATCTCCAGCTCCAGGTTTTAGCCCCTCTAGCTGAAGGTAGCACACTGAAAGGGGAAAACGCCTGTCTCCCTTTCTAACCCTGGTCTCAGGGTGGCTTGGCTTTGCAGGCTGTCTCCTTGCAGCCCTTTGAGCATTCCTCCTATCCCTTTCCCACCCACCAAAGGCCATTCCTAGTTTATTACTAGGACAGGAACAACAGAAATGTCTCGGCATGACTTCAGAGGCGCAAGCTGGTTTAGCTTGAGATTAGAAAACAGCATTGAGTCTTTGGGTCCAGACCGTTAGCATGATGAATTCATACTGGAGGGCCCAGTGTTGGTAAAAGCTTGGCAGGTTTTTAATCTGAAGCCCTCTAGTTTTGTGGCCCCAGAGCAGTTAGGGTAACGGCAGCACGGACTCATCACTTGTATTCCTCTGAACACAGCCCAAAAACTAAACTACAGCAACCAGATTTTGGGCAACGTCTGCTGGTAATGGGCAACATAAGACCTGCTGGGGCCACTAAAGGGCCCTGTATGAGGGGGACTGCAGCCCCCTCTGCCACCAGAATGCATCTCCCACTTGAGACCAAAGAGCAGCAGCTAGTTGCCACCTTCACACATTAAAGCCCTACAAGCCAAGGTGCAATCTGCCTGCCCACCACTCTGCTTTGGCTGCAAACCTCCAACGAGGTTTGGTTTGGGGGTTTTCTTTGCTTCCTGGGAGACTTTGTCTTACTTCTTCCTTTTATGCTAGTGGAAAAGCTCAGCTCTGCACCACCCGCAGCAGCTGGGCCAGCCTGCTAGCAACATTCAGACCAGCCAAACAAGCTTTTGTTCATGGTAAACAAACAGGAAACGGCCCGATTTCCTCTGTGTGTTCACCCTCTCTCTCGTGCGCGCTTTCTCCCTATTTAATAGATGATAACCAGCCTACCTGACTTCCGAAGAGGAGACCAAAAGCTACCACATGGACAGGCACCCTGGAGCAGTTGCAATTTGCAGCATGGCTGTTGCACTGAAATGGGCACCTGCTCCCTGACAGTCGCTGATGCACCAGAGCTGAAGCCTCTCCAGGTAAGGGAGCTCCCCGAGTTTGTGATAATTTGTACCCTGCAGCAAGCTGGCAGCATGTCTGAAGTGGTTAGAGCAAGGGATAGGGAGGAGTTTCCTTATTGCTTCCTTTGTGCTGTTTATATCCAAGTGGATCTAGCAGAAAATGCCTCTGTCCTGAAACACAGAGGATGTGGCGGTAAGTGCGGGGGGAGAAAGCACTTGCGGAAGCGGGTAGGAAATAATGTCCTAAGCGAGGCTGGAGCTCAGCTCGGCTGGGAGATGGGGAACAATTCTTAGGGTCAAATGTGGTTTAATTATTCCTTGCCTGGCACTAGCCAGCAGCGGGGCCTGAGACGTTCCTCATATGCCTGTTTTCCATCAGCAGAACTGAGCTCACTTCAGTCCAGCAAGTCCTGACTTACGCTAGTGTAACTCTCGGAGGTAGGTCAGGTTTACACAGGGATGACTTGACTTTTTGTGCTTTGGTTTTCTACGTGGTGAAGGAGAGCACTGTCACAGGTAGAGAAGTATCAGGGTAAGGGATGGGGGGCATAAAGTGTACTCTAGCTAGGGGATGCAGAACAAACTTCCAGAGAAAGTGAAGCATCTGATGTCTTTAGAAAAATATGGTGGATGCTTCTTGTAACTATGTGCTGACCCACAGCCCTACTGGGCTCAGTTTCCCCACCCATAAAAAGCAATAAAAAACCCAAATCTATGGGGAAAGGACCTGGTGGAGCAGGCATCCAGTTCTTGCTGAGCACATCCCCAGAAAGGAGAGGAACTAGAGAGGCTGAGAAAGCTCCCAGAGGAGGCTGAGCTCAACTGCTGCTGTAAAAACAGCATCTGGGGTTCCCCACACTGTATCTGCACATGATGCTCATCTGGATGAAGTCAGAAGCCTGCAGTGAGTTCTCCTTGATCTCTGGCAAGCCCAAGCTGTGCAGGAGCATGGGAAGTTGTGTCCCAAGCTGAGCTGCAAGATGGCAGTGCAGAAGGTGGAAGTCAGTGGAAGATGCCAGTTGCGAGACACGTTCGCATCCCCCGTGCTGGTAGGGGCAGGAAGGGCAGGAGGAGACTAGGAAAGAGTGCGTGCAGGATGCCTCTGAAGCGGCAGGTTAAAAATATTCAACTGAGGCAAGGACAGGAAGGAAGCAGGGGTTAAGCCTGAACAAGGTGAGTCTATCCCAGAGACACTAACTCAAGCGTGACTTTCACGGGTGTAAGCCTTGCAGTGCCCCTTCTGCAAAGCTGGTAAATACAGCTGTTTCCTCTGTCACTTACAGCGTCTTCCTCCCAAGCACAGCTTTTCATGGGTGCTTTTCAAACCCAGAGGGAAGTTTCCACACAAAAAGATAGGCTGGAAGACTGGGTGTGAATGGAAAGGACTCCAGTTAAACCAGTTTGTTCCTCACCGGCCAAGGTACACGGACCCTACTTGCACTGCTTCGGTAGGGGTTGATGCTGATCTGAGCAGAGGTGCTCTTTAACATGGGAACAGAAGCGTCTCCAACAGCCTGCTACGGTGACGATTCCATTTAACATTTACCCCAGCACAAACCTTAGAACTCCCCTTATGCAGGGAGTCTGCTGGGGAGATGACACCATAACGCCAAAGCTGACTGAACAGACAACAGAGTACAAGCCCAATTCTGTGAGTTTCCCTCACTCCCATCCTGCTCTTGTCCAACTGCCATATCCCAGAATCTGTATTTTACTTTTTAAAAAAGAAAAAAAAAAAAAAGGCAAGCACAAAACCAAGGCTCCCCAAAATGAACTTTTTTATTTTTTTGTGGCATGATTTTTATGCAGAGGCTGATGGTTCTGATAATACAGTCATGTTACCACCCTGCCCCCAGTACCCCAAAGAAAGTTAACAACCCACATATGGAGCTGCCAGGCTTTTCAGTGTTAAACAAGGCTGTTACTGCTGCCCTGCCCAGGCTGAGTTCAAGCCCTTAATGCCCAAGGCCCTGTAAAACCATGCTGAAACCAGCTGGGTCCCTGAAAAGCTGCCCCTCAGCACCCAGGTGCTTGCAGCATTAAAATACTTGTCAGGGAGAGCTGAGTGTGTCTTCTCAGAAGGGCAGAGTTAAAGCTACTGGTACCACCAGTGGGTACCTCAGTCTGGAGTTCTGCTTCTCAGGTGTTTATTGCATGTCAACTCTGCCTGCACCCTGCTGCTCTGAAGGTCTGCTCTCAGGCACAAGGAGATGCTGGTGGGCGTTAGCTCTGCTATATTATTTGGAGGCAGTTAATCTTTAATTGTGGCCTTACACTGAACTAGTAGAGAAGGGAGAATGGGAACAGGAATTTTCTCTGCTTGAACTTCCACTTTGCTCTGCATAGTCTCAAAGCCCAGCACCTCTGCACTCAGTGGTGGTGGTTCCCTCAGACAGCGCAGGGCTTCCTGTGACAAGAGCTAGCAGGAAAAACCCTTTGTTTTCCTTTTGCTTCCTTTCCCATTGCTTGAGAGGATTCTGCAGGACATAGCAGGATACCTAAAAGATAAAGCATTGATCTGAGAGTCAACTGGTTGGGTTGCAGCAAGGTGTCAGCGCCCTGTCCGTGCCTCGGTTTCTCTTCTCACCCTTGGCTTGTTTTCCTAGCGGGGCAGGGCCTGTTCTTTGCAGGATCCTTGAGCAGCACCTACCTCCAAGGGCCTTTTTCCCTTGGGGAAGGAGAAAGAGTTCCAATTGCAACTGAACTCTAGCAAGTGGCAATTCATGCCCAGTTCAGGCTGTTCCCAAAACAGAACTGTTATGATGTGGAGGCCTCAGCCAAACACCAAGCATGTGGAGAAGGGCTACTGCTGTTCCACTTGGCCCTGCTTAGTGCCAGCCCTGTCACCAGCACCAACAAGCCACCAAGAGTCACCTCTCACCATGGGAGGAGGCAAGTAGGACAGCAGGAAGGCAGCCCTTCTGCCTGTTGGCTGTGGGAAGAACAAGGGCGAGAAGGGCTGCTTCGCTGGCTGCTGAGTTTCCCAAGAAATCATCACAGCAGGAGTCCGGATGAAGCAGAGAGCCATCGCTGCCTGGGTAAAGCCAAGAACCCTTGTAAACTGGGCCCCATCTCACAGCAGCGCAGCTCACGTGGGTCTGCAGGCCCCAGACTGGGCCGACATCTCCCTCACTAGAGGATTTCAGCCCTGGTTTGCTGCCTGAAAGCCATGTAAGATAACCAGAGCAGGCAGCTCAGGGATTGCCCAGAAACACCCAGCTTTGCAAACCCAAGAAGCCTGCCCACACCACAGGAAAATTAACTGCTGATAAAAGTAGGAGTTCACCTCTGTTTGATTTTTCTCCTTCCCACACTATTCTGCAGCTGGTGCTAGTGGTTATCCCCACCACAGAGCTAGCTGCATCTCAACAATACTCTTACTTGTTAAGTTTGCTTTCTCAGCATGTCTAGAACATCTAGTCCTCTAGAAGAAACAGAGGTGGGTTACACTGTTCTGTGTCTGCAGCCCAGCAAATTCTCATACTTTATTTATTGTACTTTTTACCCTGAAAGGTCCTAAGCTGCTTAGCAGAAAAAAAGATCTGGTTTCCAGGGAGGGACAATGTCACCTGTATTGCTGCTACTTCTGGAGTGAGCTGCAGACAGCTGCTTGCTGAAACACTGCAGCAGTTTAGGGAGGAAATGAAGATCTGTATCACCTGTCCCTGGCACCGCATGCAACGAGGGCACGAGGGCACTTCCCACGCTGGCTGTACTCTAGAGAGAAGGGAAATGCCAGAGAGAGGGGGCAAGGGAGCCGCAGCACCTTACTGAGCAGGGAACAAGATGCAGAAAGTTGCCCCGAGAAGTTACACACCAGTGTGAAGGGAAAGCAGAGATGACAGCAAGGAAATCAGAGGGTTGATAAGGATCTGTGGCTGCGAGGCAGGTGTGCGCTAGGGAGCGGATCATGTGCAAGCAGAGATGTGGGGCTGTTGCTGCCTTTTGTTTGTTTCCCTTTACCTGGCTGACATGTCTTTTCATGTCAAAAGCTAGATCAAAGAGAGGGATGTAAATAGCTGAAACAGGGTTCCTTGTGGGAACAGGGCTGAGTGCCACAGCCAGCCTCTCAGCTGGATCCCTCCCTGGGAGCAGCATGAGGAACTGTCACCCTCCATTAGCTAAACACCCGGGGAAGAAAGCGTGCGACTGCTGGGTTCCCCGGGCATTCAGGAGCTGAACCACGCAGCGAGGCCAGGAAGAGTCGCTCTCCTCTGTAGCTGTCTCTTCCCTAGGCCACCACCGATGTGATGGGACACAAGCAGGGCCACGAGGACAAGCGCTTTGCTTTTATCACGTCAGAAGCCTTTCAGAGTCCAAGGATATTTGCACTTGGTCCCTGATTTTTTTTTTTTTTTTTTTTTTTAAATTCTCCCTCTGCAGAGTCATGGTGTTCACTGAGAAAGAGGGACTTAACACTTCCTTTTAATCTCTGCATAGCTCTTATTTGGGGGGAGTGAAATAACCCTCACTGACATCATCTGAAGCTGAGGATGCAGAGCACCTTTGTCAGGAAAGGGCCCTGCAATCCTCCAGTAACCATTTCAACATGAGGGGACCTCATGCTGCAGGCTTAGGGTATGGAAGCCCGGTTAGAAAACCACAGACTGCATCAGAGAAAAGGGAACAGCAAAACAGCCTGGGAGACCAAACGCTCTCCTCGCGTGCTGGAGACAGAGATCAAGGCCCTGACCTACTCTTGTCCCATGGATGGACACCAGCAGTGCACGTGCCGAAGTAGTTGATGGCTTTACTCCTCATCTGTAGTCCTCTGGACAAAAGCGCCCGCTGTTTTTCAACGTCCCTCAGTTGTCCCTCTGCTGAAATCTCACATTTGGAAGTGTGGCTCTCTCACTACTGTCTTGTTCATTCACCTTCCAAGAAAAAGGTCCCCAGCATTTTTCTTCCTGCCCTTTTCAAGGCAGGAAATTCTACTACCTGGCATCCTTCACACGCGCACAGTTAACCAAGAGCAGCACCACATCCCCTCATATCCTCTCTCTATTTTTCTCAAGAAGCTGCACTGCACAAGGGTGTTGGGCCGAGATGGAGCAGTGCCCGTGCTCTCAAAGCCCAGGGACTCCCCTGGCTATCCCGCTTCACCCTCCAGTCCCAGCAGAGATCAGAACAGCCTGGAGCCTGTTCTGCACTGGGCCAGCTAGTAACAGCTCCCACGGGGCTGGTCAGGGCAAAATGTGCCACAGCAGGGGTTGCTGGGGCAAGGAAGAAAACCAGCAACGTTGTTCTGATCCCCCCATGGGGCTTCCCCAGCCTAGCTGTCCTTCTTATTTAATTGTGAACTTTGACTCTGAAAGCCCCAATCCCTGCTCTGCACAGGGAGCTCAAATCTGGGTCGTATGCTCAATAATCAAGAGCAGGTCAAATACACTGGCACGTAACATTACATTTCAGGGGGGTGAAAGTGTCTAGATTTTTTGCAGAACCTCAAATCAAGTGCCCTACACTGTTAGGGGGAGCATTTGCAGCAAACAAAGCAGATGAGGAAACAAACCACAGGTAAAGAAGGGATTGCAGACTAAAGGATTTAAAAAAGGGGACTACAGCAGGAACTCGAGTCTGAGAGTTGGCAAGAGGGAGTCAAAGCTACATGGCACAAGAGATTCCTGAAGTCCCTGGGAAGCAGCTAACCCTACCAAAACGGCTGCTGCCCTTCCCCCTTTTCCTGTTTCTGCTACTCTTGCTAATTCTTTTACCGCCGCCAAACCTAAACCACAGCAGTGCTCTTCCCTCCTACACAGCGCTCAGCAGTGGTTTTCAGGGCTATGGAGTAGGCTTCGCAGCTTCCTGGGAGAGGTGGTACCGCTGCCAAATGCTGTGCCAGCCTGGAAAGCAGCAGCCCCGACCCTCCCCGCATCCTTTCATGAGCCCCATACCTGCCACCAACAGGGAGCTCTACCAGCAAAATATATATATATATATTTTTTAGTTCTTGTCACATCTCCCTCATCCATCAGGCCTGGGCCCTGCAGGTGGGTGTAATCAAGAAACCACAGGCCAGAGTTAAGTAGTTATTAGTATTTTAAGGGCAGAGGAAGGTTTGAACAAGTGGGAGCTGGGGTTTGGCATAATAACAGAAGCGACCGACTCCTCTGGCTACTGTAAATCAGATAGGGCCTTGCTGATGAGGCCTTTTTTAAGGTCTTACCTGGCTCCTGAGGGACAGCTCTGTCACCCTACACGACACATGGCCCTTTCAAAGCGCCTCCATCCCAAGGCCGCAGTTACTCCCTCACGGCAGCCGCTGTGTGAAGCATTATCCCCGTTTATCCGTCAGAAGCGGGGCGCCGACCCGGCCCCCGTTACGGCCATTATTCCCCCGGCTGTAGGGCTGTGACCAGCGGCCTTCACCGGCGCGACGGAGGTGCCCGCGGAGCGAGGCAAGGCGTGGGCCGGGGTTAGCCGCAGCGCGGCGGAGCGCTCGCCACAGCTTGCCCGGCTCAGCTGACTGCAATTAGGGCGGCCTCTCTAATTACCTCAGCGGAGTAACGGTCGGCCCCGCCGAGGGGAGCCGGCGCCCTCTTCCCGCCTTCGCGCCGGGCCCCGCGCGCGCCGCCTCACCTGAGCCCCGCGGGGCGCCGGCCCCTGCGCGTGCGCACCGCGCCTCACCTGCGCCGCGCGCTCCCCCCGCCCCGAGGTGAACACCGAGGGGCGGGGGGGGGGGGGGGAGAGCGAGGCACCCGCCCGACAGCGCATGCGCCCCGCGCCCCGCTCCCCTCAGCCTATGGCCGTCCCGCGCGTGCCCCCCCCCCCCGCCCCGCGCGCGCACCCCGCTCGCGCACACGCGCACTCCCCCCCCCCCCCCCCCACGCCCCGCGCGGCAAACACCTCCTCGGCGCGCGCGCCCGCACCGGCAAGCGCGCGCGCGCGCGCGCGTGCGCGCGGCGGAGTCGCGAGACCGGCTGCGGCGGCCACGTAGCGCTGCGGCGGCGGCGGCCGTGAGGGGAGCGGGAGCCGCGTCCGCCGGCGGCGGCGGGGCCTGGGCCCGAGCCCGAGCCCGAGGCAGCGGCTACTCGAGCGCCGCGGCGGCGGCTGAGGGGGCCGAGCGGAGGGAGAGGGAGGGAGGGCCCCGGCCGCCCTGCCCTCCGCCCTCCCGCCTCGCCTCCTCCACCCGCCCTCCGCCGCCTCGCCTGTGCCCCCCTCCCCTCGCCGCCCGGCATGGAAGGCGGCGGGGGCGGCCCTGAGGGGATCGGCCTGGGTGAGTGTGGGCCGCCCGCTCGGCTGGGGATCCCCTTCCCCCTTCTCCTCGGGCCTGGCGGCGGCCGCCGAGCAACGCTAGGCCCGGCCCGGGGGTGGGTGACGGAGGGAGCGGGGCAGAGCCGCCTCCCGGCCTGGAAGGGAGCGGGGCGGGGGGGGGGGGGGTGCGCCGTGCCCGGCCCGCAGCCCCCCGGGGGAGCAGGGTGCGGGCAGGGCACCCCGCGGGCGGAGGGGGTGCAGCCCGGGGAGCGCCCCGCGGGCGGAGGGGAGCGGGCGGGGGAGGAATGCTGCCGGGGGGCCGGGGGCTCTGCCCCGGCTGCTGCGCCCCGCTGGGAGGGGGCTGTGCCACCTGCTTGGGGGAGGGGAGGGAAGGTGAGTTACACGAAGCAGGCGGGGGGGGGGGGGGGGAGGAAAAAAAAAAATCGTGCTGCATTTGGCTGTGCTGGACTGTGGCTTCCCACAGCTCTCGTCGCCCTCTCCCTGTGCTTTGCAGCCCCCTCCCGCGGAGTGGTGGCGCGGGGGCCACCGGCAGCCCGCTCCTGCCTCCTTGTCACTTGCTAATTGTGCAGCCACGGCGGTGCAGGGTCCGCGATTGTTAGGAGGGAGCGCGGCTCTTCAATGCACTCGCTTGTGGGGCTGGAGTTGTCACTGGGTAGGTGAGGAGATGAAATGTTACCTTCTCCGGTAGCTGCGTCTGGGTCTCGGTGTGTAAAGGGAAAAAAATCGGATGTTTTCTCTCTTCGTCAGCCTTTTGGTTAGGTGTCTTCCCCTTCTCTTTGCTCTCGGGACAGATGCTGTGATATGTGCGTCCCAGGGTTTTGGGTTTTGTTTTGATTTTTGACTGCCTTGTGTGCAACTTTCGGTCCTGTGGATGTCTTGGTACAGGTATTGTTAGAATGAAAAGATATGCTTCAAGATAACGTGTCTGTTTGGTCTTAGTAGTATTATGTAAGTATCTTTAATCGCAACTGAGTTGTGGCATCTTGTGCAGTAGAAGTGATTTAAGGCAAAGTGAGGGAAGTACCGTAGACATAAAGGATGTGAGGAATGTGCATTTTTTATCTTTTCAGGGGATGACCTGAGCTGTATTGTTCTGGGAATGGCAACTGGCACATGCTTTGTTGACAGCGGTGTATGCGCGGTGAATCAAGAGAATGATGGTGGGGTATGCGTGTGTGCGCTGAATAAAGGAGATGTAATGTGCGAGCATCGATTTGTGAAGGATGGTCTGGTGCACCTTGATTTGCCACCGTGCTGATTGACTGCAGCTTGATTGTTCGCATGTGGAAGTTGGGCGCTCTTTCTCTTGAGGTATCTGGTGTGTATTAACAAAATGCATATTATAGGCGCAGGACAGTGGACACTGGTGTGGTTAAAAAGGCTGTGGAGTAGGAAAATCTCATATAAAAAGGATCTAATATTTTATGGTAACGGATAATTTCCACCCTTTACGTGAGCCTAGTGTTCTCATCAGTACCTATTTGAAACCCCTTTATCTGTCTTTCTACCCGCATGTAAGATGCGTTTTTTTCTGCTTTATAGAGATTAATCAAGCGCTTGCAATATGGTGGTTGTGCTGAATGGATGAAGAGCCCCATCCCTGCCCCAGGCAGCCAACACTTAAATTTAGATGTTGATAATAAAGTTGAGATATAAACTCATAGTGTGAATGTGTAGTTGAGGGATAGACATTTTGAAAGCTTTTTCAGAGAGTATTTATTTGAAAGAGAAGTGCAAAATCATGAAGGATTTTATTTTTCTAACTAAAAAATTACATGTAATAGGATGTCAGAGACTTCAGGTTTTATTTATCATTTTATCTAGTATTTGGCGACTAGTGTTGATAGCTACTTCAGCATTTATTGGCAGTAATTGAGATAAGTTACATTTGGGAAGATCAGTAAATGTTTTGTGGCTTAGCATTTGTAATACTTTAAAGAAACCTTTCAAATCTTTACATGATCAAAAGAGACTTTGGTATTATAGGCTATTGTTCATTTGTTTTAAAGGACTTAATTGATTATATTATTATTTTCTTCTCATCTAATACTGATACAGGAACTTTGGTGTTTTCTGGAGAGTAAATTCCTCAGCAGTTTTGTATGAAGGGTTAGGTATCTACAGGAGCTAAGTTATAAAAGCAGTTTGTCAGGTCAAAGTGCTGTTGCAAGTGTAAGATACCGGGATGTTCTGTTTTTATTCTCATGGGCAGAATCATAGAATGTGGAAATTCCAGACTGAGAGGGGCAATTTCATCTAAAGATGGAGAGTCTGTACATGTACAAGAAATTGCTTATAGATCAAACATACTTTTTCTGGTGCCGTACCACCTAGAGCATGGGATGTCCACCTAAGAAAGACCTGGGAAAGAGGCCTTTGAGTGCATACACTGCATTAAATAGATATTTTCAGTAAACAAGATCCCATCTTCCCATCTTGGTATCGTGTGCCGTATCAGTGCCTAATGGAAGAGTGGCGTACCAACAGCATATTTGAGATAGGCACAGGTATATTTAAGGTGATTACAAAACTACCTGTCATCAGTGGCCTATTTCTCTGTGGCACGCTATAATATGCCTTATCAAAGAATAAATTTCTTTCTAACCCCACAAAAGAGAGAGACATAATTGAAAGCAAGTATCAACCAATTGAGAAGATTGATATGTTCTCTAGCAACCTGATTCTGTGGATTATGATTGTATTAAAATATTTTATAACCGTTCTCTTGGTTAAATTCCTACAGCACAGAACAGCTGATCTCTTAATGTATCGTTCTGTGAAACAGCACTCTCCCTACAAGATCCAGATCTCAGCTTCTAAATGGAAGACGAAATAAATTTTAAAGAACATAATTTTGTTTCTTAAAAGAATATTAGTTTACATTTTGCTAAATATGTGCTGTTTGTCTTTTCAGAATCTTATGATACCAAAGTTTGGTGTGTGTGTCCCCCAGTAGTCAGAAAAAATCTGGATTTTTATGTGGAGGTCATTTTATTATCATGAAGTTATCCACTTTAAATATTAATGCAGTCAATGAGCAGATACTGTCTACAGTTGACATCACCCTGTAATGTCTTGAGCTTCCTCAAGCTGAGGAAGCATGGCTGAATTATTTCAGACAGTGTTTTCCAGTAAGAGCCTGTAGTTGTTAACCTGGTCTTTCTGTGGATCTAAATGCCTAACTTCCTACTGTTACGACTGTAAACACTAGGCTTACATATTTTAAAAACTTCGCAATAACTCCTTTGTTGTATCAAAAGTCTAAATAACTAATCTCTGTTAACATAGAAGGATGTTTTGTCTGGAAGTGACAAATTTTATGCCTTTAAGAACTTTTTAATAAAAATATGATTTGTCCTTGAAGCTGCAAACTCTGTTTGAACACACACTCTTGTAAGCGAGTAAGTGTGAGTAAAATTATATACCGTTTTGGGCCTCTGCAGGATCTTCATTTTCAGTATTTTGGAAAGTGGGTGGGGTTTGCTTCTAACTCTTAAGCAGAATTCATGCAGGTCTCATAACTAGTAAAAGCATAACAGACAGACTTCCCTAGTTCAGTTGAAACATTCATTATAACCTAAAATTCTCATCTAATTTCCGAATTACCTTTGCAAATGCTTAATTTTCCAAGTGATCTTAAATTGGTGATTTTTAGGTTGCTCCTCCCTCCTGAAAAACAATTGCATAGGGAGTGAAACTCTGGCGGTAGCTCTGGTGCCAGCAGCTTAAACTCATTAACACAAGCAGCTTGCATTAGTTTCCTTGACACTTTCAGACACCCTTCCCTGAGGAGGTTTCAGACTAGTAGTTTTCACTCAAGAGAAACATTTAGCTATGCTAAGCAACTACCAGCACTTTATTCTGTAGTGCTCTCTTGTTTGTGTATTTTTAAGTTTTGAAACTTGATTCTTTCGGTGGAAAAGTGATTTTTAGGAATGTAATGCGAAAGGCAAGTGGGCCTGCTTGAAGACAGGTTACTGGAATTAGGATCCATGTTAACATTTGAGACAAAACCTGTTAAGCCAATTTCATTCTGTCCCAGGTGCTAAATACAAGTGAACAGAAAGTTTTTCAGCTGGGATTTTGGAGGAATATTTGTGGTACCACTGCGCAGACAGATGGCCTGGTAGGATAAGGTAGTAGAGCTTTTCTTTTTTTACAAGCAGAAAGTTTTATAGTTGAAAATTTGCAGACAAGCATCCATTGATCCACATACCTTCTTTTATGGGCATGTTGTACACAAAAAGTTGCAAATATTTGAGTTGGAGCATAGCTGAATCTTGCAGGTGCAGAAAGCTTACTAGAACATTGCTTTTCCTATGGCTGACTAGTCTCGTGGAAGACAGTAAAAATCTGTTCTGAACTGCACAGTTGCTTGCAGGTCATGCTTATTTAAGCCTTTTTAGTGCTTATGTGATGAAAAGGGAATTATGGAATGTGTCTTAATAGTGCTGTCTGAAGACAAATTACATATGGTGGCAACTGTGAATTTTAATGGTAGAAGGCAGATTATTTCTAATGAAAAGCCTGATTGCTGTTAGTGTCCAGTACCCTAACCCATAGCAAGTACTGTCAACTAGCTGTGTCACTGTAATATTTTTGGACGTTTGCTGAACAGGAGTATTTATGTTTTCTGATAGATGCAGATATTTTTTGCTACGTATGTTTTAAAGAAGCAGCTCTCCTTCCTGCTCATGCTTCTGACAGTTTTCTGGTTCTATCCTTTCTAACAAATCGCACTGTTCCGTACAATGATGGGAGCTCTATCCTTAATTCCAGTAACTTTCCCTGTTTTTCTTTTCTTTTTCAGGCGAGCAAATTTGAGGTGTTTCTCACATAAATGATGGGGCCAGATGCATTGCCATTCCTCAGTATATTTTGTATGCTTTCTCACTGTAGTAAATTCTCCAAGTTCCCTGTTAAGTGACATGCACGGAGCTTAGATTTCCCGTGTTTTAACTGCATGTCACTTGATGAGGGACTTACGTTGGGATAGGTGTTTAATGCACCGTGACACCAGTAGGCTTGACATTATGAAAATACAAGTTGTGGTATATAGATGTGACTTCAGAAGTCTTGAGCAGGGACAGAAACATATCCTAATGAATCTTCATCGCCCATGTCATGTAGTAGTAAAAATGGGTGCTGAGAATCTCTAGTTTGCTTTATTGTAATGTGCGCGTCTTGAATCATTCATTTCGCACTTACTAGCTGCAGGACAAAATCTATTAGTCAGAGTGAAATGCCATGCTGACTGCAGTTTAAAGGTCTGAGAAAAATTATGTCCTGAATTTAATTGCAACTTTTTGCCAGGCAGCTTTGTTTTAACACATACCTTGTTGCACTTTCCTTCTTCCACTTGTACCTTTCTAAACTCATTCCATTTCTTGTGTTTCCCTGTTTGGTGTCTCCTCACCTTACTCTTTCTTTACTGCACTGTTTTCTACTGCCTTTTTAAACTTGGTTCCCAAGCCAGTCTGTTCTCTTTTCCCTCTTTTTGATTTTCATAGCTTTTCTTCTAACCTGCAGATTTCTTGATGAAGGATCCCGCCTTCTACTTATCTCTGATAAATTACCTGGCCCACTTACAGTGCTATAAAATCATTTAACGTAATCTCTCCTGTGCACAACTGACTTCTATTATCCCACACTCCAAGCACTTCAAATTCAGACAATAAG
Organism: Platalea leucorodia; assembly: GCF_965183815.1. Taxonomy (NCBI): domain Eukaryota; kingdom Metazoa; phylum Chordata; class Aves; order Pelecaniformes; family Threskiornithidae; genus Platalea; species Platalea leucorodia. Next base: position 4,477,178 of record NC_138844.1, read on the forward strand.
ATGAAGTTAATTATCCCTGCTGTCAGTGGACACTTCCCTTCTCACCCTCCCTTCGCACAAATAACCCCAGTCTTATTGAGATTCTTACTGAGATGCTATTCCCTGCCTTGCTTAGGAAGCTAAGTAACTTGTTCCTTTTTGCCAAGAGGGAAAAGAAAAGTTTTGGGTTTGTTGTGTTTGTTTTTTTTTTTTCCCCCCAAGTGTTCTTTCTCTCACCCTGAAACTTGCTGGCTGCTGTAAAGACAGGATCTCATTGCTGAGATTTGGAATTCGTGCGCCCCTGAGTAGGTCCTGAGGTGGTTTCTGCGATAGTTGGTTCAGACCTTTGCCAAGATGTGGATTTGACTTGAAGCCTATAACTCTGATGCTGCTGTTCTTAAAGATAAATCTGTGGGTTTAGATTGTAACATGTCAGTAAGGAGAGACAACTCGTGTCTAAGAATATTTTCATAATCGTTAGGAACTTATTTTTAAATGAAAGCCTGAGCTACACAAAGGCTGAAGTCATTTGAAAAAAATTCCTGTTTGCTACAGGTTCCTGAAAATACATTATATTTTCAAGCTCAATTCTTAAGCATAATCCTCAGATGTTTTCCGCAAATTTGTTATTGTGCTTCTGGTTCTCTTACCTTGATATTTTATGGAAGCTGAAAGACAGATGGCACCTGTAGAACAAATTGATTTTTTTCAGGAAGGAAAATCTTGTCATGGATGGTAGTATTCATGAAGTTGCACAGTGAGCTGGTTCAGAGAACTGATCCAGCTGAATATTTATCCCAAGGAATGGTTATTTTCCAGGCAGACTGATTTCCCAAGGCATCTCACCTTGCAACCATAAGAATGCCAGCGTTGGCATATAAATAGGGAAAGAGTGTATTGCCTCCTTTGGCAGCCGCACAGACTTAGGTCAGATTAAAATGAACAAGTAACTTTGGCCTTAGCTGATAATTGTCCCCACTTTGCCCAGAAGGAAATTTAAATACAAAGTGGAGATAAGACGTCCATAGCTGCATAATGAATTAGAGGAAAAACTGGGAATAAAATCCACTGTATCAATGGGAAGAGTATTTATGCTTGAGAATTGCAAGTGTAAAACATGTGAAGGTTGGAATGAACTGCTGTCGTGGTACCGTGGCTGTTTTGGTCACGCGTAGACTTGCTGAACAGCTTTCTGTCTGCATGTCTCACTCTGGTAACGTCAGGCAGAGCGCTGAATGTCGTTTCCACTTGCAAAGGTAGAATATGTGCAAATAGGAGTTCTGTTGAAGTATTGTTACTTGGTTAGCGTTTCTTGGAAGCTGATAAATTTGTCTGTTGTTAAATGTGCTTTGTTAAATTATGTAAATATTATAAAAGCGAGACGGTCTGTTTTTCCAAAAGTTTACATTGTACATCTAAAACAAACTCTGTGTGTAATGTTTCAGAAGATTCAGTAGCTCAAAACAAGACAGTAATTGGTAGTGGAAGATAACCATACCGAATGGTTAAAATTCAGGGTTTACAGGAGCGTTGTGACATTGTGCAAGGCGAAACACTTACAATAGTATAGTTTTGGTATTGGCACATTGAGACTTTGTCAACACCAGATTACTTAAACTTCTCAACAATCATTGCAGGACAGCAGTTCTGCTGGTGATCTGTGCTTGCGTGACCACGCATATCATCTTGGTATTAACCACAAGGTTAGCTGGGTTTGTTCCGAGTAGCGTCTGGCGGTTCGGTAGCTAAAATGCTGCTAGAAGTTATAAAACTGAAACTCTGCAGGCAAACGCAGGTCTGTGTTTGTGGGCAGTTTGAAAGGAGGAGATACTAAGAGAAGCCCAGGTAAGGAACAGGAGGGAAAGCTCCTTGCGCTAATTCTCCATCAGCACAGCATTTCCCAGTACGGGAGCGGTGAGTCGTGCTCCTAGCTAGCACATCTGCCACTCTGCAGAGGACAGTTGGGCACCTGCTGCAAGCTTTTTGTTGCTATGGAGGTTTTTACAAACTTGTTGCTGGTTTCAAAGTCAAAATTATCTAGTGTGTTAAGAGCTCTAAATGAAAAATGGAGCGGATTTTAAACCTATCCGTAAGCACATTCCAATGATGTGAGAAGAACAAACTTTATTTTAGAGAGATCAAATTCACACTTCATGAAGCCAAAGATTTTGCTATTTAAATCTTCTTTTTTCTGCTACACACCACTCTCAGCAAAGTTCCAAAATGTTTAGCAGGTTTTTTAAAGATAAACTGGCAGACTGGAAATGAATCAAAATGTTTTTTTAAAAGTACATTAAACTGTGACTGAGGGACTCTGTAAAGTGTGCGTGTAACATCACGCTCTCAGCTCGGATGAGATTATTTTAAGCGTTCCATTATTACAGTGTAAAAGATAAATGATACAGGAGCACATTACGTGCCGTGATGTGTCGTACAGGCTGGTCAACAAAAAGCTGTAAGCAAGTAAGTGAACCTGTCTGTGAGTTTTCTTCTGCTGAACCCTTCTGTAAAAAATACAAATCTCGATTGTTACCTCCATTCTACATATTGCAAAGGTCTCCTTTAGGGCTTGCTAGGAGAGGAGGTAGGTCTATTCTGGATAGCAAAGTTTATTATTTCTTGCCAAGTTAGTGCTGTCAGCTTAAACCAAGGAAAAACACCTTTCCTCCAGAATAAATGTCCAGGTGGAAGTTATACCTGTCACCTTTACTTTGTGGACAGACCATTTACATTTTTTTGACCTCTCTCGACTGATCTCCATCTACATATCAAAGACACAGTTATCACCTAGTGCCTCTTTCTCCACTCCTCCTCTCTGGGAGGGAAAATGCTAACTTTGGGAAACAGAAGTACAGATCTTGATGACAGATTTCCTTTTTGTTTCCATATGGCTTTGTGCGTAGCCTATATTGTTAGTGCAGTCATTTGCAATCTTAGAATAAGTTAGTGATGTTTAATAAGAAGTGTCATCACTGGCATCTATGAATATAAATGGATGGTTTAAAATCCTAGTGCAGTTTTTACTAGGCTTCAAGATATGTGAGCAGAAATGATGAAAGCAAGAGGTTTTAAAGCAAAAAGGAATCTTGCCACTGAACAAGAAGAAAACTAGGCAATAAAAAGTCATTTGGAACAAAGAGTAGGCTAATGGGTGAAACAATTGCCCTTCAGTATCATAGCAGTGGGTAGTTTTGAACTTCTGGCACATGTTTTGATGAATATACAAATTTGAAGGGACAGATAATCTGTTAATGTGGTCATATAAAGCTTTTTTGCTTCATATATGTGTCGTCAAGTTATCAAACAATTACAGAAAAGGAGTAGATGTGAAAGCTAGGTGTATACATGTGAATGACTACTGTTGAGTGGCGGCTACCAGGTTTTGTTTTAATCTTGCTTTCATTTTTTTGCATTGAAAGATATTGATGACACACAGCAATAGATTTGAATACAAGGAAGTTCCTGATTCAGTCACAGGTGTTTAATTTTTATATATTTAAGGCAGTAGGAAGGGCTTCACCTTTTAATTTGAGTGTATATCATGGGGTACTAGAACTTCTTTCACGATGGTTTTGCCTAGTAAAAGAAAAATGTTGAGGTTTATGGCTGTCGTATCTAAAACTAGTTCATAGCCAATAGAAAGCCTTCAGCTTACTGCAAAAGCTGAGGGATTATAATGCTGCTGAATTCTGAAATGGCAACCTCTTAAACTATTTTCTGTGGAGATAATGCTTGAAAAAATTCCAGATTCACAGTTCTGGAAATCACTGGTTTGAAAGCCTTTGTCTCTCAAACCAGATTTCTAGATACAGCCAAATAATTCATCTTAAGAAATGGAAAAAGCCTGAAGGGTTTTTATCATCGTTTTTATGTTTTAGCTGCAGGATATTATATAAGGCATTTTTCTGGAATTGGAAATACGGTCTGCTTCGTTTTCCATTAGACTGTTAAATACTTACAGGCAAATAGCCAGCTCCATACAGTGAAAATATGTTGCCTGCTGAGTTAGCAAGATATACCGATCACAGATTATTTTAGGAATGGTCAAAAAAAAACCCCAACAAACTGGAAGATGGGACAGTCTAGATGCTGTACTGCATCTTCAGGCTTTCATGTACCACCCTGTTGAAGATACTTCTGCCCTGACCTTTGCTTGGAGAATTGGACAGTATTTATTCACGCTCCAGCCTTTTGTTTCCCTGCCAAGACTCCCTGCAATACTTTCAGTTACTGCCAGCGTTGTTGGTTTTTTATGACGTGCGTGTCAGTTTGCTTAGTTGTACCACGACTAATCCATTTGAGACAGAGATGCCCAAATATGTGGCATAGCTTTAATTTCACCAAAATACAAGCCACAGTGGCACACACCATTTTATGTCTGATCTTTTATAGGAGTTGATGGGAAAATCTGTTTCAAGTGAATTTTGAGCTCGCGGTGAAGAGAGTTTGGATTTTTTGGGTTTTCACAGAGCGGCCCCAGGAATCGTGTTGTGAATGCTGTTTCTTGCCATGTTACACCATATTCCCCAAGTCTGTGTCAGCTGCCCAGAATTGTCCTTCTGATACAGTAGATAGGATTACTTTTTTCTCTCCTTTCCTCTGTAGCTCTACTAAGCGTGAACCTATTACAGATGCCATCTCTTAGGTGGGTGTTACAAGCTGTCCCTTGGCGTCTAGCAGATGACAGACTAGATCCTTAGTTGCAGTCAGTCTTTTTATTTTGCATTTACATGGGCAAAGGCAGGCTTGAGTGCTTACCATAGAAATGCAAAAACTGTGAGGATGTGCTGACTGCGGCTCTGTCTTGAGATAAAACTTACCACTTAAGAACATATTTTCAGTTTTTTGCATATAAAGCAGCTGAGATGCACAAGAAAGGAGTGATTGTACGATGATATAAATAATTCCCTCTTGTGTTATAGTCCTGATTACTATCCGCTGACATGATGTAACTTGTACCAGATGTGTTTTCCCACTAACTGGGAATTGCTGTGCCTGTGCACTATTCTGTTTCATGCACCTGTTCTTCAAACTGTGCAAGTATATTGAAACTTTTTTTTTCCATGAGCACTGAAATACTGCTCATGTATTGAACTGTAGGTGACTGGACCATTTCAGTCACACACTTTGTATTTTCACATGGCAATCTCTAGTCATTCCTTGCTAATAAGCTATTCAGAATTCACATTACCTAAGGATTTCATAGAGCAGAGCTGTAGTGAGAAAGCATTAATGTTTTGTTATTTTTAGGAAATACACTGCACAGCTTTGTGCTGGGCAGTATACTTAAAGCTAAGCTCTATCTGTGCAATGAACATTATGTTTTTCTGATGCATTTTCTTGTATTTCTGTCCTGTCTGCTGACTTGAAATTGATTAATGGATAACACTGATTAACATTAACAGAAGCTAAATGAAAAATCACACTCTTATTTACCTCTACATTTATACTTGCCAGGATGATGCATTCGCTTCTCAGCCTTTCAAAATAAATACATGTGCCAGTTTATCATAGTTCGAATCATCGAATCATAGAATCATTAAGGTTGGAAAGGACCTCTTGAGATCGAGTTCAAACGTTAACCTAACTGCCAGGTCCACCTCTAAACCACGTCCCTAAATACTACTTCTGTATCCAAATAATGTGACTAATAAGTGTGAAAGCATTTAACTTATGCTGCTCTTTTGAAAGGGTTGAGCTACGCTGTTGCATTCTGAATTCCCGTAGGGTTTGGCTGTACTGGAAGTTTCTACCTGATGAGTTAACTTTGACCCAGCTTCAGGAAGCAGGGAAGCTGGGGCTCGGCTTTTGGTTAGAAATTTGAGCGGTGTCCAGCCTGCAGCGTGTCCCAGGTTTGGCGTAATGTTGGAGCTGTATTTAATCAATCCCCCCAACCTGCAACCACTGCCTCAGTCCTGCTCTGAGTGTAGTTTCTTCAACAACTGCTTGACTAGTTTGAAATTGGCACCTTACCTTAAATAATGTAAATTATTTATTTATGCATGTGGTTGTTTCACTGCTTGTAAACTGTGTGCAAATCTGGTTGCCCCAGGACTTAATGGAGCTGCTGGATCGTAGCTTGCAACCAAAAGACGTGCAGGATCCTTAACAACTTCAGGTTGTTAATGCATATGCAAAATGGCATTGCCTTTAATTATAACACAGTTGTAATTTTTTTCCTAACTTTTAGTTTCTCTAACTGTAGTTTGAGAGAAGTTTTGTTTTATGGAAAAGAAAATTTCAAATCTCAAGATACTCAAACTTTCTCATTGAACTTGGTTTTATATACAGTGGTCTATATACCTAAATGGCAGAGTGGAAAACCTATTCATGCCCTGCAGTGCCTCCTGATTGCATCCATTAAAAAGCTGCTGTTAAACTGAGATCTGGCTGCTCTTAAACTGAAGAGGGGAGAAGAAGTTTTGGGGGTTGTCTGGTGTGAAGTTACAGGTCTTGTGTTGTAAAGAAAGCGCGCAAATTATTTGTGGTGCTTGTACAAGCTGTGTGGTATTTTGGTGCTGCAGTGCTTGCTGTGGCTCAGATTCCCCCACGTATCAGGTGCTGTACACTTTTGGAGAAATAATTTTGGTGTCTTGTGAGCAATAGCAAGGTTGCGAGCACTAGTTACTCTAGTACACGTGGCTGGTAAACAGAAACAAAAAATCATCTTCTGTGCCTCTCTTGGACAGGCTGTGTTAAAACAAAGAAAGAAAATAATGGATGGCTAATAAATGAATGCATTTTTAATGTTGAACATTGACTATTGCAATCTCTTTTTTCATAGTATTCACTTTCCATGCAAGAAGTAGGTGAGCTGCAGGAAAGCCCCAAGCTCTCACCCCTCCTCCCCTTTTTCCCTATGGTGTGTGCAGAACTTCTGTGGCAAACGCCACTGATTTGTGAATTGAGGCATGGGTCTTTTTTTAAAGGGATTTTCTGGTCCTTATGGCTATCTGGGAAGAGTGGGGGGAACTTCCAGATGTTAACTAAGTAATAAATCAATACAGTGCTGTCTTTGTGTCAGTAGACAAATCACCCTTGTGCTTGCAGCCCTTCTAGACTTGCCAACCTACAGCAAAGTGAATTAGACCAGCGTCTGTCAATTTGCAGAGCTAATATTGATAACTTTCTATGGGCAGCAATTACACTGGTTTTAAAAAAAAAAAAAAAAAAAAGGCCAGTGTCACATTGACCAGGAGTGGCAGGGTCACGGCTGTGAAGTGCCTCTCCTGTCCTTTATGGGAGCCCCCAGAAACACCCCGGCAGAAGGGATGAGCAGCGCAGTGTCCGTCCGCGGAGCGGGGAGCTGGCAGCCTGGGCGTGATAGCGGGCAAACAGCCGTAGGCCGCGCGGGGGTCCGCAGCTACAGGCAGCCTGGATGCGCAGAAATGACCGCGCAACCACCTCGCTTGCTACAAAAGCTGGAAGAAGCAGTGTTTGTTCTTTACATCAGTGTCTGCTTCTGGTGGATGCTTGCCAGAAGTCAAATCGTACCTCCTTGGCACAGGTCAGACAAAAATAAGAGAGAGACTGTCAGGCTGGTCCCTTCCTGAGGGCAAACCGAGGACTAATTTAAGGTCGTTAACCTCCGACTATATTGCACTTGGTCTGTGCTGATTTGACCTCCTCCGTTGAGCCCGAGTTGGGACAGGTAATTCTGCTAGCGTGCCCTGCTCTAAGTTGTTCTATTTTTAGTACAGATAATGTGAAGAAATGCGGTTTTTCTTCAGAAGTAGCGAAAGCATTGTATGAAGTGTTGCTCCCACATACACATGCTTCCTCCACCTACACATTTGTCTGCAAGTTGTTTGTACTTTTTTCTGGGTTTGAGCCTTTAATCTCGGTAGGCTTGCAAACCTTTCTTGTATGGTCTTTGATTGCGAAGTGTTGCACGCACTTCGTATGTTCATTCTATGCTCGTAATACAGTTATTCCTCCGTTTTTTGTCTAGATAGGCTTCTTCAAAAATTGCTTTGAAACTGTGTATCCTTTTTACATTTTAATCAGAGCCTGTATTGCTCCCTTTTGTAGTATGGCTGAAATTCACTCTGTGAGCCCAAGCTGTTCAACAGCTTTGAAAACACTGGATTCACCTTTAAAAAAAAGGCAAAAATAGAAACACCCAAATGCTGCTTTCTTACATTTAGGATTAGAAACTTAAGGAAAAAAGTCTTCTATGAAAATATTTCGCACAGTATTTAAACTACCGTCGCTCAGAATTGTCCGGAGTCTAGGAGTGCGTTGATGGTATGAAATGTGTAAGGAGGGCTTTGCTTTACCAGCTGTTTGACTGGTAAATAATGTTGTTCGAAAGTTGCGGGTCCCTTGAGGGTAGCTGGCGGTGTATTCAAAGTGAAAGTGGGTTACTGATTCTGCAGAGTGAAGTGGTTTTAAGACCAAATAGCTTTGATAACTCAGAATAAGCCCCTTTGTTGTTTTTATTTGAAGTGGTACTGTGTTCATACAAAGTGGTTTATTATACAGAATATTCCTTAAATGAGCAGAGGTGAAATGATGGCAGGATATGGAAAGAGAGTATTTCAACATTCAGTAAGGGGGGAAAGGGGGGACAAAGCCTCCTTTTTGTGACAAGTTTTTTGCCCTTTTTTTCTTTTTTTTTTTTTTTCTGGCTATCTAGCAGCAGCATTCTGATAGCCTTCCTGATTTACTCGTGCAGCTTGAGAGATGCTTAATATGCTGAGGAAATAATCGGGTATCATTTTCTACATGACATAGTGATTTTCTGAGCTTCTGAATAATTCATTAAAGTTTGTTAAAGGGAAAGCTAAACAGTGGATTTCATCATGCCCACAGCTTTCTAAGGGCCTTCATGGGTATAGGGTTGTTAATTTTGGCTTGCAATCACAACCGGTTTATTTTATTATTTACTAGTTTTTCCATCAGAATATTACTTGTGATCACAAGCCAATGTTAACAGCCCATCTCCACGTATTTCCTGGCCCAGCTGGGTCTTGGCACTCGTTGTCCCGCCTCACCTCTGGAGCTGGGAAGCTGGGACCTGAGACCCTGCTGAGGATGGAGCGAGTGTGGAGCAGCGGGAATAGACCCCGCTGCTGCGGTGCTGTGAGTCTGTCTGCGGGTCACTCTGTCGGGCATCTTCAGGGCGCTTTTTGAGTGCATGTGGAAATATTGGAGAACTGTTGAAGAATCTGTTTAATTAACTTTAAGCTGATAATCAGACGACTGGTTATTGGTCAGTCACTTTCCCCAGCATCTCGCTTCACAAAGATTGTAGGGCAAGGTTCAGTCTTTTTTATTATTCAAACCACCGAGCCCGTTGGCAGGTTCATCTCCTGTTCAAAGGGGGAAATTTCTGGTGGAAGAGTAAATAGAAACTATAATATATAAATTGTATCAAAACATGTTTGGATGGAAGTTACTGCATTTGTAGTGTGGAGAATATTTTAACTCAGTACGATGTGGAAGGAAATTTATCATAAAACCCCATGTCTGTAATAGTGCTTTAGGTTGGTTGCTTTTTATTGTTGCTCCAAGAATACTAATAATAAAAATGGCCATATGATTCTGTGAAATCCAAGTGTTTTATACCTGTCTGCTGGACTTAGCCCAAGCTTATAGCCTCAAGGAAATTTTCAGACTCCGGTAGTGGGGATCCGATTTTCTTCATACTTAGCTGCTCAATCCATCCATTTTCTGCCAGGGCCCTTCTCTGTCATGGGATGTCTCTTCATCACTGTCCTTAATTCTCCTCTTCTGCACCCTCTAGTTGCAAGTTTAGTTCCGAGTATGCTGTTCGGTTAGGGGTTCCAATTTATTTCTGACTTGATCTGCACAGCCAAAAATCTTGGCTTGATGTTGCAATACTGCGCTACCAAAATGTAATTGTCCTGGCAAAAAATAGATGCGAGAGCTTGATTACTTGTATTCATTAGGGATCACGTGGCATTTTTTGCAAGAGGAAGTAACAGTGTCCTGGTCAAATTCCAAGTTGGATAACTGCAAGTGAAATTTAGATGGACAAATGTAATATTGTTTGGCTACTGCATTGAGGAATAAGTAGCTGGGGGAAGGGATAATGAGACAAAAGAGTAACTGCCTTAAATCAAGAGGCTGTATGAGGGATCTCTGAGGTGGAAACAAGCAGGGGACGTGGTGTTCTTAATCTGATTTAGTGCTGCAAGTCGAAAATGCCTCCATTGAAATTCTTCATGCATATCTATGTTAATGGAATGTTGTTTGGTATAATATATCCTCTTTCTGGGTGAGGAAGGGCTCCCTTTGGGAGATACAGAAGGAGAAGAGGTATTTCTGTGTAGGCATGCACCTTGTTTGATGGAGAGGCATATGGGAGTAGAGCAGAGTCTTGGGGCCATCAGTGCTCCCGAGTGCCCAGGAGAAACGCAGATCAGCATCTTGGCCCAGCATTGAGGCAGGTGGCGGTGATCTTTGGTGGGTGGAGAATCTTCCTTTTGAAATGGATAGCCTGCCTTGGTTTCCGTATCTCAGGAGTCTAGCACCAGGTGCACATATTTGCGCTGAACTTCCAGTTTTGCTTGAGATAGTGCTATAGGAAAGTCCACCCCCAGCAGATACAGCTCATAGATAATACACCCTGTGCTTTACCCCAGTTGTACAAACTCAAAATAAAAGAATTTGCTGAAGACTTTAGTGATTTTTTTTTTAATTGACTTTGTTTTCTCTGTTGTCTCTTACAGATAAAATGTTCAACGGTTCATTGGCAACTTTCTTCAGAAGAATAATTACTACTGCTCTGCTCTTGCCATAATACCAGAATTCTGTGACCTACACATCAGTGCTAAACACCAGCAGAGAATCCTATTTTGTTCATCCTGTGTAGATGGAACAGGCATCGGTCTTGAGAGTCCATCCTGATGTAAAGCTGCTTACTTGGTTTTCTGGGATTAAAGGTGCTCAATGAATCAGGGCCCCCCAAATGAGTCAAACAGCCAATTCTTGCCAACAGTTGGTTGAAAACTGTGCCGCGCATGTAGCAGGGATGGCGCAAGAGGACAGTCGCCGTGGTCAAGTGCCACCCACGTTTTATCATGGTGCCAGCCAGGAACTCGATCTGTCCACCAAAGTGTACAAGAGAGAGTCAGGAAGTCCTTACTCTGTGCTGGTGGACAGCAAAATGAGTAAACCACATCTCCATGAAAGAGAGGAGCAGCCATATTTCAGGGAGAACAGATCGGTAGGAGAGGTCCGGGCTGTGAAAGAAGATAGAGAAAACTCTGACGACTCTGAGGAGGAAGAAGAGGAGGAAGATGAAGTGACTTACAAAAGGGAGCAGATTATAGTAGAGGTAAACCTTAACAACCAAACATTAAATGTATCAAAAGGGGAGAAGGGTGTCCCCTCCCAGTCCAAAGAGACTGCTGTTCTTAAGACCAGCAGTGAGGAAGAGGAGGGTGACAGTGGGGAAGAGGCCACTGAAGACAGTAATGATGAGGAGGAAAATGAGAGGCAGAAGAAAAAAGAGAAAAGAGTGGAAAAAGTTAGTGTTGCACAAAGGAGAACAAGGAGAGCTGCATCTGCTGCAGCAGCCACAACTTCCCCATCACCCAGAACTACAAGGGGTCGTAGAAAGAGTGTGGAGCCCCCCAAGCGTAAGAAGAAAGCTGCAAAGGAGCCCAAGGCACCTGTGCAGAAATCAAAGTGTGAAGAGAAGGAGACTTTAACCTGTGAGAAGTGCCCCAGGGTGTTTAACACACGCTGGTACCTGGAGAAGCACATGAACGTCACTCACAGGCGCATGCAGATCTGCGACAAATGTGGGAAGAAATTTGTTCTAGAAAGTGAGCTGTCCCTTCACCAGCAAACAGACTGTGAAAAAAATATCCAGGTAGGTTTGCTCACCTGCTTGCCAGATTTCCATACCTTCTGTCGTGCCCTGGATACAGCTAGCGGACACTTCAGAGGGGGAAATCTTTTGCGCAGACCAGGTTCTGACCGAGACCTTGTCTCTACGTATCAACACTTTGGTGTCTTCCAAAAGAAGTAAATTGCAGGGAACAGAGTGTACAACTGACGTCTGCTTTAGCAGAGTTACTCTAGTATTTAACTACGAGTTGGGGAAAACGCAAAGCTACTTTAACAAATGTCAGACTCAAGAGTAACTGGCCTGAAAACAAGTGCATTTGCAGTGAAGTACTTTGACAGGATAAAACCTCCTTCTTCAGGTGCTGAGCACCTGCAGCTATCGCTAGCTTTAAAGTTCAAAGTGTTTCAGTGTCCTGAAACTCAGTCGCAGAGTGTGTCCGGGTAAGGTTTCAAGGGAGAACGGAATTTTGGCACTTCGCTGGTATTGGAATCAGAAATTTGTAAAATACCGGAGAGGCAAGCAGGTGAGAAGGAAACTAGTGAAGTCAGGATTTGAACTTGCGTTGAAATGTAACTTTTTAAAATCCTACTGAGATAATTATGTACGAGTAATTTACAGTAGTGTTCGTGTATGCGTATGGAAGCGTATGAATTCAGCAAGTAAATCTGTTCACAAGCCTGCCCTTTTCCCACTGCAAAAAGCTCAGTAAATCTCTCTGATAATATAAAGATCTCTGGTCTTTCTCACCAGAAGATTTGCAGCTTTTAATTTTATACAACAATGGAAGCCTGTGTTGTAATAGAACCATTTTAAAGTTTAAGTTGTGGAAAGAGTTTCAGAGTTTCTGATTCATTTGTGGTTTGTACTTTGCTCATAGGCATCTATGTTCTCATGTAACTGGGGGCACTGTTGTTTTATCTGGCGATTCGAACATGCTTTTTTTGCCTTGTTAAACTAGGCAGTGTTGCCACCTACTTCTGAAATAATCCCACTGCCAGCACGAAGCAGCTTGAGTTCAATTTCTGTGGAGCTGAAATGTTGAGTGTTTGTAGAGCAACAAGTTTTTTTTGTCTGTCCAGTGTGTTTTACCAGAAAGATTTAAGATTTTGTTTGTTTGTTTGCTTAAATGCTAAACTGAATCTGTATTCAATTCCCACTGTGTGGGAGACAGATGAAATATTTATTGCAATTTCTCTTTGCTGTAAGACTCAAATGCAGCTCTATATAACGCTGTGCTATTTTTCCTTATGTTTCAGCTCATAGGAGGAAGACTGAAGGAAGGAGTATAAGATAAGATAATGAGCCTTGAGCATAGTTAGTAAAATGCACGAACATTTCAGTATGTCCTTGCAGTTTTTGAAATAAATACTTCAAAAGTTTAGTGTAGCAGAGAACATGTAAATGTACGCAATGCCCTAGCATCCAGGTGGCTCATTCACAGCATAAAATCTTTTGAATTTAAACAGGAATTCATGACTAGTTTGTGCATGGTATAGAATGGAGAAGCATCCTGAATCCGTGCACCCATATGCTTCTGAGGGGTTACATTCCTTTGTCCAAAAGTGATAGGAAAAGAAGAAATTGTAGAAATTGTGTTCTCTATCCAGTACCAGAAGAATCGGGTCCAGAAACTTTCCCAAATATTTCTAGTGCCAGAAGCACTGCTAGTCCTCTTCAAGTTCTCAGTATAAGCATATATTCAGCAATTATTTTTGTCTGTCCTGACATTTGGAATGTGTTTCACAGCTGCCTGCTAATTTGTTTTTATTACACTTGGCAAAAGGAGTAAGGGGATATGAAAGTTTTACATTAATGTAGGGTTTAATATGACAAGAGGGATATGGAGCTTTGTCTAGGAAAAAAAGTGGTTTCATTTTGTAAGTGGTGATTGAACTGATAAACATGGCTGGCTCCTCTCTATATTTTTTTTCATCTAAGTGATGGAATATATCTGTTTTTCCAGGTAATCTCTTGTTTTCATCCTTTCAAAATTAGCGCTTTCACAGAATTCCTGCTGTCATCTTAGACTCTCTGTGTAGTAGCTCTCAGTATTAGTGAGAAAAAAACTACTTGCTGCTAATCGTCAATTAAATTGTAGACTGACTGCTTCAAGGGCTTGCTTAACCTTAAATCAAAGGATTTTTCATCATTTCTGAGCATTGCTTTGTTCTGTAGGGTTTTTTTCCCCCCAAAGACTACAGTTTGTTCCTGACATGCCTCCAAGGAGGTGCTTTTAGAGGCAGAGGCTCTCCTTGGAGTCAGCATGGTGAGCGTTGTACCGGAGTTTCCAGGCCTGCAGAGACTGAAGCGCTGTGGAAGCAGCATGACTTGTCTGTGCAGAGAAGAAACAACTCGAGTTGACAGAAGGCATGGTATTTGCTAGTTCTGCAGTGGACAGCATACAGCCCTTCTTACTTTGAGGGAAGGATGGGCAGGAAAATGGAGATGTACCAAAAACCCCAAACACCCCAACAACTAAGAAAAAAATAACAAGCCACAGTTCCTTCCTCTTCACTTCAAAGATGAAAATTACTTGGTATCCTCACATATGTCTGCTCTCAAGTTTCACAACTAAGATTATTCTGGAATTCTCAAAATTGTACAAATATTTTTTTAATCAAGTCTTTAGCAAGAACTAACTCTGCTGGGAAAAAGAGATGCGTGAAAGCCTTTGGATCCTGCTCATCGCTGACTTTCTGGACATTTCACAGTAGTTGTGGGAAGAGATTAAAACATTGTTTGTTTGCATGTGGTCATTTTAGATCTATAGTGCTACTGACAGATATAAATGAAGAGTCAGAACACAAAAGACAGAGGTGACAGCTTGCTTTGCTGTATGAACTGTGTACCAGACTCTCCGCATGGTCAAGAGCTGCAAGATGGAAGCTGTCTTCTGTATAGAGCTATAAGGATGGGAGAGCTTTGACTAGTTCAGGGGCTGTTAGACCTGGAGTTTGAGGGGTCACAGTGCTCCTGTGGAAGACAGGGCTGGACACGCAGATGGGTTTAAGGCAACTTGGTGGTGTTGGCCTCCTCCACCTCTGTTGGCTTCTTCCCACACCAGGGGTTTGGATTCTTCCCACAGCAGCAGCAGCAGTGCCTGTGAAGTTGTCTTCTCCGTGTTAGCTCCTTGAGGGCTGCATCCAGCTCTATATGCTGTTGTGTTTCGGAAATAAGTTCGCGCAGTGGCTGTGGTGTTCTTCAGGTGGCACCAAAATGCAGTGTGTTAGCATCCTCTCTAATCCTGCTTGATCTGGCTTTTCTTAGTGTCGTCGTTTCAAGTGTGAAACAGTAAATGTAAGCTGAAGTACAGTCTGAGACAGCATACAGCATTTTGAGTCGTTTTGGGCTTTTTGTCATGTGAGAGGAAGATACGTGGCTTAACTCCACTCGAATCACTGAATCTTTCTAATTTAAACTTCCTTCTATTTATCCCATTCATTCAGTGTGTTTCCTGTAATAAATCATTCAAGAAGCTCTGGTCCCTCCATGAACATATCAAGATTGTCCACGGATACGCAGAAAAGAAATTCTCTTGTGAGATTTGCGAAAAAAAGTTCTACACCATGGCCCACGTGCGGAAACATATGGTTGGTGAGTTATTGATCGGCACTTCTGTTGGTTCTGCCTCATAAGGTGTCGTTGTGGTTCTTAACTTGTAATTGCTGTTTTGAGGAGGAAAATAATAAGGCAAATTCAGTTGTCTGAGCTTTATCCTTAGCAAAAAGTTCAAATCTGTAGTACTGGGCAGCAAGCAAAATCTCTGTGTGTGTACATACCTGTATATGCTTACAAGCTGTTCAGTAATAATCATTTCCCTGCTCAGAGTTGGAGGAAAAAATTGGTTCAAGAACTGTTTGCATTTGAATGACCCTCTCTACTGTACCGTTGTGTTGCAGCACACACAAAGGACATGCCTTTTACATGTGAAACCTGTGGAAAATCATTCAAACGCAGTATGTCTCTCAAAGTACATTCCCTGCAGCATTCTGGAGAGAAACCTTTCAGATGTGAGGTGAGGCAGCAACTGTTAATATGTTTAGATACGGTAGCATAAGGTATAAAATCAGTAACACTGTCAGTAGGGAATGTAGGTGGGAACTGAATTGACTGACATGTGAATGAGGGGCAGTTGCATAAAAATTTGGGGACAATTCTTCTCCACGTGGAGCGCACAGCAGGAGTGCATCTAGCAGCAGGTCAAACTGAGGTGTATTTGGGTTGCTTTTACTGCTGGCTGTCGTGTTTTCCTCAATGAGTACACGCTACAGCAGGATTTGAATCCTAGTTTCCCTCGGTGCTCATAGCAAAGCCTAATGCAAATTACGTTAATCCTCCCTGTCCTGCCCAGGAACTTGAAACAGGCAGAAGTGGCCACAGTGAAAATAAACAAATTACTGCTTGCTTTTCACTTGTGGGAAAAACTATTGTCTTTGCTGCAAACTGTTACCTCCTTAACATCTAAGAGAGTGCTCTGAATTTGCAGTAGAGTATCTCACTGATGCATTCATGTGTGTTTGCAATTGTAATTTTATGCCTGCCCTCGGCAAGGATACGGTACAGGACAGACTTACCCGGTCATATGTCTGGGGCAGATAATGTCTCAGTCATCTGATGGGGATGCTTGTGGGTATCACATGGTGGAGGCAGAGGGGGTGCAGAGCCCTTCCTCTTTCCAGGGCAGGTCTGGTGGCTCACCCTGTCCATGAAGTGGGGCACAGCTCCAGCCAGACACGTAGGAGTAATGGCGTAGTGCAGCCAGAGTAGTCTTGGGGGCCAAGACTCGTAGGGAAAGAAGTTACCTCATACGAATAAATAATAGCTGGAAAACAGACTGGCTTGCTGAAAAACAAGCCTGCCGTAGAGCTGCCGTTGGTTTTGCTGTGTGAGCAGAGTCCTCTAGTGGAGGCACGCCGTAGTCCAGCAGAGATCGCTGGCAAAGCTGCAAAACCTCCAAATGATACCTTAAGCCAACAGAGGCACTTTTCTGTTGGCATACCCGTGTCTCTGCCAGGCTTTTGCCAACAGCTATGTCAACTAAAGGTTGTGACTGTTCCACGCTCCTTGCCAAGGCTCTTGTGCCAGCAGACCTTTTAGTACAGACCAAATTCTACTCTCGCTAAATAATTTAAATCCTGCGTTTGTGTGAGGGTCTGCGTGTGCACTAGTTCAGGTATTCTTTAGTCCTTCGCTAGTACCTTGGAGTGCTGTCCTGTGACTGCCTTGTTTCCTGACGCGTGGTGCCTGAATATCACGGGTTGCTGTTTTTCTGTTGCAGAACTGTGATGAGAGGTTTCAGTACAAGTACCAGCTGCGTTCCCACATGAGCATCCACATTGGGCACAAACAGTTCATGTGCCAGTGGTGTGGCAAAGACTTCAACATGAAACAGTACTTTGATGAGCACATGAAAACACACACTGGTAAGGACTTATCAAAGGAAAGCACGAGTACCTCTGGGACAAAAACTTTCCTATGCTTCCAGCTGTATTTCCTTTCTTGGAATTTGGGATCAAAACTGTTACCCAACCTAGAAATCAGACAGGAAAGGTTAATACATTAACTTGCTTTTAAATCTGTCTGTAGTCCTGTGATTCACTGTGGGGGAAAATGACAGGTTAGGCTTACTTCCTTGTTATTTTGGTCTGAAGGAACCCCTTGCCAAAGCGTTATAAAAGATTGTCTCGTGCATCAAAATCCAAAGGTGAGAGAGGATTTCATAAAGACTGAGGACTTCTGTGGAACAGCTGTCTCTCTGTTTGCTGAAGGTAGCAGTCACAGTAGCTTTTGTAGGACACAGTTTGTTTGCGTAAGTATGCTGAAGTAAGTATTAGCAGATGTTCTGTGCCTAACTGATTGCGGTATCTGCATTCGGCAGGAGAGAAGCCCTTTATCTGTGAAATCTGTGGGAAGAGCTTCACCAGCCGCCCAAACATGAAGAGACATCGCAGAACTCACACAGGGGAGAAGCCCTACCCATGTGATGTGTGTGGCCAGCGATTTCGCTTCTCCAACATGCTCAAGGCACACAAGGAGAAGTGCTTCCGTGTTACCAGCCCCGTCAATGTGTCAACTGCTGTCCAGATCCCACTGTCCACGACTTCTGCCACCACAGTCCCTGCTGTAGTGAACGCACCCACCACCCCAACTCCACCTATCAACCTGAACCCAGTGAGCACGCTTCCTCCACGCCCCATTCCCCACCCGTATTCACACCTTCACCTACATGCTCATCCTCACCATCCACATCACCTCCCGGTCCCCCCGGTTCCTCATTTACCCCCTCCTCCAGCTCTTTTTAAGAGTGAGCCTTTAAATCACAGAGGCCAGAGTGAGGACAACTTTCTGCGACACCTGGCAGAAAAAAACAGTTCAGCACAGCACCACTAACATCTTTGCTTCCTGCCAGCTATTTTCCCATTTTATGCACATGGAAACATGCCCTCCTGGAGGTACAGAGGGTTAGTTGGCGAGGATCTTTGTCTTTCTCTTAGCCCCAGCAGATGGTCCTAATTTTTTCCTTTGAATCAGTTAACAAACAAGGAAATCCTGTTTTGGATCAGCAGTGCTCATTTGAACCTGGGAACCAACAGGACTCGAACCCAATTTGCTTGCGTTTTACTGGTGACTTTTCTAAATTTCAGATACTGAGACTTGTGGAATTTTATAATTTCATATCAGCTGATGAGGTATGCTTGCTTTTATATCCTGGACTTCTCCTCAAAGAGGAGATAGGCCTGGTTTTCTTTGTACTAATCGGAAAGGCTGTGAGATTAATACAGAGCATTAATTGTATCACTGTGTATCGTAATGGATTCTTTTCAGCTTTTGGTGCCGGCTATGGAGTGAGCCAGCCACGTATCACAGTATATTTGAGCATTATAAAGAAAGACAAAAAAATTTCTTGTTTGTGTAGCTCTCCTAACACACTCTTTATTTTACTACAGAAATTATTTTAGAGTTTTTTGTATAGACCTATTTAGTAGTCTGTTTCTAAAATGAAATGTATTTCAATAAGCGGTGTAATTTTTTCAGTGTAGCTGGACCTATGTTGTATAATAGATAAATTTTTATAATCATCAAAATGTGATTCTTAAAAGATGCATATAGCTTCTATAGTTAAAGTTATTCTTACAACCATACAACTTAAAAGGTGCTTCAGAGGAGAAAGGAACCCAAGAGGTCTCTGGAAAGGTTGCCTCAAAAGCGATGTTGATTTCAGAACTTTACGTAATTTATTTTAGTAGGGTTTTTTTGGTTGTCCTTTTTTTTTTTTTTTTTTTTTTTTTTTTTTAACCTTACGTTTCCCTTTTCACAGTTTCTCTTAAGCTTTTTGGACAAGGACGTTGGGATACCGTATTCCTGCTCCACAGGTTTTCTTTAGTTCAGTTGGAGTGAGGTATGAGATGGGTTAGAAGGGGAGCCCCTTACACGCAGGGACCCGCTAGTTTGGGAACAGAGAGTCACAAGAGAATGAGAGATCTGACAGCAGAGAGGGAATCAAGTATCTCAAGTCAGCCAAGCATCTTTTCTCTTTACGCAGGAGAGCCGGTTTCAGTGGCTTTTCATGGTATGATTTAAGCTGGGGATCATATCAAATGCTGCTCTTCAGGTTGCTTTTTGGAATTCCGGGAGTTGTTAGGAGAGGGGAATTAAGTGAGATCATAAATGTGGTGTTTCTGACTGGTTGATTGTAAGAGTGAGAAGAGAAGTTTGAATGAGACAATGGTGTTTCAGTTGCATTGTTAAGAAAATGCTGATAGCGCTGTATGTACCGTGTGAAGCTCTACCCCATAAATGTAATGTGCATAAAATTATGGGATGATTTCTAGGGGTCGTAGTCATACTTTTGGCAAATCTAAGTTTTACAGTTGTAGGATAGGAAACTTTGAATTGTAGGCATGTCACTGTTTCATAATCCTGGGAGGCAGTGAGGGGGAAATGACAAGTTAGTGCAGGGATGGTGGGCTGGAATGCCAAATGTATCTGTTTTAACCAGTGAGTAGCTGTTATTTTTTCAGGTTTGTATTTCTCTTCAACTAAAACTAAATATAGCAGCATTATGCAATCTAGGAACTTGTTGCCACCTTCACTGAGGACAGAGGCCCAAGACAATGTACTGTAAGTCCTCTTTTCCTTAAAATTCCTACTCTTCTGTGCTGCTTTTTAGATTAAATCCCGCCAAACTATACATCCAGAGATCCTCGTAGGCAGATGTCAAACTCACTATTCTGCTTGGTAACGAACTGGGGTTTTGTGGCTAATGGGATTCATTTTTTTTCAAGATAGCAGAAATGGTGGAAATTCTTCCTAGCATTACTTCCTCAAGGTTAATGCTGTTAAGCACTGTGTTTTGAAACACCATGTCCTGTGTCTGTTGAGAACTAGCTCCTTAGTTGATGTTTTTCACCATTTTCTACCGCCTAATCATTAATGTTGTTTTTTTTTCTTAACAAGCATAGGAAACTTTAGGAACCAGAAAGGGCAGTTTTGGCCCAACAAACCTACTCATTTTTGACTGAGCTGAAACCCCTTCCAGCATTTCTGAAAAATAAAACAATGTTTTTTCAATGCTTTCTCTATAATATTTATATACACCCTCTTACCTTCTAGAAGAAAAAGCCAGTTATGAAAGTGAATTTACACTCATGATTATGACTGTTGTATTTACTGTGGCTGGTCCGCCCCAGAGGTTCTATGCATTCCATGTCACATTTGCAACCTACATTTCTGTTGTGCCACTATTTTATGGTCAGGCCTGTTATTAAATGATTTTTAAATGCTAAAAAATTCTTGGTAAATCAATTGTATTCCAGTTTTGCAAAATGATTTTCTTCTCAATAAATTTACAGTATTAGGCTGCTATTCAGAATTCTAAAATCTGGGACAGTTTTTTTTTCTATTATTTAGTCCATAGCAATGATACACTTTGTATTTTTTCCTTCCAAGACTTATGAACTTACTTTCTGTGGAAGAAGATTAAACTATCTAACCCGCTTAACAGTCTGCCATAATGTGACATGATGTCAACAGATTCTCCTCATTATCTGGGACAAACGTATCGAAAGCTGACACATTGGTCTGAAAGGGTTGCAATGTGATACCTTATAAAGGGCATATTTCAGCAAGAAAAGGAAAATGGGCATGACAAAAGGCAGGAGGTTCAAGGTTGAGATTTGCTGTGGCTTCTCACTTCTGCTTAAATTTGCATTGGCACGCACACCTACAGAGGTTGTGCAACCCTGAGGAATGTATTCAAGTGTGTTCACTACGTTCTGCTTATGTTGACAAACTAAGCATAATGTTTGGTATCAGCTTCACTGTATTTAGTAAGCTTGGGGTTGGTTTGTGTTGCTAAAAGGCTTCCTTCAAGAAGAGCAAAGGCAAATTATACCAACTTTGGGTTTGGTTTGAATGTTTCTGTAAAGTGGAACTAAAATCTGAACATCCTACGGCCTAAGGCAAAGTTTTACTGAATTTTTAACATTACATTTTTAAGGGGGGAAATTCAAGAGAATTAACACGCGATCGGGAGGTCAGCATTCTAAGATGAGCGGTTTAAAGGACAGCGTCTTTTCTGGAGAAGTTTAAACTGCTAGTCCACCGGACAGTGCCTTATCCATACTAAAGGCATTAGCTGCGTCAGCTTGTTTGTTCAGTGTATTATCTCAGACTAACTTATCTTTCTGGATAAAGGTGTGGCGATTTGTTTTGTATTGTCATGCCTGCCTGAATTATTGACTCTCCTATTTACAAAGCTCAGATACTTCTTGGATGGCCTAATTTGTATTGCTGCACACATCAAAAGTTACTGTCACCCGTCTGGTATTCCCAACCAAATCTTAATTTATGGACTTCTGAAAAGAGTCCTTTAAGCTGAATTTAGGCTTTTATCACTGGGAAATTAGTTCGTATCTCAACGATGCAGTCCACCTGGATGTTTTTGTCTTTGCCCTGTTCTGTCTCTTGAGCATGTAATAATGTAATAGCTCGTTTCAATTTATGGAAGAGAGGAGGAGGTAGAGCTCAGGGTACGCGGTTTAAAAGACAGTGCTTCCCTTTGACACTTTTAGTCAGTCTTAGCCAAGTAAGTGACAGACCAAGTTTACCTCTGAGCTGAAAAGATTAGTATTTTTGTAATATATTTAATTTGTTGCCTATTTCTTTGCATTATAATGACCAATGGTGTGACCGTCAGTGGGGTCGAGTACCATTTTTTAGGAGTTTGAGAGAGACACTGTTGTGCAGGGCTGTTTCTGTTCGTGCAAAGAGTGTTGTGTTGTGTTGACGCTTTTTGGTTTGATTATTACTTGCAGAGTATGTAGGTAATGTGCCTTGAAGAATATGATAAAACGATATGCAACTTGCAGTGAGGCACTCAAGAACACTAATGTCAAACTTTTCACTCTTGGGACTTGAGCTCAGGGTCGTAAAATGTTTCAGTGATTATTTTATGGTTTCATATTTCTATTGACTAACAGTATTTAAAAAAAACAAACAAACATAATGTATAGCTCAACAAGACTTTTTTTAGCCGCTGGTAAGGAACATTTCACTTGTAAATAGAATATGGATCAAGTTTCTGGTTTTAGCGTTGGTTTTGGTCTTTAAACCTGGGAGACACGGCTACCTGAGAGATGATGGAGGTGAATTAAATAAACGCTTGCCCATTTTCATGACAAAATGAACTGGCAATTTTTCCAGCCTATTATGTACCTATGATTAAGATATCGTAGAATCATAGGATATCTCAAGTTGGAAGGGACCCTTAAGGATCATCGAGTCCAACTCCCTGCTCCTCACAGGACTATCTAAAACTAAACCATACGACTAAGAGCGTCGTCCAGATGCTCCTTGAACTCTGACAGCCTTGGGGCTGTGACCACTTCCCTGGGGAGCCCGTTCCAGTGACCGACCGCCCTCTCAGTGAAGACTTCTCCTAATGTCCAATGTGAGTGATTCTTAATGGAAATCATGACTTTATTCTTATATCTGACCTGCTTCTGAACTTTGAGCTATACTGGTTTTCAGGAGTGACTATAAAAGCTCTTTAGATCTCTGTCCTTGCAGTCTGATGATGTTATTTTTTAATGGGCATAATTTTTTTGTGGGGTGGTTTGGTTTTTTTTTTTTGGTTGGCATAATATGTAGTGCTGAGCAGAAGACTTCTGTAGAGTTGGAGCTTGGATGTGATCTTCTGCATCCTGGTTAAAAAAGCGTAGAATGGAGGTATGTGTTCTTGTTAGAACCAATAGCCACATGTCTTTGAAGGATGATTATTTTTATGTTAAAGACAGCGAGACTGGCAGTACATATTCTACTGACTAACGATAGATAACCTTATCATGCGCTACTTTAACAATTTGGAATTGCCATTTGACTTTTCAGAAAGGAACATCATTAGCTACAACCTCATCAGTTCAGAACTGATAAATACCATACCTCTCTAGTCTATATAGTAAATCTTCAAGTATTTCAAAAGTAGAAGAAAGGTACATTGAAAATTAATGACTATGAGATGGTTTCACTCTTTTACAGTTTAAATGTGAAAGCAGAAGTGTCACTGTGCAAGTTTTGACACGGGCATTAAGATTTAAACAGTCGTTCATAGCACATCACTTTGCCAGCCTCCATCAAATGAATTTGCCTTGTGCCATAACAGTTATTTACTCGTTTCTTGAAAACATTTTTGTACTATTTCACCATTTGTTTTCTTTTGTAGAATGCTCTCTCCTATGAATTCACAGGGAGTGTTCTCTTCAAAGGGTACGGGTGGG
The DNA here is from genome assembly GCF_965183815.1 of Platalea leucorodia. NCBI lineage: Eukaryota > Metazoa > Chordata > Aves > Pelecaniformes > Threskiornithidae > Platalea > Platalea leucorodia. The sequence goes on from NC_138844.1 coordinate 4,500,758, forward strand.
GAAGAAGGAATACTCATTTTCCCAGGGCTCGTGTGCATGTGAATGAAACTTGGTAATTTTTTGTGGAGATTTAAGGGTGTTCAAAACTGGAATTAAATTCAAATTAGTAACTTCCACTGTTTTAGCAGACAGAAGGCAGTTTTTGAAGTAATCTGGCACTAGTAAGTGATACTGTCGTGCTGGCTTTGAAAGGTATAGATTAATTAATTCTTATATTTTTATTTTAGCACATTGATCATGCTAAAAATAAATTGCATAATGTATTGTCCATATATTGGAGACGTGGCAGAAGAATTAAAATCCGCCCTTAGAGAAAAGTTCAAAAGAAAGGCAAGCATTTGCATTTCCTATAGACACTAGGAGAAAAGTCTACCTTAGGGTTCACAGATGTCCTTAATAAAGATTTTTATCCTGGCAGTAGTAAGATAATTTTGCAGGTTTTCAGCTTTTAATAAAATTCTGAATAAGAAATGAGAATTACATGAATTTCGTTACTGCTTTCCAACCCACCAAGATAATTTCTGCCTGAGTTGACCTGTTCAAATTTATTCTAATGCCTAAGAAAAAGTTTGTTGTGGATCGCAGGGGGTGCCCTCTGATCTCAGAAATAATCAGTGCTTTTGGGGGACAATGCCGCATTCTTCTGTCTCGTTAGCTGTGCCTTTTTAAATGAGGATAAAGATTGGAGAGGGATTTAGTGGTTTGGATGGGTTTTTTTATTCTCCATTTTTAAAATGGGCCTGCCCCTGTATTTTTTTGAAATAAATCCTCTTGCTTTCTTGATCTGTTGCTGCTTTTACAGATTGGAATTAGCAAATATCTTCTGATGAAATGTCTTTGAATATTGGGAATAGCTGCCTTTGTACTGAGTCATAGCCTACATGTATGTACAGAGCGGGTATATTTTGCAATGTAGGCCATCTCTTTGTGTACTGAGAACTTACGTACACAAGCACTGTCATCAAAGGAGGCTTCCCGAGAACAGCAGTTGGTCTAGATGTTTTCAGTCTGTCTTTTATTTCATCATATTGCTAAATATTTCTTTCACCCATGTCTTACTGATCCCTCTAATTTAGCATGAAAATGGGTATGTGTGATATGTGCCTGCATTTATAATTCTTATGCTGTTTTCCATGGTCTAAGGCTCTTCACCGTGTACAGCAGCATAAGAGCCTTTTAATGCACAGTTTAACCACATTTGAAAGTGAGAAATTATATAAAACTTTCCACCAAGAAGGAAATACAGCTTTTGTTTGAATTCCCTTTCCTGAAAAACCTGTCAAACTCCTGGGCAGAGGCGGAAGCAGACTAAAAGTCCCCCGTTGAAGTGATCTATTAATTATTATCTTCCACTTGGAGAACTCTGAACAGGGTTGTTACTGTTTATTTTAATCAACCTGTACAGAAGTAGCATATTTCCCTTAGATATTTTTAATCTTGTTTCTGCACAGAGGAGAAATTGGTAATCAGCAGATCAGTTGAGGATGTCTTTCCAAGAAACTACACATCTGACTTTTCCTGAACTAGGTGCCTGGTTTCCCAAAGGGTCACTGAAGCCTTTTAAGCTGAATCGAGCAGTTACAGAGTCTTGGCGTAAAGGTTAGTAGGGAAGCACCTCTGCCCTCTCAGGGACAGTAGGATTGATTGATTTTTCCGATATGCCACTGAACTAATGTGCTTTCCTAGGATTAAGAAGAGGCATTGAGGGCAAGAATGAAAATCTGATGAGCGATTTAAAGATATGCACGCACGTAGTCTGTGCAGAGTCACTGCTGTTAAAATGATTACCCCTAAAGAGAAGCCAGTTATTGATCCTGCTGGACAGGTATACCAAGTTCGTTACGAGTACAGGAATAAATCATGGTACGTCACTGAGTAATACTGCTGCTTTGGGGGGATTTTTTTTTTTGTTCATGTATCACTTAAAAACAAACAGGAGAAATACAAAGATTTGATGGGAATTCTTGTCTGTAGGAAAGCAGGAGGTTCTTCAGGTGAGCTGCGAGAGAATTACATTTTCTTCCTGGTTTAGAGTGAAAGGCATAGGCATGAAACCATCGTAAGAGCAGAGGTTTTGTAAGAGCAGAGGTTTTGTTTCTCCTTGCTGTTTACCGTGGTCCAGCTGGAAAAAGTGGCTAGCAGGCAGTGTTCAGGAAGCCATTTGGGCATTTCCAGACAATTGCAGTCTGTCTCAGGGTTTTGTTTTTTTTTTTTTTCCCTAACAGACTGCAATTTAAAAAACAAACTTAATTTCTTAAAATAAAAGTTTTAAGGAGTGCTGCTTCACTCCGGCTGACTTGCTGCTGACAGCCCTAACGCCGAGAGGGATTTGGTGGTGGTGCACCTTTCATTCTTCAGCCTGTAATTCCTAAATCCGTTGTGGAGAGATTTTTGGAGATTGGGGGGGTGGGGGGGTGGGGTGGTTTGGGGGGTTTTGTTTGGGGTTTTTTGTTTTGTTTTAATGCAGCAATAACAAATTAGTAAAATTTCTTGAGCAGCATGGGAAGGTTATGAAAATGAGTTGTTGCTAAGTCAGGACTTTTGAATGGAGCATGTTTCTCAGAAATGCATAGTAATGATCTTTCCCTACATGAAAAGTTGCATAACATATTAAAAGAAAGGGGAAGGATGAGCATGTAGGGACCTAAAATTTTTAGACTTTCCACTTTCTCCTGAACCCCTATTGGAGTATTAACTCTAATTCATTTCTAATGAGAGCCGATACTAGCAAGAAGTAAAAGTTAACAAAAAAATTAACAAAGGGAAGTCAGGAGAAAGCTGCGGCACATAGACCCCAAGTAGCCAAACTGCTGACAGCCCCCCGCCACCAGTAACACTGAACTGAAAAAAATAGCGAGGATCTGTAGTTGTTGCTTGTATCGGACTTCTTGCTTATTTGACCTGAACAAAAGCGAGTGTGTTATGGCTAAGTGCTGTTTCTGTTTACAATCTTCATTTTGCAATTTCATCTTCAGATTGCCTCAGCTCTGTTTAGCCTGTAGTCTGAGAATAATAATCAAGGGGCAACTGATAGTGGAACATAACTTTGTCCTTCTCAGTCATTCACGTGTGCTGCTACTATGTGCCACACGTTCGAGGGGGATATGCGAGTTAAAAACGATGGGATGTCGTGTTTTTGTCTGTGAATCGTGAGACGCAAAATAATTCTGCAACCGTGCATTGGCACATCTGAGAGCTTGCAAAACGAAAGACTGAGACAGTATATTACAAAATAGTTTCCAGTTTTGCTTTTCAAATAGGAATTCAGCCTTCCTTCTTCCCTAACTTGTTGCAGGGCAATGAATTGAAGTGTTGTTTGCGTACTTTCCCCTATAAAATATCGGTATGCTTTCATCTCCATGCTTAAAACTCTCAGCCTCCCTCCTGCATCCTGTGAGAATTACTTAGTACCTTTACCAGGAGGACAACTTTCTCGATAAGCTTTGATAAAACTAGGAAGTTTATTAGAAAAGAACTGTTGTAAAAGAGAACTTCCTATGGAAGGGTTTCCAGTGGGGGTTACTTGTGTGCCTACTTGGGCAGCCTCTGTGATTAAATGTAGTGTTTCACTGTCCGATGAGTAAACATCCCTGTTCTGCAGATGTGGAACTGCGAGACCTGCCTGACATTAGGTAAGCGAGGGAGAGCTGGAGTCGGAGCTCTGTGCTGTTTCTGATCCAGACTGCTGCCCTAACCACAGGATCGCCATTTCCCTTTTCAGTTCTTTTTAGATTTTCTGCATAATTTCCTCTCTAAGGTTTTTCAGACAGTGGATAGTGTTTATTATAATAAAGGAGATAAGAATCAGTCGCCTCTTACTTTGTGGTTATATTGAAGCTACTACGTACAAGCAAAAAGCCATGAACACGAAAAATAGTGATTGGGAAATCTTGCTCATCTCACGATGTGTTTCTGGTTGCTTAAGCTAAGCAGGGAACAGAACATAGCCAGTGTTTCAACTGGAGATGTCTCAGAATAATGATACATAAAATTAGTTCAGACTGAAAAATGATTCCTTCCAAGTCAGCCCAAGCACGAAGGTGTCAGCTTTCTGTTAAGTCTTAGGTATCATTAATAGTCCAAAGGTCTTATGACACTTAAAATTAAAGCCTGCGTCCTGTTCAAACTCTGGTTTGGTAACTGTGCTCTGATTCTTAGGTAACCCCTGTGATTTCAGCAGGTTAAGGTACCCTGCACCTCCCTTTCACAGAACGGTTTCTGGAGGGTGCTAAAAGAAAATGCATCGCATGGCAACAGAGAGGTTGAATTTGATGTTAGCTGCAGGATGACCTAGTTCCCAGGGGCTCGGAGGAGAGCCAGCGCGGTGAGAAAGGAGAGCGTCCAGGAGGCGCGTTATCTAACTGCCCCTTCTACTTGTAGGTTTGTAATGGCGAATGATTCATCAGCCATCACCAAGGAAACCAGGGAGTGTGTCAGAATATACTACTTTACCGAGAGTCAGAGTTTGTGCCCCTTTCTTCTAGAAATCGTATATTTAGTAGTTTAGGGTTGTTAATTCATAGGAAAATTCCTGCTTGGCCTGAAATGTTGTCTCGTGTTCTGTGAAAATTTAAGCTTTTTGTTACTACAGAAAACAACTGGATTTTATTATACAGTGTCTCGTGGATTTTAATTCACTTATTTTAGGCATATATTTTCATTGATTACAGTAATCCACTCTGCCTACTGTTTAAAAAAAATACAGAAATAATGCTACATTGTCACAGAAGATAACTTCAGTGGTTTAAATTAATTTAAGCTAATGTAACTTGTGATACATTATGTTGCTGTCAGAGCTCTTGGCTTTTCCCATCCCACAGAGAAATCATTCCCCAGAGGGTCGCGATTTAATCTACGTCCTTTCTGTTGAGGAGGAGACAGATCTGCCAGGAGGAACAGTTTGTGGAGGATTAGCCAGGAGGTGGCAGTGGAGCGGATCACTGCCTGCTTCTCAAAGCAGCAAATGAAGTGGATAAAGGAAGGCAGCTTGCTCCTCTGACGGTATCGGTGTTGGAATCTGTGCATGAAGGAACTTACTGAATTAGAAAACACTTCCAATTTGCGGCTTGTTTCTAATTAATTGCTAATGTCCCTGATCCCTCAAATTTTCACACTGCTTAAGTTGTATTTCCCTAACTGGAGCCACTGAACCCTGTCTGTCCGTGTTGCAGTTGCAGTGACTCTTCCTTGTGGCTTTTGCCAGCAGAATTGTTGGAGCTCGTTTATGAATTGCGCTGAGACAGAGCCCGGAGAGTTTTGTTATCGAGTATTTTCTAAATATGCTCAGCAGCTTGAGGCTGCAGTGAGAGATTTGTCACCTCTGTCGGTCTCTTTAGAAAGCGTTGTGATGATTGGTGTCAGTTGATACATTGGATGACTGGCAAGGAGTAGGAGGATTTTTAGGCTTGGTTTATGACAAAGCAGAGAGAGACTGAACGTACTTCCATGTGAAAGAACAGGATTTCCAGCGGACTGAGTGCGATGTGTTTTACAAAGTGGGCTGCAGTTATGGAGAGCATCGCCTTGCTCTGCTCACCAGCACGGTGGTGTGAGAGCAGCCGGGGCGGCCGATACCGCTGGGCTGTAGGGTGCGGAGATAGTTGGCATCATCTGTGCGTCTCTTGTGCCACTTCAGCAGAAGCTTATCCCGCCTGATAAAAAGCCCTGTCTTGTTGTCTATGTTTCCTGATTTCTGCATGTTATATAGAACAGAACATAAAAAATAATTTGATTCCTGATGGGTAGTGACCTAACCACTCCTCTAGCAAGTCCTTGTTTCTTCCGTAGTGACTTTTAGCATTAAATACAAAACTGAAGCCCATGTCAACAGGAGAAACTCAGGGAGACCTCAGCTCGGACTGGTGTAGCCCGCACTGAGCAGTTGGCCACTTCTTTTTTGTCGAGTGTCCCGACTGCTGCACTGGGGGGGACTCGCAGAAGGAGAGGGATGGGACGGTCACCCCACCTGGGGAAGTGAAATGAATGGAGTTTGCTGTCGTGTTGCTTGTTAGTTCTTGAGGTTTTTCATGATATTGACCATATAAATATTATTCGGCCACTAAAAATGTATTGCTATGAAAGAAATACTGTGTGTTAGAGAACGCTGTGTTGAGGAGATGGCACGAGGTGACCAGCTATAATTGACGTTTCCTTATCCATGTGCCTTGAAGACTGAGCTACAGGGATTGGCTCCCCGTGTGAGTAAAGGACAGCTTCAGTTTTACTCTGAGCTTCCCCAAAATATGCCCGTGACCATGGGCACCAGTGCGAGGAGGTCTGACGCAGGCGGCCAGATTGAATTCATGGGGGTTACCGACCTAGTCTTAACCCAGCTGCTTTTGTATGCTGCAGGATGGAAATAAAGCGAGGGGAGGCCGGGACAGACAGACAGCCAGCTACGTGGACATTGTGGGCTTAGGGTTGCTTCTGTGCTGATGCAATCCACTTGTTGGTGAAAAAACAGGAGGACAAACTTGGAGAGCAGTGTGCATCAGTGTATTTCTTGTAGCGCGGGGATGTTACGCCCATAGCGGGGAAGCCGTGTGTTCAGAAGAGGGTTGCCTGTCTATTCAGGGGTTGCCAGGAGCCAGGTCAGCCCAACCCAGCGCAGAAAGCGCTGTCCTCGCTTGCTCTCCGGGGTTCCTAACAGTGGAAAATCACTGGGATACAGGATCACCCTTGCCAAACTCCTCCGTCTGTGATGTTTCTGGAATGATCTTTGCCCTGCTGCCTTTCAGTGGGAAGGAGACAGGAGGCAGCGGAGAATTTGCCCTTTTGAGTTTCCCACTTGCCTTATACCCGCTGACAAATGGCCTGGACGCGGTCTCCTCTGTTAACAGGAGCTGGTGTGACTCCAAAGGGGGGGGAACCCCCGCCGTGCAGAGAAAACGGGGTGTGCTCTGCATCAAAAAGCCAGAATGTTTCAGACTAAATAGGCGATAAAATATTTCTTTGATAACCAGGGTGGTTTCTGAGGAGCAGCCGGTGACTGCAGGCAGCTATCAGTATGTAAAGGTCGGTGTCCTTTAGCAATCGGGAGCAAGGGCTGTTGAGAAAGGTCTCGGAACAGCGACGGTTTGGCTGCAGAAGTGCTCTGGGCTCTGCTCCTGGCTGGGGCTGGGACTGAATTTTGCCGAAATGGGGAAACTTCAGAGTGTTGGGGGCTACGGCTCGAGCGCTCGGACGACGTGGCACAGGGGCGGACGGCCCTCGTCCAGCCCACGTAGGGAGCAGAAAACCGTGGTTTTCGCAGACCTTTTGAATTTTATTTGCGTCTTTCCATTCTTAGACATTTTTAATTAAAAGGCAAGACAAAACCCAACCTTTGGTGGTCTCTTAACTACACGTTTTTAAGGCCCTGCTGCTGCGTCCCCTCCCTGCCCACACCCGCTGCCTCCAGCCTTTCAACAATTTGGCCTTATTTTTTTATCCAGCACAAATTAGACATCCTGCAAAACCAAAGCTACCACTTAAACACCCTCCCGGAGCCCAGGAGAGTATTTTGGGGTGCGGACACGCTCGCTGGGGCTGCCCTGCTTGTGGTGCCTGGCAGGGCACCCTGCAATTCGGCGTCCCCCGGGCGAAGCCAGCACCTAAAATTAGCCGCTGCTCCCCGCTCCCCCCGGCTGCGGGCGGCAGCACGGCCCGGGGCCGGTGGCTCTGGGCCCCCGGGGCCGGTGGGTGCCCGGGAAGGCTCCTTCCCCCGGGGCTGGCACCGACACCCCCCCCCCCCCCCCCCGGGCTGTGTTTTGGGGAGCATTTGTGCGTTTTTGTGGTTCCCCTCGGCCCCTCGGCGGCTGGATCCCCCCCCCCCCGAATGGTTAATTACAAAATCGCTAATTTGGCTCGTTCTAGGCGGGGTTTTGTTGCTTCGTGCCGATTTTGCAGCTTTTGGGAGCAAAGCCGCGGTATCAGCGCGGAGGGCGGCGGGAATAGCGCGTTTATCGGCTCCCCCTCCCCGCGGGGTGGGGGCGTGGCTCCGGCGGGCACCGCCCCTTTGGTGCGCGCCGGCGCTGCTGCCATTGGCTGGGCGGGCTGTGACGCGCGGGGACTGCGGTTGTTCCGCGGAGCGGCGCCGCGGCTCCGTTTGCGTCGCCTTAAAGGGGCCGCGCTCGCGGCAGCCCCGGCAGCGGCGCCGGCCCCGCCGCACCGCACCGGACCGCGCTCCCGAGCCGCCGGTGCCCGGCCCCGTTCGCGGCCGAGACGCCGGGCTGCCTGCGCACCCACCGGCAGCGGGGCGAACCGGGCGCTCCCGGGAGGTTCCGACCCGGTAAGGAGGCTCCGGGGGCTGATCAGGCGTGAGTCTGCACCGGGGCGGCCGGTACCGGGAGGTGCCGACCTGGCAGGAGGCTCCGAGGACCGGTGCACCGGTTGTCGGCACCGGGAGATGCCGATCCCATAGGGCTGGCGGCGGTACCGGGAGGTGCCCACCCGGTGGGGGTCTCCGCTGGCCGGGGCGGCTGCTGCCGGTACCGGGAGGTACCGATCCGGTAGGACCCTGCGGGGACCGGGGCGGCTGGTGCCGGTACCGGAGGGTCCCCGCCCGGTTGGACTCTCGGAGAACCGGTGCGGCTGGTGCCGGTACCGGGAGGTGCCGACCGGGCAGGAGCCTCCAATGTGCATGAGTCAGCCCCGTTGCGGCTGGCACCGGTACCGGCAGGACCCGAGGGGCGGCCAGGCGTGAGTCGGCACCGGTCCCGCTCCCCGGGTGGCGGGCTGGAGCGTGCCGGTACCGGAGCAGCAGCAGCAGCTGCCGCTGTGGGTCCCGGCACCACCGGCTGCAGGGAGCTGACACCGGGCTGGCACCGGTGCCCCGGAGGGCGAGAGGCCGCGGGATGCGTGTGCTCAGCGGTGGGTCCGGTACCGGCACCACGGCGGGGGATCCGGGATCTGGGATCCAGTTTTGGACTCCCACAAACCAGCCGCCAATCTGGCACCCACCGCCTGTCAGCCGCAGCATTTTGGGGCCAAAACCACCTGTTTCAGGATTTTTTTGTTGTTGCAGAGCAGAGAGCTCCGGCCCCGACGGCCGCAGCGGGAGCCCTTGGCTGCGGTAACGCCGCGGCTTCCTGGCAGGCAGCAGGAAAAATAAACACCATTAAAAAAAAAAAAAAAAAAGGAACATCCCCATAACCCGAGGTGACCGACGGCAGTGTCGCAGCCCTGCGGGCGGGGAGGGCGAGCCCCGGCCCCGGGGAGGGTGTTCCCGTTCCCGTTCACCCCTGCCCAGGGGATTTGGGGTGAAGCGGGAGCCGTGGGGCAGAAGAAGGGGCGAGGCGGCACCTCGGCGCGTCGAGGGGTCGGGGCTGGCTGGGACACCCCTCCGAGCTCTGCTGGCTGGTGATTTGGTATTAATTTGCTCATTCGCTTCTGCTTTGGGAGCTGTGTAGCTGGCCAGGGATGGGAGCGCGTCGGGTTTTATTCCAGGAGCAGTGAAATTGTGTCACGATCCCGATGACGTGCCTGATGGTGCCGATGTCTGTGCCGGAGAGGGAGGTTTTCCCCTCCTTTGCTTTTGGGGCAGCAGGACTCTGTCCTCTTGTTTTGCCCTTAATACTGTCCTAAGGGGTGGGCAAACACATTTGCCAAAGGTGAGTGGTTGGGTTTTGAGTTGAAATTTAAAAAAAAAACGAACATGTTGTACATACCAGAAACATCAAATGGTCTTTTAAGGTTAAAAATGTTAAAAACAGGCAAGAGCGGAGTATGCTGAGGGATTAAAACCAGCCCAGGGACTGTGCCTGCAATCGGGAAATGCCCCTGTGCCCCCTGGCTTTCGAGGCTCAGCAGTTCCCAGCTCCGAAATCAGGTGCTGATCCCTGTCCACGCTCGCTTGGATGCGCTGGGGGCTCGCACAGGGCCTGATCCTGCGGTGGAGGGCGGGTGCGTAGCGCAGCACTGCTCCTCGCCGTGCAGCTCGTCCTGCGCTGAACCCGTTACGGGATTAAGCCCGAAGTCGCACAGCGGCGGTGCAGAGGTCCCTGGGGACAAGCAGCAAATATTGCTGGGCTCCAGCCTTTCTTTCCTGGGCCTCTTCGGGGCAGAAGGATCCTGAGGATGGCTGGAGGTATTGCCAGGAGGGAAGAAAACATCGAGATTTTGGGGATAAACTACCCAGGGAAATTATTCTCGTGGTGAACCCAGCAGCTCACCGCTTTTATCAAGCATATGTTGACCCTTGTTCCGAATTCAGTTTGTTTAACCCTTCACGTTTAACATGATTAATGAGCAAATATCTGTTTTATCTTCTGTTCCAACATTCAGGCTTTGCATAATGTTAGGAAGTGCGGCCACTTTTCTTTTATTTTGGAGGGAGTTCCTTTTTTGCAGAAGGTGGACGGACGCGCTCCCGGGAAGCAGCCGCCGGGTGAGTCATCTCCGCACAGAAATAGCTCTGCTGGGAGCGGTGACACGGTCCTGCAGGGATTTCATTTCTCCCTAGCCCGGATGGAGCCGGCTGCTCCATCCCACGCCGCTAGCAGTATGCCCACGGGCACCACCGGCTCCTGGCTGGATTTAACGGGATAATTTAGGGCTGGGAGATTTGCTAAGTATTTTTTCTCATCTCCGCTCCCCTCCTGCGCGGGGCAGAGTCAGGGTTTGAGGTGGCTGCTGCCAGACCCCGCAGCTCAGCCTGCTTGTCTTTAGCTGGAAAGGATGAGTGCTGGTTTATTAAGAGTCGCTCCTAACGTATCGTAAGGGGAAAACAGCACGCGGGGGAAGGACGTGATTTGCCCAACAGCCCGGTGATGAGATGTCCCATCCCAGACCTTTATTCCCTAAATAAAGCTGGCTTAGATTTTAATTTCTCCTTTGCATAAAAGCAATGCACATTTTGATACAATTAATAGCAGTGTTGGGGACGGCTGAGAGCAGAAGGCAGCTCTTGCAGAAGCGTAGCAGGGATGCTCCAATCTCCTGCCAGTAGATGGGGGCAGCAATTGTCCAAGCTGACTTCCCAGATTATCATTTTCCTTAGAAATCCCATAGAAAATGGTCCGGTGGCCTCTCTTCTCCCCCGCGACCCACGATGGGGAAGCTGCTGTCAGGGCGCTTGGCTCAGAGCCCTGGGCTGGGAGAGGCTCTGCAGCGGTGCCAGTGCCAAGGACACCGGGGACAAGGAGCCTGGGAGAGCAACTGGGTTTGTTTTCCAGCTCTTGGGAGCGGCTGGATTTATCCCCGCTGGGGCTATTGGTGTCCACAGTGCTTCAGGGAGAGCAAAGTGATGCCTGGGAGGTCGGCGGGGAGGCAAGAGCTGACAGGGAGCTCCGCTGAGGACAAGTTAACGTGAGATCAGGGTGGCCAATGGTGCTTCTGACCACGTGCTGGTCAGCTCTCGAAGGAGGCAGAGCTAAAATAAGCCAAAAGAGACCAAACTGGCTTTTCCCCAGCTCGTAGGTCAGTTTTTCACGTGCGTAACAAAACGTTAATTCAGGAGAGGTGGCTAGATGGAAGGTGTTTGGGCAACCTCGGCTGAAAAGCGCTAAAGGGACTATGGATTGCATGGAGGTTGCTGTTCAGGTCTGTGTTTGACCTAATCTGCCCGAAATTCAAGATGCGTGCTGTTAGCCTTTCCTGTTTTGCAAAATGCAAAAATCTTGGGCTCAGAACAACTTTTTGAGGGGCGGGTTAGCTCCCTGTGTCCACGTCGTCCCTTACAGCTACGCGTAATGGTGTCCACGGGGTTAACCAGCCGTGCCAGGGCTCTTTCCCTGTGCCGCTGCATCGGTACCACAACGTCTCCTTAAGGCGTAGACCCAAATTATTTTCTCACCGCTGGCAGCTCTTTAGAATAGAATGACAAGAATTACAATTACTCTTTTATGTTTAATCTTTTTTTCTGTTTCTCTTGGTTTGGACCTGAAAATTGTGGTGGCTAATCCCACTCCCAGGCTGGCTGTAGCATTATTTGGCTTCCAATGATGTCTGTAAATAAACATCAGCTTTTGATGGATGCTTCTACAAAGAAATAACTAGTGGTTGGTTTGAAGGTTTCACAAAAAGTCACTTTTACAAGATTTCAACCCAGGGTTTAATTTTGAGTGCCCGCTTCCTTTTGCAGTATGCCGTCTTCGAGCTGCAGTTGTGGTTTATTATTTTAGCAGAGTCATGAATCGCATTTGTGCCCAAAATAGTTTGATGCTGGGCTTCAAACCAGCCAAATCCCCCGCAAATCACCTTCAGCTGAAAAACTCTTCCTGTTGTCATGCTGATGACAAAAAAATCATTGAAAACCTCCTAGCCTCAGCTAAGCCAAGCTACTGGTGCCCAGTTAAAACGTCCCATGACCCAGTGTGTTATTCCTCCCGCTAACCGTCCGGCTGAGTTTCCAGCGGGTTTGGCTGCGAGGTTGGTTTTTTGAGGTTTCCCATCGCTCTGCTTTGATCGCTCTGGACCACAAGAGGTCGGCAAAATTCAGGAGACGTAACCTGGGCTCTGCCTTCGCTCCGGGGCAGCAGACTGGCACATCCTCACCCGAGCTGCCCGGGCACCCGCTTTCATTCCAGGATGATTACTCCATTAAAAGAAACACCCCAAACTAATTATACTGGAAGAAAATCAGGGCAATTTTGGAACAGGGCATGTGTTGCTGGGGTTTATTGCCGAGCCGTTCTGCTAGCTGCTTTCATGTGTGGCAAAGCCCGGGCACTCGGGGGAATTGAGATCAAAAGTATTAAATGGGCTCTGCCCGTTTGCCCTGCTCTCCAGAGACTCCTTTAATTCCTCTGCTCCTGGTACGAAAAGTCCCAAGCTTGGGAGTTCACTTCAGGACATAGAGCCCCGCCGTGCTGCTTGGTGCTGTGCCCAAAGGTGGCACCAAGCCATTAACCACACTCCCCCTTCTTTGTGGTTTGCAGCCCGGCGAACCCTAAGCGCTGCCTTCAGCAACGCACTGCCTGCAGAGTGATGGTCTTAAAATGAAAAGGTGCTGCGAGGGCGTCGGGCTGCCATGCCTGTTTAAGGTCAGTGCCGTTCTCACCCGTCTTATCCTCTCTGAACGGGGCTGTCTCCTCTCTTCTCAGGGTCAGGGAGCAGGAATCGGGTCCCCATCCTGCAGACCTCTGGCCACGGGCAGCATGGGAGCAGCCGGGAGGCAAGCGCGTGCTGCTGGGGCCATCGTGGCTTTAGCCGAGGGGAGCGGGTGGGCACCGGGAGGCTGGGCTGGGGCTCACCAGCTTTGCACCGCGTTGGCAAACTGGTTTTACTTTGGTTTTAGAGCAGGGCAGGAGGCGGCTCCGAGTTACCCCAAGCTTCTCGGGAGCCTGCGGAGCCCGACCCAGGGGGAAACTGCATCCAGGTGATGGAGCAAAAATCAACCGGCAAAATGTTTTCCGCTGTCGGGAAGAGCCCGACTTGTCCTGGCAGCAGGAGGGGTCTGCAGGGACACAAACCCCTTTGCAGAGGGGGCACAGGAGCAGGTTGGGGAGTGAACCCCTCCCCAAGGACCCTCCCTGTACAAAACACCCCGAGGCGAGGGCTGTCCCCGCGTCCCTTGGGAGGATGTGTGCGGTGGTAGCTCGGCACAGTGACCGCCTTGACTGCAGGAATGGGATTAGTGGTGACAAAATGATCTCTTTATAGGCAGGATAAACGCCTTAGGGCTGGGGCTGAGGTATGTCAGTGGGGGATTAGCCCCCGCAAGCCCAGCTGGGCTAATAAGCTGCCTGGGGGCAAGGTAGCCAAGGAGCATTGCTCTGCGAGGCTGGCAGCCTCTTGCTGCTGTGGTTGCCACCATCGCTGTGCCAGGGCCAAAGCAAAGTGCCTCGAACTAACGGCCGGGCATTATCCTTCCACCTCGCAGGGTGTTGGTATGGCCAGCCCCCGGCCCCCCAAATACCTCCTCATCTTCGATTTCGACGAGACCATCATCAATGAGAACAGCGATGACTCCATCGTCCGGGCGGCGCCGGGGCAGGCGCTTCCAGAGCACATCCGACAGACCTTCCGCGAGGGCTTCTACAACGAGTACATGCAGCGCGTCCTGGCGTACATGGGGGACCAGGGGGTCAAGATGGGGGACTTCAAGACTGTCTACGAAAACATCCCCCTGTCCCCTGGGATGCCAGACCTCTTCCAGTTCCTCTCCAAGAACCACGAGCTATTCGAGATCATCCTCATCTCCGATGCCAACATGTTCGGCATCGAATGCAATCTGAGGGCAGCCGGTTTCTACTCCCTCTTCCGCAAGATCTTCAGCAACCCATCTGGCTTTGACAAGAAGGGGTACTTCACCTTGGGGCCCTACCACAGCCACAAGTGCCTTGACTGCCCGGCCAACATGTGCAAACGCAAAATCCTGACGGAATACCTGGCAGAGAGAGCCCAGGAGGAGGTGGAGTTCGAGAGGGTCTTCTACGTGGGAGATGGTGCCAATGATTTCTGCCCTTCCGTGACTTTGACTTCAGCTGATGTGGCATTCCCGCGGAAGGGCTACCCCATGCACCGGATGACCCAAGAGATGGAGAAGAAGCAGCCTGGAGCCTTCCAGGCCACTGTCATCCCCTGGGAGTCAGCTGCAGAGGTCGCCCGCTATCTCCAGGAGGTCCTCAAGAAGAAGTGTTGAGGATGGCTCAGAAGAGACTTGCAGCTGGGAAAGGAGAAGCCTTGGGGTGTCACGCCCTGTACCCCGCGCTCATCGGCGCCGCTCGCTCAGCCCCCGCTCCTGGGTTGCTTTCCTGCCTTTCCTCTCCGAGCTCCTTTCTCCCTGGTGATTAAAGCACTTTGTCTAGGTCCCCCCTTCTTCCCCTGCCACGTTGAGATGAAGCCTTCTCTATGCAGCTCGGACATGTACCCCGTGTGGGTGTTTGCCAACACTAATGGTGATTTTTTTTAATTATTGTCGGTTTTTTTCCCCTTTCCCTTTTGACTTCACAAGAGCAATTCCTAAAAGACCAGAAGCCGGCTCCCCACAGGCTGGGCCCTGCACATGCCTTCATCCCCCTCACCTGCCCGACCTCCACCGGCCACGCCAGGAGCTGCGTGCTGTTGCCTTGAACCCGATGCTCGAGGGCCCCTTGCCTCTTCATGAGGCCACTGGAAATTTAATCCGGGAAATGTGTGCTGCCCGGGCTCCCTGGCTTACCCTCCGCACCCCGCCTGGGCAGGGCAGCCCCTGGCTCAGCTGCTGAGCCGTGCAATGGAGTTAATCGTCCCTTGAGACTTTATTCTTTGAAAAAAACATGACACGAGGACCAGGAAACCTTTTGGAAAGGTGGTACCTTGGGAAAAAACCTCCTCTAGCCCCTCCCCACCCACTTGCCCAGGGCACGAGCACAGTGGCCACATCGCGCTGCGGGGAGGAGGACCTCCACTTGCCTTCCACTTCCATCCGCTGCTTCTGCTTCCAGGGCAAAACGTCCCCCGTGTCCCCAGGGCGGACAGGTTCCTCCTCACCCTGAGCCGTTACCGGTCACCTCCTGGTGTTTGCTGGATCCTATCGACTCTCCTCTTACCCCGGGGGGCAATTTCCCTCCTGACCTGGTCGAGAGGTGCTGAGCCTCCCCCGGAGGTGTGGTGCTGTAGCACTTCTGCCATCGGGTCCCTGGAGGCCAAACCCCCCCATGCCCCCTCGCCCCGCTGCAGTATTAATTGCCCCTTCTAATTGCACTCTGCGGGGGGGACCTACAGTATTCGCTGCTCTCTGGTGTTGGCTTCTCCTGGATTTATCCACAGCCTTACCGGCCCCTGAGGGTGGCTCCCAACTCCTCCAAAGCCCAGAAACGCTGGCGGCAAACCTGAGCAGTAAGGAAATAACCAAAGCAGCCCTGAGTTGTTCCTCCTCTATTTCATTTCTCCCCCTCTTTGTTCTTCCTCCTCTGGAGCCTCTTCAACTGTGTGGAACTTAAAGCCATGGAATTAAAAAAAACAAAAACCAACCATATATATGTATATAGATAAATATCTATATATTGCAGATACACAAGTTGTTTGTATCCAGGACATAAACCTGGGTGTGAAACGGCTCTCTGAGTTGCACGTACGTGTTGTTTCTCTTCCTTGGGCTGGTGAAGGGGGGACAGCGTTGGAGGGGGAGCGGCAGAGCGGGGCCAGGCAGCAAGCGATGCTCTGCAGGGGACCCTGTGGGGGCCCCTTTGGTGGAGGACTGGGCCCCGGCTCACGCCTCTGCGCCTCACGCCGATGGGGACGGCGGGCAGGTTCCCTGGGGCCACAGCCGGGTGCTGCTCTCCTCCTCCCTGCGGGCGTTCGGCCCCGTCGCCTGTAGCTGCGCTTTGGTCCTGCGCTGCCCTCGCTCCTCCTGCGGGGCCGGGAGCGTCGCCAGGATCAGCCATGGCACCAGCGTGCTGCCCGCTGCGCGTCCGTCGGCGAGAGAGCTGCGGCGTCCCGGCGCTAAACCTTCCCGGCGCTAAACCTTCCCGGCGCCAGCAGCAGCCAGTGCTGCTGTCATTAAAAACAAAGAAAAGGCAGATGGGAGAGGGGCCAGGCAGCGGGCGCTCGGGGTGCTGGAGGCTGCCAGGGTGCAGCGGTGCCGGCAGCAGCACCCAGTCTGGCTGCCCACGCGAGGGCTGAGCTGTGCAAAAACCCCAGCTGTGCAAAGCCAAAATTCAAAGGCGAAGCACAGCCCTGCCCAAGCAGGAGCAGGATGCGGCCGATCCGGGGTGGGGGATGCAGGGGGCTGCCTGCCCGCGGTGCTCAGAAGGGCTCCACGTAATTGCCGGGGAAGAAACCCGCCTCCTCGCCCATCACGCCCTCGCACCAGCCGTCTGAGTACCGCCGCGTGACGAAGAGGAGGGCGCCGGGCTGGAAGGAGAGCTCGTTGTCCTTCTGCCGCGTGTAGGGGTAGAGGGCCACCACTGTGAGAGGAGGGAGAGAGGGGCCATGGAGCCCGGCAAGGCCACCGCAGGGGACGGGCCACCGCCGGGAAGGGCGGGAGCGGGGGACGAGAGCGGACCACGGCATCGCTCGCCATCCCAGCCCTGGCCAGCGCCGGGGCAGAGTTGGGCCCTCGGTGCCGTGGTTGTGGGCAGGGGCTCAACCGAAGGCACCACGGCAAAGAGAGCGGGGGGGTCTGGGGCTCCACCGTACCTTTCTCCAGGTAGCTCTCCGGGACCCAGGGGGGGTCCTCTGCGGCGGGCGGCGGCGGCGGCGGCGGGGCCAAATCCTCAAAGTCGGGCAAAGCTGGTGGTGGCGGCGGCTCGAGGTCATCGGGGGCTGCAAAACCGCAAAATCGATGGGGATGAAGGGCTCCACGGGGAGCAGAGGCCACGTGCAGCCCCCCCGTCCCCACTGACCCCCATGCTGAGCACCCCTGGGCCACCGAGCGCTCACCTGGGGGCAGGAGGTCCAGCGGGGGCACGGCCAGGTCCGCCGGCGGTGGCGGGGGCAGGTCCCCGGGGAGAGGCGGCGGCGGTGGGACGTCAGCTGCAGGCGCTGGGGATGGCCCCGGCAGGGATGGCGGCGGCGGCGGCGGCGCGGGGATGCCTTCACCGGGGGCTGCCGGGCCTCCGCTGGAGCTGAGGGGGGAGGAGCGGTGGTGCGGGGGGGCCAGGCTGGGGACTGGCTCTGCCCCCCACTCTTTGACCACAGACACGCGCCCCATGCCAGGACAGGGTGCCACTTGCTGCAGCCACCGCGGGCAGGAGACCCCAGCACCTGTGTGTATACCCCATACAAGCCCTTTCCCCACTCTGCCTCAGTTTCCCCATCAAGGACCTCCTCTGTAACGGGATTTTGCTCTAGAAATGAACACTGCCCAGGGCAGCGAATCTCCCGCTCCCCAAACCCCTATTTGTCATCAAAACCCCCTTGCAGCAGGACCTCCCCGAGCAGCGGGGTGCCGGTGGCTGCCCCGGGCTCTCCCGACGCCCCCCAGGCCCTCCCGGCCCCCGGGCAGCACCGGTACCTGACGGATACGAGCGAGGAGGTGGAGGAGGCCGTGGAGAGCTTGCCCTCGGGAACCACGGGCGGCTGGATGGGCTCGGGGACGCGGGTGCTTCTCCTGCGGGCAGAGCGGCCGCTGAGCCCCCAGCCCCGCCGGCGGCTCGGCACAGGGGTGGGGACGGGATGGCAGCAGCAGCGGGCGAGCCCACGCTGCACCTCGTGGCTCTGTCCCTGCCATCGTCCCCTGCTCGGTGACACGGAAAGGCAAAGCCCCCGACCCCGCACCCATCCCCACCCACAGCCTCACCCCAGGGTGCCTGCAGCCTGCGCCGTCGACTTGATCCCCTTCCGAGCCAGGGTGCCCGTGCGGGACAGCTGGGTGCTGTGGTCCTGCGGCACAGGGAGACATGGAGACGCGATGGGTGGGGGCAGCTGCAGCCGCCCCACAAACTCATTGCACCCCAGAGAGGGCTGTGACCCCCCCCCGCGGGCAGCAGCACCCCGAGCTCGTCATGGGAGCAGCGGAGCGGAAGGAGCCGCCAGCGCTGCGGTGCGGAGGCGGCCGAGAGGCGCCCGCCACCGTGGGAACCACGGCCCCAGAGCTGCCACTTCCCCTCCAGCCCCGCGGCGGCTTCGCCGAGGGCTCGCGCCGCGAGGCTGCCGAAACCCCCCGCCACGGGCGCCTTCCTGCGCCGGCGGTTTTGGTGCTGGGAAAGGCACCGTGGGGGTGGGAGCATCGCGGCTCAGCACCGGCCCCAGCAGCGCCGATGGCCTTGACTGAGCCTTGTGTGCCTCAGTTTCCCTTTGCTGCACTGGACCGTGCGCCCCCTCCCCAAGCTGGGACCCCCGAGCCCCAGCGGGATGAGTCCCGGGGTGGGCTGCGGGGCACAGACAGACCCCGCTTCTCCATCGCGGAGGGGCTTGAGCCCACCTGCGCACCCATCAGTGCCACCCTGGGGACGGCAGGGACTGAGAAAGCCCACCCGAGCCCCCGCGGGACCCCATCCTGGCCCTGGGCTGACCTTTATGCCGTGGCCAATGTCGTCCAGGATGCTGAAGTTGAGGGGTTTCCTGTAGTAGGGCTCCAGGCAGGGCGGGCTGGGGGGGGGCACGATCTTCTGGTAGGACGGGAACCTCTTGCTGACGGTCAACAAGCCGATCTCCCGGCGAGACACCTTCTCCTTGTGCATGTCAACCCTCTGCGGAGATGGCACTGTCCCCACTCTCCCATCCCGGGTTCTCCTCACCTCCTGCTGCCACCTCCAAGTCCCACCACCCTTCCCAGCTCCATCTCCCTGCCCGTAAGGGAAGGGGTCGTAGGGAAGGATCAGGATCGAGCCTGAACCCCCCGGCCTGGCCAAAGGCACAGGGGCAGGTCCTGCTCTGCTCCCTCACAGCAGCGCAAGTGATGCCCTTGATGCCACCACAGCGGATCTGGCCCTTCATAAAGCAGGGGACGGGGGGACGGGGCAGTGGCGGGGGGATGCACGAGCCTTGGCTGCCCATAAATTGTTTTCCTGCCGCTTCCAGTGTGACCACAGGGTCCCATTTCCTCCCATGGCTGGAAACGCTCCAGGCGGCTTCCAAGTGCCACGAAGAGGGCAGGTGGCCACGGGACTCCGCATCAGTGTCCCTAAGCTCTGGGAGGACGAGGCCAGACCCCAGCAAGGGGAGAGCATTGCAGCCAAGCCGGTTTCCCAAGCAGTTCCCACGGTCCCCTCTACTGGGATTTGCAAGTGCCCAGACTGGGAGAAAACCCCAGAGACCAGTTTTCCAGCCCCAGATGGACTGGTGCCCCCATGAAGCGTTGGGGGGCCCCCACCACCCCCCAAGGAGATGGTCTGGTGTTTCCACTGCAAGGTGATGCTACGGGGGGGCTGCCGGGCTCTCGAAGCTGCGGGGAAGGAGGGTCTTCAGCCCCTTCGAGCTGCCCAAACCCCCTTTCCCAGCGCCCACCCCCTTCTCAGGACCCAAACCCCAACACGCGCTGGCCGGAGGACGGTCCCACCTGCGCCACGCAGCTGACATCGGCCTCCATCTTCCGCAGCTCGGCCGCCTGCAGGTCCAGCAGCCGGAGGAAGGCGGTGGCCAGGCTGCTGACCTGGTACGTCACGCTGGCCAGGGACTGCGTGCTCAGCGCCATCGTCTCCTCCAGCGCCTTCCGCTTGTCGCTCGCCTGGAGGGGCAAACCCAGCCGGTGGGATGAGCCCACCCCGTGCAGACACCGCGGCTCTCCATCTTCACGCCGGAGTCACACGGTAGCCAAGATGCTTCCTTCTGCTTTCCAAATGCATCAAGCTTCCTCTGGCTCCGCCGCCGGGACACACGGGCACCCGTCAGGCAGCGGCACTCGGCTTTTCCAGCACCGGGGATTCGCCGTGATTCCTCCCTGGGATGCTGCCATTTTGGCAGGTACCGGAGCCTAGTGCCCAGCTCAGCCTCCTGCCACCCTTGGGGACAGCTGGCCATGCCACCAGCTGGCCACGTGTGGGGACAGCCAGCCATGCCATGCCACCAGCTGGCTACGTGTGGGACAGCCGGCTGTGCCACCAGCCATGGGGGACGGCGTCTCGGTTCTCCAAATAACTCGGCACGTTTCCCCTTCAGCTCCGCTCCAGCGGGTTGGCCACCGCCAGCCCCTTGGGACCAGCCTCGGGGTCCGGCACGGGTGGATGAGACCACCAAGATGGGCTCCGCAAAGCACCCAGGGACCCCCCCGGCCAAGACGCCCTCCCTGGCACACAGAGCCAGGACTCTTTTTTTCTCTTGTTTCATCCCAAAAACTCCTGCCCCCTCCTTCCCTCAGCGGGTCACCGGGGGGGCCAGGCAGAGAGGAGGAGGAGGAGGGACACTGCTGGCTGCAGAGCTTCACGCTTGCTCCGCACGTGCGGGCACCCAGCTCGCCTCTGCCCTGCCAGGAGGCACCTCCAAAGCCCCGGGGACAGCCCAGGCAGGGCTGGTGTCCCCGGTCCCCTCCCAGGGCTTCTCCAGAGGCACCAAACCCCTGGAGGACTCTCCCTTCCTCCCAGACCTCACCCTGAGAGCTGAGCAGAAAAGCTGCTGTGGAGCAAGAGGGGAAACTGAGGCATGAGAAAAAAAAAATAATACGACCAGCGGCATGCAATGCGCGGCAGGAAGCCACCGGGGATGCTCAGGCTCCCGTCTCCCAGGGCAGAGCCTTCGCCGTCGCCCACCAGCCGCCCCTCTGGGACCTCCGTCTCACCGGGGCTCCCAGCTGCCTCCAGCATCACGCCCAGCCCCAAGGCCGCAGCTCGTCCTGCCACGTCCCCAGCTGTCCCCGTCCCCCTCACCTGCAAGTAGTTGCTCTCGCAGTAATCGGCGACCCTGAGGAGGTTGCAGTGGTGGTCGCGCAGGACCTGCCGGCCCGCCGGGATGTCACGTTGCTGCAGCTGCTCGAGCTCCGACATGGTGCCGGGCTCGGCTCCCACTTCCTCCCCGGCCGCCTCGGCGCCGGGTTTTGAAGCTCGCGGCGGTGCTGACGCAGGGCCCGCGGGCGCCGCGGTGTCCCCGTCCCCCCGAGGGACACCCCGCAGGCGTGGAGCCCGCCCCGGCCACCTTCACATCGTGGCCCTCAGGAGAGCCGGGGGCAGCGAGGAAAGGTGGGGGGCCAGCGGGGAAGAAGGCAGCGTGGCCCCAGCCCCATGGGGGATGCGTTGGGGGGCAGCCCCAGTGGTCGCCCCACTGGGGTAGGGGACGAGAGGGGCCGCCGTGGTGAAGGAGGTGAGTCACGGAGGAACCGGCGGTGCCGGCTGGGGGTGAGCGACCGAAAAAGAGCCCGACCCCCATCTCTGCCACCTGCGCCCACTCTCCGCGAGCCGCTGCCGCCCTCCCGGTAGGTGTGGGGCTGAGCCTGGCCTGGTCGCGTCCAGGGAGGGGGATTCCCTTCCCTTCGCCTTTGTCAGCCAGGCAAGAGACACAGCCAAGGGCAGCGCTTCGACTGCCAGGTCCTCCGCCCTGGAGAAGCCCCGTGCACCCCGCGCGGCATCGCCCCGGACCTCGCTCAGCTCAGGGCACAGCGGGACGCGACAAGTGACCCCGCGGAGGCACCCGTCCTTCCCTCGCCCGGGACTGCGTGTCCTTCTCCCCGCTTTGCTAACGCCGTTTCACATCCCCACTGGTGAGGCTGTGTCGAGGGCAGGAAATTCCCACTTCCCCGGTGCTTGGAAATCCCCCTCCACCCTCTCCTCCTCCCGCAGACGCTTCCTCGGGGCCCTGTCCGCAGCCCCGGCAGCTTTGCACCGGCCAGACAGGAGCAAAACCCACGTTAGGGCTTGGCCCTTCCTGAGCCTGCGGCCCCACCAGCACAAGGACGAGGGAAATGATGAATTTCCTCCAGCACCGGCCCGGCTCCTCACACCCTGAAGGACCAAGGGCCGCCCGAGCCGCTCCCGGCCCCCGACGAGGCTGCGCCAGCCCCCTGAGGTCCCCTCGCCCCAGCTCCCCTCCGCTCCATCCCCTCCTGAACTCCGTGACAGCAGCTCCGACTCCCCCAGGGGACAGTCCCTCTGTCCCAGCCAGGGCAGGACCCAGACGCCCACACCACGGCCTCAAGGGCTTCCCAGTTGCCCCAGTCACCCACCCCACCCTTCCTCCCCCATCCTCACCCTCCCCACCGATTACCCCGGGGCTTTGAGGCTAATGCCCAACACCTGACCAGCTTATTCGCTTGAGTCTATTATCAGCTTAAGGACCAAAGACATCTGCTCCCCGCTACCCTCCCCGAGAGCTGGAGGAGTCTTCAAGCCTGGATCAGGAGAGCGAGGGTCCAGTCGACGGCGCGTCCTCTCGCATGGATCTCTGAACGTCTCCACCGCTGAGAGGGGCAGGCCCTCGTCCCCGGAGGTAAGTGGCTTCGCTCCCTCCAGCTACGAACGGCATCGTGGGGTCCACAGGGGTTGGGAGCCACCCCCTCCGCGGGTGGGTAGCGTGGCTGCGCTGTGGCTTTCGGCTCCTTGTGCTCTGCCACAAGCATCTCCCGGGGCCGGCTGCGCGCCGAGGGCATCGCTGGGGAGAGCAGCACCGGGCACGCGCGCCACGGGAGCAGCTGCAGAAAACCAGCGGGGCCCAGGGCCCGCAAGCTTGACGCCTTCCAAAGCAGGGCCAAGGCACTTTTCAGCTTAATCGCATTTACTTTTTTTATTTAAAAGGTTGTGGCCAGGCTTTCAAACCCAAGTTTAAACATGGGAACAGATCTCAGCAGCACAGGCCAGTTGTGCGCGAATCCCACATAACCCTTGGATGGGCTGTTGTGAAAAAAGAGCTGGGCTTTCCCGACCCGCACGGCCCCAAAATCCTGCTGCCGCAGCAAGCAATGCCTCTGCGTGCAAATAGCTGAGTTCACAGCAATGAAAGGGCCTCAATCCATGTTAGCACTTACCTGTGGGGTGGGCACAAGGAGGGGAGAGAAGGAAAAAACTAAAAAAAGAAGAAAAAAATATTTAGTTCCTTAGAAAACCTGCAAAGATGCTCTCGCCCAGGCACAGGACACAGATCAGGAAGGTCTAGTTTGCAGACCGGGGCATCCAGGTTCTCCTACAAGGCTGCTGCTCTGACAGCCCCGAGGCGGTGGCTTTTCTCCAGGCTGAACTGGCCACCTCATGGCTTGGGGAAGCAGCCTCGGTGGTGGCAAAAACCTCATTAAAAACCAGGCTGGACTCTTCTCCGCTGCCCCCAAACTGCATCCATCGCTCGATGTGCCTGCTGAGAACCAGCAAACAAAAACGCGGTTCCAGCAGGTGTCACAAGAAGGGTTTCGAAAGGTGCCTGAAAGGTGCCTCCCGCCTCGTTTCTTTTTTTTAGCATCAGCCCATGTCTCACCACGGGGGCAGCGGAGACATTAATAACCTTTGCAACACTGTTAGGGCCCAAGCAATACTCCTAATGTGCCTTAGGAGAAGCCCGTCTATATACTAATAACGCGCCGTTTCCCTGCGGTTCCAGGGCAAAATGGCTCAGGACATGACAGAGAAGGAGCTGCTGAAGATGGAGCTGGATCAGCTGAAGAAGGAGGTGAAGAACGAGAGGCAAATGGTGAGTTTTTCACCCAAAAGGCAAAGGGGCCGTTCCCCAGGGCAGCTTCTTGCCCTGATCATGCTGCAAAGGAAGAACAATCACAAGCCCTGGAATTAAACCTCAAATAGAGGCAGAAGCATATGCATTCACACCTCTCCCCCGGAGGCAAACATTAGCCCCACGTCCCAGAGCCTGGGAGCTGCAGGCAGCGAGGTGCCCATAGCACCCCAGGGGTGCTCTCGGGGACACCCCACGCTGGGTGGGATGGTCCCGGCCACGGTTCCCCTCTCCCGGCTGCACGGACGGGTTCGTAGGCAGCCGACGAGCGGGAGCGCAGCTCTGCAGCGAGGGCTCGTTCCCATAACCCACGCAGAGCATCTCCTTCCTTGGCAGGTCTCCAAGACCGGCAAAGAGATCAAGGAGTACATCGAGTCCATGGCGGGCGAGGACCCGCTGCTGAAAGGAGTCCCCGAGGACAAGAACCCCTTCAAGGAGAAGGGCGGCTGTACAATAAGCTGACCCCCGCCTGCTGTCACCACCGGGCACAGGGATGTTCCCGTGTGCAAGCCAAGACTGTCAGAAACCTGCTTTCCCTGTAGTCTGACACTGGGGAGTCCAGAACCAAAGCGTAGTGCATCTAAAGGATGGCAAAAGAAAAAAAAAAAAAGGGGGAAAAAAAAAAAAAGGAAAAAAAAAGAAGAAGAAAAAAAAAATTACCCCACTGCCACCGGAGATGAGGTTCAGCAGCCAGCGCAGCGTGTGCTTTTGTGCTCTCACAGCTGATTTACATTTGGTTTCCTGCAAGCAAAACTTCTGCATTTTTAGCAGCCAGCAGCAAACTGGGCTTTAATGAAACCGCAGAGCTGTATCTAGTCTCAGACTTCTCCAAGCAGCCCAACCCCGGAGCCGAGCCCCCGCCTGCTGCAGAAGAGCCTCCCAGCAGGACCTGGCTCAAGTCAGTTCCTCTCAGTGCCTCAGTTTCCCCACCTGGCACAGAAGGGCAATACCCACCCTGCTGCTTCGAGGCTTCCAGGGGTCTGAAGCTTTTTATTCTCTTTATTCCTAGACATCCCCCCAGCCGGCGAGCACCGCTGCCCACCGCTCCTACAGCCCACGGCTCGCACCCACCACGCACCTTGCACGGGGAGCCAGGGGATGGCCAGAGCAGGGCTGGGTGGGCTGCACCCAACGCAGGGTAGGGCACGGGAAGGAGCCAGGCCCCAGGCAGCTTCTTCAAACCCTCACTCCGCCTCTCGGCCTCACTTTCTCCCCTGGAAACCCCCCGGCAGCCGTGGGAAAGCAAGCCCAGTGCTGCGACGGTGGTGGCTCCGAGCGCTGCCTCCGCTTCACCACCAGCTCCCCTCAGCTGCTGCAGGCAAGAAAGGGCAGCCGGGCCCCGTACAGGCAGGGGGGCTGCAAAGCCTCGTCCCACCATGGCCCATCAGCGACGGGGATGACTTGCACCAGGCGGCTTGGGGGGCAGCAGCTCCTTGGAGCAAGACAGGACTCGCCAAGCCCTAAGCCAGCGATGCCAGGCAGTGATCCTCCTGCTCCCGAGAGCAGCTTTTTTCCAGGACAAATTTCATCCCCTGCTTGATAGAAAAAGCACAGCAGCAGGGGCACAGGCCTCTTCCAGGTTCAGTAGGGTGATACTTTGGGGAAGATTTGCAGGGTTTGTTGTTTGGGGGCAGGGGTGGTTTGGGATTTTTTTGTTTGGTTGTTTTTTTTGTTTGTTTGTTTGTTTTTAAGTCCATTACATCTACATACTATCAGCAAAGTCCCCAAAACATCCCCAGACGATCAACCCCAAAGAGAAGCAGCAGCTCTCTTTATTTCCCGGAGCCCCTCAGGTCCTGTCTCTGCTGCAGTCTGTCCCTACGCCGCTTCTGCTCCACGGCAGCCCACCTCCGACATCGCGGCAGCCCTCGGGCCCAGGGTGAAACGCTCCCCCGAGGCCCAGCCAGCCCCTGCTCGGAGGTTACACACGTCCCATGGCAGATTTAGACACAGCGAAGACAACGGCTGCAAACTCAGGGCAGGAAAAAAACCCTTTTCCACCCCGTGGGACAGGGCGTTTGGGAGGAGGCGATGGTGCAGCAGGTACCCGCTGCCTGTCGGGACGGGTGTGGGTCTACCACAACGCTGGCGGCTGCTGCTGGGGCTCCAGGAGCGCATGGAGCCGGGCCTGGGAGTCATTTAAATGCTGTGCTTGTAGGAAATTGCTTCCGACCCCACTTGGAGCAGTGTTTTCCTGCCTTCCAGGCCACCACTTGGTCTCATCGTCGGGCTGGCCCTGCTCGGCACCGAGTCCGTGGGGCGGAGGGCGTCCCTCGGCGCTTCATCCCCAGAGAGGCTCCAAGGTGGGGTTCCCCAGCCGAGGACGGACAGACGGCAGAGGCTCCCCACCGCTCCCTGACAGCCAGTACCTCCGCTCCGCGGGCCTCCCCAGCCAAACGAGGGCAAAAATAAAGGTGGTTTTTCTTGCAGGCGCTAAATAAACCCACCGGCTCGACTGCAGCCTCTGTCTTTCTTGGGGCGGCGAGGGGCAGGGTCGCGGGGCCGACGGCCTGGGCCTGGCTCCTGGGCCAAAGCCGGAGCCCGGGCTGCCCCTAATCCGGGGCGATAACCGGGATGCGGCCGGAGGGGATTGACCGGTTAATCGACGTTAAACGGCTGGAAACCTACGTCAGAGCCGGCTAAGCCGCTGCTGAAGGGATTCGGGACGCTTCTGGCCCAACGGCGGCTTAAGCCAGGGCCGCTTCCCCGAGGCCGCTCACGCCGCCCGCCCGCGTCCGCGAACCCGCGGCACCGGGGCCGCGGCGGGGCGGTGTCTCTGCGCTATCACGCGGTGGGAGGCGGAGCGGAGGGCGCTTCCAGCCAATAGCAGCACGGAGAGGCGAGAGTGTCAGCCCGCGCGCCCAATTAGCGCCGGGCAGCTGGGAGAGGGCCCACTGTCCTCTGCCCCGCCGCTCCCGCGCATGCGCAGTGAAGAGCCGGCGCCCCCGCACAAAATGGAGCCCGGCGAGGGCCGGGAGGGCGGCGGGGGGGACCGAGCGGCAGCCGGTGCTGCTCCCCCGCCGTTCCGGTTTGTAGCCGCCTCCCGCCGCGTTACCGGAGCGGCGGCGGAGGAGAGCAAAAAAGAACGAATGCGAGGTCCCACCGAGATTTGAACTCGGATCGCTGGATTCAAAGTCCAGAGTGCTAACCATTACACCATGGGACCGCTGGGTGCACACCCCGCCGCCGCGCCCTCAGTCTGCCCCGCCGCTGCCCGCGGGTGAAACCGAGCCCCCTCCGCACGCCCCGGCCCGGTTGACCCCCCCGTAACAGCGGGGTTTGGTTTCCCTCCTCCCTCCGGTACCGGTTGTGCCGGTGCGGAACATCCGCGTACCCGCGGGATGGCCCCCGCTCCGCTCCACACCCGGCCTTGGCGGGGGGGGATCGAGGGAACCGTCCCGTGTCCCCCCCGTCGGCAGCCTCCGGACCCTCCCGGGGGGTTCAAGGGCACCGAGAGCGACCGGTGGGTCGCTCTCGGTGCCCTTGAACCCCCCGGGAGGGTCCGGAGGCTGCAGAGCGGTTGGGAAGCAGCACCGATGCTGCACGGCCGGGTTACAGCTGCATCCCCGGGGAGGGCTTTGCAGAGGGACCACCCCCCCCTCCCAGCACCCCCGGGCAAGAAAATGATATTAATTATTCTTACAAACCCTATTAAATCACGGTACCGGCCCCGTTTGGGTGCTACCGGCACCAAGGACAGGCCGTAGCATCCTCTGGGATGTCCCCGAGCTTCACCGCTGCCACCCCCATTCCTCGTCCCCAGCCCTCACCACCCATTTCCCCCCTTTATTTCTCTATTTTTCCCTATTCCTCCCTTTATTTCTTTATTTTTTCCCTATTTCCCCCTTTATTTCCCTATTTTTCTCTATTTCTCCCTTATTTCCCTATTTTTCCCTATTTCCCCCTTCATTTTTCTATTTTTTCCCTATTTCCCCCTTCATTTTTCTATTTTTTCCCTATTTCCCCCTTCATTTCTCTATTTTTCCCTATTTCCCCCTTCATTTCTCTATTTTTCCCTATTTCCCCTTTATTTCTCTATTTTTTCCCTATTTCCCCCTTCATTTCTCTATTTTTTCCCTATTTCCCCCTTCATTTCTCTATTTTTTTATTTCTCTCACTTCTCTATTTTTCTCTATTCCCCCTTCATTTCTTTTTTCCCTATTTCCCCCTTTATTTCTCTATTTTTTCCCTATTTCCCCCTTCATTTCCCTAATTTTCCTCTACTCCCCCCTTTATTTCTCTATTGTTCCCTATTCCCCCTTTATTTCCCTATTTTTCTCCATTTCCCCCTTATTTCTCCATTTTTTCCCTATTCCCCCCTTCATTTCTCTATATTTTCCTCCCACCAACTCCACAAAACCACGCAAACACTAATTTTTTTTTTTCTTGTTTGTTTTTTTTTTTTCTCTTTATTTTTAAAAATGAAACAGTGGAGTAAAGCGGTTTGTGGAAAAAAAAAAAAAAACAAACAAAAAAACAAACAAAAAAAACACAACCTCGCTGGAAGAGCACTGGAGCCCACGTCCATCCGTAATCCCAACTCCACATCCAAGCCAACAAACTGCCTCACGCGAGGGGACAAGGGAAGAACACGGATTAGAAGAGGCAAGGAGGAGAGGGAGGGGGAAAAGGCGAAAAGAAACAAATCAGCTGAAAAGAGGAAAAACAATATCATTACAGGAAAGGACAATTTTTTTTTTCTGAATAGCCTGAAATTGTATTGGAGCGGCTGCCGGGAGAAGCAGCACCCTTGGGTGCACCCATCCTGCGGACGAGGAGGTGCTGGGTGCTCCCGGCGTCGGGGTGCAGTGATGCGGCACCCCAGATTGAGCTCAGTCGCCCCCCTCGTGCTGCCATCAACCTGCTGCCGCCGTCCTGCCCCAAAAAAGCCGCTGGGGAAAAAAAAAATAAAAACAACCAAAAAAAAAATTCCCCCAGCAAAAAACGGGGTTCAGCCCCGCCAGGCCGGGGAAGCGAGGAGGATGGAGGTGTACTGCTGATGGAAGAAGTCAATAGCAAAGTTCAAAAGGAAGAAAAAAAAAAAAAAAAAAAAAAGAAATGGAAGTTTGAGCATTAAAAAAAAAAAATCAGTCACAACCAAACATTTCGGACTGCTGAGGTCTGGAGCTTTTACAACTAATGACCACTTTAAAGTGAAAAGAAAGCCCATAAATTCTATTTTTAAAGAACATTTTTCTTTGGAAAAAGAGAGTATTTTTTTTTTTTCCCCTAAACTACAGCATGTGGAGTTGCCACTACCTAGTTTTTAATCTATTGTCGCTAAGAGGTAGATAAACAAAAATGAATTGGTTACATATAAGGTCGTGCCCCCGGGTTTGACGTGCGGCGAAGCTGAGGGACTCCACGGGCACCGGCCGCTCGCGGCTCTCAGGAAAATCTTGAGCTTCACGGGGGGGGTTTCGCCTCCTCTGGAGCCACCCTAAAATTTGCCGGGTTTCAATTCGGCCGCAGGAGCCACGGGAGGCGGCAGTGGCACGGGGGGGGTCGCGCTTTAGGGCCAGATTTCCTCCTGAAGTCAAGGAATTTGATCCCGAGATGAATCCAGATGCGCTTCGAACGAACCGACGCCATTAACTGCTGGGTAACGAACGCTCACACCCATTACGGCCATTTTAAGGATTACTTTCTGCCCTGATTCCGGTCAATCCCATCGATTTTCCAGGATGATCCGCCAACGGCGATGGGAGAGCCTGGTGAGCCCAGCACCATTCCCTGCCTCCCGTCCCTGCCGTGGGCAGCTTTGCCGGGGCCGTGCTCCGGATCAGCCCTTCCCCGCCCCGAAACATTGGCAAACTCCTTCCCGCTGGACTTAGCGTTGCTTTGCAGAGACCATTTCCCAAACTGGTCCAAAAAAAATGGCTTCAGTTCTGTCGTACATCCCAATTCCTGGGACTTAAATTATTACCTTTTTTTTTTTTTTTAAGCAAAAGATCTCTTTCGGTGTTAGCTTGTGCTGATCTGCAGCACCCTAATACTTTCCACAGTTCATAACCCACCTCTCTACTGCACTGGCGGGGATGGGCTGCTGCTGTGGTCTGGCAGAGCATCCCACCGCCACCCAGCAGAGCATCTCGCCATGCCCTGGCAGAGCATCCCACCGCTGTCCAGCAGAGCATCCCACCGCCGTCCGGCCAGAGCATCCCACTGCCACGGTCCGGCAGAGCATCTCACCATGCCCTGGCAGAGCATCCCACCGCCGTCCAGCCAGAGCATCCCACCGCCATCCGGCCAGAGCATCCCACTGCCACGGTCTGGCAGAGCATCCCACTGCCATGGTCCAGCAGAGCATCTCACCATGCCCTGGCAGAGCATCCCACCGCCGTCCGGCCAGAGCATCCCACTGCCACGGTCCGGCAGAGCATCCCACTGCCCGGTCCAGCAGAGCATCCCGCTGCAATCCGGCCAGAGCACCCCACTGCCATGGTCCAGCAGAGCATCCCGCTGCAATCCGGCCAGAGCATCCCACTGCCATGGTCCAGCAGAGCATCTCACCATGCCCTGGCAGAGCATCCCACCGCCGTCCGGCCAGAGCATCCCACTGCCACGGTCTGGCAGAGCATCCCACTGCCCGGTCCAGCAGAGCATCCCACTGCAATCCGGCCAGAGCATCCCACTGCCCGGTCCAGCAGAGCATCCCGCTGCAATCCGGCCAGAGCATCCCACTGCCCGGTCCAGCAGAGCATCCCACTGCAATCCGGCCAGAGCATCCCACTGCCACGGTCCGGCAGAGCATCCCACTGCAATCCGGCCAGAGCATCCCACTGCCACGGTCCGGCAGAGCATCTCGCCGTGCCCTGGTAGAGCATCCCACCACCGTGGTCCGGCAGAGCATCCCACCGCCACCGCGCCCTGCCGCCGCTCAGAGAGGTATTCGTCTTCAACAAAAAACTAAATAATTCTGTAACGTACAGTAAAGCAGCAGGGACCAAACGCACACCCGAGTCAGCCCGGGGCTGACTTTTCAAGGGGTTCAACTTGGCCGCTATCACATCCCACCACCCTCTCGGCACCCCCGGGAGCCTTCCTCACCGGCTCTCCTCCTCCTCCTCCACCACACAGCTCTCCCTAACCGCAGGGCGGAAAGCCGGGACGCCAAAACTGCCTCCCCACCAGCCGGGAGGGTCTCTGCTGAGCTCGGGGGTGCCGGCGGCCGGATCCTGCTGCGGGGGGCGGTGCGGGACCCCCCGTCCGTCCCTCGGGGCTCCCTGGCAGCTCTGAGGTAGTTTGCACGTGTACGTTTCCAGCTCGCAGCACCTTCACGGTCTCCAAAAAAATTCATGATTAAAGAGCCTCTGGCTGGTTTCGCTCTGCTCTGGATCTCATCCACAATCACAAATGAGTTAAAAAAGAAATAAAATTAAGAAAAGAAAAACCAAAAACAAGACAAAAGGCTGATTCGATCGAATGGGGACGCATCTCTCTCCTCCCCACGCGCTGTCGATGCAGAGCCGCCATCGGGCATCCCGAATTAACTCTAGCCTTGAACGGTTATTGCCGAGCACCCGCTCCGAGGCCGCTTCCCAAGCGCCGGGTACCCGGCCCGTGGCCCCCCACCTCCGACCAGCAGACCAAAGCCTCCCAAGCTCAAGCACCGCTCGTTCCCGCTGCCCCCTCGCCGCTCCCGGCTCCCAAAGCAAATCCGAAGCCAAATCCTTCACCCTCCAGCTGGGAAAGCCGACAGCCGGACTCGGCACGGCACAACCCCAGCGGCCGCCGGGAGCCAGCGCGTTATGAGGATGCTTAAATATTTCCGTGCCCTCTCAGGAGAATACGTGTTTCACAGGATCACACCCATTTCATCCAAACAAAACAAAAGCTACAACGGAAAAAAGAAATTAAAAATGACTGAAAAAAAAAATCAGAACCTCTCTCAAAAAAAAAAAACACAAACCCCCTTGGTTATTAAATTCTCCGAAAACAAGAAAGTTCCAAAAATATCAAAGCCTATGTTGTGTGGACCAGCAGGGGACAGGGAGGGAAGACATACATCAATAAAAAGAAATTAAATTACAGAAATGTCTTCAACTGTCTTATAGCAAGTCTGCGTTTCTGATCCTTTTTTTTTTTTTTTTTCCAGAGTCTAAAAAACACTCAAAATAGTTGGAGCTAGAAATTTTAAAAGATTTTTTTTTTTCTGGCACTGATTAACTATCTGACTAACTTTTACTGCTTTTTTCTTGTTCTTTTTTTTTTTTTTTTATGCACTAAAAAAATAAAAACAAACCCAAAACCTAATGCCCAGGAAACATAAAATGTAGCTTAGAGGCAGTTTCTTTTCAATATTTACAATGGATTTTCCTCTAGTTTGACTCCGTAAAACCCTTCCACGCTCGTCAGCCGGGTCAGGCTGCAGGGAGGGAGCGCGGCCCCGGCGTCACTGCTGAGCCCACGGATGCTTTTAGTGGCCGAGAAAGTGTCCCGAGCTTGGAAGAGAAGAAACATTAGCTGGGATTTGGGGATTTTTTTTCCTTTTTCTCTCTTTTTCTCCAGCTGAATAGCAAAAGAAGACTCTGATAGCATTAAAAAGAGGCGAACCCCCAGACCCAAGTCTCTCCGTAGCGCGGTGGCGGCTCATTCCAGCGATGCTTTGCACGGGCTACGGCACCGAGGAGCCCCAAGTGCTTCCAAGACGTGAATTTGTTCATCCTCACACCAGCCCTGCGAGGTAGGAGAGCAGCATCACCCCGCCGGGGGGGAAACTGAGGCACGGAGAAGTGCTTTGCTTGCTTGCTTTCCTTGTTGCCCCATGGCAGGAGAGGCAGGGAGCAGCACGAGCTCTGCCTGCTCGCTGCCTGCCTGCCTGCAACTCCTCGCCGGCACGACCCAGTGGGCAGAAACCCGTTTTACCCCGCTCCCCGCTCCTGCCTGGAGGCTCCCTACGTCCCCCTGCCCCAACTTCCAAACTCCGCATCCCTCCTCACCCCACGGACAAGGATGTTTCCAGACAGCCGCCGACCCCCCGCAGGCCCCAGGATGGGGCAGGGCTGGGGCTGCTCCTTGCTCATGGAGGGGGGGAATAAAAAAAATAATTAAAAAAAAAACCAAATTATTTCTGCTAGGATAAAAACAAGGCAGAGAGGAGCCAATGGCACCGCTCAGCCCTCCGTGCGGAGGTTTCCCCTAAATTACCTTTTATTCTGGTGCAAAGAGAGCGGCTAGAGGAGCTACCGCGGGGCCGGGGATCCTTCCTGCTTGCTTTCGGGGTTCGCTAGAGCTTTTTTTTTCCTGCTTATTCATTCCAGGCCTGATCCAGGGCTCACTCGCGTCTCCTGCCACCCAGGCCAGCCGCGCCGGGGATCCCGCTTTATCCCGCTTTCACTCTTTCCAGCTCAGCTTGGCTCCGGAGAAAGATGGGAGATGCTTGGAGGCGTCTTCCTTACTGCAAATCACTTTATATAAATCATTTCCCTTGGGAAAACAAAGAGATTCCCCCCCAAAAAAAGCACCGATCGCTGCGACATTACAGCAGTGGGGCCAGCCTGGGGGGGGGAAGCATCAAAGATTTCCCTGAATCATCAGATTTTAGGTCAAGATCTTCTCACTGCAACAACCAGATGAACAGGACTGGGGGTGCTTGGGGTGGGATTTGGGTTTTTTGTTTTGTTTTGTTTTGTTTTTTTATCCCTCAATGATACAGTTTGAACCAGTTATCAAAAACGCTTGCTGTTGGAAAAGACAATTATAATCACCGATGTCTGAATACACTGTTCTGTGCAAGGCTGGAAAAAAAAAAGTAGAGAGCCAGAGATTTCAAGTAATAAGAAACCGTTTTTCCTAGGACAAATACCAGTCTTCCTTTAAAAAAAAAAAAAAAAAAAAATTAAAAAAATTGAGGAAAACCCCGCGGAAGCCCCTCTCCCACTGCCCCAAGGGGCAGGAGCTGCCGGCCGGGCACTGCCAGCCCTAATTTTGCTCCTTTGAACCCCAAATTCATGCAAAAAAAAAGGGTCAGCGCTTCCCTACCACCAGTGATGGGCCGGATCCTCCGCTCCCCCCCCGCCCCAAATTATCTCAGGGGGGAGGCGCGGGGCGGCGGGATGGGGACGGCAGCGCCCGCCGCTCCCAAATTCACTTTACCACCACCGAATTTTTTATATGTTTTTAACTAACATTCAAAAAAGGGTCTTTTTACTGCAGGTACGGTGAAAAATAGCAAGATGGGACTTTAAAAAAAACCCTGTGAACCTTTTAGAGCGGGCAGAGAGGTTCAGGCCCATCGGTCCTCAGGGTTGGATTCATCTTCTCTCTCCGCGATGTGCGTTTATATAAAAAAAAAATTGGCTCCTATTAATTTCTCTCTCTCTCCTTCTCACTTTTTTTTTTTTTTTTTTTTTTTTAATTGCTTATCCTCGGTAAAACGGAGGCAAATCTCTGTAAAATATTTAACAGCATCATAGTGGAGAAGATGGTTCGACGCTGCCTCCGTGGCAACACAGGAGGCCGATTCGTTTGGGTTCTGGGATGTACATAAATATATATATATGTATATATATATATGGCTTCCAAGTGTTTGAAAAAAAAAATCGCCTGAGCTGGTGCAGTTTAAATACCAGCAAACCCCATGTACCCCACTTTGCATAGTCAACGCTGCCTAGGAGTCCGTCCTCACATCCCCGGGAGTGGAAGATTTCTGATCCCAAAGCTCTTTAATAAGCTGATTTCTCGATGGAGCTGGATTGAGAAAGGCCTTTCAGCCAGTGGCGGGTTTTGGTTGGGTTTTTTTTAAATATAATTTAAAAAAAAAAAAAAAAAAGAAAGAAAAAAAGAAAGAAATTAAGTTTTGCCAATTGAAAAAGTTGGTGGGCTCCAATTTGTCCAAGGTCTCGAAGAGTCGCGACATCTGACAGCTCTTGTGTTGTGATGAAATTCATTAACTGGCTTGAAAAGGCCAAAACAAAAAAAAGCTGCTGCTGCCATCTTTTCCACTATGTCTGAAATTCCTGTCGTTCTCCATAGAGAGCTCATAACACTTGGTTACCTGCACATAACTCCTGGCTCATAAGAAATTATGAAACTTAACTTCTCTTTTCATTAAAAAAATAAAATATTCAAGACTATCAGCTTTTATATAAAATATCAGCAAGCCCAAAAAAAAAAAAAAAAAAAAAAAAATCAATTGCTGAGGTAACTTCATACCTTGAGGTAGCTTTTTTTTTTCTTTTCTCTTCTTTTTTTTTTTTTTTTCTTTTTTTTTTTTTTTTTTTCTCTCATTGCTCAAACACACAGCAATACCTGGCCTTCCCCCACATCTCCCTGTTGTTGCAATGGTTTCAAGGACAGTAACTGCTGCCGTGTTCCCTTATCGATGAACCACCCGCCTTCCCGATGCTGCATGAGCTGAACTGGAAGCCGGGTTTGGCTTTCGAGGATGCGGCCAGGAAAACGCCTGCTCGAGCGGGAGGGCTGGTCTCCACTTCGGAAAATAAACAGGTAAAAGCATCAGTGCGAGGTTTGTTCCAAATTCCCTCCTTTTAGCCTCAAATTGGCTCGCCCGGGGGTTGCTCCCCCGTCTCCTCCCACCAGGTGGGTGCGGGATCCGGCATCATCCCTCTCCCCCAGAATTAATCCCAATTTTGCTTTTCCACCCTGCCGCCCCAATTTGCAGGAAAAT
Organism: Platalea leucorodia; assembly: GCF_965183815.1. Classification (NCBI taxonomy): domain Eukaryota; kingdom Metazoa; phylum Chordata; class Aves; order Pelecaniformes; family Threskiornithidae; genus Platalea; species Platalea leucorodia. Next base: position 4,536,318 of record NC_138844.1, read on the forward strand.
CAGTGTAAATCCACATTTCGGTTGGATTTGCAGCAAAAAAACGCGGCACGAGGGCTCGGCCCCAGCCCCGCCGTGGAGACAAGACCTTCCCCTGCCTGGAAGAGGCGATGGCAGCAGTTACTGTCCCTTCCAAATATTCAATATTAAAAACAAATCATTAAAATATATCTAAAATATAAAATCCACATAAGAGTGACGGGAATCAGTAACCATATTACATTCGTTTGACGTATATATTTGGTATCGTCTCATGAGAACAGTTATTCTTACTGCAGAAAGGAGGGTGGTGGTTGGTGTGGTTTGGTTTTTTTTTTTTTAAATAATGGAAAAAATACCTTTATAAACTAGTAAAAATGTGCCAAATTTCAAGAATATTTTTTCCCCACCTAGAGAGATTTGGAGGGGGGGAATAAGACACAAATAGCCCCAGGGGAGTTCATGTGAGCTGGCACCTCCTCAGTTTGCTAATAAAAATATTCCCTGGGTTTTTGCTGGAAAAAAAAAAGGTATTCCCCCACAACTGAGCCCCCGGAGGCTCCGACAGGATTTTGGGGCACAAACCTCCTGCTCCGGGTGGGGAAAGCGAGGCCGAGGGCAGCTGGCAGAGGACGTGGCAAAGGAGTCAGGCACAGCACAGGCCCCGGGCGAGCGGCAGAGCCGAGTCCCCCGCGGCTGGGCATCCCTCCGCTGCTCCCCTCAACCCGCCGCCTCCCTCCGACCCCCCAAACCATTCTGCGTGCGTTTAGTTCCCATAATCTGATTACTAAAGAGATGAAGATTAATTCGATGTTTCCTACCAAGCAGGGGTTTCTTTGCTTTTTTTTTTTTTTTTTTTTTTTTTTTTTTTGGTGGTGGTTTATTGCTGTTGTTTGAAGGGAGGAGGGAAAAGCAAAAGCCCTTCCCTCGCCCTTTCCCTTCCCCGGACAGTTTGCCTCGTCTCTAGGACAGGTCGTCACCTCCGCAGCGGAGATCACTGAGAAAAATGGTCGCGTGTCCCACTTCTGCCGTTAATTCATAGGCTTCAAAAAAAAAAAAAAAAAAATTTAAAAAAAAAATTTTTTTTTTTTTAAACTAACCTAAAATGAAAAGAAACATTCAAACAACTGAAAGGAAAATTAAAAAAAAAAATCGTCCTGGAAAATAGAGGTGCTCTCCTGGCTTCTAAGGCTTTACAAGGCACTGCACTGCAGGCAGCGCGGGCAGGAGGAATCCTGCCCTCCCGCCCGCCGCTGGTTCGGAGACTGGAGCGGTGCAGAGCTCCCAAGGGACCCAAATCCACTTGGCGCTAAGGTGGGGGGTTTTATCTTTTTTCCCCCCCCCGCAATGGATCTCATTACCAACAGGGGTTGGTAAGAATCCACTGCAATTTCTCTTAAAAAAAAAAAAAAATTAAAATAGGAAAAAAACAAAAATTAAATGCTCCAAAAGGCTTAACGTCGCTCTGGGAATATCCACCAGCCGCGGGGAGGGAGGGAGGGAGGGGTCGGGGAGACGCAGCCGCCGGGCGCCCCGGCTGGGACAGGACCTCCAAAGGCTACTTAAATGAGAGGGCAAATGCTGCACCCGCGAGAGGGGACCCAGGGCCGCGGTGGCCACAGCTTCGCCGCACCGGCGTCCCTGGGCACCCGGCGCCGCGCCGGCCTCGGCAGAGCAGCCGGTTGGCCTGGCACGTTGCAGCACCTCTCGCTTCATTTAAGTAGCTGTCCTGGCACGTGGAGCTAAAAACAGATCTGATTTTTTTTTTTTACCCTAGCCATCTACCTTGGAAGCCAATCAAACTGCCTTTTAATCTCGATCGGTTAATGAAACAATTAGCATCTGTCTACGGTAACTGATTCCCAGCCACTCTTAAGCCCGGCATTGGCTTGTTCCGCTTTTCACGTTGGTGTCGGTGCTGCTCTTATTTCCTCCGCGCTTGCGTCTGGCCGCTCTGTCCCTTCTGGTGCTGCTGCTTCACCTGGGCCAGGATGTCTCGGATCTTGCGCTGAGCCATCTGCGGATAAGAGGAGCAAAGCAGGGAGCTGGGGGGGACCCCGGGGCCAGCGAGATCCCGGGGGCAAGGGAAACGGCTTTGCATGTCGTGAAAGATGCTACAGTGTTCAGCGGGGCTGGGTGAAGTTGCTCCTGGAGAGCCTTTCCTGCCCTATTTTTAGCGTGGTTTTCTCCAGAAGCTGGGTTTGGGAGGTGATGCTCTGCGTGTGCCCACACTCCCACAGCTCTACCTCCTTCCCCCACCGTCCCACACCTTCACCCCTGGCAAAGAGCACAGCTCACCGTCACCCACTTTTGCAAACACCACCAGCCAGGCGTGGAAAACACTTCCACGGGAGGATACACAGGTGGACACAACCCCATACGAGCCATCAGAGAATCCACCAGTGCCAGTGCAGGAGCTGCCAGGGCCGTACCTGGCTGGCATAGAAGTGCCCAATGATCTTCACGATGACCTGCTCGTTCTCGTCGGGGGTCTGGTCCCGCGGCACCACCACCTCCGCCGCCGTCAGGTTCTGCAGCTCGTTGACCTGTGGGGAAGGGGCAGAGACCACCCCGTCACACCCTGCGGGAAGGACGAGCCCCTCCGCGAAATCCCAGCCAGCCCACTGGGAAATCTGTCCCTGGGATGTCCCCAGGCACTGGCATGACGCAGCCACCCTCCCAGGGATGTCCCCCCCCAGGGTGCTCCCATCCAAGCATCGCTTCTGCTTACGGTTTTGCCCCCTTTGCCAATGACCCTGCCCGCGGCTGAGGCGGGGACCCGGATGTGCGTCTCCAGCTTCACTTCTTCCTTCGGTCCAAAGAAGTTTTCCTCCTTCAGCTTCCCGTAAATCCTGCCTTGCGCCTGCGGAGGGGAGGGAGCATCACCCAAGATGTCCTACCCCTGCGTGTCCCCACTGGCTCAGTGGGTCTCCATCCTCGGGACCCGGGATGGGACAGCATCCCATAAAATCCCAGTTCCCTCGGGTTCCAAACCAGCTCAGCCCCTGGGAGAGCTGATGCTGGGTTTACCCAGCTACAGACTGGGGGGCTCAAAATTAGGGTCACCACCCTGCTCCTCCCTTCCCGGCTCTGCGGGGCGGTGGAGAGGGACACCCAAAATTCCCCGCGGTGACGGCAGCGCAGGGGGAACCTTGAACTGAGCTTCCGGAGGGCCCGTGATGACGACCATGCGCACTTTGGAGTCCGGCGTCTCCGGGGGGGCAATCTGGAGGAGGGAGAGAGACAGCGGCTGCGGCGGGGAGCGGCACGGGCAGGGTGGCTGCCGTGCCCTCCCTCCCCTGTGCCGCAGGATTGGGCCCCCAGCCCGACCACCTGGGCTTTTCAGGTGGTTTCCCCAGCCAGAACAGCACCCGTTCAGCGGGTGCTGGCAGAGGGGGGCTCCCCATGGGGCAATCCTACCTTGATAGAGGCACTTGCAAACCGGGAGAGCTGCTTGATGTGCTGGCCCTTCTTGCCGATGATGGCACCAACCGCCTGCGCAGGGATGAAGACGTGCACGGTCTCCTGCTCCGGAGGCTGTGGGTACAGCGTCACCATTCAGGGTGCAGTGTCACCGTTCAGGGCTCAGTGCCACCACGGGGATCAGGGCTCCAAGCTCCCCCCCAAGCGATGCCCACACCTCTCCCAAGGGTGCAGGGCTGAGCCAGCACCAGACCCTGTGGGGTCTGAGCACCTTCTTCCCTCGCATTTGCAATAGTTTAAAACACCAGATCCCACACCCGCGCTGGACCTGAGCTGGCTGCTGACAGCACAGGGTGCTGCAGGCATAACCTTGACCATCGCAAGGGTCTTCTCCACCCAGGGGACGTCCCTGAGCTGGAAGCTGGAGCAGTTTGAGCCACGGGGTGTTCACTTACCATGAAGGAGCTGTACGGCGCGGCCCCGGAGACGCTGCTCGGCGGAGGAGGTACTGCGTTGGAGGAGGCAGGGAAGAGGCCAACCGCAGCCAGGTTAAGGCCAGGGATGAGGTGAGATTGCAACTGAGGGCGAGAGGAGAGAAATGCTCATTGCTTTTATCGGGGCATCCTCCTAGAGAACTCCCATCAGCTGAGACACAGGGCAGGACCGAGCCCCACTCACGCTCATGGCGGCCACGTCGTTCTCGTAGGCTTCCCTCACTTTCTTCATGATCTCCTGCTCCGCTTTGCAGCAGTTCTCGATGGAGCCCTTCACCGTGATGGTTCTTTCGGGGTTGTACAGAGTCAGGTCCTGCAAGCTGATGGGAAAGCCAGCGTCAGCACCGAGACCCTGCCCTGCCTGACCAGCGCTATGCCGGGTCCTCCAGGCCTTCTGACGGGTGCTGTTGGGGTGCCGGGGACACGGGGTGCCACTGCCACCATGTACTAGGACTGCCTAGTCCCTGTCAGAGCAGGGACCAGCATCATGGTTGGCACTGGGAAGCCCACTCTGCCTTCACCCAAAAACATGGCTTAAGAGTAAAACCCCAGTCCTGGCCATCAAACCAGCCTGTCCTGAGCTCCGCAGCCCTGCAGGGATGGGGAAAGGACACCGAAGGGACAGGGAGGGGACACCGAAGGGACGGGGAGGGGAACACAGAAAATATAAACCCAAGATTTTTCGAGCTTTGGGGATTAAAGCACCCACGCCACAGGCTGGTTTCTCAGCTGACGGGCAGGCGTCTCTGCCCCCTCATCACATCACCCGCCTCCTCCTCCTCCTCCTCCCCATCCACCCCGGCCTGAGGAAGGTCTGCCCTGGTTTCCCCAAAGGGAGTGAGGAGCCTTACGATGAGATGGTGATTTTTGTCTCTGTGTCCTGCTCCACTTTCTTCAAGTTTCGCCCTTCTTTGCCGATCAGGCGCCCCACAAAGTTGTTATGGGCCAAGATTTTCAGAGGCACTTCATCAGCTCTTGAGAGAGGAATGGGGAAAAACCAACATGAAGGATTACTGCAGCCAGAAGAGGAGGGATTTGGTACAGAGGGATGGGAGAAGCTCAAGTCCCCTCGCTTGGAGTCCCTGGGTCCCCAAACCAAAGCTCCTGCACAGACGGGAGCATCACACAGCTCCGGGCGTTAGGATGGTGCCACAGCCCAGTGAAGAGCACAGATGGGACACGCATGCACAGAAAGGCAGGGGGAAACCTTACGTCTTGGTGTCCTTCGCCTCCTTCTGCATGATCTCCAAAATCATCTTGCAGGCAGCGGAGCAGCCCTCGGGGGTGGAGTGGATGCTGATGGCTTTTTCTGCGGCTCCCGCATTTTCTTTCCGGTGCACATCGATCCTGCAAGCACGGGATGGGCGCTGGGGCGGGGGAAGCGGCTCTGCAGCTTCCCGGCAGCACGAGTGCGGGCTGCTCCGCTCCCCAGGAACCGCCTGGAGCTCACGCTCGACTGTAAGGTTATATGCACCCAGGGAAGGCAAGAGGAGTTAATTCTGGGCTCAATACTCAACATGGAAGCAGCGGCTAGAAGCTCAAATCACAGAAATCCAAATAAGGCATCAGCATCTATTTATTTTAAGCAACAGGAGTGATTAAGTGGTGGAACAAGCACGTGCCTGGGGGACAGGATGAGCTGTCCATGACTTCACGTCTTAGATAAAGCCTTCCTTGGGGGACAAGAGCTGTAGCCAACATAAGCTCAGGGGCCAAATGCAAGAGCAGGCGGGTGAAGCTCAGCAAGCTCGTGCTAAATGAGACCGGCTGAAGCAGCGACCTCGACGCGCGCCTTCCTGGGTCCCGTCCCAGCCAGGGCGGCCCTGGCAAAGGGAGACATGTGGGGAGGTGCAGCCAGAAAGCCTGGCTGGGGAAGGGCATGGGAAGGTGGCTCCTGGACACACTGTCCTGCACGGCAGAAGAGCTGGAGGGGGCCTCTAATAGCCCATTCCCCCAAAAAAAAAGAAATCCAGCCTCATATATCACTGCAGACTACTCGGCTCAACAAGGTGCAAACCGGCTCGTGGGAGAACGGACTCACTTGGACTGCGTCTGCTTGGTGATGTTCCTGATGGTGGCCCCTTCCTTGCCGATGATGGCACCCACATATTGGGTGGGCACCAGGAGGCGGAGGGGGATATCCACTGGCTGCTGCTTGACCGGAGCCCCCGCGGAGACGGGGGAGCCCTGCCTGGGAGCACCACGCGCCCCAAAGCCGCCCCGCCGCCCGTTCTCCGGCCCTTGCACGGACTGCTCGTCGGGGATGTAGGAGACCTTCAGCGCGTGGTTCTCCAGCTGGTGCCCGTTCAGCTTCATGATGGCTCTGGAAGGGGAGAAGGCATTGGGGTGGGGGTCCCTCCTGGCACAGCCCCATGCAGAGCAGCAGCGCACCAGCTCGACCCAAACCACGCCAAGCCCTCCCTGATGTTAACGCCTGGCGAGGAAGCACCAGGAGGGGGGAAGGAGATGTCACCGATGCCATGGGGACCTGGCAGGACTTTCCACCCAGCCTGGACGAGCCAAAATACTTTAAGAGGAACCTCTCCGAGCACTCAGGGGAGGGGATGGGAGCAATGGGTGCAGGGCAGGATCATGCAGGGAGCAATTCCCACGTCTCCTCCGCCTTGTGATTTTTGGCTGATATTTCGAATCCCTCTCCCGGCAGGACTTCAGGGACTGCAAGAGCTGAAAGCTGTCGATAGATGGGGCTGGCAGCAAGAGCAAAGCGATGGCTTTGGCCACTGCTCTCCGCAGCTCCTTCAAACCTCCCTGGCTTTCTACAGAGAAAACCAAAACTGCAGCTCTCCAGAAAGTGGTCAGTGACTCAACTCGTGCAAAAAAAACCAAAACCAACCCACCCAAAAACCCCTAAAACTAGCTGAACAGAGACTTTTCCTGCTAGCAGCCCCGTCCCTGCAGCATGCAAAGGGACCAGAGAAAGGTGCTTGATGAAGAACACGCATCCCCGATGGAGGAAAAAGCAAGGGAGAAGGGCTGCAGATCTGAGAGCAAAACTACTTGCACAAAACTCTTTTGCTGGGTGCTTCCCAGTGAAAGAAACCCAAAACATTTCACCTTATGGGGTGCAAAGCGCAGGGCTGGTGTGGATGGACAAGGGAGAGGAGGACAAACTGGGAGCGTTCCCCTTGCCGGGCTCCACGGCCGAACCCTGCCCCATGTTATTACAGAAAGTAAAACAAGGCTGCAGTTCCCCCATGAAGGTTTGTTGCGGCCACGCATGCGACCGCAGCAAATTCACGGTGGCCACGGGTTTGACAGCTGAAGTAGTACCAGCCAGGCGGCCATTTGGAAGCTGGCGCTTCGGCGGAGTGACCACAGGCAACATCCCCAGGGACGGCGGCACAGCCGCGGTGGCCACACGTGAGACATGCCCGCCTCGGTGACGGAAACCTTCCCGGATAAAAAAACTATCAATCAATCCCTGCACTCCTCCAGGCTGCCCTCCAAGGAAAGTGCTGATCCCATCCCTTTTCCAGCTTTCCAGAGCCCTTTGTCGGGACAAAAGGAAAGTGAAATAAACAGCGGTGAAAACGCAATTAATTTTCCATTTGCATTTAGTGCAAAGCCTGATCTTCCCCGGGCAGGACAGGGAATGGAGCTGCAAGTCCCCCAGTGACACGGCCATCAGCCAGAGAGGACACATGTTGCCTGACGCCTACCAGCTCCTATGATATTTGGTCTTATTATTACTTTTTCTGGAGACATAACTCCGGAAATCATGTAAGTACAAGAAAATCTCTACTTTTCCTTAAGTAAAAAGTTGTGTTTTTACTCTCTGAACTGCAGAGAAAAGCCTAAAAACATGGATGTCCTCTGAAGGGCTTTCATCTGAAGGTGAAGGAAAAAAAAAATCGGAGTTCTGGGGGGTTTCCTCAAAGATTTGCTGCATTTTTAGCCAAAATTTAGGAATTTGGGGGTAATCTGACTCCCAGCACTGGAAATCCTGTTTTCTGCAAGCGGGGAAGGGGATGGAGCCGCAGCAGGGAGGGCAGCCCGTGCTCCGGGGGGACGTGGGGCACTTACTGCCTGGTCTGCTCCCGGTTGGCGTAGGTGACGTTGACAACGGCGGTCTCGCTGTCCGTGTTCACTGCGAGCAAGAGAGGCCCAAATTAGAGAGGCAGCGCGAACACCAAAGCCCCCCGAAAAGCGGAGAATCCCTGCTCAGACAAGTCTCCCCTCGGACAATTCCCCCCCGGGGCTCCCCAGGGATTTGCAAACGTTTTCTCCTGGAAGGGAGAAGAGTGTCCAAGGGCTCGGGCCACGCTGGGACTCATCCTGAGCAGCACAGACCCTCCTGCCTTATTTAGAGGATCCCGATACCCCATTGCGCTCTGCAGCAAAGCAACCAAAGCCAATTCCATCCTGCTGTCCCTTGACAGAGCCCAGGGACAGTCCCAGGAGCTCCTCCGAGCCCTCCCTTCCATTTCTAGGAGGGTTATGGTAACTCCATTCTCATTAAACATCCCGGGGGCAATATTAAACCTCCTATCTCAACTGATCGCCATTAGAGGCTGAGATAAAACCTGCCGAGTGGAGACAGCTAGTCCCCGGCCAGCCTCGGGAGAGCATCCCGCACCTTCCCCCGGAGCGGCTGCTGGGGGGTACCCACGGGTGCGGGGGGAACGATGCCGACCCAGCACCCGATGCAGGGACACCCACGTGTGCTGCCCAAAGCCACTGCACGGGACTCGTCTTTTAGCAATAGGGAGCAAAAAATAGCCCCAGCAACCAGGCTGAGACCTCTTGACATCTTTAGCCGTGGCTTCTGCTGACAAAGGAAAAACGCGTGTCTGTCCTCACCCTCCTTCCCCCCTAAAATAGCTGGGGCAGAAAATATCTTAAATATAGCTTCTTTTTTTCAGTCCTACCTTGCTCGCAGTTTTCTACGGTGCCATACTGGGCTAGCAAACCATCCAGAACCTGGAAAAGGGAGGAAAAAAAAAAAAAAACACTTTACGCTGGGACTGTCAGGACAGACCAGGGAAATAAAGTCAATCAATAAAGGCAGCTTTCTAGTCATTAAGATTTCACAAGCAATTAGGAGAAGGAAGCTCCTGCCTGCCCCGGGCCGCTGGACCAAGGGGCCTCAGGGCCAGCTGGGGCCGGGAGAGAAGCGTCAGGGAAAAGTCCCGGCAGTCGGCGGGAAGAAAGGATCCATTTTGTTCCTTATACAACAGATAAATCATATAACCCTGTTATTAATGGGGATTTTGTTGGTGTAGCTTACATTGCTTCTGCCAGTTGAATTTACTCCCGTAATGGAAGAGGAATAAGCTATGTGGATGCAAGGATCTAGTATAATTAGACCTAATTAACAACAAAGAAAAGGATAGATCAACTTTAATCCCAAATACAGAAACCTGGGGGGGAAATTAGTCCTTAAATCTGATCTGCATTTCTCCACTTGCTCCTCTTACCTCCCATCGCAGCTGGGGTGGGATGTTTCGGATTTGAATTTTCCGGCTCCTGAAATAAATGAAAAGCAATTAAAAAGCAGATTTGGTGTCTGAAACGCGGCCATCTTGCCTTGAAGTGTTGCACGTTGACGTATCTAATCAAGTTTTGCATTTCCATACACTACCCGGGGTTTCTGATGGCTTTTGGCTAATTACACCCAGCCCGGTCGGTGCTGGATTTACGCTGGGAGCTTCATCGAGAACAAGATGCCAAAACCCACCCCGACCCTTCGGCCCTGGCTGGAGCCCTAACGTGGGCACGGCTGGAAAGGCAGAGAGTTTTGCCAGATTAAATAGAAGGATTAGAAAGCCAAAAGGGAGTTGTGCACTCATGTAACCTGCCCTCCTGCACCGAGGGACGACCCTCGGGATGCCACCAGCCGCCGGCGGGACCCGCTGGAGCATCACCACCACATCCAAAAACCCGGCTGAACTTTAACCGGGGAGATCAAGGCATGGGCATCCCAGCTCCACCACCCAAGATGGTCTCAGGCTGCTTCTCCACTCACGTTTTTGGCTCTTCCTAACCTCACTTTTCCTAAAATAGAAACCCTTTTTTTCATTCCAATGCCAAATTTACCCCGGGGGTGCTGTTGTCCCCCCCGCCCGCCCCTCGCCCTGCAGCTGCCGTAAGCAGCTGAGAGCGGCCGCAGGCTTGTCGGGTGGCTCCGGCACCAGCGTGCAGCCACGCCGCTGCGGCTGCTGGCACCCCGACGTGCTGCTGGACACCCCAAGAGCCCCCACCTAAAGGCAATGACACCTTTAGGTGTCAATCCCACTTTTAGGTGCCCAGCGCTTTGAAGGATGCAGCTTTGTGGGTGCGACCCATATAGGAACAGTGCCAACCCCCCATGGATGGCTGGTCCCCCCCGTTGGCCTCTTTTTCTCAGGAATAACCAAAACCACTGAATTTTAAGATGCCTAAAGAAAAGGAAGATAAATGCCACAACCATGGCAGGCAGCTCAGCGCTCACAGCACTATATTGAGCAAATACCCTCAGACCTGCTCATCACAGACCCAGGCTTCAAATTCAGAGTATTTATGAACGCATGAAATAATCCAAAAAAGGAGAGAAAATGAGATTCCAGATCCTTATCTTCTAATTACACAACTTCAGAAGGTGGCTCAGCTCATTTGTCAATGAGAAGAAATCTCAGCGTGACCCAGCCCGAAGGACTCGGCAGGATTGAGGCACACAGGTAAGGATTCCTCCGCAGCCCCTGCATCCTGTGAGGTGAGAGCAGCTGCCTCGAGCATCCCCTCCGATCCGTGCTGCCGACGCAGACCCACACACATCAAAATCCCCAAACAGTTGGTTTCAAAGAAAATCAGAACTGATGTTACCCAAAGTCGCCAAAGATATCCCAAAGATTCAGACCGGAGGGATGGGATGGCCAGATTTGAGGCTGCTCTCCCCTCTAAAAGTCAAAATTAAGCACAAAAAAATAATTCTGTGCTCCCATCAGCTCAACCACCGGGAAGGTTCCAAAAAACCAAATTTTGTCACTTCTACAGATGCAAACTGGGTGGATGGGGAAAAAGAAACCAACCCAACCCTTAAAATTGCAGTGTGTTGTGGGGGGCTGCGGGAAGCAAAGCAGGGGAGCATGCTCTGAAACCAGACCTCTCGTTTACATGCTAATCCGCATCCCAAAATGAATGGGAGAGAGATTAAGAAATGCAGAATGCGAAGAATGTCACAGTCCAGGGAGGGTCGAAAGGATTTGAAGTGATAGAGGAAACCCCGTAGGTCTCCCACTGCCCACCCCTGCCACGGAAACTTCTTCAGATAGCTACAAGCATCTGCACGGGCAGAGCATGTGTTCTGCACATACGTGACCAGAATCAAATGGGCTATGGAGAGAAAAGAGCCATTTATGTCCTCACACTGTAATTCTGCTGGTGGCACCTAATTGTCTCCCCCTAAAAAAAAATAAAATAAAATAAAATAAAAGAATCGGATCTCCTTTGCCGAGCTTGCCGGAGCGCCTGCCCAGGCAGAGCATCGCCCGCATCCGCACCAGCCGGGCAAGGCGAGGGGGCTGCTCTGTCCCTCACCGGGGCTGCTGCGCTTTTATTAATATGTTAATTAACCGGTAATTCCTCCCATCGCGACCACGCCACCAGGATTATTTGCTGCTCCTAACGGCCGCCATCGCTGACAGATATTAAATCCCCACGAGGCCACGCTTGGAGGGAGAGATGGGTCTGTTATCAGCCCAACCCGGTGAGCTGCACAGAGCAGAGCGGGATCCCACGAAATCCCGGGATGAGCCAGCACTCCGAATACTTGACTCCTGGCCCATCTCCATCGGTGCCCATCCCGCCCCAGGCAGGGTGGAATCGGGGCCGCATCCATCAGCCCTTCAGCGAGGTCTGGCTCGACACGGAGTTGCCCCATGGCGGGTGGAAACCTCCCCCTCCGATGAGCAGCCCCTGCTCGAATCCGGCTCCGTCCGAGCGCTCGGCAGCGGCTCTGGTTAGAATTACAGAGGAAGTTGTGAATAAATAAACCCCGCTATTTGCTTTGCTAGAAGCAGGTCCCGCTGTATTTAAATCCTCGTCGCGAAATGCCACTCTTCGCACCACGAAATGCGACTGCCCGGTTCTGCCCGCTCCCGCCTCCGTGCCGAGCAGAGCTTTACTCCAAATAAATAACTCCGCGAGACGGCGATTCCCTGGCTTTTTATTCATCATGTGCCAAAGGCGGGAGCTCCTCCCTCCCGCGCCGCTGAAGGGCTCTCGCAACCTCTGCTCGCCCGACCTCGGCTGCCAGCCGGGACTGGTGCTCGTGCCCCTCGGGCGGGCAGGAACCACGGACCAGCCCCGGCATCTCCAGCCCGCGGGAGAAGGCAACAGCTCTGCCGGACACCGCTCACCTTATGCCAAAGGCAGGAGCTTCCCAAATCCTTAGGGTGAGCCAGAGCAGACTGATCGACCTGGTAAAAAAATGTCTATTTGCAGATTTGGATGGTTTCTGCCCAGGTGCTGGTGGCTTTTTTTAATTTAAAAAGAAAAAAGAAAAAAATTGCGGGTGGAGAGAGGAGGGCAAACAGCTGCAGGGCTGTAAGGGGAGAGGAACCACAGGTCCCAGGGACGGATCCCAGTGGCAGCAGCGTCCTGCTCCGTGCCGACGGTGCTATTTGTGATAACAGGATTTTAGCATCCCACTACATCCGTCCTTCAGCCCTCGAAAACCTGCCAACGCGCCCGGCAGCCCTGTGCGGATCTGCTGGCTCTCCTGCAGAACCGGGAGGCAAAATGAGACCTTTGAAATCCTATGACGTTCTCAGTAAACCCTCCCCAGCCGTGGGTTGGGCTCACTGGGAAAAAAAACCACCCACCCTGATGCAACCAGCCTATAATGGGAGGTCGCGATGGGACCCACATCACGGAGCCACGCCGCAGATGAGCATCTTGGGTCAGTCCCTCGTTACCCCCGAGCAGTGGAAGCACCAAGACCTGCTCCATCAAGGGCTTTCCTCGGGTTGTCCTTCAGCCAGCTCTTTAAAGAGCTCAACACACCAACAGGTTAAACTTCACCGGGGGGAAAGGCAAAGAGCCATGGAGGATCCTGCAATATCCAGGTACCATGGAGATTTCTCACCCTCTCGCACTGTGCCCATCGATACCGTGTGGGTCAAACCCAAAACGTGCCTGGAGGAATCCCTTCTCCAGAAGGGAGAAACCGAGGTGAAATGGGAAAAAGTGGCAGCAAAGGAAAGCCCCGTTTGTTCAGAAAACACCCACTGCTGGTCTCCGACAGCCCCAGCGCCAGCTGGAAACCGCTCTGTGTCCCTAACGCACCCAGAGCCCTCCCAGCCCACGCAGCATCGCTGGCTCTCGGTGCCGCATCGGCAGCCGCAGCCTCGGAGCCGCGCAGCCTCGGGTGCCCAGGGCACATCGGCAGCACAAACGGACTGGTACCCGCTGCAACCTCTGAAGAAAACCCTGATCACTCAGGCAGGCAGAATCACCACTAAGAATCCCAAATTAGGTTTGGGGGTTTGTTTTTGTTTTGGTTTGGGTTTTTTTTGTTTGTTTGTTTGGGGTTTTAATTTTTAAACCTCACTGGGAAACATCCAAACGCAGATTCAGCCATCGGGATCCCTCTTCTCTCACCCCTGGACGCATCCCCAGAGATTGCCTTCAAGAGGGTGGCCAGAGCCTCCCACTTAATTAAGAATCTGCTGGTAATTCCCCGGAGTGGACTGGCACAGTGACGGTGGTGGCAGGGACCCAAGAAAGGGGCACTAGCTAGTTAGGAGCAGCCGGCCTGGCCAGGGGCCAGCGGGAGGCTGGGGCTGGCCGCCGCAAGCCGGAGCCGACGGCAAAGCAGCACCAGCACAGCCCAACCTCGCTCGAGGGTTCCCCTCCCTTTTGCATTGAGCCCCGCGTGGGGTTTTCGAGGTGATGTTTTGGGGGGGCAGAGCCGCTCCTTGCCCCATCGCCAGCACGGGCGCATCCCTGCCGCCAGTGAGGAGCCCCAGCGAGACTTACTGTCACCTCCTCCCAATAAAGTTTTGGCCACAGGGTCCACCCACAGTCGGTCCACAGGAGCGCGAAAAAGCTGGAGGGGCGTTCGGAGGCGAGCGTTGTTGCACCTACAGCCGCTGAGTGGGTGGGCAGCGGAGCTTGGGATAAAACCCGCATCTCCCCATCGCACCCCGCAGATGTGCCTCCTTCCCCTGCCCCGCGGCACACGGAGCCTCACGGTGCAGCCAGGGGCTCGCCAAAGGACCGGGGTTATTTTACCAGCAGGATTCAGCCCTGAGCATCACCAGCCGCACGGAGGCAGCTGGCGGGATCGGTGTGGTGGGCGCAGGGAAGGAGAGGAGGACAGAGGGCGCAGGACGCTCAGGTCACCCCAACTATTGACTTCTGAGCGTTTAGCCCCAGACAACATTCCCTGTGATCTGCAGGTAACAGACACTCACAACCACCTGCATTACCGGAGCACGATGCTCTACCAGGCTCATCTTTAGGGGGCAACAACAACCCCCTGCACAGGGGTTACCCCAACGAGTGAAACAGCCCCACGGCGTGGCTATTTCCAGCACAGCCAGCCCCACGGATTTCCTTCCTCTTCCCCCACTGGTCCAGGTTTTGTCCTGACAACTCGATTTCTCTTTAGCCCCAAAGCAAGGGGCTGATTCAGTGAACGTCTGCTAGAGAAAGGGCCAAGGCCGAGCACCCCGGCAGGAGCTGCTGGTCCTCTGCCCCCCATCTCTCTGCATCAGGGTGCCAGCAGCAGCGGATCGGGCTCTGCAGTCACACATACACCAGACGCACCTTCTGTGGGATGGTGGCTACAGCATCTCTCCTCTATCCAGCACCTCCTGGACCTTCTCCATCCCCCACCATGTATTTCTCAAAGCGGAGGTGACTAATGGCACCAAGACACTGAAGGACCAAGCTCTGGGCTCTCCCCAACCCCAAGCACCGACCCTGTCCCAGCCATCTCCTACCGAAACCATTTATGCAGCTCCTCGGGGCAGGAGGAGGACGGCCAAAGCCAGAGACATGGGGAGACCCACTAGAACTGAACAACATTAATGATGGCTTTTCAATCAAATGCAAATGTTATGCAAATTTGGGGGCTGAAAACACAGTGCATCCCTGATTCAATTAACAGCATTTCATTTATCTAGTTAGGCTTTGATTCAGGAAAGCACTTAATCCTGTGCTTAATGTGTTGTTGTTGTTGTTTTTTAATGTTTTAAACATTTTTAAATAGGAAAATGTGGTTGCTAAGACACAAACGTTGCCAGGGGGACTCGGAGAAAAGTTGTAGCTGAAATTACTTGCTTTTCCCTTATAAATTGATAGGCTTTCAATTTGCCGGCATCTCCATGAAGCAGGAATATTATCCCTATACTCCCTTCATTGACAAGGAAACACAAGCACAAAAAGGGAGATACCTGCTGGAAGCCCACAGCAGATCCCTACCACACCTCTGAGCACAACCCAGCGCCGTCCGCCCCCTCGGACGGGATCAGCCTCCAGGTTTTAGCCACTTCGCCTGTGATTTGCCACCTTTCGCGTTGCCCTGCAAGCCAACACATCTCTCTGCTTCCCCACGTGCTGGTCGGTTGTTGTACTATTAAACCCACCGACACATGGACTTCCCAGCAGGACCAGGCACGCGAGATCCTTGCTGGAAGCGCTCACACATGGGCAAGGCAGGAAAAAAACCACATACCAAATTCACCAGATGATGCTTGAGCAAGGCCAGAGATCCTAATTCCCTCCTCAAATGCAGCATTGCTAAGGTTTGAGTCATACTTAAGCAGAGACAGATATTTGAATTTTTTTCTGAATCCAGACCTCGTGACCCAGCTCCTCACGGAAGTGCAGCAGGTCCAGGTTGAACTTTCGGGGCCTTTGTGGTTTGGAAGAAAAACCTCAATGTGGGAATGGGGAGGAACCATGGAAAAGTCTTCCCCTGAGTTTGCAAAGAGCCTAAAACCAGAGCTCTGAGATTTGGAAGCATCGTATTTGTTTTGAGCATTAACGCCGCAATGTCAAACATCAAGAATATTCATTTTGAGCATATAAGTAAAA
This sequence comes from Platalea leucorodia, assembly GCF_965183815.1. NCBI lineage: Eukaryota > Metazoa > Chordata > Aves > Pelecaniformes > Threskiornithidae > Platalea > Platalea leucorodia. The sequence goes on from NC_138844.1 coordinate 4,552,253, forward strand.
AAATGCAGACCTGGGCTAGTATTTCCTAAAGGTTGGAGGGTGAGCCCTAAATTAAGGGTGTTTTTTTACAGCACTGAATTTTTCTGCTAGCATTAAGGTCATCACTGCCCTCTCCTGGTCATGCCGCTCCCCAGCACCGGTCCCCCCACTGCAGCATTGCCCAGGCCCCCTGTACCCCTCTTGTGCCCCTGAAGCTGCTGATGGCTGCTCGTGCAGCTGAAGCTGCTGATTGAGGTGGGTTTGGACTAGGACCTGGGCTGCGATATGGGGCAGGTCGGGCCAGGCATAGTCCCACAGAGCAAGAAAAGAAGTGGTAGAACCCATCAAAATGCCCCCGAACGTGCTACAGTTGAGCAGGATGCAGCAGGGATGGAATGGGAAAGGAGAAGAGCATCCCTTTTCTTGTCCTGAAAAGGGACCCAGTTTGCAGCCTGCTCAGGAAACACCGATTTAAACAATGAATTTTCCATATTGCCCATAAATAAAAAGCAAAGGTCTCCCAGAGAACCAACCCCCTGCCTCCAAAACACCTTCTCCCACCAGACCTCAACTTTACGTCACCAGTGCAACAAACTCTAACTTAACTCTTAAACTCTAACACCCTTTCTTCTAAAAGCATCTTGTGTTATTTCAAGCCGCTATCTTCCTTCCTTCCAGCCCCAGTGACCTGCTTGCTCTCATATCCTAAATCTTCACAAAGAAACAACTTCTCTATAAACCGCACGCCAGTGAAAAGTCTCCGTGGCCACAGTGGTTGCTCTTCGCTGGGGGACCCAGCCAAGGCAAGAGAGGAGAGTCCCAGCCGCACGTGTGCGACAGCAAAGCCAGAGCTGCGGGGTGGCTGACGGGAAAGAGATTTGCAGGTGGAATAAAAGGAAGAGGAGGCTGAGAAAGAAATGTGCAAATATGTATCATGACAGGATTAAAGCAATAGCGGCAGAAAGAAAAGCAGAGAGAAAACCGGGCTCATCCTTTGAAGAGAAACGATCCAAGAGGCCCCTCCTGAGGAGATCAGGCCAAGCCAACAGAGATCAGGCCAAGCCAACAGAGACATTTGGCTTCTTGCAGTTGGAGGGACCCAGAAGTCAACCGGCCATGGGATTTCGGAGAAACACGGACACATCCTCCACACCAGACTCTCATACAGACCCACTCGCCTTGGCTAGCAGTTATCTCTGGCAAGCAAGCATGACATGATTAATCCTTTCCATCAATCATCTCAGCAACCAGAATTTGATCTTGGGCTAATAAATCTGTCTAATTGGTTTCTCCCCATTAGCTCTTTTTCGGAACCACTTTGTACACAGAGAATCACGCCTAATAATTGATGAGATTTTTTCAGGGAGCTGCCAAGAATGAGAAGTTGTCCGTGAGCATCCCTTTGAAAGCCTTGGAGAACTCATTCCCGTTTTTAGAAAAGCTCCTGCATCTTGGGTACCGAAGGAAGGGACTGGTTGATGCCCAGAGCTGGGGAAAATGCTCTGTCTTATAATTCCTCCTCTATTAAACTGCTGCGCTACCTTTCCACTCCTCGTTTTCCCCACTGATCCCAGGTAGATGGTGCTGGCATGGAGCACACGCCCCATCCACCCAGCCAAGCGCCAGCCTCTGAGAGGAGTCAATACCTCGGTGTTTCAAAAGATGCAAGAAATCTGAAAGAAATCTCAAAAGCCCTTATCCTCAACTTGCCCAGAGGAAGACTCTAATCATCCCCCAGACTTCTGCAGTTAGTCCTTGCCAAAGCCAATACATCAAGTATCTGCGGACAGGACAAGTTTAACAGTAAGTAATAGAGAGGAAAGATGGATGAGTTTTATACAATGCATCCATTTTGCATTATCTTTCCATTCTAATTTGCTGGCAGCTTGCCACATATTGAAAGGCTCTTTCTGATGCTCTGAACATGCCCCAAAGCCAAGCCCAGCTAAACTCAGTGGGTTCCCACAACCAGCAACCCAACCCCAAACCTCAACGGGCCACGCTGCCTCTGACAAACGGGTGGCAGTTAACACACCAGTGCCCTCCCAGCCACCTCCAGCCGCGGGGCAGCTCGGTCCCACTGAGACCCAGCAGCCCGCGAGACACGGTGAGGGATTTTCATCCCTCAAGAAAAATCTAAAATTTCAATCCTCAAACGGACCCTAATCAAACCTGACCCCCAAGCTGGCACTGGCTGGACTACGAACATGCCAGCAGATGTGATGTTTAAAGGCAAATTTTCTTGGAGACCATTACACGTGGAGGGGCAGCAGCAGCGGGACTTGCTCCTTGCCCCATCTCTTACCCATGGACCTCGAAGCACTTCTGAGACCATCACTTCAGAGCACTGCACAACGCAACAAACTCTAAGGCAGCCGGGCAAGGGAGCACGCAGCATCAGCTGCGCGTCCTCAAAGCGTCGAAGGGAGCACTGCCAACTCCGCACGGCTGTTAGCTCCCCTCCGCCGATATAAAAACCTGAATAAAAGCACACACGAGATAAAATATATTCTGCATTTTGGTGCATCCTGCACATTTCAGAGCATTTTCCTTCACCCACCAGGGCCGACTTTGAATAGAAAGGGTCCTAAATGTGCATTCTCACTCAGCCACCTGCCTCCAGGAGCTACGACATCAGCCACCGACACAGGAGATGCCTCAGTCCACCAGGTCTCCTGCCATCCTCCCCCCAGTCCAACAACGCATCAAATAAAAGCTCAGACGGCGTGAAACCCACAGCGTGGTCACACCAGCTCCCGCTCATTACTGCCTTCGTTAGGGTGCTGGGGATGGGGTTTCAGCAGGCAGCTGGGTGCCACTCATGGACCTCTCGCCCACTTCTCCTTGCCACGAGAGGGCACCTCTGCCCTCCTCCAATGCCCAGGACACATTTCTAACTGGTTTCCAGTGGCTCTGGTGGTGCTATGGGCTCAGGGATGCTTTGAGATGAGTTCAGGCTTCACAAAGCAGCCAAGTGTGGCTTCAGGCAGCTCCCACGCAGTCAGCGTCAGTGGGAACCCCAAACCCCATCAGCACATGCTCTCGGGTTGGTCTTAGACCGCTCTAATTTCTCAATAATTAAGCATCGTTACCAGGGTGATTGGCAGGTGTCAGTCAGAAACTTTTCATATAATTTTGCCTACAGAAAGTGGCCACGGACATCTCTTTATTCTGTATTTCCAGCCCTCCTAGACAGTGGGGTACTGGCTTCTTACTGGAGATCTTACAGACCCCAAGGGCGTGGAGCACTTCGAGCAGGGGAAACAAGGAAGGATTTAAGGCCGAGGGGAGCTGCAAGGATTCAGGGCCCCGACAACTCCAGACGCACAAGCACACGCCAGCCCCGGCGCGAGAAAGGAAGAGGAAACGAAATCGCTTGTGACTCCTGAGGGTTTTTCTGATTGAGGTCTGTGTCGGGAGGAGGCGGCGGTGGCAACGCGGGGACCGGCGGCTTTGAGGGCTGCTCCGCTGCGAGGTTACAGCGCCGGAGAGCGGCACGGTGCCACGGACCCTCGCGCCTGGCAGGTACAGATTTGTCAAATAGGACTGGATCAAAAATCGATATAAGAGCGTCTCCGTGCGGGGCTCTGTGCCAGTGGCAGCGAGCCTGTTTTAAGCCAAATCAGGTTGAACCAGTGCAGCAATTGCACGCAGACAAGCCCTCCAAGATCAAAGCGGACTCGTAAAGGGAGAATCCAGAAGTTACAACATGGATTATGCTATCTTACGAACTTAATTCAAGGGTGGAGACCCTTTTGCCAAAACTCAAGTTAAAACCCGCGATGACGTACTCAGACTTGCCAGTCCTCCCAGTTTGGGTGGGAAGGTGGCGGAGGGGGGTGTTCAGACCTCCAGCAAACTGAGCTGTGAGCAGCATGCTTGTCCCCACCGCGTCGGAGACATATCGCAGCCCAGATTCCAGACAGGAGCTCCCAAAGCCCCTTCTAGCCCTGGCACCAGCATCGGCGGGTCCAGGCAAGGACAACACAAAGATCTGCGGCAGGTTTGGTATTGCAGCCGGGGCTGCGGCTGAGCCCCAGCGGGGGTAAAGCTGTGATGTTTTTTCCACTGAAAACTGTAAGTGAAATCAAAATGCTTCCGTTCTTATGTCTAAGGGAAGGTAAAGAGAAGAAACTAACTGAGATGAAAAAGTACAAGTGAGGCTGGTTTTTTCTTCTTCTTCATTTCCAGCATAAATTTTAAATAGAAGAACCGAGTTCTTCACCAAATCTGGCTGAAGCCAGCCTCGCTCTCTCTTGCATTTCCTCTTCAGAAAGGAGGCGAGGGCAAAGCAAAACTATTCTAAGAAAACGTGCTCTAGCGTTTTCATTGAAAAATGAGAAATTAGGGTTTCTCATGCAGAGCCCACAAAAACTGCCCTTTGAGGGCAGAAGGAGAGATGCCAACGACCCCACGGACAGCCCGACCGAGGAAGCCAGCAGCGCCCATGGCGCCCGCGCGGATGCGGCCGTGCTCCTCCGTAGGCATCTGCTCGGGTTTGGGAGGGGGTTAAAGCCCCCGGCTGCTTCCTTCATCCCACCGGAGCTGGACCAGCAGCAGAGGAGATGTAAAGTTTCCAGAGAGGGGAAGATGTCCTATGTTTGTTAGTTTGGGGTTGGGTTTTTTTAGCAAGGGGGTCATGAATGAGAGAAGAAAAGGAAAAGGTTGAGGTTCGGGTAGGACAGGGCAGGAGCTGGACAACAGCAAAGATGGGGCTCTTCTACTCCACTGCCGTTCACCTCGTTACAGAGCAAACAGTGGTGCCGATGCAAAGCCATTTAAAACCCACCACTGCTTTCGCACAGGCAACATGAAAAGCCAAGCCGACAAACACACACCAAATAAATTCAATGCACCATTAGGGAAATCCAGCACAAAGCTGTCTGAATATCTGATCTGGATTTTTTCCTAAGTGAATTCCCCTCAGTCATGTTCGTGCCCTCTCTCCTGTCTGCCTTCCATAAACATTCCCATCGCCAAGTTTTACTGGCACAAACAGTGGCAGAAAGTAGCTTTCGAAGTTGCATGAACAAGTATTTGGGGAAACTAAATATAAAATTTGCGCTGTGCAAATATTCATGCCAGGCATGCAGGGGTGTGCAGCCAGTGAGGCACAGGAACAATATCACGGGGCGGATAAAGGCTCACCAGGGGAAGCTCTTCATTCAAGCCATAGCTTTTTAAAAGTCACAGATATTCTCTCCCCTCAATACGTATCACATATAAAAGTCACAGCCACTTTGCATCTCTGCCATAAGCAAGAAGAGGCTACAGATGTCAGAGAAATTTGTTGCGTTATTAGTTCAGCTGTAACTGAACGCTAAACAATGACTACATAAAGTTCATATAAAGTTGTATATTTAGGCTCAAATTCAGCACATGCCTCATTTTTACCATCGAAGCAGCCCCATTAACTTCAAAAGGATGGCTTCCCTGTTTAAAAGCACATCCTTAGGAGCCTTGTGAATCCGAGCCTAAAAGCACAACATTTATACGGGGTTCTTGGCTTCTCATGAAATTACAGCCCAACAAACAACTCCATAAAGCCTACAGCAGCCACGAGCTCTTCTTCCTTAGAGAGATCAGCGTTTTCTTTTAGTCTTTGCTCATTTGATCAATTTGTTTGTAAATACTTTTATGCCGGAGGCTTGAACCACAGGAGATCGCAAAACCCACGTGAATGTCTTCATAGCAAAGAAAACATATACTCACGTATATACGTGTGTGTAGATACAGACATACACAGCCACCACTCCGGTGATCAAGTCTGCTCGGACGTGACCAGTATTAACCAAGGAATAATTTGGCTAAGATTGACAGCCTGGGTAGGAGGCAGAACCGCGGAGCTCACCCCACCCCGGTGGCGTTGCTGTTGAGGATGCAGCGTTTCCCGACACCTCGCAGGTAAACGCTGCTATTGCTTGCGATGCCTTAATATAAATATCGTTTAATTGCAGCTAGTTCTCTGCATGCAACACAACCAGGAGGTGTGAGCCCACAGCCTCGGATCATGCAGGAGTTTAAGCAAAGCCAGTGCTTCGCAGATGATAAATGCTGGAGAAAACGTAGAGCTAGAAGGGAGAACGGAGCATCCCAGGCATCGCCGCGTCCCCACCTCGCCGTGCAGCAGCTCTGTGCCCCTTATTCTGCACTTCATCCCGACGCTTTGTCCATCCACAGTCCCACAATTCCCAAATAGTTTGACAAGCCTTTTGCCACAAGCACTGAAGGCAACGGCTCTCCACGCAGCTAAGAGCTAAAAGTAGGGGAATGAGCAGCTCCGGACCTGCCAGCTCGTGCCCCCAGCATCCACCCCCTCCTGCGGGGCTCCGGGGCAGCAGCCGCCTCCGCGGCATCGGGGGGCAAAGGGGCAGGACCCGGGGGGGGCGGTAACTGCTGAAACCTCCCGGGGGTCAGCTGGCGGATCCAAATCTCAAGAAATAAGAAAGAATCCCGACAGTCAGATTTTTCAAGAGTGCTCAGCACATCAGGCGCTAATCGCTTCTGAAAACGGAGCTTTTATTTAGACGCTTAAATGCAAGTTGGAAAAATCTGGCTCCAATTGTGGGTGAAAATCTGGCCCCGAGAGCCTTTTTTTTTTTTTTTTTTTAATTCTCTTCCCTTTTATTTGGCTCTAGATCACAATTCTCCTGTCTCTTTTACACTCCGGACCAGGAGGCGGCTCGCCCAGGATCTCCACTTTTAACTTTGTGAAAAAGGAAACTACAGCGGGACCTTCATCGGAGTCAAACCTTTCTCCTTTTTGTGCAAATCAATTTCCCTGTAATCTCAAGTGCTGTTTACACATCGCAATACCCCCGGACCGTGCGGGATTTGCATCTCGCCGCGCGCTGCGTGGAGCCCTGCCAGCTCCCAGCGGTTCCTGGTGCACGGGGCTGCTGCTGCTTTTATTATAGGCAGACCCCGGGTTCGTAGCATCTTAAACTCAACCTGGTGGATTAGTCTTCAAAATAAAGCGTGGACCTAGTTCTGCCGGGGATGCCCGTGGATTAGGGTTTTATTTTCTTAAACTGGTTTGCTCCGTACGGACCAGACAATTACGGTAGCCAGAAAAGTGTGAAATTTCAGCTCTGACCATGTCAGGGCTCCCAAGTGTCAGTTACAATAAAATAAATGACCCATTTCCTGACGGATCGCGAGGGCTCCTCCGAGACGGACGGACAGATTTTTTATGTTTGTTTATTTTATCTTTTTTTTTTTTTTTCGCCCTGACGGGAAGGCTGCTCTCCCCAGCTCTTTCGCATCAGGAGGTGGGAGCGGAGTAGGGATGCTCTCGCCCCTGTGCCGCTGCCCTGGCAGTGCCCTCCTGGCTGCTCCCATCCCGTCCCCGGCACCGTCCCCACCGACGTCCCCGCTCCCTCCCGCCGAGCTACGCCAGCTCCTGGCCCCTCGCCTCCAGCCAGAATCTCAATAAACTGTCCCCCCGCTCTTCGGGTTTTATTAGCCTCCTTGGGGAAGCTCCCATGCAGGGGCTGTAAAGGCAGCCGGAGCGGGCTCGACTCGAGGCAATGGCATGGGGAGCATGAATGGTTTCCCAAAAGCACTTCCCAAGACGTGCAGACCACCCAGGTACCCCAAAGCCTTCCCTCCGAACAGGCAGGGGCACCCCAAAGCCGCACCGATACCAAAAAGCAGCCGGCTTCACTTCAGACATTCCTAAAACGAAGCCAAACCCCAGGGAAGGGGACAAGCGTCGGGCAGCGTCCCCTTCGGGAGGGGCTGGCAGGAGCCAGAAAAGGGCTGCAGGACCCCAACCCTCACGAGACCCTTTCCAGAAAGCCCCATCCATTGCTAACTCTGTCCAGAGGAGAAAACTGAGCAGGTTTCAATTAAACCATGACTTTTTCTTTTAACTCTATATACTTAAAACTGTGAAGATGGCTCCAGCATCTTCAAGAGCAGCCTACGGATACTGGACATAAACCGATGGAGAACTGGTTTCCACTCCCCTTCAGCGGGTTATTCCATCAGAAGCAGAAAAAGCACACTGGTTTTAAGAAAACCAGCTTAAAACAACACTTTCCCACAGCTTCCCAGGGGCACTACCGGCGCACGAGCGGTGTGAAGCTTCCAGCCCGCTTTGGTCCGAGACATCTGCCCTGGGCTCAGGACAGGACTCGGGTGGGAAGGGACCTCCCGAGGTCCCCTTGGCCAACCCCAACGTTCCCCCAGCCCGGCCCCTCTGCAGGGACACAGCTCTCCATGCTGCCCGGGCAGAACATCTCATGGTTCACCAGAAAAAACGCAAGGACAAGGACAGACAGACCGACGGAGATGCACGGACACCCCTCAGCACCTCTTGCAGAAACAAGGAAAACCTCCCGGCCGAGACCCCTGCGATCCCCCCGGCTCCACAACCTCCAGGATCAACTTGCAATTTTCAGGTAAACTCCAGCAAAGATTTCTGAGCTGAATTCCCCGCAGGGTTCGCGCATTTACTGGTAACGAGCAGACGACCTGGGAAGGCAGCCGGGCTAAAACACCACACACCTCCGGAGTGGACAAACACCCCCGTGGGTCTGGGCTTCTCGTTTCATAAAACAGAGGTTCAGAAAAACTTTCCTTGAGCAGACTATTCCATAACTGCCTCTGCAACGCGCCTCATGCCTCTCCCAGCGGCTAAAAGCCATCCCAAGCAGATGCAGGACGAGGTAGGACATCAGCCCAGTCGCTGATGCATTTTTCTCCTGTGCCGCTTGTTTTCTTAAACTTTGCTGGGCAAATGCATTTTTTTACCCCCCAGGTACTCGGTGCAGGACCCTCCCAGATCATTTCCACATTGCAAACTGGGCAGAATAAGAATTTAAAGGTGCACAAAGGTTCAAACCCATCGGTCAACGAGGAGTCTGGCAGCAAGGACAGGCAGACCTTGCAAACTACTTCTTCTGCCCGTTCCTCCCCACTATGCCCCAGTTTATCGGGGTCTGTCCAGCGGCTGGGGACCCCTCTCGCCCACAAACCCAAAGAGGCAGCCAGCAGTGCTGTTCACAAGTGGGAGATCTAGGAGCGCACATCCTCGCTTAAGCTTTTAAGTGCCTCCGGTCACAGTGAAAACGGGAGTTTTCACCTAAAACTTTTGAAAAGCTCCTCTCTGGTGAAAAAAAAACCAAAAATACCCTCCAGAAAAGTCTCCGCAACCTCTTTAAAAGGCTTCCCCCCCCCCCAAAAAAAAAAGAAACCTGCAACCTCTGGGTTTCAGGCTCCTCAATTTTTCAGTTGCCTCCTACCCCCCTCCTTAATTTTTGGGAAGGGGGAGACACCAGCATCCCCCGGGGGCTTCCCTGTGCATTTGGTTTAGGCTCCCACTTCTCCCATCAAAACTGTTCTATAAAACCAGTGGCATCATTAGAAGAAGCAGACCAAACCACACCTTCGCCTGCATCGACGGAGGCACCTTCCATTCCTAAACCCAGCAAATCTGGAAGGCACCGGGAAGGCGGGTGCTGGAGCCGGGAACCCCGGCAGGGAAAAGGGGCTGGAGATGTTTTCTCCTGCTCCAGCCTGGAGCTGCAAACCCCTGGGCCAACCTTGGGCCACCCCGAGCAGCCTGAACTCTCCCCAAACCCTCCCAGTAACTCTGGAAAACATTAACATTGCTGGGGGCTTGGGCTGGGGGGGCAGAAACCCTTTCTTTTTTTTTTTTTTTTTAATTCTGAAAGGTCTCAGTTTTCAAAGCGAGTACTTTAACCCCAGCTTCCCTTAGCCATATCTCTGTTTGCTTGGTTTTTAACCTAAAAGGCAAAGATAGAAACCAATTCAACTGGAGAAGCAGATTCAGTCCTAGGAATTGTCACCAAGGTTCTCGAGGGAATTCAGTTCAGTCTTTTCTTTGGAATTTAAAAATCATCAAACTCTTAACACAGGGCATCTGCACGGGGTGGGCTCCATCTTCCATAGGTTCAAAACTTGAGGCTACAAAGTTTACAGTTAAACGGCAATTTTTTGGACACGTTTGCCAGTTACGGCTCCTACGTGGAAAGGGGGAAATAAAGGCATTTCTCTCACTTCAGGCTGTAAATTGGTAAATATATTCTTTCTCCCAGGTATGTTAAAATTGATTAAATTATCTCAGTTTTAAACCTCATGGATGAAATTTACTGACAACTTACTAATGGCTAATTTAATGACAAATTATTTCTAGTTTTTCTAGCTGGAAATCATCAAAATGTATTCATTTCCAAACGGCTACAGTTCTCAGAGGTGTAACATCAGCAGCGGAGAGCTCTCAGCTCAGAGCTGGGGGCTCACGAAAACAAAGCAAAGAAGAACCCCAGATTATTACCCTTTTTTGGTAATCAAAAAAGTAGTAACAAACCAAATCCCATTAAACTCCACGTCCTCAGAGAGGAGCGTTCATCCTGCCTTTCAACTTCCGAGCACTGCTGTAAACAAGGGTGTTGCTAATTTTTTTTAATGATACTATAACTTGTAAACCAGACCTGTTTTAAGGGGAAGAGAATGATCTTAAGACTGGATTAAAAGCATATTTTGTTTCGGCATTCAAGACAGTGTCTTTATTTTAATGGAAAAGAACTAGCAAACTTTTTTCAGTTCGATGTTCAGAGAATCCGAACATCAGGAGGGAGAAAAGCACATTTTTTGATTAACACTGACAAACAAAGAAATCACACTTGCCGTTATCAAAATTTTTAAAATATTTCGTTACGAACAATTAATTGCGCGATTATGCAGACGCAAAGAGAACATTTCTCCGGTGTGAAAACATGGATTTGAAACAAAGACTAAAAAAAAAAAGCCAATTTTAGGATTTCTCCATCCATTTCTCTGCACTACACTAAATCCTTCCGTCATGAACAACACTTAGTGATTCCCACCTCTGCTCGGGAGCACAGGGACCCTCCAAACCTACAACTCGCTTGGGAATGACCTCTACTTCAAAATAGCCTTTTCGGTTTAAGTCTATGGGCTGTTATCAGCCCAACTCCCTCTTCCCCCCCAATTACTTGGTTTCATTCTCTCTGGTCGACTCACTTCCACATTCCTCATATTTGGAATGTCTGCTTGATGGATTCACTTTTTTCCCCCTCACCCCTCCTCCTCTCTTCATTCATTCATTCTTTCGACCCCATCGGCTTCGGGCTTTTCAGCCTCCCCGTTCCAACCCCCCCAAACCAAGCCTTAATCTTAAGTAGGAAAACGGAATTCTTTTTTTTTTTTTTTTTTTCCCTTAAAGAATCTTTTCTTTTTTAACCTTCTGAAGAATAAAGCACGCAATAATTTTGAAGATTTTTTAAAAAACCCTCTGAAGTTTCTCCAAGTTTTTCTATCAGCAAAGTTAAAGAAAAAATAACTCCCAAACAGCAATGAGATACTTTAAACAAATCTAAACTAACTTTAAACCTCAGGTTTTTTAATGAAACGACATATTTATCAGCACTGACTTTTCTTTACAGTCCAATACTTCTAAAGTATTTCGTTAAAATGGTTCCCCATGATCATTAACATAATTTGCAGCTTTAAGTGTTATTTGAAGAATCACTGCAATTAAACAACTCTAAATCAGTTTATCCTCCTTGGGCGTTTTGGTGCAGCCGCTGCGCACCCCACTCCCTCTTTCTTCTGCCATATTAACACATTCGGTATTTTTTAATTAATTTCTGTGATGGGTTTAGGGACAGGAGAGATTTGAAAGGAGGAATTACACCAGCAGGAAAGATTTCTTTACACCACGCAATTCCACCGGACACATTCATTCCAAAAACCACCCAAATCAGTTTTCCTGACCATTCCTATTGGCACTTTCAACGAGAAGAAAACACAACCAAAAAGCCAACTTTTTTTATCTCATAAATTAGCTGGGAAGCGCACCAGTGCTCATGACTTGTTTTCCCACATTTCTAAAGAAAAAAAAAAAAAATTAATATCAGGTTTGGGGGGGAGGGGGAGGTTGTTTGGTTTAGATCCCACCAAACCCATCTGATTCTGTCCTCGCTGCTCACACTTAATTAACCATTTCCTGTTCTATGTGCCTTTAAACTGGAAAATCCAGTCTTAAAAACAAGCAGAAAGGAAAGACGAAGGGGAAAAAAAAAAAAAATTAGTCGCCTTTGAGGCAGCCCCCCCATCGCCTCAGCCCTCACCCAGGGCGGGGGGGCAAAACCCACCAAATTACCCCCCCGAACGCTCGGCTGGGGCAAACAACCTGCCAAGTTTACAAGCAGCTGCCAAAAAGTTGCCTTTTTCCGACCCAGAAACACAAACTACTTCCCCAAAGTGAGACAAAGTAACCGCGGCCCCGGCGGCGGGGACCCCCGCCCCCCCCCCCCCGGGGCGACCCACGCCGAAAGCGGCTCCTGTCGCTTTAAAAGCAGCACCCGGGGGGGGGGGGAGGGGGCTCATTTTACCCCCCCCCCCAGCCCCCCAAAAAGGGGTTTAGCAGCTCAATGCAAGGCACAGCACGTTTTAAGGAGATCCAGGAGAAATGCAAACCAACCTCCCTTCCACCTATTGTAAAGTTTCCCACCCCCCCCCCCCCCATTTCTTTGAATTTCAGACGCCAAATATTCCCATTTTCAGTGAATTTCTCCCCGCCCGCTCTTGGGGGATGAGCTCTGCTCCCCCCAACCCAGTGATTATCCAGCAGCAGTAAGGAAAAAAAAAATAACAGAGGGTTTTTTGGAGTGTTATTACGTTACCCTTCCAGTAACACCCCTTGCCCATCGATAACGAAGGCACAGCAAGCCACCCGCCGCCGGAACGAGCAGCAGCGATGCCCCCGCCACGAGGGGCTACAAAATAAATAAGAATAATAAAATCTCGGCTTGGAAATTATTAAATGGAATATTATTCTTTTTTTTTTTTTTTTTTTGGCCTTTGGGATCAGCCCCTGCCGGGGGACCCCGCTCCGCCACAGCCAGGGCTGCAAAGTTTGGCAACCCACCCCAAGCGGGGCCATGGGGGTGACCCCAAAAATGGGCTCCCAGCGCCCAGCCAAGGCGGGGGTTCGTCAAAAGACGAAGGAACCGGGAGACTTTGGGGAGGAAGAGTTGGCTTCGCCTCCTCCCTCCGCGCCCGGGCGTTGAAGTAACCGCCTCGTCACGTGGCCGACGCGGGTTTCGGGCTGCACGATCCAACGTGGACTATTTGGGGTTGGGGACTAACTCGCCCTCAGCCCGGGCGGCCTCTCCTTGAGCTGGGAGGGGGGGGGTCTCTGCAAAAAAACAAAAATATCCTTTATATTTCATATATAACCCCCAGCGGGGCTGGGGAACGCGGTGCCCGGGGCTGCTCCGGCGTCCTGCACGCCAGCCCGGCGCGCAACAACAAAGGGCCAAGAAGATGGAGAGGGCCGGGCTGGGCAAGGCCGGCGGCGGCGGGCGAAGCCGCTTGGCAGGTAGATGGAAACCGCCAAGAAACGCAGTTCTTGCCCCAAAATAAAAGTTGCCGGTGGGCAGGAGCCAGGCCAGCGCCCCGTGCTCACCGGGTTTTAAATCCCTCCCCGGCATGGCACGGTGAGCCCAGCCCCATGTTGTTTTTTTTCTTTTCTTTAAGTCCTCACCATCAAATCCCAGCAAATCTCACTGGTTTTTACATATTTTTTTATATTTTTTTTTTTTTAATTTTACAGTTCTCTTGGAAAACAAAAGATTTCGCCCATTTCGCAGCGGAGGAGCTGAGCGAGGCTGGGAAATTCTTCCAGTGCCACAAGTTTGAAAACCCCAACGCAAACCGCCTCAGCCATCCATCACCTTGGGCGAGCTGCTGGATAATTGTTTAACCATTTCTTTTTTTTTTTTTTCAAAAAAAAAACAACAAACTTATTCGCAGAGGAAGTTTTCTTTTAAAAAAAAAACAAAAACAAAAAAAAAGAAATTAAACGTTGATCCTCAAAACCGCCTCTCACCTCGCGGGGGACGCAGCTAAAGCCAAATCACCAACATCTCTAATTTCACATGCACATATTTGGGTATAATTTTTTTGCCTCCTTTATCTTACGTTAATTTTCTTTTTTCCCCCAACAGAAATTAAAAAAGAAAAATTAAAAAAAAGAAATTAAAACACTGTATTACCTTTGCTTTTTAGGTACTGAATGTTCAATCTCTAGCTGTTTTCCATGAAGCTCCACTTTCCCTAAAAACAAAATGTGTCTGTTTTTTAAAATCTGGGTGGAGTGGTCAGAAAGCTTTGGATAACATACTATCACGTGAAACCTCGCAATTTAATTCAAATTACGACGAACCACGCACAAATACATTTTCCGATTCCTTTACAAGTGCATTTTATTAAATATAAGACTGGCTTCAAATGGGAAGCGGTGGGAGGGAGTGGTGAGTTAGCTGTCTGGACAATGTTCCTTAGGAATATTTAATTCCTTAGTTCATCCCGCTTTGAGCGAAAGAAAATGAGGAATAATATTTTGAGACCAATTCTTTGCCTTTCTTTGATTCCGCCTCGTTTAATCCCTGCAAGAAGTCCTTCGGGCAGATTTCTTCCCCCCCATTAAAAGGCTCAAAAATTGTAACTCCATGGCAGAAATGGATTTCTCTTTGAAAATGGAGTGGGTTTCTTTGCTGCTGGGTTATGATGAGGATTTTTTTTTTTTTTTTTGGAGGGGGGAGAAGAGGGGCAGAGCCCGGCGGGAGGCGGGGGGAGCCCGGGCCGAGGGGGGAAAAAAAATAAAAATAAAAATTCAAATATTTTTTAAAATTATCGGCTTCCCGGGGAGCTTTTTCTCTCCCTGCGAGCAGCATGGCGACCTTCGCGCTACTCCACACATCACATGCCCCAGGAAACCCAGTTTCAAATCAAAATGGCCAAAGTCCCAGCCCACCCGCCCGGGCCGCGACGGGACCCCCGCGCCGAGCCCCGCAGCCTGCGGGGGGGCCGCGCGGGCGGGGGGCTGCGGGGGGGGGGGGGGCGCTCTTTGCCCCCCCCCCATGCTGCTTTTGGGGGGGCGGGGGGGCAGCGCTGGGGAGGGAAAGCGGGGTCCCACCCCGCCGCCCGCTGATGCAAGCCCCGACGGGGCGCAACGGAGCGGGGGGCCCCCCGGGGGGGGAGGGGGTGAGGGGGGGTGCTGAGCCCCGGGGAGGGGGGTCCGCAGCTCTCCGGGGAGGGGGGGAGGACGAAGCGGGCGGGGAGGGAAGGCGAGATAACGCCGCTTACCCGAAAAAGTTTCGATGGCTTTCATGGCCCACTGCTCGTCGGGGCAGTCCACAAAGGCATAGCCGGACTTGACCAGGAACTGCCCGCTGAAGGAGATCTTGTGGTCGTTGAAGACTTTCTCCAAGTCGGCCGGAGTCACGTTCTCGTTTAGGTTCCCGATGTAGAGCTTGTTCATGGTGGCGGCGGCGGGGGGCGGCGGGCGGGCGGCGGCGCGGCGGGGCTCGGAGCGCGGCTGCCGGGGGGGCTCCACCGTGCGCCCGCGCCGTCGGGCTCCGGCCGCGCTCTGCCGCCCCGCAGCCGGGCCGGGGGCGCCTTCGGGGCTTCTCTGCTCTTGTTAACCCCCTCTTTTTTTGCTTTGCTGTCCTATTTTTCCACCCTTTTTTTTTTTTTTTTGGATGGATTTTTTTTTTTTTTTCCTTTGGGGAGGGGGGCGGCGGCTGCTGGAGGAGGAGGAGGGGGGGGGGTCCTAGGGGAGGGGGCGGCTCCGGCGGGTGGCGGCGGCGGGCAGGGCGGTGGCGCCGGCTGCGGGGGCCCCCAAGTCGGCGGAGTGGCACTGGAGTGTCACCGGACGCCTCTCGGCAGCCGGGCACCGCCTCTAAATAAAACCGACCTGGAAAATGAGTGAAAATGTTTGCTGGAGGAAGCCACGTGGTGATGCGGGAGGGCCCGGCCCCCGGGGGGAGGGGCCGGGGGGGAGGGGGCGGCCGCCACTTATTTATTTATTTTAATTTAAATACTACGGTATTTACCTCCGTGCGTACCCCCCTTCTGAGCGGGGGCGCACCCACCCCCCGTCCCGCGTGGGTGTCCGGCTGTCCGTCCCCCCCCCCCCCTCCTCCGCCCAGCCCCGTCCCGTCGGAGGCACTTTCCCATCTGCTGCAGCCCCCCGCCCCCACCGCGCCCCTCCCCCCACCGCGCCCCTCCCCCACCCCTTTCCCCCGGTGCCTCAATGGGATTTTTCTGGGTGTAAAAAACTTCGGCATCAAAGGGGCCGGGAGGTCCCCTGGCGCCAGGGGATTGGGGATGGAGGGGGGGGGAGCGGCCCGCCCGCCCCCCCGGGGCTGGCCCGGCCCGGCGGGGCGGCAGGGGGAGCCCCCCGGGGGGGTTATTGTCCCCGGCATTGTTTTAAGCCCTTCATGTGCAGCCCCGCGGAAGCCTTCGGGGAAGGTGGCGGGGGGGGGGGGCTCCTCCCGGCACAAAAGGGCCCCACGGTGGAGGAGGGCCCTTCCCCGACGGGGCCCGAGCTGGGCGGGGGGGGCCCCGTCGGCAGAGCGGCGTGCGCGGAGCAGCCCCCCCCCCCTTCCCCTCCCCGCCTGCCTTTTCTGGAGACTTTTATTTTTAGGCTCAAGATGGGTTGAAAATAGCAGCGAGCCCCCCCCGCCCCCCGGCCCCATCCCCCCCCCTTCCTGCCTCCCCGACGGGGCGGGCGGGGGAGCCCCGGGGCGCCGGGGGCTCGGCCCGGGATGCGGCCGGGCGGGGAGGGGCGGGGGCGGCCGCGGGCCCCCCCCCCGCCGGGCTGCAAGTAGAGGCACGGTCCGGCCCCTCCGCGCCTGCAATTAACCGTAACGCGCCCCGGGAAAACTCGCTGCCGCCTGCCCCGCCGCCGGGCCGGGGGCGCCGCTCTGCCCCCCCCCCCCCCGGGGAAAAATATTTAAAAATTAAAAAAAAAAAAAAAAAAAGAAAAAAACCCCGAGCAGAGGATTTTCACCCATCGAGGGAAAGGCTCGGCTGAGGGCTTTCCGGGCGCGGCTCTCCCGCGCAGCTCCGCGCTCCCTGCGCGGCCGCGCAGCCGGTTCCGCGCCCGCCCCCGGGCGCCCTTCGGGGTGACGGCGCTGCGGGGCCGGGCCCCCGGGGCGGGGGGCGGCGGGGACCCCCGGCACGGCTGAGCAGATTTGGTTGTTCCCTCGGCGCTACACAGATGTGCTGTGCTCTCTTCTCTGGCTAAATATTTTTTTTTAATTAGCTAAATATTTTTTATTCTTATTTTTCTGCCGGCTGAGGAAGAGCCACGCGGAGAATTTGTTAGTAAATAAATTTGATATTACTCAGGAATCAGAAGTTGTATAAACCTTAAGAAATAGATGCACGTGCCCGAGGACGTTTCTACGTGCTCTGCGCTACAGCCTCCTAGGAAACTCATTAAAATGAATTATAAAAATCCTGGGAAATGGTCATTTAAAGCAAAAAGCCTTTCGCTTTCCCTCCTGTAGCCGATCCACTCTGTTATCCCGGGATCTTTGCCTTAAAAACATGTAGATGCTGCTCACCAGGGAAAGTTTGGTTCCCATCCTTCCAGCTGCATTACTTGGCTCTCCTGAAAGTACCAAACCAAATTAGCCAGAGGAGGCTTTGCAGGAGCTCTGCTGCGTCCATGTGCGTGTTCCCGGGGTTTCCAGGGTGCAATCCAAGCTCAGAATTCACAGGTGAAAAGAAGAGAGCAATGAAATGGGGAAATAACTTCCCTGCAGCTCAGAAAGTGCACTCCGAGCCTTCCCTGGCTGCAAACTGGAGCGTGCCCCTTCCTCCACCGATTCGTGTCCCCCCCAAACACAGCCAAAAGAAATGACCCGCTATCTGCTTCGGATCTATTTCTAATCTTGAGCAGAATACTTTTGTTGTTGCTGTTATTGGTTTACCCAGTACCTTCCCCCTGGAACAGAATCCTTTGCAATAATGAAATGAAGGAAACCAACCTAAAAAAAAAAAAAAAAAAAAAAAAAAGGAAAAAAAAAAGGAAAAAAAATCCAAACAAAGAGGGAAGTCTTCAATTTAGATCTGAAACAAGGAGGCTATCAGTCACCCTCCTTCCCTCGCTGGAGCATTCCAGATGCAAGGTATTTAGGGAATGCAAACAGCAGAGACTGCAGCATTGATCTGCTGGGGACGGGGCTGCGGGCACCCCTCGCCCCTCGCCCCTCGCCCCTCGCTGCTTCAAACCCTGCCAGCAACCGCAGCAGAAATCCAGTGGGGTCCTGGAGCCAGGGAAGGGCTGAGCCCCCCGGCACCGTCCCTCCTGAAACCCTCTGGGGCCTTTTTCCTCCCCCAGGATTTTCTTAACTGGGGTTGGAGTTTTAAAAATCACGCTGAGGAGGTGATTTGATTTTTTTTTTTTTCGTGTGAGTTTACAAACATTTTCAAATGTTTCTGCCCCGCTCCCCTATCAACGTAAAGCTGCCTCTGGTTTTACACACAAAATCTGATTTGGGCAAAAGTTGGGGTTTTTTTTAAAGATTTCAGTCTTTGAATCGAGCGGAAATGGTCTTAATGAGTTTTTACAATTTATCTACAAGTTCAAATAATTATTGTTGCCACTTAGGAGCTTGGGGAAATTTCTTAAGGGAGAAGGTTGAAGCTGGGTGGTAAATAATGCAGCTAAGATTTGCCTGAAATGGGGGTTTCAGACGAGAGGGTGTGATTACTGCAGGCTGCTGAAGTGTTGCTGATCTGAGGCAGAAAATATCTAAAATAGAAATAATCTTTATGACAGATTAGCAGTAAACAAGAACAGATTATATTCTGTTACTTTTCTGCCAGGTATTATTTGAATCTTTCTTTAATTTGTTTTTTGGTGGTTTTTTTTTTTAAGCTCTGGTGATACCATTAGTGTTCAATTTGGACAACATTAAAGATGCACTTAGAAACCCCAGAAACTTGGAAAAAAATCTTCATTTTCAAAAGCTTGAAAATATGTATTAATTCCTATCTAATAAATATGGGCTGAAAGTTTTCAGTAAAATGCACAGGTCAGAAAGGAAAAAAAAATAAGAATTTTGTTTTCATAGAATCTGTTTCAATCAAATCTCAACTAGCAGAAATAATCTGAATATGGAGCAAGCCTGTCCTTAAAACATAGGTGAGAATTCAACAGAACAAGGAGAGTGAGGGTTACAGTTGGGAAATATTTCCTTTTACTTAAGTGGAATCCCAGTTTAAACCACCTTTTGTTCAGTTTTTATTATGTGGAAAATATTCATGACTGGAAAAAGCAGCTCATATCTAAGAAGATCCAGTTGATTAAAGCTCGTGTTGATAAATTTGTTAAGAATCGAACTCGCTATGAAATTAACAGTTTGCTTTAAAACAAAATCGAGGTTTGAGGTAGGTTATTAGTGATCCCCTGGTTCTCCCTGCGTTTGAAACAGCCTCTTGGCATTCAAACGCTGTTTGGTTGGAGCAGAGGAGCATCCCCAGCCCCAAGGACGGGGCTGAGCCATGGGAAAAGCCCCTCTGCTCCCTGAAGGGCGGAGGCTCAGAAGCAGCAGGGCTGAAGATGGCAATGGTTAAACCTGCAACTCGCTGGAAGCTCTGCCTGTTCCCTAAACACTTGGGTGCTTCAGTTAAAAACAAAGCAAATACTGCAATAAACCCTGGCTTCAAAATCAACTCGCATCCTGACAAATCTTTTAGTTCTGGTACTAAAAAGCTGGAGTCTCTTTAAAACAAACCCAAGAGCAAACCACAACCAACCAACCATTTGCTGCTCCTCTACATCTGCTGCTTTGCAGTTTCTGGGCTCCCACCGGGGCTGGGTGCTCAGCTCCGCGCGGGGCTGGGGCTGGGTGCTCAGCTCCACCCGGGGCTGGGGCTGGGTGCGCTCCCCAGGTCTCCTGGAGCACCCACCCGAATTCTCCGGTGGCGTTTGCGACCACACAGAGAAATGCTCAAACTGCAACCAACCAAAGCTGCTTTGCACAGATTTATTGTTTCCCCCCACAATGGAAATGGTTCATTTGGGGGTTTGCAGTCATTTTCTTTGGGTAAGTGGCAAAATCGAAATGTGAGGCAAGGAAAACGCTTATCAGAATGAGCCCTGAAATGTGGTTGCTCAGGTAGTCCCTTTAATTTTCAACTGTCCCCCAAATGAATATGCCACCGCTTCTTTATAGCAGACCTTTCTAACCTGTCAGTTTAGTTTTTCTTCCTCAAAAATCGCCGAGAGCGGTCGGACAGGTACCCGGAGCAGCCATTTCTCCTACGGATGGCTGGAGCGGTGGGGGAAAGTTTTGGTCTTGGTACGACGATAAACTAAACCAACGTGGTCGAGAAAGGATCGTGGGGGATGGATCCTGCCGTTGCTGAACTCCCCCTGACCTTATTTCAAGTAGGAGCTGCTCCTTTGAACCCCCCTCCAAACATTTGCAGCATTTATAAAGCACAGATTAAATGTTTTCCTTTCAGTAACTGTAGGTATTTGTATCAGATTTCCTCCAGTCTGAAATAAATGCATTTATATCAGATTTATGCTCCGCGAGTACAAATTTGGGGGCCCTATAATTTCGAGTCACCGCTTAAATCCCCCAAAGAGCAGCGGGCTCTCCAGCACTCGCTGCTTTTCATCCCTCCACTTTTTAAACTCCCTGTAGCAGGAGGCAACGAAAGGCTCAGCCACTAATACCATTGCGTTTTTGCCTAATTCTTTATACCCAAAACAAGCGGAAGCCGGGAGGTGGGGAGCTGCGCAGCAACGCTTTCTGTTGTGGGTCACTTTAAAAAATATAGGTCATTTCACAATGGAAACCTTGACCCATACCCCACCGCCCGTGCCGGGGCACCAGCACCGCTGGGCTGCCGGAAAGGTGATGTTAGGAGAGCAGCAAGGGCACGAGATGGAAATAATTTCACGTTACTGAACCGGCCACTTGGGCAGGCGCCTTGCCGTGGACCGGGTTGTCTAGTTTCTCGTCCTGCTGGTAGATACTTGGGATTTAGCGGGACTGATTATTTCCTCTCCTTTCCTGCAGCTCCACCGCTCTAATCTCCCCAGCTGGTTAGTTCTGGCTCTGTCTTTGCTCGAAGGGGGACTAAAGGATGGTTTTCACATTAAGATAACTGCCGCAAGGTAAAGTGCTAACAGGGTAAAGCACGGGTAGTTTTAATGCTAGAGCAAGCCCCGCTCACCTCGCCAGCCGCTGGAAGCAGTGAGGGTGCTCGCTACGCAGAGGTAAAGTTGCAGTTGTGAGATGTTCTCTATGCAGCTCGGTGGTGCAAATAAACCTTCCCCGCACGGACGCTACAGGTGCTGTCGTGGGCTTTTTGTTCCAGCAGTTACTGCCCTGCAGGTCCCTGCTCCCGGGGTACGACAAGCATTTCAGAAACAAGAAACAAGCAGAGCACGCAGCAAGGAGATGTCCATACTCTCCACATTTTGTGGTTCCCATCTTTAGTTGTTGCGGGGCGTTTTTTCCCCAAAAAGAACTGGCAATCAGGACGGCTCTGAGACAGCCATCCCAGTGAGCCGAATTCATCCCGAACAACCGCTGGAGCCTTAAAAGGCCCTCGGGTTTGTTTGCAGTTAAAAGGGAGTATTGGCATTAAAAACATATCTGGTATTTTGCCATTGTGAAAAAACCTGTTCCATTCCCACAAGCACCAGAGGGGGAGGCAGGTCTGAACCCAGAAGAGAGGATGAAGCGGCGTTCGTCGCTCCAAAGATGCCCTGTAAATCCACCCAGCCCCTCACTCGTCTCCCCAGCGCAGCTCAAGGTGAACGCTGGGCAGCGTTAGCACCAGGGATGGGCTGAGGAGCCAGGCAAACCCTGGCTGCCTTCAGCTGGAGCCAAAGCTCCTTTCACCACGTTTTGGTGAGTCTGAGCCTCCCGGCAGAGCCCTGGCACCCAGGACCGGGTGCGCGGTCTCCCCTCCCGACAGCACCAGCCGTATATACGAGATACAGAAGATGCCGTACGGCAGCCGAGGCTGTGAGCGGGCAGCGGGACCCCAGGCAGCCCCGGGAAGGGAGGGGAAAGCTGGACACGGGCTGTGGGGTCAGGGCTTGGGGGAGAGAGCCTCGTATTTGGGACTCGTGCTCTGCAAAGGTGTCACAGGATGAGTGAGAATAAAGCACGTAAGAGTTACCTCCTCTGCGAGACGTTGCTGGTATTTTAGGGAGAGAAACGAGCTCCCAAGAAAAGCTTTGCGTTGGTGCCTTCGACAGCAGCAAAGCTGAGTTAAGAACAAAATCGGTCCTGAATCGGGACTGAAGCTTGAAAGAAACCCCAATGCCTGTGATTTCAGGGAGAGGCTGGGGGTGAAAAACTTAAAAATCCCTCCTTCCTCTCTCTCTGTGATTTGAGGAGCAGGGCAAATGCTAATACGGATCGATGGTAGCTGGATGCAATTAGGAATCTCAGGTCAGCCTAATGCTCGCACACAAAATGGAGCAGAAAGCGTTATTTTCAGCTGGGACCTGCAACACCTGAAATCTGCCTCTGGCAGAGCTGAGGTGCCCCCAGCAGCCGCGCAAAACTGCGACCGAAGAGCGTTGCTCCAGAGGGAAAGGGAAAATCTTACTCACCACATCCACTGGGAATAGGAGAGGGGCGTAAATTGTGCCATTGAAGGTGAGATGTTAGAGCTAAACACTAAGAAATTTCTTGGGAAGTTTGTGGAGTTTTCATTTCTGAAACCTTTTGGGAATGGATCAGAGTCCTCCATTCCGAGTGATTTAAGCGGAGCTGAGGCTGCCTGGGAGCAGCGGAGGGAATGGATGACCTCTTAAGGTCACTTCAAGCCCAATTTTCCATGATTACAGGGACATCTAATACTTGAAATGCTTTGTAATCAAAGTTGCCCTTGAGATGTTTCGGTGTCTCAAAGCAGAGCAGAAGGACCGTTTCAGTAACACAGCTGTGATCTTCCCAACGCATTCCCGAATTCCTGAAACACCAGCTCCTCGAGTCAGGTCTGCTGCGGAGGAGAGGAGAGGAGAGCTCGCCCACCGAGCGCTGCGTGGCAGGGCAGGATGAAGCCCTGTTTAATTTGCAGGGGGACAAATGCCGCGGCTGGGTGAAACCTCAGCTGAGGTGTCCTCTGTCCCAAGCCGGGACCCGGCTGAAGCTTGTGAAATGACTTATCAGCGAAGGCAGCAGACCGCAGATAAGACTACAGGGGTAGCGCTGCTGCGGCTGCGATGGGCTGAGGCTGGAGAAGAGCAAGGTTTGCAGCGGTAATGAGACTCTCTGTTACCCTGGCAAAAGCAGAGGCGGGCGCGTGGCCCTTCGCTAGGTCAGCGCGGCACTCGTCGCCTCCGCGCTGCCCACTGGCGTGCAGAGCTCCGGCGTTTTGGGCGTCCATCGGTGGCTCTGCCCCGGGCAGAAGGAAGGAGGGACAGTGCCCGCCTGTCTTTGGAAAGAACTGCTGCGTACCCGGGGTTTTTTCTTTGAAAGACTGTGAGACATTTGAGAGCGATGCCGCTGTCCGAACGGCATCATGAGCAGATGCCCTGAAATAACCGTAACTGTGAACCCTGGGTCAACATTTAATGTTGCTGGATATTTATTTCACTCTATTAACTTTATATCCTACAGAGGCACTTAATGAGAGAAAAACAAATAGGTTGCACTTTGGAGAAACAAGATATCTGAGTTGGCTGGGAGTGAAGTACTCAGAATACATATAATAAAGACAGCAGGATAAACTATTCCATTTTATTGATTAGCAACTGTGCTAGGAGTGCAAATTGGTTACTTGTAACTATTATAGTGCGTCATTTATTACAGCAGGCATGACGCTTCTGCATGGGTGAAAAGCTTTTGGAGACCCTGGCATGCTCGTGTGCTGCTAGCTAAAGGACGGAGCCACGTGTTAAGCAGTTCCTGTGAAAATAGTAATTACTCCCTAATAGCACTGAACTCTTAATCTACCCTAACAATGTCCTTCTGAGCCTTTGTCTTAGTGCCGTATAGATGCAACACTTTTTGCTGGAGAGGCTGGTTGTGCCAGGGAGCTGTAGAGGTACGGAGCAGCAAGAGCTCGCCTCTGCCAGCAGCGGGGTAAGCTGGACGCGGTTCATTCTCCGCTCTCTGCTCTCCCGGTGCAGGACTGCAGGTAGCGACTGAACCCAGCCCCTGTCTGACAGCGTGTCCCAGCAGCACTTCTCAGAAAAGCAGAAAAAACCCCACTTTTTAGAAAGGAACTGCAAAACGGATAGCCTTTACGTGGAGACACGTACCTCATCACGCTGGATTTCTGCACGTGTTTGGGACAGGATAGGCGGGGCGCCGTGCCAGCACAGCGAAACCCTCTCCCACCCCGAAACCACCGACACTTCAATTCTGCCATTATTACTGCAATTCCACTAAGGGCTGCTTCTTGCTCAGCCCTGTCAACCAGAAATCCTCCTTCTTTCCCACACAAATCCCCGATGTAGCTGAGCCAGCACAAACCTGGGAGGATACACACACACACACATATCCCTCCTACATCCAGGTGTGCGGGGTTGCTGCTCCGAGCAGCTCTGCTGAACTCCACACACAAAAAATAAAAAAGGCTGGCAGACCTGAGGGGAAGGCTGTAACTTGGATAACCTCCTGCAAAAGTTCAGGCTGCTCCGGGGAACCGAGCTGCGGACGGGACCGCGCTCTGCAAGCCAGCAGAGTCAGCCACGGGCGCTGCTTCGCGTCGGTAACGACGTGAGCAGGGCTCAGCTTGTGGGTTAGGCTGGCACAAACATGATCCCGCTCTGCTCCTTCAACAGATTGAAGCGGGGGGCGAGGGGGATCCTAGAGCAGCAGGTACACACCTGGTAGCAACCCCTAAACAGGATTTACATGTTAAAACGTAAGGTCCAGTTCTCCCAGAGAGGCTCGGGGGAAGCGGGGCAGGTCAGACACCCGGGAGAAGAGGGAATATCTTACCAGGCACAGCCACAGCAGAGCTGGTGGGAAGTGGATTTACCCCCTGTACTCTGATGGGCACAATTAACATCTGCAGAACATCTGCGCCCCTGGATCCAGCTGTGCAAGGGCAGGGTGAGGTGGTGGCCTCGCTGACCCATGTCCCCAGCAGCTACAGAGCTGCAGGGAAATATTCCATCACTCACTCGGGACAGAAAAAGCCCAAACGGGTGCTCAGGACCAGCTGCTACCCCTCGCCCCACTGAGGCGGCTGCCGTGCACCCACCCTCCATCTCGTTAACCAATGCTGCCTCACCATTTCCCACAGGTTTCCTGTCCGCCACTCTCCATCCCACATTTTCTCCTCTTAGAGCGCACGTTTTGGGGGACAGATGCTCTTTTCAGTATTTGGGGTTTGCACAAGGGGTTGCAGACCACAGTTGGGATGCTCGGACTTGATGGCGACAAAAATAACAACGACGGGAGCTATTGATTTTAGCAAAGTTATTCCTCCTGTAAGAAAGAGAAGGAGCAGATTGGATCTCTCTAAGATAGCACTTACGCTTGGCAAAAGAAAAGATGGAAATGAAGGAAGTTTTTACCATGGAAGGAGGCGCTACGCGGAATTAAAGTTTAGACCAATACCATATGTATTATGCCCACAATCCGTGGTCATTCTCGATTTTGTGATACAGTAATGTTTAATTGCCATTAATGTAAACATATTTTAAAAGGTTATTTTCCTGCTCTGTAGGTCAATGGACCTAATGAAGCAGCTCTAAGTGGGTTTGAATTGCTTTGATTAGGTGCTTGATTTCCTGTTTACCTCATGGAAGTGGGTTTGGTCCCGCACAGCTGCTGTATATAAATGGGTCTCCTCAGCACCAGAACTAACCAAAATCCTCCGGGCACCTTCAGAGAAGGTAAGCAGCTCTGTGTCAGTCTCTCTTTTTAACTTTTTTTTTCCCCCTAAGATAACAGGGGGAGTGAGCGGTGTTTGAGGTGTCAGGCAGGAGCCGCAGCAGAGCAGGAGCAGCCCGTACCTCCGGCGGAGTTTTTCCCAAAGTGGTACAAGCCTGGCCGTTTTCTCGGTAGCTTTGGCAGAAAAGACCTGCAGCAGCGTACGCGTTGGGTTGTAAAGGGAAAGGCTGTTATTGTACGTGGCAAATACCAGGTTGGGATCTGCACCTACGCAGGGAAATGAGGAGAAATGGATTCTTAGTTGCTTTTTGGGACCTCCCAGCTATGGATAAAACAGGGATAACGCTTCTTCCAAAGCAGACGGTATTGCACAGGGGACTGGGAAACCTTCATGCTGCAAAGATCCCACCAGTTGCTCCTCCTCTTGTGAAGGAGTCAAATCATAGGCTCAAAACAGCGCAGGTATCGCAGCAAACTCCGTGCCAGGCAGGGCTGGCAGAGCTCGGCTGCTCCAGTTCAGTGTCGCGCAGGCAAAGGGGTCTTGTAGCGATTAAAAAATGGGTTTCCAACAGTCTCTGAAAACGTGGACTGCTTTTCCTCCCTGATTGGGTAAATTCTGCAGAGGAGTACTGCCCTTTCTTAAAATTAAGGCTACAATGTATTTCCTCTCCTAGCATCAAAAATAATTACCCTAAGCAGAACACTATTCTTGCACAACTCAGCTGTTTTCAGATACGTACCCGCAGTTATATCACCAATATATGAAATGAAAAGCAAATAAGAGGGGAAACCTCACAGTTATTTAATCATGACTCTTTTTCCGTTCTCATTTAAAATACTCTTCAGCTTTTTGTATAATGGAATTTACTTCTGCTGTTAACACACTCTAACTATTTGTCTTTTATTGCTCTAGCTCTAAGTATTTTAGGGATTTTGCCAGTGTTCAGAATATTACACCTTTGCTCTTAAGAGCATTCCTCGCAACTTGGTGTATCTGAGCTCATGTAACGCATTTAGTATTTTTCTCACTTAATAGAAAGGGCTGAAAACATTTGTAAAACAGAAAGGGCTGAAAACATTTGTAAAATGTCACAATTTTCCAGAAATAAAAAATGCCACAATTACAAACAATATCCAAACTTGCAAATTCTCGCTCTCTGCAAAACAATAATTGGGCTGTTGTACAAACCGTACAAATAACTACTTAGAGGAGTAAATTTCTATGAATGTATGAATAAATTTTTGAAGGACGGGATACCCGAGTCCTGATCAAGATCTTTGCTTTTTGTTACTGTATTATTCCTGTTAACAGCAGCTCTCCGTTGCAATGCCGTTTCCAGAAATAGCTGTAACAAAGAGTGAGGTGAGGGACAACAAAATAGATCTGTGAGCCGTGATCAAAACCATTTTTCTACGGAGTTTGCAGAGCTGGAATAGTAATTAAAAGAGCTCAAATGTCCAAGGGCTATTGAGCTGAACTGTGGACGTGCGGACTAGGAACAGCCTGAAACTAATAAATCTTGGAATCCGATCCTGTCACTGTCCATGGGATATTTTTCATAACTGATATTCACTGACTCTGGCTCCAGTCCCTACAAAGGCATTACCCATCCCAACAGAAAATCTCCCAGAAATTAGATCAGGCTCCTAAATCCCGCAGAACCGCGGTGCGGGATAAGCAGGATGCCATTGCTACCGAATTGCCTGATCCAACGTACGCTCCCGTTCGCATACTCAAGATTGAATCGACCCTTAAAGCACAATGAGGTACCCACAGGGTCAGCTTGTAAACATGGGGGAAGACAAAGCCCTTGCCTCCAGGAATGCGCACCCCACAATGAATTTGATGGTTACAATAAAAGTATAGGGAACCAACATTAAAAGACGCCACGGTGGGAAAGAGCATTGGCATTGAGAAAGTAATTTAACTGGGACCGGCAGAAGAGGGCTTTGTAGGACGGAGAAGGCTGCTCGAAGCACAAGGACTGAAGAAACACGTTTACAAGCACAGGCACGTGCCCAGCCACCGCACGTCCCTCTGGGTTCGCTGTCCTGTCACTTCTGTGTCCCGTGTGTTACAGGGGCCGGACATCTGGATTGCCCTCTGCTTTCAAACGGAGAAACCAGCCAAGAAAATGATGTCTTTCAAAGTTCTCTCTCTGCTCCTCGCTTCTCTGGGCTTTGTTTTGATGGAAGAAAACGTCTCGGGGTAAGTGTTTTGGAAAGTTCACAGTGTATTTTGAGCCTTTTCCAGCTCCGCACTGGAGGCAACTGGACTTTTTCCATTGGCATCTTGGTAAGTAGGTGAGAACATGAGTCCTGAGGTAGAGCTCAGATAATAGAGACAGCCAAGCGTACAGAGATGAGCAAATGATAAGAGAGGTATCAAACTAAAGCCCTGAGCCTTTGAGCCAGAGCCAGGAACTCCCAAGTTTTCCCCCAAAAATTCATGGCTCTGGGTTAGGAGGAACAAGCTGGAAGTGAACCAGGAGGAGCAGGTTGGCCGAGAACGAGAAACAAGATGTAATCATCTCCCATGCATGAGGCTAGGGGGCATCCAGTGTTCGGAAGCTTATGAACATATGACTAGTTACATAAAGCAGGTATTTCATAGAGACTTTCCCTCTCTTTCCCTGACTCCTGCTACAAAATTTCCAACTGCCACCTGAGAATATCCAAAAGAATCCTTATTAGTGCAGTAGGAGCTGCTGAAATCCCAGATAATAGTACTAAAAAAGGATCAGCCTTGAAATCCTTTGCTAACTTAGGTAGCCACCGACTATGCCTACGCTGTCAGATCAGCACTGGTCTCAAGGTCAGCCCTTGCCTCCTGCCACCCACCCCTGAGCCTCTCGAGGACGCAGGAGAAGGTTTCCTCGGCCCTAGGTGTGCAGCTCACTGGAGGAGGGAGCCTGAGCGCACTCGGTGCCTGAGCTCGGAGCCGAAGTCCATGTGAATCGGGCTATGGCAGGGAAACCCACGCTGATTCCAGACTATCGGCAAATGTCCTGACCTCATCTCCTCCCGAGTTCTCAAATCCCAGCTGCAATTGTGTTAGCAGCCAGCAAAATGGATGAGGAGCACGCTAGCCCCTTCTCTGGCCACCTCCTCGTGTTACAAGGCAGGAATAGTCGCCTGGACCAAGAGAGATTAAAAGTGATGGCAAAACCTTGCTGACTGTAGGGACCGCGCGGGCCACCACGTGTAACCCGAGCAAAACTCTGCGCAGCGCGTGCTCCCGGTCCGCGCAGGGCTCACTCTGTCGCTGTGCTCTTACCCCAGCGTAAGCATAAGGGCTCCCAGTGCCAGACCAGTGCAAAGACGCTACTCCGAGGCCACCCTGGCAAGCGATTACAGCCGCACGATGGATAACATGCTGAAGAAGAACTTTGTGGAATGGTTGCTAGCCAGACGGGAGAAGAAAAGCGAGTAAGTGTGTAGACTTTCAATGCTCCTACGATCCAAACTTACAGCTGTCGTCAGCCAGCTGACGGCTACAGAAGAATGTAGAGCCGAGGATATTTTTCTTGGACTGCAGCAGTGATTCTCTAGGGAGCGGGTTTTCTTTTTTTCTCTTATTTTTCTAAGTCCTAGAAACCTTTCTGGTCTGTCGGCACACAGCACAACTATCCCTCTCCCTGTCCAAGTCCGCCTTCTTCTCTGGCTGCTGGTAGATGGAGTGGGAGGGAGCTGGGTTTTGTGGAAAAGCAGCATTTTGGCACCCTCTTGTGGCACCTCGGGCTGATATCGTCCCGTTTCGCCTTGCCAGCAACATCATCGAGCCCTACAAGAGGGAAGCTGAGCCCCAAGTATCGGCTGCGAATGGCCAAAGATTGGACCTGGACAGCCAGGAAGCCAAAGACTTCTTCGCCTGGCTTCTCAAGGCCAAGAGAAATCAGAGGTGAGACCGGAGAATAGAAAGCGTGGTCGCAGGAAGGGATGAGGTCCCCAAGTGTTTAACTTCCGAAGGAATGTTTTGGGGCAGGCATCGATGGTAACGGTGTCACGGAAAAACGAGAGGATTTGGATGTCAAAAGGAAATTTCATATTTTGCAATTCTGCCTCACGAGTGAGGAAAGGAACAAAGACAAAAAAAGCCTCTCTAATTTTGAAATTTCTCACAAAATACAAGTTTCAAAAATATAGACGAGTGGGGTCTTTTTTGATTTTGCCAATGTCAGCGCAACCTCATCAAAACCCAGCGCTTTGATAAGGTCAAAGCACAGGCTTTTGACAGGGCTGAAGCGCATCCGCTCCTCAAACAGCCCAACATCTCCGAAACAGAGAAGTCAAAACGAAGTCCTTTGACCTAATCAAAACAAAGCCCTCTCAAAAGAAAACTCTCCCGTGAAAATCGAGATGAAATGGATACATTTCTGCAAAACATTTTGATTTGATCAAATCAACCCACGGGGGGGGAACCCACTCGTTCACACTCTCAGCATGCTGACCAGTTCATTTTTTTTTTAAAAAGAAACAAAACAGTTCTTTCCCCGTATCACTGCTACAAGCTCTTAATACGAAAAGCCCGTCACCTAAACGTGAAAGCATGCAGGAGAGATGCTTGCCTGACCCAGGAGGAATTTCCCAGTTTGTTTCTGATCTGTGCCCTTTACTGGGGACACACAGATGATTTTTTTTTAAGATATAATCATCTTAAAATCATCACGATCGCGGTAATGATGGCGATAGGAGCTCGCTCGGAACAGGTACCTCTGGGCAAGGTAAGAGAGTCCATATGGAGCTCTCTGGTGCTGCAGCTCGTGCCTTCGTTTCCCGAGCCATCTGGCTGCGAGCACGCTTGTGCATCTCAGCGCTGCGCGGCTTTGTGCTGTGTCAGCATATCCACAGCCTGTCAATAGCCTGTTTCACCTCCCCCAATCTCAGCTTATGTCACAAATGTTCAAAAAGCAAATTAGACAAATGAGTCCAAAGAAAAAAAATCTGTTCTCAGGCACTTTCTATATTTAAGAAGAAAGAAAAAAAAAAACCAAACAACAAATGAGGGATACATTTCCTTTCTTTAACATGAAGGGGATTTTTGCAAAACCTAACAGGTTGCTGCTGCTTCATCCTAAAATGGTGGCAAGAAGGAAAAAAAGGCACTTACCGCACACAGCCCACGCCCTTCAGGCACCATCCTAGTGTCTTCTGGCAAAAAAAGGCATTTCTAACTACAGGGAGTCATGGGACAGTCGCCCAGAACAAGAATCTGGGGGCATTTGTTGTCTTTTACAGCCTCTGCGTGAAAACTGCTTTAGGAACCAGGGTGCGGGGGATGACCTGGGGTGGGGGAAAGGAGCACAGTTCTGGTTCACAGAGGTGTCTCAGGCCAAGCACTCAGAAAATCAGCCACTGAGGATTGCTAGTCATACGGAAAATACAAAATCAAAGAAACGAGGGCTTTGAGGGATCTCAGGAGGTCATTTAGTCTGACCTCTGCTCCAAGGCAGGATCAACGCGCCCTAAACTGTTCCTGACAGATGTTTGTCTAACCTGTTCTGGGGGGAGGGAAACCTTTGATGCTAGAGATTAATCAGCTTGACTAGCTTCATTTAAAAAAAATTGTTTTCTAGTGTCGCCCTTAATCTCCTTAATTGCAAATAAAAAATGCGACTTGCAGGGGAAAGTCCTCCTTGGAAACAAAGACTTCCCTTTGTGAGTTTGGAGCGTAGATGCTGCTTCACCCACGCTCTGCCTTTGTTTTGATGCCTGCTGGGTCTAAGAGGAGGTGGGGTGCAAGGGGGTCACTGGACCGTTCCTTCTCGTCCCCCAAGCCTGCCAGACGTGTTCACATGCCACGATCAAGGCACTGTTGTGTGCAAAGAACTCACCATGTCAAAAAGAGGTTAAAGCTTTTTGTGGGTTTATCTGAGTCAAGGATATTTAGAAGACAAGCGAAATAAAATATCGCTGTGAACCTGAGGGGACTGGGATACGAGGCTGTTACACACTGCATCTGCTTTGTTCTCTCTCCTCTGTCTTTACGGCAATGGCACATTTCTTGCAGTTTTACTTCTCTGGAAGGTTCAGAAGGTTTGAAGGATGTTTTGAACCAGGAGTTTCTGACATGGCTGATGTCAACTGATCTCTGCAGACCAACGTGAGTGGCTGTTCTGCCTATTCCTGTTGTTACAAGCATCCCTACAGATCCCTTCCCAGCCCTTGTCCCCAGAGGTGCTTGCTGCAGTGCTCAATCCATGAATTTAGGATTTCTTGAGATAACCACCGAGCGCTTACATGGCACAGCTCAGCTGGATTTGACTGGAGAGTTAAGAGCTCTGGCCAGGGTTTGGTTCTGCAGAAGTATCTTCAGACCACTGATACAACAAAGATAAAGGGAAAGACAAATTTCAAAAAATTACTGTCTAGAGAAGGGAGGTTAGTAAATCCTTTTCCTCTTTTTAATGAGAAAAGGAGGTGTTCATCAGACCGCTTACAGGAAATACTTTTTCTGTGCATTGTACGCTGCTATGAAAGGCATTCAGAGAGAAACACAAGACACCGGGATGCAAAAGGTGCAGGGGAGGGCTCCGAGGAGGCTCAAGGGAATGGCAAGCCCATCCTATGCTTAGCTGAGGAAAACGAAGGCTGAGAGAGACAAAGTCGCCATCTATAAAAAAACAGAGCGAGAAAAGAGCTGTTTATGCTAATGGCAAACGTTGGCACAAGAAGAAAAAGGGATGAACTGGCCATGAATAAACGTAGGTTGGAAATAAGAGGCAGCTCTGTGCTACAGACAATTCCGCGCAGCTTGGTCAGACAATGTGAACTGAGGGGCCGGCCAGCAGGCCAGAGAAAACAAATAACTGTTAAGCTCGTGCAGCAGCCTTTCCTGCGGAGAAACGCTTATTTGCATCTCTCCCCTCTAACCGGTTGCTGATTTTTCTCAAAACTTTATTAGATGCTAACTTTGATACATGTCTTGCTATCAAAATGGATTTGTAAGGTATCAGAGGGGGCTGGAGGTTACCAAAGGCAATAACTTATGGCTCGTTATAGGAACCGAATGAAAATGGGTGAAGCGCAGTACCACAGGAATTTGTTTTTCTCTCCCACTTCTGCTTTGTTAGGACTGTGTAACTCCAGGACCTTCCCGAGGAGCTCCCTCTTCATCCTATCAAGACACAAGAGAAGGAGGAAGACGTCTTATACTCACTCTGTTCTGTGCATATTGTCTGTTTTGCTAATGCAAGCAATAAAGAGTTTAGTCTGAAGCTGAAATAAGATTCAGATAAGACTTGATTTGGGGATAGACTATAAAATATTACTAAATTGCTAAAAAAAAAAGTGCCTTTCCAAAGAAGGCTCACACGAGTCACGACACACCTTGGGTCAGCGAACCGGCCTGCAGCTGACGGAACCGTAACACGGAGGGATCCCGACCGCAGGTTTTCAGGAGTTTAGGACCGGCCACTGGGCAATGACTTAAAAAAACGACGTTGGCATCGGCCGTGGGTGGTGAAGCTCAGCTCGGGCTGCAGAGAAGCAAACCCCGGCCGAGGGCTGGCCCCGCTGGGACCCTGCCGGGAGCCACCCTGCCCCTCCACAGGCGCCCTGAGGCCTTGTCCTCCCTCCTGACCCCCCAAACCAGGGCTCCCCTGCACCCCGGGGGGGGACCCCCTCCCACAGAGGGGACCCAACCCCACCAACAGGGACTTAGCTCCATCTGGGGGGTCACCCTTTCCCACAGCGGGGCTCCCCCCCGCCCTGGGGGGGAATGAAACCCCCTCCAGTGCGAGCCACCCCCCGCAGAGGGGACCCAGCCCCCCCAAACAGGGCCTGTCCCCCGCCGCGGGGGGACCCCACCCCAGCAGGGCCTCACCCCCCCATCCACACCCACAGGGCCCCCCCGCCCGGTCTGAGGCCCTCGGGGGGTGGCCGTGGCGGGGCCCCGACACCCGGGGGCGGGATGGGGGGGGGGCAGCCGTGGGGGACCGGGAGCGGGACCCCACCCCCTGCCCTGCGTCACGCCGCCCGTCGCGGCGTGATGACGTCAGGCGGAGCGCGGCGGGCAGCGCGGCCGGGATGCACCGGCGCGGGGTGGGCGCGGGCGCCATCGCCAAGAAGAAGCTGGCGGAGGTGAGGGGACCCCGCTGGGGAGGGGGCGGGCGACCGGGACCCTCCGGGCCCGTGGGTGTCAGGGGTGCCAGGCCCCGGGGGGTGCCAGGCCCGGGGGAGGGGGACCGGGACCCTCCGGGCCCGTGGGTGTCAGGGGTGCCAGGCCCCGGGGGGTGCCAGGCCCGGGGGAGGGGGACCGGGACCCTCCGGGCCCGTGGGTGGCAGGGGTGCCAGGCCCCGGGGGGTGCCAGGCCCGGGGGAGGGGGACCGGGACCCTCCGGGCCCGTGGGTGTCAGGGGTGCCAGGCCCCGGGGGGTGCCAGGCCCCACCGGTCTCGGGTGGGGAGCTGCCAGGCTCCACCGGTACCGTGTCAGGGGGTCCGGGCCCATCCCCGGCCTCACGCCTGCCGTCGCAGCCCTGCTCCAAGCCCAGGGTGCCCCGAGCGTCCCGGCAGCCTCCCCGCTTGCCCAGGGCACCTGGTGTCCTCCTGGTTCATCCGTCTTTAAGGAGCGTCTCCCTCATCCCGTTTCGGTTTCTGGTTCATCTGTCCTTCAGCACTGTCTCCATCATCCCGCTTTCCTCCTGCAGGCGAAGTACAAGGAGCGAGGGACGGTCCTGGCCGAAGACCAGCTGGCCCAGGTGGGAGACCCCCCCCCGCCCTGGCAGCGGGAATAACCGTGGTGGGGAGCCCAGCCGCAAACCTGGGCTTCATTTCCTCCTCTGCTTCAGTGCGCAGAGCATTATCCACGAGCAGCGTGGATAACGATGGCACCCATTCGGCTGCCTTTCCATCCGAGAGCTGCGATGTTTGCTACAGGTCTCACTCTGCCTCCCTTCTCGAGACCTCAGCAACATCTCGTTTCTGTAGAACTGTTTCTGCCCCATGTGCATCACAGAATAACTGCTGCCCCCCCCTTCTGAGCCTCTCTTGGTTCAGAACAGCCCTTTGCCTTATCCCCACTGATATTGGTTTGTATTCAGTGTTAAAAGTGTACATGTGGAGAATTCTGATGCCATCGAGCGATTTTTATCTTGTTTCCTTCTTCTAAGACCACTGCGGCCATCTGCACTGGGTAGGCAGCACAACAGAGACCCGAGTGTTTCTTGAGGACTCTGCTCACTTAGTGCCTGGCAGGGGCTGTGTTTACAGAAAAACTGCATTAAGTGTTAAGACATAAACGCTTCCCTGCAATTCTCTTTCAGATGTCTAAGCAGCTGGACATGTTTAAGACCAACTTAGAAGAGTTTGCCAGCAAACACAAGCAAGAGATCCGTAAAAACCCCGAGTTCCGGGTCCAGTTCCAGGATATGTGTGCCACAATCGGAGTGGATCCTTTGGCATGTGAGGAACAGGCGCCGGGGTTCATGACTAAGGATTCATCTCGCTGTTCTCATACTGTAAACAGCTCACAGTGAAGCTGACATTTCTGTGAGGAAAGCTGAGGCTGTTTTGATTCTTGGGGTTTGTGAATTAGTGTCATGTACCTTTGGGTGTTCTTTACTTAAAGGGTGGGGGAAAACGGGTGGAGGTAACCAAAACGGAGACTCTTCATTGACAGATCTGAGAGTCCTCACAGCGAGGCTTGCGAGCAGCCTGCTTCGCACCCGTCGTTGTTAAGGAAGGATGTTTTTGCCAATGGTCCGATCGTTTTCCCTTTCTCACTTCACAGCTGGTAAAGGATTCTGGTCAGAGATGCTGGGAGTTGGAGACTTTTACTATGAACTGGGCGTGCAGATCGTTGAAGTTTGCCTGGCTCTGAAACACAGGAATGGAGGTGAGGATCCCACCGTGTCTGGGTTCTAGGAGGTACAGCAAATAGGGGGATACCTTTTCCCGGTGGAAAGAGTTGCATGGCTCAGCGTAGTGTTCCTTACTAGATTTCACAAATCACTGAGATGGCAGTTTTGTCTTCATTGTCCCCAAAAAGCCTTGTTTTGTTTCTACAACATGTTACAGCTACGCCACTGGTAATCACCCACCTTCATTGATTTCTACAGCAATCAACCAACTCTGCCCTGTTGAGTTAACAGAACTGTAACTCACAGTATCGTGGGGAAGGAGCAGGGATCGAGGACAATCTTGAAGGAGTAGGAAACTGATAAGTTAGTGCTTTGAGCCTGGCAGTGAGGTTGTCTCTGAAGGATCACAGCAATATCCAGAAGAGTTGGAATACCAGTGATAAGGGCCTAATGAAAAGATAGATGTTCTTTTCTCCAAAAGGGCAATCTGAGACCAGGAATGGGCTACAGCAAAGTCAGTTGAAACTCGAGTCCGATACATTTGTGGGAGGACGGCGACGGCTGACTGCTGCACGTTAGTTCTGGGAAGAGAAGGGATTCGATGCTTATCTCACCCAAGGCTTGATACTGGGAACAATGAACAGCCGCTTGTAAAAGGGGAGGCAGGGGTGAGCCAGTGGCAAATGCACAAAGGACCCCTGACTGCTCTTGCTGGTTTTCTTGCTATGCAGTAATGCTTTCCTGTCTCCTTTTGTTGACTCCTAGGTCTGATAACACTGGAAGAACTTCATCAGCAAGTGCTGAAGGGAAGGGGGAAGTTTGCTCAGGATGTCAGCCAGTGAGTGTCTGTATGCTACAGGAAAGGGGAATCGGGTGGCACTCGGGGAAGAAAAGGGGGTGACTGATCTCAGCAGCACTTGAAGGTCCTGCTGTTCATTGGACTCCAAATTTGACCTCTAGTAATGGAACCACTTACACGTGATCCACAATTAATGACTTGATTTCAGAAAGCAGCAGTGTGCTTTCTCTGGGAGCCCGAAGGCATAAAGGACCGTTGCCTTGAGCTGGAGACAATTAGTCCCCTGCAATTCCAGCTCTCTTACTGCCACAGCCTGCTGAAGCTGCTGTGGTCCCCTGGGCTGTAAGGAAGGGACTGATACGTGTCACTGCAGAAGCAGGTTTTAGGACACAGCCACCATGATTGCTAATCAGGGCTGAATCTTAAAGTTTAGCACTTGCAGCTCCGCTGCTACAAGTGTGTCTCTAATGCGAGTCTGCGCTTCTGAAGGGGGGCACAGATATGCACACCAATTCTAAATTGCTTTATAAAATATTTTTCAGCTGTTGATTACCTGAAACTGCAGCAAGCTCCAAGGAGCTATTATTGCTCGTAGCTTCTGCATGTCAAGTCTTCCTCATTTACAGACCGTAGTGTGCAGTCTGAGAGAGGCTCTCGCTTTAAAGCCTTGCCTTGACCTCTGCTTCTCAGGGATGATCTCCTTCGTGCAATCAAGAAACTGAAGGTCTTGGGCAGCGGCTTTGGGATTATCCCTGTTGGTGGAACGTATCTGATCCAGTCTGTACCAGCTGAACTGAACATGGATCACACTGTCGTCTTGCAGCTGGCAGAGGTATTGAGCCAGGAGATTTTAAAATACAACCACCCTGAAAGAACCTTATTGCTTCCACGACAAGGAACTGTGATTAGAGCAGGCCTGTAGGCAAAACTGTCCACACTCTTGTAAACTATGGACTCAGGTTGATGATAAGCACACAGTATTTTTCCTCTCATTTCAGAAAAAGGGCTATGTAACAGTCAGTGAGATCAGGTCCAGTCTGAAGTGGGAGACGGAACGTGCAAAGCAAGTGCTGGTACGTATGAAGGTCTCTTGTGCACAGTGGAGTTCCGTGACAGTGCAGAGTGACCGCTCCCGCAGCCCTGCGACAGGCGCTTTGCCAGGGATGCGTTATCACGGCATGCGCGGGGGATCCCAAGCCAGCTGGTAGACCAAAGGCAGAGTACACGCTGCGTAAACGTAGATTGAGGAAAGCAGAGTCTCAGAAGCTGCAGATATTCCTGTGGCTTCACTAATCTCCAGTAAAACTTGAATCTTGTTAGCTCAGGTCCTACATAAACACGCATGGTGGGCACGGCTGGATGTCTGAACTTATTTCTCCCTGTCAAGTTGAGTGAAAATTATTGTAGCCCAAGTTCTACACCCTCCCTTACCCTAGAATAAGTGCGGGGTCAGGCCTCTGGTGTGAATGGCTTCTCCGCCATTTAGTTAAGTTGCACTCACGGTTTCTGCTCTGTTTGTATAGGAACACTTGCTGAAGGAAGGAATGGCCTGGCTGGACACGCAGGCAGCCGGAGAACCTCAGTACTGGCTGCCTGCTCTCTTTACAGAGCTGTACTCTCAGGAAATCACTCCAGAGGAAGCCAAGGAGGCAATACCTTGACTGCTACGTGTTCTGTGCCTGTATATAATTCTTCTTGTGAGGTTATTTGCATATCACCTGAAACACAGGGACAGTGGACTTGAAATAAAAGTTTTGTAAAAAGCATCTAGCTTGAGAAGTTTAATAGGACTAATTCATACTTGCTTACCTCTGAATTTTCTCCTCTGTTGCGGGTGGAAGTGCCACTTACCATTACAGACAACTAATTAGCTTGTCACAGCAAGAGGAAAATTATCTAAGCTGCTATTGCAACTGCAGTCTCGGAGGATGCAAACGTGACTTTGGCTAAAGAATCTTGGAGCCAGCAGTGACACTGAGAAACTGTTCTGTAGTCCTGTCTGCTCTGTGAATGAGTCGTTGTTCCACTAAGGAGTACCACAGTCTAGGTTCTGCCAAAACAAACTTTATTGCACAAAAAAAAAAAAATCTTATGTACAATAGTATATAAACAAGGTATCTTAGAGTGACTCTTGTGCATATATTTTCAACTCAGTTAGGTCTAAAAATCTGTTGCTAAAACATCTCTGCCTAGAGCAGTCATTTGAGGATTGTCACTTTGAAATGGAAACATTCAGAAATGGTAGGACAGACAACATTAGAGCTATAAAACTAATACTTCTCTTTTACAGCCACATGCTAGTTATGTGAATAGTGTCCACAATAAGGCATTTTCTTGTTTCATTGTATCGGTGGATGGTAACGCCACATGCATCACAAACAGATTTCAGAACCAGCTCTGCCTTGGGAAGGCAGCAGAGTCACAGCTCTACCCACAATGCTACTGAATGGTGAAAAACAACGTGACATTTACAACGGGATTAAAGAGGCGGTAAAGGAGCACGCGGCTCATGACTTCTCGGGAGACCCCTCTGCCCCCCCGAGACCTCATTTCAAGGTGAACACCGCTTTATTTACTCTCGTCTGGTGTACGTGTTGAGCGAGTCCTATGTAAGTTCAGCTTTCCCTCAAGGGAAGACCGGGTGTAAGCCTAAATCAAGCCAATGACAGACCCAGGGGAGTTTGCTTGCCAAAGGGAAAAAGGGTTCCCAAGTTGTTAAATGGCACCTTAACAATTCAGAAATGTTTCCACCTTTCAGCTTTTCAGAGCTGCTTAAGCGGCAGCGTGCAGGCTTCCGAGTTCTGCGAGAGTTGATATAAATCACAGAGACTGAAAATAATTCAGTGACGCATGGGGCATTGCCTGTCTGTACAGCGCACGGCAGGGGTCTTTTGGCCCCTCTATGCTGCGCTTTTTTTAGAACAAAGATGACTGCGTTGGAAGTTCTCCCACCACCACCAGGAGTCTGAAACAGGGCCGAGCTGGTGGGAAGGTGGTCAGGGAAACTGGGAGAGGGCCCAGGACAATGTGCAACTTTGTGCTTAGCTTTCTATCAAAGCTCCCGTAAAAAATAATAAAAAAAAAAAAAGTAGATTAAGCTCTTTATCAACAAAACATGATACTGCTCCAATCAATCATCACCAGGCTCATTTACCTGGAGAAACTGGCTATTTCACCTCCACCCAAGCTACAGTGAATACATTTTTGATGTAATGGCACTCGCCGCCAGCAGACACCTCTCCAAGAGGCCGGCCTTCGCTCACAGTAAAAAGCTGCTGTTAAAAACGTCCAAAGCACTGAAGCGTTAAACTTTACGACACTCGGCTAGCTTGCGCTCGGCCAAGTTTGGCAAAGGAATTTGTCAGTAACGAGGCGTACACCTCTGAAGAACTCCACCCAGAAACAGTGGCTTCCTTAGCTAGAATTGCCCCTTATTCTAGCGTTTCACTCTGATGGATCAAGGTAGCAGCGGGGAGTGAGGTGGCAGGAGGAAGAAGGGAGGAAAATAAAATATTACACTGAGTAGAGAGGTGGAAAGCAAAGAGTACTTCAGTTAAGGAAACAAAACAGCTCCGTTCAGAGCAGCCAGAATAAAATATTTCTAGAATGCTAAATTCAAATCAACACCTTAAAAAAATAATACACAAACTAGACCTATTTTTAAGTGCTCCCCCCATCTCTGACCAATGAT
Organism: Platalea leucorodia; assembly: GCF_965183815.1. Classification (NCBI taxonomy): domain Eukaryota; kingdom Metazoa; phylum Chordata; class Aves; order Pelecaniformes; family Threskiornithidae; genus Platalea; species Platalea leucorodia. The sequence continues at coordinate 4,592,202 of NC_138844.1, forward strand.
TTTCTCACCCTCCCTTCCCCAAAACGCCAGGATGAACACACCTGCACTCGATTTACGGATTCTTGCAGTTTCCACTTTTCATCCGCCCCTTTGCGCCTGAAGTCTCGGTGGACGAAGTCACCCAGGGCTTGAGTAAAGCTTTCAGAAAGGAGCCCAGATTCCACCACTGCTCTTTATCTTTGGTCTGACTAGAACAGTGTCTAGAAGAAAGACATCAGGTAGATGGGCTCCACAGAGCAGAGAGGCTCCATCTCTCCCAACCCGCGCAAAAAGGTTTCGCCTGGGCGCACGGTGCGTGGGCCCTGTCATACCCTGGACTCAGCAAAGCGCTCCCACAGCTACAGCTCCACGTTCAGCATGGCCCCAGGGAAGGGCTCACTGTCTAGGAACAGAAAAGCTGTAAAGAGGATTCGCAGTCTAGATCTCATTCTTTAATCAAATGGAGAAAAAGAAAAAAAAAAAAAAACCAACCAGTGTAGGTGTTTCCAAAAAATAACCTGATGTCACATGCTCCAGCTTTCTAGCATAGTAAGTACCTTTTAAGAGTAGCCTGTCACAAGCTTGGCTTTGTCTAGCATGAAGTCTTCTCGTTCAGCGTTATCCACCAGAGCAGTAAAAGGAGACAGAAGATATCCCGCAGTTTGCTCTGCTCTGGCATTGGTTTGGTTGTCGAGTCTGTCAGGGGTACTCTAGAGTGTGAAGACAGAACATCCCCACGGCTTGGCCTCTCCACTGTTAACGCAGCTCTAAGCTTTAGAGCAACCTTGAGTGTCTGTCTCTGTCTCGGAGGAGCTGCTCTCAGAGTCTATTTCTGTATTCTCCTGCTGGTGTTTCTCTTGCACCTTCTGCCGAATTCCTTGCAAACGCACTAATAGGGACTGATAGTCAAAGTGGCCTCGTTTTTCACCAAAAGGATCCTGGAAGAAAACCATAGATAAGCCTATTAATATAGACCATTATCCTTCTGGCAAGAGGCAGAAGGAAAAAAGCTGCATAGTAATTGGGCAACAAATGGTCAAAGACTTCAGGGTAAAATCCCACCTTATGACAGAGAGGCCCCTAAACTTTCCGCTCTCGTGGCAGAGGTTGAGGACTGAAGAGGATTCCTGTTTGGAGCCTCTTTTGGGAAACCTTACAAACCCAAGCAAACTTCAGAAACAGATGAAAGGGCAGGCAGACCTGGGTTGGATTGCTACTAGCAGCTTTGAGGAAGTAAGCTATTTCAAAGATTTGGTCTCAGGCCCACTCCAAGGAGGCAGGGAAAACATTACAAATGAAAGCCCCTAAAATCCAAAGGCCAAAGACTTGACCACATTTTATATTAGTGCTACAGACCCTGTCCAAATGAAAGCATCACTATTCTCATTTTAAATCAAGCTGAGATGTAGCCAAGTCAGAGGCAGAAAGTCTTTGGGGATTATTTAACATTTGCTGCTTTTATCCCCGTCCCAGGTTGAAGACACATTGCCAGGGCTATATAAGGTGGTGGTGGAGTTTAGGCTGTCCTATCCAACGGGAATCTTTGGTACAAGCCAGCATGTGGCCCCAGGGTTAACAAGACAGCACATCTGGCAAGCACTCAACTGATACTGAGCCTGGAGTGACTTCATTTTAAATACAGGGTAATGAAGACAACAATGCCATCTCTCCAGCACGCTGCGTTCGTGCTTCCTGCACTACGATTTACAACTGAGCAGACAACAGACCACAGCAGTCACTGCCTCTGGGAACGGAACACAACACAGTCCCAGGCCACAGTCCATAAACCCATGGAGAAAGCAACTGAGCCCTGGCTCCTTGAAGAAGAAATGAGAGCGGGCCACACCTGACAACCCTCTAATGTCACCAAACTTCACTACGCAGCCTTCAGTTCAGTACTCTCTGCAGACACAGACCTTCCTCGTGGGAATTTCTCACTCCAAACACCAACTCTCCTGCTTTGGGAGTGCTTTCAACTCATGAATTACACAGCCAGTGAAGGCACTGACAGGAAAAAAGGGCTCAGAGACACAAGATCATTAAATCAGCCACCTCCATCTTTTCTTAGCAGTGGAATTTCTCAATGAGTCAGACAAGAGGTGGCTGATGAGGGAGGAAGACACATCTGTTCATATGCAAATAGCTTGGCAATCTATTCTTTAAAGTCTGCTTTCCTGCAGAGACAAGCTCCTGTATTCAACCTGTCTAGATGTGTCTGCCGGATTGTCACTCTTCGCCCACCCCTTCCACCTCCAGTAACTTTTGACTCAGTCAGCCACTTTCAATTTCATCTGATCGAACAAGGAGCAGCAGAGAAAAGTTCCTATTTGCTGTACGAGCAAAGGAACCTCAGAAAAAGAGAAACTCTGCCAGTGACCCAACAGGAAAATACTGCAATGGAGTTCAGTTGCCACCAGCATTGAATAACCTGCATGTGCCCTCCCTGCTTAACACCAAATCCACATGAAAGCAAACTGTACCGGTTCCACTGCTGAAAGAAGTACCTGCTTGCCTGGCGAGTGGCTCAGGTCCAGCACTCTGAGAAGTCTCACAGCCTTGAACACCCTGCGTGCATACTCTGAACTCGAGGAAGGCAGCATTTTATCCACAGGAACGTCTCAGGTCTCAGTTTCATGGTTGATTCAAAGTTGGAATACACATTTCATAGAAAAGATCCAGATCCACGCCACATACCTCTAGGTGCTGCACATTGTAGTTTGTCACTAACCACACACCCTTATCTAAGGCAGTGTGTTATCATCAAGAAAATTGTCTGCCACCCACCTGCATTGTCTGTCCTTGGAGATAAAGTCTCTCTTTACACACCCCTTCATAGAAGTCGTAGTATTCCATGAAGGATTTCTCCATTACGCCCCTGCGCACAACCAGAGAGCAAACAGTCAACACAAAATGACAGTGTTACAACAGTCACGTCACCCAGGGTCACCCCATCCCACTGAACTCCAGTTCACGTAATCAGTGCAGACAGCCACACTGGGTGTCCCAGACAACTAACAGGGTACAGCGAGGCAGGGCACGGAGCGAAACGAACTGCAGCATCACTGCAGCTGAAGAGATTGCGCACATGTTTTCACAACAGCTGTGTTCCCCTCCCTCTGAGATTTTTTTTCCCCCCATAAGACAAGGCACGTTTATACTCCGACACAAGTCGGAGGATGCAGCCATTGTGCGCATAACACAGCCTCTGTCCATGCACAGCTTCTGGGCTCCAGGCAGATGCAGCCATCCACTCCAGGGGAAACAAAACGACTCTTCACTGGACCAGGAAGAGTTAAAGACTTGCTCTTCCCTGGAGCAGCTCTCAGGGTTTCAGGAAGGGCAGCCAGCGAAGTTTATTCTGCTTCCCCACACCCGCTTTCTTATGCGCCCTCTGTGACTCCTTTCCATACCGTAATGGCTCAGGACAGGGACACTTTCCTTCCAGCATGTCGCACACTGCTACCCGGATGGTCTCATGCCGAATGCACTCGTTATAGTTCTTGCTGTCCCCGGGGTGCCTCTCCTGGAAATAGAATTTGGGCCAGTGAGTCCACGCAACTGCAATGGCTCCTCGTCTCTCCCTCCTGGGCCTGATGAATTTCACTGGTGCTCGAACCCACTACAGCTTTGTCTGTTCTGTGTATGCTGAGCTAATTTATACTACAAGTGAAAAGCTGGCAAGATTTTACATGTCTCCAGAGCCTCGGACTCACACAGCTGTGGAGACAGGTCATCTGATAAAGTTAGCACAGAAACCTGCCTCTCTCCGAGATGCTGGAGACCATGAAAACCTGAGCAGTTTGGCTCCTGCATGACAACATGTCCCAAGGAAGCCATTTCAGGAGTCGCGTAGCAGAGAAATGCAGAGCCATCCCATCTCCTCGACGACTTCTCGAATGCCTCTTGTTCTTCCGTTACCTTACACATACGTGAGCTAAGCAGCCTCCGGTTCAGAGCTGGCTTGCAACTCCTTCTCAAGCTCTGACTAGAGGCAGAGCAGGCTGGAAAAGAGCCAAGCGACATAACCTACTTTTGTCCCCGTTTCCAGAATGGGATTTGCAACCAGGAGCAAGGTGTGGAGGGAAGAGTCAAATAACTGCAGAAGCAGAGATGATCCACCTCAAACTCTCACCTGCTCAAAGCCGGGTTCGTTGTGATAAGGGTTCTCAGTCATCAGAGATTGGATGGAGATGAGGACTGAAGAGATACTCTGTGCTGGGCTCCAGGCAGGCCCGGTCCAGGTACTGAGGCATTAAAACAGAAAAGCATCAATTAACAACACGGGACCGGCCCAGCGAGCGCCATCCCTCCAACTACCAAAGATCAGAAAGCTTGGGAAACCACATCTGTACCTTGCAGAAATGAGACAGGAAAAGAAACAGCTGCTACAGATATAGAAAGCACTGGGCACTGAGAAAGTTTTCAGGGTCAAAGTAGTTTATTCTCTCAACCAAATGAGTACTTCAGCTCGAGCAAGACACGAGAGGCTGGTAAACTTCACTCCACTGCTAACACACCCAGGGCATCACACGTGAGTTGAGGAAAAGTAACACTTCCAAGCATTTTACAGGGCACTTGAAAGCTATGGCTATCATCTCGCACAGCAACCTGGAGCAACACAAGCTACCAGGACTACCGTAAGTGAAAAACAACAACTCTTAAGAACTGAAATCTGATTTTCAAGACTCAAACAAGACCATCACTTGTGCAGTCTGTAATGCAGACACTCGGCACAAGGACGGCCATCAAAAGCATTAACCGATGCTCTGCTATAGGAATAAGGTGCTCGTTTCATACACACAAGGTAGCAAAAACCTCTTCATAGAGCAGCATAAGCAGAAAAAGCTGTTCTGCTGCTTGCCTTTAATATCCTAGTTCCAGATACAGACCTGTCTCCCTGTGAGCTGAACAAGGATGTGCTGACCCACATATGCTCCTCCTAAATCCTTTCATTTGCAGCTCCCTCTGCGCTTCCCATTTCTGCTAAGGCCGAGGCTCTTTGTTCGCTCTTCAATAATTTAGCTTCCATGCCGGGGCTACAATTGCACGAGCAACAAGGCAGCTTGGGTGGGAGCTGCTGAGCATTCAGACCCCGGAGATATGGACATGCCCTACACATCTCAGCGCTTTGCAGGTGTTGGCATCCAGCTCCCTGGATCAGGAAGACTCCTATGCTGAGGAAGGTGATTCCCAGCACAATGCACCTCTCTACCAGCCCTGAGGCCAGTATCTACCAGCTGCTGGGTATCAGCTACTTGGACCAACCTTGGCGTAAGCGGCACATGCACAGCACTGCGGAAACCATCCCAGCAAAGGCGGTCTTATAACCACGTCAGCTCAGACTCCTGTTGGTTGAACGAATCCCTACAGCAATTCAAGCCGTCACTGCCCCTTCCTCACCTGGCTGCCGTTACTACCTCTCTGCAGCAAGAGGAACTACGTACAAACACCCCAGCTGCACCAGCCCAGAGTCTCAGCAAAACCTTTTCTTTACCGGCAGCTGAAACTGTCACAGCTGGAGCTGGGAATATCACACCAGGGCCAGGGTTCCTCTGGCGGAGCCGTGAGAGCCATTCAATCAGCCCGGACTTTCACGTGTTTAAAAATCAAGCAGGTGAATAACAAGCATTTGCAGCAGCGGAGCCTGTTTGAACAGGCAGTATGGGAGCAGTGCTTGTAAATCATTACACCCACCGCTCAGCCCCACATACTACGTGTAGGTGGAAGCCCAGAGCAGTCAAATGGCTCTCAAGGAAGTTCTCAGTGGCTTTTAATTTTATTTATTTATTTTTAAACCCACACAGAGAGAGGAAATTAAAACCACAAAAACCTACATTCAAACATTAAGGATCAGGCTGCAAAGCACAAAAGCAGAAGAAAGGCAGTGCTTGGGCCGAGGCTTTGCAAGGGGAAGCAGGAGAAAAGCAGCAGCGTCCACTGAACTTCATGCTTCCCCTTCTCCGTTCTCAGGTGCTTTTAAAGACAAGTTAGACTCTCATTTCAGTAGAGGAATTTGTGCTGCTTTACAACTCTGATTCTGTACACGACTTCACAGAAGCATAAAGGTGCATCCAAGCATGTCTGGGGCAAGATCAGGGCACAACGCGCCGAGAAGGATGCGCGAGGCAGAATACAGCCTGCAGCCGCCTCCTGATTTCCCATCAAAACAGCCAAAGTCTCCTCTTACCCTAGAATACTCAGGCAGACTTTCCCATTGCGGTAGAAGTTGGGGTTAAACCTCACTGTGTTATTTCCCGTTGTCATCAGTTTGACCCTTGGTGGGTGGATGGGATAATCTGGAGGACAGCGAAACAGGAACAAGAAGAAACCCCCTTCATAAGGCGTGTCAAATGGGCCTGTGATCAATGCATGAATCTGGAAAACAAAAGCCCGTCTTGCGCACCACTTCAAAATTGTGCAGCACCGTCAAATCCTCAACAAAGCCAACCGAAGGCAAGAAATCTCCACCCAGGCAGCAGCACGGAGGCAGTGTCTTCCACAAGCACACGCCATGTGCAGGCCATACTTAACCCCCCCTCCCTCCCTCGTTAGCCAGAGCCACTGCTGCGCACTTCTCTCCCCTCTGCCACACTCAATGTGCAAAGCAGGTTTCCAACGCGAGGTTTGGCCAGAGTCCACAACAGCTGCCTCCCATACATCTCTATACAGTCCAAACCAGACTGAATCACGGTTCAGCTGGTAAGCTCTGCTTAAAGAAAAAAAAAAAAATTTTGAATATGAAAAAAAAAATCTAATTTTAGAAAGAAAAAAATTCAGAATTTCTGCCAAAACTAGAGCATTCCTCAATTTTATGGTCTCGTGCTGATTTGGTCTTATTAAAACCAATCACTCAATTTCCTCTGCCAGGATCCAAAATTAAGACCCTATTCTCTCCATGCTAATTACCCTCAAAGATCCCAATTGTATACCAGGAAATCTACTCCCCTTGGGCTATTAAGGAAGCTGACTCCCCAAGTGATCCAAGCAGCCTCCTTTAACGATCCTCTTACCTCCCCAGGATTTCAGTTAAAAGCCCCAAGGCTGGTGTTCTACAAACCTGCATTTCCGTTGAAGGGCATTTTGGCACTCTGAGCTACCAAGGCTGAGGGAAGCCAGAGCTGCGGCTAAATGCCCCAGGTGGGAGCTGGTTGTGCAGAGACGCTCCCTTTGCGCTGCCTCCAAAAACCCAGGGGCCCTAAGTCAGGCAGGCGCTTACATGGGGGGAATTTAGGGGATCTGGGGGATGCCACGTCTGTCAGGGGGGTGGGAGAAGTGTGCAGCAGAGGAAAAACCAAAGCAACCTCACACACACGCACACACAACGCTCAGAAACCAGCACAGCCAGACCAGGCAGCACTGGCTGGAGAAAGGGCAGCGCCAGCCAAGAAACACCCTGGATCAAGAGCACCGTTTGAGCGACCTCTGCCTCCCAGCTCCTTGCATTCTCTCTGACATAATCAGAAATTCCCAGTCCTGGAAAACCCTGAGAGCCAGGAGAGGAAGAACCGGGGCAGGAGAGGCCGTAGCCATGCCCATGTCCCTAGAGAGCAGGCCTGCTGGCGGCAACGCGGTGGGAGCGGCTGCGTGGGTCAGACCTGCAGGCGACCCTGGTACCTGCGAGAACCCTGCGTGCAGCACCACAGCAGGACAGGGCCCGGGTGCAGGGACACATCTCTCTACCAGCTCACAACAATTAAACGCCTCCAAGTTCCACAGGCGGAATAGAGATACTCCAGCACTGCTTGTGGCTAATGGATGTTTCTCATTTCCAGCCTCTCTGAGAAGGCCCCCATGGCCAACAGCTTTCCATGGAGCTCTCTCTTCTGTGAGCTGCTCTATTGATTGTTTTCAAGCATCGGTAGGATGAAATGAGCTGGATCAGCACCCCACTGGTTCACAGGGCCGCTAAAGCAGAGCTGGCTTTATCTGTGGAAGCTCCTCAGATCCCTGTGATGGTTTCTCTCCAAAGAGCCAGTTTCCTTGAGAGCCTCCTCCCATTTTAAACGCAGCCCATCTCAATGTCACCAAGAAAACTGGAGCCTTGTCATGCTCTTGCAAGACTCACCCTGACTTCTCCCAGACATTAAGGAAACACTCCACTTGGGCAAACCCTTAAAGCAGCCACCGACAGCAACATACCGAGAAACGGAAAGTTGAACCAGCTCCAAATCTTCTCTTACCTTGGTCATGTCGTGGGGATCAGGCACAACAAACATTCCCGGGGGTGGTTCCTTGTAAATGGACATGATATCCCTGAACAAAGGAAACAGGAATTAGTCAAGATGTCCCTTGGCGTTCATCAGCCCTCGAGGCACGGAACGTTCTAGGTGACAAATCTGTGCACAGATGCAAAGGGACAGACTTTTAAGATGGAAACTTGCAATTTGTAAAAGAGTTAGACATTTTTCTTTTGTCTCTGACTGTTTTCTGGCTGAGCTCTTTCAACCTATCCCCAAAAACAGCTGAGGCATTTCAAGAGCACAAGCAGCATTCAATGAATCAACACGCGAGGCATCAGACCAAGCGCACCTTGATTACCTGCTGCCTCGTATTTTACCATAGATCGGCTCCAGTGCATAAAACTTCAACCATAAACTTCCCCTAAGGTAGTCGTTTAAAAGTTCTCTTAGGTGAATTTTGTTGTTTAAAGGATGATTTTCCCGCCCCATGTTTTCCTTCTCCACACTCAGACTATTTACAGGATCCCTTTCGTATCCCCAGTCATTTGTTTTCCCCAAACATGCCGTGACTCAACCGCCTTTGAGAACATTCCTGCTCTGACAAATTTGGGTTTAATCAGGTTCAAGAGTAGTTCGAACGCACACACACAGAGGACTTCATCACAATGGCCTTGCTTCCTTAGGAATCGGGACTAAATGAACTGAAAAGTAACAAATCGCCTACAGCTGCGTGCAGTTTACAGATAAACCGAATGGCACCCATTACCTTTCATCGCCAAAAAACCTCCCTCCCATAATCGGAGCTGTGCCGAGCTCCAGGACAAGCTCCCGCTCAACCTTCCCATTTGGGAAGCAAGCAGAGTTCAGAGAGGTTTCAGGGCGAGAACAAGTGCGAGAGCAACACGAGAGCCTCGCCTTCCCGCCTACCGTTACAAAGTCAGTGCTTTTGGCGTTTGGATTGGAAAGTGCCCAAATATCTGGTGCCATCTTTGGAAGGCATTATACAAGCTCTAGAACAAGGATGAGCAAGAGCCTGGCAGGCAGCGATACTTGCTCCGAAGGAAGAGGAAGAACTTGTTGAAACGGTGCCAGCATGTCTAACAATACAAGACCATATTGCTCATTATATCAAAGGTTATCGGCGCATCAGGTTTAACCAGACGATCTTTTAAAGAGTCAAAGCAGCCGAACGGGTGGGCACCAGCAGGAAGGAAGATCACTACAGGCAGGTTTAGGATAAACATCTTAACTCGACCGTGGATGGGGACCAAGAAGCCTGCTCCCCTCCCCGTTTAACAGCATCTCCGAGGAGCTGCTGGTGATCCCGAGGGCAGGATGAGAGCCACGCACCCAGGGGCTCTGCTGCCAACGGCCCCAGCAACAGCAGACGGAGAACGAGAGCCCGGATGGCGGTGCGGGGGTCCACGGCTCCAGGGCAGGCGAGGGGCGAGGCCCATCCTCGCCCGAGCACCTGGGCGAGGGGAGCCCCGGGGCACGGCGGGGAGCGGGGCCTGGCCCCGGGGCACAGGGAGGGAGAAGGGCCTGGCCCCAGGCCCCAACCCAGCTCTCCGGGACGGCGGGTGAGGGGATGGCGAGGCCCAGGGGACAGTCACCGCCTCAAGGGTACCGGGGACGAGCCAACCGTCCCCGCCGCGGTACGAGCCTCGGCTCCGTGCTCGCTTTCCGCCGGGGCAGCCCCCCCCCAGACCGGACAGGGCGGCGGGGGGTCCCCGGCCCGCGGCTGGCCAGGCCCGGGGGAGCCCCGCCAGGCCGGCAGAGGCGAGGACCGGAGCCACCCCCCGCCCCGGGTCGCTACGGGAGCCGGCAGCGCCGCGCAGGCAGCGGGCCCGGAGGCTCCGCCGCTCCCGGGCAGGGCGGCTCTCTCACCGTTTGATCCGCAGGAGGCAGGCCGGGCTGGGCCGCTCGCTGTCCCAGTCGCCGCTGACCGTAGGGTCCCAGAAGGCGGAGTGCGTGAGGAGCGCGGCCCCCGCGGCCGCCGCCGCCGCCGCGATGGGGGCCCCGCCGCTCCCGGGGGCGACGCCGGCGCCGGGCGTCGCAGCGCCGAAGCCCGCCGCCGCCCACAGCTCGGCGGGGATGAAGACGCCGGGGCTCCCCGCGCCGCCGCCCGGGCCGGCCGAGGCTCCGCCGCCGCCCGCCGCCGCCGCAGCCAGCACCGCGGCCGGGGCCGCCTCCTCGGCGGCCGGACTCTCCGCCATTCCGCGCCCGGCCTCGGGGAACGCCGCTTCCGGGACTCCGCACCAGCGAGTCCGCCGGCCAGAGCGGCCCCCGCCCCTCGCCTCCACCACCGATCGCCGGCCAGAGCGGCGCCTCCCCCGCTCCCCCCTCCCACTACCGGCGCAAACTCCCCCCAGCCACCATAGAGTCTCCCCCCCCCCCCCCGCCCCCGCCGCCAGAGCGCCCCTTTCACAGAGAGGCCTCATCGTAGGCTAGAGTGTAACGCTGGGCGCGGCGCGCCCCCTGCTGCGGCGGGGGTCTCCGGGGCTGGAAGCAGCAGAAATGACCAATTTGGGGCTTTTTGGGTGGAAAAAGTTGTTTTGGGAAGCGGCTGCTGCAGCCGTGCCCGTGCGAGGGGGGAAGGCGTTCCTGCGGCTCGCAGGAAACCAGCAGCGCTGCTTCTGGCCTACGAGGAGCACCTCACCCCTACGCCGCCCGCCAGAGCCGCCTCTGCTACCTACAGCGACCGCGAGCGACCGTCGTAGTTCCAAGGTTACTGTTCTTTACCAGGGATACAACAGAAGTTATTTATGCACAGTTTCACACGTGTAAGGGTGAATAAACGTAACTGGCTTGGCCGCAGGTAACTGCTGCTTTCCTGAGGCGGTAGGTGTTGAGCGCCTGACACCGATGGCCACCGCCCGCTGTCCGGGGACACTCCCAGAGCACCGCATCGCTGCTGCAGGGTTACACGTTTGCTCCCAGGAGCCAGCCTGGCTGCAGGCGTAGGATTTTTCCTCTCTAGTTCAGCCAGCGAGACTCCCTTGAGCTCTTTTTGGTTTCAGAGCCACGTTTCTCCAAGAAATCTCAGGGCCAGTTTAAGAGTCAAATTCTTCTCAGCACCCCTTGACGTCACCAGGTGTAAGCAGCTATTGCAAACGAATCATAGAATCATTAAGGTTGGAAAGGATCCTTAAGATCATCGAGTCCAACTGTTAACCTAACTGCCAGGTCCAGCTCTAACCCATGTCCCTCAGCACCACATCTCCCCGGCTTTTAAATCCCCCCAGGGATGGGGACTCAGCCCCTGCCCTGGGCAGCCTGGGCCAGGCCCTGGCAGCCCTTTGGGGGAGGAATTTTCCCAATACCCAACCCAACCCTGCCCTGGCGCAGCTTGAGGCCGTTCCCTCTCGTCCCATCGCTTGTTCCTGGGGAGCAGAGACCGACCCCCCCGGCTCCAGCCTCCTTTCAGGCCGTTGCAGAGAGCGAGGAGGGCTCCCCTCAGCCTCCTCTTCTCCAGGCTGAGCCCCCCCAGCTCCCCCAGCCGCTCCTCCCCAGCCTTGTGCTCCAGCCCCTGCCCCAGCCTCGCTGCCCTGCTCTGGCCACGCTCCAGCCCCTCCATGGCCGCCTTGGGGTGCGGGGCCCAGCGCTGAGCACAGCATTCGAGGGGCGGCCTCACCAGTGCCCAGCGCAGGGGCACCATCACCTCCCTGCTCCTGCTGGCCACACCATTCCCGACGGAACAGAGCAGCTCCCGTACCCGTCCCTATCCCCAGGCAGGTCACAGCCACGCCTCAGAGGCTTTAAGCATGCGGAGCAGCTGCATTAATTCCATTACCTAAAGCAGATAAGCAGGCAAGCTCCCCCAGTGCTCACCTTCCTGGCAGGCACAGCTGCCCTACCACAAGGTCCAAGTGCCAGGTTGTATTTTAGAATTGCTCCTCCCTACACACCAATCTCTAAAGCAGCTGAAGCATCTAACTGTTGGGGGGAAAAAAAGAAATAGAACTCAGCTGAGGTGCTTTGTGTAAACTGATGCTTTGAGGAGGCACATGAAGAGTGTGACCTTAAAACCAGCTCTTCTTTGTGAGAGAAAATTCGGATGATGCGGCAGTGCGTGCCCCCGGGTACTGACTGGCGATTTAGTTATGCAGACACCATTAATACACTCCTAAGCACACTCACCTGTACCCATCACCTTTTCTACATCCCATCTTTCAGATAGTATTTCAGTAGCATTTTCAACAACTGTACGTGGAAAAAACAACGCTTTTTCAGCTCACCTAGAAGTATTTGCTTTACCAGGGCAATGCTTGTTGGGATTTTTGCATAGATTTGAGCTGTTCAAGGACAACCTCTCTTCTCTAGCTGACCTCACATTAGTTTTCCTCCTCTCTCACCACTATTTCATATTCCCCTTCTCCTTTATCAGTGGGTGCCCCCACACCTGGGATATTACCCTCTTCAACTGATAAATCAACTCACCCAAGGATTTCCCCACCACTGGACCAGAACATAAGAAAAAATAATAAAGCCACCAGTTTATTTAGAGAAATCTTTTCTTTAATTGTCAGTCTGGAACGCTCTGATGGAAGCAGACTCAAACCGCGGAGGACAGAGTGATGGAAGCCGCAGCCAGGACCAGAAGTTGTCACATAGCGAAGAGGATAAGGAATGCCACCATCAAACAGAAGAGCCCCATGGCCTCGGACAGGGCAAAGCCCAGGATGGCATAGGAGAAAAGCTGCTGCTTGAGAGACGGATTCCTGCATGTTGTACGGGGGGAGGAGGGGAACACAAACCGGAGAGAGGGAGGAGAGGGAAAAGGAAAACAAAAAAAAATCCACAGTGAGAAAAACCCCCCAAACCAGAGTCCATATCACAGAAAACCAGGCTTATGTCACACAGGCAACAGATTTTGGAGCACAAACCAGTTTTACGGCAGGCAGCCACAGGCTGGAACAAGCAAGCCATGATTTTTCCCTGGTTTCAGTGACGCAGACATGTTGAACCCTGAAGGCTGGGTTCACCTGCCCTGATGGAACCAAGCACCAGTTCCTGCTAACAACCAGTGCTTCATTTCTTCTGGAGGCAGGCAGAGCTCCACAGAGCAGCTGCATCGTTCAGAAGTAAGTGTGGGGTGGATTCAAACAATCCAGGTGCTTTCTTATTTATTTTAATAGAATGCTGGGTTATAACAACCATTTTATATTCCAAGGAGGACTGCTTCAGTCAAACGCAGCATCTGCTTACATACACTACACGTGTAGAGCTGGACATATATTCCTGAGAAAGCTCTACTGATCTATTAAATTCAGTGCTGGGAGAAGGGAATAAATCCAAGCCAGCCTGGCATCTTACTTACCTGGCATAGCCGATGATCAAGCTGCCGAACACCGTCCCGATACCCGCTCCTGACCCAGCCACCCCGACCGTGGCAGCACCGGCACCAATGAACTTAGCAGCAGTGTCAATATCCCTGGAAACAGCGCTGGTTTGGAACTCGCGGCGGGTCAGCTGTGGATGGGAAACACCAGCTGGCTGTGGGATACAGGAGAAGAAACACGTCAATGACACTTTTAATCATAAATATATAACTTTAATAAATCATAATCACCATTTATCCTCTACTTAAGGCAGAGCAAGATGAGCTAAGCTTGCTAAGCCATCACCGATCGGGCTGGAAGCTATGGCTCCATACTAGCCATCCTCTTGATATACAAACGGACTCCTCCACCTCAGGAGGAACCATCACGTATCGCCGGCAGTGAGCGCAGGAATACAGGACCCACTTTGCCACACAAGAGTCTCACCTGTACAGCCTGCACCTCAGGCCGGCTGAAAACAGACACTGAAACTGGTCTGGCCAGAGCCCTGGAACAGCACCGGAACTGAAGCAAAACACAGACAATTAACTCCTGTAGTTGGATGCGTCCACACTAACCCTCAGAAAAGAGCAGTTATTTTATGAAGAACAGTCTTAGAATTTTTTAAAACGTCTCAAGAATAAAACAAGACTAAAGAGCAAAGGCATATACAGATGTAGGATACTTCTATTTTAGCCAGTTGGATTAAGTCCACGAGTAACACTACCACGGACCACACTCTGCAGCACAGCGAGTGTCCTATCTGCTCCATCAGTTCAGTCATTATTACAATTCCGTACATTTTCTTCCTAATTCACACCTTGAAAGAAAGGGGCGACTGAGCGCCTCTGGGACAATCAGTCAGCTGATCTTTAGGGAAGCCCTTGGGCCCGCAGTTCAGCGCACAGCTAAGCTGGTAGCTCTCACCCTCCGGTCACCAGAGGTCACCTTGTTTCCCTTCCTCGTTAAATCCCCAGTAAAACAAACCCACGCGATCCCACCTCAGCTGAGGGCATCCAGGACAGTGTTTTGAACCAAGCACCACAGAGAAAGGCTTCACAGTCGTATAGCCCCACTATTATTATACCCCACTGAAAAAAAGGTGACTTACCACAGCTGGAGAGCTGAGGAGAGCCAAAGGAGCCTGCATTTTGCTTAACCTAATCCAAATAAAGGGGGAAAAAAAAAAGAGAAAAAGGGAATCCTAACGCTATTGCCAACAGCCAACACCCCCCTCTCGGGACTGACATCGTCTATCTTCAGCCGCATCCCCGCGTTGTGCCCGAGGCTTTTCCCCCCCCGCCCGGCTCCAGGTGCCTCCGCCGCCCTCTCTCCCTCCCGCCGTTAACCCTCGTTTGGGGCCTCCCCAGGGCAGGCTCACACCCGCGCATTTTTCCCTTCCCTGACCCGGCCGAAGCCCGCACCAAGGCCCAACAGAGCCCGTTCGAGCCCCGGCGGGCTCAGGGAGACACCGGAGGGGCCGACGCTTCTCGCCCCCTCCGCGGCTGCCGCCTCCCAGCGAAGGGCACGGCACGGCCAGGCGCCGTCCCCGCCGGCCGCCCGGGCCCAGCGCTACCCCGCGGCCGGCGGAGCCCCTCCCCGCTGCCGGCGGGGGGCCGCGGTGCCCGGAGCGGGGCGGCCGGGCCGAGAGCGGGGCCCACCTGCGCGGGGTCCGCTCGGGGCTGCGGCGGCGGCGGCTGTGAGAGGAGCGCGGCGCCCCCGCCCCGCTCACCTTGCCGTGTCCCCCCCACGTCCTCCGCGCTCATTGGCTGCCGCCGCGCACCGCGCGGGGCATCCTGGGACAACATCCGCGCTCCCCATTGGCTGCGGCCGAACGAGCGCCTCCCGTCAGCATCCGGGACAGCGCAACGGGGTGGGAGGGCGGTGTCGCCACGCGGGTCGTCATTGGTTGGTTATTTTCTCTGCGTGCTTGCTGATTGGCTGGCGGCCTGGAGGTCTTCCAGAGGACCATGAGGCCGGCGGGGCCGCTCCTTGTACCATAGAGGTTACCATAGAGGCCGGGCGGTGATGACGGCGGGCCCGGTCCGGCCGCCCTCTCCGGTGCGGCGGGGGCTGCTGCGCCCGCCCCGGCACGCGCCCCCTTTCCGGTTCTTTCCTAAAAGATCATTTTGAACATTTAAACGTTTTCCCGTAGTTTATTAAAGTGCCCGGTTCAGCCCCGGGGCCGCTGTGCGCGCCGTGGCCGAACGTCGCTGGAGCCGAGGTTTAGTGTCGCCGCCCCGGGGAGGGGCTGGGGGCCCGGGGCGGGGGGTCTCCGCCCGGTCGCGGTGTAGGGGCAGGGCCCGGCTCCGTGCCCCGTTACCGGCAGCCTCCAGCGCCGGGGACCGCCGTTGGGGTGAGCCGGAAGGCGGCGGGGCCGCCGGTGTCCCGCTCACCGGGGTGCCCCGGAGGAGGAGAGCGGTCGGAGGGGCCTCCCCAGGGCCGTAGCTCGTTACTGGGACTTTAAGTTCCCTCTTTGCTGAAATCCCTGAGCTCTTTTCCACCCCGCTCCCGAGCCTGGCGCCCCGGCACAACCGGCACCGGTGTCCCCGGTCTCTCCCCACCCCGCAGCCGAGCGCCGGCACGGAACGGGGGGGCTCCCGCACCGAACTACAAGTCCCAGCAGCGCGGCCGGGGCCGCCCAGGGGAGGTCTCCAGGGCGGGAGGGCACGAGGAAGGGGGCGGGCTCCGCATTTTCCTGGTCCTCCGCCGCCTGCTCTCAGCCCCGGCGGTTTCCAGCCGTGCCTCCCGGTGAGTGGGGGGGGGGGGACACGGTGGTGGCGGGGACCCTGTACCCCTCCCGGAGCCTGGAGCACCCCCGGGGCCGGACGGGGACGACAGAGCTGCCCGCGCTGCGAAGCGGCGGCGACACTTTCACTTTCGTTTCCCGGGGCGGGGCGGGGGGGGGTTGAACAGTCCGGTCCGCTCCCGCCCTCCGCCGGGACCCCCGCGCGGGGGGATCCCCACGGCGCTGCTGACCGGGACGGGACGCCCGTGGCACATGCTGTCCCGCTGTTCAGCCGCGGCTGGAAGTTGGTCTCGCTTGAGAAGGGGGAATCCGTGGTTTTCTGCATCTTAGGGACGCTGCAGGTTAATGAAAGAATTAAACAGCAACAGCGAAAGAAAAGAAAAAACAAAAAAAAAACCCAAACAGAAAGTCTCCAGAGAGAGGCTGGGCCGTGGACACCGGAGGAAGCGTTATTTATTCACCCCAAGGCGGCCATGGAGGGGCTGGAGCGTGGCCAGAGCAGGGCAGCGAGGCTGGGGCAGGGGCTGGAGCCCAAGGCTGGGGAGGAGCGGCTGGGGGAGCTGGGGGGGCTCAGCCTGGAGAAGAGGAGGCTGAGGGGAGCCCTCATCGCTCTCTGCAACGGCCTGAAAGGAGGCTGGAGCCGGGGGGGTCGGTCTCTGCTCCCCAGGAACAAGCGATGGGACGAGAGGGAACGGCCTCAAGCTGCGCCAGGGCAGGTTTGGGTTGGGTATTGGGAAAAATTCCTCCCCCAAAGGGCTGTCAGGGCCTGGCCCAGGCTGCCCAGGGCAGGGGCTGAGTCCCCATCCCTGGGGGGATTTAAAAGCCGGGGAGATGTGGTGCTGAGCGACATGGTTTAGCGGTGGCCTTGGCCGTGCTGGGTTACAGCTGGACTTGATGATCTCAAAGGTCTTTTCCAACCTAAACGATTCTATGATTCCATTCCACTCTGCTCTGTGCGAGCTGTAATGATGCCTCATTACCGCGCATTAGTCATTAACAGCCCGATGGTGCGGCTGTCCCCGTCAGGGCCTCCTCTGCCTTCGCTGGTGACCTACCAGCTGTTGGCATAACAAAAATGTGAATGTTAATAAAATGTCCTCCACCCCTCTACTTCCTGTTGTCTTTTCCTGGAAGTGAACTGCAGACGCTGCCGTCGGCGCACTCTGCACGGCCTCTGGGTTTGTTTCCCTTCAAGATCACAATTATTTTTACCAAAACCAACATCTTTGCAGCAGAATGCGTTGTTTTGCTGCATCCAGGCACCGACTTTGCAAGTTACTTTTAACCCCCGTGGCAGCGAGGGCTTGTGTCCTGTCCTGAAACGCTGCAGTAACGTGATTAAGGTGCTGTCCTTAGATTTCTTTTCTTTTTTTTTGTTTTCTGTCAAGAGGTCCCTGGTGTTCAGGAACTGCAAATCATAAGACACATCAGGGTAGGAAAGATCAACATCAGCCAGATAAAGACTGAGGCTCAGATGAATTGTACGCCATTTCCTACGCTTTACTGAGATAACTAAAACTGAAACTGCAGCCCGGGGTGTCCTGGAGGGTCGTGCTTCATCCATGTCTCGGGTCTGCCCTGCCTCCCGCTCCCGGCAGGAATTCTCCGTCCTCCCAAGGCAGCCTGTGTCAGTGCAGCTACCGCTGCTCTTCCTTGCTGTGGATACCTTTTCCTTTCCGAGCGCAGCCCCGCAATCCCCATCTAAACTTCTGCCTGCTTTTCAGGCTGTTCTTTGGCACAGAATACAGACGATCTCCTGGGTGATGCCAAAAAAAAAAAAAAAGCAGGATTCCCGGGAGTTCATTTCCATGTGAAACTTCAGGATTGGAGATGACCTGAAATGCTCCGGTGGGATGGTTGGTCGTGGTGAACTTTCCCTCGGTTCTGAGGTCAATCCTGCTCGCTGCTGCTGTCGCTAAGATCAGCTGAGAAAGGTCTGCTTTGGATTCCTGGAATTGAATTGTCTGGGATTGGCGGCAGGGTTTTGTCAGCAGCGATCTGCCCTTGACAGATTGCCAGGGCTGAAGCCTGGCTGCCCGCAAGACGTCAGGACAAAGAGGGTGATTTAGCGTTCTGTTTCCAGTCCTGCCTGGGCTCCTGGCAGTTTGGGTCCTCTTTGATCGATGCGCCCACTAGAGATTTATGTTGTGTGATTTGTAGCGTCACAACGCACTGCGAAGTTTTCTGTGTAGAGAACTCATGCAACAGCTTCAATGCTATTTGTTGACCCCGCTGTCATGCAACGTATTAATTTCGATACTGAGAATCATCTTGCAGTTTCAGCGTAACAGTCACAAGTAGCAAGGCTATAATAGCCTCATGACACAGGCTTGCGAGGCAGAACTAGGACGACCAGCCTAACCAGGATCTCCTCCGTTTGTGCTCTTCCATGGGAGCTGAGCTTAGCAAGGTACCTCTTTTCCCTTGGAGCCAGGAAGCTGAAGATGAAAGATCCTGTATTTGGAGGTCAAGTCATTGCGTTAGATTTGAACGCAGAAGGTGGAGAGGCTGTTGAGTTTGCTTATCGCCAGCATGAGAGTGTCTTGTGTGTCTCACCACCGTCAGCCGGTGAAGGTGGAGTGTGTTAGGGCTGGGGCTGCACGAGTCTTGGAGCTCCTAGCGTGATAGATTGTAAGCTGCTCTTTTTGTCTTGTACTGCTGTCGGAGCATTTCACTGATGCGGCAAAACCTCTGTTCTTCTCAAGCAATGTGCTAGTCTCCAGATTTCAGAAGACCTAATGCGCCCCCACATTAGCTACATATGGTGGGGATGTGCCTGGAGCATCAAATCACGTGAAAAACGTGATGTGAGGCTGCGCGTGGGGCCGGCCGGCGTTCCAGCAGGGTCTCCAAGCACGGGATCCCACCAGCAGGCAGGCGTGCTCCTGCTGCTGCCAGGCACCGCTGCCTCTCCCATGTAGCAGATCTGTGGACAGTCAGCGGGTCGGGTTCCTGGGGTCCCGTGCAGCAGAGAGGCCGCTGTGCCACGCTGGCAGCCTCAGAGCAGCAGGCACCGTGGCTGGGAAGCAGCGGTCAGATGAGAGAGCCTTACACATGTCTGCTAAGAGGATCTGCAAGCTGCCGTGGATGTCAGGAGCAGCCTGGCCGCAGCGGCAGGGACTCCAGCGAGCTCGTGTGCCTTGCTGAGCAGGCTTGGTGTGTGCGTAGGGGGTTTTGGACCTCACAGCTGTGTCATTCCCAAGCCGTACCTCTTCATACCCTTCACGGACACAACTATGTTGGCAGCATCTGAAGATGAGATAATCCCCTTATTCTTTCCTCTTGTAGACTTCCACGATGGACGAGACCTCAGACGAGCCTCCCACTTCTGCCGTCCTCTTAGACAACTGCCACTTCTCCCAGGTCATCTTTAACAACGTGGAGAAGTTTTATGTTCCCGGAGGAGACGTAACCTGTTGTTATACCCTCACAGAGTACATCGTGCCTCGCAGGAAGGACTGGGTGGGCATCTTCCGTGTAAGTGAATACTGTAAAACCAGATGTGCCAAGTGTGAGAAGGCAGCAGCAGGCAGAAACAAATAGCTTGGGCTTTGACGGAATAGGGTTGGGGAGATTTTTTTCAGTAATAACCTTGTGTAATGGAAGATCTTTATTGTGCCTAGGGACAAAGTGCCAGACCTGATATGACCTGAACAGCTTCAAGGCTAATCAAACACTCTGGTTATCCCTTCATGCATAGACCACAACTCTTAGGAGTCAGGATATCAATGCAAAAGTCCTCCCAGTAACTGATCTATGTGGAAATACAGCCCCATTACCATAGGATCAACGGGAACTGTGCGATGCCACGTAACAATTTTGCTGTTGCAGGTGGGATGGAAAACAACCTCGGAATATTACACATTCATGTGGGCTCCTGTGCCCAGTGATGCCCACGCTGTGCAGCAGCAGATCCAGTTCAAAGGTGAGTCGGGAGCGTGGGTCACACACAGGCACACGCTGCCACCAGTAAGCACTGTATTCGGAATTACAGAATATCTGTAGGATCATGCTTTGGGAGACTTATTTCAAATCCCATAATAAATCACAAAATTTCGCATCAGCTAAATTCCGCCATCCTGACTGAGTGATATTGTTTGTGTTCTCATCACTGACACGAAGAATTACTGATGGTGCAGGAAGAATATTGAACTGGGATGTCTCAGTTTTCTGAGGTTCTCGCTTTCTGCACTATATAGCCAAGAGACTTGAATAATTAGAAGCTGCATATGACGGGGCTGTTGTGTTTGTCTGAAGCTTACTACCTACCGAAAGATGATGAATACTACCAGTTCTGCTACGTCGACCAGGATGGTATGGTCCGGGGAGCCAGCGTGCCTTTCCAGTTCAGAGCAGAGACTGAGGATGATATCCTGGTGGTTGCCACGCAGGTCAGTGTCCTCTCTTCCCCTGCTTTTTTCTGCCTCTGCTTTTATTGGCATATGCTCATTGCTAACATGGAGTGATATGGTGAATCGGATGCCAAACTAGAACTCAGACTTGGATCCTATTCTTGGCTTTGCTACTGATCTGTCACACAAATTTGGGCAGCCTTTGTTTCTCTACTTGCCGTTTATCAGACCAGTTTACTTAGATTGTGAGCTCTTTGCAACGCGGGGCAACTTAATACATAGCGTTTCAGCGCCTTTTGAATATTTTTAAATGAAAATGTTATTTTCATGGCAACAGTCTCCCATTAGATGGGAGTAGGAGCATGCACATGGACAATAATTGAGGTGCTGTGAAGCCAAGCTCTTATTTTGCAGTGTCCTGTGTGCAGCCCTTTTGTTAATGACTACACTGCACACATGGTCCTAACCCAACAAACTGCAAAAAGCCCCAGACCTCTGCCTCTGCGGACTTCTGTGGACACGGAAAGCATTGAGCATCAACAAAGATCCGGGGTAGTATGTGCTCAGTATTCCAAGAACTGGGTCAGCTTTGGACAGACTGGGCAGAGCGAAGCAGCAGTCTGGTCTGCGCTAGCAGTGAAGGCACGGGGAGGTGCACGGTGTTCCCTTTTGCAGAGCTCCTCTTCCTTTGCTCTTCCCGCTGTGCTATTTGAAATGTAGCTTTTCAGTGCTTCTGTTACGGCTGAATAACTTTGCTGCTTGCTAGGGAGAAGTGGAAGAGATTGAACTACAAAACAAAAACTTGCGTAAAGAAAATGAGGAGCTGAAAGCAAGCTGTGCCAGTCTCCAGAAACAAAACGTCGATCTGCAGGAAGAGCTGAGCAAGACACAGGTAAACAAAAAAGTTAATATATTAAGTCAGGAGCTTTAAGTCTGAAAGATGAAGCGCGACTAAGTCAGGTTTTGTTCCACTGTATGCTTCCAGGAGAAAATGAAAGAGGTTTCTCCCCATATTATCTGTTTCATGCTTTACCAAATCATCCACGACCTCTACTGTGGTAAGAACAATAATGATGAACATCAGCAGACACAGAAGTCAGGAACACATGGGAAGGGGAGTGTTCAAAAATGTTTTGTAGGCTTTCCCAAAATCACATTATCATTCTCTTTTCCTCCTTCAGTTTTGCTCAAGGCTTGATATAAATTAAACGGGCTCTGAAAGAGTGGTCAGGATGCAAAGGAGAGATTTCCCTCCTTCAGATGGGCTGCCTGGAAATGCTGCATTTGAGGGATTTTGCAGTGCCAGTGCAGAGCAGGAATATTATTGCTTGGGTCCCGTTTACCTCCTATCGACCTCTCTGATTTTCAGGAGCTGCAGAATAGTTTGGAGTCTCTAAGGAGCAACACAGAGAAACTGGAGCTGGAGCTGAGTTCCCTGAAAAAGGAAAATAAACAGCTAAAGGAGCAGGACAAGTGCAGAGAGGCAGAACTGCAGCAGTAAGTGTATTTACAGCATATCTTAAAATAGGATTTCATGTAAGCACCTTGCCTTTATGGATTAGATTTCCCTCCGTGAAAGTATGGTGTGTTTTGATTTGTTCCGAGTAGACTCAAAGAGCAAATTCAGAATGCGACCTCTGACAAGCAACGACTGGAAACCACACTGAGAACAGCCCTGGATCACATGGACCAGCTGCAGGTAGCAAACGTGTAGCTGCCCTCTTCTGCTTTGCCTTGCCTCTGACAGAGAACTGAGCGATCTTGAGCAAGTATGTGGTGCATGAGTTTCTTTTTGGATTACGTGGGTTCTTTAGGAAAATGTCAACCTTTGATATGATTTGACCTCCAGGAAACCTCAAGAAATCTGTGTTCTGGAAGGAAGGGTGGAGGGGGATGTGCTAAGAGAACCTGTAAGGACTTTATTCCCTCAAAACATCCCCTTTGCATGCTCCTTCAGTTGCCCAAAATCAGACTGTTGTTTACCTCCTGCTAGCTAAGGATCCAGGCAAAAAACACTTTTGTTTTGAAAAACATTCTAAAATTATGTTCAATACTTGGGTGCAAACAAGACTTCTCGCTGGGAGGTATGCGAAGGGAGAAGGTAGACTGAAAATACCTTGGTGGTTAGGTCCGGGACATGGGAGACCCAGAACGATGGGCTGACCATCTGGCTATAGAGTCTCTGTTTTTCTCTTTGTTCTCTGATGTCCCAGACTAGAAGTGTCATGTTGGAACTTAGAAAGCTCCTCAGAGAACATATGAATGAGTACTGTGTTCTGATGAATCCATCAGCTCCCGTATATCCCCATGTAACTATTCTCAGTTTCTATCAAGGTTTTAATGGACAAATGTGTGCAGAAAAGAAAAAATTAAGCAGCCACAGGTTCTGGAGCTTTGCCTTCTGCAGCAAAAGGTGCCTGCGCTCCTCACTCAGAGCTGTTTGATTTTCACTTTCTGCGCATCCTTCTTTCTTCCTAGTCCCAAGTGTT
Organism: Platalea leucorodia; assembly: GCF_965183815.1. Taxonomy (NCBI): domain Eukaryota; kingdom Metazoa; phylum Chordata; class Aves; order Pelecaniformes; family Threskiornithidae; genus Platalea; species Platalea leucorodia. Next base: position 4,615,272 of record NC_138844.1, read on the forward strand.
GAATTATGAGAAAGAAGTGGAAAGCCTGTCTCTCATGGACCGTGACAAGACAAAGCAGCTTGAAAGGTTAAAGGAAGAGAATCGCCAGTTATGCCTGAGCAGAGCTCAAGAGGTAAAGCCTTCCCTGAGCATCACGGTGCTTGGGGGAGCCAGGGCAGAGAGGCTGAGGCGTCCTTGGCAGGGAGCAGGTACAAATACTGCTCAATCTTACGAGAATCTAGGGGATTCCACGGCAGAAAATGTCCTTGGTGGCGTGGGTGCCCACATTGGTGGTTCTGTGAACACGCCACCTGACAGATTCCTATAGTATACATATATTCTTATAGTATACACGTGTTTTAGTTTTGGAAGAAACACCTGTATAACTAGACATTGTCATTCTGATTCTCCGTAGTAGGAAAATTCAGTCTCTCTCTTGATCTCTTTTGAGTCAGCTCAAGGGATAAAGTAAATCAGTGGGAATTCAGGATTGATGCTTGGCTGATTGCAAATGGTTGCATCTAAGCAAAATTCTTTCAGGACTGGGACTTATGGGTGAATAAAACACATTACCCTAAATCTGCCCAGGCTACACGCTGTTAATTTTACCTCCAACAGGAAGCTGACTAGTAATTGGTGTGAGGCAGCAACCTTGCTGGTCTTCTCTCTGTTGCTGTTTTTGTCGCTTTCTCATCTTTAATATCTCAAATTTAGCATCTAATAATCAATAAAATAGATGCAATATGCTCCGAATGCACCAAAACCAATACAAAGTTTCTGTTCTGTAGTTTGGTGCTCTGCCCCACATCCTTCTCTGACAGCCCTTTGCAACTCCGCTCGTGAAAATCTGGGACTTCTGTGCAGAAGGAGCAAAATAAGGAGCTTGAACATTGTGTAGGATACTTGAAGGGGACGGAGGGCAAACTCTCACTTTGTCTGTCCCGCTGTCTGCAGAACGAGCAGGTGCCCAGCATCGCTGGGGTGCAGCTGGGGAGGTTCCCAGCAGCGCCGTGCGCAGAGCTCTGCCGTATCGTGTGGGACCTGGGCAGGGGCGCTGAGTCCCTGGCAGCACTGGCTTCCACCTTCTTCCAGTTTGCAGAACCATCACAATTTCCCTGTGATGTTGCAGATGACTATAGGTATAACAAGTTTAAGTTTATCGACAAAAGGCTTGCTTTTCTTCAGTAACTTCTGCAGACCTTTTAGAGGTAATCCACAAACCTCAGCACTGGAAATCACTCCCTGAAGGAACGTGAAGGATATAAAAGAAAAGGGCAGCACGCGGTGGCATTTCTTTCTACTGAAGAAACCATCATTGGCAATGACTGAGGCCATCACATCATCTTTAGCCTGTTGCCCTGAGTGACCTTCTGAAGGTGCTTCTCTCTCTGTATGTGCTACTCAGGAAGCTTTTGGAGGCTCTGCTCTGACTTTGGCCTTGAAAATTAGATGCCTAAAATAGATGATGTGATTACCTCCGCTGTGATGCCAAATGTTCAGGGTTCTTAGAGTGATACTTTGAGAATGACTGCAGAATCCCTAAGTACTCTAGCTTATCTAATTTAGTGATTTAATTCAAGAGTCAGCTACAAGATTGATTCCTAAGGATGTGCTGGCTATCCACCGTCCATGCAAGTCTCGCAGCACCACAAAACCTGGCAGACTTGGATAGCTCTCCCCTGCCAGGGTGGATTTTTCAGCTGTAGGAGTTCCTTTGCTTCAGCCTCCCTCTTTGTTTGACCTGTCATATGTCCCCTTCGGGGGTCATGTGTCATGTCGCATGTTGTAATGAAAATACAGAGCGTGAGTGGTGACATGGAGATATCCTAGGTGACAAACTATGAAATGGTAAGACTCCCATTGAAAGGGAAGGTTTATTTGTGGGTAATAAATGCAGCAGGAGGCAGCTAGTATATGACAGCGCCAGTGCTTGGAGCTGTCGTCGTTTTATTTGCCAGTTTCCCACGATTTACCAAGTAACCCTCTTCCTTCATAGCAACAAAACCGCACCTTGATGAAAGAACTTGAGGAGCAGAAGCATTCGTTTCAGATTCTGCAGGCGGAAAAGGATGAAGCTGATGAGGAAAATCAGGTGAGAACTTGGCACAACTCCCTCGCCTTTCTCCTGTATTGAGTACGACACCAGTCTCTCAGTCTAGGGTTCAGTTCCATTAACCCTTCCACCAAACGGATCACTAATTGTGCCTGCACGTGGACCATCACCGAAAGCCAGGCTGCCAGGCCGCCTGCGGGCGCATACAAACGACTCTGTGCCTGCACTCACAGTGTGTTGTTGCTGCCACGACTGTACAGCCTAAGAGAAAGGGTCCAAACACTTGCACCTTTCCCCTCCTCCCCGCAGAACAGACTGGTTTACTCATAATAGCATGGGGATTTTCAAAAACTCCTAATGTTAGCTTAATTCTGACACCACTGAAATGAATGGACTTACTCGTTTAAACGGACGTAGCCTTTTTGTCCAGTCTAAGCAATGACTGCTCACTTTTGTTCCTTACTCTGCATGACTTCAGAACTTCTGTCTTTTAAAGTGTATTACTCTGTTGTGATCATCTTGTCTGCCTTTCTGAGCAGGCCACAGAATAGATCCTTGCCCTTCCTTACCTCGCTTGCAGGACTAGCACTGAGCTACCTAAGAGAAGTTCAGAGCAATTCTGATTCTGGTATAAGAGGCTCTATGTTAGTGCAAAGCGTGACTTTTCTCTGAAACGGTCTCCTGAGCTGCTGGAAATTCATTCCGCCCTTCTGTCCCTTTGCAGAAACTCAGGGAAGAGAATGACAGGCTCCTGAGGCACCTCTTGCAGACTAAAGAGCTTTCTTCCTTCTCTGCTGTTTCACAAGCTCAAGCTCCAGTTCCAGCTCCTGGAGTAGGAGGCCTTCTGTTTGGAAATCCATATTGTGGTGAGATTACTTGGCATTCTGTCTTACACCGCAGATACCTGGCAGTTAGAGTCCCGGCAAATTATCCTCCCTCTCAAATTGAACACTGCAGAAAAGACGTTATTAGCAGCACCTCTGCGCAGCTTCGCATGTGTGCAGATGACTTGGCAGCTGCAAAATGGTGCCAGGTGTTAAGAGTTGACTTAAGTGATCAGCTGTCTGTTCATTTTCTGCCAAGAGAGACAACTATTAGCTAGTTTATTCAGCTGTGAGACAGCTAGTTCTGTGGCTTATGTCCAGTTTCCATAGTCCTAAATATAGAGGTTTAGATCCAGAGCCACATCCTCATGTTTCAAGAATTACCAGTTATCAGCACATTACATTGTTAATCATTTTGTTGTGGCTAAAATGACTTCCTTTTTTCCAGTTGCGGAAGCAAATGTGGGGGCAGGAGCTGCAGACGTAGTAAGTAAAGTGGACATGACTGGACATGAATTAGTGGTTTATGGACACAAATTAGTGGTTTGAAATAAAAAGCTCCTAGTTCAGCTCTGTAGCCAATTGTCTCCATACTGGTTTAGTCCTGGCAAGATAGCGGACAACGAAATGGAGCCACATATGCTTAATGTGTAGAATTAATACCAGTTGTTGGTGTTAAGGAAGGGAAACTGTTGACCTTAATCTTTAAGGACCAGCTCTTGGTAGCATCTAATGTCAGAATGAGCAGTATGCAGCTGCTAAATACCTTATTTCATACTGGAGACATGGACGTGTGCTACCTAGGATGGAAAGTTAGAGTGCCTCACAGAAGCTCTTGACTTGTAAGTGCTCTTTAGAGAAGCCTGGAGACATTGGAAAACTTGAGAGTATCAAAAGTCAGAAAAACTCGTCCAAAAGTGATAATATCTGACTACTAAACTTTTCTGCTTCCTTGAATATCATTTCTAAGCTGACTTTATTTGCATTTGCTTTGTACTTCAGGATTCTATAAGGAAATGTCCCATGTGCAATGAAGTATTTCCTGGAGATATTGAAACAAGTCAGTACGAGGCCCACGTGCAGAGCCATCTTGTGGACTGCCCACTCTGCAGTGAGACCTTTGAAAAGTCCAATAAGCAGGTGTTTGACGACCATATTTTTTGTCATTGCCTGGAATAATTCTGAATTCGTATCTGCTCTGTAGAATAGGTGGCAGAGGCCGCAGTATAGAATAGACCAAAATCACTGTATAGGCTGGATTCATGCGAATAAGATCACCCCGACAAGACTGACTATGCCACTGGTACTGTAATTCTGAGCTTTCTGTTCCGTGCAGCACACGCCCAACACAGAAACTGGGTCAGACATCCACATCCTGAAACCGAATCGCCGTCATCAAACTTAACTCCTCTGTCTTGGATCAAGTACATATGCTTGTTAAATGAGTTACAAATCCTATAATTAGTAATTTAGTTGAATGTGGTACCAGTTCTTTAGAACAGGATTGGCCATGTAGCTGTTCATCCAGGTAGGGATTCGACTGATGGGCTGTAGTACAGCAGTTTCCTGTACTTGGCTGATGTATCTCAATTATAGTGGTTTTATTCTTTAATATAGCACTGTGATTGCTAACCAAAGACCAGAAACATTTTATAGTCTTTTAGGATCACCCCTTCAGTCCCACTCAGCTTCTGGAATGCAGAATTAATTATTAATAAGTAAAAAAGTCTCCATAAAAATACATCTCTTCTTTCACCATCAGTCATAAAGCAAGTGAAAAGAGACCTATTTATACAGAGACCAAATATGTTTGCAGATCTGAAGGTCTAGGGCCGTCCTTCCAGCAAAGCAGGCAGCACGGCTTGTTCTAGGGTGAGGCACGTGCACTGTTTTCTCCATCCATCTCATGATGAGAAAAACCTGAAATTTCTGAAACGGGGAAGGTCGGTACGGCGTGGAGCCCGTAGAAAAGCAGTAGCTGAGTTGTTTTGGCAGCACAGAGGATAAATGGTCTCTCAGTCAGAAAGTGAGGATCCTCATTTAAAGGAAATCATGAATTTGGATTATTTCTTTTATGTTTCTGAACCTTCTTGCTTTAACAAGAGCCTGTTCGCAAACCAAAACGACGTTGTGATTCAAAACTAAGTGCCTTGGGATATTACAGTGCTTTGTGCACAGATTATCCAGCTACTATTTTTATTTCTGCTTCAGGATTTTCAATTTATGATTAACAGCTCTTTTTTCCACGCAGACACAAATGGGTAAAGGTTTATTATCCAGCTGTATTAGACTGTGTTTCCTGCTGAATACCTGAAGCAATAGGAAATCCTAAGAAACTTTACATAGAGTTTTAAGAATATTTGGAGTAACAAAGACTTCAAAATGTTTTACTGTTTTGATTCTACACAAACTTCGTATCAATCTGGCTTTAAATAGAGTGTTTCTGTCTTGAGCCGTACTATACTGGTAAGCATTATTTAAAAAAACTGAAAGAAAATAACAGCAAACAAAAATAAAAGCTATACGGAGAAAATCTTTGATAAAGATGTCTATGTCTGTTCATTCTTAAAGAAATAAATTGGAGGAATTGATGGGGTCTTAAGGGAGCTATTTGCAGGCTTTCAATTACTTGCTGAAGCTTCTGTCTAACAAAGTACTTAAGCACGCCTCTGGATAACTTCTAGCATGCACCGTGGTATCCCTGCGGGTCGTGAGGCGGTTTCTGTTTTAACAGAAAGCACACGCGTAACTGGCTGATCCTCAGTGGCTCCTCACAGCATGGGAATACAGCGTGAAGGCCGAAGGATAGTATGGGATAACAAGAACGGATCAGGGAAGTAAAATGAGCTGTGTGGGACCTACTTGTTTGTATCTGTTTCCAGTAGCGCTGATCTAAAAACCCAGAGCTGGCTGAATTTCTTCTCTGTCGGAGGAACGTCTGGCATATCGACACCTTTTTTCCCTAGGTTAGGAGAAAAAGCTGGAAACCTCCTCACGCGGGATGATAAAATATTATTTAAAAAATACTTGGTATTGTACATGTTTTGATATTATCGATTATTATAGTTTATCTCAACATTCCTGGCATAGCTTTATCCCAGTTTTGATAGTTGAACATTCCGTCAAAATGAGGCTCATTTTTGACTGAACACTTGTTTCCTCAGGAAAAATCCCATTGTTTTTCAAGAACACGGTTTCCCCCCCAACCTTTTTCCGTACGTCCTCATTCTAAACTACGTTTTTCTTCTTTTACTGCTTTGCATCTTGACAGAAGCAGATCAAACGTGGAGAGACACAAAAGCAATTTTTACTAAAACCCTGGTAGTTCACCGAAATGCCGGTTATCAGACCCCTTTCCCTTCCAGACTGTTGCTAGTACTGGCTTTAGCAGCTCGTATCCTAAACCCAAACGCGGTCACCTGGGCTTAGAGTTACGTCACGATGCTATCTACGTCCCTGAGCTACCGGTGCCAAGTGTCGGTGCCCCCCAGTTGCCTCTCCATCCCTTTTACACCGGTACCTATCATTTTCCACCTGCCTGCTCCTATCATTTCTACAAATCTCAGGGCCTACGTTGAGGTGCCGGCCCTGGGACACAGGCAGCAAGCGGGTGACCGGCAGAGGGGGTCAGACTGCAATAAATCTCATGAGGATGCTGGCTTTTTGAAGTATTTTGAGGTATGTCTTCTTCTTTCTGTAATAATGACACAGATTCAGACTCCCAGCCATATACTTCGGCCTGATGCAGGTCATACCTCCCCCGTCCTGCACAGCCAGGGACCAATTTACCCCTAAGCACAAATTACATCATATATTTTCTGACCAAGTTTTCATTTTGCTTGTAATTTACAGCATTATTTATGTTACTGCTGCATTTAGCCTTTGGAATCATAAGAGGTTTCAATCCTATCTCAATTTTATGGTTTAATACAGAAGTAGCTCAAATGGCTGATAATTAGATATAGTTATACTTTGGATGAGATCCAGTATTACATTGATATGTATTGGATAAGGACCTTGAAATAAATTTTCAAAAGGGACAGTAGGGATTTGGCACGATTTATACCCGAACTCATGTAGCATCTGAATGGACATTCATTAGAAATGTATCTAAAGGGAAGAAGTTATACTTTGTGGGCCAAATCTCTGTGAATATTTATCTTTTTAAACCTTTACAGGGCTTATCGGTTCAGTCCAGCTTAGGAACTGACCCAGTCTGCTTTTTGTGAGCGATCGCTGTAGTGTAGCGTAGCATTTTCTGTTCCCCCATCCAGGCAAACCCGCCCAGCCTCAGAGAGCTCTTCTCCCTTTGCTTGGTCCTTTTGCTTCTCCCTCATTTTTGTCAGACCCTTTGCCTTCCTTTTCCAAGACATTGGTTCTTCCCTTCGGCTTTCTATTCCATTCACACAGAGCATATATTGAATATTTCTGTCCCTGTCCATGGCACATCATTTTCCAATTAACGGGTATGTTTCTGTACCTGTAAAACACAAAACATGGTGACACCTCTCAGCTGCAAAGACACGCTGCTAGCTACGGTCACAGGGGGCATCACGTACCGACTGATGCCTGTTCGTTTCATAGGAAAGAACATTGTTTTGCCTGGGAAAAGGTTTTTTTGGTGCAGGAAAAAAAGAGACTGGCCACAAGGGAGACGGTCACAGATTCCAGATTCCCAAATGATTTCAGCCCTGAAAGTCCGAGTATCTGGAAGGCGGCTGAAATAACGGACTGGTGGCTCAGCTTCTTTCAGCAAGCGATTCCCAATCGTACAGCCACAGTCCCCTTCCTCGCTTGATCAGCCTCTTTCCTCCACCCGTTCTCCTCCTGGTTCTTCTTCATCTATCCATGTCGTCTTTCCTCTTCCTGCAGAACAATTTGGAGCTTCGGCGTTGTCAGTCTCCTCCAAAACGACAGCGCCGAGGTTCGGGGTGTGGACGAGGGGGAGGCAGAGGCACGGAGCAGGGTCCGTCGGGCAGTGCTGCCTCTCCTGCCTTTCACCCCGCCAACGCAGTCCGGGAGCGCCGCTCCTGCTTCTCTTCCCTTCACCTTAATGAGGCTCCTGTGGAGAGCAGAGGAGGCTGAAAGGAAATAAAAAGATTCCTGACAAAAGGCACGTAAATAGACAAGATGCAGGTGAACAAAGGAGGAAAAGGAAAGCCGTGTGCAAGGCAGCAGCTGAGTGGTTATCCTCAGTAATCAACTTGTCAGTTTGATTTTAAGACACAGTAGAAGAGATCGATAATTCTTTACAGCAGCAAAATGCACATCTAGGGTTTAAAGTGTTTTGATCATCGAAGTCCTTATTTCAGGGATCAGTCCTGCGCTTACTTCGTACGTGGAGGTGCTTCTGCATTTGGCATGGGAAGGGGAAGAGAGCAGAGCAGGGAATAGTGGAAAAAATGTCCTAAAATGACACTTAAGACAGACTGCTGCACTGGTTTAGGTGGGGCAGCTCAGAAAAATCTGGGGAAGAAAATGCCCGCAGGCCCCCGTGAGACTGAAAAATGAAGGTATTACACTTACGCAGAGGGTTTTTTTGTCGCTTGTATTATTTTGTACATTGTTTATCTCTGTTCTGCCGTGGAGATCCAGACTGACCTACTCCTGCTTGCACAGGAGTCAATGAGCCCCTTTCTCGCTAGCGCGCTGGTACAAATAGAGAGCGCTTAGTGGGTATATAACGGCACGAAACCCAAACGCTGCCATTTATCACCCTCTTTGTACGGAATTAAATCACTAGGTGAAATGCAGTGAAGAATCGAACCTTTATTGTTTTGTTGGTGAAAGGATTGGGTCCCAGAATTACATCAGTTGTTTTCTCTAAACAGCTATTAGCCTCCTCCATTATACTAACAGAACTGGTTTCCATCCTCTGGCTCATTTATTCCAAACCAGCATTATTGAAGTGAATGGGGTCTAGGCCCTGGATATTAGAAGAGCTGTTGGTCTACTCATAAATAACAAGTTGTCAAGGATTTTAATGGAAACCCTCAGAGTGCTGTAAATCTGTGCAGTTCTGCCTGCATCCCCTCCCTCATTTCCATCACAATATCACTCCAGTGGGACCGCAGCTTGCAGCATGTGCCAGGCAGCCTAGATTGGTAGGACACGGGGGAAGGAGGGGAAAGGGAAAAAAAAAAAAGCTGGCGATGGGGTGGGGGATTCAGAACAGTTGGTAGTGCGGAAGCATCTGCTGGGTGGCCGGTTTCGGAGTCACCTGGCCTATTCAGCGTGGCGAGGGGAAAGGGCTATTCATCCAGGGGGACTGGAGAGGGGAATAACAGAACCAGGGATGCTTGCGGAATAAAGACGGATGTATTGCGGTTTACATTTCGCTCCGTTGGTCTGTGAAGCAGTAAATCTCGGCAAGGAGAGGGTTTTGTTAGGTTTTGATCACAATTTAAGTGGTAGAGCTAGTGCAGTGGTACTGCATAGACTGCCTCTTGCTGTTAGTCAAAGAGGACTTTCCTTTTCAAGATGCACTTTTTTATCCTTCCTAGCCAGTCCAAACTACCTTCAGGGAAAATTTAACACCGCGGCCTGATCCAAAGAGCAACGTTTCTGTAGTTTCTGATCTGGCCAGAAACTGGGTGACTACAAAGTACGCCCCTTGGCCTGCACCCAGTCATCCCCCAAATAGCTGTAGCTCAGCTGCCTGCTCAGATCATAGCACCCTGCTCCATACAACACTAAAGCCTTCTAGGAAGGAACCTGAGCTCACTCGTCCCTTCTCCGTCGGCTCGATGGTATTATGGAATATACGATGATTGGCACAGCCGTGCTTGCGCCCATCGCACTCACAAAGCAGACACGGCTGCGCGGGGCCCTGTGGAAGAGATCGTGTGGAGACTCTGCCCATCGCGGCGCCAGAGCTCACTAAAATTTGTATGCAAGGTCAGTTTAGGCTTAAATCTAGGCTTGCACCCTGGCTTACCATGTAATATAAATAAAAAATGACGTTGGTGACAAAGCTTCTACTAGCCTCAGAGTGCCCAGGGCTTATAGTCTTATATCATTACTAGTCTGGCACTGAGAGTCTAAAATACAGCAAAGCCATCAGCAACACAGATCCTAAATTAATTACTTTAAATATAGCTCCTTTCACATTACAACCTCACGACAAGCACTGAAGGAGTAGGCCTTACGAGACTTACGCTCTACACAACATAATTAAATATTACCCCTGTGTTACAGACAGGGAAACAGTTATGCAGCCATGAAGGAATTTGGCCAAAGCCACTCAGAAAATTTGTGGCGTAATCCCCCTTTGCCTCGCCAGATTTAACGTTCGTTTTGAGAAAGGCTGAACAGCACAAGAAATGAGCCAGGATGGAGAAAAAATGGATGGCTGCCAAAAGGGATTGATGCCCTTCAGACTCCAGGGAGTTTTTAACCCTTCCCAATGGTTTTCCCAGCTTGAAAAACCTGGTGGGGTTCATCAGGCTGTACTTCTCCTCTACTGATCCATAAGAGATTTGCCAGTGGGAGCAGCTGCTTCGAGAGTGAGTTGATAACTCGAGCCCTGAGGCACTTACATCTGTACGTCTCGTCCCCTGCCTGCTTCCCTTCCCCAGTAACAGGATGAGACTAGAATATTGCATGGCTTTTATAATGTGTATTCCTCCGGGGCCTTGGTCATGATTACGGCATCTAAATGCAACCAGAAACAAATAGTGACAATGAAAAAGACAAAAAAGATGGTCAGCCTGAAGATTCTGAATATATTTTACACTAAATTTGTTTCTATTTAATAATAAGTTGCAGTTGCGTAAGCCATACAGTGTAGTTAATTCCTTTTTTAATAACAGTTATAATATTTTTGAGAGCAGCTGCTGCACATGTTACGTAGTACAGCTGAGAGAGCCATATGGATTTTTAATTCCTGAGAGTTATTACTGGGTTGTAGCAGTATATATGAACCCACGCTTGCCTTAATGGAGTCATTAGACTTGACAATCCTTCCTTAAAGAGGGCTATTGTTAGGCTAGGTCTGACCCAAAATGTAGGAAAGGTTTGGCAGAGGCGTTCTGCATTATATGACCCAGAGAACATCAGCATTTTTTTTTAGGCAGCTCAGTGGTTTTTACACCTTCAGGAAGTTCCTTCTCTGTTATCATGAGATAATTTTAATGACCTGTATTCTGTCCTTTCAGAACTGTACCTAGAAAGTGTGCCTGGAGATGTTATTGTTGCTTTACAATGATGGGGTTTTTAACAAATCAGGCAAAATGGGGACACTCAAACTTCCTTGCAAGCTACGTACTAGAACCCCCCTCTGCTCTTAAAGGAAGAAATCTTATAAGAATACTCAGAGTTACAATCCTAACACGTATTTTGGAAGAGACATTAACTTCGAAAGAGAGATTAAATCCTGTTTCTCAGTGAACTTTTCTAAGACAACCCCTAAACGTGAGACTCTTGCACTTTATCCTAAAACACGTGGCCCAGCGAGAGACAGCAGACAGGCTAGATGCACCACGGCGGGATCCTGAATGAAAATTTCTTTAGTCCCACTAAAGGCTCCAATCCTTGTGTTTACAAGCAGAAGAAAAAAATACGCTGCTTTAATGTAGAAGCTATATATACCTATAAATCACTTGAATGCATCGTATTGAGTATGCTACAGATTGCCCAAATAAATCTGAGGAGCTCACTGGATCTTTAATTCTATAGAAAATGTCGGAAAACTCTTAACCTTATGACACATATCAGGACTGTAAAATTTGAAATGAATTCTAGTAAATCTGCTGCCGGCTGCCATGGAAATGGAGCAGGTTAGTTTAAAGGAATCAGTATCACAAAAAGAAAAGGGAATCCAAGCTTTTGTGTGTGTGTGGAACAATTAGCTTAGAACAACCTGCTCCATTTTTAGCCATCTCAGTCTGTTTCCATGGCAGCAGGAACTGAATTCATACAACTGTTGCAAATTCTGGATGTAAATGGTGCCGCCCATTGCGCCAGCAGCACCCACAGACCTCGCAGTCTGATTTCAGCTTCCCAAAGCTGGTAATTTGGTTTTGTTATTATTTATTTAGGATTATTTTTGTGCCGTTTTAAACATTTAAGACGAGGTTGCTCTGGGATCAGTGCACTACCGTTAGCCCAGAGGTAGGGTAGCACGGACAGAGCCAGCGCAGGCCGATCTTTAAACTTTCGGCTGTTTAAAACCGAGTCCTCAAACCACATCCAGACAACCAGAGGTGCAGGGTCTCACGATGAGGTTTGTTGCCTCACAAATAAACTCTTGATGGGAAGATCCTGTTTGCCCATTGCTGCTTAGGGATCAACATTTGGCTCTGTCAAGGTCTTAGTTGTGTTGTGTCACCTGAAGCTGTTGCGGGCCTCACACCCACTCGCCTCCCTCTTCTCAGCCCCCCAAAGTCACAAGCCACCGCGGCCCAAAGGCGGAGCCCTCGGCTGCCAGCCCTCCACACGACGCCTGCAGGCTGGAGGGGAGCGGGGCTCGGAGGTGGGGACCGGTTTCGTACCCCAGGGTCCCGCCCGGCCATGAGGGGAGGGGACAGCTCCCGCCAGGCAGCTCCCCCCGCCCCCCTCACAAAGCCCCTCCTCGGCCAACGCCTCCCAGAACCCCCCGCGCAGCCTTGGCGCCCCCGCCGATATTCAAATCACCGCGGTCCTCACGGCTGTGATTGGCTGTGGTCGTTCAAATGAAGCCACGCCTCCTGTGACGAGGCGGGGCCGTTAACGGCCGTTGGTTTGGGGGCGGGAAAGGAGACCTGGGGCGATGGAATTGCGCGTGCGCAGCTCCGGCGCACGCCCGTGACGCCAGCGCGTCCTCCCGTTGCCATAACAACAGCTCCCCCTCCCCTTGCTGTTTCTATCCAATCAGAGGCCCCTCTGGCCGCTTGGCCCAATGGAGCGGCAATATGTTAATAAAGGGGCGGGGCGGAAGGGGGGTTACGCCGGTCGTTTGGCCCAATCAGAAGGCGGGAAAGGGCGGGGGTCGGCTCCCCTCAGCCGTCCGGCCGCCGCGGGCCTCGCCCCGGCCTTTTCCCTCGGCGGCTCCCTGGGGCGGGACGGGGGCCGCGCTGCCGGGCAGCCCCGCGGAGGCACCGGCCCTCCCGCCGCTGCCTCCGCGTCCCCGCTCCCGCGGGGTGCGGGCTTCCCTTTGCCGCAAGCTCAGCGGTGCCTCCGGGGCTGCGGAGGGCGGTTGCGGGGGATGGCGGGCTCCGTGAGGGCGCTCCTGGCAGTCAGTGCCTGCCTGGGGAGTCTCCCGCTGGCGTTGAATTCATGGCAAGTCCTGTGTGACAAGTGCAGGGGTGAAACCTCGGGAAGAAGTGCGGCAAAAGTCACCCCGCGGCCGTGGATGGGTGTCTTGGGTTGAGGAGTCTGCTGCTGGCACAAGGATGGAGCCTTGGGAAAGCGTTTCTGGCGTCTTGGCTGGGGCAGCCAAAATAATTGCAATGCAGTCGATTCCTAAAGGACTAGTAAATTTGCATTTGCACAGGGGTCACGGCATTATTTTAACAAACCACTTGAATTGTTAGAAATCAAAAGCTTCAGTGTCCGTGCGCCTTGGTTTGCACAGTTTGGCAGCCCGTCTCAGAATTCCCCCGTTCCTGCAGTTGACTGCAGGCGCGCTACCAGTCATTAGTCAGAGTATTTCTTTACTGGCCCCGGCATCCCCTGTTGTTCTAACACTTGCTCCTTGTGAGTATGCACGATCCCTAATGTTTAATCATTCTGAAGTACTAGCTTGTGATCATCATACATATTTCTCTCATAATGAGTGAAGTTAGGCAAGAAGTCAAAACTTAATATGCCTGTGAGCTCTTGCCAGTATTTTCTGGATTTGTGCCTTGAGCGAACATGAAGAAGCACTGTGGCTCCATTCCCAATCCAAATAAAGCATTATTCAGACTTGTATTTCAGGAATCTTTGTTTCTCGCCACTCGTCAGAAATATCAATGGGACTGTTTGTTCCAGCAGTTATTGCTAGCTAGTGTGAAGCTTCTGAAACAGTAAGAAATTGTCAGTTTGTTTGGTAGTCATTTATGACTAATTGCCCGGATTATCGTCTAAAGCAGACAGTTTGTAAATCAGACATCCACAGTGAGCAAAAGCGATCCACCTTGATTGATTGCCAAGGTCTAATTGAACGGCGATTCTGCGTCTCCCTCTGAGTCCAAACAGAGCTTGAAATCACAAATCTTCATTCTCTTGAAACTGCTTCTGCTCTGCGATGCAGTGCGTGGAGCTGCTAGCGGGCATGGCTTTTGGGGAGCGAGGGATACCGAGGAGCGAACAGCCAGCTGGACAGATTATACCGTCCCACAAGATTGGCTAATGGAAATGAAAGATAATCAAGGGCTTACGAGTGTGAGTTGGTTAGGCTATATGCGTATGATGATCCCTTTATTGGTTTTTTCCAACCAAAAAGGTGAAGATCAAAATATTTGTTTATGGCCTTTTTTTCCCCCTGGACTTCTTTCCGCAGAAAATTAGCCACTTCCCTGGAAGGAGTGAGCTCTGTAGGAAATATTTGCTGGCTAGGAACGTGAGCAGGGTGGTAAAGCTCTTCCCAAAAGAATTCAACTTCTTTCTCAGTGTCTTCCTGCAGACTAAGCCCTTCTTAAAGCCTAACTTTCTTCTTGGTGCAATTATTTTTTGGCTATCAGATTCAAATTCTATGATTTGCATATCAGAAGGGGCTAACTTCCAACATATTAGAAGCCTATCCTGAATACTAGGCAGAGATCAATATGCTGGGCTAGAGGAAAGCAAATAGTTTTCCCTGTTTGAAATTAATGCCGGAAAAGAAATCAGGAAAAGTAAGCAGTTGTCACTTAAAACCTTTTTAAGGGCAGAGGACTGAAGGAAAGTAGTCCCAATTCTTTAATCTTACCATATTCTTACAATCTTATTTCCTGTTCCGGTTAAAGTTACACTTTTGCAAAATTCTTGCGATAGTTTGAAAACCTAGGCCTAGAAAATCTCCATTAGAAAGCCGCTTTAAAACAATTATTTCATAACTTTTGTAGTGTCCCTCTGTTCCGTTGCCCTCCTCGTAGTTACGACAATTTGTAGCCCAACAGCAGATCAAGGAAACACAAGGCTTATGGCTGTAAACCGGACGCTGGCTGTCAGGGCAGAGGCATCTTCATCACCCAATCTGAGAAGGACATAAAACCCGGACAGGATATGATCTGCCAGCTCTACATCTCAAGGGTAATCCCTCCATTCCGTGTTTCAAGATCGCTGCTTTGTCACTGAGCTGGTGTTTTAATACCCAGTTTAGCCTTGCCTTGATGTGGTCAGTCAGCCATAAATAGCATTCCCTGGTCATTTTCTTCAGATTCATCACTGTCGACAGAATTCATTGCTGTCAAAAGAAAAATGCCTACTTTACATGTTATTCTGTAAACTCCTGTTCAGAAATGACTTCTAATATTTCGAGACAGAATCACCTTGACAAGAATTCAGGGCATTCAGGACAGATTAATTGAACAAGGAAAACTTTATCCCTCATCAGTGAATGAGCACTTAAAAGACACTCATTTTTCACGAGTCCTGTTAAGCCCTATCGTCCTATTCCAAACAAATGTCTCACCAAAGTGTTTTTGATCGACACTTTTAAGTCATGTCCCTAATGAACTCTAATATAAAAACTTCTGTAAGCTTCTAGTTATTTGGACTTCCAATAATTTGAGGAGCAAAACCTTAATTTACTTTGGTTTATTGTTGACCTTTGCACACACTTTATTGTATGGGCTAAATTTGTTTGACTTTGCATTGACCTCATAGTTATTTTTTAGGGAAAGAACGAAAGTCTATGAAGATCTGGAAAAAATAATAAGAGATGGATGGGAGGACACATGGAGCCCCTGGCTTGGAGGAAAAGAAAGTAGGAAATGAGTCCTCTTGAGCAGGAGATAGGGTGGACTGACCCACAGGCTCCTTTTCTGTTGTTAATGTTTCAGTCCTTCAAACGTTCATGCTTGAAGAGAACTTCAAACACTTGCTGAGCTGTACGAAGACCAGCTACAGTTTTAAATTAAGTGGAAAACCCGCGAACGCTTGCTGTAGTGCAGACCCAAGCTCTAGTTTGGTCAGCGTTAGGGGCACACACCCCGGATAAGAGACATTTACAGTGTCTTTCCCCGCTCAGCACCAGGCGAGACTATGGTAGAAGCATATCTGGCATAGAACAGAGTTCAGCAGGGACATCAGCTCGGCTTCTCACCTGTGCTATAGCGATTAATGAGTGACCAGTTCACGTGTGTCAAGCAAGTTTAGAAGAAAATCAGCTTCCTGTTCTCCTTCCCAGCCTTTGATTATTGGTAGATTTAAGTTTGATCTGAGGGTTTATGTGCTGGTGGCATCCTGTGACCCTCCGAGGATATTTGTCTGTAACGAGGGCCTGACACATTTTGCTACTTCAGCATCCTCTGACCTTTTGTATAATAGCTTGGTAAGTAAACAAGCCTATTAGCAGAAGTTAATGACAGTTCAATACATAGCAACCAGAGATACAGAGAAATCATAATGGTTCGACTGTCCGAAGCATCTTTCTCTTGAGAATCTCTAAGCACTTCATAAATACTGGTAATTCATCTTCGTAGTATCGGAGTGCCATAAATAAAATTATGCATGAAATATTGGAGCAGACTGTGTAGCAGAATACAGCATGTGTTATATTATCCAGATCAGTGCTGCATACAAGTTTTGGCACAGTTAGTACTTCTATAAATACATACCTAATTAACTTTCTGTATTATTCTGGTGCTATTTTTCATGAAGCATTACTGTGAAAAAAAAAAAAAGATAGTTACAAGAAAAAGAAATCTTGGAAAGAAAAAAGGTCCTAAGTGCTAAGATATTTTGGTTTACTTCTTTACAAAAAGAGGTCGTGGCTTAACTGATGGCTGGAAAAGGTTCTGGTACGCAGTTCTGGATCATTCCAACACAAAATTAGCTCTACTAATAAGTGGTTGTAGAATGGGGCCTGACTGAGAAGGAGGGTTATCTTCCATTGAAACTGCTGATTTCTCAGAAGTGATGGAATTGGAATGCTGATGAGATTGCAGTGAAGTGAAATTGAAACTGTTGAGCCTCATTTATTGGGTTCTTTAGAGTAATGGGATCAGTATAGGGCTGATCATATTTAGTGCCATTAAATCTTCTGTGCTTAATTAAGATGCTTTGTACATTAGGCAGTGTGACCAGGATCATGTAGAGAAGAAGGGAGGAGGCTAATACCTTTCTAACCCTGCATCTTGTTCATTCATTTACAGGATAATGTATGCATGCATCTGACAAATTATTCCATTAACAAGAACAGAGTTAATTCTGCCAGAGAAAAAGACACTGGTAGTGCGAGGTAAAAAGGAGAGAACATTTCTAAGCTACTCCCAGAGGGGGTGGTGTTTGCCTTTTCTTGTACATCTTCATATGCTTGACTTGAGACTTCGAAGCATCTCTCTGTGTTTCCCCAATGCACTGTATTCTTTGCTGTTGAATAAATCAAGTGAAGAAACTCAGATGAGTAACAGAATTGGACACCAAAATTGGGAAGAAAACTCCACGGAGGGGAGTTTGTACTCCAGTTTGACAGCATACATGGGATTTCTTTCAATTTTTGTCTTGAGATTCAATGCTTGCCTGCTTTTCTTAGGTACACTGATTCGTGTGATAAGATGTTACCACTCCTTTCAAACTTCGTGTGTAATCTTAGATCATCATGCTATAACAATTCCACATCTTCACTGTATTTAGCTTTGTCAGCTGTGATAGGCAGTTTGATATTTACCTAGGCATCATTTTTTTCCTATTGCAAGCCTTTCTCTTGCACTGTTCCTTCTGTGTTCTTTCTTTGTAAATACCTCAGCTGCAGTGCTGTGATTGTGCAAGGCACAACTCATAGGGTGATCCAGGAGTATGCATTTCTTCTTTACATTTTGCTTCCTAAATCCTTTCCTGTACTAGGAAATGGGATTGCTCTAACTCGGTAATAATTCGAGCAATGGAAGTTTCTAGGCACAAATACAGTTATAATGATATAAAGAAGCAGCTCAGAGATTGAGCTATTGCAGTATTAGGGCAGAAATACACCAGTTCGGTTACATTTGTGCTTGTTATCAAATTTTCCAATATTCTGCCCTTTCTAGGAAACTCCACTTTTAAAAACTGCGTGCAGAAATACGGCTGTGATACCAGCCAGCTGTGGCTGTATATAGAAGATGTTATTATTAAAATATGGATAACAGCACGTGCTATTATGAAACATAACTGTCAGATCTGCTCCCCCAGTCACACCAGGGCAGTGCTGACTTTGAAATACGCAGCGTTGATGTTATCTTGACCTTCGGCTGGGGCTGCACGGCTAGAAGGCGCGTCCCCTGGGTGGTGGATAGGGGATCCCTCTCTGGAGGGTGCACCGCATAAAATTGAAGAAGGTGCCGCGAACCAACGCAGCCTAAGGGAAGGCCACCCTGACAGAAAAACCACTGGCCCGCCAAGTCATGGGGGTTGGGCAGGAGGCCAACTACCTCCTCCCGGGAAAAAAAAAATAAAAAGTTGCAGAAACGACGAGCATCAACTTTCCAAAAAAATGAAATGGCGGAGATGGAGAAAATCAGTAGTGAAGTGAGGAGGAGGAGATGGAACTGGATCGGTCATGTCCTGAGGAAAAAACCAACAGAAGACTGCGCTGTGGCCCTTGGGTGTCCAGAGGGAAGAAGAAAGCGGGGTCGCCCAAAAACGACCTGGCGTCGGATGGTGGAGGTTGAGAGGAATGGCGCAGGCTGGAACTCTTGGGAAGCGGCACGGCACGCGGCCGCAGACCGATCGAAGCGGAAGAACGATGTTCGCGCCTTGTGTGCCTCCTGGCACTGAGAGAATTCAGAAAGAAAAAGATGTTATCTTGAATCGCAAATCCAAGTCCCAGTAGCTCGAGGACCCTGATAAAAGTCTCTCCTTGATCCTGCAACGTGATCATGTATTAACTGGCCTTTTTTTTTTTTTTTTTTTTCCAGGCTGTTGGTTGCTGTCATCAGCCTCTTTCTTACCACCAGTTTCGGCTTGTTGTGGCCCTTCCCAGGCCCCCCGCGGGGCTCCCGGAGCCGGCCGGCGGGTGGGTGGCCGGCAGAGGGGGATAGACTACACCGAATGGCCGGGAAACCGGCGCCGGCGCTCCGGGACGCAGGCGGGGAGCTCCGCCTGCCTGCAGGCGTCCTCCCCTCGGCGGCCAGCTTCCCTGCAGTTCTTTGCACACACAAGTATTTCAGAGTGACCCGTTATCCTCGGTGGAAGTAAGTAACTCCCATGGGAATGGAGGGGCAGACTGTGGTTCTCAGAGCACAGCAAGTTACCGCCAGTTCCTCCTCTTCTGCTCCCAGCACATACTAGATCGGTACCAGCTCTGCATTCAACCTGAGGCTATAATTTCAAACTGCGTTACTTGTTTCCCTCTTTGCAATATATATAAAAACCAGCTGGCATCACTCTACCAAGAACACGCTGGATAAGAAGGCTTTTTTTTCCAGTTTAAGTGACTTGTTCACAAATCCTTGTTGAAACCAGCAGCAAAACTCCAGGTTTCCTATGTCACCGCTGACCTTAGATGCTGAGATCAAGCATAGCGCATCCCCTGGCCTGGCTCCACACATCTCTATCACCTGTAAGACATCTTTAACTTCCTAATACACCAAGCATACTCTGTTCTAGGTAGCCATCAAATTGCACAGGAATTCAGTTTATACGCAGTTTGAGGCAGGTAGGTGAGGGATCTTTTCAGAGGGGCTTTCACGTCAGCTATTGTATCTTATCAGCCCTAGTGACAAAGGCAGCGGGACCAGACACAGAGCCCTGTTTGTGGGCTCTGCTGCCTGCAAAGAGCTCCATGCAAAGGGACAGAGTGGGCTACCATTTCTCCTTTAGCATTTCCTGGAGCCACACAATACCAACACCGTTCAACTCTAGGCAAGTATGGGTGGCTGAGGTTACACCTAGGATGTGGTACAGACCCTTTCCTTCAGCCCATCTGTGAGCTCGGATGTGCTGAACGATAGTGTCCCTGTTGCTCCAGACTGGGTACGATTTTTAGCAAATGTCAAGTAAGATTTGGAGGCACTGGATGGCTACAACTCCAACCCAGGCCCAGGAGATCATGCAATACATGGTCATCACCCTGCAACAGATCAGAGAGTCAGATTAGCAAGTAAAAAAGAGGACTGTTTTCACAGTATTTTTTCTGTTTTCTAATTCCAGTCCTCTAAAACCTTAATCTCCTTATGAAAATACTAAATGGCTTGTGGCAGCAGCATAGAGCTATTTGACGCAAAGAATAGCATAGCGTGTCCTAAGTCACGAACAGCGGAAGCTACGAATAAATTTGAGGACAAAGGCAGAGGGGGAGGAGGCGAAACTAGATGGTAACATCTATCTGGCCAAGAGCTATCACCTTCCAGAAGTATTCTGCAAATAGCGGGTGCTAGCCAGCCAGGAGTGAACTGCATTCAGTGAAAAATGGTGCATTTCAGTGGGCCCCATCACTTGCTAGGTTTGACTTCACGCTGGAGTAAGGAGAGATGTGAGTTACTCAGCAAGTGATTTTTCTTCGTCTGACTCAGCATTGTATCCTCAGCATACTATTTATAGACGCTAAGGCAAAGCCTCAAAAGAGCAAAAGATTCCTAATTTTAATTTTAAAGTGATTTAGGAATGAAGGATTGAACATTGCTAAGAGAGGAACCGATTTGCTTTGTGTGCTAGGTGATTAATCAGCAATATTCAGCCTGTGATAACTGTCTCAGAAATGATGTGTTGACTTGGTAGAAGCTATAGTTAGAAGGGAAAACCTTGAAGGTGCTGGCTTCTGCTGCCTTCACTTTGACCATCATGTCATTGTCGTTACTGGAGACAATACAGGACAAATACGCTGCCAGAAGAGGGGTTTGGGATCTGTTTTGCAAGTTCTTCAGCAGTCCCAAGCAGGGGTTTGATAGAACCCACGGGAGGAGTGTCACAAGCGGGTGGGGAAGGGTGTGCTGTCTTTCATTGTATGATTTCAGTCCATGTCCAGAGCATGGATCTGTTCCGCAGTCTTATAGTGGTGGTATGGAGTAGCTGGTCTCCAACCGTGATGTCTTTATGAGCAATGGCACGTAGGTTGCTTAAAATGGTGAGTACCACCAGAATAACGAAACACCTCTCTGCATGCAGGTTTGTAGCATGGAGGAGCAAGCTGATTTGGGAAGCCCCTTGTGAAGCAATGTCTGAGCTATCTTTAATTTACTTCACTGAGAACTGACAAAGCTCGTGCATCTCTGCCTTAGCTTACCACTTCCAGAATCTGAGCTAGGTTGTTTAAAGCTTCAGCCTCTAGCGTGGACATACCATTAATCTGCTAATTACTACATTTCCTTCCTTATGGGGCTTGAGCAAACCTCTACTCCCAAAATTTTTGTCTCCGCACGTCAGAGAGATCCTCTCTTCTGTACACAATGTTGTCCATCAGGAACTGACAGAACCATTTTGTTGTTTCTTTTTTTAAATATGTTCTTTGGCAATTGCTTCCATTTTTACAGCTTTGCTAGCACGTAACATCCATCAATAGATGACCAGTGAAATTTGCCTTTAAAAAAGAAATGTCAGGAGTTTGTGGGCATCCTGACGCGAAACTGTTGTAACTGGAACTTGATGTATATGTGCTTGCTATGATGGTATCTGATTGCTGCCAGCTCTTGTTTTGCTCAGTGAAAAATCCTTTGCTAAGAATGCCAGTGTGGTGTCTGATCTACTTACTGGGATATAGTTAGCGAGGGGAAAAAGTTCTCTGTGCTGAACTCCAGCTGAACAGCTGAGTGCTTGCACCACATCTTGAAAATTTTCTCTTCACAGGGCAAGATATGTTGAAAACAAACCCGTACATCTCTGACTCTTCATAAGACTGTAAAGAGCATAAAAATAAATCCATTAATGTGGTTTAGCAGCGCCTCACTTCTCAGGCTCATGAAGAATAAAGGGTAGAAGAGGCCAAAATGAGGAACATCAACTGTGATCTTGTAAGTCTGGGGGTTTGACAGGGCTTGTTGTTTCTATTGCTCCATTGAGAGTCATTCATTTTGCACTTAACCCTGTTCAGAGAGCACTCAGCTACTCACAGATATGCCCTTCCCTGGCCTAGTTTTCATCTGATTAGAGGCAAAAAGACCTCATGTGTCTGACAAATTGCTTCACCGGATAAGGTGATTCCTTTTTCAAGCTCAATTTCAGAAAATGTACATTTATTTACTACGTATTAACAAAACTGTAGATAAGGAGGCACTGTCCCTATGCAAAGCATCTGCCTTGATAAAAGAAGGATTTGAGGCTATTGTTTCATGTTTCCTCTACCAGCAACAGCACAAATATAACCCAGTGCCTCATTCTGCCTGATCTTCATCCTTGTGTCCGGAGCCTGCTGCTGTTAACTCTGCCAGTTCGGTGTTCAGCACTCATACTTTGAACTTCACCTGTGGAATTATGTTAGCAAAATGCTGAAAAATGTTGTTGTGATTTTTAACAGCTTTACAGCGCTTTCCAGATCTGCGGCAGAGGTAGCTACAGACGCTGTTCGGTTGTTCACTGTTCAGTTGTGCACTGGTCAAAGTGGGCAGTCGCCGGGGGAAGGTGGGGAGTGAGCAGCTGAGTGAGCAAGGGATGAAAACCTCTGCCCCAGCAGAATAGCAACGTGAAACAAAATTAAAAGGTAACCGGTGTCTCATCCTCGCTTTTTTTTTTAGCTCATTTCTTAACAGTAGCCAATTTTGTAACATAGGCTGAGCTGATGCTCTGCATTTCACTGACCTCAGCAATGTTGCACCAAGAATGAATTTAGTCCATACCATCAATCTGATTTTGAATCAGCTCCTGATACAAGCTATTTAGCCTTGTGAGACAGATGTGTGTGCGTTAAGGAAGATAATTCCAATGCAGGGCATCAATAAAATATTAATCTTTTCATATACTTTAATAGAAGGTTTGGGAGAAATTAAGCTACCCACTCCAAGACCGTTCCTATGTCAAAATACAGTACAATGTAAGTCGCTGGAAACTACCACATATATGACATGCAGTTAATCAGGTCGCTGCGAGAAGGATTATGTGAGCCTGGAAAAGGGTCATGAATTGCCTCCTTGCTCTTTTTCTAGTAGCTAGATTCTCAGCACAGTGATTCACTGCCGTGCGAACACCCACGCAGTGGAAAGCGGAGGGATTTCTGAGCTGAAAGGAGACCTGCTTGCAGGTGGAGGGAGAAATTTCAGGGTTTTTTCAGAGACCTAAATACTGGAAGAATATTTGAGTACAAAGGAGAAGGGAGAAGCACTCTTTCAGCATAATAACTAAAGGTGGAGGGGCAGCAATCAAGGCAGTTAGTACCTCTTTCTTTTATCCTTCAGTTCTGGAACCAAACGTACGTGAAGAAATGAAGCATGCCATATTATAAACGCTGTCTGTACGAAGCATCACTAACGGATTGGGAAAATATGGTTATGACAACAGTATTGTGGATAGGGAAACTGAGGCACGCTTGTTGCTAGTTGGCAGAGACGATCATCTGGGTCACTGCTGGACCTCTCTGGAACTTTCTCTGTGAGCCACAGGGTGAGGAACAGAATCAAATCTCATTCTCTCCAATGTGGAGTAGATCATTTTGATAGCTTCAGCCTGGGTTTGGTTCCTGCTCCAACCGTTAATGGCACAGGCGTGGATCCGATCGCAAAGATACCCCTCAGGGGCTTTAGCTCTTACTGACGCGCGGACAGAGTGTGAGGTCCCGTAACATTGATTTCTACAGCCTTGTTCTGACCATCTCAGAGCTGATAGTGAGCCTTCATGGTGGTGGCAGATACATTCAGGCCGTCAGTCACCTCTTAGTTCTGGAAAAGGGAATTTCATTGAGCTGTTCTTCTTCCAAGTCATCTATTTCAACAGCAGAATCTCAATAAAAGAGGTTCTATGTCTGCATAAGGAACTTTCTGAGCTGTACAGTCTTTCATTGTCTTGTGTCACCGTGGAAAAAGAAAAAGGACACACAACTAATTCTTGCCTTTTTTGGTTTAATAGTGATATCACTTTGGGCATTAAAATGGCCAGATTTGTAAACGTAGTCAGGAAACAGCAAATCAAAGCAGTTAGTTTCAGAAGAACTGGATTTTTGAAAGTTCTTCCATGTGCTGTGTGCAGCCCTGACCAGTGAGTTAGGCAGGAGGGAGCACGTGCACTGGGAATGCACTTTTTATTTAATGGCTTGAGTGGGAGCTGGCCATTTCTGCCTTCTACCTAATTGCTAAATACTTAAAAATCTGTCCCAAGCTGTTACAAACATTTAGTCCTTTGAAAGCCTCTAACACATAATCCCACAGATTGTTAATACTTCTGAAAAATCAGATTAATCCAATTAAGGGCCAAGTGAGAGTTTAAAAATCTGATCAAAAGAGACTATAGCAACTGCACCTTTATATTTAAGTTCAGGGAAACCAGCCAAGCTCATATTACACACGCACAAAAAAAAAAAAAATAAAAAAAATAAAAAGCCACTGTCCGCTTGGTCTGGCTGCAAAGCACATTTCCAATAAGTTTATGCTCTAACAAGCTGTATCAGTTTCATCTCAGTAGATCTGATGGTTATTGAAGAGTGTTCAATGTTCTGGAGGGTGCCAGGCACATAATTGTTTTTACAACACTGTAAAATGAATCAGACTGAAATTAGTGTCACTCAGCAGAATCACTTTCCTTCCCTTTAAATTACTTAATCTAGGGGTTAATCAAAAAGAAAATGAAGTTTTGACACTGCCCTTCAGCTAAGGGCAAGTACAGGTTCAGTTGTCTTCACTTCATTTGGCTAGGAAGAAATGTTTTACAATATCTGCACTCGCACATGTGCCACTTCCCTGCTGCTCATCCCAGGGGGGAGAGGCAGGACGGCGCTGACTTTTCAGCGCTTCCCGCTTAAAAGCCAAATTGGCAGAAGGAAGCTGATGCCAGTTTTTCATTTTAACTCCTATGAAATGGGAGCTAGCAACGAGGAGTTACAGGAAAGCTAGGGAAAAAGGTATTTCTGTGGGGAAGGTCCTCGCAAGAATAGGCTGGCAGCTTCATCTGTTATAAAGCAGAGACATTCTCACCCCTCCTTTGCTGCCGCTTGAGCTCAGGAGCTGAGGAGGTGCCAACGGCTGATATAGCTCAGATATGCCATTGCGTACAAATATCAAATACCGTCTCCTTGATTTCTCTGGTATAAATTGGCTCCTTGCTGAGATAAACCAAACCTCCTTTGTTCTGCCCACTTTGAATTGTGTATTTTGGAAGCAATTCCAGTAAATGTCTGTGCCTTGAAGGCTTTCAGGTCTCACTGTATGTGACTATTGCTTTGTTCTGATCATTCACTGTAGCAGGTTTATTATTTTTCACTCCATCATATTTTGTATGCACGCAGGTTTCAGTGGCATTTATTAGTAGCATGTTTTTAGAACAACGTCTGGCTGATGAGTTATATCAATAACAGCTGGGCAAAGTAAGATGATCATGAGCTATAATTATTATATACAGCAATACTGTCAACTAAAGGCTCTGAGAAATGATCTAGGCTAGAGGATATCTGTAGTTTCAATAGTGCATAATCCCTTTGCAACAATACAATTATGCAAAATGAGATTAAAGGGTTTATCTGCATGTGAAAATTGCATCAGTTTCCATTCATATTGCTTTTCAGCTGGTGTAGATAATATTTGTCCTCTGATAGCTTCATTTCAAGAGCTAGTGGCACAACAAGCCTCAGCTTCCATTTTTCCTGCTTCCCCCAAAGAAATGGTGCATCGGGGGCCTTTGGTCCTTTTGGGCTGAGTTCAGAGAGCCCCTTCTCAGACAACTGGTCTGCTAAGGCTGAGCTGCTGCCGGTCAGTCCTCCTCTGTCCTACAAATGACCATCGGTTAATTCAATTTTAATACAATCCTATCATAACCATAAGCTGTTGCAGTCCAGCACAAGCAATGTGGATAACCCGCTGCTGGATTAGGCCAGGGCTCTCAGGATATACCCACGTACCAAATAGAAACGTGAGCGTAGCAGCAGCAGACATACCCACCCCAGCTTTACTACGAGTAACAATAGGAGCAAAAACAGAATAACAGAGGCTTAGCACAGGGCAGGAGCCAAAACATTTGCTCGGCGTCTTTCAGGGGCCTGTAATTCCAGCCACCAGCCTGTGCAGGAAGGTGCAAGCCTCCGCTTGTGTGCGTGGAGGAGCTGTGCTGCTCCCAAGGCACATCCCCTCTGTTGGGAGCATGTGATAGGGATTTAATTAGTTCCAGTGCATATGGGATGGCTTCTTTCATTACAACATATATCTGAAGATTTATATTCTGGCAGAGACAGGGAGGGATGTAGCTTGTGGAGGGCACCGACTCCTTTCTGCTGAAGCTGTTCTATGTTTCCTTCCCCACGGCAGAGCCAGAGGAGGCACTGTGTCTGAAATCCCTGGGTTATTATACCCAAGAAGTGTAGGCATCAGGGGGAGCCAATACTGATTTTTTAGAATATCCAAGATAAAACCCCTCTACCTTTAGAAAAGATACCAGCCGTTATGGTCTAAGGAAAATGTCTTCTTTACATGCAGTAAAAAAGGGGGAGCTCAAGAGAAGAGACGATTACAGTAAACCAGCCATGAGGAAACAATATTTACTTCTTAATCTCTTTTCTTAAGCAACAGCCGATAGCGTTGCTGACACGTGTTCAGTAACGAATGGAAAATATGAAGCCGCTGATGGCAATGTCACACACCCTGCTTTTACCAGTTGGGGCCTGGGCACAGAAATAGGTGATTACATTCAGTCACACGGGTGGCAACATTGCTCACAACCACCGAGGACCAGCAAGCAGCATTTATTGGTCCTGGCATTCATAAAATGATCCGGCACTGCCTGATGTCTTGCGGTACGTGACTAGTCAGCGGGAGAAGTTGTACATAATGACAGCGGAAAGGCAACATTAATTGTGAACCATCTGTCAGACGGGTGCTTTGGAAGCGCTCTGATGTGGCGTACAGGCTACGCAAGGAGGGAGCACCCGGATCTGCCTCTCCTTCTGGCGAATATAAAACGATGTGGGCACAGGTATTGAGAAGTCTAGATTATTTTGGAAATGGGAAGAGAACGACTGGCCAGAGACAGTCTGCTGCTGCGTGGGTGTGCAAGTGTGTGCAAATGGTCTGCCTCTTCTGCTGGAAAGAAACTGGTCTGGGCGATGTTGGAAGGACATTCGTCAAAGGGAATGGCTGAAAATGTTTTTTGAAGGACTTTCCAGTGTGACAGTGAATAACTCTGGCATCATGAGTCTTTTGGGGTTTTTTTTTGCTATATTATGCTTTGGAAATCAGAGTTATTCCCTGGCTGTATTGATCAGCAGCAAGGATTGGACTAAAATGAGAAGGAAGAAGATAGTCTGAGACCACCAAAATGTTCCAGACGGGCTCGGCGGGGAGGCGGCGGGCGGCTCAGGCGTGCAGCTGCGAGCCTGCAGCCCAGCGCACCAAACCCCCAGCTCCTGTGGGAATTTCGGCGCTGGGTGTTTCAGTAGCTCAGCTTTTCAGAATATCACGCAACTAAAAAAATCAGAATTCTGAAAACGGGGAATTTTTGAGTGGAAATCATGATCTGTAGACAGCTCCAAACAGTGCATAAACACGTGGCAGGAAGACACGGAGAGCTGTGGCTGGGAAAGAGGATTGTACCGCTCAGTGGGAACAAGGGAAAATAACTTAGGTGCACACAGAAATAAATGGCAGAATAAACGTCTAGTTTGCATACAGCTTTCCTAACACCGTGCACGTGGGGTTTATTTTTTTATTTCTGATTGTGCTGTAATCTGTTTAATTTTTTTACCCCCTAATTGTTTGATAATTAAGAAAGAAAGCTGGTGCTCCTTGCTGGAGGACAAGAAGCTGTAGAGAGCTCCTGGAAATTAAGATGTGAAAAGGTATAAATCGGGTTGGGAAAGCGTTATTCCATTTCCATTAGCGTTTCGTGAGGACACGAATGATTCAACGGGGAAAGTTTGGAGTTTTTCCAACCAGACCCAAGGGTCTGTCCCCTGCTCATTCCCGGGATCTCAAGGACCCCCAGGGCCTAGAGGATAAATTTGCTGGGAAGAAGAAAAAGGGAAGAAAATGAAACCGAAATAAAGCACGATGTGGCCGTGGCGGTGGTCCCAGCTGAGCCGTTCACAAACCAGCCTCTCCCTAAATGCATGGCCACATTGGCACCTTTGGGGCACCTCGGGGGCGCCTTCACTTCGGGCTCATTTTTAATAATCCGAGTAATTAACGCAAAACAAAGCAGCTCCCTTCGCGGGTGGGAACTCGATCCCAGGCGGGAGGGAAGGAGCGGGCTCCGGCGGGTCGGTCCCCGCCTGCCAGCCCACGGCCCCGCGGGGGCTGGGGGCACGGACCCCCCCAAGCCCCGCGGCGGCCGCCAGGCGCCGGGGACCCTCAAAGTCCGCGGCACCCAAACGGGAGCGGAAAAATCACCCGTTGTCCCAGGGCAGCTAAAAACCGGGTAACGCTGGAATATTGCGGAGAGGGAGGGAGGGAAAAGCTCCTCTCCCGTGCGGGGGGAATTAGGGTAATTCCGGCAACACAGGGGCTAGGGGAGGAAAAAAGTTTTAAAAGAAATCTTAACGGATTTTATCATTATTTTGCACTGCTGTTTCAGTACTTTGTTGTTGGGGGTTTTTTTTGTTTGGTTGGAGGCTTTTCCAGTTTTGGCACGCACTAATGAACTAAGGGAAGGGGTGGAAAGAAACCTTTCCCATCCGCTGCGTGAACTGCGGGAGAGAAAATGCGTGTTTGGGTCCTCGGTGACGGCGCTTTCAGAGCCGGCGATGCTGCGCTGCCCCGGCGGCACGCTTCCTACCCGTAGGCGGGTACAGGTACTAAATAAAAAGCTTGTCGGGATGATATTTTGTTATTTATTATTATTATAATACCTATAATGCATTAATATTATCATATGTATCGATATAGTTATTACTGTAGCAATATTAACAATCCTAACTTCACGATGGATGTTAATATTCGTAGACTTGGTAATATATTGATAAATGCGCTTCAGTTACTTAAACCTCTCCGGGGAGCTCGCAAAGGGACATCGGGTCTTGATTATAATTAGAGGGTC
The DNA here is from genome assembly GCF_965183815.1 of Platalea leucorodia. NCBI lineage: Eukaryota > Metazoa > Chordata > Aves > Pelecaniformes > Threskiornithidae > Platalea > Platalea leucorodia. Next base: position 4,644,306 of record NC_138844.1, read on the forward strand.
TTAATTACCCTCTCTCCACGGGCCAGAGTGGAGGGCAGCGTTTGCCCCCCTGGGAAGCTCCGTGCTGCGGCGTCCCGAGCACCGGGAAAAGCGGGAGGCGCAGGGAGCGGAACCCGGTGGGGAACGGGCTCGGGGGGGCTCGGCCCGGTCCGGTACCGGCTCTAAAAAGGTATTCGGTCAAAAAAAAATAAAGATCTGCGGAGATCCGGCCGTGGTAATCGTTCGGGCTGGTTTGCGACACGAGGTGTTACTCTGCACGGCGGCGGCGAAGGGAAAATAGAAGGAATTTCTTTGATTTTTAGGGAAAACGAGTGAAAAAGGCTCAGGGCATCGATGCTCCTGCTGACCTGCGGTCTGAGCCCTGTAACGTCCTCGCTGCTCTGCCACCGTCCTTATTTCCCAGGAGGACGTTCAGAGCCGTGAGTACGACCGCCTTTCTCCCGCTCGGAGGGAACGGGGGCCCCTGTCCCTCTGCCCCCACCGACTGGTGCCGGGCTGCCTTGGTTCAGCCCCGAGGTGCAGACAGGGACCGCTACCTTTTTCTTCAACTGCAACTGCGGTAAACTTTTCAGCCGTGATTTCTTCAGCCCTAAAGCGGTTATTTCTGCACCGACAGAAATTGCGTCTCCTGCCACCCCGACCCGAGCTCCGGCTCCCCCGGGTGGGTGCTGAAACCTGCGGGGGTTTGAACCGCAACGGGCCTGAACCGCCCGCGAAATCCCGGCTCACCCCCGCCGCCGGCGGGGCCGGGGAGAGGAGCCCCGCTCCCTCCCTGGCTGGGAAAACGGGAGGAAAAGCCCTTGCAAACGTCGGGGTCGGGTAGCGCGGTCTCCCTGTGTTTTGCCCTTTGGAAAAGGATGGAATTATGTTTCTGCAAAGCGGGATACAAAGCATCCGACCTTGTCTTTCTCGTAAACCAACAATCCCGCCATTGTGTTCACGCGTGGGATTAACGGAGTCTGGCACTTCTGGTGAGCGAGCAATTCGCTCACCCATCGACTGACACTCGGCGTCATTTTTTTCCACCATTCGGGCAAGCAACGTTTGGGCGTCTAATTGATTCACAGCAACGCATTTATTCCCCAACCCAAATGAACTCGGCATCAGCTGGCTGGTTACTCCCGACAGCCGGGACCGTGTCGCGGGGAAGCTGTGAATTCAGCGTTGAAAATGCCAGGAAATACCTGGATTTGGATTTCCATTTCCATTTAAGGCTAAAAAGCTGGTTAGGTCCCCGGAGCCCCCGAGCCCCCCGGAGCCCCCCGGAGCCCCCCGAGCCCGGCTGCAGCCCGGGGAGGGAGGCGGGAGGCGGCTGCGTGTCTCCCCCCGGCCGCCTCCTTCCCTCCCCGCCTTCCTCCCCACCCTCCTCCCCCGGCCGCCGCCCCTGCAATAAGGAAGGGGACGGAGGCGGGGGGAAAGGCGACCTTTGAAACCCACCTCCCCGCTCCCCCCCGGGCACCCGCCCACGCCCGGCGGGGACCCAGGCGCCCTGCGGGGAGAGGCGGGGCGGGCCCGGCGCTCAGGGCCACCCCGGGGCGGGGGGCAGAGCCGGGGGCACCCACCGGGCTCCCTGCCCGGCTCCCTGCCCGGCTCCCTGCCCTCCCGGCCCGCCCACGGGCCCTGCCGAGGGGAGCGGGGTGCGAACGGCGGAAAGCGGTGGGAAGCGGAGCCGGGGACGGGCGGCCGCCGGCGGGGATGCTCCGGGGGGGCTTCGCTGCCCGCCCCGCTGATTTACCGTGGGGCTTTCCAGCTCCCCGGCGGGGTGAGCGGGGGAGGCGAAGGAAAGCAGGGCAGCAGCAGGGAAGAGGAGCTCTGCCGACCCGGTTTGGCCTCGGAGTGTTTCCAGCAACGCACATCTCGTGTTGTGCTCTCAGTCCTTCCCCGTTGCTCTTCCCACCTCACGCTGGGATCTCAAACTGGATTCAAGGGCTGAGGGGGGGGACAGGGAGGAGACCCTGCTCTCAACCCTTGAATTACAGAATGAGTAGAAATGTGTAAAAATGCATGAAAACCCACCAGGACGGGGATGTCTCGCCCTGTCCCCCACGATGCCGCAGCCCAGGGCGCACTGGAGCTCCGGGCCAGTCCAGGCGTGAGGCTCGGTGCCTTGCCCTGCTCCATCCGTCTGTCCCCCCTGGCAGTCACCCTCCGCCGCAGTGCAGCGGGCAGGGGAGGCAGGAGAGACCTCCCCAGGCCTGGCCTGGCAGTGGCAATGGCAAGGGCAGTGGTGAGGGCAGTGCACGGACCGTCTTCCAGCCTTTGCAGTAATCTCTTGGCGACCTATTAACCACAAAGTCTCCCCACACGCTTGCTATGGTCTCTGCTCTGCCGAGGCGATGCTGAGCCCGGTCCTGTGCCTGTAGGTAACCCCTCTTAGGCATTATTGATCCCCCACCAGGCTCAGGAAGGCAGAAGAAGCCTGAATGAAGCACCTGGCCACTTTTTGGATACGCACAGATCTCTCCCTGCAGTACAGGTGAGAAACACAGAAGATTCAGCCAGAAAAGCAGCAATGCGGCAGCCCGGACACCTCCGTGGGGCATTTCCACAGCGTGCCTGCCCTGAGGAGGTTCAGATCCCCCATCTTCTACTTGCTCTGAAGACGTTACAAGGGCCTGGGGAGGTTTTGCCATGAATAGCAGGAGGCATAATTCCCATTGCAGCGGTCACAGCAGGCCTGGGGACCTCAGTCACCGTCCTGCTGGCCCGAGCACCTCCGTGCCCAGCCTGGGACTAGGAGCAACCATCGCTCATCTCTGCATGATTTATGATCCATCCTACTGAGCTCAGTGAGACTTCCCTGGGCGTAGGGCATGAATCGTGCCAGGTGCGTGCGTTAGGACCTGGCCCTTAGTGGAGGTCGACATATCAATGGCTCGGTCCAAAAGACAAAAATCTCATGTTTGGATTTCTGCCCTAGGGAGAAATCTCTGACCTACCAGAGATATCAGAAAAGAGAGCAACAACCCACCGAGTGCAGCAGAGCTGCGCTGGAGCAGAGGCACGGTCCGGCTTAGAGGCTGGCCCGTAAGTTCACGCTACGAGGGAAGGGATTCCTCTGGTTCCCACCCGCAGGCTGCCCCATGCCCAGGGCACCCCAGCAGAGACACGCCTGCTCCGGGAGAGCTGCTCCTGCCCTGGCTGGATACCACCAGCTTCACCTCCCGCAGGGGACATTTGTGAGAATAGGCCTCAAAATCTTCCTGATTCCACCAAAAATGTGCCCCTCCGTGCATGTGGCCAGGCTGTGCCCCCTCGCCGGCTGCCTGCGGGACCCACGCCCGGCTGCAGGCTCCCACCAGCAGCAGGGAAGCGCAAAGGATCCCGACGGCTCCTACCAAATTAAACATCAGAAGCAGGGCTTAAAAGCCACACACAAAGTAACTCCCCTTTTCTCCCACAACAGCTGAAATAAATTGTTTTAGCTGAGCAGGAACTTGGGGAACAGAGAGTTAGTGCCTGGTGCGTGCAGCGATGGGCGCACGCTGCCGGGCTCGGCGCCCACAGGGAAACGTGCTCAGGAGCAAGGGCTGCTCCGGCTGGGCGGGATGGACGGGATGCACAGCCCCAGCGCAGGATGCACGGATACGCACGTACAGGGGGGTGCGGAGGGGGGGTGCAGAGATGCACATTTTGCTCTATTTAAAAGAAAGGGCGTTGAAGAGCTGGATTGTACGCAGAGCCAACACAAGCCAGGACACCCAGCTGCATTTATGTGGCTGTTTCCAGGTTGAGGATGGGCAAACATCTCTATCTGCAGTAGGCAGAGAGATAAAACACAAACATGTTGTATAATACATTTGTATTTTGTCTCCCTGCTCCCGGGCAGGAGCATTCGCTCCATGAGCTGCACCCAGGCCACATCCCCTCCGCTTCCCCCAGGCTTCTGCTCTGTGGGTAAAGCCATCGCCAGCTCCCACCACTCTTCTTCCTCTCCCAGAGGCAGGAGCGGGGTCAGGGTTGGTCCCCTCTGGAGTTTCAGCCTCCCTGGCCGAGGAGCTGGGGCTGGGGGAGGCCGGGGCTGCAGGGGAGGATGCAGGAGGTGGGAAGGGAACTCACGGAGGGGCATTTTCCAAGGGAGTGGCGGGGTTTGGGGCTGGGAGCGGGGGACACTGGCAGCTGCGGCCTTTGGGGAGCCACCACAGTGTTTCATTTTCCATTTTGGCGAACAGAAGGGAGAGACCCAAACTGGAGGTCTCAGGTTGGCAGGAGCAAGAGATGAGCGGTCCGAGGTGGAGCTCAGCCCTCCCGGTTTCTCAAAGGGAAACTAAAAGGCAAGGAAGGAGCCGCCAGCCAAGCCCAGGGAGGGGAGAGGAAACTTGGGAGGTGCAGGGATGGCGAGAACCGGGTTAAACAAAACACCCCGAGATTGAAATCACCCCAGATTTCACCCCAAAAGGGGGGGGGGGTGGTGTCAGAAGTGCGCTGCAGTGATTGCGGCGCCGGGGCTTCAGCGCAGAGCAGGGATAAAAAGAGCAAAGAGGAGTCAGGCCACGCTCTCTGTTCCCATGCCAGCTGATTTGTTCAAAGGATCCACGAGAAATGCGCTATAAAGTACAGATTCTGGCCCTCCAGGCATCGGGGAGAGAAATATTCGCACCTACATCCCAGGGCCTTCCGGGGATGCCGGCGGGGAAGGAGGGGCTGGCGGGGAAGGGAGAAAACAGAAATAAAAGATCAAAATGTTGGCTTTTATTTGATTTTTTCTTCCCAGAAATATTGCCAAAATCAGAAACCAAAGAGCTGGGCTCCATTCCAGACCCAGAATTCAATTTTCCAACAATTGATTATTTCCAAACGTTAAGTCTTTAAGTAGTTCCAATTTTTTTTTCCCCCCTTCAAACTGCTTTGGGGTTTGGGTTGGTTTTGAGGTTTTTTTCCCTCATATTTTGTAACGACAGCCTCAAATTCAATTGCTTAAAAAAATCACAGACTGTTAAAAAGTTATTCCCCAGCTTTTTCGGATTCCAGATGGTATAAATATTAAACGGATCCTATCGAGAATATAATAAAACAATAGTTGCAAACTCATAAGCGCATTTGATAATTTTAAGCCCGATCACGGGGAGGAGAGAGGAACTAGTAAAAGAAATCCGTTTTTTCCTTTAAAATAACCCCGTTCCTCTCGCTTTGTTGTGACCTTCAATAGTATCCTGACATTTTCTCCGTAAAATTGTCAAAGAACGGAAATCTTAATACCAGGTTGGAAGCCGCGTTTTAAACTATTTCCACGGCAAAGCCTGCTCGAAAATTGCCGACGGTGTCAGGGAGAAGATGAACTGCAGGGAAGCGCGGTCTGAAAAGCACGAGGTACGCTGCAATTTCGGAAGCCGGTAACGCCTCGCCATAAATTCGCCCAAGTGCAGGGGGGTTTTGGGGTGCAAAAGGTGAATTTCCCCCCCCCCCCCCCCGAGGCTGCTCCCGCCGGGGCAGCACCCCGGGGCGGCGGGGCAGAGCCCGGCGGTGCCCGCCCTGCCCGAGGGGTCCTTGGGAAAGGGAATAAAATCATATTTCCATAAATCGGGGGTTCCCCACCCTCCACATCGGGGTGTCTGTGCCGGTGGACCCCACTCCTTTTTTTTTTTTTTCTTCCCCGCTCGGATTAAAAAATAATAATCATAAAAGGAAATAAAGTGACACAAACTACCAGGAAAAGCTGCAGCAAGTCGCTCTGTCCGCGGATCCCGCTCCAGCCTCAAGCCGGGCCATCTCGGGAGCTTCTCCCCGCAAAGCCGCCGCGGGGCCGAGCTCTGCCCGCCGCCGTGGGCGCTCCGTGGGGCGGCGGGGCCGGGGCAGCCCCGACGGCCGCCGCCACGGCGAAGCCCCGAAGTCGACAGGCTTTTAACATTCAACTTGGCCTTGACCTCCGGATTTAAGCCCGACCTTTCTGAGAAGGCAGCGGGGTGAGAGGCGGGGGAGCTGCGGCCCCGCCGGCAAACACCGGGCCGCCCGCCGCGGCCGCCGTGCCCCCGTTAGGGGCTGGTTCAAAGCAAACGGGGAGCGGAGGAGAATAAAAAGGGCATCAAAGAAGGAGTGCAGTCGTTAAACTACGGAAAGGGAAGAAAGGAGCTTTGAAATGGGAAAGGTGAAGGCTGAAAACACAGGGATTTTTTTTTATTATTAGTTTGGGGTTTTTTTCCAGAAAAAGAAAATCGTCGGTTTCGGTGAAACTCCGGGATTTTTAGGGGACGAGAGGGCCAGCGGAGCGAAGAGGCAGCTTCGCGAGGTCTTCGTTTCCCTGGGAGAGGCCGGGGAGCGGAGGGGACCCCGAGCCCCTGCGGGCCTGCAGGGCTGGAAGGAGCCGAAACGGGGCTTTTCCCCGCCTGGGCCAGCTTCGCCATCATCGCTTTTAACCCCTATTTTCTCTCGGGATTTCTGTCCCGAGGTGTCCAACACTGTCACGATTTCTGTCCCGAGGTGTCCAACACTGCCGCGGCTCCTCTGGACGGATGAGTTGTTGCTTTGGTGGCCCAAAGACGTGGCAGAAGGAGAATTTTTCTTGCGATGTGAGAGTCAGAAAGCAGAAATCTCTCGCTTTCTTTGCACGAAGGAAAGCAGGCGTGAGCCCAAGCTGCCTTTGGGGGAATCCCGGCAAAGCTTTTCCTCCGACAGGGCCTTGGGGGGAAACCAGAGAGAAAAAGGCGAGAAAAACACGGCTGTGTGTGTTCGTCCCATGTGTACAGAAGATTAAAGCCGCGCGTACCTGAATCATTTATTAGCACGCACATAAGCACAGGCCTCGCCGTATTTACCCCAAACTTTTCCAGGCCCATGTAGCCCCTCATCGCCACGTCCGTCTGTCTTTCCCCGCTTCTGTCTGGCTCCCCACCTGTCTGCGGCTCCTGGACCCCAAAGGGGCTCTCTGTAGTGTTTTCCCACCCCTCTTTTCCAAACTCTTTCCCTTTGGGATGCTTCTTAGCCGGGGTCCGCACTGACCTGCAGACCCAGGGCCACACCAGCGCCGTGTGTGGCAATAGCTGCGTGCAAGCAGATTGTTTCCCCCCCCTTTGCAGTATATTTTGGGGGTACCGGGGATCCCCTTTCCCCTCTCTCCTTGCTCTCAGGGCCATGCCGTGTCCCTCTCCCCAAGGATACAGGTTTTGGCTTTTTGCAGCTGAACGTGGGGCTGAAGCCCCCGCGCAGGGGCCGGGAGCGGGGCCGGCGGAGGGGAGGCCCCGTCCCGGGGGTCACCGCTGCCCCACGGCTGCCCGCCGTCACCCTGCTGGGCCGAGGGGGGTCCGCGGCTCTCCTGGGGCCGGGCCGGGGTTTTTCCCAGGGGAGAAGCCCCCGGACCTGCGTGGGAAGAAGGGGCCACACCGACCACCCCCCCAAAAAAAAGGAAAAAAAGTGGTTTTAATCTGAGCCCGGATTTTTCCACCGGGGACTGCTCCTCCGCGCCGTTTGTGATCCTCCCTCCCCTTCCCCTCCCTCCCCTCGTCCCCCCCATCCCCCTCCCATCCCACCCCCCCCTTTTTTTTTTTTTTTGCAAGATGCAGCGCAAGAGCCGCCCCCCCCCCCGTACCCGCCCGTCACGTGCGGGGGGTCCCCCTCCTCCTCCCACTGCAATAAAAGTATTTTCGCAATTTCTGCAGCCAGGGTTTATTGGGGCTGGAGGGTTTTTTGTGGGGGGTTGGGTTTTTTTTCTCCTTCTCCGTCCTTTTCCCCCCGAGCGGCAGCCAATGAGGCAGCCCCCGGCCGTTGCGTCAGGGCAGCCCGGCGGGGAAAGGCAGCTCTCGGCAGCTCGCAGCCTTTTAAAAAGATCCGGGGACCCCCCTCGGGCAGTGCCCGGGTGCTGCCGAGCAGGCTCTCCCCATGCCCCGGCCCCCGAGCCGCCCCCCATGCAGCCCCCGGAGCCCCGCGGCCCCCCGGGCCTGGAGGGGCTCCTGGCAGCCGGCGGCTTCGCGGGCGGCCAGGGCAGGGGGCTGCTGCCGCCTCCCCCCCCGGCCCTCGCCGGTCCTTCGCCTCCCCCCGGGATGAACCCCGGCTTCCCGGCGGAGGGACCGGCCGAGCCGCCCAAGCCGTGCCCCGCCGCCCCGCCGCCGCCCCCGGCCGCCCCGCCGGGCCCCGCCGCCGCCGCCCCGCTGCCCTACGGATACTTCGGCAGCGGCTACTACTCCTGCCGCGTCTCCCGCAGCGCCCTGAAAGCCGGCCCGGCCCCGGGCCCCTTCCCCGCCGAGAAGTACCTGGACCCCCCCGCCGGCAGCGAGGACTTCCAGAGCCGCCCCGCCGAGTTCGCTTTCTACCCCGGCTACGGGGCCCCGTACCAGCCCGTGGCCGGTTACCTGGACGTGTCGGTGGTACCGGGGCTGGGCGGCCCGGGGGAGGCCCGGCATGAGACTCTGCTGCCCGTGGACGGTTACCATCAGCCGTGGGCTCTGGGCGGTGGCTGGAGCAGCCAGATGTGCTGCCCCAAAGAGCAGGGCCAGGCCGGCTACCTCCTGAAATCCGCCTTTGCAGGTAAAGTCCCGGTGCTGGGGCTGCGAGGGGCTGGAGAGGGGAGGGGGTCGGGGGGGTGCATCGGGGGGGACGGACCAAGGCTTAAAATAATGGGGAGCTGCTCCTGCCGTCCAGCAACGCCTGGGAGCCAGCCCAAATTAGCCGGTAGGTAGGCTTCAAAAAATAATAATTTAGATTAACACTGCCCTTTGCAACTCGCCGCCCTCCGAGCAGGGAGGCAGGCGGTGATACTGCCCCGGTTCGGGCGGTGATACCGCCCGGGTTGGGGGGTGATACCGCCCGGGTTGGGGGGTGATACCGCCCGGGTTGGGGGGTGATACCGCCCGGGTTGGGGGGTGATACTGCCCCGGTTCGGGCGGTGATACCGCCCGGGTTGGGGCCGTGATACCGCCCGGGTTGGGGGGTGATACCGCCCGGGTTGGGGGGTGATACTGCCCGGGTTGGGGGGTGATACTGCCCGGGTTGGGGCCGTGATAGTGCCCCGGTTCGGGCACCGGCCAGCCGCAGCCCGGCAGCAGCCCTCGGAACCGGGCTGCGGTAAAGGGAGTGGGGGTGCGGAGGGCCCCCACCGCGCAGAGCCGTGAGCGGGGGGACCCTTCCCACGCACCCCCGCCCACGCCACGCCGCTGGGATCGAGCTCGGCCCCGGCCCTGCTCGGCCGCGCAACGACCGCGCCCAAACGGCGGAGCGAGTACGCGGGTGTTAGCGCGGGTCTCACCCACGGCGGGGTTTTGCCAATACCTGGATTTCTCCCCCCCCCAAAAAAAAAATTAATAAATTCAGGGAAGAAAAACAACCTTTAAATATCAATGGGGAGAGTACAACTTAAATATCTTTAAATATCATCGCTGTCAGGGAGGCTGGAGGGATGAAATGAGGGGAGCAGGCAACGAGGGTGCTGCTTGCAGGGAAAGGCGGTGGGAAGTGGGTGCAGGGTGGGGGGGTGCAGGGTGGCGGGGACCCCCCGTGGGGCCCCCCCGGCCCCGCTCAGCCCCGTCTCCCCCCGCCCAGACTCGGCCGGGCAGCTGCCCCCCGACGGCTGCTCCTTCCGCCGGGGCCGCAAGAAGAGGGTGCCGTACAGCAAGGGGCAGCTGAAGGAGCTGGAGAAGGAGTACGCCAGCAGCAAGTTCATCACCCGCGACAAGAGGAGGAAGATCTCCGCCGCCACCAACCTGACGGAGCGACAGATCACCATCTGGTTCCAGAACAGGCGAGTGAAAGAGAAAAAAGTCGTCGCCAAAATCAAAAGCAGCAGCAGCAGCAGCAGCACCCCGTGAGGACACGGCCACCGCAAGCCCCGAGGGGGTCCCCGTCTGTGTGTGTGTGTCCCCCCCCCGGGGGAGGCTCCGGTACCGAGAGCGGCGGGAGCGAGCGGCGGCCGGGGCAGCGCAGGGGCCGGGCTCCGCTCGCCGCCGCCCCGAGCCCGGGGACCCCCCGTCCCTGCCCGCTCTGCAGCACAGGACCCTGCACAGTTTGCTCTTGCCTCGCCACCTCGTGCTCCCTCCGCTTCGGTTTGCACCGCACCCTCAGAGCGCTTAAAAAAAAACCCAAAACAAACAAACAAACAAAAAACCACCAAGAAAAACCCTGTTGAATTGCATTAATTCACCCCAATACGCAGCTCCCGGCCGGCCTGCGTGCGGCGGGGCCGGCCGGGGGGGGCACAGGGAATTCGGTCTTTAGAAACGAGAAGCCGCACTTCTAGAAGGGGGAAAAAAAAAATAAATCTCCTTAATTACAGGCAGAAGTATCAAAATGCGCGTCTAAGGGAGAATAAATACAGTCCGGTGTGTCACATAGCAACACAGGTGAATTGGTTGCGTAAACGCGCGGGTTTGCGCGAATGTACAGTATATGCGTATGACATATATGTACCCGTAGGCACACATTTATGAAGGCACGTACTACGTTTTTGCGCGGTTATATATAAAATATACGTATACGTATGCACATGCACGTATTTAGCAATAAGCATTATTTTACCTTTTCTCATATACGATATTTGTGGTCGTGTGTTTATATATACCCAGCTACCCAAACGTATGCACGTATACATGCAATATAGTACTGGATGTGTGGCTATAAATATATACTCAGATAAAGGTGTATATACACGTGTTTGTATACGTACGAACATACATACTCATATGTATATTCATGCCTATATTTTGGTACAGGTAAATGCAATTCGTATAATTCCATCCGCGCTTTCGTTTGTGCTAATACACGTGTATTTGTACACGCATTTTCCTTCTCCTACTAACACGGAATTACAGCGGGACGGTTCGTAGCGTGTGCTGAGATAATCCCGTATAACACTAAATGATCTTGGTTCATATTAAGAAACCTCGCCATCCTTTACAGCAGAATAAATAGGGTAAAGCAAATACAGGCGAACAGGCGCTTTTCTCCGCTCTTTGCGCGTTATTTCCAGCCGCAGGGCAGCGCCCGGTGCCCGACGGCGAACTCCGGGCTCACAAATTCTTTGTTTAAGCCTCGGTGCTTCAGGGCAGCCCCGCGTCTAAACCTGCCCGGAGACCCCCCAAAGCCTCTCAAAGGGCGAGGAAACTCCAAAACAGCGTTTCCACAAACGAAAAATTGCGCTTTTCCCCCTGCCTTTTCTTTCTTTTAGAAATGCGAAGCGTTAAACTGCAGCGTGCCCTAAATAATGACAAGTTGAAATAGTGATTTGGTTCTTGGTTAATGACGTATTTCTGAAATATTTTAGGCTTGGGCAGGCTCTGCCTTCCCCCAGGCTCCCGGCGGGGAGCGGAGCAGAGCCGGGCGCGCTTCCCCCGGGTTTTTCCCCGTTTTTCCTCGTTTTCCCCGTTTTTCCTCGTTTTCCCCATTTTTCCTCGTTTTCCCCGTTTTTCCCCGTTTTCCCCATTTTTCCCCGTTTTCCCCATTTTTCCTCGTTTTCCCCAGCCATTTTCGCCCCGCGCTTTGCCGAAGGTGCCGGCGGCACCCCGGGGTGCAGCCTTTCCGCGCCTGGGCGGGCGTCACTCGCCCGTGACGTCACGCCTGACGCCAGAAGCTCCGGGAGAGGCACAGCCAATGGCTCTCGGGCTGAGCGTTCCGAGCGGTGACGTACGCGGGGGCGGTGGGGCAGACGTAACAGACCCCGCCCCAGGCGGGGGGAGCCGTCGGGGCTGCGGGGAGGCTCCGCGACGGCCGCTCCGGTCCAAAAAAAAACCCGAAAAAAGGAGGAAAAGGGGCGGTGCGGGCAGTGCGAGCGCGGGGGCGCGTAGGAAACCGCGCGGCTCCGCGGCTGCGGGCCCAGCGCGGGCTGTAGGTCCCCGCGCTCGCCTATAACGCTCGCCTATAGGCCCCCGCGCCCGCCTCTAACGCTGCCCCGGCCGCTGGCAGCGGTGGCGGGTCCCCCGGCAGCTGGAGCACTGGCGGCAGCGCTGTCGTGCAGGGACCGGTTACACTTCGCTCTTCCCAATCCGGATCCTGCTCTGAATCCCTCGGCTTTGAACCAATTCGGGTTTATTTTCTCCGTTTCGGGCCCGGAGGGAGGATCCCGGCCCCGAGGCCCGGCGGCACCGGCCGGAGCCGCCGTTCCCCCGCGCTGGGAAGCGGCTGGGAAGGTTTGCCCGGCTTTCCCGAAGGGGCGGGTGGAGGGCAAGCTCCAAATCTCCTTTTCTTGCCCTCTGTTACCAATAATGAACCGTCTCGCCCTGATTTCGGTGCGTCTCTAAGGGCTGCAAAGCAGAAGCGGCTTTACCCGGCAGGAGCAAGCCCCTCGGATGTCCCCCAAAGAAAAGCAAATAATCCAATAAAATAAAAGAAATCCGGTTGTGGTCTCCCATGGCCCCTATTTGAGCGCGACTTCAAAATAAACCCGGTCTGTTTTCGGGTTTGGAAGGGACGCCCCTCTTAGAGCTCCCCTCTATGGCACGTTAAGGGTTAATCCTTTTAGTGAGATGTTTCTTTTCCCCATCTTTTTTTTCCCCATCCCGAGATCTTTCCCCGATGTCCCCAAACCCTCACTGGAACGGCTGGAAACCCCCAGGCACCTCCAGCCCAATTAGGATCCCCGTTCCGGTGGGAAACTGGGCTGAAACTGGGAGACGTGACCCCCCCCCCGCCCCCAATCCTTGTCCTCAGCTCCAGCCCCGAATCCGAGGCGGAAAATGCAGATGGGAAGGGGAGGAGGAGAGTCTCGGGGAGAGCTGTAAAACCTTCACACGGCGGCCTCAGCAAAGGGCGAGAAGGGCCCGACATCCTCGTAAAACGCCGGGAAGGAGCCGCTGCCGGGGGGCGCCGGGCCAGGTGAAGGCTCCCGCCCCCTCCCTTTGCCGTTGAACTTGAAACTCAGAAAACCTGGGGCAGAGCAGCCCCAAACCTGGGGCAGAGCAGCCTCAAACCCGGGGCAGAGCAGCCCCAAACCCCGGGGCAGAGCAGCCTTGGGAGGTCCCGGGTGGGCGGTGGGGGGGTGATGGGGGCCTCTGGTATGGTTTTAGTAAGAAAAATGTGTTTAAAACAAAGTCACTGGAGAGGCACCTTCATCTGCCGGCCGCCCTGCCCCGAGGTGGGGCACGCACCACGCTGGCATCTCTTCTTCTCTTCTTCTCTTCTCTTCTCTTCTCTTCTCTTCTCTTCTCTTCTCTTCTCTTCTCTTCTCTTCTCTTCTCTTCTCTTCTCTTCTCTTCTCTTCTCTTCTCTTCTCTTCTCTTCTCTTCTCTTCTCTTCTCTTCTCTTCTCTTCTCTTCTCTTCTCCTCTCCTCTCCTCTCCTCTCCTCTCCTCTCCTCTCCCCTCCCCTCTCCTCTCCTCTCCTCTCCTCTCCTCTCCTCTCCCCTCCCCTCTCCTCTCCTCTCCTCTCCTCTCCTCTCCTCTCCTCTCCTCTCCTCTCCTCTCCTCTCCTCTCCTCTCCTCTCCTCTCCTCTCCTCTCCTCTCCTCTCCTCTCCTCTCCTCTCCTCTCCTCTCCTCTCCCCTCCCCTCTCCTCTCCTCTCCTCTCCTCTCCTCTCCTCTCCTCTCCTCTCCTCTCCTCTCCTCTCCTCTCCTCTCCTCTCCTCTCCTTTCACCTTCCCTTCCCTTCCCTTCCCTTCCCTTCCCTTCCCTTCCCTTCCCTTCCCTTCCCTTCCCTTCCCTTCCCTTTTTCCCCTCCTTTTTTTCCCCTCAATCAAACTACGAGCTCCAAGGACCCACCTACGGCCTGGAAAGGCAGCGGAGGCGCAGTGGGGACACCTCTCCGAGTCCTTCCTTCACGCCTCCCCCCCTTCCCCAGCCTTTGACTCCTTTCTTTTGTTCAAGTTCATGCCCACAGCACAAAGTGTCTGGGCTGCTTTTTTTTTTTTTTTTTTTTTCCCCTTTCCCCTTCAAAGCATTTTGTCATTGAACTTGAGCCCACGTTGTAAACATTCTTGGGTCTTACAAGCATCTTGACGGGATGTCATTAACAGGGACCTCAGACCGCGCTCCCTTTCCCCGCGTCTCCTTCAGCAGAATCAAAGGTACAATTTCACGTCCTCACTCCATTTGTTTCCTAATCTGAGTCCAAAACTAAAAAACAATATAAAAGGGAGCTCTGCGCCTCTTTTTTTTAAAATTTTTGACTTATTATTTTTTGTTCAGACCCTAAGACGCCGTGGTCTCTTAGTGTGTGCGCTGCTGTACATCACCATGCAGTGCTGGACCTGTAAACAAAACAGGAAAACTCCTCACTGTAGTTACATCCAATAAATTTAAAATGAAATTCGTTAATCTAAAGCACTGCCGGGGAAATGCCTTTTCGCTATATTATAGTGTTACACTCTGTACAAAGGCAAAATATAATTTATTTTCCAAGGGAATCAATGTTGTCTTTCTCCGCTAGATGACTTAATTGCTTTTTATAAAATTAAAAAAATAAAAGAAAAAGATTAAACGGCTTTATTGCTCGCAAGCAGACCCGCCACTGATGGGTCCCACGCCACTCTGGCAGTGCCATTGGGATGAAACATTCCCTAAACAGCAACTAAAGCATTCTTCCCGTTAGGCTTTTTGCTCTGATCTACAGAAGTAAGCGGCCAAGTGAGAAATATTTCAATTTTCCGAGCTGAAATTTAATACAGTCATGGTTTTCTAATGGGTTTTTGTTCGTTCGCCCTCAAACCCGTTTCGCTCCTGCTGCAGAGCACCGTGTGCTGAATGTTAATGGCGCCGGTAAGGCTGTGAAATATCCGCATTATAGATCCGCCTGCGATTTTCTGTTGCAACCAAAAGACGGAGAAAAAGGGGCTCTTTTCAATTCCTTTCAAGCACCGCTTTGTCTTTATTCTGATGGCTAAACACTTCTTTTCTTTTTGTTTTTCTTTCCCCTTAAAGGGCGATAAACGAACAACCCGAGGCTGCCCATTTGCATTTCGCCGCATCCCTCAGCCTCCATCACCCTCTCCGGCATCATTTTACGGGCAAGAAAGTGCAAGAAAGAGGCGATTCCTCCTGCTCTGGGCCGGGCAGGAGGAGCAACCAGAGGCCGGCGGAGAAGGGGGGAGAAGCCCCGTTTCGCTCCGTCCCGCGAAGGTGCGCGGCCGCCGGCCCCGCCGGCCGGGAGGGCTGCGGCCCCGGGCCGGGCTACGCCAGGAGGGAAAATCCCTTCTAAAGCACGATTTGACCTAGAAAGAGAGAAGCCCTGGCTGCACCCGAGCTCACCTTGCAAGTGCCTCCTGTCCCCTTCAATAATTCGCAGCCCGATGTACTTTTTACAGCACCTGTAGGGTTGGTTTTTTCCCTAAACACCCAAGGCTAAGACTTTTTTTTTTTGAGGGTACACCCACTTGCTTTTAATTTTTATAAGCGGTAAGAAAGCCTCTCTGTACGGCCACAGGAAGGGTACTACCTAATGAAGAAAAATACGTGGAAATCAATGCGCCGGTTATTTTGAGACTACGGGGGTTTTTGGACAGAGAAGGGAAAGAAAATCCCGGTGGTGTTTCTCTTCAGTTGCATAAAGCAACCGAATTAAAGGATCTGTTGCTTTTTAATGCCATTAATTCCTGACTGATGCGTAGGTACGAGGCTAGCGAGGGGGCTTGGGGCACTGAGGGACGGGACACTTGGTGTGTGCGGTGGCCAGAAGAAACCCAGGTCCCCCCTGGGTCACCTCCCAGGGACCGTTTATCAGAGCATCGAAAAGATTTGGTTTCCTAAAATTCACCTCCAACCTCAACTCGCCCTCGCACAGCCCTGAAACCATCGGGACCCCCTCCTGGGTCTGCAAGCCAGAAACCAGCCACAGGCAAGAATATCAAAAGCGAAAGGGAACGAGGTGTGGAAATGCCAGGGACAGACCCAAGGCTGTACAAAAAGAGCCGAGACGGAGCTTACAGCAATGCGAAGCCACCGAAAATGGAAACCGAGCGCCTGGGCTTTCATATCTGCTTCCCACTGAAATGCACTGAAATGCTGGAGAGGGATGGAAATGGGAGGGATGGGAGGAGAGGCAGGTCTGTGCTTGCACACATGTATTTCAGCAGCACTTAATAATTTATTAAAAAAAAAGAAACTTGGACTCATGGCTTCATTTCCTCATTAAAGTCCCGGTTTAGCAGGAGATGTCAGTGACTGCTTTAAGCAGGTGAATGAGACACAGGAGCTTAATCTGGCTTAAAACCCGGCGGCTTTCAAGCACCTTGTGGGCCATGGGGCTCCTAAGGTTGTCCTCCAGCACCGCACGCAGCCGCAACGGTGGCGGTAGCTGCGGGTGTAAACAGGCGAGGTGGCTGGGCCGGTCACGGCTCACCCGAAGGGCTGCTAGTGGGTGAGGGAAAGGAGGAAAACATTTCTGGCTTGGAAAATCCCATCAGGAAAAGGCTAGCTGGAAAAATATCTTCCTGAAAAAAATTGTCTTTATTAAAATAGCTATATGCCTTCATCTTGCCTCCCCCCCCAATTAATGAAGTGATATCAAAGAAATTTCCTTTTGCTTTAGCAGTCACTGGCTCAGGCACCTGCATGAGCATTCACATCCGCACACAAAGCCAGGGCTTTTTATAAAATTTATCAGAAACATAAGTATTGTATTGGCTTTCCTGGAAAAAAAATAACCATGTTCTTTGCTCACATATTTTGGTTTATTAGCAGTTTACCACATGAAACAGGAGAGGCGGGAAGCGGAACGTAACTAAATTATGTTAAATGCCGTTTTTCCTGCACTGTGAGATGCTTGAACGCACTGGGGCTCAGTCAGTGTCGGGAGCGCTGGGAGCAGCAGCTTCCAGCTTTTGTCCAGAGCAGAACATCCAAATACGCACGGAAAAGCCGGGAGCCGCGGTGAGGTGCGGCTCATTCGGCCTTGCCGAGCACGCGTGGCCCTGAGGCTGGGGGGGAGCCTTTCCTCCTGCGGGGGTGCCGGAGCCCAGCACCCCTCCCCATCGCTCTCTTCAGCTCCTGACCTTCTCTCAGTGTAAATTAACAGCAACTCCCCTAAAGTGCACGAGCAAAATTGTGCAGTCCCTTGCTCTGGTTAAAGTTCAAAGCAATCTCCTCAAGTTTAGTGCAGAGGAGACGGGGACCATCGTTTCATGCACATTTGCGAGGAATGAAGCAGAGCCTTTCTCCAGCATGAGCCGCTGTTTTATGTCACCTTATTACGGCTTCTCCTGTTTGTCCCTCCCCAATATCCCTCGGTCGACGCTGCTGAGACACCAAGCCGGTGCTGCAGATCCACTGGGGATGGAGCTGTTCCTTCCTCCCGTGGCAGCTGAGATTCCTTCTCCTACAGCGGATTTCTCTGTCTCTTCTCTCCATCTGTCCTGTGCAGGCAGCGGCCTATTAAGACAATGTCTTTCAGATGGACAAGAGATTCGTGACCTGCAATAGCTAAAGTAGCTTGTGCTCTTGTGTTCTTTCACATGTGCACCCCGAAACGGTCCCCATGGGCCCTGTGAGGATGAGGCTGAGCCAGACAGTTGAGAAAGAAGTGGGAATTCATGGCTTCACAACTTGTGCTCTTTATCCACCAAGAAATTTTGCCTTGATGGAAGAAGAGGAATTTGGTCATGGTTTTTGGACATGCAGAAATACGGAACAAAGGAAAGTAGGAAGAGATTAACTCCACGGAGGTCAGTGAGTCTGATGCATTCGGGACACGCTGGGACCTACTACACACGAGCCAGCTATACGCAGAGCGCACAGGCAGCGAGCCCAGCGCCCTCAGACGTGCTGCGTGGTCCGTGACCTCCTCTTTGTGCCGGGGATTTCCACGTTGTGACTGTCCTTCCTTCCCCTCCTCCCTCCAACACACACTTCCTCCCATTTTTTGGATGCTCGTTTTTTAACCCTGGAGAATGTTTGTTAGCGCAAAATACCTGCTCACCTCTGAACTTGAAACGCATCGTGGCAAACGCGTTGCAATCCGCCGCGTACTGGTCCTCCAGCGGCGCAAGCGGTTGAGCCGGGCTACCCACAGGGACCATTTGCTGGGCTAATGCTTCTACCGGTGTCACACAGACACAAAGCGCGGAGCAGTTGTTAAGTCAAATGCCTTTACCATCTCATCATTTCTCGCCTATGATATTCCTCAAGAGTCTGCATGAACTCTTGGATGCCGGTGCTAAGAATACACGAGTTCCTGATTCAGGGCACAGCACCCAAACACCCGCACGTTTTTGGCTGATTAATTTTTTTTTTTTTAATTTTTAATACACCGTAGTACCTTCACCTATACATAAAAAAAAGCCATAGAGAGTTTAATCATTAGAAACAATATGTAAACTGATGTGCTTGATTAAATTTAACAATGTGTGTAAAGCCATAAAGGCCAGTGCTGAGCTAGAGGAGACAGGCAGGTGCTTCTTGTTAAAATTCCTCTGCTGAATTACATGGCAGGTTGGGGTGAGTTTCCTGTCATTTGAAGGCTCACCCTTTTTGCAACAACCATCTATCTCCCCCAAGATTATAAAATAGTGCTTAACATATCTGTGTTTCTTGAACATACTTTTGAATAATGACATTTTTCTTCTTTTTAGATATATCAGCCTATCCCAGATCTCACATTATTTTCCTGAAAAGATCTGATCCTTATATAGATGGCCCTAAACAATTATTTTGTTCCTGTTTCTCCCTCCAAGAAGTCAGACACCAGCATTTAGCACTGAGATAGCCTCAGTGTATTTTTCCAGAACCACCAGAAACAATTTCCCCACCTTTTCCCTTCACAGCAGCGTCTTTGCCCAGCCCTGAGATCTTCCTTGCCCAGCCCATGGACCTTCCTTGCCCAGCCCTGAGATCTTCCTTGCCCAGCCCATGGACCTCCCTTGCCCATCCCATGGACCTTCCTTGCCCAGCCCTGGGACCTTCCTTGCCCAGCCCTGGGACCTTCCTTGCCCAGCCCATGGACCTTCCTTGCCCAGCCCTGAGATCTTCCTTGCCCAGCCCATGGACCTCCCTTGCCCATCCCATGGACCTTCCTTGCCCAGCCCTGGGACCTTCCTTGCCCAGCCCTGGGACCTTCCTTGCCCAGCCCATGGACCTTCCTTGCCCAGCCCTGGGACCTTCCTTGCCCAGCCCTGAGACCTCCCTTGCCCAGCCCTGGGACCTTCCTTGCCCAGCCCTGGGACCTTCCTTGCCCAGCCCTGAGACCTCCCTTGCCCAGCCCGCAGACCTCCCTTGCCCAGCCCGCAGACCTTCCTTGCCCAGCCCGCAGACCTTCCTCCCCGCCGCCGTGAAAAGAGAAAGTGCTTTTGTGCACTTTCTTTTCTTTTTTGTGCACTGTGGTGTTGCAGCTCCTCAGACATAAGGTTTTCACAAGCAGAGGAAGGTCAGCGGTATTTTTATGGGAATCCCTGGTTAATGTATGCTGCCGTCTCTGATAAAGACTCTTGTTTTTCTACTCCTATTTTCATGAACTCCCTCACTCTTTAGTCCCAAGTGCCCCATAACTTAGGAAGATTTTCAAAGAAACGTGAAAGTTTGTACACAGCAACAAATGTATCCCAGGCAGAGTCTCCTGAGCAGACCAAAGAACCGGTATCTAAATAAACGTTTACATAAAAATCACACACCTTAAGCTTTATGGTACCTTACGGCTCTGTCTGCGGTCTGGGCAGGCGATGCAGGGCGGGGGGGGTTTATGGGCACCCTGCACAGCCCTGAGCGCAGCCCGCGGCACTGCCAGGGGAAGCCCAAGAGAGCCGGGCGCTTGCCTTGCTGGCCAGATGGGCTGGGCATGGTTGGAGCCAAGCTGCCCTCAGCTCCGCTGGCAGGCGAGGAGGGGGCTGATGGGGGCCCCAGGGCTGGGAATCTCAGCTTTTAGAGGAACCTCAGGGAAATCAGTGCCTGTTTTTATCTGGCAACCGGAGAGATTCTGGTCTCAACCTTATCACTTTGTTCTCATTAACAAATGGGCTTTTCCTCCACAATGACTCAGCTCAGTGCAAATGAAAAAAAGGACAAAGCTCATTCCTAGAGCCGTGCACAGTCCCGGTTCTGGGAGGACAGGGAGAGCCAGGCGGAAGAAGCCCTTCTCTGGGCTCTGTCAGTCCCTGAGTCTGGAGGGCTTCTGGTAAAGTGTGAGAGCACTTTCCCTTAGGCTTATTCTGCGTTACCCCTTCAGTCTGAATTTGCCTGCATTGAGGACAACTGGCACCTGGGAATCGCAGTTCTCCTAACCCATCTGCGTGGTGCTTTCCGTGCCCCGGGCCAAGCCCCCATCACTGTAAATCAGTGGGGATGGTATTTTTTCAACACAAACCATTGAACCACCCTCAAGTTTTTTACTTCTGATTTCCCACTTGCTCTTTTGTTGTTGCTAAATCTAATGCTGAGCCTATGCCTGAGCTGCCGGTGCTGGGACACCAGCCACCCAGCCTCCTGTCCCTCTCCCAAGTCCCCCACCATCATCAGTCCATAGAGGATGTGAAATCTGGAGCGAGATTCCAGGGCTCATAGCCTCCATTCCTGCTGATGCAGCTCCATTTATTGCCAGTCCCATGTCCTTTCTTGGAGTGCTTTTGGCAGTCTTTTCCTACATCTGCGCTCAACCATCATTCAGGCACATTCCACTAAACCTAGGGTTACACAAATGCATGAAACAATGCGATATGCATGGAGCAGAACTGGAAACGCGCTGAAGGCTTTTGGTATTTGTCACATCTCGCCGCTGCCGCTACCTTCCTCTGTGCTCCACATCTTAAAATGCCACAAAGAGGGAAAATAGTTGAATTAGGAAATCCCCTTAATAAAATAATTGGAGGGTTTGAATTTGACTGTAGCTATTCTTTATCAAAATGCTTCCCAGAATCAAGCCGGTTCTTCCCCTTCCCCACCCAAGTTTTAGAAGAAAAGGGGAAGATTCAGGACTAGGATTTCTCAAAGACAAAAATAAATGTTGGCTTGTCTCTGTTCTCAGCATGAATTCAAAGCCCAAGACTGAGTGCTTTACATAAAAATCCCAAGATTTGGTTTGCATTTGGTTTACGGCTTCTGTTGTAAAGGAATTAATGTATTTCAGAAGACCCAAGAGCCCAGTGGTTGAGGTACTACCCTGGGACTTGAGAGGTTTGAGTTGTACTTCTGGCTTTGCCATCATCTCTAATTTTATTTCTACCTCTTACAGCCATTGTAAACTACGCGGAGATATCTGTGGAACTTTGCTATATAAAGGCCGATGTCATT
Source organism: Platalea leucorodia (assembly GCF_965183815.1). NCBI lineage: Eukaryota > Metazoa > Chordata > Aves > Pelecaniformes > Threskiornithidae > Platalea > Platalea leucorodia. Next base: position 4,665,366 of record NC_138844.1, read on the forward strand.
TATAGTCTAAGTTGCAAAGAAAACCACCCAAATCTGCCTAGCACCTAGCTCATCTGTCAGCGGCAGGCCAGGAGCACGGTGAAATACGGCAAACCTGTGGGGTCCTCCAGCCTGGCCGACAGCAGAGCTCAGGAGAAGGCTGAAGAGACGCTGTGTGAACAGGAGGCATTTCGGGCACGCTGCCTGAGCACGAAGAACGGCAGCACGATGGACCGCGCCACCGAGAGCCGTGAGGACCATCCACCTCGGAGGGCTGCTCTCTCCCCAAATGTAAACCTCTTTTAACTGTTCCCTTTAACCAGTCTCCACAATCCAGCTTTCTCAAGCCCTCCTCCCTCAGACTTCCAGAGGAAAAGGCCAATTTGACAGTGGCTCTTCTTGGCTCACCGGGCTGATGTGGGGCAAGGTCCCCAATGCCTCAGCAGCAGCCACAGACCTCAGCAAAACCCTGCAGGAGAACAGGGCTGATTTAATAAGTGGAATTTCTAGGCATAGACTCTATGAGAAACGCACTTTATTCCCACTGCTGCTGCAGCAATTGGGGCAGGAGTGTCTCTGGCTTTGCTCCCTGCAGCCCTTGCCCATTGCGGAGCCGCATCGCTGGTGCTGAGCGGTGCGGAGGAGCTGGGTACGGGTCTGCCAGCCCCCACCTCCAGCTCCTCGGGGGCTTCACGTCTCCGCTCGTACGCCTGGCCACCTCCAAGAACAGCCCTGCATGAAAGGAAGGAGAAGCTAATTCAGAATTAGAGATCTCTGCTCAGCCAGAGCAGGTTTTTTTTCTCCTGTCTCCCTGTTTGGTCTTAAAAAATAGAAGAACACACCACAACCAGTAGCAGTTACCACTTTTCCTCCTTATTTTTCTTCTTTTTACTTTTCCTTTAGCTGCAAAGGTCAAATGCAAGGGGGATGAGAAGTGAGATACCAAAATTCTTCGAGGGAATTTGTGGACACGGGTTTCTCTGCTCTCTCCCCTCGTGCTCCTGTGGATCTCTGCCATGCCGGGGCATTTCTCACCCTTGCTGCTCACTTCGCCATCGAACCCTCCGCCGAGCGCAGAAGACCCCGGGCTCCTCTGCACGACGGAGCCCCAGGATGATGCATGGGGCCGAGTCCTCCCAAGCCCACCCCAAAGGCCCGTGCCCCCTCCCAGGCTCTGGCTGGGGGTGCTTGTGTCTGTCTGGCCCTTTTCACCTCTCGGGAAGCGTAATTCAATCCAATAACGCTTTGGATATAAAGCAGGACCCCTTCCCCACCGGAGAGCCCGTGTGTGCAGGGACTGACAAAACTGGGGGGTTCACAGCACCGGGGCAACCCTATTACTGGGGGGGTGGGGGTGTCTTGGGGGGCTGGATGTGACCCAGGGGATAAAGCTGCCAGAACTCCAGGGCTGCGGCAGGGAGCCCTGCCCGCCCGGCCCGGCCCCCCTCTCCCCCCCGCCGCGGTTCAATTTGCTCCGTGCCAGAGGGGAAATTTATCGCCGCCCGAACAAGAGCACGGGTTTTTTTTTGCCGACAAACTCTGGCTAAGTGACATTCTCAGACTTTCTCGCCTCAAGTCCCCTCCGGGAAAGGCCGCCGCGACGTTTTACAGTAAATCCCGGGGCTTCGGTTTCCAACGGGCCGGCTCGTAAAGCCGCACGGCCCCGCGGCTCCGCGCTCCGAGCCCGCGCAGGGAAAACGCGGAAAGGAAAAGCTGGGGGGAGCTTTTCCGTGAAAGGAGCCGGGGAGAGGGAAAGGCGTTGCGGATGATGGGTGAATAAATGAAATAATGCCACCCCCCTGCCCCGGGCGGCGTGGGTGCAGCCCGGCTTGCCGCTGGGTGCCCCGGACCCTCCCGGGGAGCTCACGGCCGGGACTGATGTCCCGGGTAATCCCGGCAAATCCCGGCAAATCCCGGCCCCGGGTCTCGTCCCCCGGCCGAAAGGGTCCCACGGCAAAGCCACGTCCCCGCACCGACGGGCAGGGGGGCAGCGGGGGCCCCGTCCGGGCTCCGCACCCACCGTGCGCGGGTAAAACCACCTGGGAAAAAAAGCTTCAGGGAAGCGGCTGCGGGGCTGCCCCGGCCAGAGGGGACGGGGAAAGGCTCCGGGTGCAGCCCCGGCGGGTCCGGAGCCGGAGGGGGCGAGGGGCCGCTTTCTCGCCTTAAGGACCGGAGTTTGGCGGGGGTGTCGCAGCCGAGGCCACCCAGCAGGCAGCGACCCAGCCTTCCCCCACCGCCGAAACAACCCCGGGAGCTGTTGTTGAGGCCGTATAGAAGCACAAAAATTACCCGATTTCATTTTCTTTTCGAAGAAAAGAAATTCAAGGCAGCGAAAAAAAAAAACCCGAATTCATTATAACAGCGAGACTCGCAGATTAAGCCGATTTTAATTTATTTTGGACAACGGCAACGTTACAATATATAACTCCTGTCCCCCCCAAAAAAAAAGTAACCCAAAGCCATTTTGGTAGCCCAGGTGCCCTTTTGGTGGCAACCCCCAGGCCCCCGCCCCGAGGCGGCTGCAGCAGCCGGGGGCCCCGCCGCTGTGGCCCTGCCGCAAAAGCTCTGAAAAAGCCTCTCCGTTTTTGTTCTTTTCCTTCTGTTTGGGTATTTTTCTAGTGCACACATGGCAAATAATAAGGAGACATTTTTAAAATATATTGGAGACATATCATTCTCGCGGGGGTAATGATTTCACAAAATGCAAGTTTCAGCCTTCCAAATATTTCCGTAAAAATATTCGTGCCTATATTAACCCTTTAAGCTGTAGAAATTGTTGCACTAATTCACACCCCCGGCCACTGTTATTCTCCTGGAATCAGAAACGAACCCCTCCCTCCATCTAGAGACTGAGATTTTAGGCTACAAATCATTATTTGGCCCCGTCCGCAGTGGCGGTCCCGCAGGGCCGCTGCAGTCCCCCGTCCCGCTCTCTCGGGGCGGGTGAGGCTCTGCTTTGCTCGCCACCCGCCTGAAGAAGAGGAAAGGGAATCGGAGAGACGCAAAGAACAACAGAGAGCTACCGCTGCAGATAAGAAGGGTGCTGCAGCCCCAACTTTCTCAAGGAAAAGCGAAGAGGAGATCACTTTCGCCGATGGTAAGGGAAAGGTAAAAACGATCTGAATTCTCCTTACGCTGTAATATCTCATGCTGCCGCTTTGCATCGTCTTTAATTCCTGTTTTGCAGAAAGTTGTGTTCCTAGCTGGGGAAAAACAAAATCGAACAAACCCCGCTGTTTCTTCCCTGCATGAAACCACTACTTATTTGGTAATTTTCCTTGCGCATCTGCTTGCCTTGCAAACACAGACACTTGCAGTCTTGCAGCTCTTGGCTGCAAGAAAATGGATTTGAAACCCAGCAGAGGGGAGCGGAGCCGCTTGCGCGGCACAGGCAGGGTCTGTGCGGGCACCAGCTCCTGCCTTCTGCGCGTTTGCAGCCGCACCTGAGCCGCTCGCAGAAAGCACGAGTGCATGGCAGCACCCCGGTACCTTTATTTTACCACTTAGCTTCTCGATTTTTCCCCCTCTGCAGGAAGAAGTTATTCTTTCTGTCCCTCTATATTAAATATCGCTTAAGGCGAGTGATTATTATTATTATTATTATTATTATTATTATTATTATTGCTATTGCTATTACTATTGCTATTGCTATTGCTATTGCTACTGCTACTGCTACTGCTACTGCTATTGCTACTGCTACTGCTATTGCTATCGCTATTGCTATCGCTATCGCTATTGCTATCGCTATCGCTATTGCTATTGCTATTATTATGGTTTTTACTTTTGCAATTCAAGCTGGCAGTGTTACTTTACTCTTGCTCTTTAAGGTGGCGGTGTTTCTGCCTTGTTGCGCAGTGACTTCACGCAGCTGCATGCACAACTACAAATAAATCACTGCAGGAAAGAAAAGGCAAGTACCAGCCCAAATAACCGGGCTCACTTAACGTCTGTGGTGCTTCAGGAGAGCGTGGCTGTAGCCGGAGCGGGGGGACCCTGCCCAGCTGGGGACCGATGGGGACTCGCAACCGGTACGGCTCTTGCTGCTCATACCCATCATTAGCGTTCGCTGCCTGCCACAGCGAGGAGGGTCAGACCCTCGCTGGGGGCTCCTTTCAGAGGATTCATTTGGAGAAGAAGAAGCCCCAGACCCCATTCGAAAGGGGGAATCCCAGCCACGCGTGACGGGACAGGCGGAGCTTTGCCCTGAGCAGCGCGGCCACGTCCGAACCCTCGCTGGGAAAACCCGTGGGTGCCAATGCCCAGGCGGGACGATGCCTCCATATCCCTGCGTGTCCGTCTGTGTATCCACACGCCGCAGTCCAGGCGCGTCCCCAAGCCGACCCCCGGCCGCCCCGTCGGGGGCGCGGAGCTCTCCGCGGTGCTGCCGGCCCCGGGTTCAAGCGTGGCCCCGCGGGCGCGGGGGGCGGCGGTGGAGCCCGCTGGTGTTCGGGAGGGGCTCCCCGGGCTCTCAGCCCCTGCCGACACCCTGCGACACCCTGGGGTGCTGCTTCGTGCCTGCCTAGCAGTGCGGCGGGGTTCTGAGCCTGCTAAAAATGCGAACGGCTACAAATGCGCACGGCTTCGGCTCGGCGCTCAGCGCTTCCATGTCCCGTTTCCAGGCTGTGTATTGTCTGAGCATCTTCTGGGTAATTAAGTAAAAAGTAACATTTATTATATATGTTCTGTCACGATGGGTATGGAGTCGGACATGATTTGTTTATCATTTTCTCTGTGATCTTTCTCATCAAAGGAACAAGACCCATCTGTCGGGCAGAGCAAAGCTGCTCGGCTTTAACCCATAAATGTTACCATTTAAGGGGTGCAACCTTTGACAGAACATAGTACAAGGCTTTGAACAAGACAGTTGTGCAACTGGCATTAAAGAGCCTAATTGAATCTTTCGCTAACCACACACGCTCGCTTTGGGCAAAGGTTTTCTCTGTGCAAATATGATCTTGTCCATTTGCTAGGAAATTTATTACCTTCCCAATCATGTGAGTTCCATGCTATCTGCAGACTTAAAAGCTTAAACATCATGGATTCATCTTCTGCATGTCCACGTGTTTCATTAAGGTGCCTCATAAATTCATTCTGACTTTCATTAGTCTGCCTTTGCTTCCGTATGACACGTTTTTCAGTCTTTTCAAAGCATCTCAGTTTGCTTGTCCCTTTAAGCTCTGCCCCTCTGAGTTGGAGACACGATATTTGTTCTGGTGTGTGTGAAACTGGAGTCATTTCTTCTGGCTGAGCACCTGCCATTCCAGGGGAGCACCCCAAATCTTTGGAAAATGTTGGCCACATGCTTTCTTCTTTCTCCCGACATGTCTCTGAACACCAGTGATGCAAACAGGACTGAATTACTAGCAACTCTCAAGTCAACGTTTCATGATCTCCTAGACCCTGCTTCTTCTCTCATTTTCCCTGCTTTGTGCAGGCGAGCCAAAGCCACGCACGGAGGGCAGGGCTCGCGCAGCCGCGTCCTGCCTCCCGCTCCCTCCAGACAGGTTTCATCTCGCACGTTTGCAGCGCAGGGTCAGGATCCAAAGGCCAGGAGCAGAAGGGGAACTGGGGACAGGCCGGGGCTGCTCTGTGATCAGAGAATCACAGCTGAATCAGCTGCTCCTGGCTTTTGGGATCAGAGGCCAATAAAGGCACTCTGCAAGGAAAGCGGGAGGTGAGAGCTGTACGAATGAGCCTCGTACCCTCTGCATAAGGTTGGAGTGCCAGTCTCAGCTTGCCACAGGATTTCAGACAGTCTGACCTTGTTATCACTCTGACATGCAGCCACCCAGCGTCAGAGATCCCCCACCACCTTCCGACTCCAAATCCATCCTTTCTGTTCCTTGCAAATACAAAGTCTTTGAAAATGTGTAATGCAAATCCTCTTAGCTGCAATCTAAACCCATCGTTTCTTGTCCTGTCCACCAGGAAAGTGAAGAACATGGTACAGTCCAGTCTTGCCCCCACATTCACATATTATTTAGGCAATGCTCTGAAATTTCTCTTCAAACGCTACTTTTTGGACCAGTAAGTCTTCAAATAACGGCAAGAACTCATTGCATTTATACAGAAGAGGAGAAACTCCTGTGTAATTTGCAGGGATTCACCGCTCAGTGTTTGCAAAGGGTTTGAACAGGGAAAAAAATTAAAAGCCATTGGAATTTCTTTTTCTCCTACTTTGCAGTCAGTTTGCAAGTCCCCAGCAGGGTTTGGCCTCACATAGCTACTGCGGTGCAATAATTTTTATTAATAATGATGGTAAAATTAGGTGCATACGGATTATATTGTTATAATATAACTGGGTTATATTGCTATGATTCTCTTTTATTTTTGAAAGAATCATTATAAATGGCTGTGAAAGGGGAGTTTAAATTAGAGAGCTACTCTGGACATTGGATTTATTGCATTGCATAAAACACTCGTCAACCTGCTTGATCTGCCTTTTTCCTCTTTATAGCTTTCTGGGTGATGGCTAAGATGGGACTTTGCCCAGACTCTGCACCTCACTGAAAGAAAGTCACTCCTGATGGTTATCACCCGTTTGTAGACTTTAAGGAGTTAACTCCAGACCTTGCTCTGGCTCCATTTCTGGTGAGTGGATTTTATGGGCTCCTTTTAACTCCCAGCACAGATTTGACACTCTGGCCTTTCGTAATAATCCTCTCACTCATGTTGTTTCTTCTGGAAACTTCTCCTGCTCAGCTTGTGCCAAAAAGCTCCACATTCCAGTTCTCCCGGGCTTGAGTGTTTTTTTCTCATTCCTACTTTCTTTCTGTAGTTAACAGTCAGCAAGAGCCAGGATGGTCCAAGGACTATTTTAACAAGGTTTTGTTCATTTATTTTCCAGATATTTCTCTGAGCCGCACACCCTCACCAGGACGAAGTGGCCCGGTGGGATGCCCACTTCCCTTCCAGTACTCGTACAGTAGGTTTTCCAAACCTTCTCCCTGGAAGCAGTTGGGAAATCGCTGAGGTGTTGAGCAGCCTTCCTCGAGCGGGTTGTGTCTTTACTCAGAAGCACTTTGACCCCCTTGCCTCTCCCCACCTTCCCCTCCCGCCAGCTCCTGGACACATTCAAGTACAAAGTTAAGGCCGTGCTCCAAAGTAGCTTCACTGAAACGCGTGATACACCTCTCACACTCAGAATAAACCACGTCTGAAATACTGGCTTGGATCTTCACCACTCTCTTAGGAAAGAGGACATCTGAAGAAAATTATGTTTAATTCATGGCTTCTGCAGCGTGGCATCTTGCAAAATGTTACGGTTTCGTGATCCTTATTTTGCAGATGAAACTGAGACAGAGAAGAGGCTGAGCTATTTGATCTGTGTCACCCAATGATATGGAATAAAACTTTTATTCCAGCTTTTGCCAGGGTCTTGCTCACCAGCCTGTCTCCACAGGGCAGGTCAAGAATGCATTTGCTACTGTGAGAATGTATTGCATAAATAAAACAGTGCGTGCGGTGGAAATCAAGTGTTTGGAGGAGGTTGGGAGAGAGGCTACATAGAGATCTGCTTGTGTTACCCAACATACACCTGCATCTTCTGTCTGGGTTTTAAAAAGAAAGAAGATTAAAGATAAATTCAACACAAGCCTCATAAAAAGAAATGGTGAGATATCTTATGATTGGATCACCCAGCATAAAGTTCTGACTGATTCAAAAGAAACTCTGGTTCATTTTTAACTCTGCTTTTTCCTTTTCGTAGAGCCCGTTTGTATTAATGAATGCCACTGTGTAAAGAAACACAGGCTGCCCCAAACCCACACTCCCCGTAAGTTCTCCCATCTGTGTTTTCTGTTTTACAGCCTTCCTCCATCGCAGTAATTTGAGCTTTTGCTTGGAAGGAGCAGCGAAAGAGGAAAATCCTCCCAAGCGTCTCTCTTTAACCAGTGTTTCTCAGTTCAGTTCCATCCAGGGATTGCCCTCTCCTGGAGGACAGGAGAAAGTCTCACTCCACGATCCTTCCGTTTGGGCTGTAACCCCTGCACCTGCCAGACCGCAGGGACAATTTGGCTCTCCTGGGACAGACTGTCCTGTAATAAAACATTTTCTCCACCAAAACTTGGGGTAAGCACACCATCCATTGCTGAGTAAGCTGCAATGACTAAGCTGTTCCTCCCAGGAACAGAGGGATGGTGGAGATGGAGGGTGGTGGGGGTCTGTCCCAGCTGGAAGGGGAAGGGAAGGGTCCAGGGAAATATTTCGCTGTTTCAGAGCACGGACAGGTAGTTTCTAACAAAATGTGCACTTACACTGTGGAACTCACTGCTAATGGAGACTGTAGAAGCCAAAATCATAAATGAGAGTCAAAAAGGGATCCAACAGATTGCTGAGGGATGCATCCAACTTTGGCTGTCAATCACGATGGTCCAGGCAGAGCCACCAGGTCAGAAAGTTTCTTACCCTGCTGCTTGCCAGAGGCTGGGACACTATCCTCAGCAAAGGCGCGCTGTGTGCATGCCCCTTTTCCCCTCTATATCTGCTCCTGGGCCCCGCTGGAAGCTGGGCTGGCGCCTGTGACAAACCGCGCTCCACCCGGCAGCACCGATGCTTCTGGGTCTCACAGCTTTTGTAATGCCAAGCCACATTCCCACTCATGACAGGTGACACCGTGCCTTTTGCTCACCTCATCACCCACTTGCAGGATGCTGGACAGGCGTACAGACATGGTCATGGCCTACCACAAAACATGTGGGGCTTCCCAGCACCTCGCTTTCCACCTTTCCTCGGTGTCCTGCTGTTAAAAAACCCACGTCAGCAGCATGCCCCCACGTAGCCAGCCTGGGTTACGTGGCCTCTTCTCTTTCCCTGGCTGTGTCCCCAGCTCTTTCCCTGTCCCCATTTCCAGCCGCCGCTGCCACTCGTCCTGCATGCTATGAGGCAGGAGGTTTCCAAGGTGCTTGGAGACCTCCACGGGGCGGTGACACAGAAATGCAAAGCATAAATCCTTTATGTATTTATGTCTCATAAAAAGGAAGCCCACGTCTCCTTCAGCTGCTCTCCGGAGCCCCAGAGACTTGGCCTGATATGAAACAGATTTTTTTTTTTTGTAACGTTGCTATTTGGATAAGGGCACCAGCAGGAGAGAAGGTCCATTTCTCTGCCTAATGGTGCTTCAAACACTCTTGTGAAGTTGAATTAACACCACTAAAGGGAAAGATTAGAAGTCACTTTAAAGTGGCTCTGGGGGAAGTTTTCAACCCAATCTATTTGCACCCATGACACTGTACAAAGATAGCGCTAATGGGAGTGCAGTGAAGTCGTAAAGGCAGGCAGCCTTGGTTTTAAATTAACAGGAGCATTATTTACATCTAGGACGGGGGACACAGTAACCCCTTTACATAATCTCTGCTACTTTCTAGTTTCCCCCCTCCTACATACTCAGGCAATATTAGAGTAGTTAATTAAAAAGACAATATAAAACTTCAGAAAGGTTTGATTCCCCTTTTTTTCTTTATCGAGTGATTCATTTTTATTAAGGTTGGTTGGTTTCTGTCAAGATAAATACACAATACCAGTGTTTTATTCTCCAAAGAGCCACTGAATGGGATGCTAATAAGATTAAAATGATAATAAATAAGCCCAACAGCAGCTTTTATGACCTCATTTCTGCTGAGCTCCCTTTTGGTTCAGTTTTGCTCACACTCAAGCCTGAGCTCATCCACCACACAGCTCCAGCCCGTCCACCACGCCATGGAGACCTGTGCTGGGGCTGCTTTCCCCTTTCCCCACCCACTGGAGCTCTGCTTAGGTCTGCTACAGCCCCAGAAACCCCCCATTGCCTTCAGGAGGCTTTGGACCCGCAGCAGAGCTCTGCACTGTACAGGAAAGGCTGCAGAGGGAGGAAGGTGAGGGGGAAACTGAGGCTGGGGCTCAGGATGGGTCTGCAGACCCTTCTGCATGCAGGCAGCACCTTAGAAGCACCGAAAAAAACAGAGGACCCTGCTGCAGCCGCTTGGCTGGTACCCAAGGGTGTCCCTGGCCTCTGCAACCCTCTCCCATGGCCTCTTGGCTGTGGTCCTGCTGCGTTCGGCAGGCGCTGGATCAGGCCTGGGGACCTCCCTAGAGCAGCTCTGCTCTGGCCTCCCTGGGTGTGAGCGCACGGCTGGGCCAGGCTGGGAAACGTTGAACTCCTTAGCATTTATTCCTTACATTTCCCCTTCCTCCAGAGGCACTTCAAAAATCAGTACTGGCATAAAAAAGGCATTTTGGAGACAGATTGATGCCTTCTGCTTTCCCTCAAATGCTTCAAAGTGAAGAATAAATACCTGGGCAGAGGGGAAAGCAGTTTTGATAGCCATTTAAACCAATTAGAGCCCAAATTGCCCCGAATCAGATCACAAACGCACAAAGCCATTTCCTTTCCTGCATTTCAGGTTAGTGTCATCTCGCTGCTACGCACGTCAACGTTTTTTTATATGTATCAGCATAAATGCAGCTTGAAATGCCGGTAATAGCACAGGTAAATTAATTCTTCGCTTTCTCTCCCAGCTCGGATGTTTCTCCCGCTCGGTTAATTCTCGCTCGTTAATTAATTGAGCCCGGGGCTCCCTCTAGCGTCGCTCGGGGCCGCTCCCGGGGCAGGGGCTGCTCCCGCCCCGACCTTCGCCCTTCCCCTCCCGACCACCAGCCCCGAAAACGGGAAAGAAAAGGCCTTAATGGTGGGCTTACGCATCGCAGCAAGACCTGGCCTGTGGAGTTTTACTGCAGATCTTTCCGTGCGTGGTTTGCACGGGTGATCCGATGAGGTTCTCCTTGCTCTCTTCAAAAAATGTTGAAACAGAGCCAAGGCTTTTCGTCCTTGAGGTCATTTAGACCATATTGACACCAGCAGAGGATCTGGAGCTGAGTCTGTTCCAATGTTGGGGCTTCAGGGAGGTGGGCTGAGGTTGTGTTGAAGGTCCTGCATCTTCAAACGCTTTCCTGTGTGCGTTGCTCCTCTTGGCCCAGGGGGTCGACCTGCATGCATTTGAACGTGGACTTTAATGCCGTGTTGAATCACCAAAGGGATCTGTTGCCAGCGGTGCGTGGTGCTGGCTGGTTTGGGTGAGATGCGCAGGCCTTCAGCAGGGGACATGGGCAGGATGATGCCGTGATCCTGCTCACACCACCCACAGAACCTCATCCCCCGGACAGAGCAGGGGCACAGCCCGTGCACAGGCACCCAGAAGCAGATATGCACAAACCTCCATGGGCAGGCTTCGTGGGCACGAGCCAGGTGGCTCTGGACCACTAAATATGTTACTTTCCCTATTTGGATGGAGATCCCAGCAGAGAAATAAGGTTCCTGTAGTCTGTTCTAACCTCGCTGCCCTGAAACAAGGCTGGAAGTGCTCTTGCTTCTCTGATTGATATTCCCAGGGGGAAACTGAGGCACATAGCTGTGAGCAACTCCCCAGAGCTCTGCAGATCTCACAGAAGGAAGACTTTCATAGTTGTTGTGTTGGACACAGATTCGAGACTCAGACTCTTGCTGTGCCTCTGTGTTACTTCCCTGCCCTGGGAGGAATCTCTTCCTTTCTTCCCTTCCTGCAAAGATGCTCCTGGGCAGCCATCCCTGCCCCGACAGTGGGATGCTCTTTTTATCACTCTCCACAGCACCTATCCCCATAAACCCGCCAGCATCAGGGCCTCTGGGCCTGCCCAGAATGCAAATAGTAATAAATAATGGGGCCTTCTGGCTCCAGCCATCCTGCCCCTCCTTTCTCCCCTCCTTTCTCCCCTCCCTCAGCCACGACACATCCTTTGGGGGGTCTGCAGGTATGCAACCATCCGGAAGGAGCCCATAATTCTTGGGGAAGTTGTCTTTTCTCGCCCTGACTGAGGCATTCCTCTTGTTTGGAAGACTTTTCCCTGTGATCTCCAGCAGACACACCTCAAGTTTCAATCCCAGCCTCGCACTCCTGCTCCTTATTCAAGACCATGACCTGTGACCTTCAAGGTCAGACATCTCTAATCCCAAGAACAACATCTCTCTAGTCAACAGGGGGATCTCTCTCTCTCTCTCCCCAAATTCCTCGGATCTGGCTACACAAATCCCTCCTCCTCCAAGAAAGGAAAAAAAAAAAAAAAATCCCACCACATTAGTAAAAATAATATATGAGGGGTAGTGGCTCTGGGGGTGGGGTAGGGAGAAGAGACCTTAAAAGGCCCCCATCTCCCATGGATGCGAGCTAAATAGTTTCAGGATGGTGCCACCACTTGCCTTTGCTCTGTCGGAGGGGAGAGACGCCGAGCTCTGCTGCTGGGATCCCCGGTCTCGTTTTGCTCTTGGGATTCACCTCTTGATTTTGGGATCTTTTCATTTTATTTTATTTCTTTATCTAAAGAATAACTGATGGACTAGTGGGCAGATCCCCACCACCTCCCAAGGACTAGGAACAATCACAGAGCTGGAGAAGTCTTTTTTTTGGCTCTATTTGGGATCCAAACCTGCAGAGGGACTGGAGAAGGGGAGGCTGTGTCATCAAGGGCGTAAAATGCTGACACTACACAGAGGAGCACCATAAACCCGAGAGGCGAAGGTCCCCGGACAAGGGCTGGGGGGGTGAGGGGGAGAGGAGGGCTCACATCCATCCACTTCCAAGGGGAGTTAAGCCATGGATTTGCTCTTGTGCTTTTTCCCTGACTGGGTTTCCAGCACTGCTTTCCCCCTCTTTCACCTCCTTCTCTCCCCACCAAGCTCCTGCTTCGAACTCCAAAATGGACAAGTAATTAGAAGGAAAACCAGCAAGAACAGCAAAGCAACACATCTGAGGAGCTTCTCCAGCTGCGTCAGGCTGGGATTGGGTTGGGATTTTTCTGTGTGGACAGCTGGGCCTGCAAGGGAGCTGAGTGACCCTTGGGATGTCCCGGGGCTGGGAAACCCTCGGGATAAACCAGCCCCAGCACCTTCCTGCAGAGACCGGAGCTGCTGCTGGCGGAGGGGCTCTCCCCACCATCACAGGGATCCCAAGGACTTCTAAAAGGCTGAAAATCCCCCCAGCTGGAATCAGAGTTCAACTCCAGACGGTCTGAAAATCCTGCATTTTAAGGCCAGGTGGTGAACCAGCTCTCGTTGCAAGGTTTGAATGTTTAAATTCATGCTAAACCCGGAGGGATCTCTTGCTGGGAAACACAGCCGGGAGAGAAAGGGACGGAGAGTTGAGTTAAGGAATAAAATGAAACCGTGGCCTGGGAGTCGGGTTGTAAAAAGTTGTTACCTGGTAGTTTTCAGGCTCAGGAGATGTAAAGGGACTTTTACAAGGAAGGTTTCTTTATGAAGCGGGGGCACAAGGGCTGTCGCCGGGGGTGCCCCGGGCTCCGCCGGGCCGGACCGGGACCGGGATGCTCGGCCGGGGACCGGTCGCTCCAGCACCGGTGGCGAAGCAGGTTAATACCTGCCGGCGGCAAACCTGGGGAGGCAGCGGTTTGGGGTTATTTCTCATGTGATTTGCATCATGTGGAAAAATTCACTGCGTGTCCCCCTCCCTCGGCACCCGCCGCCCCGAGGCCCCGCACGATCGTAGCTGCGGGGCTTCAGCATGAAAACCCGAACGCGAAGTAAATTTAGCAAAACCGGTCAGGGTGGGGAGGGGACGGGGTCCCCGGCTGCAATCCAAGTCGAGGAGCGATTGTCAGGATTTGGCCCGGAGTAAGAAGGGAGCAAAGCCCCCACCCCACCGCCTGAACGGCGTGTATTTAGTCCGGCCCTTCGGCGGCTTCCCCGGGCGATGATAACGCCCTGGGCCCTCTCCCTGCGCAGGGACATTGGTCATCCTTCACGTATTTCCACAAAAAAAGCTCTCGAGATGGACGAGGGTCCTTTCCGAGGGCTGATCACATCCCCTGCCCTCTTCCCAGCTTTCCAGTGGCGCATTTTCCTTCACGCTTTTCCGACAGATTTTTGCTCAAAAAGAAAAGAAAAAGAAAGGAAAAAAACCCCAGATCTTCACTCTTTTTAGCCGAGACACTCTGAAACCTCAGTCCTGGACTTTTCCAAGTCCTGCTCCCGTTTATCCTTCCCGTTCCCCCTCCCCAATTCCCCGACGGCTCCCGGGGATGGGGAGAGGATAAAGACAAGGGAGCAAATGCCCGGAGCGGGGCCGGGCTGCAGCGGGCCCGGTGGCCGGGGGGGACGGGGACGGCCGGTCCCCCTCGGGCCCACGCTGGTTTTGTCCCCCGGCTCGCTGGAAGAACCCACGGTGACCCTTTGGACCGCAGGATCAATGTGCAAAGCGGGTCTGGACTTTGGTCCCTGGGGGAAGAGGAGAGGGCGAAGCCGAAGGGAAAAGTCCCCCCCGAGGAGCCGCAGTGCAGAATCAGCCCCTGGAAGAGCAAGGGTTGGGTTTTTTAATTAAGGACTCTGTGCAAAGGCCCGTTGCGAGGGCAAGAGGGGAACCGGTTGGAATAGATGGGAGGCAGAAAGGAGATGAAATGGGGAAAAAGAGCCCGATTTCACAGCTCACGGCTGCGGCTGGGAGAAGTGCGGGGAGCGGCTCCTGCGCGCTGCCCCGGGCCGGGCCGGGCTGGAAGGGGGCAAACACCCGCTCCGAAGTGCGCCCCTCTCTTTCTCCCTCCCTTGGTTTGTAGCAGAGGTTTGGTTGGGCTGGGTTTGGTTTGGGGTCTTTTTTTTTTCTATATGAAGTTTTGGAATATACTTACGGTTTCCAAAATCCGTAAAATCCCACTCCTCCTTTTTTTTTTTTCTTTTTTTCCCCCCATTATTACCCATTATCAGCTATTTAAATCGGCCTATTTTTATATTTTTGAGAATGGGTCGCGAATACAGAACCAGACGCAACTGCAAAGTATCTCCTACCGCTGTAAGCTTTCATAGGTTTCCAGCAACACCCGTCCCCGCAGGCTCATCTCCAGAAGGGAAGGTGTATTGTGAAGAAATAGGATAAATAGAGTCTAACGAGGAACCAAATTTCCCCTTTTCTCCACGCTCTCAGTCCGAGCCGATTTGGAACCGGTGTCTCCAGCCTCGGAAACCCGCCGGTGCTGGTGGGGTTTGCTTTCTTTTCTCCTTTGCAATGACGGCCCTGCAGAGGATTCTACCACAAACCATCATTTTTCTTAAGCACAGAGTCAGAATTAATTCACGCTGATTGTTAAATTGTCCTATGCGGCCGGGCATTTAATCCTGCGTATAAATCCTTTCTGAAGAGAGCCAGAGGGCTGGGCGCCGTCCTCCTGGGAGCCCCGGCTTTCCTCTGTGCTAGACATGCCCCCGAGCGACCCCCGAACTGGGGAGCCCCCGAGCGACCCCCGAACTGCGGAGCCCCCCCAGCCCCGGCTTTGCCGGCCCGGGAGGAGGGTCCCGACCCAGCCACCGGCCAAGAACTTGAATTCCTGCGGGATGGAGGAGGAAAAAGAAGTTGGCTGAGTCGGAAAATGGGGGACCCACCCGGGGGGGGCTGCTCTGCCTGCTGCCCCCCCTTGCAGCCCCACCAGGCCCCCGCATGTGCGGGTTTTCCGCGGGAGCGGCCCGACCCCGGCTGCGGTCTTGGCCCCGGGAAGGGGGAGGCGGGGCCGGGGGACGCGTCCCGGGGTCCCCCGGCCTTTGGGGTGCTCCGTGTCACTGCCGGGGGCCTGGCACTGCAGCAAGAAACCCCAGCCCGGGGGGCAGGTCGTCTTCCCTTCCCCAAAAATGCCACGACCTTTTTGCATTTAATATCCCATATCTAGTATTTAATATTTGCAGGTAGATGTGCGCAGCCTGCAAGCAAGGTGCACTGCAAGGAGCTCAGCGGGGGGAGCCGGGCATCAGCTCTCCGCAGGACTCTTTCTCCTCTCTGTTATTTTTGGGGATGGGCTCGGGTGCCTTGGCACAGCCACAGGCTCCCGCTTCACCTCCGCAAAGGGCTTTCCCAAAATAACCCCCACCCCAAAAAAGGGGAGGCTGGAGATAGAGATGGGAGCGAACTGCTCCGGGGCCAGGCGAGTGGGGAGGGGCGAGGGGAAAGCCGGCGGCAGCTGCAGGACTTTATATTAAAAAATACAGCCCCCCCCCCCGCAAAGCAGTGAAGTTTCCCATTAAAGCTGACACCGGGGGATGGGCTCAGCAGCCTCGGCCGCCCCGGATTGGCGAGCTCGCCTGCAGACGCCTTTTCTAACAGATAAGTCAACCGACAGAGACCTCCCCCCCACCCCTCCTTACCCCAAAATATCTTTTTTTGCAAAGCCCCAGCCCGCTCCTTCCCCTGGCAGCGACCCGCGCCCCCAGCCGCCTCTCCTCCCTCCACCCCTGCTCAAGGCTTCCCATTGCAAACTGGGGGGGAAGAGGGGTCCCCCCCGCATCTCCTTTGGGGATGAGCGGCCAGCAGCCAGGGCTGGGGGTCCTGCCGCCCCCCCTCCGCCCCGGGGTCCACCGCAGAGCCCTGCCCGCCCCCCCATGGGCACAGATGAGGGGTCCTGCCTGGGGAGCGAGGCTGGAACCCCCTGCCCCCCCCGGCTCGGGGGGCCAGGCCGGAGAGGGGCTCCCCGCTTCACCCACCGACCCCCCAAGTTCTCGGGTGCCTCTCGAGCCCCCCCCGGCTGCGGCCGCCTCCTCCCCGGGAAGAGGGGGATTTTGGGGTGCCGAGGGGATTTGGAGGTGCCCGTTGTGCTGGAGCCTGCTTATGGACCGGGGGGAAGTAAAAAAGAAGATAAAGCCCTTTTTGGGGTTTTTTTGGTTTTTTTTTTGCGGCAGGAAGCTCCATCTTTAGCCAGGTCTAAAGATGCTAAAACAGCACGAGAAGCCGAAGGTGGGTAAAACAAATCAATACAAATTAAACTCCCCTCCCTTGCTTTGTAGCAGAAGGCAAACAAGCAGGAATTAGGGAGGAGCGGGGAAAGCCTGCAGTTTGCCGTCAAAACAGAGGGATTTTGTCTAGACAGAGGGAGGGAAGGTGGGTTTTTTTTCCCCTTTGCTAACACAATGGCCCTTTGGTTAAAAATTAATTTACAGCACCCTCGCTTTCAAGCCAGACTAACATTCAACCAGAAGGAGTCCCTAGGATTAAAAAAAAAAAAAAATTAAAAAATAGTAAAATCAAACCAGCCGGAGCTGGGGAAGGTTTGCTCGGCTGTAACAAGTGGTGGAAGGATGCCTCTGCGGAGGAGAGGGGCTGCCGGCATTTATTTATTTCCCTGGTAATTTTAAGGGGGAGGGGAAGCTTTTGATTAAAAAAAAAAAAAAAAAAGACAAGACAGAGAGGAGAGGCACGGACAGGTAAGTGAGTGCTGGGTTCGGCCTCGCCGGGAGAGCAGAGAGGGAGGCGTTTTTCGTAACGTGTTGGTCTTTTATAATTTCCCACGTGTAGCTCCCCGAGAATACTTTATCCTCCTCATCAGCTGCAGACCTCTGGGTAGAAGCCCGCTGGCCGGCTCTCTGGACGGGCGAGCAGACTTGCTTCTCTTCCCTCGTCTTTATTTTTTCATGATAATTTCATGCTCCGTCTTCTAAAAAACCTCAAGCTCTTTTAAATCGGAGATGGGAGGCAAAGACGCGTTGCTCCTGTCCCCCTTCTCCACCCGCCTGTTTCTCTGCTGGGAGTTTTGACTATTTCTTTTTTAATCATTGATCCGACTCTTCATCATTAGCATCACCTCTTTCCTTACCTGTTTGCCTGAGCCACCAACCTGCGCGATGGACCCGGGGATCGGAGGCGGCCGCGTCGCAGCTCCAGCTCACCGCGGAGAAATCCCGATGGCTCAAAGGCTGGGAAAGCCTTCTGGAATAAATCCCCCCATTTCAGCCTCTCCCAGCGCATACTTAGTCCTAAAAAAAAAATCACAATAATAATCCAACCTACGCTCTCTACTTCCGTGGCTCTACCATTTGCACGATTTTCCTTTCTCCCTCCTTCTCCCCCCTCTCTGCTGGCTCCCCGAGCCCACCGGTGGGATGGGAAGGAAGGCTGCTTGCTAGACTTGAAACTAAAAGGTCATTTCGACAGGATTGCCAAGTCCACTTGCCGAGGGGACTCAGCCTTTCCATGGCGCCATGTGGTTCTCTCCGTCTCCATAAACTCGCCTCCGTCCGCGGCGATGCAGAGCTAGGAAAGCAGTTGTGCCGTAATGAGGTACCTTTACATTTAATTTCCTGTCCCTCCCCTGCTTTATGGATTTCTAATAACAATGTTGAAAACCAGAGAAGAAACCTATTAAAGGCTCCGGGACAGAGGGCTTATGTAAATAATTGAAGGTAGCCAGGCTTAATTGAATTTCCCAACAAATGGATGGAATAGGAACAAATGGGAGTATTTTGGTTAAGGGACCGCCCGGTGCTGGATATATTTCTGTTGCTCATTTCCAGACAATTTTTATCAATATTGTTCCTTTTTTTTTCCCCCCCGATGGAGAACTCTTGCAAAGATTTAAGTGTAATTCAAAATACCCCGAAATACAGCAACCGAAAGAATTCCTAAAAAGAAACAAAAACTCTCCTGAAAATTATTAAAACGAAGATCTTAGAAATATTTTGGTGGCATGCGAATATACGGGGCAAAATAAATTCTCGCCCGAGTCGTTGGACCTGTAAGGGTCTTGGCAAAGCGAAAGGTTTAATTCTGGAAAGCTAAATGCGCTTGACCTATCGATTTCTTGTCTGACCATCGCCTTGTCCAAAGTATTTTGCTAATTTGTTTTATTTAATGACAGCCAACGGAACGGTTCTGACTCTTTTTGTACCTGTAAAAATGAGTTTTTAAGGCTTAGCCCACCAACCCCCCCGCCCAAAGCCTCTCTCGCTAATTAAAGGAAGCCGCATTTGACTCAGAACTCAGAAACTTCCCCGCATGTGGGGGGACTGATTCATTTTTTTCCAAGCGCAGCAGCTCTCCCCCGTCCCCGGTGCTGCTGGGGCCCGGGGCCGGCGGCCGGGCCGGGCTGGGCTCAGCCCTGAGCCCCTCCGACCCCTCCGGCCGCCCCAAATTAAATCCGGCTGCTGGGGGAAGATGCTTGAGTGCTTGCTCGCTGCCGAGATGTCTTTTCGTTTTGCTTCTCCGCACCGCCTGGGTTTCCAGTTCTCCCTGCAAAGAAATCGGGAGTTACCCCGCGGCGGGCGGGCGGGAGTTCCCGCCGCCTTTTCCTTCCCAGTAATTGGAATTTTCCAATTAATTGCAACAGCGAAGGGAAGATTTCTTTTTCACCTGGATTCTGCTTTTAACCCCGGGGCTTTGCAGAGTTTGCTTTCCCTTAATTCCTCGGGAGGTGGGTGCGGAGGGGAAGGGACGCTGCGGGGACACGCGTGGGCCATTCCTTGCGTTTCCCTGCCCGGGATGGGATGACTAATTAATGGCTCCGTCTAATTGCGGGTTTAGTCCATAAAATCAGGGGCTCCGGCTCTCCGTGAGCGCCGGAGAAGCGTGGGCGGCCGCGCACCGTGATTTCGAGGGGGCGAAAAAAAACCCCGAAAGTGGAAAAGCAACTCCTCCAGGCCAGCCCCGACGGGGAGGGCAGGAGGCCGGGCCGAGGGGCTCCCACGGGCGCCCGTCTCACCCCACCCGTGTCTCCCTTGCCCCGCAGGAAAACTTTTTTCCCCGCAGCAACCGAGGCGATGCGGCCCTCGGGGTTTTGCTTCTCCGGGCCGGGGCAGCCCCGCCGAGCCCCCAGAGCCCGGCGAGGGGAGCGGCAGCCGGAGCCGCCCCGGCCGGGCCTGCCCGCCGTTTCGGCGGCCCACGGCGGGGTCTCGCCGCTGGCTCGGGGCTCCCCAGCACCCCGGGGCCGGGGCAGGGCGAGGACCGCTGCCCCCCTCCGTGCCTGCCCAGCGCCGTCGGGTCCCCCCGGCCGCCCCCGCTCGGGGCGCGGCCCCCCGTGTGCCTCGCACCCCTCCACCCCCCGGAGTCGCTGGCGCAGCAAAGCTCTTTGCGTGGGTCACAAGAGCCCTACGGGGCTTCAGAGAAATGTATGTTTGGGGGGGGTTATTTTTATTTTAATGCGGCTTTCCTTAAGGCAGAATGTTTGATTTAATTTTTATTCCAAAGCTCTTTTCTCGCTTTGCTTTTCCCTCCTTTCACTTCAAAAAAAAAAAAGAAAAAAAGAAAAAAAAAAAGGAAAAAAAAAAAACCCACAGTGAAAATGTTTGTCTTCTCCTTGGCAGAGAAACAAAAGCCGCACCTCGGGCTGGCAGCTGGCTCCGCGGAGCGCGGCCGGGCCGAGGCCGCTGCGGGCCCCGGGCGAGCCCGGCTGGCGAGCGCCGCCCCGAGGCCACCGGCCCCGCCGCCGCCGGGAGCGGGAGGGCGCAGCGGGGCCGCCGGCGCTCCCCGCCCGCTCCTCCCGGGGCCGAGCCCTTAAACACGGCCCCCGCCAGCGGAGGGGCGGTATGGATTCTTTATTCCTCTTTTTTTGTTATTAATTATTATTATTATTATTTTTACCGGAGCTGTAATGATTCAAGCTTTCACGTAAGAAAATATATATATTTTTGCAGTGGGTGGTTGAGAAATATCCCAGCGCAGTTTTGTGTGCGTTGCTGTTATGTCCTTCGGCCTGATGGATAGCTGGAAGAAAGAGCAAGCCCACGCCGAGCTGTTTCCCACTCACATCCAGGCACAGCCATGTGGAGGGGGAGGGAAGGAGGAGGGTTTAAGGCCCACTTTTTAATCTTTTTCCTATAAATGCGACAAGCACCTCCCGTTTGTAACGGATTCTGCTTGGGAATAACCGCATGACTCCTAAGGAGCGGACACCAAATACTCCCAAAGGCTAATGCTGATGAATGGGAACTGCGAAAACCAGCTGCTATAACCATATTTTAATAAAAATACTGCTTTGTGAAGATCTAAGTAAGTCACAAAGAAACCCATAATGAGATCTTGAGATTCAGTGCCATTTCCCTTGGATGATCTGTAATAGATTCTTCTATTATGTAAGTGTGTGTGTGTAATGGATATGTACACATATATACGTTCACTGATATATGCTCGTGCAAACACTTGAAATCCCTCCCATCCCAGCCTATTAATTATTTTAGCACTTATTCCCCTGACAAGTAGAAGTTATCTTATAGCTAAGACATCCATTTACTGTCTAAGAGCTCTAACTTGTCTTTGACGTCTGAATTTAAAATGTGTTTAAAAACTTTAGCAACAGCCAGAAGGGAAAAAAAAAATCCCATTACCTTAAAATGTTATTCCAGCCCAAGAATTAAACCTAATACATCACCTACTTGGATTTGGGGTTCTTTTTCTTTTTTTCCTCTCCCCCCCCCCCCCCCCCGTTATTTATTTTAAACCCAATCGTGAAATTAAATGGCACATGCAGTTTTGTTTTTCATGCTTATCTTGAGTGCTTTTCTTTATTTATGTTTTCAATCTGCAATTTAGGGGCGGGGGGATGCTTCATTTCCAAGTTGCAGCAGTGAAAGCTCTGTTAAAATATATTCCTCCTGCCTGTTTTGTCTGAAAGAAAGAGCTTTTAGTAGGACGAGTTCAAGTGTGACTACGACTTTTGTTTTACAAATTGCATTGGCAGAAAAAGTAAAGCCGTGGGTCTAGAGGGTTTTTTTAATCCTCTTTGTAGGAAATAGAAAGCATTCGACAAAAATTAAAATTGTTATAGGTGTGGTGCATGTAAGTATAGCAGATGCTATGTGTGCATGTCTGCAAACACATAGCGCATATACGTGCTAGAGGTATTTAATACTGTAGGTCCCTCATGTGTAAACGTAATTGAAGTTTTATAGTAAACTTTAAGTTCTTTCCCTCCGCAGGTTTGATTTAAACTTGAGCCTTCCCATATTCGTGTATCAAAAAGGAGAGAAATGATGAATTGTGAAATAATAGAAAAATCGATATTAATTTCAAATTACAGCCTATGATAGCAAAGATGCGGAATCAGACGATGCTTTCCTCCCTCCGCGCATTCAGAGAGCTCTAACCTCGCACAAAATAAAACCACAAACAACCCCCCAGGCTGTCGATATCCCCCCCAAAAAAAGACTTTTCCCCCCTTCTATTCTCTTTCAAATGGGTGTTTGGTTTTTTCCGGGGGTGGTTGTTCTTTCTGGGTTTGTTTGTTTGTTTTCGGATTCCGCCCCGTCTCCCCGCCCGACCTGGTGTAAACTGTTTGAAGTTCAACAACATGGCTAAGTTTTATTGTATTTCCGGTACAATAGATTTATATACCGTCCCATCCAGGCTTTTAAAGGCTTTTCAAATGAAATGAAGTTAAGTTATAGTCAAGTTTCTGGCTCCTCCGTGCGTCTCTTGAACTCGGAGGATTTGTTTCTTCAATGAACTTTTAAACTCCCCTAAACTTGCCCTTTCGGGACGGGCAAGTCTCTGCTATTGTCTTTCCAGCCTTCATTATTTCTTTTGCTCACCCCGTTTAGTTATTTAATCCACTTGAGGACAAACCCCCGGCTTACAAGGTAAGACATTGACTTTATATTATATTGATATATATATACACATATAAAAGTGTTTGTGACCTGACCCGATGGGCTGGGGATGTATGGTCCTTTTCTTTTTTTTTTCCCCCCAAATGGATATTTTGGCTTCTTTTTCCCTGCCAAACTTCCCCCGCGGAAGTTGCTCGGAGCTCAGCAAAGCCCCCGGGGCCCGGCCGCCTCCCGGCCCCTCTCCGCGGCTTTAATTCCCCCTTTTATCGCCACCGAGTCATTATTTTATACCACGCTTTTCCAGCGCGGGGAGCGCGTTGGAGGGAGGAAAGGACACAATAAGTTTCTCTGTGTTGCTATTTACACCTATAAAATAGTCACAATGACGCTTTTTTTCTCTTGCTTTAATTGATTTATATGTTCTTGGCTTTTTTTTTTTTTCCTTCTTTAAATGAATCACGTTATACTTGCTTTCAGGGGAGGAGAATATGAATTAATTGTTATGGGGTTTTTTTTTCCCGGAACTCACTGATTTGACTCTATTCTCTGCGGAAAGTTATCCAAACGCTGGCGGGTTCAGATACAAAAAAATCTGGTAATAGTGTTTTAATACGAAGTCTTGATAAATCAAGATAAATCCTTTAAATTAGCTTTCCAGAGGAGGTGGGGGAAGAACTTTAGGAATTTTTGCTCTTTTTTATAGCTGCGATAATCGCTTGTTTCTCAAAGTCAATAGCATTTTACTGTTTCCTCTGGTCTATTTGTAAACTATTTGTAAAGTCCTGCAGGAGGGATCCGCTCCAGACACTGTACATAGGAAATCATTTGAATAGTTATTTCGTGCAATCGGAGGGGTTTTATTTCGTCTCTGAAAAGATCCTTTTGTTGCTTTTGTTTCCTAGCAACTGTTTTCTATTATAAAAGTTCAGATTGCAGATGATGTCAAACAAAATGGCCGCCCAGGCGCCTTTCTTGGGAATTTTAGCCTTTGACCCAAGGCTGAACTAGAACTGCTCTGTGAATTAGGTAGTTTCATGTTGTTGGGCTTTTAATTTTAAACACAAGAACATCAAACTACCTGATTTACTCCAGTTATCCTCCTCGGTCTTCTTTGCTGAGGGCAGTTGTCCCGGGAAGGCTGGGGAAGGGGTGGCATCCCCGTGTGTGTCCCCCCCCACCCCGCTCCGGCCCCGGCTCCGGCCCCCCCGAGCCCGGCTCAGCCCGCGCCGCCGCCGGGCCGCGGCACCGGGCACCGCCGGGGCGGGGGCGATGGTTCCTTTGTTTAAAGCCCCGCTTCAGGGACCTCTTGCGAGACCACGCAGGCCCGCCCCGAATCATCAAGAGCTTATTAAAGGTCTAATTAGGCTGCGGCGCCTCTCAGAGGCTGAACCCCCCCGTCCCCAGCGCCACAGCCCCGCGTTAGCAAACCCTCCGTGGGCGCAATAAAGTTTGTCTCTCGCGTAAAACCGTATACCTGCACATACACGCACAGCGATGCAGACGTTTCAGCGTGGTTTATTCTAGCAGCTGTGATCTACACCTCGGTGTAAAGGGTAAAATGTGGGTTTAGGGAGCACAAAAGAACCGTGTCCAGCTCATGACTTTACTCGTCCCCACGGATAAAATAAGTTTATTAAAGGCCCCGCAGCGCTTCCCGTGGGTCGGTTCGCCGGCAATGTTTGCAGGGACCGGGTCTCTCTGGTTTTTCCTGTGGAGGTGAAAATGCCGCACTTAACCATACGGGCTGGATATCGCATATTTAGTCCCCGAGGAGCTCCTGCACCTCGTAGGAAACATGCCCTCGTCTTTAGGGACTGATAAATGCCAAGCCGCGGTCTGTACGCACGTAACCGCGCATAGATGCGCGGCTGATGCTCATTGCTGGGCGTTGATCTGTAAGTTCAGCACATACAACGTCTTCAGACAAAGCTGGGCGAGGACCACGGCTGCGAAGTTCACGAAATAACAGGGTTTAGGTGGTGTCAGAAATGCCCACAATCGTTTCACCACATCCTTCCTCCGTATCTCAACGTGTTGCACGTGGGAATATGCTGGGTTTTTTTAAAAAAAAAAAAAAAAAAAACAACGCAAAACGATAAAAATCCGTGTGAGCAAGGGGGAGCGCTGCGTGCCAGGGGTGCGCTTGGGTGAAGCCACCCGGTTGCGCTGGCTGCGCACTGGAGCCCGCAGAGTTGCGCGTCTGCGTGCGAGCAATCGGCTCATGGAAGCGATTTTCCCTGCGTTGCTGTTTCAAATATGCATAAAACCAAGTTTCACATGGTCCAGGCCACGGCTAAATAAGCCTGGGACTGGATCTCCCTTCGAGGTTTGAAGAATGAAACTTTGATACCGTATCCAGGGTCTAAACCGCCAGCTGCTGCTACTTTTTGTGGCCGAGGGGATTACTTGGATTTCAGGTTTTTTTCTCCACTCGGAGCGTTAAGAGAAAACGAAAACAAACAAACAAACAACTCGTATGGGTTTTAAACGGGTGCGTGCTTTATTCCCGAAACTGGTGATCCTTGTAGGCACAGCGCCTATCTCGCCTATAAAACAAACAGCCGCTCAAGGGGAGGAGAGGGAAAGTCAAACAGCGTAAAATAACTCAGAGTTTTCTACCTAACTCACAAGCCCTGCGATTCCTTCCTTAGAAACAACGTGCTACTTGTGCCCTAACTCAAAGCCCTTAAACGGAAAAGGACAATCTGGGAAAGTTAATCATAAACTATTCGGTAATAACGTCCCCATAGGCAACCACTAACCTGCCTTGTAAATGTCTGGGCTTCTGATTTTGATCTCCCTCCTACCCACGTAAATGCAGGAAACAAGGGCCAGGGAGGAGAATGGGGGACACGGAGCTGGGAAAGATCCGAATCAGGCCCGGGGGGTCTGTATTGCTGCCTGAAAACGGGAATTGGGACTCATTTCCCAAGGGCTGCGGGGAGGCAGGAGCGGGGAGAGGAGGGTGCGGCGGGCAGGGGTCCCGCCTGTCCCGCGGGCACGGCTGCCTCTGCAGCGCTTCGTTTCCCTTCTTTTCCAAATTAGAAAGATAAGAACGACCTTACCTGGAGAAGGAGCTGTGTGGGGATGGCTAAAAAAAAAAAAAAAAAATCATCCTCCGCGTCGCAATTGCCTGCTTTGCGCCATGCTGCACATTTGTGCGCTTACAGGCAAGGTTAATGCAACAAATCCCCCCCAGTTGCTCTCCTGCCCAGGTCCAGCCTGGCTGCTGTTCCCCCGACCCGGGCTGAGTTTTAATTACGGACAAAAGTGTTGTGAAAAGAGCCCATCCGAAAGAAACTCCCCCTTTCATTTTACTGGGGCTCATGCTAGGGGTTTTATGGAAACAATTCTATCGCAACTTAATTCTGGTACCTGTGCTTGTATTTTCCCACCCGCTTCCCCTGCCTTGAGTGGGAGCGACAGATTTCTCACCACCCCGGGCTGTGACTTCCCTTCCTCCCAGACTAAGGCGATCGGGACGAATTTCTTTTTTTTGGGGGGTGGGGGCTCCAGTTGTGTCGTGGTGACCCCAACGCAGAGCCCGGGGAACCCGCAGCGGTCGCACCAGCAGCTCCTGGGGTGCAAAATCTGCGGCAGCCGGAGCGAGGCAGGCGCCCAGCTATTTCATGGGAGCTGAATATTATTTCAAGGAGGGAGGCGAGGGGCGAGGGGGGGAATTAGTCTAGTAGCCAGAAATGTGGGTTCCCGAACAACAATCAAACTTTATTTTAACTTTCTCTCCTTCCAGCTTCCCTTTCCAAATGCGCATACGCTTTTACTTTACAGGGGATCTAAATGCTTTATTAACTGCTGAGATTACAAACCTCATTTGGAATTGGGGTTTTTGGCCAGAGTATACTTTCGGTCCTTGGAAAATTGCCCACATGTGTAACTTGTTTTTGCTTCTCTTCAGACAAGGAATTCCCCCCCCTCCCTCCCTCCCTCCTCACCACTTACGGATTTTTAACAGACGGCAGCATTCAAACCCAGCGCTAGCACAGGAAATGGCAAAGGTAGATCCTTCGGCTTTTAGGCTACAGAAACTTATTTCACTTTTTTTTTTTAAAGGTTTTACTCTTCAGGAGGGATTTTTTTTCTCTTTTTTTGTTGCGCTTTCGTGCGTTAGGAGGGGTCCGTGACTGAAGTTTCTTTCATAACCTCTTAGACCTGCCTAAATGTATCATTCATAAATTATGTTTGCTTTATGCTGAGGTTTTATTTTTGTTTCCTGGCTCTTAAAAAAAAAAAAAAAAAAAGTTATTCGCTTGTTGTTGTTGTGATTATCCCTATTATTGTTATTAGTATAATTTCGGAATGTTTTATATCGCCTAAAATAAACGCTCAGCCCTTTGAAGGCTGGGTTATCTCAGAATCTGGTCTCCAGACTCTCCATAGCCATGAAGTTCACTCTCAGCTTTTATCCTCTCCTAGCTTATCCTTATCGGCTTCCAAACCCAAACTGGAGAGGTAAATACGCCCCAAGTGAGGCAGGTTACCCCCGCCGCCGTGTCGGCCTCCGGGGGGACAGAGCCCGGCGACCCCCCCGGCCTTGCCCTGTCCCTGCGTGGGGACGGGGGAGGCTCCGCACCCCCAGGTCCCCTCCGCCTTCCCCGCATCGGTGGTAAAGGGGCAAAATCAGCTGGAAGAAGGTGCCAGTTCTAATAAATGATAACAGCCCTCTTTAAAAAGCGGTTAAATATGTTTCCGGCAAGAAATGGCTCATCCGCTCTTTTGGATTTCCTACGCCAAAACTTATAAATCAGTAAAAGGTGGCAATTGCACAGACTTAAAATCTGCCTATTATGAAAATATTTTTCGATTTGGTTGTTTTCAGCTTAGAAATGCCAACCCAAAGAGTTGTTTGTTAAGGATGGATTTTGGCAGTTGTGTATGTCAAAGCACTCTTTGGAAATGATTCCTTCTCTCCACAAACAATAAAGATTATTTATAAACAGCATCCGAGTTCAGAAGCCCCTGGCTTTCCATGGCAAGCTGACAATACTCCCAATTTTTCCTCACAGCTAAATACACTTGGTGCTGATTCTGAAAGCAGGAAAGTTTCCTCTTTGGACTTTTTTTTTTTAATAACTATTTCCAGTTCCACTTCCCTTTACCAGCTCACAACAATCACATATCTAAAATTAATCTGGTTTGCGAACCGAGCGAAGCTCGCACATCCTGCCTCCGCTCTCCCGAAGATTCCTCCTTTTAGACTTTCAGGCTCTGCTCCGAGGTCACTTTCTCCTCGTCTTTTCCTTCTCCAAGATTTTTTTTTGCAAACAGAAGAGCTTTTCATGTCATTTCTGATGGGCTCTATTTGGGGTTTTAAAATATAAACGCCCATGTAATGTCACCCGGAGCAGGTCTCTCCAAGCGGGCAGACCCGGGATGAAGCTGTAGTTTGCCTTAAGCCCCTCTCAGAAAAGGCTACAGAGAGATGAGCTATGGGGATATGTATAAAAAATAAACTACTGAACAAACGGAAACCTCCAGAGGAGCAAAAGCAAATGGATTTTGCAGATCTTCTTGTGAGGTTTCCGTTCACTGGGGATCTGAAAACCCTTGGTTTCTGCCTCACAGCCACACTCCTAGGAGTCTTCTTGGTTTAAATTTATATACTACAGAAAATTATATACTCACATGCTGACATAGTTCATCATTATTTATAGGAGGCGCACCAGGATTTTTTCCAAGAATATATTTATTACAGGTAAGACACGGCCAATCTATCTGGCAAACAGAGAACAGGTGTTTTGCTTCAATTAACGTTCAATAATTTCATCCATACTTATTCAACACCCTGCTACCAACACGGCTGTTTATCCATCAGTTGTATAAACACATTTCAATGCGCCAAGCGAGTTTAATCTCCACAACACACTTAAATCAGCCCTTTCCTTTCCCAAGCTCTCATAACATGCGCAGAGTCCCTCCGAATCTCTTGTGAAATAGTCTGATTTTTAAAAATCATTTCTGAAAGGCAATAAAGCCAAGAAATATGACAACGCGAGCGACCAGCTCGTATTTCACGTCTGATGACACAGGGTCTTTTCATTTCAAAACCTCCCCAACTCTTAAGGAAGTTAAAGGAAGGGAGGGGGGGGAAAGGAGATAGAAATGTGAAAAGTTGGAAAAAGCAGGAATTTCCCCCCTCGTTTCTCACAACCCCTGTTCGTGTGAGATGGAGTGGAGAGAGCAGCGCCCCTGCCCCATGCTGCTCCCTGGCAGGGGATTTCTCTGCCTCCACCGGTTTAAACGCGAAAGGGGTGAAGTGGAGTTACTTTGGATTAACCCCCCTGGAAAGGAGAGGAGAGGAGAGCTCGCAGGTCAGTGGGGAGTACTCACCTGGTGACATTTACCCACGGCTGCCTTGGCAAGATCTTAACCCAGGGGCTGGAGAGGGCTCCCCAAGCCCTCCTCCAACCTCACCTTGGCTGGAGCCTGCGGACTGAATCTGCTTTTCCAGCACAGGGAGGATTTTGAGCTGGTTGGGGGGCTCTTGCTACCCTGATGGATGCAAAAATGAAAAATAAACCAGACCTCCGGCATTAAGCTCCGGCTCTCCTTGCCCATCATCCCGACCCTCTCGGGTTTTTTGACTGAAAATGGAGAGCCTCCTGGTAGCGCCTCTTTTAGAGGAGCTCCGGTCCTGGGCATGGGGAACCGCGTCCCCCCGTCAGCTGCAGGGCAGATGCTCATGGAAAAGCACCGCTTCTAGGAATAGGGGAAAACCTCAGGCTTTGGGTGCGGGTTTTTAAGCGCCTTCATAATCTTCCAGTATCAGTAAAACACCTCTGATCGCAATTTCCCACGTCCGTTTTGTGTAGGCACGGACATACGGACACACGCCCGCCCGCTCTCATACAGACAGAGGGAAATGCGAAATATATTTTTCCTTCATTTCAGGCGGCTATTAGCACCCTTCAATGTTATTATTAGCCTGTTAATATAGACTTCCATCCCCATACACTTCAGGAAGGATTCGCGATGATTTATCGTTCCTAGAAATCTCTTTGCCCTTCATTTTAAATATCCTTCAGTGTTGGGGTGAGAGGGAGAAGGGCGGAGGGGTAATAGATTAAAGGAGGCGAATTGATCCAGACTGTTACAGCTGAAGTCCAGAGAAACACTTTTGCCGTAAGCACAGAGCCCACCTTTCCCTTAGCCAACATTTACGCCGCCATCGGACCAGCTTGCAATAAACGGATTTATCAGCATAACTTGGGAAACCCGACGCGGTTACCCCGCATCGCCGGGGCTGGGAGCCGCACCGAGCCCCAGCCCCGTGTCAATCATTGGCTTCGGGGCAGGGAAAAAACCCGAAATCGTCGCGTTTTCAAAATCACACGGAAAATGCGGGGGGGTGGGGGGTGTTTGACACGCACAGACACCGTGGGCACCCACATGTGAGGTGCGGGGGGGGGCACGGGGACTGAAAACGCGAGGGATTCCTTTTTTGCCCCTTTTCTTTTCCACAGGCAATAAATTCAAGGCTATAAAAATCAAAGAAAGCTAATGTAAGTTTTATTAAACTATTTAACCATCACAAGTTTAAGGCATTCTGTAACAAAGCCGGATCAGTGGCGCACTGTATTTTACTAGCCTTGTAAAGTTAAATGAAGGCTTCTGATTTCAGCAATGTGGGGAACTATTTTAGCCCGAGCAAAGCAACCCTGAGATTATGCCGCGAAACATGCGAACATATGTTCACATGCAGAGAGATTTTTAAGCAATTTATGTATATATACAAGCACAAAGTCCGAGGCAGGCTTTGGCTGTACAGAGGGGCTGCGGCTCGGCAGCTTGCTGGTCAAAGTTGCCATGCCACGTCCATGTCGGTGACATTTTAAATTTCATATTTACCCCCATTATTTTACCGTGTTAACAATCCACTTTCCCTTCCCGGCTAGTTAATTATTTATAACCCCCTCCCCACCACTCTTGCTACCTAGATCCGTCTTTTTCTTTACAAAAACGCGTATGTGGGTGCGTTTGTGCCTCCGCGCCTGCGGTGCAGGCACACGTACGTATGTACATGAAATCACGGCCGGGGGGGCGGTGGGGTTGTACTTATTCTCCGTTTTTTTGCTATCGCACTCTGGAGCCCGAGTGGCAAAGAATAGCTTTTATCTCTATTCCCCCGTGATGGTTATTAAAGGCAAAGCGAGCACATCAGCATCTTTCTTTAAAAAAAAAAAAATAAAAAAAATCCGCCCCCCCCCCGCCCCCCCCCCCCCCCAATATTTCAGGAGCAAATCTGGGAAGGGATATGAGCCCCAGCTCTGCCCGTTTGGTGCCTTTTCGAAACTCCTGACGTTTTGCAACATTGCATAAACATAAAACAATCCATCCTTGATATGGAATGCAAGGGCGGATGACAGCGCAGCGCAGCCCCCTCGGCTTCGATTGATTTACGCCGAGACTGACGCTTTATCAGGCACACGAAAAAAGTTTGACCAATCATTTTGCTGGGAGCTCACAACACAGCAGCCCAACTGTACTTTGTTGGCTGGGAAGTTGGAGAAGGGGGTAGAGTACAAATCTAGATCTCTGTCCTATATATTTTTTTCCCTTCATTGAACCGTGCTTTGTATGATGTCTGAGAATGTCCATTTCTGGGACTCTTAGCAATTATTATGTCGACTCCATTATAAGTCATGAAAGCGAAGACTCGCCTTCAGCTAAATTTTCATCTGGGCAATATACAAGTTCCAGGCAAGCTGGGCACAATGAGCATCTAGAATTCCCCTCCTGTAGTTTTCAGCCAAAACCTCCAGTTTTCAGCGCCTCCTGGACTCCTTTGAATCCACATTCTTCTGGTACCCTTCCTGCCGTCTACCATCCATATATTCAACATCAAAGCGTCCCATCTGATAGCAGGTATCTACGGAGCTGGCTGGATCCAGTGCCCAGAGCAGAGAACCTCCCCGGGCAGGGCTCTGTTAAGGCAGAGCCGCTGCTGGGCCGTCCCGGGGATGTCCATAAACAGGGAACACAGGAGTACAATTTAGAAACTTCTGCTGCAAGGGAAGGGATCGTTTCCAATCAAAGGCCCAGCTTCGAGGACAATAAAGTTTGTGAAGGAAGCGAAGACAAAGACAGGACAGATCAAAGTAAGTTATAAAAGTGAGGAAGTAAACAGTATAAAAGCTGGAGGAGGTGCAATAAAAGGGGACAATGCTGCGTAAAGTTTAAAATCAGGGCTTAAAGAAAAGTCTCAGCTTGCTGATGCCAACCTAAGGGGAGAGGTGGGGAGGGGAGAGGGGTGGCATTGTCTCTGCCGGTAAATAAAAATAAAAATAAAAATGAGCGTCGTCTCTGAGCTTAAACAGAGTCCAGAGCGGACAAAAGCTGGAGCGAGTCATCCTCTTTCCTACAGAGCTCTGGCTCCGGCAGCAGAGACCACTGTAGTAAGCGGGAGTAAATCTGCGCGGGTGCGGGCGGCGGGGACGGGGAGGGACGGGGGGAGCCGGGAGATGTCGGGGAGCGAGGCCGGGAAAGGGGAGCAGGGGGGGAGAAGGAGAAGAAGGGGGGAAAGAGGCGAAATTACGGAGGAAAAGTTCACGTGGGGGACGGAAAGAGCAGCGGGGGCTTCGCCGTGCCCGCCGCGCCGGCGGAGCCCGGCGGAGGCGGGGACGGGCTCGCTCCCTCCGCCGCTCCTCTCGGGTCTGTGGTGCTGCTGCCTTTTTGTTCTCATTATTCCTCCTGTTTGTTTGTTTATTTGGGGTTTTTTAATTGCTTGTTTATTAAATGCAACGGTGCGGGGTATGAATATTTCAAAGCCACGCTCCTTCCCAGTGAAAAAAAAAAAAAAAAAAAAAAAAGGAGGGGGGGGGTGCTTCCAACTTAATTAGCTTTTATTTGTAATGTAGCCAGATTGGGGAAACAGTTAAACTTCAGCATGTGCTTTTTCCGCGAGGAGGCTTGTCTGTTTTTCCCCTGAAATATAGGAAAAAAATCATTCGCCTTGAAAATATTTAATAATACTGTCAATAATGCTATTAATAATACCATTATTAATAATAATGCTAATAATTATTATAATAATGCTAATAACAATAATGCGGTGGCGTCTGAGTAAGAAAGACTCGGTATCTCCACCTCCTGCCGCTCCGGTCGGTACCTGGTTGCCATCTGGAAGGTGAAGGGGAGCCGAAGCCCGAGCAGGAGGCAGAGGGAGAAACTTGGCTTCGCCCCCGCGGTGAGCACCGCGCCGCGAAAGCCGGAGTTTCCCCGGCTGGCAGAGGAGCGGCCCCCGCCGGGGGTACAGCTCCTCGGAGCCTGTGCAGGACGCACTCCCACAGCCCTTCTTCCCCTTGAATTAACTTCTATTTTTGCCCCTCCGTTGGAACAGAGATTGCCATTGCAACCCTACGATTAAAACCACAGTATCTTCTCGCCCCTCACGGTTTCCTCCCCTCCTTGTGCAGGATGTTACCGCGACTTTTTTTTTTTTTTTCCTATCATTTAACTTGCGCGCAGACACACAGGCACACACACACACTCACACACACACAAAAAGAAAGTCCTATTCTATTGTACTGGGCAGAGATCCAGAACAAACTGCAACCGTGAGGTGAATGATTTGAGAGAATTAAATATCCAGGTTCTGTGCTCAATGTCCCTGAAATTGAATATATAAAAATCTTGTCCAAGAAAATGTTATTAAGTTATAAGTAAGTGCAGGGACCCGCGCGAGGAGGCTGCTGTGTGGTTTCTATGGCATGTGGTTACGATGCATATTTTGTTTTAAATAATAGTTTAATTTGGGCTGATGTTGAGAGGCTGCCAGGGCTGGAAGACGAAGCTGTTTTGCAGAAAGTACTCCCACCGATTTCCCTGACTCTTTCAATTTTTGAAAGTATTTCGCAATAATGAATCTCCGCCCTGTGTATGGCACAGGGCTCTGTTAATTTATTTGCTGGATTTTAAAGAAAAGATGTGCCAGGACCTCTTCCCATTCGCTTTCCTGTTTGGGGATGTGTGTATGGTGAATAGATAAAGCACCGCTGGCGTTTAAAATATCTTCTATTTTAACGACCCAAGATATGACCGAAAAATAAAACCAAACCGAATAAAAATCCGTTATGAAGCAGAGCCCTCCATTGCCATTAAAGGATGGGGAGCAGGATTAACAGTATCAATTATTAACAGCTTTCTTCCTCTTTAATATTTAATTCTGCATATTAGATCAAGTCAATTACATTAAGGAAATAGCCGTGCAAATTTGTAAGAGGCAGTACTTACAGGGGAAGATTAACCGGATTATTTTTTAAAAATATTCAATATATTTCATTTTACGTAGAGGAAACGTTCTGATGGCGCGCGCGTGTGTGTATGTATATATTTATAATGGTCCATTTAATTGGTGTAAAGGTTTATGGCTTCAGTCATAATTTCAGAGGAGGCAAAGGAAATAAAATAGAAATACGTGGTCTGCCTATAACCCTTCGTTTTACTCTTTCCCGCCTCTCAGTTACCCAACGGTCAGCTAATATTTGCATGTGATTAGCCAATGCTCTATTATTTACCCTAAGCCCACTTCACCTTCGGGTGCGACCTTCACCACCATCGTGCCTGGGGGTGGTTTCTGCTCCCCAAACGTTGCTTTCTCCCCCCCCCCAGCCCCCCACGATGCTAATGCCTGCAACGTCCTTTTTGCAAAAGATTCCCACGTAACTTCTCCCACACGCGAGGCTGACGAGCAGCCTCTTATTTATTTTTGGCTGCATTTGCAGCCCTGCAAATGTCCATGTCTCCGGGTAACACTGTCCAGATCTCCGGCAGCAGCGTCCACCCAGCCCTCAGAGGATGTTTATTGTATCGAGACCGTTTCTTGCCACATAGCAAAAAAATAGGCAGGATTTACGCGAGGTTTCTCCAGCCCCCCTCTCCCTGCTCTTTGCCTGCGCGGTGTGGCTGCAGGAGCGAATCTGTAGGCACGTGGGAAAACACAGCTGAAAAAAAAAATGTAATATATATAATTTTTGCCCCGGTTTCTTTGTATATAGCGTGCGTAACGTGCAGATGGGCGTTATGCAAATCTGTAAGTGCCTGCGGGGGTTTACCTGGCAGAGATGGGCCCGGGGGAAAGCGGGGGGAGCTCCGCCACGTGTGCGCCCAAACACGCGTGTGCGCCC
Organism: Platalea leucorodia; assembly: GCF_965183815.1. Classification (NCBI taxonomy): domain Eukaryota; kingdom Metazoa; phylum Chordata; class Aves; order Pelecaniformes; family Threskiornithidae; genus Platalea; species Platalea leucorodia. Next base: position 4,699,800 of record NC_138844.1, read on the forward strand.
AGGCACGGGTGTGCGGGGCCCGCGGCTGTGCACGGCCCCGCGTGTGCCCGCACGGCCCCGCGTGTGCCCGCCGGCACGGGGGTGCACGGACACGAGCCTGGGCGTGCAGGCAGCGCAGCCCCGCGTGTCCGCGGCTCCCGGCCCCCCCCGCTCGGGAGGGAGGGGGGGCGTGCGCCCCTCTTTCGGGATCGGGCCCCCCCGGCAGCCTGTGCCGGCCCTGACCATCCCCGAGGGTTTTCATCCGGCCTCTGCTGCTCACTCCTACGGCAGGGAGCATTTTTCACCCGGGCGTGCATATGCGTATGTATAATCTTAATATTTGATGGCATGATTAAAACCTTCTGAGAAACACTCAAGCTGCATCGTATTGATCTCGCTGCTTTTCTTTCAGCCAACCCAGCTGCCAGCTGGCTTCACGCCCGTTCCTCCAGGAAAAAACGATGCCCTTACACCAAATACCAGACCCTGGAACTAGAGAAGGAGTTTTTATTCAATATGTACCTGACGAGGGACCGTAGACACGAAGTGGCCAGACTCCTCAACCTGAGTGAGAGACAAGTCAAAATCTGGTTTCAGAACCGAAGGATGAAAATGAAGAAAATGAACAAGGAACAGGGCAAAGAATGAAAAAAAAAAAAACAAAACAAAAACAAAACCCCAAACAGAAAAGCAGCATCCCCCCTTCCCCCCAGCTCCCAGCCTCCGCGGCCGCGCAACCCCCGCAGTGCTGCCACATCCCCCAAACGCGCGGGGAAAACCTCCCCGTTTCCCAGCTCCACCTTTGCATGCGAGATGTTGCTTATTCTTCTTTTTTATCTTCTTAGCATTGCCACATCGGAGGCAACTTAGCCAAAACTGCAGCTCCTTTTTGGGGACACACGCTGGGTTTTGTTTCTATTCTCTTGTTTTCTTTTTCTATTTTTTTTTTTGTTTTGTTTTGTTTGCTTTCTCTTTTCTTCTCCCCACAGTGTAACACAGACACAGCTCCTGTCTGAGCAGCAGCTTTCCCTGCTTGCATTTTGTCCATGGAAAGCAAGACGGCAAACCCAACTGGCCACAACCAGCCCTGGCCCAAGCCCCCACCAAACCTCGCTGTCTTTCTTTAGCCACGTAAGGACAAAGATTCTCCAACACTCACAACACCCCGGCGCACACCCACACACACCCACACACACCCACACACACTCACACACACCCACACTCACACTCACACACACCCACACCCACTCACACACCCACACTCACACGTTGAGGTGGCCAAGGAACCAGACGATTTAATTAAACTACTGCAAGACAGACACATTCGTAAGACTTGCGTTTAATTGCACCCAACAAATCATTTTCAATTCGCCAACTTTATACCGGGGCAGTCGGTTAATGACAGCCCAACTCCCAACCGCGCTGCCTTGCTTTTCTTTTCCCCCCTTTTTTTTTTTCCCTCCCTCCCCCCCCCAGTTTGTTTTATTATACGGGATTTTTTATTTGAATCGTGCCATGGCAGATATGTGACTTTGACCTGAAAGTGTAGTAGGATCTTTACAGGCAAACCTCCTCATCTGGTAATTTTATACTGGGTCACTTGGAAGAGGAGAAAAGCCGGGGAGGGAGGCGAGAGAGTGTGTGGGGGGCACTCTCAGAGCCGCATTGTAAATTATTTAGGAGAAAAAGGGGCGGAAGAACCCCTGCCAACTTATTCCTAACTTTTAGAGGAGAGGAAGAATGGGATTTTCTAGTTAAAAAACTACCTTAGTAGAGCTGTAAGGGAGGGGAAGGTTGTGTTCTTAGTGCTAGCATATTTATAATTTATTGTGAATTGACTTTTCCTAAAGCAGTAGGCTGTTGCAGAGATAAAGTGCCAACCCTAGCCTGTGTGTATTTCTTCCCCCTCCTGTTTGCTGAGATGCTTTTAATACTTGAATGTCGCTGGGGTTCGGGTGGGGTGGGGTGGTTTTTTTCTCGCCTGAAGCGAGCTCCCGGCGTGTTTTCCCACTGCCACCCGCCTCCCTCCGGGGCCCGGTGCCACGCCGGGGCCGGGGCCCGCCGCCTCCCCGGGGAAGGAGCCTGGGCCCGCGGGTGGCACCGGGGGAGGCGGCGGCTCCGCGCTGCCCCCCCCTCCTCATCCTCATCCCGAAGAAGCCGTTAGAGTCACAAATATAGACCTCGCTGGTCCCATGCCGTGCCGGCCGGAGCTGATTTCTCATCTGACAGATCCGCGGGAGCTTTCTCCAACCCGCCCGTGCGGGACCGGTTTCCCTTTATCTCTGTAAGACTTAACTTTGTTTTGGGAAGGGGGGCGGGGGGGGGGGCGGGGGGGGTTAGTACCAGTTGAGTATATGGTGGGTATTGTAAACTGTGTTCGTGGTTGTGTTTCTGTGAACGTTGAAGCTCGTTTTCTGTTTCTACTGTGGCTTTTTAAGTATGCGAAGAGTTCTGCAGTTGATAGTGGATGGAAAATATCGAAATAAACCTCTCTCGTTTTCTTCGTGTGCGAATTTGTATATTTAGCTGCCAGGAGGCTTTCTAGGAACAAGGCGAGTGTAAGGTGGCTTGTTTTAATAGGGTGGGGAAAAAAATAGAGAAAAGAAATTTATTTCTGCTGTATATCTGAACGAACCAGTGCAAATCTGATTTCAGAAGCGACTCACTTGTGTAGCCTTAGCGTTAGCTTTTGTGGGACCACTTTTATCTGCTGAACAGAGATTGCTCTGGGAAGAAGCGATAGGCAGATTTGCGGTTTTGGAAAGTGTTCCTGCTTCTTTTTTTTTTTTTTTTTTTTTCCCTCCCCCCCCCGCCCCCCCATGATCCAGAGATAAGAATCAAGTAGCTGCCCCTCGGTGCACTGAAATTTCCACCGCTTCAATTCCTCTTGAAAGGGGGAAAAGAAAAAATCTTCCACTCGGCAAGAAACCAGACCTTAAGCGTTTAAGACCATTCCTCAGAAAGCTGTGTTGTGTTTTTTTTTTAATGCCTAGACTTTCTCATGTAAAACTTTCCACCACGAAGTAGCTCCTTGGGGGCTTCAAAATTTAACTGTTCTGTTGCCGGAGGGAGTTAGATGTTACCAAACTTCACCCTGTGTCGAAGCCCCTCATCCCCTTCCTCGAAACTCAGTTAAGAAAAGCAGTTTCGGAGACATTTTGAGCTGAGGAAAGAAAGTTGGTGGCAGCAGGATCATTTCTCTAAATCCGGATTTATTAAAAAAAAAAAAAAAAAGATGGTGGTTTCAAGAAAGATGATTTAGCTGTGTTTAAGCTGGGCAGTCAAATTTTTCAGTTTTGTTTGATTCTTCTCAAGGATGGATGAATTTCAAATCTGCTTCATGCTGAATCGATATATTCCTCGTATCTCGGACTGAGTACGGACTTGCCTAAATCCTCATTGCTATATTTTTCAGAAGCGTACCCGTGACTTAATTGATGTTTGCAACCCATCGGCCACTAGAATTTAGAAACATTTTTCACTTTCCTTAGAACTGTGGTAAAGAGCGGATATTTTTAAGACGACAATATAAGGTTCTTTTTAAATAGAATTTAAAATGTTAGTTCATTTTATTAGGAAATATGCTTACTTTAAAAATGTTGGAAAAACTGTCTTCTGTAGCATCAGCAGGATGTATTTTCCAGAGATGTTTAATGCTCCAGAATAAAAATCGATTTTAGAACAACAGCACCTATATGTCATTGTGTTATACTGCTTCATCTAAAATTTCAGAAATATTTTCATTGGGCTTTCCTGCGTTCTTTAGTGGCTCGTTAAGTGTATTATAAGAATCAATTTTTGCTTAGGTTAAAAAAAAAAAGTCCAGAGACAAATGGAAACAATTCCCCTCCGGTGCAGCAAGTGCTTACTCGGTCCCATGCAAGCTTGCTGCCCTTCTAAATTTTTTTAAAATTGTTTGATTTTTTAAATTGGAGATCGTTAATCTCTGGTTACATTTACCGGTGGTTGCTTGGGTTTTGGTTTGTTTGCTTGTTTTTCTGTTTGTTTTGGAGGGTTTAATCTCTACATTCCCGCAGCAGCCTTAGGGGAGCAGGAGTCGAGGCGCGGAGCGGACTGGCTTTATTTGACTTTCCTCGGTTTATTCCCCTACCGCCCAAGGAAAACGTTGCTAAAGAAAAATTAGAAACCCAAAACAAACAGTGGGAAACCCCACCCCGCTTTCCCCGCTTGGCATCGCCTCGGATTTGACACGCGGTTCCTTTTTCCAAGGGCTCAATGAGTGGTTCCTATAATTCCGTCTCTAAATTCGTTTGACGTTTTATTGCTCATGAAGAAATACAAGCGCTTGGAAAGTGTTTCTATCTCTATATTTAAAAAACAAACAAACCCTAAGACCTGCTCAGCCCTGCAGGAAGCAGGTAGTGAGAAATATAACCGAGAATCTCTTTCCACTAATTTTTAACATAATGGGCGCTCTAAAGGGCAATATTTCACTTCTTAAAAAAAATCCTTTCTTTGGGGCAGCTCTGAAAAGAAAACAAAAGAAGAAGAAAGATATTTGGAGCTTACTGAGGGAAGAGAGAGAAAGGGAAGTAACTTGTCATAAAAAAAAGGAAAATTCAGTGCAGTGTGCTGCAATAAAAGAATATGACCGCTATAAAACTTTATAGGGTATAAATTTCTGAAGGTTAAGGAACTAAACGGCTGTAAAGCAAACAGTGCAAGAAAACTTTCAGGAACTCCTAAATTACTACAACGACTTGGGAATGTGGGGAAACCCAACGTGTAAATGCTCTTGTTTCTGCTTCACTCACATACAAAGTTCCCCTCTTTTATTTTTTTTTTTTTTTTCCTTAAGGGAGGGGGTAGTTAAAAAATAAGGGGGGGGGGGGATGGAGAGAAAAGGTGGGGAGGGACTTTTGCTAATTTATTCTTCTCTTGCAGATGCCGTGAAAATCCAGCGCTCTGGATGCTTCCCTTTGTTCTTTTTTTTTTTTTTTCCTCCTTCTTTTTTTTTTTTTTTTTTTTTCTTTTTCCTTTAAAGCAATTCCAGGCTGCCAGAATGCTGAGCCATGCACGCAACAACAACAACAACACACACACACACAGAGGCACCCCCGCACTCACACACTCGAAGTTCTGGCGAGACGTCTGGGCTTGGGAAGCTCTTTATCGGTTTACAGCTCTGGCCTTCCCCCTCCAGAGCAGAATGACCAATTGTTTAGTCTCGGAATTTGAAACAATAGTGGTTTTCAAAAGCAAACCCATTTTCCCTCTTTTATTGCCGGGTAGAGCGACTGGATGGTGGAGCTTTCCCCGCGTAAAACTTCAGCGCGGAGGAGGAACAACTCCATTTTCCTTTTTCTCCCTTTTTTTTTTTCTCCCTCCCCTCGCTTTCCCCCGGTTTTATTTCCCCAGGTCCGAGCGGGGTCCCCCCCCCCTCCCCTTTTTCTGCTTCCCCCCCTCTCCCCGAAGGAAATCTCCCCCCTCCCTGCGCGCCCCCCGGCCCAGGCTGCGGCGCCGCGCCGCGCCGCGAGGTGGCGCCCTTGCTCCACGCTGGACGCGCGTCTCCCGCGCTCGGCCGCGGGGCCCCGCGTAACACCTTGACTTCATTAGCGGCAGCAACCGGGCTGCTCGCTGGCGAGCATGAATAATCCCGAGGCATAAAATATAGGGTTAATTATCGCTATTTTGCCGATTTTATAGGTTACGTCTATTTTTTCCCTGCGAGGGTAAATTATGTGAGGCTGGGAAAACAACAACAAAAAAAAGAGAGTTAAGCTGGAAGCTCTGTGCTGGGATGCGGTGAGAGGTGGGACACGCATCTATTTTAAATGTTCATTTAAAGGGGAGAAAAATACCATCGGGTTTTGTCTTCCGCTGGTTCGGGTGGAGGTGGGAGGACAGCGCAATTATCTCCAAACCGAAGATTTACGTTTGCGGGACTGGAAAAGAGAGTGGCTGAAAGATTTCGGGGAAAAAGGCGCACACAGAATCAGGACATTTTCCCCTGGCTCTTTACCTTAGCCGTTAGGATGATCTGCGCTTTCTCAGCTCTTTATTTTCTACGTTTTACGTTCATAGCCATCGCCGAAAAAAAGCCAGTATATGCTTTTCAGAAGTTGAACGGGTGATTTTTGGTAAACTTGCTCCGTCTTTTGGTAATGCTACTGCTCTTTGCCCGAGGTCTTCACTTAATACCTTTGGAAATATTTTTAAATGCTACAAAATAGTAAATTAATCCAAAACGCTGTTAACTTACCACGTTTTGTGGTATGCGTAAATATTCCACTGATACAGTAGCAGCAAAAATGTAAACTTCTAACTCCGTTAGTTCACTTTTATTTTGGCCTTTGTTTCTTCAAAATTACAAGACAAAAATTACTCAGACGCTCCAGTCCTTCGGCTGCAAATAACATAGAAAGGAATGGTGGCAAGAATTTCAATATGGGATTTCTTTCAAATTGTTCTAAATAGGTATTTTCTGAATAAATGTTTCTCCGAAGTTACACCAGAGAACGCGCGCGCTGCCCGGTACGCAGCCTTCTGGGGAAGAACGTAACAAATTAAACGGATGCACACAACAGAGCGGGACGCAATATGCTGCTTTGAGAAGCAAAGTTTAAGCATCTCAAGACTCTGCCTAAATGCTCTAAAATGAAATACAAATGTAAACAGAAATAGATGGGGAAAATAAAGAAAAATCCTGCCCTTGTGCATTCAGTAAAATGCAGAGTAGTGGAAAGTTAAGGTTTACCTAGGAAAGGGTTTGGGGTTCTCTTTTTTTTCCTTGTGAATTCCTAATAAATCTTTCCTCCGCTGGGTATTTATAAATTATCTTCTCTCTCGCAGACACACACAGGCAAGCACACTCACACACATCCCCACTTGTTTTTTCTTATAATAGAAACATTTTCCTTTCATCAGGAATCTGAGTACAGTATACGAATGATTTAAGATCAGCCATTGATTTCTGGTGCATTGGTGAGTTACCATCACATCATGACCATAAAATCCTCCTGCACTTGATAAAAATGTTAACTTCCAAGAACAACTTCACTCCCGCCTTCTTGGGGTCCACGGACGAACGGGAATTCCTGCTATTTTTTACTTGACGAACTTGAATAGATGGGAGTACCCCTCCAAATACACACAGAAGAAGAGAGCTTCTTTTCTAAAAATACTTTAGTCGATTTTTTTTTTTTTTTTTTTTTTTCCTTTCTTGAAAATTCCGGCATCGAGCATCCCCACGCCAGGCTGCGAAGCTCTATTTACTTCTGTGCACCATTTCTGGGGTTTTATGTTCAAAGAGGAAACCAAAATCTGCTCAATCGACAATAAAAGTGTTGAGAAAAATAAAATGTTAACTTGTCTTTTAGGGGGGAAAAAAGCCTTAATTATACCACTGCAAGTACTCCAACAACAATAATTACTTGAAAAGGCTCTTAGGCTCGACTGAAATGATCCCTACACAAAATAAAGGAAACGTATTTACTTAAATTATATCTCTAAGGGTGGTTTTAAAGTTTTATTCCGTTACTATCTTTGTTTTCTTTCTTTCTTTCTTTCTCTCTTTCTGTCTGTCTGTCTCAATTCCCCGCCTATCCCCACTGCCAATTTTAATTCAAGTATTTTTTTACCAAAGCCCTGGCAAGACAGACTAACCGAAACATTTCAACTTTTTCCTCTTTTCCATGGTGTGGAGGTGGAAAATTTTCCCTCGGTTGCAGGCAGGCACGAGTGAAACCCTCTTTAATTCACCTTTCTCGCGTCAAAACCGCGCAGACGGATGCAATGGGAGGCAGCAGAAATCTACCCGGGGCAAAGGAAAAAAAAAAAAAAAAAAAAAAAAGAGGTTTAAAAGGGTGTCTTGAACTCCTATGGAAGGACTGGAAAATATAGGTGGCATTGCGAGGGGCTCGGAGGGGCGCCGGGGGTGTCAGGCAGGCTGGGGCAGCGGCGGAGCTGGGCGGGTTTGGGTCGTTATTAGCTGAAATACGTCTCGGTAATATTTGCTGACTGCGATAAATGAATTTCAAAATCTACCCCCTGTGTGTTTAGATGGTGGAAAATTGCAGCGTTGGCATCTTAGGGGTAAGTTTGCCTCGTTGTTACCAAATGCCAATAAAATAGAAAGCCTCTCTCCTCTCTCCTTCACCCCACCCCCTCTGCTCCCCAGTTTTCATCACAAGTATCACCAAAAAAAAAATTTTTTTTTTTGTTGTTGAAGTTATTGAGGAGGGGGTGAGGGAGGGCACAGCCATCAGTTCCCGGCCGTAAAGGCTCTGCTCGGGGTGTGATAAGCCACACAATACTTTTAGTTCGCAATCATCCCCGACCACATCTTGAACAAGTCCTCGGCGGGGGAGGAGGCAGGGAGGGGGCTGCGGGAGAGACACAAAAAGTCAATGTTATATATGAAAAACTATAATCATTTTAATTCAATATTGACACCTCAACATCTCGCTGTAATGCGGACGGGTCCAATCGAAACCTCTGGTTTATAGCAGTAGAGGAACGAACTCGTAAAATCCTAACGGCTTTTATGTAGTGCGGTATAAACAACAACAACATCCCCGGCTTTATGGCGTTTTATAGTTTGTTAAACAGTTTACAGCCTTTTTTGGGGCTATTACAAATGCAATTCCCTTCATGTGATAGTTAAACCTTTATCAATAATAAGGAAATTGATCATTAAAATGTTAAATATGACTACCTCGTTTGTTTTAAAATATGTTTAGGGTAAGAAGCTGTATGATTTGATAACTTGTATTAAAATACCAATTACATTTATAGGACCTTTTAAAACTGGTAGCAATTAAATCGTGTTCTTTTACAGTTTTCCAAAGCGACCCTGACATTTAAAAAGGCTAAAACTGCCTCGTTAAAATTTTGAAATTAACGACTGCGAGCGCTTCTCTTTAATTTTCCAACACTCCCCAAAAATCAATCTTTTGGGTGGTCTAGGTATGTGATTTGTTGTGAGGCGAGCGATATCTCATTAATGTAGGTAGTTAAACATATTTAATCCGTATATTCACCCCACCTCCTTCTCCCTTCCCCTCTCGCTCCCTCTCTCTCTCTCGCTCGCTCCCTCTCCCTCTCTCGCTCCCCCTCGCTTGCTTTTCCTTCTTTATTCTCTCACACTCTTCCTTTCACAATCATGCGGTGCAGAGTCCGTGTGGAGTAAGGAGAAGCCAATAGGATGAGGTTTTGGTAATAGATGCAAATGATCATGAAAAGACACTGCAAAATATGAAACAACTCATTTGCGCTGAAGTAAATCACTGAAAACTGTTTATGAACTGGCATCTCTTCTTGGAAATGTAAAGCGAGAACTCTTTAAGTGGCGATTTTTTTTTTTTTTTAGGGGTGGGGGGGAGGAAAGAATTCAATATCATGCAGGCTTAGAGTTTTGATTATATCCTCCTTTTATATTCCTGGAAATCACAAACTGTCGTTGCTTAGCATCTTAGCGCTTTCTTTTTTTGCTAATAGATTCCCGTGGTCTGGTTTGGTTGGCTTCTTTTTTTTTTTTTTTTTTTTTTTTTTTTTTGCCTTTTCTTCCTCCTCCAAACAAATATTCTTATTTAAATTAAAATGAGCTCTTATTTTGTCAACTCACTCTTCTCCAAATACAAAACCGGGGACTCCTTGCGTCCCAATTACTATGACTGTGGGTTCGCTCAGGATCTTGGGGGCAGACCCACGGTGGTGTACGGACCCAGCACGGGGGGCACCTTCCAGCATCCGACCCAAATCCAGGAGTTTTACCACGGAGCATCCTCACTCTCCAGCTCCCCTTACCAACAGAATCCCTGCGCCGTGGCGTGCCATGGGGACCCCAGCAACTTCTATGGCTACGACCCCTTGCAAAGGCAGAGCCTCTTCAGCGCCCAGGAGTCGGACTTGGTGCAGTACACGGACTGCAAGCTTGCTGCCAGCGGCCTTGGAGAGGAGGCGGAGAGCTCGGAGCAGAGCCCTTCTCCGACCCAGCTTTTCCCCTGGATGCGACCGCAAGGTGAGGCGAGATGGAAAGGACAGCGAGGAGGCAGCTCCTGAGCCCATAAAGTAGCCCTCTGCTTTCTTTCTGCCCCTCTTGCTTGCTTGCTTTCTTTCGCTCCCTTTTTCTTCCCCGGTGACTGTATTTTACTGCTTTATGGGGGTAAACTTTTGCACTTGTAAATTGCTTTATAGTTTAATTACCCTGAAGGAGACCTTTTCTTCTGGGGGCTGAGCGAGCCGGGCTTTCTGTGGAAGGACGCGTCCTTAAAGTTTATGGCACTTTTATAGCCTTAAAAAGCCCCCTCATTTTTGTTTTGCGTTTGATTTGGGATTTCGGCGGTGCTGCTTGCTCTCCCCGGGCTGCAGCTCTTTTTTTTTTTTTTTTTTTTCTTTCTTTCTTTCTTTTCTTTCCCCGGGATCCCAAAGAGCCGGAGTCCGCTGCTGCTGCTGCTGCTGCTGTTGTTGTTGTGCTTCGGGTAATAATAAGTGTGCAAGTGCAGGCTTTAGCTGGGCTGCTCGGAGTGGGCTGGTGGGTGACCCCCCCCTCCCCTGCCACCATCACCCCTTTCCTTTATAACCATCTTCCCTTTGATAATATTCCACAGGAGCCTTTCCCTCTCCCTCTTTGCTTCCTGCCTTTGCTCCTGCGAGTCCTTTCTTCCTCCCCCTCCCGCGCCTGTGCGGGTGTGTGCGGGTGTGTGCGCGGTTGTGCGCGGTTGTGCGCGGGTGTGCGCGGGTGTGCGCGGGTGTGAGCGGGTGTGAGCGGGTGTGAGCCCCTGTGTGCCCATCCCCGAGCCTGGTTTATGTATCTTTCAACCTCCTTCTCTTCTTCCCCTCTTCCACCCAACCTTTGCAATTCCCCAGCAGCCGCTGGACGGAGGAGGGGGAGGCAAACCTACAGCCGCTACCAGACGCTGGAACTGGAGAAGGAATTTCTATTTAATCCCTACCTGACCCGCAAACGGAGGATCGAGGTCTCGCATGCCCTGGGATTGACAGAAAGGCAGGTCAAAATCTGGTTCCAGAACAGGAGGATGAAATGGAAAAAGGAAAACAACAAAGACAAGTTTCCCAGCAGCAAATGCGAGCAGGAAGAACTGGAAAAACAGAAAATGGAAAGAGCCCAGGAGGTGGACGAGGAAGGGGAAGCACAGAAGGCGGACAAGAAATAAAAGGATTTTTAAGGACTGAAAGGCAAGCGCTGCTGGGGTGGCAGAGCCCCTGAGCCCCACGTTAATGGCAGTTAGTGTAAGGGAGGGGTGGGAAAAAACCAACAATGCATAGAAAAGAGAAAGGAAAAAAAAAACCCTTTTATTGCTGTAAAACAATATAGCTGTAAGCACCACTTTCCTGATTATCCTTTGATACAATGAACAGTATGCAAAAGTGATCGGGAGGTCTCTCCTGCCTTTTGCCAGTTATTAACTAGTGGTAGTGTAACGCAATAGCTTATGTAAAACATGACTGTGAAATTTTCTCTCTCTCTCTGTCTTTCTCTCTGTCTCTCTCTTCTTTCCTGGGGGGTGGGTTGGTTAACATAGCTTTCAATGCTATAGGAGTTACGTGAAATTACATTTGTGCACTTTTTTTTTTAGTTTCCACCTTTTTTGTTGTGGTTTATCTGTACGTACTGGAGGTAGCTATTGAAACAAACATCCCAACAACATGAAACTGCCTATTTATGCTATAGTTATCTCTCTCTTTCTCTCTCTCCTTCTCTCTTTGCTTTCCTTACTTCTGTTCTTTTCTTTGGTTCGGGATTTTCTTTTTTTTTTTTTTTTTTTTTGTTTACAATTTTTGAATGTCTCTTTCAAAAAAAGGGAAAAAAAGAAAAAAAAAAGACAAGAAAAAAAGCGTTTTTCTCTCCTTTAGTTAGCATGCGCACAGTGAAGCAAGTTGTAAAGTGATCTTTAGGTTAACTGTGAAAAAGAATGTATACTGTATACGTGAATTACTTTATTGGGGGAACTAATGATATATTTTGTTGTTCTTTCATCACTTTGTTCTATTGTCTAAACCTGGAAGCGGCGGAAGAAAGTTACAATAAAGTTTACAAGCGAGAATTCCGTGACATCATTCTTTTACCCTGCTCCATTTCCTCCAGGACCACTTTGATAGAAAGGAAATAAAAGTCAATTGTGTGGGAGCTGCAGCCCTGGCCATCAAAGCCGCCCCTGCCTGGAGCGATGCTGGCGGGCCGGGCGGCGGCCGGGCCGGGGCCGGGGCCGGGGAGCCGCTGCCGGGGAGCCGCGGGGAAGGGGAGGGGGACGGGGCAACTGCCATGGCTTCTGCTCTTGTTGTTGTTCCTAGCAGTTCCCGGGTGGTGACAGGTCGGGAGGCTGTGTGGAAATCCTTCCTGAAGGTAACGTCTCTTGTTTTGGTTTGGTTCCCCCCCCGCCCCTTTCTCTTTCCTCCTTTCTGCCTCTCTCCTCGCCCACCCCGCTGTCCCCGCAAGACGAAGCCCAGCTCTGGGTCCCCCTGCCTTCCCTCCCACTCATCTCGCTGCAAAAAAAAAAAAAAAGAAAAAAGAAAAAAGAAAAAAACCGCCAGTCGCGCAGCTGAGCTGCTGCTTTCTGCTCCTCCGCCTGCCGAGCCGCCCTGCGCGGCCGCGGCCGAGCGCGGAGCTGCGCGGCCCCCGCAGCACAACCAGCAAAACAGCACAGCCCCTGGATGCACATCCCCATTGTCTGGGCCGCTTCTCCTGCCTGTAAGACTTTCTTTCTTTCTAACCCCCCCCCCCCCCCTTGAAAAAAATCGAGGCAGATCGCATTTTGGAAGGTGTCTCTGCTTCTGCAGCAGAAAGCAAATCAGCCAGCTGGTAAGGTTTTACTTCTGACCGTAATTGAGTCCCGCAGAACCGCTGACACGCTGAACAAGGGAGCTGTGCGCTCTTTATTTCTCGCAACAAGAAAAGCAAATGCCAGCTCAATACGAAGCTCAAAGCCTGTAGCACTGGAATAAATTAGATATAGAGCTGAATGGCATTTGGGAAAAAAGAACCCTGAAACTATTAGGTATCAATGAGACATTTGTCTTTTTTTTTTTTTTTTTTTGGGGGGGGGGGGGCGGGGAGGGGGAGAGGGTCAAGGGGGGAGGGGAGGGAATTCTGTACAGTCTTGTGAAAAAGTACCTCGGAGCCGGGGAAATGGTGCGAAGGGGGGAATTTTAGACGGGATCAATAAAGGGATAAATAGAGCTCCCTTCCTTTTCCTCCAGCAGAGAGAGACCGAGAGGGAGACGCTGGTTTATCAGCAACGTGCTTTTACCCCCCCCCCCCCTTTTCTCTTTCTCCCTCGGTCTGAGCTGAAAACTGATTACAGGTTGCTTATCGACTCCAGCACAATTTCACCCCTTCCAGCATAGATCTTGGAGGGTTTTATATCGCATCAATTATTTATCATATTTTATAAATCCAGCAGCACTACAATTTTTTGCCCCCGAGGAGGGAGCGGGCGGCGATTGGCGCCGCCGGAGCCACGTGCCCGCGCGTCACATGGGCCGGGAGGAAAAAGGGCTCCTTTTTGGTGTAAATCTGGACTCTAATTCCGTAATATATCACGGTACCTCGTAAAACCGACACTAAAACGTCCCGACCTACAAATCACCCGGCCAAATTATGAGTTCATTGTATTATGCGAATGCTTTATTTTCTAAATATCAAGCCGCAAGTTCGGTTTTCCCATCCGGAGTCTTTCCCGAGCAAACTTCTTGCGCTTTCGCCTCCAACACCCAGCGAGCGGGGTATGGGGCCGGATCCACGCCTCCCTTCGCCGCCTCCATGCCCGGGCTCTACTCCAGTGCCAGCGCCGTGCACCCCCAGCCCCCCAGCATGTATTCCTCCGGTTACGGCCTGGAGCCCGGCTCCTTCAACATGCACTGTTCCCCTTTTGAGCAAAATCTCTCCATGATGTGCCCGGGAGATGCTTCCAAGCAGAACTGCAGCAAAACGGACCAGAGGGACTCAGATTTGCAAAGCGACAGTAACTTCCGTATCTACCCCTGGATGAGGAGCACAGGTAAGCCCCAGCCTCCCTAAAGAAAGGAGCCCGGGGTGGGGAGGGGGCTGGGGGAGTGTAAATTATTTGCTGGCGTGCGCGGGGGGCGGCGGAGGGGGAGGGGAGGGGGGAATTGTCCCCAACTCCTTTCATGACGTTTCACCGAAAACGCATCTTCAAAAGAGAGAGGGAGAGAGCGAACCCACCCCCACCCCCCGCCATAAAGCCATCCTTTTAGCTTTAAATATTTATTGGTGTTGCTGGGGCTGTGTATGTGCCATGCAAAAGGCAGTTTGTCTTAGAAGGGACAGACAGAGCTGCGGAAATAATGGCCAGCCCCTTCTTCTCCTGCATCTACAGGATGGAGATAGTGCTACCCCCATGCAGATATAGATATAGATTCCGAAAGAAACTATTTATGGGAGGTGCTTGCAAGCCTGGTTTGTTTTCTGTTAGACTGCAAAACCTTCATTTGCCAGCCCCTCACCACAATGTCCCAGACACTGCCATTAAGCGTAGCGTGTTGCCATCAGAAACAGCAACACATCATTCCCGGGGCAATTAAAAGCCCCGCTCTCAAAACGGTGACACTCCGGCCGGAATCCGGATGGATGGACGGATGGATGGACGGACGGGTGGGTGGATGGACGGATGGATACAGGGGGGAGCAGGTTTATCTGTGTCACCTCCCGAAAAACCCATCACGGCGGAGGGGTGGGGTGCGCTCCGCAGGCGGGGGGAGGCTCCCTGGGGGCCGCGGGGTGCTCGGCGTGGCGCTGCCGGGGGGGTGGGGTCCCCGGGGGGTGGGGGTCCCCGGGACGCGGCCCCCGCGCACGCCTCCCACCCCCAAAGCCGTCGAACGCCGGGCGGCCCCGCTGCCTTCAGTCACCGCGGCGCCCCGTCCCGGGGCATTAATGTCAATTAACCCTTAATAAATATCCCCCCCCCGCGCCGGAGCGGGGCCGGCGCCTCCCGGCTCCCCCCGGGCCCGGCCGCACCGAGCGCACCGCGGCCGGCCTGGGCGCTCCGGGCCCGGCTCCCCCGGCTCGGAGCAGCCCGGCCGGAGTCCGTGTGCACGCGTGGTGGTGTTTACACCCGTGTAATCCTGAGAAGGGGGGAGAAAGGCTCTGCCGTCCCGGCTGGGAGCGGAGGGGAAGGCGGGAGCCGGTTTTCCAGCCGCCCCGGCTTCGGCTCTGCCGTGCCAGGCTGCAACGGGAGAGCATCCCTGCGAGCCAGCCTCCCTCCGCGGCCGGGGACTCGGGCAGGGTCCTGTGAGTAACCCTGGGGGCGAGGGGAGTGCGGGCCAGCCTCCCTGCCAAGCAGAGGAAAAAGAAAACAGCGGAGCAGCCAACGCATAGCGGCTTATAAAGGCAGGAGTTACCCTCACACTTATTTGGTGGTCAGTTCTTTCCATTACCTGCTCCATAATTCATTCACTTTTACAGTTGATTTATCAAAGACCAAATATTTCTGGTCGTAAACACTTCACCTCTGCTTTTATCTGACTTTAGATTTAAGAAGCCCCCCCACTCGCCCCCTTTTTAGCCTGCGACGCTGCGAGGATCAACATTAGAGATGGTCTGCAAGCAGGGACACGGGTCCTGCGCTCAAAAAAACCCTGGATACTCTGGGATCTGCTGAGCCTAAACCCAGAAAAAGCCGACCTCGGTCGTAAAAGCGGGGTCCCCCCTGCCGCCCCCCCGTGCCCCATGCCCACTGTGCGATCGCGCTTGTGGAATTTCATCAGCGAGCAGAGATAGAGTTGTCATCCCTATTCAGCAGCAGTTTATGGCTCTCCCCTCAGCGGATTTTACAACCCACATTCCACGACCTGCACATTTTTACTTTACAGCTAGCCTGGCTATTTTGCTTCTTTTTTTTCTCCTTTTAATGACTGGATCTTTTCTTCTTTTAAAAAGAAAGGGGGGGGGGGTAAAAAAAGGGAAGAAGAGGAGTCCGGTGGAATGTGCGGAGGAGAGGCCGAGGGCTGCTGTTCGCCATCCCCACCACTCTGGGAAAGAACACATTACACTACAGATATACATAGCATTTACACAGAAAATAGAGTCAGGATCACAAACACCATATTGTAGAACTATTTCCAAGCGGACTGCAGGAAATACCGGGTGGAAGGGAGACGGCGGAGCTGGGCCCTTCCCCAAGCCCGCTCGCAGGCAGCGGGAGGGTGGGGGGAGCCTGGGGTGAGGGCTGAGGCCCTGCTCATGTGCGGACACCCCCAGAAGCGCAGCCGGGGGGAGCAGCCCCCCTGTCAGCCCCAGAAGCCACTGCTGTGCCCAAAACACCCCCTTGAAATAACGAAGCCCATCACACACCTTCCAAGCAGGCGCCCTGATGACAGCTTTAAGAGAGGACAAATAGTTGGATTTGTGTAGGTAGCAGATGCCTCTCCCGCTCTCGCTTGACTGCATTTCTGTATTTGTTCCCCAACCATCCGAAATTTCTGGTGTCTAAATAAAAATTAAAGCTGGAGCTCAGAGTCTGAGCCCTGCTAGGAGGGCAGGAAACTTTCTGAAGTTGGTTGTGCGCTCGGAGACGCGCACAGGCACACACAAACAAAAAAAGCACTGCTCGCTTTTCCTGGATGAAGGGAAATTAAAGCTGGGGTGGTTGGGGGGCTGAGAACAGGGAGGGCGAGGTGGGGAAAGCCTCGAGCAGAATGAGTTGATCTTGCAAATAAAACGAAGGGCTGTCCCAGGTTGCACGGTTCCTCCGAGGATTTTGTCCCCCCGTGGGACTGCGGTGGATGGGCGCTCGCTGGGCTGCACCCAAAGACAAAAGCAAGAGAGCAAACCAAAGCAGCAGCCCCAAAACATCTCCCCTAACCCCCCAGCTGATCTAAAATCTGCATTTCTTTCCCAGGCACCGACAGAAAACGCGGCCGCCAGACCTACACCAGGTACCAGACCCTGGAGCTGGAGAAGGAGTTCCACTACAACCGCTACCTGACGAGGAGGAGACGCATCGAGATCGCCCACGCCCTGTGTCTCACGGAGAGACAGATCAAAATCTGGTTCCAGAACAGGCGCATGAAGTGGAAAAAAGAAAATAAAACTGCCTGCTCCGGCTCCAACAGCCAGGAAAAACCAGACGCGGAGGACGAGGAGGAGGAATGAAAGGGGCGAGAGGTGGATGGAGGAAACGTGGAAACCCACGCGAGAAGAAAAGGGGGGGAAAACACACGGAAAAAAGACTATATATTAAAATAGATAAATGATAAGTGCATAAATAATTAAAAACCCTAGGAATGATACATTGTGTTTCCTGACACTGAAAAAAATACTACCTATATTAAAGTCTTTTTTTTTTTTTTGTACAATAGAATGACTATCTACCTATTAAATGTGGCTTTAGAGTCAGAATAGACACATTTTTCTATGTGAGTCTTCCTATAGTACAAGTAATTTGTAAATCTCCGTTTGTACTTCGCTGTGTACTTTTTGGTATGAAGTAACGTGGTCGTGTTTAGCACCTTTAATTTAGAAAATGTGACCTGAAGCTCTGAATGCAAATTATACTTAGCATATATAGTCCTGTACATAATATGAATGATTATCACGCCTTCTCCCTGTAACCTCTGTCGTTCTTTTCTCCTTGCTATGCTCTTTTGTCTGTGTATATTTTTACCTGGATTTCTTCCTTGTTCAAGTCTCTACGAAAAAAAAAAGAAGAGGAATTAATATTGTGCTACGTAAAATGTTGTATATCAAAGTAGCAAATTATTTAATGGCGACGCGTTGCTATTTTTTTTTTCCCCCCTTGTCTGTGATTATTATTCTTCGAAATAAAAAGGAAATCTCCAGTAACCTACCATCGCGTTGGGTTCCTTCCCCTTTTAAAAATAACACACGGGCTTTTGGAATTGCTTTCTCTCATGTAAAATAAATATACTAAAAGATCCTTTTAGATGAACACATGCCCCGACCTATCATCCTGCACCTCTCTCTTTTTTTAGGCAACTCCTTCCAAAATTTTAGTACCTTGTAGTAGCTTTGGGGAAGGCACTAAGACATCATTGCTCTTCGGGGCTCCCGAAATGCGGGCCGCTCTCCTCTCTCCCCCTCTGCGATTGCGCTGGGGCTATTGCTGAAGTAGGTAAGAGCATAAAGGGGGAACCCAAAGAAGCCAGAAACAGCCCAAATAGTCTTTCCGCCCCTTCTTTTAATTCCCTTCTTCTTGTAACTAATTTGCAGAAAACCAATCTATTTTGCCGTGCCTTTAGTATATATTTTTTTTAAGATTCTCCCTCCGCCCTTCAATTACTTCACCGCGGACTGGAACTCTTTCATTAGCACCAAATAATGTTTAGCATCAAAGCACGCATAAAATAAATTAAAGCAATTAAACGCAGGAAAAAATCAACAATGCAAAACAAAAGGCGAGGAAATTTAGGCACTTGCGCGGGGGAGCATCCTCCGCCGCCCCCCCGCCCCTGCCTGTTTATTTACATTGCCAGCCTGCGCCGTAAAACCGCGGATTCCTCCCGCGGAGGCTCCACGTAATTTACTCCACAAATGCGTTGCGCAAGATGCACAGGGAGAAGGGGGAAAAAAAAAAATAAAAAAATCGGGCCGGCTTTGGAAGGACTTGCGATGGCAGCTCTCCACCTTCCCCCCTTCCTTCCCTCTCCGGCTCGCTGCTGGTTCCCCACCCACCGCCCTGGAGGACCGCGCGTCCTAAGCGCAGCGCATCCTTCGGCAGGTTTTAGCGAAAATAAGGTGCCACGTCAAGCATCTGCGCGCCCACGTCCCTAACACAGATTTGCGGTATGGATTAATTATGGGAAGGCCGTTATTAAAGGCAGCAGCTCTTACGGCTTTTGCAGACTGAAATTCCCACTTGAAGGGAAGGGAAAATAGAGGGAAATCTTCCTTTTTCCTTGGTTACCCCCTTGGTGCAATCTCCTTGCGGGAGCGCTCTGTGCATAGCGGGGATGGAGGGGAAGAAAAAAAAAAAAAAAAAAGCAGCGGTTCCAGAAATTTCCCCCCCCGCTGCTGGACCGCAGTGGCCCGGCTGGTTGCCCCCCTGGCACGGACCTCTGCGGTCGGGGGGCAAGCAGGAATTGAGGAGAATTCCAGGAAAAAAAAAGGCAAAGCGAGGCACACCGAGGCTTTAATGCGCTGAAGGCAGGGCAGCGGTTTAGCGGCGGGGTGACCCACCTTGCCGGAGCATCCCCCCCCCCCCAACCCGCGCTATAGCGGGGCCGCGGGGGGCCCCGGGCGGGTCCCGGCGGCTCCCCGGGGGGGTCTGGCCGTGGGGGGCCCCGCAGGCACGAACCCCGCCGGCTCGGCTCTGCCCGGGGCATGGGCACCCCGGCCAGGCTTTTATTGCCTTTATTTGCCTCTATTTGCCTCTTCCCCCCCCCCCCCGAAATCTGCTGATTGCCCCTTTCAGCAGAAAGGATCCCGATTGCGTCAAAAAAAGACATCAAAAATCCCACCCGAACCCCACTGTTTTACTGTGCCTTTCCCCATTTAAAAGCCAACCCCAACCCCAAGCTCTTTATTCCGGGGGGGCCGTTATTGTCCGGAGCCTAACGTGCGAGGCGTTATTCGATTATTTCTCTCCAACCCCCCCCCGCTTGCAACCAAGGAGGGGGGGGAAAAATCCCTGAACCCGCTTTCATATTCTTTTATTTTTGTTTAAAAAAAAGATGGCGGCTAAGAAAAAGACTGCTGTTAAACCGGTCATGAAGAAATGCAATAAATTCCTTGTTGTTTTATGAAAATTTACAACTTTGTGATAGAACTTTATGAGTGGCTGGGTTCTGGGATTGGCCAGAGCCGGTCATGTGGACTGCTAACCGTGAACATGAACTTTTTATTATTTCCCATGTGGTTATATTGCACCATTCTTCTGTCCGCTGCACCTTGGGTCGGATCAGTGTCCTCTATAGGGCTCTCGCCTCTTTACATTTTTTTACTTTTGTGTATAAGCTCGATAGGGCTAAAACAGGGGAGAGGGGAGGGGGGACGCCTATACACACATCCACCCGCACACCCAGACACCCACCTCCGCACACACACATAGCAAGAGAGTTATACGATTTTTTTTAATTTTTTTTTTTTTTTTTTAATTCCTCTGTTAATTTGCCTGCTGATTTGGAATCTCAGTAGTAATGGAGGGGCAGAGGAGATTCTGGACCGAGTGGAGGCTATCATTTTTCAAAGAGGGAAGTTACTCCATTTTCTATGCAAATGACAGAAATGCAAGAAGCTCTCACAAGTCAGAGAGGCAATCGACGGCTATCAGGTTGGGACAATATTTGTCAGCTACCAGATAAGCAAACGCTGTCTCTCTCTCCCTATATATTTTACTTATACCACAGAAATGGACGTCAAAAGGTAAGGGAATAATATCTGTTTCTCTTAATTTAATTTTTTTCTTTGAGAAAATGCATTTGTCAAGCTGCCTTTTCTGTTCCATTCCCCATCTCCCTCTCCCCTCTACCCGGGGAGGGGAAGAGAAAGAAAAGGGTGGGGTGATGAAGAAGGAGACACTGGAAGAAATCAGGGGTGGTGGAAATCTGTTGAAGTGACAATTTCCCCGAAAAAGTGTAGCGTAAAGGTGAGAAGGAGAGAGGAAGGGGAGAGAAAGGAGAATGGAAAAAAGGTAAAGAAAGAAATTGAGAGGAGGAAAGAAAGAAAGAGAGAAGGAAAATAGAAAAATGTAAGAAAGCAAGAAAGAAAGAGAGCGAGAAGGAAACAGGGGAGGAAAATAAGAAAGGAAATAAGAAGGTGAAAGAAAAATAAAATAACGGAATAAGAAGGAAAAATAAAGCCTGTAAGGTCACCTGGAGATAGTAGACTTGGAATGAAGGATTTTGCAGTAGCTCGGTGACGGAGGCTTTTAGAGACTGCCTTTAAAAAAATACCAAACCCGTTGTGGGTAGTTGTCGTGTTTTATTTTTTCCCCCCTCGCAGAATCTCTTGCCAGTTTGCCTGTCTTCAGGCGAGCCCAGTAATTTGGCGAAGTTTGTGTGGAAGCCAGTTGGGTTTTGCGTTGCTCTCCAGGGTCATTATGATGTGGGTGGTTTCTTCGGAGAGGGCAGTTCGCGGCAGTCCTCGGAAATAAGGTTCTGGAAATTAGTTTAAAAAAAAAAAAGGGGGGGGGAACAAAAAAAAGAAAAGAGAGAAAAAAAAAAAAAAGATAATAAGAATGAAGCCAACCCAGAGCGCAGCGCTCTCATTGTATTTTTTTTTTTCCCCCTCCCGAAACTCCCAAATGAAGCTGACGTTGCGGTGCCATAAACCTCCTTGTATTTAATTGCGTTCTGCAGTGTTAACGGGGCTTTACGGCTTTCCCGGCCGGAATCCCGGCGTGGGTGCCAGCCCCGCCGTGTGCCGCTGCTTCCACCCCGGGCTCCGTGCAAAGCTCCCTCCCCGCTTCCCTAACGCTTGCCTTCGGGTTCAGGAAAATATTTGTCCGGAGACTCCCGTCATTTTAAATGTCGGGGTTTTTTCCAAGATTTCCAGGGGGGAGGGGTTGAAATATAGTACTAATTGCTACTGTTACGAGGTGGTTTTTAAATAAGATAATGTAAGAGCCTGTGTATGCGAAGCGAGATTGAGTAAGAAGAGATTCATTACTTAAGCATAAACCATTTTATGACGTGACGATTTATCTCGCCTAAACCGACTGTGCCTGAATATTGTGTGGACAAGAGTAAATGATCGCAAGCGGTGGAAATAATAAACAGAAAGTCATTTTTAAAAGCTATTTCTTCCCGAACCTGTTACATTTTTCATAAATCACGGGGAAAAAAAACCCTAATGCCGGTTCAAACGCCTGTTCTCCCTTTTCCCTAAGTCTCTCCGCGCTCGGTTGGTTGGGTTTTTTTGCTCTTTGTAAGAAAAAAAAAATATAAAAAATAATTTAATTTAGAAACCTTGCTCCAAAACGCTTTTACGCCGATTCTTCCCCATCCTGCGTGGGCAACCACTTGTGGAAAGCACGCACCTCGGTGCGGGCAGGTCTTTTTAACCATTTCAGCCCGGTCCGGCGTGGGATGAGCGGGGAAGCTCCCCGCACCCCCGGGGGCGGAGGGGGGGGGGGTCCGCGCTGCTCCCGGCGGGGCTCCGCTCCCGGCACCTTCCCTCGCTTATTTATTTCAGAAATAAAGCCGAGCGGCCCCGGGTGCGGGCAGCCCCCGCCGCCCGGCCCCGGTGCGGCCCCGGGCTCGCCCATTCCCCGCCGTCTGCTGCCATCTACCGTCGGCGGCGGCGGGCGGCGGCTCCCGGGGGGCTCCCCGCTGCCGGTGCCCCGGCGGGGGGGCCCTGCCCCGGCCGCCCTCCCCGCTCCCCGGCCGGACCGCAGCCCCCCCGGCTCCGCTTCGCCCCTGCGGCCTGCTGCCCTGCCGTGCGCTGCGGGCGGCGGATGTGCTTTTAGCTATACGCCTAGCCCTAAAGCGACTGAATATACACCTATAGGGTGCTTTCGCACATATGTGTGCCCTCACATGGGAGCTACGGACGTGCCATGTGCGCGTGCTGACCTATACATCCCGCAGCCTACGCCGCTCCGCTGCACCTCCGTTCCGCGCCACGGGCGTGCAAAACCTATAGGCGCAGCCCCGCGTAAAGGCTGGCATCTCTGTCTGTAGGCGGGGGGGGGGGTGAAAGGTGGCCGGGGGGCTGCTGAGCGCGAACACGAGCGGAGACGTTGGAGGACGCAATGCAGTAATGACGTGCGAGGCGAGGGGGGTTCGGCTCGTCCTGAGGGGCAGAGGAGCCTGCGGGGGTTTCTCGCTTGGCGTGGGCACCTCGGAGGGGGCTGGAGAAGCTACGTCCAGTCGTGTGCACAGAGCTGAGGTGGTTGCTGGGGAAGGAGCGGGGAGTAAAGGCAGACGACGAATCACTTTTAAGTTACTGTAGGCTTTGAAGGGACAATGCGTGTCTGTTATTTTAAAAGGTTTCTCTCCCTCCCTCCCTCCCTCTCGCTTTCCCCTCTCGTTTTCTCCTTCGACCACGCAGTTTCCTGGCAACTGTTTACGTCTGGGCTAGGGACATTTTCTCGAAGAAAGTGAGATGCCCAGGGACTATGTTCAAAAAAAATAAAGGGAGGGGAGAAAAAAAAAAAAGTTTCTCTCTTTTGACCAGCAACAGCCGTGATTAACTTGTTCCGTGCTGTAATTCCCAACACCCCCAGCGCTCGCTTTCCGCATTTCGTGATCCGTCTCGCCTTTCCCTCGCCTTCTCCCTGCTTTCCCAATATTATTTGACCAGCAGCCCTCCTCTCCCCTTCCCAGGGCTTGCTTTCGCGGAAATACCTCGGTCTGGACGCATTTGGACTCCCCCCGTGTCCCTCTCCCCCTCTGCCCTCCCCTCCTCCCCCCTCCCCCCTTTTTTTGTTAATAATTAGCTGCACTCTTTAATGGAACAATGGTAGATTATTATTGCTTCTTTTCAAAGATCCCATTAACAAGGTTATTATGCACTGCACGGGAAGTCAGGTAAATTAAACTTAAATGGCTGGAAATTAAGTTTCAGGCGGTTATGCGGGGAGAGCGGGTATTTTTTTCCACCTTCGGGGAGGGCTGTGTTCAGCTCCCCAGCCCCCCAGGACCCCAGCACCCCAGCACCCCAGCCCCCCAGCCCCCCAGCACCCCAACCCCGCAGCCCGGCGGGGCTCTGCCGGGGCTTTTTCCCGCTGTGCTGGTGGGGCTGCAGGAGAGCCCAGGGCAGGCTGCTCTGCTGCCAATGGCTCTCTGTGTCTGACTCCAGGAACAAGGGGTTATTTCAAGTGTTTTCGTGGTGTTGGCTTGACTTTATGGCTGCAATAAGTCCCTCGGTAGGGAAACCCCCGCTGTGTTCTCACTTCAGAAGGATCGGGAATTCCAGCTCCGCATGAAAAAAAGAGAGTTTCATTTTTTATTGGAACCAACTGCACTGAACTTTCTACCAAGTTCTTAGCGGGTTTAGCTTTCACACAAGCAATGCTCTGTTCTGTTTGCCTTTCGAAATATTTGGGTGTTGTTTTAATCCCCTCATCTATCTGCCTGGCTCTGCTTGGTGGGCTTGGCGTTTGCTGGCCAGAAAAGCAAAGCGACAAAAAGTGGGACTTTCCTGGGCAGGGAGCTGGGGTTGTACATACTGTAAATACTTCTCTTTATCTGTATTTATCCCCTGCCAGCTGAGTGATGTCTGTCAGGAGGGGAAAGCCGGCTTCCCGGCGCAGCGAAATGGCTTTATCGCCTCCTCCTTCGCCTGGGTTTGAGGAGCCGAGGCCAAAGCCCGGGGGCAGATGTGCCCAGCGGTGCCCTGCGGCCGGGGCCGCCGGAGGGGCTGCTGGACGAGCTCGCTCCTGCGGCCGCCGTGGCTCCGTGCCTGCCTCCCTCCCGGCCGGGCTGCGGCTGGCGGCGTCCAAAGAAAACGTATTCGCAAAATCGGGCTCGGATTTACCTTCGGACTTCAGCGGGGCGAGCCTCTGTTAAACAGCTACGCTAATAAGGCACCGTTCTAATTTTTTTTTTTTTTTTATAATTTAATTTTTGTTTCTAAAGCCGATGAAGTGGGAATGGAAACCACCTCTGTGCTAAACGTTCGGTTCTCTGAGATTTAGTGCGGTTTAAGACCTCTGCTCGTATTTACATGTATTATAGGTGGCAAATCAATTAGACCGCGGGCCTGACCCTGCGGAAGATGAAAACTATGACAGGCGTTGGGGGTTTTTTTCACCTTGGGAACCAAGTTTTCTTCTTTTCTTTTCCTCCCCCGAATAACCAGCTATAGGGGCATCCTCCTACGAGGCGAGAGGTATTATTTCTTATCTATAGCGCGTCTAAGGTGTCAGCAATAAGCAATTAGCAAGCGGCCAGCTTCGATTAGTGCATTTTTATTCTCTTTTAAAATGTCGACTGTCAAACTGCGCAAAAAGCCTGGTTTAGCCACGAAGGTGCTAGGCTGAGCGGCATTTTACCCCGGCAAAACTTGGGGGAGGGGGATTTTTTTTTTTTTCCCCAAACAATTTCCAGGGATTTATTTGCAGAGCAATCACGAGAAGTGAGAGAAAGCATTAGAGCAAACATTTTCAGCAGAGGTACTCACGCATCGAATTATCAGGACATCCCATTTCTTAGCCCAAAATCTGCCTGCGGAGCTGATCATGCCAGATAAGCGCTGGGTTTGCAGAGCAACAAATATTGTGTAACTCTAATCAACTGGGTGAGCTGGTCGTTCCTGCAAAGCAGTTAACTTCAGGCTCTCATCCCATCCCGGTTTGGGTTTGGGTTTTTTTTTCTTCTCTAATCACCGTTCCCTTTCAATCTCACTTTTTTTTTTTTTTTTTTTTTTTTTTTATCCTTGCATACCCATAAAGCAGATCTACGTAAGTTTGGGTCCATTCCATACACAAAGGGAAACTCTGCAAGAACAAATATAAGAGATATCAGTCAGAGAGGGGGTGGAGGATGGAAAACTACTTCCTTTGCATGTTATTTCCTTGAATTATAAGGATTACGTTTCAGTCGAAATGTTCATTGCAGCCGTGGCATGAAACAATCTTGGCTTTGCTGCTGTAAACATGATGTTTAAAATAAATTAGCTCGTAATAAGATACCGGTTTCGTAGATACTTAAAGCTCCGTCAGAGAGAGCCGCATTGGCAGCGCTACAGTCACCATGTAATATATGTAATTCTAGATTTGTAGCACACACATTCACAGACTCAAGAAGAGGGGAGTGTGTATTATAAGGCGTGTCGTTTCACTGCATATAAGACCCGACAGACAGATGGCTACAAATTCGGACAGGAAACAAATCCTTGATAAAACGCGAATGATCGGGGGGACAGTCCTGGGTTTAATTTAGTTGTGGTTTGATTTTTTTTTTTTTTTCCCTGTGAGATCGCTCTGATTTTCCCATTGGAAAAAAAGGGAAGGCGGCGGTCAGAGATCCAACTCTACCTTGAGCAAGCCGGGATCTGAGGGGGGATGCACCAGGTAGAGCAGAGCACATCCCTGGCGAGGAAACCCGGGCAAAGCCGAGAGGCAAAGCCCAGAGCAAAGTGCAGCTTTGAGGGTGACCGGGAATTGCTCGAGACTTTCGGAATTATCCCTTCCAGCCTTTTAACTCTGCAAAAATAGGTATTTTGCAGTGGGGACTGGCTCAAAGCGGGGGATGCAAAGCGGCGGGGTCTCCGCGCCCCTCCCGGGCAGCAGCCCCAGCACACCGCCGGCTTTCCTCTCCTAAAAAAAGGGGAAAAATCTCGATCGGTAACAATCAATAAACTCAGCTTTGGACCGTAACCCAAGGCTTCCTTTTAGCCATAAAAGGTCGGGCATAGATTTGGTATTAACAAAAAAACGCAAGAGGGCACAATGCGGTACCGGCCTCCGGAGGAGATCGGGATTTAGCAAGGGTTATAAAGGAAATACTTCGATTTTCCATTTATCTCCCGAATACGAAGCTTTTGCAGAGGGGAAAGAAAAAAAAAAAAAAAAAAGGAAAAAGATGCGATCTGTGAACAGCGAAGGTTTGGTTCAAGCGAGCGCAGCTTCTCTGAACAGGGAATGCTAATCTATGGTAATTAGATAATCATGAACCGAAATAAGTTGTCAAAACCGATTTCTTCTCCTATAGCAAACCTAAGTTAACCAACCCGGCGGGATCTCCTCTTGCAAAGTTCACACACAGACACACACCAAACTTTTTTTTTTTTTTCCCCTTTTTGTTTTGTCTTCTTTAACTGCAGTAAAGTACCCGGCCATTTCAGGACGATTTACAAACACCAGGGCTTAAAGTTTTCCGAATGCGAATAATTAACTCCCCCCCCCCCCCTCCCCTTACAGCCGGCGTTTGTGTACGTTAGCTGTGTGTAACTACACATCGGCGCGCAGGCGGCCGGCCGCGCAGCCGGGCTCTCGCACACCCCCGCGCCGGGCGCCGGGGGCGGGGGGGCCGCCGTTATTTATTTATGAAGCTCCGAGCGCGCCGGGAATGTTTCTTTCGGCAGATATTATATATTTGGTTAAGGGGGTGCATTTCTGTTGTTTAAAAGGGAAGGAAAAGGGGGTGGATGGTTTGTTCTTGGGGTCCCTGGTGCAATCTCAGCTCCTCATGGGTGCTATTTTGCAACCTCAGGCGCCTGCTATTGGTCAGCCCATGATCAGATGGTTGTATTTCCTTGTGTCCCTCGCTGGCACCACGCCATCTCCCTTCAGCTAAAACCCAATCTCCGATATACTACTAATAGCTAAACCACTTGGACTATAAAACACAACAAATCATAAAGCCGGGAAAGGACGGCAGGCTCCTTCCAATGAGTTCTTATTTTGTCAACTCGACCTTCCCGGTGAGTCTGGCGGCGGGGCAGGAGCCCTTCCTGGGACAGATCCCGCTATATCCCTCGGGCTATGCGGATCCTTTGAGGCACTACCCCACCACCTATGGAGCCACGGGCGTCCAGGAGAAGGGCTATACCTCCTCTCCTTACTACCAGCAAAGCAACGGAGCCTACAGCCGCAGCTCCGCCTGTGACTATGGGGCCGGCGGGTTTTTCAGGGAGAAGGACCCTGCCTGCGGCCCCCCCAGCCTGGACGAGGTGCCCTTCGCCCCCGAGCCGCGCAAGTCGGACTGCGCGCAGAGCAAAACTGTGTTCGGAGAGAGCGAGGAGCACAAGTGTTCCGCCCCGGTTTACCCCTGGATGCAGCGGATGAACTCTTGCAATAGTGAGTTTACTCTTTTACAGAAATAAATACATCAATCTCCTCCCCCCCTTTCTTATTTGTTACCGCCAGAGAGAGAGAGCGAGCGAGCGAGGGAAGCAGGGATAAGGTTCACTTTAGAGCCCAAACTTCCAGCGGGGAAGTTGGGCGACACGAGAGGCTCCAACTTGCTCCTGACACGCACCAAAACTTCACGCCGCTGAAGTATTTTCTCCCAGCACCCCCCCAGCTAAAAAGTTTGCCCCGCATCTAAACCCCAATACAGTATTTCTCCATCCCCCCCCCCCTTTTTTTTTTTTTTTTTTTGCACATTCCAGTTTGCGTGTCACTCAGCTACACCGATTTGTCTCTGTCTTTCCCCCACACGCACAGGGAGATATCTTTTCTAAATCAGATCTGGATGACTTTACACACGCACGGACCCGCACCCCCACGCAGCTCCCTCTCTCGCTGGCTACCCGCTCTGGAGTTAAATAATATAAAAGCGTTTAAATATTTGAAAGGAGAGGGCTACATTTTTAATGAAACTCGCACATAATGAAAAGTCTGCCCGGGGAGAATTTTTTTCCCCCCGGTGATATATGACTTCTTTAAGTGCTGTTTCCTCAATCAGGAAAAAAAAAAGGGGGGGGGGGGAGAAAAATAATAGAGGCTCACCACCCTCCTTCCCATGTTTAGATGCATTTGTTGCCTTTTAAGTTCCAAATTGATGTCCATTAGCGCAGGGACATAAAGTGTTGTGTCCTCTTTAATGTAGAGTTTGGGCAGATCGATTCACTTCATTATTGCTTAAATGCTCAGATCTATTACAGTTGCCGGTAGTGTGGAAAATAGCGAGGGCGGGCGGGGGGGAGAACACCTTGCGATTTTTCATCCCGGAATAAGATAGATCTCGCCCTGTCTCCCCAGCCCTGCCTGCAGTCTGGCAAGTTCAGCATTAACCCTTCTGCCCTGCTGCCTGCAGCGCGGCTGCGGATCCTCCGCGGGTGCGGCCCGGCGGCGGAGCCCCCCTGCGCGCACGGAGGGGCTCCACCGCCCCCGGGCTGATTTGGGGGTCGGCCAAAGCCTGCGGAGGGCAGGGGAGCGGGCACGCACCCCTCCGCACGCAGCCGCGGTGCGGGGCGTAGCATCCCCGCGGATTATCCAGCATCTCCGCGGCTCCACTAAACCTCAGGGCTTTCCCCTCTTTTTCCTCCCTTCTCTTTTTTTTCCCCCCTTTTTTTCCCCATTTCCCCCCCTTCCCCCCCCCCCCTATTTTTTTCCTATTTTTTTCCTATTTTTTCCCTATTTTTTTTTGCGGGTGTCACAGGTTCCTCCTTCGGGCCCAGCGGCCGCAGAGGCCGCCAGACCTACACCCGCTACCAGACGCTGGAGCTGGAGAAGGAATTTCACTTCAACCGCTACCTGACCCGGCGCCGGCGGATCGAGATCGCCCATTCCCTCTGCCTGACGGAGCGGCAGATCAAAATCTGGTTCCAGAACCGCAGGATGAAGTGGAAAAAAGAGAATAAATTGCTCAACTCCTCGCAACTGAGCGCGGAGGAGGAGGAGGAGAAAACGGCGGAGTGAAAGTATTATTTAAAGCACACACAACAAAAAATAGAGAGGGAGTGAGTGAGTGTGTGTGAGAGCCGAGAGGATGAGGGGGGTGTGGGCTGGCTGCGAGGACAGGGAAAACCTGCACATTGGTGGGACAAGCCCTCTGCAGCGGCGGCAACAGCTAGAAAGTTTGGGCCACCAATGCCATGGACTCGTGTTCCCAGTGAGCTGTCGTGTCCAGAAAAAAAAAAAAAGAAAAAAAAAAAAAATCAGGCTTCTAGTTGCGTTTTTTAATTTTTTTTTCCCTTTCCTAGACCTCCCTCCCCTCCCACTCCACCCCCCGAAATGAAATAATAATAATAATAAAAAAGTGAAGAGAGAGAGAGAAGGAGGAAAAGAAAGGGAAAGAGAAAAGACAAAAAAAAAAAGGACTCCTACCCGTGTTTCTACCCTTGGTGTCACTGTTAGTAATCTGCTAACTCTTGTATTTAATGGAAGTGCTGCAATATATGTCATTTGGGGTGTTTATTGTCTTAATTTTGTAAAAATGTTTCATGCACGGTTGACATAGGGTTTTTTGTTCATTTTTCTTTTTTTTTTTTTTTTTTTCTCCTTTGGTAAATTAATCAAGCCCTGGGGTCTTTGTAATTAGTTTTTTGGGTTTTGTTTTGTTTTGTTTTGTTTTTTAAAAGGAAAATCTACTGAAAGAACGAGTACTACCTAAAAGGATGCAAAAGCAACACCACCACCAGAAAAAAAGTTATATTTTATTAATTTTTGTACGTGTTGTGTTTGAAGTCTGTCTTAGGTATGAACATGGAATTCTCTAATAAAAACAAAGTCTTCGAGCTCACGCACACCACCCTGTCATTATTATTATTATTATTATCTTTCCCTTTTCCAGGGGAACTTGCCATTCTTAAGGAGCAGAGAGTTGTAAAGGAAGCCTTGCTTCTCTCTGTATGACACTGTCTCCTAATCTGCAAGGACAAGCAGCTCCGAGCCCGCGGAAGTTACAGTGGAGAGATAAATCTGGTTTTCCCTCTTTTTGTCTAATCTGAAATGGAAGACCTTTCACCAATAGTATTTCCTCGCTGACATTCTGCTTTAGTATCGCTCTTTTTTTTATTGTTACAGTACAAAGAGTTATGACGAAACGCTCTCCATATACATAATAAATCAAGGAAACAGGCAAAAATATGCTCTCATTTATCTACCAAAGATACCTAACATTTGCCTAGCATCTTTCAAACATCTGGTCCCCTACTTCATATCCCCAAATCAAAGTGAAGTGTATTGCAAAAAAGTCCAGATTTCAAGGGAATTTGCCCTGCGAAACGAGGAGCTTCTCAGCTCCGGGAATAGAGCCTCCGTTTCAGGGGGGGGAAAGAAGTGGAAAAAAATCTAAACTAAGTCTGCTGAGCTCTTTTAAAAGAGTAGATTTTTATTTTCGCTTGAAAGCGTTTTCAATGGCTCCTTTCGAGAGGCTGGCTTTGCTCGGGATGGGATGGGGAAGGTTTCTGCTCCGTACCAAAGAGGAATCTCGTGCATGCAAATAGCAAACTTTTCCTGGGTTTGGGAATTAAACGAAAGGAAGTGCTTTTTCTGCTGGGGATTTAGGACTGGAAGCAGGCGACCAGCCCAGCCTATTTCGGATACCGTTTTCTGCTGCTTCTCAGGGGGAAAACGCGGTGTAACAGTATCTCCTGCCTCCGTCCCCTTTCCCCTCTACCCACAAGGAATACCTATGTATGAATGCATTCCCCCATGCCACAAGCTGGTTTAATGTCAGTCACTTTTAAAATCAATTCATGCAGAAGCTTCACAGCTGTAGGACATTTACTATTATTGCCACGCTTTTCATTGCCCGTAATTATTATAATTATATGTCACTTTCAATATGGCGCATAATTTCCAATGAGTTGCAGACAAGCATATGAAATTCCTAAACTGCCTTGGAAAGAAAAAAAAAAAAGAGAGAGAAAAGAGAAGAAGAAGAGGAAAAAAAAAAAGAAAGTAATGCTTAACAAAGCACAGCTCTTTCACGACGTTTTTACCACTTTCAGAGTGCTTTTGCTCCCCAATATTCCTTGCAGGTTAGCAAATGGAAAGGAAAAACAACGTAGCACAATGCTGTGTTCAAAGAGGACGTGAAACGCTCAGGAACAAGAACATCCTAAAACCAACGTTGGCAACCGGTTCCACCGCCTGGACTTTCCTTCTTTGCTTTTATTTCTCTCCCCCACCCCCCCCCCCTTTTTTTTTTTTCTCCCTCCCCCCTCCAGAATTAAGGTGCGAGCGCAGCGCTCCGCGCTCAGCGGGCGGCCGAGCTTCACTTTTCGGACAATAACACGCGAAATAACCGCGAGCAGCCCCGCTCCCCCCGGCAGCCTCGCCTCGGCCCCCCCCTTCAGACATTAAGCGAGAAGACCGCCCGGCCTCCCGGCGACCCGGCACCTCATCCCTCGCCGCCTCTCCGACTGCCCCGCCGCCCTTAGAAAGGAAGAAATTAAGAGTTTAATAACGCAAAGGAGCCGGGCGAGGGGACCCACGCGGGGAGCGCGGACGCGCGAGCCGCCGCAGGGTCCCCGTGTCCCCCCCCCCCTTTCCTCTCCGCCTTGGTTTTGGGGAAGGAAAAGGGCGATAAAGGGGGGGGGGGGGGTGCGGAGCGGCGGGGCCGGGTTTGGGGGTGCGGCCCCCCCCGCGCCCTGCGTGCCCCCGCGCGGCCGGCAGGTGGCGCGCTCCGCCAAGGTGGGGGGCGCCGCGCGCGCGGGGATTCGGGGCGCCGCGCGCCGACTTGGGCCTAAAACGGCTCCGCGATCGTCATTATTTGTAACCATAGAGCATGAATTACCTCTTGAGGTCATCAGTGAGAATTTACGACTGGTCAACAAAAGCACGTGATTCCCAAACGCACCCACACCCTCCCCCCATATTTGGCCGCATACATAGCAAAAACGAAGTACAGTGCATTGCTATAATTCATTAATACATCATAAATCGTCAAGCACAGGGTTATAACGACCACGAGCCACAAATCAAGCCCTCCAAAATAACCCAAATGAGCTCTTACTTTGTAAACTCGTTCTCAGGGCGCTACCCAAATGGCCCCGACTATCAGTTACTAAATTATGGGACCAGCAGTTCCATGAACGGTTCTTACAGAGATTCAAGCACCATGCATTCCAGCTCTTATGGCTACAACTACAATGGGATGGACCTTAGCATCAACCGCTCAGCCTCCTCTAGTCACTTTGGGGCTGTGGGGGAGAGCTCCCGCGGTTTCCCTTCTCCAGCTCAGGAGAGCAGGTTTAGACAGGCGTCTAGCTGCTCCTTATCTTCTCCCGACTCCCTTCCCTGCTCCAACAGCGAGAGCCATGGAGGCAAACCCGCCCCGTCCCCCTCCGACCAAGCTACTTCTGCCAGCACCACCAACACAAATTTCACAGAACTAGACGAGACCAGCGCGTCCTCGGGAGCCGACGAGGGCACTCCAATAAGCAGCAGCATCCCCCGAGCGCAGGCAGAGCCCATCGCAACCTCCACCGCAGCAACAGAAGGGCAGGCACCTCAGATATTCCCTTGGATGAGGAAACTTCACATTAGCCATGGTACAGCTACTTCTTTTTCCGTCGTTGTCGTTGTTGTTGTTTATTTTCGCGCCCCCCCCTCTCTTTTTCTCTTGTGTTTTTTCCCCCCCTTTTCCCTCCCCACCCCCCCCACCCCGCTCCCTTTTTTCCTCTCCTTCCCTTTATTCGGTGGAGGCGCTTTGATCAGAAACGCAGCTATTTATTGCTTTTGTATTTCTTGCTCTGATCGCTGCTCTAAAGCTGCCTCTGGCGCCTGGAGGGGGGGCGATTTTATTTTAGTTTCGCTATCCTTGCCGCGAAATGGGCGCTTATTTCAAGCTCTTAGCTCTACGTGGACGGTGGGAGAAGGCAATTTAAAAATTGGGGGAAGGGGTTGTTCCTGGGGGGGGGGGGGGGGAGAGGAGAGGAAAGGAAAGAATTGACCATTAAAATGGCATTATATGCACAGATGGGTCTCTCAGCCCTTTCCTACTCTTATTTTGCTGGGTGTAGTCTTGACAATCTGCTCTTGACAAAACCAAAATTGCGAGGAGAAACACGGGGAATAGCGACCCCCCCCCCCCCCCCGCCCCGCTTTTCTCCTGGAGAAAAGAAAGCAGCGTTAAACCAGATGCCCCTGCAAACAGAGCCAGAAACACCCGGGCAGAGGCGAAAAAGGGAGATTTCAAGATCTCGCTTCTCCAGTTAAATTATGAATATTGAGTCGCGAATGTCGGTTCTGGAGGGGCCAAGGGTGGGGGGTTTTACACGTGTCTGGGGGTGTGCGAGAAAGGGGGGGGGGGGCTGTTATTTGGGGAATAAGCAGCTTTCCTAGCTGCTCGAAGGCGGCGAATATTTTACCTCGGTATTAAAAAAAAAAAAAAAAAAAACCAAATAAAATAGCCTTAAGGATAACAAAAATGCTAGCAGAAAGCCAAAACCCCAACCCCGCTGTTGTCCGTGTTATTCAGACATGACTGGACCAGACGGTAAGAGGGCGAGGACAGCGTACACTCGCTACCAGACCCTGGAGTTGGAAAAGGAATTCCACTTCAATAGATATCTCACCCGCAGGAGGAGAATAGAGATCGCTCACGCTCTCTGCCTCTCCGAGCGCCAGATCAAAATCTGGTTCCAGAACAGGAGGATGAAATGGAAGAAGGATAATAAACTGAAAAGCATGAGCTTAGCCTCGGCGGGCAGCGCCTTTCAGCCATAAATTCTAGAGGAGGAATATCCAGGAAAGAAGAGGAGACGAGAAAGAAATACGTAAATAAATAAATAAAGCGCCGCAGATCTTAGTTTCGGAGTACTGTACAGTGAGGCACCTTCTTTTCGGCATGTGGTTGATATTCTAAAACAACGCGTATGGTACCGTTATCCCAGGACTGAGTTCATGTCGTGTTCTGTTGGGGGTTTTTTTCCTTTTTTTTTTTTTTTTTTTTTAATTAAATTTTATTTCCAGATGCTCCTCATGCTCTTGTTGTTCTTATAAATGTATGTGTCCGTGCTCTCTTGATGCTTTCTGGAAAGCTAGCATGTTTTATGTGAGCCCTTTAAATGTTATAACTTATTTATAAATTGAGAACAGATAAGATTGTTTATTTGTTGCTTTTTTTTCCCCCCCTTTCCTGAGTTTACTGCTTTTGGGTGAGTTCTTCTCTGCCTAAGCTAAAATCGGGGGTTCCTGCACTACAGTCGCAGAAAAAAAAAAAATCTAAAAAACCAAACAAAAATGTAAAAAAAAAAAAGGAAAAAAAAAAAAAAAAAAGAAAAAAAGAAAAGGCTCTTGTATCTTTCTGTCTTAAAATTGTCCAGTCTGTGTTTTAGTTCAAACTTCAGGCCAGGATTTCTAGTCCCAGGCTAATTCCGAGACGTACTCTTAGACGTGGGTAAACTTCACTATTAAAAAAAATGTATAAAATCGGACCAACGATAGAGTGCTCTAATGTTTGTAAATACTAGAAATATTTCTGATGTGACTAATAGACGGTTCGTAGTGGGCAGAGTGAATGCAATGTTATGTGTAAAAATGGCATCTGTCATGTCTAGCTGCCTGTTAGTACTTTGCCAATAAGCTTTTTGTATTTGTTTGTAGCTTTACTTGAAGTCAAATAAACGTTTCTCCTATTCACAACGGCTCCCAGTCGCGCTTTATCCGCAGCCTCCGGGACTCGCAGCACACGCTAAAGCCGGAGAGGGGCTGGCATGGGGCTGAGCCGGGCTGGGCGCTCTCGGCAGAGCTGCAGCCTCCCCTGGGCAGCTCCTCGGCAGCTCGGGAACACCAACTATTCCCAGCAAATCCCCCTCGACAACTCTTCCCAGCAAATCCCCCTCTGGCACCGCACGGGACCCGAGCGCGACCCTCCGCACCGCCCCGCTCGCGTCTCCCCCGAACCAGCGCAGCCCCCCGTAGCAGATAAAACCGGTTTCAAGCCCTTCGCGTCGCAATAAGACGGTATAAACGCTGCCCCGGCGGGTTTACGTGCACTTCAGGAATGGTCAGATACAGCCATCCGCACGCACGATTTAAAAGCGAGAGGTATTTATCGCCGCATCTATGTCCACGTAAAACTGGGTGCTAGAGAACTACAGCTCCGGTGTGTTTGTCGAGATATATTTATTTTATATATAGATATACAACATGTATATACACAAGACATTTCCGTGCTAGGCTGTACTCTCTCCGCTGCCTCTCCTCCTCGGTTTCTGGCGCTTACTGCTCTCACCCCCTGCTCCCTGGCTCAACATGTAAATACCAGCTCACAGCTCTGCAACTACTGACACTCGCTACCCCGAGCCACTTCGGCTGCAGACAATTTAACATCATCAAAGATGGCAAATGTTGCCATTTCGCTACCTAGGGAATCTAACAAGGCACGAGATACTCCGCTTTAAAGTCGCTCGGTTTGGCAAAGCGCCACTGACATCTCTACAATACAGCTTAGGCTTTTTGTTCGTAGCAAGTAAAGTTGGAGCTTAAAACTTACCAAACTTAATCTCCCACTGTTTAGGTACTTCTTAAGTGATTTTGAGAGGGATGTGAAGTGGACTGTCAGATCCCAAACCATTTGCTCGCCTTCCCTTGATTTTTTTTTTTCCTTTTTTTTTTTTTTTTTTTTTTTTACCAATAGCAAACTATACCAAAAGTGGGTATGACATTTAGATGTCAAATGGATAGGGTTTTATCTAGAAGTTAGATCGTAAAAATCGCCCAGACCTCAGACAGATACCCCTCACTGGCTCTCAAAAGTCACGTGAGGTCCATAAAGTTAGTTTTATGGTTTTGGGGAGTTGACAATGTACAATATATTTCACATTCTCTAGAATGTTAAGTGACACTTTAACTGCTTGGTTTGGCTTGTAAGGGGCAGCAATGGGTGAGCACTTTTCCAGATGAGATAAACGTTGCAATTGCAGGGAACATGTTTTGCGGGTCCAGTTTTCAGTCCAGGGAGCCAATAGACTGGAGTCCTGAAAGTAAGTTCTTCTGAAATATTATCTGCTTAAACTATTTTAAAGGGTTGATATGGCTAAAGGCTGAGCGGGGAGGAAAGAGGGTCTGTCTCTCTTTCAGAGCTTTATTTCTCACTTTTAGAAGGTCCTAATTCTTACCCTCCCGAGAGCTGGAATTGCATTACATTTCCATCACAGCTTCGAGGCCCGCAAGTAAACTTTGTGGAAGCGGGGGAAATAGAAAAAGCTGTAAAGATTCATTACCGTCGCAAGGCAAACTCCATCCTGTCTCTGCCGGGGGACAGCTGTACTTCAGACAAAGTTTGGTTTTGTCCTTCGCCAAGTAACAGGGCGATCGCTCGCTTGCTGGGGGTGATTCGGGGTGGTTTGTGCTGCTCGCAAGTAG
This sequence comes from Platalea leucorodia, assembly GCF_965183815.1. NCBI lineage: Eukaryota > Metazoa > Chordata > Aves > Pelecaniformes > Threskiornithidae > Platalea > Platalea leucorodia. Next base: position 4,736,390 of record NC_138844.1, read on the forward strand.
CCACAAATCTGGCCCCTGCCTTTGCATTTCAATTAGCTGTTTTCTCTCCGTGCTCTTCAGGTTGTTAACACCTTCCGATTTTACTTATTTTCACCTGCTTACCAAAGAAACGTGTGGACTTTTTTTTTTTTTTTTCCCCCTTTTCGGCCTGTGTAGGGACCGTTTTTTTTTCCACCCAGGGCTTTTTTTTCTTCCCCCCCCCCCCTTTATTTTTTTTCCTTTTGGGTTTAGTGTTTTTTTTCCCAATAATACGACCGAGTGTCCTCCTATTTCCGTAGTTCGTTTCTGCCATATGGAGACACTGAATGACCGCTGTTATGTCTCCAGCCTGTCTTGAAGTGCTACAGAAAAATAATCAGAGGGGCTGCAGTTCGCATACGGACCCTCCAAACCGATATCTCACAGATTTCCTTCTCCCCCTCTACGGGTGCCATCGGGCTGGCAAAGGCAGGCAGCAGCCTTTTTCTTTGGGAAAATAAACAAGTGTGCGGGGCCGGGGAGCGGAGGCGGCCGGGGCCGGGGCGGGGGCTGCGGCGGGGGCTGCGGGCCCGGCTGCGGGCTGGGGTGGGCAGGTGGCCCCGGCCGGGGGCTCCGGCTCCGCGCCCGCGCAGAAAGCGCAAAAAAGAGCAAAATGGAGCAAAACAGAGCAAAATAGGGGGGGGGGGGGGGAACCCTGGAGAGGTTGCTTTTTTTGGAAAGCCAAGTGGCCACATCTGCAGCAGAGGTGGGGGGGACACTTGGTCCACACCTGAAGCAACTCACATCTATTCCCCCCCCCTCGCTCCTTAAAAAATTTAAAAAAAAAAAAAAAAAGTTCAAAGCGGACGTACTGGGGGGTGGGGGGGTTTCTAGAATTTGGAGCAGTCACACGCTTCTTTTTTCCCCCCCTCCTTTTTACGGTAAGACAACATTTGGTGGACACATGTCCGTCTCTTTTACACAAAGCAGAATGTCCCCCTTTAGCACACTTTGGAGATTGCTTTTCCTTCCTTGGGCTGTTTTTCCTGTCCTGCTCCATGTGTCTCCTAATATCTTTGCTATCATCATTTGAACTCCTGGCTTCTCCCTGAGCAGTCAGAGGGTGGCCGGTGCAATCCTGAAAAACCTCTGCTCTGAAAACCTGTAAACACAGACGCAAAAGCTGGAAATTCAAGGAAGGGAAGCAGGGTGCAGGGAGCCTTTCCTATTCAGCAGACTGGTTTTGTGCCGAACAGCCTCCCCCTAATCTCTGAGCAAGCTGGACGCCTGCTTTTCAGTTGATAATAAAGATATTTTACGGGATCCTAAAGGGCTTCGATGGCACGGTCTTTAAAGGAGCATTTAGCCGCAGGAACACGCCAGGCTGCCGAGGGTTTGTCTACACGGGGTTAGAAACGCTGGGAGGGAGAGGGGAGGTGGGGAGAGGTGTGGGGCCGTGGGGGTTAGACCAAGCGGTGGCCTGCTGGTTCATACCCTTCTGATCCGTACCGGCGACTAGAAAGAATTTCTACTGATTCAAATGATTCAAGCGATTTAGGCAAGAAAAGTGACGTCCCTTCGCCTTAATGTATGTTTGAAAATGTAACCGTACGGTCGATGCACGCATGTACCCACAAACACCGTCTTTCCACAATATATTCATCCATCCATCCATCCATAGATCCATCCATCCATCCACCTCTTCCCCATTCATCATCTGCATCGCTGTCCGATCCCCACTCAAAGATATTCCTTTTTTATCTATAGTCCCAGGCCAACTTTCCTTTCAAATTCACTCTGATCGCAGGAGGCACAAGGTGGTTTTTCTTCCTGAAGTACCACCATTTCTAATCACTTGGTGTACGCAACGTGTTATTTCAAGGGGGAAAAAAAAAAAAGGCAGACCAAGCTAGCCAGGCCGGGGGGGTTTGCAATGCGGTTTAGGTCCAGGCCATTGCGGCGAGGAGGCGATGCCTGCGTGGGTGACAACAGGTAACAGCCCTGTGCCACCCCCTTGATTTCAGCATCCTCGGCACAGGGATGGCGCCGGGCCTGTGCCGCAGCAAAGGAGCAGGGACTGCATTTCATTGCTGGCACAATAATATCACCCCCCTCTCCTTCCCATCGCCCACAAGAAACCCATCCTCTCTGGCCATGACATCTGCTTTCTACCTGCAGCTTGTAGCATGGTTTGGGGGTTTGGTTTTATTTTGGTTTTTTGTTGTGGTTTTTTTTTTTTTTTTTTACAAGCTGGGTTTTGGGGCTTCTAGAGGTTCTTTTTTCCCTTTATGGTGTTAACCTCCAGCTTCCTGTGAGGCATAAGGAGGTATCACTGGCTACCATTTTACATCCTGGAAGGGGCCACAGGCTCAGCACAGGCTTCCCCCACCCCATCCTTTAAAGAAAAAAAAAAAAAATCTCCCTCTTGCTGGTGAAAAGGAAGTATAGGAGAGTAAACAGGAAAGCGGAGCTCTGACCGTGCAGGTAGGCGGGGATTTTCCTTTGCATTTTTCATCCTTTCTCTCACTTTAATGGCACACGTCAGACATGGGACAATTAGTTCTTCTGTAGCTGTGGAAGACAGAATAAATACGAAATGCTTTAATATCGCGTCTAAGACTGTGGAGAATCTCTAGGATGTGATTACTACTTAGGAAGGAAAATATCTTTTTTTTTAACCTGCAGTTGTGCAGACCTTTATGCCATGGCTCTGGGTACAGATGGGGAAAACCCTCCGATGTAAGGACTCTCCAAACCTGAGGCTGCTGACGGCCTGGTAGATGGGGTGCCCCAGAGGTCCAAAGTCTACCACAGCCCAGCGGAGCCTCCCCGTGAGCGCCTGGCTCACGGCATCTCTCGCTTACCAAAGATGGGTGCAGCCATCCCCACTTTTGCCCTTTTTTTGCCCCCCCGTCACGTCTCTTTAGCCTCTCCCCATCCCGAAAGGTTTCCTATTTCGTTTAGTAAATAGTACCTAAACCTCGCTGGCACTTTGAGGGGAGGAAAAACCGAACCCAAACGCAGTTATTTCTCACCCAAGACCCATCCCAGGCTCCACAGCTTGGAAAAGCCGAGCTGAGCATCTGTATTAATGACAGCCCCCCCCAGCTGCCTTTGGGGCATCTCCCCAGGGCCCTGGGCCAGGGCGGGCGTGGGACCCCCATGCCCAGGCTGCTGCCGAAGGGTGAAAAAGATGACATTTCACCCGTAAAATACTCATTTGGTTCCCAGGTTCGGTCAGTGATAATTTGGGGGGGGGGGATTGTTTTTGTGAGCAGCACAGAGCGGTTTGGGGAGCGCCTCAATGCAAATTGCAGCTCGATATTGCAATGCCGTTGTCAGGCCATCTTGAATGTCACGGCTTTATTTATTTTCATTGCTTTTTTAGCCTTTTTTTTTTTTTTAAGCGTTTGTGCATTTCAGACCTTCTTTGCTCACTGGGTACGGCGTAAGGCAAAATAAAATTTCCTTCCACCCAGGTTTTAAAAACTCGACCAAGAAAGCAGGCAAACCAAACTAAAAACAAAACCAAAACAAAGAAACCCCACCAAAAACAAACTTCGCCAAGGTAACCTAGTTGCAGATGTGTATGATGTCTTATTTTATTCAACAAAAAGTGATTAAAATCTGTTAAAGGATTTAATTAAGAGAATTAAATGAAAAGGAAGGGGCACAAATGAGTTGGAAAAAAGCAAAGCTATTCTAAACGATTAAATCGCCATTTTAACAGTATAATGGGGTTTGCATACTGAAAAGAGAAATCAGAGCTCATATCTCATCAATAATTCATAGGCAAGAGGGATCATTCCGAGGTCAGCAGACTTGTACAGCCCCGGCTCCTCTCTCGGGGAGCGGGCGAGCATCGTATCGCAACACAACACGGGCCCCGGGGCTGCCGGGGCACCTTTTTAAGGAAAACATAAGCTCCAGGGTGGGGTTTTTTTCTGTCTTTCTTTCTTTTTTTCCTCCTTCTTCCTTTTTTTTTTTTTTTTTTAATTTCCCCAGCCCCGCCGCCCGGGTGTGTCGGTGACGGGCAGGGAGGGAGGGGGAGGGCTGGGGAAGGGCTGGACGCGGTTCATATTGCTCCAATACTGACACACACCAACAATGTGGTAATTATGCTTTTGAGAAGCCAAAGGGATCTCCTTTTTTTTTTTTTTTCCCTTCCCCTTGGCCACAAAAATGAAGGTTGGGAGGCCGTGGGTCCTTATCTGCCTCGGGCTGGCGGCAGGGACCAGACATTGCACTGCTCGGGCTGCAATTCTTGTATTTCATTCTATTTAAAGGAAGAATCCGATTATTCGCCTATTTTTTTGCAGCAGTGCTGTAGATGACTCCATCTGCACCCCCCCCGCTCCCCAGCCCCTGCACCCCCCCCCCCAGCCGAATTTCAGGCTGAGAACCGGCTCGTTCTTTCCCCCAGCCCCAACCTCTTCCCTTTTTTTATTACACGTCCGACCTGAAGGGAAGGAGCTGACGGGATTATTTAAAATCCTCTTGATAAAGGTCTCTGCTCAATTAGGGAACTCGAAAAGGACTATTATGGGGTTTGGCTCCTCCTCTGGGGGTCCCTTTCCAGCCCTAGAATGGATTTAAGAATGAAATTTTCTTTCAGAGCGTGGCTGCTTCGGTGCCTGAGCTGATTTTTCCCATTCTTTCCTCTCCTAATATTAAATAAATGATATTTGGAAGGAGGTTGATAACTTAACTCGAGAGGTGTCCACCCTGCGTAGTTTTTCCGTGTTCTGTTACCCTAAATAGCTTTAAAAAGAAACTATTTTGACAGCGAGCGTTGAAAGAATAAGACTAGTACGAGGGTTTTTCTTTCCCCGTTGATTTATCTCTTTTTAACATGTGTATGTATGTGTATGTATATACACACGTATATATATTCCCTTCAAGTCAAAACAAATGAGAGCGCCGGGGTTTTTCGCGGAGGGCGTGCTCCGGGTGGCGAAGCGGGGCCCTGCGGGTGCGGGGAGGCTTCGCGCCGGGGGCGGGGGATTGGGGATGCAGCGGGGGGAAGGGGCGACCCCGGGCCGGGGGAGCCGGCGCAGCCGCCTGGGCTGTAACGTCCCCAAGCAGCCAGCAGAGCTCGCTTCAGACCAAGTTCACTGCCAGCAGGGACGGGCCGAGCCGGGCCGGGCTGGGCTGGAGCGGGACCGGCCGCCCCGCAGCCCCGCGTCCCCCCCCCGGGCTCCGGCTGCCCCCGGGCGGCCGCGGCGCTGCTCCTCGCCGGGCTCCGGGGCTCCAAAAAAACCGTGGTGACACCTCCCTCCTTATCCCCGAAAAGCCAAAAAAAAAAAAAAATCAGAGCAGGCTAATTGCCGCAGTCAACAACTCACCTAGGTGAAATCCCAAATAAAAGAGAAATAATGCAAAGCAGCTGTGCTTTAAGGCATTTTTGTTTCCTCCTGTTCTTTTAAATACAAAGCGGGGGGGGCAAAAGGAAAAAAAAGATGTCTAAGACAGCAATGGGTGAGCTGGAGAGAAACATCTCATGTTTGCGAAGCTCTGATTTTTGGTTCTTCCCTGGGAAAAAAAATCACGAAGAAATGTCCTTTCTTTTTTTCTTTCGTAAGTGAAAGAAATAAAATAGGGAAATCAGCGCCGCATTGGTTTCTGGAGACGTAGACGGTAACTGTGGTCTTGGGGGGCTTGTTAGTACAGCATTATAGCTCGAGGGGTCAAAAAGTTGAGGGTCAAAAGTTTACGCCGTGCGTGACTCCGTCCTGTGTAAAACCCTGACGGACGGGTGTCGGTGCGGAGAAAAGGGCGAGAGCGGGGCGGGAGGAAGGCTCCGCTCCGGGGCGGGGGCGAGGCGGGAGGAAGGCTCCGCTCCGGGGCGGGAGAAGATGCTGGCGAGGTGGGAGCGACCCTCGGCCGCGGGCGGAGCGGCAGGGACGGCAGCGAAAAGGGCTGCAGGGTTTGGGGCGGGATGGCGGCAGAAAATAAGGCAGATTGATTTGGGTCTCCCGTGAGGAAACGCCGAGCGACTTCTTAGTATTTTTCTAAGATAACCCCTGAAACGCTATTTGGAGTCGAATTAACAGAATATAGGGGGAAATTCATTTATTAAATCCAATTACGTGGAGGTCCCTCTAGGATATTAACGCGAGCAGTTAAAAAATAATTTTCATTCCAGCGTCAATTTTGTTTGGATAGGGTTTAAATTATACTAAAAAAAAAAAAAAAAAAAGTCTGCCAGGGTTGGTGAAAGCGCGTTCCGCATCCTTGCTCGGAGGCGCTTCCCAAGGCTGGGGGGGAGCCTGGCTCCCGCCTCCCCCCGCCGCAGCCCCAGCGCCGACCCGCCTGGAGCGCGGACTCGGTGCGGGGGCAAACCCCCAGCCCCCCAAAATCAAAGAATCGCCCGAAATAACGCCCGTGATTCACTGTTCGCCTTTCTACCTTAATCGCCGGGCAGCTCGAATAGTGATGTACAGGCAAACTCAACGGACTGATGGCTTTAAAGATTCCTATATATGCATTTAAAGGCGCTTTAAGTGCCCGTTTCGCCGCTCGGTCCGGTTAAAGGAGCTGGTTTTGTTGTGCAGCACGCTTTCCGCCGGAATTTGAATGAAATGTTTTCTATTTCTTGCTTGAAATGTGACTCCACTCTGGTCATTGCAACAGTTTAATGAACTGATATAATAAATATTTCCCTTGGCATTTCAAAGTTATTTCTACACTGCCAGACTTTGAACCCTCCAAACTCTAAATATTATTTGCACTGGGACTGGGGAAGATCTTTTCAATGGCTTCTTAAGCAAACAGTCGTAGCAAGGCAAACTCTTCTGGAGGAAAAAAAAAAAAAAAAAAAAAAGCCCTGCAAATTTGCTTTTTTTTTCCTCCCTCGGCTTTTAAATATTTTCAGTGACTAAATACTTATAACAAGGGTCATTTTTCTTGGAAGAGAAAGAGAGAATATTAGAGCCCTGGGAAAGGCATTCTGGAAAATCCATTTGCTTTCCCGATGCGGATATATTCGTGGGGTAGGTGAAATTCAAGAGAACGTAAAGCGTTTTGTTTCGCGTGATAAGGCTCGGGTTTAATTAATTGCCATGAATTTGCTTGGTATTTATAAAATATCACTATATAAGGGCTACCGTTTAGTTGTAACTTGGGTGATCCATCTCTTCGCCCTTGTAATTACTATACTTATCTCTCCAGAACAGTCATTTCTACTCCAGGTTTATAGAACAGGTAATGGATAATAAAGGCCATTTGTTTTCGGGGTATTAAAACAAGCAGGTATAATTTCACGGCAATAAAAAAGAAAAAAACCCGCGGCAGCCCCTCCCAGCTTTCCTTGGGATGTTCGCTCCTACACCAGAGCGCTTAACTTCCAACTTCGGGACGCGGGGCTGCGAGCCGGTGGGAAGCGGGTTCGTTTGGGGAGGTGGAAGGCGGAGAGGAGGGAGGGGAGAGGGAGGAAATTAGAGGTACCATTTGCAAGGATATTTCTAATTTATCTCCCTCGCCCGGGACGGGCTCGGCGCGGCCCGGGGCCGAGGGTCCCTGAGCACCGGCCCGCCGCTCCCAACACGATTCGGGGGGAGGGGGGGTTCCTTCTAATTTTTTTTTTCCCCCTACCGGACAATCAGCTGAAGGCGCTTTTTAATCCCGATTTATGTCCAAATGACCTCCTCCCGGCGGGGCTGGAGCTGGCGGGGCCGGGCGAGCAGCGCGGTCCCCGCAGCCCCGTCCCCCCCGCGCTCCGCGCCCGCTGCTTCGCGGCTTTTGGGGGAAAATAGGATTTTTCCCCCCCCCTATTATAAATGCAAAGGATACGCAAGGCTGGCTGGGAAACCACGCCAAGCTTAAATCTTCGTTTCCCTGTTGCAAAACAGGTGTGGGCTGATTTCCACCTCACCCTGCAGCCACCCTCGGCGCATTTACACAGCCCAGACGCAGTCGAGGCACCGGTTGCTCCTTATTAAAAGTTCTGCCCTAAAAAAAAGCACCTCAGAGCCCCAGCGCTCCCCGTTTGCTGGGGGGTGGGTGGGTGGAAATCCCAGTTTAATACACAAACCCCGAAGGTTTGCGCTTCCGAAAGGGGAAGGATAAAAAAAAATTAAAATTAAAAAATCCTCCTCCTCGGTGCTGCCAGACTCGAGAGCGAGATCTCTGGGGGGGGGGAGGGGAATATACGGGGGGAGGGGGGCAAAAAAAAGCCGTAAAAAGAGGGCGCGGAGCGGCGCGGAGGGAGCGCGGCGCGGGGTGAAGCGCGGGTCAGCGCGGCTCTCGGCGGCCGCCGCGCTGCGGACACGCCTCGCTGTTTAACAAAGACTGACAAACTATGAGATTAATACCAAAACTTGCGGGTTTCCCACCCCAAAATGCTCAGAGGGCCTCCTGGCGCTGCCAGGAGCAGTTCCGCTCGCCTGTAAGGACAATAGTGGTTTATACTGGGGGAGCGGGGGAGGGGGCACCGACAAACCCCACCAACAAAAAAAAAAAAAAGAGAGAGAGAAGGAGAGAGAGAAATTAGTGTTCTTGCCGAGAAATAATCTCATTGAAAAAGCAACACGGGGCAGAGAGAGCAGAAGAGCCCGGGCTGGGGTGGGAGGGGTGGCGGGGGGGCTTCCATAGGATTCCGCCTGCAAAACCTGTCCAAGTTTGGGGGGAGCGCCCCAGCCCCCCGGGATCGCCCCGAGGAACGGACCCGCGCTCCGCCAAGGTAGGTACCGCTGCGGGGCCCCCCCTCGGCGCCGCGGCCGGGCTGGGGGGGCTCCCCCCGCTCAGAGCCCCCTCTCGGGGCGGGCGGGGGCGGCCAAAGAGGGGCTCAGCATCAGGAGCGCTGTAACCCCCCCCCGCGCTGGCAGGTGCCTTGGGGAGGCTTTGGGGGAGGGCCGGGGGCTCCCCCGGCCCCCCAAGGGGGGGAACAGGCCGGGGAGCCCGGGGGACCCCCCCCTCCCCGTCCCGACCGAGGTGGCTTTGAAATGGAAAAGAGCTCGGGGGAAATTTGCTGTGAGCAACTTGCGCGGCGTGGGGCGGTTTCCCACGAAGGGGGAAAGGTGCGCGGGGGGGCAGAGAGGGGCTGCCCGTAATTTGGGATCAGAGGCGGCGAGGGGGAGATTGCTTGGAGGTGTGGTGGGGGGAAGATTTCTGGTAAACGCTAGGGGTGCTGGTTTGCTAGCGCCAAACCCCTTGTGTCATTGGGAAGGAAAATTAAAACCGATTTTTTCTTTTTTTTTTTTTTTTGTAAAGGATGTGGGAGGGGGTTAAAAATACGGAATAGGCCTAGTTATTGCTCTTCGGGCTCCTCTCCTCCGTTAGGAGATCGCTACGGTACCGGCTGCGAGGAAATACAATAAAATAAATCAGAGAAGGGGATTGGAAAGGAGGAATAAAATTTAAGAGGGGGAAAAAAAAGAGCTCTAATGGGATTGGTTCTGTAGAATTATTTTAGGGCATCCATCTACACGTTGTACAAGCAGATTTGATTCGGCTTCTTACTTTCACGGCAGGTTTTAGAGGGGAAGGTACCTTTGCGAGCGTGGGGGTGCCGGGCGGCGGCGCAAGGGGCGCCTCGCTGGGCTCGGCTGGAAACTGGGGCTCGGTGAAACGTGTAAATCGGTTTGGGGGTCGTCCTGAGCCTGTTGGGGGTTATTTCTTAAAATATGGCTTCGTTTTTCTGTTTAGCTGGGAATGGGGCGTTTTATCAGGGCAAGCGGCCGCGCACCTTAAAGTACCTGAAAAACCTCGGGGCGCGACGTGGCCGGGCAAAGCCGGGGCGATCGTTCCCGGCCGTGACTGGGTTTGGTAGGAAAAACCCGCAGGAGTTTGTGGAATATATCGAAGATATTTTCCAGGACTTTTAATGTAGAGGAAACGCAGCTTTTCTCTGCTAGCCTCTCTGCTGTGGCATTTAAATGCAATTAATTCGGGAGATGCTTGACCAAAAAATGTTCTGCCTTTTGAAATACAAAAAAAAAAAAAAAAAAGGGGGGGGAGAGGATGCTATACTTTTAATCTCTTGGGCAACTGTAGTTTTAAACGAAATCTCAACATGATGCTACCCTCATTAGTTCCGAATGAAGGTTCATTACCTAGACAGTATGAATATTTTATTGCTTTATATCCCTTTTTCGGAAATGAAACGCCTTTGATCTTTTTCTCGGGTTGTAAAAAGAATTGCCTGTCATTAAAAAAAAAACCTGTCGTCCCATCTGCCTTTACATTCTCTATTTCTTTTCATCTGTTTCTTTCCCCTTTTTTTTTTTTTTATAATTTATCCGCACACGCACGTATAAACCCGAACCTTGGTTGACCTCCCAGAACGAAAAAAGGCTGAAATCTGGGCGCTGGCACCGAGTAACGGCGGGGCTGGGGACGGAGGGGATGGAGGGGACGGAGGGGACGGGGCTGCGGCCGTTTGCCTTTCAACGACCATTAGTTGGGTTCCAGTCCCGTTGTGCCTCCGGACTCATCTATTCAGTCCAGGAGCTGATATTTTATTTTATTTTTTTAGCACAGCGGTAAACTAATGCAGAAGGTGTGGAGGAGAAGGTAGAAAAGTTCTCGTTTTTCTGACCTATCTGTTCGGACACCGAGGCGGTGCTTTAATTAATCGTCTTTCCTCTGAAGGGTGAAGCTTTTAGCCATCTCTAGATTAATTCTCGCTCTCTCGAGTCACAAAACTTTACCCCCCCGCCCCCCTGCCCCAGAAGAAAATTATGGCGGTAGGCGAAGATCTCTGACCAAGGAGGATGCATCTGTCTTCTATATGTACCCTGTAGATCCGAATTTGTGTAAAGGAAGTTGGGTCACAAATTCGTATCTAGGGGAATATGTAGTTGACACAAACACTACAGGTCACAGTCCCAGAAGGCATTAAAAATAAAAAAAAAAAAACCACAAATCAAACCCAAGCCACCCACACCCCCCCCCAAACCCGAAGTGAAAGGGTGAAAACAAGGTCCTAACCAGAAAAGCGTTTTATAGCTGCAAAGAAATCCTTTGGATTTGACCTTAGCTCAACTCCGGCGCTCCCGCGATAAACTTTATCATCACTTCGCGATAAAATCGGAGCGGGGGGGGGGGGGGGGCAGGGCGGCACTGCTGCGATTTGGGAGCCGGGGTCCCGCTATCGCTTCGGTTTGTGCGAGCCCAGCGCCGGCAGCGACAACAAAATATCGCTTGTTTTCCTGCCGCCGGCGCGGGGCTCGCTGCGCCTTTGGGGCTTAAGCACGAATTTGAGGAATTAGGGGTGGCTTTTGAGCGGCTGCTGGTTTGCTCTGGCTTTTACAGCGTCTTTATTACAAGAAGGGCGAGGCGAAGATGCATTAGGACTTGGGCTAATTCGCTTTTGTAATTGCTCATCAAGTCCTTGATTTCTTGCTCGGAGGACGGGCTCCCTTTTCCATCGGTGCGTGGGAAAGCAGTCAATCTCAGCGCACAGCTAAATGTGATTTAGGAGACCGGGTACCCCGAATTAGCTGATGAATTTCTTATCGATCCCGACCAAGCCCTATCCATCTCTGCCAGGCTCGGGGCGCGATGTCCCTTCCCGCATCACCTTAGGACGGGGGTGAGACGTAACCTCCACCGCGGGGCCGGCCATGGATCACGGGCCGGGGCACGGCCGGGAGCCGCAGCCCCGAACCCCCTGAAAAATCATTTTTGCCCTCCGCTTTCAAATTTTTTTTTTTTTTTTTTTTTTGCTTTTTGGGGGGATTTTCATCTCTCCCACCCCGCTCTGCCCCCGGCCCCCCCGCCCCGAGCAGGACACACCCCCGAGGGGAGGGGGCCGGGGGGGCCGGTTCTCGCCCGCGGGGCGCTGCGGAGCCCGGGGCCGGCGGGGCCCGGCGGCGCCGGGGCCGGGGGCGGCCGGAGGGGAGCGGGCGCCCCCGGCCGCCTCCCCGGGGATGCTGGGGGCCCCGGGAGAGCCCGGGCTGGGCAGATTTCCTTATCCGGGGATCGCAGGGCACCTCGCCATTGGCCCGCGCTGTCACATGGACTCCAACTTTGTTCACTTGACAGTAAGTAGGAGGGTTCCACGAAACAGGAAAACGAGTAAAGGGGGGGACAGGAATAAATTTTAGGAGAGAGATATATATTTTTTTTTTTCCGTGTGTGCAATTCTAAGAAATTAATGGCCATGAGCTCGTTTTTGATCAACTCCAACTATGTGGACCCCAAGTTCCCACCCTGTGAAGAGTATTCCCACAGCGATTACCTTCCCAATCACTCGCCGGAATATTACAGCAGCCAGAGGCGAGAGAGCACTTTCCAACATGAAGCGATGTACCAGCCGCGGTCAGCCTGCAAGGAGCAGCTCTACGCGTCCTGTCAGAGCTCCGGCCACCCAGCAGCGGTGTTATCCCCCCGGGGTCACGTCCATCCTCCGGCCGGACCGCAGAGCCACCTCTCTGAGCCACAGCATCCCTGCGAGCCGGTCACCCCCAGCCCACCACCCTCCTGCAGCCAAAACTCTCTGAACCAAAGCCCTTCCAATTCCTCTTGCAAAGAGCCGGTAGTTTACCCCTGGATGAAAAAAGTCCATGTAAGCACGGGTAAGTGAACTAAAGTGGCTTTGCTTTATACTAAGTAGCACCTCAAAGTCTTGTAGAAATCTTATTGCACCAGTTGTAAAATAACCATTCGTGGAGATTTACGATCGCCTGTTTGCAGAGCGGTATAATTACATCCTCCATAAATTTTTATTGCTCTGCTTGGCCATGTGCCTTTGAAGTCTCTGTTACCATCCTCCTCCAATTTCTTGCAGGCTACTTTTTTTATGGCTGTTGAATCTTCATAAGTTAAGTTTTATGTTTTCGTAATTTGTATTTAAGTGGCGGGTTGAGTAAACTTTTACTATTTTCCCTCCCCCACCTTTTTTTTTTTTTTTTTTTTGGTAGTGTGATGTTTATTAAAAAGGAGTGTCTGCGTTTGCCTGTTTGCATGTGTGTGCGGGGAACTTTAAAGATTTGGGGATAACAGAGCGATGCTCAAGTAGAGGGGTGTATATATACGTGTATATACACGCGCAGAGGGCATGGAAAATGCGTCTGGGGGACCTTACGGAACCGTTTCGACAGGAATACACGTCAAGCAATGAGGATGGAGGTGGAGATTCGGAGAGAGGTTCGGGGTGTATTTTTAGAAGGTTTGCGGTGTATTTTTTTGAGTATATCCCCCCACCAAAAGAATGTGTGATGCTTTTTTGGGGGGGAAAGGACCCATTAAAGGAACAGCTCAGTAATTCTTCTTCTGCTCTTTTTTTTTTTTTTTTCCCCTCCTCCTTTTTTTTTCCCCCCTTTTTCTTTTTCCTCCTTTGTGTTTGTTCAGTAAACCCCAATTACTCAGGAGGGGAACCGAAACGCTCCCGCACAGCCTACACCAGGCAGCAAGTCCTGGAGCTGGAGAAGGAATTTCACTATAACCGCTATCTCACCCGGCGGCGCAGGGTCGAGATCGCCCATTCCCTCTGCCTCTCCGAGCGCCAGATCAAAATCTGGTTCCAGAACAGGAGGATGAAATGGAAAAAAGATCACAAGTTACCAAATACCAAGATCAGGTCTAATTCTTCCAGCTCCTCTGCCAGCCTGCAGATCCCACAAGGAGGATCTCAAACCCGATCCCATGGACCAGCCAGCAGCCTATAACTATTCCTTGGGTGGATGGAGTGTGCGTGTTTGTGGGTGTGAGGTTGTGTGTGTGTAGGGAACACATGATAATTTTTTTTTTTAATGCTCCAAGAAGCGAGGGAAGGAGGGGTGCTCTTTATTTATAGGGGGAACAGAGGGAGACTCAGCTGCAACAAAGCAGGGCTGTGCTGGTGTGCCTCTCTTCCATTAAAAGAAGGCTGTAGATAGTTTTCAGATTTGGCTAAGATGGATCCTTGTTTCATCTTTAATCACGCCAAGCTCTGCCCCATTTGTCATGTTTACTCTCCCGTACAAAGGATGGACCTTATGTCTGCTATTACCTCGACAACCAGCGCTCACTTTAATAAATGAGGCTCAGTTTCTTCAAGACGAACTGGATTTTCTCCCCCCCCCCCCCCTTTTTTTTTCCTCCTCTTTTTCTTTTCTCGCCTACCAGCCACAAACGGAAAGTTCTGCCCCGCCATCCCAAAGACGCGGCGATTCTAGCACAGCCCTGCGATGGAGGGGAAAAAAACCCCAAAACAAACCCCAACAAACACAACGCAAATCCCCGCCGGGCCCGGCCCGTGGGGAGCGGGGGAGTCTCGGACACGGTCGTGCGTGGGAGCGGCGGGTGGGGGGACCCCCTGGAAAAAAAATACAATAAAATTAGGTGAAGTGGGTGGGGGACAAAGAAAGCGAGAGGATGGAGGGGGGGTAGGGCCCCCCCGGCACGTTTCTGAGTCCAGCAGGTTCCTTGTGGGTCTGGGGAAGGGGGGTGGGAGGGGAGCGGGGAAAGCAGAAGGGCTTTAGGTTAGAAACTGGGCGACAACAGCGGCACCTGAACCCCCCCCCAGCCCGGGGTGGGGGTGGTGGGGGCTCCTCTGCCGCCGTCTGGCCCAGTTTTGTACTGGAAATGTGAATTCCGGAGGGAGGGGGGAGGCCGGGGCTGGGGGAGGCCCCCCCGCCCGGCCCGGCCCGGCCGCCTCCACCCCTCCCCGCGTCCTGCGGGGCGGCCGGGGTTACCTGGGAGCGGCGGCGGAAGGCAACAAAACTAAACAAAAAAAGCGCAATTGGAAATAAATTTTCTCATTGTGAATCTGACCCTGTGTGGTGTTTTTGTTTTTTTTGGGGGGGGGGGAGCGTTTGTCTTTTTGTTCTGGTGAGGAAAAAATACCTATTTTAAAGAAATTAATTAAACAGCACGTTTCTTTTTTACAGGGATTTCTGTTGTCCATGGCACAGCCTCAGCTCCCTAATGAAAACAAAAGATGTTTGACTATAGGGTATATCAGCCTTAAGTACTGCTAAGCCTTACATATTATGATTTATTTGTTCTAAGCATATATTAATATGCTCTTCCCAAACCGGGCTCAGACAAAACAGAGGTAGTCATTAGCGCTTTGCTTTGCTGTAAGGAATGGATGCAGCGTTGTATTTCTCTAGAGAGACCTCTCGATTTAAAAAAAAAAAAAAAAAAAAATCTCCTTCTCCAAGGTAGTTAATGCATTAATGAGTCTAATTTTTGCACAGATGTTTCTCGGTGTTTGCAGGTTTTCTGTGTATTTTTATATTACAAAGGAGCTGGCTCCTGCGATAGCTCATAGCCTGACAAGCAAATAGATAATCAAGAAGACAAATGGCTTCTTTTGTGAGCCGCAGCTCTTGTATTAATTTTCATTTTCTTTCTCATAGAAAGTATCGAAAATACTGTTCAGGACGAAATAACATTCCAGTTCTAAGTTACAAATATCAAAAAAAAAAAAAAGCCTATTGTGCGCAGGGAGGTCCGCAGGGGAGGAAGCCTCCGCACCAGCTGAAGAAAACCATCATTTTCTTATACTTGCCTCTAAAAAAAAAAAAAACCAAAAAGACTTTTGCTTATTTGTTCACGGAATTCTCCGGGACCCCCCAGCAGGGCCGAAATCTTCCCCCGCATTATTCAGAAACAAAGGCAGAACTGGAAATATTTAAAGCCAGAGCGTGTTTGTGTGTTGTTCCTTCAGTTGCAGTAAGGCACCGCACGGCCACCTTGCAAATAAAGTGTCCCCCAAAGTCTCCCTGCCCCCAGCCCAAACAAAGGCCCTTAGGTTTTGCTTTCTATTGACATTTTAATACTTTAAAATAATATCAAGGTAGTCACATGGTACGGATCTGTTACACGCTCTGATGTAGAAGAAATGGATTTATGGGTGTATTTTGGGTTAACTACCGCGGTTTTAGAGGTAGCAACTGCAAACCTTTAAAGTTTCTTTCTTCTTTTTTTTTTTTTTCCCCCCAGGGAGGGTGGCAAGGGCTGTATTTTATTGTAATGCCTGAGGTTGGGGTGTTTTGTTGTTGTTGTTGCATTTTATTTTACTGTTTCTCTCTTTGATCTGCTGGGGTTGTAAAGAGGGTGTTATTTTCAAGATAGCGCTTCTAAGAATGGCAAAAAAATCGTTCTTTAAAAAAAAAAAAGCATATGCTTCCAGGAATGCGGGGTCTATAGAAGCAAATCAAAGCTGGAAAGTATGAATAGAATAGAAGGGGGAGAAAAGAAGATTTCTATAGGACCTAAAAGTTCACAGCCATTATAAGCAGACAGAAGCCAAGAAAAATGCGAGAATTATACAGAAAATCATTAATCACTTCTTTTCTTTAAATACTTATCCTTTTCCCATTGTTATTCAACAGCAAATCTCCGCAGACCGTCTGTTGGGAAAAAAGCACCCGGAGTCCTACAAGAATCTTCAGGGGAAATAATAATATTAGTAATAAAATCTGGATCGTAAAGGTGAAAGCTTTATTTTTGGGGGAGAAAAACAAACCCAAAAGCCCCCCAAGCCACCCCCTCCCCCAGACCTCTCACTTTGGAAGAAACCACCCAAACCATGAGGGCCGACTCTGGGGCGTTGGAAAAAGGATGTGGGAGCGAACCAGGTAACAGAGCTGCTCTCTTGGCATGCATTTCTGATCGGTTTATTGCCTCCTTTCACGAGAAAGCTGGGGGAAAGCACAAGAAAAAAGGAGCTAAAAAAAAAAAACAAAAACGGGGGCAGAAAGAAAAACAACACGTGAATTCTTGTGCGGGGTTTTCCTTCTGTTTTCTCGTTTTATTTTGACCGATGTGAGCGAGGGGAGCGGGCAGAGAAAGTTTGCAGCGGGTTGCTGGTGGCGAGGGGGTTTTTTTCCTCCTCCATTTGGGGCCGTGCGTGCTTGGGGCTGGGCCCGGCCGGGCTTTGCTGCGGGACCCCGGGCGGGGCGGCGGCGGGGCCCCTCGATGCGAGCTTGGGGGGTTCCCCGCTCGCTGCCTTTTTTTTTAAATTATTTTTCTCTTTTTTGTTCCTTTTTTAGTGTTTTTTTCCCCAGCAAGATTTCCCTGCCCGTGTCACGGGCCGGTTTGGGGAGGGATTGGCAGAGTGTCTGCGGGGGGGCAGAGCGCCGGGGGCGCGGGTGTCCCCGGGGTGCGGGTGTCCCGGGGGTGCGGGTGTCCCGCGGCTTTCTGTGTCCCGGGGGTGTCTGTGTCCCACGAGTGTCGGGGTCCTGGGGGTGCTGGCGGTGCGGGGGGTTGCTGCCCGGTCCCGGGAGCGGTGCGGGAATACCGTGGCGAAGGAAAGGGGTGAAAATCGGGGAGACAAAACCCAGGGCTGGCAAGCCGGGACCGGGGGATAGAGTTCACGCAGAGGACACGTTTTCTAGGCGATTAGCTGTGCGCTGCAGCCCGGACTGACCTCGCAAACCCCTTGACCTCTCCGAGGCTGGACATTGTGCTGGGCAGGAGCCCAGCCCGCAGCGCGGCCAAGCCTCGCGTGTGCGGGGTCCCCGGGCCGCACCGCGGGCTCGGCCGTGGGAGCGGGGGCTCAGCAGCGGCGGGGGGAAGAAGGGCGCGGAGAAGGGGCTTAAGAGCGGGTTTATTTCGGTTTTCTCAGGGTTTAATCGTTCTCTTTCCGAGCCCGGGCCCGACAGGCGCTCTGCCCTCTGATTTCACTTCAAAAGCCCGCGGTGGTCGCTCGGTTGTGCGCTTCTTTGTAAGGGAGAAGGGGAGCGGGGGGGGGACCCCGGCTTTGCCTTCGCGGAGCAGACCGGTTGCTCCTTGCTTTACAAAGATAATTTGGGGAAAAACACCCCCAGCCCCGCACCGAAGGAGCCAAGCCCCCAAGCCGCCGCCGCTTCCCTCGGCCCGCGTCTCCCCTCGCCTCTTATTTTCAGAAATTCCTTTGTTTCCGAGAGTCCCTCTCCATCCCCCCCGCCCTCCCCCCGCACCTCCTCCCGCTTCGCCCCTGCCCACGGCGCTCTCAAAAGCCTCTCTGTGCCCAGCTGCCGGCGCGGAGCGGCGCGGAGCGGCGCGGAGAAGCGCGGGGGGATCCCAGCGGGCCGGGGGACGCGGGGGCGGCCTCTCCCCGGGACCCCCGAGCCGGGACCCCCATCCCAGCCCCCCCCGGAGCCCCTTTGTTTCCTCTGGGTCCCAAAATCGGACAAAAAAAGGATTCTCCTGTGGGAGCGAAATCGCGTAACCCAGCCCCACTGAGATGTAGTTACCAGAGAGAAGGGGTATCGAGGAAGTAAAACTAAATCTATACGTGTATATCTGGCTCTATAGGCATGGATAAGGGGGGGTCGGCGGGGTATAGGGGCCTGGGGGGGTCGTGCTGCCCCGCTATAGCGCTGGGTCGCTTTGGAGGCGGCTGGGCTGGCGAGCGGGTTGGGAGTTTCTCAGCCCCGGTGACAGATTTATGATCCGCAATAAGAACGGCGTGTTTAAATCCGTAAATCAATCTCGCTTTCTCACTATATAAACGTTCATTTTATCTTTAGAAAGAAAACGGCTTTGATCACGGCACCTCGGAGGGCGAAGCCGCTGTTTACGGCCGCGTTTCCGACCCTTTGAACTGGGGGCTTTAAAAAAAAAAAACAAAACCGAATTGGGTGCTTCTTTTGCATGAAACAAACCCAAAAATGCCAGCGGAGGTGCGGGGCGGGGGGGTTTATCTGCCCCGTTTGCTGCCTCGGATGGCTCGGTTCCTTTTTTTTTTATTTACCCGGCTCCATTCACAGGGACACTTCGTTTTATGGCTAAGGCAAAAAAAAGAAGTGGTTGTGTGAAGCGAAAGTTGCGGCTTCTGAATTGACCTGCAGTTCCCATAAAAGCCCCCCCGAAGTTTCCTCCCTCGTGGGACCCCCCCAGCGGCGGGAGCCCCTTTTAATCGGATTTTTCCCCGCTCCCTCCCACACCTTGACCCAACGTCTCTCTTCCGACAACCACTTTCACTCGATAAAATCGATTTAGAAATAATCGAGGGCTTTTGAAAACGAAGCTTCCCCGCTCGCTCCTTCCTGGCCGGGGGGAGCCCAGACTTCCCCCAGCCCCTAGGCTCGGCTTAAAGGGGGGAAACCCCGCTTTTAAGCTTTTTAAATTAGTTTTTATGTTTAATACGCGCTCCCTCCAGGCTTTATCGGGGGGGGGGGGGCATTTCTGTTCCCGGTGTAGCCGCCCCGGTGGGGTGCAGGGATGCTGGGGTGCTTGGGGGGGGACTGGGGAGAGGCTCAGCCCCGGGGTCCCCCCCGCACCTGGGAGCCCCGGGGGTGCTGGGACACGGTCCTGAGGCTTCCAGCCTCCACTTGCTGCCTTTTCTCGGGTGACAGTTTTCCCCCGTGGACGTGGGAGCCGGCCGCCTGCTCTCGGCGGCCTTTCCCAGCGGCTCCCTTTGTTGCTGAGTCTTTTTTTTTTTTTCAGGATGCTTGTACTTGGCAGCTCTCTTCAGAGACAAAATTTGATTTTTTTTTTTTTTTAATGCAATAAAGGCTGGCCAAACAATAACAGCAGCGGGGAGAAAAGGCCTGGAAGTGAGGCGAAGGGAGGGCTGAGGTCTTGAAAACCAAGAGTATAAATATTCTCAGCTGGTTTAGGCTCTAAAACAGTCGTGCTATTCAGTAGAAGATTGGAATTAAAATCTCAGTGTGGAGAGGGGAAAAAAAAAGGGAAAAGAGCACGATGTGGCTTAGCTGAACCGAGGTGCAGCAAAGCCAGCCTCCGGGAAGGGTTTAGAGGAGGTTGAAACGCTCCCAGCTCCAGGCAGGAGGGGGGACGGGGCAATAGCCCTGGACTGGTGCCCTTCGCTGGAGAAGCGGCCGAGGGGCGAGGGCCTCCGCGCACCCTCCTGCCCCGCCGGCCCCGGCCCCGGCCCCGGGCGGGGGGGCTCCGTCCAGCCAGAAAAGCTTCGTTCAGCTCGCAACTTCTTTAAAAAAATACTGTTCCGGTGGAAGGTCACAGTGGTCCTTTGAGTATGAAACGGAGAGACCCCCTTCCCCCTTCCCCATCACGTGATTCATTAAATAATTAATGCAGAGGTTGCAGAATAGATATGTATTCGTCAGGAAAATCGCAGACATGGTCTCCTTGTGTCTGACGTGAAATTCAACTGTCCTTTAAAAAACAAGCCTATAGCTGAGGGAAAAAAAGAGAGAAAGAGCGAGAGGGAGAGAGAGAAAGAGGGGGAGAGGAGGAGAGGGAGAGGGAGAGGGAGAGGAGTCGGCAATAAAACAATTCTCAGGAACCACGAAGCCACGCCGAGGGCTGGATTATTGTAAGTAGCAGGGGCTTCCCGATTCCTAGCGTGTCTATATGTCCATGTAAATTTATTGTTTGTTATTAATGTTATTGTCGTAAAATGTGACAAATAGCCGTCTTCATTTCCTCCCATTTCTCTTCACATGGTGGTATGTGTGTTTATACCCATCGAGGCATTTCATTGATATTTTTAGGAATATTCCTCTCTCTCCCTCTCCCTCTCTCTCCTCGCAACCTTTTTTTTTTTTTCTCTTCCCCCCTTTCTTGATTTATTACAATAAACATGTCAGCAGCAGTGCGGCTGCCATTGTGTGTGTGTTTGTGAGAGAGTTGTGTTGTTTATAGTGGTGTCCAAGATAAATCATTTCTCGAGTGAAAATGATGTGCAAGCGATGATATTTTAGAGCGAGGATCTCTCTCTACCCCACTCCCTGGAGTTGATTATTTCAGACGATTTACAGTAATAGATCAGCAGCTAATATGAAAGCTCTGTAGCTGGGGGTCTTAAATTACAGCATCTGTGATTACCAATTAAGGAGAGATTTGTATAAATTTGGTAAACCGGGAACGCCTCATTGGCATATAGACCTAGTAAAAGAGCACGACCTTAATATAAAAATTACAGCTCGGAGTCCTGCGTTGCAGCATCCCTTTATCAACGAGAACTCATTTTCTCCCCGGTTCCCATCCCCCGGCCGGGCTCCTCGCTGGAGCACAGGTTGCTTTAGCAGAGCAAGGTAATTTCTGGAGATGCCCTGTCTTAAAGCAGACACAGAAATCGGACTTAAAATGCAAAAAAAAAAAAACCCCACCCCAAAATAAAATAGAGGTTGCAGCAGGAGGGCTGCAAGGTAGCTGCCTCCGAGAGAGGCACGGCTCTGGTCCCAGGCGGGAAGGGGACTTTGCCCATTAAAACCAGAACAATGGGGGTCTGCGGGAACTGGGGCGCTGCCGAGGGACCCCAGCAGGGGCGGCTTCTCCCCACAGCCGCTGACGCCAAGGGAAAGGGGAATGAGCCCGCGGCGGGCGGTTCGCGGTGCTGCTGGAGCCGGGGGATAACTTGGCCGAGCCGCGGTGGGGATGGATGGGGACGGAGGACGGTGGGAGCTGGAGAAGGCGCTCCGAGGGATGGCTTTCCCTCTAGCAGCCCGGGCCTGTTATTTACCTCGGGAAAAGCAGAGCTCCGAGGAGAAATAGCACGGAAAATAGGCTTAAATAGCAGCGCAACCCGGCCGGCAGCGGTTACCGTTGTAGTGATTGCTATGGAAAACATAGGAGAGCTTTAATAGGGAAATTCCTCTGAAGGCACTGAGGAGGGGCGGCGGGGCTGAAGCTTTGGGGACGGGGCGAGATGCGCGTCCCAAGCGGGGAGCACCGCTACCTGCTTTAATGCCAGCGCGGGGAGCGCATCTTCCGCGGAAAATGGGAGGTCAGGAGTCAGGCACTGCCCTCCCCTCCCGTCTCCAAACTGGACCAAATTGGTCCTAACCGGGAGTGTTGAAAGGGAAGGAGGAAGTGGGAGATCGCGTTTTTAAATATTTTACAAGCTCCAGCATGCGAGGAGTCAATAAAACTGACAACAGGAGCAAAGATTAAATGTTCGCACCGGATTCTCGGGCGAGAATTCACCGCTCTCCCCCTTCCCTCCCCTCCCTCCCCTCCGCTCGCCAGCCAAGGCTCACACCGCCCCAGCCGGGGTATTTAACTCTGTCTGCTAGTGTAAACCTTTATGTAGCAAAATTAGAGCAACTCAGCGACTTTCATTAAATATTAAGGGAGATCCAGGGACGGTGACTGAGCCAGAAATAGAGCATCATTCTCTGTCAAGCCCCGTATTAATTTCAGTTGTCGGCTTCAAATGGATGCAGACCCCCTCCCCTCTTTTTTTCTTCCCCCTTTATTTCATTCGGTGGTATTTTGTTTTATTTTATTGTATACTGTTTTTTCCTGTCGGCTTGGGATGCTGAGCGTGAGAAAGGGCCCTTGGCGGGGGGCGGCTGCGGGCTCGGTGCGGGGGAGCCACCCCGCACCCCCCGCCCTGGGCGGCAGCCCCCGTTAAATCAATACCGGGGCTTTATTTATCCCCGGTCCAGACGCCTTTGTGCGAGTGTCTCCCTTTAATAATCAGCTGTCAGGAGGAGATGGGGTGGCCGAGGGCTGCCGGGTCGCTCTGGCCGACCCTTCGTGCTGGGGACGCAGCCCCGAGCCCGGGGCGCTGCCTTCCCGGCCCGGGAGGGGAGCCCGGACCCGGGCGGGGGGCTCCGGACCCGAAATATGGCCCTGGGCAAGAGCCCCAGACCCTGATTAAGACACTCAGAGCCGGGATGGGATCTCAGATCCTGGACAAGGGCCCCACACCCCCATTAGGGGACCCAGACCACGACTAGGGGACCCAGACCACGATTAGGATCCCCAGACCCAGGAGGGCACCCCACAACAGGGATAGGACCCCAAAACTCGGGAGAAGAGCCTCCAACCTTGGAGGAGACCCCAGACCCAGGAGAGGACCCCGACCCGGGAGGGTGACCCCCGGAGCACCGCCTCGGTCCGTA
This sequence comes from Platalea leucorodia, assembly GCF_965183815.1. Taxonomy (NCBI): domain Eukaryota; kingdom Metazoa; phylum Chordata; class Aves; order Pelecaniformes; family Threskiornithidae; genus Platalea; species Platalea leucorodia. The sequence continues at coordinate 4,759,039 of NC_138844.1, forward strand.
TTCCTGCCTCGGATCCTGGGGGCTCTGCTCCCCCCACCCGTGTCAGCTCCGTCCTCCCCAAGACCCCGAGTTTCTCCCCTCTGCGGGCAGCGGTGACCCGAGGGAAAGAGCTTGGTGTCGGCCAGAGCTGGGAAGGGAAATCCGGAGCAGAAGCCCCTGCCCCGCGCAGCTCCCGCGCATCCCCCGCGCAGCCCCCGCGCATCCCCCGCGCAGCCCCCGCGCAGCCCCGCCGCCGCCGCTCACCACCGCCTCTCCCAGCTCAGCCGCCCAACGGCTTCGCTGCTCTCCCAGACCCGCTAAAAATAACCAGCAAATAGCCCCTTACCAATTTTTAAGCCATATTTCTTTATTAACTCGTCGAAACCGAGTTTTTCGAGAAACCAGCTACCGTGCCTTAGAGTTACAGATGGCAGAAATCATGTTCGAGAGGCGGGAGGAGATAATAAGCTATTTCAAGTAGCTCGAGCAAGTGCTATTTCATTAATTTCTGCGCAATAAGCCTTTCTCCTTGCCTGTCATCTCGTCTGAAGTCCCTGGTCTGTCAGCGCTGCGAATCCCCGTTGATCGCATCTCGTCCCCGAAGCGGGCGCCCTCCCTTCCCCTCCCGGGCAGGCAGACCCTATCTGTTCCCAAAGAGGAAGCTATTAAAGTTGTAAATATGAGTCAACAGCACCTTAATTCATAATTTATTGCAGGCGGTAGGAGAGAGTTATTTAAGATCAAAGCATCGCGGAGGGCGAGAGCTGCAAGGCGTGGAGGCGAGGGAGCGGAGCAGAGCGATAAGGGAGGATAACGCGGAAACCTGTGGCTTAGGCGCGGAGCGGCGCGGAGCGGACGCGGCGGCAGGGCGGGCAGGACGTGGCGGCAGCTTTTTTCCCCCACCTTTTGTTTTGTTTTGTTTTCCCCTGGAAGGGGGGGTTCGGGCAGTCCTTGCCCGGCCCGGCCCCCAGCATGGCCCCGGGCAGGTCCTGCTGCTCCAGCGAAGCGGCTCAGGCCCGAGCAAAGCCGGCATCGCCCCCAAATCCGCCCCGCTGCGCGCCCGCGGAGCCGCAGGGGAGGGCCCGGAGCCGGTGCCGATTACGCTGCTTCATTTTCATGTTTAAAAAGGGAGACGAACACGAGTCGCAGGCAGACGAGACAAAAGGGAAGAGCTCGGTCGCTTTTCAGTCAAATAGGCAAAAGTTTGGAAACGGTGACGGTTTTCTTTGAAGTTTTCCCTTTTTTTTTTTTTTTTTTTTTGGTCGGGAGGAGGGAGAGGAGGGGAGGGGGGAGACGAAAGAAATAAAAGGCAATAACCACATTTCAACACTTCCCTGCGCGTAACCATCCCAGTTGAAAAGGAAGGCTATAAATCAGAGGCGACGGTGGAGATTTGACTCCTTATTTTTTTTTTTTAGCGTAGCTGTGAGGGGAGGGGTTAAGGAGAAATCCCCACTCGTTGCTATTTCGTCTGCTTTTGATGTCCGACTCAATGCGAAGTATATCAGCGCCTTATTGGCAGCGGTATCTAGAGGTCAGGAGAAAAGCCTGAAAAACTTCGGGTCAAATTCTCTCCCAGCACATCCCGCTGAAATCAATAGGGAATGGCAGTCCCGGGCTGGGGGGGACGGGGAGAGGCACCGGCCGCCCCCCCAGCCCCTCTCCCACTGCCCCGGAGCCTGCGAGCCCATCACCTGCCCGCGGGCCCGGCCCCCAGCCCCTCGCCTCTGCCCGGCTCCGGGCGGGCTGGGGGCTGGGTTGGGGGGGACGCTTTGCCCCCCCTCCCCTTCCCGCCCGGATTTTGGGAGCCGCCGCCGCGCCAGGGCACGCTTCGCCCTTTCACAGATCCGTATTTTTCTCTCCCCGCGCTGAGGTCAGCTCCAGCAAAGCCGAGTCTAAAAATAACCGCCAGGATCTGGCTTGTTGCTACCGGTACCTCTCCCTCTCCGCGCTGCAAAGGCGAGAGTCCAAACTATTTCCTGAAAAAGAGCACGACTTAATGACGGGGCTGTGGAAGGGCGGGGGGCGAAGGAAAGAAACCCGGTGGGCTTTGCAGAACTTTTATTCCCCCCCCTTCCTTTCTCTCTCTTTCCTTCTTTCTTCCTTTCCTTCGGTTTTCCCCCTTTCTCCGGACGAGACATATGGAATCAATTTTGAATCCTGACATTGAAGGCTGGCCAATTCCTACTGGCTCTAAAAACCAGAATCCATTTGGTTCCCTTCTCTCCAGCACCCCTTGTCACTCAGTATTATAACCGTCTTGCAACATTTTAAGTCTTTATAAAGAGAAACAGCTTTCCAGATAGACACCAAGGATTCGGGAGTGGGGGAGGTTTTTGGGGGCCTTTTTTTGGTTTGTTTTTAAAGGGGAACGTGTGCGCAGCCCCCCCCCGGCACCCCCAGCTCGCCCCCCTCCGCTCGGTATCGCTCTGCAAAGGGGGCCGCATCCTTGCAATACTTTAATCTGTTTTGGAAGAGTTTCTATTTTTCTCCACGTCAAGTCAGTTCCGTTTGAATCGAGCGAGTCCAAAAAAATCAAAGCATCTTTGGGGGAGAAAAAAAAAAAAAAAAATCCAAACCGGCCGAGAAAGCTGTCAGCAAGATCCACCGGGGTGCAATAAAGTAGTTTCTTCTCCTTAATTTGCCTGCTCCGGTTGCGAACTCACACCACCCCGATCCGGCTTCGCTCCTTCTTCTCGAAGTCCTGGGTCGGACAGTATCACAGGTAAGAAGTTAAAATAAATAAAGAAAGGAATGCTGCGGCTCTGCCTTTCCTACCTTCTCAGCTCCGACGCTGTGAGATATAATTAATTGCTCTGACAGGCTTCTCCACCGCTCACCCCGAGCTAGAGCTGACTTTCTCCTGCTAGCAAATTCAGAGTGGTGCCTCGGGAGCGGGGAGGTGAAGAGGAGCAGCAAGGAGCTGGCGGGGTCCAGAGCCGAGCCCGGCCGCCGGCCGCTCCCTTCCCAGTGCGTCTTCCCCGCCGAGTTTGTCCGGGACGCATTTGGTAAAGGTTTAGCACCTCTCTCGTGTTTGAAAAAGAAACTACAAAAGCCCATTGGAAAAGCGGGGTGTTAAACTGAAGAATGTATGTGATGGTGATTTATGGCCCCACGAAGTTTTTTGTTTACTTGAAGCAGACCCTAATTACAAGGGCTTCTAAAAAAAAAAAAAAAATTCCCAAGCTCTGTGTATGTCCATAGCGGGTTTTCCCTCCCCAGGTCGGGCTGTAGTGGCCAGATGTGACTAGCAAACATCTGGTTAGCTGAGCTGCTTTTCCTTTTAGTCGGCCAGTGAATTTGACCGAAATGGGTAAGGCTGAGGCTCTTAAACATTTGGCATTTGGGGGAGTCCGAGCCTGAGAAGCTCAGGCTTTGAAAGAGGTTGAGGGTTAGTTTGGGCTGGGGGGATGTCCTCCACACGGGACGTTTCGCTGCGATGCGGTTTCTGGGATTGGAAGGGAAACGGCCGGGAGGGCGAGATTTCGCGTGGGAATATCGGATGCGTTGTTTTCCATGGACTTGTGCTATTCATTGCTGGCTTAAAAAAAATCCCCCCTCAGCCTCCCCCCGTGAACGCCCGATGCCTATTTTAAGAGCGAGACAGGAAAATCGTTTGTACGGAGGAAAAAACCCTCCGAGAAATCGAATTAAACCTGGAAAGTTTTTCTATCTATCTATCTCTCTATCTGTATGCTCTCTGTTCTCCTTTGGTTCCTCTCCCTTTAGAGCGAGATAATAACCCAGTCCCCGGGACAAGTTGCCAGTTCTAAAAATGTCCTCATGCATTGTGAAACTGGAAAAGTTTTGACTCAGTGTCTAATATTTCCCGAGGCGAACTGGTACATTGGCAGAGAGCAGGAGCTCGGATACACAAGCGCCTGGGTTTTTGCTGAAAATTGCTTTGCATTAAATTTCCTCAGCTTCAGAATTATCTTACTCGCCTCCAGCTAAACTTGAAATTTTTTACCAAGCGCTTGATCTGTTGGCGAATGAAATCTGAGAAGAAACCGCAGGCCCTAAGTGGCCGTAATTTAATTGATTTTATCATAAATCATCAACTTCATGAAGAACCAAAGTTTTCATTGAAGTAAATTGATATTAATGGACACTTTCTGAAATTTAACGGTATAGATCTATACGGTGGCGGTGCTCCCATTTCTGCTCTTTTGGGACAGGAGATTTTAGGGGGGGAGGTATTTTTCCACCCTTCTCGTTTTCGTTTCTCCCACCATCCCTAAAAAACGACTGTGTTGGGTTGTTTTTTTTTTTTTTTTCCCCAGCGTGGGGAACCTGATCCCGGGTGCGGAGGGGGGCTCTGAGGGCTCAGCTCCTCCTTGGGGCACGGCAGCAGTGGGTAAATCCAGGAGCACCGGGATGAGGCTTTTTGGGGCGGATGAGCACCGAACGGTCGGGTTTCCTCGGGTTATTCCCCTAGGTGGGTTTTCCCCTCTGCCCGGGGCTTTGGTGGGAGCAGGGATGCGATCTCTCAGGGAAAACCACGCGTGTTGCGGCGAGGTGCGTCCTGGCCAGCGCCAGCACCGCCTGGCTCGCCTCCGCCTTAAAAATAGGATGTAAAGGATTTAAAACCCCCGCTTCCATCTACGTGTCCTCTGCTGCGTTCAACCTTGCCGTTCCCAAAGTTTTCCCGCCTAATTAAAAATTAACTAAGAGCTCGGGGTGGATGGGAGCCCTTTGATGTGGTGATGAGGCTGACAGAGCCAGCACCCTTGCAGTAACAGGGGGTCGCAGCAAAGGGGGGTGGCTCGGGTGTGTGCCCGCGTTTGGGGGTGTTTGCAGAGCCGCACGGTGCAGGGAGGGTGCAGGGAGGGTGCAGGACTCGCTGGGATCCGCGCCGTTCCCTACGGACGATAAATATTCAGTGTAAACATCCCAAAGCAGAGGAATACCATTCCTTGACACCCCTTCTCTCTCCCTCTCCTGAGACTTGCTCCTCAGGAGCTGTTAGTCGTTATGAATTATCAGATGGAAGCAGGTAAAATGGAACTCATTTCTTCTCCCAGGTCCCTTCTCCCCCATGCCCAGCTCGTTCTCCAGCGCCAGCCGGGGCCCGGATTCAGGCGAGTATCACGGCAAGAAATAACCGAATTCCTTCCTTTTCTCACAGAAACGGCCACGGCGGTAGCGTGGGTGCCCGGTCCTCCCGGGAGGCGAAGGAAGGGCAGCGGGAGAAAAGCTTTGAATCCTCATTTTCTCCCTGTCTCTCCTTTTTTTTGTTTTGTTTTGTTTTGTTTTGGAGGAGGAGGGTGGGGGTTAAAATGGGAAGAAACGGGGAGCCTGGGCGCGGGCGTAGGAAGCCGAGGAGCCGCGTCCTCGGTGCCGGGGCCAGCGGCGCAGCCCGCGGGGCCAGGAGCCCATCCCCGGGGCCTCCGGGCGCTGCCCTGCCGCCGGGCAGGCACAGAAGCTCCTCTCCGTTTTTCCCGTCCCCCAAACCCGTTTTTTATCCCTCCGTTGCCGTCGTCTCTGCCGTTTGGCTGGACGCTGAGGCTTTGGGAGCCGTGGCTGCTGCGGTCGCTTTCCTCGTTAGTATTTGTTCGCCTCCTTCGCCGTCAGGTTAAAAGATAAAAAAGGGAAAGGAAAGCTAAAAGAAAAAAATGTAAAAGGAAAAGGAAAAGCAGCCCAGAACGGCCCGAAGGCCAGGGCAGCCCCAGCTGCGGCAGGAGGGTGCGAGGGTTTGGGGAATTTGCTGAGGGGGGAATTCGAGGGGCGGGCGGGGGGAGCCGCTCGGGTCCCAATTCTCTGTAAAATGGGCAAAAGGTTGACGTGTCCCGGTCACGTGAGCGCATAATTCACGCCATTATTTGGGCTTTTGGAGGGGGGAGAGGGGGAAGAAAAGTGGGGACGGGGATTCCCAGCCCGTCTCTGTGAGCTGCTCCCAAAATAGCTGTTTGTCCCACGCCGATATCGCAAACCGCCGGCTCCTCGCACCCCCACGCACCCCCCAGCACCCCCCAGTACCCCCCAGCACCCCCCAGCACCCCCCCAGCCGCACCTCACCCCCCGCTGAGGCTTTTGGCGACGGCCGGCCCCGGGGCGAGGGGTGCTGGGGGCCGGGGGGGGCAGCCCCGCCAGCAGCCCCCGTGTTGTTTCTGGTTTGGGGTTTTGGAGACAATTCCAAAGCGCTCCCGCTGATTGATCATTAACCTGGTGAGTTATTGCTCTTCCAAGCAAAGGTCAGGGGGAGAAAAAGGTCTAATCTGTCAAGGCAAAAGCACTGCTCACTCAGTTTCATTTTGATTTCTTATCCGGGCTGGCTTCTGTTTGGGGTTTCAGGAGGTCCTGGACCCTCCATAACTCTCCCTTCCTCCTCGGAGCTCTCCCCTCCCTCGGGCTCTCTGTTTGGGGAGTGGGAAAAGCCAAACTCCCTCCATGGAGACAAAAAGCCCGGGGCGCGGAGGGTGCGCAGCCCCGGGGCGCGGTGAGCCCGGCGGCGGCTGCGGGACGAGCAGGGGCCGGGCCCGGCCTGCGCCGCCTCCGAGGGCAAAATTAATGCCAAGCAAATAGAGCAAAAAACCCCAAATCAAAACAAAGAGCAACGGGGGGGGGGGCCTCTCTCCATCCCTCTTCTGCCTGTACTGCGAGGGAATAAATTAAAAACCAAGCACACCCCCCCCCCCCCGCCCTCCTTGCTGGAGCCGTTATTTACGCCGCTCCTTCGGCGTTGTTTGTTTGTTTGTTTCTCGTTCCCCCTCCTCCCTCCCTCTCCCACCCGAATAAACGCGATTTTCCCTCTTTTCTCCACCTCCTCTCGGGCTGCCCACCGCTCCCCTGCCTCCCGGGCCCGGCGTGGGAGGAACGCGCCCGCACCCAGCCTGCCCTTGCTCCGCTCCCCCCGCAGAAAGGGCCCCCGCTTTTCTTCTGCCGCTTCTTTTTCCCCCCCTTTTTACAAATCTCTGTGTGTACTCTACAGAGGGAACTGAAAAGCCCCGCTTAACCGGGGAAGGCTGTGATGTAAGTGGAATATTGCCAAAGCTGTGTATTAAAGTGTGCGCGCATGTAATAATAATACTAATAAAAAATACAGCTATAGGCCGCCGACTGGAGAAGGTCACGAAGCATCCGCGGGTGATTTATGGACTCGGGGATGTTGTCACAAGCGGAGTAGGGGTGTGAGGGGAACATTTTTATTTGAGATTAATAACATCAACATACAGAACGGAAACAGGATTATTAAAGCGACTGAATGTTTCCCCAAACGAAAATATTTTTAAATGAGATTGCTTTTTCTTTCTCCCCTTCTTTCTCCCTTTCCTAGTCCTTCGTGCCAAAGTTGCGGTGATAAATCTCGGCGTGGCTTTAAAAATGTTTACGGCTCGATACCGTTAATTCTGGTACCAAATCACTGCCGTGTGAGTGTCCGCGTACGCTATAAAGCATCTCCGTCCTCCCCCCCTTCGTGGCGATCCGCCGACCACAGTGGAGAAACACGAAAAAACATCCTTAAGGCTTTTCCGCCTTTGAGGAAAACGGCCTCCTCTTTTCCCTGCTCTTACCCTGTTGTTGAACCCAGAGCTAATTAACTGCACGTATTTAATCTCTTACACGCATTTAACTCGGAAATTACCACCAGAGTTTAACCCAAACCCTCCCCGCTGTATTTTACGCGACGCTAGAGCTGACGGCCAGCCGCGGCCGAGCCGCCCGGGCTCACGCCGAGGCGGCCGGCGGCGAGGGGAGCCCCGGGGGCGGCGGGGCCCGCACCCGCTTGGCAGCGGCAGCCCCGGTGCCCACCGCCGCCGGTGGGAACACCGGGTTAGCAGCGGGGGGAGACCTGGACAGGCTGTGGTGGCTCGGACGGGCGATAATCTCGGAGCAAACGCGGGGGCTTTTGTTCATTAGAGCCTATCTTCTCCCCACTTCCACCCAAAGGTTTCCCTCCGTGATGAATCCCCTTGTCCACGCTTTTCTGACCGAAGTTTCATACTTTTTTGTTGTTGTTGTTTTCTCCCTTTTTCCCCCCACCCAGTTCTTCTCCTTTCTCAAAGTCCACCGCTGCCTCGTATTTGCTGGACCAGACATCCGAGAACTGGTGAGTTTTGCCGAATATCCTACCTGGTCCCTGTCTGTGTGTGTCCCCGTACCTCCCTCTCCATCAGGCTCGGAAGCCATTCCTTCTCCAAAGTCTCGAAAGTCACCCAACGTGACTTTTTTTTTTTTTGTATTTTTTTCCCTCCACCAACCCCAGAATAAGCACGGCTGCCCTGGATTTCAGCTGAGTATTTTCATTTTGCTACTGGCTTGTCTTTAAACTTTGTGATTTATGGCCGTAACTTTGAGGGAGTGTTTTAAATCGAAGATATTTCCTGTGCTCCCTTTGAAGGGAAACCCAGTCAGATTGCAACATTTGCTGCTGATTTCGTGACGAGTGCGAGGGAGTTACATTTTAAAGAAAAATAAGCTGCAACCAAAGCAAAGATGGCAAGACACAGGGAGCCTAAAAAAATCTACTTACAGGAGCTCAACATATAAACGTGCAACGACCTTCTTAACAGGGCTTTTTTTCGGCTGCCAGTTAAGGTTAAAACAAAATTTTGCACTTGAGAGGAGTTATTTGCAGAGTCCGAGGTACTTCTGATTGCCTAGGTGCTCCAAACGGGTCAGTGGAGATCCACGTTCAGAAACCTAGAGAGCACTTCACCTACAGAGGAGTCTTTAAAAGAATAGTCCACGGCTGGTTTTCCTCTTTCCTTCCCTGGAATTTCAACGCCGGGGCTCCAAACTAGGAACTATCCCGTAGGAGAAGATTTATGTCGGAGCAGTTCATAAAAAGTCAGCTGGGGCGGGGGGGAAATCGCCATAACGGTGTCCCCTGCTCGGAACCCTCCCGTCTGGGATCGGAAGGCTGCAGCCAGAACAATAGCTGGAAACACCGTAGTCCTTGGGATAAGGCTTTATCCATCACCTAGAAAACCTTGCCTGTCCAGCCCAGAGTCAGTTCTCTCAAAAGTCAAATGTTTACTCGGACACCCTTCTTTTTCTCGCCAGAGTTATCAGCCTGAAGGTGCACACACACAGAAAAAGGCGATGCAAACCCCCCCGACGGCTCATACCTTCCCAGCGAAGTCCAAAGAGCCTTTGTGGTCCCTCTTTTTCTTGTTTTGCTAAACGTAAATTCCCCCCCGTCAGCACTTAACCCAAAGCAGTGAGCGCCGGAATTAAAGGAGGGAAGATAATTGCGATGTGAAACAAAAGTAGCACTTAAAAAAAAAAAAAAAAAAAAGTGCAGACACCTAAATTCCTTGCCCTGCCTTCCTCCCACTCGCCAGCCCCTCCTCGTCACGGACTTTCCCCAAAACGCATCTTGGCGAGTTTCTGCTTTCGGCAGCCGTGTGGGAGCGGGGAAAGGCATAAATCTCCCGTGGCGACAGCAGCAGCGCCTTGCATAGCAATAACGGCGTTATTAATAATAGCAATAATAATCATCTTTATTGCTCAACACCTCGCTGCCTCGGCCTCCCCCGGGGGGGGATTTGCGCCCTGAGCCCCCCCAGACCCCGCGCCTCCCCCCGGCGGGGGCCGAGAGGAGCCCCCAGGCATCCGGACGCGCAAACTTAACGCCGAAGTTACCCGGGGCTGCGGAGTTGCAGCCGCACCAGGGATTCCTCCCCCCGCCCCGGCTCCCCTCCGCCCTTAGCCCCTCGCCAGCACCGGGGCCGGCCCCCCCCGGCCCCAGAAAAGGGGGTTCGCTATGGGAGGGGGGCTCTGCGAGGGGCCGAAGGGCCAGGGGAGGCAAAGCATCAGCTATTGAGAGCCGCGATCGCCGCCGCGGAAGGGGAGGGGGGAGACTATGACTATGTTGAAACGGTTTATTAGCATAAATTGACACCTAATTGTTAAACACGTGAATCAAAGGCAAGCTTTGCTATCTTTCTGCCTAGGCCTCTGTCCACCACGTCTGCAATTAGCATAATTTTTCACTAGTGACGCTGTTCGGGAGGCTCGTTGGCTTTGCCCGGCAATCCCAACCAAATCTTTATTTTTAAATACCCCCTCCGCTTTATCCCCCCCTCGCCCACCCCCCCTCCGTAGTCTGGGTTCTCTTCGTTATTATTTTAATCCCAGCCAAGCATTGCATAGTTAAAAGGGGGGGGGGGGGGGGGGGTGTTGTGTTCAGCTTTTCTTTCTTTCTTTTTTTTTTTTCCCTTCTCCTTTCCCTTCTTCCCCTTTGCTGTGGTAAAGCAGAGGCCATTGTTATCAGTGAGCAGCGCGTACCAGTCTATAGGGCAAGTAGAATCTCAGGGTTTGTCCATTCAAAGCCCTCAGCTTTTCTGCACATCTTGGAAGCTGGAAAGCATCTTGATTTTTTTTTTTTTTTTTTCCTCTTCCCCAAACGGAGACAGAGAGACAATTTGAGCTGCCGTAACCGAAAGCTCCACTGGCTGAGCCCCCTCCCCCCCTGTTTTGGCTTTTTTTTTATACATATATACATGCATATGCCGGATTTTTTTCCTCTCTCTCGTATATTCCTTTAACGTTTTCAAAGGAAGGGGGTCATTCCTTGCTTATTGATTGCGTGGATGCTGGATGTGAAAATATATTATGTCTGCCTGTGCTTTGCTCGTCAGAGACTAAGGTAAGCCGGACTCAAATAGGCTATCACTTTGTGAATGGCGGAGTATATGTCCCAATGATTTATGACCATATGACTCCAATCTCGGTTCAAGAAGAGTTCACAAGCTTTAAGCTTCCTTCCACGCAGAGGCTCTTTTGCAGCCCTCATCCAGGGCCCTTTTTTTCCCCCCCGCTTTACAACTGGGGAGTTGTGGTTGGGGTGAAGCTCGGTTGTGGGGGGAGGGAAGAGGGAAATTTTAGGAATGTGTCTCTGTTTTCCAGGCATATCCACCGCCAGGCAGTCGCTGGGATTTGCGCTCTTTCTGAGCAGCCGACCTATTGTTAAGGGCACGTTTAGAATATTTATTATTAATAATAATTTAAATTAAAAGCGGGGCTCTGCCTGGTTTCGCTGGCTCTGGGAAATGTACCTTAGGAGGGGCGGGGGAGGGGAAAGGCGCTGCTCCTCTTCATAAACACGGTCAGGTTGTGAATTTAGGGTTTCCAACATGGAGGGGATGGCTTTACAGCAGAATCCCTCTGCCTCAGATCCCTTTTCTCTTTTGCCCCCGACCGCCTGATTTTTCCCGAGCCTCCTCCTCCCCGCAGCCCTTTCCCTCTCGCACCTTCCCCCGATCTGTTTGGGTTTGGGTTTGGTTTTTTTTTTTTTTTTAAAAATCTCTCCATCTCCTCGCACTCAAAAGTTGCAGGCAAAGAGTTTGTGGTTAAACGTTACCGCTCGCAAAGTGAAACTTGGAGCGTGATGAAACAGCCAGCGCGGATCCTGCCCGGGTTTAATTGGAACAGGAGATAATCGAATATTTATCATTCTGCCTGAGATTTTTTTTTTTTTTTTAAAACAATTCCTTGGAGTAAATAATTAGGATTGCGGCCGTCCTCGGCGAAGATAAATGAGCGGCATTTGTGAGGCGCTGAGAGATGAGGTACAAAGCAAATCTTCTGTGGAAGCCACAAGCGAGCGAGCTTTTGGGCAAAGGGGATTGTAAATTTATTTTATGGCCGTTAAAAAAAAAAAAAAAATCGTCGCTGTTATTTTTAGCTGCTTTAGCTGAGCCTCTCCGCTCGGTTCTGGTTTGGGTTTGTTTTGTTGTGGTTTTTTTTAAGAAACCTATGCCAGACAGGAAGGCCTTGGAGAAATTCCCACCTCTGCCCTCGCAGATATTTTCAGCAAACCTATTCATAATCAAGGCGCTGCTGTTTGTTAATTAATTCACAGCTTCTCGGCTCGGGTAGCGGAGTCTACTTTTTAATAAGACATATTTATCATGGCGAGGAAACCAAATGAGAATAACTCCCAGCAAGGCTATCATCCTCTCTGTAGACAATAATACATCTCCGTGGAAGATACGATACAGATTTGGGAATGCATAAAGGATTTAATCGGTGTAAAAAAGCGGAGCAGTCCCTTCGTGGACACGTTGTCTGAGGCTGTGTTCGAAGTATACGGAGGTTTCATGTGACGTGACATAAGAACACAGCAGTCAGGGAAGGGAAAAAAAGATGTTATTTATCGTCGAGCTATGGCTTCTGTTAAACCCCGGTACTTAGAAATATCGCATTAGACTTTATCTCCACAGAGTTTATTTTATTTTATTTTAGAGAATGAAAGAGCCCAGATAAAATTAAATATACAATAGATACAATTAAATATACAATGGATATCAATTTCCAAACAAAATGCACAGTGGCTCCTCGCAAACTCTGAGCTGCAGAGAGAAGCCACTGCCCTTTTAAAATACATTTGCTGCTCGATTGCTCCTCACACATCAGATTATTTTCAGGTAAAGATAGTTTTTGTATTTCTAGGGGGATTTCTACTCTGTCTTTATGGCAGAGAAAGTTTACGTTTTGAGAAAAGAAAGAGAAAGAAAGAGATGAAGAAAAATAAAAAGGCCAGAGACAGAAAGAAAAAAGGAAGGTTTCGTTTTGTAATTTGAGGGTTTGGATTGGGTTTTTAGACTTTTTGAGCCTGGATTGAGGGAGGGAGGAACGACGAAAAATCAAAGGGCAGAAAGTTAAGAGCAAATGGCCTGGTGACGCGTTTGTTTTCCAAGGGAAAAAACCCAACGGCAATTAGACTGGTTTTAGAATCACATCTTGCCAATGGTAGTTCCAGATTCAAGACCGACGAGCACAAAGCAGCGCAGGCAGTGGAGGGGTATGTTTTCTAAACAGAACCTGTGCTACCCGAGCGAGAGACTCACAAACAGGCCAAAGGAAGCACATTCTTGAATTCGGGCCCCTGTTTAAATCTGCTTAAAATATTTGCACTGAATTCCAAAGACATTGTGTAAACAGCAAATCAAGCCACTGTGTCAGGACAGCGTTACCTGGATAAAACATATTGACTATTTGCTGTTTCCAGTTTAAAAACAAATATACCGGACAGAGGCCCTGCAAGAAACTTAGCAGACTTTTAATTTCTGATGATATAACGTCTTGCTGGTTTTTATGTGTGTGAATGGCTAATTTGAATAGGTCAGGGGTAAGAAAGCAAGACTTTCATTCCTTTCACGCTTGTAGCTAGCAATTATCCGTTCTGTATTCCCATATTTACGTTAATGTGTGTGCTGTCTGGACGTGGGGGTGTATACGTGCACACAACACACACATCTACACGCATATACACACGCAGATTTATATGGGAGCATATGTGAATGCATGGGGGTGTGTTTATATGTATATAGATAAATATAGAAGTAAATAGATGTATACAGATGAGACCACGTGCACTTACAGAGCATGTGTGCAGTTACACGTCCTGGGCGCTATCCTGTAAGGGAAAAAAGGTGCAAACAACCATCCAGCCAGGCAAACCACCCCCCAAAATCAGCTCAAGACTTTTGCGCTGTAACATTTGTTGAGCTTCCTTAGGCTGCACACAGGACAAAATCTGCTCAAAGCATCTGTTCGCCCTGTTCTGCGGGACCCTATTCATGTCATGGGCCTTTCAGGCCCCAAGATGGATTCATAGGCCGGGTACTATTATTGTGTGTTTTCTCCTAACCTTTCAGGTCAGCTTCCAATAGACAGCTGGAAACGGCCTGTCACGTGGCCTTGGGGTGCCAATGTTCTGCCATAGGGGTGTCAAGACCCTGGTAGCCGGAAAAATCATTTTGGGGAGTCCCAGAGATGCAGAAGACAACGTACTACGACAGCTCCACGCTCTTTGGGGGTTACTCCTACGGGAGTGCCAATGGGTTCGGCTACGAGGGTCCCCAGCAGCCCTTCCAGCCGGCCTCTCACGTGGAGAACGACTACCAGAGGTCCGCCTGCTCCCTCCAGTCTCTTGGCAACACAACCCCGCACGCAAAAAGTAAAGACCTGAACGGGAGCTGCATGCGTCCAAGTCTGCCCCAGGAGCACCACCCGCCTCCCCCCGTCTCGCCGCCCCCAAACCCTGCCGCCAACAGCACCAGTAGCAACAGCAATAACCAGTCGGGGAGCGGTAAAACTGCCCCCAGCAAAGCCAACCTCAGTGCAAACGCCAGTCTCACCAAGCAGATTTTCCCCTGGATGAAAGAATCGAGGCAAAACTCCAAACAGAAAAACAGCTCCCCTAGCACAGGTACCCTGTTCTGCTTTTGTAACAGCGAGGTAACGCAGCCACTGGCCGGAGTGGTCTTGTTTGGAGGGAGGGGAGAGGGAGAGAGGATGCAGCGAGGATCCAGCAAGGATCCAGCGAGGATCCTGGTGCTGGGCATGATCCCAGGACTGCCAGCCGCATGCCCCGGCCAGGCTGAGCGAGCCTTGGCCCATCCTGCAGCACTGACTGCGCACACTTGGTTTATTTTAAACATATCCAGAGCACCGCAGGGAAATACAACCAGGCGGTTGTACACAGCCGATGTCTGACTGTGTAGGTACAGATACATGAAAACGTACACCCACTGCTCAACCTAGCGATGCTAAAGCGGAGAGCTTGTTCTCTTCCCACCTCCCTGCCTCCAGACACAGCAGTAAACACGGTGCTCTCTGAGCGTATGTGCGCATGTATAGAGCGTATGCACGAACACATGGATATTCTTACATGCATACTGCACATCTTTAACACGATCAAGAAAAAAAGCAGTATGGAAATATCACTGTTCTGACAGATATATTCATATAAACTTTGCGGCACACACTTGACTCTACGTTAATATAATTTATCTGCTATATACATTTTTATCTCACAAAAAGCTAGGTACAAATGCAATTCGGTGTTTAACAATGTACGTGCAAATATTTGTGTTACACAAATAGAAGAGAGAGACAAGATGTGTGTGTGTGCATTCGTACCTCGGCAAACAAAATACCTCCCAACACTGACCCGTGTTAGTATTAATTGGCTTTGCAGTGACTGCCCCCCTGCCAAATATTATTTTCTCAAAATTATCTGTTGGAAATAATCGACTCCTAAACAAATGGCCCTGGAATCCTTTTCTACATGACATGATCAAATTTTCATAAACCAGGGGCAGCTTTGGAGAACAGAACTCTTAATAAATGACATGATTATGGAGTGCAGGCTAATGCAAAGGGGTGAGGGAAGGGGGGGTCGAACTCTTGTGCCTGTTCCAGGATTTATTAAGAAACGATGCATTCAATTTCTGCATGTAAGTAATTATCTTTTATTTCATTTCGCGGCCAGCAGAAACCTGCAGCGGCGAGAAAAGCCCTCCAGGCTCCTCGGCCTCCAAGAGAGCCCGCACAGCCTACACCAGTGCTCAGCTGGTGGAGCTGGAGAAGGAATTCCACTTCAACCGCTACCTGTGCAGGCCCCGCCGCGTGGAGATGGCCAACCTGCTGAACCTCAGCGAGAGGCAGATCAAGATCTGGTTCCAGAACAGGAGGATGAAGTATAAGAAAGATCAGAAGTCGAAAGGCATGGGGTCTTCCTCGGGAGGGCCTTCCCCCACCGGCAGCCCCCCCCAGCCCATGCAATCCTCCGCCGGATTTATGAACGCCTTGCACACCATGAGCAGTAACTATGATGCCCCCTCGCCGCCTTCCTTCAATAAACCCCACCAAAATGCCTATGCCATGTCAACTAACTACCAAAACCCCATCAAAGGCTGCCCCTCCCAACAGAAATACGCCAACACGGCCCCCGAGTACGACCCCCACGTCTTACAAGGGAACGGGGTGGCCTACGGGACTCCCAGCATGCAGGGAAGCCCCGTCTATGTTGGAGGTAACTATGTGGATTCTATGCCCACCTCTGGCCCGTCCCTTTACGGCCTCAATCACCTGCCACATCACCAGGCGGCCAACATGGACTACAGTGGGCCTCCGCAGATGCCCCCGAGCCAGCACCACGGACCATGCGAGACCCACCCCACCTACACAGACCTTTCCACGCACCACGCTTCTTCTCAGGGCAGAATCCAAGAGGCGCCCAAGCTGACCCACCTGTGATCGGGAGCGGGGACAGGCTCGGGCAAAGCGGATGGGACCTCGCCACGGGGCGTGGGAGAGGGGAAGAGGGCAGGATCGGCTTCAGGAACATTTGTGTTGAGCTGTTCTCTTTCTTTCTTTGACAGGGCAATTTCTACCGGGTTGTTGTGCTTGCTATTCTTATTTCTGGGTTTGATGAGGCACAATTTCCAACCATTTCAGTATTTACTGCCAAGAGCAGCTCTCTCTCTGAAGAGATATACCTCCTGTGTTTCAACACAAATGCTTCTGAAATGGGTTTGGGGTAGTTTTGTGGGAATCCAGCAGATTTTTAGCAGCAGCATCCTTAATTTCCAAGTACAGATCGTCACTGATAATTCTCGGACACTGGAAAGGAGAATAGTCAGCCAGCCAAGTCTTTACAGTTGGTGTCTCCGCATCTTCGTAAACATGCACACGTCTATACATATGCAATCAAAAGAGATTCGCAAGAAAACTACCCTCCTCTCCAATTCCTTCTCAAGAGGAACCTCGCGCTTTCCTTTCCAGCCTTTGGAGGAAGGGCATCCTTTTTCACTGAGTAACTTCCCACCAGTCCCCACATAAACTGCAAATATACATACCTGCCAACACGTGGGATTCACGCTCTTCCCCTCCGGCCCCTGCCTCCCCTCTCAAAAATAATAATAATAAAAAAAAATCAGAATAAGAGAGGTCTAAGAATTTCAAAAGGTTCGGGAAACAAGTTTTTGAAATGCCTAGAAAACCCCCACCAACAATAACAGCAGTCCAAAGAGAGGAAGAAAGAGTTGACAGGTCTGAATATTTTCCCACCTTTGCCTCTGATGACATGAAGTCTCCATTTGACGCCGCCGGGGTTTTTTGTTTTGGGGGTATTTTTCTTAGGGTTCCTTAACAGAAAAGCAATCTTAAGACTTAGAAGTCCTACGCTTCTTTCCTCCTCTTCTCTTGACCTTACGTGAAAACAGGGTATATTTGAACAAACGGAATGTCCTCCAATCGAAGCAGAAGTGAATGGATCTCTAGTATTTGCTAATGCTTTCTTGTCTGGACATCTTTGTTGCACTTAGAGTTTACATATAATGGGTATAAAAACAACTTTGAAGGGCGTTCGTCCAGCTCAGTCGAGACGGCCTTCAATAGGTGTGTGTTCTGGTGAACATTCATATATATTTATTGGTTATAGCCAGTTTAAAATATTTTCCTTTTTTTGTATTATTTATCCCCAATATTATGTATTTATATGAGGAAAAAAGAATCAAATTGTACTTTTTTAGTATTTACTTGTTACAAAGGACATTGTGTTTCCTTGTCATTGTACAACAAGCTTATTTTAGTTATTGTAATTTAGAAAGACCAGTAGTTTTATGTTACCTTCGTACTTATGAATAATGTAATTAGTTCTACTGGAGGCATGAGAGCAGAACCAGACTGTAACTGTATAGTCCTGAATTAGAAGAACTATAGCTAATCCCTCCCTCCCACCTCACCCCTCCTCTTGGGAGATCTTTCTTTGTTCTTATGGTAGTTATTTTATTTCCTTGCTTAAGGGTTGTCTGTTGAACAATTCTTGAATAAACTTTCTGTTATCAATTTTATCTTGTCCTATCAGTCGGATTTAAAGGTGAAAAGAAACGATGTGTGAGTCAAAATAGCGGAGAGAAGGCAGGAAAGGGGCCGCCCGAACCGTTCCAGCGTCCAGACAGCGGGGTTCAGGCCCGCGTCCCCTCCTGGGGTGAACCCCGGGGGGTTCGGGCCCGGAGCGGCCGGGCCGCCCCCTCCGCGGCCCCTGCGCGGCTCCTGCGCGGCTCCTGCGCGGCCCGGCCCGCGCCCGCGGCCACAAAGGCGGGTCACGTGGCGGCGGGGCCGGGCTGCCATTGGGCCGCGAATGAAAACAAAGGAAAAGGATTAATCACAAAAAAAAAAAAAAAAAAAAAGGGCCCAGAGTTTCCATGCGGGGACCTTAAAAGTGAAGAGAAATTAAATGACTTATTATGATTAATTATTACGAAAACACGTGCACAGACGCAGGCACGTGCGCACACACACACGTGTGCACGCACACGCACCCCCCGCACCCCCCACGCTAACACGCACCCCTAAAATTGTTGTTAAGAGGGGAAAAAGCCGCCGCCAAAGGTTACAGCACCAGGGCAAGCAAAAGGGGGACCAACCCTCCGCCAGCAGCAAAAGCAGATGGGATAACACCGTGAATAATTTGCTTTTTATGCTCTAAAGCCCTAAGAAAACTTATATTAAAGCAACGAGGGCCAATAAAAGTTTTATGGTTCTGGAAAGGAGGGAGCTGCTTGTCAGGCTCCGACTGCTCCTCTGCGGCCGGCGGAGGGGAAGGTCCCCTCCGGGGGAAAGGAGAGGGGGATTTTGATTGCTGCTGGGAGAAAGGGGTGAAAAAGCTGTAAAAGGAACGGAAAAAAAAGGGCTGGGCTGTAGAAAGAGAGCGGGGGGGGGTGCCTGTATTCACACACCTGTGGGCGCGTCCGTGGGTGCCTGGCTAAACCCACCCGGACAGAAAGGCCGAGCGGAGAAAGCTGTACATGAGAAATGATCCCGTGCTGCTTTCTCTCTCTGATCTCTCTTAATAAATGAAGTTCCAGGTTAATAATTATAACCTTCGCGCAATAATAAATAACGGTATAACAGAGAGACAGGGCTTGTTTTTCTCCCCAGGACCGGGGCTGGGTTGTGCCCGTCCATGCAGAGAGCAATTTGCCATTCGGCGATGCTGTAATTTAAAAGCATAAAAGCGTGCAGGCTCTGCTTGGGATCGGCTCAAGGAACGAGAGCTTGGGCTGGGCTTGCGTTTCGCGTTGGCTTTTTTTCCTCCCCCTCTCACTGAATATGATTTTCCTTCTCGCCTGCCGGTCGCCATGTTGCCGGGTTTTGTGTCAGGGATTCCCAGGAACCAGGGAAAATCGGGAAAAAGCAGCCAGTTCCGAGGTGCCACCGCTCGGTTTCTCGGCGGGCTCCCTCCCCCGCAACTCCTCGCATCCGCGGTTTCATCTGCATTAAAGAAGCAGGCCCGGGGTTGTCTTACAATTATTGCATTTCTCTATCGTTCCCTAACCCTGTGAATCCATTCCTATAAGGTGATGCCTTTCCCCCTGAGGAGGCAGATTTTTTCCCCCTTGTGCCTCCGCGTAGTGCGTGGGAAAAATCCCTCTTTCCCCAAGGGCTTCTTTTTTCTTTTCTCTTTCTTGCTTGCTTTCTTCCCCCCCCCCCCCCCCCCCCCCCCTTGCAACTTCAGTGTTAGCAAAAGCAGGGAGAACAGTTGGGAGCAGCTGGAAAGAGTTTCCTTTCGCATCCCAAACTCTTTCCCTGTATCCCAGCTCCCCGCTGAACCGCACCGTCCCTCAAAAAGCGGGAACCGGCGACCTCATGACACAGCCCGAGACCCCCAAAATGCCACTTTAATCCAAACAAGCAAGAAATGATCGGAAACTTAACTATTAATTTTTGCATCACTCCTGATCCGCTGAGATTGAGCAGATTTATGCCGGTTTCGCTAAGCACATGCACAGATATGAAATATTTAGGGAAATTCTCCCTTCAATCGAGCCGCGTTTTGCAAATGCTTTTTTATTTTCTTCGCCCCTTTGCTAAACTGCGCTTTAGCCTCGGCTTCAGCTTTAGATTTATTATGTGTTTCTCAGAAACCCTTACCACCCACACAGATGCTTGGACTGACAAAAGTTTCTAGGCTTCTCCCTGCGTGAATGCAGCCTGCCAGTCCCTCTCCGCTGCAAAATGGGAGAAATGGAGCTTGAACAAACAAACTACAAACCAGCCGCATCGCCGTTCTGCAGCAGGCAGCTTATTTTTTTTCTCTCTGAAATTTTTACTTTCTAGACTTCCCGGGTTCAGGCCCTTGGATTCAACTTTTTAAGTCTTTCTTGGTTGAAGTAAGTCTTTTGCGAAAGCCAAAATTCTTCGCTGAGTGAGTTAGGCCGAGCTGTCAAAAGTCTTTCGAGAAAAAGATTGATCGTTTCTCTCTTCTTTTCGGTTTGTGTGGACCCGGGCACTTTAAAAGGGGAAAAAAAAAGGTCTTCCTGGGAAATTACTTTTCATTTTATTTATTTATTTTGTAAACTCTGGAAGTGGAGCCGTTTATTGGGGAAGGGGAAAAAATGGGAAGGAAGAAATGTGATTTCAAAGATACCCGTGACTTTAAAGCATGTTTGGCCTTTAAGGAAAGCGGAAAGCGTCCATTAAATCTGACTTTAAAAGCAGAAGTGTTACGCTGGTTCTTTAGGAGTGATGTATCCAGGGCACTCGGGCCGGTCCAGCTGTACCCGGCTTGAGGCTCACTTGGTTGCCCGAGTGCTGCTGCCCAGCCCCAGCCCCAGCCCCCGGCCCAGACCCTCCCGCTGCCTTGAACTTTCCAAGCTCTGCGGTACAGATAAAATATGCAAATGCGCCCGGCACCGCCGGCCTCGCTCGCCAGACCCCAGCTCCCCGCTCGCCTGCGGCTCAGGCTGCCTTGCCCCGGCTGCCGGCGGGCGCCCCGGGGGGGGCAGAGCCCCTTTTCCCACGCCCGTCCCCCCCCGCCGGGGGTACAAACCCTCGGGAGCTCAGCGAGAGCCTCTGGAGCCGCCCGGCGCAGGCAGCACCAGGCAGCACCAGGCAGTGCAGGCAGCGCAGGCAGCGCAGGCAGGGGCTCCCTGCCCGCAGCCCCGGCCCCGGCCCCGGCAGAGCAGCCCGGCAGCCCGCGGCCGGCCGAGGAGGGATGGCGGCGGCGGGGGGGGGGGGGGGGGAGGCTTTTCGGGGGATCTTTTTTTTTTTAATCAATTAAAGAAAATAATGCTTTCTGTTTGCCACCAGGCCCCGCCTGCCATTGGCCGGGGCTGGCCACGTGACCAGGAATTGGCTGCAATTTCGCCCCAGTCTCGAGTTTAATAGAGCAAGGTCCCCATACGCCTGTATTATCAGCAATATAACAATTATAAAAAGCCCGAGAACCATCATCATCACTGCCATAAAAACTGAGGCCCTCAGATTTCTTTCCCTCTCCCCCTCCTCCTCCCTCTCCCCCCTCCCGCTTTTTAAACCCTGGGCCCTGGAAAAGCCATGAATTTTGAATTTGAGAGGGAGATCGGGTTTATAAATAGCCAGCCTTCGCTCGCAGAGTGCCTGACGTCTCTTCCCGCTGTCCTGGAGACATTTCAAACTTCATCAATCAAGGACTCGACATTAATTCCTCCTCCTTTTGAGCAAACCGTCCTCAGCCTGAATCCTTGTTCCAGCAGCCAGGCAAGACCGAGGAGCCAAAAAAGAGCATCTCATGGCCTGCTCCAGCTCCAGCCCCAGCCTCCGGCACAGCCCGGCCCCTTGGCAGCGGAATTCCCCTGGATG
Source organism: Platalea leucorodia (assembly GCF_965183815.1). Taxonomy (NCBI): domain Eukaryota; kingdom Metazoa; phylum Chordata; class Aves; order Pelecaniformes; family Threskiornithidae; genus Platalea; species Platalea leucorodia. The sequence goes on from NC_138844.1 coordinate 4,780,381, forward strand.
AAGGAGAAGAAATCGTCCAAGAAAGCTACCCAGGCTCCAGCCTCTTCTTCCTCCTCTTCCCCCCCATCATCTTCCTCGGTGCCGGTCCCTGCCGCAGGATCTCCTGCAGGTTCGTATCATGAGGGGATGAGGGGGTGTTTGCTGAAATCGGAGAGGATCCGAATAATAAACAACCCCCCCCGCCCCACAGCAGCCCTACCCCAGCCCCCTCCCCGGCAGACTTTGCCCCGCACCTCCCCCGAAACTGTGTCACGCAATAAAATACACGGCAGCAATGCACCCAGCCGGGGGGGGGGGTCCTCCTGCCTCCTCCCCCCGCAAATAAAAGAGCAAATTGCTGTAACTTCGGCGAAAGCGAAGGGGGAGAGGGGGCCGGGGGAGCCGGGCTCTTTATTAGCTGCGGCAGCTGAGCCACAGCTCCATTTGCTTGACTTTTTCTCCCAGCCCTGAATTTTTTTACAGCCTACATGGGGGGGGGAAACAAAACAACAAAACAACAAAACAACAAAACCGAAGGAAGAGCGGAGGGGGGAAAGAAAGACGGGTGGGTAGCGCGGAGGCTGCTCCCAGCAGGACGGGGAGGCGGAGAGAGCGAGAGCAGGGCTCCCAGCGGCCAGCACGGTGGGGAGAGGCAGCTCCCCATGGCCAAATAAAACCAATACAGCCCCAAATCCTCCCCCCGGCCCCCCGATAAAGCAACAGCATCTCTCCGAGGCGCCCCTGGGCCGGGGACCCTCCTTCCTTCCCCCGGGACGAGGTGCTTAAGGCACAATTCACTGCCGCAGGGTTTTGATGGCACCGTGCAGGTAAATGCCCGGGCAGAAGGGCGGACACCGGAGCTCATTGGCCAGAAAATGCAGGAATAATGAAATCAAAGCCCCGCAGCGTCCGTCCCCAAACTACTGGCAAAAGGAGAAAAAAAAAAAAAAAAAAAAAGGAAGGAATGGGTCGAAATTCCCCTTTTCCGCGAAGGTGGCAGAGAAGGGAGGTCTCTAAAGGGAGAGGCCAGGGAGCAAAATCCTTTCTCCTCCTTGGGGCAAGGGAACCGGAGAGTGATTTCCAACCCTCTTCCACAGTGGGAAGAGTTTAATTAAACATTTATTTTCTCCCGTAGCGGCTCCCCCCCGCCCCGTGCTCGCTGTGCGGGGCACGGCTCTGCCCTGCCCGCGGCAGGGAGGGGACGGACCCAGACCCCCCACTTGCCCCCGCTCCCTCTCTTTGCAACGTGGGCTTTTCTGTGTGTTTAAGACACCCAGGGGCTGGCAGACACCAGCGGCTCCAGGAGGCTCCGGACCGCGTACACCAACACGCAGCTGCTGGAGCTGGAGAAGGAATTTCACTTCAACAAATACCTCTGCAGGCCCCGGCGGGTGGAGATCGCGGCTCTGCTCGACCTCACCGAGCGGCAAGTCAAGGTCTGGTTCCAGAACCGCCGGATGAAGCACAAGAGGCAAACCCAGTACAAAGAAACCCCCGACGGGGACCTCGCCTACCCCAACCTGGACGAGGGCAGCGACCCGGCGGAGGAGGCTGAGGAGAGCCCGGCTTTCGGGCCGGCTCCGGAGCCCAGCGGGCCCTACCGAAGCGCGGAGCCCGGGAGCCGGCGGGCGGCGGCGGCCGGGGCGGAGCGGGCGGCCGCGGGGGAGCCCAGCGCCGCCGCCGGCCCCTCGGACCGCGGCTACCCCGGGGGCCAGGACTCGCCTTTGCTGCCAGAGCTGAGCATCTTCTCGGCAGAGTCCTGCCTGCAGCTCTCGGAGGGGCTTTCCCCCGGGCTCCCGGCCTCCCTGCAGAGCCCCGTCCACTTCTCCGAGGAAGACTTGGACTTTTTTACAAGCGCACTTTGTACGATAGATTTACAACATTTAAATTTCCAATAGCGAGCCCCGCTCCCCGCCCGCCTCGCCGGTTCTGAGCCCCATCCCGAGCCGCTGCCGGCTCCCCCCGGTCTCCTGTACTGGGGGGGGTGGGGGGGGGGAACCCCCAAAAAGAAACCCAAGCCATTTCTCATTCAATCGCCCCATCCCGCCCCCGCCACTTTCTCTGAAAGCTCCTCACACTGTGGGCTCCCAATCACCCTCCCAATATTTATTCTAGAAGGCTCACATGAAAGAACAGCCCGAGTTTTGCTAAATGCAGGTATTTAATGATAGTTTTATTTTTTTTCCTTATTTATTTTAAAGAAAGCACCCGATAGTTCTCATGCACATCAGAGATGTCGGCCCCCAAGAGAAAACATTTGTAAATCCTTCAAGAGACTTTCTCAGGAATCAGAACGAGACTTTTAGATTTCTTAATAAAATAAAATAAAAAACCAGAGGAATTTTCCTTCCTCTTTTTAAGTTTTAGATGTAGACTATTTATTCAAATCCTTTAATAGTAAATGGCAAATTATTTATTGTACATTATTTTCATAGAGTAAATAAATGTCTTTATAAAACCAAGAAACGTGGGTTGCTACGTATTTCATTTGAAAATGTGCTATTTTTTGGCCTAAATCGTTCGCCTTCCTCTTCCCTGCTCTGCAGTGGCGGTGTCCTAATAACCCCCTTGTGTGCATTGAGAGAGCAGACAAAAGAAATTGCTCCCAACTAACATTTCAAGAGGCTTCGGGAGCCCGGGATGTTTCGCTGTGTTCAGTTCTGCCTGCATTCGCCTCCAGCTCGGATTTGATTTTTCACTAAATCAAAGCAGGACATTTGTTTCCAATTTTACCACTGGCGGTTATATTTTTCGAGCTGAACCCCCCCCCCCCCCGTAAGGGAACCGCCGGGTAAAGGGGGGGAAGGCGACACAAAGGCAGCGCTGGGAGAGGCGCCGCGGCCGCGGCCGCTCCGCGCAGCCCCCGCACATTCCGCGGGGGGCGGCGGGGCCGCGCAGCTCCCGCGGGGGGACACCCTCCCCCCCCCCCAGCCCGGCCTCGCCAGGCCGCTCCTCCATATCGCGATTGTTGGTGCTTTAAACGTCCCGGACTGCAAAAAAATAAGGCGTAAGGGAAGGATTTTGAGTAATTGCAAAAAATCCACCCTGGGAGGGCGGTGCGTGCCGGCATTTTAGCCAACAAATAAATGCTACAGAGGAGAGAGGGGCAGGGGATCAGCCCGAAAGAGGCCTGTCTTTTTTCCCCTCCTCTTTTTCAGCAGTGCAAACCGGACCCTCCCGGCCTTATCAATCCGTGATCTCCTTCCAGGGCAATTTGTGCCGCTCCGTGCCGGCCCGCGGGTCCCTTTACGCAAGCTTTCTCGCAACGCGTAATTTTAAATACAAAACTCATATATCAGGGAGGGAGGGGGAGGCCGAGGGGGTGGGGAGGCTTATGAATGAAAAGGGGTCAGCGCAGGAATCAATCGCGGTGACACCCAAAATAAATCATATTACGTCTTTGCTAAGTCATCGGTGTTTCCTCAGACACGGCAGAAATTTGGGAGGCGTTCAAGCGGGGTTCGTGCGAAAGGAGCGCGGAAAGGCGAGCGCGGGGGGGCGGCGGGGGGGGGAACCCGCGGAGGCGGCCTTAAAATGGCGCAGGGAGGCGCGGAGGGGAGCGGAGCGGCCATGGCGAGCGGCGCTGCCGCCAGCCCGGCCTTCGGGGGCTCCCCCGGGGCCGCCGGGCCGTGGTCCGGTTTGCTCGGTGCCCGGAGCTGGCCCGGGTGGTGTCACCCCCCCCGGGGAAAGCGTGGAGCCCGGGAACCTTCGGGTCGCCCGAGATTTTATTTCGGATTAAGAGCATCGGAGCCGGGCTTGCTTTCTACTTCGGGCTGTAAAAAGAAATAAAATGAAATAAACGCCCTCGACAGATGTTTTCGAAATTGCTGTTCGCAGATCTGGATTATCTCTTCTCGCTGTAACAAAGGGGGGTTCATTTTACGGCTACCTTTTTATTCTTAATAATATTGCCAGCCTCTTTCCCTACCAAACGAGCAGACGTTTCAAACCTGCTAGCATCTCACTCCGGGAAGGAGTGGGTTTCTATGGAAAATCGAAGTAGATGGCAATTACAAGACGCAAGTGAGCATTACTTAACACCTTCCCATAAAGCAAAGGAAGCGCCCAGCGCGCCGTTCGCCCTGCCTGCAGCCGCGGTGCCTTCGCATCCTCGCCCCGAGCCCTCGCCCCCCCCGCCCGTCCCTCTCCGCTCTGGAAGCCCCAGAGCCACGCGGGGGGAAAGCGCGCCCAGGCGCAGCCCAAGTACCACAGAAGGCTATTCATTATCTTTAAGTTTATTTAATATCTCCAGCTTCTGGAACATACTCAGCGGCAGCGTTGGCACTGCCAGACGTTGTCTATCAAAGCGCCATTTGTTCCAGTGCTTTACATATTTCCCCTCTCGCCTCCTCCCCCTCGCAATCCTGAATACAGGCTTGTTGGGGGACGGCGGGAGCAGGGAATCAGATGGTCGGGGCTGGCCCACGCCAAGAGCGCCGAGCGCCGCCGGGCAGCCCCGGGCCGGGACGGCAGCGCCGGGGGCCGCTCGGCCCTGCCCGCTCCCGGGGGCCCCTCGGCCCTGCCCGGGCCCGGGGACAGCTCGGCCCTGTCCGGTCCCCGGGGCCGGCTGAGGCCTGCCCGGCCCGGGGACAGCTCGGCCCTGCTCGGTCCCCGGGGACGGCTCAGCCCTGCCCGGCCCGGGGGCCGCTTGGCCCTGCCCGGTCCCCGGGGGCCGCTCGGCCCTGCCCGGTCCCCGGGGCCGGCTGAGGCCTGCCCGATCCCCGGGGACGGCTCAACCGTGCCCAGTCCCCGGGGACCCTTCAGCCCTTCCCGGTCCCGGGGGCCCCTCAGCCCTTCCCGGTCCCGGGGGCCCCTCAGCCCTGCCCGGTCCTCGGGGGAGGCTCAGCCCCGCCCGGTCCCCGGGGCCGGCTCGGCCCTGCCCGGGCCCGGGGACAGCTCGGCCCTGTCCGGTCCCCGGGGCCGGCTGAGGCCTGCCCGGCCCGGGGACAGCTCGGCCCTGCTCGGTCCCCGGGGACGGCTCAGCCCTGCCCGGCCCGGGGGCCGCTTGGCCCTGCCCGGTCCCCGGGGGCCGCTCGGCCCTGCCCGGTCCCCGGGGCCGGCTGAGGCCTGCCCGATCCCCGGGGACGGCTCAACCGTGCCCAGTCCCCGGGGACCCTTCAGCCCTTCCCGGTCCCGGGGGCCCCTCAGCCCTTCCCGGTCCCGGGGGCCCCTCAGCCCTGCCCGGTCCTCGGGGGAGGCTCAGCCCCGCCCGGTCCCCGGGGCCGGCTCGGCCCTGCCCGGTCCGAAGGGAGCTTCTTATTCAACTTAAAAATACGTGTCCTCAGATACATCGCGCTGCACACCGACCTTGCAGCGGATTTCCACCGACACCCACGCCCTTTCCGTGGGGAAGGGAGGAGGGGAAGGCAGAGGCGGAGGGGAGGGGACAAGGGGGACACCGTCCCCCGCAGGGTCCCCCCTTGCGGGGGGCTGGGGAGGCGGCCTCCCCCCGCCGGGGTGGGACGGGGGCGGGGAAGGGGTTTCCACGAACCCCCCAACGCAAACCCTGACACCTTATCAATACGGATCTCTAACAAGGGCCCTTCTGCAGATCATAATGACTTCCCAAAGTTGCTGCAGGTCTAGAAAGCATGCCAGTCACAGCCACAGATCAATTCTACACCCACGGAAAGTGACTTAATAAATGGAACCTCGCCAGTTATTATCCTTGCTAACAGCAGGCCCCTTCTTATTTGTCCTAATTAGCAAGACTGAAATGTCGGAGGAAAGAAGGGGAATATTCAATAAAATCTAAATTATTGAATGACTGTAAGATTTCGCCATTAGTTCAGCCATTCTTTACCTTCTTCAAAATGTCAAACAAATGGGGAATGCATATTTGCAACCCTGCCCTTCTGTTCTGTGCAACTGGAGGGCATATATTAAGCATATTAAGCGTATTCAGCTCTTGATCGTTGTCAAAACACTGCAATTGCCTCACGATTATTAACCTAGAAATATGCAAATGAGACACGCTCGCACGTGTTGTAGGGATGCTAAAGTAATATTTATCTTGTGCTGATCTAGTCTGGGGATGTGTTTGCTAAAGAGCTACTCGAAGCCCTGAAGATGTTGATCCAAGCCCTCAGAGCCGCGGGGAGGCAAACCTGCCAAGGGAAGGCGGGCGAGGCAGGAGCGTTAACCTTTGCCGGGGAACGGCCGGGGCCTCCTCCCGGGCTGCCGCCGCCAGAGCCCGGCCTGCCGGGAAAATCCCGCCAGCTGAGCTGTAGCATCCTTTCCCAGCGCTTACCCGCACCCCCGTCCTCAGTGGCCGGAGCTTGAGGCCCGCTCCTGGTGCTCCGGCACCATCAAAGGAAGGAGCTGCCAGAGGGGACCTTCTCCTCGCCATCCTGGCACCTCCCGCACCTATCCCAGCTTTGCCGGTTTTTTTTTTCCCCTCTCTATATTCAGTGAAGGGGAAAATACAGTGTCGGACTCGCAGAAACTATCTTAAGAATCGCTGCAGTTCGGCCGGGTGAATCTAGTCCTCAACCCCAGCAGGATACCGCTTAAACTAACGCTGGTTGATATCAATAGTGCTGACCCACTGATACCAGCGACATTGGTGAAGGTGTTAAGAAATTCATGCCCTCATTAAAGGGCGGGTCTCGGTGGAGGCAGCCCCCGGCGGGCCTGCCAGGTGCTGGGTCTGAACGAAAGGCGGAGGGTTTGGGACCCCTCGGGTTCAGCCCCGGCCCTGCACCCCCCTGGAGCTGCCCGAGGCCGGCCCGGAGCCCCGAGCCGGCCGGGCCCGGGCGAGGGTCCCTCGGGGCCGCCGAGCTGTCCCGGGGGAAGGCGAGGACCGCCTGGAGCGGGGCTCAGCCGGGGTGAGGAGCCCACAGGGTCTGCTCCGGGGAGGAAGAGCACGGCAGCGCACAGGGGCGGCAGATACAGACCTCTCCTCTCCACCCTCACCGAGTAGAAAGGCTTAAATGAACCTCATTAGTGAGACGACCCGGCTTACAGACACACCTCTGCCCTGGGGACCGCATAGAAACGGCCGATGCGAAACGGGACAGGTTCCCCAGAGCCACCGGAGGAGGAATTTGATCCTTTGGCGCAGGAGGAGGCGGGATTTGAGGAGTTTGTGCCACCCTGAAAAGGAAAAAATATCGAAAGAGCCATTTCTCACCCAAATCTTCCACTCAGAGTGTTGGTGAGGAGACCGAGGACACAGAACAGGTCCCTCTCCCCGGCTCAGAAGGCTCCCACCCCCCCGGGGGACGCTGGCCGCCTGCGGGCCCTCCCGTCCAGGGACCCTCACGACACCGCGCCGCAGCCGGTGCCGGTGCCGGTCGGGGGGGAGCGGCTGCCCTGCTCCCCAGAGCGACAGATAGGAATTGTTATATCTTGTCTTAATTGTCTGGTGTTTGTTCCGCAGCTCGGAGACAGCCCGGTGCTTGTAACTCATCAAAAGGATTCCTTCTGCATTTCTTTGGACTCCCAAACTCTGAAACATTTTTCCATACACTATTTTATTTTCCCTCTTCAGTTTTTTAGCCCCAAATATAGCTTAGCAGCCTATGATCTAACCAAGACACATGCCGGGGCTATAAATTTCTCTGACAATTTCTAGGGACAAGTCCTTTTCGGTGATTGCGAGGTCCGCAGCCAAACACGCAGCCCCAGCGTCAGCAGCGCGGCTTATAAATCACCCCGCCGGGAGCCAGAAGTGACATTTCTTACGCACGACACAAACTTTCTCCGCAGAGAGTTATATTTAACTCCAAAACGAAGCATCTGAAGACTCCGAGCACTCTGGAGCCTTTGGAAATGCCTCATTCCTTCTGTGTCGCCAGCACAGAAAACTCCCCGGTCTGTCTCGGGTAAAGATTTCGCACAAGAGGTGTTCCCACACACCGCCTGCAGACCCCACAAATCCTCCCTGTCGGGAGAGGTGTTTCAAAGCAGACAAACCATCTCTCAGGGAAGGGGGAAATCTCCCCTCGCTCTTCCCCCTCGGGTGCCGCAGCCCCGGGTTTCATGGAGCCGCTTTATGCCGCTAAAAGGGAGAAACTGCTCTGGAGCAAAGGGTTATTTTCATAAGATATCTGCAGCGGGCTGGAACAAAAGGCGTGGTTTTCCCAGGGGGGCAAAACCCGCATCTTGCTCATTGAATGGTGAGGGGGTGCGGGTGTGCTGCCAGCCCGGGACAGCCAGCCATGGGCTCGGGATTTGTCACCCCGAGTCCCTCTGCCCCGGGGCGGCCTGGGGGGCCAAGGGCACGGGATGCCTTCGGTGGGCATGAGGGGTCCCCCGGCACCGAAGCTCCGCGGAAAATCGGTGTTATTCCGCTGCTGGCCTCCTCGTTCCTTGCCTGCTCTCAGCTGAAGCCGGGGGTTGGGGCGTCAGCTCCTGAAGGGCTTCAGGCCCGCACCAGCTCCCGGGAGGGGGCAGGAGCTCTGCGGGCTGCGGCAGCCCCGCGCCGTGCAAGGGCTCGGGAGCAGCAGGCGGGGAAGGGATTTCATCCTCCCCCCATGGACCCGCCGACCCCGCTCCTGCACAGCACGGTTTCTTTTTCCAGAAACCAAAGAGTTAAACGTTCCCCGCTCACCCTCTATCCTCATCCACCTCCAGATATTTTATTTTAATCCTGTTGAGTGAAAGACAGCAGCATCCCCAAAACGGGGCCGTCTGTTGTTTGGGGGGTAGGAATAATTACTGTCTCCCTCAGTACATAAGTGAAAATCAAGTAATAAATACAATCATAGAATCATTTAGGTTGGAAAAGACCTTTAAGATCACCAAGTCCAACCGTAAATTAAGTAACTGTTTGGGGGGAGTGTGTAAGACAGAGCTTTGATAACTTGAGAATCTCCACCTCCACCTTTTCTTTGACCGCCTTGCCTCTCTCCACTCCCCATAAAGGAGGTTTTAAAGGAATAAATGTATAAGTGACAGAATTAGGCTCAGACGGCAGCTGGTCGTTAGCAATAATCTGATATTTCTTTCACCTGCAGGTTATGAAGGTCCGTACCGAACCTGGGGCTCACACCTTTCCCACAAGGGGCATTAAACCCAGTAATAACAACAGCACTAATTGGATATCGGATCCAGGGCAAGGGGCTAAGAAGGAAATTTGGAAAAGCGATTCCTAAGCGATTCCCAGCGTGCCCGCTTGCACGTTGACCCTGCGGCTTTCGAAAATACCGCGCAGTCGCCACAAGCCGTTCATTTTGGGGAAGACGGTGTCACTTTGAGGCAGTGAGCCGGAGCCGAAGGGCAACGTGGGCCGGAGCGCAGCTTGCCCGCTCGCCCAGCCCGGGGCCGTCAGCCTGGCAGCTCCGGGAAGGGGCAGCCAGGGGAGCCCGGGGGTGCCGGCCCCGGGCAGGGGGGGGAACCCAGCACCTCCCGTCCCGCCACACCCCGAAATCTGCCCGGTGTTTTGCTGCCTGGCCCCCGGCGGGTGAGAACTGAGGGGCCCGAGCCGGCTGCGGAGGGGGCGGGCGGCCCCGCAGCGCCCGCGGCAGGGAGGAGCGGGAAGGCAGCGGCCCCTTCCCGGGGGCAATCGGCCCCAGCACCCCATCTTTCGCGATCTGACAGTTACCTCAGCACAGGGACAAAAAAAAAACCAAACAAAACCTTTGCCAAAGTGACCTCAGCTCCGCGCATCCCCTCCTGGGCTCCACCTTCGCCTTCACGCACCCGGCCCACCGGTACCTTCCCTTTCCCCCGCCGCCGGGGCCGCCGTGGCCCCCAGGAGCCCGGGGGCCGCTTGCCACCCCCGCTCGGGGCGGGACGCTTGCTGCCTTGCATGGCTAAGGTCTGGATCCCGTCCTATCCGACTTTTCCAGCAACCGAAGAGACTCTGCGCTTTCACCCCAGAACTGCCTCAGCTCTAAACCTCGCTGTAGCCTTCGCTGGGATGAGATGTAGGGCAAAACTTTCCTCCCCAGCCCGCAGCAGCGAGCTCTCTCGGAGCTAATTCTGCAACTCCCGAAGACAGCTGCGTTTTAATGACATAAAGCATCCCCTTAATGCGACAGTGGAGTGAGATCATGGTGGAAAATTATCAGACAATACGAAACAATTGATTCAAGGATGAAATAAACATCTATCCTTTTCTTTTTTCATTTTACACCCATAAATCATCTATTGTAAGCATCGTTTAAATATAATACATTCAATTTAAACGCGAGTGCAACATAATATAAAAAGCACTCCTGGAATCAAATTAGAAACCGGTTTCTCTTGCAAGGGGAATGACATGAGAGTTGCTTTGAACCTTTATAATCACTTTCGGTTGTTTTATGCAAAAAAGGAGGTAGCGAGTTTCAGAGAACATTTGTAATCGAAAAGATTTTCTTCTTGAATATCTCAGCATCAGCAAAGTCGGCAGAATAAATGAATAAATAGGCACGCAGCTCTGGAAATAGTTTTCTCCTTATTCTTTTTATTGAAGGACGAGAGCTGTAATTGGCTAAACCCCACGTTTTCTCTCGGGGGGATTTAAAGGGAGGGAGGAAGGTTGATGCCACGGCTGCCTGTGTTGCAGTTTCTTAACAAATGTTACCCCAACGTGTTGCATCAGCCAAACCTACCAACTAAAGGACGTGTTTCTGCCTTTCAAAGTGAACTTTTGGCCTGGGGAAGAAGAAAAAAAAAAAAAAAAAAAGAGCCCTCCTGGTTCTTCTTAGAGGCTGAATAACCAGTAAATATCCTGACAAGTAACAAATGACTGTGGGCGTCATATTGTTGGGTGCTCTTGTCTCCCTTCTGCTAACAAGTAAATAAATGTTGCCTACCTATGTTTCCATTCTCTGAGCAGTGGAGTGGCCGGCCTGAAGTCAGCGTCTTTCCACCTACTCATCAGCTGGACCCTGCCAGGGGAAAGCTCCGGTCTGACCACAGATTTGGGGAAGATTAAACCAGGTTTGCTATGGAAAAGCAGAGCTTAAAGTTCCAGCGTTGGTTAAAGCCCTTAAAGCCTCTCCTGTTTTCAGTAGTAAACGTGTAGATAGGTGGGTGCATGGGCGAGTGGATGGATGGAAGGACAGGTAGAGAGGCATATGGACCATTTTTAGTTCCTTTCCTCCAACTGCTAAGCCGGGCATGGTATTTCTCCAACAAAAGACATTCTGTCTTCCTAACTTTATTTCATCGCCTCATTAGAATATTGATTGAATTACATTGCTTTTACCCACACTGGCCCTCGGCACAAAGCCGGTGTGGCAAAATTAAAACACACGGAGCGTATTTTGCCTAGGAGCTTTTGTTAGGCTCCTCAGCCCCGAAACCGCCAAACACGTTCAAGCCACTTTCCAGGGAAAAGTTTCGAGATGAAGAAAAGAGCATCCCTTTGTGCTGGGGGGGGAGCAGCCAGACCTCCCTACCTCTGTTCCCTCTGTCTTTCTTTTTCTCACGTGGAGCTGGGCTTGGGGAAAACCTTCCTTTTAAGTTGGGGCAAGGGGAAGTTCTGCTGGAATTGGCTAACCGCATAACTTGGGGGCCTTTTTAGCACTTAAAACGGTCGGGGATAATTCTAATTCTTCCCCCAGCCCCTCTTCCCCTCCACCTCCCCGCACCCCACCTCCCTCCTCTCTTTTAAAGTCTTTGAGGAAAGATTTTGACGTATTCGTGTTGTTATCAGATTGATGGGCAGGGTTTGATTGAAACCCCTTTGTCATGCAAATGTCAGGGCCTTGATGGATGAGCTCAGAGATGTGACAAACTTCAGGAGCCCCTCGCTCATTGGGCTGGGGGCGGAGCACGTGGCCGCCTCCCCCGGCCCCCCCGGCCCCGCCGAAGGCTGCGGGGTTCGAGGGCCAGCGAGGCATGGACGGAAGTTTTACAGCTTTGACATACTATCTAAAGGTTGTAGGGCAGGCGGAATCCCCCCCAAAACAGGCTGACCCTCCTCCATCAGTGGCAGATGGACAATACTAGGATGAACTCCTTCTTAGAGTATGCAATTTGTAACCGTGGGACGGGCGCCTACCACCATTTAGAGCAAAGCTCCACTTCCTTCCCCTCTTGCTCAGGTAGCCCCGCCAGTGACACTTTTAACGGGGACGGGCGCTTTGGGGCGGGAGGGAGCGGGGCCGGGGCCGCCCAGCTCCCCCAGCAGAGCCCCGGCTACCACCCTCCCTCCTCCGGCCGCCCCGGCCCCTTCGCGGGCGCTGCCCCGGCCGCCGGGTACCCAGCCCCGGCCTGCAGCCCCGGCTACGGGCACCACCAGCTCTACCTCGGCCAGCGGGACGCGGATGGTGCCTACTTCCAAGCGGCCGGGTACTCGGCCAACGCGGGATCCAGCCTCGGCTCCCTCGCAGAGAGCTACTGCGGGGCGGTGGCGGCCGCTGGGCCGTACCAGCAACACCACCTTTACGGGCAGGAGCAGCCCAGCTACTTGCCCGCCGGTTACAGCAACCTCTCGCCTTCTCTAAACGAGGACAAAGACCCTGCCTGCCCCTCCGAGCCCTGTCCCAACGCCGGCACCACGCAGACCTTCGACTGGATGAGAGTGAAGAGGAACCCGCCCAAGACAGGTGAGTTTGGGGAGCCCAGCGCCGGGCGAGGATGGGCCCCATCGGGGGGGGAGGGAGGCGGGGGGCAGCCCCCCAGCCCCGCAGGGCCAGGCTGCCTTCCCCGGGGCTTGTGCCCCAGGTAGCTGGGCTCATCTTCCAGGGGAACACGGATTTGGTTTGCTTTGGGTTTCCGTTTGTGTTTTTAAACACCAGCTCAGCGCTGAGGAAAAGCCAGCTAGAGATTTTCCAGACGCATCTGATGGAGGGTCCCTGAGCCCAGTTTCCCACAGGCCCAATGCGATTTAAGTCCAGCTGGGAATGGAAAACGCTCCGGGCTTCCTGCTCCTTCCACAGCCGTGGCTGCCATCTCCCCTATTGTTCAACTTCCTTCTCCACAATCTTCCTTAAATCACCATCTTCCCTCCTCCCCCCATCATCGCCCTCCCCTTCCACTCCTTCCCACGCACGTTCAAGTTTCATGGCAGTTCGCAGGGAACCGGGGGGGAACGGTTGCAAGGGAAGGGCGGCAGCTCCGCAGAGCCCGGGGCGGTCTGTCCCTCCAGGCCGGGAAGCCAGGGGCAGCCGAGGGGCCGGGAGGGAGCACGAAGCTCCGGGCGGTGGAGGGACCCAGGAGAGGAGGGAGGGGAGCGGGGGAGAGCCCGCACCCGCAGCCCCCCCGGCCCGGTGCTCGGGCTGCTCCTGCCCTGTTGGTGTTTGCTCGTTAACAGCTAAAGCCTCGGAGTACGGGCTGCTGGGCCAGCCCAACACCATCCGCACCAACTTCACCACCAAGCAGCTGACGGAGCTGGAGAAGGAGTTTCACTTTAACAAGTACCTCACCCGGGCCCGGAGGGTGGAGATCGCCGCTACCCTGGAGCTCAACGAAACCCAGGTCAAGATCTGGTTCCAGAACAGGCGGATGAAGCAGAAGAAGAGGGAAAAGGAGGGTCTGGCCCCGGCCGCTGCCTCCAGGTCTGCGAAGGAAGCGGGCGAAGCCTCGGATCAGTCCAACTGCACCTCACCTGAGGCCTCCCCCAGCTCCGTCTCTTCCTGAACGGCCTCCCCGCGGGGCCCGGAGCCCGGCCCGGGGCCGCTGCTCCCTGCAGCCCCCGACAGGCGCCCGCGCACCCGCACATGCACGGCCCCGTCCGCGCACACGCGTGGAAGCGAGGCCACGCTTCCCTCCGAGCGGTCCCCGCGGCTCCGGCCCTGCCCACACCTGCGATACCAGTTCTCCCGCTTGCATTTCTCTCTCTTAATTTATAGACCCTCCGTAAAACCCTGGACTCCAAGGGAGCAGCCGTGTCCTCGCGTGTCCTTAGCAATAGGCGCTTGTCTCAGGGACGTTTCTCCCTCTCCCTTCTCCCTCCCCTATAGGAACTGCACTTTCAACCACAGAAACTTTAAAACGAATTTAGTTCTCTCCCGCTTGAAAAATGTGCACAACGACTTCTGCCCGCGAGAAGGCTACGTTTGATGTATTTTTCCTCCCCGCGAGATTGTAAAAAAGTTTGGGGCATTTTTTTTGTTTCCCTTTTATTTACTGTATGTATATCTTGGAACGAGATCCGAGGCTCCCGAGACGCTGGAGGCCTCTGCAAAGACCCAACCAAACCCTAAACATCAACTCAACTCCTCCGCTACCATTTTGCACTATTCCTGCCCTACAGGGTTTCCAGGCGCTCGGCGGCTCCGCCCGGTGCCGGGGAGGGAGGGCCGTGCCAGCAGAGCACCGGAGGCGAGGCGGGGGCTGCCCCCGGGGCGCTCCGGGCAGCGGGCGCGGCCGCGGGGGTGCGAAGGTGGCGGGGAGCGGGGCGGCGGGGGCGGCGGGGCCTGGCTCCCCCCCCCCCATGCATTGGCTGCTATTTATTGTACGGCTCGATGGCCTCGAAGTCTTGGAGCGAAGTAGCACGGTTCCTTGTACCCCCCACCCTCTTGGGTTTATCGGAGTCCGATAAAAACATTATTGAACCACGGCTAAATTGTTTCCCTTCCCCACGAGAAACTTTAAGCTAGGACGAACTGAAAAGCACGGCAACTTTTGTTAAAGATTATTTTAAAGAGAAAAACGTCATCGAGAAAAAACTAGCGGTTTCTTAATCGGAATCTCCCATTTCCCCTCCACTCCCTTCCCCGTGCTCTGTATCTCGACATGAAACTACCTCAGTCTAATAAAGTTTACTTTTTCCACACGCCAGTCCTCTCGATTCCAAACGAAATGGAAATCGCCCCCGTCCAGGGAAACGCGGGACGCGGGGCGGGGGGAGCCGGGGCTCGGAGGGAGAAGGAGGAAGGAAAAGGTCTCCGGCTGCTGCCAAGGCTCCCAAAGAAACCTCCCGATCTGCGGGTACCCCGCGGCCCGCCCCCGCCCTTGGCCCCGGCAGGATCGGGCCCGGCGCTCGCCCCCCCGGGGCCGCTGGATGCAAGTCGCCCAGACGGGAGCGGCTGGAGACGCGGCGCCCCCCGCGTGGAGTTATTTTACAGCGCAACGAGGCCTGATGAGAGCAGAAAATCATCATCATCCTCCGTGGAAGCATCCCGGCACGGAAGCAGATCTGCGTTACTGAAGTAGCAACGTTCACTGGAACGGACTCGGGGTGCGGGGTGGGGGCAAAGGGAATTTCTCGTTTATACGGAACAGTTCCGTGAGGCTGATCCGACTCAACACCAATCCGAAGCGTCACTTCAGCTTCCTCCCTCCAGCTCCCCAGGGCGGCACCTGAAAGGGTATTTTCCGCAGTATAAGTAACCCAGGAGACCTGTTGGCGGGGGGATGGAGCCCGCGGCCCGGGGGGGCCGGGCGGGGCGGGGGGAGGCGGCGAGCCCGGGTACAGCGCTGACCTTTTTACCTCGAAACGCCTCTGGGATTTCTAAACAAGTAAACAGAGGGGCTGCCAGGAGAAACTATTGTTCTGCCTTCGTCAAATTTGCAAACCTTTTTGGTGGGGGCGTGAGTGGGGCGAGGAAGGAGCAAAGTACCTGCTGCGGCGGCGGCCGGCCCGGGCTCCCTGCCCCGCAGCGCCGCGGGCCCGGCCCGGCTCCCCCGGAGGTCCCTGGGCGACAGAGCATCGCTCTTCCCCGGCGATACCATCTTCCCCCACCTAATACACCCCTCTGGCTCGAAGGAAAAGATTTTTGAGTGTCCAATTAGCTCAGAGATAAGGGGGAAAAAAAAAAAAAGAGGGGGGAAAAGGTGAAAAGAGGCTTTTGTTACACCACTAGTTTGCAAAACATCTGGAGAGAAAAAAAAAAGCACAGGCGGCCAGGTTGGCTTTATAACCTGTTGGGTGTGAGTCCGCTTGGTTTAACCTATTCGTTGAAGCCATGGGATTGAAGGGTTTGTTGAACCCGCGTGGTTTAAGCTGTCTCATCCGAACGGAGCTGCGCTTCAGGCAGCTGGCGGTTCCCACCGAGGCGATTTGCGGCCCCGGTTCCGCCTCTGCAGCCCGCCCTGCCCGGGCCGGGCCCGCAGCCCCGCAGGCGCCCGGGCGGGGCGGGCAGCGCCGGGCCGACAAGGAGGGGAGGGATGTGTCAGCCCGGCGGGCACAACAAAGGCTGCCAGCTCCCATTTGAAACTCAAAGGGAGTCTCCGGAAGAGTCGGCAGAGCCGGTGCCGATGCCCCTTACATATGTAACCCCCCCGGGCTGCCCCTCGCCCCGCTGCCTTTGCCCCCTCGCTGCCCGGCCGCGTTTCTCTAACAGCCAGCACCGCACGCAGCCGAGCTCTTCCCTCCCCGCTCGCCCTCCAAGTTTCTCACGCTCCCTTTTGTCTCAAGAGCCCCAAACCCGCTGCTGTGAAGCAGGAGCCCGCTGGAGAGGCCACACCGGGACACCCGCGGCTGGGGGTCCCTCGGCCGGGAACAGATGCTCCTGTGAGGTGGTGAGGGACACCCGTGGCCGCCCCGCGCCCAGAGAAGCAGATGCAGAGTGGGCACCGCTGCTTCAGTACCTACACAGGTACCTACGTATCCATACGGGACGTGAACGCGTGCTCCGTACCAGGGTACGTCGGCACAGACTGCCCGGACAGCGGCAGACCCGAGTCTCTGCAGAGCTGCACGCACAAGTGCTGCCGACACTTAGCCCTGTCGCCAGAGTCGGACTTTATCACAAGCACGAGGTCCGCACACACTCCTTTGTTTTATATAAATGATACACAACGACGTGACTATTTATAATCCGGTGTATTCCCATATCTCCATGTGTGTCTGTCCGTGGTATTGCATTTTTCATGAGCAAGAAAATTAGCCAAGTCCCCCTGTACACTCACACACAAAGCCACGTCTTAATGGAGATTTATTCTTTTAATATCCCAAAGGAAGGGGAAATTCCCAGTTAAAGAAACGTAACCATGTGAATTATTAATGGCAGTCACCGTGTTGGAGCTGTGGTCCCTCTGGGGGAGGAGGGGACGGGGAAGGGACGCCCGGAGCCCCTCTGCTCTGGCTCTGCTCCCGGTGCAGAGACCCGGGCGCACACCCGGCGCTCCGGCCCGGCGTGGCAGCCACTCCAGGGCCATCTGTTCCTTACCCCTTGGTGTGAAATGTTTCTCCTCTCCCTAAAGCATTTGTTCGCACAATGTGAGGCCCTTTTGATCTCAGAAGAGGACATTCTATTAAAAAATAATAATAATAATACCCTGAAGGCTTCCTTACTTTCAACTCCACTTTGCTGGCTGCTATTAACTCTGCTCCCAGACCCTCTTTGCACTGAAGGTGTGAAGCCTTCCTGGGGGTCTCTGTCCGGGGACAAAACCTCCTCTCAGTGACTGTACTGTGGTGGGGTTGGGCTTTTCCTGGCTCCCAAAGCCTTTGATGCCTTGAAGTGGAGGAGAAGAGGGGAGGAAGCCTTCTGGGTTTCTCCAAACTCATTTCACACAGAAAAATTAGTCAGGGGCCACCTCTTCCCTAGCTCTCTGCGAAAGCAGAGCAGGACAAGGGTGAGACGTTTTCATCACACAGCGAGCGGGTCAGAACTGGAACAGAGCTTGATCCCCCTTCCGCGAGTGGCCCCAAGGCAGGAAGGTGCCCACGCACCTGCTTATGCACTAACATTGCTGGGGGGTTGATACGCCCCAAATCAGGTAAACCAGGAGGGATTTTCATGCCTGCGAAGTTTTCTCAACATTTTGACATGAACACGTTTTTAGGTGTCACTAAAATCCCTGGAGAACCAGGCAAAAGACCTGGAGCCGTGGGAAGTGCTGGGTGAGTGCAGCCGCCCTCAGACCCCCACGGGGCCCGAGAGCTTGCACACCCGACGGCCCGTCCCCATCCCTGGGGACTTCCCCTGCCCCACAGCCCTCAGCAGCATGGTCGGGCTCAGTTCTGGGAGCTGGGCATATACGTCTTTATTTGGATTACATAGATTTATAGCCCGTGTATTTCACTTGTATTTGTATCAAATATACAGTATATTGATTTTTCAGGACTGATGCTGCATAGGTCACCTGGATTTAAGGTGCGGGACCTCTGATCTGCTGTCTCGTGTCCGACCCCAGCTGTAACGCTCCCGGCTCATGACACTGAAAGGGCCACCCCACGGTGCCGTCCTCTTGCTCACCCCTCTGCCCCCCAGCCATTCGCTTCCACCAACACAGATATTTCAGCGCCGGTCAGCCTCAGGGTTGCTTTAGCCTCTCAGGCAGGTGAAATGAGGTCCGGGGCAAAGGGCTCGGGTGGAAGGAACAATTGGAGAAGTGAACGTACAAAGTGTTTCCTTGCTCTTCAGAGGCCTCACCTATCCTTTCAGTTTACACTGGTCTGACAGCTCCATTTCAACCCCAGCCTTCACATGGACTTGTTCAATATTTACTCAGGCTGATGGGTTTGCTCAGAACTTGCCTCCGTCAGCCTTGCTCTGCCGGGTTCCCTTCCCCTCGGGCCCAGGTTCACACAAAGTTCAGCCTGAAATGAATTCACCCAAAGATGGGCCCAGCTTGGCCTGAGGACCAGAGATGGGGTCAAGCCTGGGTCTCTGCATCCCAGCCAGCCCTCGCGAAGGCCAGCACTCAGCACTCCCGGCCAGGAGGCTGCTTTGAAAAATTATTTGGGGTTAAAAAAGAAAAAGCACTGGGCCAGGGAGGACACAGCAAGAAAGGCAGGAGCTGCTTTTCAGTGCAGAGAGCACAGGTCAGCCCTTCCGGGAGGGTGGATAGTTCACGGACGTTTACTCTGCCCAGGGGGCCTGTGTGACAAGGTACAATCCTGCAAACTCAGTACAACCATAAAAACTGCAGCAGAGGGGAAAAAGGGAGATACATATATGTGTATATATATTAAAAAATATCTGTTTATATAAAGTATCATCAACCGCACACATATATATTACATGCTATATATTACAGAAATCAATATTTTTATATGTAAAAGCATATCCGATGGCAAGGGATTAAAACCTAAAATGAGCGAAATTAAGGCTGATTTGTTTCTGCCTGAAGCCATGACAGGGGAGATGGCTTTAGGTAACAGCACGTGTAAACCTGCCTCAGCAACAATGACAAAAGACTTTTCTGAAAGCCTTTCATCAGAAGAGCAAACCAAAATTTGGTGCAAAACAGAAATATTGGAAAGGGGGTTATTGCAAGACCCATACGTGTTCCCATTAAAAAGAAAGAAGACAGAACCACAAGGTGAATCCAAAGCGGCTCCAAAGGAAATAACAACAGGTTCGATAGCTGGGGCAGCTCCATGGCCGACCCTGTGAGGTGACTGAGGGAACAAGGGTCGGCTGGGGACGGTCCCAGAGACCTGAGATGTCTCAGGGATATGGTGGGAGCCAAATCTGCCCTTGTCCGGGGCGCTGGGTCTCTGGTAAAGGTGGGGAGACTTGTTTTGGGCACCCACTGTTTGTCTGGGGGCTTGGCAAAAAGCCTGTGCGGGTTTCCAGAGGGTTTGGGGTCAGACCCTGGGGTAGGATCTCCTACCTGAGAGCCAGAGGGTTCCAGGGAGGGCAGGGTTTGTCCCCAGAGCCCACGGCAAGAGCTTCTGTTTGAGGATCTACAGCCTTGCAGAATATTTGCACCCTTGTAATACCTTGGCAGAGCATCTCTGAGAACAAGGGGAATTTGAGGTCTGTGTTGTGAGTCTGCAGCCCTTTCACACAGGATTGCCAAAAAACCCTGTGTGAGGTATCTCTTAAAATCAGACACGAGGAAGGCAAGCTACCTTTTAGTGGCCATAAAGCTAATCCGATGAGATTTAACAGATTTGTTAATGGCTATAAAATTCTGGAGGTTATCACAGTCCCTGTTGATTAAACAACCTGGTGAGGTGGCAAAACACAAGCGTTTTGGTCGCAGGAAAAAAAAAACCAAAAGGGGAGGGTGGGGAATCTCACACGATTGTCCTGGTCCTTCCCCCGGGAGTTAGTTCAGTGGAAATATTACTTCATGGAAATCTTACCTCAGTCTGTCTTTATTTAATTTCTTCCTTCATTCCTCAACTCTGCCCGAATAATTTTCTTTGCATTTCCCTCTCCCAGTTCAGCGGCGGGTGCTTGGAGTCCCCAGTGGGTTTTTGTCCATGTCTTCACAATCTTTTTGCTTGAGACAGCAAGGCACGGAGCTACATGTGGGAAGACAGCAAGAGAACAGCGTTACCAGAAAGAAAACAACATGCTGCTTATTTCAAATAGAGAAGCTGGCGCTGTAAAAAAACAGTAAAACTGTTTCTCGTCTAAAAACAAAGTCTCTTAAACTTTTGCTAAGAGTCCAAAGAGTCCCTTGTTCTTGCTGAGCTAAAAGAACAAAGCCAGCAACAAAAAGCCTTTCCAAAAGAATTTCCGTAATTTAGGTGAGAACATTTTTCCTCAAACAAAAAAGTGGCTTTTAACCTCAGTTATATTTTTAATATGTCTCGGAGAAAGGAAGGAAATTTTAAATTTTTTTAGGTACTACTAAAAAATATTTCTCTCTGTGAGTTACTCTGAACGTGACACACCTGAAAGTATTGGCATTGCGGGCATGCAAAGGAGCAGTACTGGAAATTCAGTTCCCAATTTGCATCCCTTTTGCTCCGATTAGCGTGTCAAATGGCCATGGATTTGCTGTGTGTTTCAGCACACCACACAGCGCAGAAACAGTGAGCCTAACTCAGTTATTATAGAAAAGGATACGAGAAAAATGCTTCTTAATGACACTTTAATTGTGTTTCCTACGGAAGGATTCGAGATAGTTCGCATTTAAATGCCGATTGACAGAGTGAAGAAAATATAGCTCCTTCTAGCAGCCGGAGATTTTTTAAGGCTCTCATATTTCAAAGGCGATGCCGAGTCTTCTTGATAAAACACTCCAGCCTGTGCAAACAGAATGTTTTTGGAGCGATGCTTCTAAACACAGAGCTCCTCAGGACAGGTTAGAGCTACTGTCGGCTTTGCTGCGGTTGGCGGGGGACCCAGCAGCGGAGCCCGGCGAAGCCGGGGTCTCCTCGGGTGCTGGGACATGCAGCTCCGCAGCCCCCCACTCCCCCTGCCCGCCCCGGTGTCTTTGCACTTCCCCGCAAACATCTACTGCAGCTTAACCGAGCCGATGGAAAGAAAGTGGAAGTCCTCCCCTTTGCCCACTCCGCATCACCAATATCCATTTCTTTAGCAGTTTCCAAAGGATAAATCATTTCCTCGCCAGACTTCCCCCAGGGAAGCGGATGGGTTTACTGCCTTCCAAATTTTTTTCCCAGCCACTCACCCCTTTAATGTATTATCCCCCTCTGAGCTGAACGGCGAAAAATGTTATTTTTGTGCATTAAAAATTGTCCTAAATTATTCTTCAATAAAAGATCAAAAGTCGCGGCAGCATTTGTCTCCCATAATTATTTTTAGAGGGGATCTTGTAAAGAAAAAGAAGTTTATGAGAATCATCCTCCGCTTTCCCTTTGTCCATTTGCTCTGTGAAGGCTCTCTTCTCTTTATTATTAATGGATTTGGCGAAGCTTTTCCTGCAGTTTGGAGGAATATGCTAGCAAATGAAAGCATCTCGTTGATGGATGAGGAGCTGGGCTTTAAATCAGTCCCTACTGATACAAATTATTTTAATATGCCCCTTTTATGATTTATTTCAAATTTATGAAGTAGCGAGCTATGTTGTAAGACTTGATTATGGAGGCTGGTTGCCTACAAAGTTATAAAGTCTTCGAGGGGAGCTTTTTTTTTGAATGGCTCATTACAAATTCAGTACATTCACAACTGTGTTGCCAAGGCTGTGCATATCAAGGAAAAGTAAATCTTTTTTCCCTTGACCCATACCCTGCCTCTCCTCCACGCTGGAGAGGAAATTGATAGTGCCATGAAAATCAGCAGGCATTCTTTGTGCATTTAATATTGTTTCTGCTGCTCCATCAAAAAAACCCCACAAATAATACAATCCAAACACAAAATCTTTGTTTTCTCTCAAGATAATAAGGGGAAGAAGGCAGGGAAAGACTGAGATAAGACTTTGTGCTGTGTGCGCTATTTCCCAGGAGGGTGAGGCTCTAGGTGCTGTGAAGGGGAGACGCATTCTGCTTCGTGCGCCTTACAGTCAAAGGCATCAGAGGTACCGTCGTTGCTGGGCTGTCTCAGGTGGCTTCTGCCCTTTGCTGTGACTCCTGCAGCTGGGAGGGAAGTGACATTCCTCAGGTATGCTGGACCAGGCCCCTTTAACTGTTCCCGAGGACACGACAGTCGAGTTGACCGATTCCCAGCTGCCTCTGAGCAGGCTGGGGCGGGAAGCCAGCGTGCAGCAAGGTTTGCCTGCAGGAAGGGTGGTCTGAGCGCTCCCCAAGGCCAGTTTGAGCCAGGTCCATTTGAGCAGCTGATGAAGGTGGTCTGAGGTCAGCTGGCTGCTGCTGCACAGCGTGGACAGAGCCTGAGGGCAGGAATCTGCAGCTTGCAGGCAGTGCCAGGCGTGTGAGGGTGATACCAGGGAAGTGGTTGAGTCTCCATCCCTGGAGGTATTTAAAAGACGGGTAGACGAGGTGCTTGAGGACATGGTTTAGTGGCGGACTTGGCAGTGCTGGGTTAACGGTTGGGCTCGATGATCTTAAGGGTCTTTTCCAACCTTAACGATTCTATGATTCTATGATTCTATACCCTTTGTAGCCGTCCAGTGAGATGCAGAAGTGGGTATTTATTAAGGACCTGAATTTTTGCAATGTCTTTGACCTGCTGTGTTAAGCTTTGTCCAGTCATACATGAAATACACCAAGAGCCCTGTTTTAACCAGCCTGCACTTTTCTGTCATCATCAGCACTGGACATAAATCAATTGCACAGTCTTGGCTATGAAAGGTATGACTGGAACCTCATCTGGCTTGCTTAACTGTCTCTGTGCCAAGGCCTCGGTACCCTGCTGTGCTGGACTGTATTCCAGATGAAGCACATTATATTAGCTGTCTTTGGTGGTCATCATCTCTCCGTGAGGAGAAACATTTGTGGAAGCACAAGACGAGGATACATGTCACTAAACTAATGCATTAGAGGTGTGCAAAGTATCTGCTCAGCAGCTGAGTGCCTTTTGGCCTCCGTCTCTGCGAGATCAGAGCATTTCAGGTCAGTATCAGCATCATTTCAACAGCTTAACAGTCAAAATTTTGTTCCTTCTGAAGAACGTTGTACAAGTTTAAAACTCAATTCATAAAATTGGCCTTGTACCAGCTACTTGAACATAAAAACTTAATGCAGTGATCAGAGGTCAACAGCATCAAGTCGAAACTGCTGGTGTTTCTGCCAGTAAGTTCAGAGCCGCATATTCCCCCGTAGTTTCCTCGTTCTTGTTCACTAAATGGAGAGCTTGTGAAAGGTGCCAGTGAGAGGGCCTGGGAGAATGAGCCCCTGTGTTTATTCATAAGGTGGGGAATGGCAGGGGAAGTTTCACCCTGCCAAGGTTCCTTCCCTTCCTGATCTCGAGGAATGGGAATCCAGTGTCAGTAACTCACTTGATCTCCAGTCTGTGCTAGACAGTATCACTTGCAATGGGTTTTGCTTATTTATCTGTTTATTTTTTTTACAGCAAAACGGCACTTCTGTTTGGCCTTAGATCTGCTGAACTGATTTTATATAACATTGGAGAAAGTTTATTCTCAGTATCTACCAGCTCGGTGAAAGTCAAGCAGCAGCACGAGCTTCCCCTGCTTTCCTATTCTCAGATATGTCCAACATTGCTAAATTTCTACTTTTTGGTTACATCTTCTTCTATCGTGTGGCCACATTACTGCATAAAAGGGGGGTGGGGGGAAGCATTCCAAGGACATTTACTCACTAGCTTATTTAAAACATCAAAAAACATGGAGTTTTTTTGTCTGTTCAGTTCCTACAAGACAAAACAGAGATGGTTGCAAAACTTCTCCTGATATTACTGCAAAAGGATTTTAATAAAAAATAACAGCACACAAGCAAAGGCTCCCAGCAAGATAAAAATTCTCCTTGATCTGCTGATAGGAAGGAATCTACGAGAGTGGCAGATCAAAGGGAGAACAAAGGCCAAACCTTTGAATAACAAAAGCAGTTATGTCTCTTCTTCTCCATCAGTCCTCAAAGTTATATCTCCTTCCTATGTTCTTTGGGGCAAAAGATTTCCTACAGTGAATAATCTCCAGAAATTCAGTGTTTCAGGTAGCACAATAACCCAAAGAACTGGGGGAAAAGAGGAGGATTGTTTTTCATAATGCTTTTTGGAGGCTCCACATCTTTCAATTTCTTATCAGTTTTGAAATACAAGGCACGAAGTCTCTAGCACCATTGGGACCAAAAGGTTATCAGCATGTAAATACCTGAGCTGGAAAGACATGTTTGAGAAAGAACAGATAACATTTTAAACATACTTATAGCCCGCATCCTTTCCAGCTTTTATCCCAATTTCACCTGAACTTTCACAAGTAAAGGTGTGCTTCTAATAACCAAGCAGATAAAAAAGGGTTTATCTCAGATCAAGAGCAATAGAACCGGCATCTTGATCACCTCTGTTATTTACTTTTTGTTAGAAAGTGACAGCCAGCTCTTTCTTTTAATAAAGAGTTTTTAAACCTGCATCTGAGAATGTGAAACTACTGGCCAATGGTAACAGGGCAACCTGTGTAACAGGGGTTTTACTGCGTCTGTGACAAACAAGGAAATTGAGGCAAAAGACGTGAATGTGGCTTTCTGTTTCCCGCACAGGGGCAAACCCAGAAAGAAAGTCCAGGATTTCTGGTTCTCAGAAGTAACCACTAGACGACATCAATTCTTAGAAGACCATAGTTCTTACTCTCTGGAAAGGAAACGCATCAGCCCAGAGGCTGAGACTTCCTGCCAAAATAGGTAAATGAAAGCTAAAAAGGCCAAAGGATATTTTGTAATGAGGTAGAGAAAGAAACCGGCTCACACGGTATTTTCTCCTTATGTGTGGTAAATGCTTTGATATTAAAAACTGGAGGGGAGGGGCTTGGTTTGTAAAGGAAGGCAAAAGAGAAAGCTGTACTTCTCATCTACATGCTGGGTAGGCCTTGTAGGATTCTGGAGCACTTTAGGAGACCGCAGGCCTTGCTGTTCAAACTGGTCTTAGAGCTGGCAGGGTGAGAGGGTCTCCAGGAACTGGTCCATAAAGGCCTTGTGAATTAATCAACTTACAAACCCCGTGGCAAACCTGTCCTTTGCGCTGTTGTCTCTAGCAGCCTCGGACAGCAAGGGCAGGACTCACTTTATTAAATGTGGGTGTTTGTAACACCACCAGCTCTGTCTGGACTGGCTTCCCTTTCTCATCACTGGAACCATAGCGACTACAGAGAGTGGAGTCCAGGGCATCATCCATCTCTTTCTAGAGAAGGTCATGTCTGGTCAGATGAATCACTCTTTAGATTTCACTGACTGTATTGACCAGATCTCTGCTGACTGGAAAGAGCTTCTGGACAACCAGCTTAGATGGCTACAACCTAGGCAGCGTCCCCTCCTTGGAAACTGGGGTGCCCTGATTCTTGGTGTAAGTTGGCATCACCCGACCAACTACAAACTCACACAAGGAGAGAGCACAGTCTTCAGCGGATGACCCAGAAACCATGCCTGTATCACCACTGTTTTAACTTACAGTGGAGGGGTGAGAGGCTATAGAACTATCTCGGACACAGTGAAATGAGACTGACGTAAATTCACCTTTTCCCCCTGCCCTTCCATCCACGCAGAAGTGGAGAAACTGATAGCCAGATGAGGCGGATCAAAATCCTGGTACCAAATCATGAGTCAACTGAGTGTGTCGTGGTTTACACAAGTTTCTTACAAAGGGAAGACCTGGGAGATCACATGCTGCTGATGGCATTTAGACCAATGCAGAACTGGTCCCTATAGTAAATTCCCTACTTTTGTGCCCAGTCAGCTTCATGGTATGTGTCATAAATCTCTGTTTAAAGAAGATCACACGTTAGTGTTTTATCTCTGGTATGTGCTACCCCATGTTTTCCCCACTCACAGCATATTAGCCTCACACAGGTGGGGAGAAAGCAAAATAAACATTATCAAACAAGGGCATCAAATATTTAGTGTAGAGGTTTCTGAGTGCTTCAGGATGAGTGGGACTGTTTAGATATCAGATGTTCTCCTGCCAGGTCAAATGAACCACTGTTGAGTAATGGCTAAGTTCCCCAGCCACCTTTGGCCATCAGTGCATTATCACCCCTGCCCTTTAACTTTCTGTCCAGGGCAAGAATCACTTTCTTAATCCAGCATCTCAGCCTAAAGCTGTTTCAGCTGAGACAGGGGATTGTTTACAGAAGGTGCTGGCTTCCTCCCCTCCACCTGGTTTCTGTCTGGGCCACACTGTTAGGGATGAGGGCAATACATCATTTATCTTGGCCTCTTTTCACAGGCAGGTCCTGCTGTCATTGTGCTGTTGGTGTCTGGAGGTGCAGCATCCTGATAAGCACACTCTGCTCTCCGGTGGGTGAGTAGCCGCCCAGCAGTCAGCAGATGATCTGTGCTTTGCTTGATACCCCCCGGTGTACAGAATGCTGCAGGACATGGGATCCAGCTGGCAGGGGCTAACAGGAGTTTATGCAAAAGGGTCAAGTGGTTCTTGTGTTCAAGGGACCAATAGATACTAAATAGGGGGGTTTTCTTTCTTTTTTTTTTTTTCCCCCACCCATCCTAGGAAAAAGGCTAGAGAGAATGATGGGAAATTGTTCATGTCTTGAAGCTGATTTAAACCCTGGCGTAACCCCAAGAGAAGGTGTCTCTTGCTTTTTCAGGGGCTTAGGGTTTCAAAAGGAAATGGGTAAGCATATGGGTCAACTTTTTAACATGGACATTTAAAGTGATTGCTGTTAGAAGCCGTCCAAGTAAGAAGCACCATCCATATCTGATAATACAGAAAAGGAGGGAGAGAGAAAGGAAATGTTCAGATACAGAGTTTTGTAAAGTTTATAAACCTTCACGCTGAAGGGTATAAACTAACCTCTAACTAATGGGTGTCAGGGAGAAAGTTTCCTTGTGGGTAGGTGATTTGATAATTGTATTTGCAGAGCTTTCTTGTACCTTCCAGTGCAGCAGCTGGTGCTGTGTCTCCTGGAGAGAGTCTCAAACCAGAAGAAACCATGGTTTGATCCAGTTCCAGTTTCATGACACTGTAAATCCTGTACATCGCTTCAGACAAGATGTTTGCTCTTGTCTATGCTCTGTCATAAGAAAGCCAGTGAGCGGATGGTGGTGGAAAAGCTCAATTTAAACTGAAGGTTTGTTCTGTGGGATATTGTCCAGGGTATGGCATGAATTTGCAGCCACGCAGCAGGGTGCTGGCCTCAGACACATCTATTTTAAATAACTGGGAGTTCACTGTTTGTTATGGGGCAGGGGTGGCGGCACTATGTACAAGGGACAATTATCCAAAGCCAATATATGGGTCAGAATGGAGCGGAGAGCGTGTGATATCTTTCTAGCAATAAAACCCACTCACATACACTCAGATCTCTGCTGTCTTTTCCTCTCTGACAGCATTTTTACCTGTGCAACCCTCATTCACCTTTGTGAAAACATAGAACATGCAGGTCACATAGAAAGGACAAGGCAAGAACTAGGCTCAATGACTTTAAAATGGTCTATTTTAAATCACACATGCCTGCTTCTCTCATCATATTGATTTCCCTTTTCTCAACAAGTGCTCTTGGCACTGAGAAGCTGGCTGAGGCTTTGAAATCTCTGAGTAACTAATATATTCTGTCAGTTTGTGGCATTTCATAGAGAGAAAAATGGCAAATCAGGAAAGCAAGCCCAGACTGTTTGCTTAGATTGAAAAAAAGAAGCTGTGTCAGTAGGATGACAAACACGGTCATCTTTCTATCCCCAAAATGCAGGCTCATCTTGTTCATAAAGATGAATGTTACTGTTTCGACCAGCTGTTGGGTCACTTCACAAAGCATCGAACAGTTGGGCACAGTCTGTCGGGCTTCAGTTGTGTGAAGGGGCAGAGCAGGATTTACTAGGGTTAAGGGAGCTGGAAAGAAGGGCTGGATCAGAGAAGAGTTACTGGTGTGAGGAAGGACTGCTGATAGCTGGCAGACTTGGCTGGAGACACAGGTGGGGACAGCAGAGAGTTCTGCGGAGGAAGGTCATTGCCATTGTCAGAGCCGGGGCTGTGAGATGACTGGAGTGGCCGGGATTGCCGCAGGTTCAGCTGCAGCCGCCCTGGCAGCTGCAGGAAAAAACCTGAGAGCCACCGGAGCAGCCGTCACAACCAAAGGGCTGCACGGTGTTCTCACACGGCTACAGGCAAAGGACAAAGTATTCTGACAGCTAGAGAGGTGGAGTTTTGTGGAGGTTAAATCTTCTCATTCCTATTTTTAGTGTGAGCTCATTTCTCCAAGTCAAAAACATAATTTAAAAGATTTTAAAAAATCATTTAGCCATGAGGCTGTTTGGTCCACCTGCTACTCTATCTTTAGTGCCTACTTATTCCTTCCGTGGCATACCTAAAGAGGGAAAAGCAACAGGGCGATCATGTATTGGTTTAGGATTTTAAATTGCTGCCTGTCATAGTAATAGCTGAATGCCTTTTACATAAGAACAAGCAGCAATAGCAAATTGACCAGCAGATTTCACCAGAGGGACTCATCTCTGCTAACTTTAGATGCTTACAATGTGTATGTTTTCATCCAGTCCCGCCATCCAGACTCCTTTTATAGCCGGTGGAGAGCAGCAGGCACTTTGCCTGCACAGTTCAGCTAAACCCTGGCTCGGGAGGAGATGAGCCGTACCTTAAAAGTGCCCGCTGCCCTCCAGTTATTATAAAGAAAGCATAAACCACCAGCTCAGAGGCAGACATCTACCACATCCATGATGGCACACCTGTAGCATTATTCACATCACTCCCTGTATGGATGTACCAGTCTGCATAAGGCAATATTTTTAAAAGTTGCTATAAGGCTTTAAATATTTTCTGATTTTTCCTGCGTGGAGTTTCGGGTGAAAAAGCAGATTTTCTTTTAGAGTTGAGATGGTTTCCCTTCCACCACTAAAGCTTTTGTAAGGGGGAGCAGCATCTCCCAGAAACGGCCAGCTTCAGAGTTTGGGTGAGTGCCTCTGAAAATCTACCCCTTTCCACACTGACACTACAGCATGCTGACAACATTGAGAATTTGTTTTCTGAACACCTGATTTTGCAGACAAGACACAGATAAACAGCAACAGCCCCTCTTAATGAACACAGCAACATCTCCAGATAAACTGTCACCACTTATGTCGTGCCCAGCTTCAGTATCACCAGAGGAGGAAATACCTCAAAGCTTGTAAAAACACATTCCCCTCTTACCTTTCTCTTCCCAAAGTTAGAAACCACGGAAGTAGTTCTCTATGATGTTTTCTGAGCAAGGTAGAGATGAAGAGGTTGCTTCCACCTAAGCTACCAATTTACGACTAGGATGCACAAGGTTCTAAATTATTCCACTTTCTGGAAGTGTAGGTTGGCCCTAAGGTCAGCCAAGCAGTTTACAGTTCCTGGCGTATTAATCTCTGGGACTCCTGGACATCAGACTGTAGACGTAAGGGTGTTCTGTTGGAAGTTTACTATTATAAGCATCTGCAAAAAGAACTGTTATGCCTCACGTGAGTTAGTTAGACATTTTTAAATCAATCCACAGAAGTCTGAGAGCAGTGTTTGTAAAAATGTGCTTGAGTCACTGCCTCCACACAAGAAAAGACAAGAGGGGGTTGAAAATATCATGCATCCTACACCACCTCCTGCTTTGTGAGTCTTGGAGCTTGAAGCTGCTACTGTCACAGCTGCTGTTTTGCCACAGATCAAAGGGGAAAAAGAAAATCCCAAACCTGGTCTTTGACAAGGTTGTACTGCCCAGCAAAATAGGAAACATTCTGGACTAAACAACTTTTTGCTCTTCTGTGCTTGAACATAAGGTCCTGACTTGGGAAAACGGCTTCTAGATGCTATCACAGCACACATTAACAATCAGGATAATCAGGAATCTAGAGACAGAGTCTGTGGCTGTCACAAGGGCTATTGGTGAAAGCATTTGACATTTAAAACAGACTTATATAGATAAGTTAATATCGGGGGTTTTGGACTACAATCAAGAAAGCTGAGCTAACTATAATCCTCATCTGCCTGGAGAGACGACAGTCTGATTTTCATGCCTGCTGAGGTCCCTTTACATAAATTGCTTTCTCACAGACTTTAGAGGCACGTTTTTCCAACCCAGAGCATTGTAAAGGCAGTTTCATGTAAATGAGAATCAGGCCATCAGTATGAACATTATCCATATCTGCAAATGTTTGCCAAACTTCAGTCCCCCTATAACATCTGCTGAGGAGAAAAAATTCGTGAGCCTCAGCAGTTAAGGGTTTGGGGTTTTCTAAAAGCCACATCAAGGTCCTGCTAAGCTTTATGGTGACTGTTAAGCTTATTGCCAATGAGTGCATTTCTTTGGACAACATCACAAGGAAATGTGAAATGGAGCAGAGATTAAAGCACGGGTGGATTTTGAAAAATGTAGTCTGGTTTAATGCAACCAGGTGGAGACTGTCCAGTGCTTGGAGCTTTTCTAGGCCCCTATGTTAAACATCTCAGTCTTCCCACTTCTTCTTTGAAAAGAAACTTTTCCTCATTATTCTCCTTGGTTTACAAGAGGTCAGTGGAGCTGGGCCAATTTACACGACCTCAGAATCTAGTTAATTTAAGTGCAGTTTTCTCAGCAATGTTCTGACATGCACCTGATATTCACGCAGTTTTATAGCCTCTGAAGATCTGTCTAAAAGCTATATGTACCTTTGTTATTCCTTTGTCTCCTCTTTACATGATTTCCTACTCATTCTCTTTCTTCCTTTTGTTTCTGCTGCATTTATGTTGGTCTGTAGCCAGAGCTCCTGGCTCCTCCATTCATGGCTAAGTTTAGATGCCCAGAAAAACACACTTGAAAGAGCAGGAACATGCCCCACAGCCATAGTAGGTTTACCACCCATCTAGAAAGAAATCTAGGGCTTATTTTAGCAGGATCTTTCACAGGCAGATTGCTCATTCCCTTTCCTTGCCACCATCCAACTATCCGTCAGACTAATCTGGGCCCCTATCCACAGTTCTTTGACATTCCCCTCCCCGTGAGTGTTTGGAGATTGGGGAGCAGAGTTATACTGCTAATGCTGCTGCCAACAGAGTGCCATTCCCTGGTCATGTAGCATATACCCGTATACGTTCTCCCCCTGCAACGTCCCAGGCTGTCCTGGAAACCCTGGTTTAACTGGACAGCTGGCACGTCTTGACTGCTGCATTGGTTTTGGTACAACTTCCACCTGCCCATGTGCCATCACTGTGTGGAGCCGTGGTGACCATGGGAAGGGACTCTTGGAAGCAGGTATCTAAGGCAGGGCTCCGTTCAGGCTGGTTTTTGTGGCTACTGTAGACAAAATTACTTCCTTCCCTGTTCCAATAGCCAGGGCCAGTGCCCCTCCTGTTGCATCCCTCTGATTGTCTGGGTATCTGTATCACCCCCTGGGGTAGAAGCCATGTTTCAGTTAATTGTGCTCAGATGCCCATGTAAAGCAGGATTAGACTGACAATGTTGTCCTCCTCTGCTGTGAGCATAGCGTTTAGTCTGTAATCCAGTTCCAAAATGAAAGAACAACTCTCTCTCTTCAGATGGCACAGACCTATAATCTGGGATCCTAAAATTCAATGACTACAGATCTTGTCAGTGCTTTTCTGAGAATCCAAAGGCCTCAGTCACGTTTTGCACTGTACCGCACCCTTGTACACAGACAAAATGTGATTCCAGGCTTGGCAAGAGGTCGGAGAACAGTCCAGAGCTTTTCTAAGTGTGCATGGTGTTCGAGTTCAAATGCTGTTCACTTCTGCCCACAGAGACTGCATGGCTGTCAACAACCTCTCGGCAGGAATCTCGCCTCACTTGGGAGAAAGGGGATGCTGGGTCCTTGGCACAAACAATCCCACGAGCTGTGCAGGAATCAAAGCAACTCAGCTAACGAAAAAGAACACCAGTAAATCTCTGGATGTGTTGAGTGAGACAGCAAAAAGAGGCATTAAATGAAATTAGAAAAATGTCTGTCATGGCAGCTGAGGATGTGTCAGTCAGTCTGTGGGGTGTCTTTGCGCTTCGCAAATTCTCAGTGAAGATGCCTTCTAATGGCTTTAAATTCAGAAATTGCAATGAGGCAATGGGCTAGGATTTCGAACACCTTGAGTCTTTCAAGGATGAAGTAATTTCTCCTCCCCCCTCCCCAAATGCACATATTCCTCACCACAGTTATTTCTCTGGAAGATTTTTTCCTTTTGGATATACCATCTTTCCAAAGTTGGGAGAAAAAAAAAAAAGCAAAGAAAAAAAGCAGGAGACATTTCAGAGGTGAAACTGGCCAGCTGGCAGTTGATTTATGAAGTGCTGAAAAGCATCCTCGGAGCTGTCATTTATCTTAAAGCTCTCAGCCTAAATAAACAAAGAGCCCCCCTTCCTAATTATAGTTACAGTAGAAACAACCCCAAAGCCTAATAGCTGGCATCTGAAAACAGCACCCTTCAGACATCCAGCCCACAGATGCGCCCTAGTGGATCAACACTTCCAGCCCTTCCTGGACCCAGCTAACCTGGCCCTTCTCTCCCTCGCCTTCTGAAAGGGAAATCAGATCAAAAGCAACAGGGAAACCAAAAGCAACAGAGCCATCTCAGTCCTGCTGAGGAACTGCAGATCCACAGCGTGCTGGCAAAGAAAACTTGCCCTGTCACTAGCATTAGATCCCACTCAAACAGCAAAAGTGCTCCCCATGACTTTGTTTTTAATATTGACTGATGCTGCCTTTCCTCGGTTTTGCTGCATTTACCAGCCTAAGGGATCTTATCCTCCTGCTTCAGCTAAGAAAGGATAATAAGTCTTCTGTAATTGCTGGTTGTCCTATAGGGTTTGGGCTTTGTTTTAGTTTTCCATCACATTTAAGTCTATACAGATGGAGTAAAAATCCACACTAGAAGGAGCTCTACCTACTGTCTAGGAATAAATGGGATATGGAAGCATCATGGCAGCTGACGACTCAGTGGCAGAAAAACTCCAGCTGTATGGACCTCAGCATCAATCTACGGAGACACATAGAACAGAAATTCCTCTTTCAAAATTCCTTTCGGGACCTGATTTTCCTCTTGCTCTTGTTGTAGCAAGACCTCACTGTAAGAACTGGACTCTCTTCTCAGCAAATAATCAGAATTCCACTGAAGGAAACAAAATTGCTGTACAAGCTGAAGACATGCCAGGATAGAAATATGCCATTATAAAAATAGTGTGATAAAAAAACCTACTGTGTCCACACTCTTCATTCCTCTACCTTCTCTACTGCCATTTTGCTTATATTCCCTGCCACACCACTGGCATTGGAAAGCCCTTTCTCACATGACACTGGTCATAAATAATGTTTACTTAACGACCTTCGTCAGCAAATACCACATTATACAAAGATAAAATGCAATCAGAAGATAAGTGAAAGACCAGTCCTGGTTTTCTCTGGTAGATTTCAGACATAGTATCAGCATTTTTCTGATTTTATAATTGGGAATGTAGGGCCAGGCAAAGCGAGTTGCTCATAACTATCCAGCAAGCTGACCTGGGAACAAAATTCAGATCCGCTGAGTCCCAGCCCAGTGCTCTATCCACTAGGCTGCACTGTCAACGCAGCTTGCTGCCAAAGCATTAATATAGCAAATATTAAAAGCACTTAAAAATACAAAATTATATCATTTTGTAAGAAACCACCTCTCCCTGAATAGCTTGAGCAAACCCTTTCAATTTGGATAGCTAAGGTGACAGGGAACTTGAACACCAGTTGAATGCAGCTGACTGTGCTTAGAGAATCAGCATGAAAGGAATGAGGCCAGAAACTATGGCTGATCAGAAAAAAATTGCATCATCAGAACAAGTGCTCAGAAGAGCAAAAATAGAAAGGCATATGAAGGTGCTCATGAACTCTTCTCATCAAGAGCAGCCTAATTCAAATTAAAGCCAGGCTGGTTCTAATTCCCAACTGTCTGAATCATCTCTGTGCCAATATCCCTAATCCTCCCCTGCCAGGAATGGTCCCCAAAGCATGCTGGCAAAAGCCAACATTGGAGATATTCACAGCAGAGAGGCCAAGAATAGAACGGGTCATAGATATTATATTTTCTTCCTGGATAAGGAGAAACTGTTTCAGGGGCTTAGCCACAATGGCAAGGATGCTTAGAGAGAGCTCCAACTCCCAGGAGCAAGCGCTGGAAGAAAGGTTTCCTCTCGTCTCTTGTATTAGGTAGTCCAACCAGTAGTTCTTGTGGCACTACCAGGAGGGAGTCTAGACTCTCAGCTCTTCTTTCAAGGGAACTAAATGCACTATTAAATTAGATCTTTTTTAAGGCAGAAGGGTTGTTCTCTCTGGTGGAGGGGATCAGCACAGTGCCACTTTCATAGCATTGGATGATGGATAAAAAATCCCAAATCACTAGACTGTCATGGCTATAGTACGACTACTGTCTGTACGATACAAGCAGACCTGGGATTCCCTCTGACACACTGGATAATTAGAGTTACCTTCCATCTTCCTCAAGGGCAGAAAACAATGCATTAGCAAACCTACATTCTGAGTAAAAATATGTGACAGCATCACTTTAACCTCTCAGAGCAGCTGCATATTTCTGTGTTCCTGCTCAGTTTGAACACATTCTTATCCATGTCTCTCAGATCTGCTTTCAGGGAGAGCAAGAGCAGTCTTTTCTCCCCCATATCTTTCTCTGCACCCAACATCCCACCCTGTAATCTCGGTTTCTCCAAAATGCATGAGATTAAACACTTTGGCCTATCAGCATTGCTAAGACCCTCCATACCTTTGATCAATTTATAGCTCTTCTTTGTACCTTCTCCAGAATTTGTAAATCAGATAACTCCTCATATCTAACAGATAAGTGAGTGAGTCCAGATGCACCAGACTCACCAAGAAAGCATAGGAGATAATGTTAGGGATTCCACATGCATGAAATCTGGATCCTTGTCTAGTGGAAGATACCAGTGTTTTGGGACTTGTTAATTGTTGTTTTTTAAACACAGCATCGTGTATCAGATTATTTTTGACCAGAAGCCACAATTGCATATCCGATGGAAAAATAAAGGGAAGGGGAGAAGAGAGACAGACATGAGAATGAGGAATGGGAGGTATTTCATGGAGATAGGATAAATTGAAGTTGTCACTCTTCCGAGAGGGATTTATTGCACAACTTGCTTCAGAACACATAGAGCTCTGTAAGTACTGAATTGAATTGCACCTGCTCATTGTGGGTGCAAAAATGTGAAAGAAA
The DNA here is from genome assembly GCF_965183815.1 of Platalea leucorodia. NCBI lineage: Eukaryota > Metazoa > Chordata > Aves > Pelecaniformes > Threskiornithidae > Platalea > Platalea leucorodia. The sequence goes on from NC_138844.1 coordinate 4,815,585, forward strand.
GAGGGAAGGGAAGGGAAGGGAAGGGAAGGGAAGGGAAGGGAAGGGAAGGGAAGGGAAGGGAAGGGAAGGGAAGGGAAGGGGAAAGACAGAGAAGACTAAAAGAAAGGCAAAAGAGTTATTATATTCTGCAAAGTCATTCTGGACTTTTTTGACTGCTTCTGTCTGTTACTGTTTTGCACCAATTTAGCCTACCTATTACTGCTTACAGGAAAAGAAAGAACTGCATCTCTTCACCCAGAAGAAACAGAAGGAGGGAATTATCCTGGGCTCAATTGAAACTGCAGCCAGCAGAAATTTGTGTCTGTTTTTTCCTCCAGCTGCGAGCCATCTGTAGTTATCCCTATTTTTTTTTTATCTGTAATAAATTGATAGCTCCAAGGGGTGAGCACACTGCAAGGCAGAGAAACAGATTTCCAGGTTGCCATCAAGAAGTGGTTCAAATGGATCAAATGAGAAAGGAGGAAGCTGGCTACTCCTGACAGCCATCGTAACAAGTCATACGGCAATGAAGCAGTGACATGTCATCTCCTGGTAGCAATATGAGCTATGGGGAGGGGGACAGGAAAAGAGATACATTTGGAAGCAGTTTCTGCAAGTCTGGAGCCCAACACACTCCAGTGAATGTGTGTACATGCAGGGTGTAAAGACGAGGGTGTAGGAGAAACATCTGCCTCCTGGAAGGTTTTACATACTCCTCTAGGCATCTACTTCTGGCTCCTGAAACAAATGGGATTGAATTCAGCCTAGCCATCTTGCTATGCCAGTGTTCTCATGTGGCCCTGGTGGCCTGTTTCTTGGCTGTTGACACTAACAAGCAGAGCTGGTGGAAATAAAGGATTTGCACCAGTGTGAACACAAGAATTAATAACTGAGCAATGGATTTGAAAGTAATTGGGTGAAATGATATCTCAGCTTTTAGCTACAGAGCAGATTCCGTGTTCCACCGGGCCTGTTGTACTGCCAGTCCAGCACAGCTCTGGGCATTTCTCAAGTCCGGCCGTGCCTGCTAGCTGTAGTGTAAGTCCTCAAGGTCATGCTGGGAGGCTGCCTGAACCTGGGCTCCAAAGCTCATGGGAAGGGGAAAGCCACAGCTAAGCATGCATCCAGGTTCTCGTTCATGCAGCGCAAAGGGATCGGATACATCAGATGAAGCCAACTGTCCCCCAGCCCAATCCATCAGCAGATAGTCTAAGGTCAGCTCTTTCTAAGTACGCTGCAGATCTCTGAGTCTGAGTGAAAGCTGGCCTAACAGATGGCTGTGTGGACAGAAAGCATGCGAGTCACATCTGCTCTCAAGCCCGTCCTTCATTTCCCAGAAGAGACGAAGCCACTTCTGCCTCTCCTTATCACCAGATACCTTGTAAAGATGGAGAATGCTGAGGCTGCAAGTCCTCCTTTGCATTACACCTCACATTGCCACAGTCCTTTGTGCAGCGTGCTGATCCGACAGCATTTTACATCTGCATCACGCAGGTGTAAACTGGGCTACTAGAAATCAGGTCCTGCAGCTTTGCTTTGGTACCTGGAAGCAATGACACAGAGAGGAATGCAACACTGCTCCAAGGTATGGCCATCCTCAAAAATGGCACTTTTTTTTCAAGGGAATGCCAAGCATTTCTGAACCTGAAACCCCAGCAGCTTCCCTTTAGATCAAATGATGGCTGAGCATTTCCAGGAGGCTGACTCAGTAACTTTGTGAAATCACTAATGCCAAGTGCTCCTGTGTTGACAGGCAGAGGAATAGCAGTTTATGGTCTTCCATGTTCACCAAAAGAAACCTTATCTCTGATCCTATAGTCACCCTGAACAAATGCAAGGCCTTTCTGGGGGAGATGTGTGTGTTGTGTTAATTGCATATTTTGCTGAGATGAAAGGTCTCAGCATCTCTCAGTAACTTCCTCTGCTTCCTTTTGTTCTCTGGAAGCCTCATTTTTTCCCTCCTAATATTTATTCATGAGGATTTTTGCTTTCAGAAGCTTTAGAGCAGCTGCTCCTGGTCTGATGGAATTCACTCAGCAGCAGAGATGTCTTTTCATCTGTTCAGCGCAGCCAGCTTCACCATCAACAAGCATCTGCTTCTCTGGACAGGACTCCAGCTTCAGCACCATTAATATGCATTTATGGAGTGCAGTGGAACACATGTGCAATCTGCAGGCTAAAGCGTCCGCATAGTTTCGCACATATGCACACCTGCATGCAAAGGGCATCTTGTCAAGCCAAGATCTTGGTCTTCACAAGGTGGACATGGTTTCATGAACTGCAGTGACACATGAATGTGGTATACACATGAATATACCCTAATATACATATTTGGACTCTTGACATTCTTTTTTGTAAACTGGCCAAGTTTATCTTTGGTGTAACTCCAAAGTTCAGATTTTTAAAGTCATTAGTCTGGTTGTGAGTTGAATTTTGATGACTCAATCCCAGAAAGTGGGAACAGGCTTCAGTTTTATCACGGCAAAGCAAGAAGTGCTTTACCTATAATTTCCTGGCAGAAACTTTTCTCGCAAGAAGGGACAAACTAGAAGTTCTATTGTCATTACAGCATTAGTAAAGCAATAGGAGAAGATTTCACCTTCTATATACTGTTGTGCTCATTTCAGCACACACCACTGAATTAATCTATACATTGTGGATGTGCAGCTGATTTTGAACACACAAAACATCTGGTCTCATGGGCACATCTGGCAGCTGGAGAACCAACCACCTGCTGTGCAAAGTGGCAGCTGCATGTAGGGAACAGGGATGTACAACTCAAAGAGGAGTGAGTGCACATGTAAACTGGAGGATGGATTCAGGGTCAGTATGTGCCATCTAATTTCTCACTGTCTTCTGGAGATTTTAAGCACACCTCCTTAGCTCAAGTCCACATCACTGTTGTCATTTCACCACACATTAGACCTCCTAACTGAAAGCAGCCAAAGTTAGGAAATTCAGAGTTAGCAAACAAAAAACTTTTCTGAATCCCCTCCACCCTCAGCCTGTTATCCTCACTCACACAGGGAAGGTAACAGTATTTCCCCTAGAAAAGTGAATTTTGCAATTTCCAGGCACAAAAGAAGGTGGAGGATGAGATTGGAGTTCCATTAGTACCAGCAGCCATGAATGCTTGATCCGGTATAATATATGACCTATGTGAAACACATCTTTCTTTTGATATATCTCCAAATATCCTGAGACTTCTTCGACTTTATTTCAAGAATCTCAGCTCTGAAAATATAAAGGAAAAAGAAAAGGAAAAGGAAAAAGGAAAAAGGAAAAGGAAAAAGGAAAAAGGAAAAAGGAAAAGGAAAAAGGAAAAGGAAAAAGGAAAAGGAAAAAGGAAAAGGAAAAAGGAAAAGGAAAAAGGAAAAGGAAAAAGAAAGAAAAAGAAAAAGAAAAAGAAGAAGTAAAAGAAAAAGAAAAAGAAAAAGAAAAAAAGAAAAAGGGGAGAGGAGGGGAGAGGAGAGGGGAGAAGAGAGAGAAGAGAAGGGTAAGACTGAAACATATGGAACAGGTTCTGCTCTGGGGCAGAGTTAATCTCACACAGATGAGTGAAACTGGTGTAATTGTTTCATTCTCCTCCCACTTTCCCCAATAACTTCAAGAGAGGAACCTCTAGGTAATAACTAGCATGGGATGACTGTATCAGTTGCACCTTTCAGAAATGCAACCCCCTAATGCCTCTGTGATTCAGTTTCCTCACTGGTACTAAAAGGAAATAAAACTTGTCCTCCCCCCATGGAAATTTTGGAGATCCTCAGGTGAGTCACACTGTGGAAGTCTGAATCACTGCTATTTAATTACTTCATTACTTCATTAGAGAATTTCGGTGGAGCCTGGAGAACCAGGATGGGGGGTCCCCAGATCCCTGCCAGCAAGGAGATGTCCCCTAGGGGCATCTAGAGATCTGCATCAACTACTTCCAGAAGAAAATCTGCGGAGCTGCAGGGCTTGCACTGGGGCAATGGCCAGAGCCTCTGCCTCGCCTGCCAGGCCTTCCATCTGGATGTGTCAGAGAGCACTGGGGAGCCACCGAGCCAGAGACAGATGCAGTGAAGAGGGAGCAATGTTTCACTAGTCTGTCAACATGTCATTAGGCTCTCATGAGGGAACATAGAGCAGAGGGGTGTGGGGAGGAGGGGGGAGATGGCGAGGGGAGAGAGAAAGAAAGAGAAAGAGGGGCAGAGAAAATGACAGAGTATTGGAGAGATGGAGAGGTTGGTGCCAATGCCATGTAAATCACTGCCAAGGGGAGAGCTCCATCAAACACAAGGCCAGTACTATAAATCAGGCCATAATTAGGTGCAAAGAGAAAGCTTTAACATCCTCATCAAATTGATTAATACATCTTGTGGCTCAGGACAGATGTAGATGGTGTTTATGAACAACTGCAAAGCAGCCAAGGCTGTGTCTGGGGCAGGAGGAAAAGGGGCTGGAGGGAGGAGTGATGGATCTGAAAACAGAAGCTCCCCTTCTCTTCGTTACCACACTCTCCTGGGCAACGGCTGAGGGTCTCCCCTGCCTCTCAGCTCATCTGCCTGCAAGCTTTGTGGAAATGAAGTAGTTAATGTTAGCACAGCATGAGGGCAATGGAAAGCCTTTATTTTAGGGGCTGATCCAAAACTATCAGTGCTGATGAGCATCTTCCCATCGATTTTGGTGCAATTTGGTTTAGATCGTTAACAAGCACGATTACAGGTAGTCTTGGGTGAAGACAGTAAAGAGCAAGCTGCTGGCTATGAGAAAGCAGAGAGACGAAGGAAGAGAAGATGAGAGGTCTGAACTCTGCTCGCATTCAACTCAGCAAATCTACCACTGATTTGAATGGGCCAAGGGTTCAGTCCAGATTGCATGTCCCAGAGGGGAGGTCAACAACAGAAAGTGCAGGAAGGGATGGGAAGAGTGTTCCCAGCACTGAGATCCTGACATCAGTGGTGGCTGTGAGGCAAAGCAAAGCCAGAAATGAAGAGCTCCACGCCACCCTCATGGCTGCTCATCCAGGGCTTTCTACAAACCACCCTCAACTTTTCAGTTTCTAGGAGCAAGGCTCCCCACTGAAGGAATATGGTTCTGGTACTTGCCATGTGGTCAGCTTGAAAGTACTCAAAAGTTTGGGGCAATGAATGTTATATGAATTCTGTGCCATTATTTTCACTGTTGATGTATTTCAAATCCCAGTCTGTGGACTGTTATGAGTTGCTAATGCTCACATTCATTCATGATTACAAACAAACACAGACAGTCCCTACCCCAAAGTGCTTACCATCAAAGGATAAGAAAGACAGTAGGTGGATACAGATAGATGGGAGAACCTAAGAAAATGATGAGACAATGTTGGTCAGCAGGGTAAGGCCACAGTGTCAGCGCACTTGCTGCCCAGACGTTGTCAAATGAGCGTGCAGAGTGCGCAGGTAAGGTGGTCAAAAGTGCAGGATGCAAACAATTTATCACGCAGCTCTGCAAGTTAGCTGTTATTCATCACTTCTAGGTGTGTGTGCAGCACGCCTGCGTGGCCAGGGCAACTGAACACGGGGCAGGAGGAACAGCTCTGTGGAGGGAAAGTTGCAACAGAATCTCAAATCTGGAGCTTTTCTACCCATTTTGCTGCAATAAATACTGCAATGCCCAGCTCTTACAGACTGGTTTTGGTTACTTTGGCCATAAAACCCTTCATAAAGGAGGTCAGCATCACTCCCACCTTTTTAACAAGTGGAGAAACTGAGGCACGGAGAAAGTGACTTAGTTGCCCACTATCATCCAGCAGGTCGGACAGAAGCTGGAGTAGACCCCGACTCTTTGGATGCCCTGCTCAGCACTCTCCCACTCCCCTTTCCCCCTAGACTACAGTGCCTGGCATTCAGAGACTATTCTGGGGTGCTGAGAGAGAGCCCTCAGCTTTCACTCTGGCTTGACAGCAGGGGTCCCCTGCTCCTGCTGGGGAAGGTTGGTAAAAAGTCTGGGATTTGCAAGTGACTTGTCTATACTGGAGTGACAAGATACTTAACCCCTCAGCCCTTAGGAGTTACAGACGTGATGTGGTGTGCATGTGTCAGCAAATAATTCAGAGGTGAAGGGGTTACAAAAAACACAGCTCGTCCGGATCCCTCCCTTTGAGAAGACACAGGTTGACTTGATTCCTTTTCCAAAACACTGCTTGCCTTAAGCCCCACATCGAGCTGCAGGGACTGTTTCATAGGCTATATTTAAAAATGAAAAAAACCCCCAAACTTCCATAGAAAGAGCGCAAGACTTATTTACTGGCAAGAAGCACCCAAGAAAGGAACTCTATAGACAGGTTTTAAACACTACTGGTTCCGAGGACCTTTAACCTCTCTGTATTAATCGTGGCAGACAAAGACCTTGCCCATGCGTCATTATGGCAGAAGGATAAGGCCCCAGCAGACATGACTTACAGGCTCCGAAAGCCACTCCCTGTGCTCACCAACAGACCACAGACTCCAGAGATCCCAACAACAGCCATCCAGCCCCAAGGGATGAGCCACCAAAGGGATTTTGTCATCCTCTGTCAGTCTTGGCGAAGAGCTCGAGAGGGAAATACAGTCTTAGCAATTATTCCACCTCCTGTCACCACCCACAAAATGTTATGAGCAAGCCTATGAAGAGAAGTACTGAAAACACTTGGCTTTTCAACTTAAGAAGTCTTCAGATTAAGAGGATGGTGCTCCATTCGGAGCTCACTTGCTGGTTCTCTGCTTTTCTGCTGGAATTATATATTCTCAAACCACAGGGAACACTAAAAAAGCAGAATATCCTTTTCAGCTGCAAAACCTCTCCCATCCACTTAGGCTCCCTGCCCACACTGAAGGATAAACATCTAATCCTTAGCTAGAGCAGTCATCCTTGCTGCAGAAAATAAATGCTTCCAAGGAAAAATAAATCAATGGAAATAAGCAAAGCTCAGGGTAAAAAATCCATGCCCTGCCAGTGTGATATTTGAGACAACATTTTTTTGCATGATTTAATGTCATATAATTACAGATATCAGCTCCCATTTTTTAATTGATTCTTTCCCTCCATTTATTAAAGTTTCTTAAGGCTGAACTCACTCTTCTTGTAGTCAGTAGCAAAAGGCTTTTAATTTAACCAGGACAGAATCTGTCCACACTGTAAACTCCATGAACAGAGATGGTTTTTCCTCCTGTATTTCCCAGTGCTTGTTGTAACAGCACTGTAACACTTTCTAATGGGAGTTCTTAGGTACTACTGTGATACATTCAAATAGCTATACCTCTTTTTTCTTTTAACACGTACATGTGCACTTAATGAAAAACAGCCTGTAAACATTATAGCCTGATTCCTCTTATGCTTGGAGAAATATTGAACAACTCTTTACAGTCTGTAGAGCTGCATTAGTAAAATAAGAGAATCAAACCTTAGGGTGTCAGGTACGCTGTTGGCTGACTGCAGGATCCACTATTGATTGCCATGGGAGTTTTGCTTGGAATAAGGTCTGAATGTGAATTTTAGGATTTAACTCCATGTACATTCATACAGAATGATATAAAATTTACTTTTCAGCAATCAGACTCACCTTTATCCTGATTTTACTTGAGTTACTTTTGATTTCCAATTTTTAAAGTTATAAAAGATCTGGGATTTAGAAACAGTAACTACTGCCTCCAAGCATAGCTTTGAAGTTCCTGCTGAATAAACTCTCCCACAGAGCAGACACTGAAGCTTCCTTTCTGTCCCAGTCATTGTATTGAATGCTTATGACATTGAAGCTTATGACATTTCCCAGGTTAACTGACTTTTCCAGTAACAGTTTTCAAACTTCATAATAAACAACAAAATCATGTGTCTATTCCTCTCTCCCCCAACTCTGATTTAACTACAGAGTTTTCAGTCAAATCACTCCTCATTTACACCACATGAAGTCAGGCAGGAGAAAAGAAGATTTGCTTCAAAGAAGAAAGGGAGTGTTTGGATGTGAACCACAGGAGGGAATTTGCCATCTCCCATCTACCCATCCTACAGAGCTCAGGATGCAACTGGTGGTCAGGATCCCTGGTGGCCAGCTCTTCAGCTGGCGTAAATCAGCATTGCTTCGCTGACTTAAACAGAACTTCAGTCCATCATCTGAAGGCTCTACCTTCTCTGAGTCCATAGCATAACTGAGCCTGCCAACACCCTCATGTTCCAGTGGTACAAATCATCCTAATAAAACCCAAAAGGTGACTAGCAACGTCCTGTTCCCCAATGCACAACCCCTGAGAAACACAGGAGTTTAAACATTCAAAAGGCGAGTGAAAAGATTTCTCTGGTGCTTTGGACAGCAAAGTCCAGTGAGCAAGGGCCCCACTGCGGATTGTGCCCCAGCTGGAGTGACAGCACAACAGACAAGCCACTTTGTGTATCCTTCAGCCCTGTCAGGGAGCAGTTATTGATGAGTAAGGGCCATTCTTAAGGTCTCTGCTCCAGCCCCTTCCTCTGGCTCAGGCCCCATTGTGGGTCCAGCCCAGGGAACAGTTCACGAACTCTGATAAGCCAACAAAAAAAAAAAAAAAAAAGCCTGTCTGTAGTGCAGGGAGAAGCCATTCCCAGTGGCTCTACTGGAGGAACGTAAATGTGCATCATGCACAACAAGCCAGAGACATGACCTCCAACAGCAAAGTACATGTTCACCAATGCAACAGTGCTGGTGTCTGTAAATATTCATACGATCAAAACAGAAGGCTTGATCCTGCAAAGTGCTACTAGTCCCCAGTTTTCATCTGAACCCCTGCTCCTGAATTCAACGCTATTCAATATTTTTATTAATAACTCAGGCAATGGAACAGAGCATAGGTGCAGATGATTTCAAGATGGGGAAGAGGGACAGAGCTGCAAGCCCTTCAGAGAGCAGCGTTTGAATTCAGAAAGCGCCATAATCAGCGGGAAGATGATAAAGATGAGTGCTAAATTCCAAACTCGTGAAGCAATAATCAACCACACAAATGTGAGCTGGGAAATAAGTGCCAAGAAAGCAGTTTTTCAGGAAAAGACCTGGGACAATCATTGAGCCAAAATTGAAGAGGCATGGACAGAAATATGCTGGCCTGCATAAAAGAGATGTCAGATTTAAGATACACAAAGAAACCTCCTCACTTTCCTCAGCCCTAACAAGGGCCTCAGCTGGCCCAATTTTGAACACCACAAGAGAAGAGTCTAGAGGGAGAGTAAGAAAATAATTTCACATCTAGAAAACATGACCTACATGATGAGACCAAAAGTAGTGGCCGAGTGTAGGGAGGAGACTGAGGGGAGATTTATCAATCTTCAAGCATGTTAAAAGCTGCCACAAAAAGGAAGGTAATAAACCATGCTCCATGTTCACTGAGGATTTGACAAGGGGTAATGAGTTTAAACTGCACCAAGGGAGGTTTAGATTAGGCATAAGGGAAAACTTTCTGACAGTAAGGATGGTGCAGCACCGGCATGTACTGCCTGAGGGAGCTGTGGGATCCCCATCACCGCACATTTTTAAATCTAAGAAAAGTTAAATGTCTGACTGAAGTAACTGTTCCCACTCTTGAAGGACAGATCGGCTGATACAGCTCTATCTTCTGTGTTTCTACAACTGTAACTTCCGAGTGCCCTTGAAATACATAAGTGAAAATATACATAAGCACAAACAAAGCAACATAAACTCTACCTGTTGTAAAATCAGACAATATTGAGGCACTGAATTTGCCAGTGAAACTTTCAACAGCCATTTGCTTAATGTTTCTCCCACACCCAGGTAATAAAAGCAGAGCAATTCCTTCAGCAGCTCAGAACCAGGCACCCTCACCCATGTGTTGCTCTCTTCAGTTTTTCCCCTACTACCAAATCTTGTTGACTTAATAAATCAAAGGGAACGGCTGCAGCTCATACAACACAGGCAAAATCACAAGCCTCTAACCTTCACCTTCAAGATTTCCCTACAAGGGTTTCAACATCTGGAGCCCATTCAGCTTGAAGTGATGACAATTTCCAATAAGCGTTAATGGGGGATCCTGCCCAGTCTATAGTCTACGACTATAATTCAGTCTGTCTGTCCATCTGTCAGGGTTTATGACAGCCAGAGCTCACACACACAGGAACAAACTACAGCTACAGATTTCTTAATGAGCACATAATGAAGTCAACCTGCTTCAATTTTTTCAGCTCGGCTGATCATTTCCACTGGGCAGACTTCTCTTTGCTCTACCAGCTCTCGATGCCAGGAGCGTGTCGGGCTGTGGATGAGTTGATGGGGGCAAAAAGCCACAAATGGGAATCTTGAGAGCACAAGGCTCTCGCACTTTTCCACAGGCAGCTCCCACATCCGTGTAAACCACCAGAATGACTTTTGCTGCTTTTGGATCAGTCCCATAAGAAGGGCAACCGTGGTGTGGCCACATGATAATGTATTCAACACCCCAGAAAGTGCAGGTGGAGCTGGCGATAGCACTTACCACGCAGCGCTGCTCCCTGCTCCGGCATCTTGTGCTGTCTGAACTGCAAAGTCCCTCATTGCGTCCTCCACGCGTGCTCCCAGAGCGAAATCTCAGCATGGGAAGGTTCCCAGCGAGCTGGCCGTGGCTCCTCTCCCCTCAGGCTGCGGCCATGTTGTCCCCACACTGCAGGGAGCCTCGCAGAGCCTAAGAGGCCTGGCCAGGGCAGGTACCACAAAATGGTGGCCGAGGCCTTGCTCTCCAGAGCCAGCATCATGCCACAGCCCCAGTCACCTCACAGCCTGAGGCAGCCGGAGTCGCCTCACAGTCGGTGTCGCCGCACCACTGGCGTTGCCTCACAGCTGGCGTTGTCTCACAGCCGGCGTCACCTCGCTGCTGGCGTCACCTCACAGCCGGCGTTGTCTCACAGCCGGCGTCACCTCGCTGCTGGCGTCACCTCACAGTCTTCGTCGCCTCAGAGCCCGAGTTGCCTCACAGCCTGCATTGCCTCACACCTTGCGTCGCCTCAGAGCCCAAACCGCCTCAGAGTCCCAGTCACCTCACAGCCCAAGTTGCCTCACAGCCTGTGTCACCTTGCAGCCCAAGTTGCCTCGCAGCCCAAGTTGCCTCACAGCCTGCGTCGCCTCACAGCCTGCGTCGCCTCGCAGCCCAAGTTGCCTCACAGCCTGCGTCGCCTCACAGCCCAAGTTGCCTCACAGCCTGCGTCGCCTCACAGCCCAAGTTGCCTCACAGCCTGCGTCGCCTGGCAGCCCAAGTTGCCTCACAGCCTGCGTCGCCTCACAGCCCAAGTTGCCTCACAGCCTGCGTCGCCTCGCAGCCCAAGTTGCCTCACAGCCTGCGTCGCCTCACAGCCCAAGTTGCCTCACAGCCTGCGTCGCCTCACAGCCCAAGTTGCCTCACAGCCTGCGTCGCCTCGCAGCCCAAGTTGCCTCACAGCCTGCGTCGCCTCGCAGCCCAAGTTGCCTTGCAGCCCAAGTTGCCTCACAGCCTGCGTCGCCTCAGCCTGCGTCGCCTCGCAGCCCAAGTTGCCTCACAGCCTGCGTCGCCTCAGCCTGCGTCGCCTCGCAGCCCAAGTTGCCTCACAGCCTGCGTCGCCTCACAGCCTGCGTCGCCTCGCAGCCCAAGTTGCCTCACAGCCTGCGTCGCCTCAGCCTGCGTCGCCTCGCAGCCCAAGTTGCCTTGCAGCCCAAGTTGCCTCACAGCCTGCGTTGCCTCAGCCTGCATCGCCTCAGCCTGCGTCGCCTCGCAGCCCAAGTTGCCTTGCAGCCCAAGTTGCCTCACAGCCTGCGTCGCCTCAGCCTGCATCGCCTCAGCCTGCGTCGCCTCGCAGCTCAAGTTGCCTCACAGCCTGCGTCGCCTCAAAGCCCAAGTTGCCTCAGAGCCCATGTTGCCTCAGAGCCTGCGTCACCTCACAGCCTCATTGCTTCACAGCCACGTCACCTCACAGCCCGTGCCACCTCCCAGACTCCATCTTCTGGCTTCCCCTCAGCTCCGGCCCAGCCCCGCTGCCCTGCGCCGCAGCAGTCCTCCCTGTGCGCCATCTCTTACCGCAGACCCAAGCACCACAGCACCAGGGACATGGCACCTTGCTTTCTTCCCAGTAATCACACTTGGAAATAGCCTCACAGATCATTTTAATAAACAGCCTCCCCACAGGTGACAGTGTTTTCAGTCAGCTTGTAGGAATAACCTTGCTCCATCCTCCAGCGGCCTCCATTTTGGGACCCGAGAGGCTTCAGGGCGGGAAGGTACCTCCCATAGTACCATGGCCTCGCTGCTGTCATGAGGCTCAGGAAAGCTTGGCAGCAGAGGTGGGAGTTTCCACCACACTAGGAGCCTTCACCCTTCTTCTTTTGGGATGTTTTCACCCAGATTTTGCTTGGAGTTTGAATTTAATCCCATTCATTTAACACATCACCTGCTCAGACAGCCTGATCTGTGCCTGTCAGAGTCAATGGAAAAGTTCCCTCTGATGTTGGTCTAGGACTAAAATAGTGGGCACTAAATCTGTTCTGATTGGGCTTAAAACTATTTAAAGGTGCCTTGGCAGATTGAGAAGCTGGACATGGTTTAGTGGTGGGCTTGGCAGTGTGAGGTTAACAGTTGGACTTGATGATCTTAAAGGTCTTTTCCAACCTAAACGATGCTATGATTCTGTGATTCTACTTCTCCTGACACCAGCAACAGGCAGAACAGATATCTGACCAAGTCTGACTGTTCCTGTGCCCCCAGAAAGTGCTGCTTTCCAACTTAGGGTCTTCCGCAGTGGCGAGGACTCAAGGTGCCCATTTCAGACATCTCTTCATGTCACATCTATAGCACAGGCAGGGCTGAGATACCAAGGTACCTTCAAACTACCCTAAGCTCAGAAACCCACAGGGCACCTTGCTCTGCTCTTTGGTCCCACTGCTGTTCATCAGCCCTAAGCCTCTCTGGCAGATGTAACAGAGCAAGGCTTTCTGCTTCTGAATTTAACTTACAGCACCTGAGCTAAGGAGTTCAACGGGAGTTTCTTTCCTGCCCAGTTAAAATGACAAATTGGTACATGAGTGTTTAATGAAAGATGCTGGAAACGTCCGTGAAGATCAGAAAAATCACCTCTTGGAATTGACAGGCAGGCCATCTGCATTCCTGCGTTCCTATTAATTCCCTAACAATAAACGACAGGAGAGCCTAGAGGGTTAAAAGCTTAATTCAATCTCCTAGATTCCTTCCAGGGGCCTGTCTGCATATAGAATGAGGAAGGCATTTATAAAACTGTTATTTGCACACTAGATTTTTCATATAGCTCCATGCACCAAATATCAATCACGCCCCTCTCAGCCATGGTGTCACCATGCATCACACAGCCCTGCGGAGACTAATGATGCGCCTGCCTGTGACATCTGCCACACAGATTGATGACATCACACCCACTGCACACCATGTGACTGTTGCCACAGCTCACATGGCTAAATTTGACCTGATTCAAGGTTTAATAATATTCCTCCCAAACTCTGATACTGAATTTGGGCCGTTTTATTTACTAAATTATAGATGAACTCACACTCCCATTTTGGGGAAGTTCAAAGCCAGGTTAGGATTTTATTTCACTGCTGTCTTCGCACTGATCCTTGTTTCAGGGTAATTTCCATCAGTAAAATAGCAGTCCTCTTTCTTAGTCACGTGTTCTATAATCTCTGTATGGATCAGGCCTTGATGGGAGCTTAATTAAAACAACAGTCAAGTTCATTCTGTTACACACCAAGCTTTGAGGAAGCCTCAGACACAGATTTTCTTCGCGCTTCAGTGAAGGATGACAGTCTCTCTGTTCTCTTGCTGCGTGTTTATCTGTTCTACTGAAATTGTAAATTCGCAGGAAGCTGAAATGCCAAAAATGCCTTGTTTTACTCTCCCTTCGGCTCTTCTTTCCCTTGCTGTATTACACACAGACACACGCACACATCCCTACCCGTGGGAACACTTAGACCTGGTACTATTTACAGTCTAAAGTTCACAACATGGATTGAGATTTAATTTTAATATGAGAAATGACTTTTCCGCTTTCTTCTGTCCTTGCTTATCAATTTTACTTTCCCATAGCTTGGACCAATGGCCATAAAAGTCAGTGTAATTCTTCTGTAGACTCCAGTGGGCACTAGAACATGGTCAGAAAATACCTGTGAGCTTTTGAAGTTTAGGTAATTGTTCCCCTAATGACATGAGCTTTTGTCTATATGTGAAACTTATTCTGCAATAAAGTAAGGTACAAATGTAAAGCAGAATGCCTCACTGGGATAACTCATGTGTAGACAAGCCCTCACACAGTGGCATTAATTTCTGTGAAGGAGTGTTATAAGCATTGATCCTGCAGGCTCTTCGTGGATAGAGGAGAGAAGATTCATATTAAAGCATCTTGCCTCCCAGGGCTGGCCTTTAAAAAAGCACTCTCTGGTAGCATTAGGGATAAATACTTAAACCATGGAAAAACCTTTTATCCATTGCTGTATTAGTCAAACTGTCCCTCATGAGCAGGGAGCTTCAGCAGAAACCCGAGGACTTGGTTACTTGAGCAAAGATGGATGGAAGGAGTCTGCATATTTTAAATATTCAGCCAGCTGCAACGTGGTAGAGCTGCTGCTCAGAAGGCTGGTTTGTGCTCTGACTCAGTTTACGGACTGCAGTTTTAGTACTGCTGCAATACAAGAAACAGGGACGTGGCTATTCCTCCGAACGGAGGGTCCCCACATGCTTCTGCCCTTCTGAAACTATCATCAATGACATTTTGCTCTGTGTGCGTGTGTTCAGATCGCTTTCGCTGCAGGAATCAGAAAAAGGACTGGAAACCCAGAAGAGCAAGCCCTTATCTCTAACACAGGTTGCGTGAGGGCAAGGATGGCCAGTCTGTAGCTCTTAAGCTACACGCAGCTTTCCAGCACTTTAAGCGCTGCTCCGGAGTAAGACGACTTGCAGTGTGACCCAGGAATTGATGGGTGATGTTCCCACAGTTCACAGAGAACTGTTAAGGCTGACGCTGCTGCATTGCCTGGTTTCCAGTGAGTGCTGGAACATCTTTTATATCAACCCTTCCACCTTAGCCCTGTATAATGGACAGGTTTACATGTATTGGCAGATCTTGCAACAAGGGAAAACCTTTTGCTGAAGTCAGAGTGCTGTGTAATAGGTTTTTACCAACTCTTAGATTCTGAGTACTGGTGGAAAGATTCTCTCTCTCTGCTGGTATAAACAAATCTCTGACTCCTGTAGGAAGGAAGAATTTCTGACAGAAGTTTTCCCTTTCTAATAACTCCAGACTTGCACGACTAGATATCACTGCCAGGTGGTCACCGTCGTCAGTTCTCTCCAAGCCTACTCACACAGACTAAAGCGGACCAGCTTCTGCAGCCAACGTTCCCCCGAGGGAGCATCGTGACTACCTTCCTAAGCAGCAAACTCCAACTCCCCGGCCCAAGTGATCGGCTACACATGCTCAGCTGCCATAGCTTTAAGTCTCCCGCAAAGCTCAGACTCGCCGCAGCAAGTTTTCTCAGCCGCTTTGCCGCTGCAGCTCATTCACTGAAGATTTAGAGAATATTGTGCTGCTGTTTCTCAGGCTAGTTGAGGTAATGTACAGCTGTGCATTTTAAAGGAAGCCTGGGAGGTAGCCATTAGCCTGAGGGCTGCCTCCCCAGATTCACCGTCCCTTTTCCTGAAGTGCAAACTCAGACAGTTTCTAAGCTGTGATTGGCATAAGGGAATATAGAAATCAGCTTCATAAAGGCCCATGCTAGCTAACGCTTCCCACTGGTGAGGAAGATGGATGATATCCTGTAGTGTTAACATGTGGGAAGGGCTAATATTTCATTCGATTGTTCAGTCTGTAGGAAGGTGAGACACAGGCCCAGAGCTTCCCACTCATGGACATCTTGAATAAAGCTTTTCTTAAATTATTTCCATTGGAACTAATTCTCCTGCCCCTTTTGTCAGTGGCCCATCCATCTCTCGTTGCAGCTCTGCAGACTTACTAAAACGTCTGGGACACAGAATACAAAGTATTCAGAGGAAAAATAGCGAGTGTTCCTAGGGCTGGAACCAGGCTGAGAACAGCTTAGGAAGTCTCTGATGATGTACTGTGTTAGAGTTGTTTGTGCAGGTAGGAACGTGGCAGTGGATGATGCTCAACAAAACAGATTTTTCTCCAGATACCAACAGAATTACAGCTGACATTAATTTAATCAAAGTGTATTGTACCTGACCACCAGCTGGGCTACTTAGTGTGGAGTGATCCTGATTTAAATGAGCAAAAGACCTACACTGTTGAATGCTCTGTGTGTCCCCCTTTCATGAAAACGCAAAAGAGGAGAGTAATTCTTGTCCCCCAAAATCCTGCCCTGAAAGGGCGGATTCCTCAGGGCTTCCTCCATCCTAAACCAAGTTCCAGCTGTGTACTAACTATTATGAACCTCAGGGCTTTGCCCTCAGTTAATAATAAGGCATGAGACAACTGGATAGCGACAAAAATACATAGACACACAATTGATGAGGCCCAACCTTTGAGGTCAAATAGGAAAATCAGACTTCAAGAGGGAGGCTGAAGACAGAGGCAATATTGGCTCACAGGCTCTGTACAGCAAAAATATTGGCTTGGAAGCAGATGCATAATTATAGAGGGAGAAAGGAGAAAGATCTGAAAGGAGAGAAGTAATACCAGAAAATAAGGATGACGTGACAGCAAAGGCAGGGCGGGTTTATGTAAATTCTGGGTGAGAAGAAAGGCCAAGCAACTAAGACTGATTCTTGGGGGAATGAAGAGACAGAAAATGCAACGCCGGAGACAGCTAACTGGTATCGGCGGGACTGGAATGAACATCGCAGGCTGGCAAGAGGCTGAAGATACTGTTTGGATCAAACAGGTGGGACACACACACCTTTCTCTGCATAGCTCTGGGAAAGCAGTCTTGGCTCACAGTATCTTTGGTATTTTAGCACTGCTGGTCTCGCGCAGCTCCGCGAGGGATCTGTTTCTGCCCCTGAGCATCCCCTGCCTTTCCATTACCAGCCTTCTCCCACAGCCATTCCAATTCATCTCAATCCTGATTGCCAACACAGCTGTCATTGCAGGACTTGGGTTCCCCCTGACTCCTCGGAGGCTGCCAAGCACGCTGAATTGTGCTGAACTGTGCAGCAAGGTCTGCTTTGTTTTTTATGATGGGGACAAATGTCTGCTAGAGATTGGCGACCGGAGCAGCCGTCTTTCGGAGCCAGCACAGTTTAAGAACAGCACCTCTGTTAAGCCTTCTCTAGGCCACATGGATCTTATTTGATGCTTTGTGAGATTTATTCACTGACCTTTCCAGGTACAAAACTAGGAAGGTGGCAGTAGGAGGGGAAGAAAAGGGGAAATCAGCTCTGAAGCGGTTAATTTTACTGGCTCCAAAATTGATAAGCAGTGGTACGTCAGCCTGAAATGAACTTGCCTTGTTCAGTGGGGTTCTAAGACAGCGGAACTCAATCAGCAACGGGCCACATGGTTCAAAGCCGCAATTCATCCCACCGCGCCTCTGAAAAATGGGAGGTGACAGTTCATTTTGCCAGTGACAGTCTGTCGGTCTCGCTCACTGCTTCTCCCGTCGATTGCACTGCTGAGGTGAAGTGTGAGCTCTGAGACACCCTTGCTTTGTATTCCACTCAGCTGAACAGGACAATCCGAGGATCAAAGGTGGAAAAAATCTCCCCTAGCCCAACCCTATCCACTTCTATTTCTCCCTCCTTACTTTCAAAAGGCTTTTGCAAGCCAGTTACCAGTAGCCCAGGAAAGCCCTATTCCTCCCATTAGTTTCACCTCACTCTTTTGGGTTAACATTTGTCCCAAGCATGTAGGCCTTTTCCCATCAACACCTAGGTGTGCGCAGAGCAATCCACATGACAGACTGGCAACTCAGGCCCGCTGCTCTGAAATGCTAAATCTGCTGCACACAACTAGACAGGATAATATTTCAGGTGACAGGGCTCTCTGAGATGCACAGGATCCTGGCAGGGTTTCCAGTCTCTGTCCATGCACAGTGTGGAGGCAGTCGAAGCAAAAAAGATAATAGAGATGACAGGCAGAGAGATTTCTGCTCCTGAGCTTTGTCTTTAGCAATCGATTAGTTCCTTTCAAAGAGCACTTGCGTGAACGTACTCAGCAAATTCCCCCCTGAGCACAGTGAAAAAACTGGCACGGCACGGCGTAGTGAGGAAAGGACTGAAGAATCGGCTGGTACCTGCTGCCAGTGCAAGGGACGCACGAACCAGTGGTTAGGACACTTGCTCACATGCTGAAAATCTTGAATGCTTTCAAAGTATTCGCTCGGCCAAAGGTTCAAAGGCATAGTTTCAAGGAATATGCACACCACATTAGCTGCCCAGTCAAATACGGGTTGGACTACATGTGAAAGTTAATCTGAAATTAAACGTTATAAAGCTACAGTGGAATGGCAATTTTGGATGAACTCTGAAAGAGCAAGTCCTTTAACTCTTTTTTCCCAGCACCTGTCAAACTTGCTACCATTGTGCTGCTGTGTGGATCTGATGGCAGTCAGGGACTGACCGAATGCATGTGGCTCCTGCTAGAGAGAAGCTTTTAACTTCTCTTCACTGCAAAGGAAGAAATACACAGGAGAAAAGCAGTAATTGCTATTTGACTTCCAAAGTCATCTGTGCAAACTGTTGACTCAGAAAATGGAGATCTCCGATACTATTATGAGCTGGGCTTAAAATATTCTTGGCTTAACTTCATAAGAGAGGAGAAGCCAGTAATTAAAGCTTATTAAACACTGTGCATCACTAAAACAGTTTGGCACATGCAGCTGCTTTTTTCTTTGAAGATGGGAACTGTTCAGTTCTTATGCATCTTAGAAACGGATAAACTGAGGCTTGCAATGCAAGACAGATATATAGCCAGAAAAAGAAGGATAAGGAGAAGCATAAAGCTGAGAACTATTGGAAATACTCAACATACAGCACAGCCAGTAAATATCCAGCTTCTGTATACGTCAAAAATAGCCAGAAATTCTGTGTCTCATAGGGTGTAACCTCAGCCCAGACCCTATGAACACTCCGCATATGCCTTTCTTGTAAATCTTTGGTACACTCAGTAAAAGACCCCAGGTACATTCCTACAAAGCTCCTCTGCAGCACGTTTCATAAGAAACGCTCCTGCCCTACTGCAGAGTTGTCTGGCGCTCAGACAGCATCGAGGTTCACTGTTCTGCTGTATTGCACTTGGCATGTAGGCACTGTGGAGACAGGCACATTACAATGCAATACCCGTGTAGCCAGACGGAGACGGAATGAGAGACCTGATAGATGTGGAGTGGAGGGGACGAAGCTATGCCTCCAACCTTCCAGCTGCCCAGGGAGCCAGCGTGGGATAGGGAGCAGAAAGGAGAAAAGGCGGTGGGCAGCTGAAATGATAGGAACAGGCTTTTGCAAAGCCCGGAGCAGTGAAGGTTGGGCCATGCTGGATCCCAGGTGGAATTGCTCTGTCGGTGCTTAAAAATGAAGGTGAGATGCCAGGTGCGCGAGAGGACTGGCAATAGGCAGCGCCATCCTGAAGATAACAGGTTGTCTGTCAACGTGAGGAGCTTGTGTACATGTTGGACCACAGAGCTCCCACTAACGGAGAAATTAAACCTGTCTCCACACAGCAGTCCCAGTGCTCTGATTACATTTACAGAGGTTGTGACCTGCATCCTGTCACCATGGAAACCTCTCCTGCTGCCGATGTACAGTCAGGTTGTTTCTGTGGGTGGCTGATATTTAAAGGTAGAGGCTATGGCGCTGTAATATCGAAAGCCAGGGCGCCAAGTTTACGAGCAGCCGAGTGGCAAAATTCATTTCACTCCCTTTGACACCTTGTAATCTCGACTGGCAATTCCAGGAGATGCTGAGAGGGTGGTAGAGAAAGAAGAGGAGAAAAGAAGAAGAGAAGAAGAAGAAAAGAAGAAAAGAGGAGGGGGGGAGAAAGAGAATTCACTCATCTTTATCAAGCAATTCTCCTGCATAGGGAAGGGAATTTGTGTATTAAACTCATTATGAAACACAGCACTTTTCTGTATCCTTCAAAATAGCCTTCCCCTTCCATTCCCCCCTTCCAAAACAGGCTTTCCATCCAGCCCATACCTCTCCCATGCCAAACATACTCTTACTTCTAGTCTGCCTCGATGCAAAATTATATTTTAATTTTCTTCTATGTCTCTCTGTTCTATATATTTGGAACTGAACTCACCCTTGGTATAATTCCCTGACATTCTGTGAAATCAGGGATGTTGCTCTGGAGGTGGGTGGGTCCTTGGTCCCTGACTGACTGGGAAACTAGGCTTCCTCCAGCGCTGGGCTCTGTACCTCAGCAATCTCATCTTCTTGTTAGCTAACTCACCGCGTGTGCAGTGCACATGGATGTAAGTGGAAGCTGCAGCATGCTGCTGTACAAGGGGAGTCCCCAGTGGCACCGTTACAAATACCAGCGCAGAGAAAGAGCACGAGGACTCTGGGGCCAGGACTGGTGCTCAGCACGGAGATGGCTGACAGTGTAGCTGACTACGATGTCAGCTTCTCACACAGGCGACAGACACTACCTGACAGGCAACTACTTAGCTTCCAATTTTCTCTGGTATAAAACTATTCTGTTAAGCAATGGAAGGCCGTGCAATGAAGGTAAATAAAACTGACACAGGACCCAGGCGCTGCTCTCGCTCTGCTCCTCTCGCAGGCGTGATTCTCTGATCGTTTGGTGGAAGACAGAGGAGAGCTGGGAGCTGGAGACTAGCTGATGGAGACAGGATGAAAGGAGATAAACTACAGGAGAAAAGCACTTGTGGTGATAAGGGCAGGTGGCTGGGAACCAGAGCAATGCCCCACAGAAGGGGAAGTTTGTAGCTAAAGCTTTCATCGGGATCTAAGATGAGCTTGCTTCAGTTCCAGATTCTTCCATGATTCTCTGTGTGATCTCAAGTGGGTCAGTTAAAGTGAGCTGCTTCTCCCTGAACATTAGTTTCTGCAAGTTCAGTTTGCAGGTAGTTATCCAGGCTCCCTCCGCAGGCAGCAGGGAGCGAGAGCTGGAGAGGTACACTTTAACGCATGTGGTACAAAGAAAAGAGCCATCATGACTACGACTGAACCAGCACGAGGCGGTGTCACGGATTTACCTGACGAGAAGGGTGTGACAAAATGTGCACCGTGGCAAGGAGAGTTGAAACAAGGGGGACGGACTCAAGAGCTAGAAGCAAGAAAGAGCGATACGTAAAGGGTACTTTGTGGTGTGTGGAGTCAGGGATGCTTCCAGGGAGCTGGACAGGCTGGGGACCAGTGCATCTAGCTGAATTTTCCACTAGACTCTCATCCCTGCACCCCTTAAGGTCCTACCTCTTTGTTTCCCTCTCTCGTCTCCTGCCTTGTGCGTTGACTGTAAGCTCTCTGGGGCATCTCTTAGCCCCGCTTGCCTATCCCAGCAGAAGTCTGCGCTATGAAAGGATTCAATAAAGCTATCATGGTACAAAGAATAAGAGTTTGCATACCAGCTCAGGAGCCCCTGGAGCCCAGCTCAGCGTAAGAGAGCCATTGTTTAGGCACCACAAGAGTGATTACTGTGAGTGCTGTAGACAGAGGATGCAGAGCCATGACTAAGAGAACAGTTGGTTCAGGAGGAGGTGA
Source organism: Platalea leucorodia (assembly GCF_965183815.1). NCBI lineage: Eukaryota > Metazoa > Chordata > Aves > Pelecaniformes > Threskiornithidae > Platalea > Platalea leucorodia. Next base: position 4,837,181 of record NC_138844.1, read on the forward strand.
GAAAGAAAAGGCATCAGCTGGAATCCCAGATCAGCTTGCTCTGGGTTGGATATCTGACCTTTGTAATGCTTTGATTTGAAATTGTAAACCCTTGTAATCCTGGTGGATTACATCTCCATACCCTTTAATATGTGCATCCCCCAAAGCCATGCAAATGCAGAGTGAGAGAGAATGGGGCAGCACAGCAGCACCGCAGACATCCCTACCGATGAAGGGTGCTTCTCCACTGCCCTCTCTTTCACCTTGAATAATCTCCATTTGCTCTGGGGTAGAAGCAGGGAAACAGAGAGTGGAGGTTAAAAGTAGGGGGTTGCAGAAGTTTAGAGAAGTGCAATACAAAGTAGCAGATAATTACAGCAGAGGAGATAAGGGAAAAGTAGAGATGGAAAAGAGATTTTCAGGCTTAGTGGGATAATCGGGCACTTAGCTGGCTAAAGATCTGTAGTGTGAATAACCACTCCAGAAGGCACACAGCATTGTTTATACTAATCAGTGACTCAAAAGAAAGGCCAAACTTTTCGCACAGGTTACCACCATCCCTTTTCAAGCTGGAACAGAGGCAGCAGAGAGGCACTGTTCCTGCCTGCCCGGGTCTGTTTGGAAGTGATAAGGGGATGAAAGAGAGGAAGCCCTGCTGTAAGAGTCGTGCATTGAAGCTGTATTTAGGAGACCCAGGTTTGATTCCAAGCTCTTCTACAGACTTTGACCAAATCACTGGAGTAGGCTGGCTCCAGAGGGTGAGTTGTAACGTTTATCTGGGTTGTCCTGCTGCGGTGGAGGCTGATGCTTCTCTGGTCTGGTTGCTACACTGTGCCATGGGGAACTTGGTTGACTTTACTGAGATCTGCTGTGCAATTTCACCCATGGACATTCAGCAGGAAGCAGCCCAGACCTGCAGGACCGGAACCATAGCTCGGCATGGGTGTTCATCGGAGTAGGGAATGGTAAGAGCTGTGGGTAAGAATGTCAGAAATGTGCTCCATCCCTAGCAACACAGGAGACCATCCACATTTGAGGTGGCAGCCAGCTCTGAGCACAGTTTGCTGGTGATCCAGTTCTAGATCTGGGCCATTGTCTGAGAAGCCCAGTTCAGTACTCACCCACAGGGTGCTTGTGCTGCGCCTGCACAGCATCCAGAGAGGCTGTGCCTGCAGTTCCCTCTGCAGCCAGGCATGGACGGCCTCTACAGCCAGTGGAAGAAACGAGCAGCTCCGGAGGATACTTCAGATCATGGGTGGAGTGAGGCTGTGGAAGTGCCACCCTCTGTTTCTCCACTGCCTATGGACAGAGCCCGGTGTGACACGGCTCCTCGTGCAGATGCTGTCTGCCTTCTCCTGAAGTGGGAAGCACTAATTAGGGAAACTGTGCTATTTTCTTTTTAAAGCACCATTTCCGCTGTTTTCAATTAGACAATTCATAAGCTTGGAGTTAACCACGTACTTAAGTGCTTTACTGGAAGAAGGCCAGTGCCCAGCACTTTGCAGAATTGCACCCTTGGAGGATACACGTTGCAGTAGGACATGCTAGAAGAGGACGCTGGTTTTAAACTTTAAAATGAATTGAGCTAGCAGGAAGGGCACTGGGTTGAAACTCAGAGGACGTGGGCTCTGCTCCTCATCCTTTCACTGGCTCGAGGTGCTGTTTAGGCAAGGCGCTTCCTTTCCTCCAGCCTCAGTTTCCTCTTTCATGAAATGGGGATTGCATTTTTGCACTGGAAATGTTCTGAAATCTGCGCATGAAGAGTGTAAGAGCTCGGCATCGGTGCTGTCAGTTCCAACGTGTCTCTAGGGTTTCACCTTGAGAGCAGCTCTGCGATGTTTGAATTTGTCCCTTACATAAGAGTGTTTAAAGCATCTGGCAGAAGGGGGCAACATAATAACAGCTGCACAAATGTTTGGGGTATTTTTCAAGCCGAATTCTTTTGCATCTGCAAGTTTTATCCTTTAGTTTCATAATGAATGAACGGTAGTAACACTTTGCATTTATAAACTGTAGCATCATTCATTGGGAGATCTCAAAGCAGTTTACAAACATTCATTGATTGCTTGACAAGCATGAAACGGAAGGGTAACTGTTTTACAAAATGACAGGAATGAAACAATAAGCTCTTGAATTTAGGGAATACCGCTGCCTTCCAGTTCTTTTAGCAGATAAGATCGCCGACTAACGGTAGTCATTTTTGTGTTTAATTAATAATGTACTGCATCCAATATCCAAGCTCGCAGATAATGGGCTTGTAATACAGCCTAACATGCCTCCCATATCATTAAGTTTAACTGTCACACTAAATACCAGATTGTCATGCAGCCTTGTCAGTTTTTCTTTCTTTCTTTCTCATGAGTATGGAACAAGAGCAGCTGTGGGGAAGGAGAAGCTGAAGAGCTGAGATGATGCAGTGTGGCAGTAAAAAACCCTTGAGGGACAAAAATCATGGCTTATTCACCATCACAGCTTTGAAGGAACGGCGAGGCAGTGAACACTGCAGCCAGCCCCTGGTGTTGCGTCCATCACATTGCAGGGCTGCTTCCAAGGCTGCCTGGATTTCTTTTTGCTATTTTTTAAATGCAAAAAAGAATGAGGCTTGTTTTTTTTTTCCCCAAGAAAAGTGTGTGTTTTCTAAAGACTTCTTTTTCTTCTTCTTCAACAATGAAATATCCTCAATTACCTGGAATGGAATGTGTTTCAACTTGCAAATATTCTTACATAACGTATTACATCGGACGTAATCCCCGTACTCCCCGTAATCATTTACACGGGCCCTGCGCTCCCCTTTCCACCCCTCGGCCGTCGCTCCCAGGACGTGCCGTGGCTCCTGAGGACAAACTCTCTTTGCCAGGTCAGGTCGAGCACCCCAGGGAAGGCAGCCTGACTGAGGATCCTCTTCATAGAGCCCGAAACACCCAAATTCCAACTTCCATGCAGCAGAACGACCGTAGTTCCCAGGCAAAATACTTCAGACGAATATTTTGATATTTTTGATGCTAATCAAACTAGTTTGATTTTTAAATTTCAACCAAAATAATCAGTTTCTTCAGGAAATTACGTTTTACCGAATCTACTGCTGTGCTGCTTGCAGTGCTGCGCTTCCATTCCCCAGGCCTCTGGCTCTCATTTTTCTTCATGAAGATTTATAGTAATTTCTCCCATATCACTGATTTCTTCATAAGAGAAAAGATCACTTCAGGGACCTACCTCTGTCTCCAGCTACCCTGTTTAACACCTCCAAATATTCCTATTTATGAACTAACATCTGGGTCAGTCTACATAGCATAGTTTGAAAGCCATTAAGACAGATGCCTGCATTTCATTAAGCAAGATTTGATAAGGTGGGTAGGGTTACAGGGCAAGATTACTATGGGAATTCAGTGAGTTTAAACCTTCACTCCAGTTAATAAAATCAAACAATACATCATAAAAGTGTCTGGAAATTGGCTCAATAATTGAAATAGAACTGTGTGATGGATGGAGATTTATGGATGTTAATGCAGAAGCAGGGTTACATTAGAACGTCATATCTGAGCCTCTTCTGAATGCAGACCCTGGAGCCCAAACCTGTCTTTTGTGCTGGTTTTAGATTCTTTTCCAGAATGAAGAAAACCTCACAGAATGGCTGGTCCAGTTTTAATGTGAAACGTCACTGAACTCTCCATGAAATCTCAGGACCCTCAAGTGTAATGATGTGATTGATGTTTACACAGATCTCTCTGAACTGGCTTTAAACTCAGCTGTGGCAGCCCGGATCTCAGTGCAGGTGAGCCAAGTACCTAACGCTGGTTTGGCAGGCTGTGCCAAAGCCGGCGCTACGTTGCTGTCTGTATTCCTGTTCACGGGTGTCTGACACATGCTGCCATCACCACCTTCCACGGCAGTGTTGTTATTATGCTGAATAATAAAATCAAGGGTAAATTTAACCATTAGCCACCCAACATTTTTTCATCTCTCATCTTCATCCTGAAGTGAAAGATTCCAGGAGCTCTCATGTCATGTCCTTTGTGTCCACCAAGACTCTTTTCCAGGACTGATCTCTCCTTCCTCAATCCACTGCTTCTCAGATCATGTGGACTTTTGTCCTAAATCTTTGTTCTCTCTCTCGGGAGCAGAGAGGGAGCTCTCCTTCCTCCGCAGAAGTATGGATCCTCCCTCAACTCCATCCTTCTCCCTCAGCCTTGATGGCAGCCCTTGGTCCTAGCCGTTTATAGGAAGTGTCCCCTCTGCAGCCTTAATGAAGTGTGTGGCAGTCCTCCTCATTAAGACTCAGTGTTGTCAATAAAAGAGTCATTAAAGTAGTTTGATGACGATTGGGAGAAAGAGAAGAGGTGCTACAACACATCTACAGGGCAGAGGGCAGCTCCATCACACATTGTAACCAAACAGCAAGGGATCAATATCACCTTTGCATTAAACTGAAGCCCATCCGTCAGCCTGAGGAGCAGCAGCCTCCACGGGAGCTCAGCTCACTGCTCATTTCTGGCTTCCTATCTTTCTAATCCCTCCCTTTACAGAGCGTCCTTCCCTTCCTGATGCTGGCCAGCTTTTGCCAGAGGCTGTAGAAATGCTGTCTCAGAGCTGTGTCCCGCTTAGGGTTCCAGTGGTGTTATCCGTTCCCCACATCTAGCTTCAGGATCACAAGTTTTCTGAGAACGTGCTGTTGGGAGATGCCTCCTCCATGCTGTCACCTCACAGACCACCTCCACCGCACTGACCACGCTGGGTACTCCCAGAGACGGACCTCCTTGCCACACGCCACCTCCACAGCAGAGATGTAGGAGTGGATGGACTAGTGGAGTCCATTCACCCTGAGGGTGAGAGGATGTTTGTGCCACACGAACAAGAAATGTGTGCCCAGTCTTCACTGGCTCATGTCCATAGGATTACAGTGAGGGGCCACGAGGTGAGCGTAGATGAATCTACCTGGACTGAGGCCTGGGCTTGCACCTGAGCTTGACATACGGTTGTGTTGCACAGGAAGAACGAAGCAGGGGAGGAAACCTGGGTCTCTCCGCTCCTGGGTTAAGACTCGGAGCTTCCTTCCTCCCTCTCAGCTAACAACGGCTCCGGCTCCGCTGTTGCATTTCTGGGGTGCTGTGCACAAAGCGCTACTGCTGACAATGGCAGCGTGGACCTGGGTAACCTCAACACCAGCCCAGGCACCAACGCTCTTGTTTATTTTCCCAGAGTCTTCTCTTGACGTACTTCATCTATACCTCTAGACTTCACCTTGTCCGGTCAGACTATAAACTCTTGCAGGGGTTTATGTGTGCTAATGGAACATTTCAGTGGGGTCCTACTGTAACTGATGTGTTGGCGCGATGAAAAACAGTTACTATACATTCACAGGTCCTCTAATAAATACATCTCAACACACCTGCTTGCTTCCGAGAAGCCTTCACAGCAGAGAAAATGCAGCATGTCTGGAAGGTAAATGAACCCAGAGTCTGGCAGTCTAAGCCAGGAGCGAGGTCCAGTCATTTAGTTTTGCTTTGGGACCGGATCTGTTTACCATAACTCAGAGCTGCTGACATGTTTTTGTTTCTCTTTGGCTTCAGAAACTGATGAACAGTAACCTGCAAGCCCTTGTGAAGCAGAGGTGCAGAATCGAATTATGAAGACAACCAAAGACCACTTAGCTTTAAAAAATGAAAGAGGCTTTATGAAAGTTGTAACCAACCTCTCACCGAATGACTTAGTCACATGAAAAGATACACGAGCTGTTGGACAATGCAAACGACACAAGCGTGTAAACTCCAGGATTACAGCAGAGCATTAGCATGGCATAGCTGATTAGTAAACCAGGAGACATTATTCAAGCAGTCAGGTGCATTACCAGATTGGAAAGTTGCCTTTTTTCTGAGTTGTTGGTCACTGTCAGAGGCAGCAAATGACACCCAGTGGCCCAACAGTTTGCCCTGGAATGGCAGGAGCTGTGATACAGAAATGGATGGGCTAGCATCTGCTCTGAAAAAGCAAGAATTAGAGTCTGCTCTGAATTGGCAGGAGCTGCAGTACCGGGAAGAGAGGACAAAAGGGCAAGTCAGTGCACTATCCAGGGATATTGAGCAAGATGAATAAAGGGGCTGGAAATGTACTTTCGGTGCTGTAGCACCAGACTAGGTGAACAAATAACCTGATCCAGTTTAATGAAGCCTGTGATCCTCCACCTCCTTTGTGGAACGGGTGTCCCAGGGTCAGCGTGTGCCCGCACGAGCACGCACACATCCTTATCTTATCTAATTACTAGAAGTTTCAGATTAATTTCAGTGCAGCTGCTTGAAAGGGCTGTTATCAGCCAGGGCTTTGTGGTTTAACCTTGTTACCCTTTTGTTGTTAACCTTTCCGAATGGCAGCGAGGGGAAGGCTGAGATCCTGATGGGCTGGAGGAGCAGGGAGGGGGCAGACGGGAACCGGCGAGCCTGCACCCCCCGGTTTTGTGCATTCGGCTCCGCTGCAGGCTGTGTGACAGGACAGCTGGCTGCTTACCTCCGCTGACAGGCACTGGTACCCAGCCACACAGAACAGCCCGTAACAGGGACACGTCTCCTGCCAACCTCTCCAGATCCTTTGATATTTCCGACAGCGCAGTAAAGGGCTCTGGCGCTCACATTTTACCTTGCATCGCTCAGCTCCTCTAAGGCTGCCCTGCTTTGTTTCCATAGCTACACCCAATCGCATCTGCCTTCCTGTGAAATTGGATTTCAAAGCAAGACAAGCCTTCAAAGGAATTTGTCCATTTAACAGAATATCATTAGGAGAGAGCCTGTCTGCTGAACTTGGGACCTAAAATGATTAAGGTGGGGCTTTTATCATGTAGGGAGGCAGCTTTACATCTAGAGCCCACAGAGCTTGATGCTACATTACAATGATGGGGTGGAAGGTGCCAGTCACTGCCAGGCTCCCCCACCTCCTTCCCAGCTGACCACTAAACAACATTTGTAACCTATTCACACATTCAGAAATGAAAGTGGCAAGGAAAAAGGCAAGGAAAAAAAGGTCATTTGCCTGGGAATCAGTCCGCCTGGCTCTCTCTGCAGCTGCATAAGGCTGAGTGGAAGGCTTGGCTTGGTGCTAAGGCTTTGGGTAATAGCACCTATGTCTCCACGGCAGCTGAGGCTCTATGCCTTAGTATTCCTCAGTAAAAATGGATTTAATAATAACAACAGCTGCTGCACGGTCAACCTGGTCTTAACAAAATCTTCCTGTAGGGCCTGAGGGGAATATTCTAGGTGCTGGGTCCTGTCTCCGGCCGCCAGGACCGTGGGATGGATGTGTGGTCCAAGAGCAGCCAGGGTGCAACTGCGCCAGCCTCCACAGAGGATGCTCTTTTTAAAGCTCTATGATAACCTTAAGATCTGTAGCAAAAGACCAAAAATCACAACTGCAATACATCTCAGAAGCTGAGCAGAAAAGATCTAGAGCTTTACTGGTGCTGTAAACACTGCAACAGCAGGAAATTTGTTGGGTGAAATCCCCATATGCTCTTAAGCGGTGATCACACCCAAGGCAGCAAAGGAAGGCAAAACCACACAAAACACCCGCAAAACAAGTCACTGCTAGTTTGACACGAGGAAAAATTTCTTTCTGACCCTAAATATGATAAATCGGCTTAACTCTTGGGCAAGACTCACTGACCAGGTATTACTTTTTAGTTCACTCTTTACAACACTATGCTTTCAGACTATTATGTGAGCTACAGAAATGCAGAGGACGTGTGAGATGACCCTTTTCTTTGCAGTTGCATGAGCATTTCTTCCTCTGAGATTTGCATTGATCAGGTTTTATTGATCTTTCTGGCATATCTGAAGGCAGCTTCTTCTGTCTAAGGGATCTAGTTCATTCCTTTATAAACTAATTTTTAAAGTTAGTCAGTCTCAGCAAGCAGCTGCTTTTTATTTGTAGTTTGTAATGAACTGACTAGGATTTCTACACAGAAGTGTTTAAATATTTATCCCTAAACACCTCTAGGTGAGAACACATATACAGATCCATCTACCGTACACATCCACCTACACGCGCTACCATTTCTTGCATACAATCAGAACCACTCAAATGCGTCAGGAGCCGTAGGCAGCTGACAGAGATTCACGTTTTGCTCCCATAGGAGACTCTCAGTTTTCTAAATCCTGACTCATGAAACCCTGCCTGACTAGGAGATGTAATGGGGAAGACTATCATGATGTATATGCTTTCTAGCAAGGCAATCTCCCGTGTGAGGCCCTCTGAACTGCAGCAACGTTTCCTGTGCTTTAAGACCTCCGCATCCACTGAAGAGCAATTTCTTGTACATGTTTTCCTAAAATCAAGAATATGCTGCTGCGGTGTTGTCAGCGTGGGCGAGCCCACGCGGCCGAGCACAAGGTAAAGGGGGAAGGACTGGAACTGCGTGAACTTACTCAGAGTAGGATACCTGTAAGGTCTGGATCGGTAACGTCAGACGAGAAGTCTGTCTCCAGGCTGTTCTGAAATTACATGTGCGTGCAGAGGACAGCCAAGTGACAAATCAGAAGTGGTGGTGTGTTTCTTTTCCCAGATCCGGAGAGCAATTGAGCCTCCCTAAGCAGAAGAGAAAACACACTGTCTTCTCTTCTTTGCGACTAAACCCCAAATGGCAGCTGCCACTTCAGCATTGCCACGTGGGGAGACTCTACACAGAAAACAGTGCAATGTTACTTCTCCGGTAAACCAGCTGCATACATGTTCCTGCTCACGGTATCTTCACTTCTCCTTTAAAGCCGTCCCTTCTTGACAGGTGTTACTTACGTGTGAGTTATTGAGGTGGTATCTCCATGCATGAAAGTGAATATTTCAGCCAAAGAGTCCCAAAAGAACTTTGCAGCTGCTTTGGTTCCCCTTTCACGTCAGTGTCTACGGTGGAGGAAATGCACTAGAATTGGAGGCACACACCCAAACCCAAAAACCACAGAGCACTGTCCTTCATCTTATACCTGTTCTTTATCTGACTTGTACCGATCAACTAAAAGCATAACAGAGTCTTTTCCCTTGTTTCACCCCCATGTCTCAGAAAGCGGGTCACAAAGCGTATCAGTAGCTGATGGCATGTGGAGAAGCACCTCATATATTTCCATCATTCCCATATCTGAGCATTTGCCAGTATAGCTCTTATATCACATATGTGAGATAAGCCTGAAACACAGAGACTCCCTTGACTGAACCAAGCAAGAAGCTTGCGGCCAATCTGGAATTTGTTCCAGGTTTCCTTTATCCAAGGCCTGCCACCAAACAAGTAACCATTTATTCCATCCAGGTGATGCATCCAGAGAGCCATGAGAATCTGATTCCGCAATTATTTGGAAATATGCTCAGCCTCACGACGTGGCATCGTCCCACTGACGCCAGTGGGACTGCAGCGAAGTGTTTGTGTATCTCAGCCTTTGCAGGCTGGGAGCCCAATGCACACTTTGTTTTCTTCTTTTCTCCTACAGATTTTGTTTTGCCAGCTTGTGATAATTACTGCAGCAGGCTGGCTTGCCCAGAGCAGGAGGACAGCAAAGAAGCAGTTTTAGGGGGCCTCCTTGGAGAGTTCAGAGCGGCCCTGCCCCATCACATCGTGCTACACCTCAGCACGCAGCCCTGGCTCTGCACGGGCAGGGGCTGTGCCCCTGCTGAAAGCAGCAAGCACGAACTTTTGTGAAGCCACGTCGTTTTGTATTTGTGGCCGACGCAGCCGGATTGCATCCTTTTTTGCCATTCTCCAACATTTGCTATGTTGGGAAAATATAATTAAAGATCAAATACCAGGCATAAAATACCAGAAAAATAAAAGTGGCAAGCATGTTCAGAATAACCTTTTCTATGTGCTATAATAATAAGTATTTGTTTGATACCAGGATATTGCAAAGTAAGGACTGGATCCTGTACGCTTAATCTATGGGAAATCTTAAACTGGTCTTTGGAATCACTGATGAGCTTCAGATAAAGACGACTGTCTTTGGATTTGTCGATATCGAGCCTAAAATTTGGGAATGCAAGAATGAAAAATAATAGTGGTATCCTCATAGTCAGCTTGTGCTAATTCATTTATATAGGAGAGGAGCAGATGCAGGGCTGTGGGTTAATCTAATGCAATGCCATTTTTGTTTTGTAGAGTGCAGTTTGCATTTATTGCCTGTCATAAAGCAAGTTAAAGCGTGCAACCCTGCTATTTCTCTGGGCAAGACATAGAAATATGAATGGCTATTACAATCTAGCCCCCTTCCTATGCAGGATGCAGGAAGAGGGGAAGTTTTATTGCAGAAGAGCCAAGTGCCATTCTCTTCCCCTGTTCATTACAGGAGGGAGCCTGCCTTTGCCTGGAACAGCTCCAATCCCCACCTGGTGTTGTGCTAGGAACCAGCACAGGAGGTTAAATCAACGGCCACGCACCTCGCAGGGGTCATGGCTGGGCTCTGCCAGCAGGTGCAATGAGTTGCCTGATAATGAAGGAGATGCACGCCTAACTGCCACCTGATTAAAATGCTAATGCAGGAGCACAGGTTCAGCTGTGCTGTTGCTGGGGTGGGATCAGGCACTTTTGCAGCTTCCTGGCTGGAGCTCTGGCTCTTGGGAGCATGGAGGTGCTCAGTGTCCAGGGAGCCAGGCATCCTGCTGCCTGCAAGGAGGTAGGTTGAGCTGTCTGGGGCCGTAAGAGGAGGAGGAGGCATCTGAGTTGAGCCTAGCAGTTCCTCCTACCTTTTTTGGGGTGTCCCCGCCCTCCCTGCTTTCTTCATTTCTGTGCCTGAGGGACAGGAGCAGTAGCAGCAGGTTTGACTCTTGTGGGAAGGAGGTGGTGGGTGTCATGATCCCAGAGGAGATTCAGAGGCTTCTGGAAGGTAATCATGAACTCCTCCTTGCTCCCCTTCTGCTTCATGGGGGAAATCTGCTGTGGTTGCAGGGAAAGAAGCTGAAAAGCTTCTTGTACCTCGCTGTGCTGAGCCAGAGAGAGGAGTGGAAGGACTGTGGGAGCTACTTCTTCTCTAAGGCTGATGGTTTTGAGGTCCTCAGGTTATGCATGCCTTCCCTGTCTCTAATCCCAACGAGAGCGTAGGGGATGTGGCTGCCTGCCCTGGTGCTTTTGGGGCTCTCCTCCCATTGCTCAGGGGCTGGCAGGTGGGCCCATGCCTGTGGTAGGGGTGGGGAAGCTCTCTGGTGGCCCCAGACTCCGTGAGGGGAAGAGAGGGTATGCAGGGTTGAGGGATGTCCTCTGGCATGGCCAAGAGATGGTCCCCACTGCGTGCTTTCAGTTAAGGTACGGAGCGGCTCTGCTGGTGAGCATCGCTAGGGTGAGACAAGGGAGCGGGTACAAAGGGTAAAAGAAGCTTGTGTGCTACAACGAGCCCTCTCGGCGGGTTTTTGTTGTGGCTGTGACGGTGGTGTCTCCTGGCTTTAGATGTGCAAGTGTTGTGTGTCGCGCTGGGGATGCTGTGAGCAAGCTCGCTCGGTGGGGGTGCATCCTCAGGAAAGCTTCAACCCCGTTGGAAATGGGGGTGCAGCTGAGAGAGGAGGGCTGGCTGCAAGCCCCACTTCTGCTTCATAATTTGAATGTGACCTCTTGAAATCTCCGCATCCGAGTGCCGAGAGCGGACAGCGTTTACTTCTGCGTGCGCGTAAGATGGCAGGTGGGAGGCTTCTGAAGTTGTTTTTCCTGGATTTCTTCACAAACTTGAACGGTTACACCTCCACTCAGTGAAGTGGTGGGTCAGCCAAGCAGAAACCATGCTCAACTCTTCTATCAAAGTATGCTTCACAAACATAAACAAGTTCTGTACGGACCTTTGCAACCATTGCTGACCTCGTGGTGGGGTAAGCAAAGGCTTGGTGAGGGAAGCGCTGTGCAGAGGTGACCACGTTATAACCTCCCCGTAAATAAAACCTCGGCAGCAGCGTCGCAGGCTGGAGCAGCGGCGTTAGCCCGTTGCTGAACCCCAGGTGCCGCGTTACCGACACATCCTGCCGCCGCAGATGTGGGTGGTGGGGAAGGAGTCGTTCGCATCTCGCCGCTCGGGGCCGGCCCCGGCTGCTGCAAGGCTTTGTGACCTTTTGTTTCCTGTTGCGATGGCTCCTGGTAGCACGGAGCATTCGCCCCTTCCCCTCCGAGATGCGGGATAACTTCCAGTCCTGGGATCCGTCAGTCTGAGAGAGAGAGCGTGCAGCCTCCAAGCCCGTCAAAGCTCTCTTCCAAATGCTTTGTGTCTTCCCCCAGATGTAGGTGTAAATTTTCTCCTCTGTTTTTTAATCATGGGGGCTCCAGTGAAGTTCACCCTTTCACGTTTTTGATGTGCAGCACTTTATTGTTCGGCGCTGACACTTTTGTAAACAACTCATTTCTGCACCTGCCACCTTCCTTTAACTTAGATTATTTTCTTGTTAGCTGACTGTTTTTAATTGAAGGCTTCAGATCTCCTTCTAAAGCGCAGCCTTTGTTTGCTGACAGGTATAGCAGGCTATGAATGGAGATTAATTGCGTGTCACATACCTCTGTATCAAACTTGCTGTGTCTTAACAATCTATACAGTCCTGAGGCCTTCCAGTGGCTTAGGAGGTTTCTAGCCATGCAGGCTGGAAATGAAGGAGCTTAAGCTATTACAGTGTTTGCAAACTGCATTACCATAAGAATTCTGGTATTTAGAATAAAAATTACAAATAGAGGAGGAAGCATGTACTGATGTACAGGCAATAACATCTGCTTCCTTCTATTAAAGCTTGGTGATGCACAAAAGCAGGTAGTCGGTGGCTTGCTAGTAACGGTTGTGTTATCACGTAAGGCATCTCTGAGGTTGCAGTGGTTGAAAGCCAACACAATACAGCTATTCCCTCTACACTGCCATCCTGCAACGCTTATGAATGCTTGTTTTCTCTTTATGAGTACATGTGGTTGCAGCAATTATATTATTTTAAGTTCCACCTTGCAAATAAGCAATCCAATTTCTCATTAACACTGTGTTGTCAGTTAATTGCACAGGGTTTCACTTTTGGCTCAGTCGGGTCCCTTTTAAAACTACTTTTGCTTAAGGGTATTTCATGTTTGTTTAGCGCAAATTTCTTCTGAAGGCTGAAACAGCGGTTCTAAAAAATGTGATATATCTCTGACAAACCCAGGGCTTCTGGTTTTGTTTGTAGAGGCAAAGGCAGCCTGGCAGCCTGATTATCCTCCCTTTGCCTGCCTTGCTTGATCCTCTTCCTTTCAGACGGTAGGTCTGGAAAGCCATTTTCTTGCTGGGGTTTGGGCAAGAGGAGGGACAGAGCAGGTGCTGCAGTGGGAGACTGCGACTGCACCTGCGCAGCCTAACAAAGCCGGTGGCCGCTAATTGCGAGGCAAGTGGCCTCAGTGCTGTTTTAAAAATAAACAATAAAATCCTGTGTTTTGTGAGGCCTAATAAGCCACAGTCAGCATTGACGTAGCATCATGAGTAGCTCCAGAAGTTAAATATTGGGGGATTTGGGGCTGAGACTTGGAAGCTGTTCTCGGTTCCCCTGTTGCCCGTTGCACAAGGGGAGAACGTCCCGCTCAGTCCATTGCAGGAGGGTGGATGAAGACTGCTGCAGGTCTCAAGGTTTTTTTTCTGACTCAGCCCCACAAAAGCAGGAAGACTCCTCTGCAAAATGTTGTTTCACAATTAAACCAGCCTTTCTTGAGCTTGCAGAAAAGTCAAGAAACACTGTATGCGATAGTTCACAGCTTCTATTTTGACAAGTGGGACAGGGGATGACACAACCAGCCTTCCAAACCCCCGGCTGTCTTGGGATGCATCTTGGAAATACTGATGCAGTCTCATGGAAGCTGAAAGTATCTGCATCTCTGTGTTGATAGGTGTCCTAAACTTCTTTTTAAACTAATTTTTCCTGGCCAGCTGGGGTGATAAACTGCAGGAGGGATTGTGTGAAGCATCAAATAAGTGTTGGGGCAGACTGGCTGGCTCAGCATTATCTCGCACGGTCAAAATGTTGTGATTCTGTGGGACTGGTTCCTCTGTGCATGGAGTGTAGGGTTTCTGTTGGCAGCCTTCTGATGGCAGAGGAGTAGAAAAGAGGGGGGGGGGAAAAAAGTGATTGTGTGGATGTGCATGGAGAGAATACGCATGGCATCTTAATACCTTTCAGCTCTGCTCATTGAGTGCTGATTAACTCCTAGAATTTAGTGCTGCCGCTAAAAGGTTATTTACTACCTGGACTTCAGTGGTCGTGACATAATTCTTATGATGCGGCGCATCTCCTGCAGGATTAGAGTGGATAACTGCAATTGCCTCCAGAAACTCCCCTGAAACACTTGATGAAATCTCAACTATTTTTTTTTCTGCTCTTACCTTTTTAGCTGCAGGAAATGAAAAGGAGAGTCCTGTAAACTTTCAGAGTGGATCGCAGAGAGCAATCTATAAACATCAAGAATATAATGTTACCGACAAGCAGTAAAACTAACATTAGGGTGATTTACTCTAGAGCTGCTTACATATTGCTCTTCCTGATCCACTTTGAGAGTTTATGGTTAGGCTTTCTTTTTCATTTCCTGGCGCTATAAACATAGTGGCTGGCTCGGAAAGGGGCTCTGCCTGGTTTGCAGAAGTGACCCTAGTCCTACTATAACTTACCCAGCAGCTGATCTGTGCTGACATTCCAGTAAGTAAATACCGTATTAGAGCTAATCGTGTACTCATGGAGCTAATCTCTGCTTAAAAATGACAGAGGGATGCAGCTGATATTTGCACAAGTTCTGGGAGCCGTTTGTTTTTCTTGCTTGTTCTCTTTTGCTGTGGAAATACAGCCTGTACGTAGTTTCTCTTGCTGACCCATTTCTACTGTGCTGTTTTTATGCTGGTTTGTATATAATAAATTGTCCCCTTAGCCTCATCTGTTCTTACGCAGTAAGCTCCTTGGCACAAGATATATCCTTTGTGCTTAGATATATGTACTTGGGTACTTTCTATGTAATTTGTAAGTGGCGTAAGCCTCAGCATTGTTAGGCTTGTCATAAGCTGGTGCTGCATCTTGGACGTACAGTTAAAACTGCACAGAGATGTACTGAAAATGAAACTTAGCCTAAGGATTATAGGATTGGCCTGGGATTTAAAAAGCTTCACTCAGCTGCTCTGGGAAAGCCTTTGTGTTATCCCAGGCAGGCCATCTAGGGCTAAATTACTAGCAGTGAACTTGATATCCATAGGCATTTTGGTCTGACACCTCTGCGCTCCTGGAGCTCCCCAAACTGCTGCTGGATGTAGGTGCGGGTTCGAGAGCGATGCTGTGAATTAGCGTTGCTCCCCATCGCCGAGACCCGGCGGCTGTGCATCCCCACCTCAGAGGGGCTGTGCTAGGATGCTTCGGTATCTCAGTGCTGTGTTTGGCCTTTAAGCTCAGTTTCCCAGCTCTGAAGCGGTGGCTGCAGGTATGAGGCACCGCTGGCTCAGACCCGGTTCTTGTGGCTCAGGAGCCCTCCTGGCAGGAGGGAAGGCAGGGAGACAGAGGAAGGAGCTACCGAGGACCTGGAGGAGTCCACGTTTGGCCAAAATGTGCTTATTAGTGAGTGCTCCCATGGAAACTGGTGCTTTCAGCTGAATAAATCCAGAAAGGAGAACCGGACTGTTATGGAGACAAGTGTTATGATCTGGATTCACTCCTCCTTCCCAGGCTGCTGTGGTCAGAGTTGGGTCTCCCTGGTCCTGCCCCTCTGTCACTCTGAAGAGGAGGTGGGAAGAGGGCCCTGTTCCTGGGGGATGCCCAAGCATCAGCCTTGTTCCCCTCCATGGCCTTCCTGATGCTCTTCGTGTTAAAGAGCTCCTTTTCCCCCCCGGCCAGCTCTAAGCCTTTCTTGAGTGTGTCATGAGCAGGCAACAAAAAGAAATGAGGGCTCATGATTTTAACAGAAACATGTATTAATTTCTCTTGTGGCATTTTGATCTTGAGATGTGCTTGCAGGTGGAGGAGCTGTTTTTAAGGAGCTGTGCAGGTTCCTGGGGTGTGCTAAACAGTGCTGGCTGTTGTACCAGCAGCTGAAGCATAAGGAGCTGAAAGCCTTGCAAGCAGGATATTAAACTGACATTAGTGTCACAGTATGGGGCGCGAGTTAAAGCTTGGAGAGGCCTGTGGATGTACAACACCATAGCTTTGAAGCCAATCTTTTCTCTGCTAGGGGAAGCTAGCAGTTTGAAGGCTGAAGGCCAAGGTTGATATTCTCCTCTGCAGAGCAGGTGTGGCTGGAACGGTTTTGTTTTCTATGAGATTTTTTTGAGGTTTCTGTAAGGAACGTAAATATTTATGCAAATAGAAGACACTTAATCCTTTTATCTACCAGTCCATGTTAAATTTCTGCACATAGACGTGGTTTCCAGGTGAGAGAATACTGTATTTACTTTTGCCTAGCTGTCTCTGTTGGGCAAGCACGGGGCATAGGATTTCAGCGGTAACCTTGCAGGAGAGCCCGTGTTGTGATACAAGCGCACGTAGGCTAGTGCACAACCACCCCGTTGTTCAGTGCTTGTCCTTTAGGAAGATCGTCCTTGCGAAAACCACAGAGCAGGGTTCCCTTGAGGTGTCAGTGGGTATCTTGCACTGGTGTTTTAAAAGTGCGTTGGATTCTCCTCTGAATGGGTTAACCACTCCTTCTGTGTCCTTGCTTAATGCCAAAAGCCTTTCACAGCAGCAGATTTTTAGGGTTTGGGGCAGCAAAGAAGCAGGTGGAGTTGCACTGTAGTCCAATATTTATCCATGTTTCACCTTCCTCTTTTTTTCCTGCATGGTGGTTTCTTTGCAGTTGCTTATTTGCCATTGCAACTAGAGAGAAGTGCTGTAATCACATGCAATATTTAGATCCTCTTCTACCCGCAATCAGTTCAATGTCTTAACTTCTCCAAATGAAGTCTTCAGATTGACTTGTGTCTCTAGATCAGGCTGCTTGGTACGGTGCTTCGAGGGCTTCCCAGTGCACAGCCAGGTCCACGTTTTTTAGCCACAAAAAGGTTAGTTTTAACCTGTAATTCTCTCTTTCCCAGATGCTGAAGGTTACCTGGCGGATGGACTGCAGAATGAAAACTTGAGTGCTAAAGCAAGGGAGCAGAGGGACGCAATTCTCTTTGGCTTCCAGCAAGTCAAAGCCAGGTTTGTGTTATCTGCATTACTTTCTAATGGAAGTGCTTCAGAATAGTCAGGGCTTGATATAATGTGAGACTGCACACTGGGTTGTACACTCTCCTATTTAACCAGTTATATCATTGTCTGCAAAGTTGTCATTATTTCTGTTTGGAATTTGTTTTGTGTTTCAAAGTAAAAAATCATGCCTTGGGCTGCGTCTGTACAGCTCTTTGCATATGAGTCTCTGATCCTGTCCTGTTCTTCCTTCTCCCTTGTGCTAGAGAGGATTTTGTGGAAAAAAAATCCATCACTTGATACTCGGGCTTGTGGGCAAATCAATACAGTGAGTGAAGATTCACGCTGCTGGCTTGCTGCTGAAAGTATTTATTTCACACGTGGCTCCCGAACTCAAATATGTATTGCCTGGGCTTTGATACAGTAAAAAGGAATGAAGAGGACACCTTGATTTAAAACTCAGGTCTGACCTGGGTTCCAAAATCTCAGGTCCTTGGGACTGTTTGAGTCCTGCATGTTCTCATGAGCTGCATCATTTGGATAAGTGAGTGAGGCAAAGAAAGGTTGTTCTGTTGTGCTAGGGGAAAATCAAGGAACATAAATGGAAAGCAGGTTGCGAGAGGCTTAAATAAAACTTTCAGCCTCAGCTGCATTATATTTTTGGCTAGAAACGTGCTCCAGAGCTTGCTGTTAATGCTCTAGTTATAAGATATGAGTTGTGTCACTTGAAGTTAAGACCTGACAATAAAACTCGGGGTGGCTGACTGATCTAAGCATCCAGTTTAAATAAAACTGCTGTCGAGTCCCTGAGAAGCGGAGAATTTTATCCTTCGGAAGGGCACAGCCAGACTCTATTCCCTGCAGTCCCACTGAAGAACTTTGCAAGATGCCCTGCTGTATCTTAATCGATCTTTCCTGCTGGCTAATTAAGCATCAGTTTTACTCAGCAACACGGGACTGTGTAATTATCAGCCTGGGTTGCCCTGAATAATTGAAACAAGCTGAACGCAGAAGATGGAAGCCTTTGGAAAATGGGGCTGTAGCATATCTAATGGAGGAATGAGATGTGTGTGTAGCAATGTCCTGTAATATTGCAGAAGAAAGGGCTTGATTGCGTGTTTATAACAGATTGGTGTGGTTTCTCTTAAAAAAAAAATCCCACTCATTGGGAGGTATTGATCTCGGATGGAAAGAGTTAAGTAAGCAGAATTCTGAACCTGAAGTGTTCAGTCATCAAGTCAGGCTTTTTGTCAACTGTCCTGAGAACATGCGACTTTAAAAGTGACAACTCTTTATCTTCATATAATGCAACTCTAGGTCTGTTTTTAATGAATTAAAAACAAATAACGTGGAACTTGATAAATGTGTGAGGCACTTGGCAAACTTGGAAATACTGGATTGTTCTTGCTTCCTGAAGTAGGTGGTCTGTCTTCGTGTGCTGTTAGATTTGTGAACAGTGCTTGAGCAGCGGGGAAAGATGCTGCTACGGCCGTCGTCCTGGGGACCTCTGGCTTCCCAGGGGTTGTGGGTGGTTTTGGTGACTTGCTCAAGAAGGAGCAGCCTTGGGGCAACCACCGATGCTGTAACACAGAACTCAACCTTGGCTCTTAGCTCTTTCTCAGCCTAAGAATACAATTTGGGATAAAGCCTTTAGAACAAAGGCGTCTCAAAAAAGCAGGAGATTTGGTGACGCAGCCTTTGCATCAGGGGGAGAGGTGATACGCGAATTCCTCCTGGATGCTCGGGTCCAGATGTGGGCCTCGGTCCTGTTGCTTATTGAAATAAATTGCGGGTACTTGTGGAGGGGAAAGCGAGACCCTTGAGCAAAGACTACAGGGCACTGCTGATTTCCTACTTGTGTTTTATTGCTCGGTGGCATTTGGAAAGGGTGAGAAGAACAGAGTATACAGATGTCCTTGTTCTGACCTGAGCCATTAATGCAATGATTTGTGGTGGGAGATTACTGTAACGATGACTGTATCCTTTTATTTGAAAGGATCTAAGTGGGTCTCGCTCTTGGGGATGAGGCGCGGGTTTGTCCCTCCGGGGAGCTGCCGGTGGCTTTTGCGGCGGGTGTTCAGGAAATCGTCAGCCGTCGCCTTCAGGAAGCGCCCGCCTCCCCCGAGCAGCCCCGCTCGCCGCCTTCCACCTCTGCAGGCTGAAACACAACGCGGCGTGTAGGGTTTCGTTATTTGGGTTCATAATGGACATAAGTAAACTGCTCAACTACTGGGGAGAGACACATGCGTCTCTGAAAGGGAAGAGCTTCATCTAGTATGATTATCCTCAGCCAGTCTCAATAACTGTTCCTGTAACTTGGCCATCAGGTCTTTATATCGCTGCTCTCCCCATGGCCTCATAACATTCCCCCACCAGGAGGTTCGCTGATGACTATAATGTGAACAAGTGGTTGGGCTTTATGTCTCCATGTGCTACCTGGGAGGATATATTGTTCCCGTCTCGCCGCAAGAAGTGCGGTAGGTAGGGAGTGGATTGTGTTTGCAGGTTATAATTTTTTCCGAGGCAGTCTGGGGTATTTTAGCTCGAGGAGCCGTGTCTGAGGCATTGCAGGCAGTGGCTGTGGGGAGGCTGTCACCACACGGCTGAGTTATGAGTCCCTGTACCGTTTTACTTTCAGAATTCATTTGGTTATTTAAAGTGCGCTGTTGTGTTGAAACTGTTCTCTTTTCTTCTTTTTTTTTTTTTTTTCCTCCCTACTAACTCAGATCCTATTCCACTTTCTAATATCTTCTATGCAAATCCAGGCCTGGCAATTTTTTCCTAATAATCATTTTGGTTTTGTTGATAGTCTCTTTTTAATTGCTTTCCCTGATTGCTTTGCATGGCCTCCAGGAAAGCAAGGCACAGCACGCAACTGGAGGCTTGGTCCCCAGGAATTATCCGCCTGAGGGATGAGGACCTCGCAGCACGGTAGCACATACAGCTACCTGTGTCCTGACCGTAGGCTGAGGACTCTGCTCGAGTCCTGAATGGAAAAACAAAGTGCTTGTAATGGATAAAAACTGCTTAAAAAGCAGCTTTGGTTTGGGGGAGGGTAGGGGGAGGATGTGGTGCTGTGGCAGAGTTTTGCTTGTCTTCCAGAAGCCCCAAAGGTTGCCAGTTGCTTCTGTTTTAGGTCCGTTGGTGCCGAGGGTTTGTTTCACGTTGTTCCTTGGGAACATCGCTGCTGTTTCTTGTGTCCTAACGAAGCCGGCTGCAGAGCTGGCAGCAGATGTCCGACACCTGGGATGAATCGGATACATGACTCCGCTCAGGAACACAAGCCCATTCTTGTCCTTTGGCAAGAGCAGTAACAAAAAAAAAACCCGTCTTCTTGCTGTTAAATGACCTCACCTCAGCATTTCGACATTTCTAGAGCAGTTACAATGGCAGGGGGTGAGATGGGGAGAATGGGATTTATTTAAAAATATGGAGATAAATAGTTCCTCCATCTCCTTGGAGTCAGCTAGTCATTTAAACTCCCTGTAGGAAGGCAAGTTTGCATTGATGGAAACAAATTCTTAGTATTTTTTTTTTCCCCTGAGGTGAAATGTAATAGTGCTAGAAGGAGGGCAAGGCAGACCTGTTGTATATCAAAGCAGAAATGAAGAGAAAGGGGCTTAATTAATGTTGAGTTTCTCGCATACACCCACTAGGAAATCCAAAATAGACACTGAAACTCTACCTTTAATTTGCTCCGCTGTGACTAAAACACAGATGTGAACCTGAGGCCCGATCCTGCTGCTCATAACTAATACGCAGGACCATTTTTCGACATTCCTACCAGCAGCAGGAGCTCCGGTGTAGACCAGGCTCTTCACCTCTGGATAACAAGCCCCAAAACCTCATTTTACTGCCTTGTTGTCTAATCCTTCTTAAAGTTTATGGCAATATTCCCAATGCTGCTACTGTGCTACCAGTGAGGAAAAGCCTGCACGTGGTCTTTTAGCTCTGTGATGAAACTTCTCCCATATCGGACATCTCCAGGTGATGTCCTGGCCTGCTAAAGAGAGCCTGCAGAAGCCAAGGTCTTTCCTGGACCTCCATGGTCACCATAGTGCCATGCTGGTATTCGTGTGCCGTGTCACAAATACAAGAGTGCTGCGGCTGGCAGCATTTTTGGACAGCAGACGCGTGCTCCCTGCCTGGTCGAGTGATTTAGGTCTCTAATGTAAGTCTGGGATGAGGTTTAAATGCCTAACTGTGTAGTGAAACGCCATAGCTGTCCTGCATCTTCAATAGAGGCTGGGCTCTGCCACCGTGAGCCTTGTTTGTAACACTGAGGTTCAGAAAAAAAAAAAATACAGCCTCTGAGCTTAGAAATTGCTTGCCCTTGGTGCAGAGGTGCGGAATACAGAGGGGGTCCGAGATGCTCCTGGTGCCTGGGTATATCTTTTCATACTCTGTTGCAGTCTGAGCTGCAGAAATACTTCTTTTTGGGGAGCAAACTTGGGTAACGCCATCACCTAGGTCCTGCTGGGTGCTTTGCCACATCTGGCCCTGAGAGTGTTACTGTCAATAAGAAATCCTGCGCTTGCTGCTGGAGCTGAAACAGGATGGTTTGACCCCAAATGGAAGCGTAAGGGTAAAGGCAACCCAGCGTGACTGCCTCTGGTTTGGGCGCCCTTGGGGCTGTCCTACAAATCTCAGTAAGCTGTTGTAGCATGTGGTTCCTGCACGCTGTCACAAACCAATAAGCTACTGGTTTTATTGGTTTATGGGTGTAGCTGAACTGTAAATACCTCAACACCAGGGGAACTTTGCCTAATTACTGGGTTGAACTTGGTCCTTTCTGTGGCAAGGTATTACAGTAGGACTGGAAAAGATTCACTAATGGAAATACATCCAAAATTTTGTCTAAGGCAGTGTGTTTGGTCTGTTTTAATAAACTTCTAGCTGTATTAACTACATCCATTACTTCAATTTTCAACCTTATTTTAAAGTTTTAAGATTGAAATTAAAGAAAATGCAATTTCAGGGTAATTTTGCTTCATTAGTGTAAATGCACTGCCTGTAATTCCTACCAATATTAAACTCATTATGCTGAATAACGTGTGATACCAAGATAAAAAGGAATTTAAGAATGTGACCTGATGGGCAGATAATTGAGCTCGGCACATTAATGCCAGGGCTGGACTATAGCCCCACCACATTGTCCTTAATTAGGCAAAGTGCTGTTCTCCTCCTTCATGTTCTTCAGAGAGCTGAAATTTATTTGCTCAGCAAGGAAACGATCTTGCTGAGCAGGATTTCATTCACGCTTACTTTGGCCATTAAATACAGATTTGTTCTGCAAAAAATAAAAGTAAGTCCCTGTCACTTCAGAAGTACTTAGCAGTTTTTGGATTTGCATTTTTCTATCCTAAACCTGAGCTCTTCGAGTTGGTTTTTCCTTCGCTGGCGTGGGGACACGTAAGCGTGTGCTGCACCAGCTGGTGTTAATGGAGATCTAAAGCCTCTCACCACCCTGCACCAGTACATCTGGGCATGGGTGTGTGTGTGAGCACAGGCATTCCTTTAGTTTTCAACAGTCAAGTTTAATACTGACCGCGGTGATTATTTCTTTTTAAAGTCTGGTAAAGTTTCTGTTAGGATGTTCCCAATTTATTCTGTAATCTTGGTAGGGGATTTTTTTTTTTTTCCTCCTTTTGGGGAGTGCTGAGGAAGGATTTCTCCTGTGTTAATACATGGCGTGGCAGGGGCACAAATTCAATTCAGCTGTTATCATATTCTACCTGCTTTTATACCTGGGGTGAATGTGGCCATTCACTCTGCCAGTAATGCAGTTTGGTGCCTTCTGGGTTAGACTCGTTTCAGTAATTTGCATCATTTTCCATTCCAGCTGATAAAATTACCCCTGTTTCCCCATCCATTTCCTTGTGAATGCATTGTTAATCTGAAACCTGAGGACTGTAAATGATTGAAATTGTGTAACCAGAGTCTTTGCATAGCTGCTGCTGCTGCTTCTGTAACATTTAACAGAGAAATGCATTTGAAGCGGTTTGTAACCGACTTTGCTAATGGTGAGCTCCCCAATCCCATTTTCATCTTTTTTTTTTCTGCTTGAAATCTTGTACAGCATTGATTTTTAAAAATTTTTTGCAAACATTAAAAACCAATGAATGCTGTGCACCAAACAAATTAGGCTGTCTTGAAATATCTAATTTAATAACATCTGTGGTGATATTAGTGTTCTTAATTGGACAGGAAAATACAGGAAATTTGATTGAAACCTGACTTTATTTTATGGTTCCTGCTGAAATTGAGTCTGAGAGGAAAGTGGGGTTTAGACTCTTACGGACTTTAGAGCTGCAAAGAGACCATTATAACCATCAAGTTTGACCCCCTGCATAATACAAACCGTAAGATTTCAGACAGCCATTTTTGCTTCTAGCCCCAAAGGGATCTGGTTTGACTCCTTCAGCTCCGGGATTTGCTGCAAGCAGTGGATGCTAGTCAGCAAACTCGGGCTGTGGATGGGAGGAGGGAGTGTTACTCGTGTATTTTACTGGATTTCTGTGCATTGGTGGGATTTGTGACCCCCCCATGCACCAGAGGCCTGGGGTAGATCTGCTGCTTGAGTTTTGTGTAAAGGTTGGAAATGGAGGCGTAAAACCAAATTATCTTGGTGCTCCAAGGAAACACCAGTCCTGTGCTCATACCGAAGGGCAAATCTAGACCTAATGTGGCAGGAATGATACTGCTCCGGGGGGGAATTTCACCCTTGCATATTCCAGGGCTTGATCTGCCTTTCCTTTTGGAACAAGAAGGGATATTTCTGGGCTCCCCTGCTCTAAACACGGCTGCGGAGCCGATAGGAGCGTTGAAGTAACTTCTTGCTGGTAGTCATGCATCTGCAAGGAATGGAGTCCTGCGTGCTCAGGCCTGGCAGCATCGCTGCCCTCGGGTGACTGCTTTTGAGTAAAAGAGCTATGAAAAGCAAACTCTACTTTGTTGAAAGTGAATCCATCATACAGGGCGGCTAGGAAGGGGAGGGTTTGGAGAACTTATTTTCAACCCTCACAAGTGTCTGTCTGATGCTCTTGGGGTTGCTTCCAATCTTGCTTTTGTTATAAACCAGTGCAAGGATAAGATCTGTGATCAAGGTCTTGATTGTCCTGGAAGCATCTTTCACTCCTGAAGACCAAGTCCTGGCTCTGTGGGAGGCAGCAGAAGGCTCTGGTCCATACAGACCAGCCACCGAGGAACGTTAGTTCTGGCTCAAGACTCGTTCCTGTTGGGAACGAGGCTTTCTGGCAAACCCGGCTGCTCTGTGACTCAATTTCCCTTTCCAATGTGACAACAGCATTTTCTTCTACTCTTTCTCATGACAATTCACCCTCTGAGGTCTGTTTACACAGTCGAGTTGCAATTTTGATTGGGTCCAGTTGGAGCCACTGCTACTAGGAGGCTGATGAATTAGGACTGGGATCTGTATGTTTTTCAGGAGCAAAGAACATAAACATTTCCGAAAAGCGAGCCCCTCTGATGTTTGCTTGTCGAGTGTGTAACCTCAAAGGCTATATGATCATGAGAAACAGTTTGTGTTTTCAGCAGAATAAATCTGTGACTTTTTTCTGTCTGGCCCGAAATATGCACCGATGAGGTGAGAGAGGTGGGTGGTTCGTTGCGAACCATGTGGGGGAAATACTTATAGGATGTCTTTTGTTTAAGTATTGGCAGTGCAACACTCGTTCTTTGGCTTTGTAATGGAAATCGGATATTTTTGGGTTAGTTCCTCGCTTTACATATTGCATCAAAATTCTCAGTAGATTCCTTTGTGAGCTCGGTTTGCTGAAGATAGTTAATCATTTGACAAGAGTTTTCCCCCCATCTCCCTCCACTTTCTTAAGGTCTGATGTAAATTGGACCTTCCTGTTTGGCTGAAAACTTGTTGCTCTGCTTTGCCTTAACTGGTTCTCGGGGGGTTCCACCCACAGCTGGTGGGTAGGAGCTTTGTTAAAAAAAGTGCTTAAAAGGAACAGTTAAGACGTGACCAAATATATCGCCTATTCCCAAACTTTCTGGTTAAGAAAATGACCGAGAAGCTTTTACTCTTGGTGTTTGTGAGATCTAAAATTTGCTGATTAAGGATGAAAATGTCAAACCTAACCCCAAGGCATGTAACCTCCAAAATAAAGATGCCATTGAATAAGGATTAATGCTGTTTGGCTCAAGGGGGGATGTGTATGGAGCAATTACAAATTTTAAAAAATGATTTACTGTGAGAAATTATTGGACTATAACTTTCAAGGTAAACCTCCTGCAAAGCTGAAGAGCGAAGCATCGTATAGCTGCCCGTTACCCACGGACAGGGCGTGTTAAAGGCGTAACACGCTTGTCAGTCAGTGCTGTCTTAATTGGGAACAAAAATCAGAATTAGCCTCAAGCTCTGTATTTCGGAGAATGGCCCGAGATGAGTAACCTCCTTCTGCCAGCCGCGTTCCTCCTCTTCCTCTGCTGCACAGAAACAGGCTTTATTCTCAATCTATAAGCATGCACGTGACTTATGGCTATAGAGGTGTTTGAACTAGTCCTATTTGCTACCTAGGCTGTTGCAGCAAAACGGGTGTTTTGTCCAAATAACTGCATTTCTTGGGTAATGCAGGAACAAAAAAGAATATTCTGGCCACCTCTGAGAATACAACTCGCTGAGTAGCTAAGGCTGACGTTACCTGCAGGCAGGGTCATCCTTACCCCCACCCTCTCTTAGCCACGTACCAAACGTGGGAGAAAAGAAAGGAATCTGGTAAGTGAACATACTGAAAATACTGTGGCACCGTATGTGGGTGCCTTCTAAGCTCTCAAGATAAGTAATTTATTCAAGATTTTCATGCAGTCAGTGGCAGATAAAGGAATTAGATCATTACTCTTTCATCTTCCATAAGAACGAGACCATCTTCCCCCCACTCCCGATTAAATTTTAAACTAACTTTCATTCTCTGCTAAAGCCTTTCCAGAGTGAAAATGATCAAAGCATGAGATTAAAGACACATCCTGATCTGATGAGATTAGAATTTTTGACTGTTTCCTTATGCTAAAAAAAAAAAAAAAAAAAAGAAAAAGCAAAGCATCTTTTTGGTATTCTCCCCCGCCCCTTAAATTTGATCAGAGTGAAGCTAACATGGGCTTGCTGGTCCAGTAGGAAATGGAACTCAATTTTACATTTTTTTTAAACCATTTTACTGTATTAAAAATGACAGAGGTTAGAAACAAAGCTCTTATACTTTTATTGAACTGGAATTAGAAGTGACAGAAAATCATTTTGGTCCTAGTGCAGTAAATGTTATCACTAAAACATGTTCAGGGGAGATTAGGACAGTCTCTCAAGCACAAGAGACAAAAGTTCACAAAACAAGAAGTGATTTTGCTGTCCTTGTCTCGCAGTCGTTGTCTGTTCAGGAGACAAAAGTATTTCAACTCTCGGGGATGCTGGACTTGGGGAGTCAGGGGAGTGCGGGTACCTCCTCTCACAGGGCAGAGGTTGGGCCCAGGGAGGGGAGATTTCTCAAATCAAATGTTGAATAATGTTGAATAACGTCTGAATTCTCAAAGCAAATATTGAGTAAGAGTTAATGCTGATTGGAAACAAAAGGATGGAGATGCTCTGATGGTTCCCCTGACCTTGGGCAGGTGGTGTCCCTTCCCTGGGCCTCAGAGATAACATATAGCTGCCATAGGGTGGATAGGAAAGAGCTCGTCGTAAAAATGGGGGACCACTGCCAAGAGCATCCCGGGGCCCAGTGAAATTTGCAGCCCTTTCTCGCTATAAGGCACAGTGGTGGGGCTCTTGCCAATGTCGTACAGCTGTTATTTATCACCCAGCCCAATCTCCCAGGAAAGTTTCTTCTATCTGTGCACATTTTTTTTTTTTTGTCCAAAGCAAACAAGTCAAAGAAATATTATGCCCTTAATCAGAATTCTGTTGTTGTTTTCTAATTAATCTGTGTCAGCAGCTTGAATGTTTGTGTTAAATCATTTTCTTCATGAAAGCTTTTAATGAGGAAACAAATTGATTGGATTTTTACATACTGGATTCTTGCCACTAATGCCTATAGACCAACCCTTTGTTACACATCTTGCCCGTGAATGGGTCACTTTGTGGTTTTTCCCCAATCCTTGATCTGTTTCCAAAACTCGCCAGTGCTGTTCCCTTATTAAAATGATTCAGATGTCAACCCAAGATGCGCTCAAAGAGTGAGAGATGAAGAAATTATGGAGGATTTTTTTTTTTTGGCGTGGGCAGTGTGCGTACTGCCCTCCGCGATGCTGCTGCTGTAAGGGAAGGTGTGAGATGAGGTTAAGAAAAGAGTCACAGAATAGAGTCGCAGAATAGTTTGGCTGGGAAGAGACCTTTCAAGGTCTTTAATTGAGGCTGCAAAGCAAAAGGTCATGTAAACCTTTGTGTTTGGAGAAAGAGACCTGTTCTAGTGGAAGGAAGTTGGGAGCCTTTGAAACTTTTCAAGAGGAGGAGGCGTGAAGGAGGTTCCTTGGGTAGCGGAGGATGTCGCAGGGGCCAGCTAGCATCCGTAGGACTCGCAATTCCTCTTGAAGCTTCTTCACAAAATGTGTGTTGACCTTTCACTGGGCTCCCAGCAGCTCTTCTGGCATAATTCTCCCATCTGTTACCTATTCATCAGGCTGGAACAAATCATTAAGAAAATTATGCTTACATCCATTTTTTTTTTTTTGGGTCTTTTAGGTACCACTTGGAATTTCTGCCCCGAGGTGAGTACAAGCCAGGGGAAGGAGGGGTGAGTTCTCACTGTTATGAGCTTGGGGAGTAGGGACGGGCTGGACGTGGGTGGTGTTTTCTATGCAGAGTCAACAAGGCGAAGAGCCTGAACTGAATATATTGCTGTGTGTGGCAGTTCTTAGGGGTGGGAAGGGGCAAAGCTGTAGCGAGGGCTACAGCAGAAGCTGGGGTTAGTATTCTTTCTGGGCAGCACAAGTCCGTTTCTCCTTACCTTTAAGAGCAAATAATACAAAACTGTGCGGTGCTGACATAAACGTATGGTCTTGGACAAGCGCAGGAAATTTTTCTGCAAAACTTCTGTCTCTAGGAAAGGCTTGAAGTTCAGAAAGGGCAGTATATTCCCATGGGCCGCTGACTTGGGAGCAAATGCTGGTGGGTAACCTTCCGCAAGTTTCCTCCAGTCTCATTGCTTCATGTTAACCCGAACTTGAAACTGAATCAACCTCCAGGTGTAGACAAATGGTCAGGCTGTAAATTTTTCAGGACCGTGACCATCTCTTGTTATGTCTGTTAACAAGCTGGGAGATTCTGATTGCGACTTTGATCTCCATTTCCGCAATAATGTGGGTGATGATTTAAACTTTCCAGGGTGCCTGCAGGTCACAAGCTGTGTCAGTGGGTACTTCTGCGTATTCGGGGCAACTGATGGATCCGTATTTGCTCAGGGCTGACCTGGAGCTCCTTTGACTCTATCGGATCGGTGGAGCTCAGCTCTGATTCCTGATTTGGAGCACTGGGTACAGCCAAGGCGTGTGGTTCGGTGGGTTCATCCTTTTTCCTTAAATAATGGTTGTGATACGTGAGCACAGACAGAAGGATCTGCCAGCGTTGAAACAAGATGGGAGCTGAGGCCGTAATAAAAATCCTTGCGAGTGTTCCAACTCAGCTAATCCTTCATTTACTCCAGGAATAAATTCCAGTATGTTACCTCCTCGATCAGGGCCCACTTCCAGCACATCCTGTCTGTCTGGCAGCACAGAAATGTCAGAAATGCAGCAGCGTTGCAATTCCCACTAGAACAGTGTTATCACATTTTAATATGAGCCTCGGTGCAGCCTCGGTGCTTCTAATTGCTTTCAAACCATTGTTTTCATGCGTTTGGTTGATGAACCCAGCATCTGGCATCATTTGAGAAAGTACAACAGACAGCTGTGTTCAAAATTAAAAAAAAAAAGAGTGAGAGAGGATTAGAACACATAAAAGGGCTCAAAATTAGATTTTTTTTTTAATTTTGAAAGTTCATACAATTTAAAGGGTGGAGGAGGGATGCTTTTGTTCTTTTGAAATATTTTCATTCTTTTATAGAGTTGGAAGCCTAAGTAATATTAGGAAGACAGGTTTGTAGAACTGTGTATGGATTTGTAAATGCAGTGCCTGGCTTGCTTAAATGCCTGCTAGGAATTACTGTACAAGCGATTGGGTCTTCAGGTATGTAGAGATCTCCAAATGTGTCCCTATGTCATCTGGAACTAATAATACTTTGAAAAAATGTAATAAGGAATTGGGAGCGTACAGTTTGGGAGTTGAAACATGGGCTGGGACATCACCCTGAGAGCATCAGCTCCAGACCGCGATACCTTGCTGGGGGAAGGAGAAGTGATGATGAGCGCTTGGTGCGTACTGAATGGAAAGGGGCCAGAGAACTACAGTGTGGGGCTTGGTTTTAAAGAAGAAGAAAAAAAAAAAAAATCCCATGTGGCTGGACATACCGGTAAGAGGACTGCAAACACCAGGCATGAATTAGCTGCCTAGCTGCACTGCCAGTGCATTTGAATAACAGGCTGATGTGGTGAAGGAAAAGGCTGCTTCTAAGAAGGCTTGGGATTTTCTTGGTCGTATCTAGTAAACAGCTTTTCCAAAGGGGTTTAAGTACAACATGTGACCACATCTGGTAAAGGCAGTTGAGCTCCCTGAACTCAGAGCCATGCTGAAACCCCTCTGAAGACCAAAACCTCAGTGATGCCAGCTATCCCAGCCTGTTGGATTCCAGTATTGGCCAAAATTAATGCCATCGGTCTTGATATCTGCAGGTATCATCTGTATATGAAACAGGAATGTAGGTCTTGAGGATGAGTTGGGCAGACCAGTGGAGTTTCAGAACGATGTAACTGAACGGAGCGTCAGACGCAGGATGAGTCGCTGTGCCCAATTCATATGCACCAAGTGATGTTGTCGGCTGTAGTGCGTAGCTGCAAATTATTTCTGCTTTGTTCCTTAGGTGCTCTTTGAACAGAGCCCCACGGTGACTCCTGTTCCCTTTTGGAGGAGGGCTGACTGCCTATGTGAAGCATTTTATACACTTAATATATTTTATGTATGCCTGCCCTCACTGTCTTGCAGCAACCTCCCCTTTGTGGAAAGAGAGCTCAGGAAAGCTGGCAAAGAAAATCTGGAGAGGACCTGGCTCAGTTGTAGCCCTCCCCCGAGTTCCCTTCTGATGTTTCCATCTCTTCTTGCAATTCAGTGCAGGGGAAATGTTCTGCAACAGCTCTGGTTTAGAAGAAACGAATGGTCTGAGGGAGCAGCGGCAGGCCGTTCTGGGGTACTGCAAGGGAATCCAGCGTTAAATAGCAGGCGAGGGAAACTGGAGGAGAGAGATGAGTATTTGGGAAGAGAATGGAGGGGCAGGGAGCAATGCAAAAGGAGGGATTAAAGAAGAAAAAGGTGCCTGTGTGGCTAAATGAAAGCCGTGCGTCAGGCTGCAAGTTTGGCTTTGCTGGAATGGGACTTTGCACTAAATTATTGTCCCCGGTGTGTTTCAGCTTCTCCATCCCCAAACCCAAAAGACGTGCAAAGATGGGCAAGTGTAAAAAGACAACGTGGCCACTGGTAGAAGTGAAATAGATTAAATCATTGATGTCTGTACAGTATTTTGAGATACGCAGACCTTTGGAAATGGAGAAAATGTGGCTCTGCCCTCCCAGCCGAGGGCTCCAGCCCAGAATTGTCCCTCCAGACCCTCCTGTGGGGCCCCTGGGCCTTCCCGCTGGGCGGGTGTCCCTGGGCACGGCGTTGCACAGAGGATTCAACTTCCACGTGCTCGTTCACACTAAAGCACTCACAGTGGACGCCGTTGTAGGCGATGACTTTGTACTTTATTTGGGGTTGTTTTCTTCAAAATAAATGAATAAAACCAGATTTATTTTCACTGAGCTTATGGTAACATTTTTGCTTTCCCATCAAAAATTCATCCGGACCAGTTTTAGCTGAAGTGCTGCGTGAGTATTTTCTGAATAGTAGTGTTCCTCGAAATATAAGTAGTCAAAACATGCGAGATGGTGAGGATTGTTCCCGTTTATTAAATGTAGGAAAACTGAGGCTCAAGAAATGTGCTTAAGGTACCAGAGCATCTACAGGTGTGCCCAGGAGCTGGGTCCAGATTTACTGCTTCTCTCTGTGCCTTAACCCCAGAAAATGTCACCTCCCTGAAGCAGGGAGGGATAAACATGAATGTATGGCAGGGCGGTAGGGTAAGGGACAAGCCGGGATAAAACATGGCTTAAAAATTGGGAGCCTTCATGTTCCTTAAAAGGATTAAGTAACAGTGTGGAAAGTCTTAGTAAGCCACTTATCTCACAGTATATACTATGTAGATGAAGTGCATATCGTTTTACCTTTATCGGCCCTACTTCGTTTGGCTCGGATGCCGAGTACTTCATGGGTCGCCGGTTATTCTTGGGGTTGGATGTCGTAGCAGTGCACGAGGTATGTATATACCCGAGGCATGCGTGTAGTTTTCTTTCATTAACTGGCATTATACAAAGGCCTCAAGCGTTAGATTTATGAAGTAGCTTTTCTATATAAAGCCTCAAATCTATTGAATTGAACTGAAGCGGAGCTGGATGGGAGACGGAACTGTGCATTTCCCTAAACCGCTGCTCCCTGCTATTGCATATTTGGTTCATGTAGTTATGACAAGTACAAGTAGCAAATCATTAAAGCAGCAAAAACACCATCTTTACAGTAAAGATCCCCTTTGAAGCTGAGGCAGAGTGTTCCTGAATTAATGGAGTGCATAGTGATTTTACTAAGTTTTATTTATAAAAAACCCTCTTTGCGTTCATGCCAAGAGTCTCCAGCTCAGTGGTAAGCAGGGTTCATACACAGAAACCTCGTCTAGATTTATGATGTGTTTGAAAACGCAAGGGAAAAAATATCGAATTGACAGTATTTGTAACATATTGTTAAAATATCTATTCTATCGCCATGCGCGGAATTCCCCTGCTTTATAAACATGAGTGCCAGCTACAACCCTCGAAATGTCATAACACGCAGAGACAAAAAGAAAACAAAAAAACTTTTGTTGGAATGCTTTCTAAAGTCCAAGATGTGTTTGGGTGGTGTGTGGCACAGAGTTAATTAATGAAAAATAAAATATACACAAAGGCATATGTTCTTTAACTTAAAAAAAGAAAAGCTTTAGTATCAACACTTTTGACAGCTCCCTTTATCAGCGCTGAAGCTTTGCTTCCTGCAGCGCGCAGTTCTTTGCCTCTCTGTCTGTATTATATTCTGGGCAAACTAATCTGTGTAGAGACAGTATTTTTTGCATTGAAATCCCTCCTGTTTCATAGTTTTGCAAACTCTGAGCAGCTGCACAGCTTTGCTTTTACATGGGCTTATAAATTATTCTGCTACCTAAGGTACTGTGCACAAATTTCGGAGGCAAGTAACGATTATAGGAGAAAACAGAACGCTGTGCTTGGAAAAATGTCATAGGTAGGAGGCGAGCGTCTGTGCTCTGGGAAGGGCTGGATGGAGGTGTATTTGCATTTTTATTTACGTGTGTGTGTGTGTATATATATATGTTTTTTATATATATATATAAAAAGCAAGAGGTATGAGCAACTTTGAAACTTGCTGTTGCATTTTGAGCATTCAAACCAGAAACCAACCCCCCGCCCTTATCACGAAGCTTTAAAATCTTTTAAAAACCTGGGAGTCCGGGCCCGGGGCCGCAAGAGGCCACGCAGCGCCCTTGGCTGGGGAGGGCAGGAGAGCTTGGCGGGGCGCTGGGCTGCGCTGCCGTCCAGCCTCGTCCCACGACGGGGCTGGGACGAAGTCTCTCCACCCCGACTGCTCCAAGGAGCACCCTTGAATGCGGTTCCGTAGTGGTCACCAATGGGTTTAACTGGTTGTGAGCGCACGGGAATTAAGGGGGAGATGTTTGCCCTTGCTTGAAATTCATATTGCTGTAGCACAAGGAAATAAAAAGGCCTTTTCCGCACTGGTTGAAAACGCTAGGTGCTTTCTGGGTGTGTTCATTGCATGAAATGAGGGGAGGAGAAGGGAAAAGCCTCCAAGAATAAACATGTCATTTGATTTAAAACTAATTGCGTTTACTGTTATCAATCGTTACTTGGAGCCAGCAAATGAAGAACTTGCAGAATTTATAATAGGATTGAAAGACCAGGTAACAGCAACTAGCAGTTTGGCTGGGTTATTCTGCAGTTAATGTCAAAACTTTCATGACCTTTATTGAGAAGGATTAGGTTAATGAGGAGGGCTTTTTGAACTCTCTTTAAACCAGCCCATTGATTTAAAACTTCTTACAAACTTGAGGGAAGTTTCCTGGTTTGGATTACTAGGTGCTTCTTGGAGATCTCCGCTTCATTAATCAAAGCGGTCAAGTTACTGAGTCACCCATAGGCCTTTGAAACCCAACCGAATTGTAACACCTTGGGGCAGAGCTCGCCCTCTTTGCTGGCATTTAGCGGTGTCCCGTGCTTCCCTCCCCAGGGCGGTTCAGGGCACGCCAGACTCCTACGAATAAAGCAATGCACCATAAAGAAGGTGGTATAAAAATGTCAGTAAAGATGCTAAATATACAGCAGTTTGGGGAGCCCCAGTAAGTTAAATATTAACAAGTTCTATTGCTCTCACTTTGGTCAGTTAATAAAATACTCTAATTATTAGATTGTCTAAATTGCCTGATATGCAGCTTCGGAGATAGAGAGCCTTCTCAAATGAACCCTCTGTGTTTTCTGAACTTGTTTGCGTAATAGGAATGCGCTGCAGCTTTCTTTTTATAAAGAAATCTCGGGGGTTATTGTAATGTGCTTAGATGAACACGCAGCCCGAGCCTTGCTCTGTGCTCATGCAGAACAGCAGAACGTTCAAGAAATTGCCCCCCTGGGGACAGAGCCGGCGCGCGTTCGCGTGTACCATCACCTGGGCTTTCTCACAGCGGGTAATAGACCCTCCCGCTCCACAAAAATGGGGGGAAAAAAGATGTAAATTCTCTGGTTTGGCCATTAAGATGTTTTGGAGCCCTTAGGAAAAGGAGTGCCCTGGTGTGCACCGGCGAGCGGGGAAAGTGGTGCCCTCGGCGGGGCTGGGAGTGCGGCGCTGGGTCCCAGCTCCGGGGTCTTCCAAGCCTTCAGCCGGTTCAAATCGGGGAGTTTTGAGTCTCCCTCCTCCCTCTCCCCACAACAACATCGGCGTTGCTTTGGTTTGTAGAGCAGTAACCCCATCCAAATCATCTACAAAGTAGTAATTCTGCCCTTTAGTCAGACTCCATCCTGAAACACAAGTGTAAAATCATCCTTTGCGTTATCGTAAATGCCTAATGGGCACCTTCCCCAGTCCCCAGAGCGCCTGTCGCTCTGCCGGGCGCTCCCGGCTTTGCATTCGCTGTCTGTGCTTGTTTGTTCTTAACGGTGAAAATTGCTGCAGATACGGGCAAGACAGCCTCCTTGTGTCTTGTCATTGGAATATGCTCGCTAAACTCCAGCTCCCTCGTGGCTCGGTTCTGTTTATCCCTTGTTCGCTTGGAAGGGTTTCAGCTAAGGAAATAGGCTGAACCTACTGCCACCGCAGTGGACATCACTCAGAACGGTTTGGCCTGTAGCCTCCTCTTTGGCACTAATGATGTTGACGTCTTTTTTTAGATCCCAGACTGTATTTGCAGAACTGCTTGTTAATTATTGCAGTGTGCAAGCGTGGGGTCTGGCTTCACAGACGCTGTTTTGCTGCGTTCCTAGCAGAGCTGGTGCCTCAGAAGATGAACCAAAGCGCAGATTTGTGATCTTCCTCTGCCTCAGTATCCCCGTCCTTTAAATGCAGGCCGTCTCTCTTCACAGAGGCTCACGAGGAATAATTTATTAGCGGACAGAAGTACAAACTGTTGGTAGCTTTAGGCTGGTTTTGCTCACATTGGACGGGCTTTGTATTTCACTGATGTGTTACCGGGTCGTAAAAGAAAGAATAAATCTTGTTTACTTGTTTACATCCCGTGGGAATCTTCTGCTGCGCTGGGTTTCAGGCTTGTTCCTAGCAAGACTGAAATGTGCTGTGCTTCCCCCGTCAGGCAGCTGTTCCGTGTAGCTGCTGCCCGCTTGAGAGGCAGAATATGCAACGCCGTTCCTGAAAGGGTGCCAAGGATTGCAAGAGAGGAGCCGGAGGGAGGGAGAGAGAACTGGAGAGGAGAGCTCAGCTGGGGGATGACACGAGGGGCTGGCGGGGGATTAGCAGATACAGAGCAACGGGAGCGATGCGGCGTGAGCTCAGCGGCTTCTCCGGGGGTTTGGGGGATATCGGGGCCCCCTCAGCTGCGTGGGCTCCTGCGAAGGAGCTCTGCTGTCTCTCGGAGCAGCCCTGCCGAGGCCGGCTGCCGGGCCAGGCTTGCCAGTTGCAAACTTCTTGAATGTCATCAGCGGGGTGGCCCCGTGGTGTGCGAGCAGGGCTTGGGCTTTCTGCTGGTGCTGTTGCTTTTTTCCTTTATAGAAATAAACCCACAATCAGTTGTGGGAAGACTTTGGTTTGAATATCTGCATATCGGATTAAAGGTCTACAAATGAGCAACTTCCAGGTTATTTTCTGTTGTGTATAATCCCGAAGTTTTGTTGCCATGTGACAGGGCGAGAAGGTGATTCAGCCCCAGCCTGAGCTTCCCAGCTGCCTTTGGGTTTATTCTCTCGAAGCTGAGAGTTGCAAAACTTGAATTCCTTTGGGTGTAATAAAACACTTGGACCTGTCGTAGGGCTTTGATTTTTTAATACTTTAGTTTTAATTTTTAATTTTAGTTTTTATTTTTATTTTTAATGTTTATTTTGTTTCTTCTTTCCTTTTCCTCCTTCTTTCTTTTCCTCCTTCTCTTTTCCTCCCTCCTTTCTCTTTTCCTCCCTCCTTTCTCTTTTCCTCCCTCCTTCTTTCTTCTCTCTTTCTTTCTTCTCTCTTTCTTTCTTCTCTCTTTCTTTCTTCTCTCTTTCTTTCTTCTCTCTTTTTTCTTCTCTCTCATCTTTTTCCTTTTTCCTTTTTCCTTTTTCCTTTTTCCTTTTTCCTTTTTCCTTTTTCCTTTTTCTCCTTTTTCTCCTTTTTCTCCTTTTTCTCCTTTTTCTCCTTTTCCTTTTTTCCTTTTTTCCTTTTTTCCTTTTTTCCTTTTTTCCTTTTTTCCTTTTTTCCTTTTTTCCTTTTTCTCTTCTTTTTTTTCCTTTTTTCCTTTTTTCCTTTTTTCCTTTTTTCCTTTTTTCCTTTTTCTCTTCTTTTTTTTCCTTTTTTCCTTTTTTCCTTTTTTCCTTTTTTCCTTTTTTCCTTTTTTCCTTTTTTCCTTTTTATCTTCTTTTTTTTCTTTTTTCTTTTTTTCTTTTTTTTCTTTTTTTCTTTTTTTCCTTTTCTTTCCCCTCTTTTTCCCCCCCTGACAACGGGAGCCGGCTCTGCACCCCGGGAAGCTGCCCACCCCCCGCCCCGCGCTGCGGGCACCCTGCCCGCGCAGCGCCCGGCTCCCGCCTGGGGTCCCGATGCGGCGCGCTGCAGCCCCCCCTGCCGGGCACTCGGCGCCACTGCAGCCCGCCGCCGCCCGCCCCCGGCGCGAGCTGCCCGCTTCCGAGGTTTTAACATAAGTGGCGTTTTTAGTGGACTATTAATTTGCTTTACTAGGCGTAATTAGCAAAAACTGGATACTGAGTGAACAACATTAGGCTTGGATTGGATTCACTTGTCAGCCGGCCAAGACCTGTTTGGGTCGACATTTCTAAAACAACGATAAATCGGCTCCTCCCGGGCGCGAGGAGATCCTTCGCTTCGCTTCGCTTCGCTTCGCTTCGCTTCGCTTCTGACCCCGTTGCGTGAGGCAGGTCTGGCCCGCTGATGAAGCGCGGCGTAAGCGGAGACGCGTCCCCTTGGTTGCCTCGAGAGCCAGGGACAAAGTTATTTTCCTTCTGTGCCTGATCTCCGCATCCAAGAAAATATTTATGACGTGGGATAAACACTTTGAGATCTGTAGATAAAGACGTTTCTCTTGTAGTTTGGGAAGAATAGCACTGATGTCGGTACAGCCTGGGGAGGGGAGGACACGGGTACGCCTATCGCAGTGATGCGCAAGAGAAAACGCGGGATTTTCAGGCGCTTTTGCAACGTTCCCCGGGCCCTGGCACTGGAAGGACGTCAATAGTCTGCGTGAAGAAGGTGCAGAAAATCTGCATCCCCCCAAACCTCCGCTATTCACGTATTAATCACAGGGGCTAACCACACAGATCCAAATGGGCGCTTAGGAGCTGATGAAGCCTTTAAGGCATTCAAAAAAGAAACATCATACATTTTCTAGCACATAAATGTGTTTAAAAAGGTATATAATTTATAATAGCAATGTTGACAGAGCTTTAACTACATTACCAAAGCTAAACTATAATATATTTACGTGTGAGCAGTACTTACTGTGTGGGTGCGTCTCTGTTGATGTGTTTCCATGTGATTCTCCATAATTTCAGCAAGTGATTGTAGTAAGGGATATTAAACCATAGTATTGATAATACTTTTACAGCTCTGCTTTGGGAAATGCATTACTGCTAAATTAGTCCCTGAAAATCTAGAGATATTAACACTGTCGAGCATGAAGGCAGATGGGATTTGGATCAGAGACCTTTATTTGTAGTCTGGTACTAAGGAGTCGTTACTTTAAAGCAGGAACTTCGTTTCCTTGAATATTAACTCGAGTTGGGGATTTTACTTCCGCTTTGGCACGAACAAGCTTATCATAAAAGCGTAAATGGAACTTGCTTGGTATTGATTTTTCTTATGCTCTAAAAAGATGCTTAATGAAACTCTGGGTACCTCGATAAAGACCTTCACTGAATGCAAAGTAAGCTTAATTGCAGTTCCCTTAACAAGCTACTGGCAAGGAATATTTTTCTGCTACAAAGCCCTTTCACCTATTGCGATGGTTTCTCTTCCTGTGTGTGCCGGGATGCGTTCGGTCCGGCTTGGGGTTTTTTTCTCTCTTTTTTTCCCCCTGTGAGAGGCAAACTGCAGCTTAAAGAAGGGAAAACGTCTTTGCCGGTTCGTGTCTGGAAAACGTTTCGGTCTTGGGGAACTTTATTTTTGAGGTCTCAATAAGAAGTTTTAGTCTTAAAAGAGAGTAACTCTCCCTCGCCTGCTTCTGCAGAAGGGGAGACGGGCACGGAGGCTTGTTCTGGCGCTGCACAACAGAGCTGGAGCAAAACCAGAACCTGAGCTGAGGCTTTCCTAGCGTTTGTCCTAAGATCTCTCATCTGCCAGGGCCTCCAGCTACGCCAGAGCCGAGGTAGGGCTTTCATTTTTACC
The DNA here is from genome assembly GCF_965183815.1 of Platalea leucorodia. Taxonomy (NCBI): domain Eukaryota; kingdom Metazoa; phylum Chordata; class Aves; order Pelecaniformes; family Threskiornithidae; genus Platalea; species Platalea leucorodia. The sequence continues at coordinate 4,875,543 of NC_138844.1, forward strand.
CTCCAGCATGGCAAGCCCCAAAGCGAACAGGCAGGGCAGGGTCAGATCATTCCCCTCCTCGCAGGGAGCAGCGCTCCTGCTCCTGAGGTTGCGGAGGAGGAAGCAACAGCGCGTTGCCTGATCGTGGTGACCCTTTCTCCTGGAGGTCCTGCTCCTGCTGCTCGCTCGGAGCCCTGTTAATGCTTAATTAGGTTCTTTTCATTCTCCTCTCAGCCATTTTTTTTCTCCTCCGATGCAGGGGGTCTGCCAGGGGCTGCGTCTCTGCCTGATGCCAGGTCTGTGCGATGTCCGCAGGTCCCGCGGGGCCCTGGTGGGACTGCCGCGACCGGCCTGACGCTGCTCTCCACAGTCGCTGCGCCCCAAACTGCCACCCCCTCTTCTGCTGGGGCCACCCCCGGCACCGGAGACGCAATCTGGCCCCTCTGCAATTTGCTCGCAGTCGATACGGCTAAAGCGTGATATCTGTGCTAATTACACCGAATGCCTTCAAGCCCCTCTTTCTGCTGCTGGGCGAGAAACTGTTTCTGCAGAAAATGTCAGACGGCTAAAAGATGGCATTATTTCTTTTTTTTTTTTTTCCTGTGCCACGACTGTCCTGAAGCAAGAAGGCCGGCGTTCAGCACGCTCGGGGGCAGCCAAGCTGTGCCGCGGGAGCCCCCGGATGAGGTGTAAGCCCAAGGAACCCCTCGCTCTTCCCCTTAGAGTCAATCTTGCTTTTGTTCATGCTCCAAAGAGCGATAAGTTGGGGAATTTTGCTGAGGATTTGAGTAGGAAGATAGAGCAGCTTTGCGTCAGGTGCAGAGTAATTATTTGCTGGGGTTCTGTGCTATTTGGTTTTTATTCCCTGTGTTTTCATTAAAAGCTAATGAGTTTTTTCTTCATTCAGAACAATAGCTTGGCCCCTGACAAGTTGTTGGTTATTTTTTCTGCTTGGACTCAACTAGCTGTTGTTGCTCCATAAACTTTATGGAGAAGTGGATTAAAGCACAAGAAGTTCTCGTAATGCAAATCCAAACGGAAAGGCAATAGGATTTGTTTTAAGTAGCTATGTGTGCAGCGTTTTTGTTGATCTTTTTTTGTTGCTGCAACTAGAAGCCGTGTTTGAAAATATTCCTAATGCTGAACCAAACAAAATGCCTTTGTTTGTATTGATTTGTGTTGCAGCAGCTCAGACGATTTGGAGTCCTGCTGTGCTTGGCGTGATACACACATGTGCGTGCTGCAGCCTGGGTGCATTTGCGGGGGTTACGGTAGCTTGCACGAACACGTGAAACCCCAATTTCCACTCCTGCATGAGGACAGCAAGAAAGAGCACATTTGCGGTGCCGACCCCCCTATGGGATATTTCACGCCTGGGAATTATTCTGCCAAAACGGAGACCTGTGGCTCGGTTCCTCCCCGCGGCCGATGTGCGTACCAGCTTCTCCTGCCGTTAAAGCCGGTGACTTATTCTTGCGAGCAACTTTCCTGATTGGGCCCTTGTTCTTGTTCCAAATGGTTTCCTGCAGCCACGCACCGGCGCGTGAGCCGTGCCTGCCCAGCGCGGCGGCTGCGCCGTGCCGCCCTGCCTCCCGCTAGTCGGAAACCAGAAACAGTTTGCTCGTTATCGCCATAATCCTGCACCTGTATCTCGTTATAGGGGACCACCTGTTACCTTGGTGTGCGTTCGAAAAGCCAGGTTTAATAGGGTGCAGTTTGGTTGAAAGAAAATGTTCTTTTTAAGGGGCTTATGGAAACCGTCTTATAACGCTGGCATCTTCACATCGCTGCAGTCGAGCCCGCAACGCTGCAGCACGGCACGCAGGAAGGCTCCTCATTAGAATGAACGCTGTGTTTTCCTACGCCACCGAGCTGTTGCTGTTTGGTAGCAGCTTTTTATATAGGCTTTTTAGAGCCTTTTTATTTGAGGATCTCAAAGTGCTACAGTAAAACAAGGAAGAAACATCCCCTTGTCACACACAACCGAGCAAAGCACTGAAATGGCTTCTCCAAGGGCAGGCGGTCAGTGGTGCGCTCACGGATGCGCTCCGCTTCCCAGAGTCTGGCCAGCGGAGCCCGGGCTTCGGTCGCTGCTTTTTAACCCCTAATTGGTTTTGGTTTTTTTTTTTTCTCTCCTCGTGGAGGTGCGTGCATGAATTTCAGTTTGTTGTAGCGTAGAGGAACGTGCTTTGCGTACTCTTCACGACTTAGAAGTAGCCCGTGGATGGAAGGTGACTGCAGTGCCACCTCTGCTGATGTCTGATCCCACCGGAGCGGGCAGAGCCTGCCCTTTTGGGCCAGGGACCGGCAGCTTTCTTCTTGGCAAGAGACACTAGTAATGCAGATGCTGAATGATTCACCTCCCACAAGGAGAAAAGTTATTTTCTGAATTTCCTTTTTTTTCCCCGAATCTGATGTTCCGCACTGCGGGCTGGGGTGGCTGCTGGAAGCAAGGGAGCATAGAGCTGGGAAAAGATTTGATTTTTTCTTGGGCTCTTCCCCCGTTAGGAAAGTTGTAATAGCTTAAAGGGTGGACTGCCAGGGCTGACCCCCATAGGCCTTCGGTAAATCTCAAAGGCAAATCTTCAATCAGTTTTTCAAGACCTTTGAGCTTATAATATCAGCAAGACTATCATGGTGTCTGGCACACTGTGTGATTTGTTTAAGGATCTGATCCATGGGAGGACAATCTCGGGTGCGTTATGTTCCTCACAGCCAGATTGTTCCTTTTGCTGAAGAATTGAAGTTTTCTTGAAAATGCGCCCGTGAACGCGGGAGCCCCGGGGTCTCCGAGAGCTTCGCGCTCAGAGCAAGCAAGGGAAGGCTGCAACCTGGGATGCTGAAAATAAAACATCCAAAGCATTGTGTCATGTCTTTCTGCACCCGGAGACTTAATGGCATCTCCACCGTGTTTCTTGGTGTTGTAAGCCTCCGTTCCAGGCCTTGGTACCCTTTCATCAGTGCTTGACTTAAACTGTGAGGCACAGTTCCTCTGTTTGCTGAGATAAAACTTGGTTTTAGTGTTTGAACACAATTAACATCGGCTGAAAACTCACCTTTTGTGCTGTTTGTTGTGTGTTGAATGAGTAAGCAGCTGTCTTTACCGCTGTTATCAGCAGTCTGGGCTGTGTGTATTCAGGCAAAAGCTTGAAAGACCGCTTTTTTGCTTTGTTTAGGGCGAGTAGTGTTTCCTTGTACAGGTAGGCTAGCTGCACCCCATTTATATTAAAATTTGATATTAACATCTCTCACTGTAGTATCGAAGTGCCTTCTGCATAAAATCCAATATCAGCAGCAAATTCCCTAGCAAAATGTCTGCTTACAGAAAAATTCGATGCAACATTGAGTATGGGGAGGTAATAGCTCCTGCCTCCCCACGCAGCCCCCCTGCTCTGTTAATTTGTATGGGACTGCCTGTCACAGGGAGCCTTTTCTTACAATATAGGAAGCTTTTTCATTCCCGTGAAGCAGGTAGCATAGTCCTCCATTTTACAGGTGGATGATTTATGCGGAGGTCATGTACTGAGGGCAAGAACAAGGAAGGTGTTCCCCAAGTTTGGCCCCAAGACTGGTATTTCCAGCCTCCTCCTTGTGTGCCCTCCAGGTGTGAAGTCTGTACGTATCCAGCATGAGTGTTCTTGCAGCAGGAATACGCTGCCTTGGCCCTAAATGATGCATCTGGCCTTAAACCCGCAAAAGTGGGTTTGGGTTTTGTAAAGAACATCAGTGGAAGGTGGGAACCAGGAGGAAACACGTCTCATGGTGTAGGCAATAAGATTTGGATTTAGAAATGAGTCCTTTTCACTAAAATCAGGCTCTCCTTCTCTTTCTAGGAGAGGATCAGCACGATGCTGGTTTTGGACAGGACAGTTCTGATGAAAATCAGAGCTGGAGTTTGGCTCCTTCCATGACATCTGATGCTTCACTTCCATCAGACTTCCAGGACGATGGTAAGTCACTGATGCTTTTTGAAGTCCTTGAGGGAAGATGATGGAAAGGTAAGTGCAATCTAGTATGACTTCCCTGTTGTCCTTCATCCATCTCATAATGTTGGAGGTGTTTGGGTTTTTTTTTGTTGTTTGTTAACTGGTACCTGTTTTATCAAAGACCATAAAATGCCATGGCGATCCCGAATTTAGTATTGCTAAGTTAAATGTATTTCTTGGTTATCTTGGTGCAAACTTGAGTTGGTTGTTCTGTTTTGGATTTACAATGGTGATGGAAAAGAACAGAATTTGACCCGGTGGCTAGCATTTCCCAAAGTTAACATGTGACTTTTGGGTGCGTTTCTTCTTGGGTGCTCAGCCTCACACTTTAGAGGGTCTGTGTCCACAAACTTTGTCTCCTCCCACCCTTGGAAAATTAGGCCTCTTCAAAGGGCTTTGCTTTGGGGAGCCTTTTGTGGGACCTTCTAGTGCTTGGCAATTTGGGGCTCCTTCCTGCCAGCGTAGAAGGGCTCCCAGCCGAGCGGTGGATGGGAGCTGGCATCCGAGGCCAAGGGTGCTTTCCAAGGCATTAAATGTCAGACAGGGGTTTTCTGGGGCAAAGAGCTGCTGCGATGCTCACGTCTGCTTGGGAGTGGTGGTTTGGGAGTGATGGATTTGTGATATGCTATTGCAATTGAAGCCTACAGAGCTGAGATTGTTCTGATCTTCTCAGGGGTTATCTTCGGGCCCTAGTGAAGGCTTGACCGCTTTGGTCTCAGATTCTCAGTCTCCCGCTTCCCACAGATCTTGTTTCCTCCTCCTCTTTCACTTCCCTTGCACTTTTCCCCCGTGCTTTCTTACCCCCCCACCTTGTCCTTCCTCTTTCATTTTCTCTGCTTCAGACCCTCCTCTTCTCCACCTCTCTCTGCTCAATGTGCTCTTTCATGTCTACTCCCACTCTTGGTAGGAATCAGTAGTCATCAGTCAAGAATAGAAAGAAATGAGGATTTATTTGGGACAAGGCCATAAGAGCCGATGGGCACCAAAGTTAGCTTCTTTGCGCAGTGCAAAACGCTGGGCGTATCTGCTGTGTGTGTTGATTTATGCCATAAAATAAATGTCTTAATTTAGACTGATTAGAGACAAGGTTGGTCTGATAGTTGGCTGGTAATTGCAGCATGAAAAGAGGTGCGGGGTTTGGGATTGGCTGTTTTAAATAATCGGTGTGCTCAGATATGATGCACTTACGCAGAGTGCGGATGGAGACCGTGTGACAAGGATAATGGATGTTGGCCTAAATGGGACATGAAAGGGTGCTGAAGACCTCAAGCTTGGCCTCGTCAGGCGAGCAACGTCTTTATGAAGTCTAGGGTTTCTCCTGGCGTGTTTATTAAGCTTGTCTAAGGAGGTATTTGCTTTGCTAACTTTGAGTGGTGGTTTTTGGCAGCTCTGAGGGGCAGAGTTTGACATAACACTTGCAAGGTATGCAAACACTTGGCACCACTGGAAGTTTTCAGACACAGATGAAATGCCAGGCTCGATGGAAGGATGCCCAAATGGGTGAATGGCGAGGAGATTGATAACATAGAAAATTACATACTACAAAAAGGAGGGGGGAAAAGCTGGCATTGAGAGCAGTTACATTAAAATGAGGTGTTAGTTCTTGGAGACTGGTAAGAGTGCTGAATAACAGCAAAGCACGGGCTGGACGTGGTGTGTGTTCGTTCTGGATGAAAGCTGAGCAATTTTGGCTGATTGGATGCAGGCTGTTGGTAGTCTGAAGCAGTAATATTAAAGGGCGAAAAAGGCTGAACACAGGATTTTGGACCCTGTTCTTTGCCCTGCTGTGGTTTGGAGGGGCATCATCAGAACGATTTTTTTCTAGGGCTCTGCCAGCGGGATGGATATGGATCGGGGCTGTGATTTCCTCCGGGTTTTTGAATTTCTGTGATGACTTACTGTCAGATTTTTTTTGTTTACTTGGGGGATTTTTTTTGTTTACTTGGGGGATTTTTTTTTGTTTACTTGGGGGATTTTTTTTTTGTTTACTTGGGGGATTTTTTTTTTGTTTACTTGGGGGATTTTTTTTTGTTTACTTGGGGGATTTTTTTTTTTTGCTTGTTTTCTTTGCTTACTTTTTTCATTATAGAAGGTGAAGGCACAATGGTGTGGGTTTGTTTTTTTTTTTTTGGTAACGAATATGAAGTCAGTCACCTGAGAGTTTAAATCGTTACCTCAGAGAAGTGGGTTAAGCTAAAGAGTGTGTCAAACCATCTTGATTTCTGAATTCGAACATCCTTGTGGGAAAAGTAGAAAGTTTTAAGATTGCACGAACCCATTTTCCTCATGATCAAAGTTTGCCTTGGCTTCTCTGAGCGTGCAAACCTTCCCTTTCACTGCGCCCCTTTGTGCTTCCGCGCTCCCTTCTCCGTTGCAGGCAGCAAGGTCCCCGGAGCAGCACCCTGTGTGCTAGCGCGGAGCCTGGGCCGCGATGGACCCTCGGGGTGCTGCTGCCGTACAGATAAGTGCCCGAGAGCTGCTCCTTTCAGGCAGCACCGGGGGCTGATGCATGGGGGCAATCCATCCAGCTACAGCCCGAAGAACAAATTGGCCGGTTGTAGGAACATACTTATCATTCCTGTGGCTTTTTTCCATCCCTCCTTAGCCTTGTTTTGCAACAACAAGAGGTTATGTCCTCAGGCGCAAGCCCACAGCTCTGTTAAAGGCTGCTATCTCCCGCCTTCCTGAATTTCCCAGCTTTTATTAATTCAAGGTTTTAACGGAAGCAGGTCGCTGGCTGGGATGATGCTCGCTTCTGCCTCTCCTTGCTATGAAAAATGGGGGAGTTTGGAGGCAAGGGAATGCCGCCGCTGTTCGTTTTGAACAGACTTTTCCTTGCTCGCTCTGAACTTCTCGTGGGAATCGGAGAGAACCTTCAAAGTTGTCTCTGGAGGGAGCAAGAGGGACGGAGCGAGTTGGGGATGACTTTACTCAATGAGGCATGGCCCGGCGCTATAGGATCGTCCCTAATGAGTGATTAAGAAGCTAATGTTTGTACAGCGCTGGGAGGCTGGGAAGCACTGTGGAAGTGCTAAGTACTGTTATAATGATAAGTATTTCTTAGGAGACACTTCCCATGTAATGTACTCTGCTCAGACCACTGGAAGACTTTTCAAAAGTGTTTTGTCTTTTAAACTGGTGGATCGCTTAATTTGCCAGTGTTCGTTTATTTAGTTTTGCTGAAGCAGAAGGTAGATACCACAGCGTCCTGAGGGGTGGGAGTTGTGCGTCTTAATATTTAGCACTTCTAGGTATCGCTTTAGGAGTTGGGGTTTCCCCGTGGCTCCTTAGCGGTGCTTCCGAGGTCATTCCGGAGCATCAGATCCCTTGCCGGAGGGATGCTGAGCCAGGACCCAAATGATTCGCTCGGTGTCACGGCGGGATCGCGTGGGGCTGAGGGCCACCGCGGCTTCTGCCCCCGCGCCTGGCTATCGGCCGCGCTGCTGTGTCACAACAACATAAGCGACGATATATTTTCTTTATATTACACAGGTATCCGTTAGCATGTGGAAGGGAGCATAACTCACAGCGACAGGAATGTACTTTACGGGTTCTGTTAGGCATGGTCTCCGGGGTAAGAAATCTTGCCTCTGACTTCCAAGATTTTTCCATCAGAGAACTTTGGCCAAACATACTTACAGCTCACTTGGTTCTGTGTGGTGGGTTTTTAAAAATATGTAAGTTCTGAGTGTCTTTGAATCCAGTTCTTTAGTAAAAATTCCCTTTGATTTATAACAATATGCTAAAAATGGCTTTTATCTTTAAAAGGTGCAAAGGGTGGTAGATGAGATGGTGCTTCACTGCGCTCCAGCGGCTTGGGGGGACAGGGGGACGCAGACACAAACGCAACGTGATGCTAAAGGTTTTGAGGGGGTTAGAGCCTGTAAAGAGGTGGCACGTCTTTAATCCGTCTCCAGGGACTTCTTGAACCTATTTGCATCCCGGCAAAGGCCCCATTTGCTCATGCTTGGCCTTCTAGTACATAGAAAGGGGTAGGGAAACCATAAAATAGCAACGTGAGTTTTGTACGTAATTCTTCCGGAGCAAGGTCTCCCGGAATCCAGGGGAGAAGTCCGTAACCTTCTGTTGGACGTTCCCTGCCTGCCCACGGCAGCCCCAGCCGGGCTCTGCACGAGACCGGAGGCGCTCCTCTCGCTCAGGGGGTGCTGTGTCCCCTCCGGGGGGGATTTTGGAGCACCCAGTCCGTTCTCCCTGAAGTGCGCAGTGATCTGAACAACATGTGCTTCCCTGCTTTTCGGTAGTCCTTGCACCTACAGCTACAGCTGCTGCTTTTATTTTCCCTGTGCTTCCTACACGCTTCTGAACTCTAAGGAATCGCCTCCTAAATATGGAATTAATTGCTTTAAAAATCCAGCCTGTGGGAATGTTTTCAGTGGCACCTGGAGGAGCTGGGGAGGGGGTGGGTGTGCAGCCTTGCTGGGGGGAAGGTGGGTGTGCAGGGGGTGTTGGGGGGTGCGCAGGGCTGTGCTGGGGGTGCATGGGGCTGTGCAGGGGAGGTGTTGGGCTGTGCACAGGGCTGTGCAGGGAGGTGTTGGGGGGTGCACGGGGCTGTGCAGGGGGGGTGTGGGTGGGTGTTGGGGGTGCACGGGGCCATGGGGAGGCCGTGTCGGGGGGTGTACAGGGCCGTGCAGGGGGGGTGCGCACTGGGGGTGTTGGGGGGTGCACGGGGCCGTGCAGGGGGGTGCATACCGGGGGTGTTGGGGGGTGCACGGGGCTGTGCAAGGGGGGTGTTGGGGTTACACAGGGCCGTGCAGGGGGTGCACACCAGGGGTGTCGGTGGGTGCACAGGGCCGTGTAGGGGGGGTGTGGGTGGGTGTTGGGGGGTGCACGGGGCCGTGTGGGGGCCGTGTCGGGGGGTGCACAGGGCCGTGCAGGGGCTGCACACTGGGGGTGTCGAGGGGTGCACAGGGCCGTGCAAGGGGGGGGGTGGGGGTGCACAGGGCCTGCAGGGGGTGTACACCGGGGGTGAGGGGGTGTACACCGGGGGTGAGGGGGTGCACACCGGGGGTAGGGGTGCACAGGGCCGTGCAAGGGGGGGGTGGGGGTGCACAGGGCCGTGCAGGGGGTGCACACCGGTGGTGTCGAGGGGTGCACAGGGCCGTGCAGTGGGGTGGGGGGGGTGTGCACGGGGCCGTGCAGGGGATGCACGCCGGGGGTGGGGGGGTGCACGGGGCCGTGCAAGGGGGGGGGTGGGGGTGCACAGGGCCGTGCAGGGGGTGCATACCGGGGGTGGGGGGGTGTACACCGGGGGTGAGGGGGTGCACACCGGGGGTGGGGGGGTGCACAGGGCCGTGCAAGGGGGGGGGTGGGGGTGCACAGGGCCGTGCAGGGGGTGCACACCGGGGGTGGGGGGGTGTACACCGGGGGTGAGGGGGTGCACACCGGGGGTGGGGGGGTGCACAGGGCCGTGCAAGGGGGGGGTGGGGGTGCACAGGGCCGTGCAGTGGGGTGTGGGGGGGTGCACGGGGCCGTGGTGGGGATGCACGCCGGGGGTGGGGGGGTGCACGGGGCCGTGCGGGGGGGGCTCACGGCGGGGCGCGGGCGGGGCGCGGCGGCGGCGGCAGCAGAGTTCTGCAGCGCCCCCGTGTGGCGCAGGGCGGCGCCGCTCCCGCGGGGCTGCGCGGCTCGGACCCCGCCCGGGCGCGGGTGCCCGCTGCTTCCCCTTACGTTAAAAACCCGCACCGACAAACACCCCCCCGCCCCGCAAAGAAACCCCAGCAACCTCCCAAACAGGGGGGCCTGCGGATCTCTTCTTGCCGCTGCCGGAGCTCTGGCAGCTCGGCGTGGGCCTGAATGAAGCCCTCGCGTCGATGGAGTTACAGCAGGTCTCTGCTTTTCCAAACCAAAAGGGGAAATTGTGGTTTTCTTCCCCAGTGACAGCCTGCTGTCCGCTGTGCTGGGGTAAAGAGCGGCGGTGAGGCGCTACGTGACCGAGGCAGGGGAGGGTAGCGCGGCCGAAGGAGCCGCTTGCCCAGATGCTGCCGAACGCCAAGAAAGTGTGGGAAATAAAATGCAGACTAAGAACCTGTTTCAGAAATGCTGAGTATCTGCGAGTTCGATAGTCTGTATAGATCAAACCCTGAATGCCCGCAGATGAGTGGAAATGCCTCTTATGCTGGAGTTGAAAGCTTTACATTTTTCTTTTCAAATACCATTAGAAGCAATTACCTCGGCCTCCCTGATGTCCAGAAATGTCCTTTGTTGCTTTTGACTGGATTATTATAAACTTGCTGTTGATGTACTTTTAAGCCTTATGAAACAGCGTAGGCAGCGTTCGGGGAAGGGGTTTGTGAGGAGCGCGATGGCCGCCGAAGCTCTCTCCTGGCTTCTCTCCTTTCTGATCTCGGGCATCGTCCGAACGAGCCCAGGGAGCGAGAGGTTAAAACACGGATCGGTTATTTCTCCTGCTTCCTTACCATGATTGGGAGCAGGTTTGACCAGTTCAATGTGAGTTTGGCCAAGGGGAGGAGAACAGGCACAGATCCATGTATAAGAAAACAACATATTTCCTAAAAAATACCTACTAATGCTGCGTGACAGTTTGTAAAGAAATCAGACTCCCTTAAAGCTACAGAGCTCACGTTCTTTGATTTATCGTTTTCTGAATGGAAATGCACCATAACATTAGCGCTTTCAAGCCCAGTGCGATAATGTCTCTGGCATTGTGCAAATAAGTTCCTGGAACGGTACTCTGGCTGGTCAAAAGGTTTGGCTATATTTTATACAGAGCAACTCGGTTCACCTCTATATTAAGGATTATTTGTTCGGGGTGGAGAGGAGGAGGGTGGGTTGCTTGCAGGCTGCCAGAAACAGATGCATAAATTATATAGGAAAGCTCAGACCTTTGTAGAGAACAAGCAGTGGTGAGAGTAATGCTACCAAGATTTTCAGCTTTCATTTAAAACAAACAGGGGAAAAAAAAAAAAAACCAACCCCAACCCAAAGTGGCTTCATGTTCTCATTTGGGATTTTACAGCTGCAGCAAATTGTAGTGCAAGTAATTGCCGCAGAAATCCTATCTGACTTGTGGCTGCGGCTTCCATCAGCCGGGCACGCGGAGCTGCGGATGCTGGTCCTGAGGGCAGCCGGCTGAGCCCGCGGGTTTGCGGGTGCCCGTTTTGAGCTCAAAGTCATTTTTCCTCAAGCGGAGAGGTTTGGAAGTTGGTCTGAGAGGCTGTTCTCGTGCTGAGGGTGTCTGTGGAAGCCTGGGCGATTGCCAAGCGCCTTCTGTCTTGTCTAATCTCCCCCCCTTATCTTCCCTTGCGCCCCGTAAAAGCAGTTCTTCTTTATAAAGGTGTTGAAACGTAACACATCGGCAGCGGCGGACGGGAGGGCTGGAGGGCGAGTCCCCGCGGATGCTCAGCCCTGCGTGGGGCTGGCAGCCTGGGTCTCTTGGGATCCTCCTGTCTGGTGGCTCCTTAGCGCTGCTTTTGGGACGTAATCCTGACACAAACCAGATCAAGCCCCAAAATGTTTTGGTCCAGCCTATCCCGTAAGCTCCCACATCTAAATGGGATGCAATTTCATGGTGGTTATTTGCAATTGAGGACTGTCAACCTCAGGATTCAAGCGCTGGCTTTAAAAGCATGAGTTGCTTTTACACGAAATAATATGTTTATGTTTCAGTCTTTGCGTGTTGCATGCCTCAGTTTGTGGTTTGGAAGGGGGTTTTTGCCCAACCACTGGGATGTTTGTTTGTTTTTTAAGCTGGGATTCTCAAGTAATTCCTTGATCGCAAGAGCTCTTAAGAAAAACAAAAATGTTATGAAACGTGGTGTAAAATCGCGGCTGTTTGGTGGGGCTGTGGGGCCCCAGACAGGAGTTCTAATTCACATGGCTTAGAAGTCAGTGAAATGCCAATAACTCATTAACGCGGCTTTTCTAAAGCAAAAATCCTGCCTTCTTCACTGCTTGCCAACAGGGAAAAAGCATAATTGCAGTTTCTTTGTATGGCTTTATAAGTGCAGGATCAGATGAATAGATTTATTTTCCGTACCTAGAGGACAGTCTTTAATGACAAGGTGTTACTTGGATTTTTTAGTAAGCGGCTTAACAACAGTGAGCTTGCATGGAAACGGGGAGCGTCGGCTTACGATCGCAGCTTGAAATTAATTGCGGCGGAGGATGCCCTCAGCCCGTAGATTATTTCAGCGGGAGCGGGGGGCTCGGGGCGCGGGCGCCTTGGAGCCGATGCTGTCGGATGCGGTCCCGGTGGCGTGGCAGCTGTCAGGAGCCGGGATGGAGCTTCCTCTCGTGGCGAACTGCGTGGTCCTCATGTCAAACGCACGTGAATTATCAATGCGCAGGTTACTGTTGCGTTGGGGGCTGGGATAACTTACGCGCCCGCCTCCTAAAGGCCTTTTTATTCATGAGTATGTAAATCCAAGGCGTAAACGCTTTGTGTCTCTATATTCTCCCCAGCAGAGGGATCAATATGCAGGAAATGTAAGTTAACAAAGTGTTGGAGTGGAACTTCATTACAGTGTCTCTCCTGCCCTTTTCTTAAAAAAAGTGCTTCTAGTTTCCTAAATTAACAGGCGATACAGTCTCTCGTGGCTGACCCGCACGGGGGTTTCTCCGTAGGAGGGGTGCTCGGGGGGCAGGGTGCTGAGGTTGGGCGGGTGCCGGTTTTGGACCAGCCGGTCGGTGGCCTGTGGCCGTGCAGAAGCAGCCTCGGGACGCCCAGGGCTCCCGGCTGGCACCAAGGACCTCGCCGTGACTTGGGAAATGGTGTTTCGCCCTTGCAGAAGTGCCAGGGGCTGAGCGTGCTTGGCACCGGTAGTGATGGAGTTCCAGCAAATCTAGACTTGCACTCTTTCACCAAATACGTGAATAGTAAGATAGAATATTTGGTGGGTTCTCTGTGCATAGTTCAACAGGAGCAAGGGTAAGAGGTGCTCTAGATTATGCACTTGAAATGTATTGAGGTTGTAGCAAAGATTTGGGTTTTGTTTTTTTCATATTAGAGTTTTGAGCTTAATAAGGTTGTTAGCAGAGGAGGTGAAGGAGGCTCTTCCTCTGCTCGAAGGACAAGATGACTTGTCTGAAACCAGGGTAGGCTTCTCTTCGTTCCTCTGTGGGACACATTAGGTGACAACTCGAGGACAAAAAGGCAAAGAAAACACGTGCTTTCCCCATGTTCTGGTATGCGCGCAGAGCCTCGGGGCCCTTCTCCCTTGGGGGAAAAGCAAGATAGGACGGCCTCATCCCACAAACACGTTCAGAGTATTGTCTGCTCACCTGGGTGGAACTGCTCGTGGGAATAATGATGATTGTACCCGTATCCTTCAGAATCAATCTCAAAACACCCGTAAGTCCCGAAATACAAAATTCCCCCCTGAGAGAAATGGTCTGGAGAGCAATAAAAGCCCCTGCTATATATATGTTAACACGTGCTAAACTACTACTGACTTCATTCCAACTTAAGCATGTGCTTAAACGTGTGGTTCAGTGTGAGCCACAGGGAATACATTAAATTATTACTTAGGTTATGTAGTGCTGAAAATCACTACATGCAAAAATAAAGCCACTGTCCTGAAGAATTTAATTTAAAGACTGGTTATAATAAATTCTAAAGCGAAATGCATTAAAGGGCAACTGGAGGGAAGAAAAGGCCTCTTTGTTTTGTTTTGTTCTCTTCATTTCTTTCATTCCTCCTTTAAATGTAAGGAGTCAAGTACAACTTTATTCAGCAAGCTTCTCCCTAGAGCTGTTGTACCTGCCGGTGGGTTTACTCAAGCAAAGAGGCTACGTTGGATGTTCTGTCATTGTCATTTTGCACGAAGGCATTTTGTGTGTGTGTGCACATGTGTATTTTAAAGAGTCGCTTTGTTTAAAGCTTACAGTGATGAACTACTCCTTAAAACAAGTTAAACTTTTATTGTTTAACCCTCGGAGAGATGTGGCAGTTGAAAGAGATTGGGTGTCCAGATTGATTTTTGGTCTGCGTTGAAGGGTGGCTGTGAGCGTGCGGACGCGTACCTGCGTGCAGCGGGGGCAGAGCCGGTGGGGCATTGAGCAAACACTGGGACTTCTTCTAATCCAGTGTCACGGGAAGAGCAGCCGAAACAATCGGCGTCATCCTTCACCCTGATAATGCTTTCTCGCCAACTAATAGCTCCTTGTTCATCAAGGAAACGAATGTGTGCGGAGGTGACACGCTCTTCACCCACCGCTCTTTGTTCTAGGGTCCTCCAGACTGATTGTATCAGCTCCAGCACTGACAAATATCCCCCCAAACTTTAACACTATGTAAAATTGAGTTATGGGGTTTTAAGGTTAGACTCCTCTGGCTGAAGGTTGATTGTCTCCGAGAGATAAAGGAATCAGTACTCAACAATAACAAAATCTTTGCCATAGGATAATGCCTGTTATTGAGCTCACAGCTCTCTTTATTTGGTTACAAAGCTTCACCCCTATTTTTTTTCCCTGCACTCATAGGTTAAAGTGGGAGCTGCTGTTTGAAATTGGTGAATTGCTGCTGTTCCTCTCTCCACCCTCACCCTCTGCTTGAACAAACGCTCTGGCAGATAGATCAATCCCTTGAAACTTCCCATCACCCAGGGCTGCGGCTCTGCAGCTGCGGTTTTTAACCAAGTTGCCCTCGCAATGGCACCTTCCCAGCGGCGACGCAGTGCAGAGATGCTGCTGGCGCTTGGGTGGCCTTTGGAGAAAGAAGCCTTGACTTCCTTGCCTGGACAAACCCAAAGAGCTTCCTAGGCAAATCAAAGAGTAGCAGGAGGAGAGCATTACCCTGGTTTTACAGTAAGATTCATCCACTGGAGCGGAGGGAGTAATTCTCATGGAGCTGGGGCCGATGTGGAGTGCAAGTGGCTTGACCCAGGTCCAATACAGAGCCTGTAGTGTAGGTGGCAATCGCATCTTAATGCCTTGGAGCCCCAAACACCTTGTTCAGATTCTCCGGCCAAAGAGCTATTTTGCATTTAGTAATGAGACTTGGCCATCTGCTGTAAATGAAAATGGTCTGGGATCACTCTGCAGGGGATCAAAGCATTAACAAAAATGATGGAATTTGGAGCAAGAAGTCGGAAGTTTATTTTAACTTTAAACTGATGGTATCTGGGGCAAGGGCATTCAGTGCTGAGACAGTCTTATGTTGAGGGCAACAAGAGCCTGCCAAAAGAGATGCCTAGGAGGGGCTGTGCTAGCTGTGGGCAAAGAAGTCACAAAACCCAAGGGAGGACAAAATTTAGTGGAGTGAAGCTCCCTGTACTCTCTGAACTCCTTCCAAATCCTGGAAGCACTCTGCCTTTCCTGATAAAACACCTGATGCATGAGGTGTGTGGAGAGGACATGCTCGATAGAGATGAACTTTCCTTGAAGATGTGGAGCAGGCAGGCGGTTGGTGTCAATCTTTGAAAATATGTATAGGGTGGTGCTCTCCACCCCCCATAACTTGTGTCTCTGCTTTACCCACTTTTAGTTACCTCAAAAGACAGAACTCTGCTGTCCCCCAAAGGCTGTGGGCGTCTGCAGGAGAGGTCTTTGGCTCAGTGGAGCTTTCAAGTCTTCCCCGATTTCTGCTTCCTTAAACTTCATTCACATCCTTATGCGTCAGAGCAGACCTGATTATTCCAGGGAGCTGTGCACTGCAGGATGAGCTCAGGGATCCCCTCACCTTGGAGGGAAACGGTTTCCATCCTGTTCCTGCGCACGCCCTTCGTGGGGCCAGCGTATGAGGCGTGAGCTGCCAAGATTTCGGGCCAGATCCAGAGCTGGGGTTTAGCCCGTGTTGACGTTGCCTCTTTGCTGGAAGAAGCCGACTGTTACCCCGACTCCCCTGCTCTCGCCCAGTGGCGCAGGTCCCGCTGCCCTCTGCACCATGCAACCAATTTATTTTTGAGACCCTCAATTACACTGCAAATTCTTATTTTCTCCCCTTGTACTCCATAACATTCCCTGGTGCTGGATGTGCTCTGGATTACTTTTTTTGTTACCCTGGTTTAGTCTTTAGTGGGATGAATCTCATTTTATTATTCTATCCATATTCCTAACCTCTCTGTGTCCCCTACTATTATTTCCTCTGCTTTCACTTGATATTTGCATTACCACCTAATTTAGTATCTTCCTGCTCATTGAATTAATGGACTGTTTACTTGCCTTAGATAAAACGGGGACTAATACCCTGCAGTACCCCAACACAGACGCTTCTTCCCCACGTGACAGAAAGCCATTTATCACCAGCTTTTGTCTGTGGCCCTTGGGCCAATTTTCAGTCTGTGACGATTGCTTCTATCCAAGCTGAGGTAAATTAATTTTTTCAGTGAGATTTGCTGTGGCACCACATCAAACGCTCAGTAAAGTCTCTAGATATATTGCATCTTCCACATTACCCTTCGTCTGCTAATTTTGTAGCTTGATCAGAAAGGCTGACCGCATGTGCCTAGGGTCATTCGCTCTTTAAAATCCCAAAGGTTGCTTGTTGCTAAGAAGGCAATTATAGTCTAGGTGCTCATAAAGTAATTTAGTCCCTTTTTGATTTTTTTTTTTTTAATCTGTTATTTTATGAGTGTGACATTAGATTTGCCAGAGCATTTTTCACCTTCACCTTGGTATTGTATTTTTAAACTTTGGTGGTACCTTTGATTATTGCCCTCTCCGTATTTTTAGCCCTCTGCTATGATTAGAAGGAAAGGTCAGTGGTTTGGGAAATTTGGGAACTTTGTTATCGTAATTCCTGTAAGACTGCACGCAAATGGAGATTGGTGGGAAGGAAAGCACAACCTTAGAAGTACAAAACAATAAATGCGTACATTTGTCTACCCCTTTCCATGCTCACACCCCGTCCTAGCTCTAATCTAGGGAGCCCATGGCTCCCTGAGTAATCTCTCTAGCCATCAAGGAGCAGAACATGACTTTGGCTCCCTCAAGTTGTAATGGCATCTCCCACGTAGGTGAGAAATCTTTGCTGCCAACTTTTAGCTATGTTTGTCATCTAGTGGACGTCAGGGTGGTGACGCTGCTCTTAAGATGGGTTTCCAGTTTGCTTCCTGCCAAGGCTGATTTGAAGTTGCTTTATTTTCATCTGTAGGTGGAAATTCCACGTCTGCGTTGCGTGTCTCCCTGCATCTGCTAGCTCTGCTGGACCAGATCCATCAGCTCCAATTATTTTGTTGGGGAAAAAAATGCATCTTATTTTGAATCGAGGAAAAAAATCTGTATCCCTCCTCTCCCCCCAGTCTAGGAGAAATCTCATTGGAAAAAACAAACAAACAAACATAAGTGTTTCTTTTCAAATGCAGCTTGGAATAAGTTGATCAGAAATGCTTCAATTTTATATTTAAGGTCTCGCAAAGCCACTCTTTAATTTGTTTAAGGGAAAAACCTCAACCAACAGAAAAGCAAAGCAAGAAGATTGAAAAACACACAAACTTTTACGATGGAAAACTAACCAGCCCTACCAAGGGAAAGTGAGGCCAGACAGTATCGGTATTTGAATATTCTCTTTTCCTTCTTTTCTTTGATATGCAAACTTGCTGCTGATCAAAGAACTCTGGGAGAAGGAGGACAATGGTGCGGATCGTGGTGACTTTGGGTTTTGGTTCCTTGGTTTGATCCCATGGTGGCTGGGGTGGGCTTGGGGACGGGGACGAGCACCGCTTTCCTCCCCTCCCCCTTGGTCTTCCTGTTCAACCCCTGAATTCACGGAGCAGCAGGGGAGCGGAGCTGTCTGAGCCAGGGGCACCGGCACAAGCCCCGAGGTTGCAGAAACTGCCATAAAATGGCTATAGCTCTGCTGTCTACAAAGCCTCCATCCCTCTTGGGTACCCCAGTATGCTAAATCTGTGGGTTCAGGCTTGGGGCAGGTGGTAGGATTTGCTCCTTTAATCTTCAGTGTCTATTTATTACAGTGGAGCTCCAGGGCATCTGAGCATGGCCTTTCTCGCCGAGAGACCATAACAAATGGATGCACTACCTCTTTGACACAGAACCGAGGTTTGCGCACCACCTATCTGTGCAATTCGGTGCTGGCTCTTTCTGTCTCTGCTTCTTCTTTTGTTGTGGTGCTTGTAAAACCAAGGAGCAGGAAGGGATTTGAATGCAAAGAGCAGCTCCGGTTGACCGTCCACACCTGCCCTCCCCTTCGCTTCCTGGCCAGTCCTGGGCTAATTTTTCATGGGGGGATGCTCACCTTGTGGATGAGAAAAAGCTCTGCCCCAGGCCATGGGACCATGACTTAGAGTAACCCTTTTCCCTTTGTTTACTCTTAGGTATTGAACCCTTTCGCAATTGCTAATTATTTTTCAATTGCCCAAGACAAATGAGAAGGTTAGGGAGGTGCCATTTCTCAGTGACCCTGCCTGCCAATTGCTGTGACTCTTTATTAATGTTGGAGCTGGTTTTGTTAGATTTTTCTTGTTGGTTTTAAGGAATCAGAGGGAAATATCTTGAATTGCAGAGGCAGTTTAAGCCTTTCTCTGTCTCTGAATGCCAACAGAAATTAGCAGGCTAATGACATTGGTGGGGAGTTCATCTTCTCGTTGCAACTTAATTTTATTTTTAAGGGAAAAAGTGTCCTCAGAGGAGGTGAGGAGCCACAGTAAACCTCAGCCTTATACAAGAAGGTACACCAGTCTTGTCCTAGTCTTTGGAAGAGCATTTCATTCTTATTGCAGTGCTACTTTGTGGTCCTGCCCCAGTAGCAAAGCTGTTTTGCGCCAAGTTACAGCTCTGCAGAGTTTGCAGTTTGAACAGGCAGACAGACGAGGTGAAGGATGACGGAGGGGTGATGTCAGAGGAGCGTGAGGTGACTGGACTCCAGCACACCAGCTGCGAGAGGTGATGGTGGACTGGGATCAACCCCGCACCCTCCAACTTTCCATTGTAGTTTGGGAGGGTGAATTGGGGGATGAAAAAACAACAGGGTGATATGCACGTGAGTCCTGGGTTTGCCATACTGCCTCTATTTATGCTGAAAATATCATTTAGCTGAAAACGTTGATTCTTGGCAGTTGAATGACCTCGGCTCACAGGCGAGGTGCTTGGATTTGGGAGAGGGGACTGCGGGGCCATCCGGACCCCGATTCTTTGTGGGTACGTTCTCAACGCAATCAACTTGCTCTGGAGTTGGGGGAAACATTGGCTGCAATCTCCATGCCAGAACTGCCATTCCTTGGTAGCGCAAAGCTTTTAATCCACGTACGCAAACAGCCCAGGCTTCCCCGGAGGGGGACCGTGATGTGGGGTGTCGCTTTGGGGGGGTCCGAGGCTGCTCCCCGGGCCCGCGTGCTTGTCACGGGTGAAGGGTACGCGCTGTGCGCGCTCCCGTGGGAGATGGTTCTTGGCGGCCTTTTGCAGAGCTGAATCTCCTGGTTCCCTATTGAATGGGGGAGCTTGAAAAAAAATAACAAACCCTGTGCTTTTCAACATGAGATGTATTTTGCAGCCTGTCTCCAGGCAGCTCGCAACCCAAAGGGCATCACTGAACGCGCCAGCAACAAAATAGCAACTGGGGGGAGGGAATAGGAGGACAGAGGAAGATGGAAAACCTCCTATACAATAATTAGAATAAAATTGGGGTATCAAGAATACAGGGGTCAGCTTCTGTTCACACCAATATGGCTTTCACCTTGTAGAGAAAGGCCTGCACCAGGTAATTAGGTCAAGTCAATGATTATATATCTTTAAGCGAAGTGGAAGGGACTGTAATTGTGATGAAATTTGTTTGAAGAGGGAAAGCATGGGGAATTTTGTTTAAAGGTAACGAGTTCAAAGGGTAAATGAAGTTCAAGGTTCAGTTCCTGTTCACTCCTAACAAAAAAAAAAAAGAAAACAACACCCACGCACACCAAGCAGCCAATATTTCTATCAGACGAGTTGCTTTATCTTTTGGGGAAGGGAATGGGATCATATCCCTGTAGGAAAACTGGAATTAAAACAGTGACAGCTCTTTAATGGGGCTTTCTTTCTTTTGGAGCCAACAGAAGGGTAAACCTTGTGTAATGGTTTTTTTTCCTAGTTGGTTTATTCTTCCCTTCGGAGCACGCTGCCACATGCAGCCACCTTGCATGCAAATCGGTGACATCCCGAGCAGGGCCTTGCCTGTGATATGCAAATGCCCACTTTGTTCACAGGAACTTTTCAAGAGAGGGGAAGGCAGCTGGGCCGGGAACGGTGGGGAAAACTGCCCGTCTTGGGGGATTTAATAGGATTTCAACTTCCCATAAATGGTGGTGGTGGAACAAAAACACGTTCCGATTCATGCTTCTGAAATAGTCTGTTTTTCTCCCGGTAAATGTGTGACTTCTGTCGATGCCAGGGGGTGTTCTGCTTTGATGGAGGGCAGGACTGGACTTCCCTGTAGCCTGGCGGGGAAGCGCCCGGGTGCTCTTGGACCTGCGAGAAAAGGGCATAAGAAAAAATAGCCACGGCTGCCCTTGCAGGGTTGGTTTTAAATTGCTTGTGTAGGTCTAGAAAGGTGGGCTAATAGTTATGATACAAGTCAGGACCTCTGGCCTCCTCCTCATAGCATCATTATGTGATCTTGGAAGCAGTTTTGACGGTGGCATCGAATGTGATCTGTAGACCAGCAGTGCATCGGTTCTGGGGGCTGGAGCCCCGTCCCTCCTCAAGCTGTGCCGGGCTCCCGAGGTGCCTCGGCCACAGCTGGGCTGCGAATGTGCGGTGCCGACGGTTGGCCCCAAAGGGTTTGCAACTGATGCTTGGAGGTGGCTCTGCAGGAGGATTTGGCTGCGCTCCTTGTCCCCCCTTCTCTGGAAACAGGGAGGGGTTCGTGGTGCTGGTGATGGTGCTGGTTTTCTTGCCGGAGTGTTGAGCCTTGCTGCTTTCTTTCCGAATGGCTTAAACGTGGGACAGGGGGCTCATTCTGAGCACAGAATAATGTCGTTTGACCTCATCTTGAAAGTAAACCGCAGAAGTTTAGTGCTTCCCTCGCTTGAAGGGAAAAAGTACCAAAGCAGCTCCCCAGGAATCCTCTAAATCGGATCGAGACGGGGACAGCCCCCAAAGCGTCTCGCGCGGTCGGTAAAGCTCCCTGTGAACTTGGTCTGGGATCCCGCCGGCCTCGGCGCTCGCACAGCGCCGGGGCCAGGCCACGGCGGAGGACGCGGTGACATGGGTGCCCTGGGTCCCGACCCGTTCCCGCTCCCTCGAGCAGCGCCGATGGGCCGGCGGCGGCCGCCGGGATTTGGGAGGGGTGGCTGGAGGGCCGAGCAGGGTAGAGCCTCACCCCTGCTGAACCCGGGCTGCAAATATTTCCACCCTGGCAAAATTTAGTAGAAGTTCAAGGAACAACATTGCCACAATATTAATGACCCAAAGGGCATGCAAAGTTCAGAGTTCGCCTTCTGTTTACACCACTGATCCTTTTCTCCCTTTTCCTATTGCACCCGTCCTATCTTCCGTATAAATTTGATGTCATCGGTCGCAGTTAAGATCTGTTTTGTGACATTTCAATCTGGTTTAGGTTTGTTCTTTTTTTTTTTTTTTTTGTGCCCGGAAAAATATACAGCGGTTTTGTGTGGATAATAGGGGGTGAAGGGTGGGAGCGCGAGGGTGTCGGGGCGGAGGGTCTGTGGGGGAGCAGGGTGCTCTTGTGATCAGTTCAAGGTTCACTCTTTGTTCGCGTGTAATAAAAAGTCTTCAGTTATCAGGTATTTAAACCCAAATCAGCAGTTCCATATCCGTAACCTGAGCTAAGTGTTCCTCCATCTAATGGCCGTGCGGCTGTCGTTTGCAGCGAGTTGGGTGACACTCGATTTGTACTCGGTGACGGGAACAGATGGGTCTTCATTGTGAAAGCCCGCCTGTATGCAAATGTGAACGGAGTTTCACCCGCGCCCGCGCCTGACCTGACCACGCACAGGCATTTACCCAGCGCGCTCAGCCGGGGGGGCGGCCAAGGGCGATAAAAAATGGCACTCGGATAGTACCAGCGGCAGGTCAAGTTTACCATCCGTCTTTCAGCGGGACCGAGATGGCAACACAGTTATTTAGTTTCAGTGTTGATGTTGGTTGCAATAAACTCCATCATTTCACCTGTTTATGAACCCAACCTCGTACCGGTTTCTCTGCAAAAAAGCAAACCAGCGCGGGCGATCGGCTCCTTGTTTCTGCCGGGATGAGGAGGGGTCCTGCTCCCTGATGGGGTTTCTTTCTCTTTTATTTGATCCCGCAATCCACATCGTTGCATTTTCCTTCCCCCCCCACCGCCTTTGTATTTTGAGGTTTTGTTTATTTCTTCAGAAGAAACAGAAACCCGTCTATGCCGAAATGGGCTTTTTTATTATTTAAAAATTGAGAAAAATGATAATTGATGCCAGAATAAACAAGCAGCATTTTAGGCGTCGGTTAACAGTTTTGCATGTGCATAGGCGGTATACAATATATAATAAATCTTACCATTTAAATGTGCAACCCTTCATTAGAGTGAAAATATGAACAGCTGTAATCGCACATTTACGCCGGCGACAGAGAAAAATCTGGTTACAGTTGTAATTTTTCATGCTGATGAAGAACTGGGAGCAGGTTCGAACACTGATTCTGTAACTGGGTGGAATTTTATTCCTCCATCCCCTCTTCCCCCCCCACCTCCCTCTTCCCCCCCGCCGCCTCTCCCCAGCCACATCCAGTAGTGTAGCAAATTAGCGTCTTTTGCTCACAGCAATGCTCCGTTTTTATATTATTCTCCGGCTCATCAGAAAAGTAGATTTCTCATGCCAATTGTAGAGCCCTCTTGGCTGTCGGCTCCTGCGGGACTGACCCCCCAAACTGTGGGTAGGATGAATGGTTGCGCGTCCCCAGGACATCTGTTCTTCAAGGGATGCTGTGAGCTGGAGTCTGGAACCGATATAAAAGAAACACTCACTACAAATATAGTAAAAGCTTCTTGCTGCAGTAAATCTTATTTCTTGCAACTTGGCTTCCAGCAAGCGACCGGCACATCTTGGGAGAGGAGGGGGGGCTGAGAGGGCAAACGCTTTTTATTTTTTTATTTATTTATTTTTTAAACGGTGGCAATGTCCGTTTTGCAGAACCGGAGCCTGAAAGGCAGTAGCTGTAACCATCGCAAAGCATCTCGAAATCTTCCTGTCTTGTTTTTATGGTTTATTGTTCCTTCCGTGGAGGGGAAAAAAAACAAAAAAGAAACCCCAAAACGGAACTCGTCTATATTTTTAGGCAGTTGAGCCTCTGCTCAAATCATCATGAATAGAAATGAATGGCCAGAATTCGAGCTGGTATTTGTCCAGTCGGCACTTGTCATAACTGACAGGGATGATGAAAATAAGGCACTTTGTACATATCGAGAAATTGAGGGCTTCTGAAATGGTTTTATTCCCTCGTTTTTAGTCATTGAAAAGTGGGGAGATCATTAATTTCCTGTCCTGGAATAAGGAACTGCTTTGAACGCGGGGAAGGTTTCGTCCGTACATTTGTAACACAAACATACACTCGTGCTCTCGGACGGATGGTTGCCATTTGACCTAATATTCTTACCTTAATACGCCAAGGTCTTTATTAAACCATTACTTAGGCATTACTTGTATGGACTGCGGGTCACGGGCAAAACTCTCAGTGAAGTCAGAATAATTACTAAATAAAACTGAATAAAGACTTGAGGATTTGGCCCATTCTTTGTGACCTTGAAATTGCTCTCCGAGGAAATTCTGGCAGGTAAAGAGAATTGGATTTATATTCTGATGTATGAAATTCTGGTCGTCTTACTTCAACAGAAAACAGACTGTAGGTTTGTTCAAATTTATGGGACTAACTAAAGAATTTGTAAATTATTTTTTTCATTATTTTCTGAAGGAAGAAAAGCTAAGGGTGACTATTAGAAAATTATTGGTCACCTGAAAGCATAATTTTTACCACTGAAAGCAGTTTAAAAAGAGACTGGTTTAAAAGGAGAAGAAAAGAAAAAAAAAATTATTTCATTAAACTTGATTTTATTAATTCCTGCCTTACCAAAATGCGCTTAACAGTTTGCTGGTTATTTGCCAGGCTAAAGGAGCTTTTTATAAATCAGGCTATTTTATTTTAAAAAATATGAAATCCCGGGAAGCTGGAAGATGCTGCTGGATGCAAGAGTGCGTGTGTACTTATTACAGACGAGTGCCCTTTGGAAAATAACTGCAGTGCTCGTCCGAAGTGCAGCAGCTTCTCATTACTGTCGACGACTCAAGCACCCCTTAAAGTGCGACTGTTTCTCATTAAACGAGTTATAGAAACAATCTGGCTAATTTTCCCTAAAAGGCTGCAGTGTGTTTCCAGAACACTCAAATTTTATTATTTCAGCCTCATCCTGCTGGTCCCGGCTCGGGCGAAGCTCCAGCACCTCGCTGGAGGGGCTCGGTGGGACCCAGCACCAACGTTTAATCTTGGCCTGTCTGGGGGGGTCTAATCCAGCCCCCCCGGGGAAAGGGGCACCCGCCAGCATCCTCGGGCTCCCTCCCGCTTTTTCCCCCCATCTCTCCTCTTTTTCCTGCCAGCCTCCCCCCAGAAAACCCACCCAGGTGAGCTAATAATCCGGGGAAAAAAAAGATCATTTGACTTTTTTCTGTCGTGCAGCTACAGGAAACCTTTTCTCTCCGGCATTTTGGGTGCCCTGCTCTTTTAAAATTTTTAAATGATATCCCATCTTTTTCTTATTTCCCCTCCTATTATTTCTTAAAAGCAGCAAAAGGCAGCTACTGGGGAGGTTTGCACGGAGATTTAGGTAGCGCTGATGCTCGGCCGAAGCGGGGGGCTCTCCCTCCTGCCCGGTGCCGTACCGCGGCTCGCGGCAGCGTTGGCCCCTTGGGGTCCCGCTGCATTTCTGGACCCTGCGCAGACCCCGGCGGTGGCCGGAGAAGGGGTCCAGGAGCCGGAGAAGGGGTCCAGGAGCCATCTCGTGGCCATGGCGCCGAGCCGCAGCCACCCCGCTTCGCTCCGAAGGTGGGACCTCAAGGAGAGGCGAGAAAGGGGGGAACCGCGTTCAAATATAAATCAAACCCATCAGTCACTGGGAATCCGGGGAAAGTGGCACGGGATATAAATAGAGGCTATAACTGCAGTGACAAGCAGGGCTGCCGTTGTAAATACTCATTATCTTTCTTAATATGACACCGCGTGGATTGGGAGAGCTCGGGAAATTACAAAGGGGGGGGGAAATTAAAACCCGGAGAAGGGAATCCAGGGTTTTTAAACCTAAAATGTCTGTCCTGCTTTTCTGTAAAACAATAAAAGCCCCCCCCCCCCCGCCAAAACATTTATATATATTATTAATATATATTAACTTAGCACCCTGTCTCCTCCCCAAAGCTGAGTGAAAGCCCCAAAGACATCTGTTTGCATACATTGTGTGTCAGGCAACATCAGATCTGAATAGAATTTATCTAAATTTTATATGCATGGCTTGATGTAAATTGAAATAAATTGTACAGCATACTCTGCGTGGACATATTGGTTTTTCCTTCGCTGCTTGAACTTTTAACCTCGGGGTTTGAGCCGGTCACACGCTGACCCGTCTGAACTCTGCTGGTAGAGCCAAGTCTGGCGGGATGACCTTGCAGCCATGGCAACCCCCAAAGATAGTCCAGGCCTCCTCCATCCTCCCCTGCCCCCAGCCCTTAAAAACCGCCAACAAATTGGTTGTATTTCGGGCAGTTCATCTCGGGCATCTTCCCGCCAAGGTGGAAAAAGTTGGGTTTGTTCCCCCTCCTCTCAGCCTGCTGCCGAAAAGCTTTTCTGCATCAGCGGCTTGTGCGAGGACCACGAGAGAGAGGATGGGTGCTGGGTACCGTGGTGCGGGTGGGCAGGATGGGTCCCCGGTCTTGCCTCTGCCACCGGCTTCGGCGGGGACTACTGCAGGGCCGCTTCCCTCGTCTCCATCGTGCCTCAGTTTCCCCATGAGTCTCACAGCAATAATATTTTGGGGCATATTTATTGTTTTTTAAAAGCTTTGAGCTTCCCGGGCGATGAATGCTAGGTACTTATTTGTTACACATCTGCATATAAAGTGGTGGTGGTGGTTATCGCTGCTGTACCTGGCCCACATGAAAGTACAAATTTCTTGAAAGTTTGACGGGGACACAGCCGAGAGCTGATTTCTGAGCTCTGGGCTGGCCCTGGCTGCTGCCGTTAGCGGGGCTGAAGGGCTGATGAGCAGCAGGTTTGATGGCCAGTAGCTCAGGATCACGGTGGATTTTGGAAACCAACATTCAGTTGGGTTTTTTTGCGCTGAGGAAGGGATGCATTTCCCTTCCCCGGCTTTCGTGCAAAAGGCTGAAGGAATGCCACGTTGCGTTGGGGAAGGCGGTTGGTGTTTGCCATTCCTGGCAGTGGCTGCTTCTGCTTTAAGCCCAGCACAGCCAAAAAACCAAATTCCCTTCAAAAGGGGCAACCGCAGCATCTCGTGCAACCACTCGGTAGTGTTCATGTGCGTGCACACGTGTTCTGCGTGCAGGAATGACTTCCACCCCCATCGTGTAGGACTTGGGTTAGGGGTGGACCTGGCAGTTAGGTTAACAGTTGGACTCAATGATTTCAGAGGCCTTTTCCAACCTTAATGGTTCTCCGATTCTATGATATACTCAAGTTGGAGTCATGCACGTGCACCCTATGCAGTTTGTTATTGTTGATGCATTTATTGTATTACGTGTGCATGTAGCGGTCACTATTTTGTTTTGTGGCTCATCCTCCCTGGGTGACCACGTGGTCAATTCACTTCTGCGCCGTGTCTTTTCCTTGCACTCTGTAGGAAAGGAGAAAACTTTGTAGTTCTGAGTGATGCCCAGCACTACGAGGCCACGCTGGGGTGAAGAACATCTGCCTCAGTAGCATCAGTAAGTCTCCAAACTGTAAAGAGGTCTTGTGCAGGTAGGGATGGTTTGGGAAGGTCAATTCGATGGAGTCAGGCAGCAAGAATGGGCTTTCTGTCATCCCTGCTCCATAGCTGTCTCAGCTGGAGCTGCTACTGGTTTTGCTGTGAAAATCCAAGGAATATCGCTGGTTTTGTCATGCTGACAAAATGAATGTTACCTGGAAGGAGTCTCTCTCCACGTTCAGGTGCTTCCCTGTACCTTTCTGGTGAAGCCCCAGTCTCCGTGTGTCCCAGAAGAGGTCTTAATTCAGCTTTTTTGAACTTGAGAAATGCCAGCATTTGCTGTTGAAGTTATTTTGAAAATAATTATGCAGTCTCTCCCTCTCTAAGCTCCAGAGCAGAAAATGATTTGTCATCAGTACCACACGTAAGCATATGCTTAATTGCTTTCCTGAGTTTAGGTGTCTAAAGGGCCTGACGGCAACTTCCAAAGACCTCGGAACAGCTGTGAAAATACTCACTTGCTCTGAACAATGCAAATACAAATGCTGACGGCTTTATCTGCTCGGCCAAAGGCCTTGGGGGTGATGTGGATCCTCATCCCAGCAGCAGAGTTGCCTTGGGAGAACTGGGCTCGCGAGAGCTGTGCTTCTGTGGTCGCGGTGATGTCTTTGAAGACATGGACCAATTCTCCGCCCTGCCGCGACCCCAGGGAATGGGACCTGCGGCCCTGCGCATCTCTTGGGGCGGAGGAAATAGGACCAAGAGGTTCTGGAGGCACCAGAATGGGAATTAATGAGCGGAGTGTCTATTTTTAGCTTTTTACATGATTCTGCTTGACCTGCAGGAGAACCTCTTTGCATCTTCCCTCTGCATCACATCTGCGCATCTGTGGACACGCATCCGTAAAGTTTTAAAGCTTCACAGTATCTGAAATACTCTGGGAGCCTTGGGTGGAAAGTGCCATAGTGGTGCGGGGCTTTATTTATTTCTCTTCCCCACCTGGGCCATATTGTGAAGTTCCAGTGCCGTGTGGTGTCTTCCAGACAACAGAACTTACCGACAATTTATTTAATAGATGCGGTATTAAAAAAAAAAATTCCTGCTTCTAGCTAACGGAGAGTAAGTCGTATTTCATCATTACAAAGCAATAAGCAGGCTATAGATCCCTCTTTATGGGCTATTTTATCAGTATGACTTCATTGTCTTATTTTTAAAAATTGTTGTTATAACCCTATTATTATAAGTTAATAGATATAGGGCTGTAACCGTAATGTAAAACAACTTTTGCAAATCAACTGCAATCTGTGTGACTGAGACCTTTTTTATGCAAGGAGCACAGTAAGGGACTGCCGGTCCTTCGCTGATGTCTGTCGCTGCATGGGGCTGGTAGAGTCAGCGCTTGTACCTCTGCGAACGTAGAATATATCAGACACTTTGAATAAAATTAACTGAAAACCACAACAGCTCCGCAATATTCTTTCCTCTCGTATCTGTTATAAACAAAATCTTTCCCATTGGCATGCAGGAGAGCACAAACGCTCTCAGTACGGCATAGGCTGTTTGTATTTGAAGGACTTCAAGGTTTCTGTATGAAAAGTGGAATGTAAGAAAACCGGCAGCAGCATCTTCTGCGTGCGTGGTGCTCTCAGCTGCGTGAGCCGGCACCAGGAGGAAGCCGGGACCCCGGGGTGTTTGTTTTGGCCTCTACCTTTGCTGCTGGAGATGCGCTAGCGATAGCTGAGAGGAAAGCAGCAGAAGTAGAACCAGCCCAGCATTTAATGTTACAGCTCCGCATTGGTAAAATTTGGTTTTTAAAGTTATTTGCTTTGCCCAATGTATTTTTAATGCACTGAAATGTCAATAAGGGCATAACTGTGCCAGGAAGCTATTGTAAGGCAGGCTGGGATGTGGATTGTAAAGTGCCAGGACCGTGTTCTGCGAAAACCCCTTTTGTAGATATTTCATACAAAGAAAAGCCTTTTCTGCTTTCATCTCAGCTGGATCCCTGTCTGAAATGTGCTCTTAGCAAGGGAGCGGATCTCCTGGGAATGGGCAAGATCTTACGTGATGCTCTTCTGACGGGTATCAGACCGCTTTATACTCTTTCTCCTGTGCAGAAGCATAGTACCTCTGCCTCTGGTTTATTAAAAGAGAAACTGAGAGGGGAAAATAAGTTGCCTAAGATGAAAGAGATTTAACAGCAAAATTTAGAGGAACACCTGGAGTCCTGACTCCATCTCTCTGCTCAGCTCCTGGAGTTCATTCTCTGTAGTTTCCTCTATTCCCCCAGCTATCACTCATTTCATTAAAGCCCTATGAAAACCTGATGTGATTTTTCCATCCTTTCGGTCGTCTTTTTGTTCTTTAGTGGCTGTTTTTCTACATCTTAACCTTAGTCTGAGTGGGAGGGTTAATTGCGTGGGCAATGCTGGAGCACGAGGCTTTTCTGAGGCTGCTCCGGATACAGGCAAACGCGTGGCACAAAAATCTCCAACTTTCAGACTTTTGTCAAGGTTTATGGCAACGTGATGGCGCTGGGGCAGGCTCCGTACCCCAACAGAGCGAGCATTGCCTCGTGAACCGGGCGGGTGTTCGTGTTGCCGACCTCTCCACTTGACAGCGGGTACAAGTGGGGAATTGCACATTTTTGCTCACGTACACTAATTTTTGGAATTCTGTTGTCTGTGCCCAGGATGGATGGGTTTTCGGGCTATGACCACGCAGGAGCCAACGCTATGTATGCCAAATGTTGCTGCTTTCACTCTCGCGGTGGCGTTGGTAGACGAGGTGGGAATTCTCTCTATTCTGCAGCGTGTGTGGAGGTGGAGGACCAGGAATTGAATCCGAGAAACTTAAGTTATTGTTATATTAAATCTTTAAACACCTTGTAGTCCCTAACACGTTGGGTGCCCAGGCCAGCGGGCTACGTCACCTGCCCTTGGTTTCATGTGTGTATTTTTCCTGTGTGAACCAGGTAGACCTAATTAGAGCACAGCCCTGCACATCATTTCTTGCATACTTGGTTTTCTGACATTTGTTTTTCAGCGTTTGCTGAAAACACGTGCTCTTGTGCTGTGAATCTTTGCTTCCATCCCTTTGCTCTGCAGCTGCCATCTGAGCGAGTGAGAGGCAAGTAGCTTATGGCTAACGGTTTGTGCTTTTCTAAAACAGAGTATGAAATTGCAGATGGTCGCTAGGAACGTCAAAATCCGGGTGAGAGAGAAGTCTTGCCCTGTGCCCTTATTTCATTACGCTCCTTTGTTGCATTGGTGAAGGAGCCCTTCTTTTATGGTTGCTCCTAATGTCAAATTTTGACCTGACTGGTTTCCATAATTTTCCTCGGTTGCAGCCCAGCTGAAATGCTGATGCAGGCCTCTTCTTTAGCTGGCATTTAGCAGAGCACCTCTCAGTTTTTCCACATTAGTACCAACGTGCAACCAAGTGAGTTTTGTGGGTTACAGCCGAGCATCCTCCCAGGTCCTGCTTTCTCGTGGGACTGATCCCCGGGGAGGAAGAGTCTTTGCTCAGAATACCCACCTCAGCGTCGTGTCCTCTGTCAAACTCCTGACATTACTACTTCTCTTTGGGCCAACTCCTTCCCCTCCCCCTTTCCTTTCAGGTACCATTAAAACTGAATTGTTTATAAAACTTGCCAGTTCCCAAGCCATGGGATTCAGAGCTATGGACTCTTGTATATTCTTAGGTGGGATGGGGAGTAGGAAGGAAGAGAGAAATGAGGAGAAAAAGAAGGGACTATGATGTTTTTTGACCTATCGAGATGCAGGTTCAAACACGTTCTGGGGTTTTTAATCGAATATGGTGGGTTTGCCTCTGATGGGGAGCTAGGCCTGTTAAAAACCCAACCAAGTGGAGCTGGGTTTGGGAGGGTCTGGTTTAGAAGGAACCTCAAGGTGACTTGAGGAAAACCCACTGATTCTTCTCGACCCCTCTAGAAGAGCGTGGTCCCTGTGCGCTGAGCACGAGGCTCGTTTTGGGGCAGCCTGGGTGAGGCTGGAGGTGGGCTCCATCTCTGGACTACAACAGTCTTTTATTAAGGCTGATGGGAGGCAGATCTCTTGTGGCTCCCCGGGCATTTCTTTCAATGCCTTGCCTATTTTCAGTTAGATATTCCATCGTCAAAGGACTGGAGGTTTGGGGTTTACTCAACAAGCTGAAATCCAGCAGTTTTACTCCGGAGTACACCCCCAACAGTCGGTCAGCTCTTTCTTCCCAGCAGGGTCCGAGTAAAACCCCTCACTCTTTAACCGGGTGGTTCAGAGGCCATAGAGTGAGAAATTTGGGTAGTGGGGCTTTTGAGTCTTGAAATGTTTGCGTGCCAGTGGGTTGTGCAGCGAGTCTCGGTCAAAACACGGTCCTTCTGGCACGGCGCGGGTGCGGGTAGGACGTGAATTAGGTTTCTGTCCTTATTGTTAGTGTGGGAACGGGGGGAGCTGGGGGGGGGGGTAGGGAATCGGAGCTCTGCATCATTTTCTGTGCTGTTTGCAAACCCCTCTGAATTGTGAAAAACAATGCGATTAATTTTCTCTAGCGCAATCATGCATAGATTTAATAAGCATCCAAAGGTAGGATCCATCTGTAAAGTACGCACTGCATGCTAAATTACTTCTCTTCTGCAATTTTTTTTCTTTCCAAACCTTAATTAATTGAAGAAAAAAAAAATTGTTTATTAAAGTGGGAACAGGCTAGGCTCTGTCTCTGCATCTCTGGTTCAAAAGTTCATACAATTCCCTGAAGGCTCATCTGTGTGTGTGTGTGTTTGCAATTGGGTGTGTGTGCGCACATCTCTCTCACTCCCAGGCTTGCTCACTCTCTGCTAAGAGACAGATGCCCAGAAAGGTGCTGTACTTTAAACAGAGGTTACTTTTTTTTTCCCTTGGAAGAATCCTAACTTGGTAGCGCCCTTCCTCCTCTCCCACCCCTGCTTGTCCTTTATCCCTTTTGGCTCAGAAAGGTACAGACACTTCCAGCGCGTAGCTCAAAGCAGCGTAAGCGAATAAACAGGGGGAAGGGACGGAGGACGGGAAGTTGATTCCACAGGTGGATCCAGGGTAGGAAGCGCCTGCGTGTGCGTGAGAGCAAGAAGCAAACAAACAAGGTCCTGTGAAAGGAGAGGGGTTTGGGCGTGCAAGGCACACGTGGGAAAAATATCCATCAGGGCGTAGAGCTGTGCCAGGTGAGGGCAGCGGGGAGAGTAACGTGCCTAGTGCCAAAACCACAATCCCCTCGTGTCTTCTTTCAATGTTGCCCTCTCCTTGAATCCCTGCCTGCCTCCCTGTCTCCGTCAGGCTCCTTATGTTCAGCTTTCATCCCTGGCACGCTGCGTCCTCCATAGGCACCGTCTCCGGTTGCACGCTGGGGTTCTGCTGGCTCAGCTCACCTTGCCTTCCCCTCCTGGGCTGGCTGCATCCCTTCCCGCTGCCGTCCTCCGTCCTGCAGCCGCCGTTCTGCAAGGTCACTCTGTGCCTGCTGGCACGGCCAACCTGCTGCCCTCTCGCTTCTCCCCCTCCTCAGTTTGCCATTTTTTTCCCCACCGAATTTTTCATCTTGTCCCCTTGCAGTGATGTAACATCATGGGCCGGGAAACTTGGTCTGAGCTGGTTTGCTCTTACCTGCTAAGAGCAGGAGGGCGTTGGGCTGTTTGGGGTGAAGTGCAAAGTCCCGTCGTGAGATGCAGCTCACCCAAGTACACCCACCCAAACGCCCGTCCCTGCTGCAGCCTGGCTCTGGGCAGTTGGTGGTAGGAGGTGGGTACTTCCATGGTACCACCGATCCCCCTTTTCTCAGGACGAGGAGCATCTGTCCCTCTCCGCTGACCGCACGCAGAGCTCGGTTCGGTTACCAGGCTTGAGATGGGTAGAGCTGGGGAGGAGAGTCTCAGGGCTGGAGGAGGTGATGGCTGCAAAGACCTTGGAGAACATGAAGGCTGGGAGGGAAAAAGCCAAAAGATTACGCAGGGGGTCAACAGCCGATGTCAGAAGGAGGAGATGGGCCCGCAGCACCTCCGTGTCACAATGGTGGGACTGGTGTAAGGGTGAGGTGGGACCCACCACCTTTCTGTGTCAGAGCCCTGTGCGTGGCACCCTGCAGCTCCCAGAGCAGAGGAGGAGACCGGGTGGTCATGGACCTCTTGCCAGCATGGCAACGGCTGCCTCAGCTTCTCCATCTACAACAAGGGAATAAGTGCCCTTCCCAGAAGAGTGGAGGCTCGATCAGCTTACCGTAAAGACCTGTGACAGTTTCAGATGAAGGCACTAAAGTGCACCGTATATTTAGATTATAAACTGAAAGCAAATACACTTTTAAAATTTTTTTAAATAGCTATATCCAGTGATGTGGGTGCAGTGGTACAAACACTTTATCCGCGGCAGTTAAATTTATGCTCAGTCAGATGAGGTTTTTCAGGCTTTGATTTCCACATCCGATCTGTTTAAAGTTCTATTTATTGCAGGAGTCCTTTAATTTGAAATAATGGCATGATTTTTATTTTATTATTTTCATGTTGACAGTTGGCCAAGGACTCAGAACCACACGCCACAGATGGCAAGTATAGTGTTGTCTTGGATTATACAAGTCCTCCAAAATAAAAATTGCAGCTGGATTTTATAAGCCACCTGGATGAGTGATTTGAGAGTGGAGGAATGGACTATTTCACTTTTCCAATAAATTTAAAAGAATTTGTAAAATAGCTGCCACTTGGGTAGCAGAATTTAGCTGTACATATGTCCATACCCAGTGGCATCTTTATAACCGTTCACTTGAAATCCCATTCAAACTGGTGCTGAGTTCCTCTGAAAATCATGCACTGACTGCAATCCCAAGCATTCAGAAAACCGTGAGATTTTCTTTTTTTTAATGGTCTTTCCTCCCTTGGATTCAAGTTTCCTGCTCTTTCCCACAAACAAGGGGACGAGGAATTTGGGAGGAGTGTGAACTGAAAGTTGAGAATCTCCTGCGATTGTATTACTCCAGTTGTTGGGATTCCTGGAATATTCCAAATACAACATCTTCGAAAAATTAGCAAGAGCTACTAGTCCTGCCTGTAAAGGTCACGCATCCAGCAGCGGAAGAACAGCAGTGGTTTTCCCTTGGAAACCTCTAGCAAAACCTTTAAGGGCCTGAAGAATGAGAAGTTGAGGAGTGGATTGGCATGGGGAAGAGAAGTAAATTGGGTTGTTTTTTTTTAAATTAGAGGTAGGGATGATGACACCACATGGTTTGGATATGGTGGGCACCGGCCAAGGGGACAGGCGGTGCACCTCCAGAATATACCCAGGACCTGACACAGCATCGCCAGCCACGCTTGCTCTTGCCCTGCTCTGCCGCTCTCACCCCAAATAACTTTTTACAAGAGATCCCCGGTTGGGGTCCACTGTCCCGTCCCCCTGGGCGGGAGGTCTCCAGAGCCCCCCACCCCACTTATGGCCCCCTCCCCTCCCACGCCGGCTTGCGGGGACCATCCTCCCTCCGCCGCCGCGCGGCTTCGGAGCTGAGCCCGTGGTGCTGCTGGAAATTGCTGGTGAGGAAAGGGGGTGGTGGGAGAAGGGGGGGAAAAAAAATGTTGAGGCCGGTGGCTGTAATCATCCTAGTTGCTGTCTATTTCCTCAGACTAATAGCAGAGCGATCAGAGTCGGGGAGTTCAACCAGAGGTTATCTTTCCCAGGTACCATCTCGCCCAACGAGAATTTGATTTTTTTCTATAGGACTTTACTCCATTAGATTAATGAAATTTCAATGAGAGCCTGGCGCCCCCTGAAGCTTTGTTAACAAAACAAATGGGGATTCTGTAGGTGTGACAGCTTGCGAGGAGAGTTACGAGAAGGTGAATACATCCTCGCAATCCACTCAGCCTGCAACACATTGATCTCTATTTAAAGCACCAATCGGATTTTTGTTAATTATAAATGATTGATCTGCAGTTTTCCCCACTCCCATCGCCACCCGCCCTTCTCGTCTTACATGTGCTTTCCCCCCTCCCCAAGCCTCCAACGCACTTGTAACTTCTTTGCATGCTGCATGTGGAGCTTTTTTGTTTCAAAGACAGCCCTGGAAGGCAAATTGCAGCAAGACCCAATGGCAGTGCTCTGTCTTTACTGTTGCTGTCAGCACTTTCATTGCAAACCCCATGTTTTTCATGGTTTATCAGCTGAACGGTAAAATTAACTCCACGCCGGGCGTATTTTACAGGTTTAACAAAAAAAAAAAAAAAAGAAAGCCCTTTGAAACAAACTAAGGAGCAGTAATTAAAGCGGGGAAAATGCATTTGGCTTCTTCTAGGTTCTGAGTTTAAATCTGTAGGAGCTGGGAAATTGAACTGCCATTCTTAAATCACCATTTTAAACCTGGGGTTTTATAGGGGTCACAGTGGTGCGTGATCCTACATACGGCGTGAGTATGATCCAAAGCGCGGTTAGAGATGGGGGTCCAGCCGCCGCTGATTTCGTCCCTGGAGGCGATGGGCGAAGTCTCCTTTGGCTCCAGTTTTATTCCGGTAAAGTTGCTCCGGATTCAAGCAAAGCCCAGGAGAGCAGACCAAACTCTGACCACTTCTAAAATATATTTATTTGACTACTAACACTTTTGAAAAGCTGCGAGGTTCTTGGTTTGCCCCAGGGCTGCCCAGTCTGATGCTCACGAGTGCTGGAAGTGGTCACCAGTGGCCCAAGAGGGCCAGCTGCTGCGGGGTCCTGCAGAGCCGCGCGGGTGTCTCCCCGTAGACCATAAGAAACTTCTGTAGCTTCATAAATCCAGCTTATCCCTTGGGGAGGTGGTTCCACTTCCAGGGCACTACAAGCGTAGGATATTTTTCATATCCAAATCATCCATGCTTATTATTTTTGCGGTGGCTTTCTGAAGCTGGCTTGGTTTGATTGCTGGGGGTGAGGAGGAGGATGGCTGTGGTTCATGTTCTCTTTTCTCTGATGGTTTCTGCTAACGGTGGGGCTAGGTGTGCGCAAGGGCCCTTGGAGGGTACCACCGTGTAAGTCAGGACCTGCTCTGTGCCCAAGTCCTTGTGTCCCCGACCCCCGTTAGGGTCAGTCTGGGGAGTTGTGGCGTTTGTTCCTCTCTTCTCAACCGCTTTAAAAAAAAAAAAGGCAAAGACAAAAATGGGGAGGTGGTGCTTCTGTGGCCTTTATTCTGGAGAATCCATCCAAAATTCTCGTGTCTTTCCTCATGCCCTCCCACAACATCGTGCTGCTCAGCGTGCGCGGAGCTCAACCAACCCCGCCGCCCCAAACAGCGACTTGCACAACCCCGTGCTTTACCAAAGACGGGCGAAAAATGAATAACTTGAATTAATGCGGCAACATTTACCATAATAGTGATATGGATGGTGGAAGGTGTTATTAAAGATGTCCCCCATGAGATACTTAGTGGGGGAGAGTCTAAATTAAATGTGCTGGTTTTATTACTTAATGCTCAGATAACAACTTGAAGCAAGCGTACTTAATTTTGCTTCCTCCCCCTTCTTCTCTCTGCCCCGTGCGGACCCTGGGTGGGTTTCCAGCACAGGGGTCTTCTCCAGGAGGAGCAGGTATGGTCCATCCTTGAGGGCTGAGCTCCACGGTCTGAGATTTCCATGGCTGGATCACGTGTTCCAGCTTTAAGGAAAGACACACGCAGTGTTTGACATTTATTTCTGTAATTAGGAACTAAATTTTGCCTCTACTGATGATGATAAAAAGGTGTTTAATAGTCTGCTCTACCTCGGAAGGCAGCAGAGGAGCTTTTCAAAGGGCTCCAGAAATCAGAGGGAAAAAAAAAAAAGTGTATATTCTGCAAAAATATTATATAGCTGCCTCAGATGTTTTGGTATCAAGCTCTAATCAGCACCGATGTGGGCAAACAGATGATTGTGCTGAATTATCAAATATATTGGATTTCAAATATAAAAAAGAGTTGATTTTAAAAGATATTTAATTCTTTTCCTGTTGTCTTTTTGAATAGCCTAACTAATGATTTTCATTAGTGGGGCTGTAATTTATGTGGTCCCAGTGGGCTCTACCAAGGTTAAATAATTTAAAGAAATAAACCCCTTATCTGATGTAATATAGCTAATGAAGTATATTAGATACTTTGCGCCAGAGCCGTGTGAAATAGATCTCCGAAGCAAAACAGCAGCCGTGTGTGAGGACACAAATCTCAACATAAATATCCAAATGCAGCAAGATGCTGCAAATTTTTAAAGATATGCCATAAAATGAGATTAACGCAGGGATGCAGCCTCCGTTCTCCTGAATTACAAAGGGATATCATGGGATTGCAAGCGACATTCACATAAATAAAAAATCAATTCTTAATGATGAGGCAGGCTTGTTTTAGCGCATTACCCAGGTTAAATGGGAGCACGCAGAAACAGCAAGTCCTATAAGACTAGTGGAATCATTGTATATTAATATGATTTAGAGAGCTGCATACCTCGATGGAATAATTGTTATTATATCTATACAGCCAGATGGCACTTGGTGTAAACAGCCATCGAGCACCTCCGACACAAGTGCTGTCAGTGGATCTTTCAGGTGTTCTCTCTGCATCCCCTTCACTCATCTCATCGCTGCAATCTGCATTTCGGTTCGGGAAAAATGCTTGAAGTCTGCTAAGTAGATGCATTTCTCAGACGTATCCTCAACTTAGTCCCTCTCTCTCTCTCTCTCTCGGTTTTTTTTTTTTGTTTGTTTTGTTTTTAATTGAAACAATTTTTTTAATTAAAAAAAAATATCTCTGCTACAAATGCTTCCTAGGAAAACTTACGGAGCATGAATTTTGCCTCTGCCGGGTAGCACAGTGAATAAAGACAGAGAATTCACTGCTGCCTGGTTTTGTTTTACACATTTACGATGACAGATGTTTTAAAAGTCCTTTTCAGCTG
Source organism: Platalea leucorodia (assembly GCF_965183815.1). Lineage (NCBI taxonomy): Eukaryota > Metazoa > Chordata > Aves > Pelecaniformes > Threskiornithidae > Platalea > Platalea leucorodia. The sequence continues at coordinate 4,913,203 of NC_138844.1, forward strand.
AAGAGCTTTGGACTTTTTGCCTTCCTTCCTTCCTTTACAAAAATACAAGAGGTGAACGTTCGAAAACTTACATTGGCTTAAAAAATCGAACGCTAAGAAATCAAGATGCAAAATTGTCAGTAAATTCAGTAACGCTGAATTTAAGCTAGCCAGGTTAGATTTTGCATCGCATGGCTTTTATTTTAATAAATTTCAACAGTGCTGTTTTTTTATGGGCTTTTAAAGCATGCAGTGCTTTACAGACAGGGATCGTGAAGGAGGTATTTTATTTCTCTTTATCCTTTGCCTTCTCTCACCCTCTTTCTGGCTTTTTTCTGTGCCCCAAAAGATTTTGTTCTGCTGTCTGAAAACACCAGCTCAAATCTCCTGCTCTTTCCCATCTTGGGTGGCTGAAATATTGCCCATCCATTACTCTCCAAGTATTTCATACCTTGCGCGTAGTCTACTACAGGCGTAATTCATTTAAATTCAATTGCTGAGTTCTTCTGGTCTGTCTGGGTTGATCTGAATACGTAACTCTCTGCTGTTCCTTGCTGAAATACTTGTATTTATTACAACTGTCCTCGGGACACCTGTGGCAGGGAATGGGGTCTCCCATGTGGAAAGGACATATGTGCTCCATACACGGAGGCAGCGTATTTTATTTTTATAGAGGGTGGGTTGTAAGGAAGGAGCCACTTCCCTGATAGTTTATCTATAGATCAATATAGGATCTCGACTGTAATACAGCCGGCTTGCGCTGCCCGGACCGTCTCCGGATGAAAGGGTTTACATCTGCGCTCTTTGTTCGGGTCCCTTTTTGCCTGGATTTTGTAGATATTCTGTGAAATAGCCAGGGCTCGGAGAGAGGGCTGTGTCGAGAGAATCGCAGGAAGAGAATCGGAGATAGAGACTGATGGTTTCTGTCGATACGGCGGCGTTGGGAAAGCGCCGGCGTGGTTGTGACCCTGGTCAGCCGCGCAGGGCTATTGTTCCCGTGATGGAAGGGACTGTCAGGAGTGAAATATGGGCAGCGTGGCTGGCTTTCCTGTTTGAGGGAAACAGGAAAAAAAACAACCCACAGCCCCGCAGAAAAGTGAAGCCCCTTTTTTAATACTATTTACATCTTTGCTTACTTGTAGATCATTTTTTCCCTGCACGTCTGAGAAGCTTTTATTGAATCCCATCCTTCAGCTGAAGGGGAGAAGAAAAATCCCGTTGCTCAGGAAGGGACGTCGTCGTTCTTTCTCCTTTCCTTAGATAAGGGGATGGTTCTTAGGGATCTCTTAAAGATGCTTGTGCGTGCTCTGCAATGAGCTCTTAACTTACAACTAATTCATTCCCTCCTCCCAGTATTTCTCTTCATTAGACGAACAGATCCTCAGCTGTTGTAAATTGTCATAACTTCATTATGGGGTTTGGGCAATTTACACCAGCTGAAAATCTGCCTGGGAGAGTTCTGCCCGGAGGGAGAAGGCACAGTTCTGTGCGTGGCACTTTGACCCTGGCATTACAAATGTCCTGGATGCCTGTGATATGTTACCCTATTTGCCTCATATATTACTGAACTTCAGCAGGAGGACATGACGAAAGGCTTTCGGTCTTCATTTTGAATTTCCAAGTATTTTCCCTTTTGTTTCAATATCACTAGAGGACGTTTTGTCTCTTATCCTTGTGTTTAAAGAAGAGGAGTTAGTAGGAAAGTGATTTTTAGGGTGATGGTTCGAGGAAGACAACAGGGTTGTGATTCCCACCGCGTTGGGGTGGGAGTAAACTGAGGCACGGAGCAGCCAGCCCCCGGCCAGGCCGAGGACGTAGAACCAAAGCAAACTGCTCCCTGATTTCGTTGCTCTTAAAGTTCTGGTATTTCATCCTCAGTAACTTTCCCCTTCTTAAAAGGATTGTCTGGGTTGTTTTATTTTAATTGCACGTTGTAAGTGCTTAATAAGGCATTGCTCCCCCAGCACAGAGCCCGCTCCATGCAGCTCTTCTACGTGTGGTCCTTGCTAGTGCGGCTGGTCCTCCTCGGCAGAGCAACTCCAAGTTCTGTGGCCTCAATTGCAGCAAAATATTTAAGCATATGCTTAAAACAGCCTTTACTTAACAAATTAAGTCAGCGGGGCTTAACCATGTGTGTAAGTACTTTTTGAATGGGGATTGTCTTTTTAAAGAGTCAGAGCCTCCATCTATTAAAGGCACGTCTGCACGCTCCCGTACTGTTTTAACGATGCGTTAAGATATACGGGTTGTTCGCGGGGAGGCACTGGTACCAGAATACTTCCAGAGGAAGTAAACAAGTTGTACCAACATAAACCAGATCCGTTCTGGTCGAACTACGCTCACTTTAGAAGTATGTACTAATATAATTATTGTAATCCAGTTCAGATAAATCACAGCGGGGGTTACAGCATGCTAAAATCCATTTCTGGACCAAAGTTTTTTCCGGGACGGGGTTCACTGATAGATTAGATGCGTGTGAAATCCTGTGTCTGTTAGAAATCCTGCAAAGACGCTGCTATCTCCTTACTGAAGAGAAAACTGAGCCGCTCCATCAGCGGCAAGCAGCCCTACTGTCACGTTCGGGCTCGACGGAGGAAAATGTAGTTAAAGAAGAAGCAGGGTTTCTTTTTTAAAGCTTCCAAAGGCGAGATAGAGCCATCATTTAAACAGCTCTCTTTTTTTTTTTTTTTTTTTTTTTTTTAAACCCATCAGTCCAAAATCCTGGAACAGTTTTGTTTGGCTTTAAGTCTCTCCAAAGCATTTGTGCGATTCAGCCACTCCAACCGCTTGACTCTTTACACATGCCTCCCCCCTTTTCGCTCTGATTATACTTCTCCGTGTGCTCAAGGGGAGGAAACTACTGTTAATTTCAATGATATTAACTTACATTGTTGTTTTGCTGCTCAGTAATAATTTTTATGGGGTGCCCCAGGGGCACCTCTGTTCCCTGTTATAAGATGTCACAATCTCTGGGTTACAGTATTGCTGTTCAGCTTGACTTCTCATTTCTGTTGCCTGGAGCTGTACTGCTCTCAGGAAACCGTATCATATAAATCGAGGCATCTCTGGGCATTGTATACACATATATAATTTATCTATTTTTTTTTAAATATTTTATGTATACTTTTAAAAGCTGCGTGTTGCTATTGTGTTTTTCTCACCTCCAATTATTTTTGGAGGTGCCCGAGGGCCAAATTTAGCCTGGTTTTCCACTGCAGCCAGGCTGAAGTGAGCAGGGTTGCACCAGTACCACCGAGCAGAGAATTTGCCCCAGAATAGCAGTTTAGCTACGTAACAGCATGGGTTATTTTCCGGAGGAACTTGGCAACGTTACATGACAGTATTGAGCGAGGGAGGGAAAGGATGCTTTGGTGGCTGTGGCAGTGGACCGGACCTATAAGAGGATCTGAGCGCAGCGTCTGGCTTAGCAACGGATTCTGTGTGTGCAAATTATCTTTATGTCTCTGTCCCCACCTGCAAAATGAGGTTCATTATCTTCTGTTTAAAATATAATCTCCTCTGAATATAGACAGCCTTTTTCAACGTGTACATAAAACATCCTGCGTGATAGGGCCCTGATCTCTGCAGGGACCTCTACTTCCATACTGATATTATTTATATATGGGAGTTTTTATAAGACATTTGAAGGACTCTGGAGATTAACCATCCTTTTGTGCGATACCCGATATTGCATTTTCTGTCATGCAGCACGTTGACAGTCCCTTAGTTCTCGGCAAGCAAAGGCCATGTCAGCAGCAAGGCAAACCTACCAAGGTCTACTCGTTGGCTCCGAAGGGAGCAGGCCTAGGAGGGGAAATGGAATAAATTCTCCAAGACAATTTTAGGCACAAGGGCTGCCTTGCACAACCCTGAACTAGCACTTGCTAACTGAGCGAGCACCCAGCCACAGAGCCAGAGTGTTTGAATCCGATTTCTAAATCCCTTCGTCTCGGTGGGTGCAGTCGCCTTTGCGTGGGTGCTCTTGAATGATGTGCTTTTGTATGCAAAAGGTGCAGAAAGCCAAAACTACGTGGGGGGGAGACTTGGTTGGTTTTAAACCAGTTTGGTATCAGATCGCAGAGTTCCCACGCGAGGTTAACTGTCCCCGTTAGCTACGTCTGATATGGTGCCCATGCCTGGTTGGAGTCTGCGGTGCCTCGTGTAATGCTCACAGTTAATAATTTGTATTTGAAAGCTTTTTGGTATTCGTATTGCACTTTATTGTGCCTCTCAGAAATCTTCTAGTCAGGAAAAAAAATGACAACTTAGATGAATCTTCAGCAATGTTTTTGAAAGAGCAGTCGTTGCCTTTCCTTCATCAATAAAATTATGCGGGGGGGGGGATAATTACTGCATTTTTAACGTGGTTCCCAGGACTCTGTAGGTGACTGGCTTATAGCGAGGGCTGTGGAGCTAATGCTTGTTCAGCTCGCTCTATAAAAGGTCATGCAGCTCGCTCTGTATAAACATATTGCAAATATTTAGTTAAAGTGGGAATGCTTGTAAAGAAGCAACTGGATGTTTTTCATTTCTCTTGTCCCACAGTGTGTGTGCGTGTATCTGTTCTCTACATATGAGGCTGTAAAAATTTGACAGGCTTGTCTTCTTGTAGGGAAATAGTTGATGTAATGGGTAAGAGTCAGTCACCTATCCCAACCAGGCTCAGAAATTGTTAATTCAGGAGCCAGACAGATGTGTCTGGTCCAGGGAGATGTGTTTATCGAGCATATGTTTAGCTTCATGTGCTTATTCTGCAAAGGATGCTGAAATACTTTTTTTTTAACTCTTCCAGTCAGAAGAAGTTACAGACCGCAGCTTTGCACTGAAGTATTTTGTGTTTGGGCCTCGGTGCAGCATTGCTGGGTCTGGGGCCCAGGAGATAACTTGGTGCTTGTCCTGCCTGAGGATGGGTACGATGGTATGCTTGTGAGACCCAAATTCTCAAAATCAACCGCAAATCCCAATTGCCCAAGCTGGTGCAATCCCAGCAGGGGACATGCGTGCCTCGGTGTTTTAAAAGCGGCGGTACTGGACCTTGCCTTGCACGAGGGCTGGTACGGGCGCCCGGTTAAGAGCCAGGGCAGCTCTTTCCTTAAACTGGGGCCCGGTTCTTCCCCGGCTTTGCCAAAGATGTTTTGTGAGACTGTGCCAGCTCCAACCCATTAAAGAGGTTTAATTGATAGGCGATGGGAGCGATAGGCGAGTCAGCCAGAGTTGGGGACCTCCTCTCCATCGTCCCCCCACGCAGCAGCCGGGTTGGTGGCAGTTCTTCCAGCTCTCCTCTTTTTCCCAATACGCTACGCAGTTATAGGGACCTTACGAGCCCTTCTCTTTTTATTTTAATATCTTTTTCTTAATACTAGCCATACCCCGTGTGACAGTCGGGGAGCAGAGGCATGTTGGAGGCTCAGTGATGTGCCCAGGGCTGATGGGGACTCGGTAGCAGAGCAGATGTTTGAGCCCAGTCACCCCAGTTCCAGTCTGGTGCTGGCCCCAGCAGACCGTGCTTCCTATCCATCAGGTTTGAGCTGCTCATGCGAGGCCACGCTGAATTCCAGCTCCTGATGAATCGCTTTCTTCCCAGCAACACAAAACGCACACTTAGGCAGAGCACGGGTGACTGGTTTTGTGGAAACTTTCTAGAGCTGGAGTAACTCTAAAGCAAGCTGTAAATATATTTTGTGTAATGTTTAAAGATGCCCGGGTGGCACTGTTAAATATTAATCCAGCTGTATTTCTTTGTTTCGGCAGTTTATACCCGCTGCAAGGGCTGCAAGCCACAGGTGTGCTGCGCTGAGGCAGGTGAAAAATGAGGCACTGAGCTGTGGTGACATTGCTGTCCCCATCCCGGGGTGACTCCGCGGCCTGGGTCCTCGGTTTGCTTGTGCTGGTTGCCCTGCAGGTATTTATACCTGGGGAGATCAAACCAGGAGAAATGTTTACCGCACCCTTTGCTTCCTGCCAGAAACTTGCTGCTTTAATTTTTGCTTTTACCCGGGTTTCCTGAGGGAGGTGGGGGTTACACCCTCGCCCCACCGGCCCGGGTCCCCCTGCTTTCTTACTTTTTTAACCTGTTGGCCAGTTTCAGCCAAATTTAGTAGTTGTTGTATTTTTAAAGGATTTAATCTCTTACAATTTCTATGAAATTCTGTGTCTGACAGAGAATGATTAAGTGCCCTGCCTTGGCACAGGGACCGTGGCCATCAGGCTGGGGTCTTGTAGGACCCCAGGGGACCCCCAGGGCGGCCAGACCCCGCGTGCCCCGGCCCCGGGGACGGCTCTGGGCTGCGGTCCCGTCCGTGGGCACCCATCCGCCGTCGGCCCCAGGGCTGCTCACCCAGCCCGCTGCCCCGCGCAAGCGCTCGGGGCTTGTGCGGTGCGTGTGCCCGGGCGGCGGGGAGGGGCTCTGCAGCAAACGCCTCTTGCCGTAAAAGCGGTCTCTCTAGCAAAAACGTTCATGTTTTGTTTTCAAATGGAAAACGAAAGAGTTTTGGTTGGGGAATTGGTAGGACGGCGAGAGATTACGTCAGGTTGTAGTCCTTGACCCGGCCTTGCTTGTGGTATGAGTTTTGTTTTTTTTTTTTTAAACTCCAGAACTTTTTAATTAAAATAAAACTTTACGAACATGAAAAGCTGCCGCTTCCCTTTGCTATAGAACTCGCTGCTGCTTTTTTTAAAAAGAAAATGGATCTTTCTGGCAAATAGTTCATAGCATGGATTAATCTTTGTATTGAAAGCAGGAGAGGTAAATGGCCAGATGTTTCATTTCCAAACAGGTCACAGTGCAAGAGCAGTAAACTTCTTCATGTGAAATGTCCTGCGGTTTGCGAGCGCGCGGCCTCGCTGCCAGCCTGCGACAGCTGCATCGATCCAATTCGGAGCTGTTACTGTCTGCTGGATCAATGATCAGCAAAGTAAAAAGTCACTTAGTGCCCATGACACAGGCCATATCGTTAGGACCTATCGTGTCAAGGAGCCTGGTTTTATTAACTCTGTAATTACCTGTTAAGCCAAATCGGCCAATTTTATTGCACATTTTCTCCTACCTGGGCGGGGACCTTTGCCTCCCTATTAGAGCCCTGGGCATCCCTTCATTTTTCTCCGCTTCCTCTGGGGTCCCGTGCGTTATTCACCATTGCTCAGGCTGGGAGCGTGGCGAGGTGAGCGTTTACCTCCTTGCCCAAGAGCTGAGCTCCCCACCGCACCCGGCCGCGCGCCACGGCCCTTTCTGGAAGCAGGTTTCCCAGTGAGTCTGGGATGCAGCCCAGCGTGGTGGATGGCTTTCCCTCGGACCGACGCCTGAGGATGGTGTTCAAGCAAAGTTGGGTGGTGGGAGAAGAGGGACGTCTGTAGGAGGCTGCTTACAGGGTCTTCTCCATGCTCTTCACCTTGAGAGACCAGAGAATAGCATAGGAACATCTTCTATGGAATAATATTGGCACATTTTGGTGCCTCTTTGGCTTCCGAGTCTGGTTATAATTATTTACTTATTTACATGTTTCTTTTAACATCTTCTTTTCTTCCACTCCTGAGGAAGAGGAGGATGGGGGAGTCCGAGAGCGATGGGTTGCTCTGCCCCGCAGGCAGGTCTCTCCCTTGAATTTTTTTTGCAGGTTCTTGGGAAATCGAGCCACAGCGCGGCTGTGCGTAGGATGGGGATAACGGCCCCTCGCGCTCTGGGGGACGTTAATGACTGCAAAGTGCTCAGACGGCTCCGGCAGCGCTCTGGGCAGTAATGGAGAGCAGGGAAATACACGGGAGAGAATCATGATATTGGTTAGCTCACTAATCCTTGCTATTAACTGTCCCAGTGGAGCCGTACCTTGGGGTCTAGGGGGGACAGATGGGGGGGCTGTCCGCTGGTGTAGCTTTGGAAACTACAGTTCTCGGGGAGGGCAGGTTGTTGAGTAAAAAGGACTGTTTAAGAAATCCATCCAGGGGAATTCACTAGCTTATTATCAAGTATAGCATCTAGAAAATCAGATATTTTTATCGCTAATCTGTGCTTTGGGCATTTGAGAGGACAGAGGAGCTGCAGGCCTGCTGTCATTTATGGATGAGCTAATTCTTGCTGTGCTGAAATTAGATGTTAAAGTAGTCCCGGCTTATACCCAGCATGCATGCAGAATTCCTGTTATGGAGCCAGCTGTGCAGATAGAAAATCTGGGAGCCCAGAATTAAATTTCTCGTTCAGACCCAAGAGATTGGAGCAAGATCCTGTAAACAGCTTTCTCCATGAAGGGCAGCCTGAATGCCAGTATCAAGGCTTTGATCTTTCCCCGGCTGCTCTGGCCTGGCAAAAAAAAAAAAAAAAAAAAAGTCAGATCTGGCAATGCTGAGAAAACCTTGTTAGGGAGCTGGGGGTCCGGTCCAGTTGCTGAGCCAGGAGCTTCGTGGTCTGGGACTGTGCTGGTGCAAGGGGGAGGAGGAGGATGCAGACACCAGGAAGGTGCTTCAGGAGATGGTGAATTGAAGATCCTGGAGCCACGTGGGCTCCTACGTGCATGCAGCCCCGGTCATTGTGGGAGTGGAGAAGGCTGGATGTGCCCCTCTGCTCCTCAATCTCCTCTTCTGATAGCATCGAGAGACACCTTTTGTCTTGTGCTGCCCACAGCCTCTCACGATAGCTCTTCCTTTGCTGATGGGAGGTTGGATGATGCTTGTGGAAATACTCGAGGCTTCTTGATTCAAGAGTACCCGTGACTTTAGGTGGAAGTATTTACAGAATCATAGAATAGTTTGGGTTGGAAGGGACCTTTAAAGGCCATCTAGTCCAACCCCCCTGCAATGAGCTGGGACATCTTCAACTAGGTGAGGTTGCTCAGAGCCCCGTCCAACTTGACCTTGAATATTTCCAGGCATGGGGCATCTACAACCTCTCTGGGCAACCTGTTTCAGTGTTTCACCACCCTCATCGTAAAAAATTTCTTCCCTATATCTAGGCTTGATCCCAGCTTTGTTGCTGGTGTCACTGGCCGATTGTACAGGAACTAGGGGCTTTGGTAGAGATTGCTCTTAACTTGCAATGTGTGATCCATGTGCCCGGCTGAGATGTAAAAACAAGGAGATGAGATATCATGGGGACAAAGTTGTCCCTTGGGGAGCTGGGGAAGAAAGGCACATGTAAACCTCCGCTGCTGGGGAGGTGGTTTCTCGTCACTGATGCCAAGCCCATCAAGTAGAGCTCGTTGCTCTTCAAACTCCAAAAAGTTGCTCGGGGCCTCCCCTCGCTGACCATGGCCTGGCCGAAGGGCCAGAGGGGCTCGGTCTCGGGGCTGCCCGGGGCGCGGGGCTGGCCCCGTACGCCCGCAGACCCTTGCTGAGCGCGGGGGAGGCTGCGGCCAGCGCTGAGCAAACTCGCTGTGGAATAACCCCCTCGCTGCCCACCCTTGAGTGTTTACTCTGTGCATGTTTTAGTGCTGCTGGGGTCATTGCCACTGACCCAGGGACTAGTCTATCTAGCACTAATGTCAAGAGACTGACATCCATAAAAAATTAACAAACTCCCGTTTACCTACAGGCTCTTCCTTGCCTCAGAGGCAGGGTGGGAAGAAGACAAGAGCAACAGAGGCAAAATGCCAGAATGATGTCCAGGGCCAAAACCAGGGCGTGCATTCCCTAGGAAAGATGAAAACTTTCAAAGATTGTTTAAAGAGCTCCTGCCTTAACAGTGGGATAGGTTTTGGTTTGTTTTTTTTTTTTTTTTTAATTGAAGATGTCTGTGCTTTGCTGGAGAGCAATCTGGAAATTAGGGAGAAATGCAATAAGGACCTGAGCAAGGGCACCTTTGTGCGGTGAAGCCCCAAGCCTCGCGGTGCTGCTGGCTGCAGGAGCAGGTGGGCTCCGTCCTGCCCGGGGCCGCACCGATTTGCAGGATCTGGCCCTGCCGCTGCTTTCCCTGGGACTTTGCTCCTGCCTCCAAGAGCTCAGCCTTGGTGGGAAGCCCCACCTCGGGGACAGCCCAGGCTCACCCCTGTCCCTGCCCTGCTTTTGCACTTTGGGGTGTCTCATCCCCTCTCTCCACTTGCCCAGCGCTGCTGAAAGTCACTGCCATTTTGCACGCAGGCTCTTCTTTAGGATTTATAACCCTATAACCTCATCCGAGTGCTAAGGGACCCCGCTTCCCAGCCCCTAGAGGTGCACCCCGCACAACGTGGCTCCCCCATAAGAGCCAACCTCCACGCGCGGCCCCTCGGGCCGGGACCCCGGCCGCTGCCAGGCACGGCGGCGTCTTCCGTGGGAGCAAGAACAAACCCTTAATTTCTAGCCTTCTGCTACGGTCTGCGGTGACCGCTACCCTGTGCCGAGCTCCCACGCTGTGTGTTCCCAGCCCTCCCTCCCCTTCCCTGCTTCCCCTGGCTTTAATGGGTCTCCTCCTGTACGCTGAAGGCTGGGGGGGAGGAAGGTTTCAGCAGGGCTGGGTTTGTAGAGTGCTCTCAATGGTCTGTAACGTGCAAGCAAATCTCAGCTATAATGTAAAGCGTAATAAGCAGTTTGCAGGCTATGAATCTGCAATTAAAACAGTTATAGTTAATTTAAATAGTAGAAAATGAGGTTGATTTAATGCTTATTGATTTGGTAATGGGCACCGGCTGCATGTGACCAACTGACTCTGGGTCACAGCGGCTGTCATAAAACCACGGTGCTCTTCTTTACCGTTTATTTACCCCCCACCCCCTCGCCGGCCCCTTCTCACCCACGTTTTCCCTCTCCCCAAAATGAGATACATCCAGTCGTTAGGCGCGGTGACCCTAACGTCGTTTAGAGACGGCCGGTAGCCATCCGAGGGTTCCCCGGACCCCCAGGGCTTTACATCCAGCCCCCCATTAATAACAAGGGTCGTTCCTGGTGGAGAGTCCTTCCTTGCATATCAATGGTGGCCAGACTGCGCAGATCGTCTCGCCAACAGCCATGCTAAAAATGACCGTGTTCAACATTAAAGCGGTGTGTTTTTAATTAAAATTGATTTTGGACTAAGTCCCTAACTAGTGTTCCTAATGGCTGCCATTTTTTTTCCTGATTGCAAAAACTTGAAGTTTAAAAATAAAGAACGAGGAGGGAGCAATGGGCTGTTGGGAAAGGGGGGAAGGAGTGAGGTCGAGCTAAGCAGAGCAGCTGCCTTGGATTTCAAGTGTCAGAGCCTAATCGGGATAGAAAAGCTCGGCTTTTGTAACTCAGCCACACTGACTGCCCTTCCTAAAGTTTTTACATCACTTAAGTGCCAGGTTTTCGGCGAGCGGAAGAGATTTGTTTAACTCTGCGAGCTGGAGTATCAAACCCACAGATCCAACGTTACACTGTTCTTTCTCTTTTTATTAATTAATTTTTGGCAGAGTCTTTATCAGGATTCTTTTAATTATCAGCCCTTGGTACAACGTTAATCCTGTGGATACATTGAAGTTAATTCTTGGGTTATTATGTGGTTTAGCCTGCGGGAACCAAAGCTCAGTTGTAATTTGTTAATGAAAGTTGGGATTTCTCTAAGGTGCCTGTGGGTGTTGGATCCTCACTCCCAGGTAATTTGGAGTTGGATTCTGCACCTTCGTCGTAAAATGCGATTCTAATCCCGTTTAAATAAATAAATGGGAGGTTTTCTGACCCTCTCAGGTGTGCTCAGCCTGCAGAGGCGCGAATGCCATCGCCCCACGTTGCAAGGACAGCTTTGTGGGTACTGGCAATGGGTGCCGGCGTTTGTTTTTAAATGTTACTCATCTAAATGAAGCAGAAAACCAGGAATTTCACGAGTGTGGCCAAACGTATCTGAATGTCAATCCTTGTTCCTTGGGCTATCCAGGGTTTCCTGGGGAGGCGGAGGGAAATCCCCAAACTATAGGATGGGGTGGCAAAGAGCTGTTGAAGCAAACGTGGCTTCATTTTGCCGTTTTCCTCCTTTATTTTAAGGCAGTTTTAAATAGCAGGCCGGTCACTGAATGCCACCGCTTTGTTCCCATCGACTCTCAACTTGAGGTTGAGGATTTCTCTGCAGTTCACTGCCACTGCAAATATTTAGCTAATTGCTCGAACGTGTATAAACCCGAACGGAAGCTGATGCTGAAAATCTGCACGCTCCTGGGCTTGAGCATCCCTCTGGTCGTGCTCCGGAGATCTTCAGCCACTAATTCACTATTACGAAGATTCCCCGAAGAATCAAGGCACGCGGTGGTTTTCATCAAAGTGGAAATGCACTCTTCCACGGTGCAGCCCCCACCCAGCTGATCGTTTGCCTAAAATCCCTCACGGCTGTAGTTTACCAGTAATCGCTGCCATCGGGCAGCTCTCCGTTCTTAGCTTGTCCCTTAAGCAATACCAGCAGCATCTTATTGTCCCCAAAGCGGTGTCGGCTCTGCCAACGGCTGAACAGGGACTGGGGATGAGATGAGATAGATAAACCCTCCTGGCGGAAGGGAGGGAATAAAGGGCCGGATTATTTTCTTTACCACTACAAAGTAAATTCAGAGTATAATTTAGTTTAAGTCGCTGCGGATTTGTGCAGGTTCAAGTCAGTCTAAACTTGCTGCTAATGCCCAGTTTATTTTGCTCAAACTAAATCCTCTGCCTGGGCAGAAAGAGTTAATTTTTGAGCTTGTACAGAGGGAGAAGGGGGAAATATGCCATACTGCAAACTTGGATAAAGCAGAAAAGATGCAGATGGGTCGGTCTTGCAGGAGGCATTCTGGAGACAGGCCAGCTGCATTTTCCACATGCCGTAGGAGTTAGTCTTCGGACAGATGGGACTCTGGGGTCACCCAAGAAAACTCCAGTGAAAAGGTTACCTTGTAGGAGCATTAGACACACTTCTCGCCGGAGTGCAGGGGTCAGGCACACTCTACTGTACAGCCACCGTGCTAGAGAAAACAAACAGCCAGCAGCCTGCAAAATGTCAGGGACTGTGGGAAGCAACTTTAAAAAAATAATTAAAGGCCCCTGGAAGGTTTTCCTGGACATAGAGCAGGCTGGAGGCATCCGAAGTTTCTCTCTGCCTCCTGTTAAGAGGAGTTATAACGCTGCCTGTGTTCTTGGTTTTCCAGCACGAAACAAGCTGCAGTGGGGCAACTTGCGTGGGGAAATCGGGCTCAGCTTGCCCTTCGCAATCCAATTTCTCTCTTAGCATGGGGAAAACGGGCCGAGCGCTTGCGTTTCAGATGCAGCCTCCTTTCCGAGCTTCGATCTCGAGTAACGAGAAAGTCCGGAGGCTTCGACCCCGAGCCGCTGCCTCTGCCCCGGCTGGGCTGTTTGCAGCAGGAGAGGCTGGGGTTTGTGAAAGTGGCATTCAGGATTCAGGCTTCGGCACCCAGTGCCAGCTTTCGGAAAGTCAAACAGATGTTTCCTCATTTCGCTCAGCGTAGCTTGTCAGTCATCCCAAGAGGGAAATTAAAATGGGCTCGGGACAGGCAAGGCTCTGTCTGCCACAGCCACTGAAAAGGGAGATGAAAAGCTTTCTTTTCTCTTTTTTTGCCCCTGTGTTGTGGGCTTGGCATCTGTATTTATTTACTCATTTTATTTTTAGATGGAATGAATCATCTCTTTGGGGCAGGGGGCAGAAAATCCCTCTCCCTCTCTATACTGCCTCTTCCACGTCAAAGCATACTTTGTTGTTTTGTATTAATTTTGCCAGCAGAATTCAGCGTCTTTTTAAGCTACTGGTTCAGGCAAAGTAAATGTGTATAGTAACAGTATACTTGTAGGAATTTGTGGGTTTCAGTCTCTTCCATCTGGCAGTCTTGGAGCACCTAATGGATGTTCTTTGTGAAAAAACTGATGGAGGAGGATTAATTATTGTCCTCATTTTTCAGCTGGGGAAACTGAGGCAGCTGCGGGCACTAGCGGTTTGCTCTCGGTCTTGCAGCAAGGTGACAGAAAAATGGAGATATTGCTGCAATTCTGGTTCTATTTAGGCAAAACACCTCCAGATACCTACAGACCCTTGACTGCACCTAAATCTCCTGGCCCAAATCTCGTTAAAGTCAGTAGAAAAAACTCTCGTCATCTGTAGGCTTTAGGCTCAGGCCTTGGTTATGAGGTTAAAAACCAGCACGACTCTCGTTTCCCTAACCTTTGTGCTGCTTAATTTTGCTCTGGATTAATAGGTTGTTCTGGTCTATTAGCAGCAGGGCTCGTTCGCTCTTGCCTCATTTTGCTTGGAATAATAAGACCAAAAAATTATGCCTCGGCAGAAGAGAGGGGGGCAAAGAAAAGGAATCGGGTTTTCACGTCCTCTCATAAAAGAGCGTGGAGCAGCACGGCCATTCCCAAACGGTACCGTGAGGGATGTTTCGTGTTTATTTGGGTTAGGGAAAAAAAAAAAAACAAACAAACCAGAATCGGGAAACACAAAGAGAGGAGAGATTTGCCTCTTCCCTTTTGTTGCGGGGCGCGGGGACGGGAATGCGGAGCTCCGTACCCTCCTTTCCCGGGGCTGCCGTGGCGTGTCATGGTTTTCTCAGGCTTGGGGAGAATGCTTGGGGTTTCGGGGGCTCTTTGTGAAAGGCGAGCTGTCGCCTTCCTTCCCCGAATGAATTCCCCCTCGCCTTAGGGCCCATAACCCAGCGGGCAGGGTCATGGCTGGTTTAGATGGTGCTCTCTCTCTCTCCCTGCGAACCAGCGGAGTGATGTCTGCGTTTCGGGAAAAGAATGTGTGTTAAAAGGACTAATGGTCCGACTGTCCATCAGGCCGGGCAGCCCTCGAGGTCATCTGGCGGTCAAAACCAAATCATTCCAGCCTGTTCCCGATGCTGATGGCTGGCCGCGTGGAGTTCACTGCCTCGCGTCGCTTTGGTACCCTGCGAGAGCGAGCGCGGTTGGTTTTAATTAGGATTTTTAGGAGGACATGGGGAGAGCAACGTTTTCTCCTTAGCAACTGTATTTGCATAGAGTCTTGCCTTTGAGGACTGGGCTGCAAGGGTCTGAAGCACATGCAGTGTTCATCTTTGCTTTAGAAAGAAAGGAAGAAAATGAAATCTCCCCGGACTCCGCACTGATGGATAGCCAGCGGGACGGATTCTGACCTCGGGGCCAGCGCGAGCGCGGGGGGAGTTTGGGGAGGCTTGCACTTGTGCGCGTGAAGGGAGCGTTTGCTGCAAAGAAAGTATTTATCTGGGAAGAGAGACTTTGCTCTGCCCTGTGTAAATACAAGCGAAAATGCTCTGTTGTCAGATGGGGAAGAAATCCGATCCTAGATTTGGGAAAGGAGATGGATTTGGGGGCTGCTCGGTTTGTCATTGGGATGGAAAAAAATCTGCTTTCTGTCTCCTGGGTGGTGCTGGCGTGGGGTTTTCTGCGTGGCCTTCATTGCCCTCTGCCGACAGCGGCGGAGGGGCCGGCTGGGTCGCTGAGCCTGCGACGGATGCAGGTGGTGGAGCTGGAGCCGAGCGCGCAGCCAGGACGCAGGGCTCATCCTGGGGGGTGGAGATGCTTGAAATCATCCCAGTGTCTGCGTCCAAATTTTGCAAATGGCAGCAATTTCTGCAGCAGTCCAAACTCCTGCAGCCAGACTGTTTAGTACATTTAAAATCCTGGCTCTGGTTAAAAATGTTTATATTTTAAAATCATCCCTAATAAAGTCCAGTTTAAATTAACAAAACTGCAGAGAGAGACATCTCATCTTCTCCCGACTCCAATTTCAAGTTCCCAGGCTAAATTATTTTCCCCTGGACGGGGAAGAGAGTTGGACCTGAGGGGCTCGTTATGCTTCTTTCGCTACTTCATCAAAATCAGACAAAGCACATCGCTGTCCAGACCCTGCCGCTACCTCCCACCACGGGCCTGCCTGGACAGTCCCAGTACTTTAAACTGGATGATGGAAAGGACCGTTCCCACCAGTATCTGCAGGATTGGGTCCGTCCTGGCTCTGGCCAGTGGGAACAGCGTTAGCTGGAGGAACTGGAAGATGCCCAAAATGAAAGCTAAAGATAACGCTCAAGTTCCGACAGTGTCTCTTCCAAGCACCTCGCAAGATGTTCCTCTTAGGGGTCAAAACCTCCCTTTCCTGCTCGGTTCTAAATCAGATCATTCTTTTTCTCTGTTCTTAAATATTTCCCTAAAAAACGCCTCCCGCCTCTCCATCTTATCTTTATGCCATTGCTGCTTTACTCCTTACGTTGTTTCCCAGATAAGACCGCGTGCCAGAGGTTGGGAGTGTTTTCCATCCTTTAGCCAGGTCTTTTAAAGTCTGTTAATCGCACAGGGACACCCTTTGGCAGCAAAGGCATTGGGTAAACTGTGAGTTCATCGCTGTATTCAATTGATTCTTTAAAATTTATGCTTAATTACAAAATGGATTAGAATATAGCACGACCTCTTCTTGTAAAAGGCATTGCATTAGTTATGATTAAAATTGAATGACTGACTACGCTGGAATTACATAGAAGAAAGTCCCAGAGTGGCAATAGTAATGCTTGGTCTTCTCCAGTGCCTTATGTGTATTCCCGTGGTACCTTATGGACTCTTAAAATGTCCTTCCAAAGCACTATGTAAATATAAATTGTCCATAAAATTCTGTGAATTTGGTGATCCCTGTGTCCCCATTTTCCATGTCACATGCAGAGCCCAAAGCCAGAGGGAGGTCCCCAAATCTGCCCCGGGTTATGAAGAGCTTGAGCCTCAGACTCACATCCATCAGGGTGGCCACCGTTACCTGCTCTTCTCCTAGCAGTGAAATTTTAACTGTAAGGCATTCCCTGCTTCCTATTCCACTTGGTAAGTGGGCTGTAATGGTTGTGCCCCCCCTCACATTTTTAACATCAGCCCTCTCTCATCTCACAGTCCCACAAGAGAGGCCACTGGAAGTGGACATGGACTAAAAAGGGCAGGTTGTCTTAATACTCGGGCTTTTTGTCCTCTGTGGAGCCGGGAAGCGTTGGTTTCCAACCTTCTTTTCAACCGTGGCTGCCAAACTATTGCTTAAGTGAGACCAAGATCCTCAGGCAGTCTTGTAACTTCAGGAGCTGGGACTCCGAAGGTAGCGAGAGCCAACCGTGCTGAGCTGGCGATGCTGCCCGTCCTCCCCGGGTGCCTGGGGAACTTCTTGGGGATGGTGCGAGACACTGATCGGAAGAGCTTCTCTGAAGCTGTCCCTCTTGTGAAGGACAGGGAGGAACAGGCCAGTCCCAGGTCTTGCTCTCAGCCAGGTGGAAGAATTGCCATGTTTTGTGGACAAGACTCTTCACCAGCACCAGAGGCTGAGATCTGGTGGTGAGGATGGAGCTTTCTTCAATGACGCAGCCTTTTGGGCGTTCCCTTCATCAGGGGATGCCCTGGCAGGCCACAGAGAGGGACGTGGTTGCAGGAAGATGGGGTGCCACCATACTGACTTGATCCATAGCTAGTGAGGGAGACCTTCCCTGTGGTATTTGGATTTAAGGATACTTTGATTTCAGACTGCATTCTGCCATTTCTGTCACCTGCAAGCGCCGGAACGTCCTGTTTTCCCATCAGCAGTTTTGTGATCTTCTAGTCTTGGTATTTAAAATGATGTTGACTGTCAAATAGGCTAACCATGGCTGTCCATTCAAGGTTGCCCTTTGTCTTCAAGAGCCTCCAACATTTTATTGGGACTATGCTATTTTGGAAAGGGCACAGCAATGTTGGGCAACTTGAAGATGCTTAATCAGCTGTTCACCAAAACAGTGCTGAAAACATTAGTTTGGACCCTACCATTAATGACACAGTGAAAGATATGAAGCTTATGGGCTCCATCACGGTGAGCTGTGTAGCACTGCAAGCAGATATATTTTCTTGTGGCTTAAAATGAGATTAATAGTTCAGGTTGCTGGTTTCTGTTTGAACTCTGTTGGTGAGTTCGAGACAAGAGTGGAACATGTTTTGCTTTGATTTGCTCATTGATTAAACTGGATGACAACATTCAACGTTCCTCTTCCTACTCTCCCTTTTCCCAGGAGTAACTTGTTAACATTTCTGCTGTGTTTTGATGTGCTGTGGCAGGAGCTGCTAAATGTAAGGAAAAATTCCCAACTAAAGAGCATCTGCTGTGGAAAACCAGCTTGTCTCCAGGCAGGCTGCCTGCCCAGCCTGGGACCTGGGAAGGTCCTTCTCCCTCTCGCTCCCAGCCTGGTGGGCTGGGACATTCTTGCAGACCTGTTGTTCACCGGAGGCCCCGAGTGCCTTTGCTCCTTGCCTTTCTCCCATGTCCCTCCTGCTGCTCCCTTAGAGCAGAATTTGCAGCCATGGTGGCTCGGGAACATTTGCTGAAGACTCACCCGGCTTCTCCTAGCCCCTCTTCTAAAAAGACAAGTATATTTGTTATATTTCTGCATTGCCGCATTAATATAATAAGATGCTTAGTTCTGTGGTTCCTAGTTTTCCTTCATCTCGATCGCTATACCACCGTTGGGCTATTACTTTTTCCAAGGTCTAGTACAGCGATTTTGGTATCGTTGGATCAGGCTTGTGAAGAGACCCAACTTGGAGTTCTCCCACGAATACCTCGCCTCCCCTCCTCGCTCGTCAGTCCGCTTCCCGCCGTACTGCGTCTGCTTGCTGCTCCTCTCTGCTCATCCCTTCGGTTCAGGCTCGGGAGCAGTCGTCAGAGCAATTGGTTCTTGGTCTCAACTGAGTAATTTTGAGCAAATGACTTTGCCTCGCTTTCTCTATCTGTGAAACGGGATTAATGCCATTAAGCCTTCTCATATAAAGAACCTTGAAACCTATGCATAAAAGCCCCATACAAGAGCAAACACTGTGTAATCCCTGGGTTGCTGCTTTGGCTGCTCTAACAGATTTGCAGTGGGAACCCATTTTTCTCGAAAACATCAACCTGTCATTCCTTGCCCATTTGGCAAATCTTGGAAGTTGTCCTGCTCCAGAGAAACACAACTGGGTTTGCTTAAAAACGTCGCCTCTTGCCACCCATTTCAGGATGAGAATATGTAATGAGCTTCCAGCGAGTCTTCAATCTTGCCCTCCCTTGTCAGCCGCAGGTTCCACTAATTAAAAAAATGAGCGAAGTTGCTTTCCAGATAATGGAGGTGGCTCTGTTATTCTTCCTTTAACGCTTGTTCTTCTCATCACATGGTGGTTTTTATACGTGTGGTATATCTTTCCCCTCCGTCAGTCCATTTACCTGTCTCTTCTTGTCTGCGGTGACAGATATATGTTGTCAAGTACGTCCTCGTGCTCCCTCCAGTTTCGAGTCTGACGTCCACTAGTCTATTCAATTAGGCTGAATTGGGAGTATAATTTACTGACCCCTCTCTCTCCTTAGCAGGTAAACTAGAAAATCATATACATGCATCTCCCGCACTCGCTGACCTTGGAAGGCAAATTTAAGAGGATTTATTGTTGTCAGCTGCAGGCAAATATTGAAAACGTTACATTTTGTCTGAAGGGGGATGCCATGATGTTTGCGCGTGTGCATTGTTTAATAACATTTCACTTAACTCACTATGATTAATTCAATTGATATTAATTACGTTGCAATATAGGAGCAGAGACCGTAATACTTTTTCATATGGGTTTCCACCAATGAATCATTTTCCATGTGCCATTTGCTAATGGGCCCTTTTTAAAAACATTAACCGACAGTTATAACGGGAGGCAACCTGGTCTGCGGCGGGGCTGCGGCCCGGCTCTCTCTGCCTCAGCGACCGGCGTGTGCAGGCTCCGCTTTTAATTTTTTAGGAAACGATTGTCCAGATCTTCAGATCCATCACTTTATTCGAGTGGTATAAAAACCCAGCAGATCTAATTTCCTTTCTTTGACTCTCTTTATTAGGGTATTGGTTATATCTCGTGTCCCTGCAGACTGATATTTTATTAGCTGTTAACAATGATCTGATAGAGGGAAAGAAGTTAACGTTTCGAGCTGTTATTTATTTTTGTGTGTTTGTTCCTGGGCGAGGGTTCTTCTCCCCCCTCCTCTCCCGGCTTTGGACATTTCCAGCTGAGAAACCTCGTCGGGAAATGTCGCCACTGCCACCTGCTTGTGGAGCCGGGACTGACACGCACCCGCCGGGGCTCTGCGGGATGCGGGATGGTGGGATGCGGGATGGTGGGATGCAGGATGCGGGATGTGGGATGCAGGGTGCGGGGTGTGGGATGGGATGCAGGATGTGGAATGTAGGGTGCGGGATGTGGGGTGCGGGATGCGGGGTGCGGGATGTGGGATGTGGGATGGTGGGATGCAGGGTGTGGGATGCAGGATGGTGGGATGCAGGGTGCGGGATGTGGGATGCAGGGTGCGGGGTGTGGGATGCAGGGTGTGGGATGGTGGGATGCAGGGTGCGGGGTGTGGGATGCGGGATGGTGGGATGCAGGGTGCGGGATGGTGGGATGCAGGGTGCGGGATGTGCGATGGTGGGATGCAGGGTGCGGGATGTGGGATGCAGGGTGCAGGATGTGAGATGCAGGGTGCAGGATGTGCGATGGTGGGATGCAGGGTGCGGGATGTGGGATTCAGGGTGCGGGATGCGGGATGGTGGGATGCAGGGTGCGAGATGTGGGATGCAGGGTGCAGGATGTGAGATGCAGGGTGCGGGATGGTGGGATGCAGGATGTGAGATGCAGGGTGCAGGATGCGGGATGTGGGATGCAGGGTGCGAGATGTGGGATGCAGGGTGCAGGATGTGAGATGCAGGGTGCGGGATGTGGGATGCAGGGTGCGGGATGTGGGATGCAGGGTGCAGGATGTGGAATGTGGGATGCAGGGTGCGAGATGTGAGATGCAGGGTGCGGGATGTGGGATGCAGGGTGTGGGATGTGCGATGCAGGGTGCGGGATGTGGGATGCAGGGTGTGGGATGGTGGGATGCAGGGTGCGGGGTGTGGGATGCAGGGTGCGGGATGTGCAATGCAGGGTGCGGAATGTGAGATGCAGGGTGCAGGATGCGGGATGTGGGATGCAGGGTGCAGGATGCAGGGTGCGGGATGCAGGGTGCGGGATGTGGGTTGCAGGGTGCAGGATGTGGGATGTGAGATGCAGGGTGCAGGGTGCGGGATGTGGGATGCAGGGTGCGGGATGCAGGGTGCGGGATGCAGGGTGCAGGATGTGGGACGGTCTCTTAGCTACGGGCATCAATATTTTTTATTTTTAACAGACATTTGAAAACTCCTCCAGGATGCAGATTTATAAATACCTGCCCAATTATAATGTTAATTTTATTCCTCGCTTCCCCAAGCCCACCTACTATTCCCCTACTATCACAGCAGCCTGTAATTCTTTATTATTAGTTAGATACTCAACATCGGGCCCTGGTTTGATATATACGTCCACAGTCATATATCATCTCGCTCCCAGATAGCTCATTTCTTGTTCATATTGACGTCAATGGGAATTTTGCCATTGACTTAAATGGGAGCAGGATCAAGCCCGAAATGATTCAGTGACGGGATGACAAAACAGTGAGGTGTGGGGAAGGAGAGACCGTAAACACAGCCGTGCGATGACACGGTTACTTGGCAATGGCCCATGCGCAGCGCGCTTGAACTTTTTTAAAATTTATGATACCATTGTATAAAATAAATGACTCATCATATAAAAGAAAATAGTCTCGAGGGATTTGCTTCTTGTGGGCATCGCAGCAAAAGTAGGTTTTAAGAATAATGATGAATGAACGGGTTTTAGTCTTTAAAAAAAAAAGAAAAAAGAAAGGAAGGAACGTGCAACTGCACATTTTCGCCGGGCTGGAGATGGAAGCCCACCCCAGAAATGCCTCTCACTTCTGTTATTTATAATGTGACAGTTTTCCCAGTTAACAGTTTAAATGAAGGGGCCGTTTCTTAAATGCTTTATTCATATTATACAGCGATTACCAGCTATAGCCATATTCCTTAATAACCTGTTATAAAGCATGTTATAAAATCCATTAGTGATGATGCTAGGAAAAGCTGTTAGAAAGCATAATGCACGGTAATCAGGGCTGTGCAAAAGTGACAAAAATGTTTGTCGTTTCATGCCGGGGTTTATATAAGAGCTAAATAATTTATTTTGTGATCAAGGCATTTTGGGTTGATTTTTTTTGTTTCATGGAGTGTTTTCAAAATGTCCCTTTTTAACATGAAAAATAAACCCATTTCAGCTGCTTAAATATTCTGGGTTTGATTAAAATAAACACTTTTTTTCCCCTCTCTCTCACATACGATTGTGTGAGAATAAATACATAAATGAAAGGAACTTTTTTTCCACTTTAAAATTTTTGCATAAGGGAATTTTTGAGTAAGATCTTCCTGTGCAAAATTGAGTCGTTTGTCAGAGAGCTGCAACGTACCTGTGCTTCAGGTTCTCGGTGTGCTTGGAGGGGTTAGCGGTAGATGGATTTAAATGGTCTGCTTATATATTTAAAATGTGGCTTTGTGGCACGGACACCCCGTTTGCTTTTTCATTTCGGTGCCTCCATAACGCCTCCCCAGCAGCGTTTACTGGTTTATGGGGAATCGGTGGAGGTGACAGAACGAAGCAGCACCCGCTCCTCCGCGCTAACAAAATCCTCCTGCCCCGGCTTCGTTATTTGTTAGGTCTGAAGTGCTAAAAATGATGCCAGGAATCCACCTGGAGCCAGGGGACTGCGGGGGGCTGGACCCCCTTTCCTCGTCCCGGTGGGATGGAGGGGGGACCCCGCCGCGGCGAAAGGGGGGCGGCTCTGAGCCGCGGCTGTGAACGGGCTCGGGTTGGGGCTGGGGATGTTCGTGGGAATTCGAGAAAAGCCTAAATCCCCTGTTTGCAGGCTTTCTTTGTGGTGATGTGGGAGCTGCACCGTGCCAAAATAGGGCTGGGGAAATATTCTGAAATGAAGCAAATATTATGCGGGAGAGAGGATTAGCAATCTAGGGGCCGGGGTACCGAAAACACAGGAACAAGACACAGGATTAAAAATAGCACTGGCAGGAGAAGTCCATCTAAAGCAGCACACTTCAGGGTTGTTTTAAGATCCCTTCTCTTAGGTTTTCTTCTCTTCTGTTCAGCCTGATTGCTGCCGTCGAAGCAGCTCCTTCAGCCTGGTTTGGCCTCTGGTTTTCGGGATGCTTGTGGGAAGAAGGGGACGGGTATTATCTGTTGAAAACGGGGTCCAGATTTGCTCTCTGGAAAATGGTGCGCATCTGTACGGGGGATTGTATGAAGCGAACGCCCCAGCGTCCCCACACCATTTCACAGCCCGCAGATGCAGATTAGGTTTTATTGTGTGTGCAAATTTGAGGGTCACTCGGAAGCACCGTTTAAAATAATATCCATGGCAAATTAGTGTATTTGCAGGGTTCACGAAGGCAAGCCAGAGTTTGGAGGTAGGACCAGGGAGCGCAGGAGCTCCGGGCACGCCGTGTGTGTGTGTACGTGTGTGTGTTTACGTGCGTGTGTGCGTGTTTGCGTGTTTGCGTGTGTGCGTGTGTGTTTGCATGTGTCTTGTCACATGCTCCTCTCGCCTGTTTGTTTTTAAATCTCTTCTGCACAGTTTGGATCAGCTCTGCTGTTGCTGTTACACAAGTGTAAATCTGAAGCAACGCGGGTGAAGTAAATAGCGATAGTCTGGATCCGGTCCTGGTTTTAAATGAAAAAAAAAAAGGGACTTCAACCCTCTAAACACCAGTTTTAAAAATTTTAAAAATGTTTGGGTATTTGTATGGAATACTGACTGGAAGCAAACAGCCCCTCGGAAGGGGCCACGGTGCTGCACGGGAGGTACGGGAGCGTTAGGTACCAGGTACTCCGGGGCTAATGATGTGCTTAAGGTTGAGGGCAGCCGTAAGGTCCTTTTACATGAAAGCATAAAGGTGCTTTGCTGTACTTGGAAATCAAGTCCGGTATTTTAAGGAGCTTTTTGTGGAGATCTGAGCAGCTAAGCTAATTACTTTGAAGTAATGTCATGCAAAGAAAGGAGCAGTGGCTTTAATTTTCTTCCCCCCATCCCAACCAACCTAAATCCTGTGTAGTTCTTCCTCGTGTTATCAAATGCCTGAAATGGAAAGCTGTTCGGTCTTCCCTCGTCGCTCCCTTCAGTGAGGTATATAACATCCCGCGGTAAAATAAGCCCTGTCCTCCCCCCTGCGCTTTCGGGAGCGAAGGGGAGGGGAGTTTTGTGTTTTAACTTTTTGTCTTGCATATGGCGAGTGAGAACTTTGCTTCCTACAGCACCGAGAAACCCCAGTAAATGACTGCGAACTCCAGGGAGAGCACTCTCTTCTGGTGCCCAGCGTTACAGTAAAATGCTCTATCTTTTCCCGATGCAGCATATGGTCGGGGGGTGTTGGAAATTAAGCTGTGCATTCTGCTTCATTGGCTTACAGCTGTGGTTGGGCACGCCGCGTCTTCGGCATCAAAAGGACCCGCCGCAGAGGACCGCTCTGCTGGGCCATGGGAACAAGGGCAGGATTAAATCTCAGCCGAAATTTTTCCAAGTTGAGGTGGTGTTGCCTTGGGCGGGGGGGAGCGCTCCCCTCTGTTATCCCCCTCCCCTCCCAGCCCTTCTCCCACAGCTGCCGGGTCGCTCGTCCCCGCGCACCCGTCCCCGTCCCAGCGCGTCCTCCTCGCTTTGGGAGCGCTTGCGCATCCCGGAGACGTGGAAATGATCCCAGCGCCTCGGCTTGTCTGCTGCCGGAGAAACAAAGAAACTGCAGCTAGCACAGTTATTTAAAAGGAGCTGTAATATGTTACTGTTATGGGTCATTGCGGGGTTTTTTTATACTGATATTACCATTATTATCCTCTCCAGCCGTAAAAATTGATTGGTGAGATGAGCAGTCTGTGAGACTCTCTGATTCTGGCTGTGGGACTAAATCTCTCCGCTCAGGTGGAGCAGAGGAGGGATGGAGACAGCCCGGCCCTGCTCCCCGCCGGCCCTCCACGAGGATCCCCTCCACTCCTGTACGTGTTGTTCGCCTCCATGCGATACGTGGCGGCCGCCAGGTCGGCTGCCTCGTGCAGGACCTAACGCCGAGGTTTTGACGTGGGTGAAGCTCTTGCGAAGGGCACCGGGACCTTGATCTGGGTCCTGTGAAGATGCCATTTGGGAATTTGAGTCAGGAGTGGGTGCGTACCCCTGGTTTTGGTGGGTCAGGACAGTATGAACGTGTGTGCAAGAAACGGAGGCTGAAAGTGGATTTGGGGAGGTAAAAGGGAGGGTGCCCGTGAGCAGAACTGGCCACACGTCGATGTCTTAAAGTAAGGAATAAAGAGCGGTATGCAGCGATGCTCAGAGAGTTGTTTTTATTTTTAAGCGCACAATTCCAGCTGCCCTTTCAAGATGACAGTAGTGTTATTTTGTAAAAAAAAAGAGAGACTAAAGGTAAAGAGAAGCAAACTGAATTAAGCAAGCTCAAAAGACACACACGGAGCTGGCAAAAGAGTGCAGGCGTCCTGGCTCATAATCCGTTGGAGCAGAGCTGATCCCAAAGCGGTGATAAAACCCCGGACTCCTGCCTGCAGCCCTCGTGCGCTGCCTGCTCAACCCCAGTGGCATCGTACCATGTCTGGAAACGGTATTCTGGCCTGTTCTCCAATTACTTCGGTGGAGTTAAGCCAGTTTACGCCAGCTGATGAGCTGCCCTCCTGTGTGTATAATTATTCATAGAATGAGATCCAGGAAAGTTTAGATTAAGGCCATGGGTACATGAATGGGTCAACATGAGGCATTTCAGCCTGTCCTGCTTTTTAAAAGCTGTATCCACATAATGCAACCCCTTGAAAGCAATTTAACCCCAATAGTGACAAATTTAAACCCTTGAGGAATTAGGGCTAAATTTGTCACGTTTTTCCAGCGCTTGCTTTTCAATGCACAGCCTGCTCATTTCTCACGCCGCCGAGCGCTCAGCCTGCTGCCGGGCGCGCAGCTGCCACGCTGCGATTCTCCTCCAGGTTTATGCCTTGAGCTTCACGTGGCTGCAGCCGGAGTGAGAGGGACGATGGGCACGGGCCGGTCCTCGATTGCAGAGGAGAGACCTCGTAGCGAGTGATAGCACAGCCTGGATGTTCCCTTTTCTGGATGTTCCTTAGATGTGGAGGAGGAAAGCAGATCAGCTCTGCCGCCCTCCAGCCCCGGGGATGCTCGTGCCCAGACCTCCTCCCCTGGGGAGACCAAGCCGTGGTAGAGCAGCCCAGGGTCTTGTGCCACCAGAGCCCAGCGTAGACCCGGTTTACGTGAGCTCAACCTCGCCGGGCTTTTGTTTGCTTCTCTGCAAAATAAAGGAGAATAACACATTCCTCCTTCTGCTGTGTGCTTTAACCAACAGCTTGTTCCTGCGGCAGCCCTGGGCTGCAGGCGGGTCCCAGTTCAGCAAACGTACGCCGAAGCCTTCTTGACTTCAGTGTGCTGATGAACATGTGCTAAATTAAAGTCTCAGTTCCCGCCATGGTAGATTAAATCTGGGTTTTAGTGTTTCTGCAACTCAAGCGCTCTGCTGGTGTCTGGTCCCAGGGCTTGGCTGGTTTTAATCCCTGTTGGTGATGTTGATCCGTACAGATTTTTTTTCTGCATCTTTGCCATGCACGGTTTTTTTTTTCCCTTCTTAAGCTAATTTTTTGCAGTGCATATAACAGAGAGTGTCACCCATGCAAAAATCTTTCCTGATCTTCCTTGCGGCGACCAGAACTCAATATCAGGCTTAAAAATAAAAGGCAATTTTACCCATCCAAACCTGGGCTTGAATCTTACAATTTCAAATTCCACAGACATCTAAAGGTGTTGAGGGCAACAAATTAATTGTTTTCAGGATTGGGTTTTAATTTTTTTTAACCTGTCATATCAGTCAAAATGGTATCAGACTATATAGCCGTCACGCCTCAAGCAGGAGGCATGTGTCACGGTGAAACATGCAAAACCTGCTCATTATGTAATGAGGTTTGCATTGATTTGAAAAATATACCGTGCCGAAACCTTCACACGTTCCCCTGCTTTACAAAAATAAATAAAATAACCGGGGAAAACCTCAGGGAAAAATTTCTGACAGTCCCTGAGTGCTGCAGGGAGACGCCAGCTAGTTAGGAAATATTGCGGTGTCAGTCTGATTTCATTTATACAATTTATTTTATTGAGAAATATTGGCTAAAATAAATTTCCAAAACAAATGTTATGACTTTCCATCCTCGGCGAGCGAGGTGCCTGGATTTCTCATCAGCTGAGTGTGTAGATCCCGCCGAAAGTGCAATGCGTTTGCAGGCAGCGCGGCAGCCGTGCGGCTAACGGGGAGCAAGGAGAAGGGGATTTGAGAGCGTTAAAATAACATTGGGTCAGTCCTTTAAGGATCGCGTGGTGTCTGATCGTAGGATTATTATTAATATTACCACCAAGGGCCATAATGTCGAGTGCTGAGATGGAAAGTGCCGCCGCGCTGACACGGGGGGATGCTTGAGATAAATTTCTATTTAGAGGAATCGCTTTGTTTTTATGTAGTTCCCGCAGCCCAGGTCTGCGTGCGGGGCCAGCGCGGAGCACGGGCACGAGCGGCTGGTGCCAGCCCGGGACGAGGGGACACGGTGGCTCCTGCTGCCACTGGCTTCTGTCTTTCTCACCTTCCCCTGGGGTTTTGCAGGAGCCTTTGGGGCTTTCCAGGCTCCGGCACGGGGCAGCCAAGCCTTTTGGGCCG
Organism: Platalea leucorodia; assembly: GCF_965183815.1. Classification (NCBI taxonomy): domain Eukaryota; kingdom Metazoa; phylum Chordata; class Aves; order Pelecaniformes; family Threskiornithidae; genus Platalea; species Platalea leucorodia. The sequence continues at coordinate 4,940,706 of NC_138844.1, forward strand.
TATTCTGCTGAAAACTGCTCATCACCTGGCTTTGCTGGGTCTTTTCTAATCCTGGGAAGTGCTCAGCTCCTTCGGTAGTTGGGACCTTCAGAGGGTCCAGGAATGAAAGAGCTGAACATACGCTCTTTTTTTTAAAAAAAAAAAAAAGGACCCTTGCTTGTTCTGAATCCACAAAAAAAATCTGGTCTTGGAAACTGCTTGGGATACTTTATTATTTTTATTTTTTTTCCTGTCTTCCTAAAATTCTCTGTGCCTTTGCTTTGTTTTTCTTTGTTAGTTGCTGTATCGGGAATCAGGTTTACTTCAAATCAGAAACACAAAGAATTTTCATCCCCTTGTAGATGTCGGGGTCTTTGGGAGAAGGCAGTGGCCACATCCCCTCACAAACACCCGTGATCGGGAGCGGGGTAGGATAATCCCTATTAAGATTTGGCCTTTAAAGCTTGTTTCATATTTCAGCCTTAAAAAAACCCACAACATATCCCTATCACGGCATTCCTTTTTACAGGCAGAACCGTACGGGCTCTAAAGGAAATACTTAATTGCGTGCTTAACTCTGTGCATGAAATTAGATGGGAATTTGTCAGTACTTTAAATTTCTCGGTGCATCAGGGCTTAAAAGTAGGCGCAGGCGGTGCTGCCTCTTGTACAAAGTGTTGTTTTACTGCTCCGAACACCCCGAAACTGGTGGACGTCGGTGCGGTGGGGCAGTCCCCGGGGACAGCGGGTGCTCGGGATCAAGGGGTGCTGGGGTAGATCAGAAAATAGCCCAAATAATTCAGACCAGCGTTTGGGGCAGGTGTACGGGTGACGGTCTCGCGGGGGCTGAGCCACGGCGGTGAATTTACCCCGTGCAAAATGAGCGATGGCAGGATAAAACCCGTTCTTCCCCAGAGTAAATCATGGTGTGGTGGAGAACGGAGCCCCTGTTGCATAAGTCAAACCTAGAGAAATGTGAAGACATAAAATAATTAAAAAAAAAAGATTTAAAGTATGCAAACCATACTGAAAACTTGATTAATTAATTACAACCCGTGGACTAAATTCTGCTCTCAATTAACACGTGCAGCCCCATTGAAATTAATGGGGTTGCACATGTGCGCGGGCAGAAATTGGTGCGATAGGTTTATTACCAGTAAATGGCAATTAATAATGGTTCTCCTTTTATATTTTCTATTATAGCCTATTAATATTTCCAGTCCTTGGAATTGCACCACAACCACGACAGCAGTTATGAATTAGGAGCTGGGGGAACCCCCTTATTTTTTTTTTTTTCCCTGAAAGAAGTTTCTGTTACCAAAAGTTTGCCTAGTGTTATTTTTATAGCCGAGTGAGAGAGAATTTACAGGGAGCTGAAATCATTGAAGCTAATTAGCTGAATGGCCCTATTATTTATCCAGGGACACGTAGTACAATAATTGCTATTGCAGGTTTGAAGCATCTCAGGGATATTAATTCCAGAGCTTTCATGTCATCTCAGTACAGTAAAACTTCCTAATGGCACCCTGAAGGTGCATAATCTCATTTTAAAACTACTTTTTCTTCTTTTTTTCTGAGGGAACTGGCAGAATCTCCTTCCATAAAAGCTGAAAAAGGGGAAGAACTCATAATATTTTCCTCATAAGAAAGCAGTTATATTTTCTTATTATTTTTTCCACTCTCTGACCTTTCTTGCTTCCCGATGATGGGCCTGCCAGAGCACTTCATCAAAAGTTTCCCTGAACTTTGATCTTCTGCCGCTCGCGGCGGAGCGGTGACGGCCGTTTTGGCAGCACCCTGGGGACCGGGACGGTGGGGGGCTCGTGTCCCTCCTGGGGCTCCTTCAAAAAGCAGAGGAGGGATGAACAGAGGCCTGATGTCCTCATGGAAAGGACCTGCCAGGCTCCAGGTTAGTCCCGTGGTGTGGAAGATGTTGGGCTTTACCTTCTCCCGTGGGGCAGCCCAGGAGCTCCCGGGGGTCACCCAGCCCAAGGACGGTGCCAGGAGCTCGGGGCAGAGCCTCTGCCCCCTTCTCCTGTCCCTGCACCCCATGAAGAGCGGGTGTTCACTGACGATGCTGAAGGACAAAGTTTTTGGGAGCTGGGAGCAGGACGAGCTCTGCACCATTTTGTGTTTTGTGTGGTTGAAGGTGTTTTATGCCGCCCAAGGGAGCGTGGCTCACGGCGTGTCCCCTTTGCTGCAGGTCCTGCCCGGCTGCGTTAGCTGTGCTACAGCCAGCGCCTCAGTGCAGGCACCAAGTTCAAGGCAGCCCTGGCCCAGAAACGCTCCCAGTCTGGGCACGCAAGGCCAGTGCAGATGGGAGAGAGCAGTGAAGTCCCCGCAGTGTCACCATCACTTGTGTGACATGCACAAAGCCACGTCTCCCAAGCGCCTACCCCAACCTGGGGCCTCCCAGCTAAGCTCCATCCCACCTGAGTTTGCAGCATTGCATCTGGCAAGTGCTTTTCACCCAGTGGGACTAAATTAAAGCATCCACCAGAGAGGAAAGTCAAGATGAAGCCCAAGCTTCTCCATTCCCGTAGTTGATAGATGGCTCAGATTCATCCTCCTTCATTTTGGGCCGTCAGACAGGAGCCTGCGTGAAGACCCCGAGACCCTGGGGCAGAGCGAGGCGTCCCCAGGGAGAGGTTTGCATCTGGCAAGAGGAGGAGGCATTTTTGCTAACGGAGACATCTCACATGGGTATCAAAAGTTAAATGGGGTGAGACCAGGCTTTCAGCAGCACGGGGCTGGCCCTCCACAGCAGCTGCGTGATGAGCGGTGAGGACAGGTCCTGCCCCAAAATCCTTCCTGGAGCCCGGTCAGACTCTTCCAGAGATGCTTATCCGTGAAGACGATCAGTTGTGGTACCCGTTTTGGAGGGAGGTACCTTCGAGCATCTTCACAGCCCTTGCAAGGATGGGGTGCGGATGCCCGGGAGATGCTTGGGTCGCTGTGCCTACGGCTTGGGGCTGGACACCGGTGTGGAAATAAGTGTTTTGAACCAGTCAGGGTTTGCGACAGAAACGTTGATGGGCCTTTAATTAGAACCATGTGAATGGCGCTGCTTTCACTTTAATTTAGCTTGATTTAAATGACACTCGTGGGCCAGATGAACCAAAGTCACTGGAGCTACACCAATTTACACCAGCTGAGGATTTGGCAGTAAAAGGGGGGATGAAGGTGATTCCCTGTACTTTGTTTTAACCCAACAATCTTTACAGCCATCCATTAAGGCGCTCCACCAGGCATTTCTCCTTCTGCAGAAGAGGTTTCAGCGGAAGAAATAAAGCTGTGAAGATTCAGTTTTCACTTTGTTTCTCGTAAAGACAGTCAGACTCCAACATAAACAACAATTTACACCCAGCATTTATTCTGGAAATTACAGTATCGTGCAGCTAACGCACACAGATAAATAATGTTTTATGGGATTCTGTGGAGTCCTTTCAGGGTAGCGGATGTTTAGTAGAATTAGAAGACTTAGAAAACGGAGAGCTCCGGCTCTAGCTGTTAATCCTGGAAAACACAAACGCAGAGCAGGCTCCCACAATTAAAAAGATAAAAATAAATTCCTCTGTGTTTACACTCTTTTCTTTAAAAAACATCTTTATTAAACATTCAAAGGGACAAGCCCGCAAACCTTCCAAGGCGGAGAGCTTTGTCACGTTTCCAGCTTGTGGTGGGAAAGACTGGTCAGAGCTCCTTGGTCCTCTGAAAAAGGTATTTGTTTAATGATCCCCATCTTGTCTGAGCTGCCCTGGCACAGGCTGACCCGACACGCGATGGGTAACCTTTCCGGGCACCACTGCCGCAGAAGCGTACTCGGGCTTTATTGCCTTGTGTAAAATATCGGGAAAAAATGGCTGGATGTAAAAAATCTGTCATTTTTGCAGCGGACTTGATGCCAAAGGGAGTCGGTATGGGAAACTTCAGCATAAAACCCCTTGATGTGTCAGTGGGCCGAGGGAGAAGCGTGGGATCTCTGGGAAAGCTCCTGGAGCAGCTCCGGCAGCGCCCCGAGCCCAAGGGGAGCTGAGGCACATCTGACGCCAGGTATAAGGGGCCTTAAAATGCCGTATCCTCTGGTGAGATGCAGCCGGTCCTTCGGTCCTTAATACTCATTTTATCCTTGCAAAAGTGGCTGATGTGCCTGAGCAGGCAGCCCTGCTCTCGCCAGGGCTCGTAGAGGCTTGGCGTCCCCGTGGCCGTGCAGCCGCTCGGGCAGGAGCCAAGATGCAGGGCTGAGCTGGAGCATCCCGTGCCAGGGCTTCAGCGGAGGAGCGCTGTCAGCTCCTTTCCTCCTACAAAACTTTCACCCTTTTAGCCCGGATACCTCCAAAACACACTGTTCGTAAAATCAAAGGTCGGGTTCCAGTGTAATAAAACAATCCAGAGCATCCATTCCCTGGGCAGGATGAAGCAACATTTAGTAAACTGTTTGAACAAGAGTCCACTTGTCCTAATTAATGTCAGCCTGTCACTATTATTATTAGTTAGGGGGTTTTAACTGCTTCGTCCAGAATTTGTTCTTTGAAGCACGGTGTCTCCCATCCGATTGCAGCTTTGTTGTAGAGGATCGCCTCCATGCTACAAATATCGCCGGGGTCAAAAGCGCCGTCGTCTTGTCAGGCTTCTCCTGCTCGTGGGATGGTGGAGGCTGAACGTATCCGTATGCTGCTCCAGCTTCCTTTCCTGTTTAGGTTGTTGCTGGCTGCGGAAATGCGGTGTTTAGGGTGGGGGCTGCTGGCCCCCGGTCCCGGCTCAGCTGCGGTTTGATGTGTGACCCCGGACAAGTCTCTGCCTGCTCTGACCTGGTTACTCCATGAGTGCCTGGGGGGATGGCTGGATGGGTTTTTGGTTTTACGGCGTGCCTGTCATAAGAAGGTGGATATGGCAGCAAGCTAGGATGGAAAATTAATGCTTGGCATTTAAAAAGTAGGGAATTAGGCTGTGGAATTCAGACTCAAGGTTTTGTGGCCCAAACTCTTGGTAACAGTGGGAAAGCATCAGCCCCAGGAATGACTGCGTGCAGCCAAGGATGGGCGAGCTCCATGGGTTTCTGAATAAGCCGTTCCTCTTGCAGAAATGCTCATGTCCTTTCTGGTCCAGAGATGAACGTTGCGAGCCAGAAAGTACATGGTGTGATACGAGTTGCCTGCCCAAATCTTCAAACAAGTAGAAAAACTAGGTCAAAAAGGTGATAGTTTTCCCCATTCTGCTCAAGGGAACGTTAATTACAGAGCCTAAATGTGGCTTTTCCAATATAAAGCTGTGAAGTATCAGGTCGTCAAAACAGAGGCAGCTCTCTCTGTTTCTATGCCCAATAATACAGCAAACCCAGATCTTACGTGAGGTCCTTGCGTGCCATTGCGATATAAAACAAAGACCATGGAAATGTGGGATGCAATATAAAATGAAGGCCGTGGAAATGTGGGATACGCCAGCTCACATCGGACTCGTGGCCCACCTCGTCCAGTAGCCAATGCCTACAAGTGACCAGCACCAGCTGCTTTGGAGAGTCACAAGAAAACCCCGTAATGGACAGTGATGGAATAACTTGCCTATATTTAGAAATTCCCTTCTGACCCTTACTGCTTTACGACTTGAAGCATAAAGGTTTATAGTCCTTAACTTTTATCTTGCCTAATGAAGCTGCAGATGTTCCTGCTATTCGTGTAAATATCTAACCCGTATCGGTGCAGGTAAACAAGAGGGTACATTAATCCTTGCCACATCGCCTGTGATTTAGATACGGTAATGGGGGGGTGCCTGGATCTGTGGGTGGTTTTGATTTTGGCCCCATCAAAGCTGCTGGCGGGTCCTCCTGGTCCTGCTTCCACCCCCTGGACATCTCATGGGGGACTTCATAAACCCATGTATGAGACAGGCGTGGGTTTCTTTCCTTTTTGCTTGCAGATCCCATTTTCATTTCACCCTTACCCTCTCCTTTCCCCTCTGTTGTTGGCTAAAATGAACCTCCAGAGGAAGCAAACTGGCCTGGCGCGTCCCAGCTGCGCGAGACAGAGCGAGAGGCATTTACAACCCGACAGCAAGATAAAGATAAAGATGAATCTGAAGCCTCGGTGGCTGTTAGCGAGGGGAGGAGGAAACGTTTATGGCCCCATCTGCCGGCATTTCAATAGGATGGGACCGGCTTTATGGCAGGAGCCTCCAGTGCCACTTCCTTCCATTTGGGGACGAGGATCTGATTTCAAGCCGGTCCTGCTGTTTGCCCCACTGTTTGCCCTGGGGCCGGGGCAGGAAGGAAGGAAGGGAGGAGACGGCGATGCCGCGGGGACCTGGTGGGGTCCGTGGGCGCAGGTCGCACCCACGGCCTTGAATTCAGGATGCGCGGCGGTCGAGATGACGGAGCCAGCCTGGAAAAGTGGGCTCCGGGGGTAATCCGTGTGGGAGCCGGGGAGCAGCGCAGCCGCTTGCCCAGCGAGCCTCTCCACCGCTCTCTCTTTCCCAATCACCTGGTTTGATCAATGATCAATGATCCATCCCCTACGCAAACAGCACTGCACCTTGCACGGAGCTGCTGCTTTTTTAGACCTGGAGGAGTCAAAGCTGTTCCTGCTCCTGGGGCAGCTCGTGCAAGAGAGTCTAAATCAGGCTGGACGAGGATCAGCCCCATCTTAGCTTCTCTAATAATAGGGGAAAATTACAGTCATTTTCCTGTTAGGACAGAGTACCTTACATCGAAGATTAGCAAGTGCTTTACAGTAGAGGTTAACTGGTGTTATCCCTGTTTTGCAGCTGGAGAAAATTGATAGTTAGAGAGGTAAAATGGTGTTTTCAGGGTCAGTGGAGAGCCGGGAGCGGCGTCCGGGCAGGTTTGCTGCACTTCGCTGGGAGCCAGCACCAGGCGCCAAGCCCTCGTGCAGGGGCATTCACCACTGGGGTGCTGAATGGGGCCTGATTTTAAATGGCCCCCCAAATCTGTGGGGTTTGCCTGCATTTTCTGCAAAATCTCGCCGAGAAGAAGTCATATGAGTTTCCCCGAGCAGGTGGTCTCTCCCCTCTCCTCTGCGCTGGCTCCGTGCTCGGCTCCGGGACTCCACAACAGCTTCCACAAATATTTGCTCCATAATATGACAAGGTGCCAAAAGAGACCCAGAGCAGCAAGAAAATCTCCAGGAAAAACAATTATAACACACCTGCGATTTTTTTTTTCTCTCCAGTTACCATAGCAATAATCTTTTGGTATCTCGGGGTTACTAGGCGGCTTTCGAAAGCCTTGGCAATTGCAAACGGCCGAATCCTGCCAGGTGCTGAGCAGGTCTGGGGAAGGGAGGGTGGTTGAGCATCTTGCAGGAGCAGAGCCCTGAATGGTTTTAAACCACGTAACCTCCCACCTCGCGGCCTCGGCAAACTCTTTATGCGTGTGAGCGTGCGTGCGAGCGCAGCCCTCCCTTGAAGTGGTTAACTCAGCTGTGAAGCCTTCTATCAGCCGTAATAGCTTCAAGGTGGGGAATAAAAAATGGAGAGTGTTTAAATTGTTAATGGGTTTCATGTTCTTGTCACTGTTGAGGGTTTGTTCCCTTTTATAAACTCATAGTTTTTGGTTGACATTGCTTTTATGTGAGCCATCAGCCAGTTGGTGATGGTGTTCCTGTGTTAGACCATTACTGCTGGATTGTATTTGCAGTAAAGAAAGAGAATGGAGGCCGTAAATCTACAGCCAGAGATTTAGGGCTCTGTTTCTCTGCAGTTTAGGTCCATGTGCTCGGGAAGTCCATTCTCCTCCGGCAGAATTACACCCCTCCGAACGCTCCTGCTCCGGCGCTGATGGACGGCGCTCATTGCCTCGCTGCAGCCGATTCAGCTGAGCCTGGAGGGCGGCAGGCGATGGGGAAGGCGGACGCCGGGCAGGGGAGAGATTTTATTCTGCTCCGCCTCAGCCTCTAACTTCCATAAGAGATGGGGAAAGTGGAGAAGAGAATAGTTGCTCCAGGCAGGCCAGATCCTGCTCTGGCTTAGGATGGGATCTGGTGTGCATTAACCCCTTTGGCTCTGCGCGGAGGCTACGCAAGCGTTTTGGGCTCGTTGGCGCAATCAGCAAAGGGGCAGAGGCGTTCACCGCACGTAAGGATGGCCCAGGCACAAGGGCAGTCCCCTGGGATGTCCCTGCTCTGCCACGGAGGGTCACCGACAGCAGCGGGGCCGATGGACCTGCCACCGCAGTGAATCGCGTCCCCGTGGCCCTCGTGCCTTTTTTCTCACCGGGTCTCTGGAGATGGACATTTTGCATGAGGAATTGTCTTGATGGTAAATTGTGCCTTTGCTGAGACTTCCCAGAAAACCTGGAACAGGGACCCAAGCGCTTCCGAGTTCTGGTCTTGGCTTTGCCCACTGATTTATTGTAAACTGCGTAAAGTACGAAGCGAAGGTGATGAATAGGTGGTGGGTTGTTAGGAGAACTAATTGCCTGCGTGGGGCCAAATTCTCATGGCCGCTGGCACATTAGCCCCAGCAGAAACAAAATCTGAGCCAGCTGCGAGCTGGGCACTGCGTGCTTGCAGGCATGGAGGGGTGCAGGAGGCGATGGAGTGCGTGCGTGCGATGCCTTTGCCCCGTTTTCCTGCGGAGCAGAGCCGGTGGTTGGATGCAGAGTGGTCCCTAAAACCCCCTGCAGCACATCTGGGCTTGCCCCCCTTCCCCGTGTCAGCCGCAACACCAGCGTGCATGATTGAATTGCACACAGCCGCTGAACCCGTGTTCGTCCATTAAGGGCATCAGATGATCTCTTCATGAGCTGTCAGTCCAAATAGAGCCTAAAGTCTGGTGCTTAAAAGATCTAATTTTCATAATTACCCGGGACCACTCCTGCCTGCCTCCGTCCCTCTCCCCCTCTTGCCACCCATCCGCACGCGAAAGCCGCGCCGAAGGGCACGCTCCCGGGGGACTCATCGCTGCCTCTGCTCCGAGAGGCTGGGGGGTTCATCCCAGGGTCAGGCACGGATCCTGCGCAGGGCGCCTGGGGTGCTTTTCGGCCTCTCGGGCCGGTGCAGGTGTGTTTTGGGGGGGCTGGGGCCAGCAGCAGCGCTTGGCCCTCCTTTTGGAGAGGCGTAGGAATGCACAAATACAGCCTGGAAGGGGCTGGTCCTTCCCTGTGCTGGGAGCCTAACACAAAACTGTCAGCTCTAAGCATTGCAAAAGCCCAAGCCAGCCTTCCTCGCTCTTCCCCTTCCTCTTCCTCCTCCTCTTCCTCCCCAAAAATGAAAAATCATGACTTTTTGGCTTTCAGAGCACGTGCTGCCTGGGAGGTGGATTCAGGCAGATGGAGTCATGTGTGTGCCCTGATACTCCGCACCACTGCACCCCTCACTGCCCTCCAGGTCGAGATGGTGCTGCCCCTAATTCTGAAATGTCATAAATGTGGGGTCTGCCTTTGTTTTCTGTCTTTTGCCTTGTGTTTTAAAGCTTTTCTTTCCTCTACAAGGAAGATGAAGCTGTGTGTTGTGTATTCACGGGACTCCAGGAGCACAGGACTTTAAAGGAAACATTTGCAGTACTCGTGATGAAATCGCACAACTGGCAAGCGATCGTTCATGCAGCGGGGATCTCTGAACTCCCCCTCCAGCCCACTGCCTGCTGGTTGCTGCTAAGGCTGCTCAAAGCGGGAGCCTTCGGAGTCTGGCCCTTTCCCCAGGAGGGGATTTTACCCTCCGAGATCAGGGTCTGGGGGTGCTGCACCCCTCGCAGGTCCAGCGGGCTCGCATAGGCTGAAGCATTTGACTCCAGCGCAAATACTGACCATCTCCGTGGGTCCCCAAAGAGCCCCCAGATGCACGTTACACCCGCTTAGGGCTGCGCCACCCCTGGGACTGGTTCCTCCCTGCCCGAGTTACTGGTTTCAGTACCTCGGACCAGCCCAGGACAAGGTGTTTCTCCCTCCGGCTGCCAGTTGTTTTGCTCTCGATGGGCGCAGGCAGCGGGGGGTCCTGCAGGCAGAGCAGGGTGATAATTTCCTGCACTTGATTCCCTCTGCGTATATATATGTGTGTATGCGCATATATATACACATATGCATATATGCATATATAGATATTATCATAAGTGAAGGTTGAGCACATTACTCAAACCTCAGCTTTTCCCTGAAGTCCGTTGTTTACAGAGACAATGCCTGTCCCTAGGGCTCACTCCCATAAAACCTTATTATCATATATTCCAGGGCATAAACTTCAGACGTCAGCGCCAGCACGCTGCTCCTGAGTGAAGGCGGCCTTATTTTGTCTTCCATTTTCCTCTGGTTTTATTCTTGCTGCTCCAGTTTTTATTTTTGTTAGGATGTTTGGTCTGCCGGCTGATACACTTATTCTTCTAATAAGATGGGAAATCCTGGGAGATGGTTAATGGACCCTGAATACCTTTATCTGGAGCCCGTTAAAGGTTTTAATACCGCACAGGCACCACAATCACCAAACCTGCCTTCCCAATCCGTACGCTGCGCTCCTGGCTGTGCCAATGCGAATTGGGGACGGGGACGATGCTGGGCCCTCGGTGGAGCCGCGCCGGGTGCCGCCTGCCGTCAGGCCGGGCTTTGCTGCCGTATACCACCGCCGATTGCCAGACATCAGGAACGCTGCCCCATTCCCCAACCTCCACGTTCATGTTATTGATGTCGGTTATTTAGCGATGCCGTTTCCATCCTCCCGCTCGCATCCCTGTCCCCAGCGCGGGGCCGGCTCGCTGCTGCTTTCTTGGTGCCGATGACCAGGTTTCACCCGTGCCCCTGTGTTTTCTGAGGATTTTTTTTTTGCATTACTTGACTCTCTCTCCCTCTCTGTAGTGATACCTCAAGCCATGCAGAAATCTCTCTACGTGGTCTGCCAGCCTCTTCCCTTTCTCTAGAAGGCTAATTCAGCATTATAATATAGTAACAGCAAAAAGGCACCTCCTTTTACTCCCCCCACCCTGTTTCATTCTTTTTTTTCTCCTTTTTCTTTTCTTAATTCACTGTCTAGTGAGTTTCTGATTGACTCAAAGACCAATTAAAGTAAAATTTAATGGGAGAATAGATTAACTCCCTGAGGTTCCCCTGCCATCCATCACATTTTTATAGCAGGAGCTGTGAAGAAGCTCATAACTTCATGCTGTGAATGTGATAATAAAGAGGGCACGGAGAGGATTCCGATTTACTGCCGGGCTGATGTGCACCGGGATGGGATTTACTGCCCCAATCCCATCCTCCTTTTATTCGGAGGGAGGTCACCAGATCCGTAGCCAGCACCGGCTCACGATGGCTGGAAGATGGGATGGCAGGTTGGATCCTGCACCTCCACGGCTGAGGAACCGCCTCTGCCATTGCGTGCTCGGTCTCCATCCTGGTTGCTAATAATGACAGCGAGGTTGGAAACGAGGTGGGCTTCGGGGGGCATGGCAGCTCCCTGCCTGTACCGCTGCGCCGTGGGTACCGGGGAGCCCCGGGAGAGGCGTGCGCGAGGCTGTCCCTTGCCACCGAGCCAGGCATGAGCGGTGGCAGGGAGATGGTGGCAGGCAGAAGCGACATGCCCGAGGCCAGGCAGGACATCGGTAGCGCTGCCGACACGGGAACCTGGTGGGACTCTGCTCCCCGTCTGCGGCGTCGGGGCCTTGGGAGGGGACGTGTTTTTCTTAGCTGAGGGTCAGAAGAAACGTGAGGGTTACAAAGAAGTGTGTTTCCCCTGGGATGGATTATAAAGGGGTTGTGGGAGGAGAAGGAGGGGGAAGAGACAGGAAAAGATGCATCTCCCCTGGTGGGTTTCCGTGAAAAGGTTTGTGTGTGCAACAGCAATGAACTGAAGAAGAGAGAGAATTTATCTGGAAATAATAGAAACTATTTGTTGGATTTTCTAGGCTGAAGATCTGGAGTTAATCATTATTCCACGAAACCCTGAATGATGTTTCTTGCAGCTTTCCTACATAGATAGTGTTCCGGTGGGAGTGCTCCTAACGGTATTTTGTCAGGCACTATCAGCAGTATTGAGCCAACCTGAGCACCCGATTATTAATCCTTTTCTCCCAGTGACATGACGGCAATCGATGTCTGAACAAGCTATTGAAACTGCAGCAATCAACTGGACTCCAGTTAATCCAATGGGATCCCGACTCGGGGCCTGGCAGAAAGAGGGTATTTTAGGGAAGCCTGAGCTCGGTCTGAGCTGTGCCTGCTTGGCTGAGCCTTCCTATAGACGCTGATGTATATAGGAGCAGGAACCGCGCCCTACCTGGTGGCAGGAGGTTTTAAGGTGGTGTAGCACCGTGTATTTCACCTGCATTAATGTTATTAATTAATTACAGGCATTAGCACAACGTGTTGCCCCTGATGAGGAAAAAGAAGGGATTTTTGCATGATTTTTACCTGCAAAGGATCCCGCTACGTGCACACTCGTGAAAACACATGTGTGTGCGTGCACACGCCGGGGGCTGTGTCTGGTGCGAGATTTAGGCACGGGAAGGTGCTTTTCCCCCTCCCGCGAGCTGCGGGGCGGCGGGGACACGGGTGGCCGTGGGGGGGGCAGTGCCATCTGCTGGTAAATCCGCTGCCTTTTCACCCGGGGATTTTGCGACTCGGCGAGTGGAGCCGGTGTTTTTCCCGTGGGCCGGTGTGTGGCGTGGGGCTCTGCTCCCATCCCCAATGCATCCCGCAGCATCCTGGCCGGAGCCCCGAAGGGTTTGCTGACCCTGTGGGTAGCACTCGAGGAGCAGAAGCTCCTCAGAAAAACAGAAATAGAGGAAGAAATAAAGCAAAAGTTTTACCATCCCTGCCACTCTTGCTGGCTGCCAGGGAGGGGAGCGCGTCCCAGCTGGGCGATGCCCGTCGGTCCCTGGGGCTGTTGGGTCCCCACGTTCAGGTCACCTCCATGGCCCTGCTGAGAGCACGGCAGAGGATTTGTAGCAGGAATTTGGGGTCTTGAGCAGGTGAATGTCCGCCTCGAGTGGACCCACGGGAGGGCAGAGATTGGGGGAAACCAATCATTTCTTGAAACAGCGGCCGGGCTGTAGCTGTTGCCTCTCACCTATGGCATGAAAACATGAGCTGAGACACGTGAGCCCTGCTCAGGTCAACGATGTGGTGGAGTCAGAAGCAGGGAGGCAAAGGCAGAGGGAGAGCCCTTGGTTTCGGGATTGTCTGGGAGCCTCCGTACCAGCTCGGCCCTACAGAATCACCGTGATGTTAAAAACCGGCTCCCTGCGGGCCCATGCCCTGTCCTGCGATGTCAGGGTGGGAGAGCGGGGCTGGGCGAGCTGGGTCTTGCCCCGCGTTGCTGATAGATATTCCGTGTGCAGAGAGATGGGGGATGCCTCGGAGATCCAGGGCCCTTGCCTCCAGAGCTGCTGCAGCGCTGTTCTGCCACTGCTGACGGGGCTTTACGGATGCCCCCGAGGCTCTTGGCCACGCTGGAGCCAGCCCCGACGGTCGGCGAGCAGCCGCGGTTCCCCACCGGTGCCCACCCTCGCGCGGGGCTGAGCCCACCGAGCCTGGCCGGTGCGCGTCCCGTCCCCAGCATCCTCTCCTGCCAGGTGGGACAGCCCGTTTTGGGGAGGGCGAGGGCGGCTGCCGTGGGCTGTCAGCCCCAGCGAATGCTTACTAATAAGGTTGGCCATTAAGGTGGGTCAGTGATGGATGGGCTGTGTTCCCATGCCCCAGCCCGGCGTGTGCTGAGACACTCCCTGACCAGCAGCTGTTGTACTGGCTGCCTTGTTAAGGGTCTCTCTCGGTGACATCAGCTATACATCAACCTGGCTGATGCCTTTGATTATTTGGACAGCTCTTGGCATGATGAATCGTTGGGATTGATCTGTCTTTTCTTCACGTTCGCTCCTTGCCCTGTCTCTCCTAACTCTCTCTGCTCTTCAGCCACAAATCCTTTAAAGGTTAGCACCTTCCAGGGTGTCCCACTTAAACAACTCCGGCGTCTAAATCGTGGCACTGAGGAATCTATATGTCCTGATATAATTTCTCGAAGAGAGAGAGACTGAGGTGGGATGGCAGGGAAGGGCAGGTAGCTCTGAGCTGGTCCTGGGGAGAGGTGACAGCCGGGGGGACGGCTCCGTCACCGCATAGCCGCCCTGGTGAACCACATTGCATGGCTGCTTCAAAAGGGGGCGAGAAACAAGCGTGTCCCAACTAACCTGGTGCTTATTGCAGCCCAGGGAGGCTAACGCACAAAATGCTTTCTGGGAACCTTTCCCCTCCTCCCTGCTTAGCAGTAATTATCCCTTGCAGCTTTCGGTAATCGCTAGATGTCTGTTGATGGCTCGTCAGGAGGCTGCGATGGTGGGCCTGGGGACGGTGTGGTTACTGTCCCGCATCTCCCTGTGTCATCCTCTCACGGGTTGTGGTCTGGGTCCCGGTGAGGAGCTGTGCCGCCAGCATCCCCCAGCAGCATCCGAACCCTCCCTCCCAGGGACTCGCCAGGATTTGCCTCCCAATGCAGCTCGCCACGTTGTCACGAAGACACTACCCCTGTGACCCTGTCAGCAGTGTAAATAGAGCTGGGCAGAGTCTCTTAAATGTCCCTCTGATGGATGAGTCCCACAGCACGTTTGGGACCATCCTCTGAAAGAGGAACTGCCTTACCGGAGGAGTCGGAGATGCTGACGGGCGTTTTTGACTCCATTCTATGAGCTTTTGGCCTTGTTTTTTGTTGAACTCTGTTATATATCCATGGGATTTGTTCCAGCTATGTTCTCCAGGGCCATCCTGTAGCAGACAGCTTCCAATGCCTATTTTGCTTATTCACTGAGTTTTTCCCTGCTGCAAGTGCTCTGGCGAGCTCTCTTACCCTGCCCCAGTTGCTAAAGCCTGACCAAAACACTGCGGGTGGTGCCCGAATGCATCACGCGATCTCCAGCAACCAAGGCTGGAGGAATCTATGTCCCTGCATCATGGACCCCCAGCAGACAGCGTTGCTCCCAGGGTCACATCCCTGCCGTTCTGGCAGTCCTGTGGCCGACCTTGCATGTTTTATAAGCTGCAGTATCCCTTAGCTGGGAGCACCTTTGGCTGCAGGCTCTATCCGGGAGGTGCTGGGTGCCAGCATCCTCTGCAGGCTGCATGATGGGGCTTGGAGGGGTTGTGGAGCGGAGCCCGGGGGCCTCCTCGCTGGTGCATCTCCCCTGCCCACTGCTCCAGGGCTGCACTTTGCAGCACTGGAGCTGCACGGAGGATGGCTGTTTACCTGCTCTGCTTGCTCGGTGCTGGGAACCGGCTCCCCGGGTGCGCCGCGGCCTGAGCGGCAGCCAGCACGGGCTGTCTCTTTGCATCGCTTTGAACTCTTATCTGTGGCGTCTCCTGATTTTCGCTGGAGCAGACAGTTGAGCCCCATGCGGGTCCTGATAACCTTTCTCTTGTTCATTAAGGGCCCACTTAGTGCTCTGTGGGACTGAAGCGAGACAGTCTGGAAGAGAGAAGCGGCACAGGGCTTTTAGCCTGGGTAATGCAAGACTTCATCAATAATCTTCCAAACGCAAACCCAGAACTTAAATACAACCCTAGCGCTCCCCAAACTACCCCCAAAGAAAGAAAAACCTGCAAGGTTAAGACAGAGCGTCTCCTTGTGAGCTGTGAGGATGAGTGTGCCCGGCTGCGTCCTTAACAGCACTGTGTATGTATGGGCAGATTAACTCTTTGGGGCAAGGACCACGTGCTGGGGGTGATGGATGAGATGATCTTTCCTCGCTCCCGCCTGCTGCTGCTGTTTTTGGTGGGCTGGTGGCAAGGGCACGCTACCAAAAGGCAGCAGAGAGCCGCCTGGGATGGCAGCTGGGGCAGGCTGCAGGGCTCGCACGGCGGCGGTGGTGAAGCAAGTGCCGAGTTATTTGGTTCGGCATTTTCAGCAGTGGGACACAGATCTACCTCACCTGGCTTGAGCACGTGTGCTTGGCCACGGGCTCTCTCTGCCCTCTCTGGTGGTGGCTGAGATGGATGGGGCTCCCAGCATACCCACCCCCGGGCTGGGGGAGCCAGGACCTACCTATCCCCCTCTCGAGTGACTTGTTCTGATTTTCAGCCCAAAGGGAGTTGAGCCAGAGGCGGAGGGGAGGGAAACACCCCTTAAAAATTGTCGAGGTAATGGAAACAACCTTAAACTATCATATTTCAAGCATAACGCCATAATAAAAGTAACAGGATAATGATTTTTTTCAGTCCAGATATTAGAGGCCCAGATATTGATTGGTTGTTTCCCTTGTCGTTCTCGCCTCTGATGGAACTGCATTTTTTGACAGAGAGTGCAATAAAACGTACAGTTTCCAATTTGAGAGCCCTATAAATGTCATCTCTACATGCACGGTTACAAATTCGTCATGATGTTCCTCTCCCTCCCCTCAATGCCGAGAGGGTCCTCGGGGATGGAGGAACACACACCGTCTCCCTTCCTGGAGGAGAAAGTTTGCAGTGAACCCGTCCCACCTCCGTTATGTGCCGTAAAGATGAAAAGATGCTTCATTCCCATGGGAGAGCTCTCTTGGGGTTAAAAGGACCGAGGTTACAGAGTTAATATATCTTGTAGTTTTCAGATTTATAGATTCTGGGGCAAATTATCAAGCTTGCCGCAGCCCCTGGTTGTTCGGAGTTGAGCTGTCAGGAGCTTCCAGTTTGACTCTGCTGGGCAGAATTTTAGTTTTAATGTTTTTCCTACGAGGACTTGATGCCTTTTGGGCAAAGGTCTGAAGAAAAGCTGAAAATTTACAGGGATGTCAAGGGAGAAATGCAGGGTGGTGGCATATGAAGTTTCATGAATAACATGGTGGCATATGAAGTTATGTGAGCCCTTTTTGCTCCCTGCTCATATTTTTGGAGGTTCAATTTGTTTTAGTGCCTCCATCGTCTGCCCTGTCTGGGTTTCCTCCTCGGTTTAGAAAGCCGGGATTTTCAAAGGAGGCTGAAAAAGCGAGCGCTGACATGGTAAGAGATAAGGTGTCTCCTGGGGAGATAAGCCCTTTGCATCTTACCTCGGGTAGGTGTCAGGAGGGTACAGCCTAAGTCCTCTTGAATTTTCGGGTCAGCAGAAATGCCTGTGCTAAAGGCTCCGCGTGCCCAGGAGATGCAGGGAGTGGGGAGCGATGCTGCCCAGCCCGGTCGGGCAGGGTAAGGGGCGGCTGGAGGCAGGTCCTGGTGGGGAAGGACTGAGCAGCAGCTGCCTCCCCCCCGAAGGCCATTATTTGCCTTTTTTAATTTTATTTTTAAATCCCTGAACAAATTCCAGGCTGGAAAAGGGGGTCGGTTGCAGGTGCCTCAAGTGAAGTAACCGAAAGCAGGGGGAAGGCAGAGCGGCCTGATGAATGCGCTGTTCTTCCACTGCAAAAATAACAATAATCAGTTTTATATAAATCTCTTTTCCACAAAGAGACTCGAAACCACCAGCAGCATCCCCAAGGTGCAGGGGGGTACCCCGGTATGGGTAATGAGGGCAGTCACCTTCCATGAGATACGCTCGCGCTGTGACCTTCCGTTAGGTTTAATGCAACCTTTTTATTTATTTCCAATAACTCTCCAATCAGTCAGCACTCTGCCAGGTTTCCTCTAACCTCAGATCACAGTCTCATAACCGGTTTTGGGGCTTTTATTGGTCTCCGAGGTAGCCAGAGCCATTAAGCTCAGTGTTTTGATTTGATGAGAGACGTTTCAAGGGTCTCGGTGTCTCTCTCACCTTTGCCTAAACATTTCAGCCCTGTCTCTATGCCGGGAATTGGGATTGTGGAGCCCAGCCCTGCTGTTCCTCAGCTCCCCCTCTGCCAGGCGGGAATTTTAAGGCTTAGTATTAAAGGGGTACAGAACCGGCACTGAAATTTGCCTTTTTCTCCCCATTTTCATACAGCAGGTTACATGTGGTTAATGCCAAATCCCTAATGGGAGCCTTTACCCAGTGGGGTGCTGGAGGTTGGGTTAAGGTCCGAATGTCACCCCTGGGTCCTGAGTCCCCCAGCCAGCCTGGATTTGTAGCCAAGGACACATCTGATTAACCACATTTGGTGCTTTTTATAATAAACGCCTGATCTGTAGCGTCCTGGATTTATCACTTGGTGGGTATCTGAGATGTAATAAGAAGCAGCTTCTTTTTTGGACCTGGCATTCTTTATACAGCCCTGTCACTTTCTTATATTTCCAGAGGTGGGCTACAGCCAACACGATCAATACTTTATTTTATCTCCTTTTACCAATAATTTTTTTAATCATAGTGCGTTTCTCTCATCCCCCACCTTTGGATAAATAATTACAACGAAGCAGTGCCGCATTCAGCACTTTTTAGAAAAGTCTGCAGAGGAAAAGCGATGAAGTCAGGAGAGGGGAAGGGCAGGAGCGCGCTGGGCCTTGGCATCCCCACCGCGAGCAGAAAGGGGGGCACGCAGGTGCAGCTGCTCCGAAAGCTGCGGCGAAGCGCGCCGTTAGCGACCTGCCGGGGGCTATCGGAGCCCCCCGAGCCCCGGGGGGACGGGGACAGGCTGCCACCCCTGCCAGCGCCCCGCCAGCCGTCCCGCGTCCCCCAGGCTGGGCTGAGGGTGGGTTGAAGGGACGTGGGACCGGGGGAGGCTGGGAGAGGTCGGACTTGGCCAGTCTAACCAGTAGGACACCCGACTGGGAGCTGGGAGAGCCCAGTTTTGCCCCCCAGGTCTTGTTTTAGTACCTCTTTGCCTCTGCCCAAATATATTTCCTCACCAGCCGCCTCCTCTCTAGGCTTTTTAGGATAAAAAGCTCCAGGGTTGGGGCCAAGGTCTTTGAAAATTATTTTTCCGGGTGATACAACAGCCCCCCGTCTTCCAGCCCGCTCTGGGCTCCTGGGCATCGCCCGCAGCCGAGGGGGCACCCCCAGACTGGGGCTCCCCAGGGGCTGGGTGCTGGGGTGCCCGCTGGGGGGGGTCAGCCCAGCCCCTCTTTGGGGAGGGCAGACGGGGCGGGGGGGTCCCCCCTTGCTCCCCCGCGGGGCCCGGCCCCGCTGCTGTCCCCGGGCCGGGGCTGGACCACGATGCTCTCGGCTCCTGGCTTCAATCCTGGGCTTGTGCTGCTTCCTTGTGGCGAAGGCCCGGAACGACAGGGTTCTCCCCCGCCTCCCTCCGCCCCTCCATCCCCCAGCCCTGCCCGGCCCCGGCGGCCCCGGCCCCCGGGAGCCCCCCCAGCACCCCCGGGCGCCAGGGCCAGGGCGGGGGTGGGCTGGGCTCCCCCTGCCCCGCAGCCGCAGGAGAGAAGTACTTCACCCCTGGTCATCCCTGCACTGACCTTTGCCGGGTCCTTTATAAGTCAAAGCGGGATTTCTGCCTGGGAGCCCTTCCCGGGGACCGTAAATATGCCAGAGAAGCTGATGGAAGCACTTGATTTTAGTCGTATGTGTTTTTAAAGACCCAAAATGTAACCCTGATGTCAAGACGGGAATTCACAGGATATTTATGGTGTAAAGCTTTTTTTTCTCCCTTCCTTTTCTCTCTAATTTTAGTGCCATTGCTGCTCAGGATTACACTTGGGCTTCCCCCTCTGACGCCCGCGGTGATAACCCCCCTCTCCGCGCCCCAAACCCAGGGGCATTGCCCTGGCCTGCCCCGCACAGCAGCATTGCTCCTGCAGCACCCGGGGCCGGCATTTCCCTGCGGGGAGCCCGTTTCGGTGCCCAGCGGGGACAAGGAGAAAGGGTGGCCGGGCAGGAGGAGCCCCGCTGGGGCCCGGGGTCCGGGGTCCTGCCTGGAGCTGAGGGGAAGGGTTTCTTCACGTGTCTCAGCAATGCTAATCCTGTTTATACATCGCCGGGCGATGCTTCATCCCCCCGGTGTGACACCGTTGATTCATGTTTGGCTCGTGAACCACCCTAACCCTCAGATCCGTTCCTCCGCTCGTGTCTGGAGGGAGAAGAGGATGGGACCGGCGAGGGCTGCGGCCGGCCGGGTCTGCCAGTGGGGCTCAGCATCCCCGGGGCGATGGCCGTGCGGGGGAGAGCGGTGCTGGTGGCTCTGGGCCGGGTCTCCCAGGTGCCCCACGTCAGCGGTGGGCTTTTTTCCATGGGGAGATTAGGGAGCGCAGCGCAGCCGGCAGGGCTGGGGAGCGGGTGACCCCCCGCCGCCCTCCTCCGCTTGCTCGCTCCGGGGCTGCAGGGTGAAAGCTGAAAGTTGAAGAGTCCAAAACCATCAACCCTTGGCTCTCAGCTTGTGATGGGAAATGAAAATATTTGGATAAGCCCTGATACGGAGCTGCTGCTATTTACAAACCTTGATCCTGTGGCCTGCACATCAAAAGGCCTTCTTTTATAAAGCGCGCTCTGCTCTCCTGGCTCCGTTTTCAGGCTGTCAAGGGCATTATTTGATGTTCCTCTTTTGTTTGTTTACATTAATTAAGATGGGCAAATCCATCACTGTGACTTTCTCCCTCCGCGGCGGCGGGGCGAGAGCGGCCGGGGCACACGCCTGCTGCAGGTGTTCGGCGGGTTTTGTTGGGCGGGTGATAAAACACACATTTGTTCTCCAGGTCGTGTGGACAGACTGACACTTTCCCGATAAAAGCCCACCCGCCCCCCTGCCCCGACACCCACCCTGCCCCACGGTGACAAATGATTTTCTTATCTGGAACAAGGAAAAGCAGTGGCCAAGTTTCATCTCCGCTTCCCGCCCGGATGCTCGGGGCAGCGGGGTGATGCCACCGCGCTCGGCTCTGCCCGACGTGCCGGGATGGCTGGAGACTTAAGGAGAGCACGTAACCGGCTCGGCGCAGAGCCCTCGGTCTGTTCCCCGGCTCTGTGCGCCGTCACTGATGTAAAGTGCAAGAAACACTAAATTTCCTCCCTATTTTTGCCTCTTTGCGGAGAATTGCCCCCGATTTGTTGCCTCCAGCATCCCCATCGCCCGGCGGCATGGCCGGCAGCCCCGCTTTGCTGAGCAGGGCTTGCCACGTCCCTGCTGCGGGGTCATGCCTCGGGACTGCTTTGCAATTGCAAGTGGCCAAAATGGGAAAATAAGCGAAGCCCAAGGCCGGCCCCGGCTCCGGGTCTCGGCACAGTCTTACAAGGGGAAGGTGCTGCCGCCCCGGCGTTCCCGCTGCTCCCTGCGCGCTCCCAGCCCTCGTGGCTCTGCCTGGGTGCTGTTTTAGGGGGCTCCTCGCCTCCCCTGTGGGTCCCCCGGCTGTGCGGGGCCGGTGGGACCAGGGCTGTCCCCAGTGCGGGCGGGAGGGGAACAGGACTCGGTGGAGGGGGTGGAGGATGGAGCAGGGCTCACCGCGGCGGCGGAACGGCTTAACACCGTTGCTGAGCTGGACTGGTACGAGCAAAGTGGCCTATAAATTTCAGTCAAACTAGTTGACAGATGAGAGGCGGTGTGGTCTAATGAATTTTGCATGGGACAACTATCTCTTTCCAGTGATTTCCCTCGTGTCCTGCAGAAAGTTGTCTAAACTCGCGGGGTGGAGGCTGCGCGGGGCTCGGGCGATGCAGGCTGCTGCGGCCGCCGGCACAGCGATGCCCAGGTCCCGAGGCAGCAAACACCCCTGCCCTTCCCCTGCATTACCACTGCGATTCAGTGCTCCCTAAAAATTTGTCCCGCTGTTATCATTTCCCAGCTGTCTCCCTTTAATACACATCCTTAATTTTTTATTAAATATGTCTGTTTTCTACAAATGGGTTCGCAGGGTTGGACCACGCTGATACTTGAATTTTAGGCAGGGGACTCGGGAGCCCAGAGCCTTTCCGAGAGGAAGCAGCTTGCTCTTTTTTCCTGTTGTTTTTTTTTTTTTGAAGGAGGTAACTGGCACTTCATTTATCTGTGGGTTTGTTATGACTCTGGGCTAACAGATACCACACTTAGCAAACTCTCACTCTTCACTAATGGAAGATACTTTAATCTAATTACCCCGTATCACCCAACACCGGAGCCTCGAGCATCCTCCCACAGCACGGGCAGGGCGCTCGTCCTCCGCCGGCGCGAGCCGCGGCTTGCGGGGACGCTTCCCCATTTCCCAATTCCCGCATGGCTCCGTGCCCAGCCGAGCCGGGACCGCCGGAGGTGGGAGCCTGGGAGGACTCACAGACACCAGATTTACTCCTGTCAGCCTCGCCTCGGGGTGCCAGACCCCGGAAAGAGTTGGGGAGCGGGAAATGCAAAGGGGGGGTTAAAACAGAGCGGTCGGGAGGTGGAAGTTGCTGGAATAATGGTGCCGGCTTGGGAAAAATGAGGTGTGAAATCCCGGGTTACGCTGGCTGCAAGGAGCCCTGGCTCTTCGCTGGTCCGACGCTTGCGGCTCGGAGAGGGCGAGGGAGGGCGATGCTCCATCTTTGCACCCCGTCGTGGGGTTTGGGGGTCTCGGGCTCAGCCGGCGGCCGTGCCAGGGGCTGGATCCGGCGTGAGCGGTGCTGAGGGGCCCGGGCTGCGGGCTGCTCCCCCCGGGGAGCCAGCCCTGGGTGCTGAGCCACCCCGAGCCTCGCCGGGCGCTGCGGGGTTTGTCGCAAGGCCGTCGAGGAGTGAGTTGATGGGTGTATTTTAAAAACCCAAACATATTTTCTTTAAAAATGAAGCTTTAAAAGAATTGTTAAGACTCCAAAATAAAAAATACAAACCCCCAAAACTTGTTGCTTGCCAAAGTCTTAAGCAAGGCACTGGAGAGTCCCACTAGTCCCAGGATTTCTGAAAGGTCCTAAACCAGACTTAACAACACAGAGGCTCAGGGAGAGTATTTTCTTTAATTTGATATAGTGCAGCAGCTTAGTTCACATTGTGCAGAGCCAAAAACTAGAAAGCTGAGAAAGGCAACCTCTTCTTTTGTCCAAAATTTAGAAGAGGGAGACAAGGTTTGGGAGGATGAGATCTGCCAACTGGAAGGATGTGGTAACCAGGAACCTTAAACTCCGTCCCATCGCTACTGATAACACTTCTTTTGTTAAATAAATCAGCTTTAAATTTAATAGGATTTAAATTTTTTTCCCCTCATATATCCATCAAGTTAAAAGTAAATTTATTTTACCAATAAAATTCAAAACATTGCTTTCGTATGTTTTTATTTGAATTTCCGTCTCAGACCATATAGTGTTCAACATTAGCTGTGAATAAAAGTTAATAATCACTTCCTAAAAACTGCGTCTTTCACCATTTTGTAACATAATACAAAATTTAAGTACCCAAATAAATGTTTGTTAAGCTACATAACGACCGAAATATTTTTGCATAGAAATAGTGTGTTCTGCTGGTTAGCTAAGAGAAATGTTAAATTTACCATAAAAGCCAACTTTATCAACATGTTTTAATGGTTACCAGCTTTCCTTAAGAAAGTGAATAAAAAGTACAAATGCAAAACAATGTTCAAATGGATGATTTCAATCAAGATGTCTTGCTCGATGATTTAAATCATCATGAAAATTGACGATTTAAATCACTTTGAGTTAAATCAACCCACCCAGGGCTCCGGTTCCTGCATCTCTGCTGGGACCGCCGCCACCCAGAAAGCTTCTTTCATCACTTGGGCTCCTGCCTGCGGGAGCCCGAGGCTTTAAAAGGAAACATCTTTGTCCCAGACCAGCGCAGAGCAGGATCCTCTAATGAGCTCCAGACGCTCCCCGTGCCCTTGCTCCGTCTCCTCCCGGAGTTGCACTGGGAGCAATGAAGTTAAGTCTTGGGAATGGCAGGGGGAATTGGGGGCAGGAATAATTCCCATCACCTGCCTCCGGCTACGCACCCCAGGCGCTATTTGTACTCAATGGGGAGAAAGTGCCTCTTTCTCCCCCTGATTGCAGAAGAGAGCCGAGGGAATTAGCCAAGAGGTCTGCAGATGGATCCCAGGCTAACGTCGGTGGCTGGCTTAGGGGTGGGAATACCGCCCGGCTCCCAAAGCCCCGCTCTCTGGCAGAGACAAGGAGGCGCTCAGAAATTTCTCAAGCTCTTTCAATTTTGCAGAGTTTGCATCTTATAAAAAAAATCTCAGACAAAAAGCCAGAGCATCTGGTGAAAAGCTCTTTCTCAGGGAGGGGTTCCTCCATCCTGGCGGTCCCAGCCCCAGGTCCTGGGATGCTGCGGAGGGAACGTGGTCGCATCGGGCTCCCGCTCCACCTATGTTGTCCTGTGTCAGGTCTCTGTTCCTGGTCCCGCTCCTCATCTGCACATGTGTTTAATTGTGGCTGTGGGTGGACAAGATACTAAAAACCAGCGTAAGGCACTTAGGACCGAACAAAAGCGTGCGGTACAAAGCCTCTGTTGGTACAGATTGCCTTGGCGAGTCAAATTTGTGCAGAAATAATCCTGAGGTTAAGTATGGTCTGAAATTCATTTGGCAGCTCTGGAGATCCTCTCTCCTGTCTGGTGGTGGCTCCCGAAGGCGTCCCCGTCCCCATCTCCTCGCGGTTGCACTCCCGTCCTGCGAAGCACTCGGTGCCTCCTTGCAAGGGGGGTCCTGACCCGCTCAGGCTGGGGGGGACGCATCGGAGAAGGCAGCAGGTTTGGGGGAAAAAATACCCAAACCTGCTGCCTTCTGCAGATCCCCACCGGATCTGAATGGCAGGGAGCCGGAGCGGGACAGCACCGTGTCCCGAGGGACCGGGGAGACCCCAAGGTGTCGGGTCCTGGAGAAGGAGCCGTCAGTGCCGGCTTGCGTCTCAGTGAGGATTTGCCGGTGGTTTTGTTTTTTCTAAACAATATATCTGTATCCAGATTGGCAGCTGCTCTAGCACATTCATTTTGTAGAAAGGCATCCCTAAATGGGAAGAGAATAATTTATACTGACATAAAGCACCTTTATTTGGATATAACTATCTACATTAAGGAGGTTGGATTGCTCTCACCGTATCAGTATGGTGTAGTTGAAGCTCTATTACTCGTATATAAGCTATTCCTGGCTCTGCTCCTGATTTATTTGACTAGCAGAGCTAGGCTGGGTGTGTCTAGATTCATGTTGTGTTGATATCAGAAAATCAACGTTTCTTTCGTAATCCAAGGTATGTGATGTAAATCAAGAGGGCTCCAGGGAAGGCAGGGGCATTTTATCAGTGTAAAACGAGAGGAGAAGTGAGCCCAAGGGGAGGATTTACCAGAGAACGTGCTTTTATCATTTTACGACCTGTTGATTTTACTTTTCTAACAATTACTCAGAAGTAGGAAGCAAGGAAAAAATAGACCTGAGCCTAGATGAAAGGGAAGTGGGAGAGCCAGGCTACTCGTTTGAAACGTAAGGGTTTAATAAATACGGGAAGGGCGGCTTCCTCCCACTCACCGCCTCGAGCCCTGGCAAGGGCCTTCCTTATCATTGCCGGAGTGGCACAGATGAGACAGCGATTTCCAGCGTCAAACTTGGACCTTTAAACCATGCCAGGGAGCTCGGGAATTTGGTTTGCCTTTGGTTTAATTGGATGCGGTCCTAACCCACAGCCATCGCAGCCGTTAGCAAATGGTGTTTGCAGGGGGGTCTGTGCCTGCGGGGCCACCGCGGTGCTTCCCATCGCCGAGGGACGTCACCGGCACGGTCCGGCAGCGCGGCGGGGAGGTGCAAGGGCAACGGTGCCGGGGAGCCTTTGCCGAGGAACTGACTGCCGAGGTGCCTCCGCTCGCTTTTGAGATGAGACAAACCGGTGGCTAAATTGCAAATAGCAGTTAGGACTAATTACCTGCAAAATTTGTTTTTAAAGAGTGATGCTGGGTTTGAATGATGGAATAATGATCCCGCTTAGCGCTTCGGTGGGGTTTTAGGCTTGGGAAGGCTGTGCAAATAGCAGCTAATGATGCTCTCGGCATCAGCGGCCAGGTAAAGGTGGGCTGCCTGCTTTCTAGAGATACGCTGCCAAGAGCCTGGTTAAATATACTTAAAATAAGCTGATTTGATTCCCCAAGACTTCTTCTTAGCTTGCTGTGGCCATGAAAGCAAGACTAAAACCAGCCAAGGTGGCTCAGCTGACCAAGGTTGGTGCGGCTGGCTGCGCCCCAGCCCGTCCCAGCTGGGCAGGATCAGGCAGGAGCTCCCGCCACAGGCAGGCTCAGGACGGGGTTTAAGCTCTTCTGCTGCCGGGTCTGGGCGTGCAGACCCAAATCTGTTTTCCAGCATGGTGACTCAGAACTTGATCACCATCAGTCATCTGCTGGTCCCCGCCAGCTGCCGGCTCCTGCCTCCAGAGCCCGTTGTCTGCCCCGCTCTTGCCCCAGGTCTCTCTTAAAATCTCTCTCTGCCATGTCCAGTGCTTGGGACCGAGTATTTGGCTGCGGAAGGGGCTTCTTACAGGATACCAGACTGGCTAGTGCCTGGGAGAAATAAATCCATTTGTAATTAGGGAATAACTCCCACCAGTTTTCTTGGGATGACCACATCGGGCGCCGAATACTCTGAATTCAGGAGGAGGCAGCGGAATGGCTCTGCCTGACCTGGTATTCAGTGGCTCGGGAGGACGTGGCAGCATGTTAGAGTCAGGGTTAGAGAAACAGAAATGTACCCGTAGGGTCCAGGCTGAAGCAGCTCGCTCGCGCGCCCACCATGCCCACGCGTCGGCCGTGCTTCTCCGTGGTCTGCAGATGCGTCCCCAGCATCTGGGGTGGCTGCAGCTTCCAGTACCCTCTGTGAGGTCTGTGATCCCTCTTCATCCCGCGAGCCGGGCATCTTCCCGAGGTCCTAACGGGCTGAGGTACGCCAAGAACACTTGGCTGGTTTTATTCTTTCTCTGGGATTTGCTCACTCACCGTGTCCCCAGAGACGGGATGGCTTCTGTCTTTCTTACCCCTTACACGAGCAGCCTCGCTGACCTCTTCTTTATGTCTCTTTGCTGGACTTGCAGCGGTTTTGGCTTGCACAAGGCCAGGAAGGACGAGCACAGCAAGTTTGGGCTGCGGATTTCGTCGTGCCCCTCCTGCTCCCCTCCCAGGTGGATGCCGGCTGCCAGCATCCCTCTTCCCCACCCCCTCACAAATTTATACACAAATTGAGGTCTCAAGGGAAAGTTGTTCTTCATGTGAAACACAGCTCTACAGTTACAGGAGAGAAACCAAGTAACAATGAAAACCCTCAGGGAAATCATTTAATATTTCCAGCCTTCTCACATGGGTTCTTGACACTCGGGTCTGCGGAGGGGAAAAACTGATTTATGCCGTCAGTCGTTAGACAATGTGGAGGTGAGGTCAGGCGCGGGCATTCCTCATCTCTTCCCCGGCGCTCAGAGATCCCTTGGGCCAGGTGGAATCAAAGCATTTCAAATGGTAGAGGTCATGAGAGTGACACTGTAAGAGGTAAAAGAGCACAGCCTCCTGCCTCCTACAGAATGGCTGACACCTATATATCTTCATATTGCCATTGTTTCCGCTTGAAAAATTGCATGTCGTTTGTTTTACTTTTTCCTAACCCTCCTCTCTCCTTAAATCCTCTCAATTTTCCGCAGTGATCTATAGGAATCGTTTGCGTCAAGGCTGACGATTATGTGGTACAGAATTTTTATAGGAATAAAAGGCCTAAGCTGTAAGATGGGCTTTAGCCAACAGGTGTCTGGTCTTTTCGCAGCCTTGCCGAGACCCTGTAAATTAAAATCACGGCTGCCCTTTGGGAATTTTCCTGCGCTGATTTGTGGCTGCAGCGAGGGGCTCGGGTCAAGCAGCTCTGGGGCATGGTGTCATGATGGCAGCGCACGGAGGTACAGCGGGATGCCGAAAGATGATGCGGTTTGGCCCCTCAAAGCCAATATCCCCCTCGGAGCCCGAGCAGACGTCTCAGCGGCCTGAGATGCTGCTGCAGGCACCGAGAGTTTGCTTTTGCTGCTTGGGTCCCTTCTTCCTGGCGTTCCCGTCTCTGGCTGTTTCTCTGGTTCCCTTCATCCTCATCATTTGTTGCTGGCAGAAAAGTTCATGGATTAAATATGTGGAAAGACTCTGGTCTTGGAGGACACTGGAGGGCCCAGGCCTGCTGTACTTGGTGTCTTCTGGGGGTGCCACGACTTTGTGACACCTCTGCAGTGTGGCCCAGCCCTCCCAGGTGCCCATCTGGGGAGAAAGGCCAAGAGGGATTTCTGGGGTTGGACCCAAACCACCGTGCTCGCATCTGGACTGACGTCCTACCACAGTACAGGGTAGACGTGACGACGGTCCAAAACTCCGGAGAAAATTCAAAATGGCGAAATATTTCCGATGGGGAGCTCCTTGGTAGGAAATTCGCTTCTGTTGGGACTTAGGAGAAATGGATGTTGCGCATCCCTTGGATCTCTGGGTTCGGTCCTGTTAGCTCCACAAGTGAGTGTTTAATGAAGCTGGAGAACGGCTCAGCAACCTTCCTTCTGGCAGAAGGAGCAAACGTTGCTTAGCTGCGCCCTGCATCGATAACCACTGGTGCCTTCGCGAGGGGAGCAGCGGGGAGGAGAGGGGTTCCAGCTTGAGCACGCAGCGGCCGGGCTGCGTCTCCTGCCGGCTCCCAGGTCCGCAATGCCACGTCCCATCCCCGCTGTTCCACTGCTTTGCTTTTAGCTCACCCTGGAGGAGAGGAGAACCATCTCTAAAGCCCCCCTGAACGTGCAATGAGGGGACACGTGTGGCATCGGTCATCGTAGGGACCATCTCTTTGCTCGTACGGCTGCGGTGGAGTCCTGGCTCGAGGCTTGAGCTCCCGGGCGCTGTCCCACTGCTCGTACTGGGACACGGGGGAGCGGGTCTCATTTGTGCACTGTGGGAAAAGCGCGTTTTCATTCAAGTCCTCGTTGGCAGCCCTGCAATAACGAACCCACCAGCGCAGTTAATGGGTCAGATCCGCAGCTGCTGTTGAAACCAGTGGTATTTTTATGCAAAGACCTCAGGATTGAGGCAGTACTTAGTAACTGGGTGGTGGCGCCTGTAATTGCGTCCCCACGGCTCCCCATCCCCGAAACCCCCCAGGACCCCTCCTGAAACCCACTACAGGGCAAAGGGGGACGGGGAGAGACGGTCCCACACAGGGACCAGCCAGCCCCGCCGTGCTCCCCCACGCCGGGGGCGAATTTCGATAAGGCTTCAGATGTCAGGCTTAGGTTTCCAAGGTGGTGGTGCAACATCAGTGAGAAGCAAATATTTGGCCAAGTGCACCCTGAGGTAAGCCGGTGTCCGGTGTAACCGCACAGCGTGCCCATATGTTATTACTTATCCATCAGCCTCTTTGAGTAACGATGTACAGAGCCAGGGTGAGGGTTGGCTTTTGTCAAAGCATATATTTCAGCGGCGTTTAAATAAACTCATCGAGCTGCACGTCTCGTGAACTTTCCTATTCCATCTGTCTGCGCCGAGCCACCCGTGGAAGGAAATGGATGAGGCCTTCAAACCTTCGCCAGTCCCCGGAAAATGAGCCAGTCCAGTTAACAATAAATGGTGGCCGGTTGGAGCACACATGAGCGGTCTGGTGAAGAAGAAAAGAAAGTTGAGCTTAATGAAGTCCCCGCGCCTGTGTCCCTGCGCGTGGACAGGAAAGGACGGGTGGTTTATAACTGTTTATTGGAGTTAATGGTAATAAATTCCTCACTTGTGATGCATTAACTTTAATGTTTTCATTACGTGATGATTTAGGTTTTCCCTTTTCACGTTGTAAATCATGTTGTCCCGGTAGCGCAGCAGGTCGAATGTCTGACATAATGTTATGTTTGGGGGAGAGAAATAACAGGGGAATGAGTTACACAGATTATATATTTATATATTTCATACATTACGCTGTTTTTTCTTAGAGGACTTTAAAAAATTGCGTCCTCGGGAAGCCTGTGGACGGGTGGACGGACAGACCCATCTGAGCAGGGATTTGCGAGACGTGGCTGCGAAGGGCCGGTTTCCATAGCAACTCCCCAAATCCACTTGGTGCTGAAGGGGTTTTTTCCCCTCCCTCTTTGCTGAGTGTGAGCCCTTGGCTAATGAGCTGTGCAAATAGATATTGAGATTTAGTGGTTTTTATTTTGCAATTATAGACTTAGTGATTTGGAAGGAAACTTTTGGGCCAAAGGCTCTACCTCCTCTTTGAATTTTCTTTTCTTTTTTTTTTTTTCCTTTGGCAAAGTCAGTTTAACTTCAAACTTGCTGTTAAATTTTCCAGACAGAATAAAAAAAAACCACCAATAAAAGTTGGAGGCTTTTTTCCACCCTCTCGGGCTAAATCCCAGCCCAATCTACGGTCAACTGTTTGCCGTTGACTGTCTCTTCTCTTGTTTGCTTATCAATCATAAAAACCATGGTCACGGACTCCTCTGAAAAAACAACAATGAATCCAACACTAACTCGGCGTCGAACAAAGGTCCGTCTGTACGTCCCCGATTTGTTTGTGTTCGGTCATTAATTGCGGTCCAACGAGGACGTTGGGGGCAACACAGTTAATTAGGCACCGTTAATCCCAGGTGAGAACTGCGGTTTTCTTGAGTGACTTCCATGGATTTTGTGTTCGCTCCTGACTGTCAGCACTTGTCAAAAGCCTCCGCCGTTGCCTGGGACCAGTTAATCTTGGTTCCTGCCTTCAATACTGGTCTGTACTGACTGCTACAAGAGAGCATTTAGCAATTGCCCGCCTGTCCCCAAGGCTGCTCTGGGTTTAGCTGCAGGTTTTGGGTGGGCTCTTTGGGTTGGGATGCCTTGCAGCATCCGAGGGCTCCTGAGCCTAAGGACGACTGATCCCAAAGCTGAACAGAGGGATATTTCAGTTGATAATTTCCTCTCGATGATTTGTTGCCATTGATTTTTAACTGCCTCCTGCTTGCTGACTAGCTTTCAGTCTAGGTAGTTATCCTGGGGTGGATGCCTACACTCTGAATTTTGCTTACTAGCCTCTTCTGAAAAGTCAGGCTGAAGCCTGAATAAATCTTCTCTGCCGTGCCTTGCCTTTTCTTCATCTACTTTCTTATTTTCCTGCTCAAAAACATGCAATAAAATTAGTCTGGCACAAGATCTATTTCATGTGATCCATGTTGACAATTGTTTAGTTCCCCATTTTCTTTGAAATAGTTGCTCATTTCGTTCCCGTCGTTATAAATGATCCCCAGCCATTTCCAAAGCACTGAAAGTATCGGTGACGTTCCCGAGGCAGGGAGGGAAGCGTGTCCAAGGGGCACCGAGGGCCTGGGAGCCACCGAGGCGATGTGATGTGACCTGGAGCAGGGGGATGAGGAGGCAAAGACCAGGGGGACCACGCTGATGGATGGTGGCTCGCTTCCCACGATGGCCTTTCTCCTCCTGCTCCCTTTGGGCAGGACATCGGTCCGTGCCCGTTGCCGGCTGCTTCGCCAGGCTGCAGCATCTGCGTGGCACTGGGAAGGTCCTGCCCGGCTGTGCCCGATGGATCCAGCCTCCATCAGCCGGAGCCTGGAGCCACAGGGCCAAGCTCGCTCCCGTCCTCCCGCGGGGGACTGGACCGCGGGGTAGGTCTGGCTGGTAACTTTGATTCAGGGTACCCGGGAAGAGGGTTTGGGGGGGATCTGCCCCCGCATGGATCGTGATGTGAGAAAGCGGAGATGCTTTCAAGGTCCTCTCCATCTTGGAAAAAGGTAACGGTTTAAATACGGGAAGCGTTATTCTCCCATCAGAGACCGAAAGGAGCACGGCTCACAAACAGCTCCTTATTTTTACATGTATGAAACTTGCATTTGATTAAACCCACAAACGCTGCTTGGCAGCGGCCATCGGTGCCTTTAGCCCCAGCAGCCACATCCTGGACCCGTTTGCCGTGGCAAACCTTGGTGGTGGGTGAGATTTCTAAAAGCTTTCAGCATTTCCCGAGCCCGTCTCGCTTTGAAGCCGGTGGGAGGGGTTGTTTGTCTCTTTCTGATTGTTTTTTTTCTCATTAGCTTCAATGGAAAAAGAGCGCAGCCACCACAGAGGGCTTTGGGAAATCACAGCCGATTGTGCTCTGGTTTGAAATGTATTTGGGTGTTCCCTGCGAAGTCCCCGGGAGCAGAATCTGCTCTTGGCACATTTGAGCCTGGTGAATAAGCTGGAGGATGGGGAATTAGCTGTAACCGTCGTGCCTCCGCGCTCCATCCCTTTGAACAGTCGGTTGATGTGACAGCGTGGGCACCGACGCGGCCCCCGGGCATGTTTGGCTGCAGCTACTGTGACATTTTGTGCAGCTGGTGTGCATGACTCAGAGACCAAAGGGGCGAGAGCTGAGATCCAGAGGTCCTTGAGGACACGGTGAGGATGGGGTGGAACGGTCACGGCGCTCGGCAGCCAAACTCCTAGAAACTTTGCCCAAAAGATGCTGTTTGGTCAGCAAAGCCAGAGGCTCGGTGGGCGACCTGGGTCCGCCCCTGTGCCAGCCTGATGTAGGAGTGAAGGTTTTGAGGCTGAGAGCATCCTTCGGCAGCACCTGGGGGATGCAAATCACAGTAAAGGTTGAGGTGTAATAAAGAGGGGAAAGGAAAGAGCTGGTGTCTGCTCCTGCACCCGTGGGTGGGGGGCCCTGGCTCCAGATTTCTCCCACTCCTGAAGTGCTACAGCCTTGTATCCTCTGCAGAAAAGTGGTCTCCAGGATTATAGCACAGAGCTATTCCCGGTTCAGCCCTTCTGCGGTAGGCTGCAGATGGAGCAATGCGGATCGTGGACTGGGAAATTCATCTGCGGGAAGATCCTTAGGGAGTGAGCAGCTCCCTTGGGAGCCAGGCTTGGGAGGCTGCAGAGGATGGAGGAGAGGCCACGAAGGTTTTGAGGTGCTGGTGGCACTGGGAGGTGTCTGGGGAAGGTCGGGGCTCATCGGGCTCGGCCACGGAGCACGGCATGGGGCGGGGGGGCAGCGCTGCCGGTACCAGCCGTCTGCTGGGCAAAGGGTGGGCTGGGGGAGAGATGCCAGGGTGGAAGGGACCACTGAGACCATCCAAACACAGCCGCAGCCCTGCCGCGCCGTGCCGGCACAGATGTGTCTCTCTCGGATGAATTTAAGGCCTTTTCTTTCTCTGTTTTTATAAATGGTGAATGGCCATTAGTGGTTGGAACAGATGACCAGGCGATGGGCTGGCTTTTCCATCGCTTGGAGTCCTAGATGTGGTGAGCTGTGGTTTACCTGCCAGCTGTGTGGTCCTGGGGCAGAGGCATCTGGCAGAGGCTGCCTGGGCAAAAATCACTCTGCCCTTGGAGACCAGAGAGCTTCCTGGGGCTGGGCTCCCGCCTCGCCTCTCTGGATCTTCTGGGTGTCCATTAGGATGGTTTAAAGAAATAAAAAACCCCAGGGGCTGTCTTTGCAGGTTAATTTAGCTATTTTCTGCTAGCAAAAGCCATCTGGCTTGTTGTTAGGGGCAGGCTGGGGACATGGGGAGGGACGGGGGCACCCCGTGTAGCCCCAGCCCCGTCTGCAGCCAGGCAGAGCCCCGAGCACCGCGTCCCCCGCACTCACCCACCTCGCGCAGATTTAATCTTCCTGGCTCTGCGTTAGCAGGGCTGCATTAGAGAGGCTGCGTGCAACACAGAGGCTACAGCTGCCATCTTCGTGTCATATTCTGTAAAACTTAAAATTTCCAGAGCCCTGTGCAATCAAATCAGCCCTTGCAACCCCTCCTTAATTGTATTAGTTTGTCTGAGCAGCCACTGAGCATTTGAGAAGAAGGGAGTCTCCTTTCATTCTGATTTTCCTGCTGGGAAACTGAGGCATGGTGTCTCTTGCAGGGCGGGAGAGATTTGGACTCCTGATGGTGTTTCGGAGGCGATGCCGCAGAGGTGCCCCGGCCCCGGGGAGCTGCCAGCCTGGCAGATCCTGGCACCCAGGGCCACAAATAACCTGAAACATGGGATCTGCTTATGTGGAAAATTGATCTCAAATAGGGCAAAGCACAACTGAGAAGGCAGTAGCTACCCCAGGGGTCCCGCCTGCTTACAGGCAAGCACCAAGAAATGAAGGGCAAAGAGAGAAGATGCGGGGCTGGAAGAGCTGGTTGCTGGCTCCCATCGCATCCACGCTGCTTTCCCGCTTCGGTTGCTCTTTGTGGTGTTTGAAAGGTCCTTGCACTCCCCGAAATCTCTCTTGGCAACTGAGGAAAGAGCAGAAAGCGCATCCCAAAGAGGACCAGGATGGCCGGCCACGTCCCTGCCTTGGCTCAAGCGACAAGCAGCATCCTCCACGCCGGCGATTTCTGCAGCCGGTTTTCTTGGGGGAACGGGGGCAGAGGGAAGCCCCATGCTGATAATGTACTGAAAGTAAATGAAATTAAATAAGCGAAACAGCACTCGCAGCTCCTGCCTTCCCCCCTGGGTAATTCAATTCGAGCGCTCGCGCTGATGGGATCTCGCCGGGGCTGCCTCTGTCACCCCGCTGGGGCCTGGATTCTTAACGTCTAAATAAAAGTTTCACTCAAGCATTTTTTATGCTGCTGCCAGCGGGATCAGAGAGCTGGCATTGGGCACATTAATGTAATATTCATACTCGCAGGGTCTCCCTGTGCATCCGGCAGCACCGTCCCATTTTCATAATTATAAATGTCCCATAAAATGACATTTAGATTTGCATTAGCAAAAGGGGTCGGGGCTTGGATTTGAGAAGGCAATGTGCCTTTTTACAAGTCAGATGCTCGGCGTTGCTAGAGAAAAGCCTGAGCACGTTTGTGCCGGGCAGGTGTTGGAGAGAAAGGAGATTTCTCTGTGCAGGAAGGGGCTGTCCATGTCCTCCAGGCATTGCAGAGGGGCAATCCCACAGCATCCCGGGCTTCCCTGAATCTGAATCGCCCCAGACAACTTTGCACAAGCTGAGGATTTGGTCTTTGAAGGATCCGGTTTCCAGCCAACAGAGGAGACAGATGTAGGGGAGCCTTTCCACCAACCCAAACTTTGTGTGTCTTGCTATCTGCTGTTTGCCCCAAGACCCATTTGCGGAGAATTTATAGCGAGCCCAGAGTTTGCAAACTATAAAACACAAAAATGAAAATAGCCCGTGAGGGAGGGAGGTGACGGGGGGATGGACTGGGCCGAGTGCTGGGTGTTAGTGAGACACGCCAAGAAAACGAGAGAAGCTCTTGTGACCTGGGATTC
Source organism: Platalea leucorodia (assembly GCF_965183815.1). NCBI lineage: Eukaryota > Metazoa > Chordata > Aves > Pelecaniformes > Threskiornithidae > Platalea > Platalea leucorodia. Next base: position 4,975,539 of record NC_138844.1, read on the forward strand.
TGGGAAGTTATTCATACTGAAAAGGCTGCCGAGGCTGGGCACTGGGGAGGTGATTAGTGGCATTTAGTTGGCTTTTTTTTTATTGTGTTTTAGTACAAGTTATAATGGCAGGAGATGAGCAGGAAAGGAGGGCAAGACCTTCTCAGCAGCAAGCCATGGCCTGGGGACGTCCCGGCCCTGACAGTTTTGGGGATGAGATGTGGACATCGCCTTGTGCAGTGCCAGAGCCCCTCTGTGGCCACAGGGTCCGGCCACCGGCCCGGGGCGAGGTGCCGTGGTCTGGGTTAGACCAGACGTGGGACAAGGAGGTTGGGTTTTCCAAGTCGGTAAAGCTGATGGGATCCTGCCTGCTGCCAACGGCTCCCAGGGACCCAGAGAGCCTTGGCTGGGGGGTACAGGGCTGAGCATCAACCTCAGCCCGCTGAGGGCAGGTCTCTGTAGCCATGTGAATCCTGGTCCTGGTTCCCTGGAGGACTTCTTCTGGGAGCCTGCAACCAGGGTTGGGAATAGCTGGCGAGATCATGATAGACCGTGATTTTCACCTCCAGCCGCTGGTCTGCCTTCCCAAGCCTCTTCTGCAGAGAAGGGGGCTGAAAACGTTGTGCTGAGGGGTTGTGCGCATGGGAAATCCCAAAGCTTTGCTTTGCTCTCTGTAGGACTGGAAGAATTCACACCGAAGCCTATTCAAGACACAGGGAACATCTTGAAGCAAGGATATCTGGAGAAGAGGTCCCGAGGTAAGGCCTGACAAGGAGATCATAAGATAAGGTTTGGGGATGTCACCTCAGAATTACCAACAATGCAAGATTTCAGATGAAGAACAAACAGGAAAATACATCTTTTCTGCAGATTTATCTGTAGGCGCAGGCAGAATCTTTCAGGCTTTTCATAGGCATCATACACACAGGGAGGGCACAGCCTTTATTTATTCTCTTTTGCAGATCATCAAACTGCACAAAGATTAAAACCCAGAAATTGAATTAAGCAGCAGCCCAGTCCTCTAAGGCAAGATGTGCCCTTCTAACGAGCAATACCTAATGAGGATAAAATCCCGGTGAAGACAAGGTAGTTCGTAGCATCACACACATTAGCAAATTGAGATAAGGACTGTGAGTCAGCCTCAGGTTTATCTTGATTTTACTCACTCTTGTGAAAGCTACAAATTATTTCCTCATCACTCAGATTTTATCTTGATTTATTTACTGTATGACAGGTGGTATGAGGCAAGAACAGCCCGTTTTTCCTCATGGCCATCAGCTGAGCTGTGTAACTGGCCCTGTGCATGTTTTTGCTTGCTCCAATTACAGAGTAAAAGACATTTGCTTAAACCTCAGTTAGGGAGGTTTAACCCAAAGTTGTGTTCCCTCCTGGTTAGCAGGACTAAGGGTCACAGCAGCTCAGCTCAGCTCAGCTTGGAGAGCTGGGGCAGGCTTGCAGGGGCTCCAGCCTGGTAGGACAGGCTCGCTCTCCCTTACTTGGTTGAGGTTTTGCCAGAAATCTGCAGGATTTTGTTGGGAAAAAATTCTTTTTTCCCCTAAATATTCATCTGATGCATACAATGAAAGAACAGAAATGAATATTTTTTACTCTTTTGCCATCCTTTTCTTTCTAGAGCACAGCTTTTTTGGGTCAGAGTGGCAGAAGCGGTGGTGTGTCCTCAACAAAAGGACCTTTTACTACTACGCCAATGAGAAAAGTAAGTGGTGAGATATCTGCCTCCGGTCCCCAAACTGTGGGTGGTGGCTGAGGGCATGGGCAGGGCTGGAAAAGAGAACGGGAGAGCCCTCGCTGAAGGACGGGCTAATATCTGACAAGAGAAAAGCATGTACCTTGGGAGGGCTGTAATTCCCTATCAAGGCATAACACGCAGGTTCTCCTAGAAAGGTAGATCCCAGCTTGCTTTTGCTTTTTTTTCTTTCCCCCCCGACACCTTTATAGGCATGGAACAAGAGAAGAGAGACACAGGAACAGAGCTGTGTGTAAATAAAATGATGTACCAGGTTTTCCATTAGCCATCAGCTGGGCTCTAACCCCCTAAGTGACTGTATATAATCCATGTGTCAGCGTATATAAATATTTTGCAGTCATGCTCCATCAGGTACATATAAACAGACAGCTAATATCTCCAACAGAGTTTGGCACGATTAGATATATGGCCTTCCTCTGTTCCACCCATCCAGAAACACGGCATCAAAACGACTTACAAAATACACGCGTACATCTTTGGTTTAGGGTGACCACTCTGCAGCCAGGACAGGATTAAACCCCAGTGGGTCGTGGGGACGAAGCTGGGTCCTTGTCCTTCTTCCACATCCTTTGTCTGAGGGTCTCGAGCACTTTTTGTTTCCGCACAAGCTTCCCAACTCCTCTCACCCTGGCAGGGTATGTGCAGGGGTATGAGCTGCTCGGGCTTTCCCAGCGAGCTGCTAGCAGAGGTAGGTGTTGAAGCCAAGGGTTGATATTTGGTTGTTTCTGTGGGGGATGAGCAGTTGTCTTCTTCCAAACCGTCTCCAGAAGACAACAGAGTAAAGCAAACCTGTTATCGATGGGCTGAAATCCTTATATAGGGCTTGACCTCACCCCTGGAAGTTTTTCAAGGATCTGCAAATCAAAAAAAGGTTAAGAGCAACTGCCTGAATCATACTTCCATGCTTCCTCAAGAAGATTCATAAGGAAATAATGAGCTGGGGTAAATAAAGACGCCTCAGATGACTGCGGCGAAGTTCCCTCTCTCCACCCTGGCTGACACCGGCCGTGCGTGTGCATCGGCAAGATCTGTAGGCCAATTCTCAAAGGCCCCACTAAGTATTTCTTCCTGTACGCCAGCCCGTTAATGCCTTACCAGCAGAATAATCATTGGTATCATATTTCCCCAAGTACACAGTGGTCTCTGCTTCATTACAGCCAGCTCATCTCGTGCAGCCTCATGACCCTGGCAACCTTTCGCTGGCTGTTCACAATCTCTTGAGACGTAAAAGGGCATCCTCCTTACTGTGTCTTTATGAAGATTTTATAATATTCCCTTTGGATTTCCTGGGGGTGGACGTGCTTAGATTGAAGGTTTTTTTCTGGCCATTTCCCACTGACACGTGGCGTACCTCGGTTTCCCTATGTGGGCAAGAGACATCTGCACCCCGCAGCAGTACTGCGAACTTGATAAAAAGATGCAAACTCCAGATTTAGCATGTTTCTGTTCTTCCAGGCAAGCAACCTAAAGGCACCTTCCCCATTGAGCACTATAGTGCCCGGCTGGCTTTCCATCTCCGCAAAGATGCTCGAAAAAGATGCTGTTTCGAGTTAATCTGCCCTGGCAAACGCACCTACGAGGTAGGAACTGGGGGACAAAACAGACCTTCTGTGCTGGTCTGAGCCTAGGCACAGAGGCGCATGCTCCCAGGTCCGGGGTGCAGGCTGGACCTGCGGGGTCAGGGAGGCTGTGCATCTCCAAACCCCTGCTGAAACAAACCAAGCAGCACTGCAGAAGGTGCCGATGCTTCTCCTTCTTGGCGAGGCATCTCAACGTGGACCTTCCCTTGGCACGAGAGTGATCCTGGGCTCTCTTAGCACTTGGGGGACACAAGGATTAAGTGAGAACATGGGTTAGAAGCAGCAGAGGATTGGGTTTGCAAAGCCCATTTTTAAATAAGCAGTTCAGAGCCAGGTTAAATTTACACCTTCAATTTGTTGAGCACCCGGGGGGAGCCTAAAAACTGACGTAATGAAAAACCTGTCCCAGTCCACAAAGTGTGCGTGAGAGCCTACCTGAGCTTCAGGGAGATTTTGGATGTAGAGTCTTGGTTCAGAGTCAGTATAGTATATTCAGTGGGGATTGTGGTTTTCATCTGAATTATTTTAATGAATTAGGCTTGACAGCCTTCCTCTGGGATAGTCTAGCTTTGTTCCGCTTCTGTTTCCCTGTTTGGAATAGGGAGATAAAGAAGTGAAGTGGCTTTCCCAAAGTCACAGGGTAGAGAATGGCAGATCCAGGATCTCCATCCCCTATTCTAGCTGCAAATCTTTTTCCTCTTCCTACAAACAAGAACCAGCACGATAACAGGTGAACCTCTCTCCAGTTCACAGCCCCAAGCCCAGCAGAGGCTGAAGACTGGGTGGATCAGATCCAGTTCCTCCTGAAGGGTGAGTCTGGCAGCGTGGTCCAAGCCCTGTTTGTTTGGGCAGATCCTGGCAGCATCTTCCCACCCAGCTCGGGCGGCTCCCTCCCGCGATGGGTGGGCTTGTGCTCATTGCCAAGACCTTGCTGGGGTCCCAGCATCCCCTCTTAGCAAAAAGAGAGGTTCTGGGGCTTTGCTCTTTCGAGCAGGCGGTTAAAAAGAAGTGGTTGTTTGGAGCCCACACGCATTTGGTTTAAACTCAAGAGCATTTGGCTGCTTTTAGAGGATAGAGTTATGTGATCTCTCAAAGGCTGCAAGCGTCACCAAGTGGGACAAGCAAAGGGTGGGAATTGCTCCTCACTGCTGGGGTTGCAGATCTGCTGTTCTGTCCTTGGCTGATGAAGGATGGGGTTTGGCTCCACTGGAGTTGCTCCAATTTGAGACCAGCAATGCTGAGACAAGGCTCCAGCCCTGCGTATGGAAACCCTCTGGAAACCATAGGCAGCTTCCCAGGAATGGGATCAGACCCAGTTCCTTGAGGCACCTGTTGAATTTGGCTTTGTCGTCTGGCATTTGCCATCCTTCCTTGGGCTTTTCCTTTGTTTTAGCCTATTCTCAGCTTCCATCCCATTTTCTTTACACCAGGTGCTCCTGGGCCAAGCAAGGGGACGGTTCACTCCCTGCAAAGTCCATAGTGAGCACAAAGTACAGTGGCACAGGCTTTCTTACTTGATTTCAACTCACTGAAAGTACCAGCATCCAGCTGGTGCTTTGATTTGCTCTTTTTCACCGTGCTTTTGCTCTCTCCTGCCAGACCTGAGCTCCCTCACTATCCCATGTGATGAGGATGATGAGGATCCCTACAATGACGTGGACAGTTCTGACTCTGTGAACACAGCATCCCACAATACTACCCTGAATCAGGATGAGCCAAACATTGAGGTGGAAGAGGATGACATCTATGAGGTTTTGCCAGGTAAGCAACCAAATAAGCAGGTTAAAACCCAAGCCATCCCCTAGCCTTAGCCCTGTGAACATGGCAGGAGACCTCGGCCACATCACGCATTGATGGGAATGAACATCTGGGGCTCTGCTGAGTTTAACGGACCCATAACTCAAAGGTTTGAGCCCTTTTCTTTGTTCAGACTGGTTGAGGGGCCACAAGAACAAACCCTTTCTGTTCTGGTGAGGCGGAGGGTTTGTGAATTCAGGTGAAGCGGCTTTCAGAGGTTGTGCTCCGTTCAGCTCGAGTAATATTAAGTTTGGTGAGAGTGGAATCTCTGGGCTGTGTTACCTGGAAAATCAGACTTTAGATGATGAAAATGCTCCCTTCTGGGCATGCAGTCATGGCTGTAACACAATTACTGGCCTTCCAAGAGATGATAAAATAACTGCATTAAAGACTAGCGCTTGTTCACTAACAGTGCACGAGGTCTGGAGGTAGCAGGGCAGCGACTGCCAGTTAAAGGAGCCGGGAGCAATCTTCCTGGCACAGAACCAAACAGCCTGTAAGGGTGACACGGTCTGCAACATTTCTTACTGTTACAGCAGAAATCACGGTGTGACATGCCCCAGGGCTTGGTCAACAGGTCACCTGAGCCTTATTCAAACACGGGTGCTGTTCTGCCTCTGCGCTGAGGTTGGGATCACCCAGCTCTCTGCACCCCATCCCTGAGAGCAGGGTACCTTGGTGCCTGCGTTCAGAGATGCAAAATCTTGCCTCTTGTTCTTGTTTCTTCATATTTATTTCAGAACTTTATAGTTGTAGTGATTAAAAAAAATATATTAAATGCACCAGAAAGTTTTATGGTGCCCAAGATCTTTGTCTTCTAACAGCTGCCAAAGGAAATCTCTGCTCAGCGATCTGCAAGTGGCATCCAGGCAGCTGCTGGGAGCGGAGCGGGGGCTCTGGGGCTGCCTGAGCGAAGCCTCAGCCTCTGTCCATCTCTCGTCTTTCCTTCCTGACCTTCCCTTCTTCTGTTTACATCCTCAGCTCTTTGGGCAGAGCTTTCTCTTCCTCCGGGCATACCTCCAGTGGTCCCTGAGCTCAGCAGGAGCCTCCGCGCTGGGGTCCCCAGGCTGGAGTGTGTGAAGTGCTGACGGTCCGTCAGGCCCAGGGCTTTCAGCATCCCTGGCTGCTTTGGCAGCTGTGCCCGACTCCTCGCTGCCTTGCGACTACAGAGCAGATATTAGATGTGAGGTTTGTTCCACGTGTGGCAAATGGTGATCCTGCTAGGAGCTTGCGCAGGGTTGATTTAGGGACAGACCCCTCCGTTGCACCGCTCTGGGATGCAGTGTCTCGAAAGCGCTGGAGCAGACCCTGCCAGCCGGGTTCACCCTCGGTTCCCACGGATGCTGCTCTCCTGCTCCCACGCACGGATCGATGCCCTGATGCTGGGGCTGCAGAGCATCGTGGTGGAGGAGGGAACATCCCAGCCAAACCCTTCCTTTAATTATGGGCTTTTACTGTGCCCCCTGTCCTGCCCATCCCAGCTTCTTAAAAGCTTGCTAAGAGGTTCTGAAGGCAGCCCAAAGGGCTGTGTCTTGGGCTGCTCACCAGCCCGAGCCCTGCACGCAGCAGGCTTGAAGCCCCTTGCTTTAGCAGGACTTTTGCAGTACCCTTCGGCCCCGGTGCGTGGGCATCCCGGGGGCTTTGCTGCCGTGCAGGGGCTCCAGTCCCTGGGGTTCGGCCAAAGCCTCCTGCACCCAGCATCAGGGCTGCACTGAGCCGAGGCGCAGGCAGGGGCTGTGGGACAGCTGCCTCTGCCCGCATCGCCTCTGCCCGCATCGCCTCTGCCCGCATCGCCTCTGCCCTCGAGCATCCTGCCTGCAGCCCGCGGCTGGAGTCGCACCGACGCGCGGGGCCGCAGCTGGGACACCCTGCAGGACGCTGCCAGCGGGCAGCAAAGCCACAGCTCTCCCATCTGGGCAAGTCTCTCACCCCCCGCACACCCCAGTTCCCTGCCTGCTTGAAGGGAGGTGGTGGGGGCAGGTTGCTGTAGAGGCAGATGCCCAGTGGTGAGAAACCAGTTGCAGGGCTCAGGGGCAGGTAGGAGAGGTCTGGTCTGCCCCGAGCTCGTCCCCCCTGGCCCTCCGCACCCCTGGGACCCCCCAGCAAGCGCAGGGAAAGTCCCCGTCCAAGCTGGGGTCTCCTCTGGGCCCGGCTGCCTCCCTCATGTCTCAAGTGAAAATCGAGAGAGAAAGAAGGAGAGGAAAAAAAAGAAAGGGGGGGAGATGAAGAGATAATTTCCTCAGCAAGTCATCGTTGTTAATGAAGTTTTACAAAAACAGATACAACCAAGGAAAAATAAAATTTCACAGGTGATAAATTTTTCCAATTTCCCTGGCAGAATTCGATAGGATTGTTAAATTAAGAGTGAAGGTGTCTGTTAGGAAGCAACGAGCAGTGATGGGTAATTTTATAGAGTGGAAAATTGAATCAAATTGCTACATTAAAACACAGCTCCTCTGAGAATCTGCCCAACGCCCAGGCTGCTCCGGTGCAGCGGTGGGGTGCGCGGCTCCCCGGCCGTGCCGGGGGCCGGGGGCTGCTGTGGGGCTCTGGACCCCGGGTGTGGGCGCTTGGGGCTGCCCACGGGGATGTAAAGGCGTTTTCCCAGGAGTGGTGTGGCCGAGGCTGTGATGCTCCGCACAGGGAGGCAGCATAGGGGGAAGAAGCACAGCCCCTGGGAGATGCATTTTTCAGCATTTCCCTCTGATTCATCACTATAAAATCCAGATGTTGGCCGAGATCAAACACCCAGGCCCTGGGAAGGCAGAGCATCGCTTCCAGACTTGACTCGGAAAAGCACCTGGCTGCAACAGGCCGCAGGGCTGCGGTGCGGAGGGGAGCTTGTCGCGTCCCCGCGGGCCCGTTCCTGAGTTGCACAGCTCAAAATCTGCAAGGACCGCGCCTGGGGCCAGCGTGCCGCGGCGCGAGCCATGGTGCAGGCAGGGCTCAGCAGCACCCCAGGATTAGTGCCTTCACCACGGCCGTCCCAGGGCGTCTGCACCCACGCTGCGGGCAGGGCGAGGCTGCGGCTGGCCCCGCTGCAGCGCTGCGGGAGAAGATGGGGTGCAGGAGGGCAAGCAGAGCTGGCTGCTGTCAGCCGAGGGGAAGCCACGCCAGCCAGCTGCCTCCCCACCACGTTTTCCTGAGAAAAATCCCATGAGAGTTTCCTCCCTTCCTTCCACAAAGGCTCCGTCCATCACAGCCCATCAGCCTCCAAGAGCTCGCGGCGGGGCGGCCAGCCCTGAGCACGCCGGGCAGAGCAGGGACCGGGCATCGCCGGGGGGCTTCCTCCAAGCACCTTGTGCAAAAGGTACAGAGTGAGTGGTCAGCAGGGCAGGGGCTTTCTAAAGAAAGGGAAACTGAGGCACAGAGGACTGAGACACAGGAGAGCACCTTGTCCAAGCCGTGGAGCAGTCGGCTGCCTGTCTGGTGTCTCAGAAGGGCAATGCAAACAGGGAGAGGGTCCTTGGCTTTGATTTCTGGTTCGAACATGCCCTGTTCCATCAAATATGGACTAAAATGGCCCAAGGTGGGACAAGGAGAGGGAGCTGCTCTGGAAGGCCTCCCCAGCCCCTGCCTGGCAGCCTCACCTGGCTCCCGGAGAGCGAGGATGAGGGGGAGCAGCAGCTCTCTATGGACCCACAGAGCTGCCTGGGCTTCTTAGGGGCTGTAAATGTGACTCCGCATTAGCTGTGCCAGCAAGGGGAACCAGCTCTGCAATCTGGGGAGTGGGAGCCAGGAAAATGAGGAGGAAGCAGGACAAATACGTCTTCCCAGGATCATTGGGGCACCCACAGCTGCCCAGCACCACGTCCAGGCAAGGAGCGGGGCAGGGAGCCAGCAGTGCCAGCCCCCGCCGTGTGCGGGATTCATGCAGCTTTGCTCATCTTGGAAACCCAGCGGCAGCATTTCCTCCATGGCACGTATGTTCCTGCGCCAGCGCCGGCTGACGCTTCCCAAGGAGCATGTGTGCGTGCTGGGAGGTGCGAGAAGGGCTCTGGGAAGAGGTTTCCTGAGGACAGGCTGGCTCCGGGATGGAAGCAGTGCCTGCAGGATGCAGGCACGGATGCGAGCCGGAGGGGTGTGCGCAGCACGGACAGGAGGTGCGGGTGGCCGTGGGGAGCCCCTGGGTGCAGGTGTCACCCACGGCGGTGGGGAATCGATGCTGCCCCGCTTTGGAGGATGACTCTGGGGTTTTCATGGCGCACAGGCACGGGAGATGGTTTGATCGCCCTCCACCTCATGCCAAGATGGGATTAGGGGATTTAGTGCCATTGGTTAAAGTATAAAGGAATCCAGATGCGAGGGTTTGGGGTGTGTGCGTGGGAATCATGGGGGAGAGTGCTGTTACAGATACATTTATGTTCTCTTTTACAAATGCAAAGAGCAGGCAAAAGCCACTTTCAATAATTTATTTTAAAATCAATGTTAATGAGGTTCTGTCTCGTCAGTGGCCAAGTTTTACAATAAAGTCTGATTTATTTAGAAAAGATCTTTGGTGCTGCTTCCCGTCTAATGGGGGAGCAGTTGCAGTGACCCTCCAACTTAGGATGCAATTTGTAATTGGCAGCGGAGGTCTGACCTGGTTTGCATTGATTAGCGCCGAGCGGCAGAGACGGCTGGGGCCGCGTCCTCGGAAAGAGCCGAGCAGCAGCAGCACTCCGCTGCCTTGCCATCGGGTGCCGTGGGATCAGCAGAAGACCCAGGCTTGGTTTCTGTTGGCTCTGCCTAAAGGTGACGGCAAAGCCGTGTCCCCTGAGATGCAACAGGGACACCTCTTCTGCAGCGGGCCCAGCCGCGCCAGGGCTGCCCCGCGCTCCCCAGCAGCCCTTTGCCAGCGGCAGCGGAAGAGGTGCAGATGAGCAATTTGCCTGAGCATTGGCTTTCTGAAACGTTTCAGAATCAAGTTTTATTTATATTATTTTATTAGGTCGCTTCTAGTCTTTATGGTTGCAGAAGGAAGCCTGGGCTGTGACAGCAGCTAATGGGGGTGCTGTGCACCCGACTCACCCCAGCACCCAGAGCAGCTCAGGCTGGATGGGTGGTACCTGGCTCGGTGTTAAATAATCGTATTTAAACTTATTTGTGTATAGATCCTTGCTTCTGTCAGTCACTAGCCATTTTCACAGGGCTTCCCTGGGACTTCCAGCCCCTCTGTCCTTAACCTTTTCCACGGTATCATTTCTTATTATTGTCTTGCGTCCTCTTTCCCCACCCTCCGTAGCCGTGCCGGCCTGCCTGCCCTCCGCTGCCTGGGGTCTTCTTTCTCCTCCTGAATTTCTGCTTCTGTCCCCCATCCTTCCTCACATTTCTGTCCCGGCATTTCTCCTCGACGTCTCATTTTCTCTGGGCTGCGAGTCCTGCACAGGAAGCATCTCTTCCTATAGGGCACTCAGCAAAGTGCTGCCTAAATTTATGAGCCTATAATAAGTGATTTGTTTTTACCGGTGTTAACAACAATTCATATTTTTATGCAACACGTTTTAAAATATTATCTGTGACTTCCTCCCTCCCACTCTTCACAATTAAGCTGGGAATTTATTATTCTGACAGTCGGATGCTCTCGCAGCCCTCTGCCTGCCTGGGGGTTTGGTGCAGCAGCGACGCTCACAGCCCTTCCCCTGACTTCTCTGCTCTGTTTCCCCCCCAGATGAGGAGCTGGACCCCCCCTTCCCAGAGGACAGCGAGGATGCTGTGAGCAGACAGAGAAGCGGTAAGAGCCCACCCTACTTTGGGCAACGCAAAGGGCCTCCAGGTCATGGCTGGGGGGTCTGAGTCCGGCTGCCTTTGAGCGTCAAGTGGTGATGGAGGGGTGTGTGGAGGATGGGAGGGTCCCCGGGACCAGACTGATGGGTGACAGCGGAGACTCTGCAACTGGTGAAGTTCAGACAACTCAAGCTTGGGGAGCTCTCCCCATCTTCTCCATGCTACGGGCATGGGGGATGCCTCTCCTTTTTGGACGGGCACCCCATGGAGGGTGGCCTTAGCGAGCTCCCCATGGAGGAGCCCCAACATCCATCCCCTCTCCTGCTTGATGAGATCTATGTGCTGATGGATCTCCCATGGAGGCACACCCATCCCTGTCCTTCATCCCATCCTGGACCCCGGAGAGGGAGCCAGCCCTCCTGGCGCATCCCGAGGGGCTGGGGAGAGGAGCTGGGGCAGAAACAGCCTGGAGAGAGGGCAGGAAGCAAGTCCTGGCCCAGAGGAAGCCACCGCAGGGAGGGATCTCGGCGCGGGAAGCCGGAAGGACGCGCACCACCACCCCAGGATCCAGCGCCGCCCGCCCAGAACCGGCAGCCCGAGAGCCTGCCATGGTCGCCAGGGCCCCCACCCCTGCTTTTTCCTTAAGGACCTGCACCGTGGGACGGGAGCGGAAGATCTGTTTCCTCCCCGATCCCACCTGCTTTGCTTTCCATCGCCGCTTCCGCCCCGGTGCAGGAAAGCAGCGCTTGTGCCTGAGCAGCCGGGGCTGGACTGGCCGGGGGCTTCCTGCCGCCCCGCTCGCTCCTCGCCGCATGGGAAAACACGTCCTCCTGGCAAAGCCTGGCTTGGGAGAGCTTCCCAGAGCTTGGAGGGGACGGTCTCGCCCCAGCGATGCCCGACTCGCAGGGTGCCTCCCCGGCTGAGGACCCACAGCCAGCATTCCGCTTGTTGGGTGATGGAGACCGGAGGGGTTCGGTGTTGGATGCTGTGGATGGTGGGTGGCTAAACCAGCCTCATGCATGCCTGGGCTCTCCTGAATGCATGAGCACCCCAAGCATTGCTCAGCTGGTTTACCCCTCCCAGTGGTCCGAGAGCCCCCGTGCCCATCTTCCTGGCATTTCTGGAAAGCCAGATCCAACATCCAAGAAGCCCTTTGGCCAACACCACCGCCCCTCGGCTGTTTCCTGGGCAGTTGTCCCCAGCCCAGGAGGGCGCTCAGGCCTGTTTCTCCCGAAATCTCAGTAGCACAGACAGGGTTGAGTCCCAGCTGCTTGCAGGGACCCGAGCAAGTCAGCGTTTCTCCACTCCCCGTGGTTTTGCGGAGCTTGTTTCCCACCCCCCAGCACGACGACTTATTTGGCCGCTGGACCATGTGGCAGCTGCAGCCGGTACCAGCACCCAGAGCCTGGAAAAAACAACATCCCGATTTTCATAATCTGTACCGTGGTCATAAAGCGGGACCGCGTGCTTTTCCTGTAGGCTTCCCGGCATGGGGTAAGGAAAGCAGGAGGTGATGGGACGCGCACGCACACGTTTTTCTTTGCCTTTCACAACTGCCCCAGCATTTAAACATCCAAAGGACCAGGTGGCAGAAAAGCAGCTCCCTCACGGGTTTTCCAGCTCGGGGTGGGGGTCTGTGGGGTGCAGAGCACAGCTCCGTGGCAGGCTGGTGCCGGAGGTGATGATGAACCTGCACCCCAAGGCCACCCCGAGGATTTTGGCTCTCGCCTGTCACAGCCCTGCCAGCCATTTAAACACCCTGCTCGTACTCATTATCATCTGCCTGGCGGTTGTAATTGTTGTTAATCGTTATAACTGGTTTAGTTATTAGCATTGTCATGATTGCTTTAAGTCCTGTGTCTGTTTTTACACTAAATCATATATTAGACTCTTGCTTCGGAAACGCTGGGCTGCATTTCAAGAGGGAAAGGTTACCGCAGCGCCGGGAACAGCAGCCCTCGTGCCTTTGCCTTGGTAATTTGTGCTTCTGTCCAACTGGACCAAGGGCGAGAAAGAGATGACGGGAGTCCTTGAGCAGAGGGCCGGGCTGCAGGGAGGGAGGGAAGGGGCTATTTCTTAATTATATCACACGGCCAAAGTGCCAGATGAGCATTTGGCTAATGGAAAACTATTGTTTCTAATTTCTAAGAACCACAAGGAAGCCACGATGCTGGAGCAGCCCAGTAAATCCAGCTGAGAGCTTCAGGCTGCTCCTACTAAGACACCCATTTGCTCCGCTCAAGGCTGCTTAATCCCTGCCTTCTGTGCTGGACGGGCTTCGGGGCTGCTGCTGCAGTGCGAGCTTCCCAATTGAATACAAACAGAGCAAAATTCCTCTACTTCGAAAATAAAAAAGCCTCGCAGCCTGCCTCCTGTCACAGTCCTCTGCGCTTAGCGTGGCAGGAGGTTTCACCTAGTATGAGCACAGCAGTGAAAACCCCTGAGCTGCAGATGGTTGTCATTAGGTTTCAGTGTCAACAGGCTTCTGAAGCAACATGCCCGAAGCAAAGGGGTTGGGGCGGATCGTGCCTCTCCCACAGCCCCTGCTTGGGGCTGCTCAGGCTGCAGAAGAAAATGATGCGATTGTCACATTTGGCTGGTTTTCTTAACGACCCCAAGGCCCATAAACATGGGAGCAGGCTCTCGTCCCACTTACATCAGTGTAAATCAGTCGCACTGAAATGACGGCTCTGCCCTGAACGCAGATTTAAATGCCTGGACGGGGCATTGGGGCTTTTTAAACAAAACCTCTTTTCTGTAAAAGTGAGCAGAATTAACGCAGGGTAAGGCGGGAGTCCTGGGATGGTTTGTCTGGATCTGACGCACATCCCACCCAGCCTGGAGCTGGCAGGTCGGGAGGATCATGGACGTCCACCGTCCCCTGTGGAGGCTGCAGAGTGAAGCTCTCCCTTGCCTGGCCTTACCTTTAAGTGCTAAAATGGGTGCCAGGGTCCCTTTTCTGCAAACGGTCTTAATTTTAACAAGATATTCTTGGTAGCTGGCACAAACATCTCTGTTGCTTTTGAAGCTGCAGCTGGGAATTAAGCGCGGAGCCTGACCGTGCTTTCATCGTGAGGCATCATCCTCATCTGATGCAATTAATTCTGACCTTTTGAAGGCAGGGTTGGAGGGAGGGGTGAGACCTTCCCTCCAACCAGCTGACATAGTTGGAAAAAATAGCCAAACTTTTGGGAGCATGAATCTTCCTGTGGGCTGGAAAATTTTCTCCCTTTGTACTCGTGGAGTATCATGTCCAGGCTCACGCGCACGGCTTCTGCAAATCTCTGTTTTACCAACGGCTTCTCCTTTCTGCGCTCCTTGACAGGGTGGCCAGATGCTTCCAAGGTCCTCTTGTTCCTTTGATAAGCAGGAAGGAGCAGAAGTGGGATAGGGAGGCACCTCCCGAGCGTTCCTGGTAAACGAGGGACAATTAAGACGAGGCTGAGTCCAGCTTCCCGGCAGCATCCTCCGTGCGAGCGAGCAGACGGCCGGGTCCCTGTCCCGGGGGAGCTCCGGGTGGGGAGTGGGCACTTTTGGCTCTGGAAACGTCTTGGAGGAAGACGTATTTTCTATCTCAACCCCAACCCCCTTCCCCTCCCAATACATTGGTGGCACAGCAGATCTCCGAGAGGAGCAGGGGCTGATGCGGGGGGTCGCTAGGTTTGAATCTCTTTGCCAGCACGTTAATGATGATGCTCCATAGAATTACTGGTATTTTAGATACCACCGGAGCAGCCTTTCCCCAGCCTCGTCTCACAGGGGACGCCAGCGGGTCAGTGCCCAGTGCTGTCCCCCCGTACCGGGTTGTTCTCCGCATCGCGGTGTTGTCCTCGCACCCTCCCGTAACGACCTTTTGTGTTAATCACGCGATTTGCTGGCTCCTGCCAAAGCTGCTGCTCGCCTCGTCCTCCTGCGCAGCGCCTGCACGCCCTGATATTTCCTCTGCCTCCAGTTCATAACCTCTGGTTCCTGCACTTAGCACAAGCTTAAATAACTCAGTAGCTCCTACTCCTTCTATTCCCTTCACAATCTTTTCCTCACCACTGTGTGCTCCCCCTTTAATCTTTCCAAAGGATGCAGACCTACTTTTTTTTTTTTTCCCAGCCTTTCTATTTAAGTTCCCCAAGTCCCTGAGTCATTCCAGTTGCTCCCTGCTGTGCCATTATCCATCTCTGTAATGTCCTTTTTCATATTTAGGTGATCAAATCTGGGCACAGTACTCCAGATGCACCCTTATCACTCGGTCCCTTATACCATATTAGAAACATTTCCTCCAACATGTGCTCGGTATTTTCTATTTATGCTTTCTGGGCTTGGTTCAGCCGCGTGACAGAGCAGCACAGAGCGCTGGTACAGCCCCGGTGCTCGAATCCCCCCCCCCTGCAGAATGTGGTTTTACTGGGTTTAATTAGCCATGGGGGTCACATCATGGAGATGTCCGTGTCGTGACATCTGGATTCACCCCCACTTTGGTGCTGTGCCATCAGAGCAGTCTCCTGCCTGAAGCCTTTGGTCCAGGAGCATGTTTTAACTGTTGTCTTCGGTGCTTGAAAACTGGGAATCTGGGTGGGTTTGGGTGGTTTTTTGATGCTGTGAAGGGTCTGTTGGATGTGCTGGGACAAGTCGCTTCCCCAGCCTGCAAACTGGGCAGAGTAGCATCTCCTCTGGTCGTGGGGCTCTGCCAGACCTTGGCATCAGGCTCGTCTGGTCCCATTGCACGGCGGGATGCTTTCTGCCCCCGCAGCGGTGACCCACCTATCGTGGTGGCTCTGGCCTCTGGGCCAGTTTCTGGGGTGGGAAATGCCATTCTGAGAAGGCAAAGATGGAAATGTTTCGTTCTGGAAATGCTGCTGTGACATTTTCCAGAAAACCCACGCACACATTTAGCCCAGGGCGGTCCCCAGCCTTGGCACCGCTTGCCAGCAGTCTCATCAGCCCAAACCCATGGCTTTCAGCAAACAGATCATTTGCCTCACTCCCCAAAAAAAAGGGAAAAAAAGAGTCTGCTGGCTCACGTTGCCTTCCCTTTCCGCAGCAGACTGTGATCACAGGCATCGAGCAAAGGCTCTGCCTTCCCAAACTCACAGCTTGACGGGAAGATCGGGACTGAGCTGTCAGGTTGTACCATGCTGTAGAAGGTTTGGGACCTTCTCTGACCTCCCGGGAATGGGGAGTGAAGGCAGATGTTTGCTCCCTGCTCTCCTCCCATCCCTGTTCCTGCTCCGGGTGCTCCCAGTCGAGCAGCCGGTGCTGTTTGCTTGCTGAGCAGGCCCTGCTCCATCGACTGCAATCCCTTGGCTTCTTTAATTAATAAATAAACTTGGCTGTCACCTTCCCCAGCAGCATCCTCCCAGAGGCCCCGTGCAAATACCCCTGTTAATTAACATTATTCCTCTTCCACGGCCTCTGGCATGGCTGTCACCGTGGTGGGGACACTGCCCAGCAGAGCGGGCGCTGGTGCCCCGTGTCCCCTCTTGACCAGGTTACGGGTGTCCACCTCGGGGACAGCTTGGTTTGAGCCTGAGGAGGAGATGAGGGGCTTGGGAGAGCGGGAAGGCATCTTTGGTTCCCTTTGTGGTTTGTAGTAAGCAGCTTTAATTCAGGGTCTTCTCAAACTGAAACATTTATCAATGTGTTTATGTGTATTTACTGATACTGCACTTCTTTATCGACCAGCCCCTTTTCCTTGCAGTACCTCTTTGGCCTCTGCCTTTTAATTGAAATGCAAAATTAACACCACCACCATTTCCTTCCTTTCCCCAACAAATACCAGTCCCTCTCCCCCAACACCCTGCCCACAACCCCTGTATTTCCCCATATTACTCCTTATCACCCTGATCCCTCTTTTTTTTTTTTCCCCAGGAGGTCCCTGCCGAGATTATGCCAATTACTACCAAGGCATGTGGGACTGCAGCAGCGAGCATCCCGACGAGCTCTCCTTCCACCGCGGAGACCTCATCTACATCCTAAGCAAGGTAGAGCATCGCCGGCGGGTTCCTTGTCATAGGGCTGGGGCTCAATTGCAAGGTCAAGAGCTGATGAAATTGGTAAAAATCAAGGTCCAAAGCAGAGTTAAATTAGGAATTTAGGGGGCGGGGGGGGTGCCGGGGTCCTGTTCCCGCGCATCCCACTCCCTGCTCTGTGCCTGCCCCGTCAATACCACTCCTGCCCATACCCCCTGCCTTCACACGTGGCATTTCAAATGCCTCAAAGCAAGATTATTTTATTTTTATTTTTTTTTTCCACGATAATGGAGTCGGTACGTGCTGTTGCTCAGGTATTACAGGGGTAATTGGCTTGCTCAGCCGGGTGTGACCAGGGCTCCCTTCGGCAAGCGCACGCAGGTGAATAAATTAAGTATTTGCATTAGCGGGTCTGCGGGGGCAGGAGCAGAGCCACCGGTGCCTGTGACCCTCTCCCAGCCCCGCTCGTCCCCGCAGGGCTCTGCCCTGGCTCCCAGCCGGTCCCCGCCGGACCACGGCGGTTGGCAGCGATGAGCTGGGGTGGCTGTGTTTTATGGGTGATGTTTTGCAATGCACTTTGCACCCCGATATGGCACAGGTGCGGCGATGAACTTGGGGGGTTGCATTTTGTTTTGCGACGTGCTATGGTGCCAGAACAACAATGAACTTGGGGGGCTGCACTTCGTTTTGCACTGTACTTTGTACCTCAAGGGCAGCAATGAACTTGGGGGTTGCATGGTGTGGATGGTGTTTTGCAACGTGCTTTGCACCCTCATACAGCACGTGGACAGGGATGAGCTGGGGCGGTTGCGTTTTATGGGTGTTTTGCAATGCACGTTGCACCCTGATCTGGCACAGGAACAGCGATGAACTTGGGGGGTTGCAACACGCTTTGCACCCGATATGGTACAGGAACAGCGATGAACTGGGGGGGTTGTACTTTGCTTTGCAATGCGCTTTGCACCCGAAGGACAGCAATGAATCTGGGGGGTTGCATGGGGTGGATGGTGCTTAGCAATGCGCTTTACAGCCCAGTCTGGCACGGGAACAGTGGTGAACTTGGCGGTTGTGCCCCGTCTGCCCTTGGTGGGCACCCACCCGGGGAAGGTCAAGCGGCCGCGATGCGGGGAAGGGCAGCGCGTGCAGCGGTGCCTCAGCTGGGCAGGCACGGACCTTTGGGGATGAAGGGCACCTCCAAGTCTTAGACTTGTTAAGACCAAGGCCACATTTTACAGCTGAGAAAAAGAATCAGGTTGAGTTTCGCATCCTGGCGGTAGCCACAGGATGTCCCCAGGGTGGACACGGGTGATCAGACGCCGCAGCGATGGGCAGGAGAGCCGCAGCGGCAGCGGCAGGCCTCCCTTGGAGGTTTTGTCCATCCATCAGAGCCCTCGAGGCCGGACCCGCAGCACGGGAGCCCTTTGCTCCCGCAGGCTCCGAGCTGGGCACCGCTGGCGCTGCGGCTGACCGCCGGCTGCCCATCCACCTCCCCGAAGGTCTGCAGCCAGCGTGGCACGGACGTTTTTAGCTGGCGGATTTGAGGCCAGCTCCTGCGTGTCCCCGCGGAGGCAGCTGCATCCCTGGCAGCAGCAGAGAGCAGCTCTGAGTCCCTTTCTGGAAGGCTGAGAATTCCCCGTCTCTGGATCTCAGAGCACTTTATGGTGGCATTTAGCGACCCGCTGGCCCCCGGGATGGGGCTGACGTGCTCTGGGCACTGAACCCACAGCCCTGGCTCGTAACCTCATTTATCCAGGGAGGTGACACCAGGAACAAACCATGGCCGGGTGACACCAGGAGCAACCCACAGCCATCCCTGGGGGCGATACCCGCAGCCCTCAGTGCCCACACCGCTGCCGGCACCTCGGTCCATCCCGCCGACGGCCGAGCGGGTTGGGTCCCCCCCGCGCCAGCTCGGGGACACAGCTTGGAGTCACGGCAGGGTTTTCGCTCTCTTCAGTGGCTCCAGATTGCGACTCTTGTGCTGGCTTCCTCACACGTAACCGATCGGTCCTGAGAGCTTTTCCCCTGTAAATTACTTTGCGCGACGGATGCTCGCGGCCGCCGCAGAATGGAGGCGGCGCGGGGCCGGGGGGGGGAAAGGAGGGAGGTGGCAAAGGGAGGGGGGGGAAAGGTGTTTGAAAAGCCTGTTCACTCAGCTGCATTTTAATTTCCTTTTCAATCTTGTCCCAATTAATTTCGCAAAATTAATCTCAGAAGCAAACTCGGCAGCATCGAGGCTGCCGTTTTAGCGGTGCGGTCGCTCTGTCTGAACATGAAATAGTAGCTAATATAAAAATCCATCTGGTGTCTTTGAAACACACGCCGGCTGCTGCTCGGGTCCTGTCTGACATTTCGAGCATCAACAGCGGGGAAAAGGGATTTGGGGGTTTTAGTGGACATGGGTAGCTGGGGGGGACTCGGCAGCCCCAGGGCTGCGGGGAGGGTGGGGGGTGCTGCGGCGGAGGGGGTGCACGGTCCTGGCCGGGGCGAGGGCAGCATCGTCACCCGCCGCACCCCTCCTCGGAGCGGTCCCTTCGCTGCCATGTCTGGAGTCCAGGGGATGCCGCTGTCGAGGGCTTTTCTCATCGTCCCCCCAGACCCAGGCAGGAGGCTCCTTGTCGCACCCCCAGTGCCACCAGCGCTTCGTCGGGCCCCGGTGCCACAGGGATAAGGGGGCCGGGGGGGTCACGGCTGGAGCTGGCCGAGCAGCAGAGCCCATACCCCACCTCGTCACCCTGCTTTGCAGGGACCCCGCTACCCCGCTCCGTGCAGCCCAGCCGGGCTAACACACGGGGGAATGAATCTGGGGAGGGGGAAGCAGTAATCCCAGCAAAAACCCCGGCATCGTGTCCCTTTCCCCGGCACCGGTCCCTTGTCCCCTGGCTGAGTGATTTGTACGTTATGATAATTATTTGAATGCAGCGAGACTTCCTATTTTAAGTGGGCTTAGTTGGATGTGACAAGCAGGCCATAAAACCGGATAAGTTAATTCTCTCAATTGCTTTCAATGAAAGCAGGGGGGGAAGGGGGGGCATATTCCCATACCCCGGACCCCGAGCAAAAGGCGTGTGGTGACATCTAGTGGCATTTTGCCTGGATTTGGGGCCATTTCGCTCGTGGGGAGAGGCCATGGGGGTGGCCACGGGCCCCCCCCGATGCGCTGAACCTGGCGGGTGATGGAGCCATCGTGTAATGAGCCCGGTCGGGGCTCAGCGCGCAGCCGCATCCCGGGGCGGTGGGCTCAGCCCCCGGGGTCTCCGGTGGGGTGGGCTGCGGAGATGGGCTCCCGAGGCTCGGCGGCGTTCGACTCCCATTAATAACCCCTCTGGGAGGCTCCCGGGTTGGGAGGGACGGGGATGGGACGGCGGGGTCAGCTGGAAGGCAACGGTCACCCACCGGTCAAATTCAAGCGAGGGCCATCCTTCCCCCGCCGGCCCCCTCGCCCCCCCGGCGGGAACCAATCGTCCAGAACAAGCCCCTGGCAGCCTCATTCCTCCCAGGTAATTTTTATAAATGAGGGGACACCCATCGCAGGCGAGGACAAAAGGGTGGCCGAGCGCCGGGGAGGCAGTGCCGACGATGCCCAGTGCCTGCGCGTCCCCAATGCTGCATCCCAAATTTTGCCCCATCCACGGGGGCTCATCCACACGTCCCCATTGCTGCATCCCAAATTTTGCCCCATCCACAGGGACTCACCCGCACGTCCCCGCTGCTGCATCCCAAATTTTGCTGCAACCCCGCTGCTTTCACCCCACGCTGAGCACCGTGCCAGCTCCAAGCATGCCGTCCTGCCCTCCGCAGTGGGTGACCCTGGTCCCCACGGGGCAGCGGTGGCCGTGGCAGGGACACGTGGTGGCCCCTTTGCCATGGTCGTGGTAGCCCAATGCCAGCCCTGGTGGTCTCGGGGGGCTGCTGAGACGTTGCCCCCCGGCCCGTGAACTTCTCCTGGGCTGGCACGTGGTTCTGCTGGGGGGGTTTGAGGTTTAAGGCGTACTCTGATCATTTATTTTGCACTGAAATTTATAATAAATGCTGTTAAAGACTTTGGCTTTGACAGAGGTAATAATAAATTCACTGTTAAAGACAGTAGTTTAATTCCTTATACCCTCCAATACTGCACAGAATAAACTATATTCATCACCGAGTAATTTTTTACCACATAAATCTTTAAAACTAACCGTTGTAGGCTGTTGAGGCTGAAATATTGTGAATTTATTAGATATGCCCATGTAGTATTGGATTCAGAGGTTTCCATTCGAATATATTACAGGGGAAATTTGTGTCTTTAAGTGTGACAATCCTTCCATTTTCCAAAGCCAGCGTTATAACCAGCAGCTCCTCCAGAGTCAACTCTGCCGTTATTAGACAGAGATTTAGTAACGAGCCCCTCGCTAATCTGCCGGGGAGGTGGGGGTGACATTTGCCGCGATGCCCTGTTTCAAATGGGTGGCAAAAAAAAAAAAAAAGCAAAGCTTTTTGTTTCCGGCATAACAAATGCCCAACAATTTCCAGGCTTATTTTGTAAATGGAAGTGGAGATTTCACTTGGGGTTGTGACAACGGGAAATATTAAAGCGGAGCCTCGTCGTTAAACCCATCCCTCCCTGGCCATAACTTTCACGGGCTGCCGTCGTTTTATGGATCTACATATTATATACATATATATGCGTGCGCGTGCGGGTAGATGGATACGAGTCGTTTTTATTTGAGGGGTGGTTAATCGGCAATAGAGGGAACGAGAGGAGAACAGGGTGAAACCCCAGTTGCACGTAGGCAAAATAGATGAGGAAGGTTTTAAATCGGGCATCGATTTGGCAAGAGGTGACGGTAACACCTCTGCCACCCTCACGACTTGTGATTTTTATTTGTCTGAGCCTGTTGAGCACCCGTGCTTCGAGCAGGCATCCTTGTTTCCTTTGCTAATGTAAAATACCAGCAGACAGTAGAAATCTTTGTTCGTTAGAGAGAGACGGAGATAATTATAAAACCATCTCCCGGTTCATGAGGCGCGGGTAACATTTAGACCAATTGATGTGGTAACATTTAAAGCAGTTATATTGCAAAATGTCACGTACAGTCTAGTTTCATTAGAGACGAGTTAATAGATGGATGGAATTGAAACTCCCAGGCCTGGGCATAAAATAAGAAGTTTCCCTTTGCCATAACTCAGCCTCTCCGGCCGCCGCCGTGCCCTTCCCACAGACCGAATCCCCAAAGGTCTAAAACTTCCAGCGCTTCGTCCGCTCGGCAGCAGTCACAAATCAAGAGTTAAAAATGAGAATCGTGGACACCACAGAAATCCCGCGGCCGGGGAAGGGGGGTTCGGAGGAGCCCGATTCGGAGGATAACGGTAACGCACACAATTAATATTCAGCATCCCCCATTTGTGCTCTCCTCCACCCAAGGATGCTCGCAAGCCACCGGTGTTCGCGCTCGCTTCTGCACCGTCTTGCCTTTTCTCTTTTTTTTTTTTTTTTCTTTTCCAAGCTGCTCCATCTGTAAATGAACAAACATCTTGATTTTATAGCCTTTTGCTTTGTAGCACGGAGGGGTGGAGGGGAGGGGGGAGAAGTAGTGGAATGCCTAAGTAAGACTTTAATTCCAAATTCATTTACGCTATAGCGATGAAGTTGTCACAAACCATAATGCAGTATTTAATTAAAATAACAGAAGTGTATCTAGATATGTCCTGGGGTAGCTATCACCAAATTATAGCCTGCGCTACCCGGATTGTATTTATGAAACGGTGGTGTCTAAGGTACAGCTGAGCGGATGCAAGAGAGGAAACGTTGAAAGCATCGTTCTCGCCAAGGCTGCGTCTCTCTCCTTCCTCTCCTGCCCTTCCCTGCTGTGGCTCCCCGCTGATTCGGGACCCTCGGCGCGATTTCGGCTGCGGGGGGACCCTGGGGGTCCCAGCTCTGGCTCCTGGTCCTGACCCGGGGTGTCTGGGGGCTGCCAGTCGTTCCAGAAAGGGGCTGGAGCCGGCCAGGGCTGGGACCGGGGTGCAGGGCAGAGGGGGGCACCCACTCCCGGTGACCCCCTGTCCCGGCTCGGGTGCCTCTCCCAGCCCGGCAGCAGTGGGTGCACCCACCCCCGGGGGTCCCTCGCCCCCTCCCCATGGCCGGCGCAGCAATCCCCGGTGGCAAGCTGGGTGGTTTAGGGTCATCGATTCATCAGGAGCATAAATCCTAATGGAGGAACGAAGCCGCGACTTTTGGCCTGGTTGGGGTCGGGCTTTGCACTTTGCGAAGCGGGCGGGAAGAAAACGGGCGTTTTTGCAAGTTCCTGGGGAAGTCACGGAGCCGTCGCCTTCGCCACGTCCCCTCCGCCGCTCCCCGTCCCCCCTCCTGGCCCAGTGGCCACAGCTAGCCCCTCGGCCGTCCCCCTCGTCCCCCTCCGCCTCTCCTGGACCAGTTCTGAATGAAGGGGAAATAATCACGGCGACCTTTGCAGGGAAGCGGCCCTGGGGGTTACTGTATAAAGATATTTTGATAATACCCATCACGTAATCGGCACTGGCTGCTCCCATCCGCGCCCGCTCTCGCAGCTCGGGGCGTCGGGGAGGGATGGCTCCTCGCACACGCGCGTGCACGCACGCATGTACGCAATTATTTCGAGCCCTCTTCACAGGTCACAGGCAGAGTTTAACTCAGATGGCTGCTAATTTTCATCAGGCGTGAGCGTTCAGGACTTTAAAGGCGAAAATAATTGGCTGCAGAACAAATTTGGGAAATGGAGTGTGCGATAAAGCAAATAAAAATCTCTCCCGGTTTTTTCCCCCCTTCCCGGTGGCGGGGAGGAGGGGGAGAGGGCAGGGATAGGTGGGAAGGGAACAGGCCTCCTCTTATTTTACCTCCCTTGCAACTTCGCCATTAAAGTTGCACCTACAGCTAGGAAGTTTGTCCGTGAAAAATGGTCATTTTGTTTCCCCTGCTCAAAGCACGTTATTAAAATGCTAATTTAAAAGAAAAAGGAGTTAAATATCTAGCAATGGTGCAGTCTAATTGCAGCCATAATGAGCTCTCTAAATGTGAGTGCCCCTGACACACAGAGAGCATAAACAGCCAGCAAACACATCATTAGTGCTCCCGTTCATTTATTCTGCCGACCTGGCGATGACCCCGCGGAGGTCGGGGAGGAGCAGGTGGATCCGGCTGCGCGGCCCCCGGGGATGCGGGAAGCGAAGCCGGCAGCGGCTGCCATGGCAACGCGGGGGATGCGACGCCCGCCCGCCGCGCGCCCGGACCCCGCGCACCCCCGGATCCCGCACAGCCCCCCCGGACCCCGCACAGCCCCCCCGGATCCTGCACAGCCCCCCCGCACCCCGCACAGCCCCCCCTGGACCCCGCACAGCCCCCCCGACCCCGCACACCCCCCTGAACCCCGCACAGCCCCCCCGGATCCCGCACACCCCCCTGGACCCCGCACACCCCCCTGAACCCCGCACAGCCCCCCCGACCCCGCACACCCCCCTGGACCCCGCACAGCCCCCCCGGATCCCGCACAGCCCCCTGGACCCCGCACAGCCCCCTGAACCCCGCACAGCCCCCCCGACCCCGCACACCCCCCTGGACCCCGCACAGCCCCCCCGGATCCCGCACAGCCCCCCCTGGATCCCGCACAGCCCCCTGAACCCCGCACACCCCCTGGACCCCGCGCACCCCCCCGGACCCCGCACAGCCCCCCCGACACCGCACACCCCCCTGGACCCCGCACAGCCCCCCCGACCCCGCACACCCCCCTGGACCCCGCACAGCCCCCCCGGATCCTGCACAGCCCGGAACCCGCACACCCCCCTGAACCCCGCACAGCCCCCCCGGATCCCGCACAGCCCCCTGAACCCCGCACAGCCCCCCCGGATCCCGCACAGCCCCCCCGGATCCTGCACAGCCCGGACCCCGCACACCCCCTGGACCCCGCACAGCCCCCCCGGACCCCGCATAGCCCCCCCGGATCCCGCACAGCCTGGACCTCGCACAGCCCGGACCCCGCACAGCCCCCTGGACCCCGCACAGCCCCCCTGGACCCCGCACAGCCCCCCTGGACACTGTGCACCCCCCAGACCCCACGCACCCCTGGACTCCGCACACCCCCGAAGCCCACGCAGCCCCCCAACACCACGCACACCCCCCCTGGACCCCACACACCCCCAGGCCCTGCACACTCCTCCTGGACCCCATGCGCCCCTTCTGGGCCCTGCACACCCCCGGACCCGGCGCATCCCCCCGGATCCCACGCACCCCTGGACCCCGCACACCCCTGCGCTCCATGCACCCCCCGGACCCCACAGCTTCCCCTGGGCCCCATGCACCCCTCATGGACCCCGCACATCCCCTGCACCTCACGCACCCTGCCGGACCCCACGCACCCCCCCGGACCCCACACACGGCTGTGGGGTGGTTTGGGGGTGGCAGCACCCAGCAGCCCGGGGAGGGAGCGGCGGCCTCCCAGTGGAGATGGAATCACAGCACCGCAGAATGGTGTGGGTTGGAGGGGACCTTTAAAGGCCATCGAGTCCAACCCCCTGCCACGAGCTGGGACAGCTTCACCTGGATCAGGGCGCTCAGAGCCCCGTCCAACCTGGCCTTGAACGGTTCCAGGGATGGGGCATCGACCGCCTCTCTGGGCAACCTCTTCCAGTGTCTCACCAGCCCCATCGGAAAAAATTTCTTCCTTCTATCCCGTCTGAATGTCCCCTCTTTTAGTGTAAAACCATTCCCCCGTGTTCTATCGCTACAGACCGTACTAAAAAGCCCATCCCCATCTTTCTTATCAGCCCCCTTTGAAAAACCTCATGGGGGGATCGGCCTTGGTGCGATGGGGAAACTGAGGCAGGGAGCGGGGATGCACCTGAGCCGGAGCATCGCGGCCCTAGGTCACAGCTGTGCCGGGGCGGGGGGCCCCGGGCGTGCTGGGCCCAGCCCCCCACCCCGGGCTGCCGCCGCCTCGGGGTCCCCCCTCACCCAGCACCCGCGCCCGTTCGGCGTGGGAAGCGCCGAGCAGGATGGGGCCCTCCGGAGAGAGGAATAGCGGCAGCCGCATGTGAAAGCGAGCGGCCGAGGAAGGAGATTAATAAAAGCGATTCTTTGGAAATGATTTTTGCTCCATTCCAGCCTGTTTGCTTCTAAACAGCCTCGCTAATCGCCTCCCAGCAACAGCACAATAACTTCCCTCTGATTTCACCCCCCCCCCTTTTTTTTTTCTCCTCTCTCTCGCCTGTCCGAGGGGCACAGGAACACCATCCCTGGGAAATATTTTAAAATAAAAAATATCCCAGCCGACACCCCCGTCCCTCACCCTCTCCTCCCTGCACCCCCCTTCTCCCGTGCACTCTCGATGAACCTGTGATATTGTAGCAATGGCCCTTGAAGTGCAGTGGGGAGGTGATTTAGGAGAATATTAAAGGCAATGTGGAGATTCGAAGGCGCCTCTCTCAGGGAGATCTGGAGAAATACGCAGCACAGATGGGCTGAGCAGATTAAACATTTCCGTCACATTGTTTTCAAATTGTGTTTGCGGTGCCTGAGGGTTGGTACTGCGGTCAGAGCGCGGCGGAGCCGCGGAAAGCTGGGAGCCGCGCGCTTTGTGGAATAAATATTAATACGGCAGTTTCACATGGGCTCCCAATCCCATCAGCGCCGCGGATCGGATGCTGCCGCCGCTATTGTCTCCCGGCCCGGCCCCGGCGGCTGGCGGGGCTCCAGCTGCACCTTCTGCCCGCTCCCGCGCTGCGCGGGGGCCCGGCCGCCGCCGTCTGTCTGCCCCGGCCGTGTGTCCCCCGCGCCGTCCCCCCGGCTGCGGTGTCCGGGCGGGGAGCCGGCCGGCCCCGGGGTGCCCGAAGGGATGTGCGTCCCTCCTGTGTCGGCAGCCCCAAGCCGGGTCATGCCACCGCCGCGGTGTGCTCAGGGTTGGCTTGTCATCGGGCACCTTGGTCCGTGGCGCTGACTTGGTTGGTTGGCTCCTTGTTTTTAATGGGAAATGACCAACGGGCTAAATCCTGAACGCCTTCGGTCAGGCCGGTCGCCCCATGGAAAGCCTGAGAACTCATCTCAAGGAGGAGCTGCAGTCTTGCCCTTGCCAAAACTGCTCCCATGGCTCCCCAGGCCCAGGTGGTCATTGCTGCCGGGCCTTCCCCAGCTGGGGACCATCACCTTCCTCTCCCTCTGCCTCCCCTAGTATTGCTTGCTCTGAGCCCCTTACGTCTGCTGGCTTCTTCCCCCTGGGCTGGGACATGGAGAGCCTGATGGGATGGGATGGGATGGGATGGGATGGGATGGGATGGGATGGGATGGGATGGGATGGGATGGGATGGGATGGGATGGGATGGGATGGTGCAGCCACCCTGGGCGATGCTGGAGCAGGCACTGCAGACAGGACAAGGGGAAGGAGCGATGCCCCAGCCCCAGCTGTGTGTCCTCAGCTCCTCGCAGCAGCTGAGAATTGAATAATTGGAAGCAAGTGGGAATCCTTTATTTTTATAGGGATTTACCCTACAAAAGAGCAGCGTGGTGGGGGGCAGGTAATGGTAGGCCATGATCTGAAGCAAAGGGTGAGCACCGCCCAGGTGACTCCTCTGTGTGCCAGGCTGGGTGATGTGCCAAGGAGACGGCGTTCCCAGCCGCATCCCTCAGCTGCCGCCGGCCTCGAATTCCCCAAGGACAGGTAGCCCCTCAATTTCAGAGCCTGCTGCAGCTCCGAGCCAGTTTTCGAGGTAAATAGATGTATAGCTGACCTGGTATAAAACTCCCCGGTGTCAGCCGACCCCTCGCACGCCCGCCATACCTCATCTATGAATTAGATTCCTCCATTTTCCTAACAATAATGTATGACAGACAAGCACTAATAATGGGGCCAAGCAATCATAAACCGATAAGTCCCTGACTGATTGGCTTTTCCTTCGGCATCCATCAAAGCGTCATTGATCTTCTGTGCGAAGGGGGGTGATTAATGGCCCTCCCGAAGCCCGACGGGGTTGTTTACGAGGGCTGGTGAAGGAGCACGGTGGCAAGGAGGGCTTGGGAGCACTGGTAGGGAGTAAATATCATCTGCTTGGTGAAGGAAGAGCCCGTGTTTCTCGGTGAGGGGCGGGAGGGATGTCGGACGGGGCAATTTGAGCTCGGTGGAGCAGGGAAAGTGCTGCTGGAGAGACGTGGCTGCACGTTTAGGATCCCACCAGGCAGTCGTCCATCTGAGGCCGTGCAGGGGACAGTTGGCCACGTTGCCATCGCCACCTTTGTGACTGTGGGCTTGGGCTGTGGGATGTCCCCCCCGATGGGGATGGGGGGCATCTGAAGCTGGGTCATTCAGGGGCTTCGCTGTCCCCCTCCTGGGAAGAGCGTCGTCTCTCCTGGGTGATGCTGGAGGAGCCGTGGTGCAAGGCAGGAGAGAAACCAGGTTGTGGTTGTCGTCGTCTTGTTTCTTTTTCCTCCTTTTCCTTCTCCCTTGTCGATGGAGATGAGCAGCATAAAGCTTTTTACGGCCCCGTGCACCAACCCACCATAAAAGCCCTGATTGCGGGCGATTATCTGAACGAGCGTCTGCTTCGGGTTCGCCTGGCACCGGGGATCTTGGGAATGAAACGTGGAGAAGTGCTTTGAGGGGTTTTCTTCCTTCTGGGAGAACATCACAGCGTTTTGGGAGCAGAGTGAGGCCATCGTGGCCATGTAGAGGATGGCTGGGCAGGGGGATGGCTGCTGGGGTGTTGGGGTGACCCCCAAATCCAGTTCCCTGTTACATACCAGCCTGGAAAGGGCACTGCGTTCCCAGTTTGCTCGGCTCTGCTGCGTTTCTGGGGATGGGGCAGAGCGATGGCTTTGCTCTGCCTCCTGGCCGATGCCTGATGCTGTGTGCCAGGGCCCCCGGGGGCTCCTGGCACGGCATCAGCACCCATGGGTGCTGCCTCCAGCACCCTGCCGAGCTCCTGCCATGCAGCATCTGACGGAGGTTGAGCAGGCGGAGGGGGCAGAGCATCCCGCTCCCCTCTCCTGATGCCACCGTACCGGCACGCTCGGGGCCCACCGACCCCGCTGGAGCAATTATCTTCCCAATTAGTGCGTTTTCAGTCCCTTCTGTAAAGTCTCAGCTAAATTACTTCCCCCGCCCCAACACAGTCCAGGCAGGTACTGAGCACAGAGGCCCCATTAGCGTGTAATTAGGTAGATTCCAGCAAAACCATCCTCAAGCTCCCTCCTTCTCCTCATCCCCCTCCAAAAGCCGGTCTCAGGCATCAGCACGTCAGCGAGATGTAAATTAGCACCTCCAGACGAGAGCAGAGTTCACCCTGCACTGGGCTCTGCCTTGCTGTGCCAGTGCACTCCTCGTTTTAATAGTTTAATAAAAATTAGCATAATTAACGAACATCTGTATGATCCAGAGTGGTGCAATTTGGCACTTGGAAACGAGGACTTAAACATTATTGCTGGGAGTTTAATGTTGTTTTAATTCTTTTTGGCACTGCGCAGTGAAATAAACGCTCGGTGCCGCGAGTTCTCGGCTGGCTCTCATTTGCATTTTCCTCCCTTTGATTATGAGCAATCGCGGACTACCCGGCAATTCATCAAAGCAGAAATTATTTTAAAATACCTCATAGCGTTCAGGCTACGGCAGAGCTGGGGGGGGCGAGAGGAGGCTGGGGGCTCCCCGTCGCGCCCGGGGTGCATCTCGGCCCCTCTGCCCGCGGCTCTCCAGGCTACAGCAAATAGACCCAAATTTTTCCGTCTGGTTTTGCAGCAGGATTTTTTCCTCCCTGGCTGGTGAGGACGGCGGGGCAGGGGGATGTAGCCCCCGTCCCTCCCCGCTCCTGCCTATCCAGCAGCATCGCGAGGGCTTGACTCGGTGCTGTTTGCTGGGGTGTGGGTCCCTGGGGAGCATTGGGGTCCCAACCTGGGGAGTGTCGGGACTCCTGGGACCCTTCCCTGGCTCCAGCGAGGGCAGCACCATCTGCAGAGCTGGAAGCCCCGGGAGCAATGTCTGTCTCTGGTGACTCAGCCCCTCTCCCGAGCAAAACCCTTTCCCTCTTGGGAAGCAGGGATGAGCTTGGGGACACGTTAAATGCCCCAGCCAGGCCGGGGGTGTCAGAGCTCGCGCGGGACACGAGATGGGACGCGCTGCTGTGCACATCACTTTTAACATCTCCTTTCAAAAAAAAAAGAAAAAACCTCTCTTATTTTGATGGCAAACTTCTTAAGCCTGCGTGTGCTAACTCCTCCTCTCGCGCACACCGGGGGAAGTTTTCTCTGTTATTATTTGCCTCTAATATCTGCTGTCAGGGGAAAATCACATGTAAATCTGGGGAGGGGATGGGTTACCCAGGCACGATCCGCCTGGAGAGGCTTCACAGAGCGCCAGGCTGGGGCCTGGGACATCCCGAGGGTTGCCATCTGTAACTGAAATACCCCAAAATAGCAGGGTGTGAATTAAATGCTGAGTTTCCAAGCAAGCCCCAAGCCATGCCCTGCAGGAGCCGGGGAGAGTGGCCCAGAAGGAAGGGGGGGGTTGGGAAGGACAGGGAAGGATTTACAAGCGGGAGAAGTGGGACTGGGGTATTTTTGGGTTGGAGTCTGGGGGCTGCTCTCTGTAGATCCAGGTACCGAAGGAAGGGACCTGAGCCATGTCCCCTGCCCCGGCACTAAACCCGCGTCCCTGTGTCTCCCCAGGAGTACGGCGTGTACGGCTGGTGGGTGGGAGAGCTCAACAACGTGGTTGGGATCGTCCCGAAGGATTACCTGGCGGCAGCCTACGACCTGGAGGAGCGATGAGGACCGCGGCACCCCAGGTGAGAGGTGGCACCCCGGGGTGCACCCGCTGGGGAGGCAGCTCCGTTCCTGGGGTGCCCCAGCATCTCCAGGGTGCTGAGCCTTGAGGATTCTCTTTGGCTCCATCTCCTGGACTCCATTTTACATGGGAGCAGGCGAGACGGGGAACCACAGTTGCAGCTCAGGGACAATGCCACCCTCCCAGTGTCCCTCCCTGCATTTCAAGTCCTTCAAGCTCCGGGGAGGAACGTGCTAAAACCACGGCAGCCACCTCCATCGGGCCCAGAGAGCTGTGTGTCACCGGCTGTGACACCAGCGCTGACACCAAGCGCTGCATAGGCAGGGTTCGTCTCCCAAACAAAACCCTTTATGGAGGCATTTGGCAGATGGGGAAACTGAGGCACGGGTCAGGGCTGGGAAAGTGGAGGGGGTCTGCAGCCAAGCTAGAGGCAGAGTCCTGACCCCTGCCTGGGGCAGCGAGACCTCCACGTTCGCCCAGAGATCTCCCACCCTCCTTATCCCCTCTGTGCCCGCAAGTCACCCACATGCGAGGCCGTGTCCGTCCCAGCCTGCGTCTCGGTGTCCCCTTCCCCACCGTCACCCGTGTCTCTTCCCCTCCCCGAATCCAGGTGCTTCTCTCCCTGGCCATGCTGAGAAACCGGTTACGCTGTCCCCACCACCAGCCCCAGCCTCCTATGGGAACCCGTTGCATGAAGAGACCCACGTCCCACCACCCAGCCCTTGCACAGTGCCCCGGAGCCCTGCTCTGCCCCGTGGTACCCGCTGTGGTGCCACCGGGGCATTGCAGGGGCACGGGGGGGCTGGTAGCCCACAATAAAGCCATTTTCCTCTCTGTGTTTGGCTGCTCCAGACTTCGTTGTGGGTCTGGAGCCGGAGCTGGGCGCGGGCAGTGGCCCCTTGCCCCCAGCCCCAGGTCTGAGCATCCCCAGAGCTCTCTGGTCCAGTCCCATCCCAGGCCACGACTGAGGATTAACCCTCCTCCTCCTCCTCCTCCTCCCGCACTTGGCTGAAGGGCCACTAGATGGTGGTAAGTACCTGCTGACGGCAGCCTTCTCGGGGAGGGTGCCCAAACCCCCTGGGCTGCACCAGAGCAGCCCCCCGGCACCCGCCAGCCCTCGGCCGGCAGCGGCTGGGGCGCTTGGTGCCGAAGCAGCAGCATCACCCGCGGGGTGAGCCCAGGCGTCGGCCGAACGGCTTCTCCGGAGCACAGCTGTGCAGATGTTTGGAAGCCAGGCACAACCGGGGGGACCCCGTGGGACCCTGGGGGCATGCAGGGGGCTGCGGGGACGCAGCCGAACCCATCCCGGTGCCTGCTGCCTCGCCAGGCTCCCGCACACGGCCTCGCTCGCACCGGCGAAGCCACCTCCCTATCGGGCACGTCTTTGGTGTGGAGGATGGGTTTGGGATGCCCAGAACTCGGCTTGGCAGGGCACAAGCTTGTCTCAAATCCCTCCAGTGTTCCCGAGCTGCTCTCCCAGCCCCGGCTTTCCGCAGCGGGGGTGACCCTGAGCAGCCGTGAGAGCCCGTGCTGGGACGGCAGGGATCTGTGCACGCGGAGAGAGCAGCGCTCCTTCTGCTCTGCCCCTTGGCACGGTGCTCAGCCCTCCCCTGCCTCCATTTCCCCATCCGTGAGCATCTCGCCCACGACCAGTTCATTTTTGAGGCAGCTGCAGGGCCCAGTATCCATCTCTCCATCATCATTCCTGGGAGTCCTTTGGGATCCTGGCAGGGAGGAACCAATGCTCTTGCCCAGGCGGATGCTCCGGTGCAAAAAGGACCAGGGCTTGGGACTGAGTGGACGCATCTGCCCCAGCCCCACGTATAGGAACCAGCCTGGCTGTTTGCACCCCGTTACCAGTCCCGATGCTCAAGCATCAGGAGGCCTGATCCTGCCCCAGATCCACTGGCTTGCCTGGGACTCCAGAGCTGAGACCTTCACGCTGTGCTTGAGGAGGGGCTGGGGAGATGGGATAGGAGAGGGAGAAGGGAGCGGGATGCTTTGGCCAAGCACGGGCCGCTCCAGCCCCGGGTCAGAGCGGGAGCCCCCCCGTCGCATTGCGCGGCCTTGGGGAAGCACCGGGGTTGGTTTGCACGGACGTGAGAGGCAGCCTTCCTTGGGGGGTTGAGGATGCGCTGTCTGGAGAGCCTGGCCCGCGGCCAAGCAGCGAGGCTGTTTTTTCTGGCAGGCGGTGAGGAGGAGAGAGACGTGCCAGGCTGCGAGGGCGCGGGGAGGGGGCCGAGCCGTCCTCGCCTGCTCCGGGTGGGGAAGGTTACCTTGGGCGGCTCCGCGTGCCCACCGTGTCCCTGACCCCCCAGAGGCGATGGGGTTGCGGCTCCGTGCCCGGAGCTGACTCACCGGCTGCCGTAAGCCCCGGCACGGCACTTGCCTGCGGCCATCAGGCCACCGAGGGGCTGAGCCAGCCTCATGCGTGGCAGAGGGCACTGTCACCCCCCCAGCGCCCTTTCCCCCAGCTTCTGCAGCAAAGCAGCCCTGCACGGTGCCACCCAGGCGGGACCCCCACCCCCAGGAGCTCTCTGCAGCCCTGGGGACACGGGGTGACGAGCAGGAGCGGGGCTGTTTCCCCCCCCCGCCATGGCCAGGTCTGCCTCTGAGTCACTGTTTTCCCGACAGCTTTGCAAAGCTGATCAACACCACCAAAAATAATTTCTGCCTGGCTCTGAAACGCAGCCAGCAGCGGGGCTGCAGCCCTGAGGGGGAAGGATGGGCACCACGGGGCCCTGCGAGGAGGCAGGAGAGGGGACGGAGCCCTCGCTCCAGCAGCCCCAGGGGCTGCCCTGTCCAAATCCGCCTTCCGAGGGAAGCCCCGGGGCCGGCTGGCTGCTGGCGAGGCGTCAAGCGAAGCATGCGGCAGTGCCAGGCCGAGCTGGCGGTGCAAACCGCGCCGGGGGACCGCAGGGAGCCGGGGGCAGGCTACGGCCCCGGCCGAGGGCGCGTTGCCTGCGTGAGGCTGCGCGCAGGCAAAGGCCACGCGTGGGCGAGGGCGCGTGTGGGCGCAGGAGCGGGTCCGTGGGCACAGCTGGCCTCACAGCTGCGCCATTTGGAGCCGCACACTCATGAATATACATGAATATGCATGAGGGGGGGCAGCCAATGGCAGCGGCGCTCCGGCGCGCCAGCAGCTGCCAGCCTTCGCAATGAACTTCTCCTGACATTTTGGCTGCGCCTCGACGGGTTTCCAACCCTCCCTCGCCCTCCCCGACGTGTCCTGGCCCCTGCGTGGGGCCGAGACCCCCCCCAGCCAGGCCCAGCACTGCAAAACTCGCTCCGGGGCCACGGTGTCCCCTTGCCTGTCCTGTCTGTCCCCTGCCACCACCCATGCTGGCCCCAGGGACCTCTCTGCTGCCCAAGGCAGGGTCAGTCCCCACGGTTTCGGCAGCTCCAGCCCCGTGGCGAGAGGTGCAATAACCCCCTCTTTTCCCTAAAGCCATCTACCCGCAATTAGCTCGGCCTCGGCTCAGCTCCCTCCGCCCACGCAGCGAGGACAGACATTGCCAGCAACCAGCAAGTCTCTTCTACTTCATTTTTATTTCAAGTCAGAGCACGTCGGCTCTGCCTTCACCAGTGCTGAGGGTGGGAGGAAAAGGTGCAGGAGAGCACAGGGAGAGGCATCGAGAGTAGTCAGAGCCCGAGCGCTGCCGGATGCCAACTCCGAGGCAGCTCCATGCTCCTTCTTTCCGAGCAAAGTAGATCCTGGCTGTGAGGGCCCCCATTCCCCGCTGTGCGTGGCAATCGGTGTGCGAGGAAGGAGCCCATCTGGAAGGGGCATCCCCTCAAAAGGAGCAGGGGAGACAAACTGCCCCTCCCTGCCTCCCCACCGCCTCGTTCCCCTGCCCCAGGCTCCCGGGGGGGGGAGCTCATCTCTGTTCGTCCCAGCTGCAGGCAGCCTGCGGGGCGAGCTGTGCCAGGAGGCCCCAGGTGTG
The DNA here is from genome assembly GCF_965183815.1 of Platalea leucorodia. Classification (NCBI taxonomy): domain Eukaryota; kingdom Metazoa; phylum Chordata; class Aves; order Pelecaniformes; family Threskiornithidae; genus Platalea; species Platalea leucorodia. Next base: position 5,010,048 of record NC_138844.1, read on the forward strand.
GATATGGTACCTGCACCCCATGGGTGGGCTGCGGCTCCGCGCAGCTGAGACCACCCTCCCCAGGAGCTGCACGGCGCGGCTGTTAGCGGGGAAATGCAGCCTCCCCTGCCTGCAGCGCGGAGGGGAACACAGGGGACTAAACTGAAGAGCCCCTGCTCCCAGCCTGCTGCTCCACCAAGGAAAGCTTTCCTCCGTCGTGCTGGATGTGAGCCACCGTATCCCTGCCCCGGGCCAGGGACATGCCAAGAACACAGAGCCTCGCTGGCACTGCCACCTAACGCAGCCCTGCTACTGCTCCAGTCAGAGAGCAAAGGCCATGGGAACAACAAACACAGGTTTCACTAACCACTAGGTCTCTTCTCCAAAGAGAAGAGCGATACGAACGCACTGCCTGGGGCATCAAGGACAGTCGAGAGTCAGCAGGGAGAGAGCACGTGAGCCCGGGACACCGCAGAGCCCAGGACAAGGCCGTGTTCCCAGTGCAGCCCCAGTCCCACCAGCCTGGGCATCCCTCTGGCTCAGCAGCGGTCCCTCTTCCAGCGAGGGCTGCAGGTCCCGGGGAAGGCAGGCGAGGTCACTAGAGCCGTTTACTGCATCTCACGCCGTCCGCCCAAGGGCTCAGCTGGCTCATCCGGACTGTCCGAGTGGGCGTCGTCCATGCCGAAGTCGCTCCAGTGCGGGAAGGTCTCCAGGCAGCTCGGACCCTGCGGGCTTCCCAGGCCGGCGCAGCTGGAAAGAGAGGACAGGTCAGAGCGGAGAAGGGATCTGGGGAAGACGCAGGGCCCGAGGTGCCTGCGCGTCTCCACGTCAACCGCTGCCTCCTGGGCGCAGCCCCTTCTGCGCAGCAGCGGCTGCTTCCCCTCTGCACAGCCCCGCCACAGCCCTCGGCTTCCCGCCAGCTCAGCCACAGAAGCAGCCACTCATCCTTGCGCTGAAGCCCGGAGCAGGAAAAGGGGGGGGACGCTGCCACCAGCGAGGGGCAGACGGTGCTGGCAGCTGAGAAGGACGCACGAAGCCACCCTGCCTGGGTACCTACCCCGCCTGCCGCAGGACTCGAACACGCAGGTGATGTCTGTGCTTGTTCAGCTTCTTGCAGGGAGCTGCAGCAGTGGCAAATTGAGGATGCCCTCCTCTCCCAGCAGGTCAGCTGCCTCCCCAGGTGCAGAAAACCCTCGACTGGCTGCAGGGAGGGGAGCCACCCCACAGGGAGATGCCCGATTAATTCCCCAGCATGCAGCAAGCACTCTGAAGCTCTGATGGGCCTGAGGCATTGCAGAACCCACTCACGCTGCGAGAACGAAGGCAAGACGCACAGAAAGCCTGAGCACTGAAAGCCTCCAAAGGCTCCTCGCTCCCCAGAGATTAAGGGAAGAAAGCAGCTGAAGACCTTTGTAAATCTCAGCTTAAGTTCTTCTGAGAGACTCGAGCTCTTTTCTACTAAGCCTTGGCCACGGCCAGGACAGGTCACCCTCCCGGGCGGCCTGGAGGGCACCACAGGAGACTGCTGGTGACAGCCCAAGACGTCCAGCTCCGATTGCCTGACCCCCAGGAATCCTGCCCATTCAGCATGCAGGGCTGGGGAAGACGTGCTCAACTTCATTCCCTCAAACAACTGTAGCAAGGATGGGACAGGGAAATTCAAAAACATTCAGGGGTCTCTAGAAAGCCTGGCAGCTTCTCTTATTTCACAGCAGAGGCTGTTTGCTCCTGGTGAAAGTCCCTTGCACAGGCACCAACCATTTCAAATCAGGCTGTAGCCAAACCCACAGCTGCAAGCACCAACAAGGGGAGGTGCAGACAGCAAGTCACCAGCTGCCTCGCAGCCCTGCTGGGAGCCAGGCCTGCTCCAGCCAGCACAGAGCGGCTCCAGGCACAGCAAGGGAGCTGGGGGCCGCCCCCATAGCAGCACCCCCGGGCCGGTCCTTCCCTGCCTGCGTTACCTGCCGTGCAGGTCTCCTCCCGGCAGCAGCGCGGGGCGGCTCTCTTCCTCCTGCACCCAGCCGCAGTTGGACATGGCGTAGTGCAGGATGGCTTCTGTCACTGTCTGCGAGCCCTGGCCTTGCACGCACGCCTCTATCTCGGGTACCGAGAGCTGGCTCTGCAGGAAAAGATGCAGCCGGCTGTCGGAGAGGAGGACCACATTCTGCACGACCCTGTGCACAGAGAGAGGAGGGTGAGTGAGGCAGGAGCACAGAGCACGCTGAGCCCTGCCCCACCAACGGCTCACGTGCCCCACGCCACGAGGGTGACCATCGACAGCTCTACTTCGACCTGACAGCCAGCATCCCCTAAGCAAGACCGGAGCAGCATGTCCCCTCCCTCCATCCGGCCCTCACCAATGCTCTACTCACTTCTCCAGGAACTGCTGCAGCCCCTGTCTCCGCTTCTCGATGAACTCATCCGTGCTGCCCACGAAGAAGGTGGATTTCCCAGGCAGCTCTGGGACAGGCCTGCAGGGACAAAGCAGAGGCAGCAGTTCAGGGTCAGATCGCCCCAGTGCCAAGGCAAGGAGAGACGGGACAGCAGCAGCCAGGACCCTGCTTTGTGCAGAGCTGGATCCCAGGAGCTCAGGTATCCCATGTTCGTGTCTGGGGTTTCTATCCACATCCGTTCTGAGTTCACGTGGGTCTCCCAGGGCAATGGGAAAGTGGGTGCAGGAGGGGGAAAGGAGCGAGAACAAGGCACGCTTACACCAAGCCAGCATTCTTCTGGAGCTGCCTCCTCAGCCACACGAATTCACGGTACCGGCGCCGCACACATGAGGTCTTAGCAGTAAAGGCCTTGCTGTTGGTCTGCAAAAAAAAAAAACAAAACCCACCATGGAAATAATGCACATGATTGAGGGGCAGCGAGGCAGAGGAGGGCAGGGTCTCGCCTGCACAGACCCTTGAGCTCAGTGGACTAAGGGATCTGCTTGAAGCACTGGGCTTTGGGGAGCGTTGGGGAAGCTGAAAGTGGCTAGAAAACCTGAGTCATGAGCCTCGCCTATGGCACGACCGAGCTCTGCAGCTCACCCCTCTCCCTCAGCCACAACTCACATGGAGGAAGATTTTATAATCCACATAGGAGTTCCAGGAGCCTTCGTTCTGCACCCGGGGGTCCTGAACGCGCACTGTGGTCAGCTCCTACGGCACAAACACTGCCTGAGGGCGGGGAGGCAGCGCTCGCCGCCCCGCGCCAGCGTCACCCCCGTCGCAGGGCTCAGAGGGGCGCCCAGGGACAGGGACCCAGGACCGCACCGGCTTGTCCGGCCATCCTGCCCCAGCTTTTCCCGTCCCTGTCACCCCTCAGCCCTGCCCCACGGACCCTGCGTTCAGCATCTCTCACACCTCAACACAGCGCTTAGTCAAGACCACCCGCTCCAGCGCTGCCAAACCCCAGCCAGGAACAGACAAAACCCATGTCAGAAAGGGTCTTACTTCCTCTCGGTTCTCCAACATCCTAGAGCCAGAGCCCAGCGGGAAACATCTGTACAGAGAAAAAAGGATTTAGCAAGACAAGATCAACACATCAGGGTCTCCCATGCACTCTGCATCCCCCCAGGCACCTCACACCTCTGTCCCATCCAGCCCCCACGTCCACACTCAGCTGCCCGCCCTGATGCTCTCCCCTCAGTCACCACGAAATAAAGAGGATGCATTCAAATCCAGCAGCCCACAGGGGAGAGAGCATCCAGCGTTAATCTCCCACGTGCTCCTGAGGCAACGTGGCCTGTCGGGCTCTCGCTGGGGTGTGCTGGAGAGTGCGCCGTGACCAGAGCCGGAGCCTGCAGCACCTCCTTCTTCCACGGCTCGTCTTCAGGTCACCCCTGCCCACAGGGAGGCACTGGGATCCTGCAGCCTTCTGGAACAGCACTCAAAAATCCTCAGATCACAGACAGGTGAGCAGGGCTCTCAGCTCAGATGGGCTGTAACCACCCGAGGACGGGATGGTGCAGCCGGCTGCTCCTGCTGAGCTGCCTGCCCCCCTCTCCCACAGCACGTCCCTGCTCCCAGGCAGATAACAGGGTCTCTGGGAAAGCCAGATAAAGCTCCGGGAGAGCTTTTCCCCCAGTGTTAGCCAGGAACAGCCTTGTCATTGCACAGCACTGAGACCCCAGGTCCCCAGTTTGCTCCTGCAGAGCCAGAACTGGCAATGCAGGAGGGAGACAGGGTGGAAGAGCCCGGCCCACTCCGCACATGGGCAGGTGTGCACTGAAATGCCAGGGGAGCCGGTTTGGCTGGGGAGGAGAAAACCCTGCTTTTATCACTGTTTCCATCCCCTGCAGGCCTCCCTCTCCCCTTGCTGCCTGCCCAGCACGAGCTCGGCTGGGCCATCCGAGCAGGGGAAGCAGCCAGCCCACACCAGGACCTCGCTGCCCCTCGCCAGAGGAAACCTGCTTTTCTCCTGTGTAGATCAGACCCGTTCCCCAGCTGCCACCCCAGTGAGTCTCCCATTAGCACCAGATGCAGACACTCCGTTTCTCTCCAGCTCTTTCACAAGTCATCTGAATAAGCAGTAAACTCCGTACCAGTTTTCCCCACCTGGCTAGGTTTTGTGTCTGCACTGCGACCGCTCTCCCTTGCACCCCTCCCTAACCCCCCCCTTCCCCTTCTCCCAGCGGGAGCCGGGGGGCTGACAAGCGTTGGTGAAGCCCCTGGGGAGCCGCAGAGGTGCCCGGTGCCCCCCGTGCCGCCCAGCTTTCCTGGCTCAGCTGCGCCGCGAGCTGCTCGCACGCTCCCATCTCACCAGCCGCTTCCTCCGCCACATCCCTCCGGCGCTCCCAGGTCCTGCTGGACCTTGGCAGCTCATTTGCTGCACCATTATGTGCTCCCGCAGTAATTCCTGTTCTGCCACAACACCATGGACACAGTGCCAGGGCTTGGAGGAAAGAAGGGGGGTGGACAGCGAGATAACCCACACACACACCCAATAAATGCACAGTGAAACCCCTCCGAGAGAGAGTCCACCCGCCGCAGACGCACTGTGCAGACACAGACCAGGAATACTCATCAGGGGGAGCTGGAAGACCAAGTGTGTCCCGTGTCCTGGTTTCACCTCCTCTGTGGGACTGTTTGCAAGAGGTTTTGGAGCCCCTGCGATGAGCCAGCAGCTCAGGACTTCGCCTGTCACAGCCCAGGCTCCGGAGGGACACGGCTGCCTGATCGCAGAGGCAAAGCAACCCGTCACCTGTTCCCCATTCCTGGAGTCTTGCCTTTTAGGCCATGAGAGCTGCCAAGTGTCAGGCAGCGCTGGAAACCCAGTCTTTATTTATACGCTCAGATGTGAAGCAAAGCTCTTCTGAAGACAGAGCTAATTTTAGCTGGGACAAGGGGAGGGGTTGAGCCACAAACCATGCTTCAAAAATCTGGCTCCACCGGTTTGCAGGTACTTTTTGCAAGACTTCAGCCATCCGATTCCACCCAGAGAGCACACAAAGCATTAATAACAGCGGAGAAGAGTTTTGGGATAGACAGTGAGAGAATGCCCCAAGATGCCTCCGAGTAATTGAACTCTTGCTGGAGTTGGGTCAGGCTGCTGCTGTTTCCAATTTGAGCTGTAAGGGGGAGGGCGAGGGGAACCTACCAAAAAAAACCCCCACGCTTCAGCGCACGTGATTCTTCCCCTGGGGAAGGAGGGGAGCGAAGGAGCCAAATGTGACATGAGTCACTTTGCTCGGCGCGGTAATGGGGGAGCTCCGATCCTCCCCCGTGCTGGGGGCTCCCAGCCAGAACCAGTTCAGCAGTAGAACTTGACCATTATGTTCCCCGGCCTCCCCAGGGGACGCTGCCGCCGTCCCATTGCTTTTAAAGCTCCTTGCTCTGCATAACAGCCCTGCCTAGATTAAAAATGCAGGAGGGAAAAGAGAAAGACTCAGAAATTGCCTAATGGAACAGCGGAGGGTTGCCAGGAAGAGGAATTTAATTTCCCAGCTACTGAAAGGGTGCTCTGAAGAGCAGAGAGACCCGGGGGGGAGATGGCTCTCTGCAGTCAGCAGGGAAAACTGAGATCACAGAGTCCGAGCGCTCCCGTCTTTTACCTATGTTTTCATCCAGAGTTGTACCAAGAACCGCCTAATCTTATTTACGCTTTATTTGGAGTTAATTGATCTTAACTTGATAAATCAACTTAAACCCAATGGAGAAAGCAGCTCTGAGTTAGCTTTAAACAGTTACACCAAATCCTCTTTCAGGGCTTTTGCTTAAAGCCTCAGTTTAAGGGGCCCTGGGATACGTGGTTTGGGTTTGGTTTAATCTTCCTCCAATTTGCATTTCAGTGTTTCCAGGGCTCACGCTTTCAACGTCTTCTAGCTAGGACGCGAGAGGTGGAAGCCACGCAGGAACGCCCCACATCCGTGCTCCGGGAGCCTCAGGACTTTCGCCTGCCCAGGATACGGCAGCCTGGGTGTTTGCGGAGCCACAGACACGGTCGGACTCCGGATGGATTGCCTCCCCCAGCCCTGTACTCACACTGCCGACAGAGAAAGCGTTAGCTTTTATCTCTTGATTGCTGGTTTTTATCTTCCTTGCTGACTCAGACACATCCTTAGCAGCGGTCTCTACCCCTTGGTAACAGCAGGACCTATCCTAACCAGCAGACACCAGTGATAGTTTAGCCCAGCTCGGAGCTCCCTCCCGCAGCTCCCTTCCCTGCCCAGCTCCAGGCTGGCCGAGGCTTCGCGTCCGTCCCTGCGGGCACAGCACCGCTCCAGGCGACATCCAGCCAGACGGGAGCCTCCGAGTTTTGAGGAAAGCCTCCCAGGGGAGCCCCACGGCAGGGAAACAGGGAACGAGTCCCGTTTGTTTCTGCTTTCGCTTGTCACGCTTGGACAGAGCTGACCACAACGGGCACCGGAGAGGAATTTCTGCCTGTTTTCCCATCTGGGGAGCAAAGGGCTCCCCATCCCGACAGGTGCCCCGGATCGGGACCCCCTCGGCCCACTGGAAGGGGGTGTCCCCAGCCGCCCCAACGCCTCAGCACACGGGCCGGGCACTAACGGCAGCGCACTCCGGCGGCGGCGACCCGGCCCGGCCGCCCCCGAGCTCGGCCGCCCCGTGAGCAGGGGCTGGGCCCCGGCTCGGTCCCGCTGGAAGGCGGCTGGCCTGCTCACCGCGGCCCCGGCCCAGCCCCGCCGGGAGAGGCCGCGGCCGGGGGTGAGGCCCGGCCCAGCCCCGCCGCCCCATCCCCGGGCCCGCCGCCGCCCCGAGCCGGCCAAGGATCCCCCATCAGAGGCCGGGCGCCGCAGGGCCCCGGGGATCCCCGGGCCCGCCCGCCCGCCCGCCCCCCCCGGGCCCCCTCACCTCTTCGCGCAGGCCGTGGCCCCTTTAAGCGGCGCGGCGGCGCGGCGGCCTTATAGCGAGGGCGGTGCTTCCCCTTCCGGCGCGGGGCATGCTGGGAGTTGTAGTCCGCCCCTTCAGGCGGCGGGGCGCGGCCCGGGGCCTTTCGGCTGCCGGCGGCCTCCCCGAGGGACCCGGCCACGCCACGCCGCGGTGCGATCCCCACCGGGGCGCCGCGCCTAAACCTAACAGGAACAGCCGCGCCGGGGCGGCGGCGGAGCGGCGGACTACAGCTCCCGGTGTGCCCCGCGGCGAGTGGACTACGACTCCCAGTGCGCCCCGCGGTGTCGGACTACGGCTCCCAGGGTGCCCCGCGGGCCGCGGCGCAGGCGCGGTGCCTGCGGCGGGTACTGGGGCTGGCCGGGCTCTTTTGTTCGAGGGAGGCGGACGGAGAGCGGCCAGGCCCGCGGCGCCACCCGACCCGCCCCGCCCGCCCGCGCCCCGCAGGCCCCTTCCCCTCGGCGACCGTTGGCGGGGCTGTGCAAGGTGAGCGGGGGCCGCGGGGGTGGGGGGCAGCGGGAGCCGCGGGGGGCGGGGGGGTGTGGAGGGGCTGAGGGGGGCGGGGGGGTGGGGAGGGATGCTGGGGAGGAACTGGGCGTTACTGGAGGGGTTCGGGGGGGGGCGGGGGGAGATGGTGTGTATAGGGCGGGGAGACGGTGGTTGTGGGGGGGGTGGGATGCTGGGGGGGTTGGGGTTAGCGGGGGGGTGTTTGGGGTGGTGGTGGGGGGTTAGTGGAGGGGGGGGTGATGGGGGCGGTGGGAGAAGCGTTAGCGGGGGTTTGGGGGGGCTGGCAGGGCCGTGCCCCTCAAAGGGGCCGCGGGGGGAGCCGGGTCTGGGAGTGAGGAGGGGCCGGGCCGGGGACAAAGCTGAGCCCGGGGGGTCCTTTGGGGAGGGGGAGAGGTGAGGGGGGCCGGGGGGGGAGAGGGGCGGGGGTGCTGTTGGACAGAGGAGGAAGATGGGGTCTGGGGTGCAAGGAGAGAGCGAGGGGCTGCTGCAGGCGGTCGGGGGAAACGGGGGGGCCTGGGCTGGGGCGGGGTGGAAGCGGCCTTTGGGAGAGGAGAGGCTGGAGCAGGGTCCCTGCTCGGGGGGGGGGGGCGGCATTTGGGTGGGATGGGGGTTTAAGAAGCACGGGGGGAGCCCTTGGGGCGAGGAGAAGGGGAGGGAGGTGTTCCCGGGGGGAGAGCTTCAGGGAAAGGGGGCGGCTGGGGAAGGGGGGGATTCGGGCTCCGGGAGCGGGGAGGGGACGAGTGTCAACTTTTGGCGGGGAGAATGAGCGGGAAGCGGCTCAGCGGGCTGCGGGAGGGCAGGGAGCGGGATGGCAGCCCGTCCCGGGGGCCAGGGCGAGGAGAGGGGTTGGGGAGCAAACTGGGGGGGGGGCGTGGGGTCTTGGGGCTGGGGGAGAGCTCCCCTGCGGAGACCTCAGCGTGGGGCTGGCAGGAGGTGGGAAAGGGGGGTAGTGGCTGGCAGGCTGGAAGCAGGGATGTGCTGGGGAAGGGGGGAGATGCAGCGGGAGCTGGGTTTGGGACGGGTCCCTGCTCACCCTCAGCGTGGGGTGGGTGTCGGGGCAGCTCCCTGGCTGGGCTGGCTTTCTCCGGCTCCTTTGCTGGGGGAGGAGGTTTGGGAGCTGGGGGAGCTGAGCCACGCGTGGAATGGGAGTTGTAAAGCGTTTGGGGGAAGAGTAGGACTTTCTGGCAAGGGGAGGTGATGGAGCTGAAATGGGATTTATATCTCCAGACAAGGAAGCAGCGAAGCTTTGCCGAGGCGTTGGCAGATGCGGAGCTGCCCTGGAGCGCAGGGGCTGGCCGAGAGGGCGGCAGCGGGGTTTGGCTCAGGGGTGTGCTGTGAAGCTGACCCGCTCCCATGCAGCACGGAGGAGGAGGTGGCAGGGGCTGGAAACGGCCTGAGTTTGGGTGGGGAGCGTCGGGGATGGGGGGGCTGAGCGTGAGGATCCCGGAGATGGGACAGTGCTCTTGGCGTTGGGGTTGATCAGTTTGGAAGCAGCAAGCACGTATGTTGTCCCTATAAAACTGACAGATCAAAGTATAAAAGGGCTTTCTGGGTGAATAATTACAGGCTCTATCTGTGAAAGATTTTATTAACTTAAAAAAAAAAAATCCCTGGTGCATTTGAGAGGGGAAGGTGTTTGTGACGGGAATGTTTGGAGTCAACAGTCCCCACTGGGTTTGCGACCCAGGCACGGTTTCCTATTTGTGCTTGAGATCCCGGTAGTGAAAATGGTGAGAAACAGATGTGGCTGCTCTAACCCCAAAATGCAAAAGTAACCAGGCGGAGGGCCTGTGAGCGCCGGTAGGCAGCTCCTGGGCGCGGGGCTGCTGGGGGAGATGCCCCCAGATGCGGTCGCTCTGTCCCGAGGGATGAAGGCTGGCAGGGGAAGGGGCTGTGGGGGCCAGGGTTGCTTGTGAAGACAGAGGTGGTGCGGTGTCAGGGGCACTGGGAAGCTGGGAGTCCTGCAGCACTTGGGGCGATGTTTTCTGGCCTTTATACACAAGGGAGAAGAAGAACGCAAATCTCTGCTCTGATTCTATGAGCATTTATCTGATCTAGAGGAGTTCAGAAGTTGTGTCCGCCGTCACATAACAAAATTCCTGTCTGCGTGACGGGATTTCTTACCTCAGGCTCTCTTTTTTCAGCAGGGAGGTAATGTTCCTACTGTTGCATGTATGTCTCTCTTAAATCCAGAGGTGCGTTCTCTCTTGGATTGTGAATTTAACTGGAAATGATGTGGCTGAGCTTGAAGGTTGTGGCTTTTCTTTAGTTTGGTCTCCGCTCAAAGGCTTGAGCTTTCACTCAAACTTTCCAGAAATGTTTTCTGCTGTTTTCAGGTTCTGGAGAGTGGAAGACTTAGCATGCTTGTTCCCACTTCAAAAGAAAGATGCCTGCTGCCTTTCCCTGGCGCGTGTGGAATAAACTTGGCGTGCTCATAAGTCTTTAAAGAGATGAGTGATCCCAGCCAAGTTTGAGAAAGGCAGGAGGAGGAAATGTTTTAAGTTTAAAACTCATTAATGCTGAGCTGAACTGTTAATCCTTTAAGATGCAGCTAATGGAACTAGTCTGTACTCAAATTAAACCTCGGTCTCCACATTTTTCTTCTTAGGCTGGTCTTCCTTTCCTTTGTTAAACTTTCTACTGGAAAGATTAGCGCCAGGCATCACGGAAGGGTATTAGGTAGAGCTTCACGATCTTCCGAATAAAGTGTCCTAGCCAGCGGGGCTGAGCGTATTTGTGTTTGTCTGGTAGGGGTTTCACTACCTGGATGTTGTTCTCCAGATCTCATGATACCAGCATCTGCTTTGCTCCGATCTGCTGCGACGACATGCTGTCAGCGCTGGCTCTTGCTCCTCCGTCTGCTCCTCCTGCCCCAATAACGCAGGCTTTTGTACACACCTTCGTGCTGGGCCTCCTTCTTCATGGCTTTTTACTGGAGTTTGAATTCTTTTCAAGTGGCTTAGGTGTGTCCTGGATCCTTTTCCTCTTAGCTGCAGACCAAGAAGTTATTCTTTCAGTCTCTGTTCTGCTTTCCTCCTCACAAAGGATTTCAGCTTTGCCTTGAGTGTTAGGTAAGAAGCAGCAAATGAAAATGGAAAGATCTGGCATAGGCCCGTCCTGAATTTTGTCTCGAAATCATATTTTCCAGTATAAGCCAATTTTTTTCACACATTAAATATAGAAAATTGAAGCTGAATTTTAGGAAACATGAACAGCTAATGTGATCTCTCTTGGGCAGGAGTCATCTAGCCCCGAATTCTATAGACATGAGCAGTCTCCCCAGGAATGTAATAGAGTTGTCTGCCCTCCCCAAAAGTGCCCAGGCAAAATGAAACGGCTTCGTTCTGCACCTTTGCGCGTAGGAACTCGGTGTGAGTGAAATGTGTTTATTTGAAAGCGCTGGAGATGAGGGAGCAGAGTGTGGGGTAAGTCTTCCCTGCGCTGCCTTTCCGAGTCGATGGGGATGGTTCAACCTCCCCCCTTTCCTCCAGAGACCAGAAACCAGCCAGTGGTTTGGGTGGCTGTGGTTTGTTTTTAATAACTAAAATTGGAGGGTTTGGCTGTTCCCAGTCGCAGAAGGCTGAAATCTTTGTGGAGCGCTCTGTTCCACGGCGGCATTCCTGACGAGGAGGAAGAGGGTGTGGGGAGCAGCTCAGATGCTTTGCAGATAAAGCCACACGCCGAGTCCGTACCCCCCGGGGGGGCTGAAGTCCCTTTCTCACACTGGAGCTGCGTTTTTGACTGCAGTGCAGCGAGAGGCCTGTGCAGCAGCTTGTCTCTGTGCTGCTGGCTCGAACGCTAAAATCTGTACCGTGTCTAGCAGCAGGCGCTGTGAACCACGGCTTGGCCTCATCCGCCCGGAGCACCTTTCTGGCTTGCAGGCTCTTGAGGCAAAACCAGACGTTGTCCCTGCCGCAGGGATGGATGCCGAGGGGATGGATTGTCAGCTGGGTGCCAGCCCCGTGCCTGCGTGGGAGCAGACATCTTGAGAACCCACAGAGGCAGGGCAGGTCTGTGGAAGGGGGTGACACTGGTGCTCTGGTGTAAATGCAGAAACAGGGAAACGTCTGCCGAAAGGAACAGGCCCCGAGCAAGCGGGGACTTTGGAGAGGTTGCTGCCTGCCGTCCGCTTTAGGTATGGTCGCTGCAGCCCTTTGCACTGGTATATTTGTCCCTCCCCTTGGCAAGCTCTTTCTCAAAGTGCTCCTGGCCCTGGATTTGCATCTTCTCTGCCCAGCGTTTACCACAATAAAATGATAGATCTGCAGTGTTGCATTGTTTGCATTGCTCTGTTGCCTCTCTCTTTTTCCCTTTCCACACCTACCTGTCCTACACACCACCTTCAGTTTTAGCATCTCCCCTCTGAGCTCGTCTTGGCCAGACTCTACCATTAGACTCTTTGATCCGGTTACCTCCTTAGGAAGCCGCTCAAGCGGCCTGGCAATCCAGCTGAGCATCCTTAGGTGCCTTAAAAACAAGTCCATCTCCAAGCAATAACCACAGTGCTTTTGACTAAAATCCTTTCAGCCGCAGCTGAACAGAATTCCCTGCTGAGAGAGGGGAAGCCCGAGATCTCGCCCCTTCAGGCCATCTCGGAGTTTATTTGCTGGTCGTAGTCGGAGCTGCGACAGCACCTTCTTGGGAATCTCCTCTACCGTGGCGTGCTCGGCTCTGGCCCCCTTCTCCGGCGGCCACGCGGTGCCAGAGGAAGAGGACGGAGGGGAGGAAGGCTGTCCTGCGCGGGAGGAAGGAACTGCCTGAAGAATTCCAGAGTGAAACACGATCTCTCGGCTTCCTGCTGCAGCGCTGGCTCCTGCTCGGGGATTAGATGCTGGCGGTGGGTCGGAGGCTTTACATTGTTGTATTGCACACCAGCTGAGGCGGTGCCAGGCAGCCTGGCCTCCTCCTCGCCGAGTCCGCAGGCGACCGGGAGCCTTGCTGCTTCGGGTTTGCCTCCGTCTGGCGTCTGATTGAAGATGCTGTCAGTGTATTTCAGCCCCGGAGTTGAGGAGGGAAAAGCCTTTCTGATGCATGTTCTTGTACGGCTCTGTTTTAGTGGGCTGTTTCCAGGTGGTTGGATTTTTCCCACACACACACATTGAATAGGGCAATAAAACTTCAACCTTGGAGGGCTGGGTGTCCTCTGGCATTGAATAAAGGATCCATGGGGGAAGCACTGCCTGTCTGTGGGAATATCCCTGCCACCACCTCTGCTGCTGGTCTGTACGGGGCAGGGAACTTCTCGCTTCATTTAACACTTAGAGGGGGTTTAGTTTTCACCTTTGGCGGACACTGGAGCTCCGCAAGCACAGCGTGGCGTGTGCAGTAGCAGAATGAGCTCGTCCCTTGTCCCTGTCTGCTCTGCAGCCTGTTCAGGTGCCGACCCCGCTTCCGAGACCACCCGTTAAAAGAAAGGCAGGGGAGATGTTTAGTGCTAAACAGGAGCAGAAGGCTTGTGATGCAGAGCCTGGGCTCTGGGACCCCCCGACTGGCTCAGTGACCACCAAACACCCCACGATGGTGGCAGCCACTTTGGCCTGGCTTTTATGGCCAGTCCTCTGCCTGGATCGTGAGCAGCCCCAACGCTGGGTGCCGTGGCAAGGGGAAGGTGTTCATTCCTCCTTCTACCCCGACGTTGCCATCGAGCGAGGAGGCTGTGGTCGCCTGGCGGCTGGTGCCTGCAGGGATGGGGTGTAAAGGGAAGATGTCTGTGTGCTAGCAAGCACGGCCGGAGGCCGAGCGCCCTGCGGAGCAAGAGCCCGGGCACTGGCACAGCTTGTATCCCAAGGTCAGGTTGAAAGCAGCAGTGCAATAGCGGGGTCCAAAGTAGAAACACGTTGGTCTGGCGTCTGCCAAGCAGAGAAGTGCTGCTTTCTTCCTCTGCGGTCTTCTGCGCTCCTCGGCTGCCCTCGAGCCCTGTCTGTGAGATAGCGGCAGAGATGGGGTGGTCTGGAGCGTGCCGGCTCGGCTGTGCTCCCTCCCGTCCTCCCTGCTGTGGCTTCTGCTGGTCTGAACTGGCGGTACGGCTTTGAGCTTTCTGGGGTCTGGTTTTTAGCCTTCTCCTTTGAAGGATACTTGCGCACGAGGGAGCTCATCCAGCTGTACCCCGAGAGCTGAGACTGTTGCTGAACTCTGACATCTCCAGTGTAAATCTGCAGGATTTTTGTTTTGCCGTATAAACCAGCCCCAGTTTCCATAGATTTTGCTAGCTGAAATTTATTCTCCACGATTCAAGATAACCTGAGTAGCAAAACTAAAGTTTCCAGGCAGGTAATGTTTGACCTGCTTGCCAGTCATTTTGCTTGGCAGAAAATATGTATTTTACTGGAAAAAAAAAAAAAAAAAGTCGTGTTCCTCAGCGCTTAGGTTGTGAAAGCTCCCCGGGCAACTGTTCAGCAGGGTGGGGTTTGGGGAGCCTGAGGTACAGAGTTGGTTTCAGGCGGTCCGGGTCCTGTTGCCAGCTTTGCCAGTGGCTCTCCGTGACGGCGTAGCTGCTTATCGCAGATAACAGATGGGGAGACTTGGAACCTCCTGACCCTTTGCTCGGCCTAAATCAGTGCAACTTGTTCAGCGCGCTCGGCTGGCTGCGCAGGCTTCTTTGGAGCAGAGGCTGGTGACGAGGTCAGGGTACTGGAGGGCTCTCTATTTTTCTTGAACCTAAGGAAAAAAAAACCCTTCCCGCGTCCCCTTCCCGCACGAGCAGATGCTCCGTTGGTGTCTCCCCTCGCGGGGCTGTGCAGTGGCTCAGGATCTTGTCTGTGGGGCTGGGACCTGTCGGTGTAACTGGTACCAGCCAAGAAGTGGCTGGAGAGCATTTGCAAGGACCGAGGGTCTTTTTAGCAGAGCCACCTGCTCCACAGCAGGGACGCGGGGCAGGGACGAGCTGGACGGCCATCCCCGGCCGCGGCAGGGAGAGACTCTGACCCTGGATCTGCCCGGCTGCGGTGCTCTTACTGGTCCGAGCTGGGTTTCAGCAGGGAAGTGGGGCCTCTCTGTGGTTTTTGGCTTTCTGAGGTGTTTCGTTTCAGGCTGGGGAAGCGCCCGGCGTGTTGGCAGGGCTGCGTCTCCTCTGCAGTCCCCCCGCGTGAGCGGAAAGCGGAGAGCTGCGCCGAGGGCCGCCCCGCCACTCGCTGCTGCGGCGGCATTTACGTTTACGGCAGGTAGCCTTGGGCTGCGTGCTGCGGCCTTTGCGGCAGGTAGCCTTGGGCTGTGACGGGCCAGAGCGTTCTCCTAGCTCCGCATCGCTTCTGCCACTTCCCAGCAAGCAGTGGATATATACGCAGGAATTTTTGACTGTCTAAACAGCTCTGGAAAATAAGGAGAAGAAAAAAATTCTGGGTTGGTGAGTTAGAGAAATATCCCAGAGTGCACATCCATGAACCAGCAAAGAAATTAGTATGGGGAGCTTGGTATCGGGGACCGTGACTTGTATTTAACTTGGATTAACTATTTATAAACTTTTAGTTAATATCAGCAGTGCGCTGGCTCCCTCCCGCTGCTGTACAGCTCTGCAGATGCTTTCTGCAGCTCCAGGCAGGGTTGAACCAAGCTGAAGGGCAGGCCAGCGAGGTGAGGAAAGGGGAGAGAAGAGGATGAGGGGGAACACGCGGGACTCGGCAGAGGAAGGACGAGGTGTGGAGCAGCTGACGTAGGACGCTGCTTCGCTGGAGGTCGGAGGGCAACACGTGGGAGCAGCGAGGTCGAGACATGGTGTGCCGAAAACAGGGACAAAGCACGGGTGGAATCGGGCAGAGTCTTGATGGAATTGGTGAAATAAGGTGCTGGGGAGACAAAAAGGCCAAAGCTGTGTCTCAAAAAGGCATCGTGTCGATGCAGCAGCTCCTGCTGGAGATTCCTCTTTGCCTTTTCAGCTGGCAGGACCATCCTGGCCCATCTGTTCGTGTGTTATCTACTTTTTACGTGCCTGTTTTCTCCAAAGCAGCATTCCTGCGCTGTGCTTCGCCTCTGCGTATCCAGTACGTTTGCTGCCCGGCAAAGGCAAACCTGACCTTGACACAAACGTGCGGTTCTCTCTCCTCTTTTAGCAGCGTCGCCCGTAAGCTGAAAAACTGGCCAGCACAATGGGAAAAAAACAGAACAAGAAGAAAGTGGAAGAGGTCTTAGAGGAAGAGGAGGAGGAGTATGTGGTGGAGAAGGTCCTGGATCGGCGAGTGGTAAAGGGCAAGGTGGAATACCTGCTGAAGTGGAAAGGCTTCTCGGAGTAAGTGCCTCCCTGCCTGCTGCTGCGGGGTGGGTGCTGGGCTGCTCCGGCGCGAGCATCTCTTCTGCCTTTGGCTCCCAAAGCCTCTCCGGGCAGGTGGCTCAGTCTCCCTGCGCCTCTCCTTGTCTGTAAAATGGAGCTAACAGGCCAAGGGCAGCCGTGATGATAAAATCGGCAGTGCTAAACGCCTCGAGCTCTAATCAGGGCGATGAGAGCACAGCCTAGGTGTGAAAGTCCCGTTTCTGTCTTGCAGACAGGCTGTGCAGTGCCCTGGTGGGGCTTCCCCCACCTTTAACCTAGCGTGAAACAAGCAGCTGGATAAAATGAATTGCCTTTCTCTCCTGAGAAGGGAAATAACTGCCCTGCCCTCTGGCATCCCTGCCTGGACCAGGGCAGGGTCCTGTTTTCATGGGGCGAGGACACCCGCATCCAGGCTGCTGCTTCTCTCAGCATCTCTGCGTGACCTGGTGTCCAGGATTTTTCTTGGCAGGGAAAGCTGCAGCAAGCTGCCCGTATGTAAAACTCGGCTGTTGTCTTTGATTGCAGTGAAGATAACACATGGGAGCCAGAGGAGAACCTCGACTGCCCAGACCTCATTGCAGAGTTCCTTCAGTCCCAGAAAACTGCACATGAGAGCGAGAAGTCTGAGGGAAGCAAGCGCAAAGCGGAGTCTGACACGGAGGATAAAGGGGAGGAGAGCAAACCAAAGAAGAAGAAGGAGGAGGTGAGGCAGGGTGGGGTTTCTGTGCTCAGCTCCCTACCCTTGCGTTTGGCACGGTGGCTAGCAGCTAGAGCAGCCATGCTCCGAAACCTCAGTCAAACTGTTCTCCTGCACGGAGGGGAAAATACTGCACTTCAACGAGACACGGCTGAAGTGCTTTTGAGGAGCTGTAGCTGTCGGAAGGAGGCATGAGCTGTTGTCAATCCAGAGCCAGTTGTAGCGCTAAATTGAAAGGCCAATTCTTGAACCAAAAGGGTGCGGAGCCCCAGCTTCTCCTGAAGAACAGCACAAGGGGTGAAACAGGAGGCAGGGGTTGCCTGTTGCCCCTTCAAGAGGGGGAACGAGGTGGAGCAGAGAGCTACCTGCTCAGGGTGCTCATAGCTGCTTGGAAAAGGGACAATAAAAAGGCTCTGCAGTCTGGTTTTCATCCCAGGAGCTGCTGAATCTTGGCCAGCGTAAGAGTTTGACCAGCAGGGCCTTGGAAATCGGGTCCTCTGCTTGCAGCATGAGCCCGGCACTCCGCTGTGCTGCCCTGGGTCACCCCAGTGCAATGGGCTTTCACCAGAGCGATCTTCTCAGTTGCCCGCTGGCCTCAGTCATTATAGTCGGAGCATCTGAAACGCAGAGCCTTTCTGAACAGCCACCAGTGTGTCCTGGTGACCAGAAGCAGGGCAGCGGCCGTTACCCTGGCGATGCTACAAGTGGAAACTTGTCTCTTTTCAGTCGGAGAAACCACGAGGCTTTGCCCGAGGATTTGAGCCAGAGCGAATCATTGGTGCCACGGATTCCAGCGGGGAGCTCATGTTCCTGATGAAGTGGTGAGTGTGTCTTTGTGTCTGTCACTTCTTCACTTATTCTGTGCCAGAGAGGGAAGGACCTGCGCCTGGGGAGTCCCTGCTACCTGGCATGAAATCTCTCGCGATGGCGCTGCTGCCTGAGGTGACCCTCTGCGCTGAGGCTAACGTGGATGTGAAACGAGCAGGTAGGGCCCTTGGGATTGTGTGGCTCTTAAGATGTCCCCCCACAGCAGGCGCGAGCTTGGGGAGAGAGAGGGGCATGGTGTCATGGCGTGGGCTGCAGTTTCGGAAGGCTGCACCCAGAGGAGAGCCGTGACGATGACCGTGTCCCCTTCAGCTGTAGTGACACTGGGCTTGTCGCTGGCGCAGGTGGGAGCCAAACCAGTCAGGCGTAGGTGTGGGAGCCGTTTGCTTTTGCACCGTCTCAGAAGTACGGAGTGGCTGGGGGCAGGGCCGCAGCTTTGATTCGCCTTCTCTCCCCGTCCCCGACAACGCGGAGCTGAACTCACGCCTGAATTTTTCCTGGGCTCACGTGCTGCTTCTCCCTGCTCCAGAGCCACTCGGGAAGGGGTCGCTTGGATCCCCCGAGCAGCTCGGGGGCTCCGTTTACCTGCCGCTTCTTGATTTTTCTCCGGTCTCCACTTCTTCCGCCTCCCCTCCGCAGCCCCCTAACTTGCACCTCTGCTCTGGCCTGTAGGAAGAACTCTGACGAGGCCGACCTGGTCCCTGCCAAGGAAGCCAACATCAAGTGCCCCCAGGTGGTCATCTCGTTCTATGAGGAGAGGTTGACATGGCACTCCTACCCCTCAGAGGACGATGACAAGAAAGAGGACAAGAACTAACCCCTGGCACCCGCTCTTGGCCAGCCTTTGTATAAAGATCTGAACTGTGGGTTTGAGCAAGAGGGAGAGAACACAGCTCTGCTCGGTTGGGAGCGTAGAGATGGCTGGAGAAGATGCCCTTTGAAGAGACCAGTATGGTTTCTGTGCCCTGCAGCTGCTCAACTGCTTTATGCAGCTTCATGCTGTGTACAGATTCAAACCAGCCCGGCTCAGTTTGGGGGGGGGGGGGAGGGAAGGGCAGGGGGATGCTGGGGGTGTTGGGGGGAGAATTGGGGTGTTTGTTTCAAGGCTGTCTATTTTGCAGCTTGTGGGAGAGGAAGCAAAGCCCCTTCCATGAAGGACTATCACTGGTGAGGGGTGGGCTGGGGAAAGGGAGTGCAGATGGATACTGCTTATTCTTCAAAGACCATCTCAGCAACCCACAGCCTTCTTCCCAATAGTGTTAACTCTGCATTTTTACGGCGTAGCATGTGTGTAGGTTTTTTGTTTGGTTTTTTTTTTTCTTTTGCTATTTACTGGTGTATTGGTTTGAGGGGCTGGGGGGAGGGATGTGGGGAAATTGGTCTCTTGTTTAATTGGAGAGGGAGGGAGATGAGGCCTGGTGACAATGTTCCAGATCATTTCCAGATCTTTTTTAGAACCTGAATTCACAAAAGGAAAAAAATAAAGGGGCCGGGGGGGGGGGGGGAAGAGCCCAGTATTGATGACAGAACTAGGGAGACAGGGACACTGACATGAGACTGAAACTGTGAATGTCCAAATCTCTGGAGCCAAGATCCTCAAAACCCTGCGAGCAATTTTTAGGGGGGGTGGGAGGGGTGAGGGGAGACTTGTGAAAATGCAAACTTGTGATTCGTATTGTCCTGAAGCAGAACTGCCAGTTACTGACACATGCATTGTATGTGGGAGGGTGGGGTGCGGGGCGGGAATGAATTTTAACCCCTTAAAAGCCTTTCTACCCTTCTTTCCGTTACAAGGTGCTATTTCTCAAAATTGCGGGGGGAGAGAGACTTCTGACTACTTGTTCCTTTTCTCACCTGAATTTGACTGTCCAGCCAGCAGCATTGGGAACCCTTTAGTTGTGGGAGGGAGAGGAAATCAACAGCAGCACAAGAAAAAAATCAATTCCATATTCTCCCATAACAAGTGATTGTTTGTAGGAGGCCAGGCGGTGGTGCTGGAGCCAAATGTGTTACCCTGAATCTTCTGAGGTTTTTTTTTTTTTAATCAGATTTATTACAAATACTGAACTATTTAATGTCTGGAGTCATGAGCCCCACCAGACTCCTGGCACCTCCTTGTAGGGTGGTATGTATCTAGACTTGCATTGTACAAACCTTTTTTTAAAAGCATGTGTTTAGGTTTCTGTGAAAACGTTGTTTAAATGTAAAGTACGTGTTTGGATTTTAACTTCATACCAAGCTCTGTCAGTTTTTTGTCTCAATAAAATTTTAGATTTATAATCCTGATTTTTTTTTTCTCTACCTTGCTCCTTCCTCCAGCTCTTTGTGCATGAGATGAGTGACGAGGTGTAGAGCAGGTCACGGAGGGAAGTTAGCCTGCGGTTGCGGTTCTCTCTGAGCAAGGTTAGCTCTGATGCAGCCCAGGTTAGCCGGTGGCTCCGATCTGGGTGTCGACAGCAGCAGGAGCTTTGGAGCAGCTGACAGCAGGTTCTGATTTATGTTGACTTCCATCTGGAGAAGAAAAGTGTCGTAGAGGTTAGTATCCAGAGGCCTGAGTCGACTCTCGCCCCTGGAGACAAGAGGACTAGCTATGATTCGGGACCTCGTTTGATGTAGCAAGATGCTGCTTGAGCCGAGAGCGCGCGCTGCCTGCGTTCCTAGCCAGGATCCGGCACCAGCGGTGGGGTAAGTGACTTTTACTTCAATTCTCTTCTGAACGTTGAGCAGATTTTGTCACTTTGCATTTACGGATGGGTTTTTAAAGCTCTGGTGATGGTTCTGGTGGCTGTTTGGCTGAAGATGGAGATGGCTTCGCGTGAGTCTTGGTATGAGCTGGCTGATGGCCACAAGCTCTTGTGCGTGGAGAAGAGCAGACCCGTCCTCCTCTGCTCAGCCCAGCTGACGCTTCACGCAACGGCATGGACGGCAGAGTGGGCTGAAGCGTTCCTGGGAGGAGGATTGTGGTCCTGGCTCAGAGGTTTCCAGTGTTTGCAGGGTGCAGGATGGAGCAGGGAGAGGCAGGGGGCTTCTGGGTGGTGTTCAAGGGCTGAACAGGGGCTCCGCCAGCCCCTCACGGGCACTGCAAAACTACGCAGCCGGTTGAAATCCACGTTATTTGCAGCAGCACAGCCTGTACCCGGCGGGACGCTGAAATGTCTGCCCTGCCCCAGCAGCCAGCAGAAGCAGCAATTAAACCTGTATTAATCACTAGAGATGGAAGGAGTAACGTCCACTTAATTGAACGTAAAGAAGGCTGCGGTTCCCTGGGGAGGCTCTGGGGCGATCGATCGCAGCAGGTAGCTGGAAGATGCGCGTTGCTCCATGGCGGGGGGGGGGACTGCGGCCGCGCCGAGTCCGTGGGGCTCCGGCGTGAGCTGCCGGCAGGGTGGGCAGGCACCGGCTCTCTGCTTGTCTCTTCTGGCCGCGGCACTGCGTAAGCGGGATGGGTCACCTCCCGAGAAACCGAGGCACAAGGGAAATAGTCTCACAACCGTCGTAATGTGCTCAGAGATCTGCGGGCGGTGGCGAGGCGGTCTGCCCCGGGCTCGCTGCTGCCCTGGGCTGCCAGAAGCGGGGCAGGGAAGGGCAGAGGCAGCTCCTGCGTCCCATCCCACCGCAGGCTGGCAGAAACCAGGGTCGGTCCCGGGCAGGGAGCACGCCGGCGTGCGGCTGCCCGAATGAGGGCTCGGGCGGCAGCCGGACACTGGTTAAAAGGGCCGCTGAGCCACGGCTCTCGCCAAGATCAGAGGCACGAGGCCCCGCTGGTGGCTAAGTGCTTCCTGCTTCGGAAAATGAAAGGTCTGCACTTCACCTGATTACGGGCTGGCAGGCAGCCCGCGCCTCTGACAGCGCGTGGCGTGACACGGGAGTGACAGCAGTGGAGGTGAGGAGCTGGTTAAGCTCCCTCCTCGCTACCCGCAAAAAGGCCGGTGCCCGGCTGCCCCGCACGGGATGCGACGGGCGCGGGCAGGGAGCCAGAGGGGAATGGATTTTTGTCTAGTTCTCGGCTTGGGTTTGCTGCTCTGAAGCCGTACCGGAGGCTGGGGAACAGCTCTTTTGCTCACCTGTAGCCTCCCGACAGGGAGACGGGGGTTTGCTGGTGTGTTTGTGCGTGAGCAAGGACGCGTCTGAGCGGAGGCTTGAAGGAAAAGGTCCCGTTCTGCGGGGGAGAGGCCGCAAAGGGCGACGAGGCGCTGGGTGGAGCCGTGCGTCCCCCCCGTCCCCATCCGTGCGCCTGCCGACCCCGCTCCCCTTCTGCGGTCAGGGAGGGGGCCGTGGCCCCGCCGGCAGGGCTGCGGCCTTCCCACAGCATCACTGGGGCGGGGGAAAGCCTTGCGGGTTATTTTTTCTTTTTTTGCAAGCCGGTATTACGTTCTAAAACAGCCCCTGAAGGAATATCTGAAATAAATACCCTAGAGCCCAGGAAGAAAGGCGGGAAGCACCTCAGAGTGTGTATTTTAATGCTTCGCGTTCCCCTTGGCTGAGCTGTTGCCATGCGTAGAGCTGGCCTGGGCTCAGCTCCGGCAGCAGGAGTAGATGAACTCTTCCAGTCTCATAAGGAGAGGTTTAATCCCCAGGGAAATTACATTTGCCCCATAGGAATCCCGGTGGAAGACTGGCGGGGAGCAGAGCGGGGCCGGCAGCGCGCTTTCGGCTCGCTTTTCTGGTCGTGGCTGGCCCAGGGAGGTGTCCGAGGCTGCTGGGCACGAGGCCGTGGTGTCCCCGAAGCAGCCTCTCACCCAGGCCTCCTGGCTTTTAGCGACAGGCTCTGTTAATAAGCCTCGACGTAGGAGTGCAGGAACTGCTACGTAATAACGACGCCGGATGAGAAAAGACGGAGCCTGCAAGCAGCCACGCCACTAAGGCGGTGGGTATTAAAGCCTTAGAGAAAGGCATCTAACTAAAAAATATAGAGGGCTGAGACGGTGCTGAGCCGCAAGGGAGGCATCTCAAAATACTTCTTTTAAGCGCGGCCAGCAGTGCCGGTGCACCCGCAGCGCCCAGCAGCGGTTTTCCATCCCCGGTTGGTTCATCCCAGCAGCGCGTGGCGTCTTCTGCAGGCCCCGGGTTGCCGCTTGGCCCACGGGGGAGGCTTTCGGCAGCAGCCTGGCTTTGGGACAGCCTGTCCCCCTCCCCGTGCTGCTCCCTGGCGTCTGCCCAGCCCGGCTGCCCGCACCCGCAGCTCTGCCTGCACCCAACCCCTCACACAAAAGAGCAGCAAAGTCAGGGCCTGCCCTTGAGCCCAGCTGGATGCAAACTGAGCTCTGCTGAGCCCTGCCTGGGGAACGGGGCTGCAAACCAGGGGCCGGAGCCAGCGCCGGCCTGGCAGCTGCCCGCCGGCTCCCGGCCAGACCTTCCCACCGCCGCCGGCCCCGAACGGGCAGCGAGGTGGGGGCGGCCGCAGGGAAAAGCTGAGCCCGGGGGGGGTCGGCAACGCTGGAAACGCTTATCCAGGCACAGGGACGAAGGGCTCGGGCTCCCGCCTGGGCCTCGTCCCGCAGGGAAGGGGACGGGGCAGGAGCCGGCCTGCGGAGCCTGATATAAATACACTCGTGATTGAATAAACTTTGGCTCCGTAACCAACGCTACAGCCAAAACCTGCGGGGAAGGTGGGGCTTGTGTAACGGCGGCGGCGCTGGAGCTGCGAGAGGGAAGGGAGGGTTCGAGCTTGCGCCGATGCCATTTGCTCGCCCGACGGGAAAAGCCAGGACACCGCGCTCCGGCTCCGGCAGCGCCGTCGAGCTGTGCCAAGGCAGCGCTGACCCGCGGCCACGCTGCGCCCAGCCGGGCCCGGGCCTTTGAACCGTGGCAGCTTTGGTGGCTTTGGCTCAGGGACCCGCGACTTGCTCCACGCAGCTGCAAATTTAACCAGAAACACGCTTCTCCTCAGCTTTCTTTAAGAAGATACTGTTCTGAAGTAAGGAAAAGCAGCTGAGCCAGAGCCGAGTGTTTCCCACGAACGAGGAGCCTTTCATTTCCCTCCCCTCCAAGGCTGTTACCTGCAGGCTGGGACGACAGCGACTCCCTCCCCAGACCAGCGCTGGAGGCAAACCAGACCTGCTCCAAGCCCAGCGCGGCAGAAAACAGCCAGGAGCCACCGTGGGTGAGAAGGACCCACAAGAAGCAGCTGTTTCTTTTCCCTGCCATCTTTCATCTTTTACAAAAATAATAATAAAAAAAAAAAAAAAATCCATGAAACAAATGCTCGTACAGTGAATAAGCTGTTTTATTTTTGTCCTGTGCTCACACAATCTCTCTTCTTTCCCTGACAGGTCACAGATCATTAAAATAAAGTTTCTAAGAGGAAAATAATTTAAAACATACACACAGGGCTCCCTTCCAACCTCCCCACACCCACATCTCCACCACTTGTGCTTCGTCTCATGCGTAAGTAAAGCCGTTGAATCCCAGGAGGCCGGGATGGGAGAGCCCGCCGGGGTCTCGGCGACTCCGTCTCGCGCCGCTCGGGGCCGCAGCGAAGGCACCGAGCGCCCCGCGACGCGCTCCGAGATCCAACCGCTTTCCCCGTAGCCTGGAAAAACGTGCCCGCGCCCAGACGTCTTCCCTCTCGGCCGCGCCGCGGGCCGCGCCAGGCCTCCCTCCTGCACGACCAGCTTTCTTGAGTTACCACCCCGAGTCTTCCCTCCGCCGCGCCGCCCTCACCCCGTATCACATGCACAGGACCGGCTAGGAAAAGCCTTTTTTTTGTTTTGTTTTTTTTTTTGTTTTTTTAAGCTTTTTCAGTTGCTGGTAAAGTCAGTACACTCCCAGCTGTGCTATATTGGAAATACAGCTTCTAGGATCGTCTCCGTGGTGGAGACCGACAGTGATCAAGGCACTACCCCCACCCCCCTCCTGAAAACAAAGGAAGTCAGACCAACACCTAGGGACAGAAGAGAATCCTATAATGTGATCACACGGTTACACTGAATCTTTATGGCAAAGAGAACATTTAGCAGCTTTGAACGTTTGGGCTTCTCCCTTTTACTCAACACAAGCACTCTAGACCCTATAGGGAAAAACAGGGCTGAAGCCCTAAAAAATCAAAGCGCGGTTAAGAAACAGGAATCCTAACAGCTGTCTAATTTCTATAAGTGACAAGCCCACGGCCTGGGGTGGGAACCCTCCGCTCCCCTTGTGCTGTAACGCTGCCCGGGGGGGCCCCAGCGCCCCTCCCCGCCTTCCTCCCCCAGCAGTTCCCCAGCCAGTCAGTGGGAGAAGACAGCGTTTGCATGCAGGCTGCTGCGTGTGCCGTCTCGGCGCCCCAGCACGGCGCTGGCTCGGCGGCAGTGACATGCTCCGAGTGTGGTGGAAGAGGGGGGGGGGAAATAAAACGCGTATCGCACCGGTTCTCTTAACCCTCTCCAGGTCCGCGCACCCCCCTCCCCAAAAATCCTAAAGCTCTACGTGCCCCCCCCCCCCCGAGGCGTCACAGCTCCGCCGCACGTTCAGGAACGGTTCTCCCGCGAGCCCCCTCTGAGCTTCCTCAGGCTGGAAAGGGTTAATGGAAGTCGCACCACTTGTGTTTCCATGTGTGCGCTGGTCTGATCTAGGAAGGGATGTTGGTTAATCTGGAATTAAGTCAGATCGAATCACACACACCGATGTCAAAACTGGTTCAGGAAAAGGAAAAAAAAAAAAAAAAAAAGAAAAAAAAAGGAAAAAAAAAACCCCAACTACCTGAAATCACAGAACTTTGGAAGTTCAGAAAAATGTCTCTCCTATAACTTGTTTTAAGTTCATTTGCTTAAATCTCTTTTCTTATTTAAAGCCAGTTCCTAACAGTAGTTTTTCCGCCTCTGCCAATCTCACCACCAGTGATGCCAGCTCGTTTCCTGCGCTCAAAGGATTCCAGGTTGTGGAAGGCGCCGGGCTCGCCAGTGCAGGGTCCGCTCCGCCCCGTCCCTCCCCGCAGGGAGCCCTCCACACTCAGCCTGCAGGTCCCGCAGTCTCTCCCGCACACTGACCGGCAGCAGTCACGTTTTTTTGTTTTGAGAAGATATATCGGATAAGAAGGCATGAAAGTTCCTCTAAGTACTTCCAGGCTCAGCCCTTCTCCAGTTCTCACTTGAGCGAGTGTCCCACTCCTCCCGCGTCGCCGTCCCCTCACTTCCTCCGGTCCTTCTGTTTCCGCTCCTGCCGCCGGGCCTGCTGGTCGGCCACGGCGCGAGGTATCAAAATGACGCTGCCGTCGCTGGCGTACTGCAGGGCGTACTGGCTGGGGGAGTAGGGCTGGCCGTTCTCGTCCCGCAGGCGGCCGAAGACTTCCTGGTAGAGGTTCTGCACCTTTTGCTTCATCTGGCGGATGGATTTGAGGAATTCCACCTTCTCCCTGAGCAGTTTGGACTTGTCCCGTTGCAAGTCCTCGACGTCCCGTTCCAAGTTGAGGATGGTGTCCAGTTTCCTCTTGCGGCAGTTCTGGGCAGCCATCTTGTTCTTGCCTCGCCTCCTGATGTCGCGGATCAGGCTCAGCTGCGCCTCGCTGAGCTGGTACTTGGAGAGGAGCTCGTTGAACTCCTCCACGGGCAGGTTGATGATCTTGTCGTTGGTGAAGGGGATCTTCATGGCTCTGGCTCGGTGCTCGTCCCTGCTCATCTGCTTATCCAGGAACTCGGACGGCTTCTCCTTGCTGCTCTTCTTCCCCGCGCTGGGCAGTTTGGGCTCCTCGGGGTCCAGGGCCCCCGGCGCCATGTTATAGGTGTGGTTGTGGCCAACGTGCTCCAGGTAAGGCAAGTAATGGAGCTGCGACGGGTCCTGGTAGCTCATGCGGCAGAACTTGCTGTACTCTGGCTGGTATCCAACCGCCCCTTCCGCTTCTTCAAAGTCCACGTTTTCAGAGTCTGAGCTGTAGCCGACAGCTCCTTCCTCAGAAAACGAGGAGGAGGAAGAGGACGAGGAGGAAGAGGAGGAGGAGGAGGCTTCTGAGCTGCTCAGAGAAGCAGGACTGTGGCCAGAATCCAGAGAAAGACCTGAGTCAGAGTCAAACTCCTCTTCCAGCTGCGAGGCCTGCACCGGGTTGAAACCTTCTTCAATCGCCAAGTCCATCAAGCTGATCTCGTCAAGCATGGCTTCGTCCAGAAGACCGCCCAGCGGGTCCGGCAGCTCGGGGCCAGCCGTCTCGTTGACCGTGCTGTTCAGCTGCGGAGGGAAGAAGATGCCGCTCAAGTTGGTGGAGCCGAAGGTGGTGTTGAGGCCGGTGGAGTTGTCCGGCGCCAGCTGGAGCAGGGCTGAGCTGCCGGCCATGGAGGGGCTTTCGATGTCGGAGCTGAAGAGGGAGAAGTCCTGTGAGCAGCTACCCAGAGAGGCCTGATGCAGGCTGACATTCTGATTGATGGGAGTGTTCGGAGGCAGGCTGTAGTTAGAAGTCAGCAGGTCTCCGCTCGTGCCGTTGTACAGGGTTTCTGCGGTTGTGTTGTTCACTTCCATAGCCTGGAAGAGATGCGACACAGTGAACGAGCCGCGCTCGAGCACCGCCTTTCCTCAGTGCCCTTCGCTTCCAGCCAAAGAGACAGGACAACGCTGCTGGATCCCACGGAAGGAGCTCTCTCCGGCGGCCCAGCATCACCCGCCAGCTGCAGGAGGGTTAAGACAGCAGCAGCAACCGCCACGCGGGCGGCACAGCGTCACCGCGCAGGCTGGGAGAAAACCAAAGCAGCTGCGAGCAACCCCAAACCACGATTGTCCAGGAATTGGGTGCTCGGGACGGCCATCGAACTTAAATTGATCGGAAGAGCAACACGGAAGGGCAAACGCTTTCCCACAACCTGCCATCGAGCTCACCTGCATTTCCATGATAGACATGAGGTCCTGCCACTGCTGCTCCAGATCGAAGGGCGACTCGGTCTCTGTGAGGAGAGGAGACAGCAGGCTGGTCTGGATGCCCGCGGACCTGCTCTCGCCGGGCACGGCTTCGCTCAGGGTGGAGACATCCGCAGCTGGAAACTAACCACGTGAGGCAGAGTCAGTCCCCGGCTGATCAGCCGCGGCCAGGGAGCCAGCAATCCCGAATGCCCTTCCACCTCCACGCGGGCAATCGCTTCTCCTTTGTTCAAAGCAAACTGGTTGCAGTTATTCCTCCACAGTTCACTATGAACTAATTAGAAGCAAAGCCAGAAGTCTTTAATTAATTGTGACCACCCCCCCCCCCCCCACTGCTACTTTCGCAGGCACGATGCCTGGAGCCTCCTTAAGCCGGCTAACCCAATTTACTGCCGGTTCTGCGGTCTGGGTTAGGGGTACCAGCGCCACCGAAACCCCGGCGAGCGAGGGAAGGAAAGCCGCCGCTGCCTCCCGATCCGCCGAGGGGCGGAAGCCATCGCCCCATCCGCTCACCTCCGAATTCTCCCCGAAAGGGAAGGTGGCCTCCAGCAGCCTAAGGCACTCCTCCAGGGACAGGGCTGTCTGATCCTCCGCACCGGGCACCTGATGTGAAACACAAGGAATCGTAGCCGCGGGATTAGGGAGGTGGTGATGAGAAACGAGCTCCTTACAGCAGGGCTTTATTACAGCGCATCCAAAAAGAGCCAGAGGCCCCACCCAGTGCTTCGCAGGCTCCATCCTCCCGCTCCAGAGAGTGTCGGAGCGGCCGCCGAGCGCAGCGGGGAAAGGAAACGTGCTGCCTCTGCTCCCGGCGAGCCTCACCTACCGCCGGCGCAAGGACTCGGCGACAGGCTGGAGGGGACCCTGCGCCTACCCGCGCCACCGCCTCTGCCAGACAACCCAGAGGCACAGTGAGAACCAGCCGCCCTCGTCCTAGCGTCCTGCCGACGGTGACACGGCCATTACCCTGCCCGCCTCGCTGCGGCTCCCCGGCCCGGCAGGCAGCCCGCGCTTCCCCGGCATCAAATCCTCTTGTCCGCCCGGGCAAACCCTTCTCCTGCGGCTCAGCAGATCCCCGGTGTAAGTCACAGGCGGCGGCGCCGCTCACCCCGACAGCCGGCCGGAGGGCCCCTCGCCTCCCCTCCGCCTCGGCGGGAGCGCGGACCCCCGGCGTGCTGCATCACCGCGGCCGCGGACCCCAGCCCGGCCGGCCCAGGGCTGTTACCTGCGCAGGGAAACTCTCCCCGGTCTCTCCATCAACTAGTAGGTTTCTATCCAAGATCTCATTCCCTCCGCTCCTCCAGCTGTCCCCGCGCTCCCTCCCATCGCTCAGCTCTTTGTCCACTTCGCTCTCTTTCTGACGGTGGCTGTAGTCAAAAATCTCTCGCCCAGCGCCGAGATCAATATCCTGTCTCCACAGGATGTCAATCAAATCGATGTCCTGAAAGACAGACCACATTGCCGTCAGCCCCGGGCAGGGTCCCCACCCACCGGCCCCTCCCGAGGGACCCCCCCCCCGCGCCCCGGCCAGACCCGCAGCCCACCCGCCGGCCACCCCGCTCCTCCGTGCCGCCCAGGGAAGGCGGTTCTGCCTCCCGGGCTCCCCGAGAGCGGCTCTGCGGGTTCCGCATGGCGGCTGAGGCCGGTTCTCCCCTCCCCACCGCCCATGGCCGCCCGGCCGCCGCCGGGAGAGGCGGCTGGGGCCGCCCGGGCCCGCGTCGCGGCGGTGGCTGCGCCGTGGCCGCCTTGCATCAGCCCGTGGTGCCATCCCGGCCATTTGCATAAGGGGTGGGGTGCGCCGGCAGGAAAATCCCCGCATTTCCACCCACCTGATGCAACTTGAGCCGCCGCCGCCGTTACCGTCGCCGTTGCCGGGGCTGCCCGCAGCCCCCCCTCCCGCCCCCCCCCCCCCCCCCCGGGGCACCCCCGCCGCCCTCCCCCGCTCCCCGCCCCGCCGGGCCGGCAGCATCCCCGCGGCCCCGGGGAGCGGCCGCCCTCCCTTCCCCGGAGCGGAGCGGCCCCCGGTACCTTTCTCATGTCCCCAGCTGCCGCCCGGGCCGCGGCGCGCACCGATCATGGTCCCCGGGGGACGGGGAGGAGGAGGAGGAGGAGGCGGCGGCGGGGCGGGCTGGCCGGGGCGCGGCACCGCGCACGCATCGCCGGCCGGGGCGGCTGGGGAGCCGCGCTCCGCTCCGCCCCACCGGCCACAGGTGCCCGCGGCCCCGCTGCGGCGGCAGGAGCCGCCCCCGCCTCCCGTGAAGCGGGTTGCGGCGCTGTCCCCCCCCCACCCCGTCCCCGCCCCGCTCGGTTAGGCCGGGCCTGGCTGGGCCGGGCTCGGCT
Organism: Platalea leucorodia; assembly: GCF_965183815.1. Lineage (NCBI taxonomy): Eukaryota > Metazoa > Chordata > Aves > Pelecaniformes > Threskiornithidae > Platalea > Platalea leucorodia. The sequence continues at coordinate 5,039,794 of NC_138844.1, forward strand.
GGGCTCGGCTCCCGCCGCCCTGCCCGGGCCGGGCTGCGGCGCGCCCCGCCCGCCCCTCCCCCGCCGTTACCTTGGCTGCGGCGCCCGCCAAGCCCCGCCCCCCCGCCCCGCCCCGCCGGGCTGCGGCGGCGGCGGCGCCGGGCCGCGCCCCCCTCCGCCAATGGGCCGCCGAGCCCCGCCCCGCGCCCGGGCGGGCGGCGGCCTCCGCCAATCCGCGCCGCCGGCAGCCGCCGCCCCGACCAATCCCCGCAGCCGGGGGCCGCCGTCTCGACCAATGGGCGGCGGCGGAGCGGCCGCGCGGTGCCCACCGGGCCGCTCCCCCGCCCTGGCGCAGCGGGGCCGCCGCCGCCCCCCCCCCCCCCCGCCCCGGGCCCGGCCTCGCCCTGCACCGCGCCGGAGCGCGGCGGGGCTCCCCCGGCAGCGGGAACGGCGGAGCGGGGTGACCTTGGCTCCCGGAGCGGGGAGCCCCGGAGCCCGACCCCCCCCCCCGCACCGTGCCAACCCCCCCGGCTTGCTCCGAGCCCCGCCACGGGGCCCGGCCCGGGACCGAGCCGCTGGAGAGGCAGGGCCGGGTGTAAGGAGATCCCCCCCCCCCCCGGCTGGGGCGGGGGTTGGCACCGGGGGCCAAGGCTGAGCCCCCGCAGCTCATCACATGGCTGGCGGCCGCGTATTTTTATCCTCCTGTTGTGGAAACGGCACCGGGCAGCGGTGCCGCCGCCCTCCCCGCCCCCAATGCTGCAGAGCAGCGTCCTACGGCTTCGACCCAGGGCCGGGGAGAAAAAAAAATGCATTGAATTCCCTGAATTTTGGACGATTCCCCGAGCTGCAAAGCCCCAGAGCCCCACGCCGCTCCCAAAGGCGAGCGCCGGCTCCGAGAATTATTAATAACGGCATATTCCCCCAGCAAGGTCGCGCACGACCCGCGGGGAGTCGCGGTTATTTTAAGCGCTAGGAAAAGTCATGGAAAAATTTAAATCCCGACCCTAAGGCTCATCTGCAGATCAGCATCGTCCCCCCAAGGAAGGACGGAGCCCTGCAGGTGCCTTCCAGAGGCAGCGTCTGCCGGCAGCCGCAGAGCTCACACGATATTCCCGTCGGAAAGGCTGGGCGGCTGCTCAGCCTTTACCGGGGTGTCGAGGTTCAAAGCCACCGAAAAAATAATTATTTAAAAGAAAAAAACAAAAAAACAAAACACCACCCTACTGGGGTAATGCTTTGAAATAAGACTCGGCGCTTTGAAGCGTCACACCAGCAGCAAGCACGGTCTCGCTGGCCCCGGGGGGAGCGAGGGTGGCGTGACGGGGCGACGGCGTGACGGGGCGACGGCGTGACGTGGGTGTGCGAGGCGGGCTCGGCGGACGGGATTTCCTGGCGCTGGGTGCCCGGGCGCCGTGCCCCCGACAGCGCGGCACACCTTGCAGGTGCGATAACACCCTCCCCTCCTGTCCCAGCCAGGGCTTTGGGGGGAAAAAAAGACGGAAAATAGAGACCGGAGGAAGAGCACGGACGCCTGAACAGCCGGGATCAGGTGCAGAGCCAGATCTCCCCTCCCTTCCCTAAAGGAGCGAGCGGAGCGAAACTGCAGCGCGGCGGAGCGCGCTTCCCACCCGGCATCGCCCAGACCGGCTGGGAGTTTCACTCCCGGCAAGTCCAGCCCGAGCCGGCCGGGTTTGCAGCTGCACCCTGCTCACGGGCAGCTCGCAGCAATGGCATCTAACGCAGGACTGTATTTTAAGAAAGAAATAAACGGGCCTGTGGAACAGAGCAGCGTTATCGGCCTCTCGCCACTCAAATCTGCGGCATTTCTCTCTCAAATCGGACCCCGGTTTCTCTGTACCGCGCTTGAACGGCTCCCCAGGCCCAACGCCCTCGGCCGAGAACACCAGAGTTGGGGCAGGACAGGGAAGTATTCCACGGGCTGCGCCTGACCTTGTGCGAGGCATTTCATTAAATTCTTCCCCGTTCCCAAGACAGGGAATTACCTCTCTCAATTATCAGGGAAGAAACTCAATGTGGGAACATTCGCCTCGTGTTCTGCAGCCCCCCGACCGAAGCTCCTCTCGTTGACACCTCCAAGGTCGCCGGCTGCAAACCCAGAGCGGGGTTTTCACCCTCGATCCCGCAGCCCAAACGCCTCCGGAGTCCGGAGATCCCCGCGGGCAGGTGAAAGCTGCCTGCAGGTACAGCCAAGGTACCATCCACGCTTCCTACGGCAGCATCCCACTGCTCATCCGTCAATACCAGACCCGAAACAATCGTCACCTTTGTCTCTCCGGCGTGCACGCGTTCACACCGCTTTCCTCACTCGATTCCCTGCCTGCTGCTGCGCCGAAGCCACATGACAAAAGCCCCAGGCATCCGCGACAGCTGCCTGCAAAGCTGCCCACCCCTCGCTGCAGGGGACGGGGTGGCAGCAGTCGAATTCGGCTCTCCCCATGCCCAGACGCCTCAGCAGCTCATCCGAGAGACAATTTATGAGACGCGAGAGCGACGCTGGAAGGACCCAACGCTGCAAATCAGCGCTAACGTCCCCCACGCCACGGCCACGGCGACGCTGAACATGCCGTGACAAAGAGAGCGGTGCCAAAAAGGAAAAAGAGCAGCAGCTCCCAGGGACCGGCATTGCATCACAGCCTCCGAAAGGTTGTGCTCAGACAGAAAAAATAAACCGCTTTCCAGTTCACCTCTCCCCACCCGACTGTGATGAAAACCAAGCAATAAACATCGCCACTGGATGAACTCCAGAGCCAAGTAACCCAACCACCCGCTCGACACCTGGGATGAGGCTGTTACCCAATGCCCCTGTTTATTTCCCAGCCTCGTTTTATCGGTTTCACAACACAAAGCTACGCGCACAGGTTGGAATGCTGACCCCAACCCTCTCCCCCTCCTTTCACTATTACTTTCAGACCAAGAATAAAACAAACAAAAAGAGAAAACCGCCCCGCGCATACACCCGGAGCCCTCTGCAATTCAGTATTACACCATTCCCAAGTGGGGACCCGCTTTTCCCAAGTGCTAAACACACACAACGTAGAGAGTACCGCTCGCCCGGATAGATACCAGAGGGCAAGAGCCCCCCAGGGGCTCCCTTTCCCCCCCACCGCAGGCAAAAGAAGGTCCTGCCTACCTCTTTGGTCAGGTCTCCGTTCACCGGGGCAGCCACCGCTCCCAAATCTTCCAGTTCTTCCCCAAAGCCCTGCTCCGCTCCGCTCTCCCTCACCCCATTGTCGGGACTGCTCCCATCCTGCAGGCCGCTGCCGTTCTCTAGGGCGATGCCGGCGCTGGGCTGGCTACCAGACACAGAGCCTTCGGGGTCTCTGTGCACCAACCAGGCGTTGACTTCGGTGGTGGGCACCTGAAACCTGTCCAGGGCCCTCACCTGGTTGAGCAGCCTGCGAGCGGTGAAGTAATAGTCCAGGTCTACGCTTTTTGGGTGGATGCCATATCCGTCCAAGGTGTTACGCAGGTTGTGAAACTGGGTCTGGGTGTAAGCGGAGCTCTGGCCAAGAATGATCTCCCGGAGAGGGGGGAGCTGCGAGTTCAGGTAGGTGTCCACGTCCACGCGAACGCCGATCAAGCTGAGCAGAATGGTGAACTGGATGAGGCCTTCGGTGAAGTATTTCTTCAGAGAAAGCATTTCTGGTGGAGGAGAAAAGAAAACAGGTGGAGGGGTTGGGAATTTAAAAAAAAAAAAAAAAACAAAAAAACCAATAAAACAGCGTCAGATGAATTCTCCACACAACAGGTTGGTTGGGTTTGTCTTTCCTCTGCCCCACTTTCAAATAAACAAAATAAAGCAACGACTTTGGCGTTCAGGTTCTCGCTAAACAACAGGATAAAAGTTTACAGAACATTCAAGACTCTGGGTTCGGGATGACTTTGTTTTTCTTCTCAAATTCTGGAACTCGCTGGTCGGCCAGCAGAGCGCAATTAAAGATTTAAATCTTGAGAAGCAACAAACCCTCCCCAGAAGATAGCCTTCACCCTCTCTCGCCCTTTCCTCTTCTTCAGAGCTGTTTCAGAACACAGCTACATAAAAATCCGTGGGACTTACTGTCCAAAACCTCCACATACAGCGACGTCCTCTCGCTCCCCGCAATTCCCCTCGCTCCGGGACGGGGTCTGCTCCCTCCGCCAGCCGCCTGCTCTTTCTTCCCCTCTCCTGGTCTGCGACGCTTCCTGAAGGAGCCTTTTATGAGTCAAAGGTCCCGATCGTGGGAAGATCCAAATCGTCCTCCGCTACTGGCTGCAATTTCATCAGCAGCTGAAATATAACCAGAGAGCGAAGGCGATAACGCGCCGACGAGGCACCACCCTAAACATTGCACATGGACCTACTACACCGGGAAACGGCGCTTCCCCCACGCGCGGGCCGGTGGAAAGCCGAGGGAATTTCACTGGAAAAGCTGATTTTTCCTGACACAACGCGGGCACAGAAACACGGAGTTACCTTCGGCGACAATATTGTCCATACTTCCCCTCCCTGAGCTATTCTTAGGCCGGTGCGTCAACTTCCCCTCTCTCTGAAGGAATCCAGCTCCGACTCCCTTTCACTCCTTAGCCCAGTTTCCAGCCGCTCTACAAAAACCCGTCAGGGGCTTTCCCACGGGCAGCACAACATCCACCACCCGCCCGGGGGCTCGCCCCTCCCGCCCCGACCTTCCCGCGCCGCCCGCCCCCAGCCCGGCGGGGCGGCTCCCGGTGCCCCCCCGCAGGAGCCGCCAGGCCCCAGCTCTTCCCCCTCTCCCCTCCCGGGTGCGGGTCCCAGCGCTGCCGAGCGAGGGGCGGCGGGGCCGTGGGCCGTGGGCCATGTGCCGCCCGCCGCCGCCGCTCCCCGCCCCGGGCCCTTTAAGACCCCCCCCGCGCCTCGTGACCCGCCCCCCCGCGCGGCCTCGCCGTCCCCTCAGCGCCGTCCCCTCAGCGCCGCCCGCCCCGCGCCCCTCGGCCCGCCCCGCGCCCCCCGCACCGCCACCGCGGCCCCGGCCCCTCCGCCCGCCGCTACCCGCTCGCCGCTGCCGTTCGCTCCCGGCCCCGCCGCCGCCGCCGGCCCCGCTCCCGCTCCCCGCCCTGGCCAACCACCTCCCCCTCCCGCCTCGCGCGGCGCCGCCGCCAATCGGCGCCCGGGAAGGGGAGGCGGGACGAAGCGGCTGCCCAATAGAAAGCGACGGTGAGGCGTTGCTCCCGCCCCCGCAGCCGCTTGGATAGGCAGGCTGAGCGGCCAATCGGAACGCGGACGGCGCCGCTGGCCCCCGTGTTTGGCCCGGCGGCCGCGAGCTGGGCCAATCAGAGAGGAGAACAGAACCACCGCGACCCGCCCTCCCGCAGCGATTGAGTGACAAGGCGTGCGCCCAATGGAACGCGATGCCTCCGCCGAGCGACAGAGGCAGCTGCCAATGAGACGACGCGCAGGAGCCAGCCGCCCGTCTGAGCACTTGACTGGCAGCGGCGCGGACCAATCCCCGCGGCGCAGAGACACCGCCCCTTCGCCCCGCAGCTGTTGCCATGGCACCGGGCGCCCCAGGCCCCCAGCGCAGGGCGAGGCCTGGGGCCGCCATGGCGGAGCCTCCACCACCCCGCAGGCCCCGACACCGCCCCGGGGGTCCCCCGCGTCCCCAGGGCCCCCCAATCCCCGCACCTCCCGGCACTGGGGGTGGAGGGGGCCGTCAGCCTCCCCCCGGGGCCACACCACAGCGAGGCCAGGGCTCCTCGGCCTCGTTTGCCCCCCGAGCGCGGCCTGGGGGCCTCCCCCGCGCTGTCGCAGCCCCTCGGGCCGGTAACACCGTCTAAACACCACCCTGCCCCGCGCTCGCCCGCGGCCCTCGCGGGTCCCCGTCCCTGCGCCGGTGCGAGGCAGCTGCCGGAGCCACTTGCAGAGGGAAGGACGGAGCCGAAGCCGGAGCTTCCCCTCAGGCCCTGCAGTGAGTCAGTGGCGGGGCTGGGAGCGAAGCCAGGCCATCGCCTGCTAACCCCATGCTTTACTTTCTTCATTGCTCCAGCCCTTCGCTAATTAAAAGTCTTTAATTTCACGCTCCGGCAGCTGCCCAGTCGGCATACCCCTGCTCATTACGCCCAGGCCTGTTGTCGGGTTGAGAAAAGCCAGCTCTCCTGGTCGGCCGCTCCTCGCCCGCGGCGCTGGGAGCCGCTGGGGTGCAGGGGGCTGTGCCGGAGAGAGGAACTCCCAGCCCGACCTGGGCCGGCTGAGAGCCGCGGGCAGGGGGAGAGCCCGGGGGGCAGCCCCGGGCCGGGGCTCCCCGCCACACAGAGCCACAGCTGCCGCCTTTGAGCCGCTCACAGCCACCTGCAGCTCACGTCCCGTGGGCTGTCCGTCTGTCTGGCTGTCAGGTGTCAGCCTCAAACAGTCAGACTGTCCGTGGGTCACACCGCTGCTCGTCACGGGGGAACCCACCGGCCGGTTTGAGCTTGACCGAGTAACTGAGGTTTCGACGTTCGATGCCTTTTGAGACAGTAACTGCCCAGCAGAGGGGAGGGAAAGGCTGCGACTCATCCCAGCCACCTCACCGGGCGCCCGAGGACCCGCGCCAGCGCCATCAGCGCACGCAGCCGGTGGCTCTGAAGCCGCTCGACAAAAAGCGCCGGGATCTCCCGTTAGAGCTGCAGGAGCGGAGGCGGAAAGGTGCTGTGAACGGCCACAGGAGCGGGGCCGGCATCAGGCCCCTGTCCCGTCCTTGCCTCTCCAGGTGATCACCAGATCACCGATGGGAACTCCCTCAGCTATTTAAATAAATAAGCACGGAGCGGGGTCCATTAAAACCATCACCTCGGAGCAGGTTATTTATACCTTCCCCCATCGATCGGCGCGGGCTTTCTGCCCAAATCAATGCCAGTGGCCGCAGGGCGAGGGGCAGCCGCTGCCAGACCTGGCAGCAGAGGCGGGGAGGTAGGAGGTAAGGGCAGGCAGGCAGCACCACCCCTGCCTGCTATTCCTGCAACGCTGCAGCTGCCCGGAGCGGCCGCAGCTGCCAAAACCAGACACCCTCTTCCCTGCCCCAGAAACTCGCCGGGACAAACAGGATGCCAGAGACAATAGTTCATCCGAAAAAAACGTGGAAAATGAGCACGAGCTCCGACGCCTTGCAGCAGGGTGAGGTTTCCCAGTGGGGGGTGAGGGCAGCAGCAGGAGCAGAGCCCCCCTTATTTTACAGCAAGGACCAAGCTCGCCGGCACGGCTGAGAGACGGGGGAGAGGCTGCGCATCCCCCCGAACCTGGAGAACCCCAACGTTGCGAGCAAGGATGCTCCAGAGCATCCAGGGAGACAGGGACAGCAGGGAAAGGGACCGGAGAGGCCAAGGGAAGGTGGTGAGGAGCCTGGAAGCACCCGGATCCGAGCGATTTTGGGTCATGGGCTCGCTCTGCCCCAGCTGCTCCGTCTCGCTAATCTCCTCCTGGAAAACAGGTCGTGAAACACCCAGGAAAGCCGGGGTGCGGCCCCGGCCCACGTCGTGCCGCAACCGGCAATTTGCTGAGGCAACGGCGGCGGCCCCGGTGGGCGGATGGGCACGGCCCCATCGCCAGAGCGGTTCCCCCTCGATACCGAGAGCCGCCGCTCGGCGCGTTGCACGCCGGGTGGGAGATTTGGGGGTGCCGCCAACCCCGATGGCCACCGAGGGCTTGCAACGGGGCTGCCTCGGCTTGCAAGCGTTACCCAGGCGCCATCCCCCTGTGCCCCCCTGCACCCCGCAGGGGAAAACGGGTGTATGGGAGCACCCTAAAACCTCTCACCGCGCCTCCCCGGGGCTGCGGTCAGCCTCCCGCCGGCAACCCGAGCCGGGCTGCCCCTCACAGGGTTATTTTTAGTGGCCCCCACGGGGCTATTTGGAGGGCTGGCAGGCGTCCCCGTCCCCACGGCTCCCAGCCCTCCTCCGCCTCGGGCAGGCGAGAGCCTTTGGGTGCCTCGAGCTGGCGAGGGGCGCACGGAGCCCCTTCCCCAGTGCTCCCACGGGAAAACTGGCCCCCCCGGTATTTTTTCAGCCATGGCCGGTGGGGACGGGTAGGGACAGCCTGCGGCGAGCAGCGTCCCTCCGGCGGGACGCGGTGGGGAGTTGCTGTGGGCACGGCGTGTCCCGCTGCCCCGCGCTCCGAGGCCGTGGCCCAGGTTCACCCCTGGGCTCAGCCCCTGCCGTGGGGAAACGCTCCAGCCCCGGAGGTTAAAGCAAAAAAGGGTGATTTGGGTGCAAGCGGTGAGTCACCGGCAAACGCCGCCGGCAGCGGTCAGGGGACGGGAGCAGGGGTGCAGGGGGGGCTGTGCCCCACGGCCGGGATCGCCCGTGATGGCACCCGGGGGGTACCGGCCCCCCGGCAGAGCCCACAGCCCGCAGCAGGGACGAGCCTGGCAGCCGCCGGCTGGACCCCGCGCTGCCAGGACCCCCCCCCCCCCAGCCTCCCCACCCACCCGGGGGGGTGACCCCCAAATTAAAGTCAGCAGAGGTTGGGTGACCCCTCCCTGTCCTGCTGCTGGGCCTCCCCCCCCCTCAGGGGCTTCCCTGAACCCCCCAATTCGGGGGGGGGGGGGGTCCCAGCCTCCACCCCCCCCCAGCTCCTTTCCCAAAGGAGGTGCCTGTGTGCGGGGGGGGCACTGGGGAGCAGCCCCCCACGGCCACACGCGTCCCCCCCACTGCGTCCCCACACAGCAGCGGGGGGGGGTGCGGGTCCCCGCCCCGGGGGACCCCCGGTTCTCCCCAGGGAGGCAAAGCTGGGGGTGCGGGGGGGGGGGGGGATGCGGGGCCGGGGCGGAGCGGGCCGGGGGGGGCGGGCACGGCAGGGGGGGGGACCGGGGCGGCGGAGCCATGGAGCCCGCGGGGCCGGTACGGCCGGGACGGGACCGGGACGGGACCGGGGCGGGACCGGGGCTCCGCAGCCCCGCCGGGAGCTTTGTGCGGCCGCGGAGGGGAGAAACGGGGAAAAACGGGGAAGGGGGGGGGAATGGGGAAAAACGGGAGGAAAAACACGGGGGGGGGGGGAACACGGGGAGGAAAAAACGGAGAAAAAAAACACGGGGAGAAAAAAGACGGGGGAAGAACGGGGGGGGGGAATAACGGGAGGGGGAAACCGGGGGCGATGGGGATAAATGATGGGGACGGGGGGGAAAGGGTGGGCAACGGGAGGGGAAGGGGCTGGGGGGGCCACGGGGGGGGGACCGTGGTGAAACGGGGGGAGAGGGGGGACAGGGAGGGGGGGAACGGGGGGGGAGAAATGGGAAGAAGAGGGGAAATGGGGGAACGGAATTGGGAGGGAATGGGGGGAAAAGGGGGAGCAGAGGGGCAGCGGCGGTGGGATGGGGGAGCAAAGGGGGTCCCCAAAATCCAGAGCTGGGGGGATCCCGAGGGAGGGGATCCAGGGGAGCCCAGGGTGGGCTGGGGGGGTGCGGACCCACCGCGGGGCTGAGCCCCTCCGGCCCTGGCCCCTCTCCCCCAGGAGCCCTCCCTGTACACCGTGAAGGCCCTGCTCATCCTGGACAGCCTCGGGCAGCGCCTCCTGGCCAAGGTGAAGCCCGGACCCCCCCTGCCTCAGTTTCCCCAGGGGATGCTGCCCAGGTCCCCCACCCCCCCCTCCTCACCCTGGCTCAGGCATCTCCCCCCCGGCAGGCTGCGGGGTCTCGGGGGGTCCTGGCAGTGACTTTGGGGGGTCCCAGTGGGGGCCTTGGGGGGGTCCTGGCACACGACCCCCCCGCGCAGGACCCGTGCTGCCCACCCTGCCACCGCTGACCCCCTGCCCGTCCCCGCAGTACTACGATGGCACCTTCCCCACGGCCAAGGAGCAGGCGGCCTTCGAGAGGAGCATCTTCAGCAAGACCCACCGGGCGGGCGGTGAGCGGGGGGGGCCGCTCCGGAGCTTTGGCAGTCGTGGGGGGACACGGGTGCAAAAGGTTTCATGCCGGGGGGACGCCGGGCTTGGAGCAGCGTCCCCTCCGGTGCGGTCCTGGGGGACACCAGCACCATCCCGTGTCCCCACGCAGGGGAGATCGCCTGTCTGGAAGGACTCACCGTCGTCTACAGGAGCAGCGTCGACCTCTTCTTCTACGTGGTGGGGGGCTGCCAGGAGAATGAGGTAGGGTGGGGGGGGGCAGCCCCGGGGACCCCCCAGGGACCCCCCGTGACCCCGTTGACTCCCCTGTTCTCCCGCAGCTGATGCTGTCGGCCGTGCTCGCCTGCCTCCTCGACGCCCTCGGCCACCTCCTGCGGTGAGTCCTCCTCCCACGTGCCTCGGGTGGGGAAACTGAGGCAGGGCACGGGGCAGCAGCGCGCCCCAGGTGATGCCCTGAGCTGGCGCAAAACCCCTGTCCCCTAACGGCCCGGGGGGGACGGGGCCAGCGCTGCTTTGGGATGGCAGGGGTCCGGGTCCCAGCACCTCGCACGGGACCCCAGGCCGTGAGCGGGAGCGGGTGCAGCGACGTCTCCTACCCGCTCACCCGCAGGAAGGAGGTGGAGAAGCGCTGGCTGCTGGACAACATGGAGGGCACGTTCCTGGTGGTGGACGAGATCGTGGACAGGGGGTGAGCTCCTGCTGGGGGGGACGGAGGGGGAGAGGCAGCCCGCAGCACTGGGGGTTGCAGGGACAGGGGGTGGCATCGTCCCCCTGGGTGCTAGGAAGGGGCTGGCCCCATCTCGGGGTGCCAAGGGGGAGCTGGGCACCCTGGCTTGCCAACGTTGCAGCAGCTCTTCCTCAAGCCTTTGTCAGGGCATCCCAGAGCCTTGCACAGGGAGGGAAACTGAGGCACGGGGCGGTGGCGGTGATGCCTGGTGGGGCGCAGCCAGGATGGGGAGGGAGCCATGCTGGGAGGATCCCGGTGGGCTGGTGCCAGCACCGCGCTGCTCCGCAGGGTGATCCTGGAGAGCGACCCCCAGCAAGTGATCCAGCGGCTGAGCCTGCGGGTGAGTGCAGCCACCCGGTGCCATGGCCTTCCTCCACCCTCCTCTGCCTCTCCCCACCCTCCTCAGCCTCTCTCCCTCCCCAGGCCCCCGAGCCAGCGCCGTATGGCTTCGTCCTCTTCGACTACCTGACGGGCAGCTCAGAGAGGAGGGACGCGGGGGACGCCGGCGGCCGAGAATAGGCAGCACCGAGGAGGTGCGAACCCTTCCCTGTGCCGGGGGCCCGGCCGGGATGGGCAGGGACTGGGGTCGGGGTCGGGGTCCAGCCACTGCCGGAAAGCTGCCGAGCACGGCGGCCTCGTGGGTGGTGGGCAGCGAGCAGGATGGTTGCGCAGGGGATGCTCCCCGTGTCGGGGCACCCAGTGGGTCCCCTCCTCCCCATCACCCCGCTCCTAAAGCTGCCGGTCCCCTTCCCTCCCCCAGGTTGATGAGAAGCCTCTGGCCGAGCAGAGCACGTCCCAGGTAAGACCTTCATTAGCCTCGCTAACGAGGGGGTGTGATGCCCAGCTGTACCCAGCAGGATGGAGATGGGGCACACCCTGGGTCCCACTCTTGTTGTCACCCCAGCATGGGGTCCCACAGACCCCCGGTTGCTCGGGGTGAGGTCTGCCCCCCTCCCTGGCCAAGGGAACCCAGGCGTCCGGCCGGGAAGGGCACCCCAAGGTGGGCCTGACCCAGTGCCCCCCCGGGCTCTCACGCCAGGTCCCGCAGCCCACCAAGGAGCACATCGAGCCTTCCCCGCTGACGTGACAGCTCCGGGGTCTCCCCTCGGAGGCGCTGGCTGAAAAGGTGGGACCCCGGGGCTGGGGGAGGCCGGGCAGCAGGACACACGGACCTTCCCGGGCATCCCCCAACTCCGACCCCAACCCAAACCCCGCGCCCCAGCCTGGATCCCCGGGACGGCTCCTCCCCGGCTGCGCCGCCTCCAGAAGCCCCTTGCCGGGTCTCGTATCTGCCCCGACGTTAATAACACTGAGGGAAAAATTAAGCGCTAAGGAGGGAGAATGGATTTGCCGTTCCTGCTTGCTCCCAGCCAGAACCAGCCACAAATAAAGTTTTCCTCCCCGGTTTGGTGTCCTCTTGCTGTCCGCCGCATCAGGGCGGTGGGTCCCCACACGCACGTCGCCCATCGAGGCTGGGCTCTGGGGGCTCTTTGGTGCGTTTCCCTTGGAGGCCAAGGCGACATTTCTGCGGTTTTCTGTTAAATCCCACTCTCTACGGGTTCATAATTTCAAGCCACCGCAGATCAATGGGGTCCAGCACAGGGCGGCCTGGGGGTGGTGGGAGGCTGCGGTGCCCCGCGGTTGGGGTGTGGGTCCGGGCAAAGAGCCAGGAGCCCCCCACCCTCTCCCTGGCCGTGCCCAGGGTGGGGATGGGTGCACGCAGCCAAGCACCCAAACGCTGCCCACCCGCGGGTGCCCACGCATGGGGCAGCCACAGTGCTTGCACCCACAGTCCGCTCTGCCGTGGTCACGCTGCACCAGCCTAGGGGCCTCCCCCACCTGGGGATCACCCTCTTCCTGGGAACCCCCCACCTTGGGGACCCTCCCCACGCTGGGGAACGCCCCACCCCACCCACGGACCTCCACCGCCTCTTGCGCGACGCTCCCTAACGCCGCGGCCTCGGCGCGGCTCTTGGTCGCCGCTCCCTGGCGGGGCCCTGGTGCGCTTTGCATAGCCCCGCCCCGTCCCTAATATGGTGCATAGCCCCGCCCGTGTCGGTCTTAGCCCCGCCCCTCCCTGGATGCCCCGCCCCTGCCCGGGCCGCCCATTCGCGGTCCTGCAGCGCCACCTGCCGGCGGTCCTGGGCACACGCGGGACCCCGGGCCGGGACCCCCCGGGCCCCCAGCCTCCCCCCCCCGTCAGAGCCCCCCCCCCCCCCGGGATCCCCCAGATCTTAGGGATCCTCCCCTCGGGGACCCCCCCCATATCCTAGGGACCCCTCTCCTCCGGGCCGGGACCCCCCCCACCCCTTCCCGTCAGAGCCCCCCCCGGGATCCCCCAAATCTTAGAGATCCTCCCCTCGGCGACCCCCCCCCCCATCCTAGGGACCCCTCTCCCCCGGGACCCCCCCATCCTAGGACGCCCCCGCTATGGGACACCCACTCACATCGCCCCCCCCGCCTTCTGACACCCGCCCGCCCAGGTTTCCCCACCAGCCCCACCCGGGGACCCCCCCCATGCACCACTTTCCCCAAACCCCTCCAGGCTGCTCCCCCCCAAAGCCCCCTCCCCACCTGCCCCCGCCCCTCCTGTAGTCACCCCCCCCACCCTGCAGCCACGGGGACCCCAAAGGTGCCTGTGTGTCCCCCAAAAACACGAGTGACACCCCACGACCCCCGGGGGGGGCCCAGGGAGATGCCCCCGCAGCCGGGACCCCCCCACACCTTTCTATGCCCCCCCAGCCCCAGGACCCCAAAGCTCCTCTGGGCTGGGGGAGCCCTGTGTCCCCGCGCCCCCGTGTCCCCAAGGAGGGGACGGTCCCAGCCGCACACCCAAGCCCCCCCGGGCCCTCCCAGGAGCTCGCAGCCCCCCCCTCGCTGCCCCCCTGCCCTGGATCTGCGCCCCCAAAATGGACAACAAAGGCTCGGCGGCTGTCCCCCCCCCCAAACCCGTGGTTGGGGGGCAGGGGGTGGCGGGGGACCACGGGGTCCAGGCAGGTGGTGGCTTCCCCCACCCTGGGGACCCCCAGCCCCAGGGACCCCCCCAAACCAGAGGCACCCCAAGCCAGGGCTGGATGGGGCAGGGCACAAAACCCACCCCGAAATCCACCCCGAGTCCCCGTCTGCTCCCCGTGGGTGCTCGGGGTGCAAGGGGGGGTGCCCCATGGTGGGGGGCTGTGTGCCCCCAGCCGCCCCTTGGGGAGGGGACCCCGGGTCCCCCCTCCCTCCCCATCCCAGGCAGCCCCCAGCATGGGAGCAGAGAACAAAGAGGAGGAGGAGGAGGAGGAGGAGCGCGAAGGCCCCGCGGTCCCCGGCCATGACAGCTGGTGCCCCCCAAGTGACACGGGGACAAAGGCGCCACAGCAGGCGATGGGCCCGGGGACAAAGGGGCTTCGCTCCCCGGGGACCGCGGGGCTGGGGGGGCCCCTCACCCCTCACGGGGGGACAGGGCCCATGGGGACTGACTGGACCAGGGGGCTTCCCCGGGAGAGACAGGGCTGGGGCCACCAGCCCCACATCCCCGCTGGCCGGCCCCACAGCACCCTGCAGCTCTGCCAGCCCCATGCGACCCCCACGGCCACGTCACCCCCAAACCCACGCTGACCCCGCAGCCATGAGCCCCCGAAATCCTGGCAGCCTGCATCCGTGCCACCCTGCACCCCGAATCCCTGACAGTCTGGGTCCCCGAACTATGCCACCCCCAAGCCCTTGTCACCCCAAATCCCACGCCACCCCCAAAGCCTGCCACCCCGTACGCGGGTCACCCCGTCCCCCTTGCTCTGTCCCCACCCCAGCTGGGACCCCAAGTCCATTGGGGAGGTGATGGGGATGACCGAGGGGGGACAGCCGTGCCGCGGGGACACACAGCCACGCTGGAGGGGACACAGCCACGCCGGGGGGGGACACAGCCATGCCGGGGTGGCCGTGCCGGGGTGGCCGTGCCGGGGTGGCCATGCCGGGGTGCCGCGGCAGCAGGCCGGGAAGGGGATTCATTAGCGGGGGGAGAGGTGGTTCCAGCGGCCGCCTTGATTGATGGCCTGGCCTCCATCTTGTCAGCCGGGTTTTGTCTCCCGGCCGGGGGAGGAAGGGAAGAGAAAGGGAAAGAGGAGGGAAGAAAAGACCCCGGGGCGGGGGGGGCAGCAGGGGTTGGGGTGCCGAGGGAGGGGGGCCCCTCCTCGCCTGTCCCCGGGCTGTCGCGGTGATGGATGGCCCGGCCAGGGCGGCCGCCTCGCCGTAGCATCCTCGCCGAGGGGGGGCACGGGGCCAGGGACCCCCATCCTCTGGGGCTGGGGGACCCAAGCAGCCCTCAGACACCGGCCGGGGGCTGCACGCCCTGGCATGGGGGGCAGCCCCCCGTCCCTGGCCACGCTGTGCGGCTTGGCCACACAATGAGTCCCCATACCCCAAAACCCCCTGGCTGAGCCCTCCCCCAGCTCATCACGCCCATGGGTGCTGCTGGACAGGGGGGCGGCTGCACACACAGGCCCTCATCCAGCCCGGATCGCTCCCCAAAAATAAACCCCGAGGATTTTCCCCCTCTCCGGTGCCTCGCCTCTTCCCTTCTCTCTATTTTCGCCCCCGGCCGCGGCTCCGGAGGGGCCCTGAGCAGCCGGGACCCCCGAGCCAGCGCTCCCCCCTGCGCGAAGCTGTCGCCCCCGGGTGATCCATCCGTCCCCGGGTGCGCGGGGCATCTGTCGCCCCGTTACGGATTGTTTTAACGAGGAGATTTAGAGCCCGTTAAGCAGCTGCAGCGTCTGCCCGTAGGAAAGCACAGGCAGAGCCGGGGGGGCCCGGGGGGGCCAGCCCCAGCCCCTCGGTGCTCCCCACCCCCTGGAGACCCTGGGCCCGGCTTCTGCTCCCTAAAAATCGGCTGAGAGGGGATGGAGGGGGCAGAGCACCCTGTGCAGGGTGGCAGCGGGGAGAGAGGGATGGCGGGGTGCAGGAGAGGATGCAGGGATAGAGGGAGGGAGAGATGGAAGGACAGAGGGATGCAGGGATGGATGGAGGGATGCAGGGACGCAGGGATAGAGGGAGGGAGGGAGGGATGGATGGAGGGATGGAGGGATGCAGGGATGGAGGGATGCAGGGATAGAGGGAGGGAGGGAGGGAGGGAGGGATGCAGGAAAGGATAGTGGGATGGACAGAGGGACAGAAGGAGGGATGGAGGAAAGGATGTGGGGATAGAGGGATGCAGGGATGGATGGAGGGAGGGATGGAGGGGTGCAGGAAAGGATGCGGGGATAGATGAAGGGATGGACGGAAGGACAGAGGGATGCCAGGATGGATGGAGGGAGGGATGGAGGGATGCAGGAAAGGATACAGGGATGGATGCAGGAAAGGATACAGGGATGGATGGAGGGAAGGATACAGGGATGGATGGAGGAAGGATGGAGGGATGCAGGAAAGGATAGACAGATGGAGGGACGGAGGGATGCGGGGAGGGATGGAGGGAGCGATGGAGGGATGCAGGAAAGGATACAGGGATGGATGGAGGGAGGGATGGAGGGAAAGATGGAGGGATGCAGGAAAAGATACAGGGAGGGATGGAGGGATGGATGGAGGGGGGGGAAGCACGGGCCAGGCAAGGGCACCGGGGCCGGATGGCACGGGGACAGCGATGGGGATGGCTGGGGACAGCACGAGGGGCGCGGGGGGGACGCGGTCCGGCCCCCCAGATGGCGGGGCCGGGAGCTGCCCCCGCGCCGGCTCTCTGCTGCGCTTTGCAGCTAATTGAGTGAAATGGCTGTCAGCGATGTAATTAAAGGGGAGCGCGAGCGGTCGGGCAGGCCTCAAACAGATGGAAGGCCCCTTAATTGGTAATTAAATTCCTCCCTGGCAGGTGAGATGGAGCAGCAGCCGGGGCCCCACAAGGCCGCCGGCAGCCGGGGCCCCCCCAGCCGTGGAGGGGGAGGCAGCGCTGGTCCCGGCACCGCTGGAGCCGAGGAGGGGGACGACGCGGCCCCGCGGCTGGGGGTCCCCGGCCCTTTGTCTGCCCGTTTCTGGAGCAAACGCAGCCCCGAGCCCCCCGGGGCCGTGGTCCCCCCTCCCGCAGCCCCTTGGCTGGTGACGGTCACCCAGCGTGGGGGGGACGGCCGGGCAGGGAACAGGGACCCGCAGGGGACCCCAGCGTTTTGGGGGACTCCTTGCCCGGGTCTGTAGGTCCCTGCCATCCACACGTCCCCCTGGTCCACGTCCCCTCCACGCAGACATCCCCCGGCCCCATCCCAAGGGACGCGGGCAGCGGGGCACAGGCAGGAACGGGCAGGGGGGGCTGGAAACCCACGCGAGCGCCTGCTGCCCCCGGCCCCGATCCCCGCCAGGCGGGAAGGGGGTATTTTATTTTCCTGTCATTATCTCCCGGTAATGTTGCAGATAATGGGAACAGCGATCGGCGGCGCCGGCCAATATTTCATGCACGATGGGATGGCGGGGACGGGGCCCCGAGACAGCGATATTAATAACGGCCCCGCGCCGCCGCCCTAACGAAGCCCCTAACGCGGGGGGCCGCCCCGGGCGGTGGGAGCACCCGGCACATCACGGCGGGCGGTGGGGTCCCCGCAGCCGCCGACTCATTTAATTCCCCATTAAAGCCCCTGCGGTGCCGCCGGCCCCCCGCCAGCCGTGACCTCCGGCGGGGGCTCTGCCCTCTGCCCCCGGCTGGGCCACCGTGACCTGTGGGGCCGGCCGGGGGGCCGGCAGGGTCAGGGGCCGGGGGCCAGGCAGCAGCCCCGCAGCGGGGGGACGTTAGTTCCAGCGGGGCAGGCGGATAAAGGGGGCTTTATGGCCGGGACCCCCCCGTGGCGGATGCCTTCCCGCCGCTCGCTATGGAGACGATGGCGATGGTGACCCCGCAGCTGCACCGGTTCCCCCCCCAGACCCGGTGCTGAGCTCCCTCTGCCCCAGCAGGATGGGGACCCCCCTCAACCCCCCAGCACCCACCGGCCTCGGGGGGACCCTCCACGGTTCCCAGCTCCATCCCCCAGGCAGCGAGGAGTTACGGACGCCATTTAATTTGCCCATTAATCACCGTTAGTGGGGTAATGAGGGGCTCCCCGAAGCCGCGCTGTCTCTCCGCGACCTTCGCCCACGTCCCCACCGTGGCGGTGGCCCAGCGGTGGCCCAGCGGTGGCCGCGCACCGCCAGGCACGGCTGCCGCCACGGCGGGACGGCACCGTGGGGTGCGAGATGCTGGGACATCCCCCCGGGATCTGCCCCCCATCGCCCCACAGCTGGTGGGGACAGCGATGGGATCCCCCACAGCCCCACGTCTTCCTCGGCTGCCGACTGGTACAGGATCCCCCGTGGCCCCACGGAGGACGGGATCCCCCTGACGCAACGGGGAGGGATCCCCCACAGCCCCACAACTGGATCGCATGGGGCCGAGACCCCACGGGGATGGGGGGGGTCCCACGGGGATGGGGGAGACCCACGGGGATGGGGGGGTCCCGGTGCGGAGGGACCCCGGGCAGGGCTGCACCCCCGGCCCCACCGCGGGCCCCTCCTGCCCCACGGAGCCCCCATCCCTCGGGGGAGGGCGGACCCACAGCAGAGCCAGACCAATGAGCAACTGCAAGGTGGCAGGGGGGCGGGACAAGAGAAGCACAGGGACCAATAGCCTGCCCTGGGGGCGTGGCCAATGCATGACGTCAGTGGGTGTGGCAGGCCCCTCCCAGGAGATGCTGGGGAGGGGGATGTCTAGCCTCACCCAGACCAGTACGTCCCAGTACAGCCCAGTATGGCGGGGGGGGGGCCAGGCTCTGCCCTCCACCGGCGGAGGGGAAGGGATGGGGGCGGCGGTGCCTGGGGGCGGGGGGGTGATTAATGGGGGCCATCGCTCACTGTCCGGCGGGGGCCCCCCCCGCGCGGCGATAACGAGCGGCAGGAATAATGAGCGGTGTCACTCCACTTTTCATTGTGATGGAAAGTCATTACAGGCGTCACCGGCGGCGACAACCAGCCATGAATCAACTGCTCTGCTATGAAATTAAAATCGAATCACCCACCGCTCCCCCCCCGGCCACCACCGCCCCATCGCGGCCCCCCGGCAAGGGCTGTCGGCCCCGGGGGGGTGGCCCTGTCCACGGGCAGGGCGCAGGGCTCCCACCTCCCCAGCGTCACCCTGCAGCCCCAGGGATCGCCCCAGAGCAGGGGGATTTAGGGGCTCCTCTCCCCCCACGATGCCAAGACCCCGCAGGGAAACAGCGAGATCCATGGGTGGGAGAAGGGCTGCGGCTTTATTCAGCAACGTCCGCCCCCGCAAGCGAGGCCGCGGCCACGTTACCGGTGCCACATTACCGGTGCCCCAGGGCTGTGAATGGGGGGGTCTGGGGAGCAGGGCCCCACGCTGCCCCCCTCCGCGGGTGCCTGTCCCGGGGCGGGCATCACAGGGAGACACCCATCAGGTTCACCGGCCGCCCGCTGTAGCGCTTAGAGATGTCCGCCTCGATCTGCAAGACAGAGGCGGGGGGTCAGGGGGGTGCAGGGGCAGCGGGGGGGCCTGCAGCAACCCGGCAGGGCCACCTCCCTCCCTCACCAGCTTCTGGAGCTCCTTGGTCTTCTCCAGCAGACGGTCGAGCTTGGGCTCCAAGGCGCCCTGCTCTGCCAGGGCCTCCTGCCGCTTCTGGCTCATCACCTCCTTCTTGGCCAGCAGCAGCTCTGCCTGCTTCAGCTTCTGCCGGAGCAGCTCGCTCACGCGGTCCACGTACCTGTATGGGCAGAGCCAGGACCTCCGTCACCCCCATCGCCCGCCCAGGTGCCATCCCCACCCCAGGACACCTCCATCTCCTGCCCCATGGTCCCCCCCCCAGCCCTGACCCCCTGTTTTTCCCCACCCCGAGCGAGGACCTGGGGGAGGCGAGGATCATGAAGAGGTGCTGCATGCTGCGGGTGCAGAGCTGGCCCAGCAGAGCCCGGGTGGTGGCCAGGAGGGAGCCCACGTGGGCGCTGGTCTGGCCCTGCAGCACGGCGGGGGCCAGCTGGAACTGGCTGATGGCCACGATGTCGGCCTCCTCCTCCATCTCCACCAGGCGCTGAGACAGGAACAGCTCCAGCTGCGGGGAAAGGGCAGGGGACGCTCCGGTACTGCCATCCCTGCAGTGGGACGGCAGCAGAGCTGCCCCTTACCTGGCTCTAGCCCTGGCTGCTGCGTTGTACCCACCTCCATGAGCTCGTCGATGAACTGGCTCCGGGTCTCGGTGTTTTCCAGGAGCGTCAGGGCATCGGAGCCACAGGCAACCCCCTCGGGCACTGGGGGATGAGCCAGGGGAGAGTGGGGCAGGGAAGCAGCAGGGAAGGGATCTCCACAGCTCAGACAGTCTGGTCATACCCCCCCCACCCCAACTCGTCCTGTACAGGGTGCTCAGCATCACCCCATGGCACTGTTGAGCGGGGTCAGGGCCCTGCTCCTGCCCACCCAGCACCCAACAGGCGCCTGCCCAGCACGGTGCTGCCTTCTGCTCTGTCCCCAACAGGCCTCTGTGCACAGGCAGGGTGCCCAGGGTCACTGCAGGCACAGAAAGGGGGAGTAAAGGCAGGGTGGGTGCTGCCTGATGCCCGTTAGGACCCCCCCATGTCCCTTTGCAGCTGTGCTCACCCTCTGTGCCAGCCTCCAGCACCGTGATCTGCACCTCCTCGCTTTCACCATCTCCCCAGTCAATGCCATCATCCTGCTGCAAAAGAAAGGGCACCCTGTGAGATGGGGGTGCCCGGGACACCCCCAGGTCCCCAGCCTGGCCCTGGAGCAGGGCCAGACCCAAGGACCACACAGCCAGAGGTCACACACCTGGGGACCGGGCTCTAGTGTGATCCCCCAGTCGATCTCCTCGCCCTGGGCTCCCCCACCAGCAGCGGCACCGTCATCCACGCTGGTCGGCTCCAGCGTGAAGTCTCCCCAGTCGATCTGCAGGGAGAAGAACAGCAGAACTCCTGAAACCCTGGGGGCAAACAGCCTAACCCTAACCGACACATGGCAGAGCCGGCTGGGGCTCTCCCCAGCACCGCGGCTCAGCCCCAGCTGGCCAGGACGTACCGTGTCCTCCTTTGGCTGCTCCGGCACCTCCTCCACCACCGGCCGCTCCACCCGCAGGGGCTGGAGCCCCGTCCTCCACTCGTAGACGGTCGTGTTGCCTCTCTTCCCCACGTGCCGCAGCAGGGGCACCACCAGCTCTGCGGAGCTGGCAGCCACCCTGGGCACATCAGTGCCAGGCACAGGGCGGGGACCCCCGAGCACCCCCAACCCCACCAGGGTCCTTCTGGGGGAGCCCCAGGCCGGGTGCAGCCGCCAGCCCAACCCGCTGCCCCCGCACGTGGGGAGAGGAGATGCGGGGGTCTACCCCTGTGCCCCCATACCCACGCCCTGCCCACCTCTCGCACACGAACTCCACGCAGGCCTGGTACAGCTCGATGGCCTCGGAGAGCGCGCTGGCTCCCGCCCCGATTTCAGACAGCAGCGACGGCAGGTCCTTCACCAAGGCCAGCAGCTCCTGGCGCACGTTGTCACCCTGCGGAGAGAGCAGGGACACGTCAGGGCAGGGAGGCTGCCAGCCAAAGCACCCCCGGGGTGGCTTCACCCTCTGCTTGCAGAGCTAGATGTGGGCAGGAAGGGGACGGAGGGCTGTGGGGTCACCCTACAGCCCCCAGCTCCTCTCACAGGTAAGGTGGCACTGTGGGGACATCATATGGGACACGCAGACCCAGCTTGAGCCCTTCTGAGGCGTCTGGGGGCTGCTTTGGGGAGGGAGGGGGCACAGCAGGACCCCCTCCGCAGCAGGGCTGGCCGCAGGGACTCACGGTGATGCCGTACTGCTTGCAGGAGGCGAAGAAGCGCTCCCGCAGCTCGGCCGCCCCCAGCTGACACTCCTCCTCACGGCGGGCAAAGTCCTGCTGGGCCTGCTGGCACCGGCTGATCTGCTTCTTCAGCGAGGGGATCTCGTAGCTGATGCTGCGTACCAGGAGGCTGGAGAGCTCAGCTGCAGGGGGGGCAAGAGGAGGGTGCCGAGAGGCCGTGCCAGTCACCCACGAGGCCCTCGGGGTGCCCCAGCCACCTCAGCAGCTTTCCCAGCCGTGCGGCAGAGGCAGCTCGGGGCCCTCACCCCGCTGGGACTTGGCAGCCCGTCACGTCCTGCCCCCTTCCCTGCCCGCCCCATCCTCATCGCAGTTTGGAGACTGAAAACCACCCACCGACACCCGCAAGGGCTCTCCAGAGCCTGCCCACAGCCAGAGCTGCCTTACCCAGGTAGGTGTTCTCCTTCTCGTAGAGGGACACGATCTCCTGCCAGTCCTGGAGAGGAGGAAGCAGAAGGTGGGGGAGGCTGCGAACACGCTGGCCACCGCCGGCCGCAGGCCCCCAGGCCCACGCTCACCTTCATGCGCTGGGACGAGTAGCGTCCAAAGAGGTTCTTGGTGGAAGCTTCAGTGCCCTTGAGGATCTCCACGATCCTCAGGCAGTGGAAGTAGTGCAGGTCTGCGTTGGAGGAGGGACGCGGTCACCGGGATGTCTGCCGGTTGCCGCCCTCTCCCAGCTCAGCCCAGGGAGCGCGGGTCTCAGACGGGGCTGTGCCACTGACTCTCCGTCTCCTCCTCAGCCAGGAGGAGGTTGCCACAACCGAACCCTCGGAAACAGGCTCCCGGTGCGACACCCGCCCCGGCTGCCCGTGTCCCAGCTCTCCTGGGGCACCCCGACCCCAAGCTGCACTCACAGGCCCCCGCCAGCAGCTGCTTTATCTCCTCGTTCTCCGGCATGTCTTGGATGGCTGCGTTGATCTTCTCGCGGATGGCCAGCACCTGGCTCTGCCATTTCAGATTGCAGTGTCTCCTGTCCACCAGCCAGTCTGCGAGGCAGGCGGGAGGGAAAGGGGGGGGTCAGCTGGGAGAGGGACCCGGGGGGGCTCACCAGGAGGCGGTCACCCCCCCAGGCTGCCCTGCGATGCCAGACGGAGGCAGGGAGCAGAGGCCCGGGCAGAGCGGCTCCCTGTGCATCCCGTCCCCACCAAGCAGAAGGGCCAAACACCGGGATAAAGCCCCGGCTCCTTTCTCAGCTCTGGGAAGGGCTGGAGGGGTAAGGGGGGGCCGGGGGGGCCACCCCGCTGCTGCCTGGGCTGGCACAACCCGGCCCGGCACCGAGCGGGGCGGCACCGGGGCCATGAGCTGCCACACGGCGGGGTGACAAACCCTCCCGGGGAAGAAGGACACGAGTGACCGGTGCCACCGCGGCTTCGCCCGCCGGGGAGTCCCGGCACGGCCCCCCCCCCAGCCCCTGCCCACCCTGGGGGGGCTCCCGCACGGGGGAGGTGGGGTCAGGGCCGCCGTACCCAGGAGCTTGCCGGTCTGGATGTCGATGGGCACGTTCTGGTAGTCCTGGGGAGCGACCTGCGGGGAGGCGAGGGGCAGCGGGACGCCTCGGGGGCTGGCGGAGCCCCGCCGGGGCCTGCGCACCCCCTAGGCCAGCGCCCGGGCCCGGCCCGTCCCCGCTCCCCCGGGCCGGGGCCCCTTCCCCGATCGCCCCGGCCCCCACCTGCATGCCGCCCGCCACCGCTCCGCTTCCGCTTTCCCCGCGCCCCGCCCCGCCTCAGCCAATCCCCGAGCACGACCGCGGCAGCTCAGCCAATCAAAACGCGCTTGGTCCGACGGGCCCCGCCCTGCTACCAATCAGAAGGGAGCCACAGAGCGACAGCGCCACGTGCCGCCGTCCCGGTTGGCTGAGAGGAGGCGGGGGGAGGAGGCGCCGCCGACCAATCGGAGCGGGCGGGAGGGGGGCACCGCCCACGCATGCGCAGTGCAGCGGATCCCGGGGCGGATCCCTCGGGGATCCCCGGGGCAGATCCCGGGTCCCACGGGGCCGTGGGTGCCCCAGCACAGGGCCACGATCCCTCGGGGATTCCCCAGCTGCCCTTCAGGGGATCCCGGGTCCCTCAGGGAGCCCCGGGAGCCCCCAAGCAGATCCCAGATCCTTTGGGGATCCCCAATTGCCCCCCCCCCCGCCCCGGGGGGGGATCCCAGATCCCTCGGGGATCCCCAGCTGCCCCCAGAGCAGATCCCAGATCCCCTGGGGACCACTGGATGCCCTAGCACAGAGTCAGGATCCTGGGATCCCCAGTTGCCCCAGAGGGTACCCCAAGCCCCTTGGGGATCCCTAAGGGGGGGCCCAGAGCAGATCCCTCAGGGACCGCTGAGTGCCCCAGCACAGAGCCAGAATCCCCCTAGGATCCCCAGCCACTCCAGAGGGTACCCCGGGTCCCTTGGGGATCCCTGAGGGGGGACCCAGAGCAGATCCCAGATCCCTTGGAGACCGCTGGGTACCCCAGCACAGAGCCAGGATCCCCCTGGGATCCCCAGCTGCCCAGAGGGGATCCTGGGTCCCTTGGAGATCCCCGGGGGGGGGGGGGCAGAGCAGATCCCTCAGGGACCGCTGGGTGCCCCAGCACAGAGCCAGGATCCCTCGGGTGCCACCCAGCCCCACACCGGTGGGTCCCCGTGGGACCCGTCCCCACGAGCCACGTCCTCGCGCGGGGGCGAGATGGCGGCTCTCCTCCTCCACCCCTCCCGGCGTCACCCCGTCCCCGGGGCCAGCGGTGGCTGAGCGGGGCGGTGGCGGCGTGGGGACAGCCCGGTGGGTGCCTGCGGGAGCCCCGGCGGGGAGAAGCGGGAGGCAGGAACCGGTCTGGCAGCCCAGCCAGCCGCCGCCGGTTTCGGTTAATCCCGCCGAAAGCCAGAGCCACGCTCCAACCGGCTGCCCTTAACTCCTGGCTGCCCGAAACACGTGCCATGTGCCGCCCCGGCACCTGCCGGGGACCTGCCCTCGAGGCCGGCGGGGCGGCGAGCCTGGCCCGGTGCCATGGGCAGTGCCAGCACCCAGAGCCGCCGTGGGCTGGCAGCCGCCATCGGGGTTCAACCCCGGGTTTCCCCGTCATGAATATTCAGCCGTGCCCTGGCCCGGCCCCGCTGTTTGCTCAGGCAGGAGGGGTTTGGTCGCGGGTTCACCTTGACGGGGAGCAAACGGGGCAGCGGCAGGTAGACGGCACCTGCCTGCGCACCGCAGCCGGAGCTGCCCCGGCACCCCCGGGACCCCCGGGCTGGGCGGCCGCAGCGGAGGCGTGGGAGGCGCAGGTACGCGGACGGGGCGCCGGCGGTGGGGAGTGGGACGTGGAAATCCCCGCTGCCAGCCCCGGGGTCGTGGCACGGCACGGCTGCGGTTCAGCAACGGGTCCCACCCGGCTCTGGCATGAGGAGGGGGCAGGTGTGGGCATGGCATTGCCGGGGGGACACAGCAAACCAGCCCAGGGGGCCACCAGCCATCTTCCCTGGGGTGGTGGCCCCAGTCTCGGTGTCCTTGTCCCCCTGCCCCGGCACCCGAAAGCGATGCCGGAGGCACCACCCGGGGGTCGGTCTGTGGGGTCGGTCATGGCCGAGCGCCGCAGGGGCACGGAGCCGCGCTGGCTCCCTGGCTGGGAATGGGGACGGGGCGCTGGGAATCCCCTCCCTGCCTGCTGCCAAGGAAGCGTTCGGCTCCTCCGCTCGGGAGCCGCCTTCCCTGGCCCTGCCCTGGAGCCACACTCGGCACCGGAGCCTTCCTGGATTGCTGGAGCCTTCCCGGCAGTGGCCAGGGCCCCACCAATGCTCCTGCCTGTCCCCGCAGGCAGGGCTGGGCAAGAGGAGAACCCTGACCCCGGGGTGCAGCAGGCGGTGACCCCCCAGCAGGGACCCCGGCACCTTCCCGGCTCCCACCTGCTTCCCAGTTCCTGTTCCTGTTTGCTTACTGGGCTCCCTCCCTGCCCCGCTACACACGGCTGACACGGCGGCTCCCGGCGGTGCCAGCAGCCTTTCCCCAGGGCTCGGCAATGCCGAAGTCACCCAAGCATCCCCTCCCGGTCCCTGTGGGGTCCTCCCGCCCTGGGACCGCCAGCCCCAGCCCCATGCAGCGCCCCCGGCACCCACTATGAGCATCCCAGCAGAGACGGGGAGAGAGCACCAGAGCCACCTTCGGCAAACATGGCACCAGATTCCCCACCGGTGCTGCCAGATCGGCAGCCCGTATCCCTTGTGTATCCCCGTCAGCTCCGGGATGGCAGGGCTGGAGGGGCCGAGGGACCCCCTGCGGAGGGATTACAACCCCCCACCTCCATTTCAGGGGCCGGCGGCGATGGCCGACAGCCACGGCTGGTGGAAGCTGACCTTCCTGCGGAAGCGCCGGTCGGCGCCCACGGTGCTGTACGAGAGCCCCGACAGCCACGCTGCCGCCGCCGGCGAGAGCCAGGAGGGGACGGGTGAGGAGGGGCCGCCCAGCTTCACCGCCCGCCTGGAGAAGATCGTGGACAAGAACAGCAAGGGCAAACACGTCAAGGTCTCCAACTCGGGACGCTTCAAGGAGAAGAAGAAAGTGCGGGCGACACTGGCCGAGAACCCCAACCTCTGCACCGCTGGCGAGCGGGAGGAGAAATGACCCGGCCGGTTGTCACCCTCCGGCCACCACCACCGGCTGCCCAGGCTGGCTCGGCTCCGTCCCTCCTGGGGACGCTGAACCATGGCGCTTCAGGAGAAAGGACTCGGACTGGACTTTATTTAAGGGAGAGGCAAGGACCCTGTTTAATCGCAGCCCCCCGGGCTCGCGGCACCCCGGGGGCAGAGGGAGAACCCGGCGGCGGAGCCAGGTGCAGCCCGTCCCTCCCAGCCCCCCGCGGGCAGGGGTAGCCCCCGAGGCTGACTGGTTCATACTGGGATGAGGACACTCGCCCCAGTTCGGTTGCTTGCCACGGACCACCAGAGCCCATCGTTCACCCAGCTCTGCCTCGAGCACGATCCCGATCCCCTCCTGCCCATCGCTCCTGTGGGGGTGAGTCCAGGGGACCCCCGCTCGTCTCCCAAGCCCAAGGGGCTGCGTGGCCACGGGCAGAGCCACCGACGCCGCGTCCTTGCCAGCAGTCACCCCCAAACCAGGGAATGTGACGCTTCCCTGCCCCGAGAGAACAACCCCACGGGCAAAGTCCCCCCCCGAGCTGCCTCCATGGGCACCGTGGAGGGCTCCAGGCTTCCCAGGAGGAGCCGTATTCCCACTCGCATCCAGGAATCGCTCCTTGATCCCGGAAGGGGAGAGCCGATCACGGAGCGCGGTGCCAGAGCCAACCCCAGGGGCAGCCGCCATGGGTGATCTCGCAGCCCTGGTGTTTGTTCGGGTTGTTGGAAGCTGAGCCTTTACTCAGCTCTCGTGACTGCTGATAATTAACTGCTGTTAATAAACCAGGTCTGGAAGCAAAGGCAGCTGAGGGGTGCGGGCAGGGGGAGAGCTCGGCGGACCCCCCAGCCCCGGCCCGGCAGGCTGGAAGGGCTGCGGGTCCCTTCTGGGACCCCGGTGGGGAGCGGTGTCAGCCGCCGCCAACGCAGGGAATCCCCGACCCCGCGGAGGGGGGGACACGCGGGGGTGGCCGTCACCGGCGCTGCCAGCCCGGGGTGCCCTCGCTGCGGAGCAGGGCGCGGCTGTGCCTGAAGTCAACAGGAGCAACCGCTTCCCGGCTATGACAAAAGCCGGATGGTGCCAAGCGCCAGAGTCCAACCCCACCTTGGCCGGCACAAACCCTGCACCAGGGCAGCCCGGGCCCCCGGCAGCCCCCGCCCTCCGCTCTGTTTGCTCTGCCAGCGCCCGTCGGCTCACAGGCTGCTCTTTGTCCCGGGCTGGCAGCGCCGGAGGGACCCTGCCCGAGAGGGAAGGGAGGGAGCGGGGAGGAAGAGAGCTGTCAGCATGCAGCAGGTGCCGATCGGCTCATTTACGCCCATCATGGTGGCATCCGGGCTCCTGCCACACTCCTAATGCCGGGATGGGTGGGAGACCTGGCTGTGCCGCCAGCCCGAGCCCCAGCAAAGCCCCCAGCCCCTTCCTGGGACATCAAGTGCTGTCCCCTCGAGGTGACGCCATCCCCTCCCGTCCCACCATGGCGGCTCTCCCTGAGGGACGAGCGCAGCCGGGAGGGACCAAGGCCACCGAGCGAGCCTGTGACAGCGGCACAGGGCGTGTGACACCCGCCGCGGCCGCCTAACCTGGCTCCCCCCATCCCAGGGCTGACCTCCCCACCGTCACCTCCCGCTGCCACCCACCGCAGGGCTTTGCCCAGCACGGCACAGCCGGGAACCCGCCGGGGGACCCCCAGCCACGGCGAAGCTCTGGGGCACGATCCTGCCCCAAGAGCCAGCAACTGGGAGAGCAAACACAGAGCCAGGGAGGGCGAAGGTTATCGGGGCCTGGTTTCACTGGGACATGGCCCAGAGGAGCGAGGGTCGCCAGCACCCTCTGCCGGGTCCATGGGCCGGGATCCCCGGCTGCACCGAGCTCCGTCTGCTGGAGAGCACGGCCCAGCCCCGCGCAGGTAAATATTAACCCAAACCAACTGCATGGCTCTGCACTGATCGGGATTTATTTTTTCCAAGCTCGGACAGGCAGCTGGGGGGGGACGGGGAGCGGCACCAGCACGGTTCCCCCCAAACAAGCAGGCTGAGGGTTGGGGTCCCACGGCCCCGGGGAGATGGGGTGCGCTGGTGACAACACGCGCAGCCGGCTACGAACACCGGTGACATGGTGGTGACAAAAAAGCTGCAATTAGGTAAGTTATTGCACAGACTGGTGACATTAAACCCACAATTCAATAAATTATTGCACAGACAGAGCACATTGCATGGCTCTAGCTAAAACACAAGGCACAAGTACCATGGTACGAGTGACATGGGCAGGGGGTTCGCTGGGGTCTTTCTTGGTCCCTCCACAATAATTAGCATGATTAATTAACCACCAGCGGCAGCGGTTGCTCCCCACGTGCTGGTGGGGGGAAGCAGATGGTCTCTGGGACCCACCTGCGGCTCTCGCCCGCCCCAGGGAGAGGCGAAGGGAGACAGGGGTCTCTGGGGCTGGGCCAGAGCCCCCCACCAGCACCCCTGGAGCTCAGCACGCATCTCCCGGGGGAGGGCAGAGCGAGGCCAGCCCCGTTCCCCGGGCCACGACGGGGGACAGGCGGGCAGGTTTGGCACAGGTGATGCTCCCAATCGGGCAAACGCGGCCGGAGACGCCGGCAGCCTCACGGGGAGAAGCGCTCGAAGACCCATTCCCCCTCTCCCCGGTGCGTCATGTCTCCCAGGGGGGCCGAGCCATCCCGCAGGCGTCGGAAGACGATGCGGTCGTGCAGGCGGTTGGTTTGGCCTTGCCAGAACTCCACGACGTCTGGCTGCAGGATGTAGCCCCCCCTGGCAGAGCAACACGGAGCTTTAGGTGGGCTCCACCGGTGGGCAGCACCCTGCCCGCAGCCCCCGCAACTCACCAGTATGCCGGCTTCGGCACCGTCGTCTCCCTGTACCGCTCCTCCAGCTCCGCGTTCTTCTTCCTTAAATACTGCGGGGAAGGGGAAGGCGGTGAACGTGAGAGCAGCTGGGGCAGCCCTGGTTATCCCGGCCCCTCCAGGCGCTGCCGTGGGGAAAGGGACGACCGCTCACCTCCCGGTCCGGAATGACGGTGCTCTGCCGGCTGACGACGGCCCCGATCTGGCTGCTCTTGGGGCGGGAGTGGAAGTACCGCTCCGATTCCTCCTCCGGCAGCCGCTTCACCGAGCCCTCGATCCGTACCTGTGCCAGCCACCGTCAGCTGGGCTCTGGCCAACGGTGCCAAGGGGGCTGCGTCGGCTCCTGAGCGAGGAACTGCCCCGTCCCCCGGCTCTCCCCCCAGAAAACGCAGGCACGCCCCATCCCATCTCATCCTTAGTGGCTGGGACCCACCCCAGCGTGATCCCCACCCAAACGTGTGAGCCCCGACATCCCACCGCGAGGGAGGGAGCACCCACTGCCTGACTCCCTGCCAAGGGTCTGACCGTGCTCCTTCTGCTCCCCCCAGCCTCCCCAGTGTCCCCGCGGGCCACAACTCACCTGCCGGTTGAGGGGCTCCCAGTAAAAGACGAGCGAAGCGAAGGGGTTGGCGTCCTGGGGCGCAGAGCGGGGAGAGACGAGAGAGCTGTCAGCAGACCAGCACCAACCCAGCTTTAAAAATTAGAGAAACCCCGCGCTTTGCCGCAGCAGGACCTGCCTGTGCGCCGTGCCGGGCAGAGCCTCGACCCAAGCCAGGGCTGCTCCGCTTCTCTGAGAGCCTCAGCCCCAGGGCAAAGGGGCCGGAAAGCCGCCATCCCCCCCCGGGACGCCCCGGCGCCCCCAGAGCCCCCGCCGCGGCCACAGCCCTCACCAGCTCCTTCCCCTTACGGCTCTCGTGGTTGGTGAAGAAGCGGAAGCCATCCTGCCCGAAGCCCTTCAGCAGCACCATGCGGGCCGAGGGCTTCCCGTCCCTGCAGCGGGAGAGGGGAGGCGATGCCAGGTCCCCCCCCGGGGTGGCCAGGGGACCCCCGCCGTCCCCCCCATGGCCCCCGCTGGCCTCACCTGGTGCAGGTGGCCAAGCACATGGCGTTTGCCTCCCCGATGGCCGGGCACCCCACGGCCTCCTCGAACCAGACCCTGAACTGCTGGATGGGGTCGCGGGAAGCCAGGTGCTGCTCCTCGAAGGCCTGGGGACACAGGGGACACTGTAAGGGGGGGCACCCTGGCCTTCGGGGACACGGCCAGCACTGGGGGGGATCACACCAGACTCAAGGGCACAGCCAGCATGGGGGATGGGGTGACCCCAGGCCTGGGGGTGCGGCAAGGGGGGGGCACATCAGAGTCAAGGGCACGGCCAATGTGAAAGGAGGGGACACCCCAGGCCTGGAGGACACAGCCACCACGAAAGGGGGGGTCACCCCAGGCCTTGGGGACAGCTTGAGGGGGGGCCACCCCAGTCCAAGGGTCACTGCCAGCACGGGTGGGGGTCACCCCAGGCCTTGGGGGCAGCTTGGGGGGGGGTCACCCAAATTCCAGGGGCACAACCAGCACGAGGGGGGACCACCCGGGTTCCAAGGTCACTGCCAGCCCGGGGGGGGGTCACCCCAGGCCCTAGGGACAGCCGGGGGGGGGGCACCCCCGTCCCAGGGTCACGGGGGGCTCCGTGGGGCCTTGGGGCCAGCCGGGGGGGTCACCCCGCTCCCAGGACAGAGCCAGGCCGGGGGGCCCCGTGCCCCCCCGGAGCCGGGTACCCCCCCCGGCGGCTCCCCCGTCCCCACCTCCGCGTCCCCCCGGTAGCTCCTCCGCAGCTCCCCCAGGTCCATCCCGGCCGCGGCCGACGGGAGCCGAGCGGGGCCAAACCGCACCGCCCCCCCCGCGCGGCCCCGCCATCGCCCCGCCCCGGGGGCGTGGTGCAGATCAACCACGCCCCCCTCCCGGCAGCCAATAGGGAGCGGCGAAGCGCGCCCGTCGCAGGGAGGGGGTGTGGAGCGCTGCCAGCCAATTGGAGGGGATGGCGGGGGCGGGACGCGGGGACCCGGAAGTGGTGTCAGGGCTGTAAACAGGCACATGGAGGGGCCCTTAAAGGTACAGCGTCCCCCGGGGCGGGGGGCGCAGGGCAGCGGGGACGGGGAGGGCGGGGACAGGGACGGGGCGGAGGGACACTGGGGGGACAGGAGACGGGGGGTGAGGGGACAGGGGACACAGCGAGGGGACGGGGGACAGGGGCTGAGGACACTGGGGGACACTGGGGGGACAGGGGACGGGGGGTGAGGGGACAGGGGACACAGCGAGGGGACGGGGGACAGGGGCTGAGGACACTGGGGGACACTGGGGGGACAGGGGACGGGGGGTGAGGGGACAGGGGACACAGCGAGGGGATGGGGGACAGGAGCTGGGGACACTGGGAGACAGTGGAGTGACAGGGGGGACACCGAGGGGACGGGGGACAGGGGCTGGGGACACTGGGGGGGACAGGAGACGGGGGGTGAGGGGACAGGGGACACAGCGAGGGAACGGGGGACAGGGGCTGGAGACACTGGGGGACACTGGGGGGACAGGGGATGGGGGGAGAGGGGACAGGGGACACAGCGAGGGGACGGGGGACAGGGGCTGGAGACACTGGGGGACACTGGGGGGACAGGGGATGGGGGGAGAGGGGACAGGGGACACAGCGAGGGGACGGGGGACAGGGGCTGGGGACACTGGGGGGACAGGGGACGGGGGGACAAGGGACGGGGGACAAGGGCTGGGGACACTGAGGGACACTGGGGGGACAGGGGACGGGGGACAGGGTCTGGGGACACTGAGGGGACAGGGGACGGGGGGTGAGGGGACAGGGGACACAGTGAGGGGACAGGGGCTGGGGACACTGGGGGACACTGGGGGGACATTGGGGACAGGGGAGGGGGGGCCGGGGCTGAGGGGACAGCGGTCTGTGGGGCAGGGACTTGGGGCCGGGGCCGGGCAGGCGGGTGGTGGGCAGGGGACACTGGGGACAGGCAGGGCCCTGGGGACGGGGGAACGGGCAGGGACGGGGGGAGGTGGGCGCAGGGTGGGCAGGAGCAGGGGGGCACCGGGGGGGCCACCCCGTGTCCCCCCGCCAGGTCCCCTCCAAGCAGGACGGGGGTCCCGCGGCCCCAGCGAGGCGCCCGGGGGCCCGAGCGCCCTGAGGCTGGCACCCATGGCCGACGGTGGGGCCGAGCCCCGGGACGAGGACGAGCAGCCGGGGGGCCGGGACCCCTCGTCCCCGCAGCCCCCCGCACCCAGCCCAGGCCAGGGCAGGTACAGGGCAGGGACACGTCCCCGTGCCAGCGCCGGTGGCACCCCCGTGTCCCCAAACCGAGGAGGGGGCTGTGACCCCCAGGAGGCCAACGCTGACCCCATTCCCTCCCCATCCCCAGGGCCATCCTGCTCGCTGAGGACATCACAGCCCCGAAGAGACCCCGGCTGTGCCCGGGCACCGGCCCCAGCCGCCCGCGGGGACCCGAGAGCCCCTGGGAGGCGGGGGGTGCCGGGGGGGTCTGGGGGCCGCGGGCGGGCAGGGTGACGGGGCTGTACGCCCAACTGCTGCGGGAGCTGGAGGCGGAGGTGGCGGAGCTGCAGCAGGCGCTGGCAGCCCGGGACGAAGCCGTCCTGCGCCGTGACCGCCGTATCCGTCAGCTGGAGCTGGAGAATCAGCAGCTCCGGAGCCACGTCCGCAGCCTGGAGGAGGAGAACGACCTGCTCTCCTCCGGGGGTGGCCGCAGGGGACCCGTGGCCACCGCTGCCACCACTGCCACCGCCACCAGGACCCTGCTGGCCTCGGGCACCGGCTGCATTGGTAACGGCAGCGGGCGGGCAGGGTGACGGCTGGGTGTCCCCACCATGGGCTGGGAAGGGGACCGAGTTTGTGCGGTGACACTGGGACAGACAAGGGTGACCAGGGACAGAGGGATGGAAGGGGACAGGGACAGGCTGGCAGGGCTGTGGGGGACGGAGGGGAGCTGCCCGGTGTCCCCCTGCCCGGGGACGGGGTCTGTCCCGTGGCTGAGCCCCTGCCGTGTCCCCGCAGGCGTCAGTGACAGCAACGTCCAGTTCCTCAGGGGGCTCGTGGGGCTGCTGGAGAGCGACGCCGCCGCGCAGGTGGGTCTGGGTCCCCGTGGGATGGGGGTCTGGGGACAGCTCTGCCCCCGTGTCCCCAACCCACGCAGCTCCTCGCCCCACGGAGGCTGGGGACCAGGCCGGTGCCAGCCCCCAGCAGCGCTGGGACGAGTGGGACACCCGTGCCCAGCCAACCCCCTCTGTCCCCGCAGGTTGGGGGGCTCCAGCCCTTCTCTGCTCCCAGCCCCGGCGAGCAGGGCTGCGCCCCGGCCGACGTCCCGCGGAGCCCCCCGGCCTGGCGGCTGCGGGCAGGGCTGCCCGGCAGCTTCCCCCCCTGCCTGGGCACCGAGGAGGGGGCCGGCAGCCCAGCCGCGCTCACCGACACCGCCTGCCTCTGGGAGGAGAGTGGGGGGGACACGCTGCCCGATGGCACCCCGCTCTGGGCCTCACCCGTCGAGGTGTGTGGGGGCCGGCCGGGGCTCCGGGGTCCCACCAGGGAGCTGGGGTCCCACCAAGGATCCTCGGGTCTCACCAGATACTTGGGGTCCTACCAGGGCTCCTGGGGTCCAACCAAGTCTCCTGGGGTCCCACCAGAGACCTGGGGTCCTGCCAAGTCTCTTGGGGTCCCACCAGGGCTCCTGGGGTCCCCCTGGGCACAGTGCTGTGGTTGGAGCAGAGGGGACAAAGGGGTTCCCCCAGGGCACAGGAGAGGTGGCCGAGGGGGTCCCCAAGGGATGGAGGGGGTCAGGGTACCCCAGGGACAGAGCGGGGGGTCCCCAGGCTCCACCCAGGACCCAGACGAGAGCTCTCCCCCTCGCCGCAGGAGAACGGGAGGCCCAAACTGGAGCTGGTCCCCAACTCGGGGGTCTACATCACCCACCCGCAGCTGGACGACCTCTCGCAGGTCTCCACCGACAAGCCCAAGCTCATGACCCGGCGGCTGCTCGATTACTTCTTCTCGCGGGAGACGCTGGCCCGGTCCTCGGCCACGGGGCAGCGCATCGCCCACAACAACACCACCATGGAGCGGCCCCTCCGCCTGCCCGTGGCCGTGGTCAACGCCATCAAAGGTAGGGGACGGGGAGGTGGGACAGGGTCCCTCGTTCCCCTCCCGGTGCCACGTCGGCAGGTCAGGAAAGGCCACGGTGCCACCCACGAATGGGGTCGGGTCCCCCTCCGCCCCGCAGAGTACGTCACCAAGATGTGCGGCCACGGCTGCAACTTCAACGCCGTCATCAACAGCAAGTGCGGCACGTCCCGGCGGGCCGTCAAGAAGATGGTCGTGAAGATGGAGTGAGCTGAGACCCACGGGATGGCCACGGCCCTCCGGCCACGCAGCAGGACGAGCCCGGAGCCCTCCGGTGCCACAGGCGGGGAGGGGACAGGGAGGGACGTGCCGGGGACGGTGGGATCGCGCCCTCGTGCCTACGGAGGGGCTGCGGCTGGAGGATTCACCCTACAGAGACCGGCTGGCTCAGCCCCGCGTCCTCGCGGTGGGAGAGCCCGCGGCCACGCGTCCCGCTCCCTCCGGCCGCGGGGAGCGGGTGCTGGCAGGGGCGAGGGCCGGGCGCAGCAGGGAGATGCCGGTGACGGGGTCGGCATCGCGGTGCCCCGGGGTCCCCCAGCGCCGGGGGGCAGAGCCGGCGGCCGCGGCCACCCCCGGCGGCAGAGCTGCTCCCGCACGCAGCAGCCGCTCCACGCGTCCAGCCACGGCCCGGGACTTTTCCTGTAAATAAGTTCGTTTCCAGCGATATTTGGGATTCCCGTGAATAAACCCCACTTTCTTTCTGCCCAAGAAGGCCGGCGGCTCGCCCTCCCTGCAGCCACGCCGAGCGTTTCGCCTTCAGCTCTTCACCGCCACGGCTGGTTCTTGCTGCACGTCGTGCTGCGGCCGCAGCCGGCACAGCCCCGGTCGCGGCGGTGCCCGGCCCAGCACCACGGCTCGCGCCGTGCCGGCTCGGGAGAGAAAGGACCCTCGGCGGCACACGCTGCACTGGATTTGCCTCTGGTGACTAAATTTATTTAGCAAGGAAAGCTCCCGGCTGACTCCACACCGGCCAACCAGTTACAGTTAATAAAGTATAGTATAACAGATCTGTCACGTAATCCAGAAAACAATCTCGGGCAGTTACAACTAAAAAATAAAGTGGATTTGTTTAATTTAAAAGCTCAAAAATAACAAGCCATATGTTTTTTAAACATGTAGTAAACACAAAAGCAATATAATCTATGATACAATGTACACTATACACAGTGGGGATGGCGGGCAGCACACGGGGGAGGAAAGGGGGCTGAAGTCCCAAAATTCAAAAGGAAACGCCACGTCACTTGGAAACAGAAAAGGGGGGAGAGAGAAATCATCGGAGAGAAAAGAAACCTCTTCGGTATTGGAAAAGAAACGTTAGGAGAAAAGGGGGGCAAGAAGATGGGCAGCATCTTACAGAGAAATTAAATAGAGATTAAAAAAAGCACTCACAATACACAGTGTTCGTAATCGGGAGCGGGGAGCGTAAGGCAACGATCTCCATAGAAAAAAGGGACCTTCCAAAGGGGGTTATATAGATATTTATAGCTATTTATAGACTTTAAATATAAAGTAGGAATGTGCTGTGGAGCCTCTCCCGGCCTGCCCGCACCGGAGCGTGCAGTCCCCTCCGCGCCCGGCTCCCGCGTGGCCGTGAGCGGTTTCGCCGGGCTCCGGGCCACCGGCGGGCCACCCCGTGGCCCTGGGGATCCGCAGGGAGGATCGGCCCCTCGCGCCCTTCCGAAAGGGCTGCGGTTCTGCGTGGGGGCCCAGGCGGCGGCGGAGGAAGGGCAGGAGGACATCCCCGAGGGCTCCTCTTCCGCGGGCGGCCGCGGCCGGGGACGCCGGAGCGTTGCGGCGTCGCAGGCTGGTGCCCTGGCAGGGTCTGTCCGCGCAGCCAGGGAGCCGCTCCCGGCCCTACAAGTTCTTGGTGACCAGGTGGGTTTTATAGTGCTTCGTCAGGTGATCGCTCCGCATGAAACGTTTCTGGCACTGCGCGCACTCAAATCGCTTGTCACCTGCGGGGAAGAGCGGCGGCGGTCAGGAGGCGGCAGCCGACGCGCCGTGGCCCCGGCAGCACCGTCACCGAGTGACGTTTGGGATCCCCAGATCCCCATTTTGTCCCTGCATTCCCCTAAACCAGCCACGGTCAGGCCAGCGGGGACCTCCCGGCCCGTGACACCTCTGTCACCACCATCATCGGGAGAGCCCAAAGCAGCAGAGACCCCCCCAAGCTCTTCAGTCCCTCCCAGTAACTCAGCCAAATCGCAAGACCAACTTGCGGTAGCCCAGGATCATCCCAGCCCTCGGCTCAGCACATCCCCTTGGCTCTCGCAAGGCTCAGGACCCCGCACGGGCTGGGCCACGATTCGGGGGCTGCCCTGGGAGGGAGGGGACCGCGCCACGGTGCCGAGCCGTGCCCCGCGGGGCCGCAGACCTGTGTGCGTGCGAGCGTGCCGCTGCAGCTCGTCGCTGCGTGTGAAGCGCTTCCCGCAGAAGACCCAGTTGCAGACGAAAGGACGCTCGCCCGTGTGCAAGCGCACGTGAGCGCGCAGGAGCGAGGTCTTGCGGAAGGTCCTCCCGCACTCGGGGATGTGGCAGATGTGCTTCTTCTTCCCTGGGTCCCCCGGCCTGGCGAGGAAAGCCACGGTTAGCCTTGCAGACGGGTGCCGGTCCCGCAGGGCTGCCCCTCTCCCGCTCCGTGCTCACCTTTTCTCCCCGTCCTTGCAGTTGGGGCAGGTACACGCCATCCGCCGCCTCTTCTCCCCCGGCTGGATCTCTCCGGACAGCGCTTGCTCCATCTGGAGCTGGATCTGAGTCGGGCTCAGGCCGCTGATGGTCAGGTTGTTGCCGGACACGTTCTGCACAGTCAGCTGCTGCTGGCCTGGGGAGGAAAAGGGGGGGTCAGGCTCTGCCCCTCCGCTCTCGGGGGGCCACGCTGCGCCCGCGCCCACCGCGTCCGTCCACGCTCCTCGCGCGGGTCCTGCTGAAAGGCTCTGGAGGCGGCCGGCCGGAGGACAGACCCCGCCGCGCGCGGGACGGGACACCCCGGGTCTCGACGCCCCCAGCCCCGCATGCAGCAGCGCCACGGCCCCCCTGCCCCGCCACGTGCTGGTCCCCAAGCGGGGCCGGTAAGTCCCTTTTTTCTGAATATACTGTGCGGTTTTTCAAAGTTTTCGGTTTGACCCTTCGGGGTGGGGAAATGACCAAAGAGGAAACAAAAAAGAAACTTTGAAAAAACGTGCAATATATTGACCAAAAAAACGGGACTTACCCTGGACCCTAAGGGCCGCTCCACGCTCGGGCGCTCACGGAGGCGGCAGCCTGGGCCTTGCACAGCACCCGGCAGCCGTGACGGGGGCTGGAAAGAAGAAGACGGGGTCAGCGTCAGCAAGCGGGATCGCTGCTCTCGGGGGCAGCGGGGAAGGAGGAGTGGGATTTGACGGCGGAACGAAGAAGGGGTGAGTACAGAGGGGGAGGATGGGATCGGGGGGTGCAGGCAGAGCAAAGGTGCCACCACATCCGCTGGGAGGGCAAGCGCGAAGCCGAGGGACGGGGCAGCCCTTTGGCAGCACCGCGAGGCACGCGGCCGCTCGGGAGGCAGGCACGTCCCGGCTGAACCCAGGCTGAGACCCGATTCATTTCATAAATGGGCAGCAGCCAGCAGGTCCTACCGGTCCCCTTCGCAGCCGGGGCTGCAGCAAGGTCCCCGCCAGCCTTGCGGCGCGTTGCGGACAGCAGCAACATCTGCCTGTGGCATCTCCCTGACGCTCACGGCTGGCCCCACATTTACACGCAAAGCAGCAATTAAAAACCCCCTTAAAAGCAACCCCAGCGAGGACGGCGGCCCGCTGCGGAGCGTGAAACCACGCTGGCCCGTGTTTTGTGCTGACATCGTTTAGTCAAGCAAGAAAGAACAGCTTCCGACTGCAAAACCGAGCCGGGGCTCCTGCCGGTTCTTGCTGAGAGAGAAACCACCGCACGGCAGCAGGTCTTTCCGGATCAGAAAGCAGATAAAATTCCCTCAGACACAGCTTCCTCCCCTCTGCTCCCTGGTCCCAGCCCATGCCACTGGGACCGGGCTGGGGAAGGTTTGCTGGGCAGGAGGGGAGGACAGAGCAGCTGCCGGGACGTGGCTCTCCTGGCAGCAGGGAGATGAGGAGGCAGACGTGCACCAGGGCTGTCTGCGGCTCCCAGACCACTCCAGCCACTGGCCAGGGCCAGGTCTGGCTATTTTCGGCTTAAGGAAGCCACTTGGCCCACCGAGGTGAGGGGCTGGGTTCACTCAGAGGGAATGGTGATCCCTCGCTACAGAGGTTGGAGGAGCACAGAGCTTGTGTGCGTGAGCGCACCTCTCCTGATTTGGCTACTGGAAGCCCAAACCAGCAGCCATCGCACCCAGGGGATGCGAGGAGAGATGTCCCAGCCCCGGGACCGGGAGCTGGCAGTGCTACCTGTGGAAGGGGCTGCTGGCCCAGGGGTGCCGCGGGAGGGAAAGCCCCGGTGCACCCCGTCCCTCAGCCTGGCTGGGTGCCGGCGCTCCCCGAGACACGCGTCTCACCCCAAGGGCCTGGGCACAGCTCAGCCTTCCCCCTGCAGAGAGCTCGGGAGCAAACAGAGCTGGGCTGGGCTCCGGGGCAGCCTCAGCCCCTGCGCTCAGACGTGTCCTGCAGCTCGGCACGACCGCACAGCCTGACCCTGCAGGCGGTTGTCTCCGCTAACCGCCCTCCCTGACACAGCTTACCGCGATGGGCTTGGAAACACCCAGCAGAACCACCAAAGAGCCACCCTATGAAACACCCGGGGCCTCCTGGAAGGACGGGAGCTAGAGAAGCTGATGACATTTAACAGTCAGCAACATTCAGCCTCAGGGTACAAGGGATCTGTTTACAAAGCTGCAACATCCCAGCTGCAAAGCGTGCTGCTAGCAGGGGGGAGCTTTCTGTCCTCCGGATCAGGGAGCTGCCTACGTCCCGCTGTCCCTCCCGCCCCGTCGCAGAGCAGGGCGCAGCCCACCTCCGGTGTTGGTGATGGTGACAGGCACACCCTGGACTTGCACGCCGTTGATGTTGATGGTCTGCATGGCCTGCGCCGCGGCTGCCAGCTGAGCTGCGTTCAAGCTGATGATGCCTCCGGCGGGGGCGATCTTTGGCAGAGTGCGTTCTTTGCGTGTGGCTGGTTTCTTGCTGCTGCCCCCCGTGCTGGAGCTGCGGGACACGGGGCTGCTGCAAGAGGTCCCAGACGGAGCCACCGTCATGGCTGGAGCTTCCTGGAGCAGCACTGTCTGCAGCTCACCCGACGGCGTTTTGAAGTAGACCTGATGGGGAGAGAGAAGAGGAATGAGACCAGCCGCTGCCACCGGGCAGAGCCCCCTCCACCACGACGGTCGCCCTCCCCACACAACCCAGGAATCGGGGCCTGTGATGAGCCAAAGAGCAGGAGAAGTTGCCTGAGTATCTGAAGACCCTTTGCGGGTCTCCTGAAGAAGGTCCTGGCCTTGCACGGCAGCAAAGGGCTGCTTTGGCCTTGCAGCCTGGTTTCCAAAGGCAACACTAAAGACGCAGTCCTACAGGCTGTGAGCCCCACTCCCTCCATCTCCCAAGAGCTTCTGGCTCATCCCAACCCGAGCTGGTGGCACAGCAGAGGTTTCAAGGACACCGCGCTCCTACAAGTCCTGTAAAAGCAGGCGGCCAGCAAGAGAGACTTAATAAATCCCTGTGGAGGGAAGAGCTGTGCTCCCAACCCTTCTTAGACATCAGAGAATCCACAGAAGCGATGCCTAAACTGGATGCCAAGTTGAGGATGTTTGGCGGCTCACAAAAACCCTTCAGCTTTTTAAAGCCTGGGTAAGAGCTCCGAGGAGAAACAGGGCAGAGGGACCTCGCAGAAGGACACAGGAGGCGGTACCTGGGTAGGGGTGGGTTCCGTCGTCTGGATCTGGAAGTTCTGCGAGGATTTTTGGGGGACGGTGGGGAGCGTGGCGGAGGCGGCCTGGACCACGCGCAGGGCCTGCTGCGGGATCTGCACCACCTGCGACTCCTGCTTGGGCTGCACCACCTGTACCTGCTGCACCACGGCCGGCTGGCCGGAGCCCGGGCTCTGCACGATGAGCAGGTTGTTGCCCGCCTGGATGATGTTCTCCGCCGTGGTCTCTATTAACACCGTCTCCACCTGCTCGGCCACGGCCACGGCGGCGGGCTGGGCGGGCGACATGGCTTTCTTTCGAGTCTTTTTGCTGGGCTTCGAGGGGCTCTCTGCAAGGATCTGAGCCTGCGCGCCCGGCTCAGCGGCGTTCACCAGGTTGTTCACGGGCAGGGTAAGAGTCACGTTGCTGCCGCCGGCTAACTTGACCACGTTGCTTGTGCCCTGCACCGGTGAAGCTCCACCCTTCTGCGCCGGAGCAGGTTTGATGGGCACAGGCTTGTGAGAGGAAGAGGAAGGGGTGAGGATTGCTTGATTCGTGCCCGGAATAATCTGGATCTGGTTGGTGAGGTTGGGCTGGACCTGGATGGTCTGTCCCCCCGCGGCCTGGATCTGGGGCACCGCCTGGTACTGGATGTTGGCGGACGAGCGGCTGCCCTTGTTGATGACAGTTGGGTTCTGAATGGCAAAAACCAGCTGCCCCCCGGGGTAGGAGGTGCCGACCTGAGAGCCCTGGATCTGGAAGAGGTTCCCTTTCGATGACAGGATCCCAAAGCTGTTCTTACCGGAGCCCAGAGGGAGCGGAGCAGGTTTGATTGGGACGAGTTTGCGAGGTGTTGGCTGAGGAGGGGCAGGAGGAGTCACGGCGGCTTCCACTGCGGGGGGACCGATTTTGCTACATGTCGCTGCGAGGAGGGCGAGAGGAGATGGCTGGGAGTCCTGGGGAGCCAGAAAGGAGACGGGTAAGTTAGAGACAGGGGCTTGTGCCAAACATCGGGAGATCGAGTCAGCGAAGGAAAGGGTACACGCTATCGAAAGCAATCCAATCCATGCTAATGAGACACCCCTTATTAAGGGAACTGCTTAATTACCCATATCACGTGTGCCTTTAGCTCACCCCAGTCACACTACTTTTAGCCATCAGGATGGCAACTGCGTTTTAATCGTGTGCCTATGTTCTTACAACCTCTACAAAGCTGCAAATACCCTGCAAGTCTGCTGGTATTTACACCCATTACACACACCCTAGAGTGCTTCATGCAGTTTCAATTCCAAGACCACCTCGTGATATCAGCTGCTAACACAACCCAAGAGGTCCTTAAGGAAAACACAGCGCGGGGAGGAGAAACAACACTCCGGAAGAGTTGGCGTCGGGGCTGGGAACAAGTCCAGAGCGCGGCTCCCCAGCCTGTCCTGCAACTAGCCCGCCTCCTGACGCGGCAATGCTGGCTACGGCAGAGGCAGGAGGGGCCGAACGACGCAGCGTTTGCTGTCCCGCACCCCAGGACACGTCCCTCTGCCCCAGCAGGAAGCCGGGAGCCCGCCGCTGCCCCCGTACTCACCTGGGCAGTGGAGGCGGCCGGCTGCAGGTATTCACTGGGGCTGACGGCAGCAGTCGCAGCCATGCTGTCTCTTGATCTGCGAGGAGGAAGCAGAGAGACGGAGGAGTCAGACCAGCAGCGAGAGCTGAGACCACAGCTCCTCGGCGCACCCAGCCCAAGACCCCGACGCCCCAGGGACTCTCCCAGTGTCTCCCAGTATCACCCAAAACGTCACACCTCATTCACACGCCTTCAGCAGGGGGTTACAAAAGGGCTAAAGAAACCTCATCACCCTCTCCCCTCACTTTCCTTTGCCCTTTGCTCGCCACCAAAGGAAAATGCCAATTACAGTGGGCAACCGGCTGCAGCCCTCGCGCATGTGCCTGCATCCCAGCACAGCCTCGACCTGAAGCCACGGCCCGCCCCGAGCTGAGAAACCATCGCTGCCCTGCCGAGCCCCCCGCTTCAAAGCGGAGGCAGGCATGCCCAGCTAGCCGACGGCCTCCCGGTTCCCAGCTCAGGCCGCCTCCCTGCTCCTTGTTTTTCTAACTTTGGGAATCTCAAAGGACAGAGTTTTGGTACAGAATCGTGTTTTTCAAGGCTGGAAAAACATTGTTTCAATTATTTTGGTATGTTGTCGGTGCTGAGTGTTTGTAAGTCGTTATGTAATTAAAAGGTCACTTCGGGGAATAAAAAAAAAAAAAAAAGCTGCTGGCGCTGGCTGGCAGCGGGACCTCGGGAGGCTGAGAAAAGCTGTCGGCGAGCGGGGAGGAGAGAGCAGCAGCAGGCGGCACACGAAGGAGAGGAGGCGGCCACGGGAGCCAGGGCCACGGAGCCTACAGCTTCAGCGGGATCTGCACACCGGGGAGAGGAGAAAGGCGAAGTTACGGTGGAGGAGCCGGTTGCTCGAGGGCCTCGGCAGGCACAGGCGGGCAGGGAGGGCGCAGGGCGAGCGGCCGCGGCTCCTCCGATGGCGCGGTGGGAGCGTGGGACGAGGCAGGGCCAGCCCGAGGGGCAGCTGTGAGCATGGGGGCGATTCGCTGCCCCTGCGGCTTTGCTGCTTTCCTCTCTCGACACTTTCCTTGGACGTTTGCAATCTCCGATGCGCATCACTTCTGCTGCCCCGACCGCCGCAGAGCAGTAACACCGAGGCTGAGGCCCGACTTGCCACTGGGGCAGCTACAACAGTTTCTTTTTAAAGGTTTAATAGGGCGAAGCCAGGGAAAGAGACTCCTAAATCCTCATAATTTGCTAAATCTTTTGTTCTGGACTAGAAAGACATTTCATCCT
Organism: Platalea leucorodia; assembly: GCF_965183815.1. Taxonomy (NCBI): domain Eukaryota; kingdom Metazoa; phylum Chordata; class Aves; order Pelecaniformes; family Threskiornithidae; genus Platalea; species Platalea leucorodia. Next base: position 5,082,534 of record NC_138844.1, read on the forward strand.
CGACGTTTCCTTTGGCAAATTCCCCGGGCACCCCCATCCGGCAGTCGCTGTATGGCTCAATAGTTTGATAACATTTGCCTAGACAAGGTGCCAGGGAGAACTTGTCTGAGCTCGAACACTCTTTATTATTGCTGCTGACAATGTCCTGACTTCAAATGGGGAATTACGGCCGTCTGAGGAGTACGGATGCTTGAGGTTTACTCAGGGCGTCTCTGAAACGCAGCCCTGGCGCAGGCGAGCCGATGGGAAGCAGCGCTGTGGTGTCTACAGAGATGCCTGGACAGCAGGAGCGATGGGAAACACCGGCAGAGCACGAGCAGCACGATGAAGATACGAAGTCCCGGATGGCTTATCACACATCGTACCAGCCAAAAATTAACTGTTGTCTAAGCACAGCGAGTGGCTTTTTGCTGCTCACGGGGACGGGGCAAGAGTGGCATCCCAGGACTGTGGCGGAGGGCTGGTCTCTGGCTCCGAGCGGGTGAAGTGAAGATCTGGCACAGGCAGAGCTGCTGTTTAACGACCTCGTGCTCCTGCCCGGGGAGCTGCGGGAGATCCAGGGTTGGACGAGGGACTCCACAGATGGAGAAAACTAGGCGTGGGTTTTGTTTCAAAGGGACCAAACTCCACGCTCCACAGCCCGGCATGGCAAAGGCTCGACAGCATCACTCGCAACGGAGGCAAGAGGCATCAGCGCAGGCTGGCTGAGGGCGACAGGGCCAGCACCCAACCTCGGAAAGGGCAAACTCGACTTTGCTTGAAGCAGCATCTGCTGCCAGCACGTGGCTGCAGGAGCCCCGGGCAAAAGGCACATCTGCATGGGGAAAATAAGGGGGTTCTTTCATTTTGAAACGATCAGCTAGCAGGGACGGCGCAGGAGGCGTACGTGTTGCTGCCCAATGCAAGGGCCGGTCGCGAGACCTTAATACCGCTTAAGGCTGGGAGAAAAGTCATCTTAGGTAATTGAGATGCAGTCGACGCTCGCATCAAACCAGAGGTGAGCGGCCTCAGCTCCCCCTGCGCCCCTCGGCTGTTCTGCGCAGCATGGACCGAGACGGACGCCTCCTCCCTGGGAACGCGAAGCCTTTTGCCAAACAGAAAGCCGCTAAGAAACCGAGCGATCGGGCCCCGGGCCAAGTCACCAAGGAGCCCGCTTCCCAAAGGCAGGCAGCTCGCCCCTCGCCAGCACAGGCTCCACGGCTCCTCCCGAGGCACCGCGGAGGCTCTTTCACAGCCCTGCTGCGACCGAGCACATAAATCCCCGGGAAGAGTCAAGTCGGAGTCCCAGGCGCCTGGGACGGCATCGCATGGACATTACTCGCCCCATTCCTTAGCGAAGGGCATCCATTCCCTCGAAGCCACTCGCTGCCGCTCACTGTGGCAACTTCCCAGAGACGAAAGCATCAGACGCTCGCACCCAGCGAGCTGGCCTGCGATAAAAGGACGCTTTCTTCCCAGAAAGCCGGGAGCTTGTATGGCTGCCCGAGTTCAATGGCTGCACCCTCCCTTTCAGCAGAATTAGGGCACTGCTGAGGATTAACAGCCCTGACTACAAATAAGAGCAATGCTGAGCTGGCCAGAAAGAGAGACACATACCAGGAGAGATCCCATTAGCCCGAACAAATAAATAAGGATAATGACTGGGGGAGAAGCCCTGTGCCGCCGCAGTTGCGGTGTAATCCCTCCATGAGTTTCTCACTTGTACAATTCACGTCCGAGTCCAGCAGTGACAGTTTCACATCCTGAGGGTGTAACGTGGTATAAACCTACTTACAGCACGGTGAAACCAAGCGGGTACCGAAGCACACGGCTTCACTCTCCGGGTGTTTGCCCAGAACTGGGAGCGGGACTGTCACTGCCTGCGGGGAAAGTTTCTGGATCTGCCCTGGGGGATGCGGACCCTTCTGAGAGGCAGGAGCTCCCCTCCAGCACCCTCTCACAGACGTGCACCACGAAACCGTCGCCCACTCTGCGTTACACGCTTATTCACACCTCACGAAGAATTTGCTGAGCAGTTCAGGTTCAGTTTGCCCTTCTGTAAACCCCCAGCCAAGCCTCAAGCAGACGAGGACTCTCCCTTAAGGCAATTAAAAGGCACTGATTCATAAAACTCATTTTTCTCTGGCCACCTCTTCTTCCTTTGCTTCTCACAAGCACAGTTTTGTATGGAAACCATCTCCCTACAGGCTGGAAGCAACAGCCTCCTCACCCCTTGCCTGCCTTCACCCCTGTGAAAGGACAAAGCAAGCAAAAACTCAGTGACTTCTGGCTCGAGAACAGTTTCCTCCTTTATGTTCCTCAAACTAGCACAACCAGGACTCGTTCCTGCCCCAGGACACATGGACCAAGCACCTCGCGTCCCAACCAACTGTCCAGATACCCTGATATCTACCTGACGGCGCTTTGAGAAGCTCTTGGAGCCCGCCGTGAGCTCACGGCACACGGGAAAAAAAAAAAAGTCCACAGGATTCAAGCGATGGAGCTGTAGGAAGAGAAAACTTACCAACCGCGCCAGGCCATGAGACCCCATGTCCAGCCGGAGGAAACGCCTGCTAGCAGCCAGCTGGACCGCTCACACCAGCACGATTGGTAGGTTTGCTCAGAGGCGGCTCCTTTGCTTCTCACAAGAATTTATTTACTTTGGAAACTGTGCCATTATCTTCAATATTCTACAAGAGATATAAAGGGGAGAGATGTTTTTTTTCCCTTCCTAACCAGGACAAACCCTTCTCCTCAGGGAGCTGCCAGGCAGTCCTCCGCAGGATCTACGGCTTCCAGCGCGGCGGAAGAGCCTGGGACAGAGGCAAACGCTGACGAGAAGGCACCCGCCAGTCCTCACAGCCACAACCAACGCCCCGTCCTGCAGCTCAAGCAGCGCAGGCACTTCTACGCAGCTACAAAACTCCCTTTTGGGGGGGCTGGAAAGGTTTTGTATATTTTAGATCACGATTTCAAGGCCTGTCACCATGATATCCCTGTTACCTTCTCACAGCCCCACTCTGAGAGAGGAAATACCACACCAATTTACAGACAGGGCACAAGCCATCAGTCCAGGTATTCCAGTTGCAAGGGGGTCTCTGCTCCCCAAAATACCCTTCCCATCTGCCCGATGGATCTCTTTTTGGGAGTGCGGGGGGATGAACGTGACCCTAACTTTCAGCACTCGGTTTAAGCCAATTGACGCACCTGATCCGAGTTACCGCGGTTTTAATTAGCGCCTTGAGGGTGAAGGTGAATCAGAGTCCCCTAAAATCCATGAAAGACCTCGGCAGCTGCAAGAAAACGCTCAGGATTATGAAGCCAAGCACAGTCATAGGAGAAAAAACCACGCCAATGGTAGCAGCCCCATTTGTTGCCAGGGCCATAAGCAAGTATTCAAAGTCGGGCAGAAAGGAGCTCAAACACCTGCATATTTACATATTAACAGCAGGAAATCAAGCAATGTCTTATAATAAACTGGCCAGGATTTCTGTTGTTGTTGTTTTAACTCCTGCTCTGACTCCGACACGCCTGCAACGGGGCAGGCGTTACAGCCACTTGCCAACATCAGAGTTTGTTTTCTCCTTCCCTGATGCTGGGGGGAAATTCCCTGGTGCTTTGGGTGCACATAAGGAGGAGGAAGAGAAGAAGCAGCTAAAATAAAGCGAGCCAGGACGGCGGCACTGCCAAGGATGCGGGGGCATTCTGTGGAAGGACCGGCCGCGGGGAGGAGGGAGCAGCGCCTCGCTCTGCACATCAAGGAAGGAGAGGTTTCGAGGCGCGGGAGCGAGCGGATCGCAGGCCACCCCGGAACGATGAGAGGCCCCAGCGGAAACTTCCAGCAGCATCAATCTGTGGCTCCCCGAGCGGCCACGATCCTGTTGCACTGCACATCCCCAGAGATAACCGCCTCGCTCCTTACCTCCCTGCTGCACCCCCAGCCCCGGGAGGGCTCCCCCAGCTCTGCCCTGCCCTGCAGCCCCCCAGTACAGCCAGTGCCCGGGGGAACGAGCCCGAATCCCCCTCCGCATCCCAGGGCCCAGAACGGGACGGGGCTGAAGCGCCCTTCCCCACACAGCGTCCCCAACACACAGCAGCACCCCCCTGCCCCACGCACCCCTCCCCAGAACCCGGGGGCAGCCCCCACCCATGGCACCCCCTGCACGCCTTGGGGGCTCCCAGGCCCGGGCACCCCCAGCGCCCGCTCCCCGGGCACCCCCATCCCCAAGGGCCCTCGCAGCACCCCCGGCGGGGTCGCCCCGCACGGACACACCTCCGCCCGCCGAGCCGGACACCCCTCGGACTGCGGGGCGACCCCGGGGGGACCCCCACCACCGCCCGGGCACCCCCGGGCCCCCGCCGCCACGTACCGGGGCACCCCCCGCACACGGCCCGGGCCCCCACCGGCCCCGGGGCCGCCCCCCCCGGCCCGGCCCGGCCCGGCCCCTCCCGGCGGCGGCGGTCCCCGGGGAGGCGGGCCGAGATGGCGGGGCGGGCCCGCCCCCGACCGGGCCCCGGCCCCGGAAGCGCCGCCCGCCCGCCCGCCCGCCCGGCGCTCGGGGAGGGCGGGCCGGAGAGGCCGCACGCCCCTTCCGGGCCCGGCGCCACCGCCGCTGCCGCCACCCCCGCGCCGCCTCCCCCCGCTCCAGCGCTCCCGCCCCCGCCGCGGGCCCGCACAGACCGGCCGGAGCGGCGGCGGCGGCGGCTCCGACCCCCTCACGGCGCCATCTTCCTCCTCCGGGGCTGCCCGGGCACCGCCCTAGGTGACCCGCCTCCTCGGCGGCCTCTTGACCAATCTCCACCCGGCTTGCCGGCGCTCTGGCCAACCGACGGCGAGATGCTTTATCGCTGGCCAATCCGCCGCGGATTGCCGCTTGATGGGCAGCTCCGCCGAGCAATAGGACCCATGATGGAGTGACAGCTCCGCCAATGGGCGCGGGTCTCCGGAGTGACGGACGGAAGCAGAGACCCAATGGGAGGGCAGATTTCTGATTAACAGCGCAGCTGGCTAATGGGAAGAAGCTCAGCCTGTCGCCATCCGCTGATTGATTGACAAGCCTTCCAGGCGGGGGAGGAGGACTTCCTCGTGGGCGGGAGCCTCCCAAAACCCGCCTCTCGGTTGGTCGCGACCATCTTGATTGACAGTTAGAGAAGACAATGGGAGACACGAGGCGGCCGATCTCCGCTTGTGATTGGCCGCTCGCCTGTGGGGAGGGGTCTGAGCCGTGGAAGCACGATGACGGCAGCGGGGTCCCCGCGGGGGCGGGGAGTCCCGGGGATCCCCGGGGGGTCCCGGCCCCCCCCCCCCGCCCCCCCGCAGGCCCCGGCCCGGCCGCTCCGGGCACCCCCGGGCCGAGACCCCCGGGCCGAGACCCCCCCCGCTCCCCCGCCGTGCCACCGGGGCTGGCCCGGCGCCCATCGCCGTCCCCTCAGGGCTCCCCAGCAGCGGCGGCGTGGGGCAGCCCCGGACCCGCCAGGCCCCGGGGTGCCGGGGGGGGCAGCCGGTGGGGGAGGAAACCGGGGCGCGGGGAGGGACCCCAAGGCTGGTGGCACCCAGCCCCGCTGCTCCTGAAGGAGCCCACCTCCCCCGGGAGGGGGGACCCGGGGGTCGGGGTGCCCAGAGGGGGTCGGGGTGCCCAGGCCCCTCACAAGGGTCAGGGTCGCAGTCCCCTTGCAGGGGTCAGGGCGCTTGGGGGGTGTTGGGGTCCCCAGTCCCCTTGCAGGGGTTGGGACACTTGGCGGGGGGGGTCAGGGTGCTTGCAGGGGTCGGGGTCCCCAGTCCCCTCGCAGGGGTCAGGGTGCTTGGGGGGGGTCAGGGTTCCCAGTCCTCTCGCAAGGGTCAGGGTCGCAGTCCTCTTGCAGGGGTCAGGGTGCTTGGGATGGGGTCAGGGTGCTTGGAGGGTGTCGGGATGCTCAGTCCCCTTGCAGGGGTCGGGGTGCTTGGGGGTTCCCAGTCCCCTGGCAGGGGTTGGGGTCCCAGTCCTCTTGTAGGGGTCAGGGTGCTTGGGGGGGGTCAGGGTGCTTGGGGGCTGTTGGGGTCCCCAGTCCCCTCGCAGGGGTCGGGGTGCCCGGCTGCTGTGACCTACCCTCCCAGCCCCAGGACCACCAGCAGCCCAGGGGCCACCAGCCACCCCTCAGGACTGGCTTGGGGCGGGGGGTCCCCGGTGTCTCCCACCCCCAGACCCCATGCCAGGCCTGCCAGGCCCCGGGGTGCCCAGCTGGCTCCAGCCCCCACGGGACCAGCACCTCCCACTGGAGCCAAATAATTGCTCGGTGCTTTGTTGTGCAGTGTCTATGGCCCCGGGGCCTTCATTTGTGGGAACTTGCTGTGGCGAGTGCCTCCCTTTTAATTACCTCCCCTCCTCATGCTCCTGCTTACTCACCGCCTGGCACCGGCGCCTCCGACCCCCGCCTCGGCCCCCGGTCCCCCGCCGCCCCGGCCTCATGCGGGGGTCCCGGTGGTGCCTTTTGGGGTACCGGTGCCCTGCTTGGATGGGCAGAGCCGCCCGCATGCCTGGGTGCTCGTCCCGCCGTGGGGCGAAGGCTGGCGTGGGCCCGGCCCCAGTGCGGCAGGTGGAAGGGGAGGGCTGGGGCTGGGTGCCCGGCGGGGTCCCCTGGGTGGGGGCTGCCCACGGCCACCCCCGGGACCGGGCTCCGGCCAAGCTCGTAAAGGCTGCAGGAGGCACCGCAGCCACTGACGCTCCCGACGCCGCGCTGGCGTCGTCCTCCATGTGCCAGGGGCACGGGGACGCACACGTGTGGGACGCGGCTACGCCGTGGTGCTGCCTGCCCCGTACCCCGTTTCTGACCTCGCATCCCGGGAGCGGGACCCTGCAGCCCAGCACTGCAGGGAGACACCCTGGGGTCCCTGTCCGGCATCGCCGCCCTCTGCAGAGGGGACCCCAGTGCGGGGGTCCCCAGGGGCTCAGCCCGCAGCAGGCTGCACCCCAGTTGTGCTGGGGCGAGGGAAGGGAGGCCCCGCAGAGGGACCCCGGGCAGTCGGCTGCTGGCAGGAGGCAGCGGTGCCCAAGGGCCACCGCCTGGCCGGGCGCCCGCACAGCCCCGGCTCTGCTCCCGGCGCTCCCTCCCCGGCTGCCGGGACAAGTCTCAGCCTGCCACTCCCTGCCTCAGTTTCCCCAGGCAGGCGGTGACGCCGGCTCTCGGCTGTGAGCCCGGCGCGGACGCGAGCGCGGGCACGATCACTGTCATCGTCCCTGGGAAAGGGCCATCCCCACGGCGCCGGCCAGACCACCTCTGTGCAGCAGGGTGGGGACGAGGACACGCAGGTTGGCACAGCAAGGCTGGAAGGGGGACATGGGGACACAGGGACACAGGGACAAGGGTCTGTGCAGCGAGGCAGGGGATAGGGACACACAGGTTGGCACAGCAAGGCTGGGACAGGGACATGGGGACACAGGGACGAGGGTCTGTGCAGCAAGGCAAGGGACGGGGACACGCAGGTTGGCACAGCAAGGCTGGGACAGGGACATGGGGACACAGGGACACAGGGACACAGGGACGAGGGTCTGTGCAGCGAGGCAGGGGACGGGGACACGCAGGTTGGCACAGCAAGGCTGGGACGGGGACATGGGGATATGGGAACACAGGGATATGGGAACACAAGGACATGGGAACACAAGGACATGGGGACACAGGGACACAGGTCCGCACAGCAAAGCAGGGACTCCTGCAGAGCCAGGCTGCACCGGGAGGACCCGGAGGACCCAGAGGACCTGGAGCCATGACATGGGGCGAGGACACGCCGTCCCCCGCTGTCCCCATCCCCGCAGTCCCCCGCCACCCACCCCGTGCCCCGTGCCAGCTGGATGTGACCCGGCGCGGGAAGCGCGCCCAGGCCCACGCTCAATTACGGCAATTACGGCACCTCCTCAGCCGCCAGCCCGTCCCCGCGCCCGGCCAAGGTCGTTACCCGTTCCTAATGGTTTCTGCAAAGAATTAGAAAGTGGTTTTATGGAGGCTGCTCCCGGGGCGCAGCGAGAGATGGGGGAGGGTGCCGTCACCGCTGTCCGGGGGCCTGGCATCCGCCTGGCACTGCCTCCCGCCCCTTTGGTCCCACCGGGAGCAGAGCTGCTCCCGCACTGGCCCCTGCATCCCCCGAGTCCCACGGGGCCACTGGGGATGGGGACGGGCTGGCGTGGGGCCCTGTGGGCTGGGGGGTGGCCGGGTGCCCCCCATCAACCCCAACCCCGAGGGGTCCCGGCACAGCGCTGTGCCAAGGGGAGGCGGCGGTGGCACAACCGAGTGGACCCTGTCCCTGCTGTGGCTGTGTGGCCCTGTCCCCCGTGGCAGCCACGTATCCCTGTCCCTAGTGAGGCCATGCGTCCCCAACCCTGGTGCAGTGCTGTGTCCCGGTCCCCAGTGTGGCCGTGTGTCCCTGTCCCTGATGCAGCCCCGTGTCCCATCTCCGGTGGAGCTGCGTGTCCCATTCCTGGTGCAGCCATGTGTCCCTCTTCCCAGGGCCACTGTGTGTCCCCATCCCTGTGTGTCCCCATCCCAGGAGGATCCCCTGTCCTCAGTGCAGCCTTGTGTCCCATCATCTCTGCAGCCACACGTCCCATCCCCAGTGCAGCTGCATGTCCCTGTTCCTGGTGCATCCATGTGTCCCATCCCTGGTGCAGCCGCATGTCCCTGTTCCTGGTGCATCCATGTGTCCCATCCCTCATGCAGCCGCATGTCCCATCTCTGGTGCAGCTGCATGTCCCCGTCCCCGGTGCAGCCCAGTGTCCCATCCCTGGTACAGCCACATGTCCCCATCCCCGGTGTGCGATGCCGGGCGCTCCCCACCGCCGTGCCAGGCAGGTTTCTCCACGCAGTGACTGACAGCCGGGACGGTCGGGCGCAGATAGGCAGGGAGATTACATGGAACTAATTAAAAGCCGTATTTAAAACTACACCGAGCCGTCAGCTCCATCGCCACGTCGCAGAGGTCAAGTCCCGACAGTAATTCCTGAGAAATGCTCCCTCGGGGCACGCCGCGACCTGGCACGCACTGCGGGCAAGGGGAAGCCCGTCACGATAATCCCGGTAGATATCTCTGCCAGGCAGGCAGGTGCCCTGCCTTCAGCTTTTCCCGCGGGACCAGGCGGACAGCCTGTGCCAGCCGTCGTGCCCCCGGGGACGCAGCAGTAGCTGGCTGGCACAGGGCTGCACCCTTATCCCTGTGATTCCACGGCTTGGGGTGACAGAGGTCCCACGGGGTCCCAAACTGGGCTGAGGGACCCCATACTGGGTGCCAGTCCTCAGGTTTGGTCACCCATGGGTGCATGGGGCTGTGACACCCCCCCCCCCGCCATGGGGCTGTGAGCACCCAGGGCCACCCCGCTGCTCAGCCGGCATCGTCCCCAGTGTGCCAGCCCCGGCAGGCTCAGGGTCCCCCCGGCTCCCACCAGCATCCCCGGCTGCACCCCACAGCATCAGCCCAGCGTCACTGCCCCCCAGGGCTGTCTGGGTGCAGGGCCGGGGGCAGCACCCCCAAAACCTCAGGGGAGGATCCAGGCACTTCGGCTCTCCCCATCTGAGGCCCCGCGGCCGCCCCCGGGGCTCCCCCTGGGCCCGGGTGATCCAGACGTCGCAGCCCCGTGGCACCCGCTGCAGACCCCCCCGGGCACCCCCCCTCGGGCACCCTGCTCCTGGGCACCCAGCCTCGGCAGAACTCAGCACCCACGTGCGTGGATGGGTGCACGCAGACAGCGAGCGCACGCCCGCACGGACGCGCACACACGCAGGGACCTGGTGCAGCGCGGGGGGCTCATGTCCTGCGCACACGGGCACACGCGGGGACACGACACCCCCTGCGCGCGCACACACATGTACAGCACTGCACACGCATGCACACGCATGCACACGCATGCACGCAGCGCCGAGCCGGCCCCACTCCCCCCACAGACACCAATTTGTTTTATGGCAGCGGAGGAAATTGCTGTCCGCTCCCCTGAGCCAGGAGCCGTTTGAAGTGCTCTGCCCCGGGGCCGGGAGGGGCCTCGGCCGTCCCCCCCGCTCCGTCCCCCTGCTCCGTCCCCCGGCCTCCAACATCCTCCTGGGGCCCGGGGGGACATCTCTCCTCCTCCACCTCTCCATCCCCCTGGCCCTGGGGGGACCAGGAGGTGCCTCTCCTCCTCCATCCCTCCGTCCTTCTGTCCCTCCACCCCTCCATCCCTCTGTCCCTCCATCCCTCCACCCCAATTTCCCCCTGGGGCCAGGGCTGTCCCCAACCCCCATGTGCCCTAGGGCCGTACCCCCCAGCTCAGCACTCCCCATGCCCCGTGCCAGCCCCTTTCGTCCCCTGTCACCCATCGGGGCGCAGTGAGGGCCATGTCCCCCCCCAGCAGGGCCAGGCCATGCCCAGCTCTGGGGACAGCGATGGGGCGAGGGCTGGGGGCACAGGGGGAGGCCGCTGCCTCGTGCCCACCCACGCACCGAGGTCCTGGGTGTAGTTTTGGGGTGCACCGACCCCTCCTGCCCCCGTCCCGGCTCCATGTGGGACCCAGGACCCCCGTTCACCCCTCAGTCCCACCAGAGCGGCTGGAGCGGCTCTTGATGCCTGAGCACTCGGGAGGGATTGGAGGCATTTGCCTCTCGCCTTGTAATTTATGCAAATGGGCTCTGTAATTAGCTGTAATTTCAAAGCACGGCTCAGGGTTTCAGACGCTCGGTGATGAGGAGATGCCCCCCCGGAATGGCGTGATTTCCTCCCCATGTGTGGTCCCAGCCGGGGCTCCAGCTCTGCTCAAGGCGGCTCCAGGACCCCCTGCCACCCCCAGACCCCCGGTCCCCACGGTCCCCATGGTCCCCACGGCTCTCAGCCTCCCGCTGCCCCCAGCCGCATCCCGGTGGCTCCTTCCCCCCCAGCCCAGGAGCGGTGTTTTGGGATGGGGTCCGGAGGATTGTGGGGGGGCCGTGGGGCCAGGCGCTGCTGGTGTGAGCAGGTCAGGGCCTCCCCAGGTCCTTGTCCCTGTCCCCAGAGGAGGCACACGGTGTCCCACATCCTCCTGCCATGCAGCCCTTCTGTGGCCTGGGGGCTGGCAGGGACCGGGGCCACACCAGGAACGGGTGGGAGAGGAGCCACGGCAGCCAGCACCTGAGACCCCCAGGCAGGGATCCACCTCCCTCCCGCACCACCAGTCCCTGCAGCACTGGGGAGACTGGGAAGAGACCCTGGAGCAAAGGGACGCAGCACGAGCCATGTCCCCACCATGTGCACAATGCCCAGAGAAAGGCACGCCATGGGTCCCCGTGGTGGCACAGCCGGGATGGGGATTGGGATCAGGCTGGGGATCGGTCTGGCCGGTGCCTGGAGCTGCACATGCAAAGTCTGCGAACTGCTCCCTGCCCCGCAGAGCTGCTGGCAGCCCCGATACGGCACCTGGGAGGCAGCCGGGGAGCCCGGGGCCACCACCCCAGCCCAAACAACGCTCAGGCATCCCTGAGCTGGAGCATCCCCCTTCCCTGCAGCCACGGGAATGGCCCCCAGCACCTCCCGGGTGGGCGCAGGGGAGGAGAGGCAGCAAGACCCTGGATTTGGGGTCCCCCCGCATCCCCCTTGCACCCCCCAGGTGGGCGCAGGGGAGGAGAGGCGGTGAGATCCTGGAGCTGGGGTCCCCCCGCATCCCCCTTGCACCCCCCATGCGCCCCAGAGAGCACTTGAGCACCGGAGCGCGTGTTCACCGCATGTTCACCCCCATCTATGTACAGCCAAGCCCCCATCAGCAGCTTGCGCTGCCACCTGCCCTGCCCCTGCCTGCCCCCATCCCGGGGTCCCCATCCCGCTGCCCAGCCAAGCCGTGGGGCCACGCTCACCCCACCGGCAGCCACGTTTCGGTGGCGGCGGTGGAGCCATCCCTGGGATGATGAAAACCAGCAGAGTTTTCCCCTGGGCGAAGGAGTTCCCTGCGCCCTCCGCCCGGCCGGGCGCTTGGCAAGCACGGCAGGGAGATGTGGGCTCCCACGCGCCAGCACACCGGGCTTGGCCGGCCGGGCTCGCGGTGCTGCCGGCCGAGATCCTGGCTCTGCCGAGGCGCTAGCACCTTTTCGCATGGGCTTTGGTGGGTTTCCCCCGGGGCCACGAGGGTCCCCGCAGGGTTGGAGCCACCAGCAGCCAGCCCCGTGCTGGCCCAGGGATTTTGGCCGTGGAAATGGGGACACGACGCCCCGGTGATTAACTGGCTCCTCTGGCCGCGGCGTTGCCACCTGGCAGCTCTTGGGGCTTCTCCCTCCCGGCAGCCCCTTGTGCTGGCAGCCTTGGTGGCGGGGGCACGGGAGCTGGGAGGGTCGGATGCCCCTGGCCGAGAGGGAATGGGCTCAGTCGGGACCTCCTGGACGCTTTTGGGGCGCCCTGAATCCATCTGGGTCATGGTGGGTCCTGCCATCAGCATCCCGCTCCCTCCTCTGCGGGTCCAGCTCTGGCCCCAAAACTTGTCCCCTGTCCCCATCCCATTTACCCCACGGCACGGGGCTGAGCCGCGACGGCGCGGGGGGGACAGCGAGCCCCCCACCTGCAGGGGTGACATCCCTGGGGGTAGGAGCAGACGGCCACCCCTGGGTGCCACCCCCGGGCGGGGGGACAGCCGGCTGGGCTGGGGGGGCCCGGGGGTGCCCGGGGGTCCCCGGGGGGGGTTGGCAGGAGGGCGGCAGGAGGAGGGCGGCCACGGGCGCGGGAGGGAGGGAGGGAGGCGGTTGTTTCTTTCTTCTTTAATTACCCCCCTGTTTGCGGTGTCTGCTGCGAACTTCCCGTCCCCTCCCTCCGCTTTCATGCGCCGGATCCTGGGACCGGGACCAGGCTCCTGTCAAGCGGCGGGGCTGGGGCTCTGCCTCCAAGGGTTAAAATCACCTGGGCCGGGGAGGGGTGGAGCTGGGACGGTGGGGAGGAGGGAAGAGCCGGGAGCCGGGCTGGGACCCAGCCATTCCTGCTCGCCCGGCCCAGTGGGTGCCCCGTCGCTGGGGAGCCGCTCGGGTCCCTCGGGGTCCCCTCGGGAGCCAGCGCCCACGCCACGCCGATGAGGACGGAGCCACCGGGAGCTCGTTGCCGCTAGACCCGTACGTACCCCCTCGGCGCTGCCCGCCTCCATCGCCCCGACGGCCGGCGCGGCGGGAGGGTGAGCGGCCGCGGGGACCCCGGCGGGGACCCCCGGGCGGCCCGGGCTGCCGCGGCCGCCCCGACCGGCGGCTGGGAACGCGCTGCTGCCGGCTCCGCCGCCCCGGCCCAGCCCAGCCCCGGCAAGTCTTTGCTTGCCGCCGCCGCCGCGTCCACTGGCCACCGAGCCCCGAGGCTCCCGGCCCCTTCGCCTGCCGCGACGCCCAGCCCTTCACCCCCAAATTACAGCGCGAAGCCCCCTCCCACGGGGACCCCGCGCCGGTGCCAAACCCGGGTGCGAGGCTGGCCCCCCCCGCGCCCCGACCGGTGCTGTCCCGTCCCGTCCCCGCCAAAGCCCCGGGGAGTTTCGCTCCGGCCCCGGGGAGCGTTGCTGTGGGCTCGGTGATGGGATCGCCGAACCCACGGCATCCCCCCTCCCCGCCCCCCCGAACCCTCAGCATCACCCCAAAACCTTCAGCATCACCCCAAACCCACGGCCCCGGCCCCGACCGTCGGCCCCGAGTCTCCCGTCGGGGCTTCCCCGAGCCCGGCCGGGCAGGAGCCGGGGCCGAGGGCCGAGGGCCGAGGGCAGGACCGCCCGCCCAGCCCTGCCGCGGGGCGAGGCACCGGCTGGGGCTGGGAGACGGGCAGAGCCGCCTCTGCCCAGCCTGGACCGTGACTCACGGGACGCATCACTCGCCGGTGCCTCAGTTTCCCTGCGGTGAAATGGCCAACGCGTCGTCGAGCCCCGCCAGGGAGGGGGGACGCTGGGGGCCCTTTGGGGATTTTTGTCGTCATTCCCGGATGGAAAAACGCCCCGGGAGCCTCCACGCGTGGCTGGGGCAGCCGGGCAGGGCCAAAAAGGGGGGGTCCCTCCCAGGCCCGCCATCCCAGTGCTGGTCCCTGGCTTTGAGACGTGTTTCCAGCGGAGCTGGAGAGGGTGTAGCCGCGGCGGAGGTGGTGCGACTCGGCTGTGGGTCTCGGTGCGCGTGGGGCCGTGGCTGGGGGGCTCGGTCCTGGTGGGACCCCCGAGCTAGGGGGGACGGTTGGGAGCGGGGTGCGCCCGGAGGGCCGCAGCCATCGCTGCCCGGAGCTCACCGTGGCCGTGCCAGGTCTGTATCGGGTGGGACCTGCCCGGGACCCCACGGAGGGTCCCCTCTCCTCCCGTCGGGGCTGGGGGGCTGGGGGATTTCCCTGCCAGGTCCCCTCCCTCCGCAGGTCCGAGGGGGCCCTGTGCAGTGCAGGCTGCCACCCTGTAGCCCCACGAAGGGCCATCACCATGGGGTTTTGTGGGTTTGACCCCAATCTGGCACCCACGGGGAGCAGGGGGCTGGGGGGGCGCTCAGGACCCCACTGGGGACCAGTGCTGTGTTGGGAGCCATGACCCCCCCTCAGTGCCAGCCATCACCTACCCCACTGGCATCCCCAGGAGGCAGGGACGGTCCCCAGGAGCCAGCCCCGAAATTGGTGCCAAAACCCCCCAGCGTTGGGGTGGGCAGAGCTGAGCCCCCCCTGAGGAGCAGCACCCCAAAACCTGCTCAGGCCACCAGTCCCGGGGGGCTCGTCCCACCCGTCACCACCACGGCACCGACTCAAGGCAGAGCTCCCACTTGCACTTGGGTATCGCAGGTGGAGGTGGGTCCTGTTGGGGGGACTTTGGCACCCCCCAGCTCCCACCCCGTCCTTGGGGTCCCCCTGCCCTCCCTGGTGCCACCTGGCAGGGGAAAATGGTGTCCCCACACAGCTGGGGGGGGTCTTCAGTGTTGGGGACCCCCTCCCTGCCCCAGGCTTATAGTGCTGGGGATTGGGGGGCTCTAAAGGTCCAGCCCCTTCGCACAGGGGATCCCTCACCCCAAAAGCTTCAGCACCCCCCGGGTGTCTCCCTGGGGGTCTGTCCCCGTCCCACAGGGGCTGGGGGTGGTGGGGAGCCAGGGGGGATGGCGTGGGGGTAGCTGGGAGTGGGTGCCGGTGGTGGGACGGGATGGTGGGGGGTTGTGGGGAGGGGGGGTCTCGGCTGCCCCCCGCCGTGGCGCCGGTGGGAAGTCGGGGGGCGGGAGCCGGTGGCGGCAGGTGGATTTCGACACCAGGGTGGGGCCCATCCCCAGTGGGGTTTGCACAGCTCCCAGTGAGTCATGGCCGCCGTGCCGGGGAGGCAGCGGGTGCCCGGGGGTCCGGGGGTGCAGCAGGTGCCCCGGGGGTCCGGGGCCAAGGGTGAAGGCAGCCCAGAGCCCGGCTTCAAAGGGCTGCCGGGGGCTCAGCTCCGGGGCTGCACTGCCTCCCCGCAGCCGGCTCCGCTCCCCCGTCCTGCTGCCAGCCAGCCCGGGGTGCAGCCCCCCTGCCCCCGGCTGCGTTTTGGCCCCCGCCCCAGCAGCCTGGGGGCTCCCAGCTGGGCCAGGGGCTTCGGGCGGGTGCGGAGCTGGGGGCGATGGTTTCCCAGCCCGGCAGGGGTGCGGGAGAACTGGGGTGGCCTCGTGGGTGCTGTGTCACCCCATGGTTGGGGCACGGGCTTGGGGACACCGCTCACGTCCTCTTGGGGACCCCGGCTGTGTTGGAGGGACGTGGTCGGGGAGGTGATGCGGCAGATGCTGGCGGCTTCCTTAGATTTTGGAATTAGGCATCGACCCCTTTGGGGCTGGCACAGGGTCCACAGGGGCACGGGGACGGGTGCTGAGGGGTGACCCCCTGCCTGATGCCACCGCCCTGGTGTCACACTGGGCTGCGGAGCAGAGAAACCCCCTTGGTGGGGCAGGGGTGTCCCCCAAATTGCGGATGACAGGGTGATGGGTGCTGGGGACGCTGTCACCTACGGCATGGTGGGACCATGCCGGCGCGGGACGGGAATCGGTACCAGGGCTATTGCTGGTGCCAAACCCCACCCCGTGCCGGCGTGCACAGGGGCAGGGGGTTAGGAGTTGTGCCCCCCCTTTTCTCACAGCTCTTCTCTCCCCGCCCGTCCCTCCTTGGCCCTGCAGGTCTGTCTGCGCCACCGCCCCGCGCCGCTCGGCAATGCTCACAGCGGTCTGCGGCTCCCTGGGGACCCAGCCCTCCGACGCGCCCCGAGCCTCCCCAAGCCACCTGGACCTGCAGCCGCTGCAGCCCTTCCAGCCCCACGGCAGCGCCGCGGCGGGTGCCGCCGACTTCGCCTCCCCGCTGCCTCCCCCGGAGCTGCCGCTGGCGGGCCCCGACGCCGCTGCCTTCGCCACTCCCGGCACCTACGAGCCCCATGGCCCCCCGCGGTTAGAGTTGCCCGCCGACGGCCCCGCCACCCCCGGCACCTACGCCAAGCTGCTGCCGGCCGCCCCGGACATGGCGCATCCCTACGAGCCCTGGTTTCGGCCCCCCCATCCCGGCCCCCCTGGCGAGGAGGGAGGCGTCAACTGGTGGGACCTCCATGCCGGAGCCAGCTGGATGGAGCTGCCCCCCGGGCAGGGCGGGGGGCTGCAGGTGCCCGGGCACCCCGGGCTGCCGCCGGCCCTGGGGGGGTACGGCGGGGGGGAGCACCAGCTCTGCGCCCCCCCTGCCCACCTGCTGCCCCCCCCTGCCCAGCACCTCCTGGGACCGGAGGGGGCGAAGGCGCTGGAGGGACCCCCCGAGCCCCGGGGGCCGGAGGCGGAGGGCGGCGGGCGGCCAAAAGGAGCCCGTCGTGCCGTGCCGCGGGGCGGGGGGCAGGCGGCGTGCCGCTGCCCCAACTGCCAGGAGGCGGAAAGGGGGGGTCCCTGCCCCGAGGGGGTGAAACGCAAGCACCTACACAACTGCCACATCCCCGGCTGCGGGAAGGCATACGCCAAGACCTCCCACCTGAAAGCCCACCTGCGTTGGCACAGCGGCGACCGACCCTTCGTCTGCAACTGGCTCTTCTGCGGCAAACGCTTCACCCGCTCCGACGAGCTGCAGCGGCACCTCCAGACCCACACCGGCGCCAAGAAATTCGCCTGCCCCATCTGCGGCCGCGTCTTCATGCGCAGCGACCATCTGGGCAAGCACATGAAGACGCACGATGGGGGCAAGGACGGGGGCGAACCCGAGGTCAAGGGCGCCGGGGACCCGTCGGCCGGCAAGGGAGGCAAGAGGGAGTCCGAGGGGGGTAACGTCGCCCCCACAAACTGAGCCGCTGAGCCCCGGGGGGACACGGATGGAGGTGGGGAGGACCCCGGGCAGGGGCCAGGGGGACCCTTCGGGGCCGGTCTCCGAAGGGTGTTGGGGCGGGGGGGGCACAGGGCTGGCACCTTGTGCTCGAAGCGGTGGCGAGGGGGTGGACACGGCAGTGCCGGTTGGGGAGCGTCGGAGCTGCAGCTGCCCCGCGGCGGTTTCACTTGTCCCGCTCCCGCTCTCCCGCCCCGGTTTCCCCCCGTCCTCCCCCGGCTTCCCAAATCTTTTTTTTCGGGAGGCTGCTGGCAGGCGGCGGGGCTGTTTGGGAGGAACATCAATGGGAGCCGAAGGAGCAGGCGCTGCCTGGGCACGTCCAGGCCCAAAGGGGAGGAAGGAGAAGGAGAAAGGGAGAGAGGAGAAACCCGGGAGCCTTCGCTCGGGGAGGGCGGCCACAGCCCCCCGGCCCCCTCCCCGTGGTCCCCCCCAAATCCTTGGCATCCTGGGCTCAGCCCCCCTGTGCCAGCCCCGCTTTTTTTCCGCCCATGAGGTTTTGGCACCCACAGGGGCTTGGGGGGTGCCCATGGCACCCGGCCCCGGCTGGGGATGCTGGGCTGGTGGGGGTCCCACATCCCCTGGAGCCCCGCTTCGGCTGGGGGCTTGGGAGCGCAAACCCCTTTTTTGGCCCAAATCAAGGCTAAAATGGGAAAAAAGAAACCCTGCTTGAATGTGAGCCGTGGCAGGGCTGTGGGGGGCCACGGCGGGCGCGTGGCGCGGCGGCGGGCGGTTGCCCAAGCGCACACCTGCAGCTTTCCCACACCCACCACCACCACCGCGGCCCCGGGCGGGAAGCACACGGGGCGGCCACGGTCCCGGGAGAGCCGGGGCGGCCACATTCCTCCGGCCTGGCACGGCCGCGCTGCCCGCCGCCCCGCGACCCCCGCCTCCCCCCCCGGCACCCCGTGGCCGTCCCTCCCCGGGGACCCCGTGACTGCGGGGGATCCCCCTGGGCATGCTGCCTGTCTCCTGGGGACCCCACCGCCATCCCTCCCCAGGGACCCCATTGGGGACCGCAGCCACCCCCCTGTGTGTGCTGCAGGTCCCTCGGGGACCCCATATCACCAGGGGACCCCAGCTGTCCCCCCCCATGCATGCTGCCTGTCCCCCCGTAGCCATCCCTCCCCGGGATCCCATATCTCCAGGGGACCCCAGCTGTCCCCCGTGCATGCTGCCTGTCCCGCCGGAGCCCCATAGCCGTCCCTCCCTGGGATCCCATATCTCCAGGGGACCTCTGCCTGTTGTCCCCCCGCCCCGTGCATGCTGTCTGTCCCCCCGGGGACCCCATAACTGTCCCTTCCCAGGTCCCTGCATCTCCCGGGGACACCCTGGGGTGTCCCCCACCAGGGACCCCGTATCTTTCCTCCCCTGGGGCCGTCCCCCTTCCCGCAGGGGACCCCGTATCTGTCCTTCACCCCCTGGCTGACGGTCCATGAAACTCTTGGTTTTTGGTCCTTTTGGGTCTTATCCCCCCGATTTTGGCAGAACCCCTTGGGCACAGAAGGAGACGCTGAACCTGGGACCTGGGGGGGTGTTGGGGGCAGTGCTGGGGGCTGGGTGGGATGGGGCTCACGGGCTGCTCAGGGCACCCGGGACTCCCCCGGCTCTGCCCCCCAGCCAGCACCAGTTCACACCAGTTGGGAATGCGGGGAGGGGGGAGATTTGGGGGGAATCAATCTCCCAGCACGGCCCCATCCTGGGGGCTCGGGGGGGGCCGTGTCTGGGGCTGCGGGGGCTGCCTGGGCTCAGAGCACCCTGGGGTCTGGGTGGGAAGGGGTGGAGGTGAAGTCGAGTGGGGTCCGTGCCCAGAGGGCGCCCCTAGGCCTTCGGTTTCAATTGTTTTATTATTATTATTAATTATTAATTATTATTATTATTAATTATTATTATTTTATTAAGGTGAAGCCAGGCTTTGCCACTCGGGCAGAGTGGACGTCTCGGGCTGAAGCTGCGGCCCTTATGGATGGGGAGGGGGGGTAGGACCCCTCAAAGGGTCCCGTCCCTGTCCCCGTCCCCGTCCCCGTCCCTGTCAGTGTGCGAGGGGCCGATGGCAGCCCTGCTGCGCCACGGGGCCGGGGACGAGCCGTGGGGCTGGAGACACCCAGCACGAGGTGAAGTCTCGCTGGGGGGGTCCACAGGGACACGTCCCCAGCCCCGGCACGGCCACCACCATCCCTCCGCAGGACTCGGGTGACCTGGGCTGCCCGCAGCTCTCGAAGGACGTCCCCGACTCCGGCATTTGCCTTTTCCAGCACAAAATTCCCCCTTGGTGCCCCTAGGTGGGATTTCACCTCTCGAGGGGACCCCGGGGGGGCTCAGGACCCTCCCCAGGGTGCCGCAGCATCACGCCGCCGGCTCATTGGATTTTGGTAGCCGAGCCTGGCTCTGGCAGCGGCCGGGGGCTGCGGCTGTCGGGGTCCCCCATGCTGCAGGTGCCGGGGCAGGTTTCGGGGTGCTGCGCTGCGGGCACCCCAAGGGTGGGCTGGGGAGGGAACGGCCGAGCGGGGGGGGTCCCGTAGCGATGCCGGGGCTCGGCCTCGCCTCGCTGCCCCCCCCGGGGCTGGGCCCCCTGCCCGGCTGAGAGCCGGGGGGCTGCGAGGAGGGGCCCCAGGTGTGCTCTGCCCCCGCACCCCCCCGGGGCCCTGCCTGCCGCGATGGGGCAATGAAGGCTGTAAAACCGGGTGGGGAAGGACGGAGGCCGGCTCCCACCCGCCGAAACCAGTCCAGCCTGCTGCGGCGTGGGGATCCCGGCCCCGCGCCCCGAACCGCCGCGTCTCCCACCCCCGAGCCGCCTCCCCGGGGCAGGGAGGAACCGGCCCAGCCGGGGGCCCCGGGTGTCCCCGTCCCCCCTCCAGCCCCGGGGCTGGGGGGCGGCTGGCGGGGACCCCGGGAGCGGGGTGGCCCGAAGGGTGCTGCGGCCGGGGGCGAGGGGTGCCCGCCGGCGAGGGGAGGGTTTGTGCTGTGAAGAGGCGGCGGGGCTGTGGGTTTGGGGTTTTGTACTGGAATAAACGCCGCGTGTTTTCCACGCTCCGGCTCTCCGGCTCCGTTTCTGCCAAGGGACCCAGGCGGCCGGCACCCCGACCCCCACCCAGCCCCCGGGGCTGCTCGGGATGGGGATGCGGGGGGGGGGTGACCCGGGTGAGGACCAGCTGAGCCCCCTGGCCCGGAGCCCAGGGTCCCCCCCCCCCCTGCGGGCAGGGTGCTGCCCGGCAGGTCTGCCTGCATACCGCGGGGCGGGCGTGCCGCGCGGGGCGCTGCCCACGCGGGATGCTGCCCACGGGGGGTGCTGCCCACAGGGGTGCTGCCCACGGGGGTGCTGCCCATGGCGGTGCTGCCCACGGGGGATGCTGCCCACGGGGGGTGCTGCCCCTGGCGGTGCTGCCCACAGGGGTGCTACCCACGCGGGATGCTGTCCACGGGGTGTGCTGCCCATGGCGGTGCTGCCCACGGGGGGTGCTACCCACGCGGGATGCTGCCCACGCGGGATGCTGCCCATGGGGGGTGCTGCCCACGGAGGGATGCTGCCCACGGGGGATGCTGCCCATGGGGGGTGCTGCCCACGGGGGGTGCTGCCCACGCGGGATGCTGCCCATGGGGGGTGCTGCCCACGGAGGGATGCTGCCCACGGGGGGGTGCTGCCCACGGGGGATGCTGCGCACGGGGTGTGCTGCCCATGGGTGGTACTGCTTATGCAGGGTGCTGCCCACGCGGGATGCTGCCCACGGGGTGTGCTGCCCATGGGGGCTGCTGCCCGCGGAGTGTGCTACCCACGGGGGGTGCTGCTTATGCGGGGTGCTCCCCACGCGGGGTGCTCCCCACGGTGGCTGCTATCCACAAGGGATGCTGCCCACGGGGGGTACTACCGACACAGGGCGCTGCTACCCACGCGGGGTGCTGTGCACAAGAGGTGCTGCCCACGGGGGGTGCTGCCCACGCAGGGTGCTGCCCACGGGGGGCTCTGCCCCACGGGACCCCCCCAGCTCATACCCGGGTCCCCCGTCCCTGCCCCACGGGGGACGACCTGGGACCCCCGTCCGCGGGCTCCTTTGGGGCCGCTCCCCCCCAGGCCCCACGGGGTCCCGGTGCCGGCGCCGGTCCCCGCCCGCTGCCGCCGTGCGGCCTCCGGCCACGGGGCGCCGCCGTCGCCCGGACGGGGCGGGACGGGAGGGGCGGGACCGGCGGCGGCGGCGGCGGGGCGGGAGCGGCCGCAGGTCCGTGGGGCCGGGGGGTCCCGGGAAAGGGGTTTGTGCGGGGGGGGGGGGGTCCCGGGAACCGGGGCTGTGCGGGCGGGGGTCCCGTCCGCCGTCGGTGCAGGGGGTCCCGGTTACCGGAGCCGTCGGGGCGGGTGGGAGGGGCGTCCCCCGGTCGGTGAAGAGCTGCGGGGTCCCGGAGCAGGAGGTGCCCCTCGGGATGGGGTCCCCGATGTCCCCCCAGCTCGGGGGTCCATGTCATCCCCCAGACACCCCCCTCCCCCCAGTCTCCCCACGGCTGCCAACCCCACAGGGACCCTGGGGACACATCCAGGACAGGGACAAGGAGGTGACGTCCCCTCGGTGCCCCCCACCCCGTCCCCTCCGCCAGGTTTAGGATGGCAGGACGGGATCCCGCGCCCTCGTCCTGCGACTGCTTCGTGGCGCTGCCGCCGCACACCGCAACGCCCGCCGTCATCTTCGGCAAGAATGCCGACCGGCCACGCCACGAGGTCCAGGAGGTCGTCTACGTCCCCGCCGCCGTCCACCGCCCCGGGGACAAAGTCCAGGTGAGACTGTGATGGGACCAGGGCGGCTGCAGGGGACGGTGCAGCGAGTGCGACGGGTCTCAGCCCCATCTTGTGTCCCCCCCCGCCACCGCAGTGCACCTACCTGGAGATCGAGCAGGCGGAGAGGACCCACGCGGTGGTGCTGAGCCGTCCCGCCTGGCTGTGGGGTGCCGAGATGGGCGCCAACGAGCACGGCGTCTGCGTGGGCAACGAGGGCGTCTGGACCCGCGAGCCCCTGGGGGAGGATGAGGCGCTGCTGGGGATGGACCTGGTGAGGTGAGGACCGTCTCGTGTCCCCCCCTCCGCCCCGGCCGCTCTGCGTCGTCCCCCACCGCCGGCCGACGGGGTGCTGCCGGCACGGCAGGCTGGGTTTGGAGCGGGGCGGCTCTGCCCGGGAGGCCCTGGAGGTGATCACGGCGTTGCTGGAGCGCTACGGCCAGGGCGGGAGCTGCAAGGAGGAGCCGGTGCCCTTCGTCTACCACAACACCTTCCTGCTGGCTGACCGCACCGAGGCCTGGGTGCTGGAGACGGCTGGCCGATACTGGGCAGCCCAGCGGATCCAAGGTGAGCGGGTGCTGGTTGTACTGGGAGGACAGGGAGCCGTGTGCCCCCCCACAGCCTGACCCCTCTCCGGCCTTCGCAGAGGGTAGCCGCAACATCTCCAACCAGCTCAGCATCGGGAGAGAGATCACAGCCGAGCACACGGGGCTGCGGCAGCGAGCCCACAGCCAGGGCTGGTGGAGTGGGGATGGTGAGTTCAGCTTCGCCGAGGTCTTCTCCCTGACGCACCAGCCCGCCCGTATGGAGGCTGCCAAGGCCCGCTACCGCGCCGGCAAGGAGCTGCTGCGGCAGCACGCAGGTGGGGACAGGGACGGGGGACGAGGACGGCCGCCCACGGCTTGCCCTGGCATCTCCACGCTCCCCGTGGCCGCGGCAGCTGGCGGTGACGTGGCTCTGCCTTGCCCTCCAGGTCACATCACGGCGGAGACATTCATGGCCATCCTGCGGGACAAGGCCAGCGGGATCTGCGTGGACTCGGAGGGCTTCCGCACGGCGGGCAGCATGGTGTCCGTGCTGCCCCGGGACCCCGCCTTGCCCTGCGTCCACTTCTTCACGGCCACCCCTGACCCCTCCAGGTGAGGACGCCGGTGGGGAGCAGCCCCGCTCCGGGGGGGACGGGGACGAGGCAGAGCCGTGTCCCGGGCTGAGCGTCCCCAGGGAGCAGCATCCATCCCAGGGCCCCGGTGCTCCTCTCCGGCAGGTCTGTCTTCAAGCCCTTCGTCTTTGTGGCCGGCCTCAAGCCCGTGCTGCAGGTGAGATCTCCCACCTTCCGCGACGACCCCGCCAAGAAGATCCCGCGGTTCCAGAGCACGGTCGATCGGCGACACGAACTCTACCGCCGGCATCAGGCAGCGCTGGAGCTGATGGAGAGGGACCAGGTACCGCAGACCCTTCCCCAGCTGCCGCTGCCCCGGGACCCTCGCTCTCCCCGGTGATGTGGGAGGCAGTCGAATTCCCCGAGGGTGCCCGGTCTCAGCTCTCCTCCGTCCCCGACCCCACCAGGAGCGGGGCCAGAAGCTCCTGCAGACACTGCGGGACCTGGAGAAGCAGGGCCTGGAGGGGATGAATGCGCTGCTGGAGGGGACGGTGGCCCCCTGCCCGGAGGAGCTGGCCGACCTCTTCTTCGACTGCGTGGAGGCAGAGATGAAGTTTTACACATAAACCCCGCGCGGGTGGGTGGGCTCAGCCCCCCCGTGGCATTGCTGCTGGATAGGGGATGAGAAAACCTTCCCGGTGCCCGGCACCGGCTCCTCGCCTCCTCCCGCCATGGATCTGCTGCTGATGGCGTGGTGGGCAACAGCTCGACCCTGCCTGGGGGTGCAGAGCCTCCAGCCCCCTAACTTGCCCTGGAGGAATCGGTGTTTCTGAGGTGGCTGTGGCCTGAAACGGGTGCGGAGGGAAGGAGAGGGATGTGGAGCGGGATTTGGAGTCCTGCCTGCAACCCAACGTGTCTTTTCCCACCGTCAGGCAGAGCTGCCTGTGCCCAGCCCCTCTGGGGCTGGCTGCAGGGCTGGGGGCTCCGCGGCAGACAGGCGGATTGGCATAGGAATAAAGAGGCTTTAATCCCAACTGCGCGGTGCCGTGCTGCTGCCGGGTATTTGGGGTAACTGCCTATTTCTTGCTCCTTTGGCGCAAGTCGTCTCCTCCAGAGCCTTGGTCCAGGGCTGGCTGCCGGGAGCTCGCTGGGGCTGCAGGCCGTGCTGCCCGCCGGGTCCCAGCAGGGGCGGCAGCTGCGTCCCCAGCTTCGCTTGGGGACGGGGCTGAGACCGCCTGGGTCCTGGGGCTGTGGTGCAGGCTGCTCCCTCCCTGCCTGGGTTCAGCCGTGCAGGAGGCAGCAGCAGACCTCGACGCTCCCGCAGCTCCTCCAGCTCTTCCAGACGGGTCCAGTGTTCCTCCAGGGCCTCCCTCCGCCTCCGCCGCGAGCGCCCAGCCAGCTCCTGGTGCAGATCTGCAAAGAAATCTGCCAGGGACGGAGGGAGGGAGAGGGAGAAGAATTACAGGAGACCTGGCACGGCCACCGGAGGTCCCTGCCACGCCTGTCACCCTTGGGGACACAGGGACTGGCCTGCTTAACCCCCAAGCGTGCAACATGTTCTGCTTCAGTCTGGGCACCTTTGCCTGCAGTGAAAGGGCCACTTGGCTCAGAGAGCAACTCATCATCTTCATCCTCACTGCTGGATGAGCCTCCTTCCTCCTCTTCCTCACCCACGCCACCACGGACAGGCTGGGCATCCAGCTGCAGGAGGTGGGGCAGGGCTCCCACCACCAGCTCCCTGCAAGCACCGAAGGAAGAGCAGACGTTCCCCCGCCACGCGCCATCGCCTTGGGGCTGGGAGCGCGTCGGGGTGGCACTGAACCCCCCGGCACCAAACCCCCCTGGCACCTCTCTGCACAGCCCACCCCACAGCCCGACCTGGGCAGAGGCTCAGATTTCTGGGGATTGGGGGGCGGGGCTCAGGCTGTATTTAATATTTGGGGGGGGCTGGACCCTGCTGAGGGGCTCAGGTGGTTTGGGGGACTTGATCTCTCCCACCGCTCTCCCCCGCAGGCTCCCCTGACCCACCTGTATCCGTGCTGGTGCGTGCATTCGTTTCCTGTCAAGTCGAGGAGACGGAGGCTGCGGGGCAGCTCGTCTGCAGAGATCGAAGGGAAGGCAGAAAGGTGCTGAGATGGGACCCGAGCCCCCCAGTCCGCCAAACACCCGCACCCCCATCTCCCACAGCTCTTCACCCGCTCCCGAGGCAACAGCCCCCTTGTGGGAAGCAGTCGCTCACCTCACAGCTGGGGAAACTGAGGCAGGGAGGGCGGGAATGTGTATCGCATACATTCCCATGTGAGAACTGAGGGTTCTCCCCTGCCCAGGCCCTCGCTGTTCCCGTTCTCACCCCTGTCTGCAGGCAGAGGGCCTGGTGCCACAATAGCAATGCTACAGAAAAGGGAGGGAGATATCATCCCTCTGTCCCTCCCTCTTCGGCCAAAAATCACCCACGGGAGGAGCCGGCTGAAAGATGCAGGAAGGGCTGTCAGGGCTGGAACAGCTTTGCCATGAGGTTGAAGTCCCCACGTCTGATCTGAGCAGCTGAAATGTTCTGCCGAAGCAGGACACAAGGTGGAAACAGACACCTGGAGTCTGCCAGCAGAAGGGAGGGCTCAAACCTGGCCACAGGGCTCCTCTGGTGTCCCGCTGGAGCAAGCAGGCCAGCCCCAGGGTGGCTCTGCTGGGGCTCTGGCTGGGATCTGAGGGCCAGTGGCCCTGGTGGGGCCTGGACCTAGGGTCTGCCGGCATTTCCCCAGTACCTGAGGCACCTCTCAGGCAGACCCAGGCCACGTCTGGACCCGCTCCTGCCTCCCACCTGGGTCCAGCGTCTGTATCTGGTTGTGGGACAAGTCCAGGACGCGCAGGTGTTGCAGGGGCTGCAGGTTCTCTACTCTGCGGATGCGGTTTCCAGCCAGGGAGAGGAACCTGCAGAGCACAGGGAGGGCAGTGGTGTGAGGCGGGGGGGACGCCATGGCCCCCAGGGACAGAGCCAGCAGCACCAGGCTGCAACTCGAACCCCCCCCGGCTCTGCCAAGGGAAGGGGAGAGCCCTGCTCTCCTCTGCCCGTGGAAAGTGAGCTGCTCGGGGGCAGGAGCTGCTCGTACCGCAGGTTGGGAAAGCAGCCCAGATTCTCGATCTTCTCAATTTGGTTCTGAAAAAAAACAAACAAACACCAACGTTTTTCTACCGCATGAAAAATCAGACTGCGGGAGCACCCCGGAATCACTCTGACCCCACACAGGCAACGTGATGTCCCACCACTGCCATGGGAGGTTTATGGAGAGGGTGTGGGGCTGCGACAGCAATGGGAGCCCAGCAGAGTTCAGGAGGACCCCAGGGCTCCTCACGTGGGTTTGAAAACACCAAATGGCTGACACCAGACCCTCGCTCGAACTCCATCGGTGGCACTGTCATAGGAGGGGAGTGCTGCCAGCCCCTCTGGCCATGTGGGGAGGCAAAACTCTGGAGCAGAAGCGGGGGTGTTTGTGGTCCCCCCGGGGAGGCCTTTACCCGCAGGACCAGGGCTGATCTCCACTGCCCACGCCTGCCGTAGTGCCTTACCTGCTGCAGGTAGAGGCTGTGAATCTCCCGCAGGCTCTGGAGCCTCCCGATAGCACAGATGTTCTCCCGGTCCAAGCGGATGGTCGAGGGGGACACCAGCTCCGTGGACCTAGAGGCAGGGGGGTGCTCGGGGTGTCCTTTGTGCCAGGAGCCCCTCCCTGTCAGCCTGGGTGATGAAGGTGCGCTCTGTGCGGATCCTCGCCGGCTCTCTGGGCGCGGGGGCTCCACCAGCTGAGGCAGGTTCCTCGTGGCGATGAGGCTGTCGGTGAGGGTCACCCCCGGGGATGTCTGCTCACAGCCTGTGGGAAACCCAGAGTGCTGGGGCCCAGGCCAGCAGGGTTCAGCCCCTCCGCAGTGACACAAGAGCAGGCCCCGCAATGGCTGACTCACCCCCAGGCAGGGTCTGCCCCTGCCCAGCCATGGCAGGGGGGTGGCCTGGATCCTTGTCCCTTCCTTGGGCCCTTGGGTGGGTGTGCTGGGGGGCCTGGGCTGGCCCCACTGCTCTCTGCAAGGGGAAGGGTGCTGAGGCAATGGGGGGCAGAAACCTGCAGGCTGGGGGGGTCGGTGGGGACAGGACCGCTGGGCTGGGGGGGATCAGCACTGGGACCCCCAGGTGGGGCAGAGAGACCCCAGGGCCTGGGGGAACCATGGGGCTGGGATCCCCGGGCTGGGGGGCACAGAGACCCCCGGGCTGGGGCCGGGGGGGTCACCGGGACCAGACCCGCGGGCTGGGGGGCACAGAGACCCCGGGGCTGGGGCCGGGGGGGTCACCGGGACCAGACCGCGGGCTGGGGGGCACAGAGACCCCCGGGCTGGAGCCGGGGGGGGTCACCGGGACCAGACCCGCGGGCTGGGGGGCACAGAGACCCCGGGGCTGGGGCAGGGCCGGGGCCGGGCCCGAGGGGCGCAGGCCGCAGCGTGCCCGTTGCTAGGAGACGGGCGGCCCCGGAAGGGGCGGGGCGTAGGAGGGCCCTCGCGCTCACGGCGCGTCCTCTCCGCGCATGCGCGCCGCCGGTCCGCCGCCTTCCCACAAGCCTTTGCGCTCCCGCGGCAAAGATGGCGGCGCTGAGCGGCGGCGCGCCATGGCGGCGGGGTGAGGGGCTCCTCACCGGGGCTGGGCGCCTCTGCCGGGCTCGGGAAGGGGCGGGCGGCGGTGCCGGGCGCAGGCCTGGCCCAGGCCTGGCCGGGGAGGGCGTGCGTGAGGCCCGGCCTGTCCTTCCCCGGGCCCTGCTCCCCGGTCCGGCTCCTCTCCCGCTGCCCCGGGGCCGGCCCTGAGCGCTGCCCGTGTGCCCCCTCTCCGCAGGCTGGCTGCCCGCCCTGCACTTCGTCCGCCGCGGCTCCAAGGCGGTCACCCGGCACTGGAAGGCCATGCATTTCCAGCGCCAGAAGCTGATGGCCGTGACCGAGTACCTGGCCCCGCGGCCGGCCATCCCGCCGCGCTGCCTGGCCCCCAGGAAGGAGAAGCTGGAGGAGGTAATTTATAACGGCCGTGGCGGTGAAATAACGGCCGTGGCGGTGAAATAACGGCCGTGGCGGTGAAATAACGGCCGTGGCGGTGAAATAACGGCCGTGGGGCCTCGGTGTCCGTGGGGACCGAGCAGCTTTGCGTACCCCGTGTGTGCGCTTTGCTCCGGGGACTCGACACGGGGTCCGCAGCTCCCACTGGGTGCGGGACAGAGCTCCGGGACAGCCCTGCCCCGGGGTTAGCCTGGCTGGCCGCCGGTGCGAGAGCTTTCCAGGGTGTTTGCTGCCCCTTTTCGTCCCGCTGTGGGTGGCTGGGAGATGCCCCAGCTGGTGATCAAGTGCTGGAAACCAGGTGAATCCCGGCCCGGGGCAGGGTCTCCCGGCAGCAGATCGGTTTGCAGGGTCGGAGTGGGGGGAGGCAGCAGCCTTTGCCCCTTCCCCGCGGCCCATCGCTGCTCACTCCCTTCAGGACAACGGTTACGTCCGGCTGTTACAGCGGCAGGTGGAGGAGGTGTTCCAGGACAATCGGATGATTGTCATCTGTCAGTACAACTCCATGCCTGGTGAGGACATGGTGCTGATGAGGCACTACCTCCGGAAGCACAACATTGAGGTCAAGTTCATCCTGAACGAGGTAGGGGCAGAGCTGCCGGGGCCGATCCCGGTGTGACTGGGTGGGGGAAGGCAGATGAGAGCTGGGACGATCGTGCAGTGCCTGCCGGGGTGAAAAGCTGCATTTTGAGAGCTGTCTCCCCCAGATCATCAGACCCGTGCTGTCCCAGTCCAAGTACAAGAATCTCCTCCCTCTCTTTGTGGCGCGCAATATCCTGCTGGTGAGCCGGGAAGCGAAGGTGAAGGAGATGCTGCGGGTGCTGAAGGGAGTGCCGCAGATCAACCTGCTGGGTGAGAGCCTTCCCTGCGTCCCCGTCTGCTGGCGCCGGGCTTGGGGCTCTCATTCGGCGCTGGGGAGAGGTGCTCCCGCCGGCAGGCTCCACGCTAACGGAGCTGTGTCTGTGGGATCGCTGCCGTGTCCGTTAAAATCAGGGGATGGATGGCGAGGGGTGGGAGTCCTGCCTGCAGGAGCAAGCCTTTCCTTGTGCGCCCGTGGAAGACGAAGGGGCTCCGGTCCTGGCACCGCATCTCCCGTCCTCAGCTCTGCTCCTCTTTTCCAGGCGCCTGCATCGATGACACCATCCTGAGCAGGCAGGGTGTGGAGAACTTCGCCAAGCTGCCCACGCTGGAGGTCTCCCAGGGGCAGACGGTGGGTGCCCTGGCCCTCCTGCCCTCCCAGACGTCCTCCCTGCTCCAGCGCGGCTCCGCGCACCTCGCGGCTCTCCTGGATGAGCACATCCGCCGGCTGCAGGCTGGGGAGACGGGGAGCCCGGCTGAGCCCGCCCCTGCCCAGAGCTCGGGGGCTCACTGACGCTGGCCCCCGGGCCCCGTGTGTTGGCCGGGAGTCAGCTCCTTCACCGGCTGCAGTCGGGGGGGGTCAGGGAGCGAAGGTTTGGCCCCGGGTGGGCAGCCAGCGGTGGGACTGAGGGTCCTGCAGCATCACCGGCCCCATTCGGGGAGCCCTGGCCCTTTCCTTTGCTCCCTGCACCTGGAAAGGTCCTGGCTGCGTTTGTCAGAGGGTCGCTGGGATCGGCCGGAGGAGGCAGAGCGCGGCGGGGACCCACGGCGGTGCTGGCAGGGAGGACGTCCAGCATGCTGAGCCCCCGCGCCCCTCCAGAACGGGGACAGCGAGGGGGGAGCGTGCTGTGACGCTGACCTGGCCACGTCTGCGGGATCGCCGTCCTCTCCATTAAAGAGCTCTGTGTGGTGGCGGAGATGCTGGAGGCCTCGTCTTGGATTTTGGGGGGCGGGTGGGGGGGGTTCCTGCCCCTCGATGCCCTGGGGGGAGGCCGAGTGCTGCTCCAGGGGGCTCCTGGAGCAGAGTGGTACTGCAGGGTGGGCGAAGGCAATCCCGGGAGGGGGCTAAAGCACAGCCGGGGGGTGAGGGCCCCGGGCCCCCCGCGGGGTGGTGCCTCTCCCGGGGGTCCCCCCGCCGGGGCAGAGCCCGTGGGCTGGGGTTTTTCCCCCGGGATGGGACCGACCTGGGAAGGGGGAGCGGGGCCAGCCCGTTCCTGGTGCACGACCCCCCCGGGGCTCCGCGGCCGGAGCTATCACCGATACCGGGCGGGGGGGTCCGGGTCCGTGCCCGGGACGCGGCTGGGTCCGGCTCGGTGCTGGCAACCGGCGGCGGGGGGGGATCCCGGTTCCCCGGCGGGGCGCTGGCGGCTCCGGGTCCTCCACGGTGCAGGGGGCAGAGCCGAGCGGCTCCGGCCCGGCGCCTCCGCCTCCTTCCGTGTTCCGGTTCCTGCAGCCGCCGGGCAGGATGCGACCGGCCCCGGCTGCCCGCCCGCCGCCCGCCCAGGTGAGCACCGGGACCCGGCGGCGGGGGTCTCCAGCCCCGGCCCCCCCCAGCCCCCCGCCAGGACCCCCCGGCAGCCGGGTCCGGGAGGGGCTGACACCGGCGTGGGGGGACACGGGGGTGGGCTTTGCCCCACGCAGGGGAGGGCGCCGGGCCGGGCTTTTCCCCGCCGCGTTGCCGGGGGTCGCGCCCGCGGCCGTGCCCTGCCCGGAGCACTCGGGGGCTGCAGGCGGAGGGGGCGGCTGGAGACCCCCGGGGTCCCTCCTGGCCCCCCGGCAGCACCCGGGGGGGGTCTCCGCTCGCTGCCAAGCTGGGCAGGGCGGGGGGGGGCCGGGCTGCGGTGGGAGCCCCCCGTCCTCCGCGCTGAGAGCAGGACTGCGCGGTGCCGCGGGTACCGGTGCTGCGGTCATCGGTGCTGCGGTTACCGGTGCCGGGGCTTGGCCGCCGTCCCAGGGTTTTCCAGGGACTCAGCGCTACAACAGCAGCCGGGACGCCGGGGTACCCTGGCAGGGGCAGCGGGGGAGGCGGAACCTTCCCCGTGCCTCAGTTTCCCCCTCCTGTACTTGGGAAGGGCAAAGGGCAGGTTCTGCTGGGAGGGAGCATGGCTAGATCGGGGGTTTTGGGGGGCATGTCCTGGCTCTGGGGTGCTGGGACGGCCCGGGGCTGATCCTGATCTCTGTTCCGCGGGTCGGCCTCCCGGCTGTGCCCGCCGTGGGGTTGCCCTATGGCACCGACCCCGTGGGGTGGCGGGGCTGGACTCTGGACTCGCCAGGCGGGCGGCAGGCGGGCGAGGGCTGGGCGGCGGAGGCGAGATAAGGCTGGGTGGGTCGAAGGCTGCATCTCACGCGGAAGCTTCTGGGTCCCGGCCGCAGGTTCCCCGCTCCCGGGGGGCGGGAGGATCCCCCCCCACCCCTTGTCCCCGCCAGGGAAGGGGTGAGGGTGTCCAGCAGGGCATGAAAACTGCTGGCAGGGTGGGAGATGCCCTCCCTGGGCTCCCTGATGTGATGTCCCCTCCTCGCAGTGGCTCCCACCGCCTGGGCCGTGACGGCTGAGCTTGGACCACCAGCTCCGCAGTGCGGATGGGAGGGGGGGCTTGGCCTGGTCCCCCATCCCCTTCCGCTCGCCGGCCATGGGCAGCCATGAGAAGGACCTGTCCTCTCCAAAAAGAGCCCTGTCGCGCTCCAACAGCACCGTGTCTTCCAAGCACAGCAGCGTTCAGCAGGTCGGGGGGCTCCAGGCTGCAGGGGGGCTCAGCAGGATCCCAATGGTGCACCCAGGCTGGACTGGGGGTGCCATGGGGCCCCGGGGGGCTTCACCCCACTTTAAGAGGGGGGATACAGAGATGCTCTGTCCCCTGGGGAGCACCAAGTGTCCCTGCCTGGGGACAGGGTGGGGAGCACCCTGGCTGCTCCCGGTGCCAGGGGACCCCTGTGGTGACCCCCGTCCCTGGCAGGGCTCGGAGAGCTGGGAGGTGGTGGAGGAGCCACGTGTGCAGGGCAGCCCGGGCCAGGAGCCGCAGCCGCACGAGGGGTACCTGCTCAAGAAGAGGAAATGGCCCCTGAAGGGCTGGCACAAGGTAACGGGGCAGAGCTGGCACCGGGAGCCGTCCCTCGGCCACCCAGCTGGTCCCGGGTGCCGTCCCCATCCCTGGGGCGATTTGAGCCCCTGGGTGGGGGGCTGCAGGGACTGATCTCTACCTGCCCCCGTCAACAATGGTCCCTCTCTGTCCCCAGAGGTACTTTGTGCTGGAAAACGGCATCCTGAAATACGCCACCACACGCCAGGACGTGAGTGTGGGGCTGGGCTGCGTCCGTGCAGCCTCCCTGAGGGCTTGGGGAGGGGGAGACCCCACGACCCCCATGAGGAGGGGGGTCTTCCCCCTGACAGGCGTCCCCGGGCTCCCCCAGGTCCTCAAGGGCAAACTGCATGGAGCCATTGATGTCCGTCAGTCCGTCATGTCCGTCAACAAGAAGGCGCAGCGGATCGACCTGGACACGGAGGAGAACATCTACCACCTCAAGGTGCTGGTGGGGGCTGGAGCCGGGGCTGGGGGCATTGGGTAACCCCCACCCGGGTCCCCCCCACCCCAACTTGCCGCTGTCCCACAGATCAAGTCCCCGGAGCTCTTTGCCAGCTGGGTGAGCAGCCTCTGCACCCATCACCAGGGCGAGAGGCCCGAGCCCTGCCCCAGGGGGGGTCCCGCAGGGAGGACCCCCACCTACGCCCAGGTGGGTGGCACCTCGGGGTGGCAATGAGAGGCAGCGCCCGGGCACGGGGCTCCCGATGGCAGCCCCGGTGGTGCCCCGTCTCCCCTGCTGCAGGGCCCATGGACGCGGATCCTGCCCTCGGGCAGTGCCCCTGCCCTCTCCACCCTCGCCAGCTCGCGGGACAAGGTGAACGCCTGGCTGAAGGACAGCGAGGGGCTGGAGCGCTGCTCGGCCGGTGAGCAGGGCGGGAGGGGATGCACGGGGTGGCGGGGGGATGCCCCGTCCCCCATCCCTGACCGGGCTCGCTCTGGGCCCGTGGCAGAGCTGTCAGAGTGCCAGGCGAAGCTGCAGGAGCTGACCGACATGCTGCAGAGCCTGGAGGCCCTGCACCGCATCCCCTCAGCCCCCCTCATCTCCGGCAGCCAGGTGAGCGGGGCAGCGGCGGGCACGGGGCTGAGCATCGCCCAATGTGGCAGCCCCCCTTCCCGGGGAGGGTCCAGCTCCAGCCCCCTCCTCTCGCTCACAGCCCTCGGCCGCCGCCGCGGAGAGGCCCAAGAAGGGCAGGAGGACCACCAAGATCTGGTGCACCCAGAGCTTTGCCAAAGACGACACCATCGGCAGGGTGAGGGGGAGCGGGCATCCCGCTGAGCTCTGCCTGCTGCCGGCCGAGCCACTGCCCGGGGCCGGAGCCCCCCAGGGCCCCGCTGACCCCCGTGTTCCCCCCCCCCCAAGGTGGGCCGCCTGCACGGCTCCGTCCCCAACCTCTCGCGCTACCTGGAGCCATCCCAGAGCCAGCTGCCCTTCAGCCTCCCCCCCGAGTACAGCCAGCTGCAGAGGAGCTTCTGGGTCCTGGCCCAGAAAGGTGGGATGGGGTGGCGGGGGCTGAGCCCGCTGGGGGTCCCGGCGGCAGCAGGGTGGGTGCCGGGGTGCCGTGCTGCAGCCTGACTGCCTGCCCGTGTGTCCCGGCAGTGCACGGCTCGCTCAGCAGCGTGGTGGCTGTGCTGACGGCCGAGAGGGCCCGGCTGGAGGAGATGCGGCAGGCGCTGGACCGGCGGCGCTCAGCCCCACGCCAGGGCAGTGCCGGCAACACCGGGGTGAGGGATTGCAGGGGGCTGGGCAGGGCTGCCCCTGGCTTTGGGTCCTGCTGGGGCCCGGGCGTTGTTGCTGTTGGGGTGCCGGTGGGTGCAGCGAGTTGGCAGGGCCTCAGCCCGGTGCTGGGTGTCTGGACAGCAGCAGGGCGATCCCCCCCTCCCCGTCAGCCCCACGCTGGCTGGAGGGGACAGGCTGGGGTGGGGGGCTCGGCTCAGCCTTCCCCTGCCTCCACAGGCTGCCCTGCGCCGCTTCCACTCCCTCTCCGTCTCCTCCGACACCACCCTGGACTCCTTTGCCTCGCTGCACCCTGACGAGGTCAGGGGGAGCCGGGATGGGGTGGGGGGTCCGGGCAGCCCACCCGGGGCGGGGGGCTGAGGCGGTGGCTGTCCCCGCAGCCAGACGCGCTGCCGGCCAAGGGCCGGGAGCAGCAGCTCTCCAACCGCAGCATCGTCTCGCTGGCCGATTCGCACACCGAGTTCTTCGACGCCTGCGAGGTCTTCCTCTCCGCCAGCTCCTCCGAGAACGAGGTGGGGCGGGGCTTCGGCCGGGGGGCGGGGCCGTGAGCAGGGGGCGGGGCTCTGCTGGGGGGGGGTCTCTGCAGACCCCCCTGCTGTCCCCCTCCCGCTGTTGCTGTGGGTTCATCTCTCCCCTTCTCTCTCCCGTCCCCTCCCCGGTAGCTGGCCCGGGAGCCGCCCCCCGCGCTCCCCGAGGCCCCCCCAGCCCCTGTGTCCCCCACGGCCCCCCCACCCGCCATGTGCCCCCCACCCGCCCGCAGCCCCCCCCCTCCGGACCCTCGGGGTCTCCGCACTCTCTGAGCCCGGTGGCGGGGCCCGGGTGCTGCCGGTGCCCCCCCACTCCCTCCCCGTCCTGCCCCCCCCCCCCCCCCAGCCCATCCCCGGTACCCGGGGCTCGTCCCATCCTCCCGGGGGGGCCCTGCCCGGTACAGCCCCTCCTTCCCACCCCCTCCCCGGTGGAAGACCGCCAACCGGGACCCCCGCGCCTCCCCAGCCCTCGGACGACGAGTCGTGCATCAGCGAGGCCACCACCAGCGCCTGCGAGGACGCGGCGGAACCGGGGGGACCGGGCCGCCCCCCGACAGGTACGGAACGGGGTGGGGGGACGACGACACCGGGCTCGGGGGGAACCCGGCTCCGTCCCACGGCCCCGGTGCCCGGCAGGAGCGGAGGGCCCGGGGGCGCCTGCGGAGCCGCCGCCGCTGGAGCTGCCGGGACCGGACCCGCGGCGGCGGAGCTGCCTGCCCGCCCCCCCCGCGCCGCCGGGGGACGTGAGCCTGTGGGGGCTGCTGCGGAGCAGCGTGGGCAAGGACCTGTCACGCGTGGCGCTGCCCGTGCAGCTCAACGAGCCGCTCAACACGCTCCAGCGCCTCTGCGAGGAGCTCGAGTACAGCGCGCTGCTGGACCGCGCCAGCCGCGCCCGCGACCCCCGCCAGCGCCTGGTGAGGGGGGGGCGCGGGGGGCTCGGGGGACACGGGGGGCTCAGGGGACAAGGGGGGCTTGGGGGGCTCGGGGGGACACGAGGGGCTCAGGGGACAAAAGGGGCTTGGGGGGCTTGGGGGACACGGGGGGCTCGGGGAGACACGGGGGGCTCAGGGGACTTGGGGGGCTTGGGGGGCTTGGGGGACACGGGGGGCTCGGGGGGACACGGGGGGCTCAGGGGACTTGGGGGGCTTGGGGGACACGGGGGGCTCAGGGGACAAAAGGAGCTTGGGGGGCTCGGGGGAACACGGGGGGCTCAGGGAACTTGGGGGGCTCGGGGGACACGGGGGGCTCAGGGGACAAGAGGAGCTTGGGGGACACGGGGGGCTCAGGGGACTTGGGGGGCTTGGGGGACACGGGGGGCTCAGGGGACAAGAGGAGCTTGGGGGACACGGGGGGCTCAGGGGACTTGGGGGGCTTGGGGGACACGGGGGGCTCAGGGGACTTGGGGGGCTTGGGGGACACGGGGGGCTCAGGGGACAAGAGGAACTTGGGGGGCTTGGGGGACACGGGGGGCTCAGGGGACAAGGGGGGCTTGGGGGACTCAGGGGACAAGGGGTGCACGGGGGGCTCGGGGGGACATGGGGGGCTCAGGGGACAAGGGGGGTTTGGGGGACAGGGGGGGCTCGGGGGGACACGGGGGGCTCAGGGGACAAGGGGGGCTTGGGGGACCCGGGGGGCTCAGGGGACAAGGGGGGCTTGGGTGACTCTGGGGACAAGGGGTGCACGGGGGGCTCGGGGGGAATGGGGGACAAGGGGGGCTCAGGGGACGTGGGGGGCTTGGCCACGGGGATGCCACGCCCACAATGGGTGGGGTCGAGGGAAACCACACCCCGGGGGTGGGGCCAGTGGATGCCACGCCCCAGCGCGGTGGCAGCAGTGCGGTGGCTGCGGTGACAGGTCTACGTGGCCGCCTTCGCCGTGTCCGCCTACGCCTCCACCTACTACCGGGCGGGCAGCAAGCCCTTCAACCCGGTGCTGGGCGAGACCTACGAGTGCGTGCGGCCCGACCGCGGCTTCCGCTTCATCAGCGAGCAGGTGGGGACGGGGACGGGGACGGGGAGGGGGGACGGAGCCGGACGGGGCGGTGGCGTGTCCCTCTTCCTCCCTCCAGGTCTGCCACCACCCTCCCATCTCCGCCTGCCACGCCGAGTCCGACAACTTCATCTTCTGGCAAGGTGGGTGCCGAGGAGGGTGCTGGGGACACGCGAGGGGGCCGGGGGGGTCTCACCTCCTCCCGCCCCCTCCCCAGACATGAGGTGGAAGAACAAATTTTGGGGCAAATCCCTGGAGATCGTCCCCATGGGCACCGTCAACGTCCAGCTGCCCAGGTGAGACCCCGGCCCCGGCGGGTGGCCCCCGCCTCGGCGCGGCCCCGCGCTCCCTCCTCGCCCTGCCGACGGTGCGGCGGTGCCCGCAGGACCGGGGACCACTTTGAGTGGAACAAGGTGACGACGTGCATCCACAACGTCCTCAGCGGCCCCCGCTGGATCGAGCACTACGGGGAGGTGCTGATCCGCAACACCCGCGACGCCTCCTACCACTGCAAGATCACCTTCTGCAAGGTGCGCCCTGCCCCGCCCGGCCCCACCCTCCTCCACTGGCCCCACCCCTCCCTGGCCCCGCCCTTTACTCCCTGGGCTCCGCCCACCCCATAGCACCGGCCTTCCACGGGCTCCTGACTCCGCCCTCCTTTGCATCACCGTTGGCTGGCCCC
Source organism: Platalea leucorodia (assembly GCF_965183815.1). Taxonomy (NCBI): domain Eukaryota; kingdom Metazoa; phylum Chordata; class Aves; order Pelecaniformes; family Threskiornithidae; genus Platalea; species Platalea leucorodia. The sequence goes on from NC_138844.1 coordinate 5,119,551, forward strand.
ACCCCTTTGGATGTGGACCCGCCCCTTTGCCCCCATGCTAATCTAAACACTGTTGTTGCCCCGCCCCTTGCCTGGCCCCACCCCTTTCCAATGGCCCCGCCCCTCACTTATGGCCCCACCCTTTCCCAATGACTCTGATCCATCACCCATGGCCCCACCCTTTCCCAATAGCCCTGCCCTTTTCCCAGTGGCCCCGCCCCTCACTTAGGGCCCCACCCTTTCCCAGTGACTCCGCCCCATCACTCATGGCCCCACCCTTTCCCAGTAGCCCTGCCCTTTTCCTGATGGCCCCGCCCCTCACTTAGAGCCCCACCCTTTCCCAGTGACTCCACCCCATCACTCATGGCCCTCCCCCTTTCCCAGTGCCCCACCCCTCAGGGCCCCACCCTTTCCCGATGGCCCCACCCCTCAGGGCCCCACCCTTTCCCCGCCCCGGCCCCACCCACCCCACCCACCCCGCTGTGGCCGCAGGCGCGGTACTGGGGCGCGGGGGCCAACGAGGTGCAGGGGGCCGTGCTGAGCCGCAGCGGGACGGTGGTGGAGCGCCTGGCCGGCAAGTGGCACGAGGGGCTGCACCGTGGGCCTGCCCCGGGCCAGTGCATCTGGAGAGCCAGTAAGGACCGGGGGAACCGCACTGGGGGGGGGGATACCCCACCCTGGGGGTCTCAGCACTGCGCCCCCCCCACCCTGCAGACCCCATGCCCCGCGACCACGAGAGGAACTACGGCTTCACCCAGTTTGCCCTGGAGCTGAACGAGCTCACGCCCGAGCTACGGCGGGTCCTGCCCTCCACCGACACCCGCCTGCGCCCCGACCAGCGGTGAGCAGCACCCCAGCACCGGGGAGGGGGGGTGCTGAGGCTGCCCAGCTCATTACAGTGATGTCGTCGTGTTCCCCCCTGCCAGGTACCTGGAGGAAGGCAACGTGCCGGCGGCCGAGACGCAGAAACGCCAGATCGAGCAGCTACAGCGGGACCGGCGCCGGGTCATGGAGGAGAACAACATCACGCACCAGGCTCGCTTCTTCAGGTCCGGCACGGGGGGGCACCGGGGGGGCTCCCAGGGCTGGCGTATGGGGTGATGCATGGGGCACAGGGGTACCCCACGGCTCAGGGGGATGCGGGGCACTCGGGGAATGGGGGAGACCCCCTGGGGGTCTTGATAGCACCCCAGACGTGACCCCCCCCGCCACCCCCAGGCGGCTGACGGATGCCAACGGCAAGGAGTCGTGGGTCACCAACAACACCTACTGGAAGCTGCGCCTGGACCCCGGCTTCGCCCACCTGGACAGCGCGGTGCTCTGGTAGCGACCCCCCCCCCGCGGGGCGCTGAGCCTCCCCCAGCTCGTCGCAGCAGTGGCACCCAGCGGCGGGGCTGGTCCCCTCAGCGCTGGGGGTGCGGTGTCCCCCTCCCCAGCCGTTTTGCCGGTGGTTAAGCAAAACTGTGATACAAAACGGGGGGGGGCACAGGCAGTGCCTCCCCTCCCGACCCGGGGCTGAGCCTCGGGGCTGCCTGAGGCACTCGGGGGGCAGGGGCTGGCGGTGCCCCCCTGCCCTGGGGATACAGGGGGTCCCTGGCTCACGGGGGGAGGGCAGCAGGGGCCCCAGGGGTGCCCGCGGGCGGGCAGACCCCTCCAGCCCCCCCAGCTGTGCACAGGGGCTGCTTTAATAAAGGCTGCAAAGAGCTGGGGTGTGCAAAGAGCTTCTTTCTCCCTGCCACCGGCCCCGGGGCTCAGGACCCCCCCTCCCAGCCCAGGGCACCTGGGTCCCCCCAGCGAGGGGGGAGCAAGTGTCCCTTAGGCTCCCCGGTGCCTCAGTTTCCCTCCCGCCTGCCCGCAGAGGAGAGCAAAGAGCCGTGCCCCGCAGTGTCCCCTTTATTGCAAGATATGCTGCTTTCCCTGGCCCCACGCCAGGCACGCGTGGGCTCAATAAATACCTCAGCATTCCCCCCCCCCCCCCATTAAAAACCACAGACAACAAAAAAAAAACCACCACCCCCCCATATCCCCTCCCCGCTTGCCCCCGCGGCCCCACCGGGGTGGCACCGGGGGCTGATTGTCTGGCTGCAGCCCCCCCGCTCCGCTCAAGTCTTCCCGGGATATGGGTGTTAAATAGCGGGGGGACGCACAAGACCCCTTGCACCCATCTCCTGTGGCCTTGGGGTACCCGGGGGAGGTGTCTGAGCCCCCCCAGTGCGGCTCAGTTGCCGTAGAAGCCATAGTAGCCACTGTCGGCACCCGGGTCCTTGTCGTAGAGGTCTCCGTTGCGGGGTGGTGGGGAGCTCTCGGCGCTGGAGGGGTACGGGGACACCCGCCGCCGCTTGCACTCGTACAGCCCCGAGTCCGAGGAGTCACCCGAGGTGGTGGCGGGGGGCTCGGGGGGCCAGCCCTCCGCTTCCTTCCCCTTCTCCCGGGGCTCCCGGTACCAGCCCAGAGCCCCGGGGCTGCCCTTGGGCCCGTACTGCCCGGGGCTCCAGCCCCCCGCTGCCCCGAACCCCCCCGGCCCCTCGGGGTAGTAGGGCAGGGGGGGGTGATGGGTGGGCGGCAGGGTGAAGGGCTTCACCCCGTAGGGCACCAGCTTGCCCCCCCCGTACCCCGCTTCGTAGCCGCCGTACTCCAGCGCCCCGGCGGCGGGCGGCTGCTGGGGGGTGAAGTACCAGCGCGGGGGGTCCTTGGGGGGCAGGGGCAGCGGAGCCCCCCGCTCCCCACCGAAGAAGCGCCCCGAGGGCAGCGGGTACTGCTCGGGCAGGAAGGGTGGGAAGCAGGGAGCTGGCAGGAGCTGCTGGCAGCCGGGACCCTCCGGCGGAGACGGGGTGAGGCGGTCGCCCTCCGAGGCCGTGTACATCCTGGGGGGCACAGGGTGGGAATGGGAGGGATGCCCCCCTGCCAGCTGGGAATGGGGGGAGTGGTGGGAGGGCGGGGGGGACACTCACGAGTCAAAGTTGTCCCGGAAGCCTTTGGCGAAGGGGTTGTGGTCGATCTTCAGCTGGGTGATCTGGGGGGGACACAGAGCTGGGGGGGCTGGGGCTGCTGCCAGCCTGCCCCCCCCCCCCCCCCCCGGCATGTCCCCCCTATCCCTTTTCCCTCGAGCAGCCCCCGCCCCACCAGAGTCCCCCGTCTGTCCCAGGATGCCCACCCCAGCACCCGTGGGTGGGCTAGGCTGTGCTGGGGGGGCACTGGGGTGATTGCTGGGATGCTGGGGGGGCACTGCAGGGTACTGAGGGGATGCAGGGGGTACTGGGGGGGGGTACTGGGATGCTGAAGGGATTCAGGGGGAGGTACTGGGATGCGGGGGGCTACCAGGGGTTGCGGAGATGCTGTGGACAGGGGTGTTGGCAGAGGGGGGAGCCTGGGGTGGGTGCCACTGGGGTTTCCGTGATGCTGGGGACCTTAGAGGGTGCTGGGGGGGGGTTACTGGGGCTGCTCTGGGGGGTTGCTGTGATGCTGGGATGATACTGGGGTGTATCAGTGGTTTCTGTGGCCCTGGGAGGATGCTGAGGGAGCTGCTGGGCTTCCTGTGCTGCTGGGGGGCTGTTTGGGGGGGTACCCCCATGCTGGGGACTGGGGGGCGGTCTCGTACTCACGTCGGCGTTCTGGTAGGCTGTGACAGCGATGAACTGGGTCTCGGGGAAGGCGAAGGTGTGGGTGTGCGGGGAGGGGTATGCATCCTCGCCCTCGCCCTCCTTCACCTCCGTTACGTGTAGCCGGGGCTGGTACTTGTGCAGCGACTGCAGTACGATCATCTGGGGGGGCAGCGGGCGGTCAGGGGGGGCACGCGGGGACCCGGCACAGCCCTGCATGGCGGCGGGACCCTTACCTGGCCCACGTTGTTGGATGCGCCCTTGTTGTTGGTGAGCTTCAGCTTCCCGAAGGAGACCTCCTGCCGCATCCAGTGGGCACCCGTGTTGGGCGAGTCGGGGTGCAGGTAGAGGCGGTTCCCTGGGGAGGGGGCAGCAGGGATGGGGTTACCCCCTGCCCGGCACTGCGAGGAAGAGGAGGATGAGGAAGGGGATGGGGGGGGGGGGGCCCATACCTGGCATGTTGCCTTCGGCTTTGCCGCACTGCACCCACTTGCCGCCCTGGTAGCGCCAGTGATGCTGGTCCACCAGCACCACGTCCACGCAGACGCTGTAGTGGGCCACGGGGTTGAGCCCTGAGAGGCTGAAGCTGAGGAACGGGAACATGCGCCTGGAGAGGGGACATAGGCGCAGACATCGTCACCCCCCGGCTCAGCCCCCGGCGCAAGGGGCTGCACGGGGAGGGGGCAGCTCTGCCTTGCAGAGTGGTGATGGGGAAACTGAGGCAGCATGCTGCCCCGTCCCCCCCGCACCCGGCTGGGTGCCCACGAAGAGCTGACTGACCCTGGCAGCTGGGGGATGCTCTCGGGGCCGATCCCCCCCTCCCCGGTATCTTCCTCCCCCTCCCCGAGCACCTTCCGGATCGGAAACCAACACCGCTGCTATTTCGGGCTGGGCGCCAGCCTGCGCCAAGGGCAGGAAGGGGACGGGACGGGACGGCTGGGGGGGACCCTGCGGCCTGGGGGCTGCAGCTGCCACCCCCCCCGTGGGGCTGCACCCTGCTGTCCCCCCACACCTGGGGGGGGGACCCCAAATCCCAGCCCTGGGGTGGGAGAGCTCACACCCCTCCCTCCAAGTTCAGTCCTTCCTTTCCATCACCAGCCCCAGTAGCCCCAGTTGCCAGCCTGGGTTTGCAACGGGGCCTCGAGCCGTGGCCGGGGTCGCTGGTTCAGCCCCCCCGCCCGGCAGAGCTTGGCTCTTCAACCATGGCATTTTGGCACCTGCTGGAGTTTTGGTGGACGAAGCTGGAAGCCAGCACCAGCACCACCAGCAGCCCCGGCCCTGCCACCCCGTTAGTGTCACCCGTGTTAACAAGCCATCACCGGCGGGGAGCAGGATGGAGCCCCCCCACAGACCAACATGGGGGACATGGAGGGCCCTCAGCCCTCCTCCCAGCTTTGCCTGGCTGAGAGACACATGGGGCGATGGGGGAATTCATCCTGACCCCCCTGGGGAAAGAGGGCTGGGGGGCTGCAGCCCCGCACACCCCCGGCCCCCTCCGTCTCGCCTCTCCTCTTCCTCCCTCCCTTGGGCTGTGCCGCTTCCCGTCTGCCGGCACCCGGTGGGCGAGGGCGGGGGGCGGCGAGGGGCTGCGTTCGCCCCCGCCCCGCATTTCCTCGAAGCACTGGCGTTTCTCATAAAGCCGGTGCCGGGGCTTCTCCGAAAGGGCCCCGGAAAGCCTCGCCTGGCCAAGGGGTCCCGCCTGGGGCTGGGGGCTTCCGCCTCCCCCTGTGCCAGAAGGGAACCCAGGTGTCTGGGCCGGGTTTGGGCAGGGAGGGTGGGCTGCTCCCCAGAGCCGACCTCAGCCCGGCCATCATCCCAGCAGGAGCGAGGGACGGAGCCGGCAGCGGGGCTGCCCACCAGCAGGACTCACCCCTGGCACGGGGCTGGTGGGGCACTTTGCCTCCCCGCCAGCATGGGAAGGGGATGCCCTGCCTGCCCTGCCTGCCCTGCCTGCTCCTGGCCACCCCAGCCCCCAGCGCACCCCACCAGCCTCAAGGCAGAGACCTGTGAGCTCATGACAGGGACGGTGCGATGCACCAAGGGGGCCGCTGCACCAGGGAGCCCAGCCGAGCCCCCCAGGCCACCGTCCTGCCCCTGCGTGCCAGCTGGCGGGGCCAGAAGGGCCAAAACATGGGCGAGGAGCAAAGCGAGGGGCTGGGGCCGGGAGCACACCCAGCTCCGGGTGCCAGGGCAGGAGCAGGGGGGATCGGCCATGGCCCTGGCAGGAAGCGCGGCTCGGGCAGTGCTGCAGCACCGGGGAAGGGGCACGCAAAGAGCGGTGGAAAGAGCGTGCACAGCCCATGCCGGGTGCTGCTGACTCAAAATTGCCCTTGCGAGAGAGAGGGGAAAAGAAAAAGAAAGCGGCGCTCGTGGCGAGGAGCTGCGCACGTGCTCCCCGGGGCCGGGATGGACGGTGGTCCTGAGCATCCCGCGTACCCCAGTGTCCGGCGGAGCCCTCGCAGCCCCTGTCCTGCCACTTGTGTGCCAAAATCGGGTGGCCCCCTGGGCTCACATCTCTGGAGCGAGCGAGACGCGGCTGTGTCAAGGGAAGGTGGTTCCTGCCACCGATAAAAATTACAGCCACATCAAAGGGCAGCAGAGAGGGGCTGTGCTGCCTCCGAGCCCCTGTCGAGCTCTCACAGGGCGCTGCCTCGCCACCGTCACGCTCCGGGTGCCAAAGTCCTCTCCGGCACCGGCTCCGGGCACACCAGCGAGCAGGGGTGATGGCTGGCCCCAGGGCAAGCAGCCAGGCTGGGTGTTGCACCAGCCCCAAGCTGCTGCAAGTAGCAGGGAGGAAGAAACCAGCCTTTTTCTGGTTTTTTTTGCACCTTGCTTGCTCCGACACCACCAGTTCCCCGGCTCCCCGAGCGTCGCGCTGCCGGCGGAGCAAAGAGAGAGAGTTACAGCTCAAACGCTGCCGTGGTGCAAACCGCAGGGCTCGGCCGGGGCACGGGAGGGTGGGGGTAAGACCCGAAACCATGCACGCCTCGCGTTTATTTTTAAATCCCTGGAGCTCGAGCTCCGGGGGCTGCTGCTCGGGCAGGACTTGGTTCCCCTGGGTTTGGCCCCTGCGGTTTGGGAGATGCCGTGGTGGGGTGCAGGATGCCCTGGCCAGCTCACCCCCCCCCCCGTGCACCCCAAAAGCTGGTGGGCACCTCTGGTTTCCCCCCCTTTGCACTCTTGTTTCTGGGGCTCTGGAAGGGGCTCCCGGCTCTCAGGCTGCCCTGAGGTTTGTCCCTGCATGAACCCCTCAGCTCGGGGGGTTGGAGGGGGGAATGGGGCATGTGGCCATGGGGCAGGGGAGCCAGGGGACATGGGGAGCTGGGGGCACACCGGCACATCCAGGGGACATGGGTGTCAAGAGGATGCTAGGTGACATGGGACCTTGAGGACACTGGGGACACGGAGCAGGGATGGAGGGTCCAGGACAAACCCAGGTGGAAGGGGAATCTGGGGACCAGCCACCTGCAAACCTGCCCAGGGCCAGGAGCGCAACCCCCCCCCCCCCCGGCCAGTGGTGGCCCCCCTGCCCAGCCCTGCCTGCACCCCGGCAGCGCACCGGGGGGGCTGCCGGCTTCCTGAGCCGCCTCCTCTCCCAATGGCAACCCAGCGCGCCCCAACCCAAGCAGCCGCAAGAACCACGGCCGCGTGGGAGATCGGCGCAGCCCCCGCCGCGCGCCACCTGCCCCCCGCCCCCACCGCCTGGCTGCATGGCACAGCTGTACGGCACAGCTGCTCGGCATGGCACGGTGACATGGCATGGCTGCACGGCAACGCGTGGCACGGCGGCATGGCGCTGCATGGCTGCATTGCACGGCTGCATGGTTGCACGGCTGCTCGGCGTGGCACGGTGACATGGCGTGGCTGCGCGGTGCTGCATGGCTGCATTGCACCGCATGGCATAGGTGCATGGCACAGCTACATGGCTGCATGGCACGGCATGGCACGGCTACGCCACCGCCTCCAGCCCCGCAGAGCTGCCAGCCGGGCACCGGGTCCCCCCAGCCCAGCCTGCACGGGAACAGCGGCTGCCGGCCTAGGCAAACCATCCCCAAGTCCCCCCGAAAACGCAAAGCCAGACCTTGCGTTCCCCCAAATGCATGGCCACCCCCGGCACCCCTCAAACCAAAGCCAACCCTCATGTTTGCCAAACGCAAACCCAGCCCTTGTGTCCCCAAAGCTGCCCCCCGCGTCTCCCCCAAAGACAACGCCCGTCCCTGTGTCCGCCAAGCGCAAAGCCATCCCCAGCGTCCTCTCCAAAGGCAATGCCGTCCCTCGCGTCTCCAAACGCAAAGACAGCCCCTGCGCCCCCAAACGCAGCACCGAGCCCCCCCCAAATGCAAATCCAGCCCCTGTGTCCCCCCAAAAGGCAAAGCCAGTCCTGGCTTCACAGCAGAAACCCGTGGCAGGAATTCCCCGGGCCCTTTGCCGCCGGGGTGATGGCGAGTCCTTGGGGGTTTCCGCAGAAATCCTGCCCTGGCTGAGCCCCGAGAGCCGTGGGGTGCGGAGGAGGGATGGGGACCTGCGTGGGAAACTGTCAGGAAATTATTTTTGCCGGGGACGAGTGGGCGCGGGATGGCGTGGGATGGCACGGGATGGCGTGGGATGGCACAGGACGGTGTGTCGGAGCCGGGGCAGAGGGGCAGGAGACGTCAGGGAAGGTGCCAGCGGGGATAAATCCCAGCACCCAACCAGGTTTACCCTGGTGCCGCTGTCTCCCGCCCGGCCTCAGCTCCTCTTCGTGGGGACGCGGGGAGCTGCACCCCAGGGACACCGGCGTAGACGGACAAGCGCAGCCCAGTGAGACGGGGCGCCTGCACCGCCCCAGAGCCCCCCAGCCCGGTGGGTGCCTGCCTTAGGGCACACGTCCCCCTCGAGCCCCGACTTTGGGGTTTTTCCTGTGCCTCAGCAGCGCTGCAGCCCAGCCCCGCACACAGATTTTTGCAAAAGCAGCTCGGGGTTGGGGGGAAACGGATGTTTTGTGGCTCTGAGTTTGACGTCTCCCCAGGTTGGGTTTGCCTCAGCCCCCCCCAGCACACAGCACATCCCCCCCGGACCCCAGCCCCTCTGCAGAGCTGTTGGGTGGGATGGAGCTGGAAAAAGAGCCCCAAAACGGCCTGGTTTCAGGTTGGGAGCCGGCAGCAGAGGCCAGACATGGAGCGGGGTAGAGGGGATGGGATCTCTGGGGGTACACCAGTTTCCAGACCCTCAGCACCAGATCCTGAGCCACCCTGACACAGCGGGGATGGGCACTGCCCCAGCACCCACCACAACAGCTGGGGAAAGAGAGGAGGAAAGCAGCGGGGCGAATTTCAGCAGGTTCCTGTGGGACCTGAATGATGGTAGGCGCGAAACAACCATTTGGGGGGCCCGACGTCCCTGCCACCCCCTTGGCCGATGCTGGGGACACGTCACCCCATCCGTGACGATGCCGGTTTGCTGCCGAGCGGCCCCGAGCCCAGCGGGGGGAAGCAGGCCTGGGAACGGCTGTGGTAAACCAAGCGGCCCTAACGTGTTTAGACTTCCAACACATTAAGCAGGTTGGTCTCAGCATCAAAGTGACACCGCCTATCTCGGCCGAGGGAGGGAAGGGGAGAGGGCGCGGAGCATCGCTGCCGGCAGCCTCTGCGCCCAGCCCCGGCGTTGGGCAGAGAGGGAACCCCTGGGCGGAGGTATGGCGGGGGGGTCACTGCAGCAGGAGGAGCTGGGGGGTCTCTGCCAGCTGCCCCACACGCAGCGGGTGTGCGCTGCCCTGCCTCCCCCTTGCCGCGGGTTTTTGGGAGCCACAGCATAGCCCCTGAGCCTGATCCGGAGGGGGCTGAGCCCCGTGCCCGGCCCCACCACGCTCACACCCCCCTCCTTGCCCCAGCACGATCCCACTGAGACCTCCCAAACTGCAGCCCGGGGCCGAAGGAGGGGCTCAGGGTGGGCACCAGCACTGGGGCTCCCCTTGCTCCACGTCAGGGCGACCCCCCGGCCCCCCAGGGCCCGCATCGCACCCGGCCCCCTCCCGACCCCGCAAGCAGGGGTGCTGGCAGAGGTGGGGTGGACTTCAGCCCCCCGCATACCCCCCAACCCTGCCCCAGCCCCAGGAACCCGCAGCCTGTGAACAGCCCAGGCGGGAGGCAGCACGGAGGGGACAGCAGATGCCCGGCTGCGGTGTCACCAACGGCTGTTTTGGCACCCAGGATGTTGCCGAAATGCTCCCCCTTCCCCAGGCACATGGGGGGCACCCGGCTTCCGCCTGCCCCACGGAGCAGGGTGGGGGATTTCCATCCCGGAGGGAGGACAGCACGTAGAGGGGGTGTCACCCACCCACCCACCCACTGTGCTCGTGGGGTGGCTGGGGCCGCTGGCACCCTCCCGGGCCCCGGCAGCCACCGGGCTCTCACTACTTGTTGCAGCGCTGAGCTCTGGATCTGGCCCGTGGGTCGAGGCCGGATAAACGCTGCCTCCAGGCCTCCGGCACCGGCACCATCTCTGCGAGCTTCCTGGCACAACAAACCCTGCCCGGACACGGGAGGTCCGGACCCCCCTCTCCCACCCCGACATGAGTGGGGACACCCCCAGACCCCCTTCTCCTTCCAACAAGCCTCAACTCCCCTAGAAAACGAGAGCGGGGGGGGGGGGGGTGTCTGGTCCGCTTCACTCCCCAACTTTTTCCCTTTGCCCACAGAGAAAGACATCACCCCCAAACCCACAGGGACGGGGATCCCCTCTTGCACACACCCCCCCCCTCGCGCGGGCAGACGGGGACCCCCAGCCCCACAAACACCCCCCCACAGCTCCAGCCCTTCGGGGAGCCAAGGTGGGAACCTCCAGCCCCTCACCGTGCCGGCCGCCCCCGGCCCACCCCGCAGCCCCCCGGCCTGTCCCGCACCCCTCTCTGCCTCCCCGCTGCCTGCATGCCCACCCCAGCATCCCTGCCTGTATCCCTGCCCACACCGGACCCCCACCCTCTCCTCTCCGATGCCCGTGCGGGTCCCGGTGCCGCTGCCGGTCTCCGTCCCGGTGCCCCCCCGGTCCCCCACGCCGTCCCCCCCGGTACCCCCCGATCCCCCGGCTCACCTGCCCTGCTTGGTGATGATCATCTCGGTCTGGTGCTTGTGGAACTTGGCCCAGAGCTGGTAGTTGTTGAGCATCACCTGCACCTTACCGGCCGCCCGGTACCCGGGCAGGGCGCAGAGCGGCCCGGCGCGGGGGCACAGCGGGGCGGCCCCGGGGGCGTAAGCGCCCTCCGCGCCCGCGTACAGCTCCGCACCCGCGTAACCCTCCACCGCGTAACCCTCCACCGGGGCGGCGGCGGGAGGCGGCGGTGCCCGGTAAGCCGGGCACGGGCCCAGGAACCGAGTGCCGAAGCCTCCGGGAGCACCGTAGGGCAACGGGGGGGCTCCCGGCTCCGGTCCCCCCCCATCACCGTAGTAGGCGGCGGCGGCGGCGGCGTCCCGGGGGCCCGGTGGCTCCTTGGCGAAGCTGGGGGTGCCGCTGAGCATGGGGGCGGCGGGGCGGGGGGCTCCGGTGCCCGGCTCCAGCGCGCCCATGGACGGGCGGGGGGCACCGGCCCCGCTCAGCCGCTCATGGGGTCCCCGCCGGCGGCCCCGGGACCGGGAACCGGGCGCGTTTCAACGATGCCCGCTTCGCCGGCTTCCCGCCGCCCCCTCCATGCCCGGTGGCCCCGGGCGGGGGGCGAGCCGGGGCGGCCCGGGGAAAGCCAAGGGGGGGGGGGGGGGGGGGCAAAAAAACAAACCCGGAAAAAAAAAAAAAAAGCCCAACACCGGGAAAGCCCCCAAAAGTGCCGTCGGGGGGGGGGGGGGGGGGGGGGCCGCCCTGCCCCGCTGCTGCCGGTACCGCTGCCGGTGCCCTCACGCGCTCCACCTGCCCATCCCCGTGGCCCCGCGCCTCTTATCCAAAGAAGCGGCTCCGCACCGGTCGCTCCGCCCCCGCCCCCCCCCGGAGGCGGCCCCCCCGGGGGCGGGGGGCGGGCAGGGGGCGGGCCGTGGGGCGGGACACGCGGGGAGCGCGACACGCGAGGAAGGGCGCTGGGGAGGGCAGGGGACACGGAGCGGGGGGACGGGGGGAGTGGGGGGGTGGGAGGGGATGGGGGGACAGCGGCAGGGGTGGGGACACGGGAGGGGACAGGGACGCTGGGGGGGGACACGGGGACAGAGCATGGAGTGGCCGGGGGGACGGTGCGGGGGCCACACTCGTATTTTGGGGCTGCGGGGTGACCCAGGGCACTGGGGCCGGCTAACACCCTGTCCCCCCTCCTCCCAGGACCCTTAATTAAGCCGTTAATTAGCCGCTTGCCCGGGGGTGCTGCACGGGCCCTGTGCGGGGGTGCTCCCCCCCGGGGAGACCAGGGCAGCCCCCAGACTCTCTGTGGGTCTTGGGTGCCCGATTTTTTGGGTCCCCCCCCGCACGCCCTGCTGTCACAGCAGGCACGGGAGGTGACTCGGGCTGGCGAGCGCCCAGGGACCGTTCTCGGCCTCCTTCCCCTCCTGCTGGGTTTGGGGTGGTCCGAGTTCCCCGGGGAGCTCGCACAAGCCGTGCCCACCCTCGGTGCCTGCTCCCATGCCCACCCCGAGGCCGGGCCTTCCCGGCACCTGCCCTTGACCCCGCTGCGCCGGGGGAAGTCCCCGTGTCCCCTGGAGCCATCATGAAGGCATTTTGCTCTGGAGGGGCCGCTTCCCTTGGCAGCTCCCCAGCTCGGCACCCATCAATACTTTCCATTCCCAGTGGGGCAGTGCTGTGGGAGGGTGGGGGATGGCTGGGTGCCACCCCACGCCCGTTGCTCCCACACCACATGAAAGGACAAGTGACACTGCCACTGGCCTGTGTGTCCCCCTCCTGGGGTCCAGGCTCGGTCCCTGGGTGCAGGGACGTGCCCAGCCTTCCCCACGCCTGCGGGACCCCTCTGGGGCTGGGGGCATGCGTGGGTGGGGGGGAGAAAGGGGCGCATGTGGGTCTCTACTAAACCCACACCTAAACCCCCTGGGCTCCGCGGCCCCGGGGTCGCAGGTGACGGTGCTGCCGGGGGGCAACGGGAGCGGATGGGGACAGGAGTGGGGATGGGGACAGGAATGGGGACAGGGATGGAGGGTCCGGCTGTGGGGCAGGAGGAAATGGGGAGTTAAGGATACGCGGGCTGGGGGCCGCGGCCGGGCTGGGGGGTGGACGGGCAGGACCCCCACATCCCCCCGGTGAGTCACCTCCGGGCCGGCCGAGCGGTGGTCTCGCAGGGGGTTGTGTATTGGCCCATCAGACACAGCTTAGCAGCCATTCGGGTTGGCTTTTCACTGGTGTCATTGTTCAGGGGGGTCCCGGACTTCAATCTCTATGCAAAGCCCCCCCCGCTGACCCCTCCCCGCCTTTCCGGCTCCCTGCCAGCTCCTCCCGGCCCCTAATCCCTGGGAGTTAGCGGGGGAGAGGGGTGGTGTTGGGGCATGTGGCAGTGGCGGGGGGATTTGCAGTGGGGACAGCCCCCTCCACGCTCACCCCGGCCTGGTGTGTGCAAACACACGCACACGCGTGTACACCCCTCCCTGGCACAGCCGCTGCCCGCTGTGCGTGGGGTCTGCATCCAGGGCAGAGCATGGCCGCTGCCCCCCCCGTCCCTGGGCACCCCCGCGCTGCCAGGGCACCGCCACCCCTTCCCACCCCATCGGGCAGGAATCCCCCCACCGAGTGCCCAAGTGAGGAAAAGAAGGAAAACAAGGAAATTTCCAGAAATGTTTTTCTAGGAGGAAAAATAAAGGCCGGAGGGGGGTTATGGATGGGGGGGAGCGACTCATTAACGGGGGGGAAGCAAGTGCTGCGGCACATGTGCTCCCTGACGTCACGACGTGCTAATTCATTCCTGTTATACCATCGCCGGCGAGGATAAATTCACAGGCACACCCCCCCGCTGCGAGAGCAGCCACCGTGGCCACCCAGACGGGTGTCGGGCTCACAAGCATCCCCGCTGCGCCCGCGCCCGGGGACTTGCCACCGCTGTCCCGTGTCCCCCTCGTCCCTGGGGTTCCCAGTCCCAGACGGTGCCGACAGCGGGTCCGGTGGGGCGGGGGAAGGAGCGTGGCTCTGTCCCCAGGATGTCGCGTCCTTGAGTCTTTCCCCCCCCATGGTAAAGTGACACCGTGGACACTGCCCTCCCTGGGAGACACCGCAGGACTCCTGGGCAATGGTTGTCACAAGTGTCCCTGCGCAGGGAGGACTCGCTTGGGGCCAGGAGGGAGAGGAGAGCTGGGAGCCATGTCCTGGCCGTCACCTTGAACAGCCTCCGACGGCCCCGTCTGCCGGTGACAGGGATGCTCCGGGGCATCCTCAGCCTGGGATTCAGGCTTGGTCCCCTCCGGTGCGGTGTCCCTTGGGATGGGACAGTCTGCGCCAAGCGGCCTGAGCTCAGCCCTCCGTGGCGAGGGAGCACCAGGATTTTGGGTCCGAACCTCCCTGCAGCCGGGCAGCGGCTCTGCAGCAGCAAAGCCGGCCGGGCATCCTCACCCGCAGGGCCCTTCCTGGAGGGCAGGAGCCCCGGGACCTCCTCGGGGCCAAATTCCACTGCTTCAAGCCCCGTGCCTCAGTTTCCCCTCTGCAGGCGGCTGATGCAACACAGCACTTTGCACAACCGAGCATCCCTGAGAGCATGGGGCTGGTGGCTGAGGGCGGCAGCGTGTGCCCCCCGTGCCCGGTCCCTCCTGGCCACCCGTCTGGTTTCCGGCACTCGCCAAAACGCTGGTGCTTGCAGAGGGGCCAGGGAGGAAGCGGCTCTCGCTGCAGGATACGCCCCACGGGCCGGGGCCACGCTTGCCGCCTCGCAGGCTCTGCCCCGCAGGCCACATCCCTCCCCAAACCAGCCGCAGCGTCGAGCCCGCGCCCGTCCCCAGCAGGATTTCCAGTGTCCCAAGAGCCGAGCTCCAGCTTGAGACAAGCCCTGGCGTCACCCCGTGCCTCGGTTTCTCCTCCCGCCGCTGCAGGATTGAATATCGCCATCCCTGGGGTCTGCAGCGCTGGCACGGGATGGGGGTCGGAGCCTTTGCGGGGGGATTATCCCGGACACCCCCTGCTCCGCGTCACCTCTGCGACACATCTCCATCCTGCATCTCACCGCTCCCGGACAGCAGCCCGCCTGACCCCAGGACCAAATCCCCAGCAGCGGCACTGGGCAGGAGCCAGCCCCCATCAGGGTGCAAGCCCAAGCCCTGCTGTCCCCATGTCCTGCTGTCCCCCCGCCACCCTCCAGCCCAGACCCCAGGCAGGTGCCGGTGCTTCTGCAGGGATTTGCTTTTCCAGCAGGAATTTGGCTGCTGGGGACCGAGGGGAAACTTGGGGGTTATTTTCTTAGTAAATGGCATTGTTCCTGTTTTCATTATTAAAATGAGCGTGAAGGCACCGGGCACCCACGGGGGCTAAATTTGGTCTCAGGGAAAAACAAAAATACTCCCCCCACCCCGGAGGAATTTGCATCTCGCTGCTGCTCGAAGGCAGCGCTTTGCTGAGAAGCTCATGGAGGCATGAATGCAAACCGCAGCGCGGCCGGGCCCGGCCGGCCACCTGCCACCCACCCGGGGGACCCCCAGCGCGGCCCGGCCCGGGGCCACATCCTGCACCTGGTTGCATCCAGCCCTGGGAGCTTTGCAGCCCAGGGGCCGAAGGGCGCGGGGTGAGATGGAGCCGCATCCCTGGTCCCTCCCTGCTGTACCCTGGAGCGATGCTGCTGAGCCCCCCGATAGCCCGCCCTGCAAAGCCCCCCCCTGCACCCCCAGCCCGGCTGTCCCACGGTCAGGGCACTCTGGGCACCCTGTCCCCTCCCCGAAAGCGTGGCCAGGTCCCACGCCACCAGCAGTGTCCTATGAGTCAGAGCGGGCAGGGGAAACTGAGTCGCAGGCTGTGACAAGCGGAGAAGGAGGCAGAGTCTGTAGCCGGTTTGGGGGGCTCGGCCCCCACCGCGGCGGGTCCCAGCCCTCGTCCTCCCCACACCACCGCTCCCCGCCCTGCGCCCCGGCACTGTCACCCTCCTCCTTCCTGCCCCAAACCACCCGGTGCTGGCAGGCGGCCGCCACGCTCCACCCCGGCCCTTCGGCAGCCCCGCTTTGGGGGGGAAGCCCCACGGGGCGGGGGGCCGGGGGGAAGAAGGGGAGCGGGGGGCCGTGGCGAGCCCGTCCCTCCATGGGGCTTTCCCTGAGCACCCTCAAACCATCTCCCCACGCGGTGGGAGGAATCCTGACTGGTGCTGGGAGGATGCTCAGCACCTCTTGCCGCCGGACCCTGCTGGAAGGGGAGCACCCGTGGGTGCTGGGGATGGGTGCTGCCCCTTCACCAGCGCTGCCAGAGCCAGGCCTGGGCCAGCCGGGGGTGACAAGTCGGTGGCAGCTCCGGAGGGGGTCAGCGGCCGGGGGGGGGGCCGAGCAGACGGCTCCTTAATCTCGGGGAAGGAAGCAGCTCTGGTTACGGAGCTGCCCTCGGTGTAAAAGGAGAGCAACAGGAAGAAAAGTCATTAACATCGTTCCAGCCGCTGCCATCCAAAACCCTCCTGGTGCTCGGCCCCACGCCGCCAACCCCCGCGCCCCCGCCACCACCGCCACCGCGCTCCCGGGGGCCCTCGGCGTGCGGTGGCACCGGGGTCCGGCCCAGGGAGCGCCAAGATGCCCCATCCCTGGGGTGATCCCGCTCGAAGCCCCAGCACCCGGAGTCATGGGGTGCGGCGGTCCCTGCGGGACGGATCCTGCCCGCTGGCCCTGGGAGGCTGAACCGCAGTTTGGCTCCGGTGCCTCCTCCTCTTCCTCGCCCTGGCCGTGGGAGCCTGTGTGGGAGGTGGCAGCGTTCACGGGGCAGCTTCCCACCGCATCCCTGTCCGGGCGTCACCGTGTCCGGGGTGTCACCATCCCTCCGTGCATGGTGCAGGAGTGTGGGGCTGTGTGGGTGTGCGAGGGGGCCAGTGTGTGCATGGGTGTGCGAGAGGGCTGGGTGGCATGGGCATGAGTGTGCAAGGAAGCCTATGTGTGCATGGGTGCGAGAGGGTGCCAGTGTGTGCACGGGTGTGCGAGGGGGCCCGTGTGTGTGTGAGGGGGCTGGTGTGTGCATGGGCGTGCAAGAGAGCCTGGGTGTGCAAGGGGGCCAGTGTGTGTGCAAGGGGGTCAGCGTGTGCATGGGCGTGCAAGAGAGCCTGGGTGTGCAAGGGGGCCAGTGTGTGTGCAAGGGGGTCAGCGTGTGCATGGGCGTGCAAGAGAGCCTGGGTGTGCAAGGGGGCCAGTGTGTGTGCAAGGGGGTCAGCGTGTGCATGGGCGTGCAAGAGAGCCTGGGTGTGCAAGGGGGCCAGTGTGTGCATGGGCGTGCGCAGGGACTGCTGTGGGCGTGCAAGGGAGCCAGCCGCGTGCATGCAAGGACGTTGGCGCGAGCGCGCCCGCGTGCGCGCAGGAGGCCCACCGTGCACGCGTGTGTCGCGCGGGGGTCCGTCGGGCGTGCGAGGGCCCCCCCGCCAGCGCCCGCCGGGCCGGGGGGAGTCCGTTTCACCCCCCGCCGCCGCTCCCCGGCCCCTCGCCCCGCTCCTGTACGAGGCGATTTGCTTCAGCGGGAGCCAGATCCTCGGTGAAAAGCCGCAGCTCCCTGGGGAGCGCCGGGGGGCTGCAGCCCCTGTCTGGCCGGCTTAGCGTGACGGGGGCGCGCGGGGCTCGGGGCTTGGGCCCCCGGCCCTTCCTCTTCATCAGCGGGAGGCGAAGGTCGGGGAGTGATGTGCGCTGACCGGGCGGGGGGCGGCGGGCGAGACACGGGCTACAGCTTCTGACAACATGCGGCCCCGGCGGGCACACGCGTGTGCGAGATCACCCACCCCGCTGCCACGGTCCTCCCGAGAGCCCCCGTTCGGGGGTCTGGCCACGGGAGGGGTCCCGTGGGCTTGGTGGCACAGGTGACGTGGGGACGTGGGGGGACCGGACCCCGCTGGGATGGGGCTGAGGATGCTCCAGCCCAGCAGATGACATGGCAATGCCTGATCCTGCCCCATGGGGGCCAATCCTGCCCCTCCAGGTCCCATCCTGTCCTGCAGGGTCCCAGCTGGGTCTCCAGGTCCTGCCACATGAGATCCTATCCTGTACCATAGGGTTCAATCTTGCCCTGCAGGGACCGGCGCTGCCCTGAAGGGTCCCATCTTCCCCCACAGGGTCCGATCCTGCCCCATAGAGTCTAGTCCTGCTTTCCACCACCCATCCTGCCCTGTAGGAAACAATCCTGCCCTATAGGGTCCAATCCTGCTCCATAGGTTCCCGTCCTGTGCTGCAGGGTCCTGTCCTGCCAGGCAGGGACTCGTCCTGTCAGGCAGGGACTCATCCTGCCTCATTGGGTCCCATCGTGTCCTGCAGGGTCCCATCCTACTCTGCAGGGTCCTATCCTGCTATGTAGGGGCTGATCCTCCCCCATAGGGTCCAATCCTGCCCCACTGGGTCCCATCCTGTCCCATCAGGTCCCATGCAGTCCTGCAGGGTCTGATGCAGCTCTGGAGGGTCCGATCCTGCCCCGGAGGGCAGCGGGGGCTGGAGGAGGCAGCCGGAGGCAGGGCAGTGGCAGGGACGGACACTCGCCGCGTGCCAAACGGCAGAGCCGGGAGTTAAAAATACCCGTGGGGGCCCGGCCGACGGAAGTGGAGGTGTTGGCACCGGCTGCTCAGGGCCGGGGGGGGCTGCACTTGGGTGTCCCGGCCCCCGCTGGGGACCCTCCCACCCAGCACCGGGACCCCACCAAAGTGGATGGCAGCACCGGCCGCTGGATCCCCACCATGAAGGGCCAAGCACCCCAAAATGCCGGGCAGGAGGAGCATCACCGGCACCCATCCCGCGGTGGGCACACCCAGCCTGGCATGCGCCCACCACCACCGTGGCGGCACGGCGAGGGGCCTTTGGGAAATGCAAAGTGACAAATGACGCCCCGCGCGCGTTAATTGATGTGACGCGGGGCTGACACCGCGGTCGCACCCGGGGCCGGCACGCGGGAAGAGAAAAAAAAAAAAAAAACCAAACCAACAAAATCCAATCAAATGTTAAAAATAGGTCAGGGGGAAGGAGCCGGAGCCGGTTTCATTTCAGCCGCTGGTTAAAAGGAGCCGCCCGCGGGTCCAGCCGGCGCGGTGCGAGCCTGAGCGGCGGCGGGGGGAGCCGAAAATGAGGGAGGGGTGCGATGGAGGTGGAAGGGGACGGGATGTGCCATCGGCACCACGCGTCTCTGCCGGGGCGGTGGGACCCCAGCCCCAAATCCCACCTGCCCGAAGCCCAGCTCCTCTGAAGCACCAGGGCTCGACATCAGACCAGAACGTTCCCGCTGGCACAAGTGGGGCCAGATTTGTCCCCAAAATCCCACTTTCCCAGCCCCAAGCCGCCCCGCAGGTGCTGGAGGGCTTTAGGGGACCCCGAGGTTTCCCGTTGAGGGGGTCGGGGCAGGATTGCGGCAGGGACCGCTGGGGCTGTGCTCCCCGTAAGGGTGGCCCGGTGCCTGGGGTGGCCTCACGCTGGCGGTGGCTGTGGCTGCCGTCCCAGCGGGTCACGGGAAGTTCAGGCTGCCGGCGCGGGTGTCGATGGCCCCCGGGTGCCTGCTTGGTGCTGGATTTTGGGCCACCGGCCAGAGCGGGGCCACCAACGGGTGGTGGCTGTCACAGCCCCATGTGTCCCCATGGCCGCAGTGAGAGCCAGGACCTGCAGCAAGAGCCGAGGAGCAGCTCCCCGGGGCCACGTCTGCCACGGGGCCACTGCCATGGCTGGCCACCACCATGCTGTCCCCGAGAGCCACACAGGGACCAGGGGACACGTTTTCTGTCCCTCCCTCCGCTGCATCCCCAGCGCTCCCTGCATCACGGAGCATCACCCCCTGCATCCCACCCCAGCGGCAACCGGGGACAGGGGGTGCCAGGGCACAGGGGGATCTGGGGGGGGGGAGTCTGTCTTCCACTAGATTCCCCCCCTCCTTGGATGCTCGATCTGGGTGACCCCGAGTTTAACCCCACTTACGGCGCCGGCAGACGCTGCCCCGGACGCAGATGGGTTGTGACAGCCGAGAAGTCCCCCCCGGCGGGCGCTGGCGAGGCGCTGGCCGCGGCGAGGGGGGTGCGAGGCCCATGTCACGGCGCGTTGGCTCCGTCACCTCCCCGCAGCGAGACGGCGGGTCCTGCGCGCGAGGCCGGGGCCGGGCTGGCAGCCTGTGGGTCCCCGGGGGACCCGGTGGCACTTGTCTCTCCACAGCATCCGTGATGGCGCTGGGCACATGGCAGCCGGGGCTGCGTCCCCCCCTGCTGTCATTTGAGGCCGCGGCCCCCCTGATGGTTGGGAACGGGGGGGGGGGTCACCGCAGATGGATGCTAAAGAGCCGATCCCATCACGAGGACGAGGAAGGACACTGGGGTGGCTTGGCCAGGAGGGGACATGCCACATCCTCCCCAGGGCGGCAGGGTTGGCGTATCCCGGGTGTGAAGGGCAGGAGGTCCCTGGGGACCACAGGAACCACCACTGCTCCCCCCCAGGCTGCGGGGAGCCGGGGCTGGGGAGGGCGAGGCACGTGCGAAAACCTTCTGTCTCTCCAGGAAGAGCATCTGCGAAAGGTCAGGCAGCTGCCGGCACACGTGTGAGAAGGGGACCAGCAGCGAGCGGTGCCACAACCAGAGCCAGAGCTCGCAGGAGAGCGACAGGCAGCTGCCTGCAGGGCAGGAGAGCCAGGCACCCCGGGGCGATGCGGGCATCCTGGGGTGATGCAGGGACCAAGCACCCCAGGTGGATGCAGGCACCCCAGCGTGATGTGGGCACCTGGGGTGATGCTGGCACCAGGTACCCAGCCGGGATGCAGGCACCCCAGGGTGATGTGAGCACGCAGGGTGATGCTGGCACTGGGTACCCAGCCTGGACGCAGGCACCCAGGGGTGACGCAGGGACCAGGCACCCAGCTGGATGCAGGTACCCAGGTTGATGTGAGCACCCTGGGGTGACGTGGGGACTCCAGGGCACTGCAGGCACCAGGCACCCCTGGGAAGGGGCCAAGCTGAGAAGCTGAAGTGCAGCAGCCCTGAGTCCTTTGCAGAAGACATGGGCCGAGAGCCAAGCCTGCAGCCGCCGCTGCAGCCGCCGGTTGTGCCGCCTCCACCCGCGGGGCCGAAGGGCTTCTCCCCGAGGATGTGGGCAAAGCCCCCCGCACTGGCCAGGGTCCCTTCCCCCAGCCGGGCAGCCCCTCCATTTCTTATAAACGCCTCTGGCGATGCTCCCCCATGACACGGCAGCTCTGGGGCTTGTGGTTAAACCCCAGGGCTTTGGCTTTGACTCACACCGGATCCGTGGCAGAGAGGGGCCTTTCGGCGCCCACGGCTGGAAAGAAACGCTCACCCAGGCAGGAGCGCCGGGCGCTTCCTCGCAGCACCATTTCCTATAAACCCCGACGGAGGGGAGCTGGGACGAGCTGCCGCCGCAGCCCCCAAACGGAGCCGGGGGGTCCCCTGGAGCCCTCCTGGAGCCGTGGGGATCCCTCCAGACCGGTTTGGGGGGATCATCTTGTGCATGAGGGTGATCCCCAGGAGCATACAGAGCCCTTCAGCAGGCAAAATTGAAAGGAACAAGAAACACCCAGGGCAAGACATCAGCACAACCCTTACTAGACATCAGAGAATACCGTTCACGGCACACGCAGCTGGGGACGCCAGGTCTGGCTGTCACCACTGTCCTCCCTGCTTGGAGCTGGCCCCGAACACGCAGCAATGGGGCAGGAGCATCCCTGGTCCCCGTCCCCCCCGTGCCGCAGGACCCAGCTGCAGGAGAAAGCGGGACCCGAGCAGTGAGAATCGCTTCATTTTTCCCCTAAATGATAGAAAGGCTGAGAAAAGAAAAAAAAAAAACCCGAAAGCCTGCTGGAAAAAGAAACCTTTCAACCGGCCCAAAATAAGAGGGGTTTTTTGCTGGGAAAAAAAAAAAAAAAGAAAGTTGCCGCATAGGAAACAGCGAGGTGTGACCTGCTGCGAGGCCGGGCTGGCGTGGGGGACAGGGACGCCGGGGACGCGGGCGCGGAGCCGGGCGTGCTGCGGTGTCCCACCACGGGTGGGGAGGGGGCTGCCCGCACATGGGCAGCGCTGGGGGACGAGGGGCTGTGCAGGGGCTGTGACGTCCCTGGAGTTTCGGGGGACTGATCCCCCTGGGGATGCTACCGTTGCCCTCGGGACAGGCTGGAGGAGACGGACCCCAGCCCCTGCCACCGCGGGAAGCCCCCCGCAGCCCAGCCCTCTCACAGTTGAGGCGGGACTGGCTCATCCCTTGTCACCGCAGCCGGCACAGCCAGGCCACAGCAGGGACCCAGTGGGTCCAGCCGGACACCTGAACCCCACCGAGAGCCTCCGAGCCCTGATGTGGGTCCTCCCACTCCCTGCTGCCAGCGGGACCCCCATGCCAGACCCCTGGCCATGGCCACCACCTCGCCCCGGTCCCCAGCTGCTGCCGCGGGGAGCAGGGCGCGATGCCTGCGGCAGTGGGGGGATGCTCCCGGCCACCGGGTCCCCTGCCTTGAGCCATGGGGGCCTTGGGGCAGGGCAGCTGCAGAGGCGCTCCAGGGTGGGTTTGGGGACAGGCACCGCAGCGGCTGGGTGCCATGCATGGGTGGCATCGCGGCACCCTGAGCCCTGCAAGGTGGTCAGGCACCCTAGGGTGCACCGGCCCCCAGGAGCACCCAGTTGAGGCCTGGGTGGACACCCCAGGCGAAAGGCTTGCCACGCTGGGGGGTGAGGGCGAGACCAAAACCACAGCCCAGCGCTGCGGTTTGCAGCTCCCTCCTGTGAGGTGCCGAGGAGGCAGCAGCACCCAGGGGGGGGTCGGAGGAAACGGGGCCACACACACAGATACACCCCCTCTCCGGGCAGCCCCGCCTGCCCTGCACACCGGGCGGTGGAGCCGCAGCGGGGTGGGTGAGGGAAACTGAGGCACGGGGCTCCCGGGGATGCGGGAGGCATCGGTGGGGAAGGGTCCCTCTTGCAATGGGGGTGTCTCAGGGTTTCCCCATGCAGGGTGGGGTGGTCCCCCCGGGTGAAGGTGGGGGGGTGATGTGCCCGTATCCCGCTCACGGGCTGTGGCGAGCTGCTCGGCCTTGTGACCGCAGGTACGGCACCGGCACCGGGCACCGAGCCTCGTGCCCCCTGCGAGCGCGGGCATCCCGGGGCCACCGCCAGCCCTTCGTGCCCCCCAGCACCATCCAAGGGCAGAGGAGCGGGGCAGCAACCAGGCAGTGGCTTCGCAGGTGAATGCTCCAAAACCGGGGTGCCAGGACCCCCAAACTCCCATGAGCATCATGCCCCCGGGGCAGGGACGCGTCTCCCCTGGGTGACACATGTCCCAGAGCCGCCTGGCTCCTCCCCCACGGCCCAGGAGCTGGAGGTGTTTCGGGGGGCCGGGGGTCCCCATGGACCTGGGGGAGCCCAGCGGCCTCCTGACTCAGCGGCAGCCGCCCCCGGAGGAAAGCGGCGCTGAGTCGGCGACGGGATGAGTAACGGCACCCGGCGTTTGACATTTATCACGTGATTTCAAAAAAAGAGAGAGAAGCTGGGGGGGAGAGTGGGTGGCGGGAGAGGGTGGGGGCCGGCCACCCCCTGCCTGCCGCCGGGCCCCCCTCTCCACCCCCTTCCCAGTGCATTTCCAGTCTAAACTGGTGGACGGGTAGAGAAGGAGCCCGGCCGCCCTTGATGCCGCCCCAGGTGTGGATCAGGCCTCATCCCCGGGTGGGTGCAAACCCCCCCAGTTCGCTCTTTTTGGGACCCTTCCCCACAGCATTGTGTCCCCATGGGTGTCACCGCATCCCCCTCGGCTCATCCCCCTCGCTCCCTCACTGCCCAGCACCCCAGGGCTGCTGGTGCCCAGCCGGGGGGCCGGATCCGGCTCAGCCCTGGGCAGGGGCTGCTCTTCCTCCCCCTCCTCTGCCAGATGCAGAGATCAGCTTGTGATAACGCCCGCTGCTGCGCTGCCTCACCAGCAGCACGGAGCCTATATCTCCTTCACACCATCACCCGCCGTGCCGCAGCGGCTGGGAACTGGCTCTGCACCCTGCTCAGGGCTGTGCTCGGTCGGGGAGCCAGGACGGCGACCTCTCCACTCCTGCAGCCTCCCCCAGACAGAGAGGCCAGAGAACGGTCACAACTCATCACATGGATGCTCCCAGAGCCAGGGCAGGCAGGGGCTGGGATTTCTCAAGAGCAGCTGAATTTAAGGGTGTCTCAGCGCCGAGGTCATGCACCCACATCCCCACAAGGTGCAAAATCAGCCGAGGACCCCATGGGGCCGCCCCTGACCCTCAGCCCTCAGGCAGGGAGGCTGTAGGCCCTACAATAACATGGAGGAGCAGGTCTCGGCCATGCTCCCGGAGTGCTGGTACCCACGGGGGGAGGCCCGGGGCTTCCCCGTCCAGGGGGCAGAGCCTTCCCCCAGGTTAACCGGGAGCACCCCCACCCTGGCCATCGCCCCCCTGGACCCCGAGCCCTGCGGGGTCTCCCCCACCTCGGCCGGTTTGCTGGCGTTGTCAGGAGGGAGAAGCAGCAGCCTTTAACGAGGCCGATCGCGAGCAGGCGACGGAGCTGTGAAGCCCAGCTGCCCTCCCCGACCTCCACCCGCTGCCGGGGATGCTCCGCACCCATCACCCCGGTGTTGTGCCCAAGGGTACCCCCTTCCCTTTGCAGCCCCGACTCTGGGCTCCCTCCGCCGCTGCCCCGCTCGGCGTTTCGCTTACCTGGCACCTCGTGGGCTGTTTGCTTCCTCTGCGGTCCCAGCCCTGCCGCCTTCGGGGCCGCACGCTCTGCCCCACGGCGCGTTGCTCGCCCAGCGGCTCCTCCCGGGGTTTGGCGCTCCCCTCTCCCAAATAACGGGGAAGGGCAGGGCTGCTCCACGCCGGGGTCCCACATGGGGCTGGGGGGTCTCCATGTCCATTTTCTCCCCCGTGTGTCACCCCGGGGACATTCAGCATCACCAGGGCGAGCGGCTCGGGGACGTGCCATAGTGCCACGAGCACTGAGGGTGAGCCGAGCCCAGCACCCCATCATCACAACCACAATCCCCCCATGCCCACCCCACAGCCCCCCAGGCCTGGGACGAGCCCAGGGCAGGATGTCCCCTGCCACAAGGGGACCCTGAAGGTGCCGGCACGGCTGCACGCCAGCGCTGGCACCGCAGGGCCAAGGTTTGGCTGTGCCCCTGCCGTCACCCCCGGTGCTGGTGCTGGTTTTTGTTTTGCTTTTGATTGTCCCATTTCTTGTCACCTGGCAGACCAGTAAACCCGAAACATGCCGCCGTGCTGGGAACGGGGCCACAGGTGCAGGTTACCCACAACGGGCACCCTGAACCCCATCACCTCCGCGGCCACCCCGGCGACACGAGTTGTGCCAGCACCAGGCTCGTCCCCTGCCCTGTCCTCAGCCCTGGGGAGCACCCGCAGCCTGGCCCCCCGCTCCCTCCCCAGAGACCCGAAGAGAGGAGATGGCTTCGGCCCCCTCACGGCGTTTCGGGCGCTGGAAAGGTTTTATTGGAGTCGGTGGCGTTGCAGAGAGCGCAGGTCCCTCCGCCCGGGGGTCCCGGTGCAGCGGGGGGGCCGCACCCGGCCGAGCCCCTGGGGGTGCACGGGGGGTGCGCGCCGTGGCACGGGGGGGACATGCAGCGCGGAGCGGCTCGGCGGGGGGGGACGGCGCTGTGGACCCCCCCTCTCCCGGCGGCTTTGAGGTAGATTGAACGTGGGGGTGACGGGGGTGACGGGGCGGGGGGCTCCGGGTGAGCAGCCACCTGCAGCCCCGGGCTAAAGCAGGGGGATCTGGGGGGGGGCTGCTGGGGGGCTGCGCTGTCCCCACACCGGGGGGGGCCAGGGTCAGGGAGAGCCCCCGGCCGCGGAGCCCAGTGCAATGGTGGGGGGTCCATGCTGCGCCTGGGGGTTCGTTTCTCAGCAGCATCGTTGTGGGGAGGGGGGAAAAATGGGGGAGGGGGGTTGCTTTTAATGTAAAAGAGTGGAAAGATGCTTGAACCATGGGACGAGGTGAGGGGGACCGAGAACAAGCAGCTGCCCCCCCCTCCCACCCCCCCAAGCCCAAGGAGCCGGGGAAGGGGCAGCCCCTTCCCTTCACCTGCTTCCTGGGGGCCGGATCCAGGACCCGGCCCCTCGAATCCTCCCTGAGATCAAGCAGCGACACCCAAAGGTGCAGATGACACCCAAGGGTGCAGACAGGTCCCCTCCAGCCGCCACCCGGGACGGCATTGTCCCAGCACCCCGATTCGAGCATCCAAACCCAGCGCGGATGCAGAGACGGGGTGAGGCGGGAGCGGAGGAGCCCACTTACGGGGGGCCGGGGGCTCCGGGGTGGGGGGGCTCAGTCTTTCCGTAGCTACTGAAGACTTGGAGGTATTTCGGGAGCCGTGTCGCTCCTCGTGTGTTTTCATGCAGCATCCAAAGACCGGGGAGAGGGGAGGAAGGCTCAGATCTTGCTGTTCTCCAGGTGCGAGTCGATGTGCTTCACCAGGGCATCGTCCGGGTAGCCGATGGGGAAGGCCAGCTGGCACAGCGGGCAGCTCCGCACCTCCGAGTCCACCGTCTCCAGCAGCAGCTGCGGGGGCACAGGGCGGCACTGAGCCCACCGCCTGCTCCCCGCGGGGGCCACGTCCCCCCATTCCTCCTTCCCAGCACCCTCCCGCCGCCGGGTGCAGGCTGGGATGCCGCGCAGCCGGTCAGAGACGGGGAAACTGAGGCACGCTGCGCAGCGATCGCCCTGCCTGCACGGTGGTGGGGTTCCCTTGCCTCTTCCCCCCACCAGCCCACCGCAACACATCCCCGGGGGGTCCCGCTTACGTTGATTGAGGGCCAGGACTGGGCGTGCTCTGCCCGGGCGTAGGCAGCGGCCGTCCGGTGCGCGGCATCCGCGTCGGGGATGGGGAAGCCGGCGCAGAAGGAGGCGCAGCGGATGGCCCCTGCCTCGGGGCTGGGGGGGCTGGGGAGCGCCCAGTCCTCTTCATCTGACGATTGCTTCTCGAAGCGCATGTGCTCCTCGAAGGGCTCGCGGGCGCTCAGGGGGGCCCCCGCGCCCCCCAGGTACACCTCGCCGTAGGGCCGGTGCTTGGGGAGCGTCGAGGCTTCGGGCTGGAGCCAGAGCGAGCGGCTCTGCTGGTACAGGGCCACGTTGCTCACCTCCGAGTAGCTGCGGCGGCCCTGGAAGCCGGCTTTGATGTGGCGGCTGGAGGGTTTGGCATAGCCCAGCTCCATCCTCTCGCCAGGGAGCCGGTGTGGTGATGCCGAAGCCGGGGACGGGCAGGGCGGCGGGGCCGGGGACCGGCGTTGCTGGGCGGGCGACTGGTTGGAGGGGGGCACTGGTGACCGGCGCTGCTGGGCAGGGGACTGGCAGGGGCCAGGGGCTGGCGAGCGGCGCTGCTGGGCCGGTGACTGGCTGGGGGGTCCCGGCGAGCGCCGTTGCAGGGCTGGCGACTGGCACTGGGGTGCCGGCGAACGCCCCGGCGGGGCAGGCGAGGGGCACTGCGGGGCGGGCGAGCGGCGTTGCTGGGCTGGGGAATGGCACTGGGACAGCGGGGAGTGGCGCTGGCCTGCAAAGCAAAACGGGGTGCGGGGGGGGAGCACAGAAAATACCCCCCATCAGCTTGGCGGCACAGAAAACGCCCCTTGTCACCCAGGTGCATTCTGCATGGACGGGGGGGATGCGGCTGTGGGGACCCCCGGCAGGGGGGATGCTCCTGGGGAGGGATGCTCCCAGGGATGGATGCTCCCCGGGGATGGATGCTCCCAGGGACGGATGCTCCCCAGGACAGACACACACAGGAGCTCAGAACCGGCCGGAGGATGAGGGCAGCCAGCATGGTCTCCCCATCTTTTGCATCCCAGCCCCATCCAGGCGTGGGGTGCAGCCCCCCCGGCCCCCCCTTACCACCATTGAGGCTCTTCTCCTGCAGCAGGGCGCGGAGGATCTGGCTCTGCAGGGAGCTGAGGTTCCTCAGGCGGCACAGCTCCTCCGTCAGCTCCGTGTAGGCCAGCGCCAGGTTCACCCTGCGATGGGGACAAAGCGTCACCAAGGGCGAAGCAGCGCTGGTCCCCTGGCCAGGGGGGACCCCCCTGCCATGAGGTGCTATGGGGCGCACCCAAAACTAACCCAAATTCAGGTTTTTAACTCAAAAGGGAAAAGTTGTGGCCGTGCACCACCCAGCATCGCACCCACAGCCGCCCCGTGCACCGGGAGCGGCCGGGAGCGGGAGGGAGGTGGGTGCTGCGCTCCCCCCCCAGCTCTCGGAGGCCCTGACAAAGTCATCAATTCTTCCCCAACTTCGGTGTCGCTTTTCAAAACCATATTCTCTGCGGTGATGCGAAGGGAGAAGCCATCTCCCGAGGGCCCCGCGGGGCTGGGGGCTCGATGCGTCCTCCTGCGCCGTGTGCGGAGAGTTCAACTGAGCTGTTGTGACACCCCGGGGACCCGGCAGACGCCGCTCGTAACAGCAGCCGACAGGTCTGCCCCTGCCCGCCCTCCTGTCTTCTCATCGGGGTGGGGAAGAGCAAGGAGAAAAAAGGAAAAGAAGTAAAAAGAAAAAGAAGAAAAAAGAAAAAGAAGGAAAAAGGAGAAAAAAGAAAAAGACGAAAAAAGGAGAAACAAGAAAAAGAAGAAAAAAGAAGATGGAGAAAGAGAGAAAAAGGGGAAAAAGTGAAAAAGAGGGAAAAAGAAAGTAAAGTGAAAAAGAAAGAGAGAAAAAGAGAGAAAAAGACAGAGAGAAAAAGAGAGAAAAAGATGTTTCCCCAGCCGGGTCCCCATCACGTCCCCAGAGTCCCCATGACCCCGCCAGAGTGGCACCAAGGACACGAGCACCCAGGGACGTCCCTGGACACGACTGCCCCCAAGACCCCCACCCCACCCGTGGCCCCGCTGGCTCCCACCTCTCCTGCCTCAGTTTCCCCTCTGTGGCCCATCGTGGGCACCCGGCTCCGAGCCCGGGACCGCAGCGCAGAGGCTGCGGCTGCTCCTCAAAGCGGGGGGGGGGGGGTCCCAGTTGCCCCAGCCCCGCTGCTGGATTTTGGCCACTCCCATGGGGGGGCCACCCCAGCCCCCCCCGAAGTCACGCTAAGGCACAGGGAGGAAGCGCCAAAACCGCAGCGTTGGGGTGGAGGAGCAAGCGGTGCCGGGGAGGGGGACGGCGAGCGGCCCCCGGCCCCCACCCTGGGCACCCTGCCGGGACCCCTGCCTGCGTGGGAGGGAGGGCAGGGACCTGCCCCGTGGGTCCCTCCTGCAGCCAGGGGGTCTGCGAGGCTTTTTGGGAGGTGCTGGGGGAAGGGAAAGGTGAGGGGGGGGGTCTTGGTGCCCCCCACCCCCCAAAAAAAGCTCTGTTTCAGGGCAAACTGTGGGTTTTTGATACGCAACTGCAGATAAGCTGTGAGAACAAAACAGCCGCCGAAAACCCAGCCGCCCACGCCTGCCCGGCTGCCGAAAGCACCACGGAGCATCGCTGCTTCGGCAGCAGCGGCTGGATCCTGCGGGACCGCGGGGGTCCCCCATGGCCCTGGCAGGACGACCGACATCGTGTCCCCTCCTTGGCCGCGGTCAGAGATGCTGTGGCCAGCGTGGGGGGGGACAGCGGGGCTGCCGAGCACGGCTGAGACCCCCCCAGCCAGGACCACCAAGGTGAGGGGCTGGGGTATAACCTGTGTCCCCCCAAAAGCACCCAGGGCACCAGACACAGCCGGGGGGGGGCAGCGGCATGGCCCCAAGGGCTGCTGGCGAAGCCGTGCCGCTGCCCCCCCTGGCAAATGATACCCATCGCCGGCACGGTCGGTACCCCGAGAGATGCCAACCACATCACATCCCTCCCGCTGACCCCCCCCAGCACCTCATGGTCCCCAGGAACCCGGGGGGGACACACACACGATGGCATCTTCATACCACCGGGACTGGGGCTTGGTCCCCACCCTCGGTGGCAAAGTGAATGCGCGGTGCGTGGGTGCTGGCCGGGGTGCAGACCCTGCCTGGGTGGGGGGACAGCAAGGGGGGGGGGTGGGGAGGAAGGGGTGACCTCGAGCGAGTCACACCGGGTAAACAAGACGCCGGCGAAGACTGAAATAAAAGCAGGAACCGCAGGCGTAGCTGCCATCGCCGCCGGCCTGGGGGGAGCGTGGGCTGGGGGGGGCCAGGCACGATCCCAGCAGCCGCTTGGCCCCCCCTGTGCCGCAGGATCGGGATGGGGGAACCGGAGAGGGGAGCAGGGGATATCCCAGCACAGCATCGCTGGCAAAGGGAGGCGGCAAGCATGGCAGCAGCCCCGGCACAGGCACCCATGGGTGCAAGATTCATTAAAACCCACAAAATCCCACCGAAACGGTGTCAGCAGCAGGGCAGCGAGAGGGCACGGGGCTGGCGGGGGGGTGCTCCGACACCCCCGCCTTTTGGCACTGCGTCACCCCCGGGTGTCGGTGCTGATATCCTGGGGACGGATCCTGCAAAGCTCCCCCGGTGCTGCAGCTTTCCAGCACCCTCCATCCCCCGGCACCCCCCACCCTGCTCCCCCCTGGGGCTTTCCCCATGATTTGGCTCCCGGCTTTTCCCTGGCCCCCTCCCAAGGAAGCGCAAGCAGGAACGGCCATGACCTCAGAAAGGACAAAAAAAAAGGACAAAAAAAAGGACAAAACCAAGAAAAGAAACAAAAACAAAAAAAGAGAGAGAGGGGGTCAGAGGGACCCCCTCCCTGCTCACGCCGCGGCGGCACGCTGACTAATTCGGCAAAAGCCAGCCAGAAAAGTCACCCGAAAATGGAAAGCGCCGATAAGGCGCCTTTCACACCAAAAAAATGGTGGAGAGGAGCGGGTTACAAAAAAGAGCCGTATTTACAAGAAAAGCCCGGGGAGGGAAAGGCTGTGCCCGGGGAGGGGGGAAGGTGCCCCCGGGCCCGGGGGTGAGGGGCGCAGAGCCAGCCGTGCCTCAGTTTCCCCACCCCGACCTGGGGAAGTCGGGCTTAAAAACAAGGTGGGTTTGGGAAATGTTAACACATATATTTGGAGTTCTATTTCCCGGTGGGAGTTGGGTATCGTGGGCAGAGGAACGAGGAGAGGGGGGACCCGCTGCAGGAGGGACAGCACGGGCGGCCGAGCTCAGCTCCCCCGGCCATGGCAGGGGTAAGCTTTGCAAAAATAAAGAGAATTAAGGGGGGAAGCACGGGGAGGGTTATGGAGGAACCCCTGGGATGTGCGATGGAGAGACGGGGCGGCAGCCTCCTGGCCGCAGCCCCCAGAGATGCCAGCGCGGACG
Organism: Platalea leucorodia; assembly: GCF_965183815.1. Classification (NCBI taxonomy): domain Eukaryota; kingdom Metazoa; phylum Chordata; class Aves; order Pelecaniformes; family Threskiornithidae; genus Platalea; species Platalea leucorodia. Next base: position 5,150,379 of record NC_138844.1, read on the forward strand.
CAGCCGGCCCCGCTGAGCCCCGCGCGCTGATTTACGCCAGGGAGACAAGAAACAGCAAAAGCATCCAACACCTCGGGAAAAAGGAGGGGGGAACCCCCCCCCCCCAGCACCCCGGCACCTTCCTGGCCCCGCGCCAGGCGAGTCCCCGCGCGTCACCTTTTATCCATCCACAGCTTGGCACGGGCCGCCAGCCGCGGCGCATCGCTGCCCGGCGCAGCCCGACGTGCCCGGAGGAGCCGCGATGCCAGCCCGGCGCGTCCTGCCCGGCGTCACGGCGCGGGGGGGGACAGGGGTGCGAAGTCCTGCTGCCGCGGCCTCGCAAGCACCGGCCGCGGTGGGGACAGGGGACACGTGTGCGAGGCTGAAGCGGCAAGGAGAGCGGGGTAACGAGGCCGCTGCCTAATTAAATGGGTTACGGACGGCTGCTTTTAGGGAAGCACCGACGCAGAGCTGCCTTGCGCACCCCGATGCCAGGCTCGGCCCCGGGGAGGGTTAAGGGGTCTGGCTGCAGGCAGCAGCCCCTGCCCTGGCACAGCCGTGCCGCCTTCCCCAGCTCTCCTCGGCCCTCCCCGGACTTGGGGGTGTCTTGGCCCAAATCCCCAAATCTGGGTGCTCAGTCCCTGTCCCAGCGCCACGCAGCACCCCGGGGGTGCCCCAATGGAGCCCCCAGAGCTCACGGCTGCAGCAAGGGGGAGGCCAGGAAGGGGCGCGAGGGCTGGAGGAGGGACTGCTGGCACCAGCACGGGCACCGCAACGGTTCCACATCACTTACACCATCGCAAAAAGAAACGCTGCCGGCAGGGTTTGGTGCAGAGCCGGGGTGAGCTGGAGAAGGGGCAGCCAGCGGCCCCGAGGAGCCCGGCCATGCTCCGGGTGCTGCCCGGTGCAGCCAGGCTGGCATCCCGCAGCCTAGCCCGGCTGCGTGGCACGGCTTGGTGCTGTACGGTGCTGTATGGTGACTGTACGGTGCCGTATGGTGACTGTACGGTGCCGCATGGCAGCCACAAGCCGTCAGTGCCCTCTGGAGGCAGCGGCACACTCACCGAGCCGGCACCGTGCAGCCTGTACGGTGCCAGACGCCGGACTGTGGCCACCCCACACCTGGAGCCCAGCTCAAGTCCAAACTCCTGGGGCGCAGCGGGTGCTTTTGGAGCGCGGGACCCCACCTGCCTGCGGCACTTCAATGGGGGGAAGCCCCCGGCGACCCTGCCCAAAGGGAGGTCCCATCCTGTCCCCCCCAGGACACCCTGAACACGAAGCCCAGCAGTGCCCCGGCAGAGAGCCCCATGTGCCCCAACCCTCCCTGCCAGGATGGGGCTCCCCCGCCGCAGCCCAGCCCTCACCCCAGTCCACCCCCGGTACTTACTGGTCGTCGCCCACCTTCTTCACCCAGGCCATGTCCCGCTCCGACTGGTCCTGGGGAGAGCAGACATCCCGTCAGCACCCGGACCCCCACCCAGCGGGGATGGGGGGGGTCCCGCAGGGCCGGACCCTGCCCCGTACCTGCTCCCGGGTGTCCTGCAGGTGCTTCAGCTCCGCCTGCAGCCGCTCGCACTCGGCCTTGAGGTGCTCCTCACGGTGCTGGGCGCGCTGGGTCTCCTGCCGCGCCGCCTCCAGCTCGGCCTCCAGCCGTGCCGTCGCCTCCAGCCCCCGGCTCTGCCAGCCCCCGGCACGCTCCAGCACTGCGGGCAGGGCACGGCTCAGCCCCGGGGCTGCCCCGCCGGGCGGTCCCGGGGGGTCCCGTGGGGCAGGGAGGGGGGCAGCTCACCGTGGGTCAGGCTGGGGTTGGGGTGCAGGGCGAGGAAAGGCACCTCCTGGCCCGGCAGCGGGGTGCCCAGCCCGGGGAAGGTGCCGCCGTCGCGCTGCCGCAGCTGCTGCTCCAGGCTCCGGATGCGGCTCAGGTGCGTCTCCACCAGCGCCCGCTGCCCAGAGAGAGGGTTGAGCCCCGCTGGCGGCCGTCGTGGCAGGGTGACGGGGGGATCTGTCCCCAGCACGTGGCCAGCCCAGAAGAGGGTGGCACGGCAGGGTGCTGGCAGACCACCACGCTGGGAGGGATGGGGGAAGCCGGGGATGCCCGGCCGACCCTGAGCACGTGTGCCAGGACAGGGACACGCACCGCGCTGGAGCCAGGAGCGTCCCTTGGCAGGGTGGGAGCGGGAAGAGAGGGGATAAAGCCGAGCCACGTACATCACTACAACCCCCAAGGTGGCCGTAATGCCACGGCCCCCCCAGCCCTGCATCCCCACCGAGTCCCAGCGGTGGCACCCGTGGCACGGAGAAGCCATCTGCCCAGCTGCTGCCATGGAGAGGGGACGGGGACCCCGATGTCCCCACGCACCCGGTCCCTGCCAGCAGCACCCGCCAGCACCCACCATCTCTCCAAGCTCGGTCTCCAGGTCAGCCTTCTCCACGCACAGCTTCTCGTAGGCCTGGATCATCTCCTCCAGCTGCTCCTCCCGCTCTTTGCTCTTCTGCAGCTGCCGGGGAGGCAGGCAGGGGTGGGTGGGCAGCTCGGGGACCCCCCGCGTCCCCCGGCCCCGCTGGCCCCGCTCACCTCATGCTGGAACTGGTTGAGCTGCTGCTGCAGCGACGCCTTCTCGCTCTTGAGCAGCGACGTCTCCTTGGCCTCGTAGAGGGAGAAGATGTGCTCCTCCCCGAACTCGCCGATCAGCGGGTACTGCGGCCGCGGGCAGAGGCATCAGCGGGGACCCCCGGCCCCGTGCCCCCCCCCGGCCCCCCTGGCCCCTCACCTTGACCTCGTACATCTTGAGTCGGCGTTTGAGCGTGGAGTTCTCCCTCTCCAGCCCTGTCAGCCGGTTCTTGATGTCGTCGTAGGCGGTGATGAGGGCGAAGTGGGAGGCCGAGCACATCTCACCCGAGAAGTCGGTGTTGGGGCTGTCGAGCCAGTCCTCGTCCGGCCCCAGCGCCTCCTGCGTCAGGATGCTGATGTCGTCCTCGAACATGGAGTCCATGTCCTGCCTGGGGGACGGACAGACAGACAGCTGCCGGTGACCCTGCAGCCTCGCTCCCTGGGCGAAGCAGGGATGAACCCAGCCGGGAGCAGCCCAAAACCCCTGGAGCAGGCTGGGCTGCAGGGGCACTGGGCGCAGGATCCGGCCCGGGGCAGCGTCCCAACGGCAAAGGGCGACGGAGGAAGGACGGTCCTGGGAGCCGCCAACGGCAGCGGCTCCAACCCCGCAGTGTCCCCCAGGGCGGCAGGGGGACACCGGCCAGGCACCGGCCTCTGCCCCCGCCGGGGGAAGGTGGGGACGGGGGTCCCGGCAGCCCCCACAGCAGGGGCCATCACTGCTGGGGACAAGGGCGGGCGTCCAAGAGCATCCCCGGCGGAGCGGCCCCGGGGGGACGCGGTGACTTTCCCCACGTTCCCCCAGGAGCGAGTGCCAGAAATAGCGGCCGGTGCCGCTGCCTCCCGCCCCGCACCGCACGCGAGCTGCTTCCCGCCCTCCCACGCCTCCGCGGCGGCACGCAGCCCGCGTCGTGCCCTATATACCGGCACTGCCGCTCACCCCCCGGGAGCCACCTGCCTCACGGCACGGCCCCCAGGCCGGCCCCGCGGGGGCCTGATCCTGCCCGTCCCGCTCTGCTGCACCGCCTGGCACCGCAGGATTTGTCCCCAGTTGAGGATTTTGAGTGGTCGAGGCTCCCGAAAGCCGCTGCCACCGGCAGCTCTCCCGCGGCTCCCAGGCCGTTTGGCACAGCCGGCCCGGCGGGGAACACGCACCTCGAGCGAGCGAGGAGGCCGCGACTGCGGTGCTGAGCCCCAGCACCCACACGCGGTGCTCTGGCACTGTCCCCCTATCCCAGCTGGGGACCCCGCGGGCACCGGGGTGGCCACCGGCCATGTGCAGCCTCGCCGGCTCGGGCAGACATCTGGGAGCCACCGCTGCCCAAATAATTCATAGCACAAAGCCGGGAAATGGAGGCGATGTCTGCAGGGTGACGGTGGGGACAGCCCGGCCCCCCGAGCCCCCACAGGAGCCGGGGGCCAGCCCAGCCCCGCTGGCACCCCCAGTCCCGCCCTGCCCCGGGGCACAGACCCCCTCCGGCTGCTCCCGCAGCCCCAGCACGGTCGGGGTCGGGCGGCCATGGGCTGCCGCAGCCTCGCGTTTTGCAGCCTCCACCGGGACGAGGAGCACAAAACGCAGACAAATCCTCCAGCACCGCGGCCCCTCCTCTGTCCCCCCCGTGAGGGCTTTAAATCCACCCCCATGGGGCGGCGATGGCGGGGACGGGGCACCCAGGAGCCACCTCCGCTCGGGCAGGGAGGGCACCATCATTATCCCCCCTGGGGAAACTGAGGCAGCCCCGTAAGCCAAGACGAGACTCCCCGAGCCCCTGGTGAGCCCCTCAAAGCAAGACCCCGGGAGTCCTGGGTGGTGGGGCCAGCGTGTGCCCAGTCCCCTGCCTGGGGGTCCTGGGGGCACCACGCAGGGTGGAGGGGGAGCCCGCAGTGCCCAGCAGGGACGGCACCCTCTCCCTCCCCGACACTCAGGGCTCGGCAGCAGCTCTGCACCCACAGCCTGGCCCAGAGTCCCCTGGCCTGGCCCCGCTGCTCCCCAAACCGTGCCTCAGTTTCCCCGTCTGTATGACACAGTGACACCTGCCTTGCAGCGGGCCCCGGGCGCGGGGCGAGGCGGTGCGGGCTGGGCAGGGCTGCGGCGCAGGCACGCGTGTCTCAGGCGTCGGCAGCGCAGGCAGGGAGCCGTGGTGGGCAGGCGCTCAGCAGATCAGCCACGAGAGGGTCAGCGGGAGATGGCGGCGCTGTCATTAGGCTCCAGGGGCAACGGCGGAGGTTCCCACGGCACCAGCTATGCTCCCTCCACGTTCCCAGCGGTCGGCCCCTCCTCGAGGCCTACAAATGCCTTTAAAGAGAGCAAAAATGGGGCTGCAGCTCCCCAGCAGCGGGATGCTGCGGGAGGGCTCAGCCGGCGAGCGGCAGCTCACCGCCCCGGTGGGGACGGGAACGGGCTGCACCGGGCAGCGGATGCCACCGGGCTGCCGGCACCCGGCTGGCATCTGGGGAGAGGCAGCGGGCAGCTGCCTGCCCCCCGCCCCGGCCCCATTTGGGGGTTCTGGGGGGACGCGCTGGGTGGGACCGAGCTCCAGCGCAGCCCCCGGCCACGCACCCCTGCCCCGAGCCTGGGGGGGCTGCAACCGGTGCAAGCCCCCTCCTCGCTGCCGTGGCCTCCGCGGGTGCTTGCCCCGCTGCCGGGGGTGGGAGGCGCGGGGGGCTCGGGTGGAGGCCAGGGCACGGTGCCGCTGCCACGGCCCCGAGCGAACGCGGACGGGCTGCAAACCTGCGTGCGAACCTGCGTGCAACGGGGGCCGGGAGCGAGCGGGGCCCCGACCCGGGAGCGGGGCGCGGGCAGGCGGCTGAGCCCGGGCGGGGGTCGCGGGCACCGGGAGGGGGGGGGGGGCCCGGCCTGCGGCGGCCCCGGGGCCTCCGGTAAATCCTCCCCGAGCGCCCCCGGCCCGGCCCGGTGCCGCCCGCCCCTCCTGCGCCCAGCCCGGTGCCGCACCGCGCCGGGGGGCCCCGGGCAGCGGCCGGGGTCGGGGCCGGAGCCGCAGGAGGGGTCCGGGGCGGAGCCGGGGATGGAGCCGCGGACGGGGATGGAGCCGCGGACGGGGATGGCGGGGGGAGACGGGGATGGAGAGCGGGAGGCGATGGGGCCGGAGGAGGCCGGGAGCCGCCGGGCACCGGGGCCGCGGGGGCCCGGGCAGGGCGGGGGCAGCCCGGTTCCCCCCCCGCCCCCGTCCAGGCCCCGCACTCACCGGCGATACGATGCGGCAGCGCCCGCCGGGATGCGGCTCCGTGCCCGCCCCGCTCGGTGTCGGTACCGGTCCCGGTGTCGGTGCCGGCCCCCGCCGCGGCCCCGGCCCCGGCCGCCGTTTCTTCCGCTCCGGAGACACCGCGAAACCACGTGGGCACCGGGCGGCCGCCAGCCCCTCCCCCCGCCACGCGCCGGTGCCGCCCCCGGGGCTGCCCCCCCCCCCCCCGGGGCTGCCCCCCCCCGTCCCCATCCCCGCGGGTCCCCGGGATGCTCCCGGGGGGGGGGGGGGGGAGGACGGGGACACGGGGGCACCGGACCCCCGCCCCGCTGCAGCCCCCGCCCCGGAGCCGCCGCCCCCTGCCCTGCCCCGGGGCAGTGGGACCGGACCCCCGCAGCGGGGCTGGCCCCGGGCCCGGGGGCTTCTCCCTCCCCGGCAGCCCCGGGGGCGAAGGCAGAGCAGCTCCGCAGCCACCCGCCGTGGGGGCTGGGCTCGGCCCCCCCCCCCCCCCCCCGAGAACATTTTATTCCCTGAATTGTTCTCTCGGAGCCGCTTCCATTATGGAATTACATTTTTTTTCCCTTTGCTGCGCAGGGTTATTAATAGCTGCTCTCCTTTCGCCGGCGCCACTGCCGCCGGGGGCTCCACCGGCGAGCCCCGCGTTCGGGGGGACAGACCCCCGCAGCCCCCGGGCCGGGGGCACCGCTGCCGGCCTGGCGCCCGCAGACCCCCAGGACCGGACGGACAGATGGACCCACGGCGCTGGCTGACCCCACCGAGGCCTCGTCCCACCCCACCGGCGGCGCCGGGGGGGAAGCAGAGCCCCAGGGATGGTGACCGGGGTGGGGGCTTCGCTCCGGCAGGGGCGATCGGGGCGGTGTCAGCGCGGTGCGATCCTGCGTCCCGGCCATCTGCCTCCATCACGCGACGGCCGGTGCCGGGCTGGAGGAAAAGGTGTCGGTGCAAAACCAGGCGAAGATGGTGCTTGGCTTCACCGGGCCCCTGTCCCCCCCTCAGAGACCCAAAGGGAGCGAAGCCCCCGGCTGAGGAGCTCCCATGGGGCCCCCGTCCTCGACCCCCCTTCCCGGCGCTATGTTTAGCGCAGCTGTATCATCGCTTGGATGGAGCCTGGGCTGTGCCGGGAGAGCGCGGCGGTGATTCAGCGCGCGGAGCCTCGCCGCCGGAGCAGGAACGTCGGTGGCACGGCCGGACCCCCGCCTGCCCCAGCTTGGCATCGGTGGGTTACCCCTCGTGGGATGCCGAGATGCCGGGCGATTCCCATGGCTGGAGCAGGGGCCGGGCGCTGCACCGGGGGTTTCTGAGCTGAAAACGCGACGTGAGGCCCAGGAGGTTTTGGGAGGCCGACGCCAGGCGGGCACCAGGCTGCTCCGAGGCTTCGGTGAGCAAAGCGCAGCCGTTTCCATCTGAATTCCTGCCAGGGAACCAGCGCGTTGCCTTCAGCGCATGGAGGAATCAACAGCTCTTGGGGGCTGGGGGGGTCGCAGGGCTGGGCTGAAAGGCAGGAGGGGACCGAGGACCCCGGGGAATCAGGCAGGCGCAGGCAGGGGCAGGCAGGAGCCGCGGGGCCAGGCTCTGCCGCAAACAGGGCCCTGGAAAAATCCCGAGTGCCAGCTCCGGCTTTGCTCACGCTGGCAGATTGCTGCAAAGCACTTTGAAGTGCAAATTAAGGTTTTCCATCAGGTTCGAAGTTAATTTTGACGCAAAGAAAACAGCACGGCCTCAGCCCCGCGTGCGTGCGACGGAGGCAGGCAGCGTGCCGGGGACGGGCAGCCCGGCGGGGAGCAGCGGGCAGGGGGATGCAGCCCAGCGCCCGCCGTGAGGGGCTGCACGCAGGGGATGGGGCACAGAAGTTCAGCGTGCGTTAAGGAGAAGCCTCGCAGCCTCCCCGGGAGCTGGCACGGGGTCGGCGGCGGAGAGGAGGAAGGCAGAGGGAGACTTTAGAGGCAGGAGGAGTGATCCATGCTCCTGTGGTCGTCACCCACGTAAGCCGGGCCTTGGGATTTGGGGTCCCCGTTGCACCTCCACGGCCAACGCACCAGCTGGGACGACGGGTACGGGCAGAGCCGGATCCGGCCCGGCCGCCCTGCGGGATGCTCTGCTCTTCCCGAGGCTGCAGCTCTTCCCCAGCAGCCAACCCACGATGCTGCGGCAGGAGCCGAGGGGAGCGCAGGGCATCCCTCCCCCGCGGCCTTTCCTCCTCCTCCCAATAATTTCTGCAAAGCTTTGAGCCGAGAGCGGCACCAGGAGAGGTCCCCCCGACTGGCGGAGGTCCCTCGCCCACCCTTGCAGCTGCCTCCGGGGCACTGGGGACCGGCCTCACCCCGCAAAGGGGAGATCACCCAAGGGCAAGGGCAGCCTTGCAGCACCCCCAGGCATTTGGGGCGCAGTGGCCGAGAGGTGCAACGCCCAGGGTGATGGGAATGACTCTAAAGCCGCTTCTACAGCCAGCTTTCACAGTAATTATCGCAAAGCCAGGTAAAATCCCTGCTTCCCGGCAGCATCCGTGCCTGGGAACTCACCGGGCAGAGCGATCCCAAGTTGTTTGCTCTGCAGTGGTCCCGCTCCCCGGCTGCCCCGGGCAGTCGAGCCTGAAGGCAAAGGCACCTGCCTGCGCTGTAACAGTGCCAGCAGGCAGGGATGCGGGCAGGGATGCGGGCAGGGCTCCATGTGCTCACCCCATCAGACTTCGTCTTCATCTCCCAGCTTTGCTCGCGGCGGAGGAAACACCAGCACCCACCTCCCTGCCCAGGGGCTCTGTTGGCTTCTCAGCTGCTTCAAAATCCTGCTCAAACCCACATTTTTCCATCCCTCCAACACCACGCGTGCCTCCGCTGCCTGCCCAGGTCGGTCCCTCGCGCTCCCTTCCCCGCTGCCCGGCCGCACGCCCCGGGCTGCCTCCCCTGCGTTTCCAAGCATCTCTGACGCCCGCCTCTCTCCCCGATCCCCATGTTAACGCCATAACTGAATTATTTAACTCTAATGCATCTCGGGTACGCTCGAGGTCTCAGCTCATCGGTGCACCTCCGCAGTGCCCACGGCGGGGAGATGAGGGAGAGCAGGGGAAGAGCAAGCTCCCCTGACCCCCAGCCTGCGTCTCCTCCTTCAACAGCCCCTGTTACTCGGGGGCTGCAGACTCCCCGGGTTCACACGAGGCCTGAGCTGTGCTAGAAACATCAACTGAACCCCAACAACGTCGCCCTCATCATCCTCAGGGACAGTCTCTCATTTGTCACCCCCATTAACCACACTCAAAAGGAACGAAGGAGCCCGTCAGATCCCTCAACGCCTGAGCAAAATTATTTAGTGCGTTTCTGGCAGAGGCAGCGTTGGGCTCCTCAGTTATTACCACTGAAAAAAATTAACCTGGCCGCCTTTTGGCAGGGGACACTTAAAATCCCCCCGGTGACGCCCAGCAGCATTAGCCTGCAGCCGGCTGAGGTTTCCCCTTCTACCCCCATCAGCTCCGGCCGCCACCGGGACGAGGCCGAGCGGCCAATTCGCCCATCGGTTCCTGCCCACAAACAGGGTCTAAAGCAGGACAACAAAACCCCGCTCCCACCAGCAGCCCCAGACACGGCTGTGGAAGCGCTCTTGTGAGCGGAGGGGTTAGAGCAGCACAGACATCTTTATGGAGAGAACCTCATCGCCCCGCCACGCCGGGTGGAAAACCTCAGACCATTTTCCACTTGGCTTATCTGGCCCTGCTGTGGAACAGCGCTGGCTTAAAACAGCCCCGCGTGTTCAAAAAGCCAGCGCTGAGCTCGTCTCCCACCGGTGCGAGGTGGCCCTGGGCGAGCTGGAGGCATCCGAGCACCCTCACCGCGGTGCTCGCCCCTGCGCATTCAGCGCAAAGGCTGCAGCAGCGTTCCCAGCCCGCTGCCCGCATCGGCGCCCGGCCGGGGCTGCGGCCCAGCGACCAGGACCATCACGCGCTCAGCTCCCCGAAAGCCACAGCTCACGAGCATGGAGCGACTTCGCTAAAACACGGAGGCAGCTGCGCGCCCGGACGAATGAAACCACGACGGTAGCCAGCAGCAGAGAGCTGCAGCGGTGGGACCCTCGCGTCCATGCCGTTCCTCGCCGTAGGCTCGAGCTCAGCCTGGCAGGACGCAAGCGAAAGGCTGCGAGTCCTCGCACAGCCCTGCTGCTGCCGGATCCCCTGGCCTGGCCACGGGAGCAACGAGTGGAGGAGGACACGGGGATAAGCAGGGGAAAGCTCCATCCTGTGACCAGAGAGCATAAAGCCCTGGAAGTCCCCATGCTGGAGCCCATCCCTGATCAGCGCGGCCCCTCCGTCATCGTGCTGATCCTGGCTAAGCACCGGCGCGGCACATCCAGCTCCCGGGCGCTCGCAGCAGGGAGGCCGGGTGTCTCACATCTGGACTCCCCGGTATTTCGGTTGTGGCAGGAACGCCCCGCATCCCTGCCGATGCCGCTGTAGCCACGCAGCGCCCGGGTTTCGCAGGGGGGGACGCTCCCCGGCGCAGGAAAGCGTGGTTTCCTCCGGCGCTCCCCGACAGCCGACACACGGACCATGCACCGCCGCGACGTGCCAAGCCACCCGCTCCGCTCGCAGCCAGCACCTCAACAACAGGGTTAAGGAGAACAGCCGTAAATCGAAGGTCCCCTCACTAGGAAGTTTCATTCCAGAGCGGTGACACCAGCTCAGGGGCCACGCTGACCACCCCGGCCCCCCGCGCTGCCATCGTGCCACCCCCACGGGTGGGAAAACGCTGCGTTCAGCAAGCGCCGGCGGTGCCAGACAGCGACTGCGAGCTACAGCAGCCCTTCGCAGGAGGGCGACGAGGCCACGGTATCACCTCCGAGACTAGAAAATCAAGTTGGTGGTTGGTTTTTTCCCCCCCCCAAGGCTGCAGGGAAATCGGGTTTTCTCTCCTCCCCGTAGGGACGGAGCCGTCCCGGGGGAGCTCGGCACATCAGCCCGCTCACCTCGAGCCACCCATCGCCAGAAAGATGCTACATAATAAAAAAATCCAGCGTTGGGAGAAAAGACCAAGCTCCTGCTCCCAGAAATAGTTCTGCACGGCCCCGCTATCCTCGGGTGCCGGAGTGGCACATATGGCTGATGACACACTGCTGTCACCTCCGGCTCCCCCAAAGAGGAAACGGGCGATCGTCACTCATTGAGCGCACACCCACACAGTCTCTCCGAGCCACTGCGGCGGGGGAAGATTGCTGGCAGGAGGAGACGCGGCGGGCTCTGGGAAAACGAAGCAGCAAAAAAAAGTAAGGAAAACAAAAATAAAGCGGCTTTTTTTTTTTTTTTTTTTTTTTAAATTTATTTAGAAGGTAAATAAATCGGTCCTACCGATTTGTTAGTAACTGGGTCCTTTCCAGTCATTGTTACCGAGTGGGCGCAGCCGGCGGGGAGGTGGCGCGGTGACGGCGCTGGCGTCGCGGCGGGTTGAAGTCCTCGCTCTCAGAAGGCAGATGAGCACCGAAGCGGCGGTTCCTTCGCTAGGCACGACTGACAAATTGACAAAACTAAGTTAATAAAGGAACTGGGTTGGGAGCTAAAATTTCAGGATTGCGTTAAAGGGCACTTTTAGAGATTAAACTTCTCCCCCACCTGCACCGAGAGATCAGCGTAGAAGGAAAGGGCACGACACAAAATGCCAGAGCGGGGCTACCGCTCGCGACCCCTTCGTAGCCCTCCCAGGTAGCCGAATGTCGCCGGCAACGCCGAGCCACCGGCAACGCCGCGCAAGCGGTGCCCAGCCCGGGCTGCCAGCTGAGGCGGGCGCCGAGACAAGGACGTTTTGATTCTCGTGCTGAAATGGCACTTAGAAAATGAAAAAAAAATAAAAAATCAAGGATTTATTCTATTTATTAAATCTGCCAAGCAGTGAAACCAGCTCTTAAAAAAAAAAGTATATAAAAATAGGTATTTGGGCCTCCCTCTACAGCCAGCAGTAAGGGGATTGAGGGGTAATGGGCGCAGGGGAGGCACGGGGGTGCGGACCCGCTCCTGCTCACCACTACATCGCTCACCTCAAGCCTGCGCCGCTGCAATTATTTTGAGACTTGGTTGCCTGAAACAAAACCAAAAAAAGCCCAACGAAAGCCCCAAAACAAACAGGACAGACACAAGGTTTGTTTCCACTACTGTCTCAGTGTACTTTATTCTCCTGCTGTCTACAGCTGAACAGCCACACAGGACAGAAACAGGTAGCACTGAGGAATGATCAGATTTCTTCCCTCCACGCCCCCTCCCCAACTTCAGGAATGGCTTTTTCTTTTTTTATATTTTTTTTTTTTAGGAAATCCCACCCCACCTCGAGAAACAAAATAAAAAGAAAAGGCATTACTAGAAATGTGACCCAGGCCTCTCCCTACTCCGTGCTCCGGAGCTGGCTGGCTCTCCCAGTTCACAGAGCTCCTCCTCTCCTCTCAACACCTGGGATTTTTTATTTTATTTATTATTATTATTTTTTTTTTTTGTACACTGGTTCAAAGTCGGCACTTCGACTGCAATCTGAACCCAGCACTGAAAGGCACATATCTGATACCCTGTACAAGAGCTATTGTGGATGCTGCAGTGCAGATGGGCAACGAAAGTGGACTCCATTGTAATGGATCCTAGGATCAGACCGGGAAAAGGAAATTGGGGAATAAAGCAGATCCTTGCCTGCTTTTTAGAAAAAAGAAAAAAAAGAAAAAAAAAAAAAGAAAAAAAAAGGAAAAAAATACTGACTAAGGTTTTCTACTCTTCCCTCCCACAAGCAGCTTTTAAAAATGCCCATGTTAAACTGCAGATTCAAATGCTGGTAGTATCAACAGCTGCACTAATAAAAATGAAATGAAAAATAGTCTCAAAACCCTGCACCTCCTCCGTTTTCTCTTGGCTTATTGCTGACAATCTAGGATAAGCAAGGGACTATTCCTCAAAAGCAAAAGTCTCATTTAAGAGGAAACGAGAGATTCTGATCCTTCATGTGAAAATAAGACGTTGCATGATTGGGGAAGCAGTAAGCAGCCAATTCATCTCCGAGTTGCCCATCAGACTGTTACTACTCTATTGAAAAAACCAGAAAAAAAAATCGTTAATGGGTTCCCCTTTTACTGGAAAGACCAAGAATACAAAAAGGAAGTATTGGGGAATGTTTGACACCATTTTATTAATCTTCAACTGCAGTGGAAAAATATAACCTTTTACAAGTGCCGTCTTGTGTAAGCTCAAGTCAGTATATATATATTTTATATAAATTTCTTTTTTCCTTTTTTTTGTTTTTGAAGTGCAGCAAGAGACCAATACCACATTAAATTTGATCAAATAAAGAGCACAAAAGGCCAAGCAGTTTCCAAATGGCATTTTATCAGATTTTGTTTGAACATTGAATTTATCCTCATTTTGCAATCCAAAATATTACCTGAAGTTTTATTTTGTTTTTCAACTCTTTGGCACAATTTTTGTGGGTGTTCGGGCTGCTACAGTACAAGTCAGGAGAGATCTTTCCCTTTGCGTTCTCACTGCCAATTCGGAGCACTTAATATTTGTATTTTTGTGTTTTTTGTTTTTTTTTTTTTTTTTTTTTTTTAAGCCTGAAATCTTGTTTGACAATTTATTTCTATTCCCTCTAACGCAAGAGTTTTGTTTTTCCCCCATTTCTACATTCACAGTTGAATAATATTAAGGAAGGAAAGGCGCTTTGATGAAACGAGATCATGAAAAGCGTCACTCAGAACGGGAGCTCTGAACATTCGTCAGTGTTTCCCTAAAATAAAAAGCCCTAAAGAGCGACTTTCCTTTTTTTTTTTCTTTTTTTTTTTTTTCCTCTTTTCTTTTTTACATCTCTTATGCTGCATCAGTAGACTGAACTTCGGTTAGTTTATGAAATGCAACAGCTAACCCTTTTTTTGGGAAAAAGATAAACTGCAATGACTTGAAGTTGAGAATGTGGATACCGCCTCATTCACACACACTCACTCCTAGACTGAAAATCCTTCACCCCCTCCTTTTATCCCATGCACCGACAGCATCGTGCGGCAAAGGTTACAGCAGGCGGCTGGAGACCCAGGCTCCATCTCTCTCCAGCAGCCAAAGCCAGACCTCAGACAAAGAGCACCACAGTTGAACCCAGTTTCCTCTCCTCCAAACCGGCCGTTCCCCTTCTGCGCCGGCCACGACAGAGAAGCTAGTCCTGGTCTGTCGGAAGAAGAGACTTGCTCGTTACTCGGACAGAAATCGGTCGTTCCCTCTTCCCGAAGATGGCCGATGCCAGGTTTTCTACGCAAGTCAGTGCTCAGCTCGCTAACAGCGCTGCTGTTGCTGTGGCGGGATTTTCAATGTGGTGTGTTTCAAGCCTCACTCACTCATCCTCTCATTCCCAAACATTCAGCATCCGTGCACACTCCTCACTTCCGGGTTTTTTCAAAAGATTGGAGATTTCCAGTGGGGGTCTCAGGTGTCATCCCAATGGTAACAGATCTGCAAGCAAAAAGGGCCCATCAAAACAAACAAAAAAACCCCCCAACACCACAAAAGCCCAAATTCAGGAGATAAAACTAGCACTAAGCGGAAAAAATTGATTACGAGAGAAATAATGGGGATACTAAAGAACTTCTCGAGGTGGGGCGACACAGCTGTAACAGACTGGCTCTCCCAAATGCAATACACCATCGCGCCCCTCTCCCCAATCTGCTCCTTTTAAAAGGCGCCTCAGTAGAATCGGACTCACAGAGTATCTCAAGTCGGAAGGATCGAGTCCAACTCCCTGCTCCTCGCAGGACTACCTAAAACTAAACCTACGACTAAGAGCATCGTCCAGACGCCCCTCGAACTTCGAGGAGGACCGAGGAGTCAACGGGCTCCAATTATACCGCATTTGAGGAGCGCGGGATCGTCCCCAACTAGCAAGGGTGATGCATTTCACAGTGCAAAAAGCCCTCCAGCCTGCATCTGGTCTTGTGAAAGCCGAGCAGTTCACCGTGTTTCTCGCTTTGCATTTGTTCTGATATGCAAGACCACAGATGGGGCTTGTTGACAGAAAAATAAATGAGAAACAACCTTCTAGAGAACAAGGCTTTTGTGAAGCATCTCTTTCAGACTCAGGAGTTTAGCCAATTTCATAATTATGCAACATGAAAAGGAGGTGGGTGTAATCCCTTACCAAGCTTGATTCTTCAGTTTTCTCAGTTCTTTAGTCGCCCAGGTAGCGAGGGTTTTTGTTTTGTTCGTCTTGGATCTTCTTCCTTCAGTTAGCAGTTCATGTATCATGGGTCTAGCTTCTACTAATTTCAGTACATCTTTTCCAAATGCTGTACACAAATCCCTGAAGAAGAAAAAGAGGCTTTGAGGCTGCGTGCCACAAACAGCTGTGCCAGTACCACTCTGATCAGCTCTTGCTAGCAAAAAGAAATCTGACTCACAGCTAATGTCCTTTTTAAAATGCTGCATATGGTCACTAATTTCAGCAGGAGGAGAGCTGAACAGTTTTCTGAAATTGTGACTAACCGGAGACATTCAGTCTCCTGTCCAAAGACTGATCTCCCCGATGTTCCCATCAGCTCTCCCTCAATGCAACAGAAAAGATTAAAACACCCTGACCCGAGTTTCTCCATACCCAGGCTGGGGCATTTTGTTTTTAAGCCCAGGTCACCCTTGAAAAATCAGAGATCTGGAATTTCTGTAACACACATCCAACTTTCACTTCTACCTACTGGTTTTCACCCTGTCAGTTAAAGGACCTCACCTGCGTAACCACTTCACACCTTGGGTTAGACATCCAACACTAGACCGTAAAAACCCAGAACTGACATTAAATGCTTCAGACAGTCGTAAAAATGCAGCTTTGAATATCGTACAAAGATTTCTATCTAATGAGTGCGCTGTCAGCTGAAATGGGATCGGGATGCTTACCCTATCAGTCCAGCAGCACACGCCACTACTCCATCGGTGTGATCCTCATCCCCAGCAATGTGGTCAATGTAAGACAGAATAAATTCTACTCTGGGCTGCACCAGCATCACGTCCGCTGAAAGAAAACAGCTTTGTTATAGCAGGGTGAAACACAGTTCATGTTTAATAGTCTGTCCTTCAAAAGGGATTCCAGTATTCCCCCTCCGACAGCCAGAATTTGACCCCAGAAGAGCCCTCCGAGATAGGGAGGGGAAAAACTGCCGGAGGAAGAGGAACCGTAGCGAAGGGCTCTAAACCCCCTCCCTGCTCATGGCAGCAGAGCGTTCGCTCCCACGCAGACGGGAGTGAACAAGGAGACGTCCATAGACGTGACAACAACCCTGAAACAGCTTGTCAAGCAGCTCTTCCCATCTCCCCATGTCATTTCAGGCACAGGAACACCGCAGCAGGACAGAGTACTCACGGTGCACGTTTTCTTGGTCTCCCTTCAATCCTTGGATGATGCCAGTGTAAGCTTCCAGGCAGCCCTCCCTCAACTCGTTCAGGTAATCCACCATGTCATAGTCAGACTGGAAAGGCAACAGGAAAGCACACTTCAGCAACGCCCTTACTCATTTACGATTTTAATGAAGGAACTGGAGGTACGCTGTTGGCTTACCTTATCAACCTGCGCTTGGGAAGCCTGCTGGAGGGTATTCAGTACGACATCCAGGTACTTCTTAAATTCTCCTCCAATGGCAAGGGCAATATCGCCAAACACCGAGAGAATCTGAGGCTTCACAGACCTATGAACATTTTCATTCTGGAAGAGATTTCAGCACCATTACATTCAATTGCACTTCTTTTTAAGGGGGGAAGAGCTAATAAATTAAGACATTTACTTGAAATGTAAATCCTTACCCCCAATAAGTTTGGATTCCATTCAAATAGTAAGCAAGATAGTTGTCAAACACGAGATCTTCAGAGCATGCCTAACACTTCTGCTTCTCCCACCTCCCACTTTCTTCTCAGTGTGCAAGCCAACTGTTACTAACTGGCTAATGAGAAGGTAAACACTCACCCCCAAGTTCTCCAAGAGCAGCTGCATAACCTCATCACAAAAAGGCAAGATGTTGGATTGCAGGGCTCTGCATAAGTCACCAACCAGGCCCACTGCAGCCAGACAAACCTGCAAATAGAACAGCAAGTAAGACACCCACCCAGTGAGTCAGTCTTCCATGCTCTATCCTTACAGCTTCAGCTTATTAAAGCACTAAGTAGTGGCGAGAGCCTGCAGCCATTAAACCACCAAGAATAACGACCCTCATATAGCAGCTGATGAGTCCCTGCTTCCTTAACCATTTTCATCAAAGCTGCAAAGAGCTGAGCTTGCTTCCCCAAGGGGGAGGGCAAGAGACCCAGATGCCAACAAAGTGACAGGTACTCGGTCTGAACAAACGCTACCAAATTCAGCGGCCCGGTGGTCTGAACATCCACCGCACAGCGAGTACCATGACTTGACCTTCTAATGGAAAGTCACAGCCAGTAGCAACCTCTTTCCTCATCAAGGCCAACTAATACACAGCCACTGTGAAAACACAGGTGTCAAGTCAATGAAGGCCTTCTGCTGAATTAAACAGAAGAGTCTAAATTTGTGCATGCAGCCAGTAATTAGAGAAAAATCTACGGGGCTCCAATTTTTGTTTCATCACCAGAAGCTGTGGTATTTTACAGATGCACACCTGCTGAACTCAGCATCTGTGAGCAGATGAGAATTTAGAGATTGTGAACACAGGGCTGCCTGGTTTGACCTCTACCTGGTACTCAGCATAGTTCTTCAGTCCAATGCCAAGGAACGGTTTGAAGGCATCCATGTACTTCAGAAACTCTCCACCTAAGACTGTTGCACAGAAAATAGTCTAGTTAGCAAAAAATCCCAACCTACGACGTATTTGCTGGTGTTCAACAAAACAGAAACCCACCGTTATATTCCACCCAAAACCAGCACCTCTATGTTCCACAGAAGCACAACAAATCAATTCTCACACAAAAACGGAGCATCAGCGAAGTACATCCGTTGGGACTAAACTTGAGATTCAAAAAAACTCAATTCTTTGCAGGCCTTGGAAGACAGACAACCCCCTCCTGTGCTCAGAAAGGATGCCGAGATCTTCCTGACTGAGCAGACCCATCGGAGGGAGAGGGACACGGCGACGCGCTGCAGACGGGGCTCGGCACTGTTACGTCGCTCTGCATCAGCTGAAAACTCAACGCCTTTTCACATCGCTTTGCTGCCACAACAGCTGTAACGTCTGCCTTTTGGAAACAGCTGCTCAGCCTCCTTGGAGCCATGCAGTTCAAGCAGGGCACTCTTCAGTATGTTTATATTTAAGGAATATTTGAAATAAAATATTTCTGCTCTTCTCCGCTAACTCCTACCTTTCCCAAGTCACTTGCATTACTAAGACTGTGCATGCAGGCTTATCTATGCAAAAGTGAAAAGGCCTTTGTCCCAAGAGGATACACACTTTCATTTTCACTTGTTGGTTAGCTTGCAATGATCCCACTCAACCTTCTCATTCACTTCCCAGCTTCCTCAGGCAATTCCCCTAAATGCTCCCAAGAGCAGTCAGAGGGGTGCCCGCCAAGGACCTGCTCTCCAAAACATGCTACTGTCCGAAGCGGCTACTCCAAAAAGCCAAAACTCTTGCTGCACTTACAAGGTGTCCTGTGTTCTCAGGGCAATCAGGCATTTAATTCTACTAGAAATAGGTCCCGTCACCTGCTCAGACCCTCAACAGGCTAGCCAGGATACCAGCCTCAGGAAAAAGGGAAGACTCAAACGAGCCTCCTTACAAACCCATCTCCCTGAAGACCCATTTCCCAATCGTGCGTGGCTTTTACTGGAGATAAGGCGGGGGCGTTAGGCAACGAGGTTACACCTTGACTTTCAACAGCACCTCAACTTTCACACATGTAGCATTTGACAACAGCGTGTGTTCCTAGAGCTCCAGATGATGCCACAGCCACCACCTTCTAAACCTGAACCACGAAGCTCAATCTGCTTGGGATACCGCAACCCAAATGTTATTTTACTTCACCCATTCTGACCCACTCTAACACTGATCTTTGCCACCATGATTTCTTTTAAACAAGAACAACGACTATAATCCACGACCGACAACGCTCCACAAAACAACCACGGGTCGCAGGCGGCGGCAAGTATGAATCATTACGTTAACCTTAAACCTGTCCTGCAGCAGCACGAAGAGAGCAGGTTCCCGTTGTGCTGGGCACCGTACAAAGTAGCACTAGGGTTTTGTTTTTTTTTTATGGCAGAATTTGCATTGTAGCTACATTATTAACAGAAAACAAACCATTCATTCACAAAACACAACCTAGCGTAACCGGCCAGTCTCAGAGCTTCACAGATAGATGTGGTGAGATATGTGGTCAAAACCATACCTCAAGCAAAACCAGGAACTAATGATGTTTTTTGCCATATAGTCAAAAAGAGAAGGAAGCAAACGGGTTCCGTCCCAGCTCTGCCTGCCCCCGAACATAACCCTGCTCTGCAGCGCAGGACTGACCTTCTACCAGGGTGCTGACCGCCATCAAGGCATCCTCCTGCACGCCCCCCGAGCCCGCTGTGCTCTGGAACATTCTCAGCAGAGATGCCATCACCACGTCGGAGATCTGCAAAGCATCCTGGTGCTGGACCTTCCGGAGGACGTTCTGGGTGGGAATGGAGAAAGAAATTGTAATTGCTTCCATCTATGCAAGGCTGAATCGTGCCTTTACAGCTCCTGCGCTAGCTCCCAACACTCGTGACCACGTTGGGCTGCTAAAAAGGAAGCTGCTGTTTGAACTCTGCTGCTGCAAAAATATGCTTTGTCAGTGCAAGCGCAAAGTCCCATTCATTTTAGCTGCATTCAATTTTCCAGCTACAGAACAAGCTGAATTTACCTTTCCTGCTGCATAGGCTATTCTCCAGGCTTTCCATTTGTAAGCTGGCATTACACACGACCAGCCCAAATTCAGCCCTATAAAAAAAAGCTCTTTTCCATCACAGCAATGCGACCGCAATCTCTTACTGCGCGTAAGCTTTGCTTCTAAACCACAGAATTCAACTTCAGAAATACGACATGAGAACGTCCTTACTGCTAACTGCAGTCAAACCTCTCCTACCCGGGATGAGCAGAGAATAAATTAACATACGACCAATGCAAAATAGGTTTACAGGAACATGTTTAGCGCTGAGGTGTTTGAAAAGCAAAACTGATTTCTGGAGAGAGCAGAGGCAGCCTTACACACAGGCAGAGCAGGCTGGCGAGCACACGTGTGCTCTGTGTTATCCAGCACACTGCAGTGAGCAGAAGGGGCAAGGAAACACCCCAGGTAAATACCTGAGCTTAACCTATGCTCTGCTCCTACCGTACAGCTCTGACCGTCCCTTTCAGCACGTGAACTACAGAACACAGCTTTGATGTATCCTTATTTAAAAGAAATTTGCATTTCCTATGACAAGAGAAAGACTGATTCCTTAACCTGCAGAGGAAAAAATTATTTCCAGTCTATTCTTCAAACTGAGTCACTCCAAGAGAGATTGACTTTGACTGTTTAAATAATTGGTCTTGATTTTCTTGTTCCATTTAAATATTAACAAATGTTTTTCCTCTGCTGGATGTTCATAATTGTATTTCCAGCAGAAGAGAAAAAGTATGTAAGAAAGTAGTATATTTGACTATGTAACATTGAAAATAATCTCCCTGCTGATTTTTACTGAGTGGTATTCAAGTATCTGCTGCAACTACTGTAAATACTTAAGGTTCAGATTGTGCGATAATGAAGAAACACGTTACAAATTAAAACTAGCAGTTTAATTCCACCTGTCCTGAAGGAGATCAGTGCTCACACTGTGCCGAAAGGAGAGCTCCCAGATGCTGAAGTCTCCCCATTAACGCCCACCATAAGGACAGATTATTCCCATCTACCCATTATTTGAAAAATTACCCTAAAAATTGGAGAGTGAAAGTAACAGCTGATGCTATGGGCTTTTGAACAAGAAGGATGAAGTTAATGATTTCTCGAAACAACCTGGAGACAAGCCCCAGGAGACCTCCTAACCTCGCTTAAGAGAGCGAGAAGCTAAAACCAATAGAAACAGGCTGTTACCTGCGGGCGAGGAAAAGGCTTCTTTTCCTGGGCTAACAGGAATGGAAGAAAAACTGCAGAGAAGAGGTACCACCATCCAACAAAGGAATAAATCTGAGTAGAGACAGATACTCTGCTCTGCTTTTATTTCAGGTTACGTAGTACTGTTACCCCTCCAGAAGAAAACGCTCCTTTCTTCTCCGAGCGGCACGGAGCTGCGTTGATGCCGAATCTCCGTCTATAATAGTTTTAAAGCTGCACCTTGTAAATGTTAATAAGCTAGGCACGACAGCACCGCACCGCCCTTCCTGCAGTGCAAACGGGAAAGCTTCGATATCAAATACCACCTATTTCAGAGGACGGCCTGATCGATCTCCTGAGTGCTTTTTGGGGGGAAAAAAGTGGCTGTTTTCAGTGGGCTTTGTAGGGGTAAGCAAGGAACCGAAAGGCGCTAGTACTCCAAGTCACACGGGCTGTTCATTACCAGATGTTTAACTTCAAGGACACTCAGTGCATTTTAATTAGTGCCATTTTAAATAAGAACACCAACCACAAGAGGCAGATGAACGAATTAAAGCCATTATGGAGTTTTTTTTGTCTGTGCCAACCAAAGCGATTGTTCAGCCTGTAGCCAACATAAGAGCTAATCTGAAAGCATATACAATCTTTAACATGCCGCATACAGTGTTCTTTATTCACATTGCCCTAAATTTTATAAGCCGTACTCTACTGAAGCCTTCTGAACCTTGTATCACCTCCCACATGTCAGCTGGGACACAAGATCCCATTTCCTCATTCAGATCTCATCAACAGGACCAAGTCTGCATCCTCAGGGGCACAGAGATGTCTCTAGAACTGCCTCTTTCCCATAACCACAAGACAGGAGACAGGAACTTACCTGTAGAGTAGCGCAAAGAAGAGACTGAAGATCATTGAACTGGATTCTATCCGAAGTGCTCTGGATATGAGACTGAAAAAGAACAAAACCCCACGTGTGAAAAGCCTGCAGCTCAGTCCACGCAAACCCAGCGGGTTTTGACAGCACTATGAGTTGCACAGATTCAATTTTAAATATTTGTTTCTTCAAATTTAAGGCAAGAGGTACTGTTCGGAAGCTTAATATATCTAACCTATATATAAAAATAATAAAAAATGCACTCTACTACAAGATACGCAGTCAGCAACAAAACACATTTTTCTACACCAGATGAAGCCACAGCACAACAGCAACATCACACCTACTTAGTTTCCTTAAACCCCTTACCGTAACCGGGGCTTAAAACTCGAGTTTACCTACCTCCATCTGCAGCACTTGCTGAAGTCGTTCCATGATGACCAGAGTTGTCTTTTGGACAGCAGGGTAACAGTCCTTGGCACTGTTTTTCACTATTTCCATGAGAGATTCATATGCAGAACTCCTCAAGTTATTCTGGTGTCCATCAGGCCTGTAACAGAAGGAATATATTTGCAGCTCCCAGTGCTCAGGCTTGCTTAGAAACAGACTTTTTTTTTTAGTAAATCGGTAACAGCTAAATTTTAGTGTTGTGACAAGCAGAAGCACTTGCATTCCTGTATTCCAAGACTTGAAAGTAAAGGAAATTTGTGAAGCCACTTTTGGAACATTTTTTCGTTTGCTATTAATAATGACTTCCAATATCTTCAGTCAGTAGCAGCAAGTACAGGAGCAGAAAAAGCCTCAAACCCACATCTTCCAGTGTGCTGTTGTCCTGCCTGGGAAGAGGTGGTCTCACGAGGTGAGCAGCATACATTACTAGCTCTCCAACATCCTTCCGAGACGCCAGTGAGGGTGTTAAATTTGAAATAAAGACAGCTGAGATCTATGCTAAGACGACTGATGGACTTCAGAGCCTTGAGCTAGACACTACACTTCTGGTTGAATGGAAATGAGACAGGAAGAGTTTAGACTTTGAACCGCTCAGACAGGGACACCATTTACGAAGAAGCAGTCCTGCAGCAAAAGGCTTCAACTGACGACTGAATTGATCCAAGGATTGAACTCTGAGCTGTCAAGATTTATGCGACCTTCAAGGCAGAATACGACTTCAGCATTACCCTTATTTTTGCATCTGCAGAACTGAGAAAATACTTTGCCTCATCTATTTATTTATATTTCAACTTAGTTGGGAAAGAGACAGTATCGAGCCTAACTAGGTCCTCGGCTCTCCTGGGAGTACCTGGTGCTAATGTAATGGATGTAGCACTACAGCAACAACCACAGCATAAAACAATCACAGTAAAACGAACTGTACGATACACACAGATTTCCAATTATCTCTTGCTGCAATCCTGATTATTCAGTGGCCTTGTAGCCAACCTTGAGAGTTTTATCACTATGGTACAAAAAGATGCGCACAGTCCTAAACTGTGCTCGGAAACTTCAAAGAAAAACATGGAAGAGGCGCTCTTGGAGGAAACCCCAGACTTACTAAAAGCAGATATGGATAAAACACTGAGAAATTATTCTGTGTGAATAGCTTTCTTCCTGGGGATTAGCATTCTATATTCCACGTGATACCAAAAAAGCCTGGTTCTGATAAAACCATTCAGATCTAAGCTGCAAGAGAAAGAGGACCAACAGTCTGAAGTAATGGGGGGGGGGGGGGGGGGAAGGGCATCTTTGCAGAGCTTAAGCCAGCCAGTGTAGTGTTACCTATCTGCGGTCTCCAGAAGTTTCTGAACTATTAGCTCAAATGAAGAGGATAAGCAGTAGGTTGCTGGTTCTTCCTGATCATCAGCTACATCTGCAGCTTCATAGGCAGCTTCAGCAAGACTAGAGAAGGCCTGAAACACAGAACAACCGTTCCTATTACTCAAATGAGTTCACCCTCACGAGTCCAGAAACATATATTCCAACAGTTTTCATTCTAACAAAACAAACCCCCAAAAAACCCCAAACATGTGCAGGATTAACAGCTCCCTTCAGGAACAGCAAATTGTTCAGTGCACTGAACTTTGGTGCAACAGCGGTGAAAATTTCAACAACTTAAAACGTAGCATTAACACCCTGTCTGCAGTCAAACCTGTGCCCAGCGTTACTGGTCTCAACAACTGGTAGTTGTCAAGAATCAAACGGAGTAAAGGCAGATTGCTTGAACCTCGCAGGGTATTAACAGATTCTACCCACTCTCCAACATCATCATCACAAGTTAAAATTCCGGTTCAGACAAGGCTGCGGACTGCTTAAATTCCCAACTGCAGAGCAATTTTGACTGCTCTGAGAGACAGGTGGATCAGAGGAGTTGAAAGCCTCCTGATTTTCATTGCGATCTAAAAACATATAGTAGTCATCATCTTCAGAATACAAAAGCCACAGCTACATGGACTTTTGCCAGGATCAACGTATTGTGGAAAAGCTTCCGTGCTGACTAGAAGTCTTCAAACCTCTGGAATATGAAGAGAATGAATTCTGTCATTTCTAAAACTTGTTTTGACATAAAATTCTCATCTCTAGCTCAATTCTTATTGAGCAGCTCTCTTAAAAGGCAGTAAGGGACACATCCTCTTTATAGTGAACGATCAGGTATGCTACTTGGTAGTAGACATGCATCAAGACGATGATACAACCAAAGTTAGCAAGCCAACCCAAGGGATTGCAGCTCTAAGTGAACAAAAAGATCTCATGCTCCTTAATGTAGTTCTGGAACCACTGCAGAAGCAGGCTTAGGTAACGGGAAACAAGGTATCTCGTCTCTCCCTTAAGATTAAGGCAGCAATCCAGCTGCCCCCAAGAAAAAAAGCTAAATCCCAGCATGCCTTTTCTAAACAGCTATCACACCTGTTATCAAGGACAGCTTCCACAGCATTTTCAAACCAAAGGCAACTTCTACACTCAGTGAATATCAGCATTTTTTCTCCTTAAAAATCCATTTCTTCCCTTATTCTTTCCTTCCAGAGCCACAAACCAGACTTGAGATAACTTACAGTTAACAACAGTTGTGTGCGCTGGATGACCAAGCCATGAGTCATCTCTGAAATCCATTTAAGTGTGCGAGTATATAGATATAGATATATATATATGTATGTATGTATGTGTGTGTGTGTATATATATATGGGTGTGTGTGTATTCATATATATTCATACATATGAATATGAGCTGCATTCCCCTTGTTGACAGAAACTTCTCATACGCCCAACAGCCAAGGGGCTGCCTTACCCAGCACACGTTGGAGGCCACTCTGGGCTCAGCGCTCAGGCCCTCCATCAGACACTGCAGCAGTGGAGCGAGGTAAATGTCATTGATGGCAGCTTCAGGAAGCATCTCGCAGATCCTGCCCACGGTCCAAGCCGTTGTGTCTCGAACCACAACACTGGGGTCCTTCATTAGTTCTATTAAAGTTGGCATTGCCTAGAACGTAATTGCCATCAGGAGAAAGACGTGAACAAATGCAATATATGGAAATACGAGTTTGCCACTGTTTCTGATTTTAATGTATTCCCTCTGAGATAGCGATAGACTGGGGAGGGGAGGACAGTCGAGATCCAGTTAGGCCACTGTTCTCATATTTTAAGATTCATAAAGTTATTTCCCAGGGGGGAAGACTTGAACTGACGCATCTGGAGCCAGGTATTCTGAAGTCCTGCACGTCCCTGTGATTCAGAGCTATGTAACCCAACTACCTGCCCCAGGCCTACCAAATCTCTCTAAAACATGATTAAAAGGTAGCATCCTTTTGCTTTTCCACAGATTAAGAACAATGTGCAAAGCAGGCATCCTCCTTCAAATAAACCAGAAAGTGTTTGCTCTACAATCCTCCAAGAAAACACAATGAATCTTACCTGTATGACTAGTGGTTTGAGCTGGTTAGGCTCTGGTCCTTCCAAAATGCACCCAAAAGCCATCACAGCTGCATCTCTGTATCGCCAATCTGGATTTTTAATGTGTTCTTTAATAAAGGGCAGCACATGAGGAACAATGTCATCTTCACAGCAGGTCGCCAGGAGCATGAGGCAGACTCCTGCTGCTTTGCAGGGGTTCCAGTCGTCGTCATCATCGTTTTCGTCCTAGGAGGAGAAGAGCACCCCTGGTAAGTCTGGGGGAAAACATCCCTTACCACTCACAGGCAGTGGCATCTTGTTGGATCTACCGCAAGTAACGCTGCCTTATTACCAGGTGTTATATTTAGAAATTAATTCAGGTCTGGAAGTACTAGCTACATCTCTGGCAGAGAAGCAACCTGAGTTATTTGCATCATCTGTACCTTTCCATCCTGGTGTAAGGCTGCTAGCTCTTTACTGACGCACCTACAGTAGCCTCATCCATCTTCCAAACTGCTTCTCTCTCATCTAGGACGAGATTTTGTTCCTTTGATCCATGCCATCTCCTCGCAGAGTGGCCCGCTGTACCAGTTAAATAGCTTCTCCCCCCCAACCGTTAGCTCAGCCACTTCCCAAATTCCTTTGAAGCTGCGTACCTGTGATTCTCTTATCTGTTTTATCTTTTCTGTTTTAACAAGCACTTTAGAACCTCCTGCAATTTAACTCTCCGCATCCAAGCGGACAGCGATACAAACCAAACAGAGAAACAAATCCCTGGATTCGCTAAGAGTACCAAGCATTTTCCCAGTTCATCGCAGTAAGCCAAATGAACTCCAGCTTGTATGGCTTAATTAACAGTTTTATTTTATAATTAGACCTGCTGTAGCAAGTGATTCCATTAATTTTGATTAGACTGTGAAACACAGTCCAAACAAGTCCCTGTGAAGTGCTTAATAGGTACTAAATAAACATGGACTTCACAGCTCAAAAAGTAAAGCTCAAGAATTCCAGAAATTGGGTCTCTAATGACGCAGAGACTGTATATTGGTTTTCATTTCACAAACATTTCGTTAGCAATACAGATAACTATCAAACCCCTTCAGAAACCATAAATACAAGCATGTGTTAACAGAATTCAGCATAAAAATGACACCGTGTGCAGCCTCACAGTCTCAGCCCTAAAAACCGATGCATCATTCAGTCAGAGTGGTGCATGATGTCTCATCACAGACCAAGGACTGCCACTACAGGTGCCCTGAACAAGCACACCGTTAAAAACTCCCCGAGGGGACCTACAGCACCTTTGGGACCAAGCATATCGAGAAGTCACCTAGGCAAGGGAGCAGCGACCGCCACGGATGGTTTGCTCCTCAGTTTGCCACAGCAGCATCGCTGTCCCAGCACTTGAAAGTAGGCATAGTCCATATTTTTTGACATGCAGCGGGGATTTTGCAACTCACCTGTTTTGTTAACGTTTGTGTTAGAATTGGGACCAAATACTGTAGCGCTCCCTTCGCGTAAAATTTGCTAGTGTGCTCTGGAGGCCTTCCTTGCTCTGCTGCCTAGAAAAAAAAAGGTTACAAAATGATTCTCAGTGGCTGTACAGGCATGAGGTCTGAACTACGAACCCCAGTAGACACCAGTTCTCTTTTGCCTGCTTTCCTCTCCTTCCCAACACAAACTTTAAGTTACTATAACACACAGGAACCTCAAGGACACCCCGCACCAATCCCAGTTAAATGTTCAATAAGCAAGTTCCATTTGCCATTCCATACACGTATAAAGCCCCTCATCACATGGTACAAATAAAAATATTTGCAGTTTGCAGTTATGTATCATTAACAAGTGACCCCAAGTAGAAGCAGCAAAAGGTCTTCAGCGTATAAATTCAACCTATGTGCTGCTGACTGTCCTTTTATCCTTGCTATCCTTGCTTTTTTGGGCATTCAACATAAATATATATTTAGCTACTTTTAAAGATGGATATGATTCATCTA
Source organism: Platalea leucorodia (assembly GCF_965183815.1). Taxonomy (NCBI): domain Eukaryota; kingdom Metazoa; phylum Chordata; class Aves; order Pelecaniformes; family Threskiornithidae; genus Platalea; species Platalea leucorodia. The sequence goes on from NC_138844.1 coordinate 5,177,977, forward strand.
GAGCCCTTCAAAGTTTAAGCTATTATTGATCTCTACAGCTAATTTATGCAAACAGCATCTGCATGCAGAACAATACCCCAAATACATCTCCAGCCCCATCCATTGTAAGGGATAATGATTCCTTTTATTTCATCCCATAATTTTATACTTAACTCATAAATAATGTATTGTATAGAATGCGATCAATCTTTTTGCGCACTGGGGTAGGACTAAGTTGCTCACACCTGTAACAGACCCCAAAATCTTTACATGTCAGGGTAACAGAGTCCATTAGGCCTCCAAGCCAGCAGGTAACGCAAGAAATGCTCTCCCTTCAATGGGATACATGTATCTCAACAATTCGAGATGCCATCTTAACAAAGCAACAGCTCAAAGATCTTCGTGATATTGAGAATTTTCTGGTATTATGCTGTACCTAGTATACGTGCTTAATGCACATTTAGGTTAACCTTACAGGAGTAGCTTGAGTTGACTTTGGAATGCTAAAAAGAAATCAGGTAGCTGTCACATACCATTTGCAGAAAACTAGCACTTGTATGTCACAGTGTGTTCTCATCAAACCTGTCAGAGAATCTCTCTCTCAAGCAGCTTCAATTCCCAGCCAGGCTGGCATTAAAACCATTTTGCTCACTTAAAAAGGCAGTTCATCCTAATCTAATCTAGTAAGCAAAAGGGGTTATATTCAAGCTACACCAAGAACTTTACACTAGGCTACAGAGCCTAGAAAATAACCCAAAGAGTTATTAAAGGGAATTCCAAATGGTGGCTCCTGTGCAACCTTAGCTACAAGCTTCGCATTTACCTTGAACGGCAGAATAAATTATATTTATTCTGAGCCCTGGGTAAGACAGCTCCTAGTACCCGAGCTAGCAGCTAAAAACTAAGCTGGGTGCCACAGCACCGCGCTGATGTCTGCGGCGCACGTAACACCCGCAGAGTCGACCAGCCTCGCGGGCTTCGTGCGGCCTCAGGTCTCAGCTTCTGCGACAGACACGCATCACGTCGCATCAGAGTGGTGCGTGATGTCTCGTCCCGGACCCGCGACCGCCGCGCGAGGGGCTCAGGCGGGCTCTCCTACGCTGTTCCACTTGGGAGAACAGGAGGACTTTCAGACGCGGTTCAAAGACACGAGTTCAGCACTCCCAAACGCGATCACAGGCGTTCGCTGCCTTTCAGCGGTCATTTGCGAGCTCACCTCAGACGCCTCTATAGCCAGGTCCATCTCCTCATCGCAGACGTTTGACCAGAACTCTATCCCCTGTAGAGCCACCTCATCTATGTCGCTTTTCATTGCTTCAATGGTTATCTTTAGAAACATGCAAGAAAGGAGGGGAGAGAAGGACGTTTTAGCAAGTTATTTCTCCTGAAATATGCCCCCCGACTTCTGGCCAACTGGTACGAGATTCGAGATCATCTGAAATCGGACACCACATTAGAGTTACTGTTCTTGAAGACAATCTCCTCATTTAGAAGTTTATCAGCTATCAGCACCTCGGGAGGACGGCAGAGCAAGTCAAGCAATCTGCACTGTCCTGACTTTTAGAGTTTCAAGTCTGAAACACCCGATGCTGGTTTCACGGATTTTGCTAGGAGAGAGGGATTCACAGCATGCAGTCACAGTCAAAGAAAAGAAAAACAAATCGGGAACGTAGGAAAACTTTTCCTCTTGGATTACGACAAAGGAGTACAGGAAGATCAGACAACTATATATGAGAAACCTGAATACTCACAGCAAAAAGCGCAGGACCCATGTATGTCTCCATATACTGATAATAAAGGGACATTATCTTCACCAGATTCTGTAAGGCAGCCACTCGTACCTGTCAGAGTAGGAAACGGATCAAAGACGTGACCTTTCTGAGTGCTGTGAAAACCAAGCACAGTTGTAGCCTACCACAGATTAATAACCCAGCCTTTCTGCTGATTTAGTTTACTCCACATCCAATAAGGTCTTTCACAACAAGCGATGTAAATCCTGGTAGCTTACTACTTCTACGTTGAAGTATAAAACTCATTTTGTTTGAGTACTTACACGTGCACCCATCATTTAACAGAATACTGTTTATTTCATGTAACACTTTTCAACTGTTTGTTGCTGCTAGAGGTTCTAGCCAGCTTCCCCAGAAAGGTGCGGTGACAAATTAAGCATTTAACTTCACTCACCCTTGTATCTGGACACTGCGTTGCTTCACAGACTACTTGCATAATAAAGTGCCTTTCAGACTGGAAGGAGAAATAAAAGAACATTAGAACTGCCTTACAAAAACATTAAAGTCTTTGCAAGCCTTCCTGTGGAGGCTGTATTTTGAGTCTGGGCTGGTACAATCACTCATGCAGCACTTCTAAAGATCAAGGAACAGTACAGGTTACCATTCACTGCAGTATTTTAAATCATTTCTTCCCCAAAACAGGAATCCCAGGCTTCCATTTTAAAAAGTGCTTAACAGGCTGTCCAAAATAGAAAGGTACAGCAGAACTAAAGACACCGGCTTTTCGGGGGGAGAACAAAAAAAAAAAAAAAAATCACGCTGTTTCCTGAACTATTTCAGCAATTGCTTCAGGAAACCTCAAAATTCAGTCAGGACACGGATTTCTTGAGGGGCAGCACCTGGATACTTGCATTTTAGTAGGAAGGAACAGACTTATGCCCAGGCTATTCAGAGTACTGAAGCCCAACAGAAATACAGTCTGAATGGATCATGCAATCTCAAATTCTGACTCTAGCTGATCCCCATCAACATCCACCGAAGAGTTGACTAGGGAAAGTTTTAATGAAAAGACCTTCTAAGCTGAAGGTTCAATATTAATTCCATCTTCCCCACACTCTCCCTGGTAGAGACCTAGAGGATAGACTTAATCCGAGAAGGAAAGGAAAAATCAATAGATTTGTCTGTTCTGAGAAGACTCTCATTCTGAGGCCCCTATTCTGAAGGCTTTTACAGGCCTTCCTCCCCCAACAATTTTCAGAGACAAAGTTAAATCTGGATTGCTGCCACACCACTTGAAAGAAAGTGCTGATCCAAGCTTGTACTCTTAGAGCAGCATTATAGAGCAGAGTTTGATTAGGAAGCAGAGAATCTAATAGGCTAAACTCTAAGGTCCGTTCAAATTTATCCGAAAAAAGTCAATGATGCTTCCTTTCCATTGATGAATCTCTGAAGATTCCCACAGTGTTTCTGCATTACAACAACAACATACTGGAATTTACAGAAATGAATCCAAGTCTCAGTTGCAACAGAATTATGCATCAAAATTCAGCGTGGTGCATGATTTCTCATCACAGACCGTGGATTCAGCCCTTGCATTTGAGGCCAAGAATTGTCACCCCCCTCACCTCTTTGTCAAAGTTTGCTTTGGTGAATTCCAAAGAGTTCAGGAGTGCATTAGTAGCTGCTAGCTTCACATTGTTGCTGGGCTCTTCCTTTCTCATTCCCTGGATGATGGCTGTCAGGATCTCATTGGATTTGTCCTGAAGTTGCTCTGGATCCTAGAAGAAGTGTTGATAAAGTTATCTGTCAGCTGGACAACCTTCTCCATATATTAAAGTAACCTCAAAGTTTGATCCTGAAATCTACGGGCAGAAGTTTCAAGACATCAAGGCCAAGAAGCCCTTTGTTCAATGGGAGGATGAGAACACAAGTTCAAGGAATTCATTCAAGACACCATTACGTCTTTACAACTTCTGGGACAGGAAAGAGAAGACTGAATTGAGCACAAAGACTCCAGATATTCAAGTCATGAATGCCAAATAAACTCGATCGTTTCAAATAATAGGTCAACAAGCTTCAGACTACCTGACTTCATTCAATTAGCATGGTAAAAAACACTGACTGTTTTCTAATTCCTTTATATACTGGGCAGAGGTCTACGCCAGCAGTTGCCGTTGATGCTTTTATTGGTAAAGCTGCCAATCTTTTTTAGACATAGAGCAAAAATATATGGCCTGGACCAGCAGCAAGGACAGGTAACTGTTAAGCCCTCAAGGCTTAAAGAATAAAGCTGTGAACATAGACTGATTTTTCTTCGTGGTAAATTTAAGACTGCAAGATCCCCAAATAACTGTATTAATTGTTACATCAGAACTTATCCAGCAGTAGATTCTCAAACTACGGTCACAATGTGACCGACAAACTACAAAACTCTTAAGAGGAATCTTGGTAACAAAATACCCAACCACAAGCCAGGGCATCCAAAAATCTAGAAGCACACGATACATACCACCCAAAGAAACAACAAACACACACCCAAGTCTTGCATGGACTTGTAACAAACAACGCTCGACCCGGAGCACTCCCTCCACACAGCTGTAGATTTCCTCTTTTATTTCCTTGACGCTCCATGAAGCAACCAACCTCCCCAGTGAAACCAGTCCCCCGCAGCCCGATCAAAGCACCAAACAGAAGGTTTCTCTTTCTACCTTCACTATACCGAGGTTCAACCAGCGATATGCCGCACGTACGTTCTCTAAGGCATTCGGTGGCACCAAAAAAGCAGCAGCTGATTTTGGTTTTCAGTGGTAGGTCAGACAGCGCACGGGGTTTTTGCAAGCAATTCACATCAAGATACTTGATGCGACACATCACGATACCGCAAACTACACTGATAAAACCAAGAGACCTTTTGTAGAAGGTGCCTCAAAGAGCTAAATATTCTTGCCTGTGCATCAAAAATTCGTAAATTAAGAATAAAGGGACTCCTCACACAAGATGAGGGTAGTTGTCAGGTTTCCCCAACACAGAAAGGGATCAAACACTTATCACTTGTCTGTAACGTTTTACACAACTGGACGTTCAGCTGAAGTTTTATAACAGCAGCCCTACCATCACACAACCACAGCGACGTATAGACTTAAATCTGCACCTTCGGAAAGATGACCTGGATTTGTGCTGCGAAAGCAGGTCAGTCCTTTCAGACACCATCCTCGCGTGTTTCTGCCCATCGCTCTGTCAGCACAGAGACATCCTCCGGACAAGTATTAAAAGACAGCCACAAGGAAGCATTACAGCATACTAGATACTGAGGTGTGAGAAAGGACAGGCTGGAAGAGAAAAGGTGCTGGGGAGAGGCTGGGCCAGCACTGAAAATATACTTACAATACTACTTAAAATAGTACTTAAAATATACTCACGATATCCTGACAGATGTATCCAATGGCCTCCAACGTCGACTCTTTCATGTGCTCCGTACTGTGCTGATTCGTAACGTTCGCTACCAACTGGGGAATGAGTTCGGGCCACTGGTTCATGGGGATCTCCGCACACGCGATGCCGGCCACGCACTGAGAGGCCGAGCTGGGCCTGTATGTTTCTGTACCCAACGTCTGCAAAACCTGTGGGAGAGATCGGCAGGCGATGGCTTGATGTCAGTGACCAACGAGACGGGCGCGGGCTTGCCACCGAAGTCGTCGCTTGATGTTATTCCAAACACACCCCTTCCTCAATACCGCAGTTGCTTGTTCTGCTTTCTCCCGCTGCAAAGGAGGCCGTGACCACGGACAAATAACGTTTGAAATGAACTTGGCCATGGCTGCCCCTTTCAGGAAGTGAGATAGAGCTGCGCGATTACACGTACTTCTACCACATCCTTTAAATCCCATACACAATGCTATGCGCCATAACGCGCAACAGTGACTCACTGAACAATTCCTGCTGGTTTGTATCATAAAGCAAAATTGCGAAAGCCAAACAAATTGTGGTTTAAAAATCCCCCCCCAAACACCGGAGTGTTTATGCCAAGATAATCTGAATGGGACTGAATAATTTTCTTTTGTTTTAATTGCAATCAATCAGAAGAATGATTTTTTTTTGGGTACTTCCATAATTATTTCTTAATAAAATGAAGGGGTGTGCATTTGTTTCGGCACTTCCAGTTATGCGTCTTCATTTTCCATCTATCCACCTCAGAAATACTGTATTTCTGATGGTACTTGGTGGAAAACAGCAATAAACTCGCTTTGTCAGCTTCAGAACAAAAAAATACGACAGCTCCTGTAACAGTGTAAGTTCCCCTTTCGCTGTCATCGATGTAAATAAAAGACTAAAGTTGTATCATCATCACTCGCCCAACCTTATTCTGCTATACTGGGATTCTATTAACACAAAACCATTACATAAAGCGTATGGCAAACTTGTATCGATTACAAAACGCTGCGTACATCCATGTACGCCTTTGCTCCCGTTAGCCAGAAAACGCTAAGCCACCAGTCCTGCCATTGCGAGTCCCGAACTTTAGTTATCAAAGAACAAAGGAGTCCTCAGACAAATTCACCAACTGTGTGAAAATTTAATATAACTTCCTATTTGAAACTTGCAAATTTTGGACCATATTCTAGTCTTAAAGTTTGCCAGGCCTCGTGGAAACACGTGTGTTCAGACACAGGGTGTGCTTCCGAGATGCCGATGTGGATTGTAAAACAGTTGAGGAAGCTGTTCAAGTACCAGAAAACGCAAACATCAACCCAGCTGCGATCACCCGGTGGGGAAGCCATGCCCATTAGCTCCCGCAATCATACAAGACTATTCAGAGGCTCCTTGTAAAACTATTTACAGGTGTGAATTTAAAAGCAGCAGCCTCGTACCTGTTTGGTTTTCCACCCTAATAATGCCACAGATTAAATACGCTATAAGCAACAAAGTGCCCAAGCAAGTGCAGATGACGTTGCTTGTCTCAGGAAAGGGAGCAGCCAGCCAACGGAAGACTCCTCAGGTGGAAAAGGACAGACAAGACATTCATCACTCGTCCCCCCACCGCGAGAAAACAACAGGCAGAGAACCACAAGTCACAAAACTTACGTAGTTCTTGACTTCCCTGCGGGCGTTGGCGTCGATGGCGAGCCATCTCTGTTGGTACTGGGCCTTAATGTCAGGGTCCTTGGATGTCAGGGAGTTCTTGATCTGCAAGCCGGCGGCCACGCGGGCAACTTGGCTGTTGCCGGGGTTTGCCAGCACTCTGGACAGTTCCACCAGGAAGGTCGGCTGGGGAGAGAAGAGGGCTCAGCACCTGCGCCTGCCTGCTCCTGCCTGCACCTGCCCCTGCCTGCACCTCCCCGCTAACAGGGGGAAAAAAATCCCCATCCACCCAGCGAAACGAGACCACGACTCATTGAGGCTCCTTCTCTACCAGGCCAACAGCAAACCGCCGCCACCGCGCAACGACGGCGGCTCTGTCCCAAGATTATGGGTGTTAAGCTTCTAATTAGAACCGCTGGAAAGCGACGTAAGTAGGCATTGACTTTGCTGGATTTTTTTCAGCTTACTTGGGAGACTGTTACCTTCCGTGCTCCTGCCTGCTTTAAGTATTCCTTTAAATAAACTACTCAGGTCGTATGCCAAGATATGTATTTTCTGGATGGATATCAAACATGGCGAAGAGTAACTCTCTACTACTTATTTCCTTGCTTCAAGGCAAACACCCAAACTATAATCTAACACAGGAATTGTTAAAATGTGAAATCAGACGCTCCTCTGGTGCATTACAAATAGGTTTGTAAGATTACAACCTTGCTTCTCTGCAATCAAAGGTACACAGACATATATAAAGATTCCCCCCCCCCAAAAAAAGCACGGACGTGTGGATAAAAATACCTGACATTCGTGCCACTTGCTTTTGGTGAGAGCTAGTGAGAAATGCCTCCGCATTTAAATCCTTTCCCAATTTGACAGCTTTAGATTTCAGAGACTTCCGCTGTGTACAAGATACAGCTAAAGTTTCAGCAGCGAAGCTTTTTCATTTCACCGGCCCTATAAAGCATTTTGCCTACTAAGAAAAACTTTCTAGGAAATAGTGGAAACAGCTGCGCCATTTTCAAACCCGTTTCGCACCAAGCGGGAACACGGTTTTCCTGAAGAAGTCTAACATACAGTTATAGGTAACCCATTCCTACAACCTCTGTAACAGAACTTAAGATACATACAAAGATTTTAGGGCACCAAAAAGCCCTTTTCAAAACTTAACTTTCCAAAGCTCTACAGAAACATAGAATAAGTCCAGTATCTTGGACTCGACATTTTCAAAGATCAAGCTCAGCTCTTCAAAAAAAAAAATTTCAGTTGGGGTATCCAGCACTCTTCGACATTCAAACTGCAGAATTTGGAAACTAAGATGTGAGACAACTTAAACTGATGAGTGTAAGCCATTAGAGATACTCTGAAATTTTAATGCAATGGACAAAACCCCTGCAAATATACTACTCCAAACCACTTCCCAACCATCAAGATTGCTTACGTTTTATACACTGATTTTATTAAAAGTGAGGAAGCATTAAAAAAAAGTTCACAGGACAAAATCAAAGTGTTGCTGCCACCTTTGAGAAGAAAACTGTACTAAAATTCAAAGGTGAAGAAGCGTCCTTGGATTTCTCACTCATAAATTAGCAAAAATAATTTGTCTTTTCATGGAGCTTTAAGACTAATTCTAGCTAAAAATGAGAAGCACTACATTAAGTGTTCCAGACTTGAGACTCAAAGCAAATGCAGATGCACACGACCTCAGCTCGCACACCTACAGAAGTGTCAATGAAAACCTCAGAAAAGGGTCTAAATTAACTACGGGGAGGAAGGAGGGATGAGGAAGAACAATCCACTCTGCGGGTGCATCGCCATTAACTAACTGGGAGATCACTTCCAGCTCTGGGTGCGGAACCTCTCGCTCGATCCCGTATCTCCTACCCCTTCCCTCTCCCCACCACCCACACGCCACGTACTGGGATGGGAACAGCCCTCAACCCCATATCCTCACTCTCCCGCCTCATCCTCCTGCAAAGCCGAGCCATCAACCGCCCTGGCAGCCTACGCGGAGCTCCTCATCCCCTGCCCTTTCCACGGCGGGGCTGTTCCACGGCCCCATCCCACACCAGGGCACAAATTTTAGCCCCAGCATAAGCTCTGCTGCCTCCGCTTGCTGCCCTGGCTCTCACGAGGGAGCACGTATAAACAAAACCTTGAAAATTTGGCGTACCCCTCAGCTGTTTTAAACGCCTGAAACCCAGGATCGCCAGCAGCTCAAGTACACAGCCCTGAAATACTCCACGTAACACAGCCCAGGGAGCCTCAGTCTAACGGGGGGGATCCTAACACTTAACAAACACCAATTCGGTGAATTTTGACTCAAAACCAACATTTAGCACAAAGGCTACACCGATTCTGAGGGATGCTTCACACACCTTAAAATGGAGCAACAGAAATAAAGACTCTGTGACTTTCCCAGTTTACACCAGTGGAGACCAGTGGTAAGTAATTGCTTAAAAAACGAAGGATGCCAGTTTTGCTGGTGACGATATGGCGTGTGCGACAGCTACACCACCGAAACGGCAGGAGCCGGCACCCCCCGCAACGCCAGCCGCCCTCCGGGAGAGCCCGGTGCCGCCGCCAGCCCTTCCCCGCCGCCCAGCAGCTGCAGCACCGCACCTTGACTAAGCAAAAATCCTGCTCCGCCGCCCGCGAGCCCAACTTCCCCCGTTCCAGCGCAGGGACGAGACGTGGGGTGGGGGTTTTTCTTTCCCTTTCTTTCCTTTTTTTTCTTTTTTTTTTTTAAATATTTTTAAGAAGGCCACAGGGAGGCCCCCAGCCCCGGGCGCCCGGCGGAGCTCCCCTCCCTTCCCCCGGGGGGAAGCCACAAGCCCCTGACCTCCCCTGACCGCCCCCCTCCCCAGGCCGGCGGGGCTCCAGGGCTGCTCCGGCGCTCCCGTCCCGCCGCCACCCGCCTGCGCGGAGGCTCCGAGGCCGATGCCGGTGCGGGGAGGGGGGGGATCCCGGGGGGGATCCCGGGGCCGCCCGGCCGGGGAGGGCGGCGGGGCCGGGCGGCGCCCGGGGCAGCGATGGCCGCGGCCGCACATGGCCCGCGGCCGCTCCCGCAGCCGGCGCGGCCCCCTCGCCCGGCGCCGCGTTCCTATTGGCTGGCGGGGGGAGAGGACGCGCTGCTATTGGCTGGGCGCGGCGGCCGGGCGCGGGCAGGGTAGGCTGCGCTCCATGGCGGTTCGGCCTGGCCGGGCGGGGCGGGGGGGAGGGGGGGGAAGGGGAGCGCCCGCCACCGGCCCCGCCACCCCCGGTCCGGTCCCCGCCGCCCCCCGGGCGCTCACCAGGTTCTCGATGGCCGCCTGCTCCAGGAACTTCTGTGCCGCCTCGAGCTCGGAGCGGTCTGCGGAGGGAGGGAAACCGGGTGGGGGGGGGGGGGAAGGGAAACCGGCGTCAGTCAGCGGGAGCGCGGGGCCCAACCGCCCGGCCCTCAGGCGCCGCCGGCGGACACCGCGGCCGAGCCCCTCCGCCCCGCTTCCCCCCCCCGCGGCCTTCCCCGCCGCCGCCCACGCCCCTCCCGGGGCCGGGGCCGCCGCCTCGGCCGCCCCAGGGGTGCGCGGCCCCCGCCCCGCCCCGCCGGGCCTACCCGCGACCCTCCCTCAGGCCGCCGCCGCGCCGCCCGCGCCCTACCTGGCGAGACCGTCTTCTCTAGGATGGTGATGAGCTCCATGGCGGCGGCGTGGCGGCTCCGGCGCCGGCGGGAGGGGAGAAGGGGGGGGGAGGGAAGCGGGGCGGGCCGGGGCCGGAGGAGGGGAGGGAGGGGAAGGGAAGAAAGACGGGGCCTGCCCCGCGGACGCGGCCGAGGGAGGGGTCCGGCGCGGGGGCCTGGCGGGGCGGGGGCGGCGGGCGGCGGCGGCGGCTCCTGCTGCTGCGGGCGGCGGAGGGAGAAAAGGGCCGCGCGAGCGGGGCGGGCGCGCGCGCGCACACCGAGCGGGGCGGGCGGCGGAGGGATACCACCCGCGGCCCGCCGCCCCGAGCCGCCGCGCTCATTGGTCGCCGGCCTGCGGCGGCGCGCGTTTCTATTGGAGGAGTCGAGAGGGGCGAGGCCATTGGCGGGCAACGGAGAGGAAGGGAAGGGGCGGGGCTTCCGGCGGCGCGCGCGCTGATTGGGCGGTGCCGGGAAGGGCGCCCCGGCCGCGCGGGGGGAGGCGGGCACGTGGGGGCCGCGCGGCGGGCGGGGGCGGGCAGCGGGCACCGGTACCGGGCACCGGCTCCCAGCGCCGCCCGGGCCGGGGCGGCTCCGCCCCGCAGCAGCCGCGGGGAAGCCGCCTCCTGCGCCCCCGGAACCGGCCCGGGGGGAGCCACGTGCTGGGCCCTGACCGGGAACCGGAGCCCCGGGGAAGGGAACCGAGCTTGGCGTCGCTGCCGCTCCCCGCCGAAACCGCCGCGAGTTTAACGCTGCACCGTGTAAAGGAGGGGGGACGGCACGGCTGCCCCGCCGCGGCCCCGCCGAGCCGGCTCGGTGCCGGTAGCCGCGGCTGAACGCTGCAGGGCGGGGAGGGGGCAGAGCCCCGGCCCGGGCTGCTGCCCTCCAGCACCGCCGCGGCGGGCCCCGGGCCCCGCAGCCGTTTAACTGTTCCCCGGCCCCGGGAGGCTGCGGCAGGGCGGCACCGGCGTCCCTGGCTCGGCCTCCCTCCGCACCCCGGTCTGGCCCGACCGAGGCGGGGACGGGGCGGTGGCGTCAGAGGGAAAAGGCAAAGGGAAGAGCCGAGGAGGAGGAAGGCAGGGCAAAGGCGTCGCTGAATAGTGAAAGGCAGGTACGGGCAGCCTCCGCGCCTCGCCGTTAGTAACGGAATCGGCTGTGCGTAGGACTAAATCCGAAGGGCAGAGGGAGAAGGGACAAGTACCGGGCGCCCAGCGAGGCCGAGGAGCAGGGATGAGCCCTGCTGCCGCGGGAGAGCCCAAGCTCGGCTCCAGCCGCGCCTTTGGCTCTGCCATTCCCGGGCGTCTTTGATTAATCATTCTTTGCTCGGAATAGATTTCGGTTTCCTGGGAAAGGGATGCGCTCCAGAAATGGGATCTGATCGAATGCAGCCGTCTTGGAGCGGGTAAATGAGGGGGAGAGGGGAAGCTTAGCTGGCCGCAGCAGGGGAAAACTCTTGAGTTACGAATAGTTGGGAATAGTTGGCATCGTCAGCGTGCCGGGCTGTCCTGCCAGTCACGTTCCTGCCCCGCGCAGCACACAGGGAGTCAGTCCTGCAGCTAAAGGCACGCCTTCCTTTCAGCTGCAAACAACTGCATTTATCAACCGGCTGCAAGAGAGGGGCATCAGGCGTGGGCACAGCAGCGCCGTCTCGGCTTCGGGTGCCCCGTGACCTTCTCGAGCCCAGGAGATGCAGAGGTGCGGCAGCGTCCAGAGGCCAGCGCCGCCACCGCCGCTTCCTCCCTGGGCTGAAGTCCCAGGCAGGCTTCTCTCCAAAGTGGAAAATGGGGAAAAGCAGTCTAACTCATCCTTGATGCCTCCAGGCCCTCCCGTCCCATACTACTACAGTTCTCCCCCCACACACACAAGCTGTTGCCCAAGGAAAAGCCTTATGCTGTAGAGCAACGCAAGCGCTGGCCCCTGAGGACCGGCCTTATTCATTGCTGAGGAAGTGGACTCGTCCCCACAGCTGTGCAAAAAAAGATTCATCATTCCCCTGAAGAAATTCAGGTTACAGGAACAGACTGGTTTTCTGGGGCTCAGGAGACCTAGATACTGTCCCTACCTTTGCCAGCGGCCTGCAGGAGAACCTTGGAAAACTTCTGTTGTCTACCTATGCCTTGAGTCGATTTTAAAATGGGGACAAATCCGTATCAGCTTCTTTCGTAAAGTGCTTTGAGATCTCTGGATGAGGAGTACTAAGTGTCACGCTGGCAGGTTTAATGCAGTTACAAGCAGGGCTAAAATAGGTCCAGATGTCAGGATTTGAATTCTGTTTGTCCTGCTGCCATCATCTTCTTGCATGTTCTTACGGTGTCTTGCCTGCATCTGTCTCAGCCACTCCAGCTGGAAAAACAAAGCCGAGACTAACCTCTGGAAGGTGGACGGGGACTGCATTCGCTGGCGACTGCAAAGCTTTGAGATCTCCAAGATAAGACAGCGAGGGAGCGCAGGATGCGGAGGCACGGGCAGCGCGACCACGGCACGCGGTGCTAGCAGGAGAGAGGGGTGCTGCTCCCTGGTAAACCTGCACCAGCGGAGGAGTCCGGATGGGCAGAGTTGTAAAGTGTTCGCATCATTGACTCGTTTAAGACCAATTACTATTTACAGCTTGACTCACGGAACAGAACGGACACGTTATTCAGCCTGAAGGAATGGAGTTCAGTTCGCGTACAGCCCTCTTTGCCGCTCTGTAGTATGCCTCTGCTAGCAGATCAAAGTCAACTCACCGAGCAGCATTTGGGTTGAAATCGGGTGAAACTCACTCTCTCGAAGCTACTCCCCAGAGGGGAGGAGGGACAAGGCAGGGACGGAGGAGCCTCAGGCAGCTGCAGCTTGCTGCTGGGGTTAGCTGAACACCGTCCTGCTCCAACATGCTTCTCTGTTCCCCTCCCAACCCCTAAGCTCTACAACACAGCCCAGAAGCGCGCGGTGCCTCAGCAAGCGCAGTTTCCCTCATCCTTACAACCCTTCCGTGTTGCTGACCAGGATGACTTTCCCTAGGGGACTGCTCCAGTAGGAAAGCCAGGGAGAGAGAGAGGGATTGAAGAATTTTGTACAAATCTGGCCTCGGTACCAATGAAAACCCAGTGTAAAATCAGGATAAGTGAGACCGCGGAGTCAGCTCCCCCCAGTAGTGCTCGGGCTGGAGCTGTAAACTCGAGTTAGATGCACTGTTTTTCTCCTCATTGCCATAAATGGCATACTCAGCATTCACATTACAGACGCTTATATCATCTCCCGCTTTCATAAACTGACTACAGAAACTGGGCAAGAAAGGCTGAAAAGTTGCTGACCTTTGGAACAACCCTAGGGACAGTCAGGGTACTGGGGGTTGTGTCGGCCAGTGAAACGGTTAGAACAAGAACGAGGTGACCAGGTTCCCCTGCCCAAGTCTATTGAGGCTGCTCGGGACCTTCAGGTTTCTCAGAAAATCCTACAGAAATTCCAAGGGACAGGAACTATCCGTGATTTTGTCTATATCCAGAGCTTGGAGTTCAGTGGAAAGCTCTAAAAAACCACCATAAATCAAGCAGAGTTTAGATGACGCCAGGTTTAAGGAGTTCACACAGGAATCCAGAACAAGATTATTTACACAAACGAGCACGTGCACTGAAAGGACAACACAGGCACCAGGTGCGGCCTTGCCTCCGTTAAAGGCTGCTTAACACTCAACATTTCTCTAACACTGGACTGCAGCAACACGGTGACTTTCTGCGCGCTGTCTCACCTTGCTGGAGCAGCCTGAAGGCTGACTTACGTGCTGCACAGAGAAGATGCGTTTTCCTAACAGTCAGGTGATGAAATCGAGTTTTGAAAAAAACTGGATGAAATCCAGCCGGCACAGATGACTTAAGTTACACAGGGCTGAGCAGAGGCACTCACCTGGTCTTCCTTCCTTAGAGGGAATGATTTCCAAGCACTTTGGTTATGTTCAGTCTTAAAACAACCTCACTTTTCTTTCCTGGTTTGAGTCCCTGTAAGAGAAAAGTTAATGAGTCCACAATATCAACCCAGTGAAAAAGATTACAGTGGAACACAGCACACTGTCCTCTTTGGCTCTGAGGCTTGGCACATGCATGTATTTTCCCCCACACGTTTTCACTTGAATAATTTTAACCTTACACCACGAATTTAGCACAGCAAATTGAGCTCTCCTGTAATAAAGTCTGGAAGAGCCCAAGTAGAGGTCAGTGAGCCAGCCGCTGCTCAGCTGGAGTTTTGATCACTTGTTGCTGCTTGGTCCTGCCTTCGCTGGGGTGGAAGGATGCTCATCTTGCCATCGTCACTGAAGGAGAAGCCGCGCGTGGTCCTCCGTCACTACCCAGCGTCCGCCCGGCCGCAGAAGAGGGCTTCGCGCAGGTTGGTATCAATCCCGCGGCTGCCGTCAGCCTTGTTCTGATCCTGGTGCCCAGATGCATTTATCCATCGCCCGTCACAGAGCACTGTCGCTCGTACAGGTATTTTGCGTGGGTTAAGGTACCTGTACCAGAGCAGGGGGGTGACGTCTCTGAAACACAGCGATATAAGCGCTGGTCACAGGGACAGTTGGTGGATAACACCGAGACCTCGCTGCATCTCATGACCCTGTACAGAAACAAGTAGGTACATGTTAGAGAAGGATTTGGGAAGTCAAGTTTAGGGTTTTGCTGTTTTTTTTTATTGTTTTTCAAAGGGTTCACGAGCTTATTTTTTTGCTGTACACCATTTAATTTCACTATAATTTAAAATATGGAGCATACTCTTAACACGAGTATGTTTGGGAAAAGAGCCTGGCATTCACTGAAGCAAATAACGTGTCTTTCCAGAGGCTGCAGTTCCACTTATGCTAGAGAAAATTTTGGTCTGAAATCTGGGTATTTTTGGAGAGTAAACCGGATTCCGAAACTTACTTTCCCCAGCTAATTCCACATCCGCCTGGCAAGCTTGTGCCTTTTTCCCGACAGATTAAATATTATTCTATCCCATGTGTAAGAGTCTTGCAAACATCAAAGCAATGACTACGTATAGGAATGTGTATTTTTGTTATTACAAAACTCGCCTTTTCCAAATTGCTTTGGAGAGTTCACACGTGCCATTATTATTATTTTTTAAGTGGAGGGGACGCTTTCTGAGCAAACCTGGCTGTGTCGGCGGCAGGACTGGATCCGCGTCAGCAACGGCAGGGCAGGAGGCCACCAGTCCTCCACCCACCGTAAGCATTCCTAAAACCAATTCCAAAAAACTCCATTTCCAGCTTATTTGAAGCTCAGCTTTTCGGTGTCACGGGGCCAAACGCAGTGCAGGTGCCTGACCATTTCGTACTGGCTCAGTATCAAACTGGCTTCGTGTCTGCTTCCAGTCGCAACCAACACCAACTAGATTTCAACTACTTTCATTATTTTTACTGCCCTGGCTAAGAAAAGCAAAGAAATGAACACATTGAGATTTCCCTAAAACTCAAATGCAATTATTTAAAGCTGATAGGGTAGAAAAAAAGGACACATCTCAAGCTGAAGATCCACCTAGCCGAGGCTGCTACATCTAACCGTGACCACTGCAAGATGATTAGGGAAACAATTTTTAAAAAAGGACAGGTGAAAACCAAACTATTCCCCAACCATGTCCCCTTCCTCCAAGCCCCCAACAATCTGCAGCATGGAGGTGTTTCAGAAATTATTTTAAAATATGAATTAACTCTTTAATCTCAAGGCTAAAAGAACATTGCACAAGTCACTCACGGATCCTCTCATCAAGATCAAGTCATTTCGGTTGCTTTGATATGTTTTTCTTCATAAACCGCTGCCTCGGCTCACAGGAGCGGGAACTTACTGCCCTGCAGTAAGGGCAGCAGCCATCCCAGGCCTGATCGCCTGAAATTCAAGCGAGCAGCTTTGGCACAGCAGTACGACAGCTCGCTAGGCAAAAGCCTGACTCGCAACCTGGCTGTATCGACCCATGTTTTATCAGACCAATGCTCCACCTTCGCAGGAATCAAGCTCCGACTTGTTTCAAGGGGGATCTTTATGGCAAGGCACCTTGGGCACAGCACGGCCGACCTGTCTGCCACAGAAACCAAAAGCGAGGCCTGCAAGAAGTAGTTTCCGTAAGTCTACCTGAAACTGCGAAGAACAAGGGCAAGGTAACGGTGACGCACGTCGTGTATTTTGGAACAACTCTGCTGCCTCCTAGGCAGGGGGGTGCTCACTAAAGAAAGCTTTTTGGGGTTTTGTGGGAGGGGGGATAGGGAGGCAAACAGAAGGCAAAAGGACAAGATTACTTGTAAATGCCAAGATTCAAGCCAGGTACTAGCACTGTATCAAAAAAGTAAGTTAAAGGAGCAATAAACCATAGAATATCTCAAGTTGGAAGGGACGCATAAGGATCGAGTCCAGCTCCCTGCTCCTCGCAGGACCACCTGAAGCTAAACCATGACTAAGAGCATCGTCCAGACGCTCCTTGAGCTCTGCCAGGCTTGGTGCCGCGACCACTTCCCCGGGGAGCCCGTTCCAGCGACCGCCCGCCCTCTCAGTGAAGAGCTGGGTGCGTGCAGTAAGTTTAATCGTTAAGAAAACCTTTCTGTTCCAGACATTGAAGGAGATTTTCACCCCGATGTTTTTGTGAGCAAGAATCATTGCAGATTTTTTTTGTCATCGCTCAATCACCAGGACTCATCCAGGCAGAACTATCTGACAGTGATAAGAGACATGGAGGCGAACTCCTGCTGCTGCTGGGAGAACTTGTATTGCTTTTATTTCCATTATAGGCCTGTACTAGGAGTAAAGGACCCCACTACTACCTGCATAGTTTAGGTCTTTATCTAAGATTTGACACAGAAACCAATGAAACTGCCCGAGAGGGAAGAAAGAATACACCAAGGTTTCTTCAAACGTGTTTCGCTTGAATAGATACAGCGGAGTCCTTGTTAAAAGCTACCTTCGGTATCATTTAGGTGTCCCTGATGTGTGCTGGGACACCGCACCCTCAACAGCCCTAGCGAATACGCTCAATTCTTACGGGCAATGTCCTCGCGAATCATCACGTGAGCCCCATTTTGTCTCTTCCCTCATCCGCAATAACGCTTGCTGTTCTTGTCCTGACCCTCTCCTGAGCATCCGTTTGCCTCCAATGGAAAAAAAAAAAAAAAAGATTTCATATTAAGTGGACAAATCCCAAACTTACTTTCATGAAGAATTAAAATCTACTTTCTTTGCATGCAGAAGCGATTAGGACTAGTCAGTCTGCTGAAACTATTCAGTTTGCTCACTGACCACAAGCTTGTTATTTTTGTCACTCTCCTTCAACTGCTTGCATGTCATTTGCATTGTTTAAAGTCAAAACAAGATCACCTCAACTTGCAGCTACAGTACTTCTCATTTCATACATCACCAGTCATGCTGGAATCGCAACTTTGCATGTTATTTTGTCAATGTGCAAGAAGCAGAAGAGAAACCAGCTTACTCTTCTGAAATTACATTGGCTCTGCAGTGCTGACAGCAGGAAAAAACCATCAGTCAAGTTACCAGATATGACTCAGGACAAAGAGAATTCCCGTTTCAGTCCCGTTTCTGACCGTGGAGCCACACTAGCCCTAGGCACACCAACCAGTGCGGTACCGTTCGAGAGCACCGCCGCTCTGCTAGCTATAAACTCGCCCATTTCTGGTGCGTATCCCTGCCCCGGCTCATCGCGCTTGGCATCAGCAGCATTTGCACAATACTATTCCCTCTTGCAGAGTCCCTCAACTTTTCAGGTTTGTTTAATAGAAATTTGCTTGTTCACAATTATTTTCCCTTTCCTTTACCTTCCAAATTCTCTCCTGGTTAATTCCTTAGTGCTTGACTCCAATCTTTATTCCGATTACACAAGATCTACTTACGATCAGTATGGTATGTGCTCATTCAGCTGCCCTAAGACCTAGCACTGACAGCAGAAGAGGAGAAGGCTGAGAACAAGGTTTTCCGTGGGGCTGTTAAAGGCACCATCGACACGCGACCTCCGCTGTTCCCTCAGAGGTTTAGGTCCTTTGAAAGCAGCAACACTCTTTCAGGCTTCAAACAGAACACAAGATCAGGACGTGAATTTCACATTGACATTTTTATTAACGCCAACTGTTTTAATTTTTTTTTTTTTTTTTTTAAACAATAGCACAAAAATGTTTCAGGGAAGCAGTCTGACAGTTAGTCTGATGACCTTCTGAAATACAGTTAAGCCACACCAAATATGAATTCCTGTTAAAGAAAAAAAAAAAATATATGGAACTCCAACCTTTGTATTAGAGGGTGTTGTGTCTGGTTAGTAGACCACGCTGTTTGTGAAGTAAATGATGGCACACAGCTTAGACTTCATCATCACGCCAGTCATCACTAATTTAAGGCTTCTGAATCAAATTACCATCAACATCACAGAAAGGAACGAAAAGCTAGTGTTGCTACAGCCATGAGGAGATTGAACAAGCTGGATCTTTTAGACAAGTAACGGTGTCTTGAATGGAAGAGACCTGCCCTAACAGCAGCCAGGAGAACCAGTCACACGGTAGTTGTCTCCTCATTTGCATGCATTTTGAGGGTGCAATTTAGTAAGAAAAAAAAAAAAAAAATCACATGAATCTTTCTCTTATTTAATGTGGCTATGAAAGATGTTTCCATACAATTCCATTATCTCTAAGAAGGACATCAGCAAGTGGAACCGAGGAGAAAAACCGAAGAGCAACAGAACATTTTTCTTTTTGCTGAGAGGTAACACAAAAGGGAGGGAACCTACTATCCTTGGATTTGGGGGGGGGTTGCAGGAACATCTCCCCAAAACCTTGCACTTAGAATGATGCACAGACTCTATGTTATACCAGCTACCTGCCTTTCCGAGTGACCTGTTCCACACAACGCTCATTCTTGCCCCAGACTCTCCACAAAATCCCACTGACCTAGAAACCACTGGTTTCCTTTTTTTGGGGAGGGCTGGGGGAGGGTGTAAAAAACAGAACATCTGTCAATAAGAGTGTCAGGAGGGGGGTGTTAAATATTTTAACCACTGACAAGGCTTGAGGAAGTTTCACAGTTTTGTTATGCTCTATTTTATTACTATCATATTTACAGATTTTTCTCTCTTTTCTTTTTTTTTTTTTGCTGAATTGCTGATAATTTTAATAGAATTTAAATCTGGAGTGTGAGCAGGAACCAGTTAACTACATTCATTGTCCAATCCCCATTGGTTTGAGAAAAAGACTCCAAATTCTTGGCATATGAATCAGCTGTTGGGTAGCTCCTCCCTCTCCCCATGAGGCGGCAGCAGGACTGCAGCAGTGGCATGCACAGATTCACACCATGGCTGGTGGGGCCTTGCGCTGCAGAAAATATTGGTGGATGTTCTCGGCGTCCCGCTTCAGCCAAGCTGCATTCAGCAGAATATTTTCACAGCACTGCTGGACAGTGCGTTCTGCCGATGGAGCTGGGTGACTCTCAAAGAAGGCCTGTACAAAAAGCAGACAACCATCCATAAGGGTATAAACAGGCATAGACAAGATTATATTTTTAAATCACCAAATTCCCTAGGTTATCTAGAAACGCTTTTGTGAAGTATGTTCCTTGTCTGGCTACATTTCATGCTGTCTGCTCCCAGCAGCACCACAGACTCTGAAAAACAAGCAGGGTGCTTGCTGAGTTTGCAAGACGTGCAGTCCCAAGTACAGAGTGGGAACAGCAAAATGCCTCCGTTCCTCTGCTAAAGGAAAGCCACAGGAGCATTTCTACAATCTAGCCCAAACGCTGCCTCCTGTCCTGTCTTGTCCTTGCTGCCAGGGACAGCAAGCGGCACTTGAAGCGATGAATTCAGTCTCATTGGGAGGCAACAAATGAGCAGCAAATCAAGTGTGTATTTCTGGATACTTGGAAGAAGACACTAACGGAAGCCTAATGCCATTTTGCAAAAGCATTTGTCTACGTATCAGATTTCTTAGCATTCTACCTAGGCCTCTTTCCAAGCTGCATAATGACCTCCAAGCACCAGCAGCACTCAAGAGTTTTGCTTAATATTCTCACATTTCTTCCTCCAGAATCAACAATATCGATCCGCTGCAAATAGCTGAAGAAACTGCACCAGAGGCAGCTGTGACTTTGCACTTTACAGTTGGTTAAAGGGTAGAATAAGCTGGCGTAGCCGGGAGTCATCCCCCATCGTCGCACAAGCAGGCTTTTCCCAGTATCTGGCAGATCACCTCCCACTAATGTACGCTACAAGGTGACATCGAGACTCAGACAAGTCAAGTACTCCAGCTAAAAGCTAAGTGTGCCGTCTCAGGAAGTGCTCTTGGAAAGTAGTTATGATTTAGTTATGGATGATTGTTCTGGTAAATGTTTTGGAAAGTGTTCCTTAAGAAAAAAAATTAACTATAGTGCAAGATTTCTCTGCAAAATCACTTATGCTACTAAATCTTTTCTAAGAAGAGATCACTAAATGATAAAAAAAGATAGATAGAGCTCATGGCTCAGCATATCTTTGAAATAAGAATTCCTCCTGAGTGTTTTCCTTAACAGGAAAGTGATAATTAAGGGCCATATTTTTAAGTTTCTTCTTCCAAGAAGGAGACCCTGTAAAAGTGCGGGCAAAGAGTAAATAGCAAAACCTACGCATATTTTTAAAAACGCTACCAAGACCAGCGCCTACACTCCCAAGTCAGAGGGGATGCTTGAGTCCAGTAATGAAATCACCTTGAGCCACCAACTTCAAGACAGACTCTCTGCAAACACATTAATCTGCCTTGTGTCGAAGCCTCGCTCCTAGCGCACAGCACAACCAACCACATAAAACTTGGACCTACGGTATGAAATTTAGCCAATTTCTGCCACGTTAATTCCCCCAGGAGTCCCTGGGTGCTAACGCAGTCAGCCCCAAATGTGCCATGTTGGTCTGGGGAGGAACAAAGTGCTGGTGTAAGCCTCAGCTTACTAGGGAAGTTGTAACAACTACGAGTTTTGCTGAACTATCTTTAAAGGTTGTCTTTTGGGGTGTCTCAAAACCACTGTCACAAACCGTGCTGGATTTTTTACAAAAAGTTTCAATGAGTGAAGCTAATGAAATAGAAATCACTGAAGTTGGACATGACTTTGTGAAAATGCTAATTTAAGACATTTGAATAAAATAACTCAACCTAAAGCAGTGCAATTCAGGGACTTGGCAGCAGTCAAAATAGTCAGAGGCAGAGCCACAGCTGAAAACCAAAAACCACCTAGAAACTCATGGCTCTTCCATCAGGTGCCTACAGTCTAGAGCACGCAATGTTTGTCACAGATGAAGTTAATCACTGCTTTAATTAAATTTTCTTACCTTAACTTCTGCAGCCATTTTATCATTTGCAAATCCATCCACTGTTAGCTGAAGGAAAAAAAAAAATATTAACCGAGGGTAAGCATTTAGCATTTCAGATATAACAGTTTAGTTTTAGTCACGTATGTGCACAGGACTTTTCTCACAGCTGCGCGTACCTTTATTAGTCTGGATATTAAGAATCCACCTTGGTATCGATTATAAAGTTCCTCCCAGTTGTCCCTTACAAATTTCCAAGCAGCTTTCCTCCCCTGCTTGCTGCCTCCAGCTACTCCACCAATAACAGATACCGTGTCCTGGGGACGTACCTCTTCCTGCAGATGGAAAGGTAGACAAGCATTCAAGACTGTTTCAACAAATACAGCATGTTGGCTTTATGCATTTCTACGCTGAATCTGTCTGTTTTCTCCCCCCCAAAACTTTAACATACAACTCAAAAGATTTAATCGTTAAGACTATTCCGCCTATTCTAGCGCGCTATATGCGCACAGGGCTCTATCACCAAGTGCTCTGAACGCACTTCTCGTTCTCATGAGGTAGGGAAGCAGCAGCTTTTCCAATAACTTACCGAAAGTGCAAAGGTGAGAACTTTTTGAATCAGTTCTGGTTGAGAGATGGCTCCAAGAACTCGTTCAATTCGGTTCTTCTCCTCCTGCATGTCCGCTTGCTTGTGAAGCTTCAAAGCCAAAAGTGAATAATATTAGCGCGGGGTATTAAATGCTGACTTCTTACCTAGCGCTACTGAACTTGCTGTATACGCTAGAGCTACTAGATTAGTCTTCAAGCCTAATATGTGACAAATTGAACTTGTTCGTGAATCATCCTTCAGCTATCCACATTACGGACCTCATTACACATACATCAGCACAAAGTACCATTAGTAATAAACTGATCTTCACCACTGTTTATAGAAGGTCAAGTAGGACCGTGCCTCCAAGCAATGAAAAATAATCCTAAAATGAGAGATGCAGCAATCCACTAGGTGGCAATTTCACACTACACACGGCCCAAGGAACACCATAATGAAGCCTTAGTGCTCACGTCATCCGTAAAACATCGGATTGAGCCTGTGTGCAGATAAACCACATCTTAGAGGAACTTGTAGGGTGGAATATTTAGCTTTTCATTGCATAAGCTGTTAGTGTTAACAACAGAGTGTGCACTCACCTTCAGCATAGTGTCTAAAGTAGTACTATCTCCATGCTTCAAAATAGTTACATATACCTAAGATAGAGCATAAACAAGGAAGGTCCTTCAAAAACCACACTTTTAGAAATGCAACAATCAATTTCTACATATTTGGGTTAGATTTCAGACAAGCAAACAGATCTGGAAGATACCAGCACTGATCCCTTCTATGTTTTAAGGCTGAATTGTAAAGATGCATCAACTCCTCTATCTCTTCCTCAATTTCAGCATAATTTTGGCAATTTCAACCACAGCAAAACACCAGAACAAGAAATCTTTGTACGACGCAACACCTAGCTAGTAAGCGGTTCACATACGCTCAATCCGTATCCACTGCAGTTAAGACTTTGTGCTCTGCAGGGCCAAGCTGACACCTCCAGAGCTCTTCCACGGTCCCTGCAGTTTGCCACGGTGCTTTTAAACCTGGAGGATGTAGGCTGGTCACGGATGGATGTAAATGAGTAGAAGTCAGCTCGGGTTCAGCCCTGCACTTCAACAGTCTTCAAAACCCAAAAAGCAACACAATCTAGAGACCAGAGTTGTGCCATGGCAGTCAACAGGGGTACAGCTGAGCTTATGAGTTATGACTAAGTATTGGCCAGGACAGGTGAGGCTTACTTGAATCAAGAAACACGGGGATGTTTGTACCACGCTCCCCAGTATCATTTTCTTCATAACTGGACTTATCCAAGCTCCCACCACCTCTGCCAAAACCAATTGTTCTCAAACCTTGATACTGGTTTCCTCTATCCTCCCTGTTCTTGGAAATACAAAAGTTCAGTGCACACAGTGCTAAGTGAGTGGGGACAACCTTTTTGGAACCAAAATTTACAATAACCTACAGGACTCCTCAGATCAGCTGACAGCACATGTTTTCCTTCCACATGGTCCTTAAATCGGCGTCGGGCTTCTTCTAATGTTGCCTTGTGCCCAGCTTTTCCTAGTTTGCCCAAGACCAGACCTCTCAGAAGGGCATCTAGATGACCTAATGAGCGAGTAGGAAGAAAAAAAATTATTATTTGGAGACACAATTCAGCAATTAAGCATTCTTCCACCTAGAGTGATCACGGCAGAGCTGTATAACAATCCTTCCACATGCTTGAGGGTGTCTAAAGAAACTAGACCTTTTCTCACTATCCTTGGCACCAACTGGAGAACGCATTGATTTTTTTACAGCAAGAGGGTCAGGGAAAGATGATTCTGGCCCGAATACAACAGGCTAGGCCTGTAACCTGAGCTAAGTCAGTAACATTAACCATTTGCGTCTACAACAGGACTGACTAGGACAAGTAAACATGCACGTACATGGCTTTCCATCCTTGCAGTCTAATAAGTTTCATGCACTCCAACAGATGCAAAGCTGGAGCAGGGAATTTTTAACAGTCAGTGACCAGGTAGGGAAAAGTTTTACCATTTTAACTTGTGCCTGATAACAAAGTGTTTATTTGGGGTTTTGTGTTTGTCTGTCTGTTTTTAAGTATAAAAATACCCCTGAATGCCTACTTCAGACTCTTCTTCCTCCCTTCTCTCCCCTTTCCCAAAATCTTGATGGCTTATTTTACACACGAGTTTTCCAAAACCAGTACTGGATTTCACAGCATAAGTTTCCTACCCTCTCCAGGTTTGGGGTCCCATCCCAGTCTCTCCCCTATTGGTGAAAAGACATCTTTCACGAACACCTGGATTTCCTCATAGAAGTCTGTGTGGGACAAGAGAGTTGAGAGGATCCCCAGGTTACAGCTGAGGTCGCTCCACACAGTATAATTGGGCTCATTCACAAAAGCTTCCATGACTTTTAGAACCTCTACAGTGCTAATGATTCCAGCTCGGGCCTGGGAGAGGAAAAGACAGAGATTAATCTTACTTCCAAACAGAATTAAGATGTTTAATAGCTCATCACGTTATTGTTACAGTTGTCCCTGTTCAGTTTGCACAGCCTGCACATACACGCTCTATTTTCTCTGTTGTGGGATTCTGCCAAGGTGAGTTACCACTAGTCAAAGCACCTGAGCTGTCTGCTCAAGGCACAATACTTTTTATACACAGGTAAGCACTTTACAAGGAGACATAATAATATATGTTATATATAATTATATAACAACTATATAATTATAAAGCACATTTTGCAAACAAGAAACAGACATGGAGATTAAGTGACTTAAAACTGCAGCAACACTGGCAAGAAAAAGCAAACCCCCAGAGTTATTCTCAGCCAGATATTACACCCACCAAAATCTTATTTTAACTAAAAACTGTAAAGATTTAGAGATTTAAATTTTGCTCTTCATTAAATTGAGAGTATAAAACTGCAGAAGTCGTTTTTGCTTCCTGCTTCCCGTCAATTAGTACAAGAAGTACTGCCTTTCCACCACTGCCAGGAAAACTTTATGTGAACTGCTTCATAGCACCATGAAAACACTTCTATGCTTCGTGCCGTTGATAATACCTACAGTAGGTATCTCCGACCAGGTGGCTCGGATTTTTGTTAATCTGGAACTAGATCAGAATTTATGGCACCAGAAAAGAGGTGAAGATCAATTTTTATTACCTAAGCTAAATTCACCTATGATAAAAACATGATTAAAACCGAAAACAAAATAGGAGTCTAACACAAGGTTCCCACGTGTATTATTTGATCAATTTTTTTTGTCCCATTAGTTTTGCAACATCTGGGAAATGACTCAGGCTACAGTTTCAAATGCCTTCAACTAAACCATGACAAGAGTTACAAGCTCTGAAGCTAGAGAGGCAGGGTATCAAACCCATATTTTTAAAAAGCTTCCATATACTTGCTGACTAGCAGGAATAAGAAAGCGCAATCTGAAATACAGAGTACAGTAACTAATTGGTCAGAGCTAGCAACACCTGTTTTGGGGGTAATCTCTTGCTTTCAAACAGTAAGAATCCTCAACAGCCACATCCTCCAGTGGAGGACAGTTTTAACAAGCCCAACTGAATACAGGACATGGTGCTGATAGCATTTGATAAAGTCATTGAGGGGGTCATTAAAATATCCTTATTTTGATGAGTTAAAAGAAGGCAAGTCCTCAAAACACTTAATTTTTTACAAAAACCTATAGTATAATACACCCCTACAGAGAAAGTGTGACAGGAGTTATAGACAGAGTGGTTCCATAGGGTTTGTCTTATAACACAAATTAGAACTTGTCAAGCTAATTAATAGCTAGATGCGTGCAGTAATCCCAAAGGCACTTTGCCTCCAGAAACCGAGGCTGACTCTTCAGACAGGGATTTCTGCAGTTACTGTAGCTCTCACTAGTACACAGAATAGCAAAGGGTTGCTTACCAGAGAGAAAAGATCATTCTGCAGGCCAAGCCTGTCCACAGGGGGTAGGGAGAGGTCTTTGATGGCTGGTATTAAACTCTCCAGCATGTCAGGGCTATACTGAGTACGGTAAAACCCTACTGTTCCAAGGTTTAACTGAAATGTACCAAAAGAGTAAAACGTTAAAAGGAAGAAATAAGGAAATGCTTTTTTATTTTTGAACCACCAGAAATTTCTCAAAGCATCACAGCTCAGAGAAGTCAGTCACTATCATTTAAATAAAAAGGAAAAACAAATCACAAGGGAGAAAGACTTAAGATTTCAAAGAAGAAATGCTCACGAAGAGGAACAGAAGAAGAGAGATGACAAAGAAACACAGGCTAGAGCTAAAACTAGGAGCAAGGAGAAAAGAGAAACTTCTCTTCTAGGGGTAGCTCCTAACTGCAGTAAGGGTAGTAATGCACTGAGAAGATACAATGCAGGAGACTGCAGGTGCTAGAATCCTAACTTTTGTAGCCTCTCTCCCACAACCTGCTCCATTCAATTTTGATAGAGAGAACCATTTTCTTAAGAAAGGAGAGCAACCACCTCTGCCCAGTGTAAAAGCAAGTCATGGTCAGTAAGCCTGATGAACTACACTGGCTACATGCTGCTACCTACTAGCGTTTTAGTGTAGACGGTCAAATATTGTGGTGGGTTGAACAACAGTACCTGGCATAAACCAAAACGACTGCTGAGCTCATCAGGAAGTCGCCCCCTTTGCTGCTGCTGCGATTTTGGTCAGTCCTCAGGACTATGGCACTAACTAAAAACCTGACAGACTGACAGCCTTCGCAGCCAGCAGTCCCCCAAATTCACCTTGGAGGGAGCCGGATCGTTGCCTTCTCAGGCAGAAATATCAAACTTTACCCTCATTTAGACAGGGCATTTTCAGAGCTGTTCATTCATTCCATGCCCTTCTCTACTACCAGGGAGGACCCAGACAGATAACGGCGATTCAAGAGAATACGCAGGCCTGACAGCTGGAATGCCCGTGTTAGTTAAATAGGAAGATTTAATTAAAGTTAAAAAAAGAGACTAACCCTTAACGTTATTTCACGGAGTCAACTCTCAGAGTACAGCTCCGGCTTAGAAACAACTACTCTTCAACCTCAGCAGTTCATACAGCGATAGTCCCAGCCAGTTGCTGTCTTGCAATTTCTAAATTCACAGTTCGGCTGGTGTCTGCAGGAGACCCCAACAGTGAATTTTTTCACTTGCAGATTTGTAATTGTCTGGCAATAGCCAGTAGAAAACCTTCACACTAACGGAAGATAAACAGGACTATTTTGCTCAGGATGGACTTTAACTAAACTGCCGTTGCCATGGGATACCAAAAAAGGCCACCATATTTCAACTCAAAAGCCGCCTCTAATTGCACACTGTTTTTCTGGGCTCGGACTCCTAAATGGTTCAAGTTTACATTGTCTAGGCTACTCTTGGAAGGCAAAGGCCTACACTAAGCAAGCATTATAGAGAGGAGCCAATATTCAGCAGCAGCACAGAGAGGCCCCTCCATAAGAGAGAAAAGATTGCAAGGGGGGAAGAAAAAAAAAGAAAAAGGGAGAAGAGGGAAATGAAATGCAAGGGAGCGTTACAGTGACAATCAAACTTATTCCCAGTAATATGTTCTCCTTTGTGACAACTCACCTTCACCCACTGGTCTGGTTTGATGTCTTTCAAAACCAAGGTGAGCTCTGGTTTGTCCATCAATATTTGCATTTTGGCACAGGTGGGGTCATCACTTGTACAAATACTTATGGGGACCATCCACATGGGGAAATCCTCCCCTAAAAGAAGAAACAATAAAAAGGAAGGCTTAAGGAAAAAACAGTATACACACAACACTGAGAAACCCTGCCTGATGTTCAAACAAGTTTCGGCAGCAGTTTAAGCAAGGCTACTTAAATTTAAATCTAGAAAGGCCCAAATCTGAAGGAAAACAGCAGTTTTAGAGTTAAAAACCAAGAACGTCTAAATCACCTTTCAAGCCAAACATTTTCATTTCCATAAGCATGGAAGACGGGTGGAATCTGTGTCTTAAGATAGAGCTGGCTCCCATATGAGGCATTTTTATGTCAGCACTACTATAAAACCAGCAGCTTACAGAGCTCCTCAGATGGTAGCATGGGCCGTAAACTGGACATCGGAAGAGAAGCATCTCGGAACGAAAACCCAACCAAAGACTGCAGATGAATGCCGTTCTCCATGCAAGGAGGACATGGAAACCACATGCGTGAGAGCATTCAAGCTTAGATTTTCTACAGTTCTCACAAATACTTAAACACCTGAATCCAAGCAGAGCACCTGCCTGCTCTGCAGTGCAGCTGCTTCATCTCTCAAAATTGCTGCCATTGCATGAAAAGCAATGAATACTCCACCCCTGCTCTTAGCACTCATCTTACCAGTATATGGTCCACTGGCACAGAATTTCTTCTGGACTAACTTCAACACTTTGTCATCTTCTTGCTGAAGGAAGAAAAAAAAAAAAAAAGAGAGAGAGAAAGGAATTATCAGAACATCTAATCTCAACTTCTGTATATCACAATACATTCATGTGCCCTCTGTTAAATGGAGGAACTTGTATTCTCCTCC
Source organism: Platalea leucorodia (assembly GCF_965183815.1). Lineage (NCBI taxonomy): Eukaryota > Metazoa > Chordata > Aves > Pelecaniformes > Threskiornithidae > Platalea > Platalea leucorodia. The sequence continues at coordinate 5,206,820 of NC_138844.1, forward strand.
AAAATAAGCAGCTACCTCAAGAATCATTGCAATGCATTAATCACTGTTACTGTTAAAACATACATGCCCTATTTCTCTTGTGAATTTGTTGTCTGACTTCAGCTTCCAGCCAGTAATCCTCACTCACCCTGCAGTCTTGTAGAATAAGCATAATTAAACTGGAGTGAGAAGCGAAATGTGTGGCAAGGGAGCGAAGTCAGATATTCCCTCCCCCCAACACACATTTCACACACAAAGAGCAAACGGGCACGTCAGCAACCTCCAAGCACATGATCTAGAGCGCTTGTGGACTAACTCCGTATCGCTTTGCACTAGGTTCCTCAACTGAGCTGCACTTCCCCTCCCTTCAGAAACAGAACTGTCACTAAACAAAGCAACCCACTGTACTGCCTCCTGGTCAAAGAGATTTTTTTAAATAACTGGATACTACTACATTTGATCCTAAAACACAGTTAAAGGCAGAACTTTTGATCTGAACTGCTGAAAAACGCACAGTTGTATTTACCTGTTCAGCTTCCACATAAATGAGTGGAAATCCCATTTGTTTGGTCCATGTGTTCATCACAGCAGCAATAGGTTTACCACTAGCTTTTTCCAGGCTTTCCCAGAGGTCCTCTGCAGAAGAAAAGTCTGACTAAGGACTCCCAGAGTCTTGACACGTCAGACGCTATTAAGGATGCCATATGGGCACTGGAGGGTGGGAGGCTGTATTATTACTCCAGTTTGCCCTTCGTGTTTTGGGTTGTGTTTTTATCGGATTGTAACATGACAGGCAAGAAAAAGGAAATAGTTTAAACCACTCATGGGGAAGAGAAGGAAGAAGAAAGCCTCTTTACTACTAAAAAAATGCAATCAATACACATTGTGATAAAGTATAATAAAAATGAGCATTAAATATTCAAAACGGTAAACAGAAGAATCTTTTCCTTAAGTTTTTCTTCTATTATGCCGAAAGAGCTGACCGAACATGGACTGGTTTTGGCTGATAGAGCATGATGTTCCACATTTACGCCTGATACACAAAAAAGATTTAAGTAAAGAAAGCGCTGTGAGATACTAGACAAGACTTTGAACTGTTTAATCACACGTGCAATCAATACTGCAAAAGGAAGCTTGCAAAAGGCTTACATGGCAAATCAACACACTCTATTTCTAAATTAGATTACTACGCAGATGTGGTTATCAACGGTAAATGCAGCCCTTTCAGATTACCTCAGCCGCATATTCCTGAGACAGAGAACCCCTAGAGGATCCTGAATTCTGGCTGTGCAGGGGACACATTGTATGAAACTGGAAACAAGCCAGTTATTTCCTTGCATTTCAGTTCTCTCAGGTGGAAAAAATAGCTGTTTAAGAATCCATCACTTCAGCACTAGAAATTTTGTCTCCAGAAATCACTTTTCTTAAGCATATAATAACCACCGGTTACCTGTAGCAGCATTCTTCTGCTGGAACTTCGTTAAATATAAATTCATTCCTTTCCGAAAGTCCTGGGAACATACAATTGAATATGTAATGGCACCAGAACGAAGGTCCTTTCTATCCTCCCTCCGCGCTGCATTTATATTCAAGAATCGGCCAAGGAACCTTAGGATCAGTATGTACATCTGTAACTCCTTCCATATTTTCCCACTATCCTATTTCTCCTTGGTAAGTTCAAATAGAGCCCAAATACAAGTTGGAGAAAAGTTTTCAAAATACAGAATACAGAGATTTAAATATTTTTATGAAACGGTACTTTTGACTGTAAAAAGAATTGACACTCTACACTTGGCTTTTTAACAACAAACTTTTTACCTCATCACCAATGTAGTCATGTAGCATTCGGATTACAGATGCTCCCTTGCTGTAAGAAATAGCATCAAATATTTCATCTACTTCAGATGGATGGCCAACGCTAACCTGTGGTGAACAGGATAATTAACAGTGAGAACAAGTTTAACTGCCATCAGATTTTGATTTTGCTTGTTTTAGCGTTTAAGGAGCTGACTTTTCTCACTGAAGAAAGCGCACGTATATCCATCACTAAATTGTCTTAGTGGAATCTCTGCACCCAGTCAATTAAACCTATTCACATATATCCTGGGTTAGGATTGGTTTCTAGGTTAAACATACTTTAACTGAGGTTTTGGTATTTAATCAAATAGACTGGGCGATTTTGCTTCAATCCTTTGGTTCAACACTTACCCAGAAGTGGAAAAAAAAAACCAAAACACCCCAAAACAGTGTAAGTCGTTTAATTCTGGGACAGTGAACAATGCACACTCAGGAAATGCACTCAATGAGTAAGTCACTCTAAAATGACCTGTTGTACAAAGCAAGGTCATCTCCCAACATCTATTACATCAACCATTTCCTAAGCTATCTGAAAACTTGTCCATGGTGATCTCCAGGAATTACAAGGGAGTCTTCTTTTTAGCACAGCTCCCAGTTTTGCTGTAATTGAGCTTGCTGCTGCCGCCTTCTCTTCATCACTGAACCACTGCCTTGTTTCCAAAGCAGCAAGCCCAGCTAGATCCTACTTATTTCAAGACTGTCTGCATCCCGCTCACCATTTTGGGAGTACAAGGCAGAAACACCTGAGGTGGCCTCAGACGGAAACCAGTACAAGCCCAGCAAAGTTTGGTAGCTTGGGCTATGCTGCCCTTTGGTTTATGTCGTTGAGCACTGGAGTAAGTCAGTAGCTACTTCACTGTGCTGAAGGGCCAGAAAACAACCCACTTTGATCAGAAACCAAAACAAAACACAAGTAATGATGAGTTTTGGTCACAACTTTGCCATTTCAAGTCAGTAGAGCAGAAAAACTCCAGAAGAAGCCATCTTCAGACCCTCAAACCTCACTTCTGAAATAGTCATTCAAGCAGAGGAAAATCCACAAAGTGTAAATGCAACCTTAGATTTTCCTTTGCATCGTGAATGACTGCAAAGTTCCCTTTTTTCTTGATAGGAAAAAAAGCTTACCCACAGCTGACAGAAAAAAAGGCAGACAATAGCAAAGACAGAACTTACTTCAATAGGATGACTGTTGTCTAAAGCATCAAGCTCTTGAGCTCGTGTGTAATCAGCAGAAACAAACTGAGTCCAGATATCGTACTCTGGGAAACAGTGATCTACACATAGGTACTCAATCCAGGAGGCAAATCCTTCATTCAGCCAGAGATGGGTCCACCATTCCTGGGAAGATGAGAAAGCAGAATAAAGAACAAAATTCCAACAGCTTCATTTAATCAACAAGAAGTTTGCAGCAAAGACAAGCTGTTAATGGCCTAGTTTAGTACAAATCAGAGAAACAGGTAACAATTGTAAGCACAAATTCCTCTCTATAAAGAAGTCATCGGCCCAGGAAGAGTAATCAGCACCCTATAGCCGTCTTCCCCGGTCTTAAAGTTTAGAAACTCTGCACGGAGAGCTGCATCAGGTAACAAATTCAATTCCCCAAGACTAGACTAGAGGTCAGAGCAGAGCCGCTGAGGGAACAGCCATGAATGTTACCTAGATCAGGGAGAAGAGTCAGTGACATGCAAGGCCATGGTTCAGTAAAGCAGCAGAGTTGTGGGCAACACAATGACAGTATCTATTCCAAACTGAAGAGCAGCAGCTGCAGAAGACTGATTTTATTTGGTTTTGAGTTTGTTTTTTTGCTGAAGATGTTTACATAAAGGAGAAAACCTGGAATCTGAAAAAGCATTCCAGACTATGGAAACCTGAACTCTAGTAAACAGTTAGAAGTTGTTTCTCGCCAGCCAAAGGTGGGCTTTGTTTTTTTAAGAGAAGAATGTTACATTGACATTTTAAAATTCTTCCTTTCATTTCTAATATTTAACTGAAGCCGGCAAGATAAGGAAACAAGCTATGGATACCGAGGAAGAAAACACCCTTTTCCATAACTGCACTTACCAACCACTCTTTAACGTAAATGGGGTGACTAACGTGATGAGCGCGGCTATGATGAGATTGGTCCTCAAGTAAAAGAACCTGAACGGGATGTAGAATCAGTCCAGTAAGCTGCTCTACAAAGAACTACTGCTACTATGAATGAAACATTTACCCCAGGGAGGGTGGAATTTCACTAAGGAAAGCTGTTACTGAAACTCTACACAGATAAGCCCCGCTTTATTTTTAGAGTGGAGACTGTCCAATTTTCTTTTACATTTCTGATCGCATCTGTTTCCAATACACACAGATTAGTACCAGAGGATTCATGGAACAGCAGAACAGATTCTTGGGCAATTAGGCTGGACTTCTAAATCTTTTCACCTCCCTGTTTTTCGCTCTTATCCCACTGGCAACCTAATACCTCACGAATCTTTTTCTTCCCCTGGAAGTACTCTGATTTCCTTTATCTTTGCTACAGATGAACTGGCATTTTGTGCTGGCCAATAAGATCTGGTACCGGCAAACTAAAGCAGTGATGCTGCTGAGGCTTTCTGCTGTGCTGTATGCACCTCAGATTAGAGAGGAGAAAAAGCTGACTTTCTGAAAATTGAGAAGTAACATTGGAATGTCTTTTCATATTTCACAGTTGCATCACAGAACATAAAATAATAACCAAAGAGAAAAAATTCTTCAAGAAAATTTTTGGAAGACCTAGAACTTCAAAAGGAAAATAAAAAGCTAATTCAGCATAAATTTTAGAAATTCTTTTAAATGATACTTTCTCAAGCCTACTGCCACAGCTCTCAATAATCAGGACCACAAATGGTTCGTGGGTCACTAATGGTCGCCACAGCACTTGCTGGCATCCTACACTGTTGTCTAGTCACACGATGCTGGCTTTCCTTGCTTCCAGCTGCTCAACTGTACTAAAACCTAAAAATATATTACTTTAATATTACTTTTCCACTTAGATATTGTGTTGCTTTCCTACCTGTGCTACCACAAACAGAAATGGATGCAGTTGACTAGATTTTAAGAGGCACAGAACTGTGGAAAAATTTGAGAACCTCTGCTTAGTGTTATAATTAATATTTACACTGGGGTTTTTCCTCCATTCACTCACACTTCATTTAGGCAGCCTAAAAGCCAGAACAATGCAGATCTGGGGCTCCAGAAGCCACACTCTTTTTGCCAAACACACTGGTTTCTTACAATACAAGAAACTTCCTAACCTGCAAAATATTTGGATCGAAGCATCTGTTTGCAGGGTTTTGGGAAAAGGAACGGCAGAGCTAAGTAACAGAGGAAGCTGAAGCCATTTGTTAACAGCAGAAGCTCTGACAAATACAGGTTTCAGTTTTTAGCACTAAATGGAATTTATTTACAGATTTCAGTCTTGCTGCTTCAGCTATGCAGTTATTCTCACCAAAATGACTTAAACATCAAACCATTCAGACAGCTGGCTCCCCATATATTCAAAGTAATTCATATGAGTTACTACTGAGCAACTTTTCAGCTACTGGCCTAGAACAATTTGCAACGCTGAGCTGGTACTGATACGACTGCTTGGGATGAAAGCCTGAGAAGTGAATCATGCCTACCTGAAAGGAAAATAGCGGATTATCGCTTCTAAGTAAGCTGACTGGCCAAAATAATTTCCATGGAACACCTGCTCAGCTCTAACTAGGACTATATTCCAACAACTGAACATTACTTCACATAGAAAAGATCTAGGAATACTTCCAAAGAACATGCTAGTAAAGAAGAAAGTGGTAATATAGCACTATTTAAATATTTCATTTTTTTATTTTAAAGATAGCATGCCTGCTATTAAGGGGCACTTGAACACACACACGATACGAAGCACACGTCAAAGAAAACTAGAAGAACTTGTAACTGTTAGATACCATGGTCACAAGGTTTCCAAACCACTGATGAGCGAGTTCATGTCCTACAACCAGAGCAACCCACTGGCGAGATGAAGAACAGGAATTTTTGGGGTCAATGAGCAATGCAGTCTCCCTGTATTTAAGAGAGAAAGACAACTGAACAGTGGTACATGCCTAGGGAAAAAACACAATCAAAAGTAGGTTAAATTACCTAAGCAAGCTAAAAAGTGATCAGTACAATTGAAAAAAACCAAAAGCTGTTTCAGTTTAAACATTAAATTATTTTGGCAAGTTCCACAGCTGTTGGAATGCTTTGGAGCAATAATTCCTTATGGCATGCAAGAAGACAAGTGCAAAAACCCAGACAGGAACAAGAAAGTTTATCCTTCATTTATAAAATAGCTCACCTACATAATCTAGGAACCTTAACTGTAACTCCCTTCGCACTGCATGAGGTATGCACAGCAAGTCTTCTCTGCCTCCCTCATCCCCAAAGGAATTCCAGCTCTTCCAAGCGCACAACCAGCCGCGTTACACTCACCACCGCAGATGCACAAGATTCTCCACGCAGGGCACACGTGCACACACGCATACACACGCAAGTGCTCCCTAGGTCAGGCACACAACCTTCCGCTAGAAACACCCCTGTCATGAGCAGGACTTAGCGGGTCAGTCAGAAAGGGCTTCTGGACCGCTGCAACTCAAAGGGGAAAAACGTGCATCTCAAAACATAGATGGTGCCTGCAGATTAGGCCAACCTTCTGTCCCCAAAGGGATAAAGCAAGCGTGCCAAATTGAGCGTAAAGGGGGAAAAAAAATTAACAGCACAATTAAGAAAGGCTTCCAAAAATTCTACTCATCCAGGACAAATTTCTTTTTTCCACAGGGAGTAAAATATCAGGTTTCATCAGAACTGCGATAAGCAGACAAGTAGATTTTAAACCTGGGCTCAAATTTCCATTTCAATTTTTTAAGGCCAAATTAAAAGTTTAGCAGAAGAAATTAAAACTATTTCAGGATTTAAAGTCCAAAGCTTACAAGACCAATGTTGTACAAAATGAAGGAAAATCATTCTAACAATGAGCACAGATAATGTAATAGTATCAAGCAAAAGTACAAAAGCTTGATCAGATGCACAAAAAAAAAAAACTGAAAAGGAAGGCAAGTTAATATTTTTGATTTACTCATATCCACATGGTTATACTGTGGTTGCTAAATTTACCAACTTGCCTACAACACAAAACAAGAAACTCTTCCAGCTGTGTCAGTAAGTACATAACTTTTATGGGGAAAAAAGCGGCCAAGAAAGTTCTCTTGTAGAACAGGCAGTGCTGCCAGACACTTAAAAATCTCACACCCTTGGACGGTAGTTGTAATAGCTCATTCTTGCCTTCCTAAGATTTGTACGATAACGCACGCTGCTGCAGAAGTTAGAATTATCCAAACCAAAGCTAGAGTTGAAGGTATTTACTCAGTCTTATTTGGGATGATACCCAGTAATTACAGCTCCCTAGAACTAATCCAATTACTTCCAAGAATTAGTGAACAAAGAGGGGGAAAGACAGTATTTTAACAGCATACCTATAAGTAACAAGGCCCCAGTTCTCCATGGCACCTTTATAAAATAAATACAAAGGTTTATTGATATTGATACACACCTCTTCCTAAATGTTTAAAATTCAAATAAAATACAGTTCATCAATAAAGTGAGTTACTTTACCAGCAGCAAAGTCTGCAATAGCTATGAGATCAATTTTAGGAAGAGGGTAAGGAACATTGAAGTAGTCCTTATAAAAAGGCAGAGTTTTAGCAGCAACCTGTAAGAAACAAGAGGACAAATGTTAACTTGGAACAATTAGTAAAACTTGAAAATTTATGACTGAAACGAGCCTAAGAAAGCAGCATACACAAGATTTCTTCCAGAAGCCCCATTTCCAGCTTCTAGAGCCCAACGGTTTGGAACTCTCATACCCTTTTTCTCCAGGCTGCAGCCTACCCTTCGGTACTTCTCATCAACTTTGGTCCAAAGTCTACATCACCAAATCAGAACTGAATTAAAGCGTATGTTTTCGTCATTATAAACATTAGTTTGTCCACAACTGAAATTCTGCTTAATATCAAGCCCGGTCTCTCCGAGCCATTAAGGCAAACACCCCCCTCAAGAGCTTTGCATGGATTTAGGTGACTGAACAGAGGAGAGCGCTATGTCCAGCCTGTCATGAAGTCACTCTGAGCGCATTTACCTCTAATGCAAACTTTCCTTGTTCCGCTTTGCCAACAGGAGTGTAAACACGCACTAAGACGCCATCAAGGGACCTGGCCTCTACGAAGTCATATTCTCCCACCACAAACGCTACAAGATACGTCGACATTACAGGGGTGCGAGCAAACTTCACTTCCACCAGATTTTCATCATCTGGGTATGGTTTCCGGTCAATGACATTCTTTCAACATGAAAGGGAATCAGTTAGTTTCATGGAAGCGAAACTGTATTACACAATACATTTGACTAACTATTCCATCATTATGACTCACGCATTTAAAATGAAAGGACTTCTTTTATGATTTTAAAATACAGACCACAATGTAGTTCCCCTCCTAACTAAAAATGCCCCGTCACATATGGAGCTGTACGTTTATAATATATACGTTATATTCCATTACTGCAAAGGCAGCTGAACACATCTGCTATCAGCTGCTGTCCTTCAAAGAGAATATTACCCACATCCCAGCAAGGCACCAGGCTTTCACTTTAAATTCTGAAACAGAAACCATAACCATGTGGTCAGTGGGCAAGGCTAGACTTTACCGGTAACTGAAAGTTAGCTACTAGAATAAAAAAGTCTATTTTTAAACTGTCTTGTTCTTCTCCAGCAACATCTTCTAGAGATAATTGCGCCATATTTAGAGTAACAACCTGAAAATACCCACTCGTATTTGTGACAGAGATACTTCTACTTGCACACTGTACCCCAGTTCTGGTCAAAAAGTCTCTAGGGCAGAAAACATGCTTATTTATTTCAAGTGCTATGCCTGCTTATGTAGCTATAACAGCTATATAAACATGCAAAGGCACTTTTTTTTCCCCAGTCACTCTTAAATCAAGCAGCACGTGGCGTGACATATGCTAAGACTTTTTTTTTTTTTTTTTTAACCAAACACGACTGTGGTTTGTACAACCTGTTTAGGTTTTGTGCTAGCATCTGACATCACAATATAATATTTTCAAAAGTTGTCTCAATTTGGAGCTGCTTAGTATAGCTAGCAAGACAGCCTATATTCCTGTCTGTTACCAAGACATGCTATTAACTATCAAATAATCAGCTAGCGTTATTACAGTTTTATTTAAAGCACTGTTTACTTGCCCATCAAGAACTTACCATATTTGACAAAGCTACTCTGTCTTTAGGAACCACCAAAGAAATATCAAATGTTGCCTTAATAGCAGGCTCATCCCAGCAAGGGAAAGCTCTGCGAGCATCAGTAGCCTGAAGGAAATAAGAGCATTAAACAAATAAATCACAAGAGATTGTGGCAATAAAACACACACAAAAATTCAGCAGATTTTACAGGCCAGAAGTTGGGTGAATGATGGCTAGTCATTGATGTAGAGTCTCCTCGCTGACACTCTTGACCTCTGCATTAGAGCATTTTATTCTTACTGTTATAACTTATTTCACTCTCGGTTTAAAAAAAAAATGCAGCTGAAAAGCACTCTGTGCTCCGATGGAATTCTACAGTCTGAGCAAAATTTAGCAGAGTCATGACAGGAGCAAAGCTCAGTCATGTGAAAGCAGAGAGGGCACCCAGGCGTTCACAGACTGTACGCACAGACCACCTATTTATATTCTGTCAGTAGACTGCACCCAAGAAATGTTCTATTTGTACGAGGTAAGTACTCCATGTTTTTATGTAACCAGGCAGATAACTATGAAATTACAAGATGGTATGAAATTCTGTCATCATGTCCAGGGTTTACATAATACTTGAGACAGTATCTGGCTCAAATTTGGGATGTTATTAAGATACTGAGATAAAGGCAGTGCCCTATTAAAAAAATTAACATACTTCTTAAAGGAAAGTTATACAGAGATATTTGAGCACATCTAAATGCTTAAACATTGCAGCAATTGTATATATATGATGCATCCCACATCAGCATGATCCTTGGCTGGAGAATTTGCCAGATCCAGAATTTACTGACCTTGAAGTCGCAATGTAAAGGCTGCTTTTAGTATTACCCATCCACACTAAGAGCAAAGAGCAAATAAATATGGATTTTTGAAATTTACCCGGAGGGTATAGCTAAAGCTAGGAAATCGTGTCTTTGCTTCTTCTAAGCATAAATCCTACATAAAGAAGGACATTCCCTGAAAACAAAAATATAGCCCATACCTCAAACTGAGTGACAGCAGCATAGCGTGTGTCTCCAGTAGGGGTGGTATATTTACTTCGGTAAAAACCTTTCATTTTATCATTCAGCTCCCCTACGAAGTCTATCTTTAGCGTCCCTGTCCCTGTAACAGAAACAGATGGGGCATTGTTATTTGCATGTGCCAAACAGAACATTTATTTGGTCTGGACCTTCAGGCCAGGCTACTCAGCTGGCCGACTGCCCTTCTGAAATAAGATGTCCCTTCAACTCATCTCCACCCATCACTTTTTTGCCAGCCTCCCTCAAAGCCTTCACTCTCCTGACATAAAATAAGCTCCAGCAGACCAATGCAGGCAAAGCCAGACTCACCACAGCATTTTAGCACTCGATCGGCAAAGGCTGCTGCAGTCCCATTTCTAAACACAATGCAACAACCAGGAGAGACCTCCCTTAAGCCATTTGAGAAGTCCGATCCTACAATCCTTACTTGTCAGTAAAGTTTGAGACAGTATAGGATGGCTACTAAGTAATAACACCACCCTATGAAACCCACTACAAAAGCCAAGACGGAGCACTGGCTGCATTCAAGCTCCTAAGTCAATTAGTCTCAGGATTTATTCTGCCCTCGATGTCTCAGTGCAAAAGGGGAAAAAACCTGATCTTGATCAGAGATCAGCATGCCAGCATCCCACAGAATGAAACACTAAAGCTTTATCACCCTAGAATCTTTACATTTGTATTTGTCAAGATGAAATAAAACTGTTTTATTCAAACTGAGGAGCTGAGTTTCAATCGACAAACTCCTCAGAGCAAAAAAAACTGCAGCAGTTTCAAAAGAATTAGTATATTCACGCCTAGGAAAATGCTGCAGTAACTCAGATTAGCTCATTCTTGGTAAGAGGAAAACAGATCATCAGTAGCTAACATAAACAGCTTCTGAGCCTAACTCCCAATAGCAGGTAAATAATTACAGTCACCTCTGGTGCTGGAAGCAAACATCACCATTTGTGAAACAACATTTTCAATTCCAAAGTCTCACAAAGTGACTTACAGTGGACAGACTCCCCAGGGAGCACTACATTTGCAGTCAGAAACTTCAGGGGAGACAGAACTGTCCTACTCCAGCTTTTTCAAGTGCAAACATCTTAAACACATGGTTGAAGCAAGCAGAAAGCATGAAAATAGCTCTTACCTTTCTGAAGAGTACTGGGAAAGGAGAGAGTAACCTTTTCATCCTCATTTTGATAGTTGAACCCTGTGGCATGTACCTCTGAAAGAGAAAAACAGACTACTTTGTTTGAAATAAGCCCCAGACATGTTTACGTAACTCATGAACATTCAAAATTAACTGAATCGGCCGAACCCAACAACGCACTATAGTTACTGAACAAATCAATGAAGATTTTGAATAATCCAGAACGATATAAATGCAAGCAACCGAAGAAACACCACCCATTGTCGGAGTTCCATGTTATATTACCTTGCTTCAGACAAATAAATCTAACACATTTACATCCGACTATACAGCCACAGACTCAAAGCACCACCACCATGCTCCTTCCCCCTCTGCCCTGCGTCCCGTCCATCAGAACGCCGCGCTCGTACGTGGCAGGGAAGTCTTCCGCTGTGCCGAGTAATGAAAGCTGTACTGTTAAATTGTAAACCTGCAGTAAGAACAGTATCCTGCACAACACCAAGAACGCTGGTAACAGCTACTACAATCCTGACAAATGTTAAAATATTGCACAAAACTTCCCCTCAATATTAAACGCTTACATCAGTGCAGCAGGATTCTCACTAATTATTCCAAAGGGGATGCTTATGATTAATTAATTTGTGGATCACACTTTGAAAAGCATGCTAATAACCACAGCAAGGTGGTTTTGTTTGGTTTTAACCAGAAAGAAAAACACAACGTTGATTTTATTTAAAAATTGTCTTCAGAACCAGAGACCTACCTTGGAGTTTATATACCATTCAGCAAGGGCATCCAAAATCAACCAGAATATTAAGCAGTACGGCATTTACACAGCATTGGATCTATTTGTAGATGCAAACATCCGAACTAGGAGGCCAAGCTGGACAGATGGGAGGGAGGGAATCGGCACACAGGAATTAAGCTGTCCTGCAGCTTAGAGTTAGCAGAGCCCAGAGAGAACACCTGGTGTTGCTTCTTCCTTCCTAATTCATCAAGTCCTACTTGCTGCATCCAAGGTGACGTACATCGATGCTCCTTCAACCAAAAATCCAAAGTAGCTATGCAGGACCTCACTTTGCTAGTTCTGCTACCTGTGTCACTCCATACTCAACCACGGCAATAACTAGCTATCTTTAAGGAATGCAAATCTGCACCAAAACAAACGAGCACTGCTTTCCACCACACATCAGCATCTTGAACTACCAAACTTGGTAAGCCTGGACACAGTAATACATCTTTCTATGCAGACATACTGATGCATAATTCCGGATTTATAAATACAATAAACATTTGGCAGTTCAGTATAGTTTTGAAAGATATGGGAAATGCACAGACCAGTTTAAAGCAATGTGCTAGCATTCCTAGCACAAGTTGCCTGTCCCATCCCACTCACATCACTCAAATCGAAGTGAAAACACACCTGGGATACTGAAATGCCAGCAAGGGTCTAGCAACCTTTTCAGGTACTTTCAAAATTGACCTAGGAAGAAGGATTCAGTAAATAGCTTCAGTTGTCGACTGAAATAGATAGTAGTTTCGAATGGTCACAGAAAAAAGGACAAAAAGGAACACTAGAAAGTGCTGATACATCCTAAAAGAAAAATGTACCACTATATCAACTTCTTCATTATGTGGAATTCTAACAACAAAGCTTGATTGAAACAACAATTTAATTTACAGAACGACCTGTCTTCCACGCTCAAGTATCACTACAAGAATCCAGGTATTCGGTTTCAGAGGAAGCCTAAGCACAATCACAAGATGTTCAGCTAAGTTGTTCCATATGTGACAAAAGTAACTGAAAACATGTTTTTATTTTCATAAAATTTAAAGTGCTATTTATTCTGGAATAGTATGATTTCAGCCTTAAGTCAGAGTTAATACCAACCTCTGCTCACAGAGAACATAAATGCAGAAACTGCATGAATACATTAGTCTTAACTACTGGTTTCACAGTGCTCTGCTCAGCGTTTAATCAGAGTTAACCACCGTGCTAGGGTACATAATACATAAACACTTAAAATAAAAGAATTCTAGCTGTAAAAAAAAAATACAGTACAGAAACAAACTCAATAGAAAAAATTCTTTACAGGATCAAGTATAAGAACTTTAGACTTCTAAAGTCTACAGTCTAGTGACTGTACTGAGGAGTTCCAAGATTTTTAAAATCAGCTCTAAGAGGGATGAGATAGACCGTTTAAACAGAATACATGCCAAGGACAATGCCAGCAAGCGTTGGGCAATGAGCAACAAAAAGTAAAGGTTTAGCTTTTCTTCTTATAACTGTGGAATATTGAGGCAGAAAAGGAGACGTTATAAGAAAGGTGGAGAGAAGATATTCAGGGGAACAACGCTGATGTACAACACACTAGTCTGAAAGTGGGCTTCCAAGCAACAGAGAGCGGAGCTGATTGCTGACTCCATCGTTTAGATCTGATGAATTTTGACCCCGGCTATCGTTAAGAGTCCAACAGACCACAAAGCTGCTGTTCTGCGACAGCATGTTAGTGACCTCGGTCAGAGGGAAGGACGGGATGAATACCTGTCAGAAACTTCTGTCAGCCTGCCTGGGAGGAATCCCACTGCCGGACAACCTGCAGATGCTGAGCTGTCAGCCTGTGGTCAGAGGCTAAATGAAAACCTGAGAAACATCTGATAAAGATCAGCACAAGAATGCAGAAACACTCCCCCCCCCATGTATTTTAAAATGACCACAGCAAACCAAAAACATTTGTATTTTTTTACAACTTCTAATGGAAACAATCTGATACCAAAGACAAACAATACCATGACTTCAGGATCATAGTTCTAACCTAGTGAAACTGAGAAATACAGAAGAATGCGTGTTATGCAGATCTTCTGCCAAAAGTTGACAATGAATATTAAATTTCCCCCTCCTCCTCTCCCAAATGTGAAGTCCTCCTAAGTGTATTTGAATTTGTAGCTCCACTACTTTATAACCTTTTTAACCTGACCTAGGAAAGCCATAGGAGAGACCCAGGTAAACATCACCTGTGCCAGAAGGTGGTGAAGACCTTTGGTTTTTTTCCCCTGCAACAGCCTGGGAAAGCATTAACACACCACAGAAAGCAACCTTGTTACAAAGAGCTTCTCAACCTTAATTTTACAGTGTTAGATCCCAATTACCCTAAGGTTAGAAACAATGTTTAAACAAGTTATAGCTTAAATAGGCTGGAAGCAGCCACCTCATGAGCGGCGCTGTGCCCTCCCAGCACACACCGACCACCAAAGCCCTGCGATACCCCAGGACTGCCCCGCTTGCCGCGACGACTCGCCTCTGAAGAACACCTAGAAGCAACGCCAAGGGTACATCTCCAACAAAAGGTACCGCTCATTTACAGTTTCGCAAGACATGTACTCAGGAGGAGTCGGTCTCTAGAATTTCCATGCTCAACTCCAGCAATTTTTTGTAATTCTCAAAGCAGCTGCTTATATATCAGTTTCCGAAACAACAGAATATAAATGAGTCAAAGTTACATTTTTTTTAAACTAACTATTCAGTGCCAATAATTTAATCCAGAGCAAAAGAACCACGGAAAACCATCAACAATACTTTTTGTTAGCGTTTAAGAGAACTGCTTATAACAAAGATGTAATTGCAGTAAAAGGCTGTCTGAATTCCTAACAGTGTTGAACACAAAAGCTCCTGAAGAGAACAACACAATTTTGGCAGCCTACTAACTTTGGAGAGTTTGGCACTGCAAGGTTGCAAGTTAATCACTAGCACATTAGCACACAGTCTGGACCAAGTCGCATGAGAAAAGAAAAAGCTGCTAGTGCTCCATGCCTTTGGAAAAAATGAATAAAAATCGGATCTAGCAACCCTCCCAAACTCAGAGCACTACATATCGAATTTTACAATAGCATGTTAAATAAATTACAGCCCTTCTACAGAGTACTGCCTTAAATTGCACAGTAACCAGATGGATACATCAATTAATGATCCCCATTTCTGTATTACATGCTTATGAATGTGGATCCTAGCCAGAGGTTTTAAGCAATGTCAAACGTGCATGTATTTCAAAGTGAAGGCAAAGCCAAGTGCAAGCGATGGAATTTTTTCAAGTAGCCCTCATTCCATGGCATGAAGAAGTCACAGGCAATTAAGGTATGGTGGCTTAATGAACTTGCATTCATCAACTGAGCTGCAGTGACTGGGTGCACTCTGCCTACTCTATCTGCAAATTAAACACGTTAGCTTAAAACATCTACATGTTGACATAGCACACACTGTCCTCCTTCAGCATTAGCCACTGAACTATGCTGATGCAATTCCCGGGAACGCTAATGCTTTCAAGCCCTTTCGCATCTTTTCACGTGTTTCAAACCAGTGGTTGTAAAATCCTTTAAAGGAGTCAGAAGTAATCTCGCCTATCAGATATTCCCAAACTGTCCATGCCAACGCAGCTCAGGCCTCCTTAAAAAACCTACCCTTAAAAATTCTGTCACATCAAGTCCTCTCCAGAAGAAAGGATGAAGATGAGCTTTTCTACAACAAAGAAAGGTTTCACAACTGGCTTAAACAAATCTAGTCTACTACGGGCGGAGACAGTAGTCTAATTTTTCCCACCTGGCCCCAGCTGCCTGTTCCCATTCCCTCCCTTCCACTGGCATTCGCATACAATCATCAGGATCAGGAAGATCATCTGTCTCCAGGCTGCTTTTTTTTGTCCCCCCTTGTAGAGGCAGTTTTCAGCCAGTGCAGTTTCCTGATCCACACGACTGCTCAACAGCACAAACACGAATGCCAACAGAAGGGAGGGGGTGAGGACAAGCGTCATTGCCCCTTTCCACAGCAGCATGATTTCAGACTGCCTTACGATCACCGTGAAACTAAGCACTGCTCAGATACACTTGGGTCACATTGCTCAGCTTTCCATAAGCACTAGTGATCTTTTGTTGTTTTTAAATGTCAGCTGAGGGTCTGGTATAACCAGCATCCAGCACTAGCATCCAAGCATGTCCCTACCATACCAGGAAGGAAAAGACTAAAACAATGAGTTCTGGCCTTAAAACCTTCTAAAGGTTGAAGTACAAATCAAAGTTCACTTGATTATTTCTGCTAAACATCACTACGGCTGCTGGTAATTTTCTACGCAAAATTGCCAACTACTACCCTCCAAGCATCTCTAAATTTAAGAAGCTGCTTTAGATCCCCCGGTATCTGAAAAGCTTTCCAAGCTAAAGGCAGTATAATTCACTGATTATGACTCCATCACAACTCCACAGCTCCTTAAAAAAGAGATTCACAAGAAGCTCAAACTACTTAGCATTCAGTAAGTATGAAACTCAGTCCCCTAAAATTTACCTTAAGAACCCACTTGCTTAGGAATGCCTTTTCAGTTCTTCATTTAGCTGAGCAAAGTCAACCATTTGGACAAAGGTAGTACAGCACGTGCGCACCTAAACGCTAACGCTGCGCTATAAACATTTGACTACAAATACTAAAAACTAGCTTCTGGAAAAAACAAAACCAATTGCTCGTTATGATTAGTGGGAGGAGCCAGTCATAACTTCAGCAACGGAAAACTCAGTCTTTGGAGTAGCTTTGTTCCATTACAGCATACCTGGCACAAACGGCAAATCCACAACCTCCAGATACAATCACTACACTATTTTTATGATGAAACAGAGCATTTTTCTACTCCAAAGTACTGCGTAATCAATCTCTCCTGGTTTATTATTCCTGATCGCTCAATTGTGGATTACGCAGCAAAAATTTTTACTTTGACTTTAAAGCTTCAGAGATCCTCCCTCCGCTTCCTCTCAAATATTGGGCAATAATCTGATTTCCCTGCAAATCTGCATTAAAATTCCAAAGACTAAGTTCTACCCTCTGCTGTATCCATCTTGAGAAGAGTGAATAGGAGGGCAGGGAAAGCCCGGCCCACAGTTCTAGTTAAGGTTTCTCTTGTTGTACAAGCCACAGTGCCGTAGGCACTCAAGACTTACAAGAATGATTAGGAAAAGAATAAACTATTCTGCACAAAAGTCACCAGAACACCTCCATAAACAAGGGAAAGGTATCTGTTGAACAAGGTCTCTTTTTCACACAGCCACTTTTCAGAACAGAAACACACTTAAAAGAAGATAAGTGACCAATTATCTTTTGTCTCACATTTACAGACAAGCGTGAGACAAATTCCTCCCCACTGAGGTACAGAACTAAAAGAGGTAACGATTCTTCGCTAGGGCCTTTAAAGGACAAAACGTCACTAACTTCTCACTGGTTTTCATATATAGGCAATTGGTATGAGGCTCCCCTAAGTAACTAAATCCTGGCTGATATTTCTGTTGGTTGATTGGGCTATATTTCGTACTCTGTTTTTGAGACCAGTTATACAATTACTACCCAAAAGCTGCGCACAATAGAAGCATTAGTAAGACTGACTTGATCTGTATCAACAGGTGCCAGCAAATAGCCTGCCAATTTCATGCAATTTTACTTCCAAAGCCATTATACTAGTTGGCAGTTTACCAAACTGAAAGATATGTTTTAACCCCATGAAGCCTGAGTATAACTAAATAGGCAACAAATATTCAAATATTGATGATCCAACAGTTTGAGAGGTGAGTGCCTATACGATAGCCAGAGTGCTGCACTCCTATTGCTGTCTGTCCAGAGCACCACATTCAAGGCTATCCGAAAAATCAGAATGAAGGAATTTAAGCCACAGAAACTCACTTCCAGTGTACCTGGGTTTAAGTCTTCATTAAGCTCTACTGTTAATGCTTTGAAGTTACAAGCAGAGCATGTCACTGTTAAAGAATAGAAAAATAGACCCCTATGAAAGGGAAATCAGCTCTGAAAACAACAAAGATCATACATTACAATAAAGATCCTCTCTATTTTATGTCTTTTTCCCGATTTGACTGGAAAGAGACTTTATTCCTAGGTACCTTTCCGATTTATTTTCATCTTCTCAATGACAAAATAAAAAATTAATAGGTGGTTTGGGCCTATGGCCCAGTGGTAGGTGGAACAGACTCCACACACACTCCGCTATTACTACCACTCTCGTTATCGCCTCATTACTCAGTATAAGAAATAGCTCCAGGAGCGCTTAGCAACACAGTGCATCCAATCAACTAAAGATCACTAACGGCAGCGTGTGAAAGGCATGCAGGAACGGAGCGCCAGGATACAACCCGGGAGCCCAAATCAAGCACGTAGGAAGCAGCGCTCTATTCTTTCACTATCGGAACTCGGTGGCCGGACTCCAGCTCTTTGGTAACGCTCTTCGCCGCTGCGCTCTCTCGCTGCGACTGCACTTCCTGCAGTGAGCTCTACTTTTCCACAACACACCCACCGAACGCTACTTCCTTAGGACAGAGTTCCCCATCTACCTAAGCACCGCTCGGCTGCTCTCAACTTAAGCCCTCTGATTTCTTTAATACTATATTAAAAACAAAAAAAGTCAAAGCAATTTAAATGCAAAGGCTCATTGCAGACATTCCACTTGTCACATACAAATCTATTAGCCATAGGATAATGTCTCTACAACAAGAACTGAAATCGTCCCTACCAAATCCAGTCCAGAAAATTAAGATTTCTTTTCTTCTTTAGGGGTTTGGACAAACACAGCCCTTCTCTCCAACTTCCTTCAGCTGTTGCACAAGCATACTTGAGAAGTTTAATCATAATCGAAGGAACACCCTTCTCCCATCCATCATCAAGATCATTCCTTTAATTCACAATCATGGTTTTAACAAAGTGCTTCATGACATCATTGTGGTATTTGCCTTATAAAAAGGGAAGCTCTGCAGAGGCTTTTGTCATCTGAAGGACTTAAGAAACAGTCAAACACAGTGGGCCAAATAGCTACTGTGCTTGAAATAGCAAAGGCTGCGTAAGAAAACCAGAAAGGCTTTGCACACTATTAGACCACTGCTCTGTTTCAAGGAGCTTATTTTCCACACCTCAATCATTTCATGCTTCAATTGCTAAAACTTTTTTTGTGTCTGCTACATCTCCTCAAAATATAATTGGGGAAGATGTCAGCTACCATAACTGTGTCTTACAAACAGGTACTGCTTCTTCGATTTCTCCAGTAACTTCCAGCCTTTCACTGAACTGGATCCCAACCATTGTCTCCTCCACACAATCACATTTTTCCGTGCTGTCCTACGCTCGAACACCCTGCTAAATGTCAATTAAGAGTCTCCTGCACTTTTTCAAATCCTTCCCAATGAGTATTTCCTCCTGCAGGCCATTATCGATGCATTCCTTATCTAAGTCCTTGTCACAGATTTTGTCAATATTGTGAAGTCCATAGGTACAGGTCATGTTCTTACACAGATATCTGGTACAAAGATAAACAAACATGTCAAAACAGTCGGACACCCTTTTGCCTACGACACTCAGGCACGATGGAGTTGAACACAGATTTCATGGAAGCTTGAGGTAACTTATTTTAAGCATAATGCAAATGGTAGCGATGAGAAGAGAATGAAGGTTAGAGAATTAATTTTGTGCTTCTAGGGGTGGGTTAGCTTATCAAAAAACTATTACATAATTTTGCAATCAAAGTTGTTAACTGTTGGCAACAGCATCTCACATCAGAATGAAATGGATTAAAAACTCCAGCAAAAAAGCAATCCTACCTTCGTCTCCTTCTGGCGCATAGGAAGCTGTAATAATGTCAATGTCAGCACAGTTCATCACAATTTGGTTGGTTGCCTGTTTCACCTGGAAGAGAAATTGTATGAGCATCAGGAAGAAATGGTGTTCCCTGCTCCCTTAGACAGGCATTCCCCCCTCCCTTTAATCTAAAAACCCCTCCATCATCAAGTATTTGAAATAAAATCTAGTGCTTAAGAGTGGTAAAAAAGAAAAAGATATTCCACTGACTGATCTCATTTGTTCCAGAACATGAGTACTTGAATCGTGTTCAAGCCATCTAGGCCTACTTATCAAGACTGTAAATTATTTAAGGGAATGGACGGCCTGTTAAAAATTGGTATGTACGCTTGACAATAGGGCCCTTGTACATGCCTGGGAATCCAAGACCAATAAAAATAGATAGCGAGCCTGCGAGCTTCCTTTTCGAGATGGCCTACAGGAGACTAGAGTAAAAGCCTTTGAACACAAACTTACATCTTTCAGAGATGATCAGAAATACAACCTACGGTACTGTGTTCTAAACTGTCGACACTATAAGAACTTCTTAGGTTAAAAACATCTGCCAAGAAATTCGCCTTTACATTTTCCTGAAAGCTTTCCTTCTGCCAGCTCTTGGCTACACACACTTTGCTTTATTTAACAAGTGGCCAGCTCCCAGCGTAGTAATAAACTGTCTCACTGTGCCAGCTTTCTATTTGGATGCAAGAGCTTGAATACAGAGGAATTCAAATTAAATATCAATTAATTACAAAGGGGTAAAATATTTGGGAATTAAACTAGGAATTATTTAGAAACTTATGACTGAAACCACTAGAATCATCACACTGGAATGAGCTGGTAATCCTGCTAGTCCAGGATACGATTTCTAGCAGTAGGCACCGCCAGTTCTTTAAATAAAAGAGCAACAATTTCTGTAACAGCCAACTAGAGTTTAACGTATGCACGAAGGAACTGCTTCCTACCCCAGACAGTAAGTTCCTTAAAGCATAAGGACTTATATCCCTTTCTTGGTTTTTCACTATTATAACCTTAAAATGCCCTATTAACACTTGTGCCCATCACTCTAGCTATCCACGTCGGAACACAGCAGACACCAACTGGACTCATTTGTCTGTGATGGAAACTGGTTCCCATGAATCAAGAGCTCCTTCGCCCTGTCGCAAAACCAGCAGAGCGCTCTGCGTGTGCACACCAGCTCACCGTTCAAGCATCTGAGTGTAAATGGATTTATTACAAGTAAGGCCACAATAATAAGCTGTGAAGTGCCATAGTTGAAACAGGCACTTATCACTCTGCCATAAAGGAGCTGGTATCTACACAAGGTGAGTAAACAGAAGCAGATACTTAGTCTTAAGCTGTTCTACCTAGGCTCACTGAAGAAATGGTTCCTTAGTCATTGTGTACATAAAAACTGATTTCAAGTCTAGTCAGTGGTGAGAGGCTTAAGAAATTTAAATGTGTAACTCAATAGGCGTACCCGCATCATAAGAACGGTCCATCCAGTCTAACAATCTGTGAACCAAAGGGCTAATAGCAGATAGGCCAAGGCAAGCCAGCCCCCACAGCAGATGGTTAACACAAGACAAACCTAACTCGGACGTTTCTTTCCAACTTCAGTCACCAACTTTGCCTCTGAAGCAAATGTCTATGACTTAGTCCTATTAACAGAAATGTTTGTAAAAGTCCTTAAGTAATATTTATTATACTTTTTGATAAGCATGACTCCTAGCAAATCTTTCCAAATCCTGCTTGTCAGTCACCCTGCAGCAGCGTGCTGTACAGAACAGTGCAGAAGAGCTGTGTTGTTTTCACCATGTTGCCTCTTTCTGGTAATAAAACTAAAACAATGTTACCTCATAAACTTAACCTGATTCTAAAAACAACATGCTTGCAAAGCATAAAACTGGCAAACTTTAACAGCTGAAGTGACACAGGTTAGATTTGATGCTTCTAGTCAAGATTTACAATCTGAAATCTCTTTCCTTTTTTTCCCAGTTAGGTGTGCATGAAACTAAAGGATTATAACACCTCTGAAAACCTAAGATCAAAGCCCAACAATTTTCACCACAATATTAGGGTTCGGGGTTTTTCAAGGTCTTCTAAAACACAGAAAAATCAGAATGAGAAAAGCTTTTTATAAACGTCTAGTAGAGACCTTTATTCAATCTACAAATCCAAATCTCTCTGGATTAAGAATTCAAGATGCATAAAGAGCTGTCCAAATTGCAGACAACACTGGGTTTAACAATAGGCTTGATCCTTAAAAAATAACCTCTTCCGAGGACAGAAGAATTTTCAGTGTAGCACTGTGCCTGCAAAATAATAAAGTTTAGGTTTAAGCGGAGACAACTTCAGAGGCTCCTTAGAAAGGCAATTACCTATTTTTAGATTTTTTTTCTTACCTCCTACAAATATCAAACCAGTTTTACAAAAGAGTGCAACATACTAGAAAACATTTAAAGGGACTGAGTGAACCAGTAGCCTAAAAAGTGTTTACCCTCCAACTCCCCAAAAATGACAGGCAAAATTCAGCGTGCGGATAGGAATATTGGCAGTGTATTGCACAGCAGACTTCTGAGGCTCTCAGAATTTAATTCGGGGGGGGGGGGGGGGGAAAGGTTTTCACCTTGGCACACAGGCTCTAGCATGAGAGCCTCCTCCCTCTGATCCACTACAAATAACGAAGTACAGACACACCTGTAAGAACAAAACTATAAACTGCCCAGCATACTTAACTTACAACCATTTTACCTCACAGAACCTATAGCCTAATGCTTACAGACACCACATATATCATGAAGATGAATGAACGGGTTTTACTGTAAGTGATACCTTGAAACAGCTTTTACATTTCTGTTAATGCTATGTTCTGGAAGACAGATATTCTGCTCATGCAGTGCTTTTCATGAATGCAATCATATTAAAAGGCAAGAAAAACATGCATAAGGTATACCCAATTACAAAACTGTATATATGCGAACCGTCACCCTGCTTCACCTTGCTCTATAATATAATAAATTTACTCTTCAACAAGAAGCAGCTAATCAAGGCAAGAGCAAGCTACAAATGCCCACAACGAAAGGAGCTTTGCCATAAGGCTGACAGGCTTAAAAGCAGCAGATGAACCGAGATCAATATCTGGAATGAAGGAATGTTTCAAAACTTTAAATGTGTTGCTTTTGATGAAACTCTTGTAACACTGATCACAATTCAAATACCTACTGAGATTAGCCAGACACATATACCACAGGCAGGTCCGCCCTGCAATAAACCTGCAGACCTTTAAGATGTTTTAACTGTGTCGGTGACCTGTCGTTAGACTAAGATGACACACGCTTCCCAACCCCCTACACGTCCACACTCGTGCTCAGCACTTGTTTCTGGGAAGGAAAATCGCACCCAGTAGGAGATAACAGCTTAAGTCCCTGCAAAAGTTTTCCAAGGTAACATCATTTGATGGAAGAAGAACTAAAAAGGCTAATTATTTAGTTCTGAAAATGAAGACATTTTCAAAACTCTGCCAAATAGGACTCGAACATGCTGTAAAGCTTTTGATTTTCACCGGTTATCGGAGCAGGAAAGGACTTAAAAGGAAAATCTTTTTAGGACATTAGAAACAAGAATTTGAATGGCTTCAGTGGAATGCCAGCCTACCTGAAACACAGGATGAGGTGCACCAAAAGAAACCTTCTATAGTCAAAACTAATTCTCTAGAGCCATTCATAACACTAGACAATTAAAATCTTGTCACTCAGTTTCAGAGGCCTTTTCCAAATGTAGCATTGTAACAAGCATGTATGTTTTTAGCATCTTGCTCTCTAAAAATAGACAACTAAAATTACCTCCGTTCTGTTCTAGGCTGCATCTTTTTAAGAATTTCAAACTTTAATGAGAAAAGGAATAAAAAGTTTTATTCATCTGCATCTCGAGCAAATTAAGGTAGCCAAGTAGTAAAATTACCAATGCCACAACTAATTGGCTCACTGGAAAAACTCGCTTCATTCCAAAGAGCATCCAACTACATTCGTCTGTAGCAGTCACACATACTTCAGAAGTGTCAAATTCACACAGACAAGTAAATCCCTTTGAAACTATGATCAGTGCACTCATCTTTGCCTTATGAATTACAGAACTGAAAGAGGCCTTTCTGTGGGGGAGAAGAGCAAAGGCATTCCTATTTTTGAAGCTGATGGCATAAGGGTACACAGAGCCCCGAGGTCCCGACTTTGAAGCACCAGACTTGAAGACTCAGCGTGGTACCCTTAACACTCAAATTCAGATCTAATTTTATGTGCTGGAAATGTATGTTACAATGCTGGATAACGTGACCGTATATTTATACTAGACAACTCCCCCTCCAAGATACAGACCACAAATACTACACCCATTAAGCTTAATTTTTCAAGGTTTACATACAAGAGCGTCACAATTAATCTTTAACCGGCATGCAGCAAGATCAGAGGACTACACATTCTTTAGTCTAGCAGATACTGCATAATTAACCTATAAAAAGCAACAGATACAGGTTAAACATTGCTAAATATAACAGAGTATCCTTAAGACATATTAAAGGGGCTGGGAAAGATATTTAAAAGAGCCATCTACCTCAGGTTGTAAATTCTTTAAAGTAAAGGGAGGTTGCTTTGCAACCAAGAAACACCTCACTGCAGTTGCCAATGAAAGAAAGGAATCGCCACACGACACTCTCCAAAGAAGGCAGTTTATACAAAGGTAAATACCAGGAAGTCAGAAGCCAACCATGCACCTTTCTGAAGCTCTGCACCCCTACGCCCTGCGCCGAACAGGTGATCGTTTGGAGCCGTGACAGCGTTCCGAACTTCCATTTAGAAGCTTAAAACAACCATTGAACTTTGGGAGCCAGATGTTTGTTTCTGTTGCTAGTTACTCATGTTTGCCTTTTCAGCACGATGCTGAAGAACAGAACGGCTGCACATCCCCTCTTTGTTCCAGCCCTCCGTTAGGACTCCCGGGAGTCAAAAGCAGAATGGAAAAAAGTTGACCTAGACACTGAGTAATATGAGTGCACTGCACTGATAACTAGACCCTGAGAATCAGGGTTATAATAATTAAATCTCAAGCTAACAGATGAATAAAGTAGATGAACTATTTCCACCCAAAAAAAATAAAAAAATCTTAATTGTGCTCATTCAGAAACATCCCCACACACCCAACAAATCAACAGTTTAAAATGCTGAACGATGATGTAATTGATGGAGTCATCACAGGGCTGTGAGCAGGCGACTCTATTTCAGCTCCAGATCTGCTACCGACACACAGTGTCCGATTCTCCCGCAACCACGTTTTGTCCTAGCTGTTATAAGGGTTCCTTGTGGAATAGTTCATTTAAGGATTTTTTGGTTTTTTAACTGTGATAAATGGCAATTATATACTGTTAGTTTATATAATTGTTACACAATTCTACAGACTTAAAAAACATCCATATGACCACAAATCACATTATTTAAAAATCTCAAGTAACCGGACAAAACTTAATATATAGGTTACCAGACACAGCTTCACAAGACTACAAAATTAAACTATCAAGAGACAGATTCCAGTATCGTTCCTTTATCAAGAAACAACAAATACTAGACAGAAGGCCAATTCCCTAACCTGAAAACAAAAAGTGCCACAATAAACGACAAACACGTATCATTTCTTTTTAAGGCTTTGAAATCAACCTGGTCACTGCTGACACTGAAGCAACAGCCTTATTTTTTGAATCATAAAAGGCTTTATCCTCTGAAGCTTATCTGAAGGAGCCATGTAAGTGTAACATTCATTATTGTGGCATAAAGACAAAATGTTTTATTAAGTTATTTATATGTACAAAAGCCAAGACTGGAAAGTTATTTAACATTTCTTTATGGCTTGGTGCTCAAGTCGAAAGACTTACAAAAATTCTACACAGAAGGCTGCCAAATCCCATTTAGTGGCTGTGAGTGAGAAACACAAACTGACTGATCAAGTGTTTACTTGTAATATCTTGACTAAATATCACAGCCTTCGCTAATTCCAGTTTCCTATTGAAGATACAAAATAACACAGCAAACAAACACTTCCGATGCACATAATGAAAAGTTTTCCTAATTTTGTGATTAATCACGATTTATTCTGGTGTCAAAGTTTCAGTACTCACCCCGCAGGTCAGAAAGCACCACTGGTTTAAGTACTTGATGTGGATTATTGCTTGTCCAGCCATTATCATACTGGAATGGGCAGAGAGGCTAATAATTATTCTTGATTGATTATAACAAACAATACTTGGATCTTCAAGAGGAGGCAGTGTATCTGTTCCCCTACTCAAAACCTGGACAATTCAAAGTTTGTGTCTTAACATAAAATCACTTTTACCTCGATGACTGTACAACATATGCCAAAGCTCCCAAGTGTGCTGCAAACAGAATGCCTCTGACGAGCTCCGCTCCACCTTATTACAAAGGTGCTAGCAGAAATGGCCAACAGGTCCTTAATTGAACCAATTAGATCCAAAAGCACACAAATGATATTTTATTTGCTAGATTCAATCCCAGCTCAATAACAAACAACTAGTAAATATTAGCGTATTCTTAAGTAAGCCATTCCCTTGTACAAAAAATATCCTGTTCACCGGGTACTGCAGGTGAGCTGGTTGTTCTTCTCTCCATTAAGGTGCAGAACAGTTACCCTCTAATTTTCTGGAATGTGCCTTTACCACGCTTTGCATACTGGCAGCCACGGCAAACTTCTCCAGATTTCTAACTCGAGACAAGCACGCGAACACTCACCCCATACACCTCTCCTGTACTTGCTTGCACACAGCTGGGATACGGCCTCACAATTCTTTGGTCTATGGTTGTTAAAAGTTATTTAAAAATAAAGATATATACTTTAGATATGTTTTAAAAAACTCACCCTGTATTTTTTTAATTCTCTTTACTGTGGGAACATCAGATCAGCTCACCATGATGTGAACAAGAGGTTTTTTACAACCTTGAACCTGCCAGATCAGCGTTCTTCCTTAACACATGCCCTCAGCTGGTAGGAAAGTCCAGGATTTCACATTGTCAGGTGGTATCCATTGCTCTAGGAACTCATTGAGCAATCCCCTGAACAGCAAACAATATTAAAAATATCTAAACAGGACTGAAATCTGCAAACCAACTATCATCTCCACAAGAAGCCTCCAAATCCTTGTTATTCCTGGATTTAAACTAAGTTTCCAAGGCTGCTGCTCAATACTACTCTCTACTCAGTAGCAATGCTGGCTTAAAAAGCCACTACTCCCCTCCCCCCGAGTGTTATTTTTAACCTGGATGATTTCAGTGATCCCATTTACAGCACAGCCCCACAGCTGTAACAGGACTGAGGAGCAGAAACTTGGGTGCGAAGACAGCAATAGGTGGCTAGGATTAAGATGGAAGAGATTGGGAATTTCTCAAGCTAGCATTTTCCCCCAGGCTGATGCACCGTCAGACTGAGACCCCAAAGACAGCAGCGGCCCGAGGACTTGAGCCCCAACAAAATCTGCAAGGCGATTTATGTTTTCAATATTTCTTCCACATGACACAAACTTACTCATCTCTGGTCGTCTTCCTCCAGGTCCCAAAAGTCACAAGATTCACTATCATCCACAGCCTTTTGCCCTCCCCAACTTCCACAGACACCAGGCACTTGCTCTCTTCTGTACCTGTGCTTCAGATTCAGCAGTTTTATTACCCTGACGCTACCTCATTTTAAAACAAGGTTCTAACCACCTCTTTAGACCAAGATTTAAATCTGTACACAGATCAGTATTTAAAAACTCCCTCAAATATTTTTGAGCTCTTGATACAGCCATCCCATTTTAAGAAAAAGTCCAGTAAGCCCTTACAATTCTGTATCTATTTCAAATCATTGCACAAGGGAAGACATGAAAGCAAATTTAGGAAATCTTGGCACAGCAGCCTGAGAATGACTATGAGACTTCAGGGCTTTCATCAAACATTCTGGCTTTGAAGCATGAACACAGGGAAGATTTTTGCCTTTCAGAAAAGGTAGAAGACCCGGCGTTTTTAGTTTGCACACCCCTTCCCACTGTTAACCGAGCCTCTCGCCTCACTGACTTCAAGCTTTTCATGACACCGAGGCCTACCAGCTTACCGTACTACACCGGGGGTGTTCTCATTTAATTGCATATGTGGTAGTTTGTCTTTCCAGCAAAATCCCGAGCCATCTGAATGGCTGGAGATAGATAAAAGCAGCACGCTGGAGGCTGAAAAGAGGAACAGGGTGCTCACTACGGATTTGGGGGAAGCCGGGGATACCAGCCAGGCAGATCTCCGTGGCTCCGACTGCTCCCTGCCTAACCCACATACAGACTTCTGCTAGCGGGGCCGTGCTGGCAGGGGGCAGGCGGGAGAAGAGCCGGGGCCGGGCACCCCCCGCGCAGCCCCGGGGCCCGCGGCGGCGGGGCGAGGCCCCCAGCCCTTCCCAGGCCGCTCCCGCTCCTCTCGGGGGACGGAGCGGGGCAGGGCGGGGCCCGCGGGCCGCCCTCTCCCCTTCCCCGACGCCTGGCCCCGGGGTGTGGGGGGGAGATATATACATATATATGTATAGGTTGAATGGAAAGGGAGGGCGGAGACCGCGGAGCGGGGGGGGGCAGCTCCGAGCGGCCTCCCTGCACCTGCCCGGCCGGCTCCAGCGCGCCGAGGGCCCGGCCCCGGCCGGCTGCCGGGGAGGGGGGAGGCCCTCAGGGCCCGGCGGCGAGGAGGGGAAGGGGGAAGGGGGGAATCGGGCCCCCGCTGGCTGCCGGGGCTCCCTCGGGGCCCGGCTGAGGGAGGGAAGGGGGGGCCGGGCCCGGCGGGCTGCCGGGGCTCCCTCAGGGCCCGGCGGCGGGAGGAGCGCGCTGAGGGAAGGGGTCCCCTCAGGGCCCGGCGGCGGCGGGAGCAGGGGCCGGGCCGGGGCCCTACCTGGACGGCGGCCTCCAGCTTGCCCTCGAAGGTGAAGTCGATGAGGTCGGGCTTGAGGCAGAGTCCGTAGTTGAGGGGGGAGACGTCGGCAGGCAGCCGCTCGAAGGGCCGCTTCTCCGGCATGGCGGGGCGGCGGCAGGGGGTGCGGGGCTGCGCCCCCCCGCGGCGGGGCGGCGGGAGAGGAGGAGGAGGAGGAGGAGGAGGCGGGGGGCGGCGGAGCGGGGCGGGAGCGGGGAGGCTTCCAGCCGGCGACGCGGCGGCCCCGCACCGACAGCACCGGGAGAGAGCGGGCGGCGGCGGCGGCGGACGAGGAGGAGGAGGAGGAGGAGGAGGAGGAGGAGGAGGAGGAGGAGGAGGAGGGAGGGAGGGAGGGAGGGGCGGGGGCGCGCGCGCGCTCCCGGCACGAGGCGGCCGGTGGGGGGGGGGAGAGGCAGGAGGAGGAGGAGGAGGAACCGCGCGTGCGCGCGGCGGCGGCGCCACGCGGCCGCGCACGTCGAGCGGCGCGAGCGCGTTGCGTAAGCGGCGAGGGGGTAGCGCGCGTGCGTGCGTCCTGCCTGGCTCCGCCCCGTCCTCGCGCGCCCGGCGGCGGGGAACGGCGCGGAGAGGGGCTCGCGCGGCGCCCGGCGCGTGCCATGCAACGGGGGCCGGCGGGGGGGGGCTGGCGCGGTGCAGCCGGTAACGGGGGTCCCGCAGCACCCGGCCCGGGGGGGGTTCTGGCACGGTGCAGCCGGTAACGGGGCCTCCCGGAGCAGCCGGCCCGGGGGGTTCTGGCACGGTGCAGCCGGTAACGGGGGTCCCGCAGCACCTGGTCAAGGGCGGGACTGGCACGGTGCAGCCGGTAACGGGTCACCCGGCCCGGGAGGGCTGGCACGGTGCCCCCTATTAACGGGGGCTCCCGGAGCACCGGGCCGGGGGGGCGGGGGGCACGGTGCACCCCTTTAAGGCGCTCTGAGAGGTCGCATGGGGGCTCCCAGCACGCCCGGGGTGGAGCGGTCTGGTAGCCCCGCGGGGGTCCGGGGTTGCCCCGGGGCTCAGGGTCCCCGGGGGTTGTGCCCTGAGGGGGGCGGGGGGCTGGCAGATGCACCCCGGGGCCGGGCCGGTCGCCTGTGCTCGGGGCCAAGGCACGCCGTTGCGTGGCGGCTCTGTCCCCCGGCAGCGGCACCCATGGGTGCAGCCAGGCCCTGGAGGCTGCGCAGAGCCCGCTGGGTCCCGCGGCTCCCGGGAGCCTGCTCTGCCCGGCCCTGCCCCGCCACAGAGCTGGCCTCCGCCTCGGACGTGTCCCTGCCGCGCCGCGGCATCGCGCTGGCGGCAGCTCCGAGCCCCGCAGCAGCCCAGGTCCCAGCTGGGACTCGCCTCGGCAAATGTTTACTGAGCTCCAATACATTACCCTGTTTTTTTTCTGTTGGTTCTCCCCCATGGAGTATTTTTTTATTAATTCCTTTTTTCCTAGCACTGAGCAGCCGGCAGGTCCCACGCCGGCAGCACGCTGCGCACGCCGTGCAGGTTTGGGTTTTTCCCAGGCTGCTCGTCACCCTGTCCTGTCCTCCGAGCGCCCACTCGGCACCGTGCAGCGTCTGGCCCTTGTATCTGGAGGACGCAGGTCCCTTTCTCCCCGGGTTTGGTCACCTCTGTGCTCCCCAAGCCCAGATATGGCAGCACTGCTCACAGAGCTCGGGATATAACTCTATCACCAACCTCCAGCGCTAAAAAAATGGTGAGATCAGCTTCAAACCCCTTGGACTTTGCAGCAAAAATAAGCAACGTGCATGTGTGGAGCAGAGAGAAGGTGTCCTGTCCTCCAGGCCTGCTTTACCTGTCCAGGCAGCTACGTGGGGTTGCTTTTTCTCCCCACCCTGAGCTAACAGCCGCTCTCCTCCTCCTCCCCGCGCTTGCACCGCAGCACCAAGGTGAAACCTGGGTGTTGCAGGGCTCCCAGTAAAACCCCAGGGCTGTGGGTGCACATGCAGCTCTTTGTGGCCAAGCTCACGTCCTCCTAAGTAAAAAAAACTCTTAAGCTCTTGAACAGAAAGGGGCTTCTTGGCTGTTTCCCATGGCCAAGCAGCCGCTGCTGCGCACCCCGGGGTGCCGCAGCCCTTTCGGGGCTCTCCCTGCTCGCCCGGGGTCCGCAGTGCTGCGGAGCGTCGCTGAGGCTCGTGGAAGATGCTATGTAAGGAATCAGTCTTAAAAAGCTATGTACACAATACAGGGAAGAGTATTTACAGGGTAATAAATGTCCCAAGTGGGTGATGTTGGATGGCTGTTTGGGTTTGTGACAAACACCAGCAGGAAGTTTAAAAATTCTTAATAAAGACTTTATATGGGAAAAAGAAAGGCAAAAAATTGAATTCCTCTGGCAGAGGGGAGCCGGCGGCCGCGGTGGCCTTCCCCGCACCCGGCTTGCAGGGTGAGAGCCGCAGCCCAGCCCTGCTCTCGGCCCCGGGACCCGCCACGGCGATCTTGGATCCGGCAACTCCGCCGCTGCCTCCCGCCTGGCTCCGTGCGGCATTGGACACGGACCTGATCGCGCCTCAGCCCCACAAAAGGCAGCGTGCTGTGTCTTTGTGGGTGCCACAACCTCCCTCGTTTTAAGAAGGAAGCACAGCTCGCAGAGGCAGGAAATCATTAATTGCCTTCCACCACTAGAAACTGCGATCGCTCCTTTTTTTCTCCTCCCCCCCCTAAGAGATTTATTTTTGCTGAAAGTGGTACCTCGCTGTTTAAAATATAAGTTAGCGCCGAGCGGGAGAGGGAGCGGGGATTCGCTGAGACCTGGAGGAGCCGGCAGCACGAACTGGGGCACGGAGAAAGTACAGACGGCTCTTAGCACATCGTTATAAAAACCAAATGGCTGATGAGCCTGGGTTCATCTGGGGTTTCTGCGGGGCCGCATTGTGCTGCAGAGCCCCGAGGAGAGGAAGGGAGACAAGGAAACAGCTGGAGCCGTGCGGGGAGGTCGGGCAACTGCTGCCGTCCCCTTGCTCCTGCCACCGTCCCCTCCCGCCGCCTTGGTGGGGTGCGAAGCCCCGTGGGACACAGGGACGGTGTTGGTGGGGACGTGTCAGGGCTGGGACTCAGGACCAGGGAAAGTTTTCATCGTTCTTGCACCGAGCTCAAGCCTGCGATGCCAGCGGGGAGCTGGGGAGAAAATCCCGTCCCCCCCGCAGCGAGGGAAGGGCCGGAGCGGTGACCCCGCGGTTCAGCGTGGGTTGGGTCGGGAGCCTCCCTGCGGGATTTGCAGCCAGGCTGGACACAGGAGGACTCAGCCCAGCCGTGCCACGGTCGTGCTGAGAGACCTCACCAGAGCAAAAAGCTCTTCTCCTCCTGCCTCGCCTCCGCTTTCGATGCCCCAGCGCAGGGGCAGAGCCCGTGGCCAGGCAGGCAGCAAGGTCAGGGGCAGGATAAACCTATTCCTGGAGCAGAGCCGCCAGCCGCTGTGGGAGGGAGGCGGAGGGGATTGTCTCCTCTGAGCTTTAATTCCTGCCCCGATGGCTGCGCCGGTGGCTGGGTGCCCTCCCGGTGTGCGCCCGGTGCTGGGGGCAGCGAGGGGGCTCGGTGGCCGCAGCGGCTGCGGGGCTTGTGCTCGGTAAAGGGCTCCGGGTGCCTTCTGCGGCTGTTGGTCCGCACGGGAGATATTGTTAGATGACAGATGCTGCTGTCAGCAAGAATCCAGAAAGAAAGAAAGGAAGAAAGCAAGAGCCTCTGCCGAGAAAGCCGGGGGGAAGCCACCTCCTCTGCTGTGTCCTGACCAAACCGGGTTCTCCTGCAGCGCCAGACTGGAGAGGGCCCGGGGACAAACGGACGGGGTGGAAGCCAGGAGCTGTAATTAGCCCAGAGTCTCTGTGGCCACCAACCGCTGTCAGTGCACCATTTTTAATTAGGAAAACAAGGGGAAAAAAAGGGGAAAAAAAGAAAAAGAAAGATCCCAAGAGAGGCTTTTCTTTTCTTCTCTCTTTCTCTGGAGTTTTTGCCGTTCCTGCCCAGAGCGGGAGCAGCCGGAGGGCACTGGCTAATCCTGCCTCGCAGGTCCGGGCCGGCGGCTTAGGGCAGGAATCTCTGGTATTCGGGAGCACGGGGACAAGGCGCGCTCGAAGCTGCAAAGTGGTTCATGGGGCCCCTTGCTCCGCAGGCTGTTGCCGGGGGGTTGGGAGGCATTTTGCATCGCTTCATGGCTTCATCTCGCTGCATGGCGATGCATGCGTGCAGGTCTGCCCGTCGCCCTCCTGCCTCGCCGTGTACCTGGGGCGAGTTGCACAAGGACGGAGGCAAATGTGGCTGAGCCTCTGCCTGGAGCTGCCGGGGATAGCTCAGCTTTGGGCGGGTGCTGAGCGCATCCCACTTCTTTTGATGCTCACGTCTCTCCAAATCCCAGCCCTGGTCCCGCTTTACGATGAGGCAAAGCCCAGCGTGGTGGTTTTGCAGGGGGAAGGTCACACGTGGGCTGGGGGCACTGTCAAGTGGCGTCCCCAGAGGCCACCGCTGCTGGGGTGAGCCCCAGCCCGAACCGCAGCAGGCGGCGACGCTCCCGGGCCGTGCTCCCCAGCAGCCCCCCATGGCGGGGATGTGGCCCCAGGGGGCAGCCAGAGCCCTGAAATGGCTGCCCACGGTGGTAAAACCGGCTGGGGTGGCACCACAGGGCAGCTCTGCAGCCGGGAAAGCCAGGTGGGCTGGGAAAATCCAGCCCCGCGAGTCCCAAGCTGTGGGAAAGCGCCGGGGCCGTGGGGCGCGGGGGGCAGTGACTCAGCCCCGGCTGCTGCAGGAGCGGCTCCGTGGCCCTGGGGCTTCAGCCCTGTTTTCCAGAGGGGAAACTGGCTCCAGTTTTCCCATTGGGGGTGCAGTGGGGAGGATCCTCGCTTTCCTATTTTTGAGCACCCATGAGCATCATGCCAGACTTTCGGAGCCGCTGAGGGATGCAGATGCAATCCCCCCACCCAGGGGTGCCTGGCTCCCCCCGTGCCCCCCGGCACAGCCCCGCAGGGCTGCTCCCGGCTCGCCCCGCTCATGCCGGCACAGGTAACACCGTGGGTTGGGATCAACGGTCTCCGGGCACAGCGGAGCCATCACTACACATTAACCAGCTGTCCGATGGAGCAACGCTTTCTCGTAGCCAAGATCAACAGATCCCAAAGCAAACTGGGAGCACGGCCAGGCGGAGCGAGCGCATCCCGGAGCCTCCCAACGAGCTCCCGGCTCCCGCGGGGCCGCCCTGGGCTTCGCACCCCTATGCTTGTGTTTGCCTTTGGGTCTGCAAGATGGACCAAGTCCTCACCCTGCAGCTGCGGGAGGGTGCTGAGCATCCCCGGGGTGTCCCTGGGGCTGGAATTTCAAGGGAAGGGGGTTTGGGATAAGTGGGGTTTGCTTTAGTGCATCGGAGCTGCTGCATCCCGGCGTGCCAAGCCGGACATTCGGATGGGACCCTTGCCCCGAGCCCCCCTGCGCCCGCAGCCCCGAGTGCTGCTGCAATTTGAAATGCCAAAACCATCGGGCACCGACTGCTGCAGCACCCGGAGCCGAGCTGAGCTGCCGGGGGGGCTGCACAGGTCCCCGGGGGGGCTGGGGGGGCTCTGCAGCTCGGGGGGGGGCTGCACAGGTCCCCGGGGGGGCTGGGGGGGGCTCTGCAGCTCGGGGGGCGCTGCACAGGTGCCCGGGGGGGCTGGGGGGGCTCTGCAGCTCGGGGGGGACACACAGACACAGGGGGGTCCGGCACCCCCTGCCTGGGGCGGGGCGGGGGGGGGCCCTGGCTCGTTGCATGTGGCACGGGGGGGCCCGCACCCCCTCTCCCGGTGCACCGGGCCCCTCCGGAGCCGCCTGCGGGACCCCCCCGCACTGCCGCAGCCACCGGGGTCCCCCCCGCCGCGCGCTGGGGGGCGGAGCCTCCCCCGGCCCCCGCCCGCCCCCGCAGCCGATGGAATTTTCCACTCGCCGCCGCGGCGCGGGCTCCCGCCGGCCCCGCCCCTTCCGCGCGCGGCCCCCACTCGGCCACGCCCCTCTTCGCTTCGGCCCCGCCCACGTCCCGGCGGGCTGCGCGGCGGGAAGATGGCGGCCGCCATGAAGGCGGGAGTGGGGCGGCTGGGCCTGCGGGTGTGCTGGCAGGTGGGGCCCGGGAGCGGGGCTGGGGGGCCGGCAGGAGGCACAGAGGGGAACGGGACGAGGGGCTGCGGGGCTGCGAGGGGCTGCGGAGCCACGGGATAAGGGATGTGGGGAGTCAGGGACGAGGGGATACGGGGAGGGCCGTGGGACAAGGAGGGCTCCAGGTAGCCGCGTTAGGTGTGTTTACAGCTGCTCTGTGTTTGGGAGATGTGAAGGGAAATAAGTCAAGATGGTGGCGTTTCTCGGCCCTTGGGCTAACTCCACGGCTTTGTTATTTCGCTTCCTTAGACTGCGGAGTCCGTGCTCCGTCCTGCTGGAGTGGCTCGAGCCTGTCTTGTTGTCCCAGTGAGAACGAAGAAGAGGAGGTTTTCTGTCCCCGAATGGGCCAGAGAACTGTCTCCTGAAGAGAAGGAGAGGAGACTCAAGTCTTTGGGGACAGTATTTCCTGACGAACATATAGAACGGACTTTCTACTTGGCCTGCACAGGTGGTAGAAATTCTGCTTTGGTCTCTTCTCAAGGGAAAACTAATGCGAAGCAGCAGCATGGAGCAGTTAGCCTGAGCGGTGTCACCATGCTGACAGAGAGTGTCTGCCTGCCATAGACTGAATTATGCACTCTGCCTGCTGGTGAGGGATAGCAGCCGTCCTGCTTTACCCCAGAAGCGTGTCACACTTGGCCCCTTCGTACCTAGGGACAAGGAACAGCAAGGGAGGTCACGTTCCCTGCTGCTGAATGTGTCTCCTCCTATGCTGGGCTGTGTGGAAAAGGAGAGCAGAGAGCAGGCACCTGTCACCGCTGACAAGCTGTGTTAGACTAGCAATTCTTTGCCTGCTCATATTTCGTCTTACAAACATTTTCAGGGAGCCAGGGTGCTGCCTCTTTGTTTCTTTCATTTGGCTGTTTTTGAGCCTCCTCCTGACCTTTCTTCTCTCTCGTGCAGCTGATATTATAGACCCTTATGTCCCTCCTGAGGGCGATGCCCGCTTGACTTCCCTATCCAAAGATGGGCTGAAGCAAAAGATGGAGAAGCTGAAGCAGACCGCTACCTCCCAGCTGGCGTACGTACCTTCTTTTAATTAGTCTGTGGTGCAGACGTTTTTCTTGGTTCTGTCTTGCAGTGGTGAGATGATGTATTTTGTTTTCTACCCGCTTCGTCCATTGTTGCTGTTGTACCACTTACCCAGGAGTCCCTGGTGTGAGAATAAACGCAAGGCACTTGTCCTAGCGTGAATGGACACCGTGTGCATGCATTTTCTTGAGGATTCTTTGGGTTTGCAGTGCTATGTCTGTTTTGCGAGCACCTAGAGGTGACGGCTTAGCGGGGAGTCTCCAGTTCTCGGTTGCTCCCTGGTAAAAGCTGGGCTTGAACTGGATAAGGTCACTGTCATCATCTGAAACATGCAAGATGGTTCCAAATTGTTCTTTACTCATGGTAGAGCTTTTCTTGTCTTTTCAGTCTGCGGAAGATAAAAGATCATGATCCGGATTTCAGCACTAAAACTTTCCCTGAGAAGGCGCAGGAGATATTTATTGAAGCTCACAATTGCCTGGCAAAGTAAGGCCCCTTCTCTGACTGATGTGGTTATGTAGGACCTACTTCTCTTTGCTTATATGCTCTGTCTTCCTTGTCTTTCTAATCCTTGTACTTCCTCTGCAACAAATACTTTATCTTGTTCTGCCCCCATCTCTGTGAAGAGCAGAGCTTTGGAGATTTGGTCAGTACCCTCTTGCTTTTGATAATGAAAAGCAGGTGGCAGAAGATGCATCTCGACCTGACCTGCAAAGGAGATGAGCAGCACGAGTGTTATCAGCAGATGAGCGGGTGGTTGGTGCTGTTCAGAATCACGCTGCTGGGCATTGTTTGGATGTGAAATGATACTCCCCTGGCTTGCTCTGCTTTCCAGTAATAGAACAGATTTCAAAACTGCATCGTTCTTGGTTACAATTCCAAACATCAATAAAACATTTAGGTCATAACGGGCTTCCAAAGGAGGTTGTGTCTTTCTCTCAAGTCTTGTCAACCAGTTTGCGTTCGTGTTCTGATTTCGTGCTGAGATCACAGCTGAGAATTTCGCTTTTTCTGTTTTCCCAGCAGATTGCGTGTCTTCTGGGGAAGCAGGAATTTGTGAGTAAGCCTCTTTACGATATGCGTGTTCAAGTAACTGGCTGTGTTTCACTTGCAGTTTTAACAAGCAGAAACTTCACTCCCTGGTGACAGAGCGCTGCTACCCAGTAAGTGTTTATCTGGATGTAGCGTGTCCTTGATGTCTTCCGTGGTCTCTCAGGCTCTCTAAACCTGATCATCTGTCTCATTTTTTCTGGAAACAGTAAAGACAGAGCTGGGAGGGGAGAGCACAAGTCTAAGTTAATAGCTAATGAATAAATGCTTCATTATATATGGTAGTTTGCTTGTCATTCAGTTCATGTCCTAATTAAGTTGGTGCTTGTGTTTCTTTGTAGGAAATGGTCCGTGGGAACAGGTACAAGACCATCCGGTGGAGTTTTGTGGAGTCGCTGGAGCCTCCGAGAGTGGTTCACGTTCGCTGCGACAGCATTGTGAATCGAGGCAACCTGTACGGCCAGGTGACGGTGCGGATGCACACGCGGCAGGTACGTCCCCTTCTGCCCCTTGCGTTTCCCACCTGACTCCACCCTGCTGCCGGCCCAACGCAAGTTTCTTGGCTCTGTTTACAGATTCTGGCAATCTACGACCGCTTTGGGCGGCTAATGTACGGTGGGGAGCAGGTGCCCAAGGACGTTTTGGAGTATGTCGTGTTTGAGAGGTACTTGGTCAACCCATATGGCACATGGAGGATGCACGGCAAGATCGTTCCAGAGTGGGCTCCACCGAAGGAGCCCATTGTTAAGGTAATGCCCCAAGGAGAAGGCACCAGCACGGCCTCTGTCTGTGACACATAGGTTCCTGCTTAATTCTGGACAAAACCAAAGCTAAGCTTCCTGTAACGGGAGGGCGGTGCATTAATCTGCAAGCAGACCTATTTATTAATGTGGTATTATCAGCCTCTAGCACCTGGAAGCTGTAATAGGAGGCTGCTGGCATGTGACACGTAATTTAGGGGGTTACTGCTCCCTGCCCGCAGCCTGGCGAAGTGGTGCAGGTGCTCTGTCTTCCTGGGTTACTAAAAACAGGTCCTAGCGAGGAAGGGGGTGAGAACCATAGTGTAGTACAAGGCATGTCCTCCCATTCCCCCTCCGTGTCCTCCCCCATGCTGCTGCCATCTGGTCATCTTCCTGTGCAGGGCCTTTGCGTTGCCAGAACCCCCTGCTCTCCCTTTCTTATGCTCTGTAGCACGAAGAATTCCTGTTACAGCACTTCAGAGCTGCTCTGTGTCGTGCTGATTTTGTTCCTTGCTTTTTCAGACTGTGATGATTCCTGGCCCGACCTTGGATCCCTCAAAAGAGTTTGAAGAAATGAAGTAGGAAGTTCAGAGCCTGTACAGAGACAGCAGCGCAAGCCGCTCTGGTGGGAAGAAGCGGAGAATGTCTGTGGAGGTGGAGGGTTGGATATGGCTGTGCCTTTCCAGTGAGCAGTCAACAAAGTGGCTTCAGAAATGGACTCCAGTCACTAAGAATTTGCCTTTAACGGAGTGAGAGGGGCTGGGGAGAGGGATTCAGGTGAGCTCTGAGAAGAGCTGTACTCTGTCCAAGTAGATTTGGTGTGCTGCAGCTTAACCCCTCTGTGTTTCTGTGAAGATGAGAAGCCTGTTCTCTTCAGGACTGCTCTCTGGGCTGACCTCTGTCCTGAGCTTGCATCGCAGAAGTCTGTCCAGACATGGGATATTTGGCACTTCCATGGGAAAGTGTCGTAGACCCGGTGGGCTTTCATTAAAACTTGCAGCAGTAGGTGTTTGGCCCTTTCTTTTCCCATCCTCTTTTCCTCTCTGTACTGATTCCCAGGCTTCTTTTCTTCAACAGAAAACAGGGAAGAGCAGCAAGCACACCTTAAATCCAATTCTCCTGAGCGGGTACTGCGATTGGACTCCTGCTGAACGGGTGCTTGTTAATGGCCAAGCTTCCCAAAGGGGCTGCAGCACAGCCCTGATAATTTAATAAAGTTTTTTGACTCCTAAGGTCAGCGTTTGCATCAAGCAATGGCTTCTTGAAAGGCAGCGTGTCTCATGGCTGATGGGTTGTGGTGCGTTTGTTATAGGCGCTGAGGAATTCAGCGCTGGGTTGGTGTTAGTGAGTGGCTGGCACCATCCTGTGGACACGATGACATTCGCATCAGGTCCCCTGGTTTTGCAGGCTGTGTGGGTTGGGAAAACACGTACCCAGAGATCAGCTTTCTCCATGGCTGGGAATAAACCCGCGCACTCTGCTAATCTGTTTTGCTCAGATAAGTTCCGTTTACTCCTAGTCACAGAGCCAAATATTCACTAGTCATCAAGTAACGAAACATTCTCTTTTTCAGCCTTGTCTTGCTTTTTAACTCGGCCATTTCCCAGGGCTTGTGAGAGTTAAGTGCATTTTTTTCTTCCTTAAAAGAGATTTTACAGAATATGCAGCAAAAGAGTTACGGCTCCTTAGCCTTGCAGAGTTGTTCAGTGTTTCTTGAGAATGATGTTCTTTTGAAAGGGCAGAATATCATCTTTATGCTCTGTTAGGAGAGGAGCCAGCGATGGAATCCCTTTCATCTTTTTGGAAATCAGAGGGGTGTCACGATCTGTCTGCCTCTCCTGAAAGAACCTACTATATCGAGCCTCCTGCCTACGCTTCATTCATGAGCTGAAGTGCTCCAGCATATGCGAGCTGGGCTGGGAGCTAAAATAAATCAGCGTTGAGCTGCCTGGTTTGTGTCTGGTGTGACTCAGGCAGCGTACGAGCAGGTACGGACGGGACTCCTCGACCAAGACCAACCGACAAGGTTCTTCAGCCCTGGCTCTGAGTGAAAAGAGCGTGTTTTTTGGTGGAGTGGCTGGTTTTTCTGGGAGAATGGCCTTTCCTTCCAGTCTAGCAGCGTGTGGCTCCCCATCTCCTTTGCCAATATTCAAACCTCTGCAACTAAACCACTTCTATTCCTGGGTCTCCTTCGCAGCCTTGCTGCTTTCTGTTGTATCTCTTCCTTGAGCGTATTTGTATCTTCCCCGCGCCCCATAAATCAGCCACTAAGTGTGCGCTCTGTAGATAATACTTTTTATTTTCTGTATGTACACTTACGTACACAATTGGATGATCGCTTGTCGTTCAGCGCTGAAGACCGCAGACGGCACGCTACAGCAACGCCGCTTCGTAAGGAGCGTGGAAGTAAACGACAAAGGAACTGCGGGACGAGCCCTGAGCCCCGGCCTTGCGCGGAGAGCAGAGGGAGAACCAAAACCTTCGCTTCTGCTGTCTCTGTTTTCATTTGCTTCCACCTAAGTGGAGCAGAGGGACAAATCTGGGGAGACCGGAGGCTTTCTCGTTTCCCAGCTGCTGCCTTCCTGACCCTGAGGCTTCTCCCCACGCGTACGGCCGCGTCCCTTCCCCCGTGCGCTTGTGAGCGGGTGGGCTGGAGTACCGGCGAACGCGGGAGCCCTGCCTGATGCTCTGGGGACCGCGGTGCCTCCGTGGTCTCAGCATCTTCCCCGTCATGCGGGAATCTGTCTGCATCTCTGCCCCGAGGGAACGGGCCTTGCAAATACAGGGAGAAGCTGAAATGTGGGATGACAAAAGGCATCCAGATGGGCTGTAAAAGTGGCGGCTTGCTAGCGCCAGCGGAAATGTTGATGGAAAAAAACCTCCCCTGTGATGGGAAGGTGAGCCCTGGGCACGTTTGTACACACGCACACACGGTACGAGTGAAGAAGAAACCAGTAACGACAAAAGTGCTTTGAAAAGTTAGCGGCATTGTTGGTTAAGACAAACACCTTTACAGCTGAGTTGCTGCAAGAATTAGAAGTGCAGCAGCGCCATCAAATTAGAGAGGAGGTTCGTAGCGGGAATACCCATCTCAGCCTTCACGGATGCGGAGGTTTCTAAAAGCAGAGCAGCGGAGTGGCCTGAAGGTTGGTTTTATCCCACCCAGGTCGAGCGATAGATGGGGAGCCGAGATGGCGGTGGGCATCGCCGAAGTGCAGCGTTCGAACACCGGGCTGGCGTCGCTGGACCAAAACAGAGCAGAAAGGTTTGCTTGGCGCGCGTGGAAGTCCTGCGGCCGGCTCGGTGACTTCGGAGGACGTTTAAAAATAAATGACTTTGTGTCAAGGAAGCAAAATGTGGCGTGGGGCTGGCTGGGAGCAGCGGCTCCTTATCCCAGGCTTCAGCACCTGCCTGGTCCTAGCAGAAACCACCCTGGCTGAAAACGGAGGTGACGGCAGCGCTGGGGGAGATCAGCTGGGCTGCAAAAACCCTGGAAAGCCGTTTTCCTCCCCAGTTGCATCGTTTTGCTGCCCCTGGTTTGACTCTCCCCGTGTTTCACTTAGGATGGAGAGCTTGCTGCGGGGTCCTCCGAGCGTCCAGCTTGCTGCGGCTGCAGGACTGCGTATTTCGGGGTGCCAGGCAAGCCGTTCCTCGCTGTGCTGGAGGCAGAAGCTTCCCCACGCAGGAGGGGGACGTTCAACTGCCGGAGAGCTTGGGGGCGAGCGTCTCTAGCTAGCAAGCTGCAGCTTTGTGTCCGCTGTGTCGGTGGAAGCGAGCAAGGCTGGCACCACGGGTGTTTTAATGTACTCAGGTGCCCGGCTTGGACCAGGGGGCCCTGCGCTGGGCCAGGTACCTGTGGGTAAAAACGGGTGGCGTTTGCAGGCTACTGCCTGGCTTGAGCGCTTCGATGAAGGCAGGAGAGGTCAGCTGTCCCCTTGCTGCGTTGGTCCCCAAGCCTGGCTGGTTGATGGCCGCCACTGGAGCCCGCGGTGTGGCTGTGCCGCTGGCTTTGGTGGATGCTTCTGTCCCCGTCCAGGCTGCGCAGGTAGGCAGCAGCCTTCAGCTCAAGACTTTCTGTTCACGAAAGCCGCGTCCGCAGCCAGCGGACGGCCAGGCGGAGGGAGCTACTCGTGGTCCCACGGGCAGGCGTCGGGCTGGGCTTCACCCGCACCCCTGCCTCTGTCCTGGGGGCTCGCCCCGGCTCTGCCCTGCCTGCGGAGGGTCGGGGTGGGATCCACGCTCTCCACCTCCCACGGACACACTTCGGAGGCTTTCCTCGTGTCCGTGCTGGTCCTGTCAGATGCTGGCGGAGCCTCTTCTGCTTCCCAGGGACAAACCTCAGCTACGCTAGCGCCTGGGCTGGGGCTGCTGCCCGCCGTGGGAGCCGTGCTTGCTCCCCGAGGCAGCGGCTCTGCCCTGGGGCCCCGTGGGGGCTGGATGCCCGGCAGGATGCGGCACAGGGGCTTATGCTCAGCCTCGCCGTCAAATCTGCCCTTGGATTTGTTCAGCAGGGCTGTTGGAGGCACGGGGCTGGCTCCTGCCACCGGCTTTGACCTTCCCGTCCCCGTGGGGGATGCTCTGCCGGCTCCCTGTGGGTGCACGCCTGGTTTGAAGCTTTCTTTCTCCAAGCCGGTGGGCTCTGCTTCCTCCCAGGGGCAAATATCAGATTTCCTGCTCTCTGTGCTCTTGGACTTCTTGGACGGCTGTTTCCCCATTGCAGTTTCCAGGGAGGGCTCCTCCGTACCCAGGCTCTCCCAGGGGCAGACGGCCTCGCGCTCGCTACTCTTCTCCAGCGCTTTGGAGGCTCCTGCTTTTTTCGGTGGGAGGCTCGCCTTACCCGGGGCTGCTGCTTTCTCTGGCAGAGGTGCAGCCGCCTCCCAGGGGCAGATTTCTGCTTTATCGGTGGATTCAAGCTCCCAGGGACAGACCTCTGCCTTCAGGCTCCCCACGCTCTGGGATTCCTTTGAAGGCGATTTGGGCAGCGCTGGGCTCCGTGCTGGGGGCTGCTCCGTGCCCAGGCTCTCCCAGGGGCAGACGGCCTCTCGCTCGCTGCTGCCCCTCTCCAGGGACCTCGCCGGGCTGGCTAACGCTGCCTGGCGCCTGATGCGCTTGT
Organism: Platalea leucorodia; assembly: GCF_965183815.1. Lineage (NCBI taxonomy): Eukaryota > Metazoa > Chordata > Aves > Pelecaniformes > Threskiornithidae > Platalea > Platalea leucorodia. The sequence continues at coordinate 5,249,814 of NC_138844.1, forward strand.
CCCCCTTGCACCCCGCACCAGGACCCTGCTTTGCCGTTGGTTGATCGGAGGGAGGTGCAGCCGCCTCCCAGGGGCAGATTTCTGCTTTACCACCAGCTTCGACCTCCGCAGCCTCCCAAGGACAGACCTCCGCCGTCAGGCTCCCCACGCTCTGGGATTTCCTCGAAGGCGATTTGGGCAGCGCTGGGCTCCCAGCGTGGGGTTTTGCTGGGGGCTGCTCCGTACCCAGGCTCTCCCAGGGACAGATGGACTCTCGGTCTCTGCTCGCTTTCTCCGTCTTTCCAGACGTGCTATCTCCAACCTCTTTGCGGAGACCTTGACCTGCAGAAGGGCTTTTGCTCATTATGGACAGAGCACCTTTGTCCTGTCCTGATTTCTCTTTACCTGATGGTGGAGCAGCCGCCTCCCAGGGGCAGATTTCTGCTTTATCGGTGGCTTCGACCTCCGGAGCCTCCCAAGGACAGACCTCTGCCTTCAGGCTCCCCACGCTCTGCGATTTCTTTGAAGGCGATGTGGGCAGCGCTGGGCTCCCAGCACGGGGTTTTGCTGGGGGCTGCTCCGTGCCCAGGCTCTCCCAGGGACAGATCTCAGCCTTCGTGCTCCCCACGCTCTCCGATTTCTTGGCAGTGGCTTTCAGCAGCTCTGTGCTCCTCGTGCCGTACCCCGTGGAGGGGCCCTCTGTGTCCGTGCTCTTCCAGGGACAGATGGACTCTCGGTCTCTGCTCGCTTTCTCCGTCTTTCCAGACGTGCTATCTCCAATCTCTTTGTGGAGACCTTGACCTGCAGAAGGGCTTTTGCTCACTATGGACAGAGCACCTTTGTCCTGTCCTGATTTCTCTTTACCTGATGGTGGTGCAGCCGCCTCCCAGGGGCAGATTTCTGCTTTATTGGTGGATTCAAGCTCCCAGGGACAGACCTCTGCCTTCAGGCTCCCCACGCTCTGGGATTCCTTTGAAGGCGATTTGGGCAGCGCTGGGCTCCGTGCTGGGGGCTGCTCCGTGCCCAGGCTCTCCCAGGGGCAGACGGCCTCTCGCTCGCTGCTGCCCCTCTCCAGGGACCTCGCCGGGCTGGCTAACGCTGCCTGGCGCCTGATGCGCTTGTCCCCCTTGCACCCCGCACCAGGACCCTGCTTTGCCGTTGGTTGATCGGAGGGAGGTGCAGCCGCCTCCCAGGGGCAGATTTCTGCTTTACCACCAGCTTCGACCTCCGCAGCCTCCCAAGGACAGACCTCCGCCGTCAGGCTCCCCACGCTCTGGGATTTCCTCGAAGGCGATTTGGGCAGCGCTGGGCTCCCAGCGTGGGGTTTTGCTGGGGGCTGCTCCGTACCCAGGCTCTCCCAGGGACAGATGGACTCTCGGTCTCTGCTCGCTTTCTCCTTCTTTCCCAATGTGCTCTCTCCAACCTCTTTGCGGAGACCTTGACCTGCAGAAGGGCTTTTGCTCACTATGGACAGAGCACCTTTGTCCTGTCCTGATTTCTCTTTACCTGATGGTGGAGCAGCCGCCTCCCAGGGGCAGATTTCTGCTTTATCGGTGGATTCAAGCTCCGCAGCCTCCCAAGGACAGACCTCTGCCTTCAGGCTCCCCACGCTCTGGGGTTTCCTCGAAGGCGATTTGGGCAGCGCTGGGCTCCCGGCACAAGGTTGTTCTGTGGACTGTTCTGTGCCCAGGCTCTCCCAGGGACAGATCTCCTCCTTTATGCTCTGCATGCTCTGGGTTTTCTTGGAGTCTGCTTTTGAGGACTCCAGGCTTTTCCTAATGAGCTTTGCAAAGATCCCGGTGTCCCTGTGCTCTGCCCGACGGCCACCCATCTCTGCCAGCTTTGCTTTGATATCTTCAAGTCCTCCGGATCCTGGTTTGTTTTCCCCTTTGGACGTCCCACGCGTGTCCTGACTCGGTCTCTCCTTCCCCGATGGAGCTGCAGGCTCTTCCCAAGGGGAGATTGCTGTTTTAGGAAGGGGTTCATCCTCCACTTCCCATGGACAAATGTCGGCCTTTTTGCTATCGATGGTCCCTGCTTGCTTAGGTGATGTTTTGGGCAGAGCTGGGTGTTTTGCTGAGAGCCCTGTGCCGGGCTGCTCCGCGCCTTCCCCGGGGCTGGGGGATCCTCGCTGGCTGCTCCCCTTGTCTGCAGCCGGAGCCGTCTCTCCCGTGGCCCTCGGGGCCCCTCTCCGTGGGGAAATCCCATTTTTCACTTGGGAAATTTCACCATCATCTAATTTTCCTGCATCAGATAAAGCTGTTCCCCTTTCCCAAGGGCAAACTTCTTCTGTATCGCCGTCAGCTCCGGCCGCTTCCCAGGGGCAAACCGAAGCCCGTGCGCTCGCCGGGCTCCTCGAGGTCACTTCTGGCAGCTCGGAGCTCCTGGGAGCAGGTTTTGGCCAGGGTCCCTCGCTGCCGGTGCTGCCCCAGGGCCGGCTGGGCGCTTGCAGGCTGCTCCCGCTCTCCTGCGCTCTCAGCAAACCCAGGGATTTTGGTCTGATGCTCTTGACCCACTTGGCCAGCCGCCTCCCCTCTCCTTCCCGCCTCTCTTGCTCCGGCTGAGCCCCCTCCTCGTCCCAGGGACAAATTTCTGCTCTGGCGGAGCTTCCCCCTTCCCCGGTTTCCCACGGACAAACCTCAGCCGTCCTTCCCTCTGTGCTGCCCGCTGTCTCCGAAGCCGCTTTGGGCAGCTCTGGGGTTTTTGCTGGTGGTTTCTCCATGCCCGGCTCTTCCCTGGGGCAGCCGGGATCCCCCTCGCTGCCGCCCTTCCCCGGGGCTCTGCCTGGCTCCCAGCGCTTGCCCCCACTCTCCTCCCAGGGGCAAATTTCTATTTTAATGCTGGAATCTGCCTGGGTTTCCCCAGGACAGACCTCTGCCTGCCTGCCTGCTGTGCTGCCGGCTTTCCCCGCTGCAGCCAGGGCCGCCTCCGTGCCCCAGCTCTTCGCAGGGACCCTCTCAGCACCCAGGCTCCCCCCGGAACCGAGGGGCTTGGGCTCGCTGCCCCCCTTCTCCAGCACCTTGGCCGGGCTCTGCCCACCCGGCGGGACCCCGCCGTCCTCCCGGGAAGCCATCCCCTCCCGGTGCAGCAAGGCTCCTTTTCCTGCTGGGATGCCCGGGGCTCCCTGAGGACAAACCTCAGCCCCCGGCTTCTCAGCAGCTGCTCTGCACACACCGGCGGTGGACGGGTCGGGGCTGCCTGCCATGGGTTTTGCACATGGCTGCTCCATCTCCGCATGGCCCTGGGGTCGGATGGACCTGCTGCCCGCCTCGAGCCCTTCGGCTGGCCCGGCCACCCCGTCCTTCGGTGTGATCAGCCCCACGATGGCCGCAGGAGCATCCTTCCCCGGCTCCGCGACGGGAGCCTCGGCTCCTTGCCAGGGACGTGTCTGTGCTTTCCCACTGCTGGGCACCGCTGGGGCTTCATGGGGATGTTCAGCTCCTTCTTGGTGGCCAACGCTGGGTGGGACCTCGTGCACCCCTGAGGGTGGCCCTGGGCCCTCGCCAGCATCCACATCTCCCCGGGGAGCACTGGGCTCCTCTGCCAGTTTCTCCCGGTTGCCTGTCCCCAGGGCTGGGCTGTCCCGCTGTCCTTCTGCCTCTGCCCCGCCGTACCCCCAGCCTGCGGCTTCCCAGGCGGTGCCGGCGTTGTTGTTGTGCTGGCAGGGCACCACCTGCCCCTGCCCCGGGCAGGCGGCGGCCTCGCTGCCGGGCCTCTGACTGCTCCACGCGGGGCTTTTGGTGGCGGGGTCTCGGCCGATCCCCCCAAGGGACACGGCTGACGTCTCTGCCAGGCTGGGCCTCTCCCTCCTGCTGCCCCCCTCCTGCTCGCACCCCCTCTTCCTGAGGCTCCCCTCGCCCTCTCTCCTCCTCTTCAGGATGCTTTTCCCCCTGGAGCGGTTGAAGGCTTTGATGGCGAGTCCCAGGCCCCGGAGGGAGGTCTTCTGGGAGGGCGGCTTGAGGCTGAGGGGGGCGGCCGCTGCATCACCAGGGGTCCCCGAGTCTGCTGCTTCGGTGGCTTTTTGCTTCTGGCTCAGGATCTCCTCCTGGACCAGCTCCCAGGGGCAGACCTGCGCCGGGATGGAGGCAGCGGTCAGCAGCCTGCCCTTCCCCGCCGGTGGGGACACGTGCCCCCGCTCTTCCTCCGCAGGCCCCTCCGCTGTCCTCTCTGTCTCTCCCGCCTGTGCCGGGGGGTCCGCGGGCGGCTCCGCTGGCTCTGGGCTGTCCCCGGCCGGCGTGGCACGCCGCACCAGGCTCTGGTAGCGGACGGGGGGCGGCGGCGGGGTCCTCCTCACCGCCACCTGCACCCGCCCTGGGATGTGGGAGCCATCGACGCTGATGCTCTTGATGGGTGCGTAGGTGACGTGTTTCTGCACCTTGCCATCACCCGGGGGGGACGTGTCCTCCTGGGAGCACCCCTCGGTGGGGCTGGAGCCGGCTGGTGGGAGGGCATCAGCTGCACCAGGGCTTTGGGGCTTCCCAGCTTCCTTGGGGGGTCCCTGACCCGTGGGGCGCTCCGAGGACGGGGCAGAGAGGTGCCGGTGGGTGTGCCACGTCTCCCGTGCAGCTCGGCTGGTGGCGAGCAGGGCCTCTTCCCGCCCACCGGCAACGATGCTGAGCGACTTCTGCAAGGGGGCTGTGCGGGGCAGGGGGGACTGCCCGTGCCCCGCAAGGTTGTGGGCGCTGGCCGACTTGCACACGAGTGGGGCAGCGTCGAGCGACTCGCTGTCGGAGTGCTCTGAGGCCGCCACCGCCATCGTCTTCCTCCCTGGCGCAGGCTCCCTGGGGGGGCCGGGGGTGGGCGAGCCTCCCCGGGGCTCCCGCACGGGACCCTCGGTGCTGCGGGACTTGCGCAGGGCTGCGGCGCGGCGCCGGGAGCCATCATCCCGCATCCGCAGGCTGGCACCGCTGGCATCAGGGAGTCGCTTGGCTGAGGAGCCGCGGCGTGCCGGGGTGCCCACCCGCTCCCCCCTGCTGCTCCGGCGTGCCATGGCCTCGGGCAGCTCGGCCACGCGGCGCACGATGGAGCGGCCCAGGCTGCGGCGGGAGCTGCGCTTCTTGGGGAGGTGGGGGTTGTTGGCTGCCATCCTCCACGTCTTGTGCACCTCCAGCTGCGTGTAAAGCTTCTTCAGCTCCTCCTGCGCGCCGCGGGCGGGGGGACGCGGCAGAGAGAGGGGGGAGAGGAGAGCGCGTACAATGGGACTGCACGGGGGCTGCGCTGGGACGACCCTGCAAAGCCCCAGCTTGGCCCCTAGGGCCAGGCTGTCCCCGTGTCCCCAAGCCCCCGCGCTGCCCGTCCCTCCGACCCAGGGGACGCAGCAGGTTCCCCACCCGTGGCCGGTGGCGGCTCACCCTGCACCCCCTTCTCCCCTCCCTCTGCTTTGCATCAGAAGAAAGATTGCAAAAGGCACCTCTTACTCTGCGCGGGGCTGCATAGCTAGCATCAAAAGAAGGTCCTGAGTGTGCCACCCACCCGAATGTCATCGGGGTCGAGACTGTGCTCGCTCCAGGCAGACGTGATGCTGCTGTTCAGGCAGGAGCCCGAGCGCCGCATGTCCAGCTCGTCCTCGTAGACCTCGGCTGCGATCTCCTCCCGCAGCGGCGAGCCGGCGTGCAGGAACTGGGGGTGACGAGAGGTGAGCTCGCCGAGGGGTCCCCGAAACACCGGGGAACCCCGGCCCCGTCTCCCTGAGTCCCCGGGCCGAGCGTTACCTTCGGGATGAAGAGCAGCGCCAGGGTCGTGGTGACGGTGCCGTGGGTGTGAGCGAAGAAGAGCAGCAGGGTCCAGTCGGGGTGCAGGGAGGGGACCACAATGAACCTGGAAGGGGCAAGGAGGGCAGCACCGGGTCCCCACAGCCCCCTCCCCACCTCCAGACCCCGCAGCCTCCACCCTGCCTGGGGAGCCACGCAGGGAACTCGCTGGCTTCAGGGATTTGCCGCCAGTTCCTCGGCATCACCGGGAATGGGAATCTCGGTTCCCAGCCCCGTCGCGGCCCCGCGCCCTACCTGGCCACGTGGAAGGCGGCTGAGATCATGAGCTCGTTGTGGAGCGCGATGCCCATGTAGCGGGGCTCGTGGAAGGCGGAGGGCACGGCGCGCGTGGCGTAGCACAGAAAGCTGCCCCACAGCAGGAACAGCATCTCAGCTGTGGGAGAGAGCAGGGGAGCGACGCTGAGCACCCAGCCCCATCACCCTGCTGCCGTCGGCGTGTTTTCCTGGGTGGCACCGATGGGTGCTGAGCTTCGTGGTGGGCGCTGCTGCCCGCCGGGACCTCCCTGCCTCAGGGTGCATCCAGCCCAGCACGTTCACCCCGGCTGCCGTCGGCACATGCTGTGGTCGGAGCCGGGTCCGGTGCAGAGCATCCTCCGGCACAGCCTGCCCGAAGGCCACCGGGACTCACCGCCCGTGCCAGGTGATTTACCCTGTGCCAAGGCGAATCCTGGGGATGCTCAGAGGAGAGGGCGGGAGGCAGTTCGGGTGCCCCAGCCCTGCTCGCAGGCTCCAGGCAGATTAAATGGACAAGGAAATTAAAACCCCATGTGCCACATTTACGGGATGGGGTCCTGGGGCTGTGGGGACCCCCCGGGACACCGCGGGGGCTGGTCTCACCGATCACCATCATGTAGTCCCAGCGGTCGTGGCCGCAGATGTAGAAGTGGAGCCCGCGGGCGGTCCGGGTGCGGATCACCAGCGGGATGTTCTTGTCGACGTTCTCCAGCATCCCGATGGTCCAGGCCGCCAGGAACCACAGCACCAGGAGCAGGATCAGCCCCAACATCTTCAGCACCCGCCCGCTCGACACGTAGGGCACCCGCTGGGCCGTGCGGGACAGGAACACCTTCAGCACTCTGCGAGGCGCGGAGCGGTGAGCCCCCGGCCGGTCCCCGCCGCGGGGGTCCCAAGCATCCAGCCCCCCGTCCCGGCTACCTGTACAGCTTGAGGGTGATGGTGCCGTAGACGATGGCGAAGCCGAGCATGCGCACCCAGCGCAGGACGATGCAGCGGAAGATGCTCGGCTTGAAGTAGAGGATGAACACCTGGGGCGGCGGGAGAGGGGTCGGCGGGCGGCACGGGGCCGGATCCCGCCTGCCAGGGGGGCAGCAAATGCCGGAGACTTGGAAACCACCCGCTTTCGGGCCAGCCCTGCTGCCTCCCTTCCCCCTTGGCTCTACAGCATCCGCCGCAGCTCTTGCGGGAGGGAGAGGGGATTTGGGCAGGGATTAATTCCCACAGCCAGCGGGAGAAAAGGGATTTGGTTTCCCGAGAAGGTTTATACCACAGCGGCCGGGGGCCGTGCCAGCAAAATTAACAATTAGGTGGAGTTGTGCCCGCGCCCTGCTTGGGGCCGGCTCGACGCCCGCTCCCGGGGGCAGCCGGCCAGGCTGCAAATACTCTGAAACCCCAGCCCAGAGGCTTTCAGCCCCGGGGCCAGCTGAATACTCACAGGGAAGTAGAGGAGGAGGGACCCGAAGAGGATGGTCTCCAGGAGGATGACTCCCGATGCCTGGATCCTCTGCAGGGACAGAGGCGTGAGGGTGCAGCCGGGAGCCCGGGCCGGTGCCTGGGGGGGATGGAGCCCGGGCAGGGAGATGCCCCCGAGCCTGCTGGGCTGTGACACCCTTCCCGCTGCTGTGACATCCCCCCCGAGGTCTGGGGCTGGGAGGGGAGCGGGGCAGGGGATGGCGGGTGGCGGGGAAGGACGCGGGGACGCCTTGCCTTGCTCCGTCGGAAGTGGTAGGAGACGAGCATGCTGAGGAAGACGGCCAGCATGCAGCAGGCCTGGCAGGAGAGGACGGCCGCCCGCAGCGCCCGGTCCTCCTGGATCAGGCAGGGTGCATCGTCCTCGCAGGTGGCACATCCCTGGCGGCAGGGCTGGCACGCCAGCCGGGACCCCCCGGCCGCCCCCGCCGCGCTCCCCGCCGGGCCTGGGGACAGAGCGACGGCCAGGTGAGGCCACCGCATCGTGGATCTGGCGCTTTCCTTGCCAGGGCACGTGCTCGGGCTTCCCAAAGCCCCCCCAGCCCCAGCGTCCGCTGCTGTAGCCACGTGCCACAGGGTGAAACGGGGACCCCAGGGCCAGGCACGGCACCCACCTGCCCGGGCACTGCCGGCCGCTCCGCCAGCCCCGTAAAAGCCTGGCTTGCAGCGGCACAGGTACCTCCCGAGGACGAAGCCGCGGCTCTCCTGGGGGACACACTGAAGGAGACAGGCTGAGACGCACGGAAGGGCGAGGGCTCATCCTGCACCCCAAATGCTCCCCCCAGCCCCGCATCCCCCCCTGCACCAGGGGCTCCAGCAGCCCCTGGCTCGCAGGTACCCGACCCCACGCCCTCCTCCCCTGCGCCCAGAAGGAATCAGTGGTTACACATTTAAGAATTAAAAGCCAAAGCTTGGCCCTCAAATCCCTCCCTAAAACCTAAATGGACATCTAATGCAGCAGAGCGCACTAATCCTGCCGGGCCGTGACGGCAGCGGCAGGCAGGGCACCGCTTCCCTAATCCCCCTGGCCTCTGCGGGGCGGTGTGGCCGGACCCTGCCCCGAATGGGCCGGGCGTGCGGTTTTTCTGGCTATTGTTGTTTTCTGGAGAGGTGCCCGGCGGCAGAGCCCGGCCCTCCGGAGGGCATCGCCCGCGGGGCGCTGGCAGGAAGGAGAAGCTGGTGACGCCTTTCCCACTGGGGAAGGGCTCTTTGCCTTGGCGGTGGGACCCTGATCCACACCGAGCTGGCGGGCTGCGGCGTTTGCCCTGGCATGGGATGCGGCCGGTCCTGCTGAGCCCTGAAACACGCTCGGGCATCACCATCTTGCCCGGGTGGGCACGGCCAGAGGGGATCGAGGGGTGCTGGTTGGGGTGCTTCACCCGCTGGGTGCCAGCCCCCGGAGCTCGGCCGTCCCCGCGGTGCCCGGGCAGGGAGCAGCCAGGTCACACGCTGCTGCTGGCGGCGGGGAAGGAAGATTTGCACAATAAACCCCTCGACTGTGGCACCGAGAGCAGCTGAACGAAGCAGATGGATCGGCCAGGAGCGGATAAAGCTCAGCCGGGAGGGAGGGCACGCGGCAGGGCCAGCCCGGCCGGGGGGACGGGGACGGTTCGGTGCAGGGGAGCCCCAGCCCTGCCAGGCAAGGGGATGGGGCGCAGGGTGCCGGCGGCCGATACCTGGGTGCTGTTGAGGTCGCAGCGGTGCGTATCCGCGAACCAGCCCGGCCCGCTGGCGCACTGGTCGATGGCCACGTCCCGCAGCTCGATGTCCACCCGCACGACGCCCCTGCGCAGAGGGATGGGGTCGGCCCCCGGGGCCGCACAGGGCGTCCCTGTGCCCACCTCGTGCCCCCCACCCAGCGTGGCCCTGTCCCACCGCTGCCTCTGCGGGAGGCAGCCCCAGGGGCGGCTGGTGCTGGTGCATGGACTGGTGGGACAACGCGAGGTGTCAGCAATGTCCCCGGCCCCCCAGCCAGGGATGTCCCCCCTCAGAGCCGCGTCTGGGGGCATTTGGAGCTGGGGCAGGGGCAGGGACAGGGGCAGCAGCTCCTGGGTGTGGATTCTGCCTCTCAAGAGGGGCTTTAATGCAACCGATACTGGGAAATAGGAGCTGCTGGGGTGGCCCCTGCATGCCGTCCCTCGCCCTGCGGGATCGATCCTCTTCCCTGGGTGCTCCAAGGGGGACGGGGCTTCCCCCTTGGAAACGGGGCCATGTCCCCTCTCCGAGGCCAAGCCCAGCTGCCCCCCTCCCTCCCCAGTGCCTCCCACCGTGGCTCCTTGCGTGGGGGTGCCGGGGGTGTGGCAGGGACCCCCAGCCCGGGGACGCACCCCAGCTCCCAGGAGGGGCCCCAGCCCGGCTCACCCACCCCCAGTGCGGCCGCGGCAGGGGGCTCGGGGGGTGGCAGCCCGAGGTGGGCAGCACGGGGACGACCGAAGGGGGACGGGAGGCAGCTCCGTGCCTGTGGACGTGCAAATACCCCCGCACATGCACGTGCACACACACGCATGGGGGCACAGGCGGGGGGCTGGCACACACCTTGCAACCCGCTGCCTGCACCCGGGGGTGATGCCTCCAGCTGCACCCCCCGGCATGCACACAGGGCACCCCCAGCCCCCTCACACCGCCCCAGCCCCTCCGGGTACCGCTTACTTGAACTCAGGGCTGAGGTCCGGCTTGAGCCCGTAGAAGGCGGAGGAGAGCGTGACTGCCCAGGCGGGCAGGAACCGGCCGTCCCGGCACTCGAGGAACGGCGGGGACCACCGCACGTGGCCCGGCTCCCCCACGTAGCTGTCGCCCCGCTGCCACTTGGGGGTCTCCATGCTGCGCAGGTCGTTGCTGAGCAGGCGCTTGTGGAGGAGGGGGCTCCGCTGGGACTTGAGGGCGTTGAACCATTCGTTGTCCCAACTGAGGTTGCCGAGGCTGGGAGCGGCAGCGGAGACGTCCTGCAGCAGGATCTCGCCGTCCCCCTTGGTGGCCTGCAGCATCAGCCGGGGCTTGGCGGCCAGCGGGTGGGCGTCGAGGGCGAGCACCGCCCGGCGCACCCACGGGTGCCCCTCTGCCAGGCTGCGGACCAGCGCCTGGTACCACTCCACGTCCTCGGCCACGCTGGCTTCGCGGATGTCGTTGGTCTGGAAGAGCATGTTGAGGAAGTTGGCGGCGTGGGCCAGTGCCTCGGGGGCGGCACGCAGGGCGGCACGCAGCACCGGGGGGGGGCCGGGGCCGGGAGCCCCCGCCGCGACGCCCCGGCTGCAGTTGGCCCGGGCCAGCTGCTGCGCATCGCCCGTCTGCAGGAAAGCCAGTGCCGCCGCCGAGCCCTCAGGGTCCCCCGATGCTCCCGGCTCCGGCGTGGGCGCCCAGGAGGACGACGGGGCCGGGGACCATCCTGCTGGCTGGAGGGGTCTCTCCTGCGGCCGCTGGCCCTCCGCGAGGACGGTGCCATGGACCAGCACTGCGTGCAAGCACCAGAGCAGCGGCCACCACCACGGCCCCATGGCCGGGGCTCAGCGGAGCCCCCCGGCCCCCTGCGGCCCCACCGGCCGGCCCGGGGGGGGCATGGCGGGCACGCTGCCCGAGCCGGCCGGGAGCCCGCTCTCTTCTGCGGGGCCGGACTCGCGCTCTGCCGCCTGTTTTCCTCCCTTGGCGATGCCGGAGCAGACGTCACTGGCTCCAAAACGTGTTCATCTGCTGGCGCTGCCCGCCCGGAGCCCCCCCGCCCGCCCCCGCGCTCCCGCTTGGGTAGGCCGCGCTGGCGGGGAGCCCCCCGCCCTGAGCCCCGTGGGGACCCCCGCATCCCCCGGGCTGGCCATGATGCAAGCGCATCCTGATGGGAAGCCATGGCAACGGGGCCAGGAATTTTTTCTCCCGGCATCCCCCTCCCCGCGGCCCCCTCGGCAGCCGGGCGGGAGAAGGTCGCCCGCTGGTTGCCCATATGGTCCCAGGCTTTGCTCCTGCAGTGCCCGGCCCCCCCGGCCACGGGGTGGAAATGGGGGGGCTGGCACAGACGCGGGGTGTCCCTGCGGGGCTGAGGGTGGGGTGGGGGGGTGGGCAGGAGCACGGGCCCCATGGCAGGGCCTGACGCCCACCCCCCACAAGCTGGGGGATGAAGCCCTGGGTCCCACGCAGCACTGTCCTGGTTGCAGAGGGGAAACTGAGGCACGGGAGGCTGCTCCCCGCCCCACCCCACCTAAAGCAACGTGACTTCCCTCTTCACCAGCTTCCAGGCAGGTGTGGGGAGAGCTGGGCCCATCCCCTTGCCTCCAGTGGGGCGTGCTGCCTGCAAGAGCTGTGCAAGAGCCGTGCAAGAGCTGTGCTGCAGCTGTGCAAGAGCTGTGCAGCAGCCATGCAAGAGCCGTGCTGCAGCTGTGCAGAGCCCTGCAAGAGCTGTGCAAGAGCTGTTGCAGCTGTGCAAGAACCGTGCAAGAACCGTGCAAGAGCTGTGCTGCAGCTGTGCAGAGCCGTGCAAGAGCTGTGCAAGAACCGTGCAAGAGCCATGCAGCAGCCACGCGAGAACCATGTAAGAGCCGTGCAAGAGCTGTGTGAGAGCCATGCAAGAACCGTGCAAGAACGGTGCAGCAGCCGCGCAAGAACCGTGCAAGAGCCGTGCAAGAGCTGTGCGAGGGCCGTGCAGCTGCTGTGCGAGAGCTGTGCAAGAGCTGTGCAAGAGCTGTGCAAGGGCCGTGCAGCTGCTGTGCAAGGGCTGTGCAAGAGCTGTGCAGAACCGTGCAAAACCCGTGCAAAAAACGTGCAAAAACCGCGCAGAGCCGCGCAGGGCTCGAACACAAAGGTGCCGGGCGCCCGTGCCTCGGTCTCCCCGGGCTCCCCGGGCTCCCCGGGCTCCCCGGGCTCCCCGCCGCCCGTGCAGGCCCCGCCCGCCGCCTGCCCCCGCCGCCGCCGCCGCCGCCGCTGCTCTCCACGTGGAGGGGGGGCGAGGGGCGTGGCCTCACGCACGGGGCGTGGCTCCAGCCCCTCGGGGAGGCGTGGCTTGGGGCGGGGGCGTGGCCTGAGGCGGAAGTGGGGGGGCGTGGCGGCGCGGCCGTCGCCGCGGAGCAGGGAGGGAGCCGCGGCGGCGGCCCTGGGAGGGCGGCGGCGGCCCGGCCCGGCCCCGGCAGCCATGCGGCGGCCGTAGCCATGCAGCGCGCCGAGCTGCGGGACGCGGAGGCGGCGGCGGCCGCCGCGGCCTCCTACCGGGTGCTCAGCCGCCTGCTGGGCTACGGGGCCGGGCCGGAGGCGGGCGCGGCGGGCGGCGCCGTTACCGGCGCGGCGGGCGCGGGGCCGCTGGGCCCCGGCGGCGGGCGGCTGCCGGCGGCGGCGTTGCCGGGCGGCGGGGCGTTGCGGGCCCCGCGGCCGCCGCCGCAGCTGATGGTGTTCCGCAACGCGGCGGAGGGGCGGCCCGGCGAGGAGGGCGGCCCGGCGGCGGGAGGCGGCGGCGGGGGCCCGGCGGGCGGCGGGGGCGGCGAGCTGCTCTGCCCGCGGCACCGCTGCTCCGCCCTGGAGCCCAAGGCGGCGGCGAGGTGGGGGGCCGCTCCGCCGGGCGGGCTGGAGCTGCAGCTGGCGGCGCTGGGGCTGCGGCCGCCCGGGCTGGGCGCGAAGGGGCCGGCGGGCTGCCCCTGCCCCTGCCTCGGCCCGCCGCCGCCCGCCGGGCCCGCCGCCGAGGAGACCAGCGACGCGCTGCTGGTGCTGGAGGCGCTGGAGCCCGACGAGGCCGGCAGCTGCTCCGAGGAGGAGCCCGGTTCCCCCGGCCGCGGAGCCGCCCGCGCTGCCGGGAGAGGAGCTACCGGTACCGGCCCCGCGCCGCCGCCCGCCGCCCCCGGCGCAGCCGCCCCCGGCGCCAGGAAGGGCTCGTTGAAGATCCGCCTCAGCCGCCTCTTCCGTACCAAGAGCTGCAGCGGCGGCTCGGCCACCGGGGACGCCGCCAGCGAGGGCCGGCGCCCCGGGGAGCTGCCCGCCTCGGCCGGCAGCCTGACCGACGTCTGCGGGGCCCGTGGCCGAGAGCAGGAGGCGGGCAGGTACGGGGGGGGCAGAGCCCCGGGGGCTGCCCCCCGGCCCGGGGGTCTCCGGTGGGGTTTTGGGGCTGGAGGCGGGGGTGGTGGGGAGCAGCCGCCTGCGTTGGTGGCAGCCGGGGGTTGTCACCGGGGTGAAAGCCGGGTGCGTAATGGTGTGGAGAAGGGGCACCGGTGCCGTGACCCCTTGCTGGAGGTGGAGGATGACGGCGAGGCACGCGTGCCACCCTGCAGACGGGCACCGTGCCCGTCCATCGGCTCCCAGCTGGGCTCAGGCCTCTCCTGAGCAGCTGCCGAGGCCTCGTCTTTGACACGGGGTCGGTGAGCGCAGCTGGAGCCCAGGAGAGGCAGGCGGCGGAGGAACGCGCCGCTCTGGGCCCTCCATCGGCAAAGGGGATGGCGGAAAAACGCCCGGGACCGGTGAGGTGGCCGGTGGCTCGGAGGAGCCGCTGGAGCCCCGGGATGCTGCAGGCGCCGGCCGGGCGGGGAAGCGGCGTGCCCCGGGAGCGGCCTCTGGTGACACCGCGCCGGGACCCACGGGGCTGACGTTTCCTCTCGCCCTCCCGCATCTTGCAGAATGATTTCCTGAGGGTCGCGAGCGGCGCAGTTGGGCTCCGGCCTCGGTGGTGGTGGGCGCTGCCACGGGGGCTCGGCTTTCCCGGTGCTCTCCCGGTGCTCCGCGGCAGGAGGAAGCGTCGGCAGCCAGAGGTTGGCTGGGTCGTGTGTTAGGCTGGAGGACAAATTGTGGGACTCCGTGCACCCTCCTGCTCCGTCAGCTCTGGTGCTCCTCGGCTGCTCGCCCTGCTCCAGCCTCGTGTTTCAGCAGAAGACCGGAGCTGCTTGATGCCAGCTGGGGAGGGTAAAGGGCTGATCTGTACCCACTGCCCAGGCTCTGGTTGGGTTGGGCCTCCTGCGCTCCAGAAACCGCTTTCTGTAGCGTTTCCAGCAGCAGAACTGAAATTCCTCATGGAGGAGGCAGGGAGACCCTGCCGGAGGTCTGTGCGGCCAGCCCGGGAGCAGCATTAAATAACTGAATGGACTCGGAGCGTTACGGCACGGTCCTTTCCCCGCGGGGTTAATTAACCTCCTGTGAGGCTTTTGGGGTGCGTTGCCGCCTCGGTGCAGCCGAAGACTTGCTGATGGGCGAGCAGGAAACTTTCTCCAGGCTTGCTCTGGAGATGCTGACCTTGGGTCAGGTGTGACCTGCAGCACTGTGGTCACTGGGCGTTTCGGCAGCCCAAAAGGCAGCCAGGCTGTAGCAAAGGCCAAAATTATCTCCGCTTTGAAGCAGAGGATGGCTTCTGAGACGGGGCAGCCCCAGCTCCTGTGTCGGCTCCCAGCCCTGCAGCTGGTCAGGGTGTTTGAGTCCTCCCTGGAGCTCCTGTGCCCGTGAGGAGCCTCGTGTTTGCATGCGGGGTGCCGAAGCCGTTTTATACAACGGCTTCATTCCCCACAAATGACTAAATGGGCCTCAAACGGTAGCGAGCCGAGTTGCCTGTAATGACATAACGTTTTGCTAATGGGCTTGTGGTTTATTCGATCCTTGTGCCTGGCGAGAGTCCTCAGGACCTCCAGCGCTGGCATCAGGCGGTGAAGAGTTGACAGGCGTGTCTTAGCGGGCTGGGAGCAGAGAAGGACCGTATCGCTGCCCGGGTCTTCCCTCTGGTCGGGGAGTTTAATGGTCACTTCTCGTGCTCCGGTGTCGTGCAACTCCGCCGCGCTAATTAAGCGGTATTTTAACAAAGGTTACTTCAAGGTGCCTGCTGCAGCAACTCCTGTGGTTCAGGGACGACTTCGCTGCTTCCAGTTCCAGGAGTCCCCTCCGGCTGACGAGGGCTGGATTATTTGAACAACGGTTTTTGCTCCTGTGCTGCTGGGGCGCGGGGCGGGTGTGCTTGGTGCTGGCACCGCTCCTGCCGGGAGGCCGCGCGTTGATGGGACGGTCCCGTCTGGCCCCGCTCGTGTCAGCGAGGACAAGTGGTTTGAGATGTGGGGATGCCCATCCTCTCATGAGCAGTTTAGGTGCGGTTTAGCTAAGCTGGGCTTGCTGGGAAGTGAGTTTGGCCTCAGCAGATGCTGCTTTTCTTTCCCTCTCCCTTCCCAGTTGCCCCGGTCCCCCAGTTCAGAGGGAAGTAGTGCGGTGACTTGATTTTCTGCCGTGGTCTTTGCTAGACTTAATGCCACGCTGGTGAATGCTGTCTGCTACTTTACACCAGTCTTCATTGGTTGACTGGGAGGAAAATAAAGCTTTCCTTGGTTGTACTAAGAGCTGGAGGTTGCTGCCTCCCAACCTGTAGCTCCCATTAATATAGGATGGGTCTGGTGTTTACTGGGAGTCGCTGCTGCAGTCGCTTGTGGCCGATGGGGTGGGCTCAGAGCAGCTTTTGGGTTAATTCATGGCTCTGCTTGCTATTGAGCTCTCGTTCCTGACTTGCAAGTCTCTCTGCAGGCCGGTGGTGAAGGGTGCTCCCTTGGTCTGCGGTCGGTGTTATCTAGGCCGGCTCTTTTTTTAAACATCCACCAGAAGCAGAATTCCTGCTATTTGGAGTTGCTGCCCAAGCTTCCCAGCGTGCCGCTGGTGCCGGCGGCAGCACGGTGCAGCTTTGCCTCCCGCCTGCAGCAGCGGTTAGGAAGCAACCAGCCCCATTATCTGAAATCAGTAGTTAGGCTCTGCTGGGCTGCAAGAGGTTAAGAAACTAAATGTGGAGCTACCGAGGTGTGGCTTCTCACCCTGGGCCTGAGTGTTGATATTTGAAGGTTGCATCAATCAAAGGGCTTTTTTTTTGGGGGGGGGGGAGCGATTTGTACTGCAGAGGAGGGAAAGGGGACGGGGTTAGGCGCCGGTTCTGCAGATGGACGGGTGCAGGCGTGCCTGAGCTGCAGCCGCATCCGCTGCGGATCGCTTGCCAGGCTGGTACCCAGGCCTTCTAAGTTAGCTGTATGGATGACCTTGGGTTTTTAACATGTCTAATAATAATTACATGCATAAAGTACTATGCACCCAGCCTGGGTGGCCGAGTAAGACTTGCCTTGGTGTTAACAGGACAGTGCTTTGGGATGAGTGAAGGCAGCACCGTGGGAAGTGCTGGCCGCGAAGGCGGTAGCCACAGCTATTGCAGAACCGGTGGGTAACTGACCCTAAAAAGCCTTATTTGCTGGAGCTTGAGGGGTTTCCCAGTTTTGTGTGTGTGCATGAATTAACGCAGCATCTGTCCACGGCGTTCCTGAATGGCAATGTCCACCTTTGGCTTTCTCCAGCTCGGCAGGGCTGTGCCGATCCGATGCAGCAGCGTTCAGGTACCGGTCACACATAATTACTTCTCCGTGGGTTTCAGCATCGTTCGGAGGTGGCTGTAGAACCTGAGGGCGGGAGGAGGAAGCATGGAATTATGTTGTTTTGGTGGAGTTGGGAAGTGGTGGATTCAGTCCATGTGAATCGTTCCTTGCTCTCGCCCTGCTGCTGCTGTGAGCTTGCTAGAAATGAGAAATCTCGGAAATCAATGGCTGTGAAACACTGGCATAAAATGTAGCTGTTTTGGTAACAGCAAAATGCCAGCAATGCTCCTTTCCGTCTGGCTTAGTGGGTGGGAACAGAGCTGTTACTATATTGTAAAGTTAGTTGATATTAGTCCAGAAGTGTAATTTTGTGTGTGTGGCTGATAATGGGTGAATTGTTCTCCTTCAGGGAAAAAATCCAACCCTCAAATAGGTGTGAGAGGCTTAAAATGAAAACGCTTCCAAACATTTTAATGGGATGTTATATATCAGGATGATGAGTGTTCTTAGCATTTTTATTTGCGAACTTACAGTATTAAATGTTTATCCACAGCTGTGTGACCCGGTGATGTGTCTGGACACAAACAAGAGAAGCATTTGCTCTGCCCCGTGAGAAGATGAGGGTGCACCCATCTGCTCTGCGCTCCCAGGGCTTTTCAGTGCAATCCCAGGGTTTCTGCTCCCTGTAGGGCGGCTGAGTTGCATCTGCTCGGTGCAATCCCTCCTGAAGGGTGGCGAGCCTTGCTCGGAGCTGGTTTTATCTGAAGCTTTGTCCAGGTTTTGCAGGAGGTTGTGAGCAGAGCTGGGGTCTGAAGCACAAGATAGGCTTAAGGTTCAGGGTCAACCGTTTGCTGGCAGGAGGCTGGAGAGTGAGGATGACGTCCAAGAGGAAGAGTGTCAGCCCTGTAACAGCCTGCCTGCAGTGGGGTGTTCTCCTGGGGGGTGTGTAGAGCTGGTCTCTGAGCTCCTGTAGATCTTGGTGGTGTGGTCGCTTGCCTGGATGCAGTGGGACCAGTTTCTCTGGCCAGCACAGTGAAGTTGCGCTATTTAACTTGGAGTAACCTTGTCTGACCCAGCACAGACCTGCAGACTGATACGGGTTGCCCAGTGCTGGGATGGGCGTTGCACGACGTACTGGGGATGCTGGAAAGACCTTTGTCAAAGCTGCAGCGCACGAGAGCTGCGCTTGCGCTCAGCTTCGGTCTTGTGCTCTCCTCTTAGGCGGGGGCGAGTTTCTGGCACCAGGAACGCATTTCTCTACTCACCTCAACCATGGATTCAAGTCCTGGGGGTGCCATGCTCCGTGCCTCGGTTTACCAGCATTTTCTCTGCCTCGATCTGGATAAAGCCCTTTAGCATTGCAGTACGGAAGGCGCTGGGAGCAATGGTTTTGTGTGGGGCGAGCACAGGACTGGCTACAGCGTTGTTATAAAACTGCTGGTTTGGAAAGCAAGCATCACGGGAATTGCTGGTATGCCGGGGTCCTCATCAGAGGTGCGGTTTTGGCTGTTTCCATCCATCTCGGCGGCTCCGGGTTTAGCTCACCTACCCTTCACCTGCATTTTGAAACCCTTTGGGGAGATGCTGTCCTCCAAATGCGGCACGAGGGCATTCGATGCGCTCGCTCTAGGCACAACCCCTAATTGCGCAGGGACCCAACCTGTTTGTCAAAGGCATTTGGCAATGCCTGATCCAGAGAAATAGCGTGACGTCTGTTGTGAAAGAGCTGCTTGGCTCCGGTTACCATACTTGCTTGGGGTTTTTCCTTCCAAAGACTTTATTAATTACCTAGTTAGCGATTTGCTTTGTAGCAGGACGGAGACCTAGCTTTACTGGTTGACTGCCCTACTTAGGCCAAAGCACTGCTCTAGAAGTCGAATAAACACACAGCTTTGAGCTGTCTTGAGCTTCTGTGAAGAATGGTGAAGGTTCTTCTGGTTTGAGAAGGTCGAACGGTGTTTTCTTCTGGTGGGGTGCACTGGGTCTCCTCATCTCTCCTCACAATGTTTTTCTTATTTCCAATAGGAAACACAGACTGACAAGAACTCAAAGTGCCTTTTCCCCGGTTGTGTTCAGCCCCCTCTTCACAGGTAAGGATTTGAAAGATTTACAGTATGGCGTTTCGTTTTGCTATGAAAAGAGCAGCGTGTGCTTAATGACAGACGCTGAATGTTGCCTCCACGTGCAAACCGGGATCTCTGTGAGGAGTCCCTCTGTCCTGCTTGGCCTCAACCCCTGAGCAAGAGGAGCTGTAAAGAACGTGGCTGTTGCACGTCAGCGTTTTGCAATTCCTCCTGTTGAAACGCAAGTTTGAGTTGTGCTCTCGGAGGTGAAGGTCCTTCCTCCGCGCAGGGTGGTTTGCATCCAAGACGTTTGGAAAATCCCCTGTAGAGCAAGTGCAGTTCGGTGCTCCCCTCCCGTGGTTTGCGAGGGGCGAAGACCAAGCCCTGCTTCCCACCTGGACTGCACACCAGTGTCGGCGGCGCTGCTGCATGGCAGCTATGGGAACAGAAACCTCTTTTGTGGAGCACCACCACCTTCTTCTGCGTGTTTCCCCCTCTCTCCACGTGTCCTGCTGGTTTCTGACCTTCCCTTTTCTGCTGGGGGGGGGGGGGGGGGGGGGGAAGTTGGCCGGTTTACAAATGGTGCGAGAGGGAAGTCCTGCTCCGCTGGTGGCTGAAAGCTGTAGTACTGAAAAGCTCCTAGTCACGGTCATGTGCCTGTTGTGGTGTGGGCTCGTTGTCAGAACAGTCCTAGCCACAGGGCTTGGGGCTTCCTTGGGAGAACCCTGCCTCGAGACTTGCGTGAGTAGGAATCTAAGGTCGCAAGTGGGTATTTATCAGCTGCGCGGGGTTTTACGTGGCGTGTTATGAAGGTCAGATTGAAAATAATTTCGTGTTGAGGGTCTTATTGCAGGGCAAAAGAATCAAAATAGGGTTGTGCAGTGGTAGCTGTGTTAGGAGAAGCCGGTGGGTAGAGCTGAAAGCCTCCTCTTGCTGCTGGTGTAGGTGTTTGACAGCAGGGAGCGGCTGGAGAGCTCGGTGCAGGAGCTGGCACGTCGTTTGTGTTCCCGAGTAGGGTGAAGCCCTCTTTGGAGAGCGGTGGTGAAGCCTTACTGAGAAACACTTTAAATTTCAGAGAAGTGACCTTCAAGGCAGAGCGTTTGCTTGACTTGCCTGAAACTAGCAACTGGAAGCTGCTGATCTGCTCCTGTGGTTTCTTGTAGCTCATTCAGCTCTTGCAGAAGTGGAGTCACCTGGGGGTAATTCAGCTGTGATGCTTCTTGTTCTCCTCTCCATTCCCACATGCCTTCAGCTGATGTCCCGATAGCGGAGCAGCATGCAGAGGACATGCTCCTCATATGATGTGACTGGCTTCCTGCAAGCATCGTGTGCGTTTATTTAGCAAATCAAGGCTGGGGAAAGCAAAAGCTGCTTCTGCTGCTTCGTCAGCTGTTGCTAGGGGAAGTTGTGAGTATAAAATCTGTAATTCTGTGTGCTGGTGGTACGTGGCTGTGCGTGCAGAGCTGCTTCTCTTGAAAAGAAACTATGGCGGAGAACCTGGAGTTGACAAGTTTTTGCTTTAAATTTGGGAAATTGATTTGATGAATTGTTAGTTTTTCCTCGTAACTATTTTTAACATTACTTGTGTCAATTTTTGCCAGTTGGTGGGAATCCTGACAGTGCCCTCGTAGGAGCTTTTCCGTTGCAGAAGACTGTTGAAGCATCCCCACAGTGAATGTCTGGATTTTAGGGGCTTTGTTGTTGACTTCTCCAGTCTTACACAGCTGAGGACTTGGCTTCTTTAATGGCTGCTGTACAGAGGATTTTCTGAGACTGGGACCACCAAAGTGGGACAGAATTCAAATGTTTGGCCCGACTTGCATGGTTTTCTTGGTGATTTGCTTCCAGGGTAGTGTGTGAGGTGAGCGAAGGCCTTTGGGAAGGCTGTCCTCGCCTTTCCTGACCTCTCCTCGGGCACCTCGTGGAGGTGCCAGCTCCATAAGTGCACCGCAGCCTGCCGTTGCAGCTCCTGCTGCGTTGGGAAGGGTTTGAAAGCGGAGTTACTGCAGCCCCTCGTAGTCTGGTCGTCTTTTGGTTGTGTTTGTGCGGGATGAATGCAGCCCAACCTCCATGGCCACTTTATTTTCGAGGTGTGGAAATGAAAGAGTGGCTGTGTGCATGCGTGTGTGCTCACACCCATAAGTCCCCCGGGGAGAAGGTACCTCGGATAATAACCAACCCTAAATACTCCTCTTAACATGGCTTATTAATAGATAGGACTTTTAAAAGCAGAAGGAAGCTGAGTCAATATTGTCCTGTGTAATGGATGGTAAATACATTGGCAGGTACTTACCCAGAGGTGAGTGATGCTGCGTGCAGTATCTGGAGCAGGAGAGGAGTTCCCTGCCCACAGGAATTGAAATCTAAGGCAACCAGATTTTGTTGTCCTTGAGACCACGGTTCAGCTGTTCGGATTGATTTGGTTTATGCTGGTGGTTCATCAGGGCCTGGTTAGACTGATTTTTTTGGAAAAGAAATGCCTTGGCTGTGGTAACACCACTTAGGGTCTCTGGGATTTAGGTGTTTTCCTTTTGACTCTGTATCAGGCCCATACTGAGGCTGATGCTTTGACCTTGATTTGATGGCTTCATTTCTCTCCCATGATTTTAGGCTGATTTTAAGCTTTTCTGGTTTTAAGCTAGACATCTTAGTTTGCGTCATTATTTTCTCCAAGCAGTATCCTGGATCCAGAGCCTTTAGGCTTCAGTAAATTGCAGCTATTTATATAAAAGTCTGTTCAGCTCCCTCTTATGAATTTTAAGAGCTGGTACCCTCATGGCCTTTGGGGTAAAAGGTATTTCTGTTTAATTGTCTAAGGCATTGGTAGGCGAACTCAGGCTGGCATTAATAGGAGCGTTATCTCGGAGTCCTGTGCCAGCGGGTGCCACGTAGACCCGTGAAACCATTTCCTAAGACTATATAAAGTGCCAGCGCTGTGCACCATTGATGAGCTCTGCTTGATACGTGAATTCGGTGCTGCAGAGGTCTCGCAGTGCCTTCCTCATCACGTCCTCCTGGTGCTGGACTCAGACGGGGTTCAGGCACGCGTACCGCTATCTGTCATTCCCTTCTGCCTGACCTTCGGGCTGCGGTAGCAGAGCTGATCAATGTCTCAAAAGCGGCGCAGCAGGGAAACTTGATTTGAAAACAGCTAATGAGATCGTCCTCCAAACCCTGCAGGGGTTACTGCCCCTTCCCCTCTCCCTCTGCCTCCCCGCGCTTGGCCTCTGCGTGCCCGGAGAAGATGCAATACTAACAGTCTTGCTCCACCAACCTTCAGGTGAAACAGTGTCACTAGTGGACGTGGACATCTCTCAGCGAGGACTGACCTCCCCTCACCCTCCGACTCCACCACCTCCACCACGAAGAAGCCTCAGCCTGCTAGGTACCGTCCTGGAGAGCATCCTTTGCCGTGCATCCCTACGGGAGTGTAGGCACTGCCCGTCTGCCCTTGCAGAGATAGAGGAGGAGCGTCCCAAGGGTCCCTGGCAGCGGGCTCACTGCTTGCTCATCTGACCCCGTAGCATGCCTGCTCACCCTTCCCCAGCAGAGGATTTCTTGCTGTTCAAAGTTCACTGAAATCTTCAGCCTTTCTCTTAGATCAGCCAGGAGGGGAGGGCGGTGGTGGAGCCGTGCGAGGTGGGATGTAATGTGCTGGTTTCATAGCATTTCTGCTGCTTTTGGAAATTTTCCTCCCTCCCTACCCATTGCCCAGTGGGACCAGTTGCCTTCTGTGCTCTCTGGTTGGTGGAAGTGGAGGCTCCCTGGGAGGCTGCAGCACCAGGAGCCTGGCTTAGCTGCTCTACGTCCTCCTCTGGAGGAGGTTCCTCTGAGCAGGAGCAGCTCAGGATGGGTAAAGTCAGCCTTAGCGAGCAGCACCTTAAACTACACATCCCGTGTGCCGGGTCTGTGAAATCTCCTATAAATGCCTGTCTTGTGCCGCAAGCTGCATGCAAGGAGCTAGCTGGGCTGGAAAGCGTACTCCTTCGCTCTAGGAGTGCGTGCGAGCATGCATGTGTGTGTGCGAGGCTCCGAGCTGGTGTAAAGCGGCAGCAGCCACGGGTGCTGAGAAGCGAGAGGATGCCGAGCTGCCGGTGGGAAGCTCCATCTTCGCTTCTCCAGGCAGCACCGAGTGCTGGTTTGCTCGGGCCGTGCTGTCAGGTGCTCACCGGCGCAGAGCTCGCTCGCTTTCCTGTTTTCTGAATCTCTCTTGCCTCTGTTCTCTCCTAGATGATATCAGTGGGACGCTGCCTACATCTGTCCTAGTGGGTCCAATGGGCTCCTCCCTGCAGTCTTTCCCTCTGCCTCCGCCTCCTCCGCCCCATGCCCCAGGTCAGCTTAGCTTTAGCAGCAAGGCTCTGGCTTTCCCTTCAGGGATCTGGACTTTGGGGGTTTTCTCAGTAAACTTTAAGGCTGCCCTTTGGGCTTTAAGAGCAACGGTGCTGCCCGCGTTGCCCGCTCGGGGCCGTGCGGTCCTACGCTGCCGAGTGCTCAGGCACTGTTGTGTCGAGGCTCTGGTTTCTGTGTGGTGTGGCTCTTGTTGCCCACAGCAGTTTTGCTGAAGCTTGTGATTGCACCAGCTTTATCCTCAGTTCAGCATCTCCTGTTTTCTCTGGTTCCTCTTGGGTTCAGCAGAAGCGCAGCCCACCCCGATTTGCGCTGTGTCAGATAACGCGTTAATGAGTGTCAGCGATGTCGGAAAAGAGCCATGGGAGCAGGGTTGAGTGCAGGAGCCCCGGCTTTGACAGCCAGCCTGGTGTGGAGTCCGGCTCAACAGCGCATCAGGGTGTTCCCTGTGCATTCACCTTTCTGCTTTTGGTTTCCTTCAGGACCCAGGGGGCTTTAACTGCCCCTTTTGCAGGGTGTGTGTTCGTCCCTTCCAGTCGGTGCCTCCCGGCGCTTCCCTTGCCTTCCCTCTGAGCTAGCATAAGGAAATAGCAGGTGAAGGTGCCGAGTTAGTCACCTCGGAAGAGCCAGGTAGTTGTCCTTCACAAGGACGTTGTCCTTCCATCGGTCAGCCCAGCTTCCTCCTCCACGCTGCAGCCCTGCCCCTCCTGCCCTGCCCTCCAGAGCCGTGCGAGGGGGACGGGGCGACTCGTCCTTGCGGTGAGCTCCCCACGGGTGACCGTGGCCCGGGCTGTCTCTCCCTCTGCAGACGCCTTCCCACGGATTGTCCCGCTGAGGCCGATGGAGGCGATGCCCGGCCAGCCCGCCCCGCACCTGCAGTGTCCGCTCTACCGCCCGGACTCCAGCAGCTTCGCAGCCAGCTTGCGAGAGCTGGAGAAGGTAACGGTAACACGGGGCAGGGTGGCGGCCAGAAGGAAAAGACTGCGGGTGTAGGCTCTGGTTTTGGGGACCGACCATCCCTTTTACAGAACTTGGGAGCATAAGATGAGGATAGGACTGAAAAAAACCCTCCTGCCTTTCTCCCAGTGAGGTCTTTGAGTTTAGAAAAGCATTTTGTTGTGCATGGAAGGGGTGTCGTAGTCTCGTCTGTTCTTCTGCCACTTCTCGGTGGTAAGGGATGCAATGGTGTGCTCTCATCCAGGAGCAACGAGTCCCAGCCATCCATACTCCTGGGTGGAGACAACCAGACACTTCCATTTTGGCATTTGAAGGGAATTAACAACGAGAGCAAATTGTTTTGTGTTTGGTTGCTGATAAAATCTTTCTTGCTAGTATCTGCTGATGTTCTGGCTGTCTGTTTTTCCTAGTGTGGGTGGTACTGGGGACCGATGAACTGGGAGGACGCAGAGATGAAGCTGAAGGGGAAGCCGGATGGGTCCTTTCTGGTCCGAGACAGTTCTGACCCCCGTTACATCCTGAGCCTCAGCTTTCGGTCGCAGGGCATCACCCATCACACCAGGATGGAGCACTACAGAGGTAAGAGCCACGGGCGGTTCCGGGGATGCTGCTGGAAGCGGAGGCCTGTGGCTGGGGACCAGTCTGATCGCAAGGTCCCAAAACAGCTCTCTGGGCACAGAGCTGGCAGAAGAGGGGGAGCAGCGGCAATGTGTCCTCGCTCTTGTGTTGAGGTTCTGCAAGAGGCCTTACAAGCTGCATTTGACTTTGCTTCTTGTACCTCAAGCAGCGACTCTCCTTATAACTCTGAAAAATTGGGGAATACAAGAGTGCTCTGTGCCCATCCTTAGGCCTTGCTTTGGAAAACTGGACTCCAAAATGATGATGGCAAGGTCTTTGAGATCCCACGTCGCTGAGATGTGATGTACGGCAAGAGTCACCATTCATAGCTGTCAGTGCTTCCCAAAATGAAGCTTCTTCCCCGGTGAAATGAGAAATGATCTCTTGATGCCGCAGCTCATCACCTTGCTTTCTTCTCCCCCTGTCCGAGGGATGCTCGGCAGTGGTACCAGCTGCAGTCGGTCCCAGGCTGAGGCTTTAGCTCCACCGTGGTGGGTTTTTATTCTGAGAACTCCTGGTACGCTGTTTGTGCCCTTTCTTCCTGCTACACTCCTCCTCCTGCATGGGCTGCTTCTCACCTCGCCCACACGCTTTATCTGCTCATCTTCACGTGTGGTTTTTCTGTGTTGAACCCTTGTACAGACGGCTGTCCTCAGGCCGAGTAAAATGCCCAAGAGGCTCAATGCACGGGGGGAAGCTGCCCTGTAACCAGTGGGCAAGCTTTAATAACAGCTGCCTGTAGAGCCTTGTCATTAAATATGCCTGCAAATAATGGGTTCAGAGGCTTCCCAGCCAACCTGCTGCAGAAAACAGTGGTTTGCAACCTTTCAGAGCAAAGCTCATCTTTTTCTCCTTTCTGCCCTTGCCCCAGGGGTGCTGCTGTTGTCGTCTTCCACCTCTGCTAGTGAAACCTGGCACCACTCCTGCTCTTGAGCCCCTCTGACGGAAAGATGCCCCAGCGTTAATCCTGGCCCATCTAGAGCCGGTTCCCCTGTCCCTGACCATTGCAGAAGGAAGGATTTTCCTTACCCTGTCCTTATAGAAATTACAAGAAGCTCTTGCAGCTGGAGGAGATGTAAGGCTGCCTGTACAGTGGATACTTTTTCATAACTGAGTTTTGGAGCAAACTTCTCTTGCTGCTGGTCTGGTTTCTTATTTTGGGGCTGGGATACATCTGCTTTCAGAGCTTCCTTAGCCTTCCCTTTCCTCAAGCTGTCCTTGCTGCATGGACGGAGGTTGGTGCTGCCACCCTCCCGCGAGCAGCGCTCCCAGCCGTGGCACCGCATCAAGGACTTGGTTTTTGGGTGCAGCACTTGGGTCTGCGTCGGCAGCCCTGTGCTCCCCCCAGGACGGGCTGCCTTGTGCTGAATGTGCTGCGGCACCGTGGAAAACTGCAGACCTGAGCACTTTGATAAACCAATGAAGATGACAAATGGTGAGGCTGGGGGAATGGTAAAGAGATAAATGCTTGACCTTCAGGTTTCAGGTAGGTGAGAGGAACAAACCAGAATTTCTTTGTCTTTTTTTAGGCGAGCTGAGTAGGCGGGCTGGGGAGGCTGCTGTTTGTGCTTTGTCCTTTGCATCTACTGGCCACTTTTAAGGGCTCCTTCACATCAGAGATTCCCGAGAAGAATTACTTATTTTTGTGCTTGCTGATCCTGGATGTTTAGCAGGTGCTAACCCAGGTCGTTGCTCCCAAACTGGCCCATGGCAGGGATGAGAGGTATCTTTTCCCAGTAAAGCCTACGTACCTAGCTGTGGAGAGAGGAGGTGTGGCTTTTTATTTTGTGGGCTGTATATAGCCCCTGTATTGCTGGTTGCTGTCCGCCCTATAGAAAGCCCTGAGTGCTGGACATCCTACAGAGCTGCTTCCTCTGGTTTTTCTGTAACAGGTTGGTGCTGCGGAGCCTGTGATGCTGCTGGGGGAGCTGCTTGTCCAAAAAGTCCCTGGCCTGAAATATGTGCTGGGTACCCCTTCTCCTTAGCACAGGTTCTTTACATGGATGCAGGCTGTTTTCAGCGTCGCTCTGCTGCCTCTCTAGCTCTGGGTCAGCGCTTGTGCGGATCGGTGCTGTCACACACCTCCTGCTGGAATCTGCCCCGCTGCAGGCGTCGGCCTGGGCCTGGCTCCTGATGGGCTCCGTCCTAAACAAAGCCCTTGTTTTCCCATTTTCCGCTTCCTGGTGAAGCTCCGCTCTGTGTTGGCTCCTGCTGGAGCACTGACAAATCCGCAGATAGAAAGGGAGATGCAGGGGGGACGGAGGGGGATGTAGGCAGTGTTTTGGCAAGCAAGCAGGGATAAAGAGTTGCATTTTGGTGCAAGGAGGGGGTGTCTGGTTGCAGCACAAAGAGATCGTGAGACCGGTCTGGCTTGAGGCTTAAACTTAACCTATTTAGAGATCTGTAAAGAGGTTAGAGGGCCTGCTTTCCCTCTGCTGCCCATCTCCAGTTTCATTGTTTGCCACTGGAGCTCAACGCATCCATCGTGTCAGGTGGCAGCACGGGGAGGACCGTGTCGGTGTATCTTGACCCTGGTTCTAGCTTGACAGTAATTTGAATTTAAGGTGTTTGAAACAGCTGGCAAGAGCATGAAGCTGCACCCATGCCTGCTTTGAAATAAGTGATCCTTAACAGCCACAGGGCTGGCAGAAGAGGACCTCAGCACCGGGATCACTGTTTTTATATACCTCTAAGTGTGGGCTTAACCGCTCTGATGCGCTAGCTTTCTTTGGGGGTGCTGTTAATGGGGTACTGCGCAGGAGCGGGGGCATCTGCTAATGCTCTGTTAAAGTATGTTTTGATAGTTTAAGTTTTAGACCCAGCCGTCGTTGCAGGCTGTTTACAAGTTCAGGCAAGCATGACTTGTGGCCATGCTTGGGTTACAGTGGTCACGTTGTCATGTCTTTCTGCGTATCCTCAGCTCTTGGAGAGCACTGGTTCCAGTGGAACAGCATCCTTGCAAGCTGGTGCCACTGGTGTTTCCTCTGAGTGCTTGCCTCATCCCAGCTCTACAAGAAGTAGTCAGCCTGAAGCATTCACCTGGTCTTTGAGAACATCAGGCTTGTGACTAAATGCCTCCTTTTGCCCCCAGCGCTCCTATAACCTGAAACCTTTTCTGTTCTCTTGGAAGGGACCTTCAGCCTGTGGTGCCATCCCAAGTTTGAAGACCGCTGCCAGTCTGTGGTGGAGTTCATAAAGAGAGCAATCATGCACTCCAAAAATGGGAAGTTTCTCTACTTCCTCCGATCCAGGGTTCCAGGTGAGTCTCCCGCTCCGAGTCTGGGGGATGTTTTGCTCTGTGTTTAGCTGCTGGTCTGTCCTAGTTTAAGATGCCTTTGGTCTGCTGCGCTCAGTGCCCTGGGCTGCGTCCTTGCCCACTGACTTCTCCGAAGGATCCTGAGGAGCAGGTCTCTCGCTCAGCAGCTGCACCGCTTACTCGTGGTGTGAAGGAGACTTCCCAAACCTTTCTTTCCAGGAGTATGGAAACATGGTACCATCTCACACTATGACAAATGGAGCTGGAGACTGGAAAGCCAGTCCCTCAACAAGCAATTACTTGGCTACTAAAACTCTGCTTTCTTCCCTCCCCCCGTCTCAGTAGTGCTGTTCCTATGAACCACTCCACGCTTTGTAGTTTCCCAGTTGTCCCTTAGCTGAGACCCACCCGGGGCTGTCGAGGGGAGAGACATTCAGCTGAGCGTATGGGAGCGTTTCCAAGTGCGAGCTGAAAGTGAGCCTCAAGCGATAGATATTGTAGATTCAGAGTCCCCGGGGGGGGACCGGGATGCCAGAGCCCATCAACAGGCAGATACTTGCAAGCAAGGAGGGAGTGTTAGTGGAGCTTTGTTGAAGCATGTTTGATTGCACGCTGTTGGGATTGCAGAGTGCTTGTTTCCCCATCCATCAAACTCTAGTTCCTTAAATAGACTCACACCTCCCTGCTGCTAAATCTGGGCAGGCAACTGGACCAGTATCTTCTGTATCTATTTTTTTCTGGTTTTTGCTCATCTGTCCTGGTGTACCAGAAAGCTAGCCAAAAAATCCAATGTGAAGGGAAGGGAAGAGCCTGCCAAATAGGCAAATATGCCCCTTACTTGCGAGAGCGCAACAGTGGGGGACAGAATTTGGAGGGCGGCTGAGTGGCGATGCTTTGAACAAAACGGAGCAGGAATGGGACCGCTGCCGTGGTGAGGTGGGTGGCAGCAGGGAAGCAGAGAGGGGCAGGACTGAGAAGAGTGTGAGGATTGCTGCGGTAAATCTGGAAGTGAAACTGTAGTGAATTTGCTCCCTATCCATGTTGCCATCATGCCTGCAGGCTCCGATGGTGCCAGCAACCTCTCCGTGGCACAGCAGCATGGAGAGGATTCGGCCCGAAGAGTTTCTGGTCTAGAGGAGGCTGGAGGGGAGGAGGGATGGGATGTTCCCTCCTCGGGGCTCCTGGCTGGAGTCACAGCCCAGATCTGTTCAGTGTTGCCCTCTGCTGCAGGCACCGTCAGTAACTGGAAAGCTGATTTATAAGGTGGCCATGCCTTGGGGAGGAGAGGGATGTAAAGCTGGTTTTTACAACGTACCCTACCTTCAAAAAATCCTTTCAACTTGAAGATGCTTTACCTTCCTGATCCTGAGATCTCTCCCCCTCGAGAATAGGGCTTTGAGGGTTTAGGACTCCAGGCAAATACCTTAGAAAGGACTTGCTCTAGAAAATTATCCTTGAAAAAGAAAATATCCCCCCCCAACCAGCACTGTGCACCTGCGGAGGAGTCCCTCGGTGCCTGGTCCCCCCTCTGAGCCGCCAGCCAGCTGTGCCGCTGGCTCCGGGTCCCGCACCTCTCCGTCTGGGTGCAGCGTTGGACCTGGGCGCTTCGTAGAGCTCCTGTGCCTTGATCCTTGAAAAACAAAGTCTCACACTGATGCCTGATCTTTGGTGGGGGAATATTTAGGATCTGCATCTCCCCAGTGTGCTCGTTAGTGCTGTTGTCCTGCTGAAATGTTAACTGCTGCTCAGAGGAGGGGGCTGTTTCCAGCTCGCATCTGGCTCCTGGCAGCGAGGCATGTGGCTAGCGCAGCGTGCGGAGCTCGTGCTGTGTCCCTGTAGTCGCTGGCTGAGCTCCCAGAGGCTAATTCCTTTTTGGTAGGAGAATAAGAAGTGGGGGGAGAATCCAGCCTTCAATTGATGGCTGTTCTTTGCTTTCTCAAAAGCTGGCTCACAGCTTCCTGAGCTGCCTGGAGCAGTTTTGAGCCCATCTTAGTGTGAAGAGCTTTCCCTTTTCTCCTTTCACTCCATTGCCCTCAGAGACAAGCCAGCAGGAGGGGGTTAGAGTGTAACTAGCTTTGAATCCTGCTGTAAAGACAGATAAAACCTTGTGCTGTGAATGAACCCAGCTCCTGACGATCCTTCCCGGCGCTCCTGCCGGCCTCTCGGTTCTGTCGGCTCGGTTGTTGCTCTTAACTTTGGGGGAGGAGGCGGCTGTGGGGCGGGGGGACGCCTGGATGCAGCTCAGCCCTGCGAGGCTGGTCCCTGCGTGGGGAGCTGGCTGGAGCAAAGCCGCTGCCTCTGCCTTTGTGCCCAGCCTCGTGACCCCAAGAATGAGCAACTCTGGCGCAGCTTGAGCTGACCGAATCCCCCGGCTTTTTAACGCCTCGCTAGAACTACCCAAAGGGTTATGCAGAGCAAAGCCTACGTGCCGGTCATGCTGCCTGCCTTCTCCTTTGGCTTTTTTCTGCATCCTTTCAAAATGCTGTTGCTTCTCTGTATAAAGCGATGCTTCGTCTCCTAGTCCTGGGAGAGGGGGGTGGTTCGGAGCTCGCAGTGTCCCAGGGTCTGCTTTTCCCCCGCCGCCCCATGACATCAGAACTGTTGTTGCCTTGTGAGGAAGGCTGGAGATATTTTGCAGCCAAAGGGGTATCACCCCAGAAGGTTTGGCTCCCCGGTCCCAAGCGACTCCAAAGCAGTGGGCTCCTGGGGAGATCTGCTGTCGGACACGACCTTGCAGAGAGCTCTGGTTCCCGAGAGCCAGCTTTTCCTTTCTGAATCTGTAGCGGTTCCTTTCCATTGTCTCCAATATTGCTTTTTTCCAAAGGTCTCCCTCCAACGCCTGTCCAGCTCCTGTATCCAGTCTCCAGGTTCAGCAACGTCAAATCCCTTCAGCACCTTTGCCGCTTTCGGATCAGGCAGTTGGTCCGAATAGACCACATCCCCGAGCTCCCGCTGCCCAAGTAAGTCTCGAGGACTGGCCTGGGGACGAGTCTCTTGGGTTTCCTCCCTGAGCCTTGCGGCAGCCGGCAGAGAGAAGGCGTCTGTATCTGCAGCCGGGGCTCTGGGAGGGAGCAGTTGGCTTCTTCAGCCTTGGGACAGCAAGAAAAATGTCCTGTGGCGTGTAGGGATGCACGCAGGAGTAGTGACCGGCTCAGGAGTGAGGTGTTACCTGCCGGTGCCGCAGCCTTGGGGTACAGGCTCCTGTTCCTGCTGGAGGTGACTGTGCTGGGCGGGCTGGGGGAGAGGTGCTGGTTATCCTTTGCGGAGGTTGGCATGGCTGTGGCTCAGGGTTAAAGCTTCTGCCCGTACCTTCCCCAGGCCCCTGATCTCCTACATCCGCAAGTTCTACTACTACGACCCGCAGGAGGAGGTGTATCTGTCGCTGAAGGAAGCTCAGCTCATCTCCAAACAGAAGCAGGAGACCGAGTCCTCCACGTAGCGAGGCTGCCTCGCCCGTCTTGTTGCTGTCACTGATGGTACGTGTGTGCCGCCGGTCCGTGTGCCGTCCCGTGGGGTCAAACGCAAATCGCTCTGTTCCCTCCGATTGCAAAGAAAACACAAAACCCTCCCGAAGTAGTTGTGGCTGCTCACTCCCTGGGCTTTTACCATTGCCCAGCTTTCCTTGGGGAGGGGAACAAGCCTTCTGCCGCTTTCTCGTGCGTATTTGTGCCGACACAAGCCTGTGCTCACTCTCGTGGCAAACCGGCTGCAGTCTGGGGCAGATCCTGCCGCATCAAGCGGGCTGTTTGATCCCTCTCCCTTCTCTCTTCCCCGCTAGGAATTTGATTGTTGCCATCCTGTAGCCCGAGTCAGGCTGTGGTGGGAAGGAGGCACGCGACGGTGAAGCCTGCTTCTGCGGTGCCGCTTCGGCTCTCAAGCTCTTTTGTACAGAGAAGAGGGTTCAAGACTCCTAAGAAGCACAGCAGAATGGGAACAAGAGCCTCGGCTCCTGGCTGAGGGAGAGGGGTCTCGGAGGCAGCTGAGCCCAGCTCGCGGACTCCTTGCAGAACAAAGAATGTCATGGCACTATTTACAATTTTTTGAAAGTTTTATTTTTGATGTCGTCTTTTTTTTTTTTTGTTGTTTATTTTCAGCATGAGAAATACTGTCTTATGATCAGCTGAATTTTATTATCCTCCCTTGGAAACTTCAAGGTGGGGAGAGACAGAGAGAGAAGGGGACTCTCTAAGGAAGATCATCTGCTCCAGGCGTTATGGCAAGACTGTTCTTTGGCCCTCACCGAGAGGGGATGCAGCCGGAGAGCTGCTGGGAGGCAGACTGAGCCAGAATCACGTGCAGCTACGGGGAATAACCTCTGGGGAGCATGGAGCTCTGAACAGCAGGCAGCTGCACAGCTCCCCTGCTTTCTAGGATTTGGGAGAAGAGCACCAAACCTAGTCTTGGGCAGCCGAGCTTTGCAACTGGATTTGCATGGTGGTCCTATATGCTTGTAAGTTAGGTCCAAGGAAGGAAGAGCATGCAAGCCATTTGGAGGTCCTGGAGCCTTCTGCCAAAGGGAATGGTCGTTGCTGCACTGGGGAGCAAGGGCTGCTGCTCTGAGGAGGCGTCGTTCCCGTAGCAAACACTGGAAGATTTCACTGCAGCCCTGTGATAAGTGGAAGGAAGGTGGCAAAGCTGTTGCTGTAACCGTTGCAGCGGTCCCTGGACCAAAGGTACTTGCTATAGTGATCTCAGTCTTTCAGAGCTGTGGGAGATGCGCTTTTAGCCTTTCTCTGGCTGTGTCCAGAAGCTGTGAATGAAGTGGCTTTCTGTAGAGCTGTGAAGGATCCTGATCAGGAGTCGCTGGGGCATTAAGAGGCATCTTTGGGGTGACTCGGAGCAAGAAACAGAGGGTTCTTCTGGAACGGCATCTGATCTCTTGGAGCTTGCTTGCTGCTTTCTCCTCTCCCTGGGATGTCTGTGGAACCACAGCGGTTTGGAAACAGTAAAGCCAAGAGAGGTGGTAGCTCTTGCTGTGTCTCTGGGCTTGGCACAGGCTGAAATACCGGCCCCTCACCTTCAAATCCTGCTCTGCTGTTTCATCCATTGCAACAACTGCAAAGAGTCTGCATTTCATGGTGAAGTTTCAAGTTTGCCCAGAGTGATGCTGAGAAGTCTGGAGAAGCATCTTTCCTCCTGTATTTAAATGAGCAAGCGTTCCTGTGCTCTCAGCCCAAGTGAAGGGAACGCTTCATCCTGCAACAGCGTGGCGCGAAAATGCGATGTTGTGTGCGGCCCGGGTCTCTGGATCCGAGGTCGGTGCCCTGTGAGCCGGCTGCAGTCACTCAGGAGCTGCTAGGACTTTGGTCTTGCCCTGGAGAATGATCTATGTCCTTGAATTAGACAGAGGCATGTGGATCTTAAAGCTGCCTGGAAAAATTCTGATTGTCTGCCTCTGCCAAGCGTTGCTGCGAAGGGTGCTAACAAATCCTGCCCTCCCTTTCTTCACCATCACCTCTGGCCTCAGTTTTGGTCTTGGAGAAAAAGTATGTTTTTTGTTTTTTGTTTTTGCTTTTTTTTTTTAAAAAGGATTTGGCTTCCAGATGAAACTAATAGCTAAGCTGCAAAATCTGTAGAAATACCTCATCGGACACTACTCGCTACTGACTGTGTTGCGTTGTCGGGGCAGTGGTTATCAGGAAGGGGGAGCTGCCCCGGGACGTGCCGAAGAGCATATCCTGACCCTTGGTGAAACTGGAGCTAATCTGGTCTACAGCTTCCATGTCCCCTCCGCGCGGGGACCAGCCTTCATCCCTCCGCAGCCGCCGCTGTGTTCCCTCCCCTCGGCCGTAGACCTACAGCTCGCACCAAGTTATCAGCGCAGCCTGTGAATAAATGCAACTGCTTCGACTAAAATGCACAGCACGCTGGGCGAATGTTGGGGGGGAAAAAAACCATCTGTACTTGTGCAGGTGAAACTCAAATATCCGCACGCCCGGCCCTGCTGCATCCCGGCTGTCCATGTGCCGAAGATTTGAATCTTCCAATTTATCCGTATGCTGGAAAGGAAAACCTTCCCAAGAGCCAAGCCTGGTCTGACGCCTGAAGTGTCCAACTCTGTGCCAGCGATGAACAGTGTGCCCAGTGCACGTGTCTCCTGTCAAGCTTCTCTCCAAAAAAGAGACCCCGGAGGCAAGGGTACGATGGTTTGGGCCAGTGCGTGTGGATAGGTGATGGCCTGCGGGACGTGCGAAACGGGGGAGCTGTGAGTCTGCCCTTGGAGAAGCCGGTCCTCTCCCAGGTGTGGTGGTAGCGACAGCATTTTCACTCCTTCCTTCCCCGTTCTGGGATGGAGAGGCGCAGGCTGGGTTTGGGAAGGGAAAGCAGCGGACCTAGAGAGCAGACCAGGGAAAACTGGTGCTGGCCGGGCACTGGGAATCAGTGCAGAGCCCGTCCTGCCGATGCTGGGCTTGCCTGGGGTGAAAACGCACAACCCTGCTCCGTGGTGGGTCAGGAGCGCCGTCCTGCACCGCTCCATCCCCTGCCCCTCCGGGGCGCTCCCCGCGTCCCCCCGGAGCTCCCCGCCAGGGTGGGTGGGTGCCTCTGCGGCTTTCGGAGCTGGTGAAGAAGCAGCCAGACTTTAGGGGCGATACTTGAATTACATGTATTTGGTCGGCTGTCACTGTCCTCGGGAGGACTTCTCCCAACAGCCTGCTGGTGCTTCTGCTGTTACTTGAACCCTGTCCACGGCGCGGGCAGCCCTCCCCAAACTGAAGCCAGCAGCAAGGCTTGGGCTCTGTCTGCAGCAGCCGAAATGACGGAGGAAACGTGCTCTGGGGTGTCGGATAGGGGACGGTGGGACACCAGCCTGTCACCCCGATGCGCTTGGTGTCGGCTGTAGCTGCACAAGACCCCCTATCGATCCGGAGCGGTGGGGTCAGCTCTGCCGTGAAGGTGGCAGATGCTCTTCAGCCTTCCCAGGGCCCTGCTCCACCTCTCCTTGCTCCCAGACAGGCAGGGGAGCTGGAGCACGGCAGTGCCAGCCTGCTGCCTGTGGCTAATAGTGCTGGATAAGATCCCAAGGTTAACTGTAGTTAACAGCCTTCTCTTGAAATCCATTGAAAATAAAGCTGTTCCTAGAGTTCCTTCACACCTAGGTGTAAGGGGAGGGACTCGATCTGCTGTTTGGGCATGGAAAGGGACCAGAGCTTTTGTTCTGAGGCTGGATGTGAGCAGAGCAAGCAGAGTGGTCTCTGCCGAGGGGGTGATGGTCTTCGTGGGCGTGGGTGAGATCCCAAAGAGGTGGCTCGGTCCGGTCTTGCCAGCAAGTCCCCATCCCTGTCTGGGGAGGAACACCTGACGTTTGTATCCTGCCTGGAATGGTTCTGGAGGTCGGTTCTGGAGGGTGCTCTCATCCTGCTGATTTGGAAAAAAATTTTATAGCCTCCTTTGTCCAACCTTGAATTCTGCAGAGGTGGTTGCTGTCCTCCTCCCTCTAGCAGGGACCGGAGGCAGATGAACAACGAAATGGACCATAAAAACTACCAAAGCGCAGAAAATACCCACGGAAAAGCTCCTCTTTCAACTGGAGATGGTGCTTTTTCAGCTGGATGGGTGCAGCCTTCAGCCGTGTGTTGTACCTGCTTATCAGGTTGGCAAGATCCCACGGCACGGTTTGCTCAAGCCGGCTGCTCTGTGCAGGGCCCCCGCTCCTCTCCCTGCAGCCTCTTTCAAGGTGGGGAATGACCTGGCTCGCTCCTGCAGCGTGAAATTCAGATAAGCTGGGGCAGTTTTCTTGCATGGAAGTTTTCAGCTCGGCGTCGACCTCCTTGGGGCCAAAAGAAGGAGAAAAAAAATTCATCTTTAGCTTGGTTTGGGTGGGACCTGATGCGGGCAGGGTGGGAACCAGCTGAGCCGCTCACGTGGGAGGGAATCGGTGGGTTTGAAGGCACCAGGCACATGGCGCTTACATATCTGGCCTGTTTATAAACCCTAAAAGTGTTTTTAATAGGGACCTGTGTTATCATGCATGTGCCTGAAGGAGCACGTGGGTGCAGGGGGATGTGCAGGGCTGTGCCCCGGCCGGGCAGGCTCTGCCGCGGGTGACGCTTGGGGCTGAAATCATGGCTGGGAGCGTTTTGGGGAGGAAACTGCTGGAAAGCAGGGTTTGCCAGAGGAAGGATCGTCCTGCTGCCAGTAGGAAGGGAACTGGCTGTTGTCCTTTGTTCTTCGCAGTTAAGATCTGCCCTTGGGATGATTTTACCCTTCAAATTGACCACCAGGTCTGAGCCTGCCCGTGGGAGGGCTCGTCGGGGACCCAGGCGCCCGCCCGAGCCCCCTCGGCTTTCGGGGATGGTGGGATTTATCGGCGCGCTCCCCTCCCCGGCCCCTTGCTCCTCATCCAGAGTCTTCCAGGTGAGATGGGGCAGGCGGGGACCCCCTCCCAAACATCCCCCGGGACAAGGGGGTCCCAGCGGCGCTGCCTCCCACCGTGCCTCCAGCTCAAAAGCACAACCGGTGCCCAGAAACGCAGCGGCCTCCCGGGGTGCTCCCCACCCCAGCCAGGGCTTTACTCCCAAAAACCGCTGGCGGCCGGTGAGTGACGCTGGATCCGGACTTGCCTTTAGAGAAGGAACGAGCAGATACCGGCAGCTCCGAGTGCAGGACCTCGCGCTGCTCGTCGCCAGGACTGTCGAACCACCCTTTGGTAGAAATGCAGCTTTGCTTAATTTTATCCTTTTTTTTTTTTTTTTTTTTTTTGGTGTGTGCTTAATTTATTAAAATAGTTGCTGTATAATTTATTTTCATAAACTATATTAAAAAGTTACTAAATGGTAAAAACAGACTTGCAGGCCAATCTTTCAGAAGAAGAAAAAAAAAAAGGAAATGTTTTTGATATAAACACAACAAATGCACTTTTGGGTGTGTTTGGTTATTTTTGGGGGTGGGGAGGGGGAGCCTGGCTGTACCTGTGGGTTTGTCTGTATATATTGTATTAATAGGCATGTTTGGCCTCGCGTGTGGAGACGTTAGTAACTGCTGCAGGTCCTGTTGGGGAAGCTGGCGTGACGTTCCTCGTTCGGTTTTTTTTCTTTTTTTGTAAGTCGTCAGTGAGGGAGAGCTGACTTCGGTGTTTGTAACTCATTTCTATCGTCGTTTTGACCGATGGGTTTGGTTTGGTTTTGGTTTTTTTTGGTTGGTGGGGTGGGAAGGGGAGAGAGCTGGGGTTTGAAATAAAATAATTGGCAATTGTTTTATGTGCTGTGTGTTGTCTTGAGTCCCGAGCCGCTGCCTCCCCCCGCTTGCAGCATCCCTGTGGGGTGGGGACCCAGGGGATGGAGGGGCCCAGCTCTGGCTCCCCAGCTTCACCTTGCCCCCCTCCCCGCCTGCGGCGCTCCCCCCGCCTCCGCCCTGCGCCCCGGCGCTTTGAACGCCCCCGAATTTGGCAGATCAAAGGCTGCGGAGCGACAGAATGGGGCTGAGGCTGCTGTGTGCGTGGCTGGGGGGGCTCGCAGCCCTGGGGAGGCTGCAGCCCTCCTCCTCCTCCTCCTCCATCACTGGGCGTGGGGCAGCAAGGGCGGGTGTCAGGGTGCAGCGGGGCTGGGGACCCCCCGTTCCTTCCACCGCGGTCCTGGCCCCAGGGTTGGTGCCGGGGTTACCCCGCTCTCTGCCCCAGTGCCCCAGCCACGGGCACGGTCCCCGGGCCAGGGCTCTGCGTGGGGACAAAGGCCCCATTGACGCGGCCAGACGGCCTCTCCAGGCGGCATCCGACATCTGGGGCCTCCTGATGGATTTTTTTTCTCTGGAGGGGGCTGGAGCCGAGATGCCAACGGCCCCCTCCATCGCCTGCCTGCAGCCGATGGCCCCCGCGGGCAGGATGCTCTGGCAGAGAAGGGGAGCGGGGAGGTTTTGGGGTTCACCCAGCTGTGGGAGGGATGGCTGCACCCCGGGACTCGGCCTCGACAGGGAGGCTGCCCCGGGGCTGCGGGGAGCCATGTGCCCGGGGCAGGGATGGGGCACCCCCTCGGTGCCCCCCGCAGCCCCATAAAGCCCCTTTGTCCGGCCGCCTCCGAGCCGCCCTGGAAAAGCCCCAACATGGCTGCGCTGCGCAGAGCTTATTTTTAACATCTCATTAGCATCAGAAAGCAGCAAATTTCCCCCGGTCCCCGGCGAGGTTCGGAGCCCCCAGACAAAAGCCGCTTTCTTCCCTCCCGTGCTCCCTGCTCGCCTCCCCCCTGGCCCCCGGGGTGCTGCTGCAGCGTGGGGCCCCCGGGACCCCCACCCACCCTCCAGCCCCGATGGGTCCCCAGGGCCAGCGGGGGGCGGTGGCCCCGGTCTGCGGGCTCAGGCGAGGCGGGGGGACCCGGGGCGTCGAGCATCGCTGGCTCCCGGTGCTGCCTGCCCCGTGCCAGATCCGAGCCTGGCAGGGTCCCCAGCCAAAAAAAGCCCGTTGGGGTGTGGCTGTGCGGCTCCCCCACCCCTAACCCCGCTCCTCGGCCAGCCCTGCCCGAACTGCGAGGCCGGACTGAGCCGGAGGTGGGGTACGGGGCATCCTGTCCCCCCCAGCGCGGCACCAGCTCGGGGCTGGACCACATCGAGGGGATGGGGTGGGTGCTCTGGCCCTCCTCATCCTCGCTCCCCGCGATGCGCTGGGGCAGATGCGGGGCCACGGAAGGGAAACTGAGGCACGGCGTGGGGCCACGCAGGGGGAGCTGAGGCAGAGCGTGGGGCTGTGCGCGGGGAGCCGAGGCCGGGTGTGAGGCCGGGTGCTCCTGGCCGGGGCGCGCAGGGTGCTGGCAGTGCCCCAATGGGTCACCGGGCCACGCCGGGCCTGGCACCGGCCCTGCCTCCAAGCTAATATTTACCCAGGCTGGAGGGCTTGGCCGCCGCGCTGGGAAATGCCACGGCCGGGCCAGGGGCCGCGAACCCGCCGCTCGCGGGGGGGCGGCCAGTGCCGCCCGCCCGCTGCCCTGGTGCCACCCCAATCCTGGGCACAGCCACCAGCACCCATGGGAGCTCGGCAGCCCCCGGGGGCCTCCGGGAGAAGGGAGCTGGGTGAGCGGAGGGAGGGAGGGTGGGCGGATGGACAGACAGACAGGGGCGTGGGTTAAGGTTGGGGGGCCAGGGATGGGTGGATGGGGAGCTGGGGGGACAGGGGATGGTTGGATGGGCAGGAGAACGGAAGGACAAATGGGGATGGATGGAAAGATGGAGGAGGGATGGAGGGATGGAGGGATGGAGGGGAGGATGAAGGGATGAGGAGGGGTGGAAGGATGGATGGAGGGAAGGAAGGAGGATGAGGAGTGGAAGGGGGTGTGAGAGAAAGGTGGGAGGCAGGATGCAGGGCTGGGACGGAGGGAGGGATGGAGGGACGGAGGGAGGGATGGAGGGACGGAGGGAGGGGGACGGAGGGGGATCGGGACGGAGGGGGAGGCCGGGGGCCGGGCGGAGGGGAGGCGGCGGGGCCCCGGGTGGGGCCGGGCGGGGCCCCCTCCCGCCGCTCACATGACGCCGCTCCCGGGATGCGCCGGGCGGCGCCGGGCGTGGGCGGCGGCGGCGAGAGGCGGCGGCGGCAGCGGGGCCGCACCGGGGCGCGCCGGCTCCGCCACCGGCACCGGGAGCGGCCCATGGCCCGCGGCCGGCCCGCCGCGGCCGTGCCCTGAGCGGCCCCATGGAGCAGGTAGGAGCGGGGCCGCCGCGGCGGGGACGGGACGGGTCCGGCACCCACGGGCGCGGTGCCGTGCCGGGGGGCCGAGGCTGGGGGAAGGCTCCCACCGGGACCCCGGCCGTACCCCCGGGGCCCCCGCCTGCTGCCGGGGGGCCCCCGCCTGCCACCTCTCTGCTCCCCACCTGCTGCTCGGGGACCCCCTTTTGCCTTCCCGGGTCCCCACCCACCTTCCCCGGGCCCCCCGGCTGCTGTCCTGGCGTCACCCCCCCACCCCCACATCACCCACCTGCACCCCGGGGCTCGCCTGCGCCCCACCCCAGCGTCACCTACCTGCTGCCCCCAGCTCACCGACATGGGACCCCAGCGTCACCCGCCTGCTTCAACCGGGACCCCCACCGACACCCGCCCGTGGCCGGGACGCGCAGCCCTGGGGCTGAGCCCCTGCCCGCCCTGGTCCCCCGTGTCCCATCCCTGCCCCGCCGACACCAGCGCTCCCACCGGCTGTGGCATGTGCGTGGGCTGCCTGCCTGGGCACCCATGGGTGCTCACCCTGCCTGGGTGCCTGCCACGGGGACGGTTTCTCGCCCCTCGCCCAGCGTGGAGGGGACGGGTGGCTGGGAGGGGACGGTCCCCACTCTGCCACAGGTTTCTGTCGCAGCCCGGGGTGCGTCTCGCCCCGCTCGCTGAGAGCAGCGTGATTTGGGGAAGGGGTTTCTGTGCGGGGAAGGGGCTGGAGCCGCCGCAGGGTGTCTGCTGTGGGGTGTGGAAAAAGCTGGGGGGGCTTGGATGAGGCTGCGTCTGGTGGGCTTTCCTCTGTCACCAGCCAACGCCTCCACAAGCCGTCCTGGCCGCGGTGCCCAGGCCGGGCTGCGATGTCCCTCCCCGGTGCCCACCCGGAGCCGTGGGTGCTCTCGGTCCCCCCGTGCTGTGGCTCTGCGTGGAGGGGGCTCTCCCAGCTCCGCTCCCTGGGGTGGGGGGTTATTCCCCCCCGGAGCATCTCCCCCCACCCCGCCGCTGTGCGCCCAGGCGAGGGGTCCAGCTCCCTTCCCGCAGCCTCAGCCGCCCTCGGGCTCTGCCTCGCGTTTTCGCCTCCTGCCCCGTGCTTCTGGCTCAGCCCAGATCTGAGCGCAGGGTTTGATGCCTCGCGCGTGTCCCCCCCGGGGTCTGGGGCTGCGCCGGGGACCAGGGCAGAGCCACCGCTTTGGCCATGACACGTCCCCAGCACGCAGCGAGGTTTCGCCGCACGTTGGGGGCCGCGTGCTTGCAAACCCCCCCTCCGGCCCGGGGAAGGGCCGTGGCCGGGAGAGGCGGCGCAGGGAAGCGTGCGGGTGTGCGCGCGGCGTGGGCGAGCACGCGCCGGCGCCTTCGCCGTTCCCGCCGGACCCCCGGGAGCTCGCGCGCATCCGCCCCGCCGGAGCGGCGAAAGCCAACGTGGGGGCTGCACGTGATGTGCTGACATCCCCGTCCAGCGGCTGCAACCCGGGTACGGCTGCGAGCCCCCGTCCCTCTGCACCCAAAGCCCCCCTGCCTGCCCACTGCCTGCTGCTGCCTGGCGCGTCTCAGGGCTTGCTTTCCCGCTGGAAAAATCCCTCCTCGCACACATCCAGCTGCAATGCAGAGGAGCTCCCGAGCAGCCCGCGCGCCTTCCCCGCCGCCCTGATTGGCGGCGATGCCTTTGGAGGAGCCGTGGTAATTTTAGGCCGTGAGCGGCAGCAGGTTGGCATGTGCCTGCCGGCACCCGGGCAGGGCAGGCAGGATCTGGCAGCGCAGGCAGCCCTGGCCAGCTGCCCTCCCGTCTCCCGCTGCCAGCTGCGATGGGCTGCGGAAGCCAGGGATGCATGGAGCGAGGGGTCCCCGGGGTACCCCAGTTCCCAGCAGGATTTCAGCCCCTCCCTGATGTGGGATGAGCATGTAAGTCCGTGCCGGCCCCCCGCACCCCCCCGCCATGCTGCCCTGCTTTGCTCTGCCTTGCTGCCGGGTTTCCTCGCCGATCCATCCCAGATCCCCCTGGCCTTGCTCTTGTTTATCCCCCCACGGACCCGCTGGCGAGCAGGGGAAGGAGGGGTTGGGGCCGTAACCCTTTCGTCTCTCCGCCGCCGGCTCAAAATGGCTTCGCGCCGCGGTGGCTGCCGAGAGGGGAGAGGAGCTCTCGGCCGGAGGCGTCTGCCTGGGGCCAGGAGGGTGCTGAGCGCTGGGGCGTGCACCCGGCTTTGCCACCCATGCCGCGGCAAGCGGGGTCTGCGTGAGACCCCACCCCGATGGGGCACCCAGCGCCGGGTGTCCCTGTCCCCAGCCCCGCTGTATGGGCAGGGCATGGTGCCGCTCCGGCCTCGGGGAAGCTGTGGCCGAGCGGGGCTGCCGCCGTACCCTGCCGCGACGCCGCTGCCCCTCCGGCTGCGCCAGCCCCGCTCCGGCGCCCTGCTTTTGCTTTTCTTGATTTTAATTCGAAGGATTAAGTTAAAACCCGTCGCCCAGCCGGGATTCCCCTCTCGCTCCCTTTGTCTGTGGCGCGGAAGCGGCTCCGCAGGGAGCGGCAGCCCCGGCGGGCGGGGGGCTCACGCTCCCCCAGCTCCGCTTCTTCAGCTGCCAGGATTTGGGCCAGGATTTGGGCCGGGGCAGGGGGTTGAGACGCGATGGATCTGCTCTGCTAAACCGGGCGGGGTGGGCAGCGAGGCGGGCGGGAGCCGGGATGGTGATTTTCGGGTGGATGGTTATGGAATGGGGCGTGGGGTGAGCGGCGATGGCAGCTTGGGGACGCCCTGCCGGGGCGGTGCGTGCCGTCCCGTCCCTGCACGTGGGGACGGAGGCGCTGGGTGTCACAGGGGGCTGCAAATGGGGTTTTGGTGCTGGGTGGGGCCGGGGGAGACAAAGAGGGCTGGGAGGAGGGAGGGAGCGTCGGCTGGCTGGGTGCGTGGTGGCACCCCGCTCCTTGGGGACCCCTGTGGAAAAGCTGCCCTAGGAGCGGGGCTGGGGTTTGGGGGCTCTCCTTGAGCCCCCCCAGACCGTGCACCCAAGAACAGGGATTGCACCTTGCTGGGGACGGCTGCTTCTCTCTGACTTCGCACGAGGGTCCATTCCCGTCTCTGTACACCAGAGCGGGGGGGTCAGGGCCACCAGCTCGAGTCGTGTCACCTCCCCGGTGATGGTGGCGCTGGGGAGGCCACGTGGGGACCCAGGAGTCCTGGGGTCCATGGCCAGGTCCTGCTGGCAATGGCTCTTCCACGCCGGGCTCCTGGCTGGCCCGCGGGGGCTGCCGGGAGGGCTGCAGGCAGGACGTGACCCTGCGTCCCCTCGGGGGGGGACACAACGAGAAGGACCCCCAGGAGTGGTGCTGTCAGGTGGAGAATGGGAGCGGGTGGCCGGTGGGTGCACCCGGGGGGATGGCTCCACTCCTTCCCATTGACCGGCCGCCGGGAGCGGCTGGGTGTTGGTCGGGTCAGCCCTGGGTGCCAGACCCGGCTGGAGGGGACGTTTCCTGGAAAGTCTCTCTGGAGAGATGTCGCGGCGGAGCCAGCTGGGCTGGCGAGTCCTGCCGCGGTTGGGCAGGGCGAGGGCAGCCGTCCAGCGCATCCCGGCGGGACCCGGAGCTGCTCCGCTCCGCTGCAGGCGGGAGGTGGCCCGGGCAGGGGGGCTGGGGACAGAGGGACCCGCCGCAGGGCTGAGGGGTGCTGAGTGGGGGCGGAGGGTGGCCGGAGACGGGGTGCGGGCGTCCGGCTGCGCCCTCGCAGGGAGGAAACGTCCCGTCACTCGCATCCGACTGTTTGTTCCCTCCAGCTGCTGGGACGGTTCCCGAGGCCGGGGCAGGGGACAGCGGTGGTGGCAGCGCTCCCGCAGGTCCCCCTCAGGCGTTGGCACCCGCATGTTTCCAGAGAAACTTCCACCTTCCAGATCCTCCATCCCGCCCCCCTGTTGCTGTGGATGCTGTACCCCAGGGCGGCTGTTTGAGCATCCTGGGATGGCCGACTGTACCGTCCGCCTGTGGTTGTGTGTCTGTGGCTGCGTGCGGAGGGTGAGCAGCGCTGCGGGAGCCGCCGGCCAGGCGGGACGTGCCCGTAAGCAGGATCAGGCCCTGCGGCCTCTCTCCAGCCCTGAGTTCCCAGCGTTTCCGCGGCAGCAGCTGCCGGCTGGGTCATTTATTTTTTCTGGTGGTGCTGAGGTTTCTCCGGGCGCCCGGAGGAAGTCGTTGTTGACACAGACTTTCTTAATTGTGTCACGGAAAACTTGTGCTCGGCGGCTGGGTCTGCGCCGCGTGGCACGGGCTGGCATCCCCGGGGCGTGCGGGGCAGCGCGGGCAAACCTTGGGTGCGGGCAGGGAAATGGCTGCTCAGGAGGGGATCGGCAAGCGGGTGGGAACCAGCACCATCCTGGGCGCAGGGGC
Organism: Platalea leucorodia; assembly: GCF_965183815.1. NCBI lineage: Eukaryota > Metazoa > Chordata > Aves > Pelecaniformes > Threskiornithidae > Platalea > Platalea leucorodia. Next base: position 5,293,773 of record NC_138844.1, read on the forward strand.
ATCGCGTGGATGTGCCGGAGCCCGTGGCACGAGCCCGGGCTGCACCGTGTGTCCGGCGCTGGCCTGGCACAAGCAGGAGGTCGCGTGGCTCCGGCATCCGCCCTGCACCCCAGGGTGCTCTGCGGATTTATGCCTGCAAGCGGCCAGCCCCCACCGCTCGCCCCGTTGTCCCGCGTGTGGAGCCCTGTCCCCGCTGGGGACCGCAGGGAGGACGGTGACGTGGACCGGGGTGAGGACGGTGACGCCCGCCGGCAGCAGAGGAGCCATCTCGGAGTGCTGCGGCGGGAGACCGGGAGACCACCCCGCTGTGCCCTGGCCCGAACCCCCTTGGGTTCGGCCCCTGTTGGGTTTGGCCCTGTTGGCCTCTGGCCAAACCCCGGCTCCAGCCCCGGCGCTGCCGCGGCTGTCCGTCCTCCCCACCCTGCGTCCGTGCGTCCCCGTGGGCTGTGGCCGTCATTCCTCCCTGGTTTCCTGCGCCTCCTCCCGCTTTCCCGTCACATGCGGCTCTGTTTTCCCTCCGGCGTTGCCCCCCACCACCCCAGGGCCGGCGCTGGGTCCCGGCCATGCCCGCCCCGTGCCGCGTGCCTCAGCCGAGCCCGCGGTGACTCAGGGCTCGTGCCGCGGCGTCGCGGCTGCCTGCCGCCACCAAAGCGCTTTGAGGTGCCATTTGCACCCCGAGACTCAGGTGTGGGAGTTAATTTACTCGGTGGCTGCTTAATGATGGCTTCAGGATGCTCTTCTGCCATCCAAGCGGTCTGAGCCGGGCCAGGCCCTGTCCGACTGTCCCCGTCCCTCTGTCCGCCAGGCCGGGCTCTGTCCGTCTGTCCTGCTGTTTCCTGTCTTTGCCGTTTCCTTTCCCCGTGGGTCTGTGTCAGCCTTTGTCCCTCCGTCAGCCCCAACCCGGGTGTTTCCGTCCCCGTGTCTGCCTGTGCCAGTCCCCATCAGTCCTGTCCCCCATCCTGGCATTTCCTGTCCGTGTGTCCTTCCGTGCTCCTCCTCCCGCATCGCCTGGTCTCGGCCTCACCATACCAGTCCCTGTCCGGTTGTCCCTGTCCTGCTGTCCTGTGATCCCTCTGCCCACTCCCTCTGTGCCTCTCCTAGTCGGTTCTGCTCCCTGTCCCTCTGTCCTGGCTTATCCTGTCCTGGGTGTCCCCTACCCATCCCTGTCTTGGTTTCTGGATGTCCCTTGCCTGGTCCTGGTCCCTGGGTGTCCCACCCCTGTCCTGGTTTTTGGATGTTCCTTTCCTGGTCCCAGTGTCTGGGTGTCCCCTGTCCATCTTTGTCCCAGTCCCTGGGTGTCCCCTACCCATCCCTGGGTGTCCCATCCCGGTCCCTGGATGTCCCTTGCCTGGTCCCTGTCCCTGGGTGTCCTCTGCCCATCCCTGGGTGTCCCATCTCTATCCCAGTCCCGGTCCCCGGGTGTCCCCTGCCCATCCCCGGGTGTCCCCTGCCCATCCCCGGGTGTCCCGTCTCTGTCCCGGTCCCTGGGTGTCCCTTGCCTGGTCCCTGTCCCTGGGTGTCCCCTGCCCATCCCCGGGTGTCCCGTCTCTGTCCCGGTCCCTGGGTGTCCCTTGCCTGGTCCCGGTCCCTGCGTGTCCCCTACCCAGCCCCGGGTGTCCCGTCCCTATCCCGGTCCCGCTCCCCGGGCGTCCCCCGTCTGTGCCCGCTCCGGCCCCGGCCCCGGTGCTCCGGCAGTGCCGGTTGCAGCCCCGGTGCCCGCGGTCCCTCCCGCCGGGGCGGGCCGCGCCGTGCCGCGCCGCGCCGCGCCCCGCCCGCTCCCGCCCGCCGCCGCGGGCGCCCGGAGGAGGCGGAGCCGCAACCGGGGCCGGGGCCGCGGCCGGCCCAGCCCGAACCGAGCCGTGCCGAGCCGAGCCCAGCCGGACCGGATCGTGCGGGGCCGGGCCGGGCCGGACCGCGCCTTACTGAGCTGAGCCGGGCTGAGCCGAGCTGAGCTGAGCCGAGCTTTGCTAAGCCGGGCCGGACCGAGCCGAGCCCGGCCGCCGCGCCCCGATGAATGGGATCGCCTTCTGCCTGGTCGGGATCCCGCCGCCCGCCCCCGCGGTGAGCGGCACTGGGTGGACTGGGGAGGCTGTGGGCGCAGGGACTGGGGGAACTGGGAGATACTGGGGGTGCCGGGAGCAGGGACCGGGGGTGCTGCCAGCGTGGGGCCGTGTGTGGCGCTGAGGTCTGGCAGCGGGGCTGGGTGCTGGGCGATGCCCGGGCTCCTTGGGGCCCACGGGCACCGTGGGGACGGGACCGGGGCCGAGCTGGCGTCCTGGGGTCGGGGGCAGCAGGGCCGGAGGGGACTGGCCACCCATGCAAAGCTGCGTGCCACAGGCAATGCTGGCTGCCGTGGCTCGTCCCAGGTGCCCGGGGCAGGGCGACAGCGTGGCAGGGCGGTGGGGCTGAGGCGCCTGGATCCGTCCGTGGGGCTGGAGGTGAGACCCTGGGGCTGGGCTTCCCCTTCTCCAGGACAGGACCTGCAAACGCCCACGCGTGTTTCCTCCGAAACTCCCGGCTGGGCTGTCTCCTTGTGGGTCCGGCTGCTCCGTCCCTGCCAGCTCCGTCCCTGCCAGCTCCCGGCATGGGGCAGGCAGCAAACTCTCCCCAGTGTGTCCACAGCCCCTCGAGGTCATGTCCTGCCCTACGTCTGGCTCCCCCAGCTCCGAGCAGCCCCGTCCTCGAAGCAGCGTGGGTATTTGCAGCACCGCTGACCCACGCTGTGGATGCTCCTCCTGTGGCGTGGGTACTGGCATCGCCCGGCAGTGCCGGACCGGAGGGCGCTGGGGTGATTCCTGTCTCCCCTGGGAGCAGCGTGGTGCCACGGAAGGCCAGCCCGGCCGCCAGCTAAAACCCTATTTCCTGCCCTTTTCGTGCCAAATCCCGCCGAAGGCGTTGGGTGGGGATGGGGACGGCGCTGGGGGACCTGGGGCTGGGGTCTGGTGGCGGGGGGCACGCCGGGGTAGTGCCCGGGCGGGGATGCGGGCCGCGGTGTCGGCCTGGCACAACGCCTGCTAATTTGAGCAGAGGTTGCACGTCCTCGCCCCAGAGCTGAATTTGGCCTCTGTTCCTCAGTTCCTGGTTATTTGAACTCGGCTTCCCCGGCCCAGCGATGGGGCTAATAACCAGCCTCAAAGGATTAATTGGGGTGTGCGAAATGGTTCAGATATGAGGAGTGCTGCTCGTTGCAGCGGCTGAGCATTAATCATGGTTTCTCTTCAGATTCCTCCCTGCTTACTCCGTACCGCTGAGTGCTGGCGTTCAGATTTTCAGGGGGGGTTCAAGTCTCAAAATCTGCTCTTCTGCTGTGTTTTTGGAGTGAAATGCGCCCTCCCGGGGGGCAGCACCTGGAGCGTGGGGGCTTCATTCGGTGCCTGCCTCTGCCCCCCGCTCGCTGGGTGACTTGGGGCACTGGGTGACTTGGGGGGAGTGATTTAACCACCGCTGCCTCCCCCTGCGCGTCCCGGGAGGATGGTGGTGAGGAAGGCGCTTTGCAATCCTCCGGCGAGGGTTTTGTGCTGCGTAAGCAGAAATCCTGCCCGATGGCCGCCCCCGGGGCTGCGTGGCAGAGGCTGCGCCCCGCCGTCCCCAAGCCTTCGGCTGGCGGCCGCTGCCCTTGTCCCCGCGTGGCTGCTGCCTCCGTTCCGATTTACCAGCACTGCTCGGCAAATTGAGTTTCTTAATGCCTTTTTTTTTTTTTTTTTCCCCCGCTTTCTTTCTGAACCCTGAACTTGAAAGACAGGAAAAGCCTGTGCTCGGGGCTGCTGCCGCAATCCTGCCTTGCAAGCGTGAAACCTGGCACCGGCGCCAGGTTGGGGCACGCGGTGCGATGCCACGCCGGGGTCCGGCTGGCCGCTTTGGGACTTTCAGAACCACGGATCCCCAGCCGCGCGGAGGGCTCCGACCTCGCCGCCGCTGTGGTTTTAACCTTGACGTGTATCACGCGCTGTGCCCGGCTGGGAGCTCTGGCACCCGTCTCTCGCGCCGCGGCGGGGCTGCTGGGTGATGTGTAGTGTCCTAACCCCCCCCGGGGCTGGCAGCGCTGCCCGGGTGCCGTCACCGGCAGCGTCAAATGCCAAGGAACCACTGCCGAGCGTTATTTAGGGCTCGGGGACCGTGGTCTTCAGGGGCTTGACTTTGAAAATCCGGCAGGGGAGATGTGGTGACAGCTCTTGGTTTGGGGTCAGAGCGTGGGGGCTGGCTCGCGTGCCCCCCGTGGGGTGTGGGTGCTGCTGGGGTGCGGGTGGGTGCTGCGTTCCCAGCTCCCAGGAGCGCTCGGAGACGGCGGCCGGGGCCTCTCCCCGGTTCGTGCGGAGCCTCTCGCTGGGAGAAAACACGGGGGGACGTGGGGGTCATGCTGGGAAGCCACCGAGCCCCGGGGATGGTCTTTTATTCTCATTAAAGGGGGAAAAAAAAAAAAAAAAAAAGATTAGGTTTCAAGTCGGTGCCGTCCCATTAATAAACCAAGTTTGTCTTCAGCAGGCAGCAAGACCTGATTTAAAAAGGAATGGAGATAGATGACCTATTTTAAGCTCTCAAGTTGGAAAATATCGACCTGGCTGCCTCTAGGCCGCGAGCGGCGGGGCCGGCTGTGCGAGCTGTGCCGTGCCGCGCCGCCTGCTCCCAAAACCCGTCCGGCTCTCCAGGAGCCGGCCCGGCTTGGGATGCCCCAGGTTGCAAACCATGGTGGCTGCTTTAAACCTGCCGCCAACCTCCTGGCCACGTCCCAAACGTCTCCGGCGCTGGCTCAGAGCACCCGAAGCGGCTGACTCCTTTTCCGCAGCTGCTTATCCCCAGGATTTCATTAAATCTTCCCTAATTGCCTTCTCAGGCCGCGCCGCAGCGCGAACACCTCTGCGACGCGGCCGCGTGTCGTAAGACCCATGGCGTCGCGGTCCGGCGGGTCGGTGCCGCCGCCTCGGTGGGAATCGGCCACGTGCCCGGCGGGTTTGGTCTCTGCCGTGCAAAGCCCTGGGGTCCCCAGCACCTGGAGCAAGTTGATTTCCCGGGGTGGGAGGATGCTGGGGTGGGTGGGAGGAGGGGTCCGTCCCGCTCCCCAGCCGCCCCGGAGGGATGGCTCAACGTGGCTCCAGCCGCTGAGCCTGGGAAAGTGGGAGCTGGAGGGCAAAGCTGGAGCGGGGCTCCCCTCAGGGAGAGGGGGTGGAAACCCGGGTTGAAAGTCATCGCAAAGTGGCTGAAATGAAATGCGGGTGACCGTGGGGACCGATCCTGCTCTTGCCCTGGGATCCAGTGGGGTCCCCTGGCCTGCACCTGCAAGCGCTTTGCTTGCTTGAGACCCCGTTGCAGCAGGAGGAGCCGGGGCTGCGGCAGCCGTGCCCGGCCTGGGGTAGGGAGTAGGTTCCCGCCACGATCCCCGAGCCCAGCCCTGGCGCAGCGCCGGGGGGCCGGGTCCCCCCGCGACGGGCGGCCAGGCAGGTCCCGGGGCTCTGGGACCCCCCCTGCTCTGCCGCCCGTGGGGCTGGACCGGCTCTGCCTTAAAATATCCACCATCGGTGGCACTCCCAGGGCAGCACCCACAGACCGTGCACCTCGGGGTGCAGGCGTGGGGGTGCCCGCAGCGGCCGTGCCCCCCCGCCAGCCACCCCGACGGCAACAGTGGGTTCCTTGATGGGGCCGAGCGCGTGGGGCAGCCCTGGGGCGGGTGGGACGGAGCCCGCTGGCTCCAGGGGACAATCGTGCTATTGTGGCACATAGTGGGCTCTTTTTCTGCCGTGCGAGGCGGGGGGCCGGGCTGCGGTGCCGGCGCTTTCGGGGTGAAGCGTGGTCCCCGCTGGGGCTGGCGGTGACTGGTGTGGTGCCAGCGGTGGGACGCCGATGTCCCTGGGTTGGGGGGGGCAGCGGCAGGGCAGGGAGGTGACGGAGGGGAGATGGGCTGGCCCTTTCGCTTATGGATGCGCATGGGCTGTGGAAAAATGTTGGAAAAAGCCATCGGGTGTTGGTCCTGGGGCTGCAGCGGGGCAGGAGGTGCTGCGGGAGCACGGCTGTCCCCAAAGCTGTGTCCCCAAAGCTGCCTCCTGTCCTCACCGCAGCTGGAGGGAGGCTCAGGACCCTGCTCAGCTTTATATTTTTACCATCCAGCGAGGGATGCAGGATTTGGCGCTTCTGTGCGTCCCCCCATCCAAGCATCGCCCACCCCTGTGCTGCCTCCCAGCCCTCAGGCTGGCCTTCATCCACGGGCAGCACCCCATGGAGGCGTGAGGGGGTCCCCCGTGTGTGCGAGGGGTGCACGGGCACGGCCCTCGCCCCGGGCCCCCGGCCTTGAGCGAGGCAGGGGCTGGAAGGAGCAGGCAGCCTTTCCCCTGACCTCCCCGGATAGGATTTTCCGCCGCGGAGAAGCGGGAGTGGAGCGCAAGGTGCCTCTCGGAGCCGCCGGAGGAAATGGCTCATTGTTAGCCCTGCTGAAAAAAAAAGAGACCCAAAAAATTGCAATAATGAGGCCAGCTTCTATTTGAGGGTTTCCATGGGAAAAACAGGAAACGGAATCCTGTTACTTTTCTAGGGCTTGCTGCCGATAACGGCGTTTTTAGGACAGGGCAGAGAATGAGGAGGAGGAGCTGGGGATGAAGGCAGCCCCGGCAGCGAGCCCTCGTCCCCTCTGCTCAGAGGCTCGGTCTCGTTTCCTCGTGGGCTGGGAGATAAAACCCCTCCTCGGCATCGCACCGGGTCGGTGTTTCCCAGCCTCTCCGGTGAGCCGACGCGGGGGCCATCAGGCACATCCCCGCTGAGCTCGGACCTGGCGTGGCGGCGGTGTGTGTCCCCAGCCCTTGTCCCCTCCTCGGAGCCACCTTCCCCGCCGGTACCGTGTGTTAAGGATGAGCCGTGTGGGCTGGGGACCCGCGGCACCGGGGACAGAGGGGGCTGGCACAGGGGATGCCCTGGGGGAAGAGGCCACGGGGCTTCGCCGCAGGAGGGTGACACCATCAGCGCCACAGGGAGCCGCTGAGTTAATGGGGGACGCAGCATCCCCAAACCTGCCTCCGGCCGCCCCGGCTGGCAGAGCTGCCGCGGGATGAGGCCCTGGGAAGCCACGAGCATCCCCCAGCCCTGCAGGTCTGTCCCCTGCGGGTGCCTCTGCCCCGGGGCCGGAGGTGCTGCGGTGGGCTCCCGCAGGCAGAGCGTGGTGCTGGGCATTCGGGAGGGCTGAGCTGGAGCTGCATCGTGACGCAGGGCCGCGAGCGGAGGTGGCACGTGAGCCGGCAGCGTGGGCAGGCTCCATGTGTATGCGCTCGCAGCGCTGTGGTGGCATCAGCCTGCATTATGGCTACTGGTACGGCTGTGAACGGGGATGATTCTACTCCGGGAGCTTGATCAGGGATGCCAGCAGTGGTGGGGACCAGCATGGGCAGTGCCATGTGGCTGGAGAGCTGCGGTGGGCACCGGGGCTGGCAGCCTGGCGAGGAGAGGTCAGGAAAAAAGGGGACAAGGCTCTCTGGCTGCATTCCCAAATTTCTCTCGATGTAGCATCAGGGACCCCTCAGCCGGGCGAGCCAGGGCCCTCCGGAGCTGCCGCTTTGAGACACAGCAGGAGCAAGAGCCCCGTGGAGCTGGGGCTGGTGTCCCCGGTGCAGAGGCTGCCAGGAGGGAGCTCAGTTTGTCACGGTGCAGTCAGGAGGGGACGGAGCCAAGTGGGGACCCGGCACGGGCTGACGACGGGGCTGTGAAGGAGACGCTGTCAAGATAAAAGTTTGCGTTGGGAAGGAACAAGGCGATTTCCTTCCCCGCGTTAACACCCAAACCGGAGCGGGAGGAACGTCAGAGAGCCAGTTTGCGGCTCCTCCGGCCTCCTCGCCGCTCCGCTTCTCTTTGGCACTTGGCTTGGTGTCACCCGGGCAGCGTCACCCCCCTCCCGGCTGCTTCGGGCGGTGGGGATGTGGGTGGGGGTCCCCAGCCAGGCAGGTGGCTCTGGCGTGGGGTGGGATTTGGCAGCGGGTCAAGCCGTGCCCTTGGCAGCGCCCATCCAGCCGCTCGGTGCTGCCAGCCCAGCGTCTCCCGTGGGACCCCTGTCCTGTGCTGTCCCCGGGACTGGCTGTGAGGACGGGGAGCCCCACGCTCGAGCTGTGGGTCCTGGCGGCCATCTCCAGTTCCCCTGTGAGGTCTGCGGGGTTTGCCTGGGCGCAGCGGTGCTGTGAGCGGCTCGGTGGGTGCTTGGGTGCTGCTGACAGCTGGGCAGTTGTGAGGCCAGTGGGAAAAGAGGAAAAGCTGGGCATCTTAGTGGATGCTCAGAGCAAACCCTGCTGGGATCCCCCCTCCTGACAGCTGAAAGTCGTCCCCAGGATTCCCACCCTGCCTACAGGCCGTGCATCCATCCCGATAAGTCCCTGCCCAGGCTGGGACGTGGCATGGGGGCTGCCGGCAGCCCGGGGGGTTACTGGGAAGCGCCTGAGGGGTTTCTCTCCATCACCGAGGTGTTGCTGCCTCCGGTTCCCAGTGCTGCTGCTCCTGCGTGGGATGTGCATCCGCTCCCCAGCGGCTCCCAGCCCACCTCCCTCCCGCTCCCTGGGGGATGCAGCCGCGCTGTGCCGGGGCATCCCGGGGGATGGAGGGGCACACGCCGGCTGTGTGCAAGCAAGCAAGCAAGCACACCCCCAAATCCCTGCTGAGCTGCAAAGCTCCTCAGCCCTGGTTTGGGTTAAGGAGAATTAAAATGCTTTCTCCTGCGGGGCGGTAATCCTGGAGCCTGGGGCACGGCCAGGCGGGCTGCCCGGCCGCTCCTGGTGCGGTCACCTGCGTGCTGCCTCCTGCCACCGCGTCCCCTGGGCCAGGTCCTGCTGCCAGAGCATCCCCGCTTTGCCTGGGGTGCATGGGTGGGTGCAGGCAGCCCCCGCCTGCAGGAAAGTGTCAGTCTCGGTTCCCTTCAGGGGTGCTGCCTCCCCAAATGCTGCCTGAGCTGGCCCGGACCAAGAGGCGCGGGTGGGACCCCCGTCCCCCCTTCCCCGCCGGGACCCACCGCAGGTGGGAGCAGGCAGCGGCTTTGCCATATAAGGGCTGGAAATCGGTTATTGTCTCAACATGGCTTTCTCCTCCCCGAAAATCCTATTAAAACCTCATTTTTCTGACCCTAATCTCAGCTCGCCGTTCGGGAGGGATTAGTGTCTGCCCCCCCGGCCCTGTGCGCTGCCGGCTCTGTGCCGGAGAAACCTCCTTCCCCTGCGGAAAGTGGTGCCGGAGGAGGGAGGTTGGGGCCGAGCCCAGCACGCCGTGGTGGCGGCAGGACCGGCAGCTGCCTGTCCCTCTGTCCTCTGTTCCTGCCCGAAGCGTGACGTTATCCTCGCTGCGTGCCAGGGGTTGCAATGGCCCCGCTGGCAGGGACCCACGGCTGCAGCTGGCGGGGCCAGGACATGGCGGGGGGTGTCACCCCCCCAGCCAGGACCACCGGGTCCATCCCGGGGGTGTCACCAGGGTCCGAGCAGGGTGGGAGAGCGCTGGGAGCCATGGGGCAGGGGGGTGGCATCGGTGCAAAATATGGGGAGCCCCCCGGTAAAGGCAGCGGTGCCTGGGGTGCTCCCTGCCGCCGGGGCAGGGGAGGGCAGAGGCAGGCAGGGGGCTGGGGCAGCGCTGCCTTTGCACGGCTCCTCCGTGCCTCAGTTTCCCAGCAGGTTTGGCTGGGGGTGCGGGCAGGGAGGCGATGCCGGCAGAGGGCCCTGCAGCCCGCCGGCAGCGTGGGCGCGTGCACGCGTGGATGCGTGTCCCCACGCCTGCGCGCCTGCCCCGGCGTGCTGGCAGCGGCGGCGGTGCATGCCGGGAGCACGCTGCCTTCCCCCTTGCTCCTGTTTGGCTGCGTATTTAGGACACTCCTGTGCAAAACACAAGTATTTTGGAAGGCGTCCAGGCGCGCTCACATTCCTCGGGGTGGAATCTGCCCCCGCGAACGCCGCCTGACCTTTCCCGCTTTGGGCTGCGGGAACAATCCTGGGGCCCGTCCTCCCCTCGACACCCCCCAGGGGCCAGGGACCCCTTCTCCAGCCGGCCCCCGCACCCCCAGGCTGCTGGGGCAGCTCCTGCCTGTTTGCTCAGCGCTGCCAGGAAAGGCGTGAGCGGAGGTGGCAGGATCAGACCTGCCGTCCTCGGGGCAGCCGGCCCTGCTCCGGCTGCCCCGGGACCCCCGGCCGGAGCCAGCCCGCCGTGGCAGGCTGCTCTTTCCCCCCTTTCAGCTGGAAAGCGAAGCCCCCCCGGTGCTGCTCGCACCGACAGTTGTCAGCCCTGTCTCGCTGCCCCGGCCGGGCAGCTCTGCCTGCTGGGACACGCCGGCAGCTCTGCAGGCTGCCTGTCCCCGGGGCGGAGGTGTGGGGCACCCCCGGGGCGGCTCCCATGGGAGACCCCTGGTACACGCACCAGGTGACGGCGGGGTGGCCCAGGGGGTGGCCAGGGGATAAAGGCAGGGATTTGGCTCCCATGGTTCCCTGTCCCAGTTTCTTCCTGGGCTGCCAGTGCGAGGCACCGGGACGGTGTTACGGGGTGTGCTGGGGGGTGTGCAGCCAGGTCCCTGGGGACACGACTGCCACCGAGCCAGTCGAGCCAGCCCCCTGGCAGGGCTCGGGGCAGGCACTGGGGCTGTTTTGGGGCAGAGCCACGGCACCTCGGCCAGGGTAGACGCTGGGGACGTGCCGAACGCCGAAGCACTGCCAGCATGCAGGGGGTCTACGTGGCATCGCACCCTGGGCACTGTCCCCTCGCTGGTGTCCAGTGCCAGCCCGGCTGGTGGCTGCGGGAAGCGGGTGCGTGGCTGGTCCTGCTGATGGGTGGAGGGGGACAGAGGAGAGGAGGAGAGGAGGGGGCTGTGGTGAGCGGGAGCGGGCTGGCTGGCCCCAAGGCTGCGGGCTGCAATCCCAGCAATGCCCGGCATTTCCCCGGCGTGGCCGCACGTGCCTCTCCTCGGCCTCCAGCATGGCAGGAATGCGGCGCGGGACCCCCTTGTGCGGGGACGGGGACAGGCAGCGTGGGGGGAGGCAGGGCAGGGGGACGCTGCCCACCCACAGCCCCTGCCCAGGTCGGGTGTCCGTGGGCCCCGGGCTCACTGTGGTGCTGCTGTTTTCCTTATTCCTCCCGTGTTTTGGCCGCCGCGGTGGAGAGCGGCTCGGGGGGCATGAAGGGGGTGCGGGGTGGGCTGGGGAAGGGTGGTTTGTCCCCCTGGAGCCCCTGGGCACCAGTGACGAGGGTGGTTTGCTGTCCCTGCCTGTGGGCTCAACACTGGGGAGCCAGGATTGAACCGTGGGGGCTGGTGGCTCCGTGCTTGGGGGACAACAGGGACCCGCCGTGCCTGCAGCCTTGGGTATCCCGCCAAATGGGAGATGGGGCTGGGGGGACTCTTGGTGCAGCTCCTGGTGGGAAGTGTCCTTGGAGCCACCGCCCTTTGCCGCAGGCACCGAGCAGGGGGGTCGGGGGGCTGTGTTAGTCCCCGGGGGGCTTTGTCAGTCCCAAAGGGGCTGTGCTGGTCCCCGGGGTGCTGTGCCAGCAGAGCCTGGGGCTGGATATGTGTCTCTGTGGCACGGACTCTGCTGGGTGCTGGGGACAGACAGGGGACCAGGGGTGTCTCGGAGCCCCCACTGGCTCCCCCCTTGCAGAGCCCGGTGGTGGCTCGTCTCCTGACCGAGCAGGGGGGACACTTGCCACACCCGCAGGCTGTCCCCCTCCCTGTCCCCGGCATCGCCCCGTGCCCTGTGGAGAGCGAGCGGAGGAAGGAAGGAAGGGGCCGGGAGGAGGGAGAGGAGGAAGCGGGGAGGGTGGGATGCTGCCCGGGGTGATGGAGGAAGAAGGGGGCGGATTAAAAAAAAAAAAAAAAAAGAAGAAAGAAAGAAAAAAGGGAAAGTCTGGGCAAAGTGACACCGCAGGCGGCGGGGGCTGGCTCGGCGCGGGGGGCGGTGGGCTGGGCACGCTGATCCCTGCCAGCAGCTGGAGCCCCAGCCCAGCCAGGGCGTGTGGCCGCCCGCCCTCCGTCCATCCCTCCATCCCTCCATCCATCCCGCCCTCCGTCCATCCATCCCACCCTCTGTCCACCCCTGCACAGCACGGGTGGCTGGGTGGGGGCCGGCTGCCGCCCGTCACGCCAGGGCTGCATTGCTCGCAGGGAGTGTGAGCAAGCGTGCGATTGTGCGTGCAGCGTCGCCGGGCTGGGAGCACCGCACGGCGCCCGAGCCATGCGAGACTGTGCAGCTGGCCCCCCGCCGCCCCCGACAGCCGGTCCCCGCCGCCGTGCTGCCCAGCTTGGGGGCTGAAGCCAGCGAAGGAGGCGGTGAGCCCATGGCTGTGCCGGCTGCCGGCTGAGAGCCCACGCTGCTGCACCTCGCCTGCCGAAGCCGGGCCTGGACTGCGGCTGCATGGTGGAGGAGAGCGTGGGCGGAGGGGAGTGGGGGTCCCGGCGGGTGCTGCGGGGCCCCCCACGGCCCCCGCCAGCCCCCAGCCCTGTGGCGGTGGTGAGCAAGGGGCTGTGGAGCGTGGAGCGAGCCGGCAAGGGCTGGCGCTTCGAGCGCGCCGTCGGGGTGGACTGCAGCTTGCCCGAGCCCCGCTGCATCTGGCTGAGCAGCCTGCGCCGGCACGCCGCCGCCCCGGAGCACCGCTGGCCCCCGGCCCCCCGGCCTGGCCACGCACCGCCCCGCACCGACAAGTGCCGCCGGGTGAGAACCGCGTGCCGGGGATGGCGGGTGTCGCGCCTCGTTTTGGGGGGAGGATGCTTTGCAGGGGAGGGCAGGGGATGGGGGGCTCCCCCAGTGCAGGGGGCTGGTGGAGCTGGGTGGGGGGTGGCTTGGGGCAGTGCTGGTGCTGTCACAGCTCCCTGGCAGCTGTGTGTCCCCTTCGTCCCCTCCCGTGCTGGAGGAAGGGCTGGGGTCAGGGTCGGGGCTCGGGGGTCCGGGCTCCTGCCCTGGCGGTGGCTGTGAAGGCAGGGCTGGGAGCTGCCAGCGAGGGCAGGGCTGTGCCCGGGTGTTTGGCTCCTGCTGCTCTGCTCGGGAGGGAGGACGGATCCTGCCCCCCAGGAGGGCTCCGCAGGACGCAGGGAAAACACTCCTTTCTTCTGCAGGAGCGGGACACCAGCGGGAGCTACCTGTCCCATCGTGTCCCCATGGGGGGAGTGAGGTGGCACGGTGAGATAGGGAACAGGGACCCTGTGACACCTGGGCTGGGGGGCAAGGGACCTCGCAGGCATTAGGGCCATCTGGGCGCGGGGGTCCGGGCGGGCAGCGTGCCCAGCGCTGGGCTGTCGCAGCCGCTTGCACGAGCCATTCCTGCAAGGAGCAAGGGGCTGCCCCTCATCCTCGCTGCCCGCAGCCTTCGCAGGACGGGGGCTTGGGGGAGCTGGGCTAATGAGCAGGACGCAGCTGGGGGGAGCACAGCAGAAACGGCCGGGCTGAGGTTAAAATAAAGCCAAAGAGCCGGGAGGTAACTGGCTGCCTGTGGGGAGCGGGGCTGGGGCGCTGGGGACAAATGGCCGAGGTGACAAATCAGGTGTCAGCCCCACTGCCGGGGGAGCTGGAGCGGCTGCGGGGCCATGAGCCCGCGTGAGGGGTGTCCAAGCCTGCGGCTGGGGGCTTTGCAGCCCAAAAAGCTCCAAGCCAGGGTGGGTAAAGAGGGAAACTGAGGCACAGCGGTCCGGGATGGTTTGCTCTGCTCACCCACTTGCAGGGCCCTTTGCAGGGTCCCTCTGGGTCTCTGCAGCAGACGACTTCCCCCGTCGGGCTGGGGGGACAAGGGGGAGCTGGGATCCAGAGGGGGAGAGGCACCACATTGAGGCTGTAAAAATCCCAAAGGAGACTTAATCAGGGCAAGGCGAACGCCCATCCTTGGCAGTGGGGTCAGGGCGCTGGCTCCCTACGGGATGGGAGCATTCCCAAGTCATCCCTCCTCTGCCGTGAGTGACGGGACCTTGGAACGGAGTCGGAAAGCAGCCTGGGAGGGTTGTTTGCGATGCAGGTATCTCCTCTTGCTCAGCTGAAAGGCCGGATTCAGGCTCAATGGGACCAGGGCCAGGGGACCACCGATGCTGTAATGGGTACATCACAGCTGGGGACGTGTCCTTGTGTCACGGGCGCACCCGTGACACAGCGACACATCCCCATCCCCGCCGGTCGGTGCTGCCGTTGGTGTCTCCACCGATCCTGCCCTCTCTGAGGCTTGTCTGTGCCGGTTAAAATCAGCAGGGCACATTCAGCTGTCAGCTTAAAAATAATCCGGCGAGCCAGCGGCCGACACAATGGAGGGCGCAGATGGGGACAGGCGCCGCGCCGGGATGCTCGTGGCCCGGGGCAAAGCGATGGGGGTCCCCGTGGGAGTGTGGGGCGCCCATTGCCATCTGGTTTTGGGTCACCGATCAGAGCGTGTGCGGTGCAGGGAGGGCTTGGGGGCTTATGGGGAGCTTTGCCCCCCGTCTGGTGCTGGTAATGGTGTATTCTGGCTCTCCTGTGCCGGTGTTTGGAGCATCGCAGCTCTCTTTATGTTTTGGGGTATCTGTGGTGTCCGCGAGCGTCCAAAGCCCTTGTACCTCCCGGGTTTGCTCCAGCGGTGGTGGAGTGGGTCCGTGGCTGCCGTGCCAGGGCAATGCCTCGTAGGCTGCAGTTCCAGAGCCGTGCCCTCACCACGGGGACCCTGTCCCCAGGGGGACGGGACCCCCAGCCCACCTGCAGCCGGGCCCCGTGCGGGACGTGCCGGCCCAGGGGGTACAGCCTGGCCCTGCCGAGATGCCCTCAGATTTCCCCACCGGCAGCGAAAAGGCCCACTCAGCACAGGCGCAGACAAAGGCTTTTTGTGCCTCGTCTCTTTGTGTGTCCCTCTCCCTCCCCGTTCCCCATCCATCGGTTCAACCGAGACGGCGCCTGAATTTTAACACTCTCGCCCCGGGATGGGCTGACTCCAGCTGCTCCAGCGGGGAAGGAGATGGCCCTTGGGCAGGACCCCAGCAGATCCCCTCCTGCCCGGCTGCCGTGGCCCTGTCTGTCCCTACCTGCTCCCAGGTTGATGATTTCCCCAGTTTTAGTGGAGCTCGGCACGGCCGGGGCGGTGGGCAGGGCCCTCTGCTGCCTTCAGCTGTGGGGCTGTTCCCACCTCAGCAGGGCTGGCGGATGCACAGCCAGATGTGCAGCCAGATGTGCAGCCACGGAAAGCAGCAACATCCCTCACCGGGGCTGTGCTAAACCCTCCCAAACCCCGCCAAGGTCTCGGGACTCCTGCTGTCTCCAAGCCCCTTGCCCGGGTGCCAGGCGAGATGCCCGCGGCTGCTCCGGCTCTGCCGTGGCGCCGTTCCCCCCTCCCAACAGCAGCCCCGGGGGCTGTGGGACGGAGCCCGTCCCTCTTGGCCCCATCTGCTGCTCCAGGCAGCGTGCCCTGCCAGTGCCCAACACGGTGCCAGGTTCCTGCCCCGTTTCGGGAAGCATCACTCATCCAGCCACCTCCTGGGCGGCTCTTTCCGGCTTGCCCGAGGTTATTAGCGCAGCGTCATTGGAAGGGGACTTTTTGTCCCTGACTCCCCCATCCACCCCCATCTCTCCTGCCGCGCTGCCTCCTGGGTCCCATCCAGACCCCCGGGGCACAGCTCATTTCTTCCTCCTTTTTTTTTTTATTTCCTTTCCATGCATCTTCTCCCAAAAGGTCCCACATGAGGAGTCTCGGGGGATGCTGGTGGGGTGCTCTTTGGGGGCTGAAATTTGCTGCCGCAGGGCCAGGAGTAGGGAGGGGGTTCCAAGGAGCGGAGCAGCTTTTCCAGCAGATTTCAGCCCCCAGCATGGGATTTTCAGGGGGCTGGTTGGGGGGCTGACTGCCCAAAAGTGACATCTTCCTCCTCGTCCCCTACAGCCAACACCGGGCCGGAGAGATGGGGCATCCCCGAATGCCAACGCACCCCCAGAGGGGCCCTTCCCCTGGGTGGGCCCGAAGACGGTGGTGCTGCGGAAGAGCTCGCAGGGGGGGTTCGGCTTCACCCTCCGCCACTTCATTGTCTACCCCCCGGAGTCGGCAGTGCACTCCACCGCCAAGGTAGGGCTGGGACCTGGGGGGACTGGGCTGGACTGGGGGGTCCACGGGAACTCCCGGAGCGGCTGGAGGGGGACTCCGAGGTGCCGTGGTTGGGTGCAGGATGCTTGTGTATGGGCTGGGGGTGGGCAGGAGGAGTCTGGGGAACCGCAGAGAGGACCATCCATCGCCTGCCTTGTTGGGGTGCCTGGGGCTGCCCCCACCCATGGGTGGCCCTGGGATGGAGGAGCCCGTGGAGCTGCTGGGAGACATGCTCTGAGCGAGCAGTGAGTTGGCAGCATCTTTGGAGATGTCCCAGAGCCTTTCTGGCGGGGGACACGGCTGTCTGCGGGAACACAGAGAATCCCTCAGCTCTGAACGCTGAGAATCCCTCAGCTCTGAACGATGGCTCCGGCATCCCTGGGAACGTCAGGAAAAGGCACTCAGAGCCCCCGAGGCCAGGGAGAGGCTCGGCGCAGCGGGACGTCGCTCAAGGCGAAGTGAACCACGCATGGCCACCATGAAGGCAAGCCTGGGAGCAGGTGCTTTGGTGGATGCTGTTCAAGCCCTTCATCACATCCCTCCTCCTCCTCCGACCAGCATCGGCTCATCCCTTCGAGCACAGGGAAGTGCCGGCAGGTCCTCGCCCAGCGAGGGGCACGTGCCCGGCCCCGCCGGTGCTCACCACCTCTAGCGCAGCAGATTTTTGCCTCCCGATTTCCTGGCTGCCAGTGGGAGGCTTTGGGCTGGATCTGCCCCGGGACCCAGCGGCTGCAATCGTGTCTTGGCTCAGCTGCAGCCTGGACCCTTCCCAGGTGCTGCCTTTTGGGGGGAACCAAACCCCGAATTGGCCGTCACCTCCTGTGCCCTCTGAGCCATCAAGAAGCCCTGATCTGGGCGGCACCTTTCCCCTCTGGGATGGAAGGACCCTGCGAAACCACCCAGCAGCTTCCAGTGTGGATCATGCCTTCTGCGCCCAAAGGTGACGAGCCAGCTCTCCTGCCGTGCCAGCTCCAAGCCCCTGGGGTTTGAAATCCCCCTCTTGCTCCATTTTCTGTAGCGGCAGCTTCATGCAGATGAAGGGAGAAGCGTCTGGGAGCTGTGTGGTCCGTTGCTCCAGTGTGGGCAGACCTGGATGCTCCCATCACCCCCAGAGCTTCGCAGCTGCCCACAGCCCCACGGCTCCGGCTGCCCCACGGCTCCGGCTGCCCCATGGCCCGGCACTCGCTGCCTCCTCCCCGCAGGCTGGGAGCTGCAGTGGGAAGTGAGTCACAGGGTGGGGAGAAGCAACTCGCTGGAGTCCCCGCTCAGCGTCCTCCGTCACAGCGCTTTTCCCAGGCTTCTTATTCTGCTTCCCCAAATCCTTCCTGCCTGCGCTTTCCTGCCTGCAGCGGGAACATGGACCCGACCTGTCTCCAGCAGCGTGACTCTGCAAAGGAGCTGTTGTCGTGGGGATGGCTCGAACCTGCTCCAAACCAACCCGCTCGCTTCCACCTCTCCACCGTCCTCCTAAGGCGTCCTCCAAGCGCGAGGGACTGATCCTGCCCTGTGGCGCTGGGCACCAGGGCTGAGTCCCGCCAGGGCGGGAGCACATGGGGCTGCGTGGGAAGGAGCCAGATCAGCGCCGGGAGGTGGAGATGCTCTTGGAAAGGGGCTGGGAATAGCTCCCGGCACCCGTCTGAGCCGAAGCCAGCGCTCCCGGGCCGGCGGGGCAGGGTGCGGCGGGGCTGGCTCAGCACCCGCGGGTGCCGGCGGGTGGCCAGGTCCAGGGGCTGAGTTTCGGTGGGGTTGACTCAGCAGGGAGGGTGATGGCAGAGCCACGTTCACCGTGCCGTGCTTTGGCACCGCCGCGCCCAGGCTCGGCCCCAGCCCTGGCAGCAGGGCTGCTGGGCTGCCCCGGGGGCCGGCAAGGGCTCCAGGGTGCCGCAGGGTGAGGAGGGGCAGGGAGAGGGGCGAGTCTGTGCCTCCAGGGGCCATTGGTGGCCCCGTGCTCCTGCCGTGACACCGTGGCAGCCACTCGGTGCACGGGCAATGGTGGTGGATGTGTGCTGAGGCCACAGGACGTGGCTTTTCCTTCCCACCATGCAATGGGCACCATGGAGAGATGCCTCCAGCTCCCTCCTCCTCCTCACCGGGAACACTGGGATGGAGACCAGTCCCTTCCCAGCACCCTGGAGGGACCTGCCCTCCCTGGGGACATGGGGACTGTGTCCCCACTGCCATGTGCTGGCTGGGGACTGGGGAGGGAGCTGAGGCTGGTGAAACCTCTTGACTGGAGCCGAACTCTTGCCTCCCCTGGAGACGGCAGGATCCGGCACTTGCGGAGTGAGAAATCCCCTTCCAGGTGCCTGGGTCCCTCCATGGGACCCGCGCATGGGGCCAAGCAACCCAGGGTGCAGCTGGCTCCCTGGCAGGGCTGGGGGCTCGGTGGCATGGATGCAGCCCCACGTGGGTGCCAGCACCCTGTGCCCTGCCCCGGCTTGGGCACCCCACGGGCAGCATGGCTCTGCAGCGGGATCCCCGTGGGAGGATGTGAGAGACAAGGACCGGAGCCCACGTATGCGGTTCCCACCCCAAGGGACAGAGCCACGGGGCTCCCAGGGCTGTCCCCTGCCCGTGGCTGGGAAGGGGGTGCCGGGAGCCCTCCGCCATCTCCCCTGCAGCACCCGCTGCAGCCCTGGCAGCCCGCTCCATGCAGCGGGAAGCTGCAGACATGGCCCCCCCCCGCAGGGACACGCTCCCTCCGCTGAATAATTGCAGGGCTAAATATAGCCCCGCTGGCGGCCGGTGCCCCTCCGAGGACGCCTGCGCAAAGCCGTCCCCTTCCCGGGGGTCCCTGTCACCGGGACCCACTGCCTGGGCGCTGCGGTGGTGTGCGTGCCAGTGGACGCTTCCATCCCTCCCAAGGGACCCCGCTGCGGGGGCTCGGGCTCTCCCTGGCCAGGCTTGGTGGCCCAGGAGAAGGGCGAGATGCCACCACCTGTGCTGGCTGGGCCCCTTCCCGCTCCCCTGCCCCAAAACCGGCCCCTTCCCCAGCAGCTGGGTACTGGGGGCTGTGGCGGGTCCCACTCCCTGCCCACCGACGGGGCTGCGCGGGTGGCCCGGCCGGATCCGGTGTCAGGAGGTAATTTTAGCCAGGGGCAGCGGAGGGCAGAGGGACGCACAGGTCCTGTGAGGGGCTTCGTGGGGCTGGCACCCCTCCGGTCCCCTCCCAGTCCCCTCCTGGTCCCCCTGCCGTGGCTGCCCTGGTCTGGCCACCAAATAAGTGTTTTTCTCTTCTTTTGGCAGGAGGAGGAGAACGGGAACCGAGCAGGTGAGCACCGGCGCTGTGACGCCGTGGGGACCCCCCACGCAGGGGGACGTCACCGCCCGGATCGGTGGGCGCAGGGGTCTGGGAGTGCGGGGCTGTCACAGGTTGCAGTGGGTGTTGTGGCCAGGGGACGCGGTGTGACGTCCCTGCTGGCTGTACCGCGGCCCTAAATATCGGCTGGCGGTGAAGCGGTGCGGTGCTTCGGTGGCAGCTCGGTGGCACTTGGCGCGGCAGATGGGCTCGGTGTCCCCAAAGCCCTTGGGAGGTTCGCTAGACCTTGCGCCCAAGGGGGTCTGTCCTGAAGCCAGAGGGGCTGCGGCGTGGCCAGCACCGGTCCCTGCGGCGGGTGGCTTGGCCGAGCACGGGGTATCTGGGGACAGGGACACGGCCCCGCTCTCCTCCCGGAGGCTGACGGTGACGTGAGCGAATGTGAAGGTGTCGGAACGGATCGGCACGCCGGCAGTGTGACGAGGCACCGGGGCCGCGGTCCCTGGGGGCCAGGGTGGGTGCGGGCAGCAGCGACCAGACCTGGCACCCAGTGCCCGTCGGCGCTGGGGGGACACCGACCTCACTCCAGGCGGTCCCCGAGGGATTCAGCATCCCTTGTCGGCACCATCCCTCTGCCGTCCTTCCCTGGCCCACCCACCCTCCAGTTTCTAGCAGCACCTGATGGCTTTTGCTCTTGTAAAGGACAGTGGCTGCAGCCACGCCGGGGAGCAGCTACTCCTGGGGGAGATGGGTGCCGGGGGGCTGCGCCGAGATGGGGGCTTTGCCCAGGGCAGGGCCTGTGCTCCGCAGGTCCCAGGTGCAGGCAGGGCTGCCGTGCGTGGGCTTGGCAAGATGAGGAGGGTACCGCGAGGGGCCAAACGTGCTTCTTGTCGTGGGACGGGCCCGGCCGTGCTGGCAGCTCCCTGACACTCTGTCCCTGGGAGCAGGTCCCCCCCGGAGCCGCCTGGAGCCCATGGACACCATCTTCGTGAAGAACGTGCGGGAGGACGGGCCGGCGCACCAGGCTGGGCTGCGCACCGGTGAGCGGGGGCACGCCGGGTGGCCGGGCTGGCAGGGTCCCGGAGCCAGAGATGGCTCCAGGCTGCTCGTGGGATGCGCGCGATGCTCTCCCTCCTCTGCTGGGGACCTTCTTGCTTCTTTTGCTCTTTTTCTTGCATTCCTTCTTTTCTTTCCCCTGCCTTCCCTCTGCTCCCTGGTGCTGTGGGGGCTCTGCTTTCTCATCCCTGGGCTGGGATGCCCAGAGCAGCATCGGGGTCCCCACGGGTTAGGCTGGCTGTGGGGTCCCCACAGCTCCCCTTGCCACATGGGACCTGGCTCTGCCCCTGGCAAAAGCCCTGTCCATGTTCAAACCCTGCTGTGAGCGACCGTGGGGACAGCCAAGTGCCACCACCTCCCCACTGACTTGCAGTGACACTGTCTTCTCTGCTGGCTCTGCAGGGGACCGGTTGGTCAAGGTGAACGGGGAGAGCATCATCGGGAAAACCTACTCGCAGGTCATCGCGCTGATCCAGAACAGGTGAGTCCCCTTCCCTCTTGCTGCAGGGGACCAGGGACAGGCAGCGGTGTGCTGTGACCATCGCATGGGGACAGGGACATTTGTCCCCTTGTGGGAGAGCCGGCTGAGTGTGAGATTGGCCTCCCCGGGGGCAGGTGGGGACCCACCCCAGCCACCCTGACCCCTCCGTCCCCTCTCCCCGCAGTGACGATATGCTGGAGCTCTCCATCATGCCCAAAGACGAGGACATCCTCCAGCTGGTGAGTTTGCCGGGCGGGTGCCGGGGACCGGGCTGATTCCAGGGCTCAAGTTCCCCAGCGTGGCTTTCCCAGGCTGTGCCGGCGTTCCTGCCCCACCAAACCTGAGGGGCTGCTCTGTCCCTGCCCACGCTCCTCCCACACCTTGGGTGGGGGTGGCCAAGCGTCCCTATCTTGCTGGGGACACTTGGGGACAGGGCCCCACCAGCGTCCCTAGAGCAGCAGTGGGCATGGAAATGGAGGTACCGGGGGTCTGAGGCAGGAAGGATGGGGGACATGGCCCCTGTTTTTTTGGGGGGCATCTTCAGGCGTAGCTGGAGGGTGAGTTGCTCTGGGTCTCAGAGTCTGGCTTATCCTTGGAGCACCCCAAGCTGCTCTGCTGTCAGTGAGCTGGGGCAGCGGTGTCCCTAGCAGGGTGGCCGAGCCGATGGGTGTGCGTGGGGCTTCGCCTGGTGCTCCTCCGGCCCCGGCTCCCTCCCGGGGCTCTCCTGGCAATGCTGCCACCAAAGCTGCCAGCACCCACCCCAGGCTTGGCTAGTAGGTGGCACCACTGCTTGGCCCCAGCCTGGGGGACCCATTGGGCTGGGGGGTCTCACAGCCCTGGCGAGGGGGGGATCTCACGTCTGTGCCTGCCCTGGGCTCTGAGGATCCCCTGGGCGTGAAGTTGGAGGCGCCTGTGAAAAGTGAGAAGGGAGAGCCGGGCCCGGCCAGCCGTGCCGGGGTATTTTAGGAAGGAGGGAAGGGGAAGGGAGGGCGGCCGGGTGGCGGAGAGAGCGGAAGGGCTGGTGGCGGTGGCAGCGTTGCTCAGTGCCGTGGGGACCCCGTGGGAAAGTGGGAGCGGGGGGGCTGCAGCCAGCCCTGCCCAGCTTGCCCCAACGGGGAGGTTTGCTTGCAGGTTGGGGTGGAGCAGAGCATCCCCGTGGCACCCTGCCTGCGGTGGGAGCGGGGCGTTGCGGCCCTGGCCCCCCCACCCTGACCTCCCCATCTCCCCACAGGCGTATTCGCAGGATGCCTACCTGAAGGGCAACGAGCCGTACTCCGGCGGGGCGCAGAGCATCCCTGAGCCCCCTCCCATCTGCTACCCACGGAAGACGTACCCCTTCCAGGCACGGGGTGCCGAGCCCCCCCCCGGCCAGCCGCCGGACTCCCGCACGCACCGCCCCGCCGCCGCGGGCCCTTCGTCCCCACTCAGCACGGCCACGCTCACCAGCACCCGGAGCGAGACGGGTGGCAGCCCCGCGCACCGCCCCGATGAGCCGCAGCCCGGGGGTCCCTCCCCGCGCCCCACCGCACCCCACGGGCACCCCGGCTCCTTCTCCCGCACCAGCTGCCCCAGCAACATCACATCCGACCGCTATGGGATCCCTCCCGCCACCCCCTCCTGCTACGGGGTCCCCAAGCACCTCCCGGAGCACCGGACTCACTGCGGCTTCAAGGAGGGCGTCGGGGGGCTGGTGGGGGCCGGGCGGCCCCCCCGGGAGGCAGCGGGCAGCCAGCGGGCGCCCGGCCGGCAGGAGTGCCAGCAGGCTCTGTCCCGCTGGTTTTGCAGCCAGGAGACGCGGCGGAGCGCCTCGGAGGAGCGGCGGCACGCCATGCCGCCCCGCTACCGCAGCGTGTCCCAGGACCGGTTGGGGGGCTCGGCGGCGGCCCCCCGGGGCTGGCCCCACAGCGCCTCGCACGACACCCTGCTGCAGCCCTCCCGCGAGGGCTGGGCGCCCCGCGCCCGCTCCGACCACTACCTGGGCAGGTACGGGCGCTCCATGGAGGCGCTGGAGCCCAGCGCCCTGCTCTCCCCTCACCTCGACCGCTCTGCGTGGCCACCTGAGAGGGTCTGCCGGGCCACCGTCGCCGCCGTCGGGCAGCCCATCCCGCACAGCTCCTTCGCGCCTTCCTCCTCCTCCTCCTCCTCACGGGAGCCGGCGCCTGTGCAGAAGCACCCATCGCAGCCCAACCTGCAGAGTGCGGATGATTCGGGCTACATCGGCTACCGGAGCTACAGCCCATCCTTCCAGCGCCGCACTGGGCTGCTGCACGCCCTCTCCTTCCGTGATCCAGCTTTCGGTGGCCTGCCCACCTTCAGCATCTCGCAGCGGTCGGCTGCCCCGCTCCCAGAGAGGGTGGTCCCCGCCGTCCCGCCACCCACCGGTCCCCCGCCGGTCCCTACCGCACCCAGGGAGCAGCGTGCGGAGAGCAGCCGGGTGCCCGAGCAGCCGGAGGAGCGGAGGGAAGAGGTGGTTTTGCGGCAGAAGCCGCCCACGGGCCGCAAGATGCCACCCCCGTTGCGGCAGATGAACTTTGTCTTTCCCGAGGGGGTGAAGGAGACGGACATTTGCGACCCCCCACCGGCCAGCGGCAAAGGGGAGAGGCCGGCAGCCGAGCGGCAAGGCCGGCGCGTGGCTCCCTTGGCGGCCCCTGAGGACTCGCTGGCGTCCATCCCCTTCATCGGTGAGTCGGGGCGGCTCGCCGGTGGAGGGTGGCTGCCTCCAGGAGCCGGGTTTAGTAAGTCCCGTGCCAGGGAGGGCACATTTGGGGGACAGGGTGCCTTAAACAATTTCAGAGCATCCATCCGTGGCCAACATGGAGATGGGAAGGGGCCGCGCCAGCAGCACCCGCAGTGCCCAGCACCCCGCAGTGTCACACACCCCTCTGGGCATGCTGTCCCCAAGCAGGGCTGCAGGTGTTGGTGATGGGGTGCCAGGGTTCAGGCTCGAGCAGCCTCATCCCTCCCTCTGTTGTCCTGCACCCCCTGCCCAGCCCCTAGTACTTCTTACTGGGCACAGCTGGGTGTGAACTGGAGCCCTGCACGCTCCTGCCATGCTTGGAAGTGGGGACAGGGACGTGTCCGGGATGCCCCGCTCCCTGTCTCACTTGGGAGCTCCCTGCCTGGCCACCTCTGCCCGTGGGGACCCAAATGGGTCTGGGGGAGCCGCCAGCTCTGCCCCTTTCCCGCACCGCAGCCTGCCCCGTGCCTGCTCCAGGGAGGGACCCCGGGGCCAGACAGGGAGGGAGGGGATGGGGTGGGGATGGGGGGGCCACAGGTTGCTCTGGGTGAGGGTCCGGGCTCACCGGCAGCTCCTGGCTTCGCTGGGGGTGGGAGCGTGTTCCCCAGCCCAGCCCGGGCACCTGCAAACCCACCACCTGCCAGAAGTGCCGGGGGGGGTCCCAGCGGGGACCTACCCTGCCCCAACCCCTCCTGCAACGCTGCCCGCCCCTCTTGCAGACGAACCCACCAGCCCCAGCATCGACCTGAAGGCCAAGCACGTCCCCGCCTCCTCGGTGGTCTCCAGCGCCATGAACTCGGCACCCGCCGTCGCCACCAGCCCCTCCTCGCCCACCTTCGCCTTTGCCCTGAGCCGGCACTACTCCCAGGACTGCAGTAAGTGCTGGGGTGGGGGGAACCGTCCACGGTGGGGGGCAGGACGGGGAGGAGCAGCCGCCCGACCTGGAGCTCTGCCCCATGCCTGCCGGGCTGAGCAGTGTGCTTTGCCCTTCTCCCCCTCACAGGCAGCATCAAAGCCGGCCGCCGCTCATCCTACCTCCTGGCCATCACCACCGAGCGCTCCAAGTCCTGCGACGATGGTCTGAACACATTTCGGGATGAGGGGAAGATCCTAAGGTAGGGCTGGACCCCTCCTTCCAGTCCTGCCGCCGCGCGGCTCCCGTCCCCTCCCCACCGTCCCGCTCACGGGGGCTGCTCTCCCCCCAGGAGGATGCCCAGCCGGGTCCCCAGCCTCCGCATGCTGAGGAGCTTCTTCACCGATGGGGTGAGTGTTGTGTGCCGGGGAGGGTTGGGGGTCCTGGGGGTGCCCCCCACCCGGGTACCTCTATAGGAGGGTAGCCCGGGGTTGCTCTGCCTGACTGGGGCACTGGTGGAGCAGGGCGTGCCGATGGCATCGCCCCAACGGTGCCCTCCGGTCCCCCCGCAGTCTCTGGACAGCCTCGGCACGTCCGAAGACGCCCGCTCCAAAAGACACTCAACCTCCGACCTCTCGGACGTCCCGTTCAGCGCCGTGAGGAAGGAGGGCTGGCTCCACTGCAAGCAGATCCTCACCAAAAAGGGGAAGGTAGGCGGGTGCCCCCCTGAGCCCGGCCGGCGATGCGGGGGGGACGCTCCCCACCGCGAGCAGCCCTGAGGTCCGTGCCCCGTCCCTTCTCCCCGCAGAAGGTCGGTGGAGGCATCCGGCAGTGGAAGCGCGTCTTCGCCGTGCTGCGCACCCACTCGCTGTACCTGTGCAAAGACAGGCGGGAGGCGGTGACCTGCGCCCCGGCCCCAGGTGAGGAGGAGCCGCCGATCAGCATCCGAGCGTGCCTGGTGGACATCTCCTACAGCGAGACCAAGAGGAAGCACGTCTTCCGGCTGACGACCGCTGACTTCTGTGAATATCTCTTTCAGGCAGAGGATCGGGAAGACATGCTGGCCTGGATCAAAGTCATCAGGGAGAACAGCAAGGCCGAGGGCGAGGTGAGAGCCACATGGGGCTCCCGGCTGCCTCTGGCTCTCCCGGCACTAACCGCCTCGGCTCTCTCCGGCTCTTTGCCTTGTGCTGCTTCCCCAGGCCACGGCCGGCCCCTGCGCCGTCGGCCGGTGTGGGGCTCGCCCGTGCCGTGCTCCCAGGGGTGCACGGGGGCTCGCGGGTGTCACGGCGTCCAAGAAGAGCGCGGCTCCGCCGGCCTCGGCTGGGGCAGGGTGCGCCGGGGCGCTCGGTGGAGGCGGCGTGGCTCTCCGCGCGCTGCAGCGGTGCTTCCAGGCAGGGTCGGCGCCGGATCTGTCAGTGGCATTTGGTTGTGCAGTGGGACAGGAGTGTGACATGGTGTGTTGTGTCTCCTTTGGTGGAGAGAGAGCTGGCAGGGAGCTCCCTGCCTGCACTGGGCATGGTGCCTGCACGGTGCTGCCGGCTGCCAAGGCTGGCGCCAGGTCGGGGCTGGACCCTCAATGGGCAGCTGTGGTCTGTGCAATGGGTCACTCGGGTCTGAGATGGGGAGAGCTGCTCCCCGGGGCCACGGGCTCCAGTGGCGGATCTGCAGGGCTGGATGTGCCGGCACTGGGCTGGCCATGCCCGTGGTGCGCGGGATGGCCTCGTTTGGTTGCAGCGTTCGTGCCAGGGTCATGGCAGGCTCCGGCCCTGGAGGGTCCGTTGAGCTCGGAGCGGTCTCTGGTTCTCTGCGGCACAGCCCCACTCTGGAGGGCGCAGGAGGCTCCGCGGGGCTGGCAGCAGCGGCAGTGCCAGCACAGGGAAGGTGCTGCCAGGTCGGAGTACGCGGGGCCATCTGGGTGCCCGCCGGGGCTGTGGTGCTGCCAGGTGGGCAGTGACCTGCAGGGATGGGTGCGTGTCTTTGGAAGCTGCGGGATGCAGCGGGTGCGCCTGGCGCGGGCGGACGGAGGTGTGCGTGCTGCCGAGGGATGCGCCCGTCCCCGAGCCTCCGCGTCCGGCTCGGAGCCCACATGCCGCCCTGCGCCGCGGCAAGAAGCACCGCAGACCGCAGCGGGGCGGCAAGCGCTGGTGGGCGCCGGCTGTTTCGGGGCAGCGGGGACCCGGTCCTGCCTTCGCCTGGTCCTGCCTGGCCCCGCGCGGTGCCCGGCAGAGCGTGGACTTGCCTGGGGCCTCCGGTGGACGCGCTGCTCAAGCTCTCCCTTCCCCTCTTCTCTCTGCCTCCCCAGGACCCCGGTTTTGCCAGCCAGGCCCTTATCAACAAGAAGTTAAACGACTACCGGAAAGTGAGGTACGGACCCGGGGGCGCCGAGACCCCCGAGCGCTTTATTGACCTCAATTTTAAAGTGATGCAGCAAAGCCAGTGCCTCCCTTGATGGGGCAGCGCCGGAGGTGCCGGCTGCACCCGTCTTCGCTCGGGGTGCCAGCAGGGTCTGGTTCAGCCAAACTGGCACCGAGCAAAGGGTTAAAGCGGCTCAGTGCTCCGCAAGGGTCCCCGTCACCCGGTGTGGGGTGCAGCCCCATGGGCACGGGTAGGATGCCGGGCAGGCCGGGAGAGGTGCTGGTGTTTGCCGGGAGGTTTTGTGCTGGGCTGGTGCCCCTGACCGTGCCCCGCCTGAGCCCCCCGCTCTCCCCGCAGCCCCGCGGGTGCCAAGCCCGACTCCTCGCCCAAGGGCTCTCGTGGGCTGGGGATCCGAGCCGAGTTCCTGAAGCAGACGGGAACCAGCACACCCCGGTCCCCCAGGCAGGATGCGGCCGTCACGAAAGGTAGGTCCCATCCCTGCGGCGTGGGGCACCCCGGCACGGCAAACCTGGGGGCTTTGCAAGGAGGGGAGCCTCGCCCCAGGGCTGCCATCATGCTCATCCCTGTGGGACA
Organism: Platalea leucorodia; assembly: GCF_965183815.1. Taxonomy (NCBI): domain Eukaryota; kingdom Metazoa; phylum Chordata; class Aves; order Pelecaniformes; family Threskiornithidae; genus Platalea; species Platalea leucorodia. Next base: position 5,321,104 of record NC_138844.1, read on the forward strand.
GCAGGGATGCTCTTCCCATTTGTCCCAGCTCATTAGCAAATGATCCTGTGGGTTTTTCTCCCCAGATGAGAGCGGCTCCCAAAAAGCCCCATGGGGCATCAATATCATGAAGAAGAACAAGAAATCTGCCCCCCGGGCCTTCGGCGTGAGGCTAGAGGACTGCCAGCCTGCCCCGGACAACAAGGTACGGCCGTGCTGGTGGTGCCAGCCCTCGGGGACCCCGCACGGCCCCGGCACCTCCGTCACCCCCTCCATGTCCCTGCAGAACGTCCCCCTGATCGTTGAAGCCTGCTGCAAGGTGGTGGAGGACCGAGGGCTGGAGTACATGGGCATCTACCGCGTGCCCGGGAACAACGCCGTGGTGTCCAGCCTGCAGGAGCAGCTCAACAAGGGAGCCACCGAGATCAACCTGCAGGATGAGGTGAGGGCAGGGCGGGCTGCATGTCCCTGTCCCCATCCCTGTCCCTGTCCCCATCCTTATCTCCATCCCTGTCCCTGTGCCTCCGGGATGCTCTTGGGGCTGTTGTCCCGGTCCATGGCTCTGTCGCCATCCCTGTCTCCCATCACCATCCCGGTCTCCGTCACCGTGACCTTCCCTGGAGTGGCAGGGCCGCCTAGTGGTCGGTGGCAGCAGCGTAGGTGGCAGCTTGGGGACACGTTTGTCCCCTTACCTCTCGCCACGCTGCTGCAGTGGCACAGAGCTTTCCCTGCCAGATGCAGGGTGGGGACAGCCCTCCTGCCGTCCTCACGGCCACTGTGGTGCTGGCTGGTGTCCCCCTCGGTGTCGGTGGCCTGGGACTCCCCCCGGGCTTGGGGACTTTCTCCCGCTGGCACCTGGGTTTGCCCGGGGTGGTCCCGCTGAGCAGCCTCTTCTCTCCCCCGCAGCGGTGGCAGGATCTGAACGTCATTAGCAGCCTGCTGAAATCCTTCTTCCGAAAGCTGCCCGAGCCCCTCTTCACTGACGGTGAGCTGCTGCGCCCCGGCGTGCGCTTCCCCCAGGGCCATCGGGGCCCCCAAAGCGGCCACAGATGACCCTGTGCTGATGGCCACATGTCGGTGGCTGATACCGGGCTGACTGGCAGCCCCAGAGCCTGTCCCACCCGTCCCCGCGCTGGGGACAGGTCCCCAGACCCTGCGACAGAATGAGCCAGCGCCCACGCAAGGCGAGGGACTCTGTAGACCCCCTCCTCGCTGAGTCCCCTGGGACCCGAGCAGCACCCCCAGCCCCCTCCCCAGCGTCTCTGGCCGGTGCGCCTGGGGGTCCCTGGCCCCGGGGGGTGCCCTCTCCCCTCCGCCCGGCTCTGACCCTCCCTGTGTCCTTTCAGATAAGTACAACGACTTCATCGAGGCCAACCGGATAGAGGACGCCAGCGAGAGGATGAGGACGCTGCGGAAGCTGGTAGGGAGCGGGGACAGGGGCTGGGGCGGGGGGCAGAGCCCTGGACCCCCCCCTTGGGTGCTTGTGTGGGTGGGAAAGGTGGGGGGGTGAGCAGAGAGGTGACCCGGTGCCTCCCCGCAGATCCGGGACCTGCCAGGTCACTACTACGAGACACTCAAGTTCCTGGTGGGTCACCTGAAGACCATTGCTGACCACTCGGAGAAGAACAAGGTACCATCTGCCCGCCCTGAGCATCTGGCCCTGGGCACCGTCCTGCGACCAGGCAGGCTCTCCCGGACCCCTGCCCCACCTTGAGCCCCCCCCAGCTTGGGCTGAGCCGCAGCTCGTGGTGGGGTGGGAAGAGAGACGGTGTCTGATGGAGCGGCGAACGCTGAGGGGTGGCCACGGGTGGCACTAACCCCAGCTCCGGTTGCAGATGGAGCCCCGAAACCTGGCCCTGGTGTTCGGCCCCACGCTGGTGCGGACATCCGAGGACAACATGACCGACATGGTGACACACATGCCCGACCGCTACAAAATCGTGGAGACCCTCATCCAGCATGTAAGTGGCATCGGCGGGGCTGGAAGAGGGGGCTGATCTGCACCCCAGGGGATGGTGCTCCCTGGCTGTGCTGAGCTCCCATCGCTCCTTACCAGTCCCTAACCCCTCTCCCGTCTGTCCCCACAGTCGGACTGGTTCTTCAGTGACAAGGAGGACAAGGGCGAGAAGGTGAGTCCCATCCCCCCGGGGGGGTCTCGCTGCGGGGCAGGGGGGCACAGAGCCCCGGTTGGGAGCCAGGGTGCCATTGGCAGCTGCCTGACCGCCGTGTCCCCTCCTCTTGCAGACCCCCGTGGATGAGAAGGAGGCTCAGTCCGTGCCCAACATCGAGTACCTGCTGCCCAACATCGGCAGGACTGCGGCGCCCGGCGATGCCGCAGGTGAGGAGCAGTGCCCGTGGCACCGGCCCCTCTGGTCCTGGCACCGGGACACCCCAGGGTACCTCTCCAGCCGCTCCATCCCCCCATGCTCACACCGCTGCGGAGAGCCAGCCCCGCTCACCGTGGCCATGGCAAACCTGCGCGTGCCGGAGCGGGACGTCCTGGCACCCTCCTCACCAGAAAGTGGGGACATCCCCCCTGGGGGTGCCAGCAGAGCCCCCTCCCTGCCCTCTCCCATCACCCTCCTCTCCAGTGGCTGCTCCTCGTCCCTCCATAAACCCGGCCGGCCGCGGCACCCCGGCAGCCCACGGGACCCCTGCCTGCGCCCGCTCCCCCCTGGCCCACGCTGCCAACCCGGAGCCCGGGAGACTTTGATGTTCGACTTGATTTCTTACGTTCTTTCCTTGAACTTCTCTGTGCTGTCCTCTTCCTCCTCCTCCTCCTCTTCCTCCTCCAGCGGATCTCCTCGAGAGCTAGAGCGGGTACAGTGTTGATCCTGGGTGCATTGCTCACGCACTAACTCCGCCGGGTGACCATGAGAGAGCGGGAGCAGGGGGATGCAGCGGGAGGGGAGGGGGCCCTGTCCTGCCTGGCCACTGTCCCCAGGGTCCCCAGCATCAGCAGGGGCAGCTGAGCCCCCAGGGAGCCCCAAATCCTTTAACCCTGGTTCTCCCACGTCGTTGGCCGGTGCCTGTGGCGGCACTGGGGCTGCTGTTGGCATCCCCTGGCAGGGATGGGTGCTGGGTGTCCTGGCACACCCAAATGCCGGGATATGGGGGTCCTGATGCCCCGGGGAGGGTCAGCACCCCCTTTCTGCTTCCCCCTCTCTCGTCGTCAGCAGCTGCTAACCCCATCCTGGAGCGTGCGGGGTGGGAGAGGGTGTCTGTCGTCTTGTCCTTGTCCTTCACGGCAACGGGGCCAGGGCTGCCTGTCACCCCCGTGTCCCCACCTGTCCCCTAACCCTCCGCGGAGCCGGGGCAGCCCCGCAGCCTGTCCCAGCCCCTCCGGCACGGCCCGTCCCAGAGCCTGCTCTGAGGCTGGATGTGGTATCAAGCCGGCTCCCCATGCCCCGTCCCGGTGATGTGGCGGTGGCAGCACCGTGCCCAGCCCCGGTCTCTGTGCCCCGTGGCTGTGGGAGGGTTGGGGTCCTGCCGCCGGGGTCCTGGCTGTGTTTCCTGGCTGTGTGTGCCTGCGTGTCCCCCCCTTATCCCCACTCCTCACCTTGGGGCTCTGCAGTGGGCAAGCAGTGCCGGGGACCCCTGGGCACCACCGGAGCCCCCCCAGCCTTCCGGCATCTCCTGCAGCTGCCAGCACACAAACCTGCTCGGCGCTGGCGTCCCTGCCAGGAGCCAGCCCATCCGATGGCCCTGGCATGTCCCCGTCCCAGTTTGGGGGAACGGAGCACCATCCCCCAGCTCTACCCACTGAACCCCCTCCCCGCGATGTGCCCGCCTCTGGGTCCTGGCTGACGCCCCCTCTCCGCTCTGCTTTACAGGCTCGACCCGCGGCGGCTCCGCCAAACCGAAGGTAAGAGGGTGCTGGGCCGGGGGCTGGCAGGGAGGGATGGGATAGCTGGGGCACGGAGCCCGTCCCTAACCCCGGCACCGCCATCCCTAACCCCGGTGTCACTGTCTTCCCAGGGCACGTGGCCGTCACGGAAGGCGCCGCCGCATCGCGAGCTCCTCGCCATCCCCTTCGTCTCAGCCGCTGCCCGCAAGAGGAAGAAGAGGAGAGAGGCCGAGTGCGTTGGGAGCAGCACCGAAGACGACGCGGAGCACAGGGACACCCCAGACCGGGAGCAGGAGGACGAGGGGACCGCAGCCACCCCCCTGGGACCTGGCAAAGCCTCCCTCGGCACCAGTGCCGAGCCAGCGGCCCCCAGCCCAGCTGGGACGGAGCAGGAGAGCTCCCTGGAGCCCGGGGGTGCCGGGTCTGAGCCGGCGCCAGACGCCCGCTCCATCGTGTCGGGCTACTCCACCCTGTCCACCATGGATCGCAGCCTGTGCTCCGAGGTGCAGTCGGTGGCCGGGAGCCGTGGGGAGGAAGCCGACGACGAGCGCAGCGAGCTCAGCCACATGGAGACGGACACGGAGAGCCGGGAGGGTGCCCGGCCCCGGCCGGGGCAGGCGGACGGGGGGACGGGGGATGAGGACAAGGGGCCCCCCGGCCGCCCCTCCTTCAACTCCCACCGCCTGATCCAGTGCGACACGCTGGCCCGCAGGAAGCTGGGGCGGCCCCGGCTGGCCGGCGAGACCCCGGCGCCCACCGGGGAGGACCAGGGCTGGGCCCCCCCTGGGCGGCCCTCGCTGCGGGAGCAGCTCCGGCAGCGCCTGCGAGCCTCGGCCGATGACATGGGGGTCCGCCTGCGCCGAGCCCACTCCCCCGAGACCCGCCGCAAGAAGAGCAGCTGGCGTCGGCACACCGTGGTGGTGCCCGGCGGCCTCAAGGACCTCAACTTCAACGAGTGGAAGGAGCCGCGGGGGCTGGAGATCTCCCCGGGACCCTGCCGTGACAAGGACTCGGGGCTCAGCAGCCTGGAGTCCACCAAAGCCCGGCCTCCGGCACCCACCCCGGCACAGCCCAGTGCTGCCGGTAAGGTGCCGGGCACCAAGAGCCCCCCGGGCAGCCCCCCGGCCCCCCTGCGCTTCCCCCAGTGTCTCTGACCTCTGAGATGCCCCCCCCCGCGGCTCCCCCCCCCCCCAGTGTTTAATTTAAGGACTCGCCTTCGTTCTCGTATTTAATTGTGCTCTGGACAAGCTGCTGTTATTTAAAGAGTCTCTGTGGCCCCCGCGCTGCGGATGGGACGAAGCCACCTCGTCCCCCTTGCTTTGGGGACCGGTGGGGTCCCGCAGCGGTCCACATCCCACTGTGCTCCGGCCCCCGGGCAGTGCCAGGAGGGTTGGGGGGGTCGTGGGGACCGTCCCCACCCCGGGCGGTGGTGGCCCTGGCCGCGGCGGTGCGAAGTGCGGGCGCTTCTTTGGGTGCTGCCACCGAGGCTGCCCTTGCCAGAGCCGTTCCCCACGCCGGGGACCCTGGGGACCTCGGTGCTCTCGCACTGACCTGGGCCTGCTCTGGGCCGCGGGGTCTGGGCTCTGTGCCGGGGTGCGGCTGAGCCGGGGTGGCCCTTGGCCACAGGTGGGGTCCCCTGGGCTGGGTGTTTGCATGGGAGCGGGTGTGGCGGGAGGGGCTGGCACAGAGGGGCACCCTGCGGCAGGGGGGACGCTGCCGTCCCCTGCAATGCCATGAGCCACGATCCGGCAGCAGCTCGGGACCTGGCATGGCACGGCACGGCATGGCAAAGCCCCCTTCCCACCCCCGCTCCCCTTCCTACCCCTCCAGGCCAGAAGCACTTTAGGAAGGGGATGCGGTGCAGCTGCCTGGGGGGGCCAGGGCTGGCAGGGGGCTCGGGGACCCCCAGCCTCGCCACGCTGGCACACATGTGCCATGGCCTCGGGGGCCCCCAGCCTCGCCACGCTGGCACACACGGGCTCGAGGACCCCCAGCCTCGCCGCGCTGGCACACACGGGCTCGGGGACCCCCAGCCTCGCCGCGCTGGCACACACATGCCATGGGCATGGGGACCCCCAGCCTCGCCGCGCTGGCACACACGGGCTCGAGGACCCCCAGCCTCGCCGCGCTGGCACACACGGGCTCGGGGCCCCCAGCCTCGCCACGCTGGCACACACGGGCTCGGGGACCCCCAGCCTCGCCACGCTGGCACACACATGCCATGGGCATGGGGACCCCCAGCCTCGCCGCGCTGGCACACGCATGCCATGGGCATGGGGACCCCCAGCCTCGCCGCGCTGGCACACGCATGCCATGGGCATGGGGACCCCCAGCCTCGCCACGCTGGCACACACGTGCCACGGGCTCGCACACACGTGCCACGGGCTCAGGCGGCCGCTGCCGGGGCCGTGGGGGGGTGTCAAGTCACGTCACTGTTTCTCCGTGTCATTCTCATACGTTATGCAAATATTTGCTGTAAAGTTGTTTTTTTCTTTTTTTTTTTTTTTTTTTTGTAAATATTGTCTCTGACTGTGTAACATATTACAAAGGATTTATAAGGAATTTTTTAAGAAGTTTTGCTCAGCTGAAAGGCCAGCCCCGACCCGGGGACGTGCTGGACCAGTGTTGACTTTTTAAACCCTCCTGCATGTGCCCCCACCCCGGTGTGTTGTACGAGTCGGCCGCAGCGCCGGTATATGCAAAACTGCAAAAAAAACCCCCAACCAGACCCCAACAAAAAACCACTCCGCTTCGGACGCTGCCCCCAATCCCAGTCTATATATTGGAAATAAACTGGTTATTCGAGGAGGTGGTTTCCTGCCATTATTGCTTCCCCTGCTCGGGGGGGCTCAGCACATGGACCCCCCATTTTCTCGTGCCGCAGAGCCTGGAGCACCGGCAGCATCCAGGGAAGGATTTATCCCGGCTTTTCTATGAGCCTGGGGGGAAGGAGCTGGACCCCCCCCAGCCTGCAGCCCGTCCCCAGGGGACGTGGGAGCGGGGTGGCCTCGGGGCCAGGGACGTCCCACCCCATCACCAGCACAGCGACACAACAAGAGACCAAACCTGGGGGAAAAAAAGTGCCATCGAGAAAAAAAAAAAAAATGTAATTTTATTAAAGCCAGACACTCTGATAGAAAAGAAAAGTAATAAAGGGAAAAGAAAAAAAGAAATAAAAAGCAACCCTTTGTCATCGGAGTTTGCAAGTTACAATGGTCACGTTGCGCACAGAACGACCCATGGCATCCACAGCGAGACGGGGAGAGCTGGGCACGGGGCGGGGGGGCGGGGGGCCAGCCCCCCCCGGCCCCCGCCCCCGCCCCCGCAAGGCCTTTTTTTTTTTTTTTTTTAATTATTTTTTTTCTTTTAAAACAGTTCACAAGAAAATTCATGCTAAGAGACACACGACGTTGTAGAAACCCCAAAACAGCCTCTAAAGAGTATCAGCAATTTTTTTTTTTCTTTTTTTTTTTCTTTTTTTTGTCCTTTTAAAAGTCGTAGCCTTTTTTAAACAACATCCAGACGAGTAAAGCGGGGTGCGCATGCAGCGGGCGCCTCCGACACATGCACGATGCAGGCAGCGCTTTTTTTTTTTTTTTTGCTTTTTTTGGGATCATTTTTGCAACATTTTCCTTTTTTTTTTGGTCCTTTTTTTTTTTTTTCCCTCTGGTTTAAACCAGAATCAAGTTTTGTTTTTGTTTTTTTTTTTGTCCTCTTGCTTCAGCGAAGGCACCGGGGTTGGTGCTCACGGACGGTTTGCATGATGCCATGAAAGGACGGACGCACACGCACGCAGAGACACACGCTCACGGAGAAACCAGCCTGGTGGGCAGCGGGGGGGGAAAGAAATGGGTGCAAGCCAGTGCCGTGCACCCCCTCGCCCAGCGCCGTGCACCCCCTCGCCCAGCACTGTGCACCCCCTCGCCCAGCGCCGTGCACCCCATTGCCCAGCACCGTGCACCCCCTCGCCCAGCACCGTGCACCCCCTCACCCAGTGCCACCCTCCTGGTCTGGAGGTGGGGGTCCCACAGCGCGGCACCCCTGGGAGGGGGCTCCCGGGACAAAGCCGGGGTGCAGCAAAGGGACCGGGACCCCCCCCAACAGCCGGAGCTTGCTCCCAGCGGGGTGGGTGCCCTGGCACACCCACGGTGCCACCGGCATGGGGCTGCACTAACCACAGCCCCCCCGTCCCCTCTGCACCCGCACGGCCGTGTCCCCGGGGTGGCACTTGTCCCCCTCGCACCCCCAGGACAGCAGGGTGGCGGGGGGGCTGCCTGCAGGTCCCCTCCATGGGTGCTGGCAGGAGGGAGGGTGGCACGGCCAGCCCCGCGGGAGCACCGGCACGGGTGGGGGTCGGGGGGGCTGTGGATTGGGGGGACACGGCTGGGGGAGAGGGGGAGACCCCCCCATCCTGGCCGTAAGAAGCTGCGGCTTTGCTACAGTGTTTCACTTTGGTACCAAGAAAAAGAATTAAAAATTAAATAAAACGCATCAAGTGACTGCTATTGCTGCCGGGAGGGAGGTGGGTGCTGTCCCGGCCCCGGGGCTGTCACCCATGGGTGTCAGCGTCCCCGGGGGGGCACCCGGCCCCTTCCACCCCCTGCTCCGGCAAGGGACGGGGACGGGACGAGGACGGTGCTGGACGGAGGAGGCGAACTCAGCACGGGGGCTCACAAGCCGCTAGGAACCAACCCTCAAAATCACAAGGAGCTATAGTCTAACCAGGGAAGAAAATCCACCCCCTAATATACCAGACGTGAAGAGATTTATTTCTTTTCTTTTCTTTTTAAATATTTATATATATATTTATATTACGTATATTATATATATATAATATGTAAATATATTTTTTAAAACAATATAAAATGTTAAGACACTTCACTTAAATGTAAAGAGTTGCTTTTTGCAATCCAAAGAAATTGCATCATGATTTTTTTTTTGTTTTGTTTTTTTTTTTTGTTTTTTTCTCTTTGTTATTCAAAAAAGGCTCGTTCTTCTGTACAAAAATGATTGATATACAAAAAAAGAGAGGGGGGAAAAGAAGAAAAAGAATAAAAAAAACCAACCCAAGGACAAACTAGCCAACGAAAGGAGTGATTCGATCTCGTGTTGCACTGCGGCTGGGCTGCGCTCGTGGCAGCGTTGGGTACAGGCGCAGGCAGGGCCCACGCACACCCCGCGCACACCCGGTGCGCGCCCCGCTCGGCTGCGCTGCTGGGTGGGGGACACGGGCAGGCATCGCCTGGCCACGCGCCCTGGGGACCCCCCTGGGTCCCCCAGGCTTGGCAGGGCGGGGGCTGCTCCCCTGGGGAAGGCCCGCGGGGTCACCGGCTGCGGCGCGGGGTCCCCATCCGGCACCTCTGTCCTGCCTGCTTGTCCCCAAGGGCGTTTGGCGCTGGGGAAGGGGACAGAGGTGCGGCAGGGTGTCCCCGTGCGGTCAGAGCTCCCCCGAGCATCACGGCATCCCTCTGCCCCGGCCACTGCGCCAACCCAGGCGCCCATTTAAAGTGCTACGTTCCGACCCGAGGGCGACGGGCGGCCCGACTCGACCCGTTTCTGCCCCCTCCCCATTTTACATCCTCAGCCTTCGGCCCCTCCGGCACGCCCGGGCGCCCCGCGGCGCCTCGCCCGGCTCCCTCCTCCCCAGCCCTCGCACCGTCCCCCGTCCCCGGGGAGAGCCGGGGCTGGCGGCTGGCGGGCAGCCGGCGGCAGCGACACCCCCTCGGGACGGCACCGACCCCTCGGCCAGCGAAGGACGCAGCCCGGCCGCGGTACCGCCTGCCACCCACTGCCGAGACCTGGCCGGAGCGCCGAGCATCCTCTCCTGCGGGCGGGTCGGCGTCGCGGATGCCGGGATGCTCGGCGGTGGCAGCAAGGGGAGAGCGGTCGGGTCAGGGGGTGTCCGGGGCGTCTTCGGCAGCCGCTGTTTCCCACCTTTCCGCGGCGGGACGGGTGCTGCCCGCATGGGCAGCGGGGTCGGGCGCTGCCCAGCGTCCTCCTTGCTTGAAGCTGGTGAAACTGGTGGAGTGAAGCTCTGAGAGCTCTTAAATAAACAGAAAATGGCAGGGTGGGAGGGAGGGAGGGAGAAAAACCAAACCAACAGCAACCCAAACGAACCAAAACAGAAAGGAAAAAGAAAAGAAAAAGGGAGGAGAAAGAGAGAGAGAAACAGAAAGTGGCTGGTTGGCCATTGCGGAGCGAGATGGGAGACAGAAGTCAGGCCGTGGCGGAGCAGAGGCGAGACACAAGTCGGGCCGTGGTGGAGCAGAGGCGAGACACGAGGTCGGCCACATTGGAGCAAGACATTGAAATAACAGAAAGAGAGGGACGGGTGGCGATCCCTCCAGGTGCCTCAAGAAGACAAGTCCCAGGGAGGAGGAGCCCAAGGAAGAGAGAAGCCCGGCCCCAGGAGCAGGAGAGCGGTTGGGTGGAACTGGCAAGGATGCTCAGAATGAGATGGAGGAGTTCCTTGCCCCAAAGGAAGTCAATACGGGGATGGATGTTCTGCCAGATGCGGGTTTTTCTGAGACCGCGGGGGAAGTCTCACTAGCCTCTTTAGATGGTCTAGCGGCCTAGAAAGAAAAGCAAGATTCAAGGAGGAGGAGGAGGAGGAGGAGAAAGGGGAGGAAAGTCAAACAGTTTCTTAAAAAAAAGACAAAAGAAAGGAAAAAAGGGCAGGGGGAAAAAAAAAAAGGAAAGGAAAAAAAACCAAACAAACAAGAACCAAACAGGAGTTTGTTCAGAAGCAGCATTGAGTTAGGCCTGAGGTCAAGCAGCTGGAAAAGGTCCACCACAAACAGAGCACGAGATGAGCTGGTCCCACGCGTTACTGGATGGGAAGGGGACGTCCCCAAGAGGAGGAGGAGAGCGACAAGAGAGAGACAGACGGACACGTGGACAGACAGACACACACACAGGTGGGTGGGCGGAGGGGAGAGGGGAGAAAGGCGGGGGGGACAAGAAGGGCAGTGTTAGACCGGGCGTGCACGCCGCGCGGCACGGCGCCCAGCTCCGCCGGCCGGCGCCGGGGCTGCCGCAGAGGTGCCGTTCAGCCGAGCCGGGCAGAGCCTCGGCAGCCCCACGCCAGCCCCGGCTCCTCCGAGAGGTGACGGTGCCCACCCTGGCCCCCTGCGCCCACCGCGCTGGTGGGATCACTACCAGCAGTGCCATAACCCAACCCTACTCATGCAAAAGCTGGTCCAAAGGGAGCCGGGGCGCCGGGAGGGAAGGATGCTCACAAAGCCTCCTGGAATGGGGAGAGGGCTCCTCCAGCCCCCCCTCGCCCCCACCGCAGCGGGGTGGGCTGCTGGGCAGGGTCACGGCCAAATCCCGCACAGGGAGGGCAGCGAGGACCAAAGTCCCACGGAAAACTCCTGGTCCGGCCACCCCAGCGAGGGCACCAGTGGGTGCCAGGGGCCGGGTGACCGATGCTGCCACGGGATGCCCCGAGGTGGGGGCAAGGGGTAGCACGGTGACACTGGACAGCCGGGACCGTGCTGGTGTGTGGCCTCTGGGGAAGGGGCCTTGGTGGCCTCTCTGGGGTGCCTGGAACCAGGAGATGCTTCCCGGCCCCGCGGGGCTCCCAGCACAGCCCTTTGGGCTGGTGTTTCTCTGCTCCCCAGCCCGCGGGGCAGCCCTGGAGCAGGGGGGGCAGAGGGAAACCCCACGTCTTGCCCTGATGCTACGGGGGCGTGAGAACCCACGTGCACCCACGTATGCTGGGGGGGCTGGCAGGGAGACCCCGACCTTGAGGACGGACCCTGCCCAGGGACGTGCTGCCACCAACCCGGGACCGTCGTGGTTGTGGTCACGACAAACAGCACCCGTGCGGCTCCGACCCGGCACCGGAGCAGCTGAGGGGGGGACGGGGGGGCTGAGCCCTCTTGCCAGAGCAGGGGGGTGAGGTGCCCATTTTGCTCATGTGACATTTGCCCAAATTGCATGAAATCACCCCCAACTCAGCTACAGCTCCAGGGAGCTGGGAAAAAAAACCCTCTGGTTTGTCTGGCGGGGTTTATGGATCCAAGAGAATGAGCAAAATCGGGTTTATTGGGTGGTTTGTTAACGCCAGGCCCAGGGAAGGGGATTGAGACACAGAGCGGGGAGGACAGGATGGGGTGAACCCGCCCGCGGTGCTGCTGCCCACCGCGGGGGCAGGGGGCGGGAGGGGAGGGCTGGGAGGGGGGAGAGGAGAGGGGAGGGGGCGGAGGGCAGCGAACTGGCTTGTGGTCACCTTGCCTGTGGCCTGAGCAAGCTGGAGAGCCACCGCCAGCACTGGGGTGTCAGCAAGAACAGAGGGGAGTGAGCCCCGCCGGCCGCGGCAGGAGCGGTCCCTGGGGATGGGACAGGGGTGGGTGCTGGGCTGGGGAACAGACACCATCCCATCCCAAAGCGCTCCTCTTCCAGCTGCTGTGCCCCCCCTCCTCTCCCCGTGCTGCCAGGTACCCTGGCACCATCGCCCTGCCCGCGACACCCCCCTCCCGCAACGAGCTGCTTCTGCGTCGCGGTGCATGGAGGGTCCTGGCTCCCCGAAACCTCCCGGGCTGGGCTGGGCAGCCCCAGCCCCGGGTCAGCGAAGGCCCTTGGGGCCCCTGTGCCAAGCACACGGCTCTGCAGCGCTCATCACCATGGCCAAAATGTTCTGCAAGGAGGTCTCGGGGTCCCTCAGCGCGAGGGGACCAACGCTGGGGCTCAGCCCATCAGGGCAGTGGTGGCACATGGGGCTGGGGGACAAGCGACTTCAGCTTCAGCCTCACACCACACTTGTAATGAGTTTGCCACTCTCAGCACAAAGTCATGTCCCCGTCCCCAGCAGCCAGCTATGGAAACCACCATGCCAGGCACAGACAGGGGTGAGAGCCCCTTCTACACCCGACAGCCGGGTCCCTGCACCTCCAGCCCCATCGGGCTCAGCCAAGGCGAAGGGAGACACTGAGAGAGCAGCACCCACAGGGTCTCCCCTGCCCACCACCCACACCCTCGCCCCGTACGAGGCAGCGAGGGAGATGCCGGGGCCGTGGGCAGCCTGCAGCTCGCCCTGCTGCCAGGAGAGCCAGCCGGGACGGCGCTAGAGATAGTCTACCTGCTGCTGGCCCTGGATCCGCATGTACTCCATCCGCTGCTTTATGTGCTTGCTTTTGTCGGGGCTGCCCTGCTGGCTCTGCTTCAGCCGGGACGCCGGGTTCACCACCTTCATGGCTGGGATGGAAACACCACCACTCTGTCGGGATAGAGAATTTGGGGAGGGGGATTAAAATCGGCAGGTGAAAGCCCACACCGGCACCGTTGGCAGCTGGGCACTGCCAGCGCTGGGCATCGCATGCCTGGAGCTGTGCTGAGCCCCTGCGGCACCACCACGCCGTCCCTGCCCGGACAGCCCATGGTGGCAAACCCAGGCAAGGACGAGGTCATCAGCTCCCCGTGCCAAAGGAGCCCTCACCGGGCAGCACTTTGGCAAGCTCAGAAACCAGCCAGGACCTACCGACAGCCACCGCTGCAACACAAAGAGAGTTAGGGGCAGACACAGCAAACACCGGGAGACCGAGGGCAGGAGGAGAGCATCCCCGCCGGGGCAGGGGTGCTTGGCCAAGAGAAAGGAAAAGAGGCAACGGCAGGCAGAAGCAGATTCCAGGTGGAAACGGCGGCAGTGGGAATACAGAAGTTTTTATTAACTAGCTGTGCGCAGACGGAGATACAAAGACTTGCAAGAGGAGCAGCGAGGGAAGCGGTACCTGTACGCACGTGCCCTGGCACTGCAGGTCCCTAAAGCGGTGCCCGCACAGGAGCCTGGGCAATGCCAGATGCCACAGGCTCGCCACGCATCCCCCCACTGCCTCGGGCACCCCAGATCCTCTCCCTGCCATCACCGCTGCCTGCTCCGTGCCGTGCCTGGACCAGCTGCTGCAGGCAGCAAAGCTGGCAGTGCCGGTGCTGCCCCAGAGACGTGCAATTCCTGCCTAGATTGCACCTCCGACGGGAGAGGGCCGACAGGTTATTGCAGCGGGGCCAGGTTAATAAATCAGTGCACGCACAGCTCTCTGCGCTGCCTGTCCTGCTCCGTGACCCTCAGTGGTCCCATGGATGGGACATGGGGACTCCTGTACCCCGCAGCACAAGGGAACGCAGTTCCTGCCTGCATCACACCTTCCCCAGTGCCCCAGCATCCCGGGCACAGGCAGGCACTGGGTCTCAGCGTTCACAACCAACTCACAGCATCCTGGAGCGGTGGTGCGAGCCCTGCCCTCTCCCGCTCCGCTTTCGGGACCGACAAAGTCAGCCCCGGCCACACAGCCTCTCCTGCCGAACCCTGAGCTGAGCTTTGCTTTGTGCGTACCCGTGCACACGCCAGCCACAGCCATAAATCTATCCCGCAGCTCCGCTTCCAGTTTGCTGGGCTCCGGCAGTGCAGCGGGAGCTGACAACAGGAGAAATTGCAGCTACACCCACTCGATGGCCCATTCACCCAGCGAGAGCACTGCAACGGGGCCACGGCGTCGCTGAGAACCAGGGCTGAGATAATTGCTGCAAATGAAAAAGGAGATTTATTCCCCAGCGCTGACTGTTAATAAAGGAGCAGGCTGACGTCGGAGCGGCTGAGGGCGTTTTCCCCCTTTTCCCAGCTATTCAGCCAGCCGAGCTGCTGCCACGGATTCCAGCAGAAACCAATTTGGATGGCTTCAGGGAGCCCGCGCTGTGATTTAATTAGGAGAAACAGCTGCCACGCTCAAACTGCAGTTCGTTAGAAAAGTGCTTATGCAAAACGGCAAAACAAGGTGCTGGCAAAACTTGTCACCCAGTGCACCCAGCCCTCGCCGGCCCGGTGGGATGCTCATCACCAGCCCCGTGCTCATCACCAGCAGCATGCTCAGCCCCAAAACCTGCCAGGGCAGAAGATACCAGGTAGCCGGGATCTAATTTGGTGCTGTGCACAGCAAGGGATGGGCACACGGTGGCACTGGCACCGGCGAGGGACAGACGGCCGCGTTGCCTGGCACTGCCTGCCTTTACACTGCTGCCTCTGCTGCCTGCAGTCTCGCTCCTGCTTGCCTGCACTTCCCAAACCCGTTCAAGTGCCAGGGAGAAAAGGAGCTTTGTTTTCCACCTTGGCTCTGCCTGGAGGTAGAGTCACAGAGAGGGAGCAGGTAGAGGTGGAGGAAGAAAGACATCAGAGCGAGTCCGGGGCAGAGCACAGCAAGAGGGAGAACAGAAAATAAACCTGCGGCGTGTCGAGGGGGAGCTGCGGCTTGGGTAGCAGGGCTGGCTTGGTCTTGCTTGGAGACGGACTCTCAGGAGCATCGTCTTTGGCCTGACTGAGGTCCAGGGCAGTCCTGTTGTCACAGCTACTGTGTTTGAGATCCCCCAGACCTTCCTGGGTCTTCTCGCCAACATCCTTGGATCCTGCTTGTCCTAGCAGTTCTTTAGGGAATACAAATTCAACCAGGGGATGGCTGCTGATCTCACTGATGGTTATTTCCAGCTCTCGGATAGTTTCTTCCAGGCTATCCAGTCTCTGGTATGTGCCTTCATAAATCTCCTTGCTGCACGGAGTCATGGAGCAGCGAGGGGACAACCGCCCTTTGCAGAGCCCCTCCGCTGCCTTCCCCCCCGCTCCGGCATCCTCCGCGCCACCTTCTCCCCCGGCAGCCGGATCCACGCTGCCCCGGCCCGGCGATGCTGCGCAATGGCTTGGCCTTGAGAAAGGAGCGACCTGCTCCTGGGGACGCGCAGCCTGGGACCGTCCGCTTCCCTGCGGGGCCAGACCCCTGCTCGGGAAAGCTCCGGGATTTGGCACTGGGCAGGCTGGGGCTGGCGAGCTGTCCTCCCTCTGCGCTGGTTTGCAAGCCCCAGCAGAGTCTCCAGGAGAGAGCGATGCCTCTTGCACGCTCTGCCTGGCTCCTCCTTGGGGGTCCCCATCGCTGGGAAGCCGGGGGACAGCGCCGGACCTTCTGCTGCCTGCACCGGTGGAGGGGAGCGCTGCCTCTCCAGCTCCGCGACCCATGGCTTCCCCCCGGGGATGAGGAGGCTGTGCAGCCAAGGGACCTCGGCGAGAAGTCTTGCTGCTGCCTTCTTGCCTGCCGGCAGCATTCAGAGCAGCGTCCCCTCCTTCTCCCGCCGTGGGCCAGCTCGTTTTATGCTTTGAGAGAGAAGGGGCCTTGCTGGCTGCTAGAGGGAACCGCCAAGTCTCTGCTGCTCCATGGGCATGGCCCCGAGATGGGCTGCTCGGGGGCTGCGGGGCTGAGGCTGGAGGGTACCCAGGTGCGGACGGAGACTTTTCGGAGATGCCAGGAGACGCATGGCATTTCCTTCCCCCCTCGGGTGCAAGCTCCCCTCCTGCTCCTCCGCTGCCAGCCGGGTCCCCGTGCTCTGAGCAGCCCGTTTCCACCCACACCTCCGGTTCGGCTTCGGGGGACGGCGGTTCAGACACCCACTCGGTGAGCACAATCTGTGGGAGGGAGAAAGCCCTGCTCCCCGGGGCTGCCAGGGCCAACGGCTCCTAGAGAGAATTCAGACAGATTAAGAGCCGGGGGAGAGCGGTGGGAGGAAGCGGGGAGCTGCTGGGGAGCCCTACGTGTCCGCACACACTACTTGGGTCCCCCATTGCTGGTGCCTCCGGGCACCATCGTGCTGCAGGGAGGCGTTCAGCCAGGGAGATGCTCGGCTCCCTCCTGCCCAGCCCTGACGTCCCATCCGTACCCACCGGCACGGACAGGGACTGGTTTCCTACTGTGCTTAAGGCAGCCTGGGGCTGTGAGATTTTGGCAAGAACTTGCCTGGAGTTTCTAGCAAAAATGAGTCGGTGTTGCTGCACCTCTTGAATGCCTTTGGAAACCCAGCTGCCACGGTCCGGCTTGGATTTCTCCCATGCTGGTGTAAACTGGCACAGAGCTGGTGCAAGAGCAGAGCCCAGCGCTCGCAGGACACCGCTGCTCCCAGCAGAGCTGAAGGCAGGGGATGAGCCATCGCAAACGAGCTGCCAAGGGGCACCAGACCTTTGAAACCCTGAGCAGCAAGAAGTCACTGTCCTTCCTCCCCCACCTCTCTGTTCCTGTCCCGGGGGAGATGCAACGGCCGGGGGAGCAGAGCCGGCTTTGCCGTCCACGGAGGAGAGGGAAGGCGAGCTGGAGGGATGCTCTGGCAGAAGAGGTGCCCCCCTGCAGCTGCACCCACCGGACTCCTGCCCTGCGCCCGAGCCCTGCCCTGGCCACGGGGGCGGCTGCCTCCACAGGGGCTCCGTGTGCTGCCGGCACCGGCACCGCGGCCTCATGGCAGAGCGGGGCAATACGGCGGCTACGCCACACTGCTGGGTGGCACAGATGGGTGGTGGGGACGTGTGCCCTGGCACGGCGTGTCTCACTTGTGCCCCAGCCCTGGGGGCCTGAGTAGCACCCGGGGCAGAGAGGGAAGGAGAGGAGTGCTGGGACGGCTACGGAGCTCTGGGTCCGGAGCTGGACCCGTCCGAGCCCTGGGGAGAGGGGTCCTTGCCCGCAGGGACAGGAGATGCTGCTCTGGGGGAGGGACCCAGTGGGACCCCTGCAACGTACCCAGACCCCCACCAGCAGCTGAGCCGCCCTGGATGAGGCGGTGCTCCCCTCACCAGGTGCTTTCTGGCGAGGGGCTCAGCGGCACCCTCTGTCCTGCTGTCTGCCCCTGTGCTCCCCGACCCCAGGCATCCCCTCCTCCCTCTCATCCGCTCTCTGGGCACCCTCCTTCTCTCCTGCTCTCTCCACCCTGGAGCCCAGGGCAGCAGGGCTGGGAGGGAGCCGGGCTGCGCCTGCCCCAGCAGCCAGGAGGGGTGATGGGGCCAAGGCCAAGCGGGTCCCAGCAGCCACCGGCCTCTGGTCCAGCCCTTCCCCTTCTGCTTGCATCATGCATGTGGAGCAGGGTCTCCCTGCACTGGGCACAACATGCATCGCCCGCCACGGCCCCCTTCCAGTGACACCCTCCCCGGGCACCCAGTGCGGTGCGAGAGCCACGAACCCTCCCCGTGCCCTGCCCGGTGCGGTGCTGGGGTGGCCCCTTCCTTCCTCCCATCCGCATGGCTGCAGGATCTGGCCCTCACGGGAGCTGCAGCAGCCCCATGCTGCTGTTGCATGGGTTAGTGCTTGGTCCTGTGCCGTGTCAGTGCCGTACACGCAGTGGCGGTGAGCGAGGGAGTGGAGAGAAGCCATTAGTTTGTTAAATCAGAGACAGAAGCAGAAGTGAGTTAAAAAGAGGCGGGAGAGGAGGTGGTTAAAGTGCAGCCCGTCAGCAGGAGAAGGGATCGCCGCTCGGAGCGAGCTGTTACCTTCCATCCTTCGGCTGCAATGGAGGCTCCGTTGGGCCACAAGTCTGCGTGCCCACGGGAGACGGCAGCCGCGAGCAGATCGTAACGGAGCTTGGGAAGGAAAGGGGAGGCAGAGCTTCTCTGAAACACCTGGGGAGTCAAACACGGGGGGTTGGCGGAGGGAGGCTTGGGGGTAACGATGACACAGCCTGTGCCTGCAGGGATGCTTGCCAGGGTCAGCCAAGACCGGGGCTTGGCAGCCGTTAGCGAGTGAAACATGGGCTGTTCTTATCAGCTGCGGAGGCATCCCCATCCCTCTGCTGCCTGCAGCATCGCCAGTCCCCCTGCCTGCAGCATCACTGGTCCCCCTGCCTCCTGGGGGAAAAGCAGTGGGAAAAGCCATCCGTGACCCACTTGGGCACCTTGACCGCAGCAATCGGGGGAGGACATGGGGCACAGCCAGCTTGGGGGGGTTCAGAGCCCCAGGACGGCGTCTCGGGTGGGATCTCTGCAGGCTGCCCTGTGCACAAAACCCAATGAACCTCCAGCTGAAGCTGTGTAGCATTAAAAAAACAAATGAGTTTGGCTTAAAGCCCAAGATGGGGTGGAAGTGCTGAAGAAAGACAGTGAAGCAGGCACGCAGCACCTGGACCCGACGAGGGGTCCGGCAGGGTGCAACTGCTCTGTGCTGCCCATCCCCGCGGCACCGTGCTCCTGCTGGGAGACAGGTGAGGAGGGGGAAGCCCACTGCTGTGCTGATGCTTGGGATGTCGTTCCCCGGACCCGATCCCAAGGCGTTCCCCGCAGGTGCCGGGAGCCGGGCGCAGCCACGCGTGAGCGGACAGGGCAGGGTGGGCATCGCCTCCTGTGCGGGTGAGCTGGGGCATCCCGCAGCCCCTCCCACGCTCACCTCCAGCTCCGCGATGATGCGGTCCTCATCGTCGTCGTCTTTGATGGCAGAGGCGATGATGGGAGGGGTGGACGCCGGCCTGACCACCTCCGACACCGTCCGTCTCAGCTTCACCTGGGGCTTCTGGGTCTCCAGCTCCTCCGACTCGGCCTTCTGCAAGGGGGGAGCAGGGCAGTGAGGGCTGGGGGGCACTGGGAGCCGGGGCTGGTCTTGCCAACGGTGACCCACTCAGTCCAGCCCAGCAGCCATCCCGCGGTCCCGCTCCCTACCTTCATAAAACCGGGCTCCTTCTTGCTGGTGACGATGACTTCGCCGCTGCGGGTTGTGGTCAGCCCGTGGGACGAGGGGAAGCTCCGGCGTGGAGGAGGAGGTGGTGGTGATTTGGAGGGTTTCTCGGTCCGGTACCGTGGCACTGTCAGTTCGTCTGGGCACAAACGATGCTGTGAGGGCACGAGACCTTTCCCTGCCCCTCTAATACAACGCCCGAGGTTCGCCCGCTGCCCCCCTGGGCACAAACCTCCCTCCGGGGCAGCATTGCTCAGCCCCGGGAGACCCACTGGTGACGGCACGGCCAGCGCACACACAGCATCAGGCACCCCCAGCCCTGGGATCCGGAGGTGGACCCCTGCCCTCCCCACGCCATACCTGAGCCCCTGCGGCCATTGGGGTCCCCCTTGCCCCCCGACTTCGGTGCGTGCTGCGGCTTGGAGGGCTTGTGCTCAGGCGTGGAGGCGGTGCTGCCGCTGCCCGTGCCTTGCTTGTGCTTGGCAGCGAACTCCAGGTCGGGGATGGCCTTCATCAGCTCGGCTTGCGTCTCCTCCAGGAGGCGGTTGATGTCCTTGGCACTGTACTGGGTCAGCGCTGCCCGCTTCTCCTCCCAGTCCCGCTCGGCAGCCTGCGGACGGCAGGCAGAGCCCGCTGCAGCCCCCATCCATGCGGCAGCTTCTCCTGCCCTTGCAGGCAGGACCAGGACGTGACCACGGCCCCGCTGCTGCCCCCCAACCTGCTGCCGAGCCTGGGAGGAGTGGGGGGGCCAGCGCTGCCCCCTTCCCCAAGCTGCACACCCCCCGACCTGCAATTGGGGGGTGCTCCCAAGGCTGCCAGCATCACCTGGGGCTCCCCACCCTCCAGACACCCCATCGGCTACGAACCCAGCAATGAGGAGGATGGACCCAGTTCCTGTCCCAGTTTCAGCTGGCAGAAATAGGGACAGACCCTCTAGAAAAGCCCCCCCAGCTGAGGAACCCATCCCAGGCTCTCACCTCCACGGATACGGCTTTGTCCGCACTCTTCTTGCTGGGGGTCTCCGGGCCCGTCTGGGTCTTGGCGGGTACCATCTCCGGAGCTCGGGAAGGGTTATTGCTCTTGGAGGGGTGGGTCTGCGTTTGGGGGGGGCTGTGCCCGAAGCTGGGCATGCCCAGGGTCTCGGTGACAGTTGTCAGATGGTGGAGGCTCACTGGGGGGCTGGTGGGCATCTCCAGATCCAGCCCTTTGCTGAAGTCTGTCTCAGGGGCCACCTTCTTGGGGGACTGGCTGAGGTTGCTGGGGGAGGTCCACACACCTTCGTCCACTTGCCTGCCAGGGACAGAGCCAAGGTACGGGAGGTTACTGCACCCTCTCCAAGCCACGTCGCAAAAAACTTGCTCTCCTGCAACTGTGCATTATACGGCTGAGGGTTTAGCTTCTCTGATGGCTAGGAAGGGGTTGGAGTTGATGCTACAGCCTCTCTTGGGGCAGCACACAAATGAGCTCCTCTACCTGGCTGTCCACTTTCATGAACCTTGGAGGAAACTGGATCTCTCCGAATCCTGCCCCTCTGTCAGATCTGGCTGAAATCGCCCTTTGGATTCAGGAGTTATTGGGGCCGAGGAATGACAGGTAGGCAGATTCAGACACTGCGTGATCATAGAAGTTCATTTCCATAGAAAACCAGGCTAGCAGTGAGCCCGAGGCCAGCCCGGTGCCGGCGCACTGCTGCAGCGTAGCCGAGCCGTGCGCCATCCGGAACGGCCTCGTAATGGGAAGAGGCAGGCGGGCTCAGCCGCGGTGCACGGCCCAGCCTGCCACTATCGTTAGATCTGGAAGATGATTTTTCTCCAGCAGAACATTTTTCTGCTCCTCAGGAAAGAGATTTCTGATCACGCCAAGGGTTGCCTTTCTATCTGGATAGACGACCACGCTTTTTTCAAGGAGATAAGGAAAAGTCAGTTCAGAAAGAGGGGTTCCCACATCCACACTAGAGAAACCGAGGGCATTTTTAAGTTCCTTAGCAGATAAATGAGCCTTTTATCAATAGCCCTTGGGTTTTAGGACACTGGCACACATGTGGGGGGCACAGGGACAACTGAAGGGACTGGCTGTGTCCTCCGAGGTGCTCAAGGGGCCGGGGTCAGGGCTTGGTGCTCACCTGCGGATCTGGGCGAGGGTGTCCGTCACCGTCTTGCAGCGCTTGAGCAGACCATCAAGGCGGTTCGGCTCCTCCTTGAGGAACTTGACGGCTTCCACCTCCACCCGCAGCACCACCCGCATCTTGCTCTGCAGGCTGGGGAACTGGGCTGGGGTGGGAGAGCGGGGGGTCACCAGGGCCCTGCCATGCCGGGGAGCCCCTCCCGGTACCCGGCTGGCAGTGCCAGGGCACCCCACGCCCACCAAAACCACCACGGCCATCATACCCGTGGCAAGGGCACCCTGCCGGACAGAGCAGGATGAATCCTGGGGAGCCTGGGCTGGTGTCTCTCCTGCTCCCCATGCCCATCATCCCTCCTCCATCCACCCGCAGGCACCGATCTCAGCCCCTGATGGTGCCCTCTCCACATCCGTGGGCACCAAACACTGCCCTGGAGCTGGGGGCTTGGTAGCCAGGACCCTGGGGACTCGGTGGCAGGGGGTGACATGGAGCGGGTTGCTCCTGGCTCCCTGCCCAGTGCTCTGCTCATCATCCCGGCTGCTCAGCATCAGCCCGACGTTACGGAAAGGCTGCAGGAAAGCGGAGCTGCTCCTGCCTCTGCCCTGTGCCCCCCAGCCCTCCCCACGGCCGCCCCGGCCCTCCTCGCAATCTCAGCGATTGCTGCCAAATCATCATTTATCGTCTGCCTTGGCTCCGGCAGGGAGGAGCTCTGCCACTTTGAATCGAGGTGCAGGGCGTCTGCTTGCGAAAGGCAGGATGGGGACAGCCCGGGGACGGGAGCAGCAAAATGAAGGGCAGCGTGCACGGGGGTGGGCAAGTGCAAGGTCCCGCAGGAGAGGGGCAGGCAGCAGCTCCGAGCAGCGGTGAGCTGTTGGGGGGACTCGGGCAGAGTCCGCAGGACCGATTTGGACAGCCAGCAGAGCAAACAGGGACAGGCAGCAGGAGCGTGGGGTGCAGCCCTCACCCCTGCAGCAGCCCAAAGCCTGCAGGACGCACACAACACTGACAGGCACCGGGGGAAGCTGCCCTGGGGATGCAGGCGAACACACCGGCAGCTGCAAACACGCAAACCCAAAGGCAACAGGCAGGCTGGAGCATCCCGCGCACGAGGATGGAGCAGGGAGATGCAGGCAGGCTCCCTTTGCCACCCAGCCCCGGCCACGGCCACCTCCTCACCCTTGAGGTCTGTCAGCGTCTCCCCCAGCTGCTTGAGCACCACCGCCTTCTCCTCCAGCTCCTGCACAGGGATGAGCCGGTGGTTGTGGGCCAAATCCTTCTGGATCTTCTCCACCGACTTCTCCAGGTCACTGTGAGCAGAGAGGCAGGGCAGGGGAGTCACTGCTGCTCCGGGATGCTGGAAAGCCCCAGGGGTGGCTGGGGACCCGTCCCCATGCTCGACATGCAGTCAAGGATGTGACCAGAGCTGCTGATTTACACCCATGGAGGATCTGGCCCATCGAGGTCAGCATGCAAAGACCCCCTCCCCACTCGCACGCCCAGCCCTGTGGCCAGCCCCAGCTCACTTGAGCTGCTGGGTGATCAGCTCCTCCTCGTTGAGGTAGCGGAGCCGTTCCTCTTCCACCAAGCTGCGCTGGCGCTGCAGGGGGTCCTCGTGCTTGCGCACGGTGTCCGTCACCCGCACGCTGATCTCCGTCTCTGTCCGCCGCAGCATCGTCTTCACCATCTCCTGGTTCTGCAGCTGCGGGGACGAGGAGGGGGGATTCAGGCTGGGCGAGATCCCCCCCAGTGGGGACTGGTGTGGGTGCAGGACTGGCCACTTGTAGGGACAAGAGCTGGGCCGGGTTGGGGACCCCCCCGGTACCCACCTGCAGCTTCTTGAGCTGCTGCAGCTGGTTGCGGAGGTCGCTGGTGTTCTGCTGCAGGTCGTGGAGGTGCAGCTGCATGTGCAAGCGGGTGATGGCAGTGGGCTGCCCCGCCGGCGTGCTGGTGGCGGAGGGCGGCGGAGGCGCGGGCACCGGTGTCCCCATGCCGCTGCGGCTGGTTGCTGCGGGGAGGGCAAGCAGAGGCTGCTGAGAGAAGATACCCCACCCCTGGGGAGGCTGCAGGCTCCACTCCTCTGCTTTCCCAGGAAAAATCTCTCTTTCCCACCCTGTCCTTCGATCCAGCAGGCCTGGGTGCTCTACCCACCACCCCCACACTGGCTCCACCCCGGAGCTGCCCCTTAGTGGGACGGGGGGTCCCACTGGTTGCCAGCATGTGGTGGGGGCTGCAGAGCCCCCGCTCCTGTGCCCACCTCGGGACTCCCCGCAGCCGTGGGCAGAGGAGGGGGTGCTGCCGGGTGAGGAGCTGGCTCTCCAGTCACTTACATGCTGATGGAGGGGTCCCGCCGTTGG
Source organism: Platalea leucorodia (assembly GCF_965183815.1). NCBI lineage: Eukaryota > Metazoa > Chordata > Aves > Pelecaniformes > Threskiornithidae > Platalea > Platalea leucorodia. The sequence continues at coordinate 5,344,864 of NC_138844.1, forward strand.
TGGCTTCTGTCTTCTCGCTGCAATGAGAGAGAGGAGGGGAATGAGCGCGGACCAGGCACCTCCATCCTGACTGGCTCAGGGCCGCAGAGGCACAGGGGGGCTGGTGTCCCTCGGGAGGGGGGCAGCAGCCCCCAGCCTCGGCAGCAAACAGCCCAGCTGGAGGCATCCCCCTCCCCGCAGCCAACCCCGGGGTCCCACGACTGCCCTCCTGCTCCTTACCTGGGGGTCTCGGCCTCAGAGCCACGGAGCAGCGCGCTCTGCACAAGTCCCGTCAGGCTGGCGATCTGCTTCTCCATCGCCTCCATCCGCTCCCTGCCATGGGGAAGGGAGAGGGGCCGGGTGAGGAGCTGGCTCCGGCACCGCGGACACCCTCAGGCTTGTCCTGGCCTCACCTGTGCCCACCCACCAGGTCCCTGCAAGTCCCAGGAGGGACGTCGGGGAGGCGGCAGCGCTGCTGTCACCAGCTACATCCACCCCCTTCATTCCCTCTCTCTTCTTGCCTCCAGCTACCTCCAGCCCTGCACAATTTGGTGCTTCGTTGCCCACCCTGGCACCTCTGCCGCGGTGGTGACGGGGCACAGCCTTCCTCCGCTCTTCCTCTACCTTCCCAGCTGCACCGATGGATGACCACCGGAACAGCAAAGCTCGTATCCATGGGGGGGTTCCCTTCTCACCTTGTTTCCGTGTCCTTGGCCGGTCCAGGGGAGCCGAACCCTGAGAGCGGGCGATCGCTGGGACCGGGAAACAGCTCTGGAGGGCCGGAGGAGCTGGGGTTGCGCGGCTTGTTGACGGGGCTCTCCATGAAGACGGAGGAGCAGGAGTCCTTGCGGAAGGACTGACGGACGGGTGAGGAGCGGCTGGGGGGTCCCGAGTAGGGGCTGTGCGGGCTCTGCCCCGGCTGCACGTCCACCAGCCGGCCATCAGCCATCTTCTGCGGCGAGGAGGGGGGCATGCGGAAACCCAAACCGGGTCCGTACGTGTCGCTGTAAATGGGTGCGTTGGGCTTGTACAGGCTGTCCTCCAGCTCCGTCTGCAAGGCGGCCGCCGAGTAGGTGCTGAGGGAGCGAACGGAGCCCCGCTTGTACAGCCCCCCCGAGTAGCCGAAAGGGTCTCCCATGCCGGCCAGGGACTGGGTGGAGGTGATGCTGAGCCGGCCCTCGTGCACCATGCCGTAGGGATCGGCATACAGCCCCTCATTCTTCACCAGCACCACGTTCTTCCCGGCCAGGTCCTCATCCGGCTTCACGTCCCGGCGTTCCAGGATGGCGCTGGGGCTGGGCGAGACGCCCTGGGCGGGCGGCAGGTTGGAGAGACGCTCGCTGTGATGGACGGGGCTGCCGGCGTAGGAGGGCGGGCGGCCCCCGCTGTAGGACATGCGGGAGCGGGACGGGGAGGAGGACTGGAGCACCGGCGGAGGGGAGCCGGAGGTGAGGTGGGAAGCCGGGGACATGTTGTTCAGCCGGCGGGTGGGAGACGACTCCCTGGAGGTGTACACCATCTCCCTCTGCGGAAAGGGGCAGGGGGGATCAGCACCGCGTCCCTGCGGGCTGGCCCCCTGCCCGTGCTCTGCCTGCCTGGGACCCTGCCTCGCTGCACCCCTCCAAGGACCGAGATCTGCAGCTCCTGCATCTTCATCTGGCCTTGGCAAACGGCAGCTCCCTCATTCCCATCCAGGAGCGGGATGATTTATTCTGATGAATCCCCTAATTATCATGTTTATTACCCTGCTGTCAGGCCCCAAACATCCATTCTCTTAAAGTAACACTTAACAACGCTGGAACTTGGCAAGATGAATCGCGGTCATTACTCCTTCCACAAACACACGCAATTACCACTCCCTGTCTCCATCCCTTTCTCCCTTTACTGGTCCCAGCCCGCTGGGTGCACCCACACCGCAGGCTCTCCCCGTGACACCCCGTCCCCCCTTACCCTCAGGTCACCGTTGGTGATGTGCGAGGCTGGGAACGAGGCGTAGAGCGGCTCTTTCCGGTAGATTTTAATGATACTTCTGTCCTGGATATCGCTGAAAGGAGAGGCAGAGCCGTGAGCATCCCGGACAAGCAGCCGCTGAGCAAGTCCCAGCCACAGGACTGCACCCAAACCCACCCTTCTGCTTTCATTCCACTAATTTTCTTGCTCATGATGCCCTTAAAGAAAGGAAAAATCAGTCTGTGGTGGACTTCTGAGCCCCCCAGCCTCACCGGACATCCTCCAGCTCGTAGAAGACGTTGCGCGACTCGTCCTTGATGAGGATGGCAGTGTTGGGAGACTTCAGCATCCCCATGGTGAGCTTCTGGGGGAACATGTGGACAATGAGGGCGTGCAGGGTGTCCATGCTGCTGATCTCGTGGGTGATGTGGACGCGCCTCGTCTCATCCCCAAACTGCAGGAAAAGGACCCCTGGAAGCAGAGGGAGCAGAAAGCGGTGAGGTGTGCCCGCAGCCCTTCTCCACGCAATGCCCAAGACGTGCTGAGGCCAGCGATGCAGCTTTGCCCACCTGCTTGGAGGTCTCCGTGCATGCCCGACCGAAGGCTCGGGGACCTCTGTGCCACCCAACCTCACCCTGGAGCAGCGAGGCCGAAGGCAGCTCATCCCCCTCGGCCACCCCACACAGCGTGCAGTGCCCCCCTGCTCCTCCTGGGGTTATTCGGGCAGATACAAGCCAACCCCCCACCCGGCACACGCCGGCATCTGCCCGCAGAGGCAGGCAGAGATGTTTGCTGGTGGCCAGGCAGGTACGTGCTGCCCGTCCCAGGAGATGCCAAGCCCCAAGGGTACCTGGCGATCGCAGCTTCGTCTGGCTCGTGGAGCGGGACAAGGGCAAGCTCTGCCGGAACCGGTTCATCCTGTTGAACCCCAGGGGCAGCTCCGCTTCCGACATGGTTTCCAGGGATTCGGCCGAGGCGAAGGAGAGTTTGGCTTGATCGGCCAAGCCGGGCTGGGAGCCCTGGGAGTGCCGGGAGCTCCTCGTCTGGAAGGGGAGAGGGGAGAGGTCAGAGGAGGGCTGCGCTGGGTACCCCAGCCCCGGTCTGCTCCCCTGGACGCAGCGGCGTGCTGCTCCCGCGTTGCCTCCGGAGCCCGGTGCCGGGATGGAGAGGCTCGGGTGAGGCTGAGCCGCATCCAGGGATGCTCGGTCCTGGATCCCTGGCTGAGTCAGCACACCGACGTGGGCCAGACACGGTGCCAGCTCGAGGCCTCCTCCAGCTCCTGCTCTAAGCACGAACAACCATTTACTGTCCCCTTGTCTCCTGCAATTTTTCGCTCACGTTTTCCGCTTCAGGCTGGCAGCGCTCTGCATTTCAAAGCCTCCCAGTGCAGTTCCAGGCGCCTTTGAGTTCCCCCACCAGCAACCCACTGAAATAAAACCAGCGGTAGCTAGCTGGTGACACAGCCAGGGCTTGCATGCAAGCACTGGAATAACCTTAGCAATTACAGGAGGTTACACATCCATTACGCCAATGAACCAGCTCCCGGGAAACATAAATGCCCGGCTTATTCTGGAAGCAAAGCAGCGGCAAGGTTTATGGCTGCCTGAGCCGGGAGAAAGTAATGGGTTTGGGTTTATAGCAGTAAAAATTTAATATGCCAGGAGTCCAATTTCACATGGCCAAGCGTATATGCACTGCATAAAAGTTCAGGCTACAGACGTGGGCTTTCTGCACAAACATCTCCAAACGCGCAGCCGGGTCCCCTTGCCGCAGGTACCCGCCCGGCAGTGGAGCGAACGCTGCCTGTCAATACCCCAAAATGCAAGGCCTGATTTTCCAGACACATGTTTAACGTTGGCAAATCAAACAGAGAGAACAAACAGCTCCTGGGGTGTGGAAAAGGCGGCATGGAAGGGACAACAGCTCTATTTTAAGACCAAAAAGAAAAATCAATATGAAATGATAACAGCCATCATCATCATTTAAATTAGACATTAATCGGAAGATTTAATTAATCCTGTGGGGCGGGGTTTCTAGGACTTGAAATGTTCTCATGGTAGCTAATTGCTGGAAAATTGACTGCTTAGTTTTGTTGTTGTTGTTTTAGCACAAAGCACGCTGGCAGCGCAGATGCTTAAAGTCTCACATCAAGAAAGGGAAGCGGGGCTGGACCGCAGCCGGGCCAGCGCATCCACCAGCACCAGCCACGGGGGCCGGGGGGCTTTGCAGCGGGTGAGGCTGCAGTGAGCCACAGGCGATGGAGAGCCCCATGTTCACGGCATGCAGGTCTTTGGGGTGTAGCAGCTGGTTTTTTGGGGCTCCCCACCCTTGTACAACCCTGGGAAACCCTGAGGGCTTGCGGTCCCCCATCTCCAGCTGTCTTGCTCCGGGTTTGCGGTGCTGTCCCCCAGCTCCCGACCCAGGACGGATCCTTGGCCGCAGGGAAGCGCAGGGATGGGGCAGGCAGCACGTGGTCAGGATGCGACCCACGCTGCCGGGGCTGCACCTCAGCCTGGCTTTGCCCTCCTGCAGCCCTTTCCTCTGCTCCTTCCCCTGCTCCGTGCCAGCGGGGTCTCACCCTGCCCCATCTCCAGCCATCCTTCCCCACCCCCCCACCCAAACACCCCCAAACAGAGCCCACATCTGGGCTGGACTTGAAAAGCTGTCGAGCGTTCACAGGAGATGACAAAAGGCCGTTGGCTCGCACACCCCCTCCCCAGGACGCGTTTTGTCTGGAGAAAATAATCATAAGGAAAATCTGGTTTAGCCGAGGGGGGGATCGCTGCCTCCCCCTCCCCGTGGCACGCCAGGACGGCTGAGACCGCGTTGCCACGTAGCATCCTTGTTGCTAAGGGCTGTTGCGGTGTGCGTGCTCGGCGCATCACCCCAACGCACTGCAGCCCCTCCAGCCCCTAGAGCCCAACACCCCAATGCACCGTGGTCCCTCCAGCCCCTAGAGCCCAACACCCCAACGCACCACAGCACCTATAGCACAACACCCCAACACACCGCGGTCCCTCCAGCCCCTAGAGCCCAACACCCCAACGCACCACAGCCCCTATAGCACAACACCCCAACACACCGCGGTCCCTCCAGCCCCTAGAGCCCAACACCCCAACGCACCATGGTCCCTACAGCCCCTAGAGCACAACACCCCAATGCACCACAACCCCTATAGCACAACACCCCAACACGCCGTGGTCCCTACAGCCCCTAGAGCACAACACCCCAATGCACCGTGGTCCCTACAGCCCCTAGAGCACAACACCCCAACGCACCGTGGTCCCTACAGCCCCTGTAGCACAACACCCCAACGCACCATGGTCCCTACAGCCCCTAGAGCACAACACCCCAACGCACCGTGGTCCCTACAGCCCCTAGAGCACAACACCCCAACGCACCGTGGTCCCTACAGCTTGCAGGACGGCTGCAGGAGCAGGGAGAGCTGCCCTGCTCCAGGTGAGCCCAGACCCCTTCTGCCTCTGCCCCGGGGCTGCAGCTGACCTCAAGTAATTAAGCTCATCTGATGGAGCTAATTATGGCATCAGTCAAAAAAAAAAAAAAGGAAAAAAAGGGCAAGATGGAAATTAATGGGTTTTTAGCCTGGAAGGGACTGTTCTGGCCTGATGCTCAGCGCAATGTGCTCAGGGAACGGCTCTCCCGGCCCGAGCAGGGACCCAGCGGCCCCGCACAGCCCTCGCTGGCACCAGGGCAAGAGCCGCACACCCTGTCCCCGCTGCAGGGCACCTCCGCGGGCACCGGACCCTCCGCTGCTGGCACAGGGCACCCGCATACCCCGGGCCAATGCAGGACGCTGGCGAGCTGGAAAGGACAGACCCTGCGGTGTGAGGGGGGGACTCCAAGTGCTATGGGGGGGCATCTCTGCCGTTTCTTGCCTGCAGCCATTGCAGCCACACCAGCTTTGCCGGGGGGTGCAGCCGCAGGACCTGGGCGCCCATGCAGCCGCAGCGGGGAGCAGAGATGCCCAGCAAGGGTGGAGCACGGCGGCTGCTCCGTCCTTGGCCTCCAGCAGACCATTAATGAGCCGACTCCAAGGGAACTGGTTTTTATTGCTCTTCCTCGCTAATGACTTATCCTGCTATAAGATAATACGTTAACTGACAGCTCAGCCCCCACGCATCCTGCCTCCCGCCCCTGCCACCGGCTGCTGCCGACATGGCACGGCAGCCCCCGGGGGGGCCCCGCTTCCCCCCCAGCCCCATTTACTCACAGGTGAGACCTGATCACAGCCACCGAGGCCATGGCTCACCCCAAGCATGTAGGGACCTGACACTTTCATGCAGCTTCATCCATCGCCGTGGAGTCTAAAATGGGTGCCCAGATCTCTGCTTCGCTGGAGATGCTTTGGGGGGGCCCGATCCTGCCTTGCTGGGTACCACCCTGGGATGAACAGTGCCTGGACCTGTCTGTGCCAGTGTCTGCATCGACAGGATGGATGTCCCCTGCTGTCACGGGGGAACGTCACCCCGCTGAGCGCGGCCCCGCTGTCCGTCCGGAGGAGGGGGAGACGCGGGGCTGCGGGCGCTGCCCTGCTCCTGGGGGCACGCAAGGCTCCGGCTCCCCGGGCGCCTGCCGGGGCTGGTGCTTGGGGTGCACGGGCTGAGCTTTCAATCCGATGCCGGATGAAAATAAACCTCAAACCCTCACCACTGTCTCTGGAAGGGAAAGGGTGTTCTCCCTCTGGCCCAGACCGTATCAGACAGGGTGAGACATCAAAGGCTGCAACAGTCATGTACCGAGCACACAATAACGATCCTAATACCCTCCTGCTTCAGGAGCACCGTCCGGCCCAAAGGCCTCACCTTCCCGCCTGCCTGCTGCGTACCGAAGCCCCACGGCCCGACCGTGGCGAGGATAGATGCTGGCACCCCCCAGGGCACTGCTCTGCACGCTGCCGGCTGCGGCCACGCAGGACCCCACCCCACGCAGCTCCCAGCTGGGGAAGGCTCTGGGGCTGCAGGATAAATCCCAGCCGCCACAGCAGCGCTTTGCAGGGAGGTGACCAAACCCCATCCTGGACCTCCAGCCTGGGAGCAAAGGCATTTTGCCCCCTGCTTCTCAGTTATGCCCCCCCAGGGGCAGTTTTGCCCAAGCCCAGACCCCCACACAAAGGGCTCGGTCTCCTGCAGCTTCAGAAGAGCCCTGTGGGCACCGAGATCTTTCCCTGTGGCATTTGAAACCCACCCGCGGTGGCAGCGAGGGGCTGGAGGGGAGGGGACGCAGCTCTCCCGCTTGCCGTCCCTGCGCCACACGCGATGCCATGCTGGGAGATGACCCATTTCTTGCTGAACCAGCGTGGTAGCACAGGGTTAATAGGGCACGGGGCTGATTTCGTGTGCTGGGAGCTGTCGGGGCAGTGCTGGCTCAGCCCCCAGCTCAGGGGCAGCAGCAGCATCTCCCCCCGAGCCCGGGGTCCCGGTGCCTGCCCCGTACCACGACTCAGAGTGTGGGAAGCAGCAGGTTCATGGGCAGAGCGCAAAGAGAAGGCGAAGGAGCAAACCTGCCCAACAGCAAAACAAAAGCCGCCCAAGGCCGCGGTGCCGGCCCCAGTTGGCACCGCGGGTGGGAAAGATGTTGAGCAGCTTCGCTTTTGGGAGGGCAGAGCTGCGGCGGATGGGGTGACGGGCACCAAGGTCAGGGTGACTGCAGCCTGCCCTGGGGAAGAAACCGGCTCGCCATCTGCCAGGGAGCGGTTTAAAGCCCCTGGGAGGCTCCTGCGTGCTAGAGCAGAGGAAAGCGTGCTGGGGCAGAAGCAGCAGCAAAGCTTTGTGCCCTGGGAGTGCACCCTGGGTGCTGTTTTGGTGGTTTTCCCAGTGAAAACCCACTCGCAAAGCACCCGGCTCCCCCAGGCCCCTCCCGGGGAAGGCAGGGGGAGCACCCCCATGCCGGCGGGGACAGGAGCATCCCCAGCCCCTCCGCACCTCCCTGGGAGTCTTATATAAAAGAGGTGGGACGGGAACAGGGGAGACTTGGGGGCTTTTGTCTTTTATCTCGCCAGAGCTAAAAAAAGATACAATTAAGCGATACTTTTAGCTCCTAAAACTCCCAACAATCCCGTTACTGTCAGCGCAGAAGCAGCTTCATTATATCTGCCTGGCTAGATAAGGATGCTTCTCTCCTCCTTCTCCCCCCTCCCTTCTTCTTGTCCCCATCCTTCCCTCCCTTCTTCCACACCCCTCTCCAATATTTCCCAATGTCACCCTCCCCAGCTCCGTGGGCTGAATGCTCGGGGCTGGAGGGAGGGAGGGAAGGAGCCGAGGTGCCAGCGGTGTTTGGGGGCCCCGGGCGAGGAGTGGGGCTGTCCCTCTGGACCTGGCGGCGATGGGCACCACGGTTATCCCGCTGGAGTAGGGGCAAGCAGCGGAGCTGCTGGGTCTCGGAGAGCCGAGATGGCTGCAGGGAAGATGGGGAGAGTTTAGGAGAGGAGCAGAGGGACCAAGGGCACAGAGGAGGGTGGCAGAAGAGTTTGGAGGGAGCGGAGCTGGCAGAGCTGGGGCAGAGGAGCAGCTCTGGACCTCCTGCAGGGCACTTAAAAGAAGATAGGAGAAAAGAAAACAAGGAAAAAAGTGTGGAGAAAGGATCCTGCCCCGGCACGGAGCAGAGCACTCTGCAGCTGTTCCCATGCAGAACGCAAAGCCACCGGAGCTGGTCGCGCTCATTAATATTCCCACTCGCTTCCTAAGGCAGGCAGCAAGCCTGACCCGCAAAGGGACCCTCGGAGACAGAGCAGAGGGGTCGTCACGCCGGGGGCAGTCGAGCCTCCGCCAGCACCTCGCTCCTACCCACGCCGAGCTCCGAGGGTGGCGTCGGACTCGACCTGAGAAGAAAGCAGCCATTTCAGGCCCGTTTCTGCCTGACCCCTCTGTGCATCACACGCACCAGCCCTCGGCAACCTGCGGTGCTCGGGCATGTTTCAGCCATGGTAAGAATATTATTTGCAACAAGGAGACGGGGCAGTAGAAGGGGGGTCCCTGAGCACCCTGCTGAGATGTGCGCAGGGCTCCTCGACCTAGTGCCCAGCCCAGCTCAGCCCGAGCTCTGCAGCCTGTCCTGGCAGAGAGGCCAGCCCCTCTACCCCCGAAAAACCAGCCGAGACAGCCAGGACACAGCCCACAAACACTGATACAGACCTGTATCGCAGCTGGGATGGATAAGCCCTCGCTGTGGTAATGTCACTGGCGGCGCCGGGCCCCGAGCTCAGCCTCTCCCCAGGACCCCATCGTCAGCAGGCGAAGCAGCCCGGGCGGCGCGGGGCAGCTGCTGCGGGGCTGGGTCCGGCGGCAGCCCCCAGCCCCCCCAGCTCACGCTCCATCCTGCCCCACTGGCAGGGACGAGGCACTGGAGCGCCGTCGGGCCGGCCGGGCATCGCCCTTGCACGGGTGGACAGAGCCCTGCAAAGGTCCCAGGCTGCCGCCTTCCCGGCTCCCGTCTGTTTGCGGCTCCTCTGCCACGCCACATGACGGGGATAAAGGCGAGGGCCCCCTAAAATCCACCCCGGTCAGCTTGGGAAACAGCTGGCACGGAGCTGGCAAGCCCAGCCCTCGGCAAAGCAACGCAAGCGGTTATTTACCGAGTACATAAACCCCCAGCTCCAGCCCCTGGTTGGACACTGATCTAGATTAATTCCTCATAATCCCCCTCTCACCATTTAATCCAGCATCTGACTACAGGTCCCATCTGGTGGTGTGCTGAGCTCTCGGGATGGGCGCTGGAGCTCAGCACCCCGATGGTCCAGGCTGCGCTGGGGGTGAGGAGACCCCACCAGCCTGCAGCTGCAACGCCGGGAGCGGGGAAGGATGTTTCGGCATCACTGCTGTGCGGATGCTCGAGCCGTCGCTGAGCTGTGCTGGGAGTCACCCGGGCTCTTGCTGTGGGACCGGGGTGAGCCGCTGCACCTTGCTGTGCCATCTCCTGGCACGGCATCCCTCGGAGCCGGCGGTGGGAAGAGCCATGGGAGAGGGTAACGGGACCCCTCACGTGGGGTCCCGCCTAGTGCTTCCTGGACCCTTGCTCTACAGCACTCTTCTCCATCCCTGCCTGTGTCCCTATCTATAAAAAAAACAATAAAAATAAAAATATCTATTAAAAAACCCCAAAATATCTATTTCTCTCAGGCATTACCTGCATCCCTACCCCTCCCTGCGTGCACATCCCTGGCGCTGGAGGCCTCCTGCCCTGAATCCCCAGACTTTGGCTCACTGGAGCCGGAGGGGACCATCCCTCCTGGCAGCACGGGGACCGCGACACCACAGCGCATCCTCCGCAGGGCAGGCCCAGCGTGCCAGCAGCTGGACGGGACAGTCAATATTTACACGCTAGAGCTGAAGGGCAGCATCTCTGAAAGCCTGGCCCAGACCACTGCTCCCAGCCTGCACCATTCCCTGGCTAAATGGATCGCAGAAACAAAGGGATGGGGAAAAAACAGCAGACACGGTCCCTTTGCCCTCCCCACCCCGGGAAAAGCCTTTCCATGGACACGGCAGGTGTAACGCCCAGCCTCAAACACACAGGCTCAGGGACAGAGACGAGCCTCCTCCATCCCATCCGTTAGAAAAATGTCCGTGCTAGGGGAGCTCGACGGGGAAAGCCTCTCCCTGCAGAAAGGGGAGATGCTCTCGACGCCCTGGACCCACCGGGAGCGGTGAGCCCTCCCTTAGGGTGCGCAGGGAAGCGGGGCCAGAGCCTTGGCCACTCATCTCTGTGCTGCCAGCGAGGGTCAGCAGCGAATAAAGCTGTTAGCGAAGCTGGGAGAAAAACAACATCTGTCCCTCCTGCAGCTCTGCTTCTGTCAACATTTCCAAGGAAAATTTTAATTGCAATTTGAACCTTTTGTTTTTTTGAAGCAGCTCTGAGAGCTGTTAAAGAAGTAGAGGCAGGGGAGGGAGGGATTTCCAGATACCTCTCCTGCAACGTTCCCTGCCATTTCTCTGCCTGCCTGACCCCATCACCACTTCCCTGCTTGTAGGTGATTCAGCCCCAGTCTCAGCAAAGTGGTACCTGCCCTGCCCTCCCTCCGAGAGGCTGGGATGAGAGCCCAGCACCTCGCTCCCCTCCTGGGCCCCAGCAGTGGCTGGAGGGGCTCTGGCAGGGCAGGGGGGCTGTGCCGTTAGTGCCCCGGGGTGTGGGACAGCGGAGCTTTGCAAAAATGAACTCCCGTTGGTGTCTGGAGAGCTCCATTGCAATTCCCCAGCCTGCCCCGCTCTCACCATCAGGAGCCTGGTCACCACCCAAGGCGGCGCTGACCCCTCGGCAAACAAAGCGGTGCCAGCGCATCACAAACCGCTCCATTCATTCAGTCAGTCATTGCTAATGAACGCCGCTCATCCTTAATTATTGATGTTCCTAGAGAGTGAGTCAGCAAAGAGCTGCCGGCTCTTTTGTAAGAGGAGCAGAGCCCAGGTAAGGGGACACTTCCCCAGCAGACACCTCCTCACCTCGCGTCTGCCTGCAAATCCCTCCTGGGGAGCATCCCCGACCGAAAGGCACCATCCCCGACCGGGATGCAGCACCCCCAGCACCTGGGCATCACCTTGCCACCGCCGCCCCAGCCCAGGCATCGGCTCTTGAGTTTCAAACCAGTTTCAGACAGGGCAGCCCAGCTGTCCCAGTACTGCATGCACAGGACTGTGGTACCACCACCCTCCTCCCGGACATCCAGCAGCCCAGCTCCTGCCTCCCGAGACAGAGGAGCCAGGAGATACCCAGCTGGGAAGAAAAGGAGGAAAAACTGGAGGTAACCGGGGCTGCAGCAGCAAAGGTGGAAGAAATGAGAAGCCCAGGGTGCTCTGAGCATCCTACCAAGGGACATACCACAAATCTGCCCCATCCAAGGGGGCTGTGGCCTCTCCATCCCCCTCCCCTCGCCCCCACCCCTCTCACCCCTCCGGGGTCTCGCCGCCAAATTAAAAGCGTACCGCTCACATCAGCAATAATTCATCCAACGTCTAATGCTCAACATTTTGTCAGGATTATCCCGATTAACCCAGAATTAATCCTGATCTCAATGTTAACAGGATTAGCGTTAAAATCGGATTAGTTTTTTAAACCAGACCCCTTGACTAAAGAAAGGGGCCTTCCCCACCAGATGTGCACAGCCTGCTACTGGCAGCCAGATGTGAGCGGGAGCTTGCTACCCTGCGACGAGCCCCGCGCGCGGGTGAAACGGGGTACCCCTACGGCAAGCATCTCCGTGACACCAGCACTGTCACGCCTGCCCTGCAAAGCACAGGAGCTGCCCGACCCTCTGAAGGTGCCGAGCAGCAGCCTGACACTCGGATGTCGCGTTTCCAAGCAGAAAACACCCTTTTACCCTCGGACACGGCCTGCCCGGCTCCACGGGGGACACGGGTGGCTGCTTGCCCCCTCTCTGCATTTTTTCCCCTTCCTGCTGGCACCAACAGCCTCCCACCTTCGCCTGCCTGATGAATATTTAAAAGCCTGGATCCTCTGCAGCCTCATGAATATTGACGGCTGCTGGTTGCCCGCCACCATGGCGGTCCCTCTCGGTCCCCGTCCGGGCACGGGCAGCGGGGTCGGCGGCAGCAGGTCGGTATCAGCGGGGCTGTCGGCAGCACCTGCCTGGCCGAGGGGATCGCGATGCCTGCACGGGAGAAGGCAGCTCCAAGGGCTGTCGCCACCGCACCGCACCGTGAGTCCAGCCAGGCTGAGGACTCTGCGTTCAGTCCCCAAAACCCTCGCTTTCTTCCCAAAAGTGCCGGGGGGGAGCAGTCTCACCGCTGGCGGCAAAAGGTGCTGGCACCCAGGGCAGGGCTGGAGCTGGGACCACCCGCGGGTGAGGGGACACGCCGTGCCCACTCATCCTCACCTCCTGGCGCTGGGCGCAACCCTGGCTCCTGCAGCGAGGGTAATCATTAACCTCCCAGCGAAGGCAGCCGTGCTTTTGTTCCTGGAGTTGTTTTCCCCGTGCCTCAAACAGGCAGGTCCAGCCTGGCATCCGCGGGGAGAGGAGCATCCCTGCCACGAGACCCTGGACAAATAGGGGGGGGTCCAGAAACAGGCCTGATCCAGCACCCCCCCTGAAGCTGAGGCAGTCCCGGGAGATGGATTATGGAGGGGTACGCGGCAGGAGATACTTTTGGGGGTGAGGGTGCCAGTCCTGCCTCCATCCCCGCTACCTCGACCCCCCGTGGATGTTCACCCCAGCCATCCTCTTCCTCCCCGGGGCTGAGCGGCCGCCGCGTTCAATCCCTGCTCTCTGGCGACGCTGCCTTGTGTGACAGCATCTTCCAAAAATAAGCAAATTACTGCATCCTTTAGGGACGCTGGCGGATGGGAAGCAAAGCCAAGTGTGAGAAAGCAGCAGAAAAGGGGATGGGGAGGGGGGAAGGGACAAGCCCTTGCTGGGGACGGCAGGGCTGCAGGCACCGAGGGAGGGGAGCTGATACAGGCTGCAAAGCAGCGGGGACAGGCGGGTTAGCAGCATTAGCGACAGGGACTTCACAGTGACAGGTGACAAGGCTCAGCTCTTCGGCATCTGAGGCATGATTTGCTTTAACAGCTGTATACAGGGAGGCCAGGCTCTGGTTAACATGTGCGGGTGCCTCTCTGGAAAAAGGCTCGGAGGGGCTGGTTTGAAGTGCAAAAAAAAACCAAAACCCAACTTCAGCAGCAACAGCTGTAGGTAAAGAGCCCCAGATCTGGGACGCCGGCCCCGACACTGCCGCAGGTCGTGCTGATGCATCTCCCTTGGGTACTCTCAGGCAAGCCACCTAGTCCCACCGCGCCTCAGTTTCCCCATTCCGACACTAAGGACACTACTCTCATCCCTGCTGCGATAATAAATAGTGACAACACCCAGGATCAACAGATAACCGAGCACCGGAGAGCAGCTCCCGTGGACAGGTCAGAAAACCAGCAAGCCCCCCAAAAGCAGAGAGCAAGGAGGAGGTGGGAGCAGGTGCTCAGCGGCTGCTCTCCCCTCCCGGGTGCACCCCAATGCCCTCCTCCTGCGAGCAAGAAAATATTACGCAGTAAACGCCGGTCCCCGAGGAGCGCGGCGGACGCCAAGGCCACGGGGAGGGCGCGGGGAGGAGGGCTGGTGCAGGAGCGGCAGGATTACAGGAGCTAAGCCTGCCTGGTATTTGTTCGTCTCCTGCAAGTAAATACCGCTGCCTGCCCATAATACCGGCTCAGCAAACGCCCGAGTCGCCGGCCTGCCGGTGAGATGGAAATGGCTTCTTGCTAAGGAGACAGGGAGCCCCGTACGCTGGCCGTGCTGGAGGAAGCGGAGCCACAGCCCGAAGCACCGAGCAAGCCACCGACTGCTGCCGGAGCGGGAGCCGTGCAGTAACAGCACAAGGCGGGTGACACAGCCCCAGACACTTGTTTTTAAGACAAAAGTGTCCTGTTCCCCCCCGCGCTTTCTCCCTTCCACATCCTAGTCATTTTTCTCCCACGAGCTTTTGCTTTAGTCCCTTTGATGTTCTTTTAAAGCCCTGGCACCAAAGGAGCTCTTCCGAGGCTCTGCCTTCGGTTCTTCCCATTCCTCCTCCAGCCCACGAGTGACAGCAAGGAGCCAGCCCACCCCCTGCGTTAGCGCAGCGGGAGCCCCCAGCCCTCGGTGCTGCCTCGCCGCTCTCCGTGGCAGAGCCCCCTCCCCGCTGCGTCTCTGGGGAGGGATTTGTCCCCCCAGCCAGATCCAGCGATGGGTCCCCGGAGCCCCCGAGCCCTGCAAACCATGGGGCTGAGACGCTCCTGCCCCAGAGAGGCTGACACCCAGAATATGGCTTTGAGTCACCCCAAAATGGCAGGGATGGTGGCTGGGAGCTGGGATGCGGTTTAGGTGATGGAAAGGCGGGTGGGGACGGGGCTGCCGCGGCCGAGGGACTCGAGCATCTGCCTGGGGACTCGGGGACCAGCAGCAGCGTGACAATGGCCACAGAGCGGCTGGATCAATGGCTCGGTGCGAGCACACAGCCTGACCCAGGTGGTGGGAAGGGACATTCGTGAGCGGAGCAGGCTGGCTCAATCTAGAAGCGAGTACAGAAATCCCAGGCATGCGCTGGGGCACGGGGCAGGAGGATGGAGCAGGGCGGAGGGCAGCGGCAGGGCCTGCAGACAGGAGGGGATGCAGAGGATGAACCGGCTGGGGACAGCATCATCTCCTGGACCCCCCTCCGCAATGATGGCACCGCCACCCACATACAAGAGCATCTGCTCATCTCCAGCACCAAGACCGACAAATACAGCAATGCAGGGCCCCCGTCCCCCAAAGCCCACGCCTGGAGAGCCCCAAATCGCAGCCAGCAGCTGCCGTTGCCTGTCCCCAGGCAGATGGGGGATGCCGGGGCAGGAGGAGAGCAGGTCCTGCCCCGGGCACCCAGCAGCAGCAGCAGCACACCGCATCCCTGGGTATCCCTGGGAATGTGGCACAGCCTTTCCCACCATCCGATCCCCTCCGTCCCCCATCAGCTGGGGCTATGCCTGCAGCCCCCCTTCTTCGGCCGAGGGATGGAGAAGGGCTGGCTCTGCCCCCCCAGCAGCAGAAGGTGGCAGCTGGACACCGACAGGGAACCTAAAGGGTCATGAAAGTTTTATTTTGGGGAGAGAGTGGCGGGGGGGGGAAGGCAACTTTCCCAGCTGAAGGCCAAGCCTGCAGCTACAGAAGACCCCAGGGGACGCAGGTGGCTGCAGTGGCCTCGAGGACGCCCCCAGCACCTGCTTGCCGGGATCAGCCTCCCCGCGGGGCTCTCCCCGGGACGCGCCAGCCCCAGCTGCCTCTGGCTCCTGCCCCACTTGGTAGCGGGGTCAGGCAGCTGGGGGCCTCCCTCGGCCGGGAAGCAGAGGGTGATTTAACCCGTAACGCATTTCCACAGCGGACACAGCCGGGGAAGATGCTCTGCTTGCAATGCAAAGTGCTTCCAGGCTCGGGTGGAAAAATACGTAGTTATAGAAAACGCACCCTCTGTGGCTGCAAACCCCCAGCCGCTGCTGAGGAGGACCCCTCGGGGGTGGGTGGACCCCTAAAGTCCATCCCCATTTTATCTCTTACTCACAAAAAATGAAAAAAAAAAAATAATAAATTGAGGCTTTTATGCCTTCCCCCCCAGTCCCTGGAATGTCCCCGAGAGCATGGGGCTGAAACCGGCCGGTGAGAACTCAGACAGCTGCATATTCGAGGAGCCGCTGCTCGCACGCCTTTTATGCTGCAAGTACTTGAAGAATGAAAACTCCGAACAAGTGCACATATTATGCATTTTACGACTCCTCCGCTCTCCGCTGCCAACCAAGGAAAGCGCCTGTTTTTTCCACAGGAAGAGCAAACCCACCAGGGACAACACGCCAAGGTCATCCAGCAACACGCCTGACCTTGAAGTGTTGCCACCGCATCCCTGGGCGAGGAGGAGGGAGGAAGGGGAGTCGCGATGACATGCGTACTTCACCCTGCCAGACAATAGGGCAACTGTTCGCAAGGTGCCGGCAGGAATCGCCAGGCAGGCACAGACCCTCGGCGCTGCCAGGAGAATCCCGTCAGGGTCCCCTTTGCGGAGCCTGGAAGAGGTGGGTTTAGGCACAAAGATCCCGGTGCAATAAAGCACACGCTAATGCTTTCTCCATTCTGCCGCTCCTGCAGCAGCCTCCCGCCGAACAGGCCGGTACCGTAACGCCCAAGCGACAGAGCAGAGGATGGAGACAGAGATGCGATGGCCAACGCAGGACAGAGCTGCCCCTTCCCCTCCCGCAGGGCTCAACACCGCCAGCCGAACAAATAACTTCGCTGTCTGGTCTAGAGGTCCCTCGACACGCCGAACACAAGCCGGTCTCTGGGGTCCGGCGTGGCATTTGTGTTGGGAAGCCCGTTCCTCCTCCCTCTCCGCCAACCCCACCGCCTGCGAGGTGCAGGCACAGCCCGGCTTTGGGGAGCAGCACGCCAGCACCCCCCGTCCCCAGACCCCCGCGTCTCCTGCCCTCGCACATCAGCGTGGCATCAGCCCGGGCTCTGCCGGAACGAGGGGCTCGGGAGAGGGAGATGAGGAGCCCAACGGGGGAAACGGCGCTGGGCAAACGGTCAAGTGCAGAGAAGCGACGGAGAGGCCGCGCGATGGGAAGCACGGCAGGTCCCGGCGCTCGGCAGGGCCACCGACGGGAGGGACAGGCTCTGCTCCGCAGCTCGCCTCCTCCAACGGGGAGGCTGGAAATCAGAGCAACCCGTGTATCTCTGCCTGGGAGCAGGCACCTGGATGTAGCTCCGCAGGTGGATGTCTGAGGCTCTTTTCTGTCCTTTTCCCAGAATTAAGGTCTCTGCTGCAGTGAAATAACTCTAAAGCAGCAGGATTTGACTAGGGGGTGATAGGGGTCTAAATGAGGGCAGGACACAGATTCATCCCTCTCAGAGAACAGGTTGTATCTGCACAACAACTCGACCCAAAAGCATAAAATCCTTCTCACGAGCTTAAACTGCTGCTGAGCTGAGAACAAACTACTTTGGCACAGGAATCCTCAACAGAAAACCCGAGCTCCCACCCCCCTGCACAGACACAGAGATGAGGCAAGGGTGGAAAAGTGCATGCATTTCAAACAGAAGCATGAAAAATCAGAAATACTGACCTTAAAGCTCCAGTAGTTGGGTTGCTAACAAAAAATAAAACAACAAAACAAAAGAAAACAAAAAATACCATTAAGATTCTGGTTTGACTTTTGTTTTCCTTTTGAGAATTGTTGACTTTAAACTGCAACATTAAACCTGCTCTCGCTTCTTAAAGTCCCCTCCCAACGGGTTGCTTAAGTTTCATGCTGCTAAGGGCTGGCAAAGGGGAAGCAGGATCATGCAAGCAGGCAGGGACGGCAATGGGCATCGAATGCAGACCGGGGTGCAAGGTAACTGAAGCAGAGCAAAGCGGGGAGCAGGACGGCAGCCCAGCATCGCTCCTGGAGTCACCGGTACGCCCGCACCGTCCCGGCACACGCTGGTCAGGCTGCTGCCCTGGGGGTCGGTGCTGGAAGCCAGAATAATTTTCATTTTTAAAAAGATCTTCCAATCCCCCCTCTTTGCCGCTGCTACCTCCCTCTGTTGCTTCTTCGCAGCGTTTCCACCGGTGTCAAGCCAATGTGCTACAGGGAATGACAGGAGCTGGCATCGCTTACAGCCCAGCAAGCTGGCGAGCTCGGGAGCTTTCCTCTCCCAAGCCGCCCACTGATCCTCACCGAAAGTCCCAAGGATGCTCGGAGCTGCGGCTCACTGCAATACCCACCGTCGCAGCACGTGGGTTGGAGACTCGGGCCCCGCTCCCGGGGCAGCACGGGGCTCGCACAGCCGGGACGGGGCTGCAGGAGCCCAGCGAGCCCTCAGAGGACAACGCGGGGACTGAGAGCACACCGGGGCCGAGCATCCCCAGCACACCGCGCCGCCGGACGGGGCCAGGCGAGCTCCCCGCCGCCGCGGGCGAAGCCAAGCGCTTCGGAGCAAGGCATGCGCTTGGCACAGCAGCATCGCAAGCAGCTTCATCCCGCCCCGGGGCCGGGCCCCTAACGCCCGGGCAGCAGCACCCCGGCTCCAGCGGTGCCCTGAGACCGTGTTTGAGGAGGCAGCGTACCCAGCAGGAGGGAAGTCCGATCCGGTGAGGCGAAGGGTGACCCACCTTGCTGGAAGAGGAAGCATTTTGATGCCCAGCTGATGGGTGGGGTGGGAGAAACGGGTGCAGAGCAGCTTTTGTCCCAATGGTCTTTTTATTAGGATCAAAGTTCTTGACTGCTCCTTCCTCCCCTTTCACACCCACCTATCGCCTTGCTTTTTTACAGCATTTATTTCCCCACCACAATCACCGTGGTTGCAAACCTAGTTTGTTACTTAGAGGATTTTTTTTTATTATTATTATTATTGTTATTTTAAATAGAAAGCAGGCTCCCGCACCAAGCTCCCGGTCCCCATCAGTCCCTGCAGTGCCCTGATGGCCGCTCCTATCGCAGTGCTCTGGGAGCAGAGGAAGAAGTTGCAGTAACGGTAGTCCATCACGGAGTATTTATCCAAGGACTTTAACAATCCACTAGCAGACTTGCTGCTGGGGTATTAACCCTTCTGCTGACCAGGTAAATAGAGGTCTAGTCTATGTGTATAAACACAAATTCACTGTTAGACTCATCTCAAGGATCAGCAGGATGCTCTTATTCCAATTCAAGATGCAGTTCACATTAATATTCCATAAGACATCAGTAGACCCAGACCAAGTTCTGCCTCAACCAAACCAAAACTGTTTTAAAAGTGATTTAAGTCAAACAAGCGCAGTGTTTTCATGCAGACAAGCCTCAAGGCACAAAGGTCTTTTCCAAGGGCACACCGTGACTCAGAAGCAGAATCAGAAATAGAAGTCCAGAGCCGTGATTACCAGGCACTATTAGATAACAACCAGCAGGATCCAAGCCTATCCTGGGCACGTAAAGCTTTTCCAAAACACCAGGAGCTTGAAAGCGAGAAACTGCCTCTCGATGCCTTTCGGTGCTAAACGAAGCCATCCATCGTATCTAGCAATTAGCATGCCAGCTGCACCAGCAGCTCTCCGCAGCCTGAGCTCCCGGTGCAAGATGCTGGGTGCAAGATGCCGGGGGCAAGGCAAGGCTGGCAGCGCCGGGACCTGCCCGGCCGTGCATGGGGGCAAAGCCCGAATTGCGGCGTTGCCGTGTGTCAAGCCAAAGCATCTGACCCTGGGTAGAAGCTGAGCCTGACGCAGCCGCTCGCCCGGCAGCGTGCTCCTCCTCGGCTGGAGGAGCCGCGGGAAACAGCAGCCCATCTCCCTGTCTCCGAGAGGTGAGCAGGATTGCATCAGCTCCTGAAGGGTTTGACACGCCGTGCCTTGGTTCGGAAACGTCTCGAGTGAAGCTGCGCAGGGCAGCAGTTTTGCAACTGTGCTTCTGCTCGGCAGCCCTCACCCAAACTCCCCAAGGCCAGACGCGGATGCCGCCTCCCAGGGAAGCCTGCGCGAGGGACCCTTAGTAAATCACAGCCGATTTCAAATGAGCAGGAATAAATCCTTCATCCCCTTCCCTTGCCAGAGTCACCCCCTCTAGCAGCTGGCTCTCCCCACCTTGCCACCAGTACACCCAGGCAAGGAAGGGGGACAAGAGGCCCCCCAGAGATGCCGGGTCCCTGGGGGCATGGATATGCTGCCCTCACACCCAGGGATGCTCACCCCCTCTGTAACTCCTTTGTGCTGCGAATGGCTGCAATGGGCCTCCACAATGGATGGGATATTTTGGCCAAAATGCTCCAAGCACTGCTGGGAAGAGTTGTGGCCAAACCAGTCTGTCCCAGTCCCCAAAAGGCCCCGACCCAGTCTGTGGTAGGAGACCCCAGTCTCTGGTAGCAGATGATGCTCCTGACTTTTTCCTTCTGTGGCTTTTTTTTTCCCCTCCATGCTCTTTATTTTGCTGTTGAAGAGTCTCAGTAATTTTCCTCAGACCCTGATATTACTGATCCTATCTCATGCCAGCCCTTGGTATGTATTTTATTTATTATTTTAGGATGACTGGACAGGCTTATCACAAAGTCCATAAATTACATCCCCACCGCATACAACCACTCCACATCAAACCGGCGATGAGCTTGTCTGAACCCCAGCTGCCATGGGAGGGAATCAAGAATATTCTGGAAGAGATTTGGGCTGGTTAGCGTGAGCCAGAGCACGCGCCAGGATGGCACAGCATGGCACCCACCCTCTCCCAGGTCCCTGGATCCGGCCCCTTCGCTGGCACCCCCCGGAACGGCGCGGGACCCCCAAGCAGAGCTCTGCCTGCAGCGGGGCTGCTGCCGCCGGCCACGCTACGGGCTGGATGGGGGCTAGGGGATGCGCTGCCTGCCCTGCCTGTACCCTGCCGAGAGGCAGGACTGGCCAGGGCCGACAATCTGGTGCTGTCTGCCAGGGCCAAGCGGGCGATGGACACCACCACGCAGACCTTTCAGGGGCTCCATCTGTCCTTGCAGGCACTGCTACCGCACCGGGCTTGGCAGGAGCAGGGCTCAGCGCCGGCGCTTTGCCCAGCCCATCCTGCCATTTGCTCATCCTCCACCCACCCCAAATCTCCCAAAGCAAAAAGGACGCGGTCCCCCGGCACAGGTCCCTCGCTCCGGGCACAGGCTGCACCCAAGGAGACGGCAGTGAGAGGGGACCAGGGCAGCACAAGCAGCCACAGCCTTAAACCCAGCCACCTCCCAGCAGCTCCCCCAAAGCCAGGGGACAGAGCAGGGACAGCCCGAGCGCTGCGCCCAGCTCCCCTGCAAGCGCCGCGGCAGCCGGCCAGGCTGGCAAGGGTGGATTTGTACAAAGAGAAGAGAAGAGGAGAGGGCCAAGGTAGAATTAACATATCGCTGGCTCTTCAAAAGCATCAAAGGGAGATAATGGTCTGAGAGAGGATTTGAAGCGACAGCCTTGTTACAACCGATAAAACAGGCAGCTCGCTTGCAGCAGAGCTGTGCAGAAGGTATGAAGAATTACAAAGGCTGAGATTATAATTACAATGAAAGTCATGTCCATGATGCTGCAAAATGATGGACTAACTAGGACCAGGGCCCCCCCAAAGCACAGCCGTGCACACGTGTGTGCGCTTAGGGGCTGGAGCGCGCATGCAAGCGCAAAATGGGGCTTGAGATGCTCCTGTGAGCCCACGGCCATGAGGGACCCCACGCACACACGAATGCTCGGGGAGATGCGCCCGCGTACACACACAGGCACGCTGCAGAAGAGAGGAAAACCAGAGCTGGGGGAATGTAGGGAAGAACATTTTGTAGTTAAGTTAAAAAAAAAAAAATAGTCTTTGTGATTGTCCCAGAAGACCAGGAGGTAAATGAAATCCAAGTCACTGCCTTGACCAAGGCAGACTTCCCCTGGTTAGCAATTACAACACAAATCTGTTAGCGATTAACAAGGCCGGACCGAATGCGTCCCTCTAAAATGGGCAGCAGCAGCAGCCCCAGCACACTCCACCGAAGGGAGGGACGGAGGCAGCTTCATTGGCTTTTTAATTAACTCATTTTCAGGAGTTCCAGTTTCTGATAGAGTCCCCCTCAGGCACAGTGTCTTGACAAACAAAAATCTCCTTGAAAAATAACAGTAAAGCGAATTTAATCTGTTTCTCCTTATTAAAGTTTTTTAATACTTTTCAGCACAAGAGAAACTGAATTAAAGTGGAAAGAGCAAAATGACAAGATAAGAGTCAAATGCAAACAGTAACCAGATAGAGAGAAGAGCGACGCCGACACTGTGCGTTGCAGATACTGTCGTCTGAAGCCTGGCAATTATGGCAAACGGACCTCTCAAACCTGAGCATCCCAGCAGGCGGGAGAGAGGCCAGCGTGAGACAAGACGGGACGCAGGAGCGCTGGGGCTGCTTCCCATCCGACCCGGGCTCCCGAGAGGCCTCGGTGGGTCCTCCAACCCGACCCCCCCACGAAAAGGGCACCAAGGCGCTCGCTTTGCCGCTTCTCTTTCAGGCGCAGGCATCTTTAGGCAGGGGCTGGGCTTTTACTACACCTCTCTCCAGTCCCCAGCCCAAGGAGGCTCTGATGGCCGTCAAGAGATGTCAGCAGAGATGCCCCAGCAGATTATCACAGCGACCCGATGGCCGGCATCGCCGACAGGCCCCTGGCCCAGCTGCACCGCTCCAAGTTTGCCTGCAGGACCGCGCCGTCCCTCCGTCTGCCCACGCACCAGTGTGGACCTTCTGTCCAAGGGAGGTTCAGCAGCTCTCCAGCAGCAATTACAGCCTTGACCTACAAAGCAGCGTCTCTGAGGCAGCCCAGGTGACAGCAGAGCACGAGTGCCCTTGGACATCAGTGGATTTGCACTCCTGACCCTTGCTCAAGCCCCCTCCGTTCCTGATGCCAATACAAAGCAAATCAGCAACAACATCTGCCTATAGCAACGCACCTCGGAGTAGTGATGCATAAGGACAAATGTGCTGCCGAGGATCAGCCATGCAACTGCCTGCTTGGGCTTTAAAATCTCCCTTCTGTGGCCTCCACGTCCAAGGTCAGGGACCCCTCTTGTGCTGCAGGTTCCCTGGGGTCCGGGCTCGGTGCTCAGCACATCCTCAGCCTGCTCATGACGGGGCGGGGGGGTCTCTGCCCCATCACTGCCCGGCCCCCCGTGCCGGCAGGAGCAGGCAGCGGCCATGCAGCCCAGCACAGGGGCCAAGGTCTCCTCCATCCTGCTCCTGGGGTGTGGGGAGGGTGGCCAGGGAGCAGAGCCAAAGGTTTTGGGGGGAAGGCAGGGAAACCAGGCAGAAGTTGGGCAGATCAGATTGCAGAGTCGCTATGGTAACGGCACGGCGTAGGTGGACCAACACAATAGGGACGTGCAAGGTAAACCCGGCAGCAAGCAGGCAGCAAGCAGGCAGCAAGCATCCATCCATCCATCCACCCGCTCCCCACTGCCAGGGACCTGCCGGGGACAGCACCAGGCTTCAACCCCCCAAGAGCTTTGGGGTGATCTCCTCCCTCCGGCCGGTGCCTGCAAACCCAGGGAAGCTCATCCCTGCAGGCGAATCCCTGGGAAACCCCACGCCAAGGGTGAGCCGGCCGGATCCTCCGCAGGGTCCCCTGGACCTCTAGGACCTGCAGATCTGTCAGCACTGCAACCATCTCCCCGTGGGGCTCCAGCAGCCGCATCCCCTCGTGACGCGAGCCCTGCCTCCCACCGCAGGGTCCCTGGGGGGTACCAGCACCCTGGGGTGCAGCGGAGGGTGCTGCCCCCACCCCGCCCAGCCAGCAGCAAAGCTGGGGGGGGCAGAGGGCACCGACACACGGCCGCTGACGGAGAGCAACCTGCTCTTCTCCGCTCCCTCCCTAACGCTGCCAGCGCCACTGGAGCCAGGTCTGCATTAGCAGCGGGGACAGAAGAGCTGCCTTCCTGGCTGCTGCAGCTTTTTGGCGTTCTCTCTCCGAACCCCGCTCAGCGCCAGCCCAGCGCCGTGACAGCGGGGGAGGCGGCAGCCCGAGGCCGTCTCGCAAGGACCCCCGAGGCCGCTGGCGGAAGGAGCCAAATTTGGGTTAGGAACAGCAGGAAACTTTGGGCAGCGGGGCAGGGGTGGATGCAGGCGTTCACGTCGTTGCGTGTGCCGGAGAGGCAGGAACACGCACGCCCCTTCCAGGCCGGCGGCCCCGATGGCGGTGCCAGCACCTGAACCACGGTGAGGAGCGGGGAGCGCTGGAGCCCAAGGGTGTCAAGGGGAGCGTGCCAGGCGCATCCCACCTGCCACCAGGATGCAGTCGGATCCAATTCCTGATGGGCACCCACTGGGTATCTCCCTGCTGGACTACACCATGGGCTCATTAATGCCCTCCCCAGGGCTGCCATCGCTGTCACCAACGTGGCCGTATTTATTACCCACTTCTCAGGGACTTCAAGATCTGCTTCCTCCCTGCTCTGTGCAAAAAGCCCAAGGAGAAGTGGGGTGACCCACAGACCTTTGCATGACTCCCTGCTCCCAGGGACCTGATTCCCAGCCAAACCGTGGGCCAGGTCTCTTTTAATCAGCCAGGAATTGCTCCCAGTAGGGGAAAAACAAGAGAATCGATAGAGACAGCTCTGGCTGCAGTCATAGGGACACACACACACGCTCGTTCATGTTACTCCCGACAGCCACGCACGCTCTCCTCCACCATTACAGCAGTTTGCAACGGTTCACGACGCACTCCACCTCCGGAGACCAAGATCAGACCCCGGCGAGAGCAACGAAGGGCCCCGCATCTCGCTCCCTCCGCCCCAGCGAGCTCCCGCCAACCGGTTCACTTCAGGCAGCATTCGCAACCCACCGTCACCACGGGCTTTGCAAAAGCAGAGTGTCCAGGTACCCCATGCCCTGCCTGTGCAGGGGGCACCCCCAGCCCGACCAGGGACCCCGCGAGGACAAGACGATGCCAACCTCACGCCAAGGCCACGGGCACCCCGCCACGTGCCCCGCTCCATCGCCTCTCGGGGGGCCGGAGCGAGATGCTGTCAAGCCGCTCCTCCCGTTGTGGAGGTCCCGCTCCCCGGTCCCGCTCCCCGGCCGGGTTGGGTACGTGCCCAGGGGGGTCCCCGCGGTGCCGGCAGGGCCCCTGCGGGAAGGATGCTCGGCCAAGCGAGCTGGAGGCGAGACAAGCCCCGGCATGGCGCAGGGATGCTGCATGCCCAGGCCACCATCTGCCCCTCTCCGGCTGCCCGTGCCGCAGCCCAAGAAGGGGAGAGGGGATCGGTGTCCCCTGCAGAGGGACAGGGACACGGGTGACGAGGCGGGGCTGCCCTGGGAAGATGGGGGCTGCCCGGCGGGGCTGGCAGGGCACCGCCGGGGGCTTTGCGCGGCCCCACGGGCCCCCGGGGGGAGCAGGGTGAGCCCCCCCCAGCTGCTGCACCCAAGGGCAACGCGGGGACGACGGCACCCACCAACAGCCACCCCCTCCCCGCCGCGAGTGGGGACCCTGGGACCCACTGGAGTGGGGGGACCCCCAGGAAAGGGGAGCGTAGGGGGGCTGCAGGGGGGGTGGGGGCTGCTCCCGCCCTGGGGCTGAGCCCCGCGGCCAGGGGAAGGGCACGATCGGGGACGGGGATGCCGGGGTGGGGGACGGGGATGCTGAGATGGGGGGGGACACCAGGACATGTGGGGAAGGGGGGGTCGGGGGGCTGCAGGGGGGGAGGGGAGGGGATGGCCACGCCGGACCCGCACCCCGCAGGGGGGTGGGATGCGCCCCGCTCCGCCCCACCGGACTCCCCTCGCCCCGGTACCTGCGGCAGGTGAGCGGTGAGCCCGGCTCGGGGTCCGCAGCGGCGGCGAGCCCGGCTCGGCTCGGCTCGGCTCGGCTCGGCTCGGCTCGGCTCGGCTCGGCTCGGCTCGGCTCGGCTCGGCTCGGCGGCCGGGCGGGGCCGGGGCCGCTGCGCGCGGCGCGGAGCGGAGCCGCCACCTCCCGCCGCTGCGGCCGCCGCCGGCCCCGCGCGCCCGCCCTTATAGGGGCGCGGTCGCCATGGTAACCGCGACTCCACCTGCCGCCGCGCGCCGCGCCGGGCCGCCAGGCGGGGGCGCGCGCTCCCGGCGAGGGCGGGGCGGGGCGGAGCGGGGGGGGAGATGGAGGGAATTGGGGGTGCAAAGGGGCAAGGGGGGTGCTGGGGGTGCAGTGGGGCAGGGGGGGTGCTAAGGGCGCAATGGGGCAGGGGGGTGCTAGGGGTGCAATGGGGTAAGGGGGGTGCTGGGGGTGCAATGGGGCAGGGGGGGTGCTAGGGGTCAATGGGGCAAGGAGGGTGCTAGGGGTGGAATGGAGGAGGGGTGGGTGCTGGGGGTGCAGTTGGGCAGGGGTGGGTGCTGGGGGTGCAGTGGGGCAGGGGGGGTGCTAGGGGTGGAATGGAGGAGGGGTGGGTGCTGGGGGTGCAGTGGGGCAGGGGTGGGTGCTGGGGGTGCAATGGGGCAAGGAGGGTGCTAGGGGTGCAATGGGGCAAGGGGGGTGCTGGGGGGAATTGGAGGTGCAATGGGGCAAGGGGTCGGTGCTAAGGGTGCAATGGGGCAAGGGGGGTGCTAAGGGTCAATGGGGCAAGGGGGGTGCTAGGGGTGGAATGGAGGAGGGGTGGGTGCTGGGGGTGCAATGGAGGCGGGGTTGGTGCTGGGGTCAGTGAGGGTGCAATGTGGCAGTTGGAGCAGGGGTGGGTGCTAGGGGACAAGGGGGGCAGGGGCCAGGGGCTGCAGGGGTGGGACAGGCAGCCCAGCTCTCCGGCCCCAGCAGCTTTGCAGCGTTTGCCCCCCATGCACCCTGTCACGGCGACAGGGTGGGCTCAGGACAGGCTGTGGGGTGGGCATGGTGCACACACACCTGTGCGTGCACACAAACGTGCATGCACACACACATTGCATGCACACACACACCCCCATAAGACGCTGCTGCAGCACAGGGTGCTGCCGGACTCCCCCCACCCCACCCCAGCACCCCAAGGGGCTTTGTAGCCCCTGCGGGAGCTGCACAAGCCCCGGTGCCACCCTGCACACAGCACCCGGGCTGCCTGCCCGCGAGGGCTTGGCACGGCTTTCGTCAGCCCCCCCTGGCTCCCCGGGATCCCAGGACCCTGAATTCCCCGGGAGTTTTTCCTTCCTACAGTTATGCGTGAGCTATGCAGAAATGCATCGGCACACGCTCCCCAAAAGGCTCGACAACTGCAAGTTCAATAAAAATAACTGGGATTTTTTTAATATTCTTTTTAATCAGTGGGAGCTGGGTCTGAGCATCTGCAGGCAGGAGCGGGGGGCTGCAGCAGCGCCGTGATGCCGGACCCAGGCATCCCACCGCCGCCCCCGGCCCCTGCTGCACCCCCAGCCCAAACCACAGGCGTCAGCCGCGCTTGCGAACCCCGGGAGCTGCTGAGCCGACAGCGCTCTAGAGAAGGGCAAAGTACCGTTGAGAATAACCAATGCAAAGAATTGCTCCCAGCTGGGAGAGCAGCGTCGCCGCTGCCCTGCCCTGCCCGCAGCCCCGGCCCCACGCACCCCCAGCCCCGAACTTCGGCCCCCCCAGGTCCCCGACATGGCAGCACGCCCCACTGCAGAGCAGGGAAGCAGCCAAGACCCCTGCTTTATTTGGGGAAACTGAGGCACAAAGCCAGCTGCAGCAAACCACCACCTCCCCAGCCTGCCTGCACCCCTGCCTGCACCCCTGCCTGCGGGATCGCTCCTGCCCTGCGCAGCACCCATGCACCCCACGGCAGGGCAGACCGCGGCGCTGCTGGCCAGGCCCCTTGGCGAGGCAGCGAAGAGCAGGGCCTGGCTTGGTGGGTCCCTACATCTGCGCTGGCTGTTATTTATTTATTCCAAAATCGGATTTATTCCGGGCAGCTGCAAATCTGCTGCTGTCAGGCGGCCGCCGACACCTTAACACTCAGCTCAAGCCTTTTCCTTTTTTTTTTTCCCCTGCAGCAGGACTGGACAAGCTTAAATCCAAGCTGTATATACTTTTATTTAGACCTGAAAGAGGCACGTTCCTGCTCCAGCTCCGCTGCGGTATTTAACCCCATGCTGCAGCTTACGAGCTGCAAGGCACCGGAGCAGACAGGGCTTCGTTGCGATACAGCTGGCACGCGTGCGTTTAACTGGTTACACATAGGTTAGGGTTTGTAATCCCTTCTTTTCTGGGGTTTCTGATTTGTCTGCGTAAACCCACGCGTTCCCGGTTGGTACGCGGCCCCCGAGCCCCGTGCAGAAAAGCCGATCCAAAAGCAATGCGGATTATTAGTGAGAAACGGGGAGGGGCGAAGAGGTCACCTCCGTTAAACCATTATATTGTCATTTTTCTAAATGTTCCTAACTTTCTAAACGCTCGATATCGCACGTCCCAGAGCATCGATGCACAGAGAGACGAGAAACCCGGCCGTGCCACCCCTCTCCTGCCGGGGCAGGGTTTACCCCAAGCGCAGAGCCACGCCGCCCCGTTCCCATTCCCCTCTTTACCGCTAATGTGCCCGTTTAACGCGTTCTCCCATCTGGGTTTTAAATTAGCTAGCTGCCACCTTGGACTGCTCCGCAGATTTGCTAGCAGTCTGTTGGGTGTTGGTACAATTATTTGCCTGTTTTTTTCCTGCTCTGTTATATATACATATGATTAAAATTAATATTGCGCTCGCTTTCCAATTCCTATGCATGAGTACAATGGCGGTTTGCTGCAGGCTTTGCCACGCTGAAAGGGATGTTGACATTTATGAAATGTTTCTATTCACCTCTGATTTTGTAAACGCTCTCGTATGTAATTTTTTTTAAAAAAAAAAACAAAATAGCAAAGCCTGTGATCTGAAATACCTGCCAGGCTCCCCTAGAAAGGCAAAGCAAGTTTCAAACGGCTCAGGCAGGCCCAGTGGGTTGTATCCCAATGTCATTTAAAGGTTGGCACCCAGGGTTTCCAGTGTTTCTAGTTTCATTTTCTCCCCGTTATTATTTACCGCCTGCAGGGAAAATGAAGACAAAAAAAAAAAAAAAGAGGAAAAAAAAAAGGATCTGGGGTTTTTCTTCGTTCCCCACCAGTTGCAAATAAGTGATGCTTGCGGCTGGTGCCAAGAGACTCCCGGTCCCACCGGGCACCCACGGCCCCGAGAGAGGGGGGTCAGAAATAAAGAAGGTAATTCCAGAATCCAGATCATCTTTCTTTCACCTTATAAAAATCCTCCAAAGCTTATCAGACCCTGAGTCAACACAGATTTTTTTTTTTTAATAGCTACTGCTTAAAAAAAAAAAAAAAGTCTTTAAATCATTGTGATAATAAGGGAAAGATTCCCCGTTATTTACTGAGAAATATCACTCTGCGGCCAGAAATGTCACCGCTCCGTCTGGCAAGCGGCGGCGCAGATACGGACCACGCGCCGTGTGCGGCACCCGGCCCCGCTCAGGCTGCTGGCGACGGCAAAGCCGCTGTCAATAATTAGCCCTCAGCCAAAACCTGGATGCTCGGCTGGTGCAAATCACCGCAGCCCCCCCAGCAGCTGTGCAGGATTTGGCCGCTCCCCTTTGCCACGAGCTTTTTGCAAGGAGAGGGGCTGCAGAGCGGGGACCCCCGGTGCTCCCCGAAGCAGCCCCGCCGGGCGAGGAGGGTGCAAGGCGGGCGGCAGCTCGGAGGAGGCAGCGATGCCGCTGCTGCTGCCACCTCGGCGCGGGCGGCACGCCGGGGCCCCGCTGGTTTTCCTTACAAAGCCGGATTTCTTTCCGCTGCGCTAGGTCTGGGAGCCGTCGCCTCCGTCCCTCGGGGAGGCGTCTGGTTGGAGATGATATAAGATTTCTTTCCAGCCACTTCCTCCGGCTGCTCCGCGCTCACCCTCCCCTGTGCCTTTTCATAAAAGTGCCCGTTTAGGTGGGATTTATTGCTGCCCCGACAGCATCACTGGGGCACCACCGTTACCCAGACAAGGAGGGGTCTGGGCTCCCCAGCACCCTGGGGTGCTCCGCCGGCACGAGGGATGGATATTGCCCCAGGAACCGTTCAGCCCTTGGGCTCTGCTGCTTTCAGCAAGGGTGCCCCGACGCATCACCCGCTGTCCTGCTCCGAGGTTCCTGGGGGAGGATGGAGTCCCCAGGGATCAGGCAACCCAGGGACATCCCCGCGTGGATGTGGGTACCAAACCCCGGGCACCCCTTGCCCATCCGCATCCCGTCCCGCACAGCACAGCAGCACGTGCTGGGGCAGAGCCGCGGCCCCTCGCTGCCCCTGCTCGTCCTGACCCACAGTCCCCCGAGCTCCGCAGCCGCCCTGGCACCTTGCCGGGCAGCCGGGGGGAGATATCTGCCCCAGGAGCTGCACCGAACCGCTCTGGCTCGGAGAGCATCCCCATCCCGACGCTTGTGCCGCTCAGGTCGGGACTGGCCACAGTTTTGCACCAATGTCCTCAGTAACACCCGTAACACAGAGGAGAGCACCGGTGCTCAGCGGCCAGGCTGGGATTTAAGCCCATGCTCACAGCAACAGCCTGCCCAAACAACGATTAACGCTAAATCCTCACCCCCAGCACTACGGCACAGACGCCCGGGGACCGGCTGTGCCGGGGCACCGCGGGCTGGCACAGGGACTTGCCGCTGAGCTGCAGCCAGGCGGGGGGCAAGGGCAGGGGTGAAGCTTTGCCAGGGCAAACTATTTATTTAGGCCTTTTGTACCATGCAAGCTAAGGCAGGGAGCAACTGCTTCAGAGCTGGGGGGCTGCAGAGATGCGGGGAGCCCGGACGAGGCTTGCAGGGCCGTGCAGTGCCAGGCACACAGCAGGGTTTGCAGAGACACCAGCCCCCGGGTCAGGCCGCCCCTTCCCCACAGAGGTCGGGGTTTGCAGCCCAGCTGGAAGCTGCCGCGACCCGGGCTGGGTGCCACCCTCCTGCGGGTCAGATCCAGGTGCCAGCTGCCCCTCATGGCCATCACGCCCACCCCTCTGCATGTCCTCTGCATGGAGAAACATCCCTCTCCTCCCCATGGCTGTCAACAGCCAGCGGGATCGAATCCCCCCATATGGCAGGGTAAATCCTCCTGGGACCCCCCCAGCCCTGGGTGCTCCCGCCCGGGGCTGGGGGATGCTTTTCCTCACACCTGGGGGATGCTGCTGCGAGCGACCACCCGTTTCGTGCACCATCCAAGCTCCCGGTGAGCCTCTTCTCCTCCAGACAGCCCCAAAGGGTGAGATGGGGGTCCCTGTTCCCCCTCCCACCCCAAGAAGACGCCCCTTACCTGGTCCCGCATGCGCTCCTGCTGCCCCCGGAGCGCCAGCGCGTGCTGCGGGTACTTGTTCTTCAGGTGGTCCATGAAGGCGTCCCGCTTGCGCTCCATCTCCGACTTCTGGAGGCCGGTGAGGGCCTCCAGGCTCTGGGCGGCGATGACGGTGTGCCGGCGCTCCGAGGTGTGCACCAGCCCTACGTTGGAGAAGCGCCGGGTGCCGTTGCCCAAGGTCCGGTATTCCCGCGGGTACTCGGCATCGTCCGCCGAGATCATGTGGGTGCTCGTCCTCTCGGGATCTGCACGGGGGGGAGAGCAGAGCGGGGTCAGGGCCAGCCCCGGGGCGGCCCCACTGCTGTGGGGCAGAGGTGGGGTGCTAAGATTTGGGGACGGGGAGGGGGTTTTTAGCTAGAAGTGAGAGCTGAGCCTAGCTGGGAGCGGGGTCATCCCTCAATGGGATACAACTGGGGGGTTGGTGGGTGCAGGGTTTATCCCCCTGCGATGGCAGCGGTGTCCCCACTCCCGGGCACGGGGCTGGTGGTGGCAGGAGATGGAAGGGGCAGGGGGCAGCAGGAGGGATGGAGGGGCTGGGACCCCACCGACACCACGATGTTCAGAGCGAAACATGAATCAAACAGCGTTGGGTCATTAAAATGGCACAGACAAGACACAGGAGTCGGGCACCGCTCCGGAGCACAGACAGACAGGGGGACACGGACACACAGACAAACCAAAAAGAAAACGAAACGTGGGCGAGGGCTGGTGTCTGCCTGCAGGACCCCCCCCCCCCGCCTGCCAGGCCCTGCCGGAGACCCCCGTCGGAGGGGCAGCCCCCCGTCCTGCAGCCGCTGCTGCCCAGCCCTCGGGCACCAAACCCGGCCCCGCCGCCGGGCATCGCGGGGATGCTCTGCCCCATGCCAGCCCTCTCGCAGAGCTCACCCCACCCCGGGCGGGCAGAGCGGGCAGCGAGCGCAGGCAGGAGGGCGGGCAGGAGGTCACGCATGCAGTGAGGCAAAAGGGACTCGTCCCTTTGCTAATAATTCATTAGCTGCACGTTGTGATTTTAATTTCCAGGGAAGTTGTGCCGAGCGCGCACAATGTGAGCGGTAACGAGTGCCTGGAAGTCCCCGCACGCTGCCAGCGCCTGGCACCAACTCGGTGGCTGCAGGATGAGGCCACGCCGCGGCCCCCAGCCCCTGCCCAGCCCCACACCCACTGCAGAGCCGCCCTGGGGCACCGGCCCCCACCCCAAGAAGCCACTTTTGAGGGTCTCGTGCCATCTGAGCCCGTGTCACACAGCCCTGGACCGGTCCCGGCCGCCGCCGCCGTGCCCGTGCCGAGGTCTTTGCCGCCGCTAACTAGTTTGGCAACCTGCAGCATGTGTCTTGCAGGGATTCGCCGCGTTAAGGCTTTCCTTTTTCACTCGCCATTTAACCTTGAATCATTATTCATCTCCCTCCTTGTCCTTTTTTCCCCCCTCCCTTCCTTCCCAAGCTCCTGTTAAGCAAATCACAGAGGGTTTTTCCTTTCCCTTAATTATTTATCAGCCCAACATATTAGCTTTATATCAACTGATTGTGTTATTAATGTAAGACGGGACTCCAGCGTGTGCTACAGACATAATTCCTCTGCTCAAGGTCGTACAAGGGGTTTGCTGAGCCAGGCGGGGACCCAACGCTCTCAGCAAATGCCACGGGGGCATCCTTACCCCCGCCAAAGCTTGATCCTCCCTTTCCTCCTCCAAAAACCAACTGGTCCAGCTCTCTTCCCCCACGGCTCCGTCACCAAGCGTGACCTCAGCCAGGGGACCGTCACCCCCATACCCAGAAGACGGCAGCAGAATGTGAGCGAGAGCTGAAGCTCCCGGTCCCTCCCCACCTCGCCGCTTCGCTCAGCCGGGTCCCCGCGTCACCGCTGCACAGGGGAGGTCGTGATGGCGCATCGGTCGCGTGCAAAACACCCCGAGATCCCCCAGGGAAAGCGGCCCGGGAGAGATGTCAGAGGGGACACCTCGGTCCTTCTGCTGGCAGAGGAGAAGGCAGCGCAGCGCGGGGCTGAGAGCATCGTCCCGGGGCCCCCGGGCCCCAGCGGCTGAGGAGCCTCTGCTGAACTCCAGCACGGGTGGGAAATGCAGACGGAGCAGTTTGTCCTGTACCGCCCTGCTGAGCCCCAGGAGCTGCCTCCCCACCTCTCCTTTCACGTAACCGCCCCCCATAACACACGCTTCTCGCCGAGGGTTTGCTGCTACCAGGCAGAAGGCTCCTTCCTGCCCTCGGCCGGTTGCTCAAGCGCTTGCTCTACGCTGGCAAAGCAGCGGAGACGTGCTGGGGGGCCGCATCCAGCACCCATCCTAGCCCCAGCACTGGGTGCCCATTGGCAGTGCCCTGGAGCATCCTCGGGAGCAGCTCTCAGCTCGGGGCGGGGGGCGAGAGGGGGAGTGGGACCCCAGGCCCCCCCGGCACAGGCCACGTGCCCAGCGTGGCCCGTCCCCACCAAACCAGCCCCTCTGCAGTGCCGGATCCCGAGCGCCACTGGGACTCCCAGCCTTGTCACGTCCCACCGGAATGGCGTGTCCGGGAAGGCTACCAAAGAGGGACGAAGGGGCACCCTGAAAGCCTCCAGCTGCAGCAGTGACAGGGCTGGGAGGAAGGAGCTGCAGCTCCTCTTCCTCGCTGGGGAGAGCGGCAGTGAGGAGGCCTCGAGCCGGAGGAGGGTGCAGGGCCGGGGGCTTGGGGGTGCGAGAGGGGCTGGTTCCCTGCAGCCGCCTCCCCGGAGCCTCCACCAGCCCCGGCTTCAGCAGCCCTGGGGTGAGGCTGCGTTCCCGGCTCCTTCCCACCCTCCTCCTCCTCCTCTCGCTGCCGAGCCACACATCAGCATGCAGCTCCCTGCTCCCTAATTACATGCTCCGAGAGTGGAACGCGCCAGCTCGCTGTCTCTCTGCTGACTGCTAAAAAGGATGATTTGAAAAGCCCTGTACAATCTGTGCAGGGGTCAGAGCAAAGCTGGATGCTGTCAGGGGCTCGTCCACCCCCCAGCTGCGCCGCATCCGCTCCCGCGTCCCTCCCCGGGGTCCCGAGCAAGCCGGGGGGAGGCAGCCCCAGCACCACGAACCCCACTAAAGCGAGAGGAGGAAAAGCCACCGCAGACACGCGTGTACCTGTCCCCACGTCGGCCACCTTTCCCCTCCAGATATCCCAGCCCAGAGCGGGCAGAGTCCATTTGATAAGGGAATAGCCAACAACTGGGATACAGGGGCTCCTTTGGAAAGGGACCTTAAATCACCCACGGCCATGCTTCCCTGGCACTGTGCATGAGGAAAGGGTGTTAATCCTTCCCTCCTGGCCTCACCCCAAGGGCATAATTCCATCCTGCCACCCAAAATCCCCCCACCAAGTTGTTTCTCTCCCTCCTGGGACCGTGCGCGGATGCTGGAGCAGTGGTACCCAGGCAGGGGCTGCCCCGCTGCCCGTGACGGCAGCAGCAGATCCCTGGAAAGTGCTTCCCAGGGCTGCTTCCAACTCGGTCACTGGGGTGGGAGAGCTGGTGGCCGGAGCCTGCCCAGTGGCCCCATCTCAGCACTGCCCAGTGGCCCCATCTCGGCACTGCCCCAGCCCAGCCAAGCGGGGGGCCCCTCCGGGACGTGTCCCCGCACAGGGACCATCCCATCGCTTACCCGCGGGCGCAGGACAGCTTCCACGGCGGCCGGCAAACTGCTTCTGCGGGACAGGGGAGGCAGCCCCCAGGTCTGCAGGGGCTGACGGCGGCTCCTTGGCTGGGCGCAGGGCTCCCACGACAGCCAAAATCCCACGGTAAATCCTGGCAAGCCCCTCTCCGAGCAGCCGGGGGTTAAGGGAACGCGGTTCTCTTTGCTGATTCATCCATCCATCTTCCTTACCTGCCAGCAGAGCTGTCACCCATGCCGGGGCCACAGCCCCGGCTCCTAGCAGGATGCGGCCATCACCTCCTTCCCGGGAGAGCGGCGGCACCAGAGCTCGCCCGTGCTTTGGGTGATGCTCTTCAGGACCGGTGCTTTGCAGCCCGAGCAGCAGCTCTCCACCAGCTCCCTGCTCCCTCGCCGGGAGACGGGGGTGGGAGAGGCCCCCAAAAACCTGCCCCGTGCTGCGGGCGCTGCCCCGCGAGAGCCACGCCAGGTCAGGGCGGCTGCAGGGTCGGCGGCACGGTCAGCTCGGATCCCCCCGCTGGCAGCTTGGCAGGGCTTTATCATAAAGAGGATCTTTCAAACACAGTTTATTACTGCAGTTTCATAAATCTTCATGAGGCAGCAAGGCTCACGCGGGCCGTGAAAGCAATGGCAGTTAGCGGAGCATGACAAATAGTCCAAGAAAGCAATTGTACAAAAAGGGGCGAGGGGAGGGGAAGGAGAGAGTACATTTGGGGAGAAAGGGAGGCGAAAGAATAGAAGCCCCTTGGAGCGATGCGGCTCCCCCGCGCCCGGCCATTAAGGCAGCGGGAAGAGCGGGATGCGCTCGCCTTCCTCCCAAAGGCTGCGGCTGCCGCACTGCCCGCCCGCTGCCTGCACAGCACCCGAGGAGGCTGCCCAGCGCCCAGAGCCCTGCTCGGTGCTAACCCCTTCCCCGCCACGCTGCTGCCAGGCCCCGGGGAGGGGAGCGATGGCTGGGAAGGGCAGGGAGAGCCTGCATGGCTCCTGCTCCGGCTGCACTTAACTCCTGTTGTGCTGGGCAGCCGGCCTTGGGGGGACCCCAGAAATACCCCCCCTGCCCGAGCCAGGACCTGCTGGAGTAAAGGGACCTTCAGAGGCTTTGCTGCCCGGGGGACCCCTGTCCCTGGCTCGGTGACGCTCTCTTAGAACTCATTTCAGGATGGGGACATGGTGGTCAAGTGTCCTCCGGGACCAGTCCCAGGCTCCCATCTCACCCCCACGATGGAGCTAGCGAACACAGCCCAAAAGCGCTGGGAGCTGCACGGCTGCCCCTGTTCTCCTCCCGAAGCCGTGCCCAGCCGACGCACCGAGGGGGACACACGCGCCCTTCGCCACGCCACCGCCACGTGCCAAAGGGGTCCAGCCATCACCAGTGCTTTACACAGCCAGGTCTGTTCATCTGAAACCAGCCTGCAGAGGAGCGCGTCCCCGTTCCAGGCTGAGCCCATGGGCTGCAGATGCCCTTGTCCCGCGGGGATGCCAGGAGCAGGACAGACCCGGGGTCAGCCCAGCACGGGTGAGAGCGTCTGCACGCCCTGCCCACGCCTCGCACAGTGCCGGGCGAGAAATACGGGGAGGGAAAGCCGACAGGCAGCTGGGCTGAACCTTCCCTGCCGTCCTCTTGCTCCTGGGCTGGTGGTGACGCAGCACCGAACCGCTTGGGAAAAGCCAGGCAACGCCAAGGCTGCCCACGAGGGACCACTGACATCCGTCCCGGCACAAACCTGCCCCACGGCCGTGCTGCGCCCGGCAGCCCCCCGGGAGGTGGGGGATGCAGCTCTCCCACCTCCTCTCCCCATTCCCGAGGGTCCCACCCCGCAGCACCGAGCTGTGGCTTAGCCCAGGCTCAGCAGCAGGCAGCGGGCTCCCCGCCGTGCCTTTCACTCCCAAATTCAAGTGGAACCAAGGAAAATAAAACACCACCCGCGGACCGTTTCATCGGGAACTTCCCAGCCAGGGTAGCACAGACCCCGTGGCCCCACTCCGCCGGCAGCGCGGCCAGGACGCTGCTTGGCTCCTTGAAGGCGGGCAGGGGCACGGTGCCCGCGCACGGTGGCGGTCCGGATACAGCTCTGCAGACCTGGCCCTGCCTGTCCCCAGCCGCTACGTGCCCTGGACGCTGCCTGCACCCCGCCTGCACCCCGCTAGTGCCAGCCCAGCTGGTGCTGCTGGAGCTGCACAGCGATGAGGAACTGATCCGAAGCCGTGCGCCGCGTTGGTGCGCACTGGTTGCTCTCTGGCTGGAGCTCGGGGCAGTCCAGCTGGCATCTCTCCGCGACGCTGCCCTGACAAGCAGCTCCTTTACTTTGAAAGCAGAGAAACAACCGGATAAATTCCCATGTCATTGTCAAAACCCAGACTGAAGGAGAAATCCCATCTGGCCAGCCCTGTAAAAAGCGGCAGCTACTTCCCACCTCGCCGGGTGTTATCGCACCCACGCATGCACATGGAAATGGGAGACGAGTTCACCTCCTAACTCCCGTGGACAGCAGCGCCAAGTGCAGGGCCAGCACGCCCGGCTGCTCACTTTGCGCTCAGGATCAGGACCAGCACCCGCCTGCCCGGAGCCCCATCCCCACATCCCTCCTTTGAGGTGGGGCAGATGAGCCAGGCTGGGCCCCGTGCTCTCACCCGGGGAAGGGGGACCCGACACCCCGAGGAGCTCCTCCGGCCTTGCCCACCTCAGCCTGCAGCTCCCCTCTGGGTTGCTTTTGCAGGCAGAGCTCCCTGCCCCCACGCTGCCCGTCCCCTGCCCGCTCGCACTGCAGGCATCCCACTGAGGCGGCAGCAGCTGAAAAGCACGAACGGGCCCTTGTCCTTCCTCCTCCTCACGCTGTCTCCTTGGCTCAGCATCCTCCTGGGATCTCCTGCCAGCTCCAAGCTGGGAGCCGTCCCTACCCTTGCCCGAGCGCTCCCTCGCAGGAGGGCAGGGAGCGGAGGCGGCAGCACCCAGGCAGCCCCGTCCCGGCTCTCGCGCGCGGCGGCTGCCTGGCAGGCGGCCGTGCGGGCCGGGAGGCGGCTGCGACGCTGAAGGGCAAGAGCCCGGCGGGGTGGGCTCTGCTGACAAGGCGATCGGGGGTCTGTAAGTGGATAAGCCTTGCGTGGCTGATCATATGGCAGCTGAGCGGCTCCGCTTTCACCTTGCGGCACAAAGCTCAACAGCAGGCAGAGCTGCAAATGCTGGGATGAGCTCTGGGCCTCCTGGACAGAGAGGACCTCCTCTCCTCTGGTGGCAGGGGCCAGGTCGTGCCGGATGCCTGCGGCAGCGCAGATGTGACCTGACCAGTGCCAGGGCCCAGTAAGCAGAGCTTGGGAGCACAGGGGATGCTGCGGGGGCAGCCGGTGGGCAGCAATGCCCCCGTCGCCCTGCGGGAAGGGCAGCATCCGAGCGAGGGTTTCTCCCCTCCTGTCCCGGCCCCCTCGGACACCCCACAGTGGGAAGCACCGATCCCCACTGCAGTGGGAGGCAGAAAGGAGCTGCCCTCGCTTAGGCAAGGGAAAACAAGACGGGCAGAGGGCAAGCTCATGGAGGGCAAGGCGGCGCGGGAAGGATGGCTCACAGCTGGGAGAGCCAGGGCAAATCCTTCCCCTGCCCTCAGCGTCCTCTCCGAGCGGTGGCATCCTCTGTGCATGGAGAGCATCCCTGCCCGGGGCAGAGCCTTCCCCGCCGGGGGCCGGAGGAGAAAGGAGCCCTGCGTGCCCTGGCAGGAGGCTGCATCCTCAGCTGGCGGAGATGGCACAGTGGCTGGGAAGATGCCAGCAGCTCGGGGACGTTGGATAAAAATAAAGGAGAGGAGAGGAGAGGATGGAAGGGGCCAGGCTCTTCACAGCATAAACACAAGCCACATTGTGGTCACATCTCCCACCCACGTGGCAGCAGCGATTCGAGGTGGCGCAGCCGGCGGCCGGGCAGCTGGGGTGGGATTAGCCCCGGCGGCGCCAGCCAGGTCTGAGCCTGGGGATCCCCCTTGGCCAGGGACGGGAGAGGGAAACTGAGGCACGGGGCTGGGGGAGGAAAGGGCCTGCCCCAGCGTCCGTGAGTCCGGCTGCAAGGGGGGATGCTGAGACACGAAGGGGTTGAACCCAGTGTCGGAGCAGGGCGAAAACACAGGCAGAGCCACATGCCGCCTTTGTGCCCAGCGTGGTGCCCTCGCTGAATCCATATT
The DNA here is from genome assembly GCF_965183815.1 of Platalea leucorodia. Classification (NCBI taxonomy): domain Eukaryota; kingdom Metazoa; phylum Chordata; class Aves; order Pelecaniformes; family Threskiornithidae; genus Platalea; species Platalea leucorodia. The sequence continues at coordinate 5,383,799 of NC_138844.1, forward strand.
TAGCATCTCCCGAAAGGACCCAGCATTTTCCCAGCATCTTGGCAGTGCCCGCTGACTCCCACCACCACGCTGAGACAGGCGAGCGCGGCGTCTGCCTCCGTGCAGGGCGTGCACGGACGCGGGGCAGTGACTCACCCGCAGTCGTGCAGCGAAGCGGAGCCAAGTCTCCCTGCGAATCCAGGTCTGGGGGCAGAAGCCTTCGGGATGAGCCCGGGCCAGCGGCAGGACCCAGACCTCCGGAGCCCCCCCATCACCTGCAGAGCTGCCATCTCCATCCTCCCTTCCCCTGCAGGCAGGTGAATTTGTGCTGCTCCGAGAACCCACCCTGCCCCGTGGGTCTCCCTGGAGGATTCCCAGCACCGACCAGTGCCGCAATTCGGGAACAGCCCCAGAGATGCAGCCATCCCCACCGCGCTCCTGCAAAGCCGGGTCGCAGTACAGGTCCTGGGTGCTCCTGCCTTGAGTTGCTCAGGCAAATTGCTCTGGAAATCAATTCCAATCTATCAGACATCAGGAAAGCGATAAACTGCCCCTCAAGACACCAAATCGATGGTTCCTCTTAGCCCAGAGCAGAGGGAGGGAGGTGGGGAGATGCTGCGTGGGAGGACAGGGAGCAGGGGGGGTGACGGCGGGGGGCCGGGGTCCTGCTGCAAGCGAGAGCTGGGGCCCTTGGAAGGAAACAGCCCCAGAACCAGCTCTCGATGCAGCGGAGGGCAGGGAAGATGCGTGTCCGCATGCTGTGCAAAACGGCTCCAGGGATGGATGGATGGATGGATGGATGGATGGATGGGGAAAGCTTGGGAGAGCGGCTGCTGGCCCCCTGGGAGCGGGAGGCTCAGGCTCCAGCCTTCTCCGATAACCCGCGGCTGCACGTATCTGCTCAGCTGGAGGCAGGACCTCGTCCGAGCCCGCAATCAGGGCTTTGGATTCGTTTCTTATTCTGAGCTCTCGGCAAGCAGAGCAAGAGGTGTGGGGAGGCCATGGAGCTGGCGGGGGGGGCGAGGGGAGCTGGTGGGGGTGAGGAGGAGGAGGGTCGGCTGGAGGGGACACACATCGAGATCAAAAAAAGTCAATTCCCAACAGGACCATTTCTTCCGCTAATGAGACACTGAGGGAAGTCGCTAAACAGAGCAAGGCCATTGCAATCGCTTCCACGACAGGAGAAACGCGAAGGAGCAGCGCGGTGCGGCAGCGGGAGCGGGGCTTTGTCGGCAGGACCCCTCCTGCCCATGGCCACGGGCAACTGCGAGGTCAGAGCCGAGAGCCGGGCACGAGGCCGTCTGCAGGCTGCGTCCCGCTCTTGGGAACAGCCACGAGGGATGCACGCCGGCAGCCCAGGCGTTACCACGCCAGCTTGGCCACACAGGCAAGCTTTGCTTCGGAGAGCTTGCAAAGGCAGAGACAAAATACAACAAGTCGATGGGGAGGAAGGCTAAAGGGTGAAACAAATTGCTCCCGCGCAGGGGAAAGCACGCGGGCAGAGCGGCTGCGGGGCAGGCCGGCAGAGCGGGCGATGCCCCTGCCCGGCACGTAGCAATGCACCGCGCCAGCGCTGCGGTTCTGCTAAAGGCACTTGGTGCAATTTTTCAAGCAAGCTAATCACTTCCTCTCATCTCCTGCCATTAGTGCAGTCGTGCTAACCGCTCGCGCGCTGACGGCAGGCCGAAGCCGCCTGACAGGAGCTTCGACTGTGCGCTGCACCTCATCAAAAGCAAATTCATCTGGAAGAGCATGGCAGGGCCGAGGGAGGGAAGCACCTCTCCAGCATCCCTGCCAGGCGGGGGGCTCGAAGAAAGCCACGAAGGGAAGAATTCAAGCCAAACCTATGGCTTTTCCAGCCCTTGCCCTGCAGCCTGGGGTTAGAGCCTCCGGCTGGAGTCACCAAAGGGCTCGGCTCCATGAGAAAGAGCCTGGGAGGGGGCTTTTCCCCGGCTTGGCATGTCGGGGACCGCGGCGATGCTGGCTGCTGCAGGGAGAGCCGCGCCGCGCTCAGCCCGGCACAACACTTGGCCCGTCTCTGCCTTGGCACAGGGGGACCCAACTCTTTCGAAGACTTGGCTCCCGCCGCCATCGCAACGTGCTTGGATGCACAGCCCGGAGCTCAGCGGGTCCGGCCACGGCACTGAGCCCAGCTCCCACAGCCTCCGGGCAGGAATTGGGGGGGCACTGCCTTTTTGGGTGACTCCTGCCAGGAGATGGGGTGATGCTACGCTCTGGCAGCTGCGGGGGAGAGCTGGAAGACGCAGTTTCGGTGTTATGGAGAGGCTCGGGAGCCCAGGAACACTCCAAATGGGGTGCGGAGAACAGACCCTATTTATAAGCGCACAGGTAGCACGTAGGTGGGTTGGTCACAGTCTGCTGTGCCAGCCTGGTTAGTCACAGCTAGTTAAAAATCAAAAATGCTGAAAAAAATCACTTAGATCCACGTCTAAAGCCTCTTAGATGCAGGAAAGCGCACTCACACTTTGAAAACATGGGGTAAGATCCACTGGGGCTTTGCTGTCAGCCCGATCAGAGACTGGCGCGCAGACCGTGGCACAAGGATGCTGCTGGGAGGTGTCCCCCCGTCCGCAGGGCACGAGGACACCAAGGTGCCCCTTCCACCGCATCCCCCGATACATCCCACCTCGGAGGGGCCCCGTGTCCTGCTGCGGGTGGCACCAGGACAAGGCCACTGTGCCGTCCCCGGAGGCAGATGCCGTCCTTCCCATCCCTGCCGGCGCTGAGCAAACCCTCGTGCTGCCTCCTGCCCTTCCTAACCCCCGCCGGGGCCCGTTGGAGGGAGAGCTACGGCTCCTCCAGCCCTGCAGCCCTTCCACCAGCGCCAGTCAGAAGCCGGCCAGGCAGCGAGGTTTATTCAAGCAAAAGGAGGGCAGCAGCAGCTGCCTGCAGCCCTGCCTGCCTCCTCCCACCAGCGCTGGGCATCCAGCCCAGCCCGCACCATCGCCTCCCGGGGCAGAGCCCACCTGCGTGGGGCTGGGACTGTCCCCGAGGGGCCAGCATCGCCTCTGGAGCCCGCGTTCCCCAGCCCTGTCCCCCCCAGTCCATACCCACGAGCAACGGAGTCAGCCTGTAGTCCCCGGGCTCGGCGGGTCTCTCCTGCTCCCGCAGCCTCGGCGCGGCTCTAGGGGAAGCGCCAAAGGGATGCTTTGCCCAGCGAGGAAGCATGGTCGCACCCAGGCAGCCGAGAGGAACCAGGAGACGGCTCGGAGCACGGCTCCAAAATCTGTGCGACAAACACATGCATCTTATCGCATATGTTTAAACCAAATTAAATATGGTTTTACTAATCACTTGGCATTTAAAGCAACATGCCATCTCTGTCAAGTTAAATCTAAGGAGACGTATCGAGTTGCAATAGCTGTTTATGTTAATTAAATACAGAATCGGTTCATTATTAAACATGTATGCAGCGAAAGCGAGCAGCTAGGTGGATTGTTACCGACCTTATTACACGGCACTGACCTCGAGGAAGCCTGCGCGCAGCAATCGGTCGGCGCTCAACCGTGCGGCAACCGTCGCCTTACATCCAGAGCTGAACCCTCCGCACGGGGAAGCGGAGCCGGAGCAGTGCCGGTGCACGGGGCGGATGGATGCGGGAGCGCCGGAGCCAGCGGTCTGCTGCCACCCGGTTCCCGTCGCCCGTCGGTCCCCCCTCCTGTCCCCGAGCTAGCGAGGGATGCACGGCCAGCGGGCAAGCGGTGGGGCTGTCTCCATGGCTGACAGTCGCTGCCTCAGTTTCTCTGCCAGCGGCCATCGCATCCTCCCGGCTCCAAGCCAGCGCTTCTGCTCACATCCTTTCCCTACCCCGGCAACTTTTCCCCCCTGCCTGGTTTTATTCCTCCGCTCCGTGCGGACGTCTGTCTCTCTTGCTCTCTTTTCTGGCTCAGGCGTTTCAGAGCTCCCCGTGGGTCTCTGGGTATTTTTTTTTTTTCTTCCTCTTGAAATGTCAGCGTGCCCCCTCAAACACATCACATGGGCTGGGAGCCAGGAGCCAGTGCACAGCCATGCACAGCCGTCAGCGCCTGCAGATTGCCGCGCTGCCCCCTCCCTGCCCTGCCAAAGCAAGGGCCCACCGGCGGCGTGCCGCGGGCTGCCGGCGTGCCGCGGGCTGCCAGTGCCGCGCACGGAGCCCTTCCTGTGCTCCCGCCACCCCGCCGGGTGCAAGCCTGGAGGGTGCACATGTCCAGGGGACCAGGGCTGCTCAGCGCTGGGGACACGAGAGCCCATTTGCCTCCCCGATGCCACCGAGCTGCCCAGCCCCGGGCACGGCCACCCCGAGTCCTGCGCTGTCTGCACGGGCTGGCTCCCGCGCCGGCCCCGGGGGAGCTCGGGCAAAGGAAAAGCTGCAGCTGCCTCCCAGGGCTCGCAGGAGAGCCCCTCTGCAAAGGTCTTGTCCCCAGGACACGATGCTGGATCTGGCCCTTGACCACACTGAGCCAAGTCAGGTCACAACCTGCTGCTGGATGGGTCTTGTACGGGTTGGAGTGACCCTTCCCGAAGCTGCCCAGAAACTCCCCCGGGGGCGCTGGCCCTGCCGGGGGTGACGAGGTTACCCCAAAGGAAGGGGGAACAGGCAGCCAAGACCTGAGAGATACCGGAGGCACAAGCCAGCTCCTCTTGGTCCATCCAAGCTAATCAAGACCATCTCTGCGCCCGCATTTCGGGGGGTGTTTGCATGCCTCTTCCCCCAAGGTCCTGGGGAAGATGCTGACCCAGCCACGGGTACCCCAAAACTCAGTCTTACCCCAATCCAAGGCAGTCCTGCAGGACCATGACCCCCCAGCATGGCCCCGACCTGTCCTGCAAGGATCCCCTTCGGCCGAGCTGCCGCCGAGCAGCACCCAAACGCTGATGAAATGCATTTAAGAGCAAACCCCAGCAGCACCCTGAAACCACCCACACATGTGCTTACGGGGACACTTGCACCCTGGTCCCTGGTCCCAGTCACGGGAGAGCCAAGAGCTGCACTTCTTCCAGCCAAAAGTATTAAATATCCAGCTGAAACCACCATGGCCTCAGCATCGCTCTGAGAAACCTGATCTACACAGATTTAAAAACCCACCAAAGGGCACTTTGCTGATCAGCTAGATGGAAGCCAATTAAACCACCTTGCTTGGAGAAAGATGGCTCACCTGCTCAGGAGATGGCTCTCTGCTGCCTGTACGCTGCCTGCACGCTGCCGGTCTGCAAGGGGAGTTTCTCCCGACATCGGTGGCAGAGCAATCCCAGCTAACGGCTGATGACGGCGCGTGCTCTGCCCAGCTCCTGTCTCTCGTGCAGCCCCACCTGCCTCAGCCCTTCCCACCTTTCCAGGTCTCTCCCCTCTTTTCCAGTGCTGGGAAGAGGCTTTGCAAACTCACCCCTTTTTCCTCCATCCCCCATTCCCAGTGTTTCTCCCCAGCCAGCCTGCCCTGCTGCACCAGCTCATTTTGGCATCCGAAAGGCTATCTCATGGTCTTCCAACCACTCAAGCCTCAAAACCACAGCCCAGACAGCCCCGGGTGGGAAGGGCTGTAGAGCCCAGGAGACCTCACACCAGAGACCCACAGGTAGGCTTTATCCCCATTTCGCAGATGGGGAAACTGAGGCATGGATGGAGGAGGGACAGGAGTGCTCCTGGCTCAGAGCCCAGTGGTGGCAGGGCAAGAAGGGAGAAACTTGGGAGCGCTGAGCTCCTGGCTGGAGCCCTTCCAGGCTCTCGAACAGCCGCAGCCGTGAGTCACGGCTGGCACAGGCAGGCAGGATTCATTGCACGCTCTGCCATGACGACCCCCCAAAAAATCCTGCTCCTCTTTGCTGAGCACTTCTGGAGAGCGCTGAGCAAGGAGGCTGGGCTGGCTCCCGCACACCACAGGCACAGGGTGGGCTTCTTCCCCGTCCTCCCTTAGTTTGGGGCCAAGGGCATCCCTCCCCCTGCATTTATATTGTGCCTATAATATCTGTAGGCTGTGCGTTATTTGTATTGGCACACCAGCCGTGCCTACTGTGCTGGGCCAGCGCCGTGGGGAAGAGGTAGGACGTGCTCCAAAGAGCTTTGAGTCACTACAGGCAACGCGGATGGGAGGTGAGAGGCGAGGAGACATGACCAAGGGCAACCGGCGGGTCAGTGGCAGGGCTGGGATGCCAGGAGCGGCAGGGAAGATGCACCCTCCTCCCCGCCACGGGGACAGCACGGGGATGCTAGAGCTGAAGCTGGAGGTTTGGGGGCACGAGGAGGGTGTAGTGATGGGAGGATGCTATGCTGGAAAAGCAAACACGGTTACTGCTGCCAGCAAGGATTAATTGTCCTTCCTGCTGATCCCTGAAACCTGGCTCACTCCCGCAGTCCCGCTGCAGGGAGGGCCAGAGGATGGGGTGACCTTTTAATTCTGATTGCTCTGCCGATGAGAAGTAAATAAGCATTATTGCAGTTTGAGAGCTGCTCAGAAGGGTCGGCCTGCAGATCTATTGCTATCTCACATCCATTTCGCTGACGGTCCCCACACTCCCGGGGGTGCAGAGCAGCACCCGTCCCCCATTTCGCAGGTGGGGAACTGAGCTGCCGCAGGATGGGCGCAGGAGCCGAGGGCAGCACCAAGCACCCAGGTTTACCCCAGGACCCTTCCACCACCTCCCTCACTGCAGGGACGATGGGTGCCAGGCACCATCCCAGGTCCCACCAGCATCACCAGCACCTAGCACTGCTGCACCAACACCAAGGGGACGGCACCCAGAGGGTCCTGCCGTCACCATGGGAAGGGGCACCGTGACCTACACCTGCACCCTGAACGCCCAGCTTAGCCTTGCTCAGTAACGGAGGCGAATGCCTGTTTTTACATCCAAAGGGAGATCTTCCCACTTTGGGGCTTTCAAAGGCTATGACTTCTCCTACAGTGCAACTCTGAGCTGGCAGCGTGGTGGCAAGAGCCACTTGTGCTCGCAAAAAGCCCATCGCTAGGTGACACCTCGCCCTCACCAGGGCCGGGATCGGCCGGGCAGAGCAGCTGTGTGTCAGCAAGGCAATTCCCAGGGAGAGGCTGGTAAAAGCAGCTACCGCGTTGGAGTAGGACTTCTGCATTTACACCTGCGATGCCAGACACGGTTTTGCTCTCAGCAGCTACCCAAGGAGCTGTTTCCAGACAGCGCCAGCACCTAATGTGCCTGCGAGGGAGAAGGGTGCCCGATGCCCGGCTCCGTGCCCCCTCTCCGGTCGCTGGTACCAGCTCCAGGCAGGAGCGCGGTCTCTGCGCCGGGCAGCGCTCTCCCCTCCACACACCAGCCAATTCCTCCATACTACATCTCCGTGCTCCTATTTAATCTGTAAGCTCTTCAGAAACACGATTGCTTCTCACAATGCCTGTGTACAGCCCCGAGCACAATGAAGCTCCGCTCTGCCCTGGCGCCGCTCGTTGCGGTTGCGATCCGAACAGTAAGACAGTCATCGGGTGGGAATACAGCCGCCTTCCCCCCGAGCCAGGAGAGACAGCGCGGCTTTGTGTCTGCTCACAACTGGGCTCGGCAGACGCAGTCTATACAGCAATATTCATGCATGCGGTGCCCTAACACGCCGCACACAGTAGGTCTATTGTACATCATTGAAACGACAAGATACCGAGGAGTAACCGAGCGCTCCGCTCCTGGGGTGGGCGATGCTGCTCAGGAGCAGGCAGCGATGCCGAGTTCCAGCGCTGGAGGAGGAGCGGGGACCTGCCACGCCAAGCAGCCAAGGATGCTCGGAGAGGCAAAGAAGAGTTAACCAGGAGCGACATTGAAGGTCTTGCCAAAAGACCAACCGTGCTGCAGGCAGTTTGATCCGCCTGTGCCATCGATGCTCAGCGTTACCTGGGTGCTCTGTGCTGGGCTGCCGGACCCAGGTCCGCCCCGTGTGAATGGACGTGCCCCGTTCCCGCTGGCTGGGGTGAACGAGGCGCCAGATTTAAGCTTTTCCTGCAGCAGCCAGTCTGCCCGTCCCCGTGACGGATGGACAGACAGCCTTTCCCTGCTCACACCCAGGTGTTTGAAGCATCAGGTGGCCAGAGAAGGACCCTCTGCTAACAGCACCCACCCAAGCACGACACTGAGCTGCCGAGCCGGGCGGCGGCGATCTGATGGGAAATCAGTGGCTCGTCGGGAAACGCTTCCCGCGCTTGAATTCCCCTCACATGACAACGCCCATTACCGGGCAGAAAATGCCACCTCAGGACACGAGCCCTGGCCGGTGGCGCTGGGGACCGTGACTGCAGGTCTGTTTAGACCAGACCTTGTCCCAGTCCTCGGGGTGTCACAAGCAGGGAAAAGACCCTCGCCCAGGCACCACGGAGCACCGGCCTCGGGGCAGCTGAGATCTTGGTGGACAAAAATGGCCTTTTCCATTTCAGAGGCCAGTGCTTGCACCGTACCGGCAGACGTATTGTATGTGCTGCTATCAGAAATGGGGAGGAAGCCAGATTAAGCAAAAAAAAAAAAAAAAATATCCATTGAAGACCTTTTGACATCACACGGCTAAGTGCATTTCACAGCTGAAGGGCCAGGGAGCGTAATTTCTTATTAAACTCAGCCAACTGATGGCTGATAAGTTCTCAAGTAATAAAAACTCCTTAAACCCCAGCAAGAACCCGGAGGTGTCAAGGCAGCTCTGAAGATGGCTCAGCCTCCTCGGCGGAGCGAAGGGAACAGATCTGCAGGAGAGAAACCAGGGCCACGTGGCTGCTTCGCCTGCCGAGGCTGCAGGCAACATCTGCCGAGGCTGGCATCGCCCGGGAGTGCTGGCAGGACCCGCAGATCCCAGCCGGGCTCTGCCAAGCGGTGGCAGGTGGAGCCGAGGGGAGGACTTGGCACCAGGAGGGCCCCGCCACACGCTCCCCTCCCCGTGCCCGCCAGCCTCCCACGGGGACTGGTGCCACCGTGCATCGGGGCTCGGCTCCGCTGGCAGCCCAAGCTGTTCCCGCGGCCGCCCCGGCACCCACTCAGCAAGCCCATGGGGCTGGGGCTTTGCTCCCCAGCTGGTGAGGAAGCCAAAACCCGCCTGGAGAAGCAGCAAGCGAGAATTTGTTCCCCAAACGGCACAACCCAAGCGATGCCTGGCAGCGCAGCCCGGCCCCGAGCTGCCGCAGCAACACCTCCCGGGCCAGGCTGGCGCCCGCAGCACCCGGCTCCCACCCGGCGCCGTGGCACAGCACCAAGTCCTTCCGCACTCGCAGTACTTCAGCGCCCTTCTCCCTTTGCTCACTTGCTGAGCACAGATGCAGCAAATCCCGCTCCCCACCACAGGATTCGGAGCTGAGCCGTGTCCCATCCCAGGTGGGGGGTTACAGGAGATGTGCCCTGTTCTGCGTTAAAATAGCCGCCACCCTGAAGCATGAAACATGCAGGAGCATACGCCAGGACCAGCTGCAGCAGCAGTTTATGCAAGTCCAGGTCCTGGTCCAGGTCCCTGGGAGGAGCTTGCAATTTTAGCTCTGCAGAGAGAAAGCAATCCCCTGCACGGTGAAAGGCTCAGCCAGGGCAGCGCCGGGTTTTGGGGGGGGCACAAGCTCCCTCCTCCCCAGCGCTTTGCGGAGTGCACATTTCCCAAGTGCCACGGATGAGGTTCATGACTCCTAAAACCTTCTGGCATTGGCAAGCTGTGCCACGGCCAAACCCTTCGTGCCTTGTGCTTCGAGCGCCTGGGGGCAAAGCTGCAGGATGGGGTAAATCAGGATGGTCGCGCCAGCCCCGGGAGCTGCACCCCTCCGGACCGGCCGACAGCACTGCTGCTGACCTGCCTGGAGAGCCAGACCTCTCCAGGACAGCCACGCTGAAGGGGAAGCAGTCATCTAGCTTAAACCCGGAGGAAAGATACAGTGGTTTTTAACAATTACTTTGCAAAGTATAGAAAAAACACCAGCGAGCATCCCTGGCACAGGGGCTCAGCGATCCCGGGGCTGCCCAGGCATTTTGGCAGCCCCCGGCTCCTCATCACGTCCTCGACATCCCCGCCCCGGGTCCCCCATCACCTGGGGACCGCTGCTCCCCGGTCAATCATCCTTTAAAGAAGGCCCTGGTTTACCCTGATTTAAATCAAAGCGCTGTTAGCTACAGTGCTATTACCACTGCTGAAAACGGTAACTAAATGGCATTTCCCCACCGCTCCATTTATATTTCTGTGCTCTTCACCCGTTTGTAAACTGCAGGAGGGAACAATTTAAGGCATCCGAGTGAAATGCTTAAATTAACAATTTACAAATAGCTTAATTGAGGTCCTGGTCTCTCTCTTCCTGAGCAGAAGCTGCTAAATGATTCTGAATCATTCCCATTTATTGGTTCTTGTGCTGTGAATTACATGCCCCGGACTACGATAAAGGCTTTAATGCCTTGGCGCAGGCTGGGAGTACCCGTCGCTTACGCCGAGCGCGGCTGGCGACAGACGGCCAGGGCCACGGACGGGAGCTGAGAAACCAGAAACTGCGGCGAGAAACAGGCGAGCGATGCAGGAGCCCAGGGCGGTCGATAGAGCTGCCCCGAGCCAAGGGATGCCACAGGGCGTGCAGCCGCCCCGGCGGCTTTCCGTGGCTCTGAATAAGGGGCTGGGGCTCAGCCAGCCTCCGTCACCCGGCACGGTGGGGAGTTGGGGTTTCGTGCACCACCCCATGAAGCAGCAGGGTGAATGCAACAGCCCATTCCCCAGCAACACCCTCAAACCCTCCTGGCAACACCGCAAGCCCCGGCTGGGGGGCTGCACCCCGCTCCTCACCCATCCTTCCCAAAGGTTGGTTCCCAGCCGGGGGGGAGAGCGGCCGTGGGCAGCTGCGCCCGGGGAGGGATGAGGGGATCTGCTCTGCCCGCAGCCTCACACTTGTTAAACCTCTTGCTGGCAGCCAAGGACACTCACGTCTGCATCAAACTACTCAGCTCCCAGTCTAATTCTGGCACATCAGACAGTAATTATAGGTACATCACCGGCGCTGACAAGGCTGGAGCTCGTCAGCCCGGCACCTGTCAGCGCGGCGCTGCAGACGCCCCGCGGGGAGCCCAGAGGGGCTGCGTCCTCTCCCACCCGCTCCCAGCTCTATTTTGGGGATCGCTCTGTGCTGCCCAGCCCCAGACACCCCCTGTTACACCAGGGCGCATCCCATCGCCACCAGCCCCATCCCTCTCCAGGCACGGTTTGGGAAGAAGGCTCCGTCACCGGTGGGTTTCCACAGCCCCAGACCGTGCTCGGGAGGCTGCTCCTGCATCTGCCGGGTTTGACACCGGGATTTCACTGGCACTGGGTGAAGAACGGGCATCTGCTACCTGCCCCCAGCATCTCGGAGAAGGCTGCCCGTGGACCACGCACTGACCCTGGCAACGCCGCCCAACCACAGGCGCAACAAGCCAGACCTTTGCCAGGTGTAAATCACCACGGCTCTGCTTATGGCAGTAGATCAGCCCTGATTTACAGCACGGAAGGGTATTGGTCCATCTATTTCCATCACATTTTTTTTATTTTTAATAAAGAAGGCAGAAAATCAAAGGTGAGAACATCCCCGGCTGCCAGCGAGGCAGAGCTGTGGCCGTGCAGCAATGAGGGGCAAGAGCCGATAAGGCTCCGGCCCAGGAGCAGCCTGCGGTTGGGAAGCTCAGACAGCACCCGTGAGGAGGAGGAGGGGGAGGCAGGCTGGCTGTTTGCTGATTTTAAAAGGAGGGAGGAAGATGCATATGGAGGGAGAAGCAATAATTTAAATTAAAAGGCAAATGACTGCACTGACAATTGACTCGAAGCACAGAGATATTAAAAAGCTGTTGACTCTGTGAATTATTCCTCCCTGGGTTGCTTGACAGAGAGAAGTATTTAGGCAGCACTGGCTGGTTTAGCAGCCTGACCTGGGGAGCCCCGGCAAGGGCAGCGGCGAGTGGGAACCGCTGGGCAGCGGATGGGGACAGCCCCTTCCCCTGTCCCAGGGGGACAGCGTGGCAGCCGGCAGCCCCTGCCCTCCGGTCGGTACCGGCCAGCATCGTCCCTGCCCGTAGCTGCTGCCCCTTCACCGGGGCGAGCAACAAGGCGAGCATCCCCACCGTCCCGGCTGCACGGACCTTCCCGGCTCAGCCCCGCCACAGGTGATCCCTCGCTTCTCCCCGCTCGCTCACGGGGCTCGGCTCCATCTAACGAGGCCCCGTTGCATCCCGTTGGCTCGCAACGAGACTTGGGAAACAAAAGCCAAGCCTCCACGCTGCCAAGACACCTCGAAAACCTCCCTGGCTGCCTCCAGGGTTACCCCGAGCCACATCGCTGCCGGAACCTGAGATGGGATAAAAGCACGGTGCTGATTTCCGTCGCTGAGCCTCAGGTCTGTCAGCCTAAGCAGGTGCTAGCAACCTTTCAGAAGGGGTCAAAACCACCTCTTTTCCACAGGAGACAAGCTCATTAACTGGCATCGTTACACGGCTGCGGGCTGACCTTATAACTGTCTATATGTTCTCATCCGCAAGGATGCAGCTTCTGAGAGCGGGGGCTCTTTAATCTTGTTCAGACAAAGGCAGAACAAGATCTGATAGCTGGAAGCTGGAGCATCACAAACGCAGACAAGAGAAGGCCGATGCACTGAACGGGGCCAGGGAGAGCCTGCGCCGAGCAGGGTGGCTTCTCCATCACTTCCCACCTCTGAACCAAGGCAGGGCATCCTTCGGAAAGACAAACGCCCGCTCAGCCAGAAGTTGTGGTCTTGATGCAGGAGTTACTGCCGAGACTTTGTGGCCTCTGTCACGCAGCTGGGGTCAAACGGGGGGATGAGAAGGGTCTTTTCTGGTCTTGAAAAGACCCCGTGAACCCAAAAAGGCCACAGGCCCTACCCATTACCTTCACCCCCTCCCCTCAGCCTTCCTTGTTGTACTGGTTTTAACACCTCCAGGCTCTGCCCGACCCATTCAAGAACTTGAATCCCAACAAAGCATCACCGTTACACTACTTTCCCCCCCCAATATGTTGAGGTTCAGCATAAGCAGGACCTGCAGCCCTCCCAGGTGGGAGGCCACGAACACCAGTGATGAAACTACCAGGGCTGGCTGTGCCTCCAGTCCGAAGAGCCAGCTCCCAGCTCCTGCAAAGGACGGCAGAAGCCATCGCCATGAGCGCAGCCTCCGAGCCCTCCTTCCCGCACGGCCCCAAGGAAGCAGCCGTGCAATCTGCTCTCCAGCTGAGGGGCAAGCATGCACGCCGTTTGGAGCCAGGAACTTAATTGCATGTGTAATTCTGGGACGGCAAACGAACTAGAACAGCGCTCAGCGCCCGGGGCAGATCCCCATATGGATGCATGGCCTGGCCGTGGGCTGCTGTCTTCATCCTGCTTCCCCACTCCCATTTCGGGATAATGTGTTCATTACAACTCAACAAGGCGTTTGCAGGAAACGCAATTAAATTACAGCGTGCTGTTCCAGTGCCTTGGTTTTATACGGAGAAGGCTCTCGTGTCGGGAGGCCTGGCACACCCCACGTATTACAAGCTTGATTTCCTCCACCTCCAGGCTGTCCTCCCCGGCACAGCCCTGCCTGTGCTGGGACTCCAGCTGCCTGACAGCCATGCACATCCCTTCAGACAGACAGACATGCCGGTGCAGCTCCCCTTACCTTCAAGCTGGCACCAGTATAGAAAAGCCACCTGCTCCAGAGCAGGAGGCCACCAAAGTCCCAGATAAATAAGCCTGAAGCAGAAGGAAAAGGGGATCCCTGGGGATGTCACACAGTGCCTGCAGCTCTCAGCCCTGGGGAACGGCTACGGGACAGACTCTCAGAGAGCTTAGATGGTGGAGGAAAAGGCGGTTTTCTGAAGGCAGGTGGTTTCCTGATCACCTGGACCAGGACTGACCAGAGCTGCTGCTGCTCTTGGGATTATTTGAGCTCGGAGCTGCTGCCCTGATTGACAGGGCTCTGGTGCACGGCTCAGCCTCCCCCAAAAGAAACACTACTATCTTTGCTGAGATGCTGGAACCATCTCTGGCAACGTGAACACCCAGCCCATTAGAGGCCGACAGATGCCATAGAAATAAAATCTATTATTATGACAGACCCAGCAGGGGTTGCTGCCGAACAGATTCCACCACATTTCCCCTCACAGCTTTTCTAAACCAGCCACGCTTCCACAGCCAGCTCCTCAATAAGGCACCTGCCTCTCCACCTAACCCAGAGAACCAACATCTTCCTCTCATTCTCCTTTGAAAGCTTTTCCCTCCCATTCCCAGCAAGGAAAACCCCAAACCTTGCAAGCCTTGGCGGAGAGCAAGCTGGTCCCTCCGGGAGCAACAGTGATGCCTCCAGCTGCAAACTCCATCCCCCAGCTTCAAAAACCCACCCTCCCCTGCAAAGAGGGTGGGAGCTGATGCCTTAATCATCAATGCAAACCAGAAACCAGGCAGCACCCTCCTATAAACACCCAGGAAAATGAGCTACAGGTGCTGCCCTCAGCCACCACGGCCCCCGGAGAGCAGCGGGCAGAGCACGGCCCCCGCGCCCGGGAGAGGGTCGGGGAAGGAGCGGACATCGAACATGAAACAAGCAGGGTGGGGAGGAGCACGCTGCTGGCCCCCGGCCCCGGTACTGACCTGGAGACTTTAAACAAAGGGAACAGAGTCCTGGCTTCTTCCCTCCTGCAATTCGATCGAGCCCTGGTTAGGGACAGGAAAGGAGGAGATTCATGAATGAACGCGATCCAGGCGGGAAAGTTCGCCGGGGATGGAGGGGAATAAACAAATAAATCAGAGCAAGCAAACACATAATAAATCTGAAACAAAAGAGCAGCAGCAGAAAGCATCTGAGAATGAAACACAGCGCGGAGAGCGATGGGGAGCCAGGCTGTGCTGCGCCGTGGGGGCACGAGAGCGGCAGCCCCCTTCTGCCCCACGGCCACGGTGCTGGACACAGCCCACCCTGCGCACGGGGGGTTGATCCCAGGAGTAGGGAGGCAAACACGTGCACGGGCTGCAAACGGAGCCCGAAACGCCCCGCTCTGCTGCTGCTGCGGGCTCTCGCCGAGGGGACCCTGCCCGGCTCAGCCTCCCAGCCCAAGCGCTGGACACTTGTTGGGAAGAGGAGTTATGGGCATGGAAGAGCAAGGGAGACTCAGAGCAGAGGGGCTTATTGTGGGTTCTTTTCTGGCAAATGCTTGCGTTGGACCTTTCTATTGCAAGTGAAGCTGTACAACGTCGCTGTGCTCTGATCTGTGGAGAAGCACGGCCTCTCCTGGGGACCTGCCAGCTCCCCACCTGGGCAGCATCGGCTCCAAAATCCCAGCACCCGAAAGCACCTTCCCAGCCCCGGCTCTGTGGGGCTTGAAGCTGGTTGTGGGTGCAGGCTGGCATCACGCTGACCTGCTCCCTGTAAGTGAGCACGGTGCCGATAACTGAGATGGGGGAGTACGGGGAGGGGAAAGGCGCTGTGCAGGGCTCCCCACCCTCTGCCCCACGGGTCCGGACCCCCCAAGCATCCTGCCCACGCGTGGCTGAGCCCCGGCAGGGCCTGGCTCCCAGCAAAACAGCCCAGAGCTGCTTCGAGCCTTTGCTTTAGGGACATGGGGTGGTTTTCTCCTCCCCCTTGCAAGCCCATGTGCCTGGAGGAGCAGGGTGACAAGGGCAGGGGCAGGCAGGGGACAGCCGAGCCGGCGAGGCCTCGGCACCCACAAGGACTTCTTTCTTTGCCAGCAAGCAGGCAAAGCTGCACCCGCTGCCCGGAGGCGGCACAGCTCATCCATCACGCCCACGGCCACGGGACATCTGTCCCCTCGCCCCAAGCCCAGCTCCGCTCCACGTGTCCTCGCTCTGGTGTCAGTCCTTCCATCGCTGCCCTCTGGGTTCAGCCGCGGGGCGAGACCAGGCAGCTCTGTGGGGCCCCCCTTGCCCAGCAAGGAGGAGGAGGAGGAGGGTAGCAGGGTGATGAATGCCATTTCTAACCCCTCAATGGCTGCAACCCCAATAAATGGCACTGAAGGACTCAGCAACCCTGCGAACGCTGCTGAAGCTCTGCCGTGCCACGCTCAGGGTGCTCCCGGGGCAGCCGGGGGCTCAGCCAAGCCCCCTTGTCCCTGGCTTTGCGGCAGGTTTTCACCCTCAGACCCGAGCAGGGGGATTTTGGTCGCGATGTGCAGCTCCCCCCTGCCGCCGGGACTGGCCGGGGCCACGCGCATCCCCACGGATAAGGGTGTGGATTCAAAGGCTCGTGGTTCGGGAATGGATTTCACGCCCGGAGTGAGTAAATAATCTTAAAGGCATAACGGGAGAGAAACAAGAAACACGAAATAAAAGTGGAAAATCCTTCCTAAATGCGCTTTATTCATTTGGTTTGATAATTGCAGTTCAGGTTTAATTATTTATGCCATGTTTTGTAATATGCCAGGAAACACTCCGGAGCAAATTTGCTGCTGGTGGTGGCTGCGGTACCCGGCAGCCCTCAGCGAGGGCAGGGTGCTCGGCCACGGGTGCCCGGGGGGACCAGGGACCCCAGCCGGCCCCGCCAGCCCTGCCTGCACACGGGCAGCGGAGCCTGGAGGCAGGAGACGACCTGCCTAACCCGGCGCAAGGGGCGATGCTCCCGCTCCTAAAGGTAGATCTTACCTGCAAGAACGTCCTTCCTTTCCCCAGCTTGCAATGAGATCTGAGTGACAAAATACAGCTTTTCTAGTGGAAATTAGAAAAAGGAGGGGGCCAAACGTGGCTCCGCTTACACAACATTTTCCATGGAGAAAAACCGAGCTCTCCAACCTCATCCTCAGGATTTTCTGAGGGTTGGGGGGAGGAAAAGGCTGGGGGTGCTTCCAGTGGGCAGCGCTGCCCCTGCTGCCGAGCCGCCCAAGCCGAGACCAGCAGGTCCCGGCTCCTGGGTTCGGTCTCCGCTTCACCCTACGTGACGTTGGGCCAAGGGCTTGCCCTACGAGCACCTTGGCTTCCCTACGTGCGAAGGCAGATAACAGACTTGCTTTTATGAAGAGCTGAGACTGACAGCTGAAAAGAGCTAATTATTATCTGTGGAGCACCACAACCTCCCCGGAGTTATTTTGACTGAGATACGGAGTCGCGGGGCAGCCGAGCAATTCGCTCAAGGTCCTGCCGCATCCCGGGGACGGAGACCCCAGCAGCACCCAGACCAAAGCCGTCCTGCCCCAAGCCGCCCACGGGTGCTCGTTCCCCAGGGCTCAGCAGGAGCAGGGACCCTTATTTGCTTTTACACCCTTGTGCTGGCCTCGAGGGACCAGCACGGGTCCCTGTCCAAGAGCTCTAGTGGCCACCCAGCCTGGAGGGACCTCGTGCATGGAGAAGATGCTGCTTCACACCGCTGAGCCCGGGCAGCTCACACACTGTCATCAAAAACGGAGGCATGGATGGAGGTGGGAGCCGCGGCGGAGCAGCCCGGCCGTGCCCCAGCCGTGCCATGGGCCGTTCCCCGGGGCAGGCGCAGCAGGACAGGAGCAGGGCATTGCTTTCTGCAGGGGAGGAAGAGGAGGAGGGCAGGGAGAGGAGTGGGGAAGGCGCCATCGCAGTGTCCTTGAGTGTCCTTTAGAGGCTTTGCTTTTCACGCAGTGCAGCGGATGAGGAAGGACTGAAAAAATCCCAAACTGCTCTCCTCTTTGATTCCCCCCACCACAGAGAGAGTTGAAAGGAAGCAGCGAAGGCGAGAGCAAGGAGGAGGCGTGCGGGAAGGGAGGAGGGAGAAACAGAGTGGGGATGGGGGAAAGGAGACGCTGCCGGTCCCCTTCACCCCGCAGAGCCCCGGACATCAGGTCCCCTTCAAGGGAACAAGGGTCCCCAGGAGCCTCCTGTGCTCGCCCAGGGCTTGGCAGCTCCATGTGCCACGGAGGGGAGGCGAGGGCAGAGGATGCTCCAAACAGCCACGCACCGATGTCTTTTCCCCAAAGCACACCCACACCTCAGCATCCCCCAAAAATCCCGAGGGAACACCATGCCCGAGCTCGCTGGCCACCCCCGAGTGCTCCCAGAAGCAGCTGGAGGGGGAAGGAAAGGCGGAAGGCCGCCCTGCATGCACCCAGCCAGGCACCTCCGCACGCGGCGAGCACAGCCTTCGGCCTCGCCATCATCCCCTGCGGCCCAGCGGGCAGAGGGCAATGCCACAGGCTGGCACGGGGAGGTGAGCTGGCAGGGCTGGAAACACGCAGCCACTCTGTGTTTGGTCTGGGCAATGTGTTTTTAATGAGCCATATAATGTTTTTCAAATTATGCTGGAATCATTAATCCTCCTGAAATGAGACGGATTCTGCAGGCCACAGGCAGCCCCGGGGCTGCCTGTTGCACAGCTGAGCAGGCAGGCGCTGCCTCTGCTCCACTGCTTTCTGGTGGCGGTGGGGCCCCGGAGATGTGACCCCCATAGCCCTGTCCCCCAATTCTAAAGGGACCCCCCTGCTACAGGCGCTCGGCTGCCGTCGGCCGGAGGAGGACCACGGCTCTCTGCAGCTCTCGCTGCGTCTCTTCTCTGCTTCACGCTCCTCGGTGGTACCCACTGATCCGAGCGGGATCCGACCAGCACCAGGCTCCTGCTCCTCCTCGCCCCACCACGCACCCACCGCCCCTCGCAGACGCGGGCTGCCGGTCCCCGGTGCTCCCAGGCGCTGGGGATCCCTCCCCCTGGAGATGCTCCACAGGGGCAAAAATGATGTGGGAAACAAAAATGATCAGAAACAGCCCTGCAGCAGCTGGGAGGAGGTCGTGTCATCCAAAACCACCCTGCTCCTCTCGCTTGAAAGCCTCACAGTCTCCCACAGCCAGGAGCTGCCAGGATCCAGCACCAGGAGCTGCCAGGATCCGGCGCTGCCCTTCCAGCATTCATGTGATGGGGAAAGAGGAGCAAACGTGGGCTCTTTGGGCCTCCTCCCGGGGTGGGTCTAGCAGGTCACTGCAAATGGGATGTTGAAGCCAGAAAAAGGCACGTGCCGGCCACAGCGGGCTCAGCCGGCGGCTGCCTCGGTGGAGGTGGACACCCGTGTCTCCAGCCCTCCCTGCCTCCCTGCGCTTTCCCGGAGATCCGACTCTAATTGCGGGAGGGAGGTGCTGTATTTTTCCATGCATGAAGATCCAAAGTGACACTTTTTCCCTTCTCTTTTCGGAACGCAAGAGAGCTGGTTCATTAACATAAAACCACCGAGCCAAATAAAAACCCCGAGTGCCGTGACAGCATCCCTCCAAATAACACGGGAGAGGAGAGTTTATTCGGCTCCAGCTCTGCCCTTGCCAAGTGCCACGGCAGCCGCAGAAGGAAAGTCAACTGACAGGTGGTTGTTTCACACCCTATTACTGTGCCACTCAGCTCGGCCGAGCCGCCTCCGAGCCGCTGACAGATGGATGGGATTTCAAGCCCTGGCTCCAGCCCGCGGAGCCGGCAGCGAGCGAGGGGATGCTCGGGAAGAGCAGCACAAGTCGAGCCCCTTGGTAAGGCTGGGAGAAGGGTCACCAAGCCCAGCTGTGGGGCAGCTGGAGCAGGGATGTCTCTCTAAGGCAGCCTTGTCTCCAGGTACCCAAAAATATCGGGACCCTGGTGCACGCAGGGTCACGAAGGAGCTTCCAGGCAGAGCAGGAGATGGGCAAGGCAGCGCCATGAGGCTGACTACAGGCTTGCAAGATGCGTACGCTTTATGCATACCGATTCTGTAGGAATTTGGCTTCTGAAACACGCCAGCACTTTAGAAACGTGCGTGACCTGCGGTGCCGTGCCTGGCATCCAGCTGGAGATCTGGGTCAGAGCAAGAGGTTGAACCCAGGGCACCCTGGCTGCCCCGGGCACCCGGCACTGCAGCCAGGTCCCTGTGCGGCCCTTTCCCCCCCGCACGTCGCTGATTCACCTCTCCATTTTCATCCCTTTCCCCTCCCTCCTCCCCTGCCTGCACCACAGGGCTTGTAAAGGACCGAGGGATCCTACACTGGGCA
The DNA here is from genome assembly GCF_965183815.1 of Platalea leucorodia. Classification (NCBI taxonomy): domain Eukaryota; kingdom Metazoa; phylum Chordata; class Aves; order Pelecaniformes; family Threskiornithidae; genus Platalea; species Platalea leucorodia. The sequence continues at coordinate 5,403,658 of NC_138844.1, forward strand.
ATGCATCCCCCAAAATCCCACCCCAGCGCTCCGTCCCTCCCACCGTGAGCTGCCAGCTCCCTCCGAGCTCAGCCGGGTACAGGATCCGAGCCTCTCTCCTTCTGCACTTGGTCCCATTTCAGCTCAAAATATCCCATTAAAAAGAAAACCACAAAAAACAGAGCAGCTGCCATAATCACTTTTCAAAACCACCTCTCTGGAGTCAAGCTACTGGGCTGGGAGCTGCAGCATCCCTTCCCCACCTTGGGTATCCCTGCCTCCCATGGGTAATTAAGCCAATTAATGAGAGCCACTGACCATAAAATTTTGATGCCCGTAATCCCAGGGTGCTCACAAGGAAAACGCCAGGAACTTTAGGAAAGGGGAGACAGGGGGAAATGCTGGCAGGGCAGGAGCCAAATGCTGTTTCCCATCGCCGTGGCTGCAGGGAGGTGGGTGAGAGCCCGTGGGGCATCGAGAGCCGGGCAGGGGCCGGGGGCTGACCCACGGCGCCCTGCGGGGCTGCGGCCCCGGCGCGAGAGCTGCAGCTCAGGGAAAGGCAGGAGGATGCCCTGGCTGGCTGCAGGACAGGAGCTGTAAATCTGGGCAGCTCCTGAAACATGGAGGCTTTTAACAGGCTGTAATTGAAATATATGAACTTGAGGTGGAGGAGATCCGACAACGCCAGCCAAAGCGGCCGCTCGCAGGCTTGGCGGGAGCGGAGGGCAGAGAAGCGCCCGCAGGCGAGGAGGAGCCGCGCCAGCAGCCGCAGCCCGGGGAGCCCTCGCCTCCACCCACGGCCACGGCCCGTCCTTCGCTGGATGTCCCTTCCCAAGGTCTGAGCACCGAGACAGCACGGGGTGACCTGAGCAAGGGGCTGTGGGGGTGCAACTGGGAGAGAAGCTGCTCTTCGACTCTCCTTTCCCAGTTATGCTGGAACACTGGTTCCCAGTTTGGGGCTGGTGTGCAGATGCTACATTTCCCAGCCTGGAGCTATTAGCTGTACTAGAAGCCCAAATGCATCATCTTCCTTCACCCTCCTCCCTTTGCAATCAGAACATTTCAGCACAGGGGGGAGAGAAAAAACAAACAAACCATAAGTGTTTGTCCCCCCCTTCTCTTCCTCCCGCCCCCTCCCAGCCCTCTCCATCAGTCCTTCTGTTGGAGATGAATTTAAAAAAAAAAAAAAATCTTCATTTGCATTTATTCTGAAAGTGGAAACCATGCAGGGGGAGGGAAAAAATAAAAACAGCTGACAGCAAAGTTTTATTATCCCCATTGGGCGGTGAGGAGCAAATCAGTAATTTTTTAACAAGCATTTAAGCTCCTTTGCCGAGTGCCTCTTTGAGCCTTGGTGCACCTGCAGCCTGGCACAGCCAGGAGGGGGGTTAATGAGGACCTTTGATGGGGAGCAAGCACAGCTGATGGGTAACAGCACACGCTCTCCCATCTCGAGCTGAAGATCCTGGCGGTGATGAGCTGGGACCTCCCCAGAGCCCCATGCGTTGCTGCGGCTGCTGGAGACGGAGCCTGTCCGGGGGGTAAGACCCACTCGTGGGGACCCATCGCGGGCTCCGGACCTCCCCAGATGACGCTAGCAGGATCGCTCGCTGCTTTTTGGATCCAGTAATTCTGCAAAGCTTGGCCAAGCAGCCTCTACGCTCCACCCCGGGGACCTCGGAGCAGGCATCTCTCACCTCACCCACCTCGAGGGGTTTTAATAATAGTAATAATAATAATAAATTGTCACAAAACTTGACCACAGCTGCTGGGAAAGAGCCAACCGAGCAAAGCGCTGGCAATGGAAGAACTTCACAGCCACAGAGCTGGCACAAAAGGGAGCCTCTGTCCTTCTCGTACCTCCCCACCAGCTCCCATCCAGCCCCACATCAGTGCTGCCCCTTCCCGAGTGCGGCCCCCCAGGACTGGGGGTGCCGGCCCCCGTCATGCTGCTTTGCTGGAGGTCCAGCACCTCCAAGCCAGGAGCTGCAGGGCTGGAGCAAGCGGCAATTTGTGCTTCACAAACTGCAAGCGGTAGCAAGCTGGGGATGCTACCCCAGCACCGGGGGCAGAGCAAAATGCTGGCGAAGCGGCTCCCCCGAGAAGCGGGGACCGCAGCACAGCACCCTTCCTCCTCCCCATTTGTACACCGCATCTTCCCCATGCCCAGTTCAAACCCCACTCTGCTGCACCCTTGAGCCTCTCCAAAAGACCCCTCCAGCCTGCAGCCTCCCTCGGTTTCCTCCCCAACACGCTTGGAAATAAAATATTAACAGCAGGAGCCTCAACAGACTCATCCATGCACGCAGCGCCCTGGGGACACCCGCACCCTCCTCTTCTGACCCCGAGAGGGACCGCAGCCAGCCTGGCCCCGTCGCCCTCCCCGGGCACCCAGCCCCAGCTGCGTGGGGATGCTCCCCGCAGCCCCGGGCCGTGCTCCACGCCATGGGACATCGCTCACACGTGTCCGTGTGTGCCAGGCGTGTCCCTGGGGCGCAAAGGCAGCCACCACGCACCCCGGCTGGGATCGATGCATGGCAACGAGGAGAATCAATTTCTATAATTAAACCCTGCACTGCCGGGCTGTATCCCTCCCTCCCGCCCCGCTCCCCCCAGCAGACGTAGCAACGGGGTCTTTCAGCCCCACAGCAGCGGCCCATGGGGACCGCTGCTCCCAGCCGGTGCCAAGGCAGCACCCACCCGGGTGCCTGCAGCAGCAAAGGGCACCCAGGGCCTCACTGTTCCCACGGCAAGGCTTCAGTACAGGGAATTTCTTAGTGGAAAAGAAAGCAGAGGCAGGCGCGGGTGGGTGTTTCCCACCAGGCTGGGCCTTTGCTGCCAGGCTGATGCTGTGAGCACCAGGGGAAGGGAGGGAGAAAGAAGGGGGAGGACAGTGCCGGGGGTGGCTGTGCCCTTCCCGCTGGGGCGGAGGTGCCCAGCCAGGATGGAGCAGGTTCGTGCCCCGGGCTCACGCCCACCCCAACGCAGCAGAGAGGTGCCTTTATCCCCCTTTCCCTAAAGGGAAAAACCACATTTTGGGGGAGCCGTGCGGCTTTCCTGGGTGGGGAACCAGGACTGAGCCCGGCGCCGAGGCTAACGCCCTCACCAGTGCTAACCCCACCACCTCCCAGTCCAGTGCAATCACCACGCCAGTTCTCAGCATCACCCCCCTGGCCAGAGCCACCCCAGCTGCCCCCCACCCTCTCCTGTTCCAGCCCACCTCCCCAGGAGGGGGACGAGCATCTCCCAGACCACGAGCAGGACATTCCAGAAAAAGCCGAACGGGGCGAGCATCCCTCCCTGCCCATCCTGCTGGAAGGGAGGGACGGCTCCTGACAAAGACTAAAGCTCCCTTTGCACAAAGCCCCCAGCCCTTTGGCAGCCCTGCCAGGGCCTGTGGCTCCTCGCTCGCTCCCCCCAACCCCCCCAGCCCCGCCAGGGGGGATCGCAGCCCTCCAGCAGCTCCCCGGGGGAGCAGGGCGCCCATCAGCAGGAGCACGGAGCCCTTTCCACAGGCGTGTGAACGCTGGCAGCTTCGGGGGCAGGCTGGTGGGAAATAATTAGCACATTGGAATTGTATTCCTCATTAAAATGAGGGAAGAGCCACTGCTGGGGCTGGAGCAACCATGTGGCTTCGGGCAGCTTCGGTGGGGGCACTGCCCTGAACCCCAGCAGGGTTTGCCATGGGGGGGGATCCTGCACAGCAGCCCCCGCACCAGCAGCGGTGCGAAAGCCACGGAGCAACCAGAAGGACCGAAAAAGCACCTGCGCCCCCAGGATCCGGGTGCTGGCAGACCTCGAGCAAGTTTGGGGTCCCTGGGACTGACCCAGCTATAGGGAAGGGCTGAATTCCCTGCCTGATGCCAGCGGAGGGGACACCCACCCCCTGCACCGACTGGCTGAGCACAGGGACCCCTTCCATCTCCATCCGTAGGCGAGAGCTGGCTGGATGTGACCCCGCCGCCGCCCCCCGAGACGCCTGCGAAGGGGCGCGGCTCCCAGGGGCCCAGCACAGCCAAAACCAACTTCCCCGGGAGCTGGGTGCCAGCACCCACGCAGCAGCGGGCGGGCGCGGGGGCCGAAGCATCGCCACTCCCCAGCCCGTCTCACCACAACCAGGGCGAAAACGGAGAGAACAAAGAGGGGAGAGGCTGCGGGGCGAAGGCTGGGTGCTCCCCGCAGCGCGGGTGGACAAAGGGACCCCCACCCACGGGCGGCACAGCCCTGAAACAGGTCCCTGTCACCCACCGGGGCTGGCACGGGGCAGGGCAGCGCTGGCGACCGCAGCACACCCTGCACACGCGTGCACACCCACACCCACCCAGCCCCGCTCCTGCGTGCACACACGGCGGGGGGAGCAGACCCTGCCGTGGCTCCCATTTACCCCCCGAACACACGGGGAGCAGCCGGCCGTGGCACAGGGCAAGCAGCCTTTGGAGTTATTTTAAGTTTCCCTCCCCGCCGCCATCCCCCACGCCCGAGCCCAGCCCGGGATGCACCAGATTTTTTCCTCCTCCTGCAAGGATGCTGAAAATCTCTCACGAGGGGCGACCTGCAGCCCCGCGGCTCGTCCTGCCCTTTGTGTCTCAGCAGCGGCTTGGGAGGGAAGGAAAGAGGGGAGAGAGCAGGTGGGAGAGCAGCCCCCAGCCTCTCTCCTCCTCCTCGCCCATCTGTCTCCCCAAGCTCACAGAGAAAGAAAATCCAGAGCCCGGCAGCATCCAGCCCGGCTCGGTCAGCAAACCATCATGTTTAATGCACACCGCTGCAACAACAGAGCTGGAACAGCCAGCGGCACAATAACGGATTTCTTCGAGCATCCCCGGTGAGCCCCCGCCCCCAAACACCCCATCGCTCCAGCTCCCCGCGCTGGGGTTTCTAGGACAGCGGCTCTCCAGCTACTTTATCCCTTCGGAGCAAGGCGGCCCCAACAACAAACAACCCCGAGAAGCAGCATCGCTGCCGGCACCGGCTCAGCATCCCCCAGCCCCTCGGTCCCCTGTGCCGGCAGGGACACCCCGCATCCCCGGCACGGGCAGCCCAGCCCCGCGCACACCCCTGCGGAGCACCGCAACCCCGCGCACACCCTTCCCGGGTGTCCGTTCACAGCCGGCAAACTCCAGCGCCGGGAGCAGCAATTTATCCCCCCGGGCATCAGCACCACTGCCCTGGCGACGTGGAGGGAGGAGGAAAAAAAACCACACAAATAAAAAAAATACCTGCTACTTAAGAATGGATGCACATAGTGAGAGTGACATGCCTTGAGAGGGTGTATTCCCCATTTCTGCTCTGCTTGCTCGCTTTCTTTTCTTTCCTTTCTCTCCGAGAGGGGCTCAGGCCCAGCCAACCATGGGAGACGGAGGCAGGAGTGCGAGCGAGCGGGCGCGCGGGTGCGAGCGCGCGCCGGGGTGTGTGCGCGTGGGAGCGCGCAGCTCGGCGATGTACAAAGGAACAAATGGGAAAAACACATTAGCTCATGATAGATTAATGTGCGGGGAGACGGCTCCCCCTCTCCGCTCCCTCTTAAAGGCCCCTACGTTTTATTCAGCAATAGGTGGCTAGCCCAAATGCCAGGAGCAATCGGGGTGGCGCGCAGTTGCCACCATGTGCCATCACCTGCTGACAGCGGGAGAGGCAGCCGGACCCATGGGGGACGCGCAGGAGAGGCAGCTCCGGTGATGTGCAGGAGGAGCCTTCGTCAGACATTATACACCTCGAAAGGGGACAGCAAAACAGCATTTGCACATCTCCTGGGAGAGGGGCGGGGTGGGTGGCATCCTGCCACGGTCCTGCACGGGCAGCGGTGTTGCTTCTGCCGTAAAGGTGGGTCGGGGAAATGAAGCAAAAAGGGTGGTGGAAGGCTGCCAGCAGAGCCGTGACCGTACCTGGCCCCGCGGGACCGGCAGCTCCCAGCTAACGCAGCGACACGGCTCGCCCGTCATTCGGCAACTGCACATTCCCGGCACCAGCCTCCAGCAAAGCCCCTCTGCAGCAGAGCACCGATGGCATCAGGGCACCGGTGCCGAGGCTCAGTCCCTGCCTGGCAGCGCCCACCGCGGCGGGGACCCAGCCCGGGCTCTGAGCACTCCTGGTCCAGGGGGAGAGCGGCCCTGATGGGTACACGAAGGTGCCCCGCTGGCACCTCGCCCCGGTTGGCACCTCCTTGCCAAGAGAAACAAACCTAAGGTCCAGCAGGGAGCAAGGGGAGAGAGAGAGAGGGCAGGAAAAAAGAAATAAGTAGGCACTTTGTTTGGCACAATTTCCCAGGACCAGCGAGGAGGGCTTGCGGGCTTTCTCCCCTTCCCTCCGCACCGGTGCTGTTCCCATCCCCGTGGGACAGGGGCTGCGGAGCCGACCAGCACCTCCCCAGCAAGGGGAAGGGGAGGCGGAGGAGACGCCAGCTAACCCCGACCCCCCGCAGCGCTGCATTAGCTGGAGAGCCGCTGCCCAGCGGCACGGAGGAGCACGGCAACGCTGGCTCCATTAGAGAACGTCCGTGGGGCAAAAGCCTTTTCCAGCGCCAGTGAAGTGCATCTTGATGGGGCTGACGTGCTCCTGACAGCAGGACGCCCCGGCGTACACAGCCGGGGGGCCGGGGCATCCCAGGGCTGGCACGGGCTGTGCACGGGGACATGGCCGGTTGCAATGTGCCGCCCGTCCCTGCTCGGTGATGAGCCCCAGCGGGCTCGTCCCGCGCTCCCCGGCAGCCCCGTCAGCGCACCCCATCGCCACCTTGCACCCCTGCAACCGCATCTCGCTGCGGTGAGAGGGGGGAGAAGGGGAGTTTGCCTGCTGGGGGGACAGGACAGAGGCAGAAAAAAGGTGAATGAAAAACGGGAACGGAAAGGGTTGCTGTTAGACCTGGGAGCACTTCAGAGATGTAATAAGAGGTGAAGTGTTTTAACGTGGAGTGAAATCCTCTGGTTTGCATCTCGCCGATAGGCAGATTAGAGGAACTAAAGTTCGCCCGGCATTAAAAGTCTCCCTTTTAATACCAAATCCTAATCTGCCACTCTCCAAGAGATGCCACCGGGAAAGTCTGAACCATCCCATGCCAGACGGGAGCGCGGCCGCCCCACGGGGCCTTCCCACACCCAGGCACCTCCCAAGCCAAGCGAGATAACCTGCGTGGGACAGACCCTGCCTCCCCACAGCCTCGGCGGCTTCCCACGGCAGATCCCGCACCGCTGCCTGGTGTGATCCCAGGGGGAGATTCCATTTGTACAAAGCATCAGGTGGGAAATTCAAGAAGAGAGGTGTAAACCGTTCCCTCCCGGCGGTGAGAGCCACCCAGGAGCAGATTAGAGACATTTTGGGGTATCTGGGATGGACGTAAAACTGAGCAGCCGGGAAGGGCCAAGACAACCTGATGCAAAGCCAGCGATGCTGTGGCAGCTTACCCACGCCACCGACGAAGCCCCACGCATTCGGCACTGGCACCAGCAAACCGAGCCCTGACACCGGGGACGGGGCGGCACCATGGGGCGATGCCGGCTGACAGCTCCCCAGCCTCGCAGCTTGCGGAGAAGCAGGGGTTTTGATCACGGCAGATCCAAGTGAGGCGGTGAAATGTCGTCTAAATGAGCTGAAATGCAGTCTAATCGGCACATCTATTTTCTAACAAGTTACATATTCCCTTCAGAGCTCCAGTCATTTCAAAAACACATTAAGGAGAAATATTTGAAAGCTAAAATGTATTAAACAAGCACTTCATCCTCATCAGCAGAGAGGTTATAGACCTTTGCTGGTCTCCTTCCAATAACCTTGCATGCAAGACACCACCAGGCAATCTCCTGTTTTCAAAAACCCATTAAAAACACGCGCGCAAGAGGCCGGTCCCGGGGACGAGGCTGGGTTGACACTCACCCCCCCCAGTGCCTTTGGGGGGCCGGCGGGGCAGGACGGGGCGGTCGTGGCCCCCAGGGGCTCCCCTACGGCAGCCAACACCGCGGGCAGGGGCCACGAGCCAGCCCCTGCCCGAAATCATGGGAGTGACCTGAAAACATCCAAGGTTTCTTGGAAGAGAGCCGACAAGAGCACAAGGCTATTTCTGTTTTCTGAGGCTTTACAGAAGGGGAAGGGAGAGGGAAGGTCCTGCGGCCACAAAAGAGAGGAATTTAATTTGAAAAGGAAAGCAGATATCGTGTATAACCGCACGACGCTGGGAGCTGGCGCTTCAGCAAGAGAGCCAACATCTCGGATCCACGCGAGAGCTGTGGGAACGGGATCCCACGGGGGCTGGCTCTCCCCAAAACACCCTCAAGACCAACCCCGCTCCAGAGACCCACAGCCTTTTTCCTTTCCAATAAAAGAAGGAAAAGGAAGAAAAGAAGCTCCTAAACCTTCTCCCGTTCTCCCCAGCTCGGCTGCAGCCTCGCAGCAGCACGGTCACCACTTCCCCCTCCCACTCCCAAACCCCCCCAGCCCTGCAGAAGGGGCTCGAGGTCCCTTCACCTCGAGGTGAGCCTCGGCTCTCAATTATTTATCATTTCTTTTTTTGCCTGACTTGTCCTAAAAAGTCCTTTGAAGCACCCGCCACAGGAGGAGATTTGGGTGCCCCTTGCCTCTAACTAGCCCTCCCCACAAACCGAGCCACCCTCATCCTCTCTCCTCTGCTGGGCAGCCCCAGCCAGGGCAGCTCACGCCGCCAGTGGGTGAGCGAGGTTTTGGGGAGCAGGAGCTCCTGGGCCCTGCAAAGGGCCACAAATGCCACCCACAGATGGGTGGGGGTCAGCACCACAGCCTCCCCCTCTCCCAGGCCAGATCAGACCACCCCTGAGGATCCAGGGCCCCACAAGTCTAATAGCATGATGCTAATAGGATGCTTCTATCAACACTACAAAATCCCTCCTCTGGGTCTCAGCGAACTCCCCCAGCAATGAGTTCCCAATCTATACAGCCATCAACAAGGGTTTTCCTCTTACCAGTCTGACTCTGCCACCCACTTCACTGGGGAGTCACATCCCCCAGTAACAAGGGGCTTCACAGCAGGCAAGACCAAACCTGCTCCCCCAACATGGTCACAGCAAAAAAAAGCCCCAGCTTCTCTGTGCCTCGTCCTTAAAACCCACCAGCTCCACCCAAGGGGAGGGGCTGTAAATGAGAGCATTGATACAAGCATCACCTGGGCACCCTGAGCCCCACCTGGGCACCCTGAGCCCTTGCCAGGGCTTGATCCATTAATTGATACAAGCATCACATGGGCAAAATAAGTCTGAGATGTCTCAGGCTCAGCCCTGCCCTCCGGCACCGTCCCCCTCCCCTCGCCGCCTTGCCTGGGAGACTTTGAAGCGAAGCCTGAGCATCTGAAGCACCAGAGCCTGCCTTGCTCATATTTTTAATATAGCTTCACACGGAGCCATCCCACACACATCTGTCCCCCTCGGCACAGGCTCACATTCACCCGCGTGCCCAGCCCCTCGCCCACACTGGCCGCACAGCCACACGTTTCCATTTATAACGCACCCAGTCACGCACAAGCCCTCGCATCTTCATCCCGCCACACGCAGGCTTGGGGAGGTGCCTTTTCCATTCCCCCCTCCAGGCGCACTCCATCTTCTTCCAAAATCCACCTGGAAAGCTTAAGAAAGCCTTTATGTTCCCTTCAAGCACTGTTTGTATTGCCGCCATCCAGCCCCTTTCCTCCTAAAAAATCACTCTCCGCAGGGTCCTACCTGCAACGCCCACATTCCCCGCTCCTGAGCAGCCCCGCTGCGGGCAAAGAATAGCAGAACCGCACCTATAATGCTCCCGTCTCTAAATAAGGTCCGTATTGTTCCTCTCCCAGATTTAAAGCCAGGAAAACAGGCACGGAGCAGGGGAAAGGGCTTTGCCGGGTCCCTCCGATGCTGGAGCCAGCCCAGGGTCCCTGCTCTGCCCCAGCTCATGAAAATCTCCCTCTGAGAGCTCAGGGAGGAGGCTGGAGCGCTCCAGAAATGACTTGGACAAGCAAGAAAAGATATCTAGAAGAGGAGAAATGTCGCAGAACCTGAATAAATTCCCCACCTTGCCCCACGTAGGGATAAAACTGGGAGGATCAGGCTGCCCAGTTTCACAGCGAGTGGTGAGGGCTTAATAACAGTTGAATAATACATGTTTTGGCAGATGTTTATAAGCAAAGCCACCACCAGCAAATAGATTTTATTGTCTCAGAAAGGGACCTTTTGCTGCCTCCGTGTCCCTTCCCATCTGGAGCGCGCGAGGAAGCCGCCAGTCCCTCTCGGAGCCTGTCTGCACCTGATTTCCACTGGGAACCAGTCTGCAAAGCTCACGTGTGCTCAGCAAGCTCTGAAGACCAAGTGATCCTCGTCCCCCAGCCCTCCTGCGGCAAATCCAGGTACGCAGAGGGGGACGACCACCCCATCCTCCACGGAGGCGGGTGGTGGCAGGAGGTGACAGCCTTCAAGCACAGCGGCTTGAAGGGGAAGGGTTTGAAACTGTAGAAATTCAAATCCTGAAAGAGAAGAGGCGCCTGGGGCAGGGAGTTTGGACCCTCAGCTTCTTCCTTAGGAAAGGGAAAAAATTTCAGCCCTAATGTAGAAACCCAGATCCCGAGGTCTGCGCCAGATCCTCACCCACCCACGGTCACGTAGGGTCGAGGCTCACCCGCAGCGGCACACGGGTGTCATTAATACAGCTATACCTATCGCTGCGCATCTGGCTTGCGTGTCTGAATCCACAGGGATTGACCCAGGGATAGTGACCGCTGTGTATCAGTACTCAGCCCTGTCACGTTATTAAAGTTGGCTGGCGGCTGGAGCGAAGCCGCTGGGAGCTGGGCCTGGGTCGTGGAGGGGATGCTGCCTCTCACGTGCTCAGGGATGCAGGCGCGAGGCTCCTGGGGTGACGTGCTCCGGCAGCAGCTCCCTGTCGCTCCCATTATCCGCTGCTTTCCTCTGGGCATCGGGAAGAGGAAAAGTCTCCATGGCAACGGAGGACAGATGTGACCACGACTTGTAATGGCGCTCCGCAGCCAGCACGTTTTGGGGCTGAACGAGGCACCCATGTACCAGCCGCGCTGCAAACCGTCGGCGAGGAGACCTGCCTTCTGCCACCCGTGCGAGGAGGGGGACCGATAATTGCCCAAATTTCACAGCAAGGAACCTGGGCAAGGTCACACAGGGGAACTGGGGCTGGACCCCCGCTTCTAATCCTCAGCCCAGTCCCTCCAGTTCATCTGGGGTGCTGGGGCTGCCCTCTCCCCCACGGGTTTGACAAGCAGGCTGCGAGGAGGAGGGTGGGACGTGCTGTGAATTACGCCAAATTTTTGCAGGTTGCGGCCAGCTTCCCGGGCTAGCGTTAAAGAGGAGGTGCTATCTTTCATCAGCCGGTAGCCAGGTTTCTCTCCGCAAGTGCTGTGTGGGCAAAGAATTGTTGATGCATAATGTATGGACATCTGAGCAGGAGGGGGGTGGAGGGAAGAGGACGAACAAGAAAAGGAGAGGGACGGAAAAGCGGAAAAGAGGTTGAGAGTCAGGTCTCCTCTCTCTTCACCCCGCATTCGGCATCTTTCTCTGCTATGCGCAGACCCTTTGCTCCCTAAAGCCTCACAAAACTCCCTGCCCTCCTGGGCGCTGCTCCACGGGACCTTCGGCCACGCCGAGGGCTGTCCCCAGAGCCCGGCTGTTAAACGGGGACAGAGCCCCAGCAGTGCTGCTCCTCGGGGGCTGAGCGGTTGCCAGCTGGTGGCCCAGCAGCCCGTGGCCACAGGACAGACCTACGTACAGGACAGACAGCTCTGCAGCCTCGCAAGAGACATCCAAGCCTCCCCCTTTCCCGCAGAGCCGTCCCAGCAGCCACCCTCCACAGGGGAAGAAAAGCCAGAGGCTTTACGAGGTTTGATTTCTTCCTGCAGCTTTAAGAGGATTTTCTCATTAGAAGGAGCAGCTTTGCTGACTCTGGAGATGACCGATATTTCCACTAACCAGGCAAGAAATCCGGCACTGACCCCCAGGCACGGTGGCCGGCGGGGAGGACAGGCTCGGGGCTCCCCACGCTCGGCTGGCTCGGTCCGCCCTTCCCGTTAGTGCCCGGGACACCGCCAGCCCTGCCCTAGCAGACTCCCGGCAGATACAGCTTAGGAGGCAAGAGCAGGGTCTTCCATTGAACAGAGAGAGAAAAAAATCCCGGTACCAAGCTGGCCACAGCCTTAAGATGATGCTGGGGATGTAGCGGCAGCCAAGAGGTCAGAGCAGGCTGGAAAACCTGCCGGGGTGAGGGTGCGGGACATCCCCGTGCTGGGCCCTGCTGGCAGAGCCACGCACGAGCCTTGTCCCAGCGAGGACAGCAAGAAGGACACGTTAGTATGGACGATGGAAATTCCTTTAGTTCACCAGTATCTTACTAGTCACCAGGGGTTAGCGAAGGTTGTGGGAAAGAGGAGCCGTCAGGGAAGCCCGTAGAAGGCTCCCTCCTGCTGCAGGGGTTTCTCCAAAGCCCCAGGGCAGCTCAGGAGAAAGCCAAGGTGTTTGCTGGAAGTTCAGCAATGGGACAAGAGAGACGAGTTATCACGGGCTGATGCTGATCACAGACAGATGCTGACAGTTAAAAGGGAAGAAGATGTGCTGGGGCAAGCGGGGAGAGGTCGGAGAAAGCCATGAGAGCAAAAAGCAGCGGCTGATTTATTATTTTTTTTGTGCTGGGAGGAGGAAAGGCAGCAGAGAGGAGCAAAGAGAAGAGCAGCGCAGCAAAACCATCAGGCCTGAAGAGCCACCTCCCTCCGCAGCAGCGTCCAGCGTGGGCGTGCTTGGGGCAAAATGGTGCTCATCAAGGTCAAGGGCAGCCCTGCACTGCTGGAGACAGAGGTGGAGGAGATCCCAGCAATGGGCTTTAGATGGGACTGGGAAGACTGGAGTTTGGGCGATATTCCGTGCCAAAAAGGAAAAGGGGGGGCTGTTAAGATTAAGACACTGTGGAAGGGGAAACGCAAGGAGAGAGCTGAGTCACGGCTAACACCTCGCTCGCGGGGAAATGCCACAGCCCGAGCGGAGCAGCAGAGCAGCGCTGTCTGCAGCAACCACGAAAGAAAGGAAAAAAGGGTAGGGTAGAGGAGTCGGAGGCAGGGATTAAATATTATTTGCCATGGCTGTGCTTGAGCTGATGGCTAGACAGCCACCAGGAGACAGCACAGAGGCAATCCTGAGTCATTAGAGCCGTAGCGAGCGCTCGCAGACCCTGGCTGCTCCTCCCAGCGCCCCGAAGTAAAAGCATGCGATGGAGAAAGAATCGCATCAGAGGCAGCAATAACTTGAATTTCTCCAGGTCCTCGCTCTCCTGAAGCAGAATTTTCTCTGCTTCAAGCGAGAGGGCCCTTGGGCTGCCCATGACATCCACGGCAGAAGCTCGCTTGTGAGGAGGGGCTGCCCTGGGTGGGAGGATGCGGGGAAAGCCTGTGAATCACGCGCTGCACAGGGCGGCCACGCTGGGAAAGCTCGGAAGGTGGAAATGTCTAAAAACAGCCAGTTCGAAGGCTATTTCTGTAGCAGAAGGTACCAGAAATCTGGGTCAGAAGGGATAGGAGACACGTCAGTGGCTTGCTAGATGAGAAAGATGTGTTTCTCCAAACTTGGAGGACGAGGTCCCCCATGCCAGCAGCTCAGCCGTGCCCCGCTGCAGAGCTCCGGGTCCCAGGGGTGTCCCCAGCTGGGGCTCAGGGACCCGGTGCCATCTCCAGCAACACCCCGCAACTGCAAAGCCCAAACAGAAGAGTTAAGGAGGTTACAGGGATCTGCCTTTTGCATATGGGTTAACGGAGACAGGTCGATTCTGCCCAAAGCCACGGGGACGGTCGATACCGAAGCATGCCTGAAGGCCATTTTCCCCCGGCGCCGTGCCGGGCTCGCCCCGGGAGGGCGAGGTGATGGGCGGCCGTTTGGGACAACACGCTCCACGGCAATCAATAAGCAACAGGAGCATTGCATGAGGTTTTCTTCTTGCTTCCCACTGACTCACTGATCTGGACTTGGCAATTCAAATATGGTTGATTATCTCTCCTGCCATACAAAAAAGAAGGTTTTTGGCAAAGATTTCTAGAAAACTTGGGTTCATCCCAGTACAAATGAGGAAAACTTTTACAAAGTCAAAAATGCACAGGATGGGAAAAATCTTTTCCTGAAAAGCTAAAGCCAGATGACTGAATCTCTCCTCTCCTCTGAAGGCAGCAGCATCTTCCCGTGCTGATGGTACTTTCTCCATTTGATTTATACAGTAACATACCTTCCTTCCCAGCTTCCTTGCCCTGGTCTCCTTCAGCTGGAGAGAAACTCCCTTGAATTTGTAAGATGACAGCAAGGCAGGCAAAGCCACCTGGATGGTGAAACCATTTCTAAGAGGAATTTGCAAGAAACTGGTGAGCCCTGAGGGCTCCGATAGACTTTTTCCTCCCTTGTTTTTCTGAAATGCAGCAGCAGCTGCCAGCAGACTGTACCTTTAAATCAGAGACAGGCTGATCCCCAGGATAGCAGCTGGAAAGGGCATATCCATAGCTCCGACAGGGATAAGAGCCTCTGCAGTCCCTGGGAATTAGCAAACACGGGCTGACAGAGTGGAGCCTGGAGCCTGCCTGGCTGCAGGTATTTAAGAGGCTGCGAAGATGGTGTTCAGCCCCCCGAGCCGGAGGGGAAGCAGAATAGGAGCCAAGGGCATGATGCAGAGGGAGCTGCAGAGGACGGGCGAGCTCAGCTCACCCAGCGCCAGGACCGATGCGACAGGGCTGGGGCTTGGCTTGGGCCGGGACCAGGAGGGCACAGCCTGCACGGAGGGAAGGGCTCGCTCCTCCCTCCCGCCAGAGCTCAGCACCTCGCGCTGGGGAGCAGCCCCTGCGAAGGAATAGAGCTAGAAAACTAAACCAAAACACACCCCAAAAAAGTGGGGAACACCGCAGTGGGGTGGGAGTGCAGGCACTCACACGCTGCACCTCAGCCCCAAAGGGCTTCCTGATGCGATGCCGTTTAGGATAGAAACTCCAATCACATTTCCCTGCAATGTGATCTTATCAGGGTTGGCCTTGCCAGCCGGAGCTAATTAAATCCTGGATGCAGTCACTGCTTAAATGAAAGTTTGTTTCCTGCAATAGCAAAGCCAAGGTTGGAGGCAGCCTGTGCTTTCTCATATCTAGCAAGAACATCTGCCACAGCCAACTCACGGTGGTCCTGCCTGCTCCACGGCTGCGTGCCCAGGGCCGGAGCGAGGGCCCCCTTCCCCTGGCTCTGCCCGGGCTCAGCATCCCCGCTGTTTGCGAGAGGCAGATCACGTACGTGAGGGGCCACACGCAGGAGCCGGCTGCAGTTCCTGGGGTGGGAGGTGCTGCCTTTCCCCAGCACCCAGCCCTGCCCGGGGTTACAAGGTGCACGATGCTACCAGTGGGCACCAGGTCCATGGCGAGAGCTCGGGGAGCCCCGGCGCTCTGCATTGCGTGTTTTGTTGCTATACCGATGCAGCACAAGGCATTGCAGAAACAACCCGGATCTCAAAAGCAACAGCTGTCTCGAGAGATTACAGTCCAGCCGCAGCACAAAGTTACCTCCAAGGCAGCAGGCTGTGCTTGCATAGCCGGGCACGCAGTTCGGAGCTGCAAAAGAAACTTTGCTTTGCCTTCCAGTTCGCGGGGGCTGGCAGCTGGGAAAGGCAGCTCTTACCCCGGACCCTACCCTGGCCAGGAGGCACAGCCGTCGGTCGGACACCTTCCAGCAGCTGATGAACAAAGGAAAGCAAGAAAGAGAAAGGAGATGGGGGGACCAGCAAAGCCCCCGGTGTTTCGGGCACACCGGTGCCCATGAAGGCTCGTGGCTCTGCCGAGGAGCCCGCAACGGCTGCGTGGCACAGGGGGTATCCCCCAGCCGTGCTCCCAGGCAGCGCCTGGCCCAGTTTCCATGACCCGTAAGCAATGGGAGGAAATCACCCAGACTGTTGCAACGTGTGCTTTATTAGGAGATCTTTACCACAGGACAGGAATATTAAAGTGCCATTTGCCGTTTGAAATCCAGGGATGCTCTAGTGCAGCACTACGCTTTCTCACTTCTGGTTTCCTCCAGCTAATCCCACCTGCTCCTCATGTGGCTTCTGCTTTAAAGAGACTTCAAAAGGCATCGCAGCTTTAAAATGTTGGGGAAACCTCCCTAATCTCCCTTCCACATCACTAAGGCCTCATAGTCCTAAGAAGCCCTCACAGGCATTAACCCAACAGCCAGAGTCTATCCTGGTGGTACAGGGAAGAGCACAATACTTTAAAGCTAAGGAGAGAGGATGATCATACAGTTAAAGCACTGACAGAAAACCCGATAGCCGGGGATCTAGTCCCATCTGCCATATGCTTCCTCCGGGACTCTTCATCTCTATTTTTGGGCAATCCATACTTGCCTGCCTCTAAGGGAAGGTGGGTGGTGGGGAGGCTATCACAAGCTGTTGTGCTTTGCAGGACTTTTTTAGCGTTCTTATGAAAGCTGGGTACCAATTTGCAGGGTAAATTGGATAGCCTCATCATCCTAAGACGTGTCCATTCAGTACAGCCTGCGTGAGCTCTGCAGCCACAGCCCAGTCGGCTCGGGAGCAGCAGAAGCTGCTGGGGACAAGGGCTGAGGAGCATCACGGACATCCAGGGCTGGACACCAAGGGGCTCTGCAGACCGGAGCGCTGCGCGATGCACAGGGCAGGGAGGGGAGAAACCAGGACCTGCCGGGCCCTCGCAGCCAGAAAGAGATGAAAGAAAAAAATGTGCTTACATGCTCCTGCCTCTAATTCAACCTGTCTAGAAACCAGCTCTCCAATAAGCCCGCTCAATACCACTTGAGTCCAGAAGATGCAGCAAATAAATCATATTCCCGGGATGGAAGAGCCTGCAGCCAGAGCCCGGCCGCGCGAGTGCAGGGGATGCACGCCGGGCACGGAGGGGGTAGCGTGGAAAGGCTGCCTCACTGCAGGAGCTTTGCACACCCGTGCTCAGGTTTTTGGGGCAACAACCTCACCCACCCAGGCACCACAGCCGGCAAGCTGGGTGGCTGGTTGCTTCTCCCTCATCCATCATCCCACAGGGCTGAAGGCTGTCATCAGCCAAGGAGAAGGGAAGGAGCCGGAGCGATCCTTGCTCTCACGCAGAGGTGCCTTCCCTTTTGCAAACATTGCCAATCAGAGAAGAAAGTGGGATGAAAACAGCTCCCGAGGGAGAGCGGGCAGCTGGAGATGGCAGGAGAGGAGGGAGGAGGCAGGGGGAGGAATCCCGAGATGCCTCGCTCCCGAGTTCACGCTGAGTGGAATTGCTGGCAATTTTGTAACAGAAAAAACAATTTGTGTGAATCTTGAGGCGGGGGGAAGGAGCCCGTCAGCAGGGCTGGGGGCAGGGGGGGAGAAGCAATGGCACCGTGCGCCGAGCGAGGGGCCCCACGACGGTGCCCGCAGGCAGGAGAGGAGGCCAGGGCTGGGGGCCAAGCCTGCCCGAGCCCACCGCGGCGCTCAGCAACGCCCTTCGGCTCCGCAACCCAGCCGCATCTCAATATCCATCAGGCCCTGCGAGGGGAGCACCCACCGGGTGCAAAGCAGCTCCGCGCCACTGTCGAAGGTGCTAATAGCTGCCGCGAGCGAGTCCAGATCCAGAGGTAATCGCAGACCTCATCACAGCCAAGGAGCCTGCCAAGTATTTTTTCAGGCTCAATGGAAGGAAAAATCAAACCCATTCGCTGTACAGAGGCCACGACAGAAGTTACTGCTTAAACCCTTATCTGGCAAAGCCTGAGGATTCCCCCCGGAGCCAAAGAAGTCGTGAACACACTGGCAGACCCCGGGGCACGGCTGGACCAACGCCGCTCTCCCAGCCCGGCCAGGATTGCACTGGGCGATGTTAACAACCGCACAACCAAGGTCCGCAAAGGAGTAGAGAGATGGCATTTATTGAGCCCAGAACTCACCGGAATGACAGATTTAGGGTATTCTGCACAGAAACCAGGCCTGTTTGATGGTTGCTCCTGTTGCTCTGGAGACACAATGGGCCTCGGCATTATTTATGCTTTTTCAATGACCAAGACAGCACCAGGATGATATGGCTCATTGATTTCCCTAATGAAAATCTTGGTGAACCATAATATCGGACCACAAAACAGTGGTGGATCACACGAGCCAAAGAAGAGTCCATATGAACTGCTGTTACACTCGGATGGATCGAAACCAGGATCTTCCCCACCTGCACACGGAGCCAGGGCAATAACTGTGCAAACCACGTGAGGAGGAGTTCATCTCCGCTGGTGCCAGGACTCCTGGCATCTCCTCAGCCGTGGTGCTTTCCTAAGTCATTTTTCCCGTGAATGGGCCAAACTGCAGAATAACCAGGAGTTCTCATCCCTCCACCTGATGCTTTGATAAAATGCCTGAAGTACAGGGTATGAAGATCCCAAATCCCAGTAAACCAAGCTCATCGCTGCAGGGGGAAGGGGTGGGGATGCCAACCCTCTTAAATATCAGTAATTACTATGCCTGGAAAATACACACTTTAGACATATATTTAAGAAACCTAGAAGAATAGAGGGTGGGTGTGGAAAAACTCCAAATTTCTTCTCCCAAATTATCAGCAAACTGCCTCCTGCAAAGCTGACAGTCAGAAACAAAACAGTCATTACACTACAAACCGGTGACGGGAGGGAAGAGACCCGTCAGGCGGGTTTGCGGTTAGATATTAAACACGCAGATGGGAGCTGCAGCCTAACGAAGAGCAGAGCGAGGGGTCGGCATTGGGAAGGAGGGCAGCGGGAGCCGGCTGGCGCCGGGAAGCCGCAGCCCAGCCACTGGCAGCAGGGATGCGATGGGACAGTGAAAGCAGGCAGAAAGGAGCTCAGAAGATGGGGGGAAAATGGGCAGCTGGGGTGGGGGAGCTGCTGGGAATGGAGAAATCCTGGATAAAGCGGGTGGGGACCAAGGCAGCTGTTTTTCTCAGGTTTTCTGAGGCTGAGAGCACAGCCAAGACACCAGGCGAAACGCACGCCCGGCTGGGCAGGGCCCGCTCGCCGGAGCGGCTTTGAGCAGCCGCTTTTTTGGGAGAGGGGCAGGAGCCGCGGTGGGCCAGGGCTGCGGAGCCGGGAGGCAGCCCGGGAGCCTGCCACGTTTGGCAGCAGCAGGGGTTTTTGTCTGTCCCCATGAGCCGTGTCCATCCCTGGCCAGCATCGGATGTGCCACGGGGCTCAGTCCCAGGGGATGGGAGGGATTAGGGTGGCAGCAAACCCTGCTCTCCTCACTGGGTGTCCCCTGCCAGGAGCCACTGCAAAAGACACCAGCGTGGCACAGCCACGCGAGGACACCACAGGTCCTTCAGCACACAGGCCTGGCCTCTCTGCCAGCGACTTCTGAGCCTGGCTGCAGGCAGATGTGGCACATCTGTTCGCAGCAGAGACCAGCCCTACCTTCAGCAGCTCTGCTGTTTCCATAGCTATTGCACGAAGGCACCACCACCTCCCCAAACCTCCCAGGCAACCCTGCGGGAAGCCTACACAGGTTACAGCGACGGTCACAGCCTCCAGCAAAAAAGGAAAAAAAGAAAAAAAATCCAAGCTCTACTGGCAAGCAGCCCCTCCCTGGCTCGGGGTGATGCTGTCGCAGCTTCACCCGTTGAAGCTGCCTGAGCAAACCCCATCCCGCAGCGCCGGCACCCATCGGAGGTGGGGAGGCAGCGGGGAGGCTGGCGACACCAAGGTTTGTTTAGTCTGAACAAGAGGAGACCGAGGAAGACATGATGAAAGTCCTCAAAGACATAAAGGGCAGCAGCAGAGGACAGGAATAATCTGTTCTTTGTGTCTGCTGCGGAAAGGACAAGAAATAATGGGCTTAAACTGCAGCAAGGGAGATTTTGACTAGATGGTAAGAAAAACTTTCTAATAATAAGGACTATTAGAGCCCTGCAACAGACAGCCCAGGGAGGCAGTGGGATCTCCATCACTGGAGGCTTTTAAGAACAAGGCAGACAAATATCTGTCAGAAATCATACAGGGATAGTTGATCCTGCCTTGGGGCAGGGGATAAATTAAATTACCTTTTAAGGTCCCCTCCAGCTCTCCCTTTCTGCGGTTTCTTGTTAGATCCGTCACCAAAGGCTGTATGCCTTTAAGGAGAAAGCATCTCCCTAAGAAAACAAGCACATCTATCATCAGAAAAGTGCTGTCATTAGCAAAGCTAAGGAGGCCGGTGCGCAGAGCTGCGCAGAGGTGAAGACCCACCAGCCCAGGCGCAGAGACGCAGGATTGATTGGCTCAGCGAGCGACCGGTCACCCCGCGCGATGGGGCACCGACTCCCCGCAAGGGCGTCGGGGAGGAGGAACCCTCGGCGAAGGCAGGATCCCAACATCCTCGGGCAGCAAAGTGCAGAGGGAAAGGAGCCCTCCTGGAGGAAAGGGCTGTTAGATTAGCAAAGTATTTCAGACAGGGGGAAAAAAAACAATATAAGGCAAGATATTTTTTTTTTGCATGACCACTCTTTCAGCACATTTCGGGAGCGTTTGGTTCCCACCAGCTTGAGTGATGCCACTGCTGAGCCCTGCCCCAGCGCGCCAGGAGTATCTAGAGCTACAGAGGAGCTCTGTCTGTCCCGGGAGATGTACCCACATGTGGGAAGAGGCTGCCTGCAGACTAGCGGGACTGATCTGCAGTTTAGAGCATCAAATCGTGCTAACAGCGACAGGATTTCCCTTCCCTTTCAAAGACGAGCTCTTTCTTCGTGTCAGCTCTTTAGCATAAACCGAACAAGTGAGCCAGACCAGTCTCCTGCCTCCTGTAACCCTTATTCCCCACTGAGCCGCTTGTCAGCTGTTTGCTGATGGGGTGCATAGCTCTATCGGGGAGCGTTATCTCATGCAGGGCCGAGGGAAGGGCTCCCCGGCCCTCCCCGGGGGGCACGCTCCCCATGCCGGGGCGGCACGGGATGTATCTGCGCGGGGTCCGGGTTGGCTGTTTGTTTGGCCATTTCGGAGTGGTTTATGGCCAGGCTGCAGACAGCGGGGCTGCCGCCAGCCCCTCTCGCCCGGCCGGCGGGGGGGACCGTGCTGACGGGCTCGGTGCCTTGCCGATGCCGTCATACAATAAATCTGCGGCGTTCTCTGGAGACAGCTACCCAGACACAGGAGAGGTTGGGCACGGCTTCCCGGGAGACCTGCTGACGAGTCTGGAGCCTGATGAGACACCCAGGGAGCCTGGAGGGAAGGGGGACGGCGACTTACCTGCAGCCCAGCAGCAAGTCCCTGGCATTGCCAGCAAGAGACCACTAACTCAGGTACCTCTCTCGTCCCAGGCTGGCACACCGACCTCCTCCTGGGTCTGAGATGGGAGACAAAACCCAGCATTTAGCAGTAACCTCCGGTCTGCCCATGGAGGCTCCTGTCTGTCCCTGCCCTCACAAAAGTGGCTATTTTTTTCCAAGCACCTCCAGCCTCTATAAGGAGGCACTGATGCCTCAGACCAGCTGGGATTCCAGATCCAGGGCAAAAGACAAACCCACCCAGGACTTTCACGGGTCTCACCAGCTTCTGCCTGCTCCAGAAACCTGCAGGACTGGGCATGCACTTACACTTACACACGGCTCTTGCTGCAGGAAGCAGCACGCGCACACCAAACCGAAGCATGCAAGCACACTTGAGTGCTTCCACCAAGCAGCATGCAAACCCTTCGGCACCCACACGCGGTCCCAGGCTGTGGGGCTACTGCTGCTCCGGTCCCATTGCCTCTGGAGGGTGATGCTGTGAACGAGAATCAGGTGGAGGCAGGGCCATGGGGAAAGGCAGGTACCCGGTCGCTATAGAAACTGGCTGCAGGAGGATGGAGAGGAGGAAGATGGGGTGCAGATCCCCACCGCGCTGCTTCCCCAAGCAGCATCGGCTTCCCTTGGTCGCGAGCCGACAGCCCCCACCAGCCGTGCTGGTTTTGAATCCCACAGCTTGCTGGAACCAGCTCTCCCTGCCCAGGGATGGGGACAAGGCACAAGGGGCGGTGCAGGCTTTGCTGCTCCCCGGCGAGTTGTTCAGCCTCTCCAAGCCTTGGGGCTTCACCTCTGTAGCAAAGAAAGACGGCCTTTCTCTGCCAGGTCGCTCTGAATGCAAATTCATCGATAGTTGCTCGAGATGGGTATATGGCAGGGGTGGTAGCATTGCCCAGGGTGAGCCTTGCATGACTTCGGGCAGCAAGCAGAGGTAGAGGAGTACACAACCCACCAGCCCCGGCCTTCTCCTCCCCAGTTATAACTTGGGGTATAGCCAGGAGGACAGGAAACATCCAGCCCAGGCCGGGGTCCGGAGCAGTTCGGGAAGCCTGGAGCAAGGGAACGCAATGAGCACAGCCCCGCCTCGTCCAGGAAACTCACTGCATTTCCCAAACCCTCACGAGCAGAGCCAGGAGCAGGGGGATGGCGTTATCACTGTTTTAAAGGAGGGAAGGGGGCAAGGGCTGGGGAAGGGAAGCTCGTGGGGCACGGGCATACGGTACCCGACTCCCAGCCCATTGCCCCCCTCCCCTCGCCTGCCCAGCCCTGGGTGTTGCAGCCCTACATATGCGATCAAATCACCGTGACCTACAAATTAGCTTCTAGACCCATTTCATGCTAAATGATGTAGGAATACAACAGACTCTGGCAAGACTTCAAATTAAGACTGCCAATTAATGGCTCTCTTGGGGCTAATTAAATATTACTTTCCATAGCACTTTTCCCCTCCCCTAAATACTTTGCCAACTACTTCCAGACCCAGCGCAACGCAGCCGCCCGGGGCAGACGGCAGCAGCTACGGCGCGGGGGGACCCTTCCCGGGAGCCGGGGGGGCACCTCTGCGTCCGCGCACCCTTTCAGGCTCCAGCGTGGGCTGAAGGGATTTGATCTTGGAGTGATCAGCGGGGAAAATTGGCCTCGCAGACATTTCAATCCATGGTTCTCTGAAGTCAAGAGCTTGCAATTCCTTCGACCGAAATGCCTTTAAGGATGTGAATTATACAAGTGGGGAGATGGCGGGGAGCGATGGGTGGCAGATTCTCACCTGTGCAGATCAGCAGGTGACAACAGGTCCCTGTGCTACAGGCTGCCGCAACAAGGCAGCAACGCCTGCGGCTTTAACCCTGCCACGAGCCACAAGACCAGCAACAGCTTCGTCCTCTCCCCAGAGTCTCTCTGGCCCAGCTTTGGGGTCTCTGGAAGGCCAAGGGCACACACACACCCCGTGCAGCAAGAGGAGACCTCGGGGGACTCGCCCCACCGCAGCAATTCCCCTTCACACCAGCCTCCTGTCAGGGAAGACAAGACTGGGGAAATCAGAGAAAAAACAAAGCTCAGTGAGAACACGGCTGTCCAAACAGCCTCCCTCCTTGCTGCCGGGGAGATGCCAAATGCTGCTGGCAACTCCCAAAACCAGAGCGCTCCAGCAGCAGCACTGGGAGAACAAGGCTTGCAGGAGGGTCGATAGCCACGAGTGCCTCAAAGCATTTTGCGGAGAACAAAATGGAAGCTGACAGAGGAAAGGCTGCAGCTCCAAGGATGCTCAGCTAGCTGAAAAACGCTGAAAGTTGGGTTTGCCAAGGGCAGCAGGATTGCAGGTGTCTGCAGGCAGCCAAGGGCCATCACCGGTCTGGTCCCGGAGTTACACCCCCGGGCACCCAGAGTCACCCAGCCTCGCCCAAAACGTGAGCGCTCCAGTGCAGCAGCAGTATCCCCAGCTAAACACGCTCAACACACACCTGAGTCTGCAGAAAGCCTGAAACCATCGCTCCACGTAAAGAAAGGTTTGGGGCTTTGGTTTTTTTAAAGCACATTTTGATTTCAAAAGCTGCAACAGTGCTAGAGAGCAGAGCTGCTGCAAGGAGGCAGAAGCAGGGTGTGGGGGTGCTTCCCTGAGCTCCTGCGTTCCCCAAATTTAGCTCTGGAAACCAAACAGCTCCCACGACCTCCAGGCGGGCAGGAGAGGAGCATTGGCAGGAGGCAGCATGTGCGGGAAGCCTCCCTGCCTGCAGCCCGGCGGGCAAAGAGAGGGCATGGTCCCCTGAGCTGGCAGCCAGGGCCGCTGGCCGGTGCTAAGTCACTGAGACAAATTTCAAAGGGGTAGAAAGGGGAAAAAAAAAAAAAAAAAAGAACAGGAAAAAAAGAGAAGAAAGAATGAGATGAGAAAACATCTCGGCTGGTACAGCCGGCCCCGAGCCCCAGGAGAGCATCAGCTACTGGGCTTCTCCTCCCGTTTCCATGGCAACACAATTTGGTGCTCTTTAGAAGAGCTCGCTCCCCCCTCTCCCCCGGTTAATTTTATTTCATGTTTTGAAATGAAAGTGGTTGATGTGGCTTTTGTTTCAGGAGCCTCATGGGTGGGGGGGAGAAAAGGGAGAATATCGGCAGATCTGGAGGGGCTGCAGAGGGGAAAGAGGGACCTGGAGCCCCTCGCCCCCACGTCAGCGTCCTGGAAGAGCAGCTTTGCTGGGTTCATCGCGCGCTCCTGAGCTAAGGCACCTTGGGGTGCTCCCCGTGAACCGCAGGGTGGTCTCCTCCCCTAGAGGTGATGGGCTGGAGATGGGTGCCAGCCCCATCGCTCACTCCCTGACCTTGGGAAACACCCCAGGACCTCAACTCCCCTCCCGTGAGCTGGATGCCACCACCCTCCTTTTGCCCATCCCGTCCCTCCCCGCCGGGCAGGCTCTGCTCACCACGCAAACAGGAGCACCCACCCCAAGGACCCAGCACGACACACCGAGTCCAGCCACCATATATTCTGTGCGATGAAAGAACACAGCGGCTGCAACCCCGAGCCCTCCTGCTCCAAAAATCCTCCCTCTCCCAGACACACCACCAGGATGGGAGCAGGGAAGGGGCTGGGAGGCAGAGAACCAGCACAGCCGGGTAGTACCGGCACAGAGCAGCCCCTTCGCCCTTACAACAGCATTTCCTACACCAGAAACACGCATCGGAGCTGCCCTTCCCCAACGCTCGCCCACGGGAGCTGCCAAAATCCACGCACGCCGAGCCACGGCCGCTCGGACTCGGAGCAGGGAAGCGCACCCAGCCCAAGGCTGCCGCTCAGCTCCTCGTGAGCATTCGGGCTAATGAAGGTGAACGCATCTGTTAGTTGCTAACAGTAGGGCTGTTTGGGAATGTTTTGATTAAATATTTTTCATAGAAAATTCCAACTGGTTGAGATTGAACTCGTTTGCCTGAAATAATTGGTGCGGAGAAGTTTCCCAGTTAAAGGAAAAGGACTGAGGAGAAATGTGTTGGAATTTTACTTCCTTTAAACTATAATACATTCTATTTCACAATTTAATTTATAGGGAAAGAATGCTAAGAGAGATCAAATCAATGTTTTGAAGTGGTAGGAAGAAAAATGCTTCAGTAACCAGATAGCTCTGTGGATTTTCCACTAGCTTTAAAGAAGAAAAAAAAAAAAAAAAAGACTTTTCATCCCAACAGAGAACAGGAAAACACTTTGAAATCTCCGTCCTCACAGCAAAAAAGCTGCCCACCTCCAGAAAGCGCCCTGGTAAGGGCCAGGCAGGGCAGGCCCCAGCTGGACCCCAGCCCCGGGCTGCTCTCAGCCGCGGAGCAGGAGCAGCAGCAGCTTCCCAGCCCCTGCCCCGCTCCGGGGTGGGGAACGGGGCGGGAGGGAGACCTTCCCTCTGCAGCAGCCCTGGCCCCTGCTCCGCCACCCTGGCCCTTGCTGCTGGGGGCCCGGCCACCACCCCCCCGGGACCAAGAAGCCCCCAATTCCCTCATCTCCAGCACCCCATACATCGCCCGATGCGGGGAGAAAGCAGGATCCTGCCCAGCCCCCCTCCCTTCAACACTGCAACACCAACGCCTCCCAGCCAAAGCACAAGGGAGAAGGGGAGCCCAAACCCCCCATTTCTAGGCAGCAGCCCCCCACCTGTGCGGGCAGGCGTGCGGGCAGGCGTGCGGGCAGCCCCGGCAGCGCAGCCCTGCCTGCACTTGCCGGGCAGCTATTGCCACCGTGCGGGCAGCGCTCGCAAGCACCAGCTGCAGCCGCTCGGGGAAAATGCTGAAAACTCTTAATTAGGTTCCTCCCATGCGAAAAAATTGCCCCCCACTGGGATGAGTGGTGTCCCCCCCCCCCCCCCCCCCCGGGAGGGCATTGCTGTGCAGCCTCTGCTGGGAGCAGCGCTGGTGCTGCGGGGTGAAGCGGGAGCCGGTGCAGCCAGGGCATCGTCCCCGGCGGTTTGGGTACCCCGCGGGTTTGTGGCTGCTCCCAAGGCAGCCGGGGAGGGTGACGGGGACACAAGTCCATGAGCAGCCGGTTTAGTTGCACTGCGTGGGGTCCTGGGCTCCCCTGGGAACCAGTTCGTGGGTGGGGAGGGCAGCGGCCAGGTTGAAAACACCTGAGAGCAAAGGGGACAAAGGGTAAAGTGGCAAATAAAGACGTGCTCAAGGTCACGCCGAAGGCCCGGAGGAGCAGCGCTGCCTGCTGCCTTCCCCTCCAAGAGACCCCGGAGCGACCGCTCTCACCTCCACTTGCTGGAGCTGGGGTCTCGCCTGCACCCACGGGGACCCCACGAGTGCATGCGCTTGGGAAAGGGGTGACACGCAACAGGGAGGGCTTTCGTGTACAATAAGAGACCGGCTGGCCTGCGGAAAACACCCTGCGGGTCTGGGTGCTGGTAGCACGCTGGTAGGTAGCACCCAGGGAACAGCGGGGATGTCTTTGCGCCAGAAAACCGGCAAAGCGAGGAGCAAAAGTCAGCCTGGGCATCGGGGAGCTCACGCTCAGGCTCCTTCACCTCCGAGATGGCTGTGTGGGGTGGGCTCGTCCGGAACGGAGAGGTGCCGGGGGACCCCTCTTCCCTCTCCCAAAGAAATGTTGCTAGCCAAGAAACATGGAAAACGGCGAAGCGGTCGGGTAGTCGTCGTACGGCGAGGGCTGCCACGGAGAACGACGGCCACGCTCCCTCCTGGCTTTAAAGCCTCTGGGAAAGTATAAATAGCAGTCAAATAAAAAGCTGCTGCACATGAGCAGATGGATTAAGCGGAGTTGGGGGAGATAGATATATATATATATCTATATATATACATATAAACCTGTGTGTCTGTGTGTGTGTGCTCAGCTATACAGTCCCCACTAAAGCCCCGGATTGCACATGGGACTGGGAAGGGACTTTGTGCTCTGACTTCGTCCACCTTGGTGGTTGCCAGAAAACACTCAGGGGACGTCACTGCAGGACTGGGGCTTTGGGGGACTGGGAAATAGTAATAATAGCTTATTTATTTGTTTTTATAGCTTTTTCATTCAATAGCCTGTTTGGTTTATTTTTAAACACAACAGGGCCGAAATGCGATTGGGGCGGGAGCAGGGCGCTGGCCGTCTGCTGAGGAGAGGCAGATGGAGAGGAGGAAAAGGCAGGGAGCGAGATGGAGAGGGAAGGAAAGGGGGAGCCGGGGCTCTCCGGGGTAAGGTGCAGAAACAGGCTGGGGCTCCCTCCATCAGGGCAGAGGTTGCACCTGAAGCAAATGGCTACAGGACTTGTCCCTGTGATCTGGGCAACGGGGTATGTCCGAAAGCCACTGAGAGGGTGCTACAGAACCAACCAACCTGGGGTATCTGCGTCTTCGGACCCAGCTGCGCAGTCCCGGGGAAGAGCTGCACCACCCTCTCAAAAAAACAAACCTCGTGCATCCAAAGTGGTTTATAAGCATCGTTTTTATACTGGTTTAATTATTTCAACAATAAATTTTCCACCAAAACAGGTGAAGCGACGCAAACACCGGTGTGGACATGCAGAGGCAGAAATCAAAGCGCTGCGGTTTATTCCGCTTCCCCGCGGCTGAAGGCCCCTCGGTGGGAGCAGCCCCTCGGTGGGAGCAGCCCTCGCTGGGAGCAGCCCCTCGGTGGCCTCCCGGTCCCCGGGGCTTTCTCCCCGGCGCTGCAGCTCCCGCTAACGCACGGGGCAGGGGCCAAGGGAAACCTGGAGCGCGAGCAGCCCCGCAGGCTGTGCCCACGGCAGGCGTTGGGGTTCGCACCCAGCTCCCAGCTGCGGCCGGACTGGGCTGAGCCTGTGGCCGGGCGTCCCCACCGACAGCCGTGTGGGACCCGGACCCAGCACCCCTCGTAGGAGCCCCTCCATCGCCCTGAGCAGTGGCTTTGCCTTGCATTAACCCGGCTGCTTTGCTGCAACGCAGCCCCTTTTGCCGGCAGAACGACCGCAAACCCTGGCAGCGAGGAAGAGGAGCGAAGTAGTTCTCCAACCGCCTCCAGCACCTCGTGGGTGACCCGGTTTGCAACCAAAAGCAGTAAAAGGGTGCTACAAGGCAGGGGGCTGCTGCGAGCTCCCCCCAGCTCACAGCCCAGCCCGGCAAAGCACCGCAGGGCTGCTGCAAATTGGCAAGAGGGACCGGTGCAAAACATCAGTGCATAAATGCAAAACAGCCCGTGTGGGTCCAGGAGGAGTCCAGCCTCACAAGGACAACTCCACGCTAATGCTTTCGCAATAAATTCGATGGCAGCTTCTTTCTAGCAGGCTTTCGGTAGGCGTTTGACTCAACTCCAGTCAATCTAACATCGTTACACCGCAGTTAATGTCAGTTTGAAAGTGCTTTTATAGCTGAAACACTGCTGTACTTAATGTAAACACCGAGGTTATGAGGATTCTTGCATTGACACGGGGAGGTTGTACTGATTAGCTTAAATCACTGTCATGTGGTATTAGTTAAAAGGATGTAAAAAGCAGCATCTGAGGCCCTGTCTGCGCTGCAAAGCGGGGCTCGTTGCGGAGGAAGGAAGCGACGGGGCTCCTGCCACCGCCGCGCCCTCAGGGACCCGGGGGCAGGTGCCCGTACACCGATAAACTGGGGGTTTTTGCAGAGGGGACAGGGACAGTTTTGTTTTGCCATTGATAAAGAGCACACAGAGAGCTGGTCCCATACGGGGACCCCAGGAGCTCCGTCACAGCAATGACCCCCCACGCTGGGGAGGTCCCACAGGTGATGCCGGCAAGTCCTGCAGAGCATCCCAGCTGGATCCTCATCCTGCAGAGCATCCCAGCAGGATCCCCGTCCTGCAGAGCATCCCAGCAGGATCCCCGTCCTGCAGAGCCATCCGAGCATGATCCCCATCCTGCAGAGCCATCCGAGCATGATCCCCATCCTGCAGAGCATCCCAGCAGGATCCCCGTCCTGCAAAGCCATCCCAGCGGGATCCCCGTCCTGCAGAGCATCCCAGCAGGATCCCCGTCCTGCAGAGCATCCCAGCAGGATCCCCGTCCTGCAGTGCCATCCGAGCATGATCCCCATCCTGCAGAGTATCCCAGCTGGATCCCCATCCTGCAGAGCATCCCAGCTGGATCCCCGTCCCGCAGAGCCATCCCAGCGGGATCCTCATCCTGCAGAACATCCCAGCTGGATCCCCATCCCGCAGAGCATCCCAGCGGGATCCTCATCCCGCAGCGCACAGGTCTCCCCAGTCACCCTGCAGCAGGCAAGCCCTTCTGTCCAGGCTTGCCCAAGGTCACCAAGAAAAGCCATCACAAAGCAGAAGCACAAGCACGGTGCCCCAGGACTGTGGCCACCCCCCTGGGGGACCGGTGGCCGGTCCCTCCACCCAGGGAGCATCTTACATGGAAGGAAAAACCCTCCAGCACAAGCAGGGTCTTTGGGCCCCCCGGCCGGGCTGTGGCAGGCGATGGACGATAGGAAATAGGGCTTTGGCAAAGTTTTCCAGTTGATCTGGATGGAGACAGGATCAGACCCGCTGCAGGAATGATCTCCTGTAGGAAATCAGGTCATCAGGGCAACGTGCAAGGGCTGCAAGGGGAGGTCGCTGCTCTTTGCTGGTGGGTCCGTGCCTCGCCGGGCACCCGCCGAGGGCGGCGGAGCAGGGTGGGACACTGGCAACCCTCCCTCCTGCAGAAAATAAACCACCAAATCGCATCCCCATCCTCACTGCAAACATCGCCTCGCCCCTTCGCCTGCCGTCCCCCCCCGCGGCCAGGGCATCGCCCCGACCCCCACCTTCGCCTCGTCCGCTCGGAAAACACCGCAACGTCCTTCTGGGGCTGGGGGTTGTGGGGTTTTGAGAACATTTATAAAGATCTCATTGTTGAAAGGAAAAATGGGATCTCCTTTCCTTTTACCTTCCAGGGCAGCCCTAACCCCTCTCCCCTCGTACAAAAACACACAGGAAAGGGGTTTCTTTTCTGCTTGATTAGATTCAAAGGGATCTTTGTCTGGGGGTAGGTAGAGAAAAGCCCTCCCCCACCTCCCTTTTGACCCTCAAGACTCTGTCTGGTTTTGTTTTAAACCAAGAGAGACAGAGCTACACCCTTGGGATGTTATAAATATATATACCGGGAGGATGGGGGGTGGCGTCATTCCATTTTCCTGGATGGCAGCTCCAATCCGGCCGGCCCAGCGTTTCTCTCCCGATCTCCGGAGCACCAGCCAGGGTTTGCCTCCAGATGCACAGGGGTTTCCCAGAAGCAGCCCCCCTCCCCCTAAAAGCCTTTCCTCTCCTCCAGTTGCCACGTTATTTAATTAATCCGAAAGGCTCCTCAAGAACAGCCCCCAGCAGGGGCGGCTCGGGGTTTGCAGCCCCCTTGCTTGGGGGGGGCCCGGGAGGGTCCTGCTGCCTCCTGCCCACGGGGGCCGCTCCCCCCACAGCCCCGGTGCCCCTCATCCTCCCCGAAAGAGATCACGGGTCTCTGCGACAGCACATTAAATTATATATATATATACATATATACGCACACGTGGCCATACGTGCTCCATGCGAGTAGCTGAGCACATGTGTGCATACGTACATGGACACCCGTAAAACATAGATGGATGCAGCTGCACGTGTTACTACCTACGAAAAGTTTGTAATGCGGAAAACACAGCACGGACGCCCCGATCCCTTCTTTCCTGTCTCGATTTTTCTCACATTCCAAAAAAAAAAAAAAAAAAAAATCTATTTTGAAAACTGCGTACCACTCCTTATCTTTACTGGCAATTAATTTCAAGGAGGGGTGTTCAATTTTGACAAGGACTCTAAACATGTTAATATTTGAAGAGGGGAAAAAAAGTATGACATTAATTATTCAGGTATTAGTAGGCATGCTGACAGCAGAGCCCAAACGATTTTCTGTCACAAACTGCTATTAACGGATTTTTTTTTCTCCTCCACGGAAGTATTTTACGAAGACTCGGTACCAGCGTTTTTCTTGAAAGAGTAAGTGCTGAAATGATCGTTTAATTGCAGGAGCAGCCAGGATTAATAATGAAAATAACGGGAACAAGAGCACATAAGAGACGCAAATCCCCCCTGTAAGCGTGTGATTAAAAACCGAACGTACAATATTGCAAATCGTGGCGGTGCGCTGAAACCACCCCCTTGGGGTCCCGACCTGCACCCGGGGTCCTGCACCCCAGGGACCCTCATCCCGCCTGCACCCCGTGTGCTCGCACCCCAGCCATGCACCCCGACCTGCACCCGGGGGTCCTGCACCCCAGGGACCCTCATGCCGACCTGCACCCCGTGTGCTCGCACCCCAGCCATGCACCCCGACCTGCACCCGGGGTCCTGCACCCCAGGGACCCTCATCCCATGTGCCCATACCCCAGCCATGCACCCCGGGGGTCACATCCAGCCGTGCACCCCGGGGGTCACATCCAGCCGTGCACCCCCTATGCCTACACCCCCCCGTGCCCCCACCCCGCACCGCAGGCAGGACAGGCAGGGGAGGACATTGCTGGGCAGCCCATTACCAACTGAAAGGGGCTTCTCCTCCGCCCCCCCCCGCAGCACAGCTGGACAGGCCACAGCTGGGGGAGCACAGCTGGGGGGAGCACAGCTGGTCCCACCCCGGGTTCACAGAGTTCAGGCTGTCGAGATTTTAGGGCGAGATAGGGAAAGCTGACACCCGGGGAGCCCCCCCGGCCGGGCCGCCAGCCGGCCCCGCCGCCCCCCGCCTCCTTAGGGACCCCCGTGGAGGGGGTGAGACCCCCCTTCCAGCCGGCCCAGGGCCGCATCCTGCCCGGCCTCGCCCGCCCGAGGATGCTGCTCGCCAGCCAGCGCTCCCCGCTCGCCGCCTCCTTCCCCAGCTCCCGTTTCCTCTTCTCAGTCCTAAAAAAAAAAGGAAATAAGGAAGGAAATGGGGGTGTTGTGGCCTCATCCTGCGCCCTCAGCCCACGGCTCTGCCGGGCCCTGTCCCCACGCGGGATGCGTGACGGGTGCCCAGCAGCCACCCTCAAGTGACACAGGGTGTCCCTGGGTCAATTCGGGTGTGCAAGAAGCTTTTGGGAATTAATATTTCCCTTGGGGCACCTTTCAGGGCGGGGAATCCCACCTGGATAAATGCAGGGAAAAATGGGAATTAGCAGGGGAAAAAAAAAAAAATAGAAATATGCAAGTAAAGAATGGGAGTTATTTGCAGGGGGAAGGGAGGCTCCGTCTCTGCAGGGCACCTCTGCTCCT
Organism: Platalea leucorodia; assembly: GCF_965183815.1. Lineage (NCBI taxonomy): Eukaryota > Metazoa > Chordata > Aves > Pelecaniformes > Threskiornithidae > Platalea > Platalea leucorodia. Next base: position 5,436,015 of record NC_138844.1, read on the forward strand.
GCGGGCACGCAGAGGGCGCAGAGCGGGGCAGAAGCAGCCCCATCTCATCCCCGCGGCCCCCAAACCTCCCCGCTCCCCCCGGCCCTCCCTGCCCTGGCGCAGGGTCTTCACTTCCACGGGTGTTTGGGTGTTTCTGCTGCTGGGAGCCGACGGGGAGAACCCAAGCGCTGGCCCAACAGGGAGAACGGCAGCAGAGGGGCCAAATCCCCAGCACCCGCAACTGGGAATAACCCCGGCTCCCAGAAAACCACCTTGGCTCAGGGTTTTCCAGCCTGGAAGCAGCCGGTGAAGGGCTGGGGAGGGGAGATGGCAGCACCCCGCATCTCTGGCCTCGCCGGGACCTGCCGGCCTCCCCACGCTCCCTCCGGCTTTCGGGGGCCGAGCTGCTCCCCCCCACACCCCGAGTTTCCTGCTCCCAAAATCCAGACCCTCAGCAGCTTTGGATTCACCTTTCTCCCTTCTTCCCCATGTTTCTGTTCATGCAGCACTGGGAAAAGTAACTCCAGCATCTGCAAACGAGATGCTAAGAATATATAAAATTAGTTAGAGCTGAGAATATAAAGAACTAGAGCTAAGAATATAAAGAATTAGAGCTGAGAATATAAAGAATTAGAGCTAAGAATATAAAGAATTAGAGCTGAGAATATAAAGAATTAGTTAGAGCTGAGAATATAAAGAATTAGTTAGAGCTAAGAATATAAAGAATTAGTTAGAGCTAAGAATATAAAATTACAAATCTAACAGCAGCATTTTTGTTATTTCCTTTTTTTGTTTCCCCCAAAGTCATCTCTGATGAGAAGTTAAAGAACAGTTGGAAAATAATCCTTAACTCAGACCTTTAAGGAGGGCTTTTCACCGTGTCGGAAGCCACGGACGGCAAAACGCGGGCCTCGACGCCTCGGGCCCCGCGCGCTGCTGCGGAGGACCGATTTCCCAGCCCATCCCGATGGGTCACTTCTTTTTTTTTAAGCCGTGCCGCTTGCATGCAGGATCCCGAGTTTCCTACGTGACGTCTTCGGTTATTTGGGGGGGTTTAACCGCTGTAACGAATGGTTGATTATAAGCAGTTGCCCCGGCGGTTGCTGGTATTTCCAGCTGATTAAAAGGCTGGGTGAGCCCAGTGTGTAAAACTGGGGGAAAAAATGGGATTGAAGGTAAACACGCTGAGCGTGCCGAGGGGCCGGATCCTGCCGGGGAGAGGGAGCGGAGCTGGGCACGCTGCGGGGAGGCCAAGGGGCAATGGGGGGGAAATGGGGGGCAATGGGAGGGAAATGGGGGGGGCAATTGGAGGGAAATGGGAGGGAAATGGGGGGGCAATAGGAGGGAAATGGGGGGGCAATGGGGGGGCAATTGGAGGGAAATGGGGGATAATGGGGGGGAAATGGGGGGGCAATGGGGGGGAGATGGGGGCAATGGGGGGGAGATGGGAGGAAATGGGGGGCAGTGGGGGGGCAATTGGAGGGAAATGGGGGGCAACTGGAGGGCAATGGGGGGGGCAATGGGGGGGAATGGGGGGGCAATTGGAGGGAAATGGGGGGCAAGGGGTCAGAGGGCCAGCACTGCCCTGACCCCCCCCACACCTTCTGGGACCCCCAGACCCCTCCTGGGGGAGCAGCCCCTGGGGATGGGGGGGGGGAGACCCCCGGGGGTCACCCCAGCGCTTTGGGGACCCCCCGGCCCCCCCAACCGCAGCCTGGCTCCAGGCCGCTGCCGGGCAGGGCGGCGGGAGCCCTGCCTAAGCCCGGATTTCGGGGGACCCCCTCGCCCCCGGAGCCCCCTGCGGCTGCCAAAGGCCGGGCGAAGCCTCCCCCGGTCCTGGGGGGGGAAGGATGAGCACGGTTTCCCATATGGCCTCATTTAGGGTCATTGCTTTCAATTGCTAAAAGCATAAACTCCACCTCTTGAGCCCGTAGATTTATATGGAACAGCTGAAGGATCCCCCAAAGCTCCGGGGGCTGGCCGGAGGGCCGGGCTCCCACCTTCCCGAAAGGTTGGCGGATAATTTCGTTATGGATTTTTTTTTTTTTAAAGCAAACTGGTTTTTTTCCCTTTTTTTTTTTTTGCCCTTTTTTTGCCCTTTTTTTCTTTTTTTTTTTGCCTTTTTTTGCCTTTTTTTTTTGCTTTTTTGGGTTTTTTTTTCTTTTTTTTTTGCCTTTTTTCTGCCTTTTTTTTTTGCCTTTTTTCCTTTTTTTGCGTTTTTTCTTTTCTTTTGCCTTTTTTTTGCCTTTTTTTTCTTTTTTTGCCTTTTTTCTTTTTTTTGCCTTTTTTCTTTTCTTTTGCCTTTTTTTGCCTTTTTTTTCCTTTTTTTTTGCCTTTTTTCTTTTTTTTGCCTTTTTTCTTTTTTTTGCCTTTTTTCTTTTTTTTGCCTTTTTTTCTTTTTTTTGCCTTTTTTCTTTTTTTTGCCTTTTTTTCTTTTTTTTGCCTTTTTTCTTTTCTTTTGCCTTTTTTTGCCTTTTTTTTTTTTTTAAGAGGGAGATATTGATAACATGGGAGTTAGAAAGAGCCTCATAACTCACAATAAACCCTTGTCCATTCTCTTCTATTGACTACATGTAAACATGGTAAATGAAAGGCCTTTAGTGACACTTAATCCCTCACCCCCTCCCTGCCCCCAGCCCAGCCTGCCCTGGGAGGGGGTTACGCTGCTTTTTCTCTCGCAGCTTGCTGTTTTACTGAGCCCCTCCTCTGCCATCTAATTTATCATTAACACCCTGACACTAAACTAAATAAATGCAGCGGCTCCCCCCACACCTTGCTCCGGGGCTGCGGATTTTCCCCCTTCCCCTTTTATTTTAGGCACGAACCAGCCGCAAATCTGCGGGTTTGGGGGGGCTCAGAGCTCCGCGCTGCTCCCTGCAGATAATTAACGTCATTATTAAATTACCTTCTTTAAAAGATGATGATAATAATAATAGCAGGGTCATTTGGCTGCGGTTAGAGCCGGGGCGGCCTCGCCGGGGTCGCTGCCTCCTGCTCCGGCTGCTCCCAGGCTTCGCCTCGCGAAATTTTAAATGTTTTTAAATGGGAGTCATTTTAACTGGGATTCCTTTCCTTCCCTACCAGAAAGGAGGAGGGAAAAAAAAGCTGCAAAGCGGTTTCAAGCGCCGCGTTCCTGATTTGCAGCTCGATATTCTCGTGTAATTTGGATTTCGGTGGTTTTTAAGGGCGGAGGGGGTTTTTACCTGGCCCTCTGCAAAAGCAAAGTCACCAGCTGATTTTGTGGCAATCGAATAATACCTCGTTATTAATCACAACTAATGAGGTCCTGGCCGGGGGTGCGTTTCGTTTCTCTTTCCATTTTTCTCGGTTTGGAGAGGTATCTTTCTGGCCGTGAAAGAGCCGGGTAAAGGCTTCCCAGGTCAGAATTTCCAGCTTCCCAACTCATAGCCGAAATAGCAGACTCAAGCCCCTTTCAACACGTTGCACAGATAAAAACCACTTCTAGTCTTTGGGTCGCTCGTTCGGATCTGCGTTGGGGGTTGGGTTTGGATCTGGCTCTACCGGTGCTGCTCCAACGGGATCGTCCAGGCTTCGGCCGTGTTTTCCTGTGGCGGAGATTTAAAAATATATCCGAAGTGCTCCTTCCATAAGGGGCACTAGCTCCTGAGGCCCTCAGAATAGAAACACATGTCTGGGGAACCGTCTCCGGCCTACAAATTAGAGGGAAGGAGCTATTGATTTCCCATTAAATGTTGAGGAAAAAGGATTCATTTGGGCAAAATTTGCCCACGGAAACCCTCCCCCCCCCCCCGGCAGCTGAGCACAGGCGTGCACACACGCGGGACGGACACAGGCGCGGCGCGCAGCTGCACGGCACGGAGGGTTGGGGCCACGCGGAGGCGAGGACGCGGCCGCAAACACGCGGGGACACGCGTGCGTGCACACGCGGGAACGGGCGCGCGCGTCCCACGCGGGTCCGGCGCGCAGCAGGGTGCCAGGCCTGCGGGCGGGCGCGAGCGGAGGAGCGTGCTTTCCGAACCGCGTAAACGAACACGCACGGCCAGATGTGCACGGCCACAGCTGTACGCAGACCGGCGGCACAGGCTGATGCACGCTCCCGCCGCGGCACGCGGGCGGGCACGCAGCCTCCGCGGGTGCACACACGCGCACGTGCCCTGGGCGTGCAAATGCACGACCCCCCCCGAAGCGAGCACCCCCGAGAGCACCCACGCCTCCCGCACGCATGGGTGCACCCCAGCCAACCCCCCCCCAGCACCCACAAAAAGGGCCGAATATCCGCCGGTTCTGTAAAAAAAAAAAGGTATTTATTTCTCAGCCTAGATTCCATATTGCACGCAGGAATTAACACTTTCATCGTCATATACTTACAACAACTTCAAATAAATAAAGGTACAGTAAATCTAAACAGAAAACCCAATACATGGCTGGAAAAGGCTCTTTCCTCCCCTGGGTGGTTATTTTTAAATGCGTGTTTTAGGCCGGGGCGTGGGGGAAAGGCAGCATCGGCCGCGGGATGTGCCCAGCCCGGGGAAATAACTCCCCTCCCCAGCCACAGCACCCCCCAAAAATAAATTATCCCTGGGCCGAAGCACCCCTGGACCTGGGGGTCCAGCAGAGAAGCACCCATGAAGGGACCGACATTTTTAAAGCCACCGGATGGGAATTTTTAATCCAGCAACGCAAAGAGAGAGCAAAGGTCCCTGAAAGCCCCAGCCCCAAAATAAACCCTTACAAACCGTGATTACAAAGCACCACACCGCATCCAAGCTGAGATTTTTCCTGAGTCTAAAGCAGGCTGCATTTTTAAAAGCAGCACCCTTTCATAAAAGTTTTCTTTATTTTTTTTTTTTTTACAAGATACTTTCGGTTTTCTCCTACCTAGATGAACATTTTTAGGGGGGGAAAAAAACAAAACAAAGCAGGTTTTGCTACTTTTGCACCCGTTTGGAAAGAAAGCAACGGCACCGGTGTGGTTATAAAGGTGCCTGTAGAGCCCTTGCGCCGTCCTGGCGATGCGGGTTGATCTTGTGCTCAAAGCCAGAACCAGTCCGGATCCCTCCAGCCGCCCCGTCCTCCCGGCCCATTGTGTCCCGCAGAGGTATCGCTTCTTCCAACCAGCTACCGCTTGCGTTCGCTCCTTTTTTTTTAAGTCCAAACCAGGCTATTTCAGATAACAATTTGGGTTTTCCTTTTTTTATTATTTTGGGGTTTTTTTTCCCAATTTACTTTCGCTGCATCGCCACCCCCCTCTCCAGCCTCTTACCGGGGGATCGCTAGGAAGATTACTTTCTTTTTTTGGCTCGCTTAATTTCCTCGAAACACGTTTAAAAACAAATAGGGGGATTATTGTTAGTAGTAGTAGTAGTAGTAGTAATTTTTGCTGTGAGCGGGATGGTTCTGCTGCGTGAGGAGCCATTCAAGGTGTGTTTGCGTGGAAAGTTTTGAGGTATTTGGTATTGTATTCACAGCCCTGCTACAACCCCCGTGCATTATATACAGATATCTACACCTACCCACGCACGGACGTCTGCGTGCGGGCAGATCAATACGGACGGGCGGATAACGTCTGCAGGGGTGCACGCACACGGGGTATTAATAGCTGCGTTTTCCACGCGCCCACGCGTACCTGTGCATCCGCGCAGCGGGACGAGCACCCGCGGCCCGCACCCGGGTGGGTGCCCGCCGGCCGCCCACCCTCGCCGAGGTGATTAAATCCCTTCGAAAAGATTCCTGAGTTATTTGGCTGTTCCTGCCCGCGGCAGACGGAGCTGCGGAGGCTGGGCTTTGCTGCTTTTTTTGTTTTTTATACATATATATATATATTTTTTTTTTTTTTAGCATTCACTCCCAGCGCGGATCTCGGGGGTTTTTTCTGCGCGGCCGCCCGCTTTGCGCGGCCGGGGCTCCCTCCCGCGGCACCGCTCCCCCCCCCCCCTTTTATTTTAAATTTTATTTTTCCTAGAAAATACATATTTAACCCGATCCGGATTTGGGGAGGGGGGACGGGGAATCGCGGGCAGCGGGCGAGCGATCGTGCCCGGCGCTCAGCCCCCCGCAGAAGGGGCGCGCCCCCCCCCGTGGCCCCGGCCCCCGGCTCTGCCCGGCGGGGGCCCGGGGGGCGCAGGGGGGTGCGGGCAGACCCCCCCCGTTTGCGGGATGCCTGTGGGCGCAGCCCTGGAGAGCGATGCGGGGGCAAAGCCCCCCCAAATCGGCTTTTCTCGCTCCTTCACACCCGCAGGGATTGGGGGCGGTCGGGGTTTTTTTGGTACCGGTCCACGGCCAGGGACATAAAACCTGAATATTTCGGAGACAGAAGAAATCCCCCCCCTCTCGCTGGCACGGGAGGAACGGGAGGTGGGGTGAAGTAAACAAAAAAAACGCAGTTAACCCAAAAACCCGCTAAAAACCCAAGTAAAACAAACATTGCTTTTAGCAACAATTCACCATCTCCAAGAAAAACAGCGCTTAATAGATACAAAATACGCTTGACCTTAAAAATGGCTTTTTTTTTTACCCACTGATGGAATTAAACCAAAAAAACAAATCGAAACGGGCCGTGCCAGATCGGAATATTTTCTTTTGAATCTGCAGTGATTCTCCCTTCCCTCCCCTTTCCGCGGGAAGCAAAGGACACCGTGAAGGGATTTTTTTGGGGGGGGAGAACCAATTTTTGGAGGACTGGGGAGGAAAAATAGAAACCCCCGAGCGGGCACTGCGCGATCCCCGGCCGTGGGCTGCGAAGATTTGCTATTGCAAAGAAGGGGGAGAAAAAGAACCACCAGCACCCCCCCAAAAAAAAAAAACCACCCAACCCCACATCAGCTTTGATTTGCCCAACGTTTCCAAAACAGAGCGGACTTCAGAGAGCCCGTCGGGCTTTGATGCCAAAGCGGGGTGGAAATCACATCAGAAATAGTCAAAAGAGCCAGTTACAAAGCCACTGGTTTGCAAGAAAAGTTAAACTGGGATATGATTTCCTCTGCAGAGGAGAGAGACATTCCCCCCGCATTCTTCCCCGCATTCCACTCCGGAGCTCGGGAGAGATCAAATTGTCCATCTGTACTCTATTGCTAATGCTCCTGGATCCTATTTCTTGTGCCCGTAAAGCTTTTACAGGCCTGCTACCTTTAGGCTATCGGAGTTAGGGTTATTATCCAGCAAACAACTCACTTTTTTCTTTTTTTCTTTTTCCTTTTTTTTTTTTTTAATACGCATGCAGCAGTTTCAAATAACTTCCCCTCAAAGCCTCCTGTTTTCTTTTAGCAAACAGAATTTCCTGGTCTTTTTAAAGTTGGTGTTTTCTTCCTGTCTCTTAAGTAGACAGAAAACATTACATTGCTATTAATATAGTTATTTGGAATAGCTGCTCCCAATTTCCCCGGGATTGACTCGGACCGAAAAGGAGCGTTTATGCTGCATGACATCATTATTTCTCTCTGCGTGTGATTATTATGAGTTTAATCCAATGCATTTATGGAGGAAAAGGGAGAAATCGGAGCTATTCTTCCCTCGGGTTTTTGGTGGATGGGGGAAGGGGCGGCGGGGCCGGGGCCGGGGCCGGGGCGAGCCCTGCGCGGCGGCGGCAGCCCCTGCCCTCCGCTCCCCGCCGCCCGCTCCATCCCAAATCCCCTCGCTGGGAATAACCCATGGAGTTTGGCAGCGGGGAAGGGGGGGGAAGGTGTCCGTCCGTCCGTCCGCCCGCCCGCCCCGTGGGTTTGAGCCCGTGTTTTAGCTTCGTCCTTAAAATCGCGAAGCCAACAGCGGCCCGCGGCGCGTCCACGGACAACAAAAACCCGCCCCCCCGGGCCGGAGCGGGGCCCCCCCGGGCTCCCCCCAGCCCAAGCCGTGCACACGCTCGCTCGCAGCCCCCCGAAAGGCTCCCGCACCCCCAGACCCCCCGGCTCCTCCGGGCACCCCCCTCCCCGCCCGGGAGCCCCGGCTGGGGCGGCCCCGGGGCTCGGCGGGACCCGCTCCCCCCCCGGCCCGGCCGCCCCCCCCGGGCCCCCGCCGCTCTCATCTGTTGCATGTAAACCTTTCCTGCGGGCCGTCGCTGTCCTTAGAGATCCTCCAGGCCATAGCCCCGGAATTTGAGGCTGGGGGGCACGGGGATGGCGTTGCCCCCCAGGTGCCAGCTCCACAGCGGGTGAGTTTTGGAGAGGGCCCAGGAGTTTTTGACCCCCAGGGAGGAGGCAGGACACAGGTCCCCATCTTCCCCCACGACCAGGGAGGGAATACAGGGGAAGTTGCCCATGAGGCTGAAGGAATTCCGAGGCGGGGTTGGCCCGGCGCTGCCGAGGCGTTTGCAATGAGTGTTTCCCTTTTTGGCATTCCTCCTTTGAGTCTTTTGTGGCCTCCCTTTAGAGGAGCTCTGTTGCCTTTCTGCCTCAGCGCCTCTGGCAAGGCGTCTGCGCTTGGCATTCCTTTCCGAGCCATTGCCTTTCAAAGCTTTGTTTGACAAGGTGCTGGGGCTCTCTGCTCTTTTGGAGCCGGGGGATTTGAGCTCTGCAGCTTTGCAGGGCTCCGTCCTCCCTCCGTGGCGTAAACTTTTCCCGTCCAGGTTGAACCCTTTGGCGTAACACCACAGCTTGGATTGCCGGATCAGCCGGTCAAAGTGCTCCCGCCGGGGCTCCCCCGCCTCCCCGGGGGGCTCGGGGCTCCCCGCCGGCTCCCGCGCCGGGGGCTGCGGGGCCGAGCCCGGGGCCGGCTCCGGGGCGGGCGCTCGCCCGGCTAAAGCTCCGCTTTGCCTCTCTGCCTGGTCAGCGGGGCCTAACGAGGCTCTATTGTTCGAGGCATCTTTGTGCAAATCCTTCCCTTTGGCGCAGGGCTCCGCGTCCCCAAAGCCTCCCTCCTTTTGTTGCGGAGCCCCCCCAGGGGTGCTGCTCGGGGAGGGAGGGGGGGAGGAGGAGGAGGAGAAGGAGGAGGAGGAGGAAGGGGAGGCCTCCTGCTTTGCGTACAGCTCCGGCAGCGGCTGGGCCCCCGAGCCCGGGGCTGGAGCCGGGCTCAAACTTTCCAAAGTTGAGGCTCGCAAAGTCCTGGCCCAGAGCTGCTGGGAGAGGAAGAGGAGGTTGGGGTCGGGGCGCAGGGCCTTGCCCAGGCTCGGGGGGGGCTCGGCGGGGCGCTCCTCGCCGAGGGGCTCCCGGGGGGGCTGCGGCTGGAAGCGGGGCAGAGCCGCCTGCCTGTACCGGGTGCTCTGCACCGAGTCCCCGCTGCACAGCGAGCTGCTCTCCGACTCCGAGGAGCTGCCTTCCTCGCTGCTGCACGAGGTGTCCCCTTCCTCCTCCTCCTCCTCCTCCTCTTCCTCCTCCTCCGACGAGTCGCTGGAGGTGGCGGGGCTGGACCCGCCGAAGTCCAGGCTGGAGTCCGAGTCGCTGGAGTAGCCGGCGGAGGTGCCCTGCCGCTTGGACCCGGGGAAGACGGAGGAGCGGCCTTTCCTGGCGACCGAGGGCCCCTTCTCCGCCGGGAAGAGCCCCTTGGCACAGCAGGGCCCCCGCTTGCGCCGCCCCGCCGGGGCCAGCGCGGCCGCCTGCGCGGCGGGGTGCGCGGCCGCGGGGTGCAGCAGCGCCAGGTCGCGGGGGTACCCGGCCAGCACCCCGGCGAAAATCCCCCCCCGGCCCGCCAGCCCGCAGCCCCTCCGGCCCCGGGGGGGCTTCTGGAGGGCGGGGAAGGCCCTGTGGAAGGGCTGCGGCAGCAGCGGGGCCGGCGCCGAGCGCGGCTTGGGGAAGGCGGGGGGCAGCTTGGGGCGGGCGGGGGCCGGCGGGGCGCAGCAGCCGCCGGCTCTGCAGGGCGGCAGGAGCTGGGGCCGGGGGCAGGGAAAGAGCTCCCCCGGGCCCGGCAGCAGCAGCTGCTCCCTCCTCTTGCTCTTCCTTTTCCTCTTCCTCCTCCGGGGGCTGAGGCTCTTGCAGGAGGTGCAGAGAGCCTCCAGGTCCGCCTTGGAGATGAGGGAGCATTTCACCGCGCGGGTGGGCACCGAGTTGATGGCTTTGAGGGTCCGGAGCTCCTTGAGATCGCAGCGGCGGCTCTTGATCTTTAAGGTCTCCATCTTCTTGCTGATGGTGGTCCTGGGGATATCCTTAAACAGGTCGCTGAGGACCTGGGCCAAAGCAAACATCTGGGTGCCATTGATCTGTAAGTATCCCAAGTTTATCCCTTCGATTTCTTGATAGCCGGCATGAAAATCCCCCGGCCTGGCTTCCCCATTGTAATCCATGGTGGCTGGAACAATTCCGAAGGTCCCTTCGCAGGTCAGGAACATTTTGCAAGGAGCATTTACTTTGTCTCTTTCAAAGGGGGCATTGAAAATAAGGACATATTTGTTTCCACTCCCTGATCACACACATCCCTACCCCTCCGGAGAGGTGGGGGAGGGGGGAGGGGAGGAAAAAAAAAAGCCAAAAAAAAAAAAAAAAAAGCCAAAGCAGCCGATCTCCCTTTCAAACGCTCCAGTCAATGGTTTGCAACATCTTCCAAACACCCAGTTCCTCCGCCTGTACCGGGGCTCGACTCCTCGGCTTCCCCCTCCCCAGCACAAAAAAAAGAAAGAAAAATAAAGAAGTCAAACATCTTGCGTCCTCCGGGCTCCCCCCGGGCAGCTCCCACCCCGCGGCCGCGCACCCCACCTTCCACTCCGAAAATAATCTCTTGGGGGGCAGCGGGGGGGGGGGAGCAACAAGCGCAGCCCCCCCTTCGCTGTGCAAAGCCACTGAGATGCTTAAGCAAACAAAGCTACGGACGGGGGGGGGGGGGGGGGCGGAAAAACGGGAGCGGGGGGGGGGTGCGGGAGGCGGGGGGAGCCCCGGGGCTCCGTGCGGCTCCCACCTTCCCCGGGCTCCGCACTCGCGGCCCCGCCGCCGCGTCCGGTATATTCTAGGGAACACCCCGCCGAGCCCTCCCCGCCGCCCGCCGGCTGATTGGGCGCTGCGGGGCTGTGATGTCAGAAACCCCCAACATTTCACACGCACACCCCCGCGCAAAACCTCAGAAACCCCGGGGCGGGCCGCTCCGCGCCGCTCCGCGCCGCTCCGCGCAGCGCCCGGGCGCGCCCGCGGCCCCGCGCCCCGGCCGCACACAATGGAGGCAGCCGCGGGTTGGCGGGGCGGGGGGGGGGCTCTCTTTTTTCGGTTGTTTTTCCTTAAAAAAATAAATATTAACAATTTTACATTTTCGAGGCGGCGGTAGCGCGGGTGCCTCCGCTTTGTTTCCGCGTTTTAGCTTTTTTTGGTTTGTTGGGTTTTTTTTTCCCCCACCTCTGGTTGTTTTAAGGGAGGTCGCTGCGCTTTCCCAACTCTGCCCGCGTTCCTCTGGGGTGGGGGGTGCACGTCTATATTTAATAAAGCGTCAGAGATATTACTCTAAGCGACTGACTCCGCACCAGTTCACCCCTCAGCCCGGAGTGGAACGCTTATTAATTGCCAATTACTGTATTTATTAGCTGGAATGAGCGCAGTATCGACACTTCCATCGGCAAGCTGTGCAAATAAAAGCAATGCAAAGATATTTATATTCCTTTTTACTCACACACGTTCTTTATTCACTTCGCATCTTTTTCTTCCAAACTCTTTCTTTACAAAAAGGAAAAAAAAAAAAAAAAAGAAATTCTTTTGCGTGCCTTTGCGCTGCTTGACTTTTTATTTCAAACTTTAAGTCCCAGGATTTCTTCGGCATTTGGTAGCCCGCTCCTGCCTGAGGAACAGGCGAGGTTTTCCCCAAAGCAGGGCTGCAGATTCCTCTCTCCAAGAGGGAAAAAGGGGGAAAAACAAAAAGCCCGGAGCCCCTCGCCGGCCCGCGGCTCCATTGTCCCGTCCCCTCTATTTCTTTATAAACCTGAGGCTCCTGGAGCGGAGGCCGGAGCGGGGGAGCCGAAGGCGCTGCTCCGGGGCTGCTGTGGGGGACAGGCACCCCGGGAGCCTGGCGGGGGGAGCCAGCCGCGGCCCCGCGGCCCAGGCTGCTCCCTTGCCGGCCGCCCCTGCCTCCCACATGAAAAAGTTGCTTTTCGTCTTCCTCTGCCTTTTTTTTTTTTGTGGTTCGAATGGCAAAATCGGAGTAATTTGATAATAATAATTTGTTAAACTATATGTACAATCAACCACAAATGATCCCGATTTAGAAACAATCCCGGAGGAGGAGGAGGAGGAAGCGCATTCCTGAGTGTGCGTATAAAAAAAAAAAATTCAAAATAACTCCACCATCGCCTTTAATTCGGGAGCGGGATCACCTGATCCGCGCTCACCTTCTGCCGGCGGAGCAGAGGGGACCCCCCCGGTGCCACCCCGCTTCTGCCGGGGGAGGGACCCCCCCCCAGCACCCATGGGCGCACGCCCCCGCCAGCGCCCGGCCCTGCTGCGGGAAGAAAATCCCCCTTTTTCCAGAGCTGGCGGCATTAAACCACCACATTTCACCCTCGTTTTCCACAGGCAAGAGTTTCCTGTGAGTAAAGGTCTGCCGGCCAACACAAACACCAAATTCCTCTTTGTTTGGGCAGAGGGGAGGGGGAAGAGTTTGCATCGCGATGGACGGAAAGTGGCCGGTTAAGGGGATACTGCAGCTCGCTGCGGTGGCTGCCGGCGTGGCTCGCTGCGAGGGACCACAAAAAGTCCCGCTTGCAGCCAGCCTGGAGCTTCCCTTCGCCAATCGAAGGGAGATCCTGGGTATTTTTCTTTCCACATAAAGCCAGAGCCATTTTACCTATAGGCTGAGCTTTGCTCCGTGCCAGACTGGAGGAGGGGAGCGTGGGGTGGAGGGAAGGAGCTGGCAGAGAAGATCCCTGTCCGACGGGACCGAAGCAGCCGCGGGGTTTCTGGGGGCTCTGGGAAAGCAAACACAAGTTCGAGCAACGCAATAAAACCGTTCCCGATCGTTTGTGGGGCTTCGGAGAGGAGCCGGAGCCCCCCGATCGCCGGCCGGGAGGAAACAGGGCTCAGAAGCCGCGCAGAGGCGAATGTATGGATACGTCATTTCCCAGGAAATCTCTGTCAATAGGAACACAAATGGGCAATATTTTGGTTATGGATAAAGTTCAATATGGAATACGTGTGTGTGTGCGTTGACGTCCCTATGCGGACGCAGACAGCTCGACGTGGGACATACAGCTACTGTGCGAACCCATATATACGCACATATAGATAGCGGCGGGCAGGGTACTCGCGGCCAGGGTGGTGCTTCATAAGCAAACGTGTTTTAGCAGCACCGTCAGCGCCCTGGGCTTCTGCTATAGGCGTCCTTGCTGCCCCCCGCTGCATCGCGTCCCCTCCTATAGCACCTTCCCCCCGCTGCATCGCGTCCCCTCCTATAGCACCTTCCCCCCGACGTACAGACGTACGGACGAGCTGGGCGCCGTTGGGTGTGCGGTGGCTTTTACACCTCGTGCCGTTCGCCGTCAGGGCGGCTGCAGGCCTGAAGGGAAGGGGCCGGGGAACGGGCTGCTGCCCCGGAGGACGGGCACAGCCAGGGGACCTGGCAGCGTGTATCTTGGTTATTCCTATATCTGTGTCTTTGTATAGCTCTGTATTTGTGTCTTTGTACAGCTGTGTATTTGTGGTTTGGGGTATTTGTATATGTGTGTATATGTATATGCGTATATTTGTGTATATGTATATGTGTATATTTGTGTATTTGTATATGTGCGTATTTGTGTATCTGTATATGTGCGTATCTGTGTATTTGTATACCTATATATTTGTATATGTGTATATTTGTGTATTTATATACCTATATATTTGTATATGTGTATATTTGTGTATTTGTATACCTGTATATTTGTGTATGTGTGTATTTGTATCTCTCTCTATTTGTAGATTTGTGTATCTCTATATTTGTATATGTGTGTATTGGTATATCTCTGTATTTGTAGATTTGTAGATTTGTGTATCTCTATATTTGTATATGTGTATATGTGTGTATTTGTATATCTCTATATTTGCAGATTTGTAGATTTGTGTATCTCTATATTTATATACGTGTATATGTGTGTATTTGTATATCTCTATATTTGCAGATTTGTAGATTTGTGTATCTCTATATTTATATACGTGTATATGTGTGTATTTGTATATCTCTATATTTGCAGATTTGCATCTCAGCCCTCTGCTCCCGAGGGGGGAGGGGGTCCAGCCCCCCCCGGGAGGAGAGGGCCGTAACCCGCGGGCAAGCTTCACCCCGGGGGCCGCCCCGGGGGTTTCTCTGGCCCTGCCAGGGCTGGCTGCTGCCGCAGGCAGGTTGGGGGTCACCCCCGGCCCCAGGGGCTCCCGGGGGCGCAGGACCCCCCCTCCCGCCCCTCTGCCCTCGCTGGGGCGGCGCAGGCAGGGGCGAGGGCAGCTGGGAGCGAAATAAAGGGGGGGCTCCTCGGTTAGCGAACTCCGCCAAACTGCCCCCCCGCACCTCCCCGGGTTAGGCTCGGGTTTAGGTAAGCTGCGTCTTTGCCACACGCAGACGGCGAGGCGCCCACGGGTGCGGGGGGACACCCACGCGTGTCGGTGGGCTCCGGGCGGCCGGGGGGTCCCCTCCCTGCCGGGGCGCTGGGCTCTGCAAATCTCTCCCGCGGCTCCGGCTGGGGCTTCCCACGGGCTTCCCACGTTGGTTTCCCCATGCCTCATTTTCCATTTGACCTGGTGCCCAGGCACGAAAGCACGGGGGAGGAAAATAAAAATTAAAAAAAAGGCTGAAAACCCCAGATAGGTTTGGCTTGAGCCGCTTGGGAAGAAGCTTTAGGGGCTGGGGCTCCTCTGCGTGGGTTGTGCTGGGCGTAGGCGAGGTCTCTCGGCGGGGGGGGGTTGGTTTTGCTCCGACAGCTCCAGTCTCCCTCCTGGCTCTCCCAAGTTCAATGTCCCTCGCAGGGAGCAGGGATCCCTGCGAAAAAGCAGGTGCCAGCGGGAAAAGGGGAGCGATGCTGCCGGTGGGAGCCGGGGCGCGGGCAGGGAGGGATTCACAGAGCAGCCGGCACTTCGGGAGGATCCATCACATTTACCATGAAAAAAGCGATTAGAAATTAATATTGGCCCAACTGAATTATTTCCATTGCAAGGAATTGTTTTATTTACTTTCTTTTCTTGCGAGAAACAAATCCCAGCAAAGGAGGTGGCCAAAATGATGCCAAGATCCCTCCAAGCGGAGATCGCTGAAGCAAGGGGCAGCCTGGCCCTGCCCTGTGCGGAGCAGCCACCCCTCAATAAACCTGGAAACCCGCCTGGAGAGGCTGCAATTCCCCTTTTCCCGCTGCTTGCTGGGGCAGGGTGGGCCTAGCGCTGCCCCGGGAGACTCGGGCCCTCGGGGAGGGATGGAGAAGCCCTTTGGCTCGGATACGAGGAATATTCTGATTTTTTTGATTTTAAATTTCGGTTTGTAGAAGGCCTGCAGGCAGCCCACCGCGCCCGGGGGAGCTGGGAGCAGCCCAGCAGCAGGCACTGGTTAAACCCCTCGCCTTCTGATTCCCCCTGCCAGGCGCTTAAGCTGTCCGGGATGAAAATATTTCTACAAATCACTTGGCGCGCTGGCTTTTTAAACGTCTCTGGTACGTTTTACGCGCTACAGGAGGGAGCTGGAGAAGCAGACCCAAACCCCACCGGCCCGGCCTGCAGGACAGACGGACGGACGGGCCAGGGCCAGCCCGGAGGGAAAAAATGCCTCTTTTGCTTTGGGGTGGCTTCGTAGCTGCTCTCCCTGCTCCAGGACCCCGCTTCGTGCTGGCAGCAGCCAGGGCTTGGTAAAATGCTCTTAGAGGCACTCAGGGACAGAGATATTCCCTCTCCTTCACATGGGAGAGGCTTATTTGTAGGATTTCCCTCTTATTTTTCAGGATTTCCCTCTTATTTTTCAGGTTTTCCCTCTTATTTTTCAGGTTTTCCCTCTTATTTTTCAGGTTTTCCCTCTTATTTTCCAGGATTTCCCTCTTATTTTTCAGGATTTCCCTCTTATTTTTTAGAACTTCTCCATTATTTGTCAGGATTTCTCTCTTATTTTTCAGGATTTCTCTCCTTTCTTCTTCATAACCGGTTTGTGAATAATATTCAACGAAACCACTGAAAAATGTCTGTCTATTCTCAATCTGAACTTCCAGCACATTGCATCACTAATTAAGAATATTTCCATAAATCCTACGATTCCTAAAAGAATATTTGAATGGATCTGTTTATTAATTTTCGCGTTCATAAGAGGTTTCTGGAGACGCGGTGGCCGAGGGGACCAGCGGAGGCTGTAGCTGTGCGGGGCCGTGCATCTGCCGGCACCGGTGGGATGCTTTGCAGCGGGTCTGGGGGCCGATATCAGTAGATGTTTGGTTCTTTTGGGATTTTTTTTTCCTTTAGGTACTATCCCGGTGCAAACAAAAGCAGTATTTAGTGACAATTTATAAAGATGCAAATCCCCCTCCCCTCTCTTTTGTTTCAAAATACAAAGGCAGAAAAGTGGGGTTAGTTTGCAAACAGGCTGGGCTTGCGGGGCTGCAGGCTGGGGCCATCCCTGCCGCTGCTCTTGTTCCCTTTTCCTCCCTGCAAAACAACACGGGGGTTTTTTGGGGGAAAACAAAACCCAAACCCTCCATAAAATGAAAAAAAAAAAATCGAAAATGTGCAATCTGATGAGAACCGCAGGGTTTAAACCACGGGAGAGGCCTAGGAAGAGCAATAGATTGCGTCAGACCAAATGGTGCCGCTCAGCCCAGGTTTAAAAGGTTTTGAGCCTCGCTTGGAGTAAAAGGGAGCGATGCAAGGCAAAGGCGGGCCGGGGCCGGGCGCAGATCCTGAAGGGATGGAGAAAGGAGTCGTTATTTTTTAATCAGCTGAGCTGTGCTTGCTCTGGAGCTCCTCTGCGTGGTTTTGCTGGCGTGGGAGGAGGGTCCCAGCCCGGGGAATTAAAAACGCGCCCATCCTTCCACTGCCTGCAAACATCCCAAGGTCGCTCCTTCAAACTTTCTGCTTTATTTCTAGCTTGCTTAATAGACAGCCTTTCAGCATCCTCTAACAAAGAAACCACATTTTCTAGGGAGCAGCTGAAGGAAATTATACAGTAATAAACACTGCCGATTGGAAAAAAAATAAATGTTTGTTTGTTTTCCTAAGCAAATACAGCTAAATACTTCCAAGAGGGTTTCTTCTCCTGGAGAAATCCTTGCGAAGAGGCTTGGAGGAGGGTCCGGGTAAAGCCGGCAACTTTGAGGGATGCGATGGGAGGCTGGAAGGGGAGAAGCTCCATTTGCCCGCTGTCCTCAGGGAGCCTGTTTTTGCCCTGGTTCTTTAAAAGAGTATTTTTGTGGCAATCGAGAAGTGTATGTCTTTAAAACAAAAAAAAAAAAAACAAAAAACAACAACCCCAAAAACCCAACAGACTTCTAAGAAAGAGGAAAAACGAGTTTGTAGATGGAAGATTTCATGCCTCAATCTTAAAGCCAGCAGAGAATTTGCATTATTCTTCTGTCGCCTTTTGATGTTTCCCATATTACGCTGTCATTTGATGTTTTCCCTCTTCTTGCTTAATCCAGGCTCTTACTCCTGTCATACGGGAAAAACCGCTAATAAAAAAATTTGCAGATTAGTAAATGATAAGCCCAGAACGTTTTCTCTTTAACAAATTTCATCTGAAGAAATCTTAATTCGTGTTTGGTTTTTTTTTCCCCTTTAAATCTAGCCCAGCTAAACCAGGGAAAGTCTCTTATTATGTCTAACCCATTGATTTACTACTAACGCAGGATTTTGTTTGCTAGTTCAGTTTAGAATGAAAAGAATGCTGGAAAATAGTTTTGTTGCTAAGATAAGCTTAAACCAAAACTCTTCCTTCCATTCAATAAGTGCTGGTATCAGTAGAAATTAAAGGCGAAGCAAGAAAGCCACAATCTTTCAGTCTTTTTCTAAGACAGAGAACGGTCTTGGATATTGCCTTTTCCCTCAAAGAGCATTTTATATTCTTTGGGAAACATTTCTCGATTCTTATTTAAATTGCAGTCGTACCTACAACACTTATTCCTTAACTTTTACGTGTTATATTTAAAGCAATTATGATTTAAGATTCCTCCGCGACAGGCAAATACCCTCGGAGCGTTTTTAAACCGTGTAAAGTTTCATGTTGTCAAACTTTAAAAGGAAAAAACTTTTTTTGTTGCTGTTTTTTGGTTTGTTTTTTGTTTTTTTTTTTTTTACCTTTTACAAAGTATTTCTCCTGCCTGTTATTGATTGACAAGTTTATTATTATTATGAATGGATTCTCCCATTTCCCAGTCCTCTTCAAGGCCTGATGGGGATTGAGAGCCTGACCAGTTGCTTATTGACCCATGATGGCTATACAATGACCCTGCTGCCCCCAGCCTGACCCTGGGACCCCCGAAGGACCCAGCCCAACAGAACAGGGCTCAGATATGCAAAGCCGGAGCTTTATGGGCTTTGGGGAGGGGAGGGGGAGGTTGCAAAGTGGGCGAGGGTTTCATTAACAAAAATGTGTTTATTGTAAATAAAAAAGGCAAAGGGGCTGTTGAAAGGAACGCGTCCTAAAGGATCGCAGCCCCCGCTGGATGGGGAAGGCTGGCAGCTCGGAGCCCTTTTTATACCAGCACATGCCTAATTGGCGCCAATAAAAGGAGAGAGGCTGACGCTCGCTCCGCTGAGTTCCCTGGCTGCCGGGGTGATAGTCAGTAAGTATTGCTCGATTTCGAGAAGTGACCGAGTTTGCTCCGGTTGGCAATGGCAGCCTGCTTTGGGGGGCACGCGGAGAGGCAAGGCCCGCTCGCGCCCCAGCTCTGCCCTCCCTGCGGGCACCGGGGTGGCCGCCGGCCGCTGCCGGGGGAAGCCGTACCCTGGTTTTGGGCCGAGGTCTGGGGCTCGCGCGAGGAGAGGAAGCGAGGCCTTTAAAAATGGAATCAGCAGGGATGAATGAAATAAAAAAGGTTAGAGTGGATATCAGCGGTAATATTCACCCCTTGTCTTCTCACCCACTAAGCGAGGGAAGGCAGGGGGAAGCCGTCTCCTCCTGCCCCCGAAACGCAGCTCCTCTGCGTCGTTACTGGGGCTGTGGGCGAGCGGGTGATTATTTGTGATTATTTGTGATTATTTGTGATTATTTGTGATTATTTGTGAGAGGCGAGCGGTGGGACACGGCCCGGGAAGCGCGCGCTGCGTGCAGCAGCATCTCGCGCCGTTGCAGAAAGAAAGGGGATCCGCTCTCCACCCTCCCTCCCTCGTTTAATGGAGATACAGTTGTTTAAATAATTTCCCTCTTCCCAAAACAAATGCGGGAGAATGAGAGCTCATTTTTTATCCTAATTGATGGATCGCTGAAGACAAGCCTTTGAAGAAAACGGCTGTCAACAGTGGGAGATACCCGGAGCATCTGGGTTAGATAGGTATAAAGCAAAGAGCAACCTGCATTCTTTGCGAGGCTGGATGCTCTCAGATTCTAAACCCCGGCGATTGCTTTTGATTTCACCATAAAAACCAGCAGCAGCGGCAGCAGCAAGTTGTTCTGACACTCTCAAAACATCTGGATTGTAAAGTTTGCCAGTTTCTGGCAACAGCAACAATAATAATAAAATCTCTCGCAGATCCCCAGGGCTTCGCCAGGGTTTCGGCTCGACCCGGCCGAGGCGTTTGTTCTGCGGCACGACAGAAACCGTCCGTTTGTGTGCGCGCCCCAAGCACCTCCCCGGCGCTGGATGCAGGGGAAAACACGCCAGGGCTCCGCGGGTCCAAAGAGAAAAAGCTCTTGCCATTTCTAATCGCGGCGCCCAGGCACCTAAAGGCAAGAGCGAGCGGATCTGGGGGATACGCTCTGTGCTTACCCAGCCTCAGTTTTGGTTTAAGTCTTGGCTTATGGGAGAGATTTGCCCAAAACCTGGGATACAGCAGCGCAGAGTCCCGTCAAACGCTCTTGGGGCACAAGGAGCCCTGGACCAAAGTGACTTCGTGTCCCCGCACGTCCTGGTGCGTGGCGTGAACAGGTCTGTGGACACATGGACACACGGACACACAGACACACGGACAGAGGTGTGGGGCCTCCGTGCCCAGCATGGCCCGGGCAGGAGCTGCTCTATCTGCAACTGAGCTGGGTTAAACCCTGGAATTTGGGGTGAAAACCGTTATTGAAGGGTCGAGAACTGGTCTCGAGTGCTTTCCGCACATTGGCCCGGGCGCAGGGCAGGAGGCTGCGTCGCTTCGTCTTTATTTGATTTCGTTATTATTTTTGTAGCACCGTGGTACCGCCCAGCTGCCAAACGGTTCTCGGCTTGGGAGACGCTGAGACCTAAAGGGAAGGCACCGAGCTGGGAAACAATAAAATAGAAAATATTTGCATTTCGCTGCAAAATGGACATTTCAGCTTCAGCTCCACTTTCTAGGGATCTCCTGGCAGGAATGGCCCGCTCCGGGGGTGGGACGGAGAGCTCGGGGCCGGCGGGGGGTCTCTCGTCCCCAAATAGAGATGAGACAAAGAGGGGCCTTTGGGGCTTCGGGGCCACTCGCAAGTTAGCGGCTAAAAATCCAGGTCCCCGAGGGAACGGACACCGGGATGGGGGGACGCAGGCACCGGGGCGGGGGGACACGGACACTGGTACGGGGGGACACAGACACCAGGACGGGGGGACATGGGCACCGGGACGGGGGGGACACGGGCACCGGGGCAGGGGGACATGGACACTGGTACGGGGGGACACAGACACCAGGACGGGGGGACACGGGCACCGGGGCGGGGGGGACACGGGCACCAGGGCGGGGGGACATGGACACTGGGACAGGGGGACACAGACACCAGGACGGGGGGGACATGGGCACCGGGACGGGGGGACACGGGCACAGGGATGGGGGGGACACGGGCACCGGGGCGGGGGAGACACCGGGGCGGGGGGGACACGGGCACCGGGACGGGGGGACACGGGCACCGGGGCGGGGGGGCACCGGGGGAGCGGCGGGACCGGCTCCGCCCGGCCGGGGTGCGCGGCGATCGCTGCCCGCGGGAGGCAGCGGCCGGGCCGGGGGAACCGCGGCGGGTCGGGGGCCGAGGCGGGGGGGTCCCCGGCTTCGGCTTGGGGTGCCCGGCGGCCGGGGGTGCTGCTGTGGCCGGGGGTCCCAGGAGCCGGCTCTGCCCCGGCTGTTCCCCCTCCCGCCACTGAATTTTCCCTTTGGTGCTCGGCAGGAGGGACCCACAAAACCACCCCCCGGCCCCCCGGTTGCTCGAAACAGCCCGGGCGGGAGGGTGCCCGGCTCTGGGTGCCGCTGCCCCCTCCGCTGCCGGAGCTGGGCACGAAGAAGCGGTGCCAGCGGCGGTCGCCGTCCCCCGGCTCCATCCCTCCGTCCCCGCGCCCCTCTGCCACCCTCCCCTTCCCCAGCCCTTCCCACGCCCGCACCTCCCGGCGCCGGCTCCCGAGCTCAGCCGGCAACTTTCCCCTTTGCCTGCGGCCATGCGCTTTAAAAAAGAAAATAAAATAACTCAGAGGAGGCTGTGGGCTGCCCCTTCCCCGGGGGGTCTGTGCCCGCGGCTGCCCCGGCTCCCGGCGGGGCCGTGTCCGCTTTGCGGGGGGAGGTTGCGGTGCCGCCGGTTTGCTTCCAGGCCGCTGCCGGGCTCCGGCAGCCGAGAGCCCCGGGGGACGCGGCCGTGCCCGCCCCGGCGCCCCGGCACCCCCTGCACCCCCCTCCCGGGGGATCGGGGCTGGGAGGACTCGCACCCCAGGGAGCCCCAGCCCCAGGCCTCTTCCCGATGAAGAGCAAGGTCCCAGCGCGGTTTTCCCTTGCCAAACCCGGACACTCCCGGGGGAAGGCTCCGCTCAGCTTCGGCCGCCGGGATGGAGAGGGACCGGGACGGGGAGCGGGGGCTGGAGGGGACGGACGGGACCCGGGCAGGGGAGGGAGGGATGGAGGGATGGATGGAGGGATGCATGGATGGAGGGATGGATGGATGGATGGGTTGGCGGGAGGAACAGCCGAGGAATAGCTCAGTCTCTTGCGGTCATTCCCGTTTCTGAAAGGTTTCACATTCCCGAAAAAGTCGACCCAGGGGACCCCAGCGATGAGCCCCCGCCTCCTCGCCCTCTCCGCTCAGGGCTTGCCCGGGGGTAGCCCCTGTCCCTGCCCGCTGCCCCGGCCGGGGGACGCGGGTTTGGGGGGCTCAGCCCCCCCGGGGCAGCCGGGGTGGCGGGGGGGCCCGGCGGGGAAAGGCGAAACGCTGGCGCCCTCCGGAGGTCTCCCCCCGCCGGCCGGGCCGCAGGGCACGCGTTTGGGGGAAAAAAAGGGCATTTTTAGGCTTTGCCCAGCAGAGGTCCCCGGCTGCTTTCCCACGAGCAACCGGCGGCTCCCGGGGCCGGGCCCGGCCCGGTGCCGCTGCCTGCACCCCCCCGGCCCCCGGGCATCGGCTCAGCACCCCCGGCCCCGAGCCTCGGGCCCGTGGGACCCGGCGGGGCTGGTGCAGACCCCCGGGGGGCTCCTTCCTCCCCGGGCTGCAGCGGCAAAGCTGCCCGTTTGCCCGGCAGGAATGGAAACTCCTCGCCCCGGAGAGAGCAGCGGCGGAGGGAAAATCCCCGTTCGCGGCAGGCTCCGTGCAGAGCTGTGCCCCTCTCCCGCAGGCCGGGGCGCACAGCGAGCAGCCTGCCTTGGCACAGCTCCTTGGGAGGTTATCGGACTGAAGTGGGCAGCAAAATTCAGGGCCGGCACCTGGAAACGCAGCTGTGGTTAAAGCCATGCAGGGGAAACATGTGCCCACCCCGATATAACAATTCCCCCACAGCAAGGGACCTGTAGGGAAAAACCACTAAACCCTGCCACGTCAGAGCTTGACGCTTAGAAAATCGCGTCGGCCCAGCCCTTTCTGCCTCCCGAAGTGACACAGTTCTGTAAACCGAGTCTCATTTTCAATTTCAGGTCTTCTCACTATTTTTGTAATCCCACTGTCAACGAGCCAAAACAGAGCGAAAGAAAGAAAGAGAACAGAGTGGGTTTGTCTATATTAGGAAATTATTCTAAATATACCGCTGCGTTTGTGCAAACCTCTCGTGGAGCCCCATTACTACTTTATACTGCGCCTATGATAGGTTGTTTTAATTTAGCAAATAACCAGATTGAATGAAATTAGTCTAAGTCTTAATTAAAGCTGGATTTAGTGCACCTGAGTAGGTTTTGCACCTGTGAAATTCCCCAGCATGTTCCAGCCAGCACAACACCATCCATCTTGCTCCGAAGCGCCCTGGGACGGCCTTGCCCTCAGAAAGCTTTATGCACTGATTTTCGACAGTTTTAGACATTATTCCCATTGCTGGGTCTCTCAAGTTGAGTGCAAGAATATTTGAGCATCAAGATAGACAGGTATGAATCATGGCTAAATGGATTTTTTCCAAATATTACTCATGAATGATGCTGAAACCATCAGCCTAATTTTGATCCCGTAGCTCTCCTCGGGAAGCGTCGCACAGAAGCAGTGCCGGTGACTTTACACGCTATTTTGGGGGCCAGCCTCAAGCATGTCAGAATTTGGCCATCTTTTCCTTTCCAAGGGACAAGCTGTGACTCACCAGTGAGTAAGTAACAGGCTACAGCCTCAAAATTTCTGATGAGTAATAGGGTGTGCAAGAAGATCTGACCCGTTCCGTCAGTCACTAAATAGACACATGATTAAAAGGACGATCCTAACAGCAAGGCAGATTGGCAGAGTCCATGATAAATGACCGAAATTATCGGTAAAGGAAACAGTTGCTTCCTCTGACAAATAATTAGGACATTTATAGTAAACAGGCATCTCAGAACGGTCCATGCAAATCTCCCAAGCGCAGTGACGAAGGGCTGAAGGTTTGATTATGTTTTCTTTTCCATCCTCGCAGCTCTTACTAAGAACCAGAGCTGCTCACTGCTTGATGAACGTGTGAAGCGCAGCCTGCAGCTGCCTCAGCCCCCGCGGGCCTGCAGCCGCCCTCTCCCACGCCGGGCACCCACCGGCCCCAGCCCCACCGGCCCCGCGGGGCTCTCGGGGGGGCTCTAAGGGCATCGTAGGTTTTGTAGTTTTGAGTATGGAGAGATCATAGAATCAATAGTTGGGGTTGGAGGGGACCTTTAAAGGTCACCTCGTCCAACCCCCTGCCACGAGCTGGGACAGCTTCACCTGGATCAGGGCGCTCAGAGCCCCGTCCAACCTGACCTTGAATGGTTCCAGGGATGGGGCATCGACCGCCTCTCTGGGCAACCTCTTCCAGTGTCTCACCAGCCCCATCGGAAAAAATTTCTTCCTTCTATCCCGTCTGAATGTCCCCTCTTTTAGTGTAAAACCATTCCCCCGTGTTCTATCGCTGCAGGTCCTACTAAAAAGCCCATCCCCATCTTTCTTATCAGCCCCCTTTAAGCACGGCAAGGCCGCAATAAGGGCTCCCCGCAGCCTCCTCCTCCCCAGGCTGAACCCCCCCAGCTCTCAGCCTGGCCTCACAGCAGAGCTGGGCCACCCTCGGAGCATTTCGGTGGCCTCCTCCGGCCCCGCTCCCACAGCTCCATGTCCTTCCCGTGCTGAGGACCCCCGAGCTGGACGCAGGGCTCCAGGGGGGTCTCCCCAGAGGGAGCAGAGGGGCAGAATCCCCCCCCTCGCCCCGCTGCCCACGCTGCGGGGGATGCAGCCCAGGAGACGTTGGCTTTCTGGGCTGCAAGCGCACGTTGCCGGCTCATGGCCAGCTTCTCATCCACCGGTACCCGCAAGTCCCTCTCCGCAGGGCTGCTCTCAATGGGGAGATGATGGGTAGATGCGGACGGAGGGATGGATGAAGGGAGGGACGGAGCGACAGACATGCTCCAGGGAGGTGCATCGCCTCTTCCGTCCGTAGGGTGGGCGAGGGGTGGCACAGGGCCGCCTGTGCTCAGGGTCCCGGCGCGGGGCTGCGCTCGGCCCCCCTGCGGCCCCCGCTTCCTCCCGGGCCCCCGGGAGCGCAGCGCAGCAGGATGTCGTTGCCTGAACCTCAGCGCTGCAGCTCGCAACCAAAAAAGCCGCCGATCGTTTCCTGTCAATATTCACGGGGCTTTCGCAGCCCCGGCGGCTCCCAGCCCCGCAGACCCGGGCATGGTCCAGGTTGGCTCCCCGGAGCCGGGCGCTGGGCACTGGGGCAGCTCCGCCGCCAAGCCCCGGCCCCCACACCGGGGGTCCCGGCAGCCCCCCGGGCCTGCGGCACCCAGCACACCCCCCGGCTGGCGGTAAAGATTTTTTTGCAGAAATCTTAGGGAGCAGGGGGGGATTTGGGTGAGAGCTGACACCCCGCACCCAGCCCCGGGGTGCTCCGCGGTGAAAGGCGTGCAGCAGCGGCAGAGCTTGTGCAGCTCCGTGCGTGATTTTTCTGCAGAGCCCCGTAATGGATTCTTTTGCATGCTGGAAACCAGCTTGAGAAGTCATTATATACATCTGTATAAAAGTATATATATAGGTAATCTGGGAGGAAGGGAGGAGAAAGCCTGACCTGTGCAGGTTTAGCACCCTGTGCCATTGGCAGCGTGGCAGCGGGGCGGCGAGGGACGGTGGCCTTGACCCTCCGGCTGCCCCACGCCTTGCCACGCCACGGGGCCTGCCCAGCTCGGGATATTTTCGGCCCTGGGAAGACAGCTTCGGTCTGGAACGACGGCTTGGTTTTGTGCAGTCGCTGCAGAGCTGCTACCTTCAGGCTTTTACCTCAGGTTTCCTGTCTTAAAGGCAGTTTCCGATAGCGTAGCCAAGAACTGAACATACAATTGCAAGCTAAGCTGATGCAACGCTCTAAACCAATACAAGGACGTCAGAACAGAGCGTTTAATTAAACTGGTTTGTAAACCCATTAAATGAGAGCAACTGGTGGGTATAGGCAAAGCTTCAATTACTGCCAAGTATTTTTTAAAGGCGCTGAAAACGCAGGAATGTGAGGAAAAAGTCCCAAGGCACAAAGGGAAACAGGTGCCTAACTGCCACTAAAAAAGAGATCTGTTTGTGATTATTAATCCCCGCTTTCACACCGGGACCTGGGCTGAAGACTCAGGGCCTGAATCTCCGCAGTAGCTAACACCCTGCCGTGCCAAAGCAGAGTTTAGGTGCTCTCCAAAGCCTCGGTCCTGCTCCGCGCGCCTCAGCAGAGCTTTGGGCACGCCGAGAGATGGGAGCAGCTCCAAAGCTGGTTTTGGTTTTAAAGGCAGGGCATCTGCTTAGGCTCCTACGAATGAACTTGAAAGCCTAAGTACAGGCTCCTTAAAAATAATCTTGGTTTCTGGACGCAGACCACATCACTTATTTCCCTGGTAATTGTTTTGTACTTTCACTGCCTAATGTAAATAATAATAATAAAAAAAATAATACGACACTAATAAGTCCTTGGCTCTGCTTCCCCGTAGGGAATTAGCCTAATTGGTCTCTTGAAGTTCCTTCCAAAGCAATGTTTATGTGATTTTATGACTATCCCATTGGGTTTGTTAAACTGGACTTGTTCTAGAGACGTTCCTCAACGACATGGTCCGTAACACCTTCTCTCTTTTGCAGGAAGAAGTGAATAAACAGCTAAAGCGCTTTAAATACCTGACCCGTAGGGATCCTCGTCACCCCAGCGGGAGAGGACAGCGAGGTGCGTGGGCTGGAAAGGGTCGTAAATACGGGTATGGCACGAAAGCGTGGGAGTTTCGGCTTTTAGGGCGAAAAGAGACAGCGATTCGAACAATCCCTTCAAAATATTTCCACTCATAAAAGAGTAATTTAGTACCAAAAGCAAATTTGTCATCTTCCTGTACAATGACCTACTATATTAATCAATTTTACTGTTTTGAATGCATCAAAGCCATGAAGACAAATACGACCCACTGTCTCATTTGATTTAAGCTGCTAGAGGGGAAAAAAAGACAGGCATAGAAGACATTTCAATCGCTACTTTTTCCCTTTGTAAGTCATTAATGGCACTATTTCCTTTCAAAGTTGCTAATGACATCATTGTTTCCTTTCGAAGTCCTTAGTGATATTGTTTAATGAAGAATAACTTGCACTCCTACAGTGCTGTTTCAGACAAAGAGCCCGAAAGTGCTGGGCAGCGGGGAACGGTCGGCCGCGGGGGCAACCAGGCCACGAGGGGAGGAGGTGACTTGCCCACGGCCAGGAGGCTCCCGCCGAAGGGCGCTGGGAGCGCCCGCGTTTGGCCCTCGGCTTTCGTCGCTCCCTGAAGCTTTCTGTGGGTGCTCGTACATCCGAAACGCGGCGTTCAGCCCATCACGCAGCGAGCACAAAGTAACCCGTCCAACAAACCACAAGCGCCGATTCAATAACCTATTCCCAAAGCCGATTGTTTCTTTTTCTTTCACAAATATCCTCACTGACCAGAGTTGTTTCTTAAGAAAAGACACCTGGATGAAACGCTTTTTGTGAGGATATGAGCAGGGCAGAAAAGAGACGAGAAGCGTGGGGTTTTTGGTAGGTGTGGTTAATGAAGAGCCGGGCAAAGGTCCCGCTTTCTCTCCCTCGGGAACGCCACGCTGCAGAGACAGCTGAAGCTCCTTCTTTAAACAGAGACTTTGCCTTTGCAGGTCGCAGTCCAGGCTGCCAGCTTTCAGTCCTGCAGGGCACGAGAAGCCTTTGCAGACCTCGGTGGGATTTTTCCTTGTCCGACGCTGGGAAAAGAGAGTTCAGAGGCACTACATAGTATGGGAAAACGTGCACCACGGTGCTGACTGATTGCAACTGAGCTTTCCCCATCTACGGTGTAGAGAAATATCAAGAGATTGACCCCTTGTGCCCAGCAGCCTGTGAACAGGGGCCTTTTGTCGCTAGATAATAAAACCAGTCTTTGGTGGGGAGAAAGGGAAAAAGTTTACGTCCTTATAAACCCACCGCAAAGGCAGCAAAACTCCAGAACGATCCGGTTAGCGGCATTGTGTGGCAAAAAATACATTGGGGTGAAGTTTTGTGTACGCCACTGAATCACATTTGACTGCTTACCACTGTCATTACCATCATTCTCATCTTTGTTCCTATTACAATTACTATTAATTATGATGGTGGAGCACGCAGAGGCTCTGAGCACCATCAGGACCCTACTGACCCTGGAACAGCGCCGAAGGTGCGATCAGACGGCATTCCCTCCTCGAAGGTCTAATAATCCAAACAGAAAAGAAGGGAAAAGCAAAATGATTTACCTGAAGCCTTGCGACAGGTCCGGCAGAGCCGGAGCCCGTCTTTCCACATTGGCAGAGGAATTCTCGGCCACAGATTATTC
This sequence comes from Platalea leucorodia, assembly GCF_965183815.1. Taxonomy (NCBI): domain Eukaryota; kingdom Metazoa; phylum Chordata; class Aves; order Pelecaniformes; family Threskiornithidae; genus Platalea; species Platalea leucorodia. Next base: position 5,464,117 of record NC_138844.1, read on the forward strand.
ACCTCTCCGAGGAGGGGCCGCTGTTGGCCTTGAAATTTGACAACTAGCATAACTTTTCCCAATGTTTTGAGACACTGTGGTATCCAAAACAAAGGATACAGAGGAAAACATCACATGCAAAGCTTTAAAGAAAGCCGAATTAAATTATTTTGTTTAAATAATGTGTATAAATAATGTGTGTAGTCTTCTTGCTGTGCCAGTAAGCGTTTCCAGAGAGATGAAGGAGCTAACGTATATGCACCAGTGAGAAGGATGAGAAGTTTGGTCTAAAAGGAGAAAACAACTTTCTGAAAGAGTTATGGTTTGGAGGGTTCTCCGATCCTGTCGTGTTCTCCGATCCTGTCGTGTTCTCCCTGGCGGCTGCTGCGAACGGGGGATAAGGCTTCGCCGCTGCTATCTGTGGAACCGATCCCGCAGCTCCAGCTGAGAGGTTTGTGCTTTAAAGTAGCGGTTCTTGCTAGCGACTCGAAGGAATTTGGCTGCCCGGCGAGGATTACTGCTCTTATCTGCACAATTCCCTCGTCCTCCAACCTGCCCAAGAGGAATGAGAGAAAATCTGATAGAGCAAACCCGTTCGTTAAACAGGGGTGTGGATTTGCCTGGCCACAAAGAGGCAAGTTTTAGCCCTCCTTGGACCCAGATAAATGACAGTCCTCACCCACGATAACCTCAAGTGACAATTTCCCCGTAAATGAAGGAAGGAAGAGTCTTCATCCCCAGGGGAAGCTGTTGGGAAAGGCTGGGATCCTGCGCGGAGAGGCAATCTATCACTGCCAGCCATTGAGTACGTACACCCCAGTGCTTCCTTGCGTCGACCCTTTGCGTAGGCCATAGGCGCTTCTCTATATAGATCGGTCTTTAAATTTCCCAAGAGCACGTGGAGTTATCATAAGAAAGATAAATTTTCTTGCTTTTTTTTTTGTTGTTGTTCTTTTCTTTAATATAGGATGTAGGTATTTTATAGATGAAATAGCTAAAGTATGAATAATCTGGAAGATGCAATGATATGGCCTTACGCCCCAGTAAGAGTATTTTATTTATTATATCTCATGAATTTCCATGTCAGGCGCTTAGATGCTCACTAAGTTGATGTTATTTTTAAATACTAATCAAGTAAATGCCAAGGTCCCCCCAGAAAAGGAAAGCTCCTCTGTGACACGGACCGTGCGGACAGAGGTGAAGCCAACAGCTCTGCCCTGGTGTACGAGCCCGCGGAGAAGCCAGTGCCCTCAGCCCCAGTTTTCGAGGTATAGTAGTAGTAAATTACTAAGTTTAGTAACAACTGTTGTAACTTAGGTCTGCAGTCATGACTGAGATACACAAGGATAGTGGTTCCCATGAGTCGGTACATATCATTTTAATTTTGCCTGCTTCCTACATATGGCCACATGCTAAAAACGCTGACTGACAAAATAACAAATGAACAATATAAATTAAATATCTCCACGTCTCAGCTTTCACAGTTGTAACTTTCCCCCAAATTTTTCTCAGGAATCCGCCGTGCCCTTTCCTCCCTGGCCTAGCCTTCCCTCACCACAGGGATTAGTTATGTAAATTGGAACTTAATCCCCTAAAGGCAAATTTGCAGTTCAAGTCCAAGTGTCTGCTAGCATGGCCAACTGGAACCAAGACCCTCAGGGGACGGCGGATGTTTAGCGTTTTGTCCCGTAGTCTAAGACAATCTTAAACCGCAAGGATCTCCTTCAGGTTACAAAGGCAACCAGCCAGATTTTCCCCCTTTTCTTTGAAACAAGTTCATAACACAATAGATAAAAGAAAAAAAAAAAAAAAAGAGAGAGGGGGAGAGGAGGGGAAACCCTCCCAGAAAAGTGAGCTAAGGCTGAGTGAGCTTCCAGCAATGTGGCGAGCGTATTGTCCGCCCCTGCGACTCTCAAAGGAACGCAATAAAAGGAAGACAGCAACCCAGCAGGCAGCTTCTCAGGGAGCCGTCTGCCTTCCAGCCCCTTCACGTAACGCTTCAACAGGTGCAGTAGAAAGGATGCTAAACTGGTGATTACTGGGCTGGTGGAACGGGTTTCCTCGCTGCTCTCTGATGGGAACATTTTTTTTAAAGCAACTCTTTGACGGGATGCGCCGACCTTTCGAAGACTACCTGTCGCAAGGGGAACACTTTGAGCAAGAGGAGGGCCGCCAGTCTAAGAGACATTAACGCTGTTTCTGGTTTTATTTAAGCTGCTGTAAATCAGGACCGGTTCCCGCGGAGTCACGGCAGCGATGCGCCTGCAGGCAGGAGAACAGGACTGCTGCGGCTGCGTGCCAGGGAGGGCATATTCCGCCGAAACGGCGATGGCTTTGACTTTCGAGTAAAGATACGACCTCCTGGCCGCTCACGTACGTGCCAGCGTCTGAAAACAATTTTAAGTGCCTACTCCTGGAAGCAGAGAGAAAATATTTTGATTTTTATTTTCCTTGATGTCTCCTTCACGACCACGACCACCTCTCTTCAGTGCTCACGACCCACAAAGAATAGGGAAAAAAGCTTTCAGGTAGCTCAGTGATTCCATGAACCCCATGTATTCCCCAGCAAGATACAATACTCTCTCCTTTCGATCTAATTCACACCACTTCTTTTGTAAAACATCAAGGATTTACAGGAACAGAATTGAAAAGTAGCAGTGCAAATCAGGCAGCCTTATGTGCCCTTTTTTATTGAAGTTGCTGTGTACCGTTCCTCCATCAGCCCTACAAAAAGCCCCGCTATAACAGGACTATACAGTATATTAAGAGGGCATCTTTTTCTTTATCAATGCAGGCAAGGAATTGTTCACTGTTACGTTTTCTACCGTTTCTTTGCCCAGCCTGGCATCAGGCACTTGCTTTATTTGTGAGGACAGTGTGGTCGCGGGGTAGGGACCTACACCAGCGGTCGGAGACCCCGGCTCTGCGCCCTCAGAGCTGCTCCGTGTCCTTGGGCAGAGGATTTCGGGGAGAGCCGGAGGCGCAGGAGCGCGTTACCTGAATCCTTTGGGTTCCTCCTAGGCCTCTTTTCTAAGACTTAATTATTTTTGTGCTCTGCGCTTGGGTTTTCCTCGTTTCTCCTTGTCCGTTCTGGACGGTGCGTCCAAGGCAAGGGCTGTTTCTCATGATATACGGGGGTTTCCGTGTGGATTTACGGGACCTGCAGGTGCAACCCCGTACAGCCTCACTGTACTTGAGGATTATTTCTTTTTCCTGGTTTCCAGCTGATTTCTGACGCGTGTCCTGCTGGGCCTAAACCTCCCCGGGGTGCATTTTTCCCCTTCCTTGCAAAGAGAACAAAACAGGTGCCAAGGGGTTAAAACCTCCTCGGCGGGAGCAGGACGGGCGGTGGCGCTCGCGGAGCCGCGATCCGGCCGAGGAATCGCAGGGATAATGGGATTTGCGGAGCGGTCCCGACTCATCCCTCCGGAGCGATCCATGGGGACTGGCTCGGGCACGCATCCAGCGGTTTGCACACACGGGTGCACACTCGGATTCCTGCTCGGTTTGCTCGGGAGAGGGCGGGGGTGGAAGGGGGGGGGGGAGCAAAACAACATAAAGAAGCGACATACAGCGGCCGGGGGGGGGGGGGGGGACACACACACACGACACAAAAACCCAACAACCAAAAATCAATCTCACACGCACAGAGGCACGCAGAGAAACGCGCCCGACCCAGCCAGCCCGCCATCCCTGAACCGCAGATTTTACAGGAGCATGCGGGCGGCGCAGCCATGATTGTGTAGGCGGGGGGGGGGGGGGGTTGTGTGTGTGTGCGTGTGTGTGTGTCCGTGTGCGTGTGTCCGTGCGTGTGTGCATGGGCGCGGGGCGAGCGGGGGGCGGAGGCGCGGCCGCCCCCGGGTCCCGTCGCCCCCCCTCCCCGAGCACCGCCCGGCTCCGCGCCGCCGCCTGCGGGGGTCGGGCACCCCGCGCCCCTCCTGGGGCGGCCGTGTGAAAGGCAGGCTGCGAGCGGGGGGGGGGAGCAGCGGGAGGAGAGGAGGAGGAGGAGGAGGAGGAGGAGGAGGAGGAGGAGGAGGAGGAGGGAGGGAGGGAGGGAGGGAGGAGGGAGGAGTGTGTGCGTAGAGGGAGGCGGGGGGGGAAGGAAACCCTCATGGAAGTATGAAGGAGATGGTGGGAGGCTGCTGTGTCTGTTCTGATGAGCGGGGCTGGGCGGAGAACCCGCTGGTGTACTGCGACGGGCACGGCTGCAATGTGGCGGTGCACCAAGGTAAGACACCGGCCCGGCCCCGCCGCCGGCACCGGGGCAGCGCCGAGCCGCCGCCGCCTCCCCCGCCGGGCGCCCCGGGGAGGCCGGGGGGGGGGTTGCGGGGGCGGCGGGGGGGGGGGGGGGGGGGGCTTTGTTTTATCCCTATTGTTCAAAATAACGGTGTCGCCGCTGGCCTGGCTCGGCGGAGGAGGCGGGGGGGGAGCGCGGGGTGGCGGCGGCGGGGGGGGGGAGCGGAGTTGGCCATCAGCTGCGCCCCGGGGGGGGGGGGCAGGCACCTCCCGGGGCTGGGGGTGCTCGTTACCGGCAGCCCGGCGGGGCTTCCTTCCGCGGAGGGCGGGGGGATCGCCCGGGGCGGCGGAGCTGGAGCTGGGGGTCTGTGTCCCCCCCCCCCGGCCCCGGTGGCCCGGGAAGGGCGGGCTGCCGAGCCCCGGGCCGGGAGGGCCGGGCCGCAGCCGCCCCCGGGGTCCGGTGCCCTGGGCTGGGCCCGCTGCCGCGCATGGCCCCGGGTAACCCCCGGGGGGGCCCGGAGCTGCCGCCGCCAAGGGCAGGCAGGGAGGCAGCCCTTCTCCTCCCGCAGAGAGGGGCTATTTGCATTTTAAATGACTCGGAGCACGCCCCTAACACAGGGTACCGGACTGGAAAGTTTGTCCTCAGGTCTCCGAACAACAACAAAAAAAAATTAAAAAAAAGATGTATTTGCTTTCGTTCGAATCCAGCAGAAAGGCACGGTGATTATCCTGGTCGGTTTGTTTTGAATAACGCGAAGGTTTCTGGTCTCATCTGGCATGTCTGTTTTCCCATCTATTATTATCCTATCCATCTACCAGCACATCTCCAGCCTCCTCCTGTACAACCGCTCCCGCGGCGCCTCGCTGCCCGGCTCCAGCTGCGGACGGGTCCCGCTCTGCCTCTGCCCCCCGTCAGGCTGCGGGGCCGGCGGGCGGCCTTCCTTTTGCTTTTCGTACGTTTGGCGTATCCGCGCTCACGGCTCGGGTAAGAAGTCGCTCGCAACCAGGTGACCGAAGGGGAGGTGAAATGGGGAAGTGAAGCTGGCAGGGGATTTCTCTTCGCTCGGAGGCGAGGCGATGCTCGGGTGTCTCCTGTCATCAGGCAGCCTCTCCAGGGTGCCTCTGAGTGACGCGGCGGGACGAGGGTCTCGCTGGAAGGGCGCTTCTTTCTGTTTTCATTTCGCTGGTGTCAGTCTTCCATTCCTCCCGTTATTTATCAAACCGCATGCTAGAGAAGAGGTTTCTTCATCGCTTTCTTTTTTGGAGGGAGATAAAGGGCGTTGGCATCCTTACGCCCGCTCCCAAGATTAATATAAACACTTTTGTTTGCTGGCAAGAACGGTTGCAAACGGGCAAGAACGGTTGCAAACGGGCAAGAACGGTTGCAAATGTGCGATGCTTTTATTCTTTTACGGTGCCTGTTTTTAGGCCCGCACAGGTACAGAGGCTGGATGTGTTTGCTGTGTGGGAAGCTCGTTTTGGTACGGCTGGATCGTCTTAGAAAAGTCTCGGAGAGGGCACCGCTTGTTTGGAAAACGCAACTGTCTATTTAGGTCTTGTAAGAGTCCTTCAGGATATAATAATTCCTAAGGAGCGTAGCAGTGTGTAGTGGATGTTCTTCAACCCTCTTTTTAAAGCCTGCTCATAAACCTAGCAGTAGTGTGGTGTTTTGGTAGGCTTTTATTTCTTAAATAGAAACAAACCGCTGTAGGGGATCATCTGGGTCATCTAGTCTCATTCCGTGCAATCGCACACTGGGTTTGGTATCTCTTTGTGCTGCTTGAATATCCACAAAACCAAAGTTACCTTTTGAAATGATTGTACAGTTAAATAAAGAACCCTGTGTTTTTTTTAAACTTACATTATAGCTACACTTTAGGGCTGTTTCTTAAAAATACCTAGCATTTCTCTGACAATGGTTAGAAATCTTATCTTTCCAGGAAAAAATTAAAAATGGTAACAAAACCATCTGATTGGAAGGGAAGCCTCTGACAAGATAGTTAAGAACATTTAGAAATCGTGTTTTCAACTCTGCCTTACTTATGTTCTGCATTGTTCCTTGTTTTCTTCCTTGTTTTCTTCCTTTTTGAAGCAGCGGGCACAGAAGCTCGCGCTGGCTCCAGCTGAGTGCTTGCTTTTGGCCCTAAGCCCACAGCTAAAGATGGACCCAAGGCAGGCTCCTCCGTCAGTGCTTTCATGTCGTTTCTATTTTCTTCCGCGTATGCCTTGGCTCATCTTGCACTCAGCTCTTTCTGTTTAACTCTACAATCGCGTTCGTTTTCCTGGCTGATGTGGGACAAGAGACGTTAGAGAGATGGAGGGGACCTCTTGCGGGCCGTGTCTGGCCCGTCCCCCAGGGAACATCACAGCGTTGCTTCCAGCAGGATATTTTCAGATGCTTTGTCCAACCTAGTTTCAAATGTCTCGAGCGACTGGGATTCCATTCCAACCGCCAGCTCGCGTTTGAAGGTGGAATAAGGAAGACAGAATTTGTTCTTTCCCAGGAGACTCCTATACCCTCATCTGAGATGCGTAGCCTTACTTCTTCCCGCTATCTTTACCAGCCTCTGTTGCTTTAAACCCACGTGTGTGATGGCTAAGAGCCCTTTCGGGGTGAGAAACGCTTCCTTTGGGACTCACAAAGACCATCCTTGGATGGTTAGAGGGAGAAGGTCACCAAAGAAGGTGAACGGTCTTCAAGCAGCATTGCCCCATCAGAGAAGGGAGCTGATTTTGAAGAAGCGGGAGCTGCAGCTTGCGGAGGGGGACCCTGAGAGCATCAGCAGTGATGTAGAAAGCAAGAGGGACGCATGGTATAGCCGGATAAGAACACCAATTTTGTTGGGTTGTCAGCTGGAGATTTGTGTTAACGCAGAACCTGTCCCCAGGAGCAGTCCTGAAAAGCCTGAATTCAGCGGTCTCGGAAGCACGGTGCGAAAGGCTGCCGCTGGATCTGGCTCAGACTTGAGGGCGTGCAGGGTCAATGGGAGTTTCGCTTGGTGTCTGTCTGAGTTCTCACCGAGGTGATTTCCTTCATGACGCTGGGATTTTATCTTAGTCCTAATTATGGTTAAGATGCTTCACAGCCACCCATTCCATAATTTTATATTTAGATCACTAGTGGCACTTGAAAAGTTAAGGGGTAAGGAATTGCCCTGTTTGTGTTTGCTGGACCAGAATTAGACACAGTTTATGAAGCACTTCACTCCCACTTAGGCCAGATTTTCATAGGAATTTTTCATACTGGGCATGAGCTTCTTTGAAAACTTGAATAGATGTGGAAGACTGGACCTCTTGCAAAAGGCTGTCTGGTGTTGCTGGATATGGAAACTAGAAAGGGGAATAAAATGCTACGTAGATGTAATTTTGGGGTTTGTCACCTATCTCTGACTGATAACAGCTCTGGCAAACTTTTATATGCACCTGAGAAATTAAACAGTTGATTTCAAGATGGTTTAATGAACTCTCTTTGCTTTTCTTCCAGCTTGCTATGGAATTGTCCAGGTTCCTACCGGACCCTGGTTCTGTCGGAAATGTGAATCTCAAGAGCGAGCCGCCAGGGTGGTGAGTACGAAGCGCGCTTGCCCTTACACGAAATAGGGTGGTTCGATGCCCTTTGTGTCTCTGCTGGAAGCAGTGTGGTCCCCTGGCAAAGGTGACAGAGCCCGGCATTTCAGCACTACGGTGGTTGTAATCCCCGCTCCACCTGTAACCTGCTCTATCTTGTTTATACAATAGGCATAATCGCATCAAACAGTTTCATACAACGCCATTAGCCATCTTGATGAAAATGCTGCCAGAGATGCTTTTAAGCAAGTTATCAGTGACAAAATTTTGGAGTCTAGAGACCTCAGTCTTCTAAAAAATAATGGCATTCTTCTGAAAGGTGGTTTTCCTGCTGCTTTTTCTATTCGGCTCCCCAGGAAGCTTTGGAGCGGAGGGGAGCTGGCATCACCTGCGATGCTGCTGTGCTGTCAGAGTTATCACACCGACTGACGGGATGGATTGGCATTCCTCTCTCGCAGCAGCAGTCTCCTGCATAAACTCTTCTGAGTTTGTGAAACAGCAGAGAAAATGACGGGAAGCTGGATCAGGGCTTAGTTTCTGTCTTAAGCAGCAATTCAGCAGTACAGAACACTTTACAAATGTTCTTAATTAATTCTGGCATTTCCCGGTGAGGCAGGAAAGTGGAAGCAATCAGGCCAGGACTGCCCCTTAGGTCTGCCGATGTGGCAAAGTTGTTTGCGCAGTAAACTGGGCTGCGAGTTTATAGCACGCGGGCTACTCGGCAGTAACTTCCCCTGTGCGCCCTGATCGGACACGGCTGCGCCGACCGGCTGCCAGGGCGCAGACCTAACGAACCTGTAAGTTAGGCCATGGATGCTGCTTTTGCCGTACCGTAAATCCAAGATAGCTTCCCCCCTTCGCTTCCTTAAAGATGGATTTAAATTAAACTTTGGCTTTCCTTAACTACAGAAGGCCTCAGTCAGCACAAACGATGTTTATTAATGCCTGCACTGCCTTCTGAACTGGTTTAGCCAAATCTTTTCTGAAGTACACACCTAGCGAAGCTGATGGAGGTGACCTCTGAATCTGGGGATCTGTGCAGGCCTGAGCAAATAGCGTGCTCCATCTCAGCTGGGCTCTCTGCTTGCTGCAGTACAAAAGTTTAATCTGTTTCACAGATGGGCGAAGAACTTGGCGAAGATGAGTGAATGGGGGAATTAGGTATCCGTACCATGCTTTCTACATCGCATTAACTCATTCCTCATTGGAAGTGGGAGTGTAAACAAGACCAGACCTTCAGACCTGAGCTCTTTTCCCGTTGTGAGATGCTGCTTTTATGTGCGCTGCAGTAAAGGAGATCAAATGTGTCTTTGAATGGGTTTACATCCTGCAGATAGTTTCATAGCAAAGAAAGGAATTGGGATTTCATGGGCCTCCTTCCCCCCGCTCTCCCAGCCGTGTAGGCAGAGAGAAGCTCTTCAGCATTAGCTACGATTCAGTGTAAGCTGTAGTAATGCATGTACACACAAGTCCTCCTCACCTGTGCTCGTTGCGAGGACCGTAGCTTTTCGCTTGCGTATTATACACTTGAAACTGCCTCCGAGGTATCAAGAAAACAATACCCCCGCAGGTGGCTCCTGATTTAACTCCTCCTCAGTGAAATCTGTTGGACAACGCGTGGTGGGCTTCAGTCATGCCATTCAGTCCTGCGGCATTCAGCCCCGCTACTCTAATAACTGAAGAGCGATAATCTCCCTTCCTAAGCAGAGCTGGGGATGATTTCCTATCTAAATCCCTCACCTTTTCAGTTAAACACCAGCAGTCATAGCAACAGACACGCAGATGGGTAAATACTTAAAAAGAATCTAGTTCTTTGATGTAGAGAACAGCATGATCAGAGTAAGGGAAATGAGTCAGGTCTTCTGAGATCTGTGCCTGCCCCTGTTACTAAACCACTTTGAATTCGTGCTCCGTGGTCCAGCGAGGCTGGAGGGTGCGGTTCGCCCGCTGCCCTTGGCTTTCCCTGCCCCTCTCTGTGCCTGCCTTGCTGTAAAAGGGGCATCATCCGCCTGCAGGCCCTGGATCTTGACCGAGGGATGCTGCTACTTGAGCGCTAAATGCACTGACAACAGCAGCAGGGTGAATTGATATTCGTATTTCTTTCGTAATGACTGTGTGGCAAACTCCTTTGAAAAACAACAATGCTTTTCTTCCCACATCTGCCTTCATAGAAGAATCTTAAAGCAGTTTACAAGTTTTGTCCATAACAAACGTATTTATCGGCTAAATATTGATACTTTTGCTTTCAAAATGAGATACGGAGGCATGGAGAATATCGCACTCCTCTGATTTTTTTTAAAACATCGGCCTCCTGCTTTCTGTATCTCTGCTTTGGAGGGATGGACTCCATCCCCTCTTCAGCTCTGGAAAGAGAGCTCGGGAGCCCCGACTTCAGGCAAGCGCAGCCACTTGGTGGGGGATCCCGGAGTTAGGAGCCCCAGGGGGTCAGGAGCTCCAGCCTTACCCATCACAACCCGGTTTAAATCAGCCAAGCTCTGCTCTTTTCCCAGAGTTGAACTAAAAACCCCGGAGACTGCCTTGGCCTATGCAGGTTGACTAAAAGGAAGAGGTACCGCTAATCCCTGCCCATAACCCCTCCTCAGATGCTCGGGTCCCTAAAGGATGCTGTGGACGCTGTTGTGCTTACAGTAAGCAACCGAAAGCCCATCCACTTTGTAATCAAATTGTCTGGGAAGCCCGGTGAGCTGCAATGGCCAGAGGGCACTCATGTGAGGGATCATGTGCAGGCTTTAGCTGTCATTTCGAGGCAGGGCTATTAAAAGTCTTGTGTGGGGCCGATGGAGCTGTTAACCCCTCTTGTTACAATCAGAGCTTTGCTAATCGCGTGGTGGGAGAGCCGCTTTGATCTGAGGGGTGGAGGGAAGAGCGGAGGGGCCTTTTCAAGTGCAAATTTCTTATTACAGTGTCTCAGTTAACCCAGTTCTTTTTCTGTCTTGGCTCTGCCGGGCTTTCCATAGTAATTGTGAGAGCAGCTCTCCAGCCCTCTGGCAGCCCGGACCTAAGCAGGAGCGGTGAGGAACACCTCCTGTGGTCATCCATCCATATTTCAAACTAAGTTGCCGGCAAAGCGGGACGGGCTGCCGACGACGGCACCCGTCTTTGTCCCCTCGTCTCTTATTTATACGTTATCACAGGGATTTCGTGCTTGCCAAAGGTGCCTGTTTGGCAGCCCTCCACACTTGACTCCCATAAAAGCGTTGGAGGATCGGGGTGAGCCTCCCTGCTGCCCATAGCGTTGCAATCCTATTTATTGTGCCCGTCTGTCCAGGAGGTAAAACTTCATCAGAGGAAATCTTGAGCTTGCTTGAGGAAAACCATCTTTGTGGAAGGTCCTCGGGGACTACTCGGTGGCAGAGGCTTTTGCTCGCGGCCAGTTATTGCTCAATACGTTGGTGTTTTTTGGGGCGTGGAGCACCTGCCCCGTTCCGCTCGCCGGAGCCGAGCGATCACAGGGAAGCGCAGGCAGGCGAGAGCGCCGGGTCCCGCACACTCATAGCGGCCCAGCCCGCCATCTCGCTTCCACACCAGGCACCTCATTTCAAAACTTTCTGATGAAGCACTTTTTTTTTTTTTTTTTCACAGAAAAACAGGGTTTTTTTTGTTTTGTTTTGTTTTGTTTTTTAACAAATCAGACGTTTCCGCTAGGGAAGGAAAAGAGTTGCACCTTGCAGGTTTTGGGGCCTTTTTTTAGGTCAAACAAAACAAAAAGCACATAGAAATGTTCCCTGAGTGATGCTGTGAGAAGACAACGACCGTTTTCGGGTGGCTCAGCCTGGGAGGAGCCCTCGGGGCCAGGAGCGTGTTCCCCCATGCGTGGCAGCGCGCCCCAAAACCGCCTCGCCTCCCACCAACGCTTCGAAAGGGCGTCACGGCCGGGGGAGAGCCCTCGTATAGTGATCAGCCGACGTGGAGGCCCATGTCGGCCTGGCAGGGCTGAAATTAGGGAGGGAGGAAAAACGAGCGCAGGGCCTCGCTGTCGGCCGCAAGGCGAGGAATGGCGCCGAGGGCCGTGGCGCTGGGTTTCCCTGGCTCTCGCCATCCTGCCTGGCTGGACCCTTCCCGTCCCCCTCACGGTCTTCCCCAAAAGCAGCCATTAGTGACCGGGCATGGAGAGGGGCGCAGAGTCGCTCCCGTCCCTCGCGGCCTGTCGTGGCGGCGGGCCTGCAGCCCCCCACCCAGCATGGCAGCGCTGAAGGAGCTTCCTCCACCCTCATGGATGGCGAGGACTCTCCGGTGCCGCCGCTCCCCTCACGCCCTCCCCGTCCCACCTCAGCCCTCCCCGGGGCCAGCTTTGGGGGGCAAGCAGGGTGCCCACCCACCAGTCCCAGCCACTGGGGCCGGGCTCGCCATGGCCCCCCACACCCCGTCGGCAAAAATGTCACGACAGCCTCACCCACCTCTCATGAGACTGGAAAAAATATCGCAAGAGAAAGAGAGAAGGAAGGAAGGAAAGAGGCAAAGATAGATAATGGCTTCTCTTTATTTGCCTTCTGCTCTCTGAGTCATGGTTTTCAGTTTTACTCCCCAACCGCAAAGACTAAAACTTTTTTTTTAAAAAGCCCCGTGAAAGTCAAGGTTCGCTTGTAGCCCCGTGGCTCTTGGGCTGACGCTTTAAATACCTCCCCGTCAGACAGGACGATATCGAGCTGTGTCAGAGTATCTTTTTGCACCCAAACCGCTCTCAGCCCTTCTTCCACTTCCCCTCTTTGAAAGCAGCCCCATCTTTCATAACCATGCTGTAAATGAATCATCTCTTTTCTGGCCCCGCGCCTCTGGGAGTTAGATTAAACTTGTTGTTTCTGCTTAATTTCAAGAGATGTGAACTGTGTCCCCACAAAGATGGAGCGCTGAAGCGGACCGACAACGGAGGTGAGTACCTCTGCGCAGAGCCGGGTTCGTCGTGCGGAGCCTCCGGGGACTCGGCAGCTGTCCCGGGCACAAAATAATTAATTTCTGAGCCTATGTCACCAGAAAGGGAAGGCTGGAGGCTGCAGAGGAATGAAAACACTCTGCCTTTTTCTTACAAAACTTCACTTTCTGAAGCCTCCGCGGTGAGAAGGCCTTTCCCTGCCTGACCTCTGGCTGGCACCGAAGCACAGCCCCTGAAATGTGCAGCTTCTTGGTTTAACCTCGCAGGAATCGGTGCGCGATCTGGCATCGTTTACAGAAATGTGGAAGCCGCAGAGTTATTTGCTGCACGCTTGCACAGCAGTGGTGTGATCCTCAGGTTATCAGAGCCTCAGCCCTGAGTCCCCATCCCGGAGCAGGGACCGGGACGCAGTAAAGCTGTTTTTCTCTGCAGGACTTGTCTGCTCATCAGTGATGCTTCTCAGGCTCTGGTGCGGTGAAGCACTGTGGGGTCTGATTTCAGTTGTCAGAGCCTGTAGCTATTCATGCTGCTGGCTGTGTAGATCAAACTTAATTTTTCTCCAAACCTTATTTTTCAGAAATGCTCCTCTACCTACCTGCCACTTACCTTAATACACAAAGAGTTAAATTAGGCAAGGAGGTCTTTATTCCGATAGATCCCATACTTAGAGAAGGAGCCCTAAGTCCAGGATATTTTGTAGAAGCATCTGCTAGAGCTGGTCATAAGTGCCAAGAGCCTTAGTGCAATAGCACAAGTATCGTGTTGGGGGATTGTCTTATAACAACATAGCGTCTTCTTCCGAACATGTTGTTACGTGGTTTGGTCAGGTCTGTGTAGACAGGCACGACCATGTCACTGTACAGAATTACACAGCCCAAGTACTGACAGTGCTGTATGGTTCTGTAATCACGGAGTTTGTTTCTGCCTGCCCAGGTGAATCCATTCCAATTCTAGCTAAATCCTTCCAGTGCAGTAGCCGTACCGGTATGGGTCAGCCCCCAAAGGCTCCTGACCTTCAAACTTTCTCAGTTCTCTCCTGACCAGATGGAATTTCAACTTACAGATCTGATTTGGGAAGTGTCTTGGTGGATTTAGATTTTAATCTAACTTGGCTTGCTGAAAAAGAGCCGCCTTTAGCCATTGATAACAGCCAATAAAGGGAGCTTTGTTTCCAGCGGCATGGGACTACACGTCAAACCTGTCCCTTCAGCATCATTTACTGCTTGGATGCTTTTCCTGGGTTTGGTTAGGTCTTCAACTCTGGGTCCCAAGTCCTGAGAGGCTGCTTTTAAGAACGATGAGCGCTGCACATTTCTTTTCCCAGAGAAATCTCTGCTTTCTTATTTAATCTAGAGGTGGTATCTGTCTAGCTTTCATCCACAAAGGGTTTTATTCCTAACCAAGTTACAACAAGCAGTATTTCAAATCTAACATCTAACTTACGTTGGCTCCCTTCCTTCTCGCCCTCCCATGCTTGTCTGCAGCCCTGTCTGAGTTTAAGACTCTTCTGGGTTGCCCCACTGAACCTCCGCTCTCTCTCTTGTGCGCTTCCCCAGGGTGGGCCCATGTCGTCTGTGCTTTGTACATCCCAGAGGTGCAGTTTGCCAACGTCCTCACCATGGAGCCGATTGTCCTGCAGTATGTCCCCCACGACCGCTTCAACAAGGTAAGGCCAGCTCTTTCTCCTGCTGCCCCAAGGCAAGTAGCCCCGCCTTGCCTTTTTGGGGTCATCTTATTCTGCCACTTCTCCTGTCCAATTTATTTTAATTTCCAGGTACTCAGATTCCTTTAAAAATAACGAACAAAGAAAATCCCCATTCCTGCAAATAACTTTTTGTTCCTCCATTTCTCTCGTCCCCAACTCCTTGCAACTTGAGCAATCTCCGCCTTGGAGTTGCGTGTTGGTTACTCCACATTTTGATCCGACACAGTTGTTATTTGGGGGGGAAAAAGAAAACGCGCGAGTTTTGCGCATGCCACTGAGAAATAACCCCGAGCTGTTGTCACAGAAGGCACAGAGTTAGGAGTTCTTGAAGGCTTTGCCTCCTGGTGACCAGTGAGAGTGGAGCAGACACTTTCTCTGCCTCTGTGAGTGAGCACTTTTCCTTTCTTTTTTTTTTTCCAGACCTGCTACATCTGTGAAGAGCAGGGCAGGGAGAGCAAAGCAGCCTCTGGAGCATGCATGGCCTGTAACCGCCACGGCTGCCGGCAAGCTTTCCACGTCACCTGGTGAGTTCCCCACAGCATCGCCCCAAGAGTAGCCCCGGCTTTTGGCTTTGCTGCTATGGCTTTGAGGCCGCACCAGATGGGTGGTGTGGGGAGTTGGGCTAATCACCCTGGCTTTATTTTGTGCGAGGGGTATCTCGTCCTTGATCAGTTTGTGAGGGGAACTTCCCCAGGAAGGCTGAGGTTTCAGCAGTGAGCCTTCCCTGCTGAGAACGAAGGCTGGGGATTTCCCTAAGACTGTGTGGAATCCAAGAAGAGATGAGATGAGTCACAAGCCAGGAATGTTCCTTCTCCAGCAGACCACATGCAAGAGTATCATCTAGATGATGTGATTTTAAGGGCTGGTATCCTCATGTACCCTGGCAGCCTGAAAACAGCATTGCCTATCAGCAGAACAGGGAGATTCCCAGCTTTACACGGATTCCTTGCTCATGATATGTCTTTCGTTGGAATCGTTACTGGTCTCCCAGGCCTCCCTCAAGAAAAACAAAACTTGCAAGACAGTCTGGTAGAAAAGTACCGACAATTTTGAAGATCTTAATATGAATTAAAAGTAGTCTGAACTTTTTTCCCCCTCCTTGCATAGCATTTGCCAAGCAGAAGAGGAGACTTCAAGACCCTGCCTGAGTATCCTGAGCTATTCTTTGCCCTTTGATGGGATATGTGATCTGGTTGTACAATTTGCTTTATCCTCCTCCTAATTGCATGTATTTCAGTGCCCAGATGGCTGGCCTTTTATGTGAAGAGGAAGTCCTAGAAGTCGACAATGTCAAATATTGTGGCTACTGCAAGTACCACTTCAATAAAATGGTGAGTTTCTTCATCCCCGCGATGGAGTGTTTTTGTCACATGTAAGGCATCGTCTTCATCCTAGATTGTATCTGTGCTCAGAGCAGTAAGAAATGCCAAGAACACAGAAACAAGGTCTGCAGCCTGCTTCCCTTCTCAGCCGTTCAGTCGGAGTCACTTAGGAATAAAGATTAAATTATATTTTGCATTTCTATAGCATCTTTAAACCCATTTTCAGAACTAGGGGTTGAATTCTTCCCATCTGTTTTGGCTTCCCTGACCCACTATGGCTGGAAGAGAAGTCCCAAGAAAGGAGAGCAGGCATGATGTTTGATGCTCCAGGGAGCTGGGGGTTTAGCTCAGGCACCCTGGGCAGGAGGGTGTAACGCAGAACAGCCAGAACTTCTGCCTGAGGACAGAGACGGCCCGGAGGAGACATGGAGTCATTCACTGTTGGAGGGATATCTGGGGCAAAGGACTTCCCCCTATTAATTACAGTACCAAGAGGAAAGAGAGGAACCCTTTTGCTGGTCTGCATAATTAGTAGACACCTGCTCTCCCCCCTCCAGCAAAAAGGAAACTTGATCCTCTCCCTACAGCTTTATGTCTCAGTGGCTCCTTTGTTGCTGGCCTTTCCCACTTTCCTTCCTGCTTATCAGTGCTGTCACACACAGTGACTGATGTCTTGAGCATCCCCTCAAAGTCAAACCCGAGGACACCTTCCCTGCCCTTCAGGTACCCTCGGTATCTGACACGAGTGTAGCTCTGGATCGAGTTCACTGATGCTGAGATAGATAGCAGGACTTCTGCTAGCGCCTGGAGTCTGCGAACAGGGCATCATCCTTCCACGCACGCCCCCACGCCCCACTCAAGACGGAAAGCTGGACGCTGCCGCTCAGGAGGACTGGCTTCTCTGAGCAACGCTGCTGCTACCATTTATCTCGTTGCTTACAGAATGGTCTCTTAGCAGCCGTGCCTTTCTTCTTAAAAGTGTCAGCGTGCATGGGCCACCGAGAACCAAAGCTCTGGGGAGTCGGATCTACCTGCTGTTTGTAAGCCCCTAGTAGGGTATCCACTGGGTCCCCGTCTTAGGAACCAGGCTGGGCATCTGGTACAAAAAGAGTTTGGTCCTGCATGGGGTAGACAAGCCATTTACCGTAACTTTGCTCACGGTAGCGGTGGAAGCTGGGCTCTATAACAGTTTCCTCGCTCTCTCTTTTTGCTCCTGTTCTCCACCGCCTACTCCCCTTCCCCGCTTACCTCAGAAGACCTCACGTCACTCTGGAGGTAGCTCCTTCATTGCTGGACGAAGGAGTCGATCCACGTCCCCTGCTCAAGAGAAGCATGTATCCCACCACGAAAGGCCAAAGAAGGTAAGATCCGCACAGAGTTTGTCGATCCAGAGCGGCGCAGGCGTGTGGGATGGAGGCGAGAAGGGGAAGAGTGTGCCGAGAGCACCGATGGCTCCTCAGACGAGCCCTGACTCTCTACAGAGTTTCGCGGTCAGAGATCTGAAGAGCGGCTGCCTTTTGAAACAGGCCTCTAGAAATGTGTATGCAAGTAGAGCAGCACAGCCACGGGGAACGCGAGGCCCAGTTTGCACGTTCCGATGATGCCGGCGGTCCTGGCAGAACACGCCTCTGAAACGCGCAGCCTTCCCCTGTCTGTCGCCGGGCAAGTCCACTTTGAGGATGGCATCGTGCTATGGCTTCTGGCTACCGAGTTGATCTGTGTGGAAGTCATTTGGGCTGTGGTTTTAAGTGCAGCAGCTGGAGAACAGAAAATTGGAGGTCGTTGCTCTCAGATCCCAGAGTCCAAGTTTTAAAGGACAAAAAGATACCGATCTGTGTCGTGGCCAGCAGGTTAATTGTAGGCAAGAACAATAATTAGTATAAACTAGGTAGTATTTTGTTAGTTAGATAAGGCAGTCACAGGGATTCCGCGTGCCTCAAGTCTACCCGTGGAAATAGTTTATCTTCATTAAACAATTATTTAGAAGAACATCGCATGCCAGGTCTGACTGGTACAATAGTTAGTTATTTAACTCTGCTGGTTAAGACATACTCATCAAAACTGCTGCGGTGTTACAGGACATGTTAACAGCACACCAAGGTTCATAATTAACCAACTGACTCACGTGACAAATGCTCATATTTCAAGGAAAAGCAGCAGTGAATGTGTAAGGCAGAATCCCAGCAGACGCCTGGGTTCTGACGGGGTGGAGGTTCCCGTGTGGAAGGGTCTGTAGCAGAAGAAATGAGGGGGCCAGAGGCTTGTGGGGTATTTGTTATTTATACCAGTAAATAGCCCTAAAAGGCAGGACCCGCGGTTTTTGGAGGATTCAGGTTCTAAGGCGAGTGGCAGCAGAATAAGAAATCTTCCCTACCCCTGGATACAGCTTTTGCAATATCAAGAATCCACAACGTAGCCTGCCGCCCTCCTTTGCACCCCGTCTGTCCGAAGCAGCGGGGTAGGACGTGAAGCAGAAATAACTTACACGGGGATGCTGGCGGTATGGTCAGATGGTTTTTAATACTTTATGGGCCATATCCTCGGTTTTGTTAGCAGAAATCCAGAATTACTCTACCAAGCAACCTCTGGATATATTCCACTATAGTCAAAAGCCAAATTTACCTTGTTGTATAAACACAATTGGTGATACCCCTGCAAATTGCAGTGTGAATCTTTTAAGTCCTGCCATAGCTGTCTGGCTGTTTACTTCTTTTTTGTTTGTTTTTGTCTTGTTGCAGTAGGCATCCTCACAATGCGTAAATGATTTTGAATGGTAATGATAGTGACCCACATCCAGAAACAGCCCGATGACGCTCGGGTGGGTTATGTGGCCGAAGTCTGATGGATCTCAGCCCAGTCTCTCCAGGGGACAAGGGCATCCAGGCTTTCAAAAGCAGCGCGGCCATCCGTTAATACTGACTGACGCCCTCCTGGGATGCCCAGCTGAGAGTCCATAAATTCTGTGGGCAGGAAAGCCATCTCCTTCTTTATTTACAGAGGTTATCCCGCAACATCCAGCTTGAAACGCTGCCCACCATGTCCATTACGTGTTTGGGAAGCTTGCCCAAACCGTACCTGATACATGGGCAAACAAGGCAAACCTCGCTTGCGAAGTGGCGCCTGCCCCGCTGCCGACGCCGAGTCAGGAGCTTTCCTGCTGCCGAGGAGGCTGAAGCGTATGGGGAGTGTTTGCTCCTCTTGTGTGTTCAGCTGCTGCGAGGAGAGGAGGAGGAGGAGGAGGAGGCGGGAGGGAGGGAGAAGGAGCATCTGTGCCACGGACGGGGAGCGAGCGCTTGGCACAAGGTGAAGGGCTGCGCTGGAACGCGCTATTTTTAGGCAACAAGCAGGCAGAGGGGGTGGGAGAGAGGGCAGGATCGGGGTGATTGACGGCGGCTTTGGAGAGCTCAGCGGTAATTATAACGGACAGACCGGGCCAGTCCAAGGCTGGGGACCGTACGAGGGTTTCTATATTTGCACGGCTTCTGGTGGCGGGGGTGGGAGCGCAATCACGTGCCTGGCAGGTAGGAGCAGGGGAGGTGCTGCTTCCCGGCTTTGGTTGGAAAGCAGGTCAGCGCCAGGGGGAGAGCGAAAACGGGAGGAATATGGATTTATTTATAGGCTTCTCAGCGGCGCTTGCCACTATTGTTAGCCTCTGGGTTCCTCGCAAAGGTGCAGAGACTCCGTCTCGCTGCTGCCTCGCCGCTCTCCCCTCCTGATGGCTCGTCGGGTTTGCGAGCAGCGGATCCGATGGAGGCCCCTTCCAGGGCCGGCAGCGCTTGGCGGGGCCACAGCCCACGTGCAAAACCCGCTCCTTCCACTTAGCGAGGGGGAGTCAGCACGGAAAGGGGGACAGGGTGTGCAGAGCAGCCGAGATGGGCAGGGTAAGGGAGGCACCCTTGGCTTCCAGGGGGGTCGGGCACTTTACAGGTCTGGGAGCGGTTCTGGGGTGCAGGGGGGAAGGACTGGGTGTGAGGCGGTGTGGGAACAGAGACCTTTCGAAGGGGTACCCGAAGAGGGGGGTGAGCCGTTAGTTCCCACATGGTTTTGGAGTACGTGACTAGCAGTGCATGATCTAATTGCGCGTGTTTCAGGGGAACTGGACGTGCTGCTGTGCTGACCTGAAGTAGAACAGCTTTTTCTTGAGCCTGTCCAGCTGTGCAGCCGGCTGGTCCCGTCCTCCCGGAGCGGGAGGCGTTGCAGGGGAGCTGGTGGCTCAGCGGCAGACCGGAGCGCCCGAGTCCCCGGGCTGCAGGTGCTCGTGGCTCTCTGCTCCAGGAGCTCCGTGCCTGACGGCTCCCTCCCAGCGCAGGGCTGTGCCTGTTTGCTTAGGCTTTACGGAGGAGAACTCGGGCTGAGTTAATGACTAAGTGAGGGGCACAGGATTTAACCCAGTGGCTTCAGTAAGACAGCAGACACTCGGGATTTGGACTCCTAAGCCCTGCTGTAAAACAGTTCAGCATTTGTGAAGAGTCTTGTTCTCTGCGGAACAAGGGACAATTGTGATGTGGGGCTGCAAGCCAGCGTCGGCAGCCCCCGCCTCTTGCAGGCACAAATGATACCAGCCCAAGCATTTCCTTCTGTGCTGTCCTGAAAACGGGAAAGCTCCAAGCTTTGGGTTTTCCTCGGAACATACCAGGCCTTAGCAAAACCAGCCCCACTTATTTCTTTGGGGTTGGTATTGCAATGTGTGTGCTCTACCCTGTGGGAGCCTTTGCAGGGTTTGTTTGTTTTTAAAAAAAAGAAAGAAGAAAGAAAGAAAGAAAACAATAGCTAAATACCAAGAAAATGCTGGATGACGCACAGGGGTTGAATGAAGTACAGATGTTCTGTCACCTATATTGTCTGCTTGAAACGCGCAGAAAAAAATTACCATGTTCCGTGGAATGAAATTTGTCACACCAGGAGCAGACGGGAGCACGCGCGCTACGACGTTTTTAGGCGTATACCCCATGGAGGGAGACACTCGTCCAGTGTTATTCTTAGTGAACACCTGGAACCCATAAGCAAAATCAGGGAACTTTTAATGTGGATATGGGACATTGTTATGAGAGGAACGGTCCCTGCCCAGTGCCATAGGAAAGAGAGGCAGGCGCTCGGAGCAAATAAGCCCACCTGCAGTTGTTCCTCCGGTCTGGGTATGGAGCCAGTTCTCCGCAATCATAACGCACCTTTAGCTCCTGAACCGCTTCCCTAGCCACGGCGGGGGGCACTTTTTGGGGGTACAGGCACTGTCTCTGTCCTGCCCCCCTTATCCCTTTAGCACCAGCCAGAGCAGTGCACGAGCGCCCGGTCCCGCGGCGTCTGAGCAGATGCATGGCAGAGCCTGCCTCCCCGCTGCCATTGCCTGTCTGTCTAGACCCGATGCCAGTGGAGGAAAGGAGCCAAGGACCCGGCCTGGCAGATTTAGCACACTGGAGAAGTTGTACTGGGCTGAAATCTCAACCCGGTGGGTCTGTGAGGGGCTTTGTGTTTGCATCGAGTTGGTGACGGGGGTCTGCCTCTTGGAGTTTTGTGTCCACCCAGGCACCAAAGGGCAAAGTGGACGTTTTTTTCAAGTGAGATGCAGGCAGCTGCCTGCGAGACCAGCACAGTTTTTTTGGGAAGGAGTACTGAATCTAAATCTACTTTGATCTAGCTGTAGTAGCCTTGTTTTATAGCATCCTTGACCGGCTTTCTGTGACCTCTTGTTATATGGGTGTTTAACCGCCCCCAGCAAATCCTTCCATTAGCAGGGGGTGCAGCAATAATTGCGAGCACGCAAAGCCCGGCGAGGGCTGGCCGTGAGTCCTTGTGTAAAACCTCTCGTGCGCTCGGCGTGTCTGCAGGCAGACCCGTGAAATCCCCTGGTGTGAGGTTGCAGGCAGGGGCTTGGTGTCCCTCTGCCCGGTGCTGCCTTCCTCCTCGCTGCGGCTGCCATGGCTGCAGCCCAGAGCCAGGCCTCCTCCTGCGGGTGAGGGAGTTCAGAGAGCCTGGGAAAGAGGGAGGGAGCAGCAGAGCCCGCTTGGCTCTTCCCAGCTCTTCCCTCCCTCCTTCCCCTGCTCAATCTACTTTTAATGATCCAATTGCTGGTGTCCAGCAGATTAGAAGAGGGGGCTCGGGGAAGGGGAGACGGCGGTGGGGGGAGCAAGAGGAGCTGTGCACAACCCTTTTTGGCAGCGAGAGATCCTGCTTGGTTCCTCCTGCGCTGGGGAGCTCGAAGGGAGATTGTGTCGCCGGCACGCCCCCGATGCAGCCGCGCTCCCCCCGCCGCAGGCCTGGCCTGCTCCGTGCCCACATGCCAAGCCCCAGCTGCTCAGTCCTGCACGGGGAGAGTTTGTTTTCCATGAAGTTTGTTGCTGGGGGCAGGTTCCCGTTCCCTGCAGACCGCAGCTCGCCCAGCCAGCCAGCCTGCCGCAGGGAGCACCGAGCGGCTGCAAGGTAGGGCTCGGCTTTTGCTTGCAAAGATGGGATGGGGGTGTTGAAAGGTTTCCTGCTCTGGCAGTGCATCCTCCCTCCCTCCTCCTCCTCCTCCTCCCCTGACTCCTGCTTCATGGCACAGCCAGGCAGGTCTCCGTGGGCAGGCTGGGCTGTTGGCGGTGGCTGTGTTGTCTGCAAAGTTTCCTGGAAGGAGGGTTCGCAGAGGAGCGAGCCTGCGTGCCAGGGACGCAGGAAAACGAGGTGGGGAGAGGGCACTTGAGAGGCAGGGCAGAGCGCTGCTTCCCCCGTCCCCTTGCCCTCCCCTCCCTTTGCACCCTGCGGCTCTTGCAGGAAGCATTTGGAGCCTTCCTGTTCCTGGAGAGAACCCACACGTTTAAAAGCTGCGGGTGCAAGCTGGGGAACGCCCCGGGTTGTCTGAGGGCCTGTCAACACAGGCAAGGTAGCCAGGAGTGACTGAGCACCCTGACCGTCTCGGTGCCGTGGTCTCTGCGGGCAGCCGAAGTAACCTTCCCACCAGTGCCTTGGTCTGGGGGCAGCCTGGCCCCTCTGCAAAATGTCCGTGGGGTAACGGAGTTAATTGTCCTGCCCATTTAACACAGGGCACTGCATTTCTCCAGTAGTATTGAAGGTGTCAGATCCTGTTGCCCTTCTGAGTACCCAAAAGTATTAGAGAGTAACTGGAGGTGGGAGATGGGTGCTACTGGGTGTGCAAAGGCAGTGGGCACCCCAGCTCTGCAAAGCTTTAGGGCTGCTGGCTGCAGCCCAGAGAGCTGCTGGGTACCCGGTCCTGGGGGTTCTGCTCTGCCCGAGCAGGAGTGACACAGAGAGCATGGAGAGGAGCCGGTGTGGGAGAGGAGCCTGGAGAGGAGGCTGGAGAGGAGGTGGTGTGGGAGAGGAGCCTGGAGAGGAGGCTGGAGAGGAGGTGGTGTGGGAGAGGAGCCTGGAGAGGAGGTGGTGTGGGAGAGGAGGCTGGAGAGGAGGTGGTGTGGGAGAGGAGGCTGGAGAGGAGGTGGTGTGGGAGAGGAGGCTGGAGAGGAGGTGGTGTGGGAGAGGAGCCTGGAGAGGAGCCTGGAGAGGAGGTGGTGTGGGAGAGGGGCCTGGAGAGGAGCCTGGAGAGGAGGTGGTGTGGGAGAGGAGCCTGGAGAGGAGCCTGGAGAGGAGGTGGTGTGGGAGAGGAGCCTGGAGAGGAGCCTGGAGAGGAGCCTGGAGAGGAGGTGGTGTGGGAGAGGAGGCTGGAGAGGAGGCGGGAGAGGAGCCTGGAGAGGAGGTGGTGTGGGAGAGGAGGCGATGTAGGAGAGGAGGCTGGAGAGGAGGCGGTGTGGGAGAGGAGGCTGGAGAGGAGGTGGTGTGGGAGAGGAGGCTGGAGAGGAGGTGGTGTGGGAGAGGAGGCTGGAGAGGAGGCGGGAGAGGAGCCTGGAGAGGAGGTGGTGTGGGAGAGGAGGCGATGTAGGAGAGGAGGCTGGAGAGGAGGTGGTGTGGGAGAGGAGGCTGGAGAGGAGGCTGGAGAGGAGGCTGCAGAGGAGGCGGTGTGGGAGAGGAGGCTGGAGAGGAGGTGGTGTGGGAGAGGAGGCTGGAGAGGAGGCTGCAGAGGAGGCGGTGTGGGAGAGGAGGCTGGAGAGGAGGCTGCAGAGGAGGCTGCAGAGGAGGCTGCAGAGGAGGCGGTGTGGGAGAGGGGCCTGGAGAGGAGGTGGTGTGGGAGAGGAGGCTGGAGAGGAGGCGGTGTGGGAGAGGGAGAAGTGCTCGGTCAGCAGGACAGAGGAGCAAGGTGCTCCTGCGGGCACGGCCTGGGGCTGCGTGCAGGGACACCCAGCAGAAGTGCCGTGGAGCTCTTCCTCAGGCTGCGGTGGTTCTGGTTTCAGTGCAGTCCTTTGAGCAGAGCACGGAGACTGGTCTCTGCGGGACAGATTTTCTAAATAGTTTTGAGTGCAGTTGCTGAGCACATGTAGTCGGGGCCAGATCTTCAAAAGAGCTCAATATCCAGCGTTTAGCTTTTTGGAAAACCTGATCATTTATTCAAGCATCTAAATGGGAGTCGAGGCATTCCAGAAATCTGGTCCCTATTGTGCAGGCTGGGTTCCTGCTGAATATGTACATATGTACGCACTCCTACATAGAACCAGGGGACTGCTCAGTTGGCTGTTGTAGCCTCTGCGCTGCCGACGGCGAAGGGAGATGTTTCAGACAGGAGACAGCCAGGATTTTGAAGCCGGAGGATGCGAGTTTGATGGTTGCCATCACAATGAAACTGTGGGAGGTTTTCTGGTTCACGGTGGTGACAGTCAGGACATTTCTGCCTTTCCCCTCGCATGTGCACGTGTGTAGGTGTGTGTATGTAGGTGTGTAGGTTCATTGTCACTAGCCAAAATGGCTTGGCTCTGCCTTGTCTCATCTTGACCACGATACGTGAAATTAAATCATTACAGTGCTGTCTCGCTGGCGTTCGCAGCGTTGTATCTTATTCCCTCCTGTTGCAACTTCATGATTGAAATGCATTTGGGATTCAGGGTCTGAAAATGAGAGAATAAGCTTTCAGAATATTCAGAAAGTGATATTCAGAAAGTTTAAGGACCAGGGTTTGTGCAGTTATTTGGCAAAATGTATTGTAATGAGATATCTGGCTCCTCTTTCCCATTTCTGGCTTCCGTGAGCGGCACCGGCAGCATCTGCAAGTAGGCGAGC
This sequence comes from Platalea leucorodia, assembly GCF_965183815.1. NCBI lineage: Eukaryota > Metazoa > Chordata > Aves > Pelecaniformes > Threskiornithidae > Platalea > Platalea leucorodia. The sequence goes on from NC_138844.1 coordinate 5,488,913, forward strand.
GTGTGTCCAGGGCTGGGGATCCCGGACTTTTTGTTCTGAATTTTTTGGATGACTTTCTGTGAAATCTTAGCAAGTTCTCTCATCCCATGTGCCCTGGTTTCCCCATTTGGAAAATGAGATGTAGATATTAAAAACCTCTCTGCAGGTCGTTGAAACTCTCTGCTGTGTGCTATTAAGTGAGTGCAAATTGTTACTGCTGCTGGAGTAATGAACACTGATGTGCCCGTGGTCTGTGACAAGCTGCCTGACTAACTGGGCTGCAGTTTCCCCATCTTCTGTCCTAGAAGACCCATGAGACTGAGAGTTTATAGCATGAGAAGCCCCGAACATTATGAGATTTAGTGAAGATTTAATTTTAATTTGTCTTTCGGCACTTAGTCTGTAGAAATCACATTTTCAAGCTTTCCTTGTTCACTGCCAAAGCTGGAAATGTGTGTTAAAGAAAGGGAAGAAGACGGAGATTCTGGTAAAATGCTGTAGCTCTAGGAACAGAGGCTTTAACAGATATGCCAAACGCCGGGAGCCTTGTGATAAAGTGATGGGTATTGGCAGCGTTGGCTGGGCACTCGGCAAGCGCAGCAAAGCTCTAGGCTGGATTTGCCTCCTTTTTTCACCGGCTCATCCCGGTGAAAGCTTCCGCGGCGTCATGGCAGGCTGACGCTGGCAGGGTCGCTGGTGGCTGCAGCGTGGGCCTCCTTTTCGAGTGCGTTGAAAATTCAGCCAAACCCACGCTGGAAGGTGCCGATTTTTGGAGCGCTTTTGCTTCACCTCCGCTTCACTTCATGCCTGCCTTCCCCAGCCTTTTGCTCCCGCCCTCTCCCTCCTCCAGCCCCTTTTTTTCCCCATTTAGTGTATTGTTTCCTGAGCTAATTATTCCACTCTCTTCTCTCCCTCCCAAAAACACACAGTGGAGCTCATGTATTTGCTGCAATTGCATCTTCCCCTGACAGCATCCCGCCTGTGGCACGTGCTGGCCGCTGTAGCCTCGGGGCTTTGCCTGCGCGCGGAAGCAGTCGGCGTCTTTCTGGAGAGTCAATGAATTTCTATGTCGCTCTTCTGTTCTGAGCGCACCTTTGGTCCAGCCTGAGGACTTCAGCTTCTGGAATAAAACGCCCGTGTGAGGGAGTTGTACCAGAATAGGCATCCTTTCCCACAAAAAGTCTCAGAGACAAGAGGATGGATTTTTCTAATCCCTGCATCTCATGCAGGTGCTTATCTGACAGCAGGTCTCCTGGTCCACACACCAGTGACCGCACTGGGAAGTTTGGAACTCAGCCCAAAAGTTTCTGCAGCTTCAGTAAAGGCCGCATCTTTAGCTGACATCAGTAGCACGGAAAAGCTCCTGGAGTCAGCTGAGTGTTCCCATGGGAGCGTGCAGCTGAGGAAGACCGGGAGGAAGGAGGAGCGTGTGATGGAGCATGCTCCTCTGTCCACCCACCCTGTGTGCCAGCTGGCCTGCGCGTCCTCGGGCCCCTCTGGCTTGAGGTCACACAGACCTACGCTTTCAGTCCTTTCACTGAAACCATCTCGGTTCTAGCACGAACATCCAGATAGCACTATATAAGAACAGCCTCCTCGGTTACAGTCCGTTCCTCAAGAGAATACAAAATCAGGGCGGGCAGGACTCAGTGTTTCTCAGGCCATGATTTTTCCTTGCTTTGCAATTTGCAGAATCCCATTTTTCTGGGGTTTTAGTGCGAGGAAAAACAGGATGAAGAAATCAAACTAAATAGTCTGTCTCCTGTTAGCAGAGATGGACCCAGACCAGCTGTCTCTGTTGGGAGGGGAGATGTGGGGGATCTCTAGGTTGGGTTCAAGCCAAGGCTCCGAGATCTCCACTGACCGATCTCTTTACCTGTGCACGTGCAAACGTGCTGAAATCAAGATTCTCCCGTTGTCTGTACAGGGTGGATCTGAGAAACCCTTGAAGAAGGTAGAGCGCGAGGGTAAGGGGGCACAGAGCCCCTTTGGGGAAATCGCAAGAGGAAAGCTCAGGTTTCTTGAAATCAGCCAGAGCTTGTTAAGTCCTTCCCTATCATCTTACCATAAACTGATTTGGGGGCTTCTGTTGATATTCTGCGCTCCAGATGTTGGCTGCAGCTGGGGTAGAGATAGTGGGACGCACCCACCCAGAAGCTGGGATGTGGGGGAAGGGATACTGGGCTCGTGTGGATGGGTGGAGAAGGAAAGAGGAATATGAATGTATGGTTGTAAACCCACCCCTACACACCCTCCTTTCTTTTCCCTTACAACTGCTATTCTCAGCAGAGGAAAAGTTAGCCTTTCCAGTACTCTCTGATTTCTTTTGCAGAGTCGGAAGGACAAAGAAAGACCTAAACAGAAGCACAAAAAACGTCCGGAGTCTCCCACCAGCCTTACCCCATCCTCGGTGCCCGTCGCTGCAGAGAAGGTACCAAACCCACGGGATGCGAGCGTGTGAATGCAGGGTGGGGAGGGAGGGCAGGGGGAACCCTCGACGCTGCCTTTCCTAGCAAGTGGGGAGGACGGGGCAGAAGAGCAGAGAAGGGGCTTTTGTCCATTTATTTTGATTCCTGATTCATCACGTTCTCGCTCTCTCTGCCTGACTCCCCACCTCGACGCCCACCTTGGGAATTTAACACAGCAGCTGTCTTGATTTCTGTCAGCACTGACGACACAATCATGGAGCTAAACTCCCAAGTGATTGAGCTGTAAGCGCCAGCCTGTTTTGCAGCAGATGTTCAGATTTGAAGCTCTCGCGGAATAGATAAATATCCCTGCTTTGGCCTTTTCTGCTGCCACATTGTAAACAGCGCAGGCAGGTGGATAAGCAAGGCAAGGCTTCTGGGAGGAGGTGTTATCCTTTATTAGACAAACTGATGTAGCTGAGGGGAAAAAAACCCCAGACAATCTTAGAAGCACATAAGATCTTTAGAGTGCATAATAGAGGTAGCTTTTCTGTGTGAGACAATGGGAGGTTGGTTTCTATTTAGTTCCTCCATTTTGGGGAAATTCAGGCAGAGGGGCACAGCGTGGTGGCCTGCTTTGCTCCTGAGGTGTAGAGGGAGGCCGGTTCCCTGCTGGGAAGATGTCGCTGGTGTGGGTTTGTCCTCTCAGTGCCCGGGGCTGGCGGGGCACAGTCGGGATGTCAGGGTATTTCTGCTGTTTGCTGCTGAAATCGTGCTGCTGACGTGGACTCTTGCACCTGGCTGTAAATCAGGATGGCCCTGAGCTTTCTGTCATTCGTGCCAGCTCCAGTAATGCAGAATAGACGCAGAGGAACTTGCCTCGAGCTTGCATGCAACAAGGTGAAGGCCACGTTTGCAGTTGTTCGGGGTGAGGGAACAAGCGAGGTTGCTCCAGCGCCTGGACCTTTGGAGTTGTGCTCTCCTCTCTGTAGTGGGGATGTAAATGAATGCAGCTCCTTAGCAGGGCTGTTCTGGTGTAAGTGAGAGTAGGACTAGGGCCAAGCTCCTGCTAGAACAAATAAACAACATGTCCCAGGAATGTCCTTTTGTGCACAGAAATGCTACTTGGAAAGGCTTGGGTGTCCTTTACGTGGCAGGACTGCCTTGTGAAAATGAAAATTCACAGGCTAGCAGTGTCTGCATATGTGACAAGCACTGCAGGGGCAGTCTGGAAGAGCGAAAGCTCCTGCCAGTCAGCACAGGGTTGCTTTGGGTTAGGACTGAAGGGGATTTTCCATGTTCTGTGCGAGGCCAAGCCTGGAAGCAGGGAGTAGATGTAGGTCAGAGCTGAAATGGCAAAGCTGGTCTCATGGTTCTCAGGCTGGGAGAAGCAGAAAGTTACAGCGGGACAGCGTGGAGGACCAGCCTCTGAGCTGCAATCGCTCTTGGTTTACCTGTGCTCATGTTAGGGCAGCTCAGTTCTGGCTTTTGGGAACAGCAGATTCACCCAGTTAACAGAGCTGTCAGGAACTGATGGCCTAAGAAGATTATTTTCAAGCTGAACTGAAACTCAAAACCTGACTCTTGGCCAGCTAGAGCAGTTGTTAGACAATTACCCACTGTCTCCTCCAAAGCCCTGCCAGACCTTTATAAATAAGGAGGGAAGGGTGCAATTCAGTTTTACAGGCAGCTTTCAACTCTTTGTAAGCTAAAATTCAGGAGATCCTAATTACTGTAGCTGTACTTGAGTGACAAGGTTTTAGTGTTTCCCTAGGGAGTTATTATTAATCCGCATAACAGAGAGTGTATTTCCCTTGCTTTTCTGTGCGTAGATCCCAAAGTATTGTTCAAACTCCATTACCAAAGGTACTCACTCCAAATCAAATGTAAGAGCTGCTCGGCAGCCTGCTACAACCCCGCGCAAACCCCTCGGGGGTGGTTGTCTGAGGCTTTCTGGATAGTTACACCAGCGTAACGTTGCACAGGTTAGGCTGATGTAAAACCTTGAGATGCAGTAGTGTAGCATGTCCAAACAGGTTTCCTCTTGGAAGCCAAAACCATCTTTGTCCTTTCTGGGTCTTAGATTAGCATAGCTCATCCCAGCAGCGTGTACTGGGGAGCGGGCAGGGTAGATGCAGCAAACCGAAAGTTGATGTTCATGGTGTGACTACGCAGAAGAGCGTTGCTAATCCCTGCTGTGCCATGGTTAGAGTCTGAAGAGAGCTGGGGTCTTTTCCTCTCCTTACCACTTGCATGGTCTTGGGCAAATAATTTATCTATCTCCTCCGTGGTCTTCTCCAAGTCACCCAATGAACCAGAGCATAAACTCCCCAGGGATAATCCCTGCAGGTGGCACAGCCCCCAGTCTTTCGTGGGGAGCAGCTGGGTGAGAGCAGATCTCAATGACCTGCAGCAGTGAGCGCAGATGGTCGTGTCCAGGCTCCCGGGAGAAGGACGCTGGCCCAGCGCAGCCGTGCGGAGCTGTGGGAGGCTGGTGCGGCCCTTGCTGTCCACGCCAGACCCATGCTGCCAGCTCGCCACGCTGCTCGCACCGTAGCCAAAGTGGCACCACATACAGTGAGTCCCAGGCTCCCGTCCCGGCGCGCGGGCTGTGCTGGAGCAGGGCTTGGACTGGGGGCACTGAGCATCACCAGTGTTTTGGAGCAGGAGCATCAGTCAGACAAATCGGCAGAAGGGCCCTGGCACCGCTTGCTCCTTGGGCACCGGGACTGCGGGCAGACTGCAGTGTGGCACCAGCCACCAGGCCATGGAGGGGTGTTACTGGTACTTGAAGCCATGCTCCAGTCTGCTCCCAGTTTGCTCAGCCTAAAAGGAGCCTGGAGCAACAGACATCTGTGCCCCAGCGTGTGATGTTGCTACCAAAGTCCTTTGAAACTTTCAGCAACCCTTTAATAATGGATTTTCAGGGCTATATAGAAAATCAGTAGGACTTTTCAAGCTACTTCAGGTTAGGCTGACAGCAGTGGCACTATGTTTCGTTGCTTTGGAGGAACAGTGGCATACCCCACTTGTTCCCTCAGGCAGCCTGGCTGCGTTCACATTTTTCTTTAATTTTGCAACGCAGATTTAATTTTTCAGTTCCAATTTTCACATAATATGTCGTCCACCCTGTGCTCCCCTCTTGAACCATTTAGTTATGAAGAAGGTCCTTTGATGTGGTTTCAGTCTTCCTCTTCAATTGTGCTAGACCTCTGACTTCTGCCAGATTTTTGAACATCTCACCAAGTGCTTCCCCGTGTGTTCTAGGAATCTAAATACCGTTAATATCTGACACTGGGACTCTGCCAGGCCTCCTGTGTCCTGTCTGTGCAGTGACAAGCTCTCACTGCTCACTCACCTGGTTCGGGGGATAAATATACTGAAACACAGTGGTGGCCTCAGCTCTCATCTACACCGGAAAGTGAAACTGGGGTGTGAATTCACAGCATGCAAACGACTCTTCATAACACCTCTTCCGAGCTCTCCTCCTGCCCCTGAAAAGTGCCTTAGGGCGATGCGATTTTCATTGCTCTCACAGAGGGGCAGGAGTCCTGGCCCGTGGGGCACAGGAGCGTCCCTTCCAGAGAGCGCGCAGAGCGGCCGACCCGCTGAGCATCCCCCGGTGGTGCTGCAGGGCTGGGGCCTTTGGCTGGGTTGGGGGGGATTGCAGAGAGTGAATTTGGGCTGGGTATAGGCTCTCATTCGTTGTCGCGCTGGCTGCTTGGAGCTCCTACAGACTTTTGGGGGAGTGGGAAGGAGGCAGAAGACTTCCCCTCTGGGTAATAGTTTCTGGCTATACTGGTTTCTGGCTGTTTCGCGTGGTCTGTCCAAAAACACCAAAATGCTGCCAACTAGTAGCGCTTTTGAACGGCCTGTTGGAAAGATGGCGTTCATGGACCGGGCCTGGGGCAGAGGAGGGCTTCTCGCCAGGGGAGGAGCAATGAGTCTCACCAGTAAGTCCTGGCAGCCAGGGCTGCTCCGTCTCTGTAGTCACATGCCGCCAGCCGAATTCAGGAGGTGGTTTCTGTGCTCCGGATCTCTCCGTGTAGCTGGTGCCCGGCGATGGGGGTTAGCGAGCAGCCTGCCTCTCCCTTCCCCCTGCAAACGCCCCTGGGGAGCCGTCCTGCTGCTCTCTCTTGCACTTGCAGTAAATCTGCAGGATTGCAAACCACCCCAGCTGCCTTCTTCTGCCAGCTGCAGACATCATGATCACTTGTTGACACACACTCACACATGCTACGTGTTTTGGGCTGCAACATCTGGCTTGCTCTGGGTTTTGTAATCTAAGCCGTGGATGCCAAGGCCTCCCCGCACCCACCCTCTCCCGGTCAGGTGCTGGAGAGGGAGCACAGCAGGGCGAAGAGCGCGGGATTGCAGATGCCACCGGAGGCAGGGAGACTTTCCAGGTTTCCCACTGTTATTTGAGCTCTCGGCATCTACCCAGGACCGGCCTGGAGCTGACAGATCCTGGGAACCTCCGCACTGCGCCTGGCTCAGGCAGATTCACAGTCGCTGTGATGGGGTAGGGGTTTGTGGGGGAAGGCTGACGATTACCCCGCTAATCAAAGCATGCCTCAGCACGGATGTTTGCAGTAAGAATCCCTGAGCCTTTAGCACCCCTTGTCCTGACACGAGCAGGAATTTGCCAGTGGACTTAAAAATATGGTCTTCAGCCCATCCGCGTCTCCTCTCCCCACCTACAAAGAACAGCAGCACGGTGCTGCCTGGTCTCGGGGTTGAGGGAAGGACGTGGTGAAGGTTGCGAGTGGCTCGGACCCAGCGGTGCCGTAGCTTGTGCAAGCGCTTTGGCCCAGAGCTCCTGGCGGAGACTCGTCCGGCCTCTGCCTAGCGATCCCGCGCGGAAAGGCAGCCGATGCCCGGGAGGCTGCTTCAGCACATCGCCCTGCGGTGCGTGGGCTGGAGGAGCTCCTGCTCTCGCCGCATCGTTCCTCCTTCGTGTCCTCCCTGCTTCCCCTCGCCAGTAGTTTAATCCAGGGCAAAGCCGCTCTGTGTTTCCGACGCGGCGCCAGCCTCCCCCACCCTTTCTGTATTTCGTCAGTGGTTCCCTCTAGGAGCTCCTCCCGCCAATCAGGAGGGAAAGCGATGCTCTTCTGATTTCCCATCGATAAATTAATGAGTGAAGAGCTTGGGTGCTGCACAGTGTCACAGGGAGGCCAGGGACCGGGTACAGCCCCTGGGGGGACAGCGAGCGCCGGGGGGAGGAGGTGCGTGCATGCCTCTGCTCGGGTGCCCTTGGACTTCGTCTGGCTTCTCCTGGCTTGAGGCAGGAGTTTCCCCATCAGACTGTCGCCTCCCGCTGGGGCAGCAGGTTTGTTCTGGTGACATTTTTTCACTTGGTGGCTTTAAATAGACCTTCAAAATGTAGCTGCTGCCTCATTTTGAAAGAGAGCTCTCACTTCCTCAGTGCTTCCCTATTTTTTTCCGCTGCGGCGTGCCCTCCCCCCCCCACCTGTTTGCAACACGTGAAACACTGGTGGTTCCGCACACACGCGCACGGATTTCCATGCCGGAGAAAAGCCGATGATCCAGAGATTGAGACCTCTGTTTATGCGCAAGGCAAGCAGCAGGCACGCGGGTTTCTCCGGTCCTGCTCCCTCTAGGCAGCAGCCCTGAGCTGGAGGATCGCCTTCGTTAGGGAGGCGATGGGACTGCAGCCCTCGTTACTGTTATTGATATTGGCATTATGGTAGCAGACCCCTCCCCTTCAGATCAAGGCCGTGTTGTGCTTGGCAGTCCACGTGTGTCTCCTGGAAGGCTCCGCTGCCATACAGAGCTTGCAGGCTCCCCGGAGCAAAGTGGGAAAGAAATAGAGGCACTGAGAGGGGAAGTGATTTAGGGTGGTTTCAGTTTCCCTCTCGCTGCAACGCTTGGGCCCTCGCCCCAAATTCAGGCTCTCTGGAAGGGCTGCTGGAGAAGGGCCCTTTGTGATGAGGAGGGCTTGCGGTAGTACCGCACGGATCTGCCTGCCGTGACCTGTTTGGCAAACAATGTCTAGGATAGCATTTGGCGAGAGGTGGGAAAATCCTGCCCCTGAAATCTCTGGGAGTCTCTCAGGGAGTGCTGTGAGGTCAGATCAGCCCTGCAGGTGAGTGTCTGTCCATTCGCCGCCTTCAGCTGAGCCAGCTCAACCTCTCTTACCCTCTTTTTTTTTTTTTTTTCTCCTTTAATTTTGCAATTAAGATTTATTTCCCAGCTCAGATTTCCCCCTTCCACCCTGCACTAATTCATTACTTGCCCTGCACTCCCTTCCTGACACTCTGGATTTAGAACATGTCTTCTCATGTGGTTTCCCCCTGCCCTTCTGTGGCCTCGTGCACCTTGTGCGGAGCTCCAAAGAGGTGAATTTATGGGGGGAAAATTTGGGGCTTTGCATTTCTGCTGAGACATGAGCCATCGCATTCCTGCGACTTCGTGAGCAGTCTCAGGACTTCCCACAGCCCCCAGACGCTGCTCTCCTTTCCCTCCCCAGGCAGATGTGGGAAGTCGGAAAGATTTTCATGCTCCCTCTGAGCTCATAAATCAGGAAGGCTTAATCTCCTACATCCAGGAGTCTGTGATGAGAAAATACAGATTCCCCCTCCTCTCCCCCCTAATTTCCACCACTCCCTTCCTCCTGTCTTTCATATTCCCGGCACATCTGGTGTGTGTTAGGCTGCCAGCTGTTGCATTGTGCAGAGTGATTAAACCATGTGGGAGGAATGGGGAAAGATTTTTATCTGGGCATTCATGAGTCTGCATTACAAGCCCTTTTTTCTTTAGCTCTCCCCGAGAAGAGGTCATCTGGAGTCAGGGATAGTGGAATGTAAGAAAGGTATTGTGCTTCTCCGTGTCTTCCTCGTATCTGCTCAGTAAGAAAAAAAAGGTGTTTGCACTAACGTACAGGTGTTATATTTTGGGCTGTAGCCATCACATTAGAACTATATCTATAATATTGATTGGTTGCAGTAATATCTTGCAAGAAGCGATCTTTGAACGCTGTTAGTTTGGCTTTGAAGTGACTTGAAGGTGAAGGTTTCATATCCTAGCGTGGGTGCCCCGGGTGGATCTGGTTTTTGGTTCATTCCACTCTCCCCCTGCTAAACTCCCACACTTCTCTCTCTCATCCCAAGCTCCTGGATTTCCTAGCATCTGGCCAGGCTCTTCATCCCCCTTGCTTCCACGTCTCCTGCAGGCTTATAGGGGGTTTGGATAGCATCTGTTGCTGCAGGCTCTGATGCTGCTCTAACAACGTCACTGTGAATTATTTGCTGCAGCAGATTTGGAAAGCCCTGGGCTGGCAGCGGAGGTGCTTCAGGGGGTGCTTTAGGGAACCCAGGGAAACTCCCATCACAGCACAAGGACGAGCAATTCCCCCAGGTGGGATGACCTTGCTGAGAATAGCACACCTGAGAGATGCAGCTGAAATATATGCTTGAACCACAGCCAAATTCAGATTTTATTTGGGCTGAATAACCCTCTGAGATACTCCCCTCTGCTGACGATGCGGGGAATCTGATGTCTGTGCCCTGATTGCCAGTGCCCTGTTTAATTTCCTGCAGTTAGATGGGATGAGCGTAATCCCTAGGAGTATAAAGCTGGGTGCCACCAGCAGCAGTAGAGGGGAATGTTGCTTTTCTCTCCTGAGTAACACGACCTGACCATCACTTTGTGGGCAGAGGGGGCAATTACTTCTCTTAAGGGGAAATTGGTAAAAAGAGCCCCTGCTGTGGCCACATCTGGCCTGAGTGAGTCACCTCTGCGTTTGCTGCTGCCAGGGCTCCACCAGCCACCATGAGGGGAGCAAAGAGGCCTCGGAGGTCGGCAGGTCGGAGGTGAAAGGCAAGAAATCCTCGAGCCATGGCAGCAGCCACAAGGGGAAAAAGACGGGAAGCGGGAAAAGCTCGGTTGGCTTCAGCTCAGCTTCATCCAGCGGGACCTTCCAGCCTGCAGGTAAGGGGTGACGGGAGAAGCAAGAGAGGAGGGGAGAATGGGGGTGATGTTTTGCTCTGCTCCTCTTTGATATCTCTGTATCTGTGAAGATACCCGCTCACCAGCTAGTGCTGTGAAACGTCGCTGATGGCTATTTCTTTAACCCCTTGAAGAGAAAGGGAAAAAATCTTATTGCTACTAACTCCATGCACAGAGGGAAGAACTGAGGCAGATGAGTGTTACAGCTCCCCTCCTGTGCAGGCCTGCTGCACTGCAAGGAAAAACAGATCCAGATGTCTGAGTGGGGGGAGGAGGGAAGGGATGCTGTGCACAGGCAATATGGGCAGCACCTGCCCTCTGCTCCGTAGGTGGTACTGTCTGCAGCAGTGTTTTAAGGAGTACTAGTGGAGAGACCCGAGCCAAAACCCGATAGCCAGGCTCCCCTGAGCTTTGAGTCAAAGCCTTTGCAGGGCTCCCATCTGCTCTGACCTCGCTCCCTTCTTTTTTGAGCTGTTGTCGTAAGGGCTGGCATGGTTCATCTCCTGGGACCCTCATCGGGGCTGGAGGGACAGTGGTGATGCAGGGCCGGGGGGAGCAGACACGTGCACGTTTGGATGGGATGAAGCTGCTGGCGTGCACCTCTCGTGCTTGCTAGAGAGCATCAAAGCAGCAGGGGGGGAGCAGGGCTGGAGGATGACAAAGATGTCCTTCAGCTCGGTAACTGGCCTGTGCCGGAGGACCTGCGCTGTGGCCGTGCTCCTGTTGCCTTATGGGCTGAGTTACTGCCACCACGAGCCTTCCCTTATTTGCTTCCCCTCTGCTTTCCCCCAGGTACCTCCTGCAGCAACTTGCAGTGCTCCCAGGACTTTGTGACATTCCCCAAGCTTGAGCAGGACGACGAGAAGTACCGGAAGCCTGTCTCTTCCTCTTCTTCTTCCCACTGCTCCCCTCTGTATGAAGGCCAGAAAGGGGACATCTTTGAGCAGAAGGTGATCTTCTCAGGCTTTGGGTCCATCATGCGCTTCTCCACCTCCGCAGTGAGCCAGCAGAGAGGCCGTGATGCTTCCCCTGTGGACTACAAAGCCTCGAACCCTGTCAGCGGCCCTTCGGTGGGGAGCAGCGGGGCCAGCGGTAGCAGCAGCAGCCACAAGCGCATGCCGTCCCTCAGTATGGAGGAGGGAGAGGTGCTGAAGGAAAAGAAGCACAAGGGTAGCAAGAAGAACAAACATGGGCCTGGCAGGCCAAAAGGGGGCAAAAGCAAAGAGATTTTGGGTGCCCAGCTGGCTGGGTCCACGTCTACTTCCTCGTCACCCTTCTCCGGGGGCTCTCTTGTTAGCTCCAGCATCGGCAATTCTTCACGGTCCTTCAGCCACACGGGGAATCTGCCCAGCCTCAGCATGGAGTCCCCGCTGCTGGGTTCAGGTATGTTCCCCCTCAGGGCTCCAGGTGTGCACAGTTCCTCCCAGCCCTGCTGCCTTCTTCGTCACATTTGGCTGGTGTCTGGACCTGTCTGCACAGAGTCAAGTCCCTTTCATTCGGTCCCAGGAGCTATAAAAATCCACATCTGGGTCTCCCCTTCCCATCTTGGCCTTCATCCTAGAATCTCCTCCGGGTCAGCTTCTCTGTCGCTGGAGCTGGGCTGCAGAGCTGAGCTGGGGGGCATTTCAAACCCTTTTTGCTCAAGTGCTGGAACACCTCAGCTAGCCAGAGCTGAATTTCCGAAGCGATAGACAGGGATATTCACAGGCCAAACGGCAACAACCACAATCTGACCCCAAATGAGGGACTCTCATAAGTGGTTTAAGTTTAACCTCTCCTTTAAAAGCAAAACCTCTCATCCTGGTCTTACCACATCCAGCTGTCCCCAGCCTGAGTCCCCTTCCCTGGCCTGGCAGGGATGAGGGCAGCCGGGACGTGTGGCAGGAAGGGGTTAAGGCAGCAGGCAGAGGAGGGGCCTGCTGCTCAGGGCTGAGGTTTGACACTGTTCTGGCAGCAGAACTTGTCATCAGCCTATTGTGGGTTGTTTGCAGATGCTCCAATTTAGGTCAGATTGCAAGGGGGGGGTATAATTTTGTTCTGTGCGCCTGGGAGCCCTGGCCCATTTGCCTGCACTGCCTGAGAGAGGAGAGGAGCTGCAAGAATTGATGCAACTTCCATAATCATAACCTTAGGCCAATTTTTTTTTTTTTTGCCTCCCCCCTGGAACAGCAAAGGGATGTTTCAAAGAGGAGGAGGCTGCCAGACCCCGCTCTCCTGCCTGCTTGTTCTCCCATTCTTCTCTTGCGGAGAGGTGTTGGCAGGGCTCTGAAGGACCCGGCTTTGGGCAGTGCCTCTGCTGCACGCCTGAGCCAAGGGGAAGTCAGAAGGGTCCCCTCTCTCGGCAGCAGCTCTTTCCTCACCCTTTCTTCCTCATTTATCTGTCCGTGCCCCACCGTGGTCCCCGGGCATCGCAGCAGGGGACAGGTTAGCTCAGCAAGAGTGCGGTCTCTTGACTAGCACGGGCATCAGAGAGCGGGACTCTCTGAGTCCTCTGCCCCCTTCTGCCGCTGACTTGTGCCTTCGGTGAGTCACTTCATGCTGCGGTTTCTCTATCGGATTGTATCGGGGTGTGAGGAGCAAACAAGAGGGGGGCAGGGGCAAGGCTGGAAAAGTTTGCGATACCTTTTGATAGAAGGATTGTGGGCTTTGACCACCCTCACTGCGTGCCAGGCCATGAGATGCTGCAGCGCGTGTTACGCTTGGTCTTGTGCGTTGGTGCCACCCTCCCTTTCTGAGCTCAAGCCCTGCAGAAAACCAGCTGCTTCCAGGCCATCGGAGGGGAGCGCGGCTCTCTAACACGTCTCCTCCCCTTGCAGGGATCTACACCAGTAACAAGGACCCTATTTCCCACGGGGGCGGAGTGCTCCGAGCTGTGTGCAGTACACCCCTCTCTTCCAGCCTGCTGGCACACCAGGGTACGTCGTCTCTCCCACAGCTCAACCGGTCTCCCTTTGCTAGCACCATCCCAGCTTCCTCCTCCTCGGTCTCCACCACGCAGGTAAGAACACGAGGACCAGGAGAGCGACTGTTGTTCAGGAGAGCGTTGGACAGAGCAGTCACTGGCAGAGCAGGGCCAGTCTGTGGGCACAGAGGAGTTGCTTTTTCCACTTGGGAACAGCTACTCTTCCTTCAGTTTGGAGGAGAGCTGCCAACTGCAGCTTCCCTTAGAGTCAATAGAAAGATGGAGGCAGTTTTGCGTCACAGCCCACGCAGCCTGTTTCGGGGTGGGAGGAATGGCAACCTAAAAGGACGCATTGCTTTCCGTTGAGTAGACGGGGAGCACAGACAGCGCTCAGGTGGCGGAGGCCTGGCTGTCGGCGTGTGCCGTGTCCCATGCTGTTCGTCCCCTGCTGCTCGGCTGGATCCTGCCACCAGTGCCAGCCCTACCTTCGCTCTGCAGCACAGATAACGCGGTGGGAGGGCTCGCACGTCCCAGCTGGGTGGGCTGCGCATGTGCCAGGAGACAGAGCCTTGTCCTTTGTCGGGAGCTCACTGGGAGAGGTGCTTTACAGGGAGGAGAGAGTTAGTTTTACAGCCTCAGTGTTAACACGGCTCATTCAGACCTCTTGGCTCTGAGACGGGGCTGGGAAGATTTCAACTGTCTAGCGAGACTTCCAAGGAGATATTTTTAACGCTCTCTCTCATGAGCTAGCTGGGTTCAAGAGTCAGGAGGAGATGGAATAATGAAGTTATTTTCCTCTTGCATTTTTGAGGAGTCATTTCTCTCTCTCTCCCCCTCCTTGTTTTGCCGTGTAGGTGTTCTCACTGGCAGGTTCAACGTTTAGTCTCCCTTCCTCGCATATTTTTGGAAGCCCCCTCGCATCCGGGCTATCAATCAACCCACTCTTAAATCAGTCGGAAAGCAGCCGGGCAGGTACGTGAATCAGAAGGTATGTGAGTTTGGACTTCCAAAGGGGTCTCCCTGGAAGAGTCGAGACAACTGCATCCGTAGTTCTCCAGCTGCCCTCCCTGCTTGCTCCCGTCCCGTGCGTGTGAGAGCCAGGGGCTAGGAGAGAGGGACAGTGGCTTTTTCCCCAGGGCAGGGGGTGCTTGTGTTTGCCTTAGCGAAGCGCTGGCCTGCAGTCCTGTGAAAGCGTATCTGCTGGCGTGTCCACTGGATCTTGTGTGTCCCTGGACACGTGCTAGAAAAGTGCAAGAATGTAAGTCCTTCCCTGCAGGAATTTGTTGTCTTTTTACGCGCTAAAGCTGTGCAAACCTAGCGAAAACTACTGTCAGCTTTTGCTTGCTCAAAATAAGTTAAAAGTTTTTGTTGGAGGTTTGTTTTCTGTTTTTTCGGTTTGGGTTTGTTTTTTTTTTAATGAGAGAGATCTCTCACTCTTTAATTTTCATCTTCCATTTCTGTTTTGAATTACTTTCTGCCCTTCCCCTTTGGCTTTGTCATGAATGCAACAAAATCCACTGTTTTCAACTTCCAAACATGAACGTGCCAACACTGAATTACTTACAACTGCTCATTTTTTCCCACCAAGGCAAATTCATTTTTCTTGGAAAATTGCCTGGTTAATAAGCAGGAAACTTGAAGCATCATAAGATTGCTTTTTTCCCCAAACAGAGTGGGCCTGATTTTTGTTTTGCACCAGTAGTTAAACAAAAGCACCCTCCTGATTTTCAGATGTTGCAGTTAGTGGTGCAACTGTCTCATGCTCCCCTAGCCCAGAAATGTTGGCAGCTCGGCATGCTGGATGCTGAACTCCTGGGAGGTAAAACTCTGCCCAGTGTCACGCTGAGTGGCAAGCGCTTTAAAGCGCGCGGTCCTGGTTAGAGGTGGCTCTGAGTTCTCCGGATAATCTGACACCACTCTGCCCTTATTTGCCTTAACAAGTGTGCATGCCTGCATGTAAAGCATGAATGAACACGTATGCTTACTTATGACCTTCGCAAGCCCGTGGAAGGTGCCTGTCTGTCTGTCCGTGTGTCACTGGCAGCATTTTGTCCGTATGCCCCCGCCGGCAGCTTGCATCTGCTTGAGCGCGACGGGACGGTAACTGCGCGGCCGACTCCAGTGGGAGTCGGGGCCATTGCACGGGAGCCGTGAGTCAGGCGTGATTCAGTCACCTGGAATTAAGGAAAGAACGGGATGATTCAGAGAGTTATTCTTCCCTCGCGGCGATCGACAAGAGAGAGGTGACCCACTGCCACTTCCCCTTCGCTGTTATTTTGGCAAGGTGCTGACAGGAGAAGGAAGCGAGTCAACAGTCAGGAATAGCCCCGTGGTTCAGGCACAACTCGGAGGCTCGGCAGCCTGGGTTCTGTTCCAGCCCTGCGGCTACTAATGAATGAATCATGGAGGCAAAATCCAACATACAAGTGCTCAAAAAAACCCGATCCTTAGTTTCCATTTCCAAGATTGCTCTTTTTGTTTGACCGGGATCTTACAGGCTTCGGGATGTGTTTCTTCCAGTTCCAGGCAGCCTTCGGAACAGCTCCTGGGTTTTGTCACCTTTGAGGTTTGTCCATCGCTATCTCCTCCTGCTGGAGCTAGTGACCCAGAGGCTGTTAAGCCAAATTCACTTTTTTTTTCCAGGGGGATTAATTAACATGCATTAAGCCTCCTGAGTGGGGCCATTTTCACTTAAAAGTGTGGTGCCTGCTTTAATCCCAAGTCGTTAACAGGGTAGTTGTGAAGTTTTAAGTAATCCTGCCTTGTCTTTAATTCAGATTACCTTTCCTGAGAGCGTGTGTGTAGACAGGTCCCACGGAGATGTAGCTTTCATTGCAGTAATATTTGAGCTCTTCACAATTTTAATGTGATGAAGGGAAATGGTGTTACCCTGTCTTACAGATGGGGGGAACTGAGAAACTGTTGTCATTGATGCAGGTTGATGCCAGGGTGCCTTTGGCAGTACAAAAAGTCTGATCCTTATCTTCCCACTCCCTTAGCTACTGTCTAGTTCTTCCTCCCACGGCTTGTCCTGGATCCTGCCTCATTATGATGACAGGCCAAATGTATTTATCTTCTCTAGTTGTCTTCAAGCCTCTTTTTCGTACTTGCTGCCTTGGAAAGTGCTGTCTCGGTGTGATAACTCAGTCGTCTCCTCGTTCCGTAGACAAGAGGGTAGTGTTGGCCAGGAGATAATTGAATATGGAGCCCGCTACTGTTTCAGAAAACCAGAATTGCGTGTGATGCTGTGTGTATGTGTGTGTATGTACACACGCAGCCTCCCTGGGCTGCAAGCAAACAACGTGACGGTAACAAGCAGGCAGGCAGAGCTTAGCTGAATGTTTATTCGGTTGCAAGTTAAAACGGTTGCGGCAAAGCTGCACACAGTGGGCTGTGGATATTTTTCAAAGGGTTTAGGTGGTCCTTGGATGGAAACAATACTGAGGAGCACTGCTGTGCTCTGACTGTTCCCAGCCGTCTGGTAGCTGGTCCTGGGTTGGAGAACTTGGGAAGATTTCATGCCTGGCGGTGTCCCCAAAATCAAGAGTTGTCTCCATGTGATGTCTTATGCTGGGAGACTGCTGTTGACTGGCAACTGCTGGTCACCTCCAGAAAGCAGTGGCTGCTCCCTGGAAGGCTGGACCAGCTGTTATTGATGGGCAGGAAGACATTCCCGTGGGGATGGAGGAGTCAGGATCCCACTCGTACCTGTCTGTAAGAGCTGCTGAACAACAGCTGCGTTTGCTTGTTCTCAGCAGTAGAAAATACTGCCAATAACTAATGCCCCGCTCAGGGCATTACACTGTAAATCACAGTGTTCCCTGCAGGAGACTTCCTGGATTCTTGCACATAAGAAATGTCTCTTATTGTGTGAAGAAGAGGAGGGGCAAGGCAGCCAGCTGGTGCAGGCTGTACTCACAACATCTGACACGTCCCAGAGCGAGGGGAGCGTGTGTTACGGGCTGGCAGGCTCTGGGGATGGAAAGCAAATGGCAGATAAATATACTTCACTTCTTGATTACTCTTTGGATGGGAGATACCCTGCACATGTGCACATGCACAGCGGCTCCGTCCCCAGCACTGCCGTGTCCCAGCTCCCTGGGACAGAGGGATGGGTCTGGGGGTGGCTTCTGGACACTGAAGCACTTTTGTAAGCTCTTTAGAAAGGAGCTGAGCATCTGGAAACTTTGGAGGACCCCAGCTGGGTTTGGGGAAGGGATCCTGGCGGCAGAGGGCTGCAGTGGCACTTAGAGCTGAGTGGGGCTTTGCACGGGATTGATTCATCCTCGCAGGCTGAGCAAAGCGTCTCCCCCCGCAGCAGCTTTACAGCTAAAGGAAAAGCCGCTTTCTGCCCATCCCTGCCGCTTTCGGCGGCCGGGGAGGGAGCGGGGCTGGGGCAGGGGCCGGCTCCGGCGCTGCTCAGCTCCCCGCGGCTCCGGGCTGCGGCGCCGGCACCGCCCGGCCGCTGCCGTGGGGAAGGGGGTCGCGTCGGGCACCTTCCCGGGGTGACAGCGGGTGACACGCAGCCCCCCGGCCCCGCAGCCCCCCGGCCCCGCAGCCCCCCGGCCCCGCAGCCCCCCGGGCCCCGCAGCCCCCGGCCCCGCACCGACCGGGCCCCGCAGGCCCCGGCCCCGCAGCCCCCCCGCGGGCGGCGGGAGGCGCGGGCGGGCGGGGCCGTTACGCAAGGCCGGGGCCCGGCGCTGCTCGGTGCTCCCATCTAGCGGGGACCGGCGCTCGCCGCCCTCGGGTGAGAAACCCGGGCACCTGCGAGGGCTGGATGCTCTGTGAACACTGTGCCTCTCCCTCCCTCTCCCGCCCAGAGCCTGACCTGGAAGACTGCAGTTTTGGCTGCCGAGGGACGTCGCCCCAGGAGAGTCTCTCTTCCATGTGAGTGTCCTTCAGGAGTCCTCCCCTGCCGCCGGGCTCGGGGGTGCCTCCGCAGCCGCACGGCCGTACCCCGGGAAGCCGTGGGATGACACAGCAAGGAAAGGGAAAGGGACTGAGGGAAGTAGAGGCAGCTCCTTCCCTCCTCCTTGGGGTGGGAGTGGGGTGGGATGGGAGGGGAGGAGGCAGGTTTGCGTTTCCAGTACGAGCCGGGGCTCACGGGAGCGGAGGGCTCTCCTGAAGTGGAGCAGGGGAGACTGAGGCTGGGAGGGATGCAGCCGCTCCCAGCGTGAGGCAGAGGAGATGCGGGGAAAAGGGAGCAGAGGAGCGCGGGTGCGGACTGGGGAAGCATCTCTGCCATCTCCCCGACCCTTCCCCAGGTCCCCCATCAGCAGCCTGCCGACCCTCTTCGACCAGACAGTGTCCTGTAGCAGCAGCGGGCAGCTGGAGAATGTTCCCCAGGCTACCCCAAACATCGAGCAGCTCCTGGAGAAGCAGGGCAACGGGGAAGCCGGCGTAAACAGTGAGTCACTCAGGACACGGGCTGTGGGAGGAGAGGTCCTTGTGCGTGTTTGTGTGGGAGCCAGCTGGGATTTTGCCCACAGGCAAAGGAGCCGGGTGGGGGACAAAGCGCTAGTCTGTGCCGTGGGGGAGTAGTTGGCAGTGGGACTGTGATCTGGGGCCAGTCTCCTCCCCCAGTGTGGTCTAATTGCGGTACCTCCTGTGGATCCCCTTCTCCTCTTTCCTCCGTCCCCCGTTCTCTCCCCTGACCCTGTCCCCCTTCCCCTTCCCGTTCCCTGCAGTTGTAGAAATGCTCAAAGCCCTGCACTCGCTGCAGAAGGAGAACCAGCGGCTCCAGGAGCAGATCATGACGCTGACGGCCAAGAAGGAGCGTTTGCAGCTCCTCAACGTCCAGCTCTCCGTCCCTTTCCCCGTGGTGACCAGCAGCAACGGCCCAGGCAGCCAGGCCCAGTACATCCTGCCTCCTAACGGTGAGGGGACCGGTGGGATGCATCGCCCTGTGCCCCTTCATAGCGGTGCCCTGGGGTGGGCAGGAGGGGGTCACGGTGGGGCAGATCTGACCCGTTTATCTCTCTGTAGCCACTGGCAGTACGCACCGTCCCTTGCTATTGCTGTGGCAACGTCAGGCTCCACCCCTGACTCTGCATCCTCACTTCTTTTCTCCCTACAGTCTGCAACAACGATTCCTTGAGCATCAGCAAGAGCCCCCCATGCAAGAACAGCTTTGGGATCGAGAACTCGCTCTCCACTTCCTCTGAGGTACGCTGGCCACCGCACCCGCCAGCCGGCTGGGGAGGGGACTTGGGGAGGGAACAGAGCAGTGCGGTCCCGGTACTCTGACTTGATATCCAGCTCACAAAGCCTTCTAGTCCAGGCCCAGAAATCAGGTTTCTTTCTCTGGAGTGCCCGTTCTTCAGTTCATCTCAGTGCTGAGGGTCGGAGTAGGGTAGCTGAGGCTGGGAGCGTGAGGTGAGAATGCTTCTAGGTTATTCTGGCCGCACTTCTAGAGATCCAGCAAAGCATGTCTGAGTTCTGGGACCCCTCTGAGCACACACCTGCACTCACACTCACAGCCCCCTTCCCACCTCCGGCTCCTGCCCAAAGCACCCTTGGAGCTGAGCTGACCTTTCACAAGCTGCCCCAGTCCGATGCTCTTATGTCCGTTTCTCCCCCAGGACCCTCATTCAGGTTGCCCCAGCAGGAGCAGCTCTTCCCTGTCCTTCCACAGCACTCCTCCGCCCCTGCCCATGCTGCAGCAGAGTCCTGCCTCGCTACCCCTGCCCGGGGTGCAGCAGGTGAATGGCCTGGCCAGGGTGGCAGGCAGCGGGCTGGGGGGAGGCACCACGGCCAGCCACAGCCTCTCCACGGTGCCCATGGTGGACGGCCTGATGGGGACCCTGGCAGGAGGCCAGCAGATGCCCATCAACGGGATCCTGGGGAATCTGAATGGAGCTCAGGCCGCCCAGCCTCCGAGCGCGCTGACGCAGGCGAGCGGGCCTCCGACCTTGCAGCTCTCCACCAGCCTGAGCAGGTGAGGATGGGGAGCTCGCGGGGACAGCCCTGCCCTCTCCAGCAGAAGCTTAGCACCGGGAGGGAGGGAGGGAGGCCCTACGTATGCAGGACCAAGACGGGCTGCGCTGACATTCCCTGCCCTGCTCCCCTTGCAGCATGCCCAGCCTGAGTCCCCTGACAGAGCAGCAGCGGCACGTCTTGCACCAACACGAACAACAGCTCCAGCAGCTTCAGCAGCTCCTGACTTCCCAGCCGCTTAATCCGGTAAGCGTGCCTGCTGGCACCTTTTAGCTGAGGAGCTCTTTAATGGGAAAACCTCGGAGCAGAGGGAAAAACTTAGGGCTCCCTCCTTCACGTGAATCCCCTGCCCACAGGGCTGCAAGAGTCATGTGCCTTTTCCTTGGCTCCAGGCTGCTGAGGGCGGAGCGAGGAGAAAAGCTTTAGGCAGGAAGGTGCGGCACCTCCTGAGGGAGGGAGATGGGGATTTGAACTTTTTCATACAAAGGAAAAAATTTAATCTGGGTTTCCCACATCCTGAGGGTGTGAGAACATGGTAGCGCTAAGCCACCGTAAAATGAGGAGTGCTGTTACCTCCCCCAGCCATCTTTGAATGCAAATTGTGTCTGCTCCTGCTGCCACGAGCACGCTGCTCTCTGGGCTTGCAGATGTGCTGAGGCCCACAGGAGAAGAGGAACTCGCTTGAGGACACTACTTGAGTTTAGAAAGAGATAAGCACCAAATCGCTTAGTCCTGAGGTGGGTGAGCCGTGTCTGGGCACACTGACATGGAGAACTGGAGATGCCAGGGGGACTGTGTAGGTGGCTGAGGACTTCGGGGTCGGAAACAGGATCAGGCAGCTGTTCTGAGGATCTTGGCTCTCTGCCTGCATCCTCTTGGGTGAAACAGCAGCCCCGTCCCCGGCTGTTGTGGGAATGGCTGCACAGATAGATGGTAAACAAGCTCCTGAGTGTGTAAGAACCGCGTTCCCTTGCCCTGCAGAAACCTCTGCGGTGTCCCTCCCCTGCGGTGGAGTTGCACGGGCGTGCTAACAGTTCCTGTCAATGAAGCTGCGCTCATTTATATCTCCCATGAACTTGGCCCGGTTGCTTTGGATAGCTTTCTGGGTCAGGCTATTTATAACCCGGGAAAAGCAAATTTCAAAGGGCTTCTCTTTACAGCAGCTGATGTCACCGTGTCATCAGCTGCATCCCTGTGGGTAGGGGAACAATGTCAGCTCTCAGCCTGCCGCATTGGTCGATGGTTGCTATAGTGATTTCCGCAGTTTGGTTGGATTCGAGGGCGTCCCTCCGGGTGCAGGTGAGCCGTGGCCCTCATCCCCCCTGGGTCCGGCTCACCTACACCCACCGCGGGGTCAGGGCTGAGCTGTGAAGCGGGACGGGCTGGGGAAGGAGATTAGCAGCCAGTCTAGAAATGCAGGAGAGTGACTGCCACAGGCTTAAAATCCATGGGTGGGTTGACTGGAAAGAGCCGAGTAGCTTTGTGTGCCTGCGGGTGTCTTAGGGAGGGTTAGCTAATCCTACGCTTCAGGAAACAACGGGGTTGGAAAGGTCGTAAGCGCAGGCTGTTAATGAACACAGGGCAGACCGTTCCCCTCTCGACCTGTAGAGATGTGATCAGGAGGACTTTCTCCCTGTCCCCAGTAGCATTGCCTGGGATGGAGCGTGCCGATGGGGCTCCTTTGGATTAGGCGTCAGCTCTTCCCGAGCCCTTTGTCCCTCCTTTGACTTCTCTTCCTCGCCCTTCCCCGCAGGAGCAGCAGGCCCTGGTGTTCCAGATGATGCAGCAAATCCAGCAGAAGAGGGAGCTGCAGCGGCTGCAGATGACCAGCTCGTCCCAGCTGTCCATGACCAGCCTCCTGGCAGCCACCTCCGCCCCCCTGCACTCCAGCACCAGCGCCCTGATGACCTCGGCCCCTCAGCCGCCCCCCAGCAGCAGCTCCCTCCTGGCCTCCCTCTCCCCCCAGCAGCTCAACCCTAGCAATGCCCTCCTGGCCCCCCAGGCCACCCCACCGCTCAGCACTCCTGGGAACAGCCTCCTGGCTTCGGGGACAGGCATCCCACCCGTCCTTACAGCACAGACTAACCCGTTTCTCAACCTGCAGGCTGATGGCAACACCCCGAAAGGAACGGTGCGTATGCTGCTAGCACTACCCTAACCCCACTGAGCTCGTGGTGCTAGGTGCTGTACAGACCCGGGGAGAGACAGACTGCGCTACAGTTAACTTGGGGGAGCAAGGGCACTGCTTAGGCGACAGAGCCAGAATGCTCCGCTGGCTTTGCTGCACCCCTGACTAGCCAGTGTCACGTCCTGATCCTACCTCCAAGGACTTCTGTAGGGCCCAGGCAGGGGCGCGGGTAGGCACAGAGGCTCCCCAGGTGCCCTTCCGTGGGTGTGTGCAGACGCACGCCAGACCTGCTGCAGAAGCAAGGCAGAGACAGGCCGTAGATTTGTCTCCGTTAACCCTAAGACTTGGATGGGACAATGTGCCCCTGGCAAGTGCTGGCCCTGTTGGAGCCTCGTGATGAAATACGAAGGTGACTGCATGTTGAAACCCAGGGTTTAGAAGGAGTCTTGCACCCAAGAGGAGAGGTTGTGAAGAGGTGTACAGCCTCTCTGTAAAGCAGCCTTGTACTGGACCACCAGTGTCTAGGGAGTGATGGTGTGATACTTTCATCTTCCCTCCGTCCCTCCCCTGGCCTATACCCGTACCCAGAAGGTCCAGTCCTGGTTGGAGACACTTAGGAGCCAAAGGCCAGGGTCGAGGGGCCAGTTCGGCCTGAACTGGGCAGAGGGGAAACCCGGGGCTCCCGTGTCCCCGTTGATCTCGGAGGAGCCCGAGAGGTCGCGGTGAGCAGGGCCAGGTCTGCAGCGCAGCAGGGCTCTCTGCTTCTGCCCCCTCGTGTTGCTGCCCGTCCGGTACTGATACCTGTCTCCTCTGCGTCTCTTTTTCTGTTTGTTTTTAAAGAGCATGAATGAAAAGGGAGCTCCTCTTACCCAGGACAAGGGCTAAGCTCCCCCCTCACCCCGAACAAACCAGCAGCCAACTCCTCTCAGCCAGGGGAATGTGGCTTTCCACAGTCAACTTTGATACTGTTAGAGCAATGAGCACAAGGCTTCCAAGAAGCATTTCCTGCCGCTGGGCAATGCCAAGAGGTGCTTTGGAAGACAGCACGTCTCTGACCAAGCCCCGGTATCGGGAGGAGCGAAGGTGGGGGGCTGCCTGCCGCCCTGGTCCATGCCACACATGCTCAAAGTGAAGCTGTGTTCCCACGCAGAGTGGAGGAGAGAGTTAACAGCCGATGCCTGCCAGTCTCCTCCCTGCCGTGAGTGCAAGCGTGTGTTCACGGGCGTGTAGCCCCCAGGCCAAGGCACTAGAAAGCATCGAGCATCCTTGGCCGTGACCTTGGTGGAGGGAGGCCCCTCTGCTGAGGACTCCGTTCTGCACAGTGCAGAGGAACCTGGCAGTGCCCGCAGAGGCGGCACTGGATGTGACGCAGCTGGGGAAGTGGGACCTGGTGGCAGTGCCTACGTGGTCTGCTTCGCCCAGATGGGGAGGTTAAGAAGAAGTTCTGTAGCTGAGATTTCTCACCTGCTTTTCATCTGCTGGGCTCTTAGGATGCTCTTCTCTCTATAGCCATCATGTGAAGCCCCGACACCTCAGCTGGATCCAAACCCAGCCTGAAAAGACACAAGCGGTGGAGCGATGGGTAAGGACTGGTGCTTGGGGAGGAGGTGAAGGCCACCTACTTCTTTAAAGGACATTGCCACATCTGCTCTACCAGCTGCTGTCGGTTCGGTGCTGTGCTTTTCATGGGAAAAGCACGCTCCTGCTCCTTGTGCCGTCTCTCACTCTTTCCTTCCAAGATTTCCAAAGGCTAAAATTTCAGCTCGCAAAAGGGGCTGTAGCCAGTATTACCCCTGTCGTAGCCAACTTAAGAAGGTGCGTTTGAACCTGGCAGTTGTTTCCCAGGCCTAAGCTGGGAGATAGAAATGTGTGTGGGGAAGAGAGAGTCCCAAATCCAGTAGCTGTTCTTTCTTACCCACCACAAATCGCTCCGGTCTGGCAAAAACACGTTCTTCCACTGGTCTTGGGCACTTCAGAAAAGGGATCTCCAAGCAACGGGACAATTTCCAGTCTCCTGAGCTAGGACATCGGACCCTTCGTTGTTCTCCACCTTTTGACCTTAACTCCGGCTCGCAGCCTGGAACCTCGGCACAGAAATCGGCTTCCTCTGAGCCTGGATGCGATGGATTGACTGAAGGACAGGTGGGGCAGCTCTGGGGGAAGGGGAACATCGGCGTCAAACGTACAAATGCCCCTTCTTTTCCTCATCCCCTGGTTAAATCCAGATCTCCGGGGGGCAGGCGGGAAGACTCCAGCTAACAGGAACTCTGAGGGTCTTAAAAACAAAAACAAAAACAAAAAAAAAAAGAAAAAACCCCAAGTTGTCAGACCTTAATGGATATTTTTCAGCACATTCCCACTGCCCCTAACTAGTTTGCACTATTCAAATTTGTCAGCAGTGGGGCTGTGCTGATAGTACTAGAAAAGCTTGTTATAGGCGAAACTCATCTGCTAAGTATCTTTCTTCCTTTTTATTTTATTTTATTTTATTTTATTTTATTTTGTTTGTTTGTTTGTTTGTTTGTTTGGAAGATTGTCACCACAATGGTTGAATAAGGCTAAAAGGAGAGAAAATACCTTTCTGATCTCAGCCTCCAGTTCTGTGAACTGGGCAGAACACTGCTGTCTGCTCAGAAATATATATATATTATATATATATATAATTTTTTTTATAAAGAAAAGCTAATGTTTTAACAAGGTTCAGAAGCTATTGGAAAGATGGAGATGGCAGCTAAAAGCGAAAATGCAGGAAAACAAAAAAAAAGTCTCCCTTCCTTGCGGTCTCTGCAGCACAGCCGTGGAGAGGAGCAGGGTGCCCTTGCTGGCACCGTCCCCTCCCCAGCCGCCGCCCCAGCCAGCGGCGGGCTGAGCTCTGCCGCCTCCCCTCCGCCCGCTCCTTCCGAAACATTCAGTTGCGAATGGTTTGACTCTTAATTTTGGCTCCCTGGCCTCCAAAACTGCTCTGGCACAATTGTGTGCTTGCACTTTTTTTTAAATTTCTTTTTCTCCCCCCTCCCAAGCCGTGTTGTTCCCCCTGCCCTCCGCCAGCAGAGGTGCCCCCATCCCGCCCCGCCACGCAGGCCCTCTGCTCGGCGCAGGAGCCGGCTCGGCGGCGGGGGCCTGGCCTTGCCGCCCCGCCGTGCCCGAGGCGTCTCGGGCTGGAAGGCAGCAGGCGGCACGGCCGTCTCAGGGCTGCCGTCCTCAATTCAGCCCTGCGGTGCCCTGTTTGTGCCCGCGATGGCTGCCTGCACGGGAAGGCTGTCCCTGCCAGCCGTTGGCACGCAACAGGTCCTTGGGCTTTGGGGACAGACCTTCCTTGGTTTGGGTCGGCAAGGTGATGGACAGAAGTGCTAGGGCTGAAACGGTGGCTGTTAAACGTGCAAATGTGGTCTCTGCCAGCTGCTTGCCCAGCTGCACTTGTCTGGGGTTTGATTTTTGTTTTATTTTTTACTTTTTTTTTACTCTAAGGTCCCAAATTTGCATCGCCACCTGTTTTGCTGGCATGCTGACCATCAGCACGGCCTTCAGACCAGTCGGTAACCGCGAGGGTCTGGCACCGTGCCCGGACCCGGTGAAATTCTTCCAACATTTAACCACATTTCACGCCCTGGAATTAGAAACAAGCCAGGAGGAGGAAGAGCGGGGACGGGAAGGCCGGTTCGCATCTATCCCTTGTGTAGCGAGCCGCGGGACAACGCGCGTGGTCTCCCGGCACAACCAAAAAACTTGTTCTGGTCGGTGGGTCGGTGCCCAAATCCCTGGGCACCACCAGAGACGTGGCAGGAGGTCGGTGAGAGGGGCTGAAGGGTGAGCTTGCGGTCCGGAGGCTGAAAGGTGCTGGACAGGGCTCTGCACCGCTCCTGGGAAAGCGTTTGGGAGCCCACGCGTGAGAAAGAGGTTGGAAATCAAGGACTGAATTCGAGGAATCGGTTTTGGAGGCAGGATCGCTGTTAGGGAGGGCCGAGCTACGCAGCACCCCCGGTTCCCCCGGCCGCGCCACCCGTTTTTGGTGGCGGTGGCAGCGGTTTGAGTACGAAGCCTCTCCGCTCTGCGGGGCTGGAGAGGACGAGTCGGGGAGGGGACGTGCAGCACTTAGACGTTGCTCTGACCTCTTCCAAAGGCGCCCGGTCCCTTCGAAGCGTGCTCCTTGTCTGATCGCCTCAACCTGTCCCAGAGCCAAAGGCCCCGTGGGCAGCTTGAGGGGAGAAGAAGGGGGCAGTGCCCAAAGGTCGACATTAAACATTTGGATCTCTGTGAAAAAGAGGGAGAGCAGGGGGAAGAAAAAATAAAAGCTAAAGATTATCTGTGTTTCAGTTGCACTGGGGTACATTTCTTTACCCGTTTTGATGCTAATGTCTCATTTAGTATGTTGCATGTGTCTTTTTTTGTTTTGATTTGGTTTTTTTATTAAATAAAAGAGAAAAATGTGTATATTTTTGGCAATTTAAGGTAATGTAGCTAAGATATATTTTTTTCACGCTGCTTGACTGTTCTTTATTATAATAAATAATATTAATATTAATATCAAAGACTTTTTTAATACAGCTAGGGTTTCGAAATTGCAATGAGAAGAGGGTCTGTGTGGTTCACTGGCAGCGTGTGTGCGGCGGTGCCGGGGGCTCAGCGCTGTCCCGAGCAAGCGATGCTCTCGGGGAGGCAGGAGCGAGGCCCCGGGAGGGTCCCCAGCCCGGCGCCGTCCCGGCTTCGCGCCCCGGGAGCGAAGGGAGACCGGGGCGAGAGGAGCAGTCATTAGCGAGAAGGTTCCCCCAAAAGAGGAGCGGTAGCCCGCGCTCAGCGGTAGCGATGCCCAAACCCAAACTCACTGACTTCGTAGGCTTTCCAGCCGGCTCCTCGGTCCTCCCCTCTCCGAGAGTTTGTTTCTCCGAAGCACCAAAGGGACGGGCTCGTGCTCCTTCTGCTTTGTTCTGGGTTTCCCCCAAACGGCCCTGCATAGCTGGGTGATGAGGTCTCTTCAAAATACGGTTGGGAGACATGTCCTCCTCTCCCGTGCTCAGCTCTTAGATCTGGCTTGGCACTTTCATGGGTCATGCTGCAAAGCTGCGTGCTTTTCTCTCCCGTAGCCCACAGGCTCCGTGCTCCTGCCTTCTCCTTCTGCTTTTAAATCAGAAACTGGTTTTATTGACCTTCTGTTTTTCCCCAGCCACGTGTGCCCGCGTCCCATCGGCGCGGTGGACGCTGCTTGCTTCCTGGGCTCACGGGGCTCCTTGAAAAGGCGCGGGAGACGTTCTCCCCCCGCAGCCGACTCCTGCGGCGCTTTTCCCTCCCTTGTTGACCAGCAGGCAGCATTGCCGCGGCGTGGGGGGGAGCTGGGGGCCCCGGCTTCTCCAGACAGCCCAAGAGCTGTCGGGAAAGGAGCACAGAGTGAGCCGGCGACACGGGAGCTGATAGTTTTATCTTTAAGAGTGGTTGTGGGCGTTCAGAGGGTCAGCCGGAGGAAGCAGCGCCTGGCACGCGAAGGCTGGTGTTGCAGGCGGGTCCCCAAACGCCCTGGGTTGTTATAGGAAGCTTCCAGCTGTTTTCTGAAGGGAAGAGGAGGTTTGGTGTCTGGTTCTGAGGACTCGGGTGCTCTCCGCAGCAGCTGGCAGCTGCGAAGCCTCTGTGCCTGCTGGTGGTTGGTGCTGGGTGCAGGCTGGGAGCGGGAAGCAGGGGATGCCTGTGGGGCACCAGGGCCCTGGGTCCAGTTCTGCTGCCTTTCTTGGAGCCCTGAAATATGAAAAAGCAGCTGAATGTTTCCACGGAGTTCTGTTGGCTTGTTCCTGGCGTGGTTCTCCTCTTTCCACTGCTTGGCTCTCGGTAGCATTTCTGTTCCTGTTTTGCATGGATGGGGACTGGAGAGGCAGGAGAGGAAGGTACTGAGCCACATTCAGTGCGTTTGTGCCCGACGAGCAGGTCAGGGCATCTTCTTGGACCAGGATAACGGGAGAAATGCAGCTATAGCAGGTGCATGAAAGGCGGCTGTCCGAGCAATCCTGCGCAGAGCCCCTCTCTTCCACAAGCCTTAGCTCCTACGTGCTCCGCTCCAGGTCTCTCCCAACCGGTCCCCAGCGTCACCTGGACGTAGCTCTTGGCTGAACGGGGGCTCGCTCAGCCCTGGCACCCGCTGCGCTCTGCAAACCCCTGCTTTTCCCTCCGCTTCCACGCTGGCACGCGCGCTCGCGCCGCGAGCCGGCTGCCCCAGTGGGACGGGGCCGGTTCAGATTCCGGCACCGTCCCCGCCGACTCATGGATGCAGATGGCTGGAGCCCCTTGGCTCTGTACCAAAGACAATATGGACATAGATGAGGTCTTCTCACGTGCTCAGGAGAAGACTCTGGAGGAGACATACCAAGCAGATGGTGTCATACTCACTGGGGTGAAATGGTCAGGCTAGTTGGCAGGGCGAGAGGTGACCACGTCTGAAGCGAGCGGGGCTCCAGCCCGCTGCGGTGGCGGAGCGGCTCCCTCGGGAGCTCCCAACAGGCTGCGGTTGTTTGGCGTGACCGGCGGGTTGCCTCTTCTTGGCACAGCAGCTTTCCTGCTGCAGAGCAGAGCTGGAGCAAGGGACATCTGCCTGGGGGCTTCTCTCTTCAGGGCCAGTCCATCCCTCGAGCTAAAGTGTCCTGCCTGTCCCCGAGCCCTCGCTGAAGGACGGCGCGGCCACGGCTTGCCCCAGGGGCCAGCCGTACGCAGCAGCAGCGCCCGTCGCCCCAAAAAGCTTTCAGGTTAAAGGCTGGTTGGTTTGCACAGCCCTCTCGGGTGCACGCGTCGCCCCAGCCAGCTGGTGATGAGGGCTTTGCTCTGCTTCGTGGTTGCCCTTATGGCCACCTCCATCATCTGGCGGGTCCCAGCCCGGCTGGGCCGAGCAGGCAGCCCCGTGCCCAGAGCGGGTTTCCAAGGGCTCTCTTCCAGCCCAGCCGGTCCGGCAGAGCTGGCAGCTCCGGCTGCTCCGTTATTTACCCTTGCCCTTGGTATATGCTGTGCTGTGCGGTTTCTTAAGCCCACATAAGTAAAAATAATCAAGTGCCTGTGATCGAAAAAGCCTTGAGGCAGGGAGTTGAATGGGTCCCCGGTGCCTCGCCTTTGTGCATTTAGTCTAAGAAATGGAGTTGTCATAAAGGCTGTGGATGTCACCTTTGCAGGAAAGGGCGAAGTAGCAATAATTTTAATAGTAACTTTGCAGCAGCAGGTCTGAAACTGCAATTCGGAGGTGTCCCCTCGTCTCCCATTGCCCAGATGGGGAAGCAGAGGCAGAGGGGAGGGCTTTGCTCAGCCGCCAGGTCTCCCGCGCTTTGCTCTGCCCAGAAAAGGGGCCGCGGCTCTGTGGGACCCGCCGGCGGGAAGCGTGGGCCCCTGGGCGTCCCGCGCGGCCTCAGTCCTGCGGGGAAGCTTCTTGGGAGGATGGGATGCAGAGGCAGCCCTGCAAGTTTGTGCAGCTGCCGGCCCTTCTGGTCTTTAGAGCAGCGGGGAACGGGCACGGCCCGGCGCCGGCCGTGACTCGCCGTGGCCGTCAGGGCAATGGCTGCTGCGTGGAGCCTTTCCTTCGGCTCCGTGGGGTTTGCGTGAAATCCCCCCCCGACCCACCGCTGCCGGACACCAGACCTGGGGCATCGCTGCGGTGGGAGCTGCGGAGGACGGACGGGGGGTAGCTGGGTGGGAGCAGCGGCGCTGCAAGGAAAGGATTTTTTCTTTTTGCTGGCGAGATCTTTGGCGAGGTTGTGCTCAGAGGAAGGGTTTGGTTCGGGCTGGCGGAATCCCAGGCCCCCGTTTGTCCCTTCCCTCCCTGGCTCCCAGCTCCCTGCCGCAAACCGGAGACGCGTCCGGCCTGGGGGGGGGAACACACGCTTGGTGTGGGGTTTGTTTTTAACTGATACTTCAAAAATTATCAGAATTTGGAGAAATCGGTTTGTGCTACTGATGTTTAAAAAGTAGGAAAATGGAAAAACTCTGTTGAGTTAACAATTACCGCTTTAACTTTGCAAAGTCAGCGGTATCCTGCCCAGCAGCGCCGATCTGTGCCTGCGCTCCAAATTACGCGTGACATCGCAGCCCAAGGGTAAAGTGCAGAAGACCCCTCCAGGGCCTGGTTTGTATTTTTAATTTAAGCAGCAAATGCAAAGTTTTAGCACCTGCCTGGGCTGCCGGGAGCCTCCGCCGACGGCCAGCCGTGGCTGTAGCCTGGGCGAGAGGCTTTACTCGAGTGGTACTTGCAGACCTAAAGGCCGCCGTGAGCAGGAGGGGCCGTGCTCCAGGCGGCGGGGGACCGAGTGAAACGCTCGGCTGCAGCCAGGTCCTGCGTAGCCCCGGCCTGCGGCGCTCCTGCCCCTCGTAGCTGCTTGGTCCCGCTGCGTGGGGAAGCGGAGGCGATGCGGAGGTCGGTGCCCGTTCAGGGCAGCCCCTGGGGATCCCAGGGATCCCCCCAGGGATCCCCCCAGGGATCTGAGCGCATCCTCAGAGCCAGGAGGGCTCCCCAGGGCTCGGGCGGCCAAAGAGGCCCGCGGAAAAGGGACGAGCATGAAAAGACAGCGGGGAGAGAAGCGGCGAGTTGCAAATACAAGAACATAAACCTATAAGCAGTTGTTTGTCTGGTTGGTTTGGTTTTTTTTTTTCCTAAGAAAAGTTTTGTATTTGAAAGCTACACGGGCAGATTTGTAGCCGGGAATGTACGTACGTACTTACATACTTGTACAACGGCCGCGTGTCGGCATCTTCCGCGCTCGCTGCGGGAGGCTCGCGGGGAGGACGCTTTCCGTTTTAATTTCTTCCTAAGGACAAAAACCAAGGCGGGTGCGAGGGGCGGCGGGTGCGAGGGGCGGCGGGTGCGAGGGGCGGCGGGATGCCTTGGACAGAGCGCTGCTCCCGTTTACCCTCCTTCTGCCTGCGGCGGGGAAGGAGGCCAGCCAGCCTCATTTTCTCTCTGCTGTGCGTAACGCAAATAACGTCTTTGTGTCCTTCATGTATTTGTACGACTGAGGAATTGCCACGGTCCTTGTTCTTTTTATTAAAAGAATGTTTTCAGAAAAATAAAAAGTAGGCTGAAAAGATCGGCTGCCGCGTCTGCTCGTTTTCTCGGGGCGTGCTCCCCGTGCCACGGAGGAGCGAGGTTACTGGAGGTTACTGGAGCGCAGCAGCTCCCCAGCGACTTGCGGACCACCGCTAACCCGCAAAGCCCAGCCCATGGCCCGCAGCTGGGCTGCGGCGCGATATTAAACAGAATTTACAACCTCCTCGGTTAAAAATGCGCAGAGGTGGAGGTTCGGATGTCCCCAAGGGATGGCGTGAGCGGAGGCGCTGACCCTGGGGCTCGAGGTCTGGGAGTCGCTGCCCGGAGGGGAGTTTTGTACCCCGGCCCTGGGGACGGCAGCGCTGGGGACGAGCCCCCGGCCGGGGGCACTCCAGAAGGGAAAATTAAATGGCCTTGGGTTGGCCATTGGGCTCCCCAGCTCCCCCGGGCGAGGCACCGGGTGCCTGGATCGGACCCTCGCCCCCGTCGCGCCGGGATGCTGGGATGGCGGGGGCCGAGTGGGGGCTCCCCTCTGGCTGTGGCCCCCTGCAGAGCTACAGCATCTCAGCTGCCAAAAGAGCCAATTTTTCCCAGTAGTGAAATGTTTAAAAAGAGAAACGGGGGGGCGGGGGGAGTCCAAACCTTTGATCCTTAAAAGCTGAGTTTCCAGGGAAGCGGCGGAGCCGCGTTTGGCGAGCAGAGGGACCCCCCCGCCCGCAGCAACCCGGGGGGGCCCGGGGCGAACCCCCAAACCCCGGGGGGGGGGGGGTGGATGGGGGTCGGCACCAAAGGGCCCTGCAGAGCCCGGTGCGAGCGGGGCGGTGCAAGGGGCCGCGCACCGGGCCCGGGGGGGGGATGGCGGAGCCGGTGCAAGGGGCCGGGGGCTGCAAGGATCCGCTCCAGCAGCCGCGAAAGGGGGGAACCTTTCTGCAGCGAGCAGCCGAGCTCCGGCCGAGCCCGCCCGGCCCCGCTCTTCCGGCGGCGCCGGGAGGAGGAGCCGCGCCCGGGGAAGGTGACCCGGCGGCGGGCGGCGCGGAGCGGGGCGCTGGGCCATGGTGCGGCTGAGCCCGGCTGCGCTTGTGACACTGATGAGAGCCGCGGGGCGGCGGGGGGGGGGACGGCGTCCGCCGGCCGCGGGGCCCCCCGGGGGCTGCGCGCATCCCCCCGCCCTCCGCCGCGCCCCCGGTGCGGCGGTGCTCGGTGCCCCCGCAGCCGCGGGTCGCCGCCAAGCAGCCGTTCCCGGTGGAGCTGAAGGCGGGGAAGAAGTACGCCTGGTGCGCCTGCGGGCACAGCGAGAGGCAGGTCGGGACCGGGGCCGGGGGGCTGCGGGGCCGGGGGGCTGCGGGGCCGGGGGGCTGCGCCCCCCCAGCCGGGCTGCGCGGGGATGCGGCCGGGGCCGGGGCAGGACCGGCCCCACGGGGACCCCCCCGGTCCCGGGGAGGGCTCGGGGGGGGCGGAGGTGCCGTCACCCCCCCGGGTGCTCCCGCAGCACCCCGATTCCTGCGGGATGCGCTGGGCCCCGGGCGGGGGGGGCAGCCGGGGGGGGCGGAGGGGCCGCGGTCCCCCCACTTTGTGCCCAGAGCGGGGGGGGGGGGGGGACGACAGCGCAGCCCCCGGGCCAGGCCCCCCCAAACCCCCGCCTTTCCCTCCTCTCTGCTTTGCAGCCCTTCTGCGACGGCACCCACAAGAAAGCGGCGCCGGGGGTCTCCCCGCTGCGCTTCACCCCGGAGGAGGACAAGACGGCCTGGCTCTGCGGCTGCAAGCGCACCCGCTCCCCCCCGTACTGCGACGGCACCCACAAGGAGGAGGCCGTGCAGAGCGCCCAGCTCGCCCCGCAACCCTGACCTCCGCAGGGATGGAGCCCGCGGGCGCTCGGGACCGCAGGGATGGAGCCCACGGAGCCCGTGGGAGCTCGGGACCGCAGGGATGGAGCCCACGGAGCCCGCGGGAGCTCGGGACCGCAGGGATGGAGCCCACGGGAGCTCGGGACCGCAGGGATGGAGCCCACGGAGCCCGTGGGAGCTCGGGACCGCAGGGATGGAGCCCACGGAGCCCGCGGGAGCTCGGGACCGCAGGGATGGAGCCCGCGGGAGCTCGGGACCGCAGGGATGGAGCCCACGGAGCCTGCGGGAGCTCGGGACCGCAGGGATGGAGCCCACGGGCGCTCGGGACCGCAGGGACATTCAGCTCTCTCGGGTACTGGAGGGAGTGGGGAGGCGATACCCAGCTCCCACCCCAATTAACCTTAATTACTGAGCCCTGAGGGCTGCCACCAGCTGCAGAAAACCAGCCTCACCCCACCACGGGGGCAGCAGTTTTGCCTTCTGCCCCACCGGGGCCCTGCCAGGGACAAGGAAGGCTCAGCAGTGGCTGGGGAATAAAATAATCCACTGGAAAACGGGACTTTCGGGAGTGGTTTCGCACGGCCGGAGCTGCGGGTGCCCGTCGGGATGCGGGACGGAGGGACCCGGGCAGCTGCATCTGCACACGCAGGCGAAGGGAAGGACAGTCTGCAGCATTTATTACATTTACAAAGCTGTATAGTTATACAAATGTTTAACCAATAACGATATATGAATATCAGAATATCTTACAAGACATTAAAACGTCGTACAGGATGCAAACATACAGAGCAATTTGGTTTGTACCATATAGGAAAAAACAGAAAACAAAACAACCCCCCAAGAGCCCCCCACAAACCCCAGACCGAGGCACTTCAGCTGCCTCCCTCAGTCCATTTTGGCCTATTTACAAGGAGAAAAGGGGTGTCAAAGTCGAGACGAATGGAGCCCCCCCCCCCGCTTCGAGCCCCTCGCCCAGCCCCAGCCCGGGGGTGGGGGGAGGGAACCAAAAGGGGCCCCGCCGGGACCCTGCCCGGGCCCTGTCCCCAGCGCCCGGAGGGCAGCGGAGCCCGGGGCTGTGCTATAGCAAAGGTGCCGCTGTCGAGTCCGTGATGGGGGTGCAGTACTTTAAAAAAAATCATTAAAAAAAATTAAAAAATACAATAACAACATCCCATGTTTCCTGACCTTTGGAGTCGGGCTGTTCATACAATTCCCGTGCCGCTTTCCTTTGGTTCTCACCGTGCCGTCGCGGGCGGCCGCAGCCGCTGCCCGACCGTGGGGTGCCGTCCGGGTGCTGCAGGCACTTGCTTATTTTTTGTCATTCGTCCCCCTCCCGAGAAAGGGATGGAGAGGAACCCCCGGGGTCTGCGCTCCCCGGGGCTCGTGTGCTTTTTTTGTCAATGTAGAAAGTTGGTCCCTTCCCCGGAGCGCGCGGGCAGCCGGTGCCGCTCCGCTCCCGCCCGAAACACGGCAGCACCTTCCCACGCTCGCCCCTCACCGAAGCCTCCTGGCTAAAGGCACTGTAGTCTTATTTTTTTTATTTTATTTTTTTAAAAACCCAATGTGGGGGCAGGAGGAGAGGGTGGGAAGGACGGGGCGGGGGGAGGACAAAAATAAATGCTCTGAAATGTGGCATTGAAGCCATGGAGGTGAGGAGGGAGCCGGCAGCATGGGGGTCCCGCAGCCCCCGAGCGGGCGCTGCACCCACCGTGCGCTCGGGCAGAGCAGCCGCATTTGACCCCCTGGTCCCACGCAGACTCACCCAGCGCTGCCAAAGCAGCCCCCGACGGTTTAGATGCCCCCAGCCAAAATTTGCCGGTGGTGCCCGGAGCCGTCGGCACCCAGCAGAGGCGGCAGCTCCCTTCGAACGGAAAACCCAGTTTCAGCGGGGCTGGTGCTCCTGCCCCGGCACGGCTGGCCCTGCGCCGCCAAGTTGCAAGCATAAATTTTTTAAGCTGGGGGGGAAAAAAAAAAAAGAACCTACTTACTGTGCATAAAGGGAAGCGTCTGTGTGAGGCTTTGCGAGATCAGCGCCTGGAACGCCGTCCAGGGACCACACAGGGAAAGCAAACAAGGAACAGCAACGCGCACGGCAAGGCAAAGCCGGGGGGCAACGCCAGCGAGCGATGCTGGACGCCAACAAATGGACCACTGGTCCCAGCGGGCCACAGGCACCACGTTATCAAACCTGGTGCCAAAAAAAAAACCCCCCAAATAAACACAAAAAAGCAAAAAAACCCAGGGCACGGCAGGGCTGGGGGGCAGTTTTTGGCTTCTGTGCTTGGCCCTTACCTGTGCTTGGCCCTTACCTGTGCAGCCGGGAGTCCCCGCTCACGGCCCCGTCTTGCTCCAAGCAGGCGCGAGGGGAGAGGGATGGGGAGGAGAGTGAAAAGCGTTAGAGAAAACGAGCAAGGAAGGCGGCAGCGCCTGCGTGGCTCCCAGCTCCGGCATGCAGCTTACATAAGTTAAAATTAAAAAAAAAAAAAAAAACATTTAAAAATATTCAACCACATTTATGTGTCTTATTTGCATTTTAAATTAATCTGGTCAATCAATAGAAAATAAGTATGTATAATTTTTTTTTCTCCCTATGTACACATATATATTTATATATGTATATATATAATATATATAGATATATAAAACCCAGCCAGGAGTCCCTGTTTTGTCGTCGCTTAGGTCAAGGCGGAGGCCGTGCTGCCGTTGACAGTCGTTTTGCGGCACCGGCTGGCGGCGGGCGGCAGCGGGTGGCAGTTCGAGGTGCCGTTGAGCGCGGTGCCGGTGCCGGCGGGGCCGCTGCCGGCGGTGGAGCTGGGCGAGCCGTGGGACGGGGTGCCGGGGCTGGGCAGGGAGGAGGAGGTGGCGGGCAGCGTGGCGGGGCTGTGGGCTTTGTCGCTGACCGACTCGCACTCGGAGGCGCCGCTGGTGTTGATGCACTCGGAGGTGGCCGGCTGGGACAGCTTGAGCCGCTTGCAGGCGGGTTGGACGCGGTATTTCAGCGGCAGGGGCCCGTTCTGCAAGCGGGAGAGGGGCAGACGCATGGCACCCGGCACCCTGCGGCACCCCGCGGCACCCCGCGGCAGCCCCGGGGTGCACCGTGTCACCGGCCGCCCACGCTGGCGGCATGGCCAGGTGCTGGCCACCAGCCCTCCCGCCTGCCCTGGAAAAGGGGGAGAAAAGCACGTGCAGCCCCCCGGTCTCCTAAAAATCACACCTGGAGCAAACACCTGTATCAGGAGGGGGCATCTGGGGTTTATTTGTTGAAGTGCTCCAATTTTTAAGCTTAATATTTCCAATTCTTAAGTTCTTCAATTTTAAGTTCTTCAATTTTTAAGTTTTTCAGTTTTTAAGCTTTTTAGTGCCTTCAGCCTTCCCCTAAAGGACCGCTTTTCCCAGCTTTTCTCCAAGACAAGCCCCAGCACCGGTGCCCATGGTGTGGAAGGAGGCAGCTCCGCTTACCCTCCTCCAGGGGTAGATGTAGGCGATGTCCATCAGGGTGTAATACTCCTTCAGGGGCTCATCTTCGTAGAGGACTTCCACCTGGCGCAGGGGACAGCGTCAGCCCCCCGGCACGGGGGCAGAGGCACCCCCAGCCCCCCAGAGCCGCTCGTGCGGCACCGGGACTTTGCCGTCCCTGTGCCTCTCCCAGAGCCGGGGCCGCGGGGCTCCCGGCACTGCCCTTGCCAGAAGCCGGAGCAAGTTCCCAGTTTACACGCAACGCGCCGTAAGGGACGGATCCTGCCCCAGTGCCCACCCGCCGAGGCAAAGCCTGGGCTGCCGCGATATTTGGGAGCTGGCAAAGCGCAGCCTATTTGCAGCAGGGGATGCAACACGGGATGGCCGAAATGGCATCGGCCCCTCCGAGCCCACCGGAGCGCACCGAAAGCCGGGCAGCGAGCGGACCCCGGGCACGCACTCACCTTGTACTTGCTGGGAACGTCCATCTTGTTGCGGAGGAACTTGGCCAGGTGCATGACGGTCATCGCGGCGGGACAGCGCAGGAACCGCACCCCGTTCTTCTGGGGACGCAGCGGGAAGGGGCCGGGGGGAGAGGCGTTGCTGAGAGTCCGCCGTGCAATTAATGGGCAGTTCCCACCTCCTTCAGCGGGCGGTTTGGGGTGCCCTCCTGTCCCCCCACCCCCCAAAAGCCCGGGAGGCAGCTGGGCACAGAGGTCTCC
The DNA here is from genome assembly GCF_965183815.1 of Platalea leucorodia. Lineage (NCBI taxonomy): Eukaryota > Metazoa > Chordata > Aves > Pelecaniformes > Threskiornithidae > Platalea > Platalea leucorodia. The sequence continues at coordinate 5,526,257 of NC_138844.1, forward strand.
GTGCCATGGTCCCGCCGCACTCACCTTCTCCTTCTCCAGGTCCCCGTTCTCGACGGTCCCGTTCTTCTCCTCTCTGGGGGGAGGAAAGCAAACACAGGACAAAGTTTATGGAGGAATAAAAAGGTGGAGAGAAAAAATAACCCACCAGAAGGGCTGTCCATGGAGGGGCTACGGGGGAAACACCCAGTGACCTCCAGCCAAGCTCTGGCTTCACATCCCTAACCACATACATGCCCAAGTTGCTGCATTTCCAATCCGGCGCACTGCAACCACTGCCCAGGCTGCCGCCTTCCCTGCCTCCCTCCGAACCACTGCTCCGGATGCCAGTGACATCCTCAGGGGCCACCATCAGCACTGGGGACGCGGCAGCCCTTGGGCTCTGCTGCCTGGGAAGGAGCCTTCCCCTGCCTGCCCGGGGAGCGGCGACGCGGGGACCCCGCTGCCACAGCAAGCACCCACAGAGGATGCAGGATGGGGGACCAGGGCAGATGGGTTTTGGGTGCTCCTCTGCCCGTTCAAGCACCCCGGGAGATGCCGAGCCCCAAGCAGGGGCTGTCAGCCATCACTGCTTGGCATCTCAGCTCCATCTCGAGTGGGAAGAGAGGGTGAGAGTTTATTCCCAACCCCCAAACCCAAGCAGAGGCTTAGCAGCAGCCAGAAAACGATACCTGGACCCTTCATAAAACTCTATGGACAGGCTGACGATCTCGTCGTCCGTCAGGTTCCCCTTGTCCTGTTCGGAGACTTCCCCACGATCTTCGTTGGACCCGTTGGGAACTGCGGGAGCAGAGGGAGGGAGAGGCTGAGTCGTTGTGGGGGGCACAGCCGGGGCGAGGGGGGGTCCCCAGGGCCGACACTCACCCTCTGCCATGGGGTAGGCTGCGTAGAAGTCACGCCGTCTCTTCATCTCATCTGTGGGAGAAGGGAGGAGGAAGGTGAGGAGGAAAAAAATCACACCAAGGGGGAGATGGGTGCAAAGAGAGGGGAGCAAGAGGAAGCCCCGGACTGCCGAGCGCCCGCTCCCCGCTGGCAGCTCAAGCACGAGCCGCCTGGTGCAGACGGACCCGTAGGAGAGCAGTCGCTTTAGCAAGAGCAATCAAGTCGTACCAGTAAAACCCTCGGAGCGGCTGCAAATCCGCTGCTGTGAGAATGCCTTTATGGCGGCTCGACTGTCCTCAGTCTTTCCACACCTGCAGACCCCCACACTTTTTCCCCCGGGGACGGGCAGGCACTTGGGAGAGCAAATCCGCGGCTCCTGCTCCCAGCTTTGCTTTTCGTGGTTCCCCCCAGCAGCAGCCCCCGGGCTGCCGGAGCGCGGGATGGGCACTATCCGGACGGACCCATCCCTGTCCGTTCACACCATGCATTTTCCTGCTGTCCCCGTTACAGGGGCAGGGGCGCGCGTGGGCAGCGCAAAATCCGGGGGACCAGTTTCACCAGTGGGTGGGAGTGAGTTACAAACAACCCCAAACCCACACAGTTATCGCTGTCCATGGCTGTACCTTTGAAAAGCCCCGGGACCAGTTTGTACACTATGTCCTGTAGGGTTTTGTCCGACCTGGGGGGAAAAAGAAATAGGAAAAGAGAGAGAAATCAGCTGGATGGGAGCGGCTGGCTTCCCCGGGCTGCCGAAAGCTGCCCTGCGCCACGCGTGCCCCGGCCAGCCCGAACGCCGCCTCTGCCCATCTCCCCCCTGGGAAACTCCCGGCACAAAGCCCCAGCTCCCCGTCCCATGGCGATGCCCCAACCCTGTCTCGCAGGCAAACCCGTCCGCCCTCGCGCTCACCGCAAAGGGTTAACTCTGGAAAAAGAAAGAAAACCATTTCAAAAATCCTTGTAATTGCTAGGGAAGATGACAGCAGGATTTTGGGGCCAGGATCCGTTTCAGTAGTCAAAATGATTATAAAAACACACCGAGAACTTACTTACAAAAAAAATATTTAAGATCAGCAAATGTTTCTGCAAGTTTTAATTTGCATCTAATTTTATTTTTGGACTCGGCTGCAGTTCAGGGCTCAGCCTTTGATTTCTCTCTGCTGTAAGGATGGCAGGCCAGCGCCCACTGTCAGGTCGTTATACAGGAAAGCAAAGCGGATTCCCTAAAACGTGAACCTCTCAAGGCAGGAGCTCCTAAAGCACTCGAGGAACTGGGGGAGCTCAAGTCCCATCCTCAGCACAGAGCCGGGAATGGGATTTTGCTGGAAGGCTTGGGCTCGGGACCCTGCAGGCACAACTGAAAAGCAGCAGCTCCGCCGATTAAAAAAAATCTCAAAGCAAGAGCAGTGGGACTGGCGAAAAGTAAATTATATCTGCAATTATTTCCATTTTAATAATAAGGCCTTTATGTTAAAGAAAAACAAATGACTGTACCCTATATTATTTTTAGCCTAGCCATGTCTTTCATCCCTAATTCCTCGGTGATGTCACTCTGGTTCACGAGGCCCCGCTGTGATTTTATTTATAATACATACCCAGAGAATTTGCTTTATAATTTACAGCAAGCTGATGAAAAAGCAACCTCAGCCGCTTGATTGGCAGCTTAATTACCAGCCGGTCGCTGCTCTTGCATGAGTCAACCCCATTCAGCCCAGCACGGTGGCGCTGGGTGGGGGCCGGGGTGCCACGGGGGATGCGGTGGCCACGCGTGGGCAGCACCCTCGGCACCACGCAGCATCACGCCCGGGGCGCGGGTGTTTCGGTGCTGCCGCGGTACCGGTTTGGGAAGCAAAGGGGAAAGCAAGCCCCTCGTCAGTGCGGAGAGTTTTCTATGGGACCACATCTGGATCAGGCCCCTGTCACCCGCAGCAGCACCTCTGCCCACGCGTGTCCCATATTTCCCCCGCCGTGACCAAACGGGACGCGAAGGCACCGCGCCGCCACGACAGCCGGGGCTCGGGGCCGCCGGCACAGCGCTGTTCGCGTGCGTGGTGCCCGTCTGCGGCGCGGGCGGCTGCGTATCCGTCTCTGCATGCAGGCAGGGATGTTTCGGCGAGGGAGCCGTGGGAGCCAGAGTGTAAATATTTCATAGTGAACCAGAATGAAAAAAAAAAAAAAAGAAGGCGGAAAAAGTGTTACTACAGAAACGGATTTACATGGAAGAGGCTAAAAAAAGGAGGGAAAAAAAAAGCCGAGTGATGTATTGCAGCCTTTCATGGTTTCTATGCCAACCACCTGCAGAGCCAATTCCACAACTGACGGGACGTGTCTGGCTTTCCCCAGCCAGACGCAGGGCCGGGGCAGAGCCGGCGCGAAGCCACTGCCACCGCGGCCGGGCACCCTTTCACCTGCGCCGCTGCGAGCCCACCCCGGCGCTGCCACCCCAGCATCCCCAGAGGGACACAGCAGCGTCCCCACGGGGGACAGAGCAGGGAGTCAGAAAGCACAGGCGGTCCCAGGTTAAACTGCGCCCGGTGGGGCTGCGGGGATGGACGGATGGATGTCTGTGGTCTGGGATGCGCAGGGACAGGCACAGGGCAGCCCCTGCTCCGGCTGGCAGCCGCCCCAGCCTCCTCCTGCTGCCACAGAGGCGATGTCCCTGGGTCCTGTCCCCTCCGCGGTGGCATTTCCCACCATCCCTGTTCCCCTTCCACCCGGAGAGCACCCAAAATCCCCACTGCTGTGGGGTGCGGGGTCAGGAGCAGAGAGGTTTCATGCTGCAAGAGATGCAATGGTCCCGGCTCGGCTGCAGCACCACGCTGCTGGCTGCAGAGCCCCGCTCCCCGTCCCGGGGTGCTCAGGGCTGCACCCCAGAGCAGCCGCAGGCTGCACCAAGATGGGGCCGGGGCTCGGCGCGACGCAGGGGCACAGCGTGCAGGGAGCCCCCAAAGCTCACCTGATGCTGAGGAGGGGTCTGGTTTTGTGCACTTGGACATCACACATGGGGCAGTACTTGTTCGTCTCCAGGTAGCGAACGATGCAGGTTTTGCAGACTGTAGGGAGAGACTCAGCGTGAGCAGACGGACGGACGGACGAGGGGGCAGAGCCCCTGTCCCAGCCTGGCAAAGCACCCCACACCCCTGCACCGGCTCAGGGCCGGGACCCCTGCTTGCCCGCCTTGGCCAGCCCCATCCACACGGCATGGGACCAACCCCGCAGCTCCATGCAGCAACAACGCCCGACGCAGGACGGGTTTGGGCGCGGCGGGAGGGTCTCGGTGCGGCACGGCCACCCTTCCCGGGGCTCGGGGACACTCACAGGAGTGCAGACACTCCACGATGGTGGTGGCGTCTATGAAGTAGCCGCCGCACAAGGCGCACATCAGGTGGGGGTTGAGCTCGGTGATCTTTATCCTGGTGGTCCTGTGCATTTTGGAGCAGCGCCGTGGCAGATCCTCCCTGCAGGGAAACACCCAGGGCCACCCTTAATGGCCGCTTTGTGCCAAGGACGGGACCTGCGGGACCCACTTCAGCCTTTAACAAACCAACCCAGGGCAGGTGGGGGTGCCTGGTGCTCCCCGTGATGTGCCACGCTCGGCCCCGGGAGCACGGGGGCAGCCCCAGCCCCGCACCCTGCCAGCCCCAGGGGTGCACAAGCAGCACCCACCCACCTCCCCATGCAGCCCCCGGCCCTGGGCACTGCCCAGCTCCCTCTGCCTCATGTTTGCATCTTCCTGGAGGTCCCCAAGTGGGTCCCCACCATGCCGAGATGCCTCTGATTGGGACAAATAACCCCCGTTAGCCAGCCCCTTGCCTGCAGCTCCCTGGGCTGTGCGCACACACACACACACACCAGCGTATTTTTGTTTTGTTGGATGGAAAAGGCATTTTCAGTCACCGCCTCGCGGTTTCTATAGAAACTCCCGGGTCCGGTGTTGGCCACCTGCCCGCGGGCAGGAGCACCCGCAGCACCTGCGCCTGTGGGTGTGCATGGCCGGGTGTGCACACGGGGCACGGGCAGCGGCCCCCGGCGCGGGGCGCAGACGCGGGGGAATCGCTGCCTGCCCGCTCCGGCACTTCCACGTTTACAATGGGAGACGGCGGAGCCGGAGCCTGAAATCGCTGCAGTTTTATTGTTTCCATGGCAACCCCGATACTTGGAGGGGAGCCAGAATATTATTACAACCATCCGAGGCGAGGGGAGAGGGGAGAAGAAACCCTGGGTTTGTGTAAATGAGCGTGGGCGCGATGGCAGCACCAGGGTGCACCGACAGCAACACCCATACGCACCCACACCCCCACCCCCACCCAGGGAGACACACACACGTGTGCGTACACACACACTACACGTACACGCACATCGTCCCCTCCATGCGCACAGGCAGAGGTACACACGCATACACCTGCACCCCTGCGGTACAGGCGCCCGCACAGGGCCAGGCGTGGAGCGGTGTCACCGGCCGCCTGACACGGGGCCAGGCCCTTCGCAGACACCTGACAGCCGACAACCAGACAACAGCCGAGACAACCACTGAAGGCACAAATGGCTGCGGTGCGGGCACCGCGACCGGGCGAGGAACAGGGTGAACCCCGCACCCCGGGAGCAAACGGGGTGCGCGTGCGTGTGCAAGCGCAGGGCTGTGTGTGCAAGGCTGTGGTTTTGTGTGCGTGTCTGCAGGGTTGTGCGCTCGGGGCTGTGCGTGGAGCGGTGCGTGCCGGTGTGTTTGTACAACACCGGGCCTGTGCCAGGCGCCTGCCCTGGGGAAGCCGCCCCGCGCTCCCGCTCGCTCCCTGCGGTGCCTCTCCCGGGCTCCCGCCTGGGTCCCTCACCTCATTCAGCCGCCGTGGAGTCCCCGGAGGCAGGCGTGCAGGGATGGGGACACCACAGGGACAGGGACAGAGATGCTGCAGGGATGGGGACACCCTGGGGATGGGGACAGAGATGCTGCGGGGATGGGGACACCCTGGGGATGAGGACGGAGATGCTGCGGGGATGGGGACACCCTGGGGATGGGGACGGAGATGCTGCGAGGATGGGGACACCCTGGGGATGGGGACAGAGATGCTGCGGGGATGGGGACACCCTGGGGATGGAGATGCTGCGGGGATGGGGACACCCTGGGGATGGGGACGGAGATGCTGCGGGGATGGGGACACCCTGGGGATGGGGACGGAGATGCTGCGGGGATGGGGACACCCTGGGGATGGAGATGCTGCGGGGATGAGGGTGACACCCCTGGGCTGGAGGGGCAGGCGCCAAGCTGAGCCCCAGGGGCTCCTTGCAGAGAGGGGGCCAGGGGGCACCAGGGGGTTTAGGAAGCCCCAGGTCCCGCGGGCTCAGCTCTCAGCCCTGGGCACCCCCGGGCGGGCACACCGGGGTGCCCCGCACCTTGCTGCCCCGGGCAGGTGCCCTCCGCCCTCGGCAGCCCACAGGTGATGGGGGGCCACTGCCAGGCTCCCCCCGGCCAGGAGAACACCCGGGGGGGCCGCGGTTCCCAGCCCCGGGCTCCCGCACCGACACCCACCGGGGCACCGGGCAGCTCCGCCGGGCACCGGCTGCCCGCACCGGGCCTCAGGACCCACGGTTGCATTTTGGGTGGATTTTGCTGCTTTTGGTGCTCGCAGCCGCCAATGGCGGCCCGGGTCTCCGCGGGAGGGGGGGAGCCTGAGCCACCGGCGCAAACCGGTTCTAATAAACCGGGTGATAACAACCGCGATTTCCTGCCGAGGGGGCGAACAAAGCCCCGGACCCCCCCGGACCCCGGCCCGCCCCGCAGCCGGCCGCAGCACCGGAGCCCCCGGGGCCGCCCCGTCCCACCACCGGCGCCCGCTGCCCCGGTCCCGCCGCCTGCAGCCGGTTCTCCCGCATCCCCGGCCCCGACTTTCGGGGTCTTTTGTCTCCCTGGGCGGTGGCCCGGCACGGTGCCCCCCCGCCTTCCCCAAAATCCCCCCGGACCAGGCACGGGTGGGGAAGGACGTTTCAAAGTCACCGGTAACTTGGACCCCACCGGCTGCCCCCCTTCCCCGTCGGGACCCACCGGTGGCGGCGAGCCCGGGGAATAAACCGGGACGGCTCCCCCCGGTCCTGCCCGCTCGCTCGCACGGCGCCCACGGGTCCCCACGCACGACAAAAAGGCGCCGGAGCGTGAACCCACGGTCCCCGACAGCGCCCACCGCCCCGACGGGACCCCCCCCCACCCCCCCTTCCCGGGCCTCGGGCACCGGTCGCTACCGAGGAGCGGAACAGCGGGAAGGTGGGGAGGAAACACCGCGGGGAGGGCACGGACACGCGTGTCCGCACACCCGTGTATGCACAAGGACACGCACGCATCCCCGTCCCCCGCGGCGGGACGCGCACCGTGCGTGACACCCGCCTGGCACGGACACGGGGTGGACACGGACACGCGTGGCCCGGCGCTGTGACCCGGCGGGGGGGGGGGGTCCCACCGCCCCCCCAAGCCCCGGTCGTACCGCACTGCCCCGCTCCACGCCGCGCCGCGGCGTGGAGCGGGGCAGTGCGGTACGACCGGGGCGGGGGGGGGGGCGGCGGCGGCGGCGGGGAACCGGTGCTGTCAGGGCTCCGTAGCCCCTCGGCGGTGCCCGCCGTGGGCAGGGGGTGGTCACGGCCCCCCCCGGGCAGGACCGCGGCACAAAGCGGGGGGAGGCGGCGGCCATCGGCCATCTTGAACGCGGAGAGAAAAGGGCGCGGGGGGGGGGGGGGGGACACGGACCCGGCGGCGGGGCCCGGCGGCGGCGGGGAGCGGGGCGGGGGGGGGGGGCCGGGGCCGCGTCCCTACCTGGTGGCGGCGGCAGCGGCGGCCCCGGGGCCGCCCCTCCGCTCCCGCCGGTCGGCGCGGCGCGGCTCGGCTCGGCGGCGGCGCTGCGGCCGGGGCCCTTTTTTCTCTCGCTCGTTTTTTTTTTTTTTTTTTTTTTCCTCCCTTTTCTTTTTTTTTTTTTTTTCCCTCCTTCCTCCTCTTTTTTTTTTTTTTAATTTTTTTTTCCTCCCTTTTTTTTTTTAATTTTTTTCCCTCCTCCAGCCGCCGCCAGGCCCCGCCCCACCTCACGTGACCTCATTCCTTTGGGGTGTTGCGGAGGAGGGGAGTGAGGGGCCGAGATTGGGGGGGGCCCCCCCCCTCCCACCGCCGCCCCGCCCCGCCGGGACACGGCTCCCCCCCCCCCCCCGCCGGTGCCCCGGTGCTTGCAGAGGGCCCCGCTGCTGCCGCCCCCCCCCCCGTTGTGCTCAGGGAGGAAAGGAGAGCGCCCCAAAAGCCGCTGGAATGGACCCAAAATCCGAGCCGGAGCGGGGGGAGCCCCGCTCCGCTCCCCGCTACCGGGTCCCCGTGTTCCCCCATCGCCGCGGCACCGCTCGGGTGGTGCCCCGGGACCCCCCCGCCCCCCGACCAGCGCTGCGGCTGGTTTCGGCCCCAAATAGGGGGGAATTCCCACCCGGGAGGCGATGCGGAGCATCCCGGGCCCCGCGGGACCTTCCCCGGGCCCCTCGGGCGGGGGCCGGTGCGGGGCACGGCCCGCGGGACCCGCGGCGGGGGGTGAAAGCAAAGGGAAGGGGATAAAAAGGAAGGGGACAAAAATAGAGGGAAAATAGAGAAAGAAAGGGAAAAATGGAAAAGGAGGGAAGAAAAGAAAAAACAGGAATAGGAGGAAAGGAAAACAAGGAAGGAAAGAAAAAGGGAAAGGAGAGAGGAAAAGAAAAAAGGCAGGGAAAAAGGAAGGAGAGGGGAAAAAGCGGGAAAGAACTAAACGGGGGGGGAAGGGGAAGGAAGGGGAGCGGGCGGGCGGGCTCACGGCGCCGTTCTCCCCCGCGGGGCCGGTCCCGCGGCCGGGCGGGCTCCGTCCCGGCGGGCCCGGCCCCGCTCCGGGGGAAGGGGGCACCCTGCAGGGGGTCACGGGGGATTTGGGGGGGTGCGGGCAGCCGGGGCGCCCACGCGTGTCGGCGGCCGCTCACTCCCGACGCCTCCCAGCCCCGCTCCAGCGCAGGGGAAAACCCCAGACGGCCCCGCGCGTGTCCGCGGCTCCCGCGTGGCTCCGGCCCGGGCTCGGTGCGACCGAGGGTGCTACCCGGTGCACCGGTTACTCGGCGGGGCGCAGCGCCCACGCGCGTTTCCCTTCGGCCCACACGGTTGCGGCATTTAATTTACATTTAATTCCCCGCCCGGTGCCCGGTGCCCGGTGCCAGGTGCCCGGTGCCCCGGTGCCCGGTGTCCCGGTGCCGGTGGCGCAGCCCCGCTCCCGGGGATGCCCCGGCTGAGTGCGGCGGCTGCAGCAGTTTGCATCACCGCGGTCTCTGTGGCGCAATCGGTTAGCGCGTTCGGCTGTTAACCGAAAGGTTGGTGGTTCGAGCCCACCCAGGGACGCCGCCACCCGTTTTACATCGCTGTTCCCTTTTTTCCCTCCCTTTTTTCCAGGGCGAAGCCGAGGATGGACACGGCGAGGAGGCGGCTGCTCCCGGTCCCCCGTGGAACGGGGAGGGTGGTTTTTTCGCTGCGCAGGGGCTTGGTGGGACTTTCCCCGCTCCCTCGGGGTGTCCTTGCCCTCAGGGCTGAGCTGGACGGGGAGAAGGTGCGAACGGGCAGGATGCGGCCCTGGTGCTCCCCGCAGGCTCACAGCCCTCTCCAAGGCGCTGGGCAAGGGGGAAACCAGCCCCCAGTGCGAACAAAAACGTTTCTGCTCAGCCTGTGGGCCCCTCTACACCACGGGTTCTCCCATAAGCAAAAGGACGTGTTGGGACATTAAAAACGGAGCAGACTTGAAAGCCTGTTTCCATCCAGAGCCCACATTTTGCCTCAAAAATAAGCTGAAGGGGGTCCAAAATCTGCATTGCAAGTTCCCTTCTCTTACAAAGTCTTGTAAAATCTATTTATGTTCCCTGCTTGCCCTGATTTTATTGTCATACCAGAAATAATGAAGTTAATGTTTTAATGCAAGGCATAAAGCTGTGCCAGGAAGATCCCTGTTGTTTCAAAAGCCCAGAGCCACAAAATGCTCCCACAGCAGAGCCCAGCGGTGCCGGAGCTGGGGAAGCACTGGGGCTCTCCGGGCCAGGGAGGGGGATTGCTGCTGCCTCCCCGATCTGAGAGCACAAGCCCGATGCGAAAGCGAAGAGAGAAGCGGTGCCCAGAGGGGATCACCTCCCTGCTGCCACCCAAGGCAGCCAGCGCTGCCAAAATCTGCCGTAGAGCTATTCCCGTCTGGCTCTGCTGCTCCCCTCCTCGGCGCACGGGGTGTTCCCACCAGACCGAATGTGGCCTCTGACTTCATTTCTGCAAGAAACCTTTTACAATGGAAAACGCTTTAAAAATACAACTGCCACGGGACGGGCTGCGCCGGAGGGGCTCGGTCCCGGGGCGGATGAAGAGCCCCTGCACGGGCCGGAGGTTTTCATTGAAACCAGGCGGGCTGATCTGTTGTGCATTTGAGAGTGTTTCCAAACACATGGATCTCTTTCCCTTTGGCACAACATCACTCCCCTAAATTAAACATTTAATCCTGTCTCCTCCAGGAGAGAGGAGAGCTGGCGAGCGGGGATGGGGAAGGAAATCCAATACTCTGCAGAGCGCAAATCCCCCTTTCTTTCAATTGCTCTCTGAATAAAAAAATAACCTCGCAGCCACTTGCCAGGCCCCTTCCCCTCCCCGGGATGCGCCGTGACGCGCTGCTTCACCGACTGACTTTACAGAGTGACTTTATTACGCCAGCACTTTCCAAAGAGATTTTTTTTCCCTCTGAGGAGACCCGCTGTCCCTGGCCCCACAGGGTGTTTAGGGTCTTGCCCCTGGGTCCCAGAGGTGCAAAAGCGGAGGGTGGGCGTGCGAGGCCTGACACACGCCAGGGCTCTGCACGGTGGAGTGGCGTGGGCTGGGTTTCCTGGAGTTTCTGGTTAAATTTGGCCGGGTTTGGCCAACTTCTCCCAGTGCACAACAGAAGGTGCCAGGGCTGCACAGGGCCGAGCTGGGGGGAGATGCCACTGGGCAGGTCCCAGCCCGGCCAGGCAGGCAGGGGACAGGCACGCGGGTGCCACACAGGGCAGGCACAGGGGCCGCAGCCTCGGGGACCCCCCAGCGCCGCTGAGTGATGGGATGGCCGTACCCACCCGCCACCTCTGCGGTGCCCCTGTGTATCCCAACAGCTGGGCCATGCCCTCATGGGCATATCCAGCTGTGCCATGCCCTGCGTGTCCCTCCAGCTGTGCCATGCCCTCATGGGCATATCCAGCTGTGCCATGCCCTGCGTGTCCCTCCAGCTGTGCCATGCCCTCATGGGCATATCCAGCTGTGCCATGCCATGCCCTGCATGTCCCTCCAGCTGTGCCATGCCCCCACAGGAATATCCAGCTGTGCCATGCCCTGCCTATCGCTCCAGCTGTGCCATGCGATGCCATGCCCTGCGCATCCCTCCAGCTGTGCCATGCCCCCAGGGGCGTATCCAGCTGTGCCGTGCTATGCCCTGCGCATCCCTCCAGCTGTGCCATGCCCCCAGGGGCGTATCCAGCTGTGCCGTGCTATGCCCTGCGCATCCCTCCAGCTGTGCCATGCCCCCAGGGGCGTATCCAGCTGTGCCATGCCCTGCGTGTCCCTCCAGCCGCGCCATGCCCCTGCCTGCACATCCAGCTGCGCACCCCGATGGATCCAGCTGTGCGAGCCCCCCCCTCCGGCCGCGCACCCGCCCCGCCCCGCCCGCGCAGTCCTCCACCGTCCCGGCATGCCCCGCTCACTATGACTCTTCATTTTTCTCCCCCTCCCTCACCGCCGTCGCAACCAACCAGCTCCGCCCCGCGGCGGGTGGAACCACCAATAGCGAGCGGCGTTTCGCCGGGAGGCCGCGGAGGCAGCCAATGGGAAGAGGCGGGAGGCGGGAGCAAGCGGCGCGGCGGGGCGGGGCGGGGCGGGGCGGGGCGCGGTGCGGCCGGAGCAGCGGTGCGGGGCCTGGCGGTGTCTGTGCAGCCGGCGCCATGGTGAGCGCCGGGACGGGGCCGGGGGCGGCCCGGGGGGGGCCCGGGGGAGGAGCGGGGCCCGGCAGGACGAGGCCCGCGGGTGCCCGGGGGAGGCGGGTGGGCTGGAGGCCTTCCCCGTCGCCGCGGGGGTGTATCCCCGCCGGCCTTCCCTCAGGCCGGGCCGTGGCGGGAAGCAGCGGCCGTGAGCAGCCCGCTGTGGGGCGGCCCCCAGCGATGGAAACATTAAAGCTAAAACCGCGAGCGAGAGCGGTGCCGGCTCCCCCCCGCCGCCCCCGGGCTGGGGACGCGGGGCCAGGCCCGGCGGAGGCGGGTACCCGAGGCACCGGAGGCCCCTCCGGCCTCGCCAAGGAACCGGCGCACCCCGAAGCGCTGCCCGCAGCCCCGGCGGTACCTGCCGTCCTTCTCTCTTCCAGTCTATTATGTCCTATAACGGCGGGGCCGTAATGGCCATGAAGGGGAAGAACTGCGTGGCCATTGCTGCGGACCGGCGGTTTGGGATTCAAGCGCAGATGGTGACCACAGACTTCCAGAAGATTTTCCCTATGGGAGAAAGACTGTATATTGGATTGGCAGGACTGGCCACCGACGTGCAGACGGTGTAAGTGAGATTCCCGCCCGCCCGTGCGTCCCCATATTGAGCCTCTAAGAGGCATATTTACCATAAATACTAAGCGGCAGCTTATGCTGAGCATAAATGTCTGTGTTTATTCGTGGGGGAGGGTATAATAGCTGGGTGCCAGCACTCCTTGGTCTCCCTTCAGTGGGAGTTTTTTAAATGAAACTGCATGTGATTTAAGATCACGTCACTACTAAGACTTAATAACTTCAGGTATAAAAGGAGCTGCATCTGGAATACCTACCTGGCTCAGGCGTGCGTCAGGAGCTGGTATCTGTCAGCGTGCAGTACAGACCTGGGTGCAGATGAAAGAAAAAGGAACCTGCTTCTGCTTTAATGCTGATTCTCATCTCTTGCAGTGCCCAGAGACTGAAGTTCAGGCTGAATCTCTACGAGCTGAAGGAAGGGAGGCAGATCAAACCTCAGACTTTTATGAGCATGGTTTCCAATCTGCTCTATGAGAGACGGTAACTGTCAAACAGCGGAGTCACTGTTTGCATGTCAGTGAAGGCTGTGGTTGTTGGGGTTGATCTGATTCTAGAGAGGTTGGAGGCTGAGGAGGGCTCCCGTAAAGACCACTTGTGGTATGGCAAAAGGAGACTTTAATCTAGCGACAATGTTATCTTCAACCTCCTTGCAAAAGAATATCGAGTATCGTTAAAATAATCCTGTAGCAGTACAAGTTTGTTCTGTTTGCCATGCTAAAACCATTGCGGGGCGCTTCTAGGTTGACCTGAAAGGTCCCCCCCAAAAGCGTCTGCGGGATGTTCTCCTTGCAGGGATGTTGACGTGGGGTGTGGGACTGCGTCGAGGTGGTTGGACTGCTCTATGCCGTCTTGTTCTTCGCAGGTTTGGCCCTTACTACACAGAACCAGTCATTGCCGGGCTGGACCCCGTAACACACGAACCTTTCATCTGCTCTCTAGACCTGATCGGCTGCCCGATGATAACCGATGACTTTGTGGTCAGCGGCACCTGCTCCGAGCAGATGTACGGCATGTGCGAGTCCCTCTGGGAGCCCGACATGGTGAGTGAGGTGGCCGGGCTCAGCTCTGATCCGTGGGTTCAGCCTCCTGCTGGTAACTGGAGAAGCTGATATGCGGGTTGGATGAAGCTCTGTCCTTTGGTACTTCCCGAAGGAGCTCAGGAGAACAAAGAGGCTGTAGCTTGCAGGAAAACTCTTGCAGCATCTTAGATGATACTTTGGGTTTTGAATAAAATCCGATGACTCAACATTCAGTTTTTACACCAACTAAAAGAGCTTCTGTTCCTCAGGAACCCGATCACCTCTTTGAAACGATCTCGCAGGCCATGTTGAATGCAGTGGACAGAGATGCCTTATCTGGAATGGGCGTGGTAGTACACATCATGTAAGTGCTGCTCCCTTCCCCTGCGGAACAGAGGCAGAATTCAACAAGCGGCGTGTTAAAGTCGGTTAAGGCATTGGCTTCCAGGGTATCCCTAATCCTGCTCCCTTCCAGCAGTATCCTTAGTAATGCTTTGTCCATTTTAAGTGTTTTATTTCTCGCGGCTGCTCTCTGTTGCAGTTTGTGGCTGTTGCTAGAACTGCAGGAGCCATGGGAAGCTAATCCTAGAGTTAGACTCCTGCTGCATAGGGATTCCCTAGCTGCATTCCCATCCGTATTTAGGAGTGTGACTGCTCACATAGGGGTAGCGCTGGCCAAGAGGATGCTTTTTGCCACAGCTGGCTGGGACGTTAACGTCCAGACTCTGCCATCAGGCTGACTTCTGAAGCAGCTTATTTCGCTCGCGGTGCCGTTGCCCTGCGGTGCCCCAGGCGCTGCTGCGTACCGAACCCATGGGAGCTCCCCTGGGCTGAAGCGGCAGGAGGATGGGGTCTGCTCACCTTCGGGTTCAGATGACCCTGCCTGCGCTAGCAAACAACCTACCTATGCACACTGCAGCTCCCTAAGGAAGGGACGATCTGTACGCAGGAGTTAAACGCGCATTTACTAATAGTCTTCTCTCTTCCCCCTCTAGTGAAAAAGACAAGATCACCACCAGGACCCTGAAAGCTCGCCTGGACTAGCCCAGCACGTCTGCTCGCGTGTTTCACACCCCAGTCTGCTTGGAACTTTTTTAAATAAAACTCTCTATTGTAGTGAATTTTCCTTTTCTTGCGTCTGAACGCTAGGATTAAGTGCTCGTCTCGGAAGCTCTCAGAAGGAGCCTGGGTTTTACACGGCAGCAGAGCTTTCCTTTCTCCCTGAGCCACCCGTGCTAATCTCCCTCAGTACACCCATGTGTGAGTGATGAGCTTCAGCTGCACCCTAGGGAGTCAGCAGCCTCAGACACTATGGCAGTGTTAACTTTTCCTGTCAAATCCAATTTGTTCTCATATCCAGGACTTGGTAAAATCAGTTCTTACTTAACCCCCCCATTTTACAGGCATGTATAAAAAGACTTTTCCAATTGTGGTTAATCTAGGACTGAAAATGACCACGTACCTCATGGAGCAACAGGTGATGGTTAGAGCACTTTAAAGAGGACAGCAGTAAGGAACAGATGTACACAAAGTTTTAATTTTATTTTTCTCTGGTTGGAGACTCATCTTGTAACATGCATGCATTTCAAAACAGTAACAGTGTCTCAAACTGCTCCTAGCAAACAGACAAGCACAGAGGACTTAAAATTCCTATTTAAAAAACAGCAGTGAAAAAACCTAGAATGCTTTTTTCTTTTTTTTTTTTTTTTTCAGTTTTAAACTTAATTTATTCACATTTTTTCAGTTGCACTGATTAGCCCTGCCCACCCTTGTGACCTGTGTGTAATACGCTCACTCGACATGCCTCGGGCCAGCTGCGCTGAGCATTGTGCAGCCGAAGACCGGCACAACTTCTGAGTGGTAAAAACCGAAACCGCTGAGAACGACGGCTGCCCAGCAGTTGGTTCCCCGAGCTTTGCCATCGCTATTACACAAGAATTCAGTTCAAAGAGCAAGGAGAATCAGTAGTGGCTAATACGGATACCGGAGGATGGCTCTGCAGAAGTAGGGGAAGTTGCCAGGCGAACCTGAAACGGGGCGTTAAGACACAGACGGGGAGAGGATACCTGTTTTGATTTTGGAGCTATTTTAAGGACGATCTGTCTCAGATCGGTTACGCAGCGTTGCGAACCAAGTTTAGGACACACACACTGACTTGTGAAAGGTTTGTACCACCTCGAGGTTCAACGCTTTGACCTCTGTGCAGCTTGAAGGGAGGCATCTTATAAAGACTGCATAGTAGTCACAGGACTGGGAGGCATCCGTCCGTCGAGGCCAAGACACAACCCCTACCAAACACCGCCCGTAACTACAATACAACCTTGCTTTGCGCCTTTCTCGGGCTAAGAGGCGAGCGCCCAGCTGACGTCCCCACTGAAGGTAGCTGTGGCAGCGCTCTGGAGGGGAAAGCGGGAGTTTCCTCCCAGAAAAGGAAAGACTCAAGTGTTTTAGCGTTCTTGCTGATTATGATAATCCCATTCAAAACGAGGATTCTCGGATGTGGGAGTACAGCCTCATTTATGCAGGAAATCTGGAGTCACCTACTACCCCAGAAGTTCTCCCTGCGATGAATTTCACGATCGCGGCTTTTATAATGAAAACCAGGTCAATCAGAGGCATGTGTGAGACCAGAGGGAAGGATCCCACCGCTCCTTGCTGTGAGAAGGGAACTCCTGCTGACATTCTTCTCACGTACAGCAAATACCCTCTTCTAGCGCTGCCACCAAAGCCGACACGGAGCGCGGGTGCTGCCTGGTACCTCCAGAACACGCGGGTCCTACTAAAGGTGACCCAACACGTTCTCGAGTGGTTTTTATTGCACTATTGGGGCAGAACAGCACCCAGACTGTGACTCCGCACTCTGCCTTCCCTCTCCCGCTCTTACTTACGCTATCTCAACGGGGAAGATGTTAAGTTCTAGGTTCAAAGCAGTTTTTAGTTGTTAAATTTTGACAGATTAGGCTCGTGTTCAGAAAGAGAGAGACCCTCGGTACAGGCAGGACTACGGATCCTGCAGCTCGCTTCTCACACAGACTCACCCTGCCTTCGAGCACTGGAGACGCTGCACACTACATGGTTTTTTTTCCTTTCTGAACCTCCAGTTGACCAAAGAATTGCACTGCAGTTTCTTGAAATATCCTGCACTCTGACCAGGATCTGAGCGATCCGTCTACCTACTGCAGCTCTTTCAGCCGAGGGTGGTTTTCAGTCAAATGCACTTCAGTGTAAAGTGTTCCGCAGGGTACATGCTACAGACAGAAATATCTACATTCAGCAAACTAGAACTAAATTCACACCAGAAACAGACAACAAACTAGCACAAGCAGTTGTAAAACCAGAATTGAAAGGGCTGGGTTTTCCTTTTAAATACTCGAGTTAAAAAAGTGACCTAAAACAAGATTAAAAAAAACCCAAAACAAAACAACAAAAACAAAAACAAAAGAAAAAGTCCCTTTTAAAAACAAATCAAATATTTGCAGCTTCACTTCTTATTCTGGTAATAAAAATACTGTCTAGAAACAAAAATTAGCATTTTTAACGTAATGCTACCTCTCAAAATGTAAACAATATACAAAATGCTTATGTTAAACAAAGTTACATACCTGGGTAATACATCATTAAGTGAGAAAATTGCATTTAATTACTTTAATACACACAGTATGGCAACTTGACAGAAGTGGCAGAATTGGGGAAGTGCTAAAGTGAATAGAGTTTACGGGGCTTTTCATATCACTTGAGCCAGAGACAGCCAATTTAATTCTAGCAGGAGTTTCTCTGGAGTGGAATAAGAAAATACAGTTAACTGCTCTTAAGCCCTTAGTATCATGACTTCTGCAAAGACTGCTGCAGGAACTAACTGCATTTTAATTTCATTCCTGTTTAGGAAATTCAGTGAATGAGGCTGTTGCTCCTAGTTATGCAAGCTTCATTCTTCTACTTTCTTTGGGTTGTTTGTTTTGTAGCGTCTCATTGCAGGATGTCTGCAGTTCACTGATCTCCTCTCTTCCTCCCCCCTTTTTCTCTTCTTTTTTTTAATACGCGATTTAAAGATAAGCAGTTTAGAAGGTACAAGCTAGTTTCCCAAAAGGAGAATGGCAAACTTACCAGGCCAAAGTTGCAGATTCAATGCAGATTTTTAAAACTGTCAAGAATAAAAAGTGATTGGTGTTTAATTTCTAACCGATAGTAAACTTAAGTGCTTATTGTTTAAGAGAAAAGCAACCAATATAATGCCCACAAAACTAAGCTGATGATACCCTCTAAGTCCTCCCTTTTTTAAAGTATTCTCATAGCTGCATTTGTTTTGTGGCTTTTCCAGCTACACACCTTAAGACGCGAGACTCTTCGGCCTCCCAGACAACGGTATGTTAGCCCCCACATCACACAGCACAGGGACCGGACTACAGCGGCAGAAGAAATTTGTCCCACGTCAAAGGGAATGACCCATGAATGAATAAAAAGATTCATATCCCATTATGACCCCTAATATTAATTTTTGATTTCTTAAAGACTCTATTTACAGTGCACTCTTATGGGCTGAAACTTTAGCCCCCTTTTGTCCCCTTCAAAGTTGAGACCTGTGGGATTCACATCACGAATGTGGGTATGAAGACAAAAAAACCCAAGCCCACATTCAGAATCCAGACCAGAGCTAGCGTTAGTCTAGGGAAATTACCAGGATGTGATGAGCACCAGTTATCTCTCAAAAGGACCAAACTCCACACAGCAAACTGTAGCACGCGTTACAGCACGGGACAGACATTCGAAACAGCTTATTCCCGAAACAAAGGCATATGTGAAAACAGTTTCAAGGCAGATAAGCAACATGTTTCAACTGCAAGAGGTTTGTTCAAAACTCTAAATCCTGCTTAAAAAGAAAAAGAAAATTAAAAAAAGAACCAAAAGATCTGTAACTGTTGTGCAGCAGAGCTAACAAAACCCAAAGCAAGTCTGACAAGCTTGGCTGTGAAAAATATTACAAGCATTCTGGAGACAAAACAGGACGTTATTCAGTCACGCAAATCAGTTCCAATTCCTTAGGGGGGGAAAATAATCTGGCGCAAGTGTTCAAACATTTCCACTCCTTGACTGTCGCTCTAGAGAGGGGCATGGAGCAGAGAAGAGTAAAAACAATCACAGCTCAAGTCCTGAGTCCTCTTGAGCAGTGGAACTTGCTCCACAGTCACAGCTCCCAGCACTCTCCACTGGTAGCGAGTCCAATTCCTTCGTGTGCAAGTCACATTGCCATTTAAAAAATAAACCGACTAACCAAAGAACCTCTGTCAGGAAACAAATTCAAGTACCTGTTGCGGATCGGGCAAGTAAGGAAGACTGAACATTAGCTAGATTAACACTGGCAGAACTGCGATGTGAAGCTGTAATCTAAGAGACACGGCAATTCCTGACTGAGGTGCGACAGGGAAACGTTCCAGATAGTCAAATACTATCCCGTATCTACAGGTACAAAATGCCTTTTTTTTTTCTTTTACGAAATCTTCATAGCTGGCCAATTTAAAGCACAATGGGTCCGAGCATATTATTATCTGAGGTTGTTCAATACCTCTACTACTTCTCACACTGGTTTTTTTTTTTCGGTTCTAGGAGTTATACCTTTTTAAGCGATCATCTTTGGTAGATGTTCATTTCCCTCGGCTTTCGTGTAAATCAAGTGCAGTTACAAAAAAAGTTTTTTGTTACTTAAATTAACCAAAAAATATAAAGTGTCCCAGTCTGAATTTACCTAAAGTTCAGCGACTCCTCCTTATCAGAGTAATATTTTCCGTCCTTGAAATGGTGAGCTATTTTCCTTCCAATTCCTACCAAGAGGGAAATAAAAGGGCTTGTATGTCTTTCTGGTAAAGACAGTCCAATAAAAAAAAAGTAGTAGTTTGTGGAATCAGGCACTGCTTCACTCCCACTGAACGTGATCTAGAGCGACCCCTTTTATACAGTGCCACGTATCATATCCCTATGGGATTCTCTTGATCAGAGAGGAGAAAATGTCATTAGAAAGAGCAGTGCTGAAACAATGCACTTTTCTTGTTTTAAAAAGCCCTCAAATCTATGTCTGGGCACTTCTGTAACATAAAAACCCACTTTTCCACCTGGGTCAAGTGGACTGTTGGAGGGTGCACCTAGAATTAGTTTTCTCTTAAGTCACACAGTGCCACACACTCACTCTTGCACACGCACACACACATGCACACCCCACATGCTGCTACAGTGTCTGTTTTAGTGTCACAGGCTGCATTCTCTGTTTGGAAGTAGCCCCTCTTCTCTTCATTTCTCGCTGAAGGCTGAAGACGACTATGTCAGGATATTGGAGATAAATTCATTGAAGCGTTTAGAGTACTGCTCTGGATTCACGGTGGAGATCTCTGCCCCAGCCTGCAAGGCAGAGAGGAGAGAGAAGTCACAACACCCTCCTCGAAGGGCAGACCCTGCAGCACCGCCAAGGGTGGAGGAGGGAGGAGAGCAGGGAGCAATCACGTCAGCACAGCCTGTCCCTGCCGGGAAAGACCCGTAACAAGGTGCAAGTTCTAGGAAAAAACAACATCCAGAGAGGTCTAGAGAGATCCCCAAGGAAACTGATTTTAGCTCCAGCTGGATCTTCTGCAGAGCACCGAGTCAAAGCATTGGATTTGTTTCCTCACGGTTTAAAGGAGATTTGGAAGGAGCATGAAAAACTCCATGTCCCCGCTAACCTGGGCTTTTTTCAAGCCCTTTTGGGGAGTTCAGGATTGCTGCCAGGGAAGAGGACTGGCCCCAGGAAGGGGGCAGGGTAGTATGTCTCCCTGCAGCCGGTCCCTTCCCGCTCTGTGAGGCTGTTGGTGCCACACCAGGGAAATGGAGCGCCTCCCAAACTGGGATGTAAATGCAAGTCATCTCCAACCAACCAGAGGGAAAGCCTTTCCAAGACAGTCTGAGGACACAGTGAGTGAGGGAAGAGCTGTTCTTGGGCACAGGATCACTGGAGAATTTCCATACTGGTAGAAAAAATCAGTGTCAGGAGACATCACACATACGCACGCAGGCATGCAGGCAAAGCAGAAGCCCCAAAGCCCATCCTCCCTGCGGGTGGCAGGCTGCTTACCCCATGTTTCACTGTTTTGGCAGCATGTGCAGCTTTCTTCTTCGCATCGTATGGCGTAAGAATGTCTATAATGGCCATGAAGTACACTTCCTTCTTGGGGGCACCTAGCAAGGCAAGAGAGTCGCTAGCACACCCTGAGCTGTGAGCAAAGCCCAGCTGCACCCCCCTCCTTCAGAAATATACGGCAGATCTGGTTTGATGCAACTAGCAGAGAAAGCAAGGCAGCTGGAGGCTGTAGAAGGGCAGAGAAGAATGACTGGAAACAGCACACCAGAGGCCCACACGCTCTCTGAACACGCCACTACTCTCCAAGCATCACTTCTACCCATTCCAACTCACACCATCCGCAACGAGGGACTGCACAGCAAAGGATCCTGAGACGCGGGGCAGGGTCTCTCTCTCTCTCTCCCTGGGGACAGTCCTCCCGCTCCATTTAGCCCAGCCAGACCACAGGACACCTCTGCCCTCCAGACCTTCTTCAGGGCAATATTCCATGATACTCACTTTCGTGGCTTTTCATGGCGTAGACGTCGACAGAAGGATCGAACTCTCCAGGCCCAAAGAAGCGAGGGTAGTTGAGGAGATTGCCAGGGCTGTCAGGGGGTGTGCCATAGGAGGAAATGGGGTTGCCTCCGAGACCATCGTTCTCACACTCCTCATCCTCTGCCCGATCCTCCACTTCCATCTCCTCCTGCTCTGCTCGGTCAACATCGTGGATCCCAACCAGCAAGCTGTAGTCCATAATCTTCAGCTGAGCTAAAAACTGGGAGAAAGAGATGAGTGAGAACAACAGCATCCACGTGGAAGCAGAAATCCTCAGTCCTACCCTGCCAATATCTCCCTAAGAAAGGCCTGTAGTGAGCTCGTATGCCCACCGCTCTCAGCATAACCCTGACTGTAACTGCTTGACTGATCTAGGAATGACTTGCTTTTCAGGCACTGCTGCACCCCTTCAGCCAGAGGCCACAGCGAGGATCCAGTTATGGGAGTGAAAGCTGTCCCCCAGGAAACTCTACCTCCACATCCCGCTTCAGCTTTTCAAGGAAGTTCTTTTTACTCTCTTCTCCAACATGCAGCTTCTGACCCTCATTCAAGAAATCGTTGTCCTTGAACGTTGGTAGATCCTTGGCCTGCAACAAAAAGCCTGCGTCAAATTCTCCAAACCCCTGCTTCTTGGGGGAGGGCTGGTACGCTGATCCGTTAGCAATATGTTGACTGCACAGAGACTCTGATCGAGTGGGGGGTTACACCAGGATCTTTTGCCTGTTTCTAAGGTGAAGTGGCTCATCCTGCCCGCTAAGGATGAAAATGGCATCAGGCAGAGCACAGTATTTGTCAATGAATCCATGTGCTGAGCTGTACCTAGGGGGAAACCGAAGGGAGACACAGAGAGCAACTCAACTTTAAAGACTGCCGGAAAGATGTGCTGCAGGCTGAAAGCTTGACAGCTGGGCTCCAGCCAGCGACGGTCCAACCAGCTCCCAGAATAGAAAAGAAACGCGTTTTGTTGGCTTCAGATTGGGCGGAAGGGGTGAGGGCTTGGAAAAAAAAATGCTTCTCTCCCTGAACACTTGAGGAAAAAATTAAAACCACTGCTTTTTGAGGAATCTGCTTGCAGCAGGCCCTGAGGATTCTCAGGGATATGGAAGAACATACAACCCCTTTGTGCAACTGGGAATTAAATGATTTTGTTCTTAGAATGACATATGAGTGCGTGGTGGCTTTATATAGATCACTATGAATGGTCTGAGACAAACCGCATAAGCAGAAAAACCAGAGAGTAAACAGCCAGCAAGCTGGGGACACTTGGGCACGATGAAGCCGTGCCTTGACGCCAGAGCATTCGGTATAAATGGGAGTTCCTTGGCTCATGCCAGAGATCTAATTTTAGGGCAGGCTGGCGTAGACTTACTCTGTGCTCCCAAACGTGAAAATCCCATGTGCATGTGCAAAACGTGCAGTGCCATGAGTTACTGCTGTGATTTCAACGGGACTTTTCATGGCAGCATCACAGCCAAGGTTTTGCAGGGGCAGGACTCTTAGTCCTAAGTTCCCCTAACGGCACCAAAAACCAAACTTACAAACATGCTGAGATATGCCAAGAATCTGAGAGGAGCTGGTCTGGCTTATAAAATTATCTATTGCAAAAGCTAGCTGCTGACCTGACTCGGTTTGGGACACAGGGAGCGCTATGAAGAAATCCTTCCATAAAGACACCATTGCACTAATGTGGGTGTTGGTACTTGCGGGATTGCCCCCCAAGAAGTTCCCCTCGCTCCTGGTAGTGTCAACATAACAGAGCAGGGCAGGGCAGCACCAGATCTGCACCAGCTCTTCCTGAGCAGTTACTGGGCACAGCCTGAAAGGTGGGACAGTAGCAGGTTATCACTCAGGGCCCATTTAATATCCCCTGCTCAATACCCCTTTGGAAAAGGGAAGTCAGTTGGATCCCATCTGCTTCCAGCCACCAGGAGGAAGGAAAGGCTGGCCAGGAACGGTCCATACCTTCTCTTTATCGCTTGCTTCCCTGGATACTGTTGAGCCCTGATAAAAGAATAAAGAAAAGAGCATTGCTGCACTGTGTGTAATATTCCCGAAGAATTCATTGACAACATTTAATTCCTTTATGCAGAAAAATAATGAAAGTATTTTTAAAATCAGTGCTCAAGCCCTTTTTCATGCCTGAGATAGACTTACAGAACTCCCCAGTATAGCGTAGGCCACTTGGGAGGGGGGAATGGAACAACATTTGAGCCTCAAGTGAAGCCCCGTCCAGAGCCCCCCAAGCCCCTGAACAAAAAGCAAAGCCCAGGACCTTGTCCAATAGGTGTCAGAGAGACCAACTCCCACCCTCCCGGAAAAGGAGCTCTCAGCCCCGTGACTGCCCTCCAAACACTCACCTTCAGGTCGTATTTCCGGTGCACAGTCAGCCTGTGACTAAATACGTTCCTGGTAACCACCATGTACGTTTCCACTCCGTCCACGGTAAGCCGGTACATGCCAAGGAACTGGGGCAGGAGGGTGTTCCCATGACACTCCACTATGAACTGGAGGAGAGCGGGGAAGGGAAGGGCAGAGAAAGACGGTACTGTCACACAAAACCGATCTCTTGACAGAACACAAGCTCAGCAAGAAGCTGATAGCGAAGCCTCGAGTTCCAGCCATCTGACACCGATGTGAAAGGAAAGGAGGTTTGCAAATGGCTCCTAGGGTCTCAAGAAAAGCAAGTTAGGGCATTGTAAGAATCTTCCAGCCCTGAGCTGAGGCAGAGCATCCCATTGCGTGTGCATGTCCAGCCTGCTGTAACAGGCTAGGCGTGCATGTCCATCACTCAGCCTCAGCGGGGCGAGCCTGTTGTTGGCACTGGCTAACTTCACTTCTTGTGGTTACGTGAGTGTATCTGAAAGTAAAGAGCAGATGGACCGGCAGATAACGTGGACCGGGGTAGAACATTTCCAGCTGTCCCACTTTGTCTCCCCTTCCCTGCTGCAGGTAACTGTCTCCCCCCGGTCCGTCTGGAAAGCCTGATTCAAAGGACTGAATTAGGAGCATGTTTACAGATCTCAGGTACCAGCAATCCATAATTCGTTGATGTAAGGAACAGGGCGAGCTGTGAAGGGGCTCAGCACCGTGAAGAAGCAGGCAGCTGTGCCATAACCGGCTCTCAGATGCTAAGGAGCACTGTTTTCTTTTGCAAAAGCTATTTGCAAGCTCTGCCAGGTTGCACACTGTGAATCCAAGCTCCAGCTCCCCAGCAAATCACAAGATGCTCCCCAAGGTGTTTGCCACCTCCCCTCCCAGGGTTCCAGACTCACCGTACCTGATGGTACTTCTTTAAGATGTTGTGCATCTCTGCTACATCCTCGCTCGACACTGCCTTAATGACAAACCTCCTGTCGTAGGTGGTGAGGAACCGGGCCCCACATCGGCCCTGGCTGTCACTGTTCACTGGGGCGCTTCGTGTCACCGAGTTCTGAGGGAACCAGAACAAAAAAGTGGGGAGGAGAGGCAGGAGCTGCCACCTCCCTGGAGAATAAAGAAGAGCAGTCTTGGAAAGCAGATGAGACATGGGTGACCAGGGCCAGCTCCACAACCTGGCTGTGGAACAACAGACATCGCAGAGACTTTGTGCTCCACCTTTCTGACAGTGACAGCGTCCTGGCCAAGCTTCAGAGCACGCTTGCAGACACACTCCAACTGTGACCGTTAATAAGCAAGCATCCTTGAGTGTTCAGCACTACTGAGGTTAACCCCACTGTTTAGAAGCCTGGACATGGAGTTTAGAGCTTTCATCTGGGCCTTCTATGTGTTTACCTGTTTTACTCCAACACCTGGCATGCATTTTTGAAAATGCTTTTTACTAATGAGTTGTTAAGGAGGCAATATACACAGACCAAGACTTCTTAGCATTTCCTCCTGGAATCTGAGAACTGTCAGGGTATTTCCAAGACTTAAGGAAAAACAGAACAAAATGAATGAAATGGCCTGCCTTCTTTTCCACCAAAAGGCAGTCTAAACTGGCAAAAGTCTCATTGTTTGCGAATTCTTTACAGGTCACCCTGACACCAAAAGCCACCCTCAGCCTCTGCTATTCTTACAATTGGACAAAAAAGATTGCGAGTATAAATAGCTTGGTTGTTCTTCCGACAACCAGCAGCATCTGTCTTTATATCCCTGTCTCCACCCTTAGCAACGAAACATTGCAGCTTCTTTTCATACTTGCAGCACAATTGGAACATCCCATCCAAACTGCAGAACCGTGTTCCCTGAGCCACATGAGCTCTTTGTTCCGATCCTTCTCCCCAGGTAGGGGGACTTGCTGTGAGCCTCATCCTGCTGTTAGAGCCACTGCTCTTCACACCTTCCTGACGGACCCAAGCAGGTCACCAGTCTCCTGCTTGTCTCCTCCACCACTTCTCAGCAACTGCCTTCCAACTCCACCACCCCAGTCGCCAGCGTCTGCTCAGAAGCCATTTTGTCAACCAACAGCACAGGCTCTCACTAGCGTTTCCTTGCCACTGGCGCAGGCATATGGGGAGAGCGGTGCTCTGAAACAGTGGTACCGACACCTGGATAGTGGTCTTTAGCTCAAGGTAGATGTGGCTTTCAGGATCTCAGGGCTGGACAATGTGTTTCATGATGTATTTTTTTAGCTGCTAGTTATACTGTTCTCTTCTTCCCTCAGCTCTCTGAAGAGCAGACAGCAGAGGGAGCCTGCTCTTCTGCAGACGCAGACACGCAGGCAAGCAGAGCCTGCTGCGAAAGAGGGATTTACCGTGTCACGCTGCAAGTGAGCCGAGAGGTTTCCTTTCAGAATGAAGCATTTAAAGCTTTTAAAACTTTAATGAAGCAGGGGAAAAACTCTACTCCTGCCAATGGCTTTAAAAACCGTCAGGAAAATAAAGGCAAACAAAAAACCCCCTTGCTTCTTGCTGACATTTGCAAATGAGTCTGTGCTACACAGTTTAATCACCCCTCACCTCAAAACCACAGAGCTTTTCTTCTAGAGGAGATGGGAAGCAGAAATCGTGACCACATATGGACATTACCAAATTCATAGCCCTTAGGTTTACTTTGTTCCCTTCCTGTCACTCCCACCTCTTCCACAGCTCGGGTGTTATATTTAGCATCCTGGCTCAATTCCCACTCAAGCCATCACATTTTACCCACCTGAATTTAGCTTAATGAATGTTTTCTGCTTTCTGTTCTAGCTGGACACTTTTAAAGAGCCAAGCTGCTCTACCCCCGAGATGGGAGAAGTCCTTCTTCAGAGCAACAGGTAAAGCATAAATGATAAACCAGGTATTGAGAACCAACAAGATTGTGGGTGCTTCTGTGTAAGTTCCTTCACATGGTTCTGATCATTTCTTAAAAGAAACTGAGAAAAAAAATTCTAAAATATACTACAGCGGATGGACTGGGAGAAAAAATAATTGGGAGCTAATGACTTCACTGCATGCAAGTACAGTTGAAGGGTACGGAGGAAGCCAGCACACAAAGTAATTCCCTGGATTCCCTGGTACAGCCAGCCCCAGGGGCAGGGTGTCGCTGGCCAAGCAGCCTCCTCAAGAGCCAGACACAGCCTGGCATGAACTACTGTCAACAGAGCAGGAGGCAATGGCACTGCTTGTCCTGGCAAAACGCCATCGCTGCCTAGTGAGCAGGCCTGATGGTAGGAGGGAAAAAATAAAATTAATAATCTAACAAACAGGCACGTGCTCAAGAAAAGCATGGACTGAGCAGCCGTGTCCTGAAAACAAGACAGATCTTCCATCACAAGCAGAAGAGATCCGTGTGCGCAGCTCGTGGCTCGCAGGTAATTACAAGGCACTGAGCGCACACAGGCACAAAGAGCGGCACCTGCCTCCTAACGCCGGGCTCAGCTCTGTCTCCGTCAGCAGACGGGCAGTCACCCAGACCAGGGCCGCGACAGGCAGCCACGAGGCAGCAGCCAGCATTTACTCTTCCTCCTGGGGATGGCCGGCTCCTTGCAGAAGAAAAGCAAAGACGACTGTCAGTTCTGCTCAAAAAACGTGTCTCACTTTGAGCAAACACCCTCAGAGTGCCCAGCATGCCTGAGAACAGGCAGCAGAGTAGGATGGGCCCTGGCAGCCAGGAGAGAGGCAACTGAGACACAGTTACACAAAGAAGCAAAAAGCCCCAAACACCGATCCCGGTGCCCTCAGAGGTCACCCCTTCTCACGGAGGGAGCAGCACGCTCCCGCCTTGGTCTGGGAACGCGGGGCAGAGGATGGAATGCAGGTGCTACACATCTGCTCCTTGCCCCATACCACATGAGACTAGAAACTGGATCGAGTAGATCCAGTGTCTCACCAGTACAATGAGCCATGCAGCTGGAGTAAGAAAACAGATCTCTTCATTATATTAACCTTGAAACAGGGGGAGATCAGGCAATAATCCAGATACAATCATGGAGAATTCTGACACACCTGGGGAGGGCGCATACAGAGATGTATGTGGACGTGGGCACACACACACACTGCCAGAGGAAGCAGTTTGGTGGGATTAGCAGGAACAGCTCTGCTCCCATCTCCTCTCCCCACAACACAGGCAGCAGGGAGCGTGGCTGGGCTTGTACATGAAGCAAAGAAGGGAGAGAGCAAGAAGCTTGCACCACTCAGCCGCCGCTCCAGCGCTAACGTGCCGCTCTGGGCTGGTGGATTCCAGTGAATATTTTAGATGAAGCCCTCGACCAGCCAGTGCTGGCGCATTGCCAGCCTTTATCAACTGCAGCGGAGTGCCAAAGATACCGGGTTTAATTACCTAACACTCAGCCTGCTAAAGGCCACGCAGCTATCAAAGCCACCCTCTTTTTCTGCACTGGTTTTTCCCTCATTTAAGAGGTCTCTATGCAGCCTGCTACTACACATCTCCTGCGTGCGAAAGACTAAGAGCTGCGCGTGGAAGGGTGGCCCTGCTGTAGCAGCGAGAGTTGCGACATCTCTCTTTCACTGGATTTAAGCCCAGCAGTATTAATACAAGAAAATGTCTCTCCCCTCCAAGGCAAGTCTGAGCCTCTGGCCTTAGGGGCCGCGTCCTAAAGCAGCGGCCAGCTTGATAAATCCAATTCAACAGCACCAATGCTTGGCACACACACTCGGTTAAAGCAGCACCCGAATCTGTAAAAACACGACAGACTCATTTTCCTTGCAGATGTTCTGCACTAGATCATTGTTATCCTCAAGCTCCCGCCTGTCTGCAGCCATCTGCTGCCTCTTATTTTATGCCTAGACTCCAAGCGCTCTGGAGCAGGGACCATCTTTTCATTCTGCAGTTGCCCAGTGCCTGGCACAGCAAGATCTCCTCCATTGCTGGTGGCCCTTAGGGTTATGGCAAAACCATTCAAACCATGATTATAAGCCCATAAAAACTGACCACACAAGAATGTTGATATCGTAGTTTCTCTGCCAGGTTGGTTATTTTGTCCTAGGGAAAGGTGTTAGGAGGGCAGGGAGAGAAGAGACGGTACCTGGTAGTCTTGATCGTCAATCCCAAATCTTTCTCGGAGGTTTCGGAACACCAGTGGACAATACTCCTTAAATTTAAAGCGACTTGGCAAGTTTTCCCTAGGGCAAAGCAGAAAAGAGATTCTTGTGCAATGATCAGCTTGTGAAACCAAACTCAATTCTTCCCCCACTTCGCTGCTAACCCCCCAGGATATCCAAGCCCCCTCCTATCTACAAGGGCCCTACTCTGCAAGTGTTTACCCTCGTTAGGGTAGCTTGTTTCTTTGGATGCCAACAAAAGTCATCTGTTCACAGAAACGCTTGCAGGATCCAGCTTTTGACTAACAGGCTCTTTGGATGAGGATGTCTGTCTTACAGAACAATTTCCCCCGTCACAAGCACAGATTTGACAGAATAATTTCTCTCTTTCCTCCTCCTTTGTCGCTTTGTTCCGTTCAGTAACACAGCTGCCCCCTGCAACACACTGTTACTGTTTAAGATGAAAAGCTGGAGGAATGGGGTGGGGGGGGCTCTGATTTCAGATCAGATCGGATCACTCGTGCGTCAAAAGAAAGGTCAACACAAGACAAACCATCTCACCCGGAACGCAGAGGAGAGGGGATGACTCAGGTCCAGTCTGGCACGTTCCAGACCAGTCCCAACTGTTACAGAGCGAGCTTTGCTGCCAGGCCTCGCCAGCCGGGAACAGGGCCTCCCCAGAGCACAGTACCATCAACAACAGATAACGCTCCCCGTCGCTGAGGGATGCTGCAGCTACTCCCTACCAGAGCTCTTATTCTGCCCAGAGGGAAGAAGCAGAGAGCATGGTCCTGCTTGGACACAGTGGGAGATTTCGTTAGCTCATTCTCAATGAGAATCCCTTGCACCAATATGTGGGAAACGAAAATCTATGTAGGAGAAGAGGGAAGAGCAGATACTGCAAATTGTAGGTGCCAGAGAAGACAAACTTTTGAATCACACTCCCACTCTCAAAAGCTGATCCCTGTGAAACTTAGTGGAAATGAAGCATTAATCAGGGAGCACCGCAGACCTGCACGCACACAGAGCCAGGCTGGAGAACACAGCCCTGAGCACCAGTCACAACCACGGCTTTAAAAGAGCTTCCAAAAATTGATCTTTTGGGAAAAGGAGAAGGGGGCAACTCCATACAAACCCCACGGGTCAGGGTATAACACAGCTGCAGGGCTGTCTCCTGCGAACAGTCTCAAAGAGACAGGGAACGTAGCAGGCCACGGACAGCGAACTCCTGCCTTCTCCTGCATGGTCTTGGGATTTGGGTTCCGCTGGTCAGGACGGGACACCCAGGCAGGGCGCGGCAGGAGTCAGGAGACAGCCCTGCATCAGTTTTGTGCCTAACTGTTGTGGTTTAACCCGGCAGGCAGCTAAACACCACCCAGCCGTTTGCTCACTTACCCCCCGTAATGGGATGGGGGAGAGAATTGGGGGAAAAAAGTAAAATTCGTGGGTTGAGAGAAAGACGGTTTAATAGGACAGAAAAGGAAGGGAAAATAATAATAACAATGATAAAAGAATATACAAATAAGTGATGCACAATGCAATTGCTCACCACCTGCCGACCGATGCCCAGCCAGTTCCTGAGCAGCAGTCGCTGCCCTCTGGCCAGCTCCCCCCAGTTTATATACTGGGCATGACGTCACATGGTATGGACTAGCCCTTGGGCCAGTCTGGGCCAGCCGCCCTGGCTGTGCCCCCTCCCAGCCTCTTGTGCACCGGGCAGAGCATGGGAAGCTGGAAAGTCCTTGGCTACTCTAAGCACTACTTAGCAACAACTAAAACATCAGTGTGTTATCAACATTATTCTCATACTAAATCCAAACCACAGCACTATACCAGCTACTAGGAAGAAAATTAACTCTATCCCAGCTGAAACCAGGACAATAACCAAGATGTGCAGCAAACTCCAGCCCTAGGACTTTGGACAAGTTACAGTTTGTGAACGCTAAAATATTAATTGTCTTCTACCCAGTCGAGTGAATATCTACGTGTAACTAGCTTTGTTTTTAAGTAGTGCCACTTCTGAGCCTGGCCTTACCAGACTTCTCAGCACTCGAAGGATATAAACCAAACCACAAGACAGCATCCCAGTGACAGACTGACCCCTCGCCGTGTCCTGCCGAGTGGTCTGGGCAGGGCACAGACTCAGGCATGTGCCCAGCCGCCCCAGATCCTCTTGGCATTACAACAGGGAACAAACCAGAAGGCCTTCAGCATGCCAGTTTCCCTCACAGCAAAGAGCTCTAATTATAGAGACAAACAAGTTGTTGGGAAGCACCTACTTACTTGTTGAATAGATGATTGTCCACCTTAATCTTACTGTAGGCTTTAAAGTCATCGGGCATTAACATGACAGGGACGGGAACATTGCTGAGTTCGTTGATCTAAAAGAGAAAGGAAAGGGAGACTCAAAACCCAAGTTCCACCGCCCTGCAGTTACCGTCAATGGGCTTAGGGGGATGCCCAATACCCCAGAAGCTGCTTTTGAAGCAATATAACTCATTAGACTTTCAGAGCAACTGGCTGTGCCGAAGCAACCGGGAGAACACTGTGGTCACAAGCCACAGAAGCATCTCATTCAATCCTGTGGTGAGCACTCCCGAGCCAGCCGCGGCTCTTTCATCTGTTCACCTTCCACTGATCAGACAAGCGACAGCTTAGAACTGAGACAAACCTACAGACCAAGAAATAGCAGATTTTATGTTTTAAACAAATCACCTTTGCCTTTATTTAGGAAATGTTGCATCGGCCAATTTCTCATTAGTTCTCACTGTTACAAATCACGGCTGACCAAAGGCTTCAACGTGGCCAGCCAGAACAGACCCTGGGTAGCTTTGGTGCAGTACAGCAGGATGCTGTTCTGTGCTTGCTGTCTCTTGTTGCTCTTATCCCACCTTCTCTAAAGGGATGAGTCACTCCACTAGATTGTTTTTGCTCCTTAGTCATGTGTGGCAGCCACAGGAATACAAGGAAGGAGAAGAATGAACGTTCAGCTACTATTGTACAGACAGGCTCATGCTACAGCACCCAGCAGCGAAAGCATCAATAGTAACCAAAAAAAAAAAGAAAAAATCCACCTCTGGACTGTATCTGGTACCCTGCTCCAGACAAGACCATGCACTGACAAGGACGTGCCAGCGTTCAAGAGCAGGTCAAGAGGCACACGTTTCTGAGCTGCCTCTTCTGAGGATGGCCCCAGTGTCACTCATTCACACGGACTTCACAGGAATCCCATCTAATTGAGCTGCTCTTAACACGCTGGATTTAGGAAGCAGTTTCACTACAACTCCATTCCCATAATTACCGTGCCAAGCAGGTAATGCTGGAGAGAAGCAGGCAACACTGGCAACAGCGGGGTTTGGCTAGGCGTCAGGCCTGGGGTCTGTTCCCAACACCAAAACCGTAGGCAGGTCAAGTGACTTCCAGCACGCTTGGAAAGCACGCAGCACTTCCCCGCTGACTGGGAACAGGGTCCAAGCCGTCAGCCTAAGGAAATGGACTCCAGTTCTGGGATTCCCCGCTCCTTGCGTGCAACAGGACACACAATACTGTCCAAATAGCTGCTAGCACATCTCCTCCAAGGAGGCGGAGATGAAAGGAGGCGTGAGGGAGCCATTCCGCAGCAGGATCTGTGGCACAGTTCAACTCCGCAAGCACCAAGGAGGTCCCAGCTCTGGAGATGTGCAGTGAGCTGTCTAATTATATGAGCAAGCCTTTGATGAGGTACGTATTTTTCACATCCCTTCTCCATCATTACCAATGAAAAAACAGACCAGATTTAACGAACGTCAGACTGGAAAGAAAGACACATACACACTGCAAAGAGAAAAGATGACTATTTTCAGAGACAGTCATCCCACACAACAGATAAGCGGAAAGTAAACCGGCCACCGCTCTGTTAAGAGCAGAGAAGGTGCTCTTTAAAGCCCTTCCCTGTATTTACTTTATAGCAGCACTGAGGAGCATTAAGCACTCCCATAAAGTGCTTTGGGATGTATGGAGAATGCTGCACAGATGAATGAATAAATAATGTCATACGCCTCCCATCATTTGTAATCACAATGGAGCAGGGAGGCCAACACCCCCCGGCTTAAGCTAAAGGCTCCATCCTGCACTGAGCCGCTCCTCGAGCCGCTGCTAGGAGAGAGGAAAGGCAAGAGGACCGCAGGCGAGGAAGGGATCTCCCAGATCCTGGTGTCCAGCTCCCAGTTGCTGCAGGGAGCTGTATCAGAGAGCCCCACGCAGTGATTTCCCCTCAGGGTGAAGGGGGGAAGAGAAAACAGCTAATTCTGCATCAAGAAAGAGGCGCTGCCTCCAGCCACTAATTATTGCTGTCTAACGGGAGGGGAAGCCCGACAGCACAGCTACTTAGACACGCCTGTTCTCAGCCCTCTTCTCGGCGGTGGGTAAGGCACAAACAAGCTATTATCAGCTTGTTCCAGAGCGGAGGAAGGGTGCTGACGGCTGAGAGGGAACAGCGATTTGGAGATTGTCTCCTCCCTGCCAGAAATTCAGACACAAATGTTAGCAAAGTGAGATGTCAAGACGTCTCTGGATGTCCTCATTTCTGCCAAAGCAGAAACCTCAAAGCAAACGTTGTACCTGTTGCAAGTCTCCTGACTGGCAGAAATGGTGCGCCGGGATACCTCGTCTCATTTAAAAGATGCCCCCACTCTTCCCAAGATGTAACAGCCTGACGACAGCCAAAAAAATCCCCCCTGCAGAAGCCTTTTCCCCCTTCCAGCTGCGTACAGCAGAGCTTTCTGGATGCTTCGGGATTCTGGCTCTGGAGGAGATGGGAGAAGGAAGGGATTTGTGCTGGGGACTAGAATCGCTGCCAAAAAGCTGAACTGGCTGTTTCTAGTCCCAGTACTGACAGCTTGCCCTTCATCGCTCAAGGCAGCTCTTGGTCAGATGGCTACTGGGCCTTTGCTCCTGACACCAGTCTGAAAGCAAATCCGGGTTTGGTTAGGGGTTTTTGTTTGTGTGTTTGTTTTGTTGTTGGTTTGTTTGTTTGCTTTTTAAGCAAGAGGGACGTGCACTCTCTGGTCCCTCAGTAACACCCACGCTTGACACTTTCCTCAGGATCCCAAAGGGAGAGGAATGGAAAACCCCACACTGCCTTGGAAAAGGGATATCCCAACCTTTCCCTTCTCGTAGTACAATCCTCAGCACCCAGTGCCCCTTCCTAAGGCTTATCGGGCCAGGTCCTGCAGCACGGTGCCAAGTGAAACACTAGGAGACCTTGCCCAAACGAAAGCAGCAGCCAGCACCGCGCTATAGGGATCCTCTCCTGTGCTTATCATGGTGGAATCTGAGCAGCCTCCGAGAGCAACGTGACTAACGCCTGGCACATGTTTGCTCTCTCGCCTTCTCCCCAGGGAGAGGCGTGTAGCAGGAGATTATATATAGCAGAGTGCGTGTCTCTGTGTATTTATGCTACAGAAGGCAAGGTCACAGCAAGGTGCATCGCAACGAGGTGCCCAGCAAACCCTGGCTCCTGGGGAGCCCGTGCCCACGGGTCTGACCTGCCTGTCTCCCACAAAGAGATGTCACCCAGCTGTAGAAAGTTTGCCTGTACCTGGAGCTTTGGAGATCTCTGGGGCTGGTGCTGGCCACAAGATGGACAGCGAGATCTTGGGCTTGGTTCTTTGTTGTGGAAGAGGCAGCTGCAGAGAGCAGAGGTGCAGCAGCAGACAGCACCGCAGCCGCACACCTCGGTCCCTCACCGCAGGGGTCACGGCTATTTTGAGAAGCACGGCAACTGCGAAGAGCAGGTCCGTGCTGTGCAGCAGTCTGCGCCTTGGGTATTTCCACATCTCCACTACAAAGGCTTTAGAGGTTCCCAAAGCGGAAAAAGTTAAGAATGGCTAATTTAGAGCGCAAGCTCTTCAGACCAGGGATCTGTCTCCAGACCCAGCATGATGCTGGTTTTCTGTAAGTCATCCAGCTTTTTAGACCTAATCTGCCTTTGAATCCTCTTGAAAATAAGCCCATGTTTTTGCACAGTCCTCTTATGCCAGGAGTTTTCTATTCCCGCACTGGGTAGAAAACACGGACAACCCGACAGGGACCAGTCCAGGCTGAAAGCACCATTAAGAAGTGCATTTTGCCACTGTCACCTGCATATTGCAGAAAGACATAAGACACTGGTCCTGCCCCTCCCCAGGCCACAGACGGCGTGAATGGCACAAGCCCGTCAGCCTGACAAAAGACTCAGACACGCACCAGGCTCGTAGGATCTCGCTGGAGCTCAGAGGATTTAAAACCAAGACATATTTTAGACAAACCAATTGACATCTTCACTAGACAACAGCAGGGGCACTAAGAAAGAGATGCTTCACATTTTTCTGCTGGTTTCACCATATTCTGAGAACAAAGGAGCAATTTCCCAAGCAAGGCAAGCAGCCTGGTGTGGCCGGAGGTCACCCCAGCAAGGAGAGAGGTAAGGCAGCAGGTTGCCTGGTGTGTCAAAACAGCCACGATCCCAGCCAGAGCCCGGGAGGAAAAGGCAGCCTGATGCCACTGAAGGAGGGACCAGGGCTTGGGGCATCAGCAGTAGGTGACGGAGAGAAGACCTTCATCTCCCCAAAGCTGCAACTACCACCTTCCTCCTCTATTTGCCCAGCAGCCAGAGGAAGAGCAAGCTCAGCTCCGCTGTTTCTCCAGCTTCCCAGCCAGCAGCTCCCCCTTCCCCCCGCAGGAGTGGCCAGGCCCTTCACCCTCAGTCAGCAGATTTCATTTTTGCCTACGCCGCTGAGAAGTCTACAGCCACCCCTGGCCTTACAGGGCTGGAAAAATACCACCTCCCCTCCGTCTGTTCAGCTTGTGTTTCCTGGTCACTTGAATTCTTGAGCAACACCAGTCGGTACGATTCTGGGTTTATCTGTAGTTGATAATTTGTCTTCCCCACCAAAGCCAATTCCTTTTTCAATAAAAGACACATCAATATTCTGTGTCATTCAGGGACAGCTGTTAGAACGAATGGGCCAGGCATAATTTTGTTTCAAAACCTGACTGTAGCCTCAAAGTGGCAATTACCATTAGTAAATTGATGGGAAAATGCAATTTGTTTACTAACAAGATCCAGATGATGGAGTGTGTGAGTCTACTCTCTAGGATTCTTTACAACAGGAATTTGCTCAGGAAAATAAAAATACTTTGTTCCTCTCAAAGCCTTTCAGTCAGGCATCTCAAAGTACTTCGTGAGCATTAGTTAAACTTTATAATACTCCAGGGAAGTAGGTAAAAGACACATTGCAAAATCACTTTAACTAGCATGAAGACAAACCCACATCTGCAGCAAAACTTTACTGCTGCTTAACACAGTACAGCAACTGGGCAACGGTTTGAGAAAAAAAAAATAGGATTTTCCATGAATTAGAGCATGATTAATCAGTATCCAAGCTCACAAAACCCCCATGCAATGCTATGGAAGCATGAATCTTGTAGTCAATAATTTCTATCGGCGCTCTAGGGACACCAGCATGCTTTAAGAGGAAAAAAAAGCATCCCCTAGTGACAGCGAACCCACCTCTCCCTGAACAAAGTACTTTGGAGCCTGCTGGAAAGCACTCCCGTGTCCCGATGGAGCTGCAGCACAACGCTGCGTCACAGGCAGAGGGATCAGTCAGTGCTACCCTGCTGCCCCGCCAGCGCAGGGCAGCCTGTCACCCATCGCGTCTGCACGGCCTCAGGACCACTGGAAAGCATCCGTCCTCCCCGTCCGCTTGCAGGCAGGCAGAGCTATCGCCTCCCTTGGTTCAAACAAGAGCTGAGGAATGGAAAGGTTAAACGACCTACCCACGGCCACGAGGCAGTGGCAGAGCAGGCAACCGAGCCCCGTTTTCCTCACTGAACTACCCAGGAAAATCTTTTCCCTCCATACCCCAGGAAGGAAAAGGGCTCCTGGAATCTCTATTTTAACAGGAGATCCCAGGATAAGAAGTTCAGAGCCACCAGCCTCGATCATTAACAGGGGCTATCATGGCCATCGCCATATGCTGCACTCTCCAGAGGTCAATTAGAGCCACAGCAGACAGCGAGTGTTGGAAAGGACAAATACATGCTGTTTACCCTGTGCCAGTACCAATTTATAGGACTTCAACATTTGATATGTGGCAGATGCTGCTCTGGCTAGAATTAACATGGCAACACCAAAAACAACACTGCAGAGAAGGGAGAAGCGTGCTGCAAATCCCAATTTTGCTATTTCACTTGAATACTAAATAGCTATGTTGTGTACTGGCTGGCACCACTCCTAAAGGTCCTAGGAGATCGGCTGGTGCTTCAGCCAGTATTGGAGCCTCTGGAGAGCTGGAGGCTGCCTCGGGCAAGATCCACACCGCCAGCAGAAGAGATCTACCCATTTCAACAAAAATGCGATTTGTTTATGCCTACCCCCTGTCCCTGCCAACATCCACAGAGCTCCAGGGATCATTTCCAGTTGATGAACTGCCACCCAGAGAGGCATCATCACGGCCGGTATGAACTCGCCCGTTCATTTCACGAACAGAAACAAGAGTCACTTCTCCAACAACCCCCGAACTCACTGGGATCCCAGTGCCTTGTATAATCAGCACCTTACAACCGTTTCTATGGTTTCCAGAGCATCACACAACACTGCCGTGTTCATCTTGCTGTTCAGTGCGAGATGGCTTCTCCCTTCCAGAACCATCACAACTTTCCCTCCGCCGCTGGCGAGCTCCCGTGCCCGGGGAACTCCAGCCAGGGCGCGGAGAGCGCGTATGGAGCACCATGCACATAACCAACGCCGAGGAGCTGCATCTCCCCTTCCAATGCCATGACAACAGCAGTCGCAAGCAAAGCTTCCCCAGGAACCATCTCCACGTTTGCCGAATTTTACATTGCCTTACAGATAACTCAGAAATCAAGGGTCAGCCTCTGCGACTCCACTTTCTTCTCCTATCTGCACGAGTTCTCCCCTCCATGGTTTTCTAGTTCAAAATTTAGCTGTCGGACTAATACCACCCACGTTTGGCTTACACCAGCCACAGCCCCACCCCGATCCCGACTCACTCGGCTGAAACGCTGGCTGGGGACCACCAGGACAGCCAAGACCCAGCTCGCTATTTAAACAGAAATGCTTAGAACTAGCGTTCCAGAAACCAGTTCCTGTTCTTGGTGTGCGAACACCATTGCTCCTGATCCTCTCCAGACCCATCGCTGCCTGTATTCACACCAGCTGCTAACAAGCTCGATTAAATACAAGGCAGGGCCGAACTGTTGCCAGACTCCGTTAATGGACCCCAGGGAATTTCTTCAGTCAACAGAAATGGTGGATTGCATAAAATGGTTGTTTGTTTGATTTGTCCATGAAAAAGTTCATCTCTAATGCAAGTATTTTTGACAGAATCTTCCTGGCACAGCCTCATGGTTTGTGCTGATAGCAGTTTTCTCCCCCTCCTACTGCAGGGATCCCAAGGCAGGGCTCCACAGATGCAGGATTCATCCCTCCTTGTAAAACCATGGTTCAGAAGCCAAACATTAAACAACCCCCCAGAAGATCTTCTAACAAAGCCCAAAGATACCCCTGAAAATATTTCGAAACTGTCCAGACCCATCTGCTGGAAGCACATAAGCAATTCCACTTCCCACATAACCAGGGCACCAACATCATCTCCCAAAGGCAGAGCAGGAGGAGCAGCTGCTCATGTGTTGAGTCAATAAAGCCACCTCAGCTCGCAGCCCGCTCTGCAGCATGGCCACACCAGCCACCGGCCCGCCGAGGCACTCCCAAGGCTCACCCAAACGCAGACTGAGATCGGTGGCAGAGAGGTGGAGGAAAATGAACCGGCAAGAATTTGTTAGGAAATCCTGGATGCCTCTCCAAGGGTGAGGAGGTCACAGCTGAAATTTTCTAAACCCCTTCCCAGCCCCTCAGGATACCGTCCTCCTTTCTGGAAGCAATTTCTTCATAACGTGCATCCAACATAATCTCATTACTAGCTCAGTGTTCATACAGAACTGTCAGCTTGCCTTCCTCCCTTTCCCTAAATATTTCACAGCCAAGTACTCCTAAACTTACATTGTCCTGATTCAGTGCCTAAAAAAGTTGCCAGATTCCTAGTACCCAGACAGCTACAAAAAAAAAGGCTAATTGCCACCAAGCAACAACTGTCCCCAAGAGGCCACAAATGAAAATCAGAAGAATCCCACCAATTTCCATTTCTTCAGGGCTCCTAATAGCACCACTGAGCAAAGCCCAATTAAATTCATTATTCTGCTTCCTGGGCAAGGCTCTGAGCAGCAAGACTTGGAACATCCTTTGACTCAGAAAGACAGCGCTGTGTTGAACTACATTTGGAAGCTTTCACTCCATCATCAGGCAAGCTAGAAATACAATTCTAATTTTTTGTGTGTGTTATTTGTTTCTGCAAAAGTTAAACCTAAATCCCTTTCACTCTCTAGGAAACACCCATTAATCCACTGGAGAAATAGGTGTCTAAGCTCTGAAAGCGTATTAATTTAGGAAGGGATGAGGTTTCCGAATTCTTTGACCACATAAATATTCTTCCAGAACAGCATCCAGAGAGCAGTGGCAAATCAATTCCAGTATGAGATTTGCGCCTGCCATCACAGACGAGGGAGAATTTTCAAGAGAAAAATATAAAGATGGTCAAAGGAGGTGGATCAAAGAGCTGAGCCTTCACTGACATTTCCAAGGGACCCTCTCCCAGCTCCCTCCTATAGACTCATGCCAACCCAGGGAAACTGAGGCCGAGAGGCCGGGGGACATACGTGGCCTGAGTTCTGGTAGCTGAAGCCTAAAGTCAGAGGGAGACAAGGTTGGACACATGGGGCCAAAAAGACCTTTTTATATTTTGGGACGGAGAAGAGAAACACGTGTAATTCTCCTCATACAGCCAACCGAGGAACAGGATTGTCACCGGGCGCGTGGGACCTCTGGGTCGTGACATGTGGGAGTCCCCTCGCCATTATGGGGCCATAGGGATTGCCCTGAGCGAGAACGCCAGGGGTTGTGACAGGGGACAGCGCCGTGGGTGTCTGAGCGTCCTCAGGGCCTCCGGTGCCAGGGAGGGGGTGTGCCAGGGCAACAGCACCCTAGACGAAGGGATGCAAACCAAAATGGCATCACCACCACCCCCCCCCCCAAGTCCTGGGAAAGAGAGGGGAGGGTGCTGGGGAAGAGGACACAGGCAGACGGGTGGGTGTGAGGGGGCAGCCATGCTCTGGCCAAGAGAAGTCTCCAGCAGCAGGAAAGCCTAAAGCCACTCAGGGCATGAGGAAGGCGATGTCTGGGAGGGACACCCGGCTCCAGGGGGGGACCCAAACTGGCCAGAGACGGGGATGCTCTGGGGAAGGAGCCCCAGCCCCAGGGACAGGGACACGGGCGGGAAGGAGCAGCCCCCAGGGGCAGCCTCCTCGCAGGGCGGGCACCCCCCAGGCCAGGGGGACACCGGGGTGCCCTGGGAGTGGGAATCCAGGGAAGGACCCGGATTAGGGAACGGATGCCAGGGGGAGGGAAGGCTGCGATCTGAGGGGGGAAAAGTGGGTGTGGGAGGCAGGGCCCGATCCGGGGAGCGAGGGCCCTGGTCTGAGGGGGGGGGGGGCGGGAAAAGGCCCTGCCTGAGGGAGAGAGGGGAAGGGCCCGATCCGGGACGGGGGCGCTCGCTGAGGGGAAAGGCCCGGCGTGAGGGGGGTGAGGGGGATGAAGGCCCCGTCCCGAGGGGCTGGCGAGGGCCCCGTCCCGGGGGAGGAGGGCCGCGGCGGAGGGGGCGGGGAGGGCCCGCTGCGGGCCGCGCTCACCGTGTGGTTGGCCCCCCACATGAGGACGCTGAGCAGCGGCTCCGAGGCCCGGAACAGCTTCACCTTCTGGCAAACGAAGTGTTTCTTCTTGGTCTTGGTCTTGCTGGCGCTGAGGGCCGAACCCAACGCCGCCCCGACGCCCCCCGCCGAGGAACCCCCCGCGCAGTTCGAGGCCATGGCGGACCCCGACCGGCAGCGGCACCGGGAGCCGGACCGAACCCCCTCCCCCGGCCTCCCCCCTACCAGCGCCTCCGCATGGTTGCGCCCGGCCCGGCACACGCCCCCCTCCCCTTCCCCAGTGGTACCGCCCGCCCCTGTCAGCCCCTGCCCGTTGGTCCGGCCCGACCCGCTGGCTTCCCCCTCGCCGTCCCCCCCCAGTCCCTGCCGCAGTGGTTCCGTCCCCGCCCCCCCCACCCCGCCCCCGCGGTGGTTCGCTCCGGCCGGCGGAGCGCGCTCCGGCCCCGCTCTGAGGAGGCGCCAAGATGGCGGAGGGCTGAGGAGGCGGGGAGCGGGAGGTACCACGGCCTGGCCGAGGAGGGGGAGCCTCGGATGGCAAGGAGCGGGGCGCTGGCCCTTCCCGACTCAACCCGCGGCAGGAGCGGGGAGAAGCGCAGCAGGGCTTGGGCCGAGAGAGGGAACAACGGAAAGGACTGTGGAGGAAGAAGGAGAGGGGAAAGAAAGCGTCCTTCCCTCCTCCTCTCCCCGGAGATGGTCTGGCCCAGTTGGCGTGACGTCCCCGCCCCGTTCCGAACGGGCCAATAAGCAGCAAGGCGCCTGGAATTATGAATGGGCTGCCACGCACGTCACAGGCCGCCCTTCACAGGGCGAGGAGCGGGGCCCGGCGTGGCGGCGGCACCGGCGGCGGCACCGGCGGCGGCGGGGCCGGGTCCTGCGGGCCGGAGCGAGTCAGGCGCTGGGATAAACCCGGCGAGGGGCCGCTACGGGCAGTGACGGCCTCCCGCGCCCTCCCACCCCCACCCCGAGGCGGCGAGGGGCTCCCCCGCCCCCAAAGGCCACAAAGAACACTTAGGAAGGACAGTAAAGTTTCTTAATTTTTTTTTTTTTTTAAAAAAAAAAAGCTCTACGCTGCTGTACATATACACATTACTTACATTACAAAATCCCAGAGAAACATCCGCTGCGTCAGCTATGCTCTGCTCGTTTCCCTTCCCTTCCAAGCAGCTCCCTTCGGGTCAAACACCAAATCCGTGAGCAATTAAATAACGGCCGCAGCCATTTCGCAGGCTCGCCTAACGTCCCGCTCCAAACCCACACCTCAGACGCTGACAGTACCGAGCAGGATTCTGTCTACCACGCATGTAGCTGTATCGAATTCCATTAAATTAACCCTCGTGCGAATTTGTTCTGCTCCGATTTTTAAGGACTAACAAAAATAGGTCTTTTGCTCTGGCATATAAAGAGCTCGGACAATCTGCCCGATGTAGAAAGCAGTTACCACCTGGCATAATCTGGTAATAACAATATACAAAAGTGATAACAGTCAAGGTGGAGAGAGAGGGAAAAGATCTGGCTTTAAAAATAGAATACAAGGGCTCACAAGTTCCCTAGCAAAGGTTTGCTTGCAAGGTCCTACTCATT
The DNA here is from genome assembly GCF_965183815.1 of Platalea leucorodia. Classification (NCBI taxonomy): domain Eukaryota; kingdom Metazoa; phylum Chordata; class Aves; order Pelecaniformes; family Threskiornithidae; genus Platalea; species Platalea leucorodia. Next base: position 5,568,208 of record NC_138844.1, read on the forward strand.
ACAAACGTATTCACAACGCCAGAAGTCCCGAACTCGCTGTGGGCTGCAGCGGAGAAATCCAGCGCCTCTGTGGGAGATGGTAACTGCTCCTGTAGAGAGCAGCGAGTCTGTGCCGGAGGTCTCACCTTCGGGAATAAGTGTCCGGTTAACTTCTGCACAGGAGCAGAGGAAGAACCAGTTTCATCTCTGCATAAAGTTTTTTTCCAAGGCAGCGGGAGTTCTCTGAAGGGAGTGGATATTGCGTTTCACCCGATCTTCTAGGGTGGAAGTAGATGCACTCTCTAGTTTTAAGCGACTGCAGAAAATTGAACCAAAGAAAGATATTAGAATCTCTTTCCAAACATTACACCATTTCTAGCAGGATTCACTGTCCCCAGGTCATCCACCTAAATTAATCTAACATGGAAAACAGCAAATTATTTCCCATTAAAGTCTGCACTGAAAGAACTGGATAGCTTTTAGTTTGGCTTGTAACAGATTCGAGGCCTTATTTAAGGTCAGTGCTCAGAAATGTATTTTCAGTAGCTCTCAAGTCTCCTCCGTCTTCCCAATATAACTAACCGTCAATGACAAACGCATCCGTCATGGGGGACTTGGGCGCTTTCTGTGAAGCAAACAAGGGGAAAGCGATGTGGTCCTCTGGGAGCCCGAATGCCAGAGCTCGTGCTGTAAATGACCACGTTAGCTACAGGAGAGAGAGGGAATCCTTGCGACCACTCGCTCTCTTTTACTAGATCTTTTTCAGATCACACTGCTGTGCTCTTCTGAATGATCCCCTCGAGCCCATCTCCCTCTTCAAACACCACACCAACAAACACAAAGTTTGTTAGCTCAACCAGTTGCTTCCGCACAGGGAAACACACAAACACCTCTCTCCACAAGAGAGGTTGCTCATGGAGAAAATCTATTGTGATTTTAAGCCACCCTTATGTGATCCCAGCTCTGGGCAGCTTCAGGAATTAAGTATACGTTCTCCTCGGATTAACTTATAGAGCCTGGAGAATACTATGCTGCAGCAAGCCCAAAACACCTAACATTGCCATAGGATCCATCTTACACAGCACTGCACTTTCTGGAAGGCCTTGTGCCACTCCGATTTCCTTTGCCTGCCCTGTGTAAGTTACCACCTGTGTTTAGAAATGGTTTCATTTCTTGTCAAGCACAGGTATCCCACAAGCTCTCAGCACACAGACTCCCAGTGGACTTGCAGGCCTAAAACTGTTGCAAGCTCCTAAAAACAGAGAACGTTTTAATATCTGCATGTGAAATACTACCAGGCATTCCTACAGGATGGCAAAAAATAACTGATTACCGGTTTCCAAGTCTGACTACCGAGGCCATCACAGAAACAGCTATCTTTTGGGTTAAGAAGAGAATTTGGGAACAGTAGATGTCACTAGTTCTACGGTACAACCCAGTAGAGACGGATCTTATACCACAATCTGACACATCTCAAACGTTGAGGCCGTGACTCACTCCTCAGAAGCTGTAGCCTGTATTTCCCTTGAATGAAAAAGCAGATAATAAAAGACACTCACTTGAAGAACTTCCCATCGCGGGAGTCAAGTTTCTCCAGTTCTCGCTCCAGCTCCTCCTCCTTTCGGTGTTTCCTGAGGTTGTTTGCTCTCTCCTCTTCCCGCCACTTGGCGTTTTCCATCATTTCCTGGCGTTTGCGCTCTAGCTCCTCTGGAGAGATCTTTCTGTTTGTGTAAAACACACCACTGCTGTGAATCAATAGCACGCTGGGCCTCACCCCCCTCTTGCTTTCCATTCTTTAAGATGATTTACAATCCCCAAATTAGGGGTGTTTAATTGTTTTTTTTTCTTTGGTAGCCAATCAGCAAAGCTTGTAAGTACACATCTAAATGTTCTGCTTTACCACGCCCCCAGCAAGGGTCTGTTTTCTCCCTCTTTTCAGCCTTCTTGTTTTTAATTGACTGGTAAGATGATGCTGTCAAGGTCATATTTTCCTGATGACAGTGAAACAGAATGCTTCTAATTAACAGTCCACAGGACAAAGACTGACTTCACATTACTGCCTTACACAGTGATGCGAGACACATGGAGAACTAGCAACCATGTGAATTGGTTTGGGAAGCTGTCCAAGGTGTTAACTAACAATCAAGCTCAAGAGCACCAAACTGAGCGCTTTAGGACTCTGTCTGACTTTCTGGACACCCGATCCAATCTATTTTAGTTAACAGAATAAAATTTGGTTCACCGTTTACACCCAGCTCTTCCACAATCACCAGAGCAACTTCCATCCGAAAGCACAGGGACAAGACCTTGCTTACCTTGTGTAGCCCGGAGCATGCTGTCGTCGATAGCTCTTTTTAGGGGAAGGGCTTCTAGCTCTCCCTTTCTCCTCCCGATTGCTATGTCTGTAAGCCAGAAATACCCTTATGAGGACAGACGAACATACACTATCACACCTCTAAACTCTCCCCGGATTTTTTGTATACATTCTGAAACCAAGATGTCTGCAGGACTGCCGCCTGTCCGCTTTGAAAACACATTCTAATGACTCCTAATATACTACAAATTTCCATCTATTTTTACTCAGTTTTAATTATTTCATCAGCAAACAATAAATACCGGGTACGTGATTTTATCAGCATTTAGTAAAGATAATTCAACAATTATAAACACATTTTAAAGAGAATCGGTAGCCCAAATAAAGCACAGTCACAAGCAATACCTAAAGGCTGTAGCCAGAAAGAGGGTGTCCCAAGGGAAGAGCGCAATTGCAGACAGCACGTCCCCTCCAGGAGCTAACCTGCGTGCTTCTGCACTCTCGCACAACTGCACAGCTCCCGCCTTCACACCCAGAACTGAGCAATAATGTGGCCAGGACACCGAAATGGTAGAAGGAGACTGAATAAGAGGGAATTTGATTCTAGGGAACTCCCCCACCAGCAGCCCTAGGTTTACATTACCCAGGTTAGCCACACTCACTGTTTACTGTGTCTAGAAGGAGATCTTGACCCCCTGCATCCAGATTGTTCTGAATTCTTCTTGCTAGAGCGTCTCTGAGGAGAGCGGGACTGGCTCCTGGACCTGGAGCGATCCCGGTGCTTGTGGGGGGCCCTCTCCTGGCCGGCAGCTGGGGAGCTCCGAGACCTGTGGCTCTGGTCAGAGTCTCTAACCTGGAATTCAAAAGTGTCTTTCAGGAGAGACGTCTTGCAAGAGCACAACAACAAGGTAAGGCCGTACAGGAGGCCTCAGACTGTGCTAAGCGCAGGAAGGAGTGTACATTGTGGCTTGCGTTTGCTTATCCCACTTCCTAGGTTCTTATTAACATCTGTGTCTAAAAAGATTATTTCTGTATCACATTCAGTAAACTACACTGCCAAGACAGTCAAGCTGAGTATTTAAACAGATGCGTGATTCTGAAGAGAAACTGAATAAAACTTAACTTGAATTCAGAGCAGACACAAGTCTGAACAACTTCAGTTTCAAGGCTTAGGTGGCTCCAACTTGAATATGAACTTTATTATATCATGTCCCCCTCATAATCTTCTTCTGGCCGGTGAGGCAGTCTTGCAACAAACTGCCAAAACTCTCATTCTTCCCTGCCTCAGGGTACTTGCTGCTGAAAGAGCTGTGCAAAACACACGTACTTACTTGTAAGCCATATCCTGGGACTTTGGAAGGAGCAGGTTTCCAGGAGGAACTGTTCATCCTCTTCTGAGACCTACAGAGAAAACAGAATAGTACTTTTGAAGCAGATGAAATTCAGGAATACAATATTTTTTTAACAGTAAAACATCATAAAAATAATTTAATGATGCAAAACCAATGAAGTAACATACAGAATCATTTAGGCAAATTAAGAGCATTAATTACAAAGATTAAACTCAGAGGGGATTACAAAAAGACATGAAAAAACAAACAAATTAACCAGGAAACATGGTATTTTTACTACAAAACCTCAAAACATACTTATTTCTGCTTCGCTCCTCATCACTGCTGTCGCTTTCACTGCTAGAACTGCGATGTCGATGTTTCTTGTGCTTCTTCTTCTTCTCTTTCTTCTTCTTTTTCTCCTTTTTATCTAAACTGTTTTGCAGCTATAAAGCAAGACACAGTTTTGTTAGTAATAGTTACTGTCTCTACACTTGAGCAGTCAGTATCACAAGGCAAAGTAACAGAGTTCACCGTGGAAAGGCTCCTGGAACAGAACCTAAACCATTTAACAAGGTCCTCTCTCAAAACTAAAGACCTTAATGGAGTCTTCCCTAGTGTCAGTTTGGTATTAGTGCATGTCAAATCCTACGTCTGCAGTCATTCTATAGTACAACACAGAGCACAACAATTAATCACTAGCTAAAAAAAAAAAAGCACACCAGAAGAGCAAGCAGAGTAAAATAACACTGAACTTGAAAGAAAGAGAAATTAATTCCTGCTGAGAGAGCCATACAGAACCTTGTTCTATTATATCAGGATTATAAAAAGCTGAATTTATTCTGTTTTTCTGTGAAGAGTCAGGAAACGGAACTCAGCTCCTTATCCTAAACGATACTAATTTTGACCTATGATGCTCTCCTGGGTTCAGTGTATTCTGTGCTTTGAGTATGTAAAGGAGTAGTGAGATAGACCTACCAATTCTTTGATTTTCTTCATTTTAACAGGATTATTCAAAACTTCTCTCTTCTTTTCCTCCTCCTTCTTTCTAAAGCAGAAAAAAAAAATAGTCTTTTCAAACAACGGAAAAACATCATATTTTCAGGAAAGAAACCAATCAAGTGCAAGCTCTAAAAACATGTAAAAAACAGGAAAACAGGCAAGTTTTGTACATTCAGCAAAACAGATCCAACTCAGGAGGAGTCTGACCTTTTCTCCTCTGCTTAAGACTAGTAGGGTAAACAAAAATGTGTTCTGTTACCATCAAGCTGCCTACAATGCTAATAAATGCCTGAACTCTCGGAGCAGACCGGATATATTCACATACACGTAACAGGGTGAGCTAAGCTGGTAGAGACGAATCAGTGTGGAATAACAATCTTTGCATTTATATGTATCTACCAGCTTGCAGCTAGATGATCTAGATGATGATCATCAGCTCGTTCAGATCACGAAATCTGAGATTTGAAATCAAGTCAGCAAAATTACCCAAAAGCAGCAAACTGACTCAAATATGTTATCTGACCTTATGTTACTGTGTCTAGAACACACAACCAAAATCCTACTAGTCACATAAGCGGCTGGTGACCGGTCTGCGGCCAGGACTGCCACCTACAGCCTAGAGCTCACAAACAGGCAGACACAGCTTTAAGGAACAGACACAATGGCAGTCTTTGCAAAGATAAATAAGACAGCTCTTAGCGAATTGCTAAGACTGATGCTTTGCCTCATCTACTACTGCTTTTAGCTCCCCATTTAGTACCTTATCATGAAAAGTGGATCCTCCCGGATTTTGTTTGCCATATCTAGGACAGAATTGGCACCCGTCTTGGCAAAAATGGAGCCTGGGAGAAGTCCTGTCTCATTGGAACAGCCTGCATCCTTGTCTTCTGTCTTCTCAAAGACGTATTTGTCCACAGGGCGACCCATAAGATATTCCTCTCTGTTCACCATGCCTCCAGGACCCTGGTACATCCACTCCAACTTCTCTTCTCTTTTCCTGTTGCAAACAAGACCTCTTACTTAGCCTTCTCACAGTTCTAAAGTTACATTTTAAGGCATTGGCTTATGAATGTGACTGTAAACATTTTGTTATCCAAAACTTTAAACCCCCGGTTCTCTCAGGGGCACTGAGAGCACCAATACCACCTCACCAGACAATGCTCGCCCCCAGAGGACTGCAAGGGCTGGTAACCACCGGTCTGGAAAGCACCGGTCCCACCTCACCTGACGGTGCCCATGTCCTCAGCGTAGCGCTGCATCTCCTCACGCGCTCGCTCCTCCTGCAGCTCCCGCTGCAGCTCCTCAATCTTCTTCCGTTCCGCTTCATGCTTCTGCTCGGCTTTCCACACCTTCTCCACATTGCGCAGGGTCTGGGGGTGCCAGCTCTTCTTCAGGTTCTGCAGGAGGGCGCACACCGGACCGGGACCGTTAACAAAGGGCCGCCTGCCCTCGCCGGGGGCCACGGGGCAGGGCCCGCTCTCAGCCGCGATCGCTCACGGCCCTCCCACCACGGCGGCGAGGCCCGGACAACGGGACGCGCTGCTCCCCACAACACCCCGACCCGCCCGCACCCACGGCCCCGCTGACAGCGGCGGGGAACGGCCGCAGGCCCCGCAGGCCCCGCCGACCCCGCGGCCTCCGGGTCCGCTGCCCGCCCGCCAGCGAGCCCCAGCCCAGGCCGGTACCCGCAGCCCCGGGACACGCTCCCAGCCCCGCTCGGCCCGGCCCGGCTCCCCCCGGGCCCGGGCCCCTCCTCACCAGGTCGCCTCCCCCCATGGCGGCGTCGGCCGAGCGCTTCCCCGCGGCTCCCGGGCCTGCGCGTGCGTCAGCACGGCGCGCCTCGCAGGCGTCACTTCCGCCGCGGCGCTGACGGCAGCCGCCAAGATGGCGGCCGAAGGCGGCCGAGCGGAGCCGGGCCCGGCCCCGGCGCCCCGCGCCGCCTCCCGGTGCCGAAAAAGGCGACGGCCGAAAGCACCAGCGTGAGCTCCCCGGCAAGGGCGCGGGCTGAGCGGCGCGGGGCTCCCGGGGCTCCCCTGCCCCCGGGCGCCGCCGGTCCCGTCGGGACACGGCCCGGTGTCGCGGTGAGCGGGCCGGGTTCCTTCCTTCCCCCCCCGGCCCCGATACCCCGAGGGCGCAGCTCCGGCTCGGGGGGCCCCGCAGTGACACGGTCGCGTTTGTGAAGAGCGCGATGGGGTTCCGCTGCCCCCGGGGCGGGGCTCGGAACCGGCGCCCTCCCGGCGCCCGCGCCGTGCCCCCGAGCCAGCGCTGCCCGCCCAGCGCCGGGGCCGCAGCTCAGGGGCAGAGCGGCCGCCCGCGGCCACAGAGCCTCCCGGTTCGGGCCCGGCGGGCCCGGGCAACGAGGCCGCGGGCTGAGGAGTCACAGCCCCACCTGCCTTCAGGGGAAACCCTGCGGCAGAGATCCCCCTTCCATCACAAACAGCCTTTGCTGCTCCAATTCACGCCAATGATGCAGACGGGATAAACCAGACCAGCAGCGCTTCTGTTGGTGAGCCAGCTTCTCTGTGGTGTGTATGTGCAGCATCCCGAGGGGATAAATGGCTTCCCAAAACATCTCCAAGTCATTTCCAAGACCCCAGAGGGGTGAGAAAGTCTCTGCATTACGCTGTGTGGGACCAGATTCTGGAAGAAGAAAGGCTGACAAAGCAGCTGAGGAGGAGGGGGCACCTGGAGTTGAACCAGGGACCTCTTGATCTGCAGTCAAATGCTCTCCCACTGAGCTATACCCCCGGCATGGCACCTTTCCCAAGGACATTTTAAAAACATTTAGAGACAATTTTTTATGTCCACTCATTATATTTCTTTATTCGAGAGCCCTCTGTGCACCTTAATCTGCTCGCCAAAGGGGGTACACAGAGTTAAATATCATAAATTATCATAAATATGATTACTACAGAGAATCAAGAACAGAGACAAGCACACACAGGCAGTGACGAGTTACTCACACAGTGCACAACCCCTTGCAGGTTCCCAAGACTCAGGGCCTCAGCACCTGGAATAATGGAGCTCAGAAACCAACGTTAACTGCACAGCACAAGCTCACGAGACCCAAGGGGATCTCTGCATCTTCCTTCTGGGATGAACTTTGGCAAAAGGAAGCTTGAAGGGGAAGAAAAAAGGGAGGGGGCACCTGGAGTTGAACCAGGGACCTCTTGATCTGCAGTCAAATGCTCTCCCACTGAGCTATACCCCCGGCGTGGCACCTTTCCCAAGGACATTTTAAAAACATTTAGAGACAATTTTTTATGTCCACTCATTATATTTCTTTATTCGAGAGCCCTCTGTGCACCTTAATCTGCTCGCCAAAGGGGGTACACAGAGTTAAATATCATAACTTATCATAAATATGATTACTACAGAGAATCAAGAACAGAGACAAGCACACACAGGCAGTGACGAGTTACTCACACAGTGCACAACCCCTTGCAGGTTCCCAAGACTCAGGGCCTCAGCACCTGGAATAATGGAGCTCAGAAACCAACGTTAACTGCACAGCACAAGCTCACGAGACCCAAGGGGATCTCTCCATCTTCCTTCTGGGATGAACTTTGGCAAAAGGAAGCTTGAAGGGGAAGAAAAAAGGGAGGGGGCACCTGGAGTTGAACCAGGGACCTCTTGATCTGCAGTCAAATGCTCTCCCACTGAGCTATACCCCCTGGCATGGCACCTTTCCCAAGGACATTTTAAAAACATTTCCAGAAGAGAGACAAGTTTTTACGTCCACTGATGAGATTCCTTTACTCAACAGCCCCCTCTGCACCTTAACGTGCCTGCTGACGAACAGACAGACAATTACCACAGAGCATCAAGAACAGAGACAAGCACACACAGGCAGTGACGAGTTACTCACACAGTGCACAACCCCTGCAGTTTCCCAAGACTCAGAGGCTCGGTACCTGGAATAACAGAGCTCCGAAAGCAGCCTTCACTGCACAGCACAAGCTCACGAGACCCAAGGGGATCTCTCCATCTGCCTTCTGGGATGAATTTTGGCAAAAGGAAGCTTGAAGGGGAAGAAAAAAAGGGAGGGGGCACCTGGAGTTGAACCAGGGACCTCTTGATCTGCAGTCAAATGCTCTCCCACTGAGCTATACCCCCCACCTGCGCACCTGTCAATGCACCAAAAAAAACACAGTTAAAGGATGTGCTTCCCCAATCTTTGACCGCTCTGTTCCATAAGAATCGGATCCTGCTGCAGAAAATGCAAGACTGAAATGCGACAGCAGCACAGACATCGACTCCCTGCACTCCCACGCAGGAGACGCACCCTGCCTCTCTACTTCATTTACCAGGCGACCTTGGCCCACTCACGGCCTGATTTATCAGGAGGGGAAGCTGAGCGATCGCAGCAGTTCCCCTTCCAGTGAACAAACCCCCAAAATCCCAAGAAAAAATGGATTCTGAGGGGGCACCCGGATTTGAACCGGGGACCTCTTGATCTGCAGTCAAATGCTCTCCCACTGAGCTATACCCCCTGCAGCAACACCACATTTCACAAGGACGTTTTAAAAACATTTCCAGAAGAGAGACAAGTTTTTACGTCCACTGATGAGATTCCTTTACTCAACAGCCCCCTCTGCACCTTAACGTGCTGACGAACAGACAGACAATTACCACAGAGAATCAAGAACAGAGTCAAGCTCACACAGGCGGTGACAAGTTACTCACACAGTGCACAACCCCTTGCAGGTTCCCAAGACTCAGAGCCTCGGTACTTTGAATAACAGAGCTCCGAAAGCAGCCTTCACTGCACAGCACAAGCTCACGAGACCCAAGGGGATCTCTCCATCTGCCTTCTGGGATGAACTTTAGCAAAAGGAAGCTTGAAGGGGAAGAAAAAAGGGAGGGGGCACCTGGAGTTGAACCAGGGACCTCTTGATCTGCAGTCAAATGCTCTCCCACTGAGCTATACCCCCTGCAGCAACACCTTTCACAAGGATGTTTTAAAAACATTTCCAGAAGAGAGACAAGTTTTTATGTCCACTGATGAGATTCCTTTACTCAACAGCCCCCTCTGCACCTTAACGTGCTGACGAACAGACAGACAATTACCACAGAGAATCCAGAACAGAGACAAGCACACACACACACAGTGAGGAGTTACTCACACAGTGCACAACCCCTGCAGTTTCCCAAGACTCAGGGCCTCAGCACCTGGAATAATGGAGCTCAGAAACCAACGTTAACTGCACAGCACAAGCTCACGAGACCCAAGGGGATCTCTGCATCTTCCTTCTGGGATGAATTTTGGCAAAAGGAAGCTTGAAGGGGAAGAAAAAAGGGAGGGGGCACCTGGAGTTGAACCAGGGACCTCTTGATCTGCAGTCAAATGCTCTCCCACTGAGCTATACCCCCCACCTGTGCACCTGTCAATGCACCAAAAAAACCACAGTTAAAGGATGTGCTTCCCCAATCTTTGACTGCTCTGTTCCATGAGAATCGGATCCTGCTGCAGAAAATGCAAGACTGAAATGCGACAGCAGCACAGACATCGACTCCCTGCACTCCCACGCAGGAGACGCACCCTGCCTCTCTACTTCATTTCCCAGGCGACCTTGGCCCACTCACGGCCTGAATTATCAGGAGGGGAAGCTGAGCGATCGCATCAGTTCCCCTTCCAGTGAACAAACCCCCAAAATCCCAAGAAAAAATGGATTCTGAGGGGGCACCTGGAGTTGAACCAGGGACCTCTTGATCTGCAGTCAAATGCTCTCCCACTGAGCTATACCCCCACCTGCCACGCACCTGAGCCCCAGAAATCGCCCCGTTCATCACCGGCACAGCAAAGCTCTGGAAATCGCTCCCAGGAGGAAAAGCAGCCGCTCGGGAAATAATCATCTCTCGCCTCACAAACAGCCCACTCGTGGGCCTCCTCTCTTGTGGGAATCCGCTTCTTTCCCTCTCCCCAGCGCCCATCAAGCGCGGCATGGGGCCTGCAGACAGTTTAGGGCAAAAGCGTTGGAATGAAGAGCTCCAAGCCAACTTTTTCCCCAGGAAAAGAAGGAAAAGGGAGGGGGCACCCGGATTTGAACCGGGGACCTCTTGATCTGCAGTCAAATGCTCTCCCACTGAGCTATACCCCCCAGTGGGGCACATTTCCCAAGGACACTTTGAAAATATTTCTAGAGAGACACAATTTCTTATGTCTGCGGATTAGATTTCTTTAGTTGAGAGCCCTCTGTGCAACTTAATGTGCCCACCAAAGGGGGTACACGGAGTTCAATATGATAAATTACCATAAATATGATTACTACAGAAAATTAAGAACAGACTCAAGCACACACACACACAGTGAGGAGTTACTCACACAGTGCATAACCCCTGCAGTTCCCAAGACTCAGAGCCTTGGTACCTGGAATAACAGAGCTCCGAAAGCAGCCTTCACTGCACAGCACAAGCTCACAGGACCCAAGGGGATCTCTCCATCTTCCTTCTGGGATTAATTTTGGCAAAAGGAAGCTTGAAGGAGGAGAAAAGAGGGAGGGGGCACCTGGAGTTGAACCAGGGACCTCTTGATCTGCAGTCAAATGCTCTCCCACTGAGCTATACCCCCTGGCATGGCACCTTTCCCAAGGACATTTTAAAAACATTTCCAGAAGAGAGACAAGTTTTTACGTCCACTGATGAGATTCCTTTACTCAACAGCCCCCTCTGCACCTTAACGTGCCTGCTGACGAACAGACAGACAATTACCACAGAGCATCAAGAACAGAGACAAGCTCACACAGGCGGTGACAAGTTACTCACACAGTGCACAACCCCTGCAGGTTCCCAAGACTCAGAGCCTCGGTACTTTGAATAACAGAGCTCCGAAAGCAGCCTTCACTGCACAGCACAAGCTCACGAGACCCAAGGGGATCTCTCCATCTTCCTTCTGGGATGAACTTTGGCAAAAGGAAGCTTGAAGGGGAAGAAAAAAAGGGAGGGGGCACCTGGAGTTGAACCAGGGACCTCTTGATCTGCAGTCAAATGCTCTCCCACTGAGCTATACCCCCTGCAGCAACACCTTTCCCAAGGACGTTTTAAAAACATTTCCAGAAGAGAGACAAGTTTTTACGTCCACTGATGAGATTCCTTTACTCAACAGCCCCCTCTGCACCTTAATGTGCCTGCTGACGAACAGACAGACAATTACCACAGAGAATCCAGAACAGAGACAAGCGCACACACACACAGTGAGGACTTACTCACACAGTGCACAACCCCTTGCAGGTTCCCAAGACTCCGGGCCTCAGCACCTGGAATAATGGAGCTCAGAAACCAACGTTAACTGCACAGCACAAGCTCACGAGACCCAAGGGGATCTCTCCATCTGCCTTCTGGGATGAACTTTGGCAAAAGGAAGCTTGAAGGGGAAGAAAAAAGGGAGGGGGCACCTGGAGTTGAACCAGGGACCTCTTGATCTGCAGTCAAATGCTCTCCCACTGAGCTATACCCCCCGGTGGGGCACCTTTCCCAAGGACATTTTAAAAACATTTCCAGAAGAGAGACAAGTTTTTACATCCACTGATGAGATTCCTTTACTCAACAGCCCCCTCTGCACCTTAACGTGCCTGCTGACGAACAGACAGACAATTACCACAGAGCATCAAGAACAGAGACAAGCACACACAGGCAGTGACGAGTTACTCACACAGTGCACAACCCCTGCAGGTTCCCAAGACTCCGGGCCTCAGCACCTGTGTCCTGGTTTCAGCTGGGATAGAGTTAATTTTCTTCTTGGTAGCCGGTATGGGGCTGTGTTTTGGGTTTAGGATGAGAACAATGTCGATGATACACTGATGCTTTGGTTCTTGCTAAGTAGTGCTAAGCTGTCTCTGAATAGGTGCTAAGTGGCGCTCACACTGGTCAAGGACTTTTCAGCTTCCCCTGCTCTGCCGGGGGCACAAGAAGCTGGGAGGGGGCACAGCCGGGGGGAGTGCTGACCCAGACTGGCCCAAGGGCTATTCCATACCATATGACGTCATGCTCAGTATATAAGCTGGGGGAAGAAGAAGGAAGGGGGAACATTGGGTATGATGGTGTTTGTCTTCCCAAGTAACCATTACGCGTGATGGAGCCGTGCTTTCCTGGGGATGGCTGAACACCTGCCTGCCGATGGGAAGTAGTGAATGAATTCCTTGTTCTGTTTTGTTTGCGTGCACGGTTTTTGCTTTGCCTATTTAACTGTTCTAATTTATTTTACTTCAATTATTAAACTGTTCTTATCTCAACCCACGAGTTTCCTCCCTTTTACCCTTCTGATTCTCTCCCCCATCCCACTGGTGGGGAGTGAGCGAGCGGCTGCGTGGTGCTTAGTTGCTGGCTGGGGTTAAACCACAACAACCTGGAATAATGGAGCTCAGAAACCAACGTTAACTGCACAGCACAAGCTCACGAGACCCAAGGGGATCTCTCCATCTTCCTTCTGGGATGAACTTTGGCAAAAGGAAGCTTGAAGGGGAAGAAAAAAAGGGAGGGGGCACCTGGAGTTGAACCAGGGACCTCTTGATCTGCAGTCAAATGCTCTCCCACTGAGCTATACCCCCCACCTGTGCACCTGTCAGTGCACCAAAAAAAACACAGTTAAAGGATGTGCTTCCCCAATCTTTGACCGCTCTGTTCCATAAGAATTGGATCCTGCTGCAGAAAATGCAAGACTGAAATGCGACAGCAGCACAGACATCGACTCCCTGCACTCCCACGCAGGAGACGCACCCTGCCTCTCTACTTCATTTACCAGGCGACCTTGGCCCACTCACGGCCTGAATTATCAGGAGGGGAAGCTGAGCGATCGCATCAGTTCCCCTTCCAGTGAACAAACCCCCAAAACCCCAAGAAAAAATGGATTCTGAGGGGGCACCTGGAGTTGAACCAGGGACCTCTTGATCTGCAGTCAAATGCTCTCCCACTGAGCTATACCCCCACCTGCCACACACCTGAGCCCCAGAAATCGCCCCGTTCATCACCGGCACAGCAAAGCTCTGGAAATCGCTCCCAGGAGGAAAAGCAGCCGCTCGGGAAATAATCATCTCTCGCCTCACAAACAGCCCACTCGTGGGCCTCCTCTCTTGTGGGAATCCGCTTCTTTCCCTCTCCCCAGCGCCCATCAAGCGCGGCATGGGGCCTGCAGACAGTTTAGGGCAAAAGCGTTGGAATGAAGAGCTCCAAGCCAACTTTTTCCCCCAGGAAAAGAAGGAAAAGGGAGGGGGCACCCGGATTTGAACCGGGGACCTCTTGATCTGCAGTCAAATGCTCTGCCCCTGAGCTATACCCCCACCTGCCTGCACTGGCCACCTACGGCTCCCTCTGGCCACTGCCGGGGCGGCTCCGCTGCATTCCACTGCCTGCGCTCACCGCACCTGCACCAACGCCTCTCCCACACACGGACCTCGCCTCACCCCTCCTTTCACCACCTCCACCCCACGCCTCTCCACGCTCTTCCAGACAGACTCCTGCGGCCCAACATCGTCCACCCACACTTCTTTTCCTCTACAGCGGCCCAGCACGCACAAGAAAACAGAACGCTTCAAAACACTCACTTCAAAGCTCGTGACTCCAGACACCCCCATCTGACGAGCTGCGGGGAGGACACGTACCTGCACCTCCCAAAGCCCTGCTCAGGCCCCTCTGCTCCGCCTCACCGCTACCGAATGGATCCGCTGTCCAGCCCTCCTGCGTGGGCGACCACAGCGCTGCGAGAAAGACAGGAACAACAAAAATGGAGGACTGAAACAGGCTTCAGTAACGGGGATCGGAGAAATCACGCAGGAGCAGGAGGAACAGGGCGTAGTTTTGAGGAGAGGCAGAGCTTTGTGCCCACTGCAAACTCTTGTGTTCTAAAGCCGTTTGGAACAGGGGTGCACGGAGAAATAAGCCTGAAAGCTGATTCTTGATTTCTGGCGTGCCCAGCAGTGCAGATCCTGCTTCCCGACAAGCATCTTCAGCAGCAGCAAAGGAGGAAGTAAGGATGTGGAGACAGGAATCATTCAACCTTGCAGGACAACTACGCTTTATAATCCCTGGCACACTCACCCCAACTTCTCTTCTCCTATTGCAAACAAGGGCATTTGATTTTCTATCACAGACTTGCAAAGCGTTATGGAGCTGAAAGCACTGGCCTGCGAAGGTGAGAAACATCAAACGCACATTTCCATACAAATGCAAGCGTTTTACCATCAGAGACATTCAACTCTTCGCCCCGGGTAAGAGAATTTTTTTTTTTTAAGGTGAAGTTATGTGTCACAGCTGCAGAAAAACACAGCTAATATTTACCTTCATGAAGCAGAGGAAGAACTAAATTACAAGCCTCCTCTTCACAAAGGCTGCCGCGGGCCTGACTGGCTAATGACAGTCTGCGCTCCGTTAGCAGCGGAGCCACCGCAGTTACACACAAAGCCCCGGGCCAGTTGAAAGAAGGCTTCCCCACGCCCAGCCGCCTCCGGACACAGCAAAGCAACGGCCTTGTGCAGACAGCGGCCAACCTCGGGGGCACCGGGAGTGCCCGCAGCTCCTCACCGGACGGCACCCGGGTCCCCGCCGCGTCGCTGCAGCTCCTCCATCTTCCCCCGCTTGGCTTCGTGCTTCTGCTCGGCTTTCCACACCTTCTCCGCGTCGCGCAGGGTCTGGGGGTGCCAGCTCTTCTTCAGGTTCTGCAGGAGGGCGCACACCGGACCGGGACCGTTAACAAAGGGCCGCCTGCCCTCGCCGGGGGCCACGGGGCAGGGCCCGCTCTCAGCCGCGATCGCTCACGGCCCTCCCACCACGGCGGCGAGGCCCGGACAACGGGACGCGCTGCTCCCCACAACACCCCGACCCGCCCGCACCCACGGCCCCGCTGACAGCGGCGGGGAACGGCCGCAGGCCCCGCAGGCCCCGCCGACCCCGCGGCCTCCGGGTCCGCTGCCCGCCCGCCAGCGAGCCCCAGCCCAGGCCGGTACCCGCAGCCCCGGGACACGCTCCCAGCCCCGCTCGGCCCGGCCCGGCTCCCCCCGGGCCCGGGCCCCTCCTCACCAGGTCGCCTCCCCCCATGGCGGCGTCGGCCGAGCGCTTCCCCGCGGCTCCCGGGCCTGCGCGTGCGTCAGCACGGCGCGCCTCGCAGGCGTCACTTCCGCCGCGGCGCTGACGGCAGCCGCCAAGATGGCGGCCGAAGGCGGCCGAGCGGAGCCGGGCCCGGCCCCGGCGCCCCGCGCCGCCTCCCGGTGCCGAAAAAGGCGACGGCCGAAAGCACCAGCGTGAGCTCCCCGGCAAGGGCGCGGGCTGAGCGGCGCGGGGCTCCCGGGGCTCCCCTGCCCCCGGGCGCCGCCGGTCCCGTCGGGACACGGCCCGGTGTCGCGGTGAGCGGGCCGGGTTCCTTCCTTCCCCCCCCGGCCCCGATACCCCGAGGGCGCAGCTCCGGCTCGGGGGGCCCCGCAGTGACACGGTCGCGTTTGTGAAGAGCGCGATGGGGTTCCGCTGCCCCCGGGGCGGGGCTCGGAACCGGCGCCCTCCCGGCGCCCGCGCCGTGCCCCCGAGCCAGCGCTGCCCGCCCAGCGCCGGGGCCGCAGCTCAGGGGCAGAGCGGCCGCCCGCGGCCACAGAGCCTCCCGGTTCGGGCCCGGCGGGCCCGGGCAACGAGGCCGCGGGCTGAGGAGTCACAGCCCCACCTGCCTTCAGGGGAAACCCTGCGGCAGAGATCCCCCTTCCATCACAAACAGCCTTTGCTGCTCCAATTCACGCCAATGATGCAGACGGGATAAACCAGACCAGCAGCGCTTCTGTTGGTGAGCCAGCTTCTCTGTGGTGTGTATGTGCAGCATCCCGAGGGGATAAATGGCTTCCCAAAACATCTCCAAGTCATTTCCAAGACCCCAGAGGGGTGAGAAAGGCTCTGCATTACGCTGTGTGGGACCAGATTCTGGAAGAAGAAAGGCTGACAAAGCAGCTGAGGAGGAGGGGGCACCTGGAGTTGAACCAGGGACCTCTTGATCTGCAGTCAAATGCTCTCCCACTGAGCTATACCCCCGGCGTGGCACCTTTCCCAAGGACATTTTAAAAACATTTAGAGACAATTTTTTATGTCCACTCATTATATTTCTTTATTCGAGAGCCCTCTGTGCACCTTAATCTGCTCGCCAAAGGGGGTACACAGAGTTAAATATCATAACTTATCATAAATATGATTACTACAGAGAATCAAGAACAGAGACAAGCACACAGACACACAGTGAGGAGTTACTCACACAGTGCACAACCCCTTGCAGGTTCCCAAGACTCAGGGCCTCAGCACCTGGAATAATGGAGCTCAGAAACCAACGTTAACTGCACAGCACAAGCTCACGAGACCCAAGGGGATCTCTCCATCTTCCTTCTGGGATGAACTTTGGCAAAAGGAAGGTTGAAGGGGAAGAAAAAAGGGAGGGGGCACCTGGAGTTGAACCAGGGACCTCTTGATCTGCAGTCAAATGCTCTACCACTGAGCTATACCCCCTGGCTTTGCACTCCTATAAGGAGCAATAAAAAACTCCATATATAGCTCAGGTTTTATGTCCGCTGGGTAGATCATGCTATGTGAGAACACCTGCCCTTGCATGCTAGAGTACAAGCAAAATGGTGCACGGAAAGTTACTGCAGACGATCTGGTGACAAATACACGCAGACAGGGCCTAATTACACACAGAACCCAGATCCCCAGCAGTTTCCTCGTTGATCAAAACGACGACTCCTGGGGCCAAGCAACGAACGTGACGTCTTTGTGTGTCACTGACACGGAGCTCAGTTGTCACAGGAAGCGTTTAGTTGAGTGCTCAGGATCGGGACTATTGGCCTTCAGAGACCTGCCTGCTGTGCGCAGCAGAGGCACAGCAGAGCTAAAACTGATGGACGCTCCTCGTTCTTTTTCTTGGAAAAAGCTCAGCTCAAAGGGGGCACCTGGAGTTGAACCAGGGACCTCTTGATCTGCAGTCAAATGCTCTCCCACTGAGCTATACCCCCCAGTGGGCCACCTTTCCCAAGGACATTTTAAAAACATTTCCAGAAGAGAGACAAGTTCTTACGTCCACTGGTTAGACTCTTTGACTTGACAGCCCCCTCTGCACCTTAACGTGCCTGCTGACGAACAGACAGACAATTACCACAGAGAATCAAGAACAGAGTCAAGCACACACAGGCGGTGACAAGTTACTCACACAGTGCACAACCCCTGCAGGTTCCCAAGACTCGGGGCCTCAGCACCTGGAATAATGGAGCTCAGAAACCAACGTTAACTGCACAGCACAAGCTCACGAGACCCAAGGGGATCTCTCCATCTTCCTTCTGGGATGAACTTTGGCAAAAGGAAGCTTGAAGGGGAAGAAAAAAAGGGAGGGGGCACCTGGAGTTGAACCAGGGACCTCTTGATCTGCAGTCAAATGCTCTCCCACTGAGCTATACCCCCCGGTGGGGCACCTTTCCCAAGGACATTTTAAAAACATTTCTAGAGAGACACAATTTTTTATGTCAGCTGATTAGATTTCTTTAGTTGAGAGCCCTCTGTGCAACCTCATGTGCCCACCAAAGGGGGTAGATGGAGTTTAATATGATAAATTACCATAAATATGATTACTACAGAGAATTAAAGAACAGACTCAAGCACACACACACACAGGCAGTGACAAGTTACTCACACAGTGCACAACCCCTGCAGGTTCCCAAGACTCAGAGCCTCGGTACCTGGAATAACAGAGCTCCAAAAGCAGCCTTCACTGCACAGCACAAGCTCACGAGACCCAAGGGGATCTCTCCATCTGCCTTCTGGGATGAACTTTGGCAAAAGGAAGCTTGAAGGGGAAGAAAAAAAGGGAGGGGGCACCTGGAGTTGAACCAGGGACCTCTTGATCTGCAGTCAAATGCTCTCCCATTGAGCTATGCCCCCCACCTGCGCACCTGTCAATGCACCAAAAAAAACACAGTTAAAGGATGTGCTTCCCCAATCTTTGACCGCTCTGTTCCATGAGAATCGGATCCTGCTGCAGAAAATGCAAGACTGAAATGCGACAGCAGCACAGACATCGACTCCCTGCACTCCCACGCAGGAGACGCACCCTGCCTCTCTACTTCATTTCCCAGGCGACCTTGGCCCACTCACGGCCTGAATTATCAGGCGGGGAAGCTGAGCGATCGCATCAGTTCCCCTTCCAGTGAACAAACCCCCAAAATCCCAAGAAAAAATGGATTCTGAGGGGGCACCTGGAGTTGAACCAGGGACCTCTTGATCTGCAGTCAAATGCTCTCCCACTGAGCTATACCCCCACCTGCCACACACCTGAGCCCCAGAAATCAGCCCGTTCATCACCGGCACAGCAAAGCTCTGGAAATCGCTCCCAGGAGGAAAAGCAGCCGCTCGGGAAATAATCATCTCTCGCCTCACAAACAGCCCACTCGTGGGCCTCCTCTCTTGTGGGAATCCGCTTCTTTCCCTCTCCCCAGCGCCCATCAAGCGCGGCATGGGGCCTGCAGACAGTTTAGGGCAAAAGCGTTGGAATGAAGAGCTCCAAGCCAACTTTTTCCCCAGGAAAAGAAGGAAAAGGGAGGGGGCACCCG
Source organism: Platalea leucorodia (assembly GCF_965183815.1). Lineage (NCBI taxonomy): Eukaryota > Metazoa > Chordata > Aves > Pelecaniformes > Threskiornithidae > Platalea > Platalea leucorodia. The sequence goes on from NC_138844.1 coordinate 5,587,389, forward strand.
GATTTGAACCGGGGACCTCTTGATCTGCAGTCAAATGCTCTGCCCCTGAGCTATACCCCCACCTGCCTGCACTGGCCACCTACGGCTCCCTCTGGCCACTGCCGGGGCGGCTCTGCTGCATTCCACTGCCTGCGCTCACCGCACCTGCACCGATGCCTCTCCCACACACGGACCTCGCCTCACCCCTCCTTTCACCACCTCCACCCCACGCCTCTCCACGCTCTTCCAGACAGACTCCTGCAGCCCCACATCGTCCACCCACACTTCTTTTCCTCTACAGCGGCCCAGCACGCACAAGAAAACAGAACGCTTCAAAACACTCACTTCAAAGCACCCAGGAAGGCTGCACCTCTCCTCGGCTCACAGCGTGCCCTGCCATTACAGAGCACACCAGCCCCGCAGAGGACTTACCTGACACAGCACCTCCCGCGCTGCCCACGGCCTCTCTCTTCCCCCACTGCCTGCCCAGGGGCAGCGGACATCGAAATACAAACGCCCAAAGCCTTTCACCCAGCTGTCGCGCCATGCCCTGCCTCAGAAAAACCCTGCACAAATCAAAAACGCAGCACCAGCTCTCAAAATAGATCACGGCAGAACACCTTTATTTTACCGGTTGTTCCTTACTCACAAGCGGGTCTCTGCAGCTCTCCCCGGGCCTGACGAACGGCTCCTTCGTCACCACTGGATGGCAAAGACGGGCAGTGCTCAGAGAGAGATCGACTTCAGCCACAGGTTTGGAGCCAGAGCGCCCCTTGGGCCCTTCTGGGGCTTCCGAGTTTGCTGGGAAGAAGCCACGGCCGCTCGCCTGTTCCATGCAACGGCCTGTAGAGAAGAGAGCTGCCCTCAGTCCGTGGGAGTCCTTTTCCAAGTTTCCCCTCCCCAGCTGCTGCCAGCTCCCAATTACCCAGCAGAAATGTCCGAGAAACAATTGAGGCCACAATATTCTGCAGATTAATGTTGGTTAGGCCAAACAGCCTTTGGAAAACCACCCCCACTTCACAAACCACTGCAAGACTCTGGTGTTCTTGTCCATCATTACCTGTATTTGTGCTACAAAACCTGAGGCTTTGCTCCCTTCACCACCCTCCTTCCCCCACTCTCACCTTCCCACGCTGAAAACATTCAGTGTAGCACAAAAGCGTCTCTGAATCTCTAAGGGAGCGGTGAAGCACGCTGCGGGAACCCCTGCGTGCCAGGGCAGAGGGAGGCAAGCCCGGCTGCACTGGGGCTGCCCGAGGCGCGAGCTGCAGCCAGTCCCAGGCGGTCACGGGGAGCAGCACCCCATTACCTGCCCTGTGGCCCACAGCAGCTTGCGGGGGTCAAATTTGGGTGTTACAGGGCCACCACATCCAGGACAAAGTCACCCCTATTTTCACTGGCGAGCCCAGGTAGGAGGCCCGGAGCGCCAGGGCACAAGCTGCCCTCGCTTCACATCCAAGTACCTTCCCTTCTGTCATCAGGAAAATCGCGAGCCGCTTCACACAGCGTTAAGGAGCTTTTCGCACAGACGTACCTTCCAACTCTGATCTTGACAGCTCAGATCACCTCTTCTACCCGCACCTACCGGTGATCCCGGGGCCTGTTTCACCGCTGATGGAGGGTTCAGAGGCATTTGCTCCAGCCACAACCCCAGCCAGCAGCCGTGAGCTTGATGTGTCCTTGCAGGCCTTCAGCAAGGGCTGAGAAACTTAGAGCTCGCTCTCCAGGATGAACGCCGCAGCTCACGGTACAGATCGGCTTCAGGCAGTATCCCCCCCCCCCAGAATCAGGGCGGTATCTCTAAGCAGTGAAATTGCCCATTTCGGAAGAAAATTCCAGACCTACAATTTTGAGAGCCCCTGTAGGGAGGCTTCTGGTAGAAGGGCTTTCATAGACACCTCCCGGTTTCTATCCGTGCACACCTAAATTGGATTAATTCAGTCAGTATTGCTAAAATTCAAGTCATTCCAGTGCAACCCCCTTCCAGGTATTTTCCAGTATACTGGAACCTGCCTTATCATTCGATATTGCACCCCAAATCCCATTTTCCTGCAGAAGTGCACACATCCACACAAGGAGTTCCATAAAAGGGTTTCCCAGAACTAGCTCCCTCATTATAACACTGTCCTGCTCAGCAAAGGAGGGCGCTTTGGCAAGAAAGACACCACTTATTTGGTATAAGGACTTTTATTTTATCTCTACGAAGACGAACGCGTTTAGGCAATGCTTCCTGCGTTGGAGGCTATCCTGGGCCACAGATCCGCGCACTCCTTAGCCACGGGGCCTGTGATTGCAGAGCCTGGAAAAGAGGAAAAAAAACCAAACCAGCAGCGCGTTAGAGGACCAAGGAGGGGCAGAGACGGCTCAGGGCAACGTTTTACACGAGTGCTGGCTCAGCCCGACCGCGCTCTCGTCACTCTGAGGAGAATCTGGGTCCTTTCGCCCAGGAGAGCACAGCCCTCGAACCGGCAATGCCGCCCTGCCGCCCCTCTCCGCACCCCCCTTTCGCCCAGACCCTCGTCCGTACCTTTCATTTCACCTTTATTATTTACTATCACTCCCGCATTGTCTTCAAAATAGAGGAACACCCCGTCTTTTCTCCTGTACGATTTCCGCTGCCGAATGACCACTGCTGGGTGGACTGCAGAGAGAAACGAGCGGCTCGGTATCGCAAACGGCAGGTTAAGCACGCGGTCCAGCAACAGACACCCCAGCGCAACTGTTCTGCCCCAGCGCCCAACTCAGTGCATGGGTTCGGGGGCTGAGTTTTTTTTTTTTTGCATCTCATATTTACAGCGCTTCCTAAGAGAAGCCGCAGTTCACAGTCAGTCGTACACTTAAAACCGTGTCGTACTTACAGCCACGTCTACATTTGGACAATTCAGTGTTTTTCCACTTTCCCGCCTTTATTTCTAAACATACCCTCAATTAGCAGCCAATGTTAAGCAAGAACTCCTCCCTTCCCCTCCGAAGCGACCCTTTCCCGCGGCAGACTGTCACACCGCTGATTGAACTGAACAGCACAGGCTGCCACTTCACCCAAAAGCGATGCCTTTGCTCTGCCCTTCCACGACAACTCGCCGAGCCACTGCGCACAGACCCAACGAGTGCTTTTCGGAAGGGTGGAGGCGACGCTCCAGCGGTTCAGTGCCCGCTTTCTGTGTCCGTTTGAGGGAGGAACTGTCCTCCCCTTCGCCGAGCGGCCTGCCTCTCCGTCCCTCGGAGGAGGCTCTCGGCAGGAGCTGCCCGTCGGCACGGCGGGACTCACCCTTCTTCCTCAGCTCCGGTTTGCCCTTCTTGACGGTAGCCATCACCATGTCGCCCACGCCAGCCGCCGGCAGCCTGTTCAGGCGCCCCTTGATCCCCTTCACGGAGATGATGTACAGGTTCTTGGCCCCTGCGGAGAGAAACGCCGGCATTAACCGAGCCGTCCCAACGGTCCCTTGTCAAACCACCGACTGACACGACCAGCGCGGGCTGCCGCTTCGCCCAGAAGCGACGTTTTTGCCGTCTCCTCGCTGGGATGCAGACCCAGCCAGAGCCTTTCTGGAAGGAAAACGGGGTTTTAGGAGCCCATTTAGCAGCCGCCTGCCCTCCCCGTTACCACGGGCGTCCCCCTCCCGCTGGCCTCGCCCGGCTCCAGCCCCCGGCGGCGGCCGCGCTCACCCGTGTTGTCTGCGCAGTTGATCACAGCTCCCACCGGGAGACCGAGGGAGATGCGGAACTTGGCACCGGAGGAACCGCCGCGTCCTGCGGGTCGAGAAGAAGATTAAGACCCTCGGTGACGGGGCACAAACGGGCTCCAGGCAGCGGGGAGGCGGCCCGGCCTGCGCCTCCCCGGCAGCGGGGCAGTGACACCGGCTGCGGCCTCCGCTCCCGGCCGGGGCCGGACGCCGCTCCCCAGCTCCGCCAGACGCCGCCCGAGCGGCGATCCGAGCTCGGGCCGCCGCGGATGGAGCCGGATGCCGCCGCCCCCCCCGGCCCGGCGCCCGCCTCACCTCGCTTCGACATCTTGGCGCCGGAAGAGAGGGGGGCGCGCGGGGCACGCCGGGATATGGGGCTGCCCCGCCCTCCCCCGCTCCGCCGGACGTCACGTGGCGAGGCCGGCCCCCCTCACGTGGCGGCGGGGAGAGTCACGTGGCGCTGGCGGCGGGGAGCGGCGCCCCCTAGAGGCGGCGGGGAGCGGCGCCCCCCGGTACCGGGAGCAGCCGGAGGGGCCGCGGCCCCCGCAGCGCCGCGCTCCCCGCTCCCACCCGTGCCGCGGGCTGCTCGGGCCGCGCCGCCCTCAGCGGCAGCGGGGAGGGCTTGCGGGCCGCTGCCCGGCGGACGTAATTTGGGGCGAAAATCCTTCATTTTTGGCGTCCGGGAAGGGGAGGGAGGGAGCGGGAGGAAAATAAGGGGAAAAGGTAAAAGAAGGGGGCACCCGGATTTGAACCGGGGACCTCTTGATCTGCAGTCAAATGCTCTGCCACTGAGCTATACCCCCGCCCGCCCAGCGCTACGCTCCGCGCCGCCTTCCCGCGCCGCCGGGGCACCGGAGCCCCGGCCCGGCCCCGCCGACCGCGCCCGGGCAGGGCCCGGCGGGCACCGCCGCCCCCCGCCGCCGCCCACCCCGCGGGGAGCACCGAGCCGCCGAGCGGGAGCGCTCGGTGAACCGGCCGCCCCCTGCCCGGGCACGGCGGGGGCCCGCGGAGCCACAGGCGGAGGCTGGGCACCGGCACCGGCACCGGGAGCGGGAATCAGCCGTTTTCCGAGGGGGTGCAGGACGTTTGCAGGCAGCCGAGCTGCGCCCACGACGCGCACCGCATCCCGCGCCCTGCTCCGCAGCAAGGCGAGAAACCCATTTTCCTGCGTGGTCGGAAGGAATCGCCCTTGCGGGGTTCTGCCGCCGCGTCAGCTTCTCAGCCCGAGTGATTCTGCGAATTCCGGCGTCATTTAACCACAAAAAGAAAGAGATTTTTGCCGAGTGGCAATAAATAATTTGTTATTTACTCAGGGATCACTTAAACCTAATTTCAGGAGGAAAGCACAAGCGATACTGCTTGTCGTATTTCATCTACCTGGTCCTCCGAGCGCTCTGCGCAGAGCTAAGAAAGCGTCCTGACAGCTTGAAAGCAAATAACGGGAAAGAAACGTTTAAAATAATAACTTTAGAAAGCAAAGAAGGTTCCTGTCGCTTCACAGCTATAAAATCAACCACTAACAGTAAACCTGTGGCTTGTAGCTAAGGGGAGGCAAGCACCGAAGCGTTGTCTGGCGTAACAACGTACGCGTATTGCGACGCGGCGCTGCCCCGCGCGTCTCTTGGAGCGGGGTCCCAGGGCGTCGGCTCGCACCCGTCACCGAAGTCGCCGGGAGGAAGGCGCAGGCCACACGATCGAGGCGGGCAGCGGCAGCCTGATCGCGGGGCCGGGTGCTTCAGGCACCAGAGACGCGATGCAGCTCGTGAAGAGAACAAAAAGAGAAAGAAAAACTGCAGCTGGAGCGGGGCCTCGGCGGAGCCATGCCCTTGGTGGAGCGATGCCCTCAGCAGAGCGATGGCCTCAGCGGAGCGATGCCCTCGGCGGAGCGATGCCCTCGGTGGAGTGATGGCCTCGGTGGAGCGATGGCCTCGGCGGAGCGATGCCTTCGGCTGAGCAATGGCCTCGGTGGAGCGATGCCCTCAGCGGAGCGATGGCCTCGACGGAGCGATGGCCTCAGCGGAGCGATGCTCTCGGTGGAGCGATGTCCTCGGTGGAGCGATGCCCTCAGCGGAGCGATGTCCTCGGCGGAGCAATGTCCTCGGCGGAGCGATGCCCCCGGCGGAGCGATGGCCTCGGCGGAGCGATGGCCTCAGCGGAGTGATGCCCTCAGCGGAGTGATGCCCTCGGTGGAGTGATGGCCTCAGCGGAGCGATGCCCTCGGCCGCCCCCGGGGAAGCAACAGCCGCTTGGCTGCATGCAGGGGCGAGGCTGCACCCGAAACACCGAGGTGACGAGGAGCCTCCCTCACCCGGCAGCCTCTCCTGAGCCAAGAGAGGAAAAACCACCCACAGCATCCCAAAGAGCTGGATAAGCAGAAAAACGCAGCTTATTTTAAGCCGCGATGGGCCAGGAAAGGGTGGGAGGCTGGCTCGGGGGGCTGGGAAGCGTTGGGCGAGGTGATCAGAAAGGGAAGGAGTGGGCGCCTTTGTGAGAGGATCAGATAAGCTGCTTTTAAACCGAAGGAAACCAATTTTAAGCCGCATCCTGAAACGAATAAGGGGAAAGAGAGGCGAGCGCAGCCTCGTTTGATGTGGGTGTGATTTATTAAAGCCTGCCTACAAATAGCGATTGCCGAGGCTTGTTCTTTTCTAACAGGCTCCGGGAAGGGGAATTAAGGTGTCGTTATCTCCTGATAGAGATGGAATTAATGTTCTTACTGAGGTTTTTGTAATGTAATAACCTGAATCGACCGGAGTCCACCTGACTCGCTGCGGAAGCGCCGTCCTGCGGAAGAACCCACACGAAGCGGGGCTGTGCGTTACCCCACGGCCTTGCAGAGGTCGAGACGCTTCCGCTGACGTTTCGGGTCGACGCGTTTCGATCGAATTCACGCTAAAAATTTAAACCCGGTTGAGAATTGGAGTTGGCAACCGCCTGCTAAGCACAGCCCCAGAGGTGAGGGTGCTCCCTCTCGCCCACGCGAGTCTCCGAGCTGCCTTTTTTGGCCATTTCCCGTTAAAAAAACGAGTCGTTATTTCTCGCAGCCAGACCCCAACGAAAGAATGGTCCCCAAGGCTGGCAACGCCTCGCCCTACACCAGCGTGGGGGCTGTCACGGCGTTTTCCAGCTGCGTCACTGAAGGTCGAATCACGCGTGGAGGAGGAGGGGAGGGGGATAAAAAAAGGAGAAATCGTTGAAATATGAAAATTCAGGTTCTAGGGGGCACCCGGATTTGAACCAGGGACCTCTTGATCTGCAGTCAAATGCTCTACCACTGAGCTATACCCCCGGCTGCCGCGGGAGCTGCCGGGCGCTGCCTTAACTGCGGTCCCACGCGTGTGCACTGCGGTCCCACGCTGCGCGGACGCGCGTGGAACGGGGGGGGGGGCTGCACACGCGTGTGCAAATCCCACGCGTGCGCACGGAGTGGGAGGGGGGGGGTGGGCGTGCAAGCGCCGCCCGCCCACGCCGCGGAGGGAGGGTGCGTACGTGTGCGTGCACGCACGCGTGGGGTGCGCGCCACGCCCCCGCGCGCGTGCCCCCGGCGCCCCTCCCCTTCCCCACCCACCCCTATTTAAGGGTCGCGGCGGGGCGGGCGGAGGCGCAGAACCAACGGCGGCCGCGAGTGGGAGAGAGCCCACGGATTTTTTTTTTCCCCCCCTCCTTCCCCCCCGCCATGAACCCTAACTGCGCCCGTTGCGGCAAAATCGTTTATCCCACCGAGAAGGTGAACTGCCTGGATAAGGTGAGAATCACCCCCGTGGGGGGGGGGTCCCCGTGGGAAGGTGGGGGGTGAGGTTCCCCCCGTGGGGCTGCGAATGGGTGGGACGGTCCCCCCGTGGGGTATCCCCCCCCCCCCCCATCTCGGCCTCCCCGTGGGGTGGGCACCCACGCTCCCCCCCCGGGGTGGCCCCTCCCGCGGAGCGGAGCCCCGGGCCCTCGCCCGCAGCCCCCGGCGCCTTTTTTTTTTCCCTTAAAATCACGCAAAAGCCGGAGCGGCGCCGGGAGCCGCAGCGGGCGCCGGCCGCGCCGGGGGAAGGCACCAGCGAGCGCTTCCCGGAGCCGGGAGCCCATCTGGTTCGCATTAGCCCAGCTTTGCTTTTTTCCCCCCCTCTTCCATCCCAATTGATACTTCTCTCCTCCAGAATTCAGTCTTTATAGTTTGCGCTGCCTTAATGTAGTGCGCAACTGCTTTGGGTCTCTTTTTTTTTTTTTTTTTTTTGAGTGGTTTTCCCATCAAAAATAAAGCTCCGGTGAAACCGGCCGGTGCTGGAGGTGAGGGCTGGCCATGGTGGCGTCTCCATCCCCGGCGTGCGCGGCTCCCGTGGGATTTGCCTCGGAACTCACCCCTCCGGGAGAGCCGAGCCCTCTCCTCCCCCTGCTCTCCCGGGCTCCTGGGACAACCAGTTTAAGGACTAAAAAAAGTAACTCAAAGAATGCCTGGACCTCGGCAGTGGCATTCCTGAGCTTCAGCAGACCCTGTTGCTCGCATTTTTAACAGATGATGTTTCTTCCTGAAGCTGGGAATGGCTTGAAGCCGAACCATCAGCCCTGCGTCCCAGGAACCATCCCGGTTGTTCGGAGCAGTGAAGTGGCTCTGTCTTCGGGAGCCTGCGCTGGCCTCCGGTAGCTGCGGGGTGTCCGAATCGTGGGCGATGGGAAGGGAAGGGGGGGCCACGACCCGTTACGACCCGCGGCCGGCGTCTGGGGTTTGTGCTGCTCCCAAGCTGGCGATTGCGTGCTGCCGTGCATCCTGCGACCGCCTGGTCCAGCTCTTTGGGAGCAGGCAGCAGGCTGCAGCCATCATTTTATACTTCTAGGGGTCTTGCCAGCTTTCTCTGGCTACAAATCACTGCGTGGTCAGCCTTGCAGCGCAGCGCACCCCTAACCAAGCGGCTTCCCCCCGTGTTAGTTTGTCCTGGGGTTTCTGGCTGGGGAGGCGGCGGCTGGGAAAGCCTGCCCGCTTCCCGTAACGGCACAGGATAAGCAGGGCGTTCGGAGAGCGGCTCTACCCCGAGCAAAGTCGAAAGGGCAATTCTGGGGTTGTTTGCATAAGCGCTGCTAGGGCTGAAGTTGAACCACAGGCAGCAATAACGAAGGGCTGCTGGGAGGAGGAGAAGTGCGCACGTCGCTGCCTTTAAGCTTCCAGTGCCGTGCTGGTGTGTTGACAAGCAGACGTGCTTGGTTTTCTCCTGGTAGTGAAATCAGGAAAGTCCATTTCCCTTCGGAGATTTACAGCAAACGAGGAAAACGTGCTGCTTCATCAGGCTTCACAAATGCAGCGCGGCAGCCAGAGGAGCGAGCCTGCCTGCTGGCAGCTCCGACTTGGGTGAAACTCCTCTGACTTCTGCCTCTCGACTTTTCACTTCGTCCCCTTGCGAAGGGCAAATGCCCTGCCGGGGCCTGGGGAACGGGTGCCGTTCCCTTCCCCCAGGCCTCCCCGCCGGCGCCCCGGGTAGGGCGCTGGGTGCTGCGGCTGGCTTCCGCTGGGGAAGTGACATCCCCTGCGCGGCCGCCGCCGGTGTCGCAGGGTTTGGTGGCTGCAGCTGCTGAACCCACATAAAGCTGATGTCAGATGACATTTTCTAAAATGAGTAGAAGTTAGAATTAGCTGTTACGGCACATTAAACGCGATCGAGGGTTTCCCTTCAGCCCAAGGAGCCTCTCCTTAGGTTGTCGTCTAACCCTGGAGTCTCAAGTGGCGCTTGCTCCCAGGTGTGGAGCAATGGCTTTGCTCGGTGGAGGGATGCTGCGCGGCTGTAGCAGGAGCTAGAAATGGATGCAGCAACCTGTGCTGTGGCCGCGAGCTCTCTGCCCAGATCTAGTCTGCCGCGAGCGGCAAAGTTGCTTCAAGGGCTCTGTCTCTCCACGAGCAGCCTGGCTGGACTGCAGCCAGCGTGCTTCTCGGGGAGCACGGCCTGCTGGGGCGTGGGGTGAGCTGCGCCGTGCAGTTGTACCTGGGATCGCCTCCAGATGTTCGCAGCACTTCAAACTTGGACTTGGAAAGCACAGGCGTTAATGCGTCTTTAAAAAACCTATTTGAAACTTGTCCTCTTTCTCTGCAGCGGTGCTGGAGGGTGAGCGGCAGCGTTACTGGAAGCCTACATAATTGCTGTTCCCCTGGGTCAGTTCTGGGTTGCAGCCCTCCTTTTAGTGCCGGTTTAGATTCGTGGATCTGGCGTTAATGCTGCCCGTGGTAAGACAAAGTTTAGGGGCAGCGAGGCTGAGAGATGGGGCAGTGCTCTCTGGGTGGCTCGGCTGCCCGCCCGGGCTGCAGAGCCTCCTTCGTAAGAGCCACAGGACGGAAACACCTCTGCTGAACAGTGCCTACTGCGAACCCAGGCAGGAATACGCCTTAATTGCTCTCTGGCTGGGGGTGAGGGCCGCTTGAGTGCATCGCTTCTGCTGTGCTTATTGTGGAGACGGCTGCGGGCGGGGGGACAGCTGGCCTTGCCAGATCCTCCTTGGCTCCCGGGAGCCTGGGTATTCCTCGGAGGAAGAGGCTCGGAAGTCATGTTGGCTGTCAGTTCATCTCTCCATATTTATAGTAGCATCTCTGGTATTTATGCACAGCTATTACAGCGCTAGGCATGGCCGAGAGGCTTGGAGAGGTCTGTTAATTACCTCTAATGTGGCGGTAGCTCAACCGAAAGGCTGTAACTTTAAGATGCCTGAAGAACTCGGGACTCAGCTGTTGATCTGTCTGTCCTTAAAGAGGCTGAAGGCTGGGAAGGGGGAAAATAATCCTGTGCAGACTGGATGCGGCCCAGGGCGCTGGTCCGGAGCAGCGCGTGGTGCAGCGAAAGCCCCCTCTCGCCGTTAGCGGCAGGCTCTGGAGAGACTCGTGTAACTGGAGGAAAAGAACAAATATGTTGCTCTGAGCAACTGAAAGGAGGCAAATTCTCCTTCTGGGCTGAGTCACAGCCTGGGAGAGCCGCGGAGGTGTTTGTGCGCCGGGGTGTGGTACCTGTGGGTAGGTGGCACAAGGGCTCAGGCTTGGCTCTTGCCGTCTTCCTTGCAGGAACACAGACTGAGCCAGTAGTTGCAACGGTGGAAATGACTTTTTAAAAGCTTAAGGGTGGAAATCATAGCAACAGCTGCCAGCTGTTCTCCCTGGGTTTGCTCACTGCATGGTAAACGTGTGCCTGGCTCCAAGTCCTGGGTGTCACGCTGCGGGCTTGTTGACTCTAATCTGCTTGGTATTAGAGCTGCCGATGTGGCTGTGGGCTTGTTCTTTCCCTGGTTCTGCAGGGTGATGCTGGGCGGTTTGTGTGCTGCGCAGGGGGGTCTTGCTGAAGCAGGGGGCTCTGCTGAGCAGAGAGGGCAGCCCGAGGGCAGGAGTACCGTACCTCGAGCGAGTAAAGGCGTTGCGTTGGGCTGTGCTTTCCCTGTTGCGCTGCTCCAGCCAGGCTCTCGTGCGCTTTCCTTTCTGCGGTGCCTGGTCCGGTCCCCGGGAAGCCACGCCGGAGCCCTCAAGTCCCGGTGGCGCTGGCTGCCGGAGGAAGCACAAAGTCCGGTCGCTTGGCGGCTGGCGGGGCATCAGCCTTGGCCTGCTGGGGTAGAACTGCAGAATTCCTTGGTAGCGGCTCTGAGCTCTTCTCATCGGGCTCCTTCCAGCCTAGAAAGCCACTCGGGCTGGTTAAATGCCAAGTGGAAATAATTTCTTTACGAGTAGCCCTAAAAACTTAAAATAGTTCTTCATCAGGCGTTGCAACCCCAATGTAGGGTTGCAGTCTGAATTTTGGGGAGTCTCTTCAGCCTTGGGTCTGAGTGCGCCTCGCTGGTTTAAGCAGAGCTGTGCGGCACAGCGGTGTTCGGGTGACAGACCTCAGGTGGGGTCAACCCGAGGCTGCTGGTGCGAGAGCTGTGGGGGAGAGGGTGCAAAACCTGCCTTCACCGAAGCGTCGGCCTAGCAGCTCCTCTTCCTCGTGGCTGTCTCCCCTGCCCTGCGTTAGGATGCAGCGGTGGCAAGAGCGGCCATCGCTCGTGACGGCCCCACCGTGGGGAGAGCGGGGCCGGGGAGCGCTTGGGGTGATCCTGCATCCCCTGGGGCCGTAGGGTTTGCGAGTTGGGGGTTAGCCACCCGAGTTGCAGGCAGAAGGGTGGTATCTGCGGGGAGGACCTCCGAGCCGTCTTTGTTGGACCGTCTGCTTCTCATGAGAACCTCTTCTTCTCTGTCTTCGCTTCCTTCGCTCAGTGCCTGTGTGCAGCCCCACCTGCCCTGCTCTTCTGGCTATCTCTTGGCTAACATCAGCAAAAAAAACCTCAAGCAGCAACTTTGAAGCCTGGAAACCACAGCTGCTAACTCTGCTGACAGCCTCCCTGCTCGCAGGGGTTTATGTTGTGCCTCTTTCGTAGCAGGAGGCTTCTCCTATCCTGTATTTGGCCGAGGCAAATGAATTCCTGGTCTGGAGATAAGGAAGCAAGATGCTACTGTAATGCAAGTCACAAACGTTGCTGCTCTGTTGAGATAAGATGCACTGGGAGGGTCGGGGGGGGATTTACTCGTGTCCTAAACTAGCAAGAATATTGTCTGCCCTCTAGGTTTTGCAGGGGCCGTGGATGTTATCGCTGACATCTCTAGGCTGGAGGAGCCGCTGAGTTTGAGTTGTGCGATTCTAGAGGGACGTGGCCCTGTTTTGCAAGTTATTGTGTTAATGATTCTCTTGTCTCTGTTTCCAGTTCTGGCATAAAGCATGTTTCCACTGCGAGACCTGCAAGATGACCCTAAACATGAAAAACTACAAGGGCTACGAGAAGAAGCCGTATTGCAACGCGTAAGTCTCTGCTCCCTGCTCTTGCTGCTGAGAAGGCGTCGGGCCTGGGAGATGCCGTAGGGTTTGCTGGACCCTCCTCTCTTGAGCACTGGTCCTCACCTCCTGAAATGAGTTGTGGGGAACCCTGACCTCTGCAGAAACTGTCTGTCCCTGCTGCTCTGCAGCATTTTCTGGGAGTGCGTGTGAAGCCCTGGCTGCAGGGGTCACACAGGCCAATTAACGCCAGTATTAAAACAGTGTTTTCCAGGCTTAAATGCCAGCTGATGGCCGCAGCTCCAGGTCCAGCCTGGGCAGCCAAAAGGTGAATAAAATTCAAATATAGGCAGGCATTTACATGGAGCTGATCTTAATCGGTATCTCCTTAAAGAAGGGGAAATAAAAAGGTGTTTATACCACCCCAGCTGAACACAGGTGTTTGGGGAGAGGAGAAATGCCCTTTTGTGCAGGGGGAGTGGGGTGTGTGAACAGCGAGGGGCACGGGTGTCGCTGCAGCCGGTGCTCTGCCGGGCTGCTGGGCTCCTGGCCACGGGCGTTCACCCTGATCTGCTGGCATTCGCCCTGGATGTTAGGAAGGTAAATGCATCTGGAGGTAAACGCAGCGTGAATGCAGGATCCTTCTCCTGAGCAGCGTGCGGGGGACGGAGGCAGAGCAGGGTGCAGCGGGAGCGGCTGCCCGTACCACACCTCGGTTCACCTTCCCGGATCTTTCAGGCTGCTTCTGAGCGGTGGATGCTCACTCATTTTTAACTCCTTATCAGGAAGGACCCTTAATTGTGCACAGCTTTCTGGGCTCTGCTGTCCCTCCTCAGCCCGCAGGGAAGCACTGAGCTCTAGGTGCCTGACATGTTTCTTAATGTTTATAAAGCAGCTTTGCAATAAGATTTTTGTAGCTGCTTCTTATATATTAGCAGCTCTTAGAAGGAAAATTAGATAACGTAATACTACTTAGCACTTGTATCGCATGGTCCATTCACAGAGTACTTTAGAAACATTAATCCTGACAACAGCCTTGTGAGATGGGTATTACCCTGTTAATGTCGAAGATGAGTAGAAAGGAGAAGCGGTAAGACCGTCAGCCACGTGGTGCCTCGGCAAACGCTTCCCACTTCTGTAGCTCTTTTGTAGGCTGGTTATTGCTGATGTGGGTGTCGATGATGCCCTCGGACAGGTCACAATCAAAACTTTTGTCAAACCGGGATGAGACTTGTAGCATTCAAGTCTCAGCTGGTAGTGGTTGTGTCATGGGATCTCACCTGAAATGCAGGGTGGCGATGGTGTGAAAAATAGCAAATAACTCTTGGTTATCTAGTTGTATGGGCCATAGTGCCACCGTAATGCCACCGGCACTCTTAGAGCTCCAGCTTCTGCAGTGAAACTGGGAACTGTGTGGAGTACTGGAGTAGTATGAGGGGGAAACCTGTGGTCTGAGGCAGGGCGAGCGGTTGGTTAGAGGGACACTCGTTCTTGGACCGTGCAGGTCTCAACCTACTTTGCCAGCGGTCCGGCAGCCTGGGATCTGTGAGACCGAGACCTTGATTTGCGGAGAGCTGCAGCAGATAAGACCCTGGGCTGCTCTTAGTGTCCTGAACCAAAGCTTTCTTTGGATCATGGGCACCCTGATGCCAGCTCCGGCAGAGCACCTTGCGCTGGGGCGTGCCCGCCCCTGGTGCTTCTGCCTCTGGCCCTAGGGATGGGCCTGGGGTCCTGTTCGTGTGCTCCCTCCCTCAGGGCTGCTGGAAGGGAAGTGGGATAATAATGGGAAATTCCTGAGATTCCAAGGAGTCTGCGCAACCTCGACCCATCTCAGTTTCTCAACCCCCTCTGCTGAGAGCTCCCTTTGATGCTGGCTTGCTGTCTTAACCCTTTAACAGCCTCCCTGAAGAAGAGGCAGCTGTCTGTCTTGCCTCTACCCCAGGGTAGCCCTGGATGTTCAAATTGTGCACAGAAACCAGCATTAAATGCTTTTTTTTTTTTTTTTCTTCCTACCTTGCCTGGCCGTGCCTTCAAGTGAAGGGAAGTGAGAGCAGCTGAAAACGGCTGGCACGCGAGGCTTTGCCTCCGGCAGCTGCCAGCCCCCTCTTTGCCGGGGCGGAGGCTGTACGGTTGCGATGGCAGTGCCCAGACGTGGGGTGAAGGGAAGCGGCAGCCAGAGGACGTGGGCTTGGTTCCCTCTCAGCTGGTGCCCCCGGAGTATCCTGGGGAGAAAAAACCGTCCAGGCAAGGGGAGTCTGGCAAAGGACAGCCCAGGAGCCCACCCCTTCCGAACCGCTTTTGCTGAGGTTGGAGCTGAGGGGCAGCATCTTCTGTCCCCCAAGAAGGGGGTGGAAAAGCAACGTTTATCCTGGCAGGGAAGAGGCTGCTTTTCTGAATGTGCCTTAGCACAGGGTCTCCTCTGTTTGAGCCGTGGCCTTCTGCCAAATTCCTGAGTTTCTTTCTTCAAGAGAGGAGGAGGAAGAGGGCTGGGCTTCCTCCCTATCTGACATTACCCCAGCCATAAATCTGCGTGAAGCCTTTCAAGAAGGTGGCTGGTTAACGCTGCCCTCTGCCCTCCCATGCCCATCAGTGCCGGGAACTTGGTCGGTGGCGGAGGTGACTGCCTCCGCCCTCCCCGCCATTCCCCTCCTGACTTCAGCTGGGGACTGGGGTGACTGGAACCAGCGTTCAAGGCTGGGATCACCTCTTTACATGAGCACTTTGAACTAAAAGAGGTAGAAGTGGAGGAAGGGCAATATCCAGTGATAGTTTGAGGCTTCTGTAAATGAAGGGTGGGGGAGAGCTGGGCTGCAAAGGACAGGCAAGAACGCATGCAAGTTCAAGGGGACCAGCTGCTCCCAAATATGTGTTATATATAGGCTTTAATTTCTTACTCGTTGAGCTGAAGGGGTAACAGAGCTCTGTGCTGCGGCTGGGGGATCGGGGCTGTGTCCCTTAGCTGGGGGTCCCAAATGGAGGGGGTCCCTGCAGCAGCAGGGCTCTGGTCCCCTCCTTCCAGAGGGGACGGGCAGCTCCGCTTTGCCTCGGCGGTGGCTCAGCGTGCAGCACAAATCTGTGCCTTGAAAATCCTGTCTGAGGGTTCAAAGCTGGGTATGTGGTCTGGGGAGTCGGCATCTTCAGAGGCATCACTGGGCAGCGCCGCTGCTTGAAATGCAGAGAGGAGCTCGCGTACGCCTGGGTGCGGAGCTGTGCTGAGGTGGGGAGAAGGAGCAGCATCCCAGGCAAGTGGCTCCTTTTCTGCCTCTCTTGCCTACCAGGTGGTTCTGCTCATCTCCCTTGAGAAGATCTAATCGAGACCCGAGGCTCGACTTTATCTCGGAGCTGTGGGTTTGCCCGAATCCGTGCCGATGTACAAGCCATTGCCCTGTTGGATGTAGCTCTGCTCGGAAAGCCCTGCTCTGGCCGCGTGTGCATCCCCTGCCGCTGGAGCACGGCTGAGCAGAGGGGCTGTCTCTGCGCCTGCACGCCCCACAGTGCTGGATTTTTTTTTTGATTTCCTTACCGCTGCAGACTAGCTGGCAGGAAGTTAATGGCCTACTTGCTCAGGTCCCTCCTCCCCCGCCAAGGAGAGGCAGCCTGGCCTGACGAGCGCAGCATCCTTTGTTTGAACGTGCACGGGGAGACGGTGCTGCCGACCGAGCCCCTCTGCTCACCTTCGCCGTAGTCCTGGCTCAAGCCGCCCTGCAGCGCAGAGCGCGAGGAAATCGCCGTGCTGTTGCATCTCCACATCCCGCTGGCTAAGCTGCATTTTTTCCTCCTCAAAAAGGGGGCTAAAGGCTAAGCGAGACTGCCAAAAATATCTTACGTAGGTGTGTCGGCAGGGTCCCCGCTCCCTCCATCTGCCGTACTTGCGTGACTCCAGCTTTCCATCAAGGAGTTGACTTTCCTTGCAGAGAAACCACACCCGGCACGGCGGTGGCGTGTGTGCCGGAGGATGTGTCCCGGGGGATCGGGGATCGCAGGGCTGACATTCCTCTTTGCTGAGTCAGGGCGAGCGGCTTCCCGCTCGACAGCTGCCCTGCCCAGCTCACCTAAACCCAGCACCTCGTCTTACTGGGGCACAGCCGCTCTGAACGGGAGCCGTAAAACCTGGAATTCCTGGTGATGACCCAAAGGACCTCCCTGGCCGATTTCTCACCGTTAAGATCCTTGCCTTTCCATGCAGAGCAAGCAGTTTGATACCTCTGGGCTGACTCCTTGCTTGGAAAAAGTTAGTGAGCAACTCTGAGCTTCATAAGGAGCCAGTGATCTGTTCTTGGCATTCCTCTCTGCTCCATCTGGTAGCAGCCTACTACATTAATAAAGTGATCTTCCAATTTTGGGGGGGGCAGGAAGGGAAAGAGGAACAACTGTGCTGCTGGGACAGAGTCCGTGTGTTTATCCCATGCGTTATTTGTGCTGAGTTTCTGGATGAGAAGAACTGCCTTTCTGTCTTGGTGCGCACACTTTGCGTGCCGTGCAGCTCTGAACAGACTCTGCTTTTTGTCTCGGCGTAAATGAAAGCTGGCCTCCCCGTATGCTGCCGTTGGGGGGAGGACCCCCAACGCATGGCTTCGAGGAGCTGGGGGATACGGGGTGCTTCTGCTTCACCCCCGCTGGGTGTGGGAAGGGCTCAGTGATGCATCTGCCGGGGGGAGATGGTGTCTGGGAAAGCTCTCCTGAGTAATGCCGTGATTAATGGTGGGAAGGCTGCAAATGTTAACGAATCCTCTTTGGGGTGGAGCCTCTGGTTTCTGAAGTGTTTGGGATGACTTACGTGTGCCACTGACCTCTCACAGCTGACGCTATTCCTCCTGGGCATCCAAAATCCTTCTCTAGGGCTCTGCCACCCTCCCTCCAGCCCCTCCACCGCTGTTGCCTCCTCTCTGCGGCTGGAGATCCCTTTAAACCAGTGATCCCCGATGTGCACAAGCCAAAGCGTTGGTGGGTGAAGCCTCTGCAGAGGTGGGAGAGGGGAAATCAAACCCTGATGCTCTGCAGGTTACTCCTCTCCCTCTCGGGCTCACCCTGCGTTGCCATGTTGCTCCTTCCCAGTAGCCCCAGGTGTTCTCCACCTGCCTGGTAGGTGTTTCCCAGCTGCTCCTGGAGGGAGGAGGAGGAGGAGGAGAATATGTGCTCCTGCTTCAGGTGTCTGGTGCCCGCTTGTTGCTAAAGACTAAACCGTCTCATCTTAGCAAAGCAGATGGTAAGTGAGCTTGTTCTCCAAGCAACGCTATCCCCCGTAGTCAGGGCGTGCTGCATCGGTGGGTGAGGGTCCTCCCGCTGTCTCTGGCCTGCTGTGCATGGAGCGCAGCAAAACCGAGCCGGCTTCCCCGCTCCTCCACCCTGCACGGGTGGGTTTGTGGGTTCAGGCAGAGCTCCAGGGCCTGGCAGCTGCCTGCAGCCCTGCCCCGGCGAGGGGGCAGCAGCCTCGGAGCCAGGAGCGCAGGGTTTGGGCTGAGTCCGCAGCAAGGGCTGCCCAGCATTGACCTTGCTGGGGGGGCAGGCTGCAGCTGAATGTTGACTTTCCTAAACTTGCTTATCCGTGCCTGGAGCCAAAAAACCTTGTGGAAAAACCCAGCTCCGTCGCGATGCCTGCTCTGTTCCCATAAACAGCGGCGGGGGGAGGACGGGACAGGCGCTGCCCTGTTTTGGGGACTCAGCGATGGGAGGGGGGAGCAGCGTGACGAGCAGAGCCCTTTCCAGAAGTGGCTTCTGACTTCACAGCCTGGCAACCCCTGTTCCCTTGCATTCACTTGAAATCTTTCCATTACGGATTAAAGCAGGTTTGCGAAAACAGGCTGGTTTTCACTCGGGCGGCGTGCTGCTCTGCAGCCCCCTCAGTAAGTGCTGGCAAAGCCTTTGGGGACGGGGGTGAGATGGGTGCTGCCTGCGCTCACGGCGAGCGGAGCTGGCTGAGCAAAACCCTGCTCCCCGCTGCTGTCCCGTGCCGAGACAGCCGTGCGAGAGCCGGTGGCGGTGGGTTTTGCTTCTCCTGCCTCCCCCAGCCCCGGGCACGCCGCGTGGGCAACGGGAGAGTCTTTGAGAAACGGTGTCCTACAAAGCTGGGTTCTGAGTTACGTTATGCAAAGCCATTTTTGAGGCAGGCTGAGAGCAGATGCTGGGAGCAGGCAGCAGCTGCACACGTGGAGGGCTGGACCAGCCATTTTGGCAGCCTCTCCCCAAAAACGCTGGGAGGAACTGAAGTCTTTCTCTGCAGCCTGCTCTTTTATAGTAGGATGTTTGCGAGCCCACTGCAAAGCGGCTTGGTGCTGCTTTTATTATTAAAAAAAGCACAGTTTATTTTTTTAAGCTTGTCCCCAAGAATCAGCAAGTCTTTGAAAGGCAGGATGTGAACTTGGGAGCCTTTTGGCAGAGCAGAGCCTATTACTTCCTTTGTTTAACTCTTCTTTTCCGAAACCCCGATACAGCCGCGCAAAGGTGACGGTCACCTCTCGGAGGTGCAGGTTTGTGGGGGAGGAAGGGACGGCGTATTTGCACCCAGTGCTAAAGTCCGTGCTGCTGCTTGCTGGACAGCTCGGCCAAAAGCCCTTGCTTAAAGCAGCCTGTATTGAATACAAGCAACACTTTGAGCTAGAGAGGCTCTTCTAAATGCTCAGTCGTCTCACGCGTGATCTACGGTGTGAGCTAGCCTTGCTGGAGGAACAGATACGGGTTTCTGGGTCGTGCTGAAGATGCCGAGTCTGGGTCCTGTAGCTAACAGACCCGCATCAGTCGGCTCTTTGTAGAACAGCTGGACGGTGCCGTGATGCACTTAAGTGAGTTTTTACAGATGTGTCCCACCAGTCGCTTTATTGGAGAAGTTTAACTCTGTTTCCAGCTTGTGCGAAGCTCCAAAGGCAGAAGTTCAAGTGCTGCCACTTAACTCGGCTTCCTGGGAAGGCAGCTCCGGGGGCCGGCGCTGCTTTTGGGGCAGGACTGGGATGTGATGGGGTGCAAGTGCTTGGAGAGTCACGCTGGTCTGGAGGTGGGATCACTGAAAAGCGAACCTTTTACGCTACTGCTCTGGGTCTGGGAAGGTGAAGACGCTGCCCAGGTGTCATCAGCTTACGGGTCACAAGGAGACTGGCACCAAGGTGCTGGTATGGGGCTGTTTCTGGTGGGTGTACGGGGAAGAGGGGTCTGTGTTTGCTTTCTAATGTCCCTGCCAGAGGAGCTTCCTACCTTAGCCTTGCCTTGGTCGCGCAGCTATTGCTGGTGGCTCCTCGAGTGAAGCGGGTGAGCTCTTTCTGCCGTGGCTGTGCGAGGGCGTCTGTAGCGATGCTGGGGGAAAAGGCAGAGCTGCTCGGGGAAGGGCTGTGAGATGCATGCATCAGACAGACCGTTATCCCACAGGAGCCCTGCGACTCGCCGTTAACAGCGGGGTAAACTTTCAGCTGTCTCGGAGCTGCCGTACTCAAACAACTCCTAATGTGGGAGCCAGACAGGCTCTATCTGGCTGGAGGAGACTCGATTGACCTGATTTAGCAATGCAAGAAAAAATGCCTGGTCTCTGGTGCCTGTGTCTGGGCCAGCGCAGCCTCGCTGGGGTGCATGGCCAAGGCTTGCACACAGGGTCTTGCTGCGGGCCGTAAAGCTCCTCTTTTTGGAGGGGGAACTGGGTGCACTGGGTTTTTGTGGGTTTTCAAGGGCACTGAGCAGCCGTCCCCTCTGTGATGGCACCTGCCTGGCCGGAGGTGTTGCCGTGATGCAGAAAGCAAACGGTTTGGGACTGTGTCTGGGGGGGGCAGATGCCCCGTACCGAGCCGGGGGCTGGCTGCCTGCACAGGGCAGGCGACCTCTGCAAAGTGGGGCTGGCTCTGCCATCGCTGCGCTCCTCCCCTCCTTGGCTGGCCGTTCAATTCCTTCTGCAGCCTGTGAAATCTGGGGTGGCTTTTCTTAGCATCTCTCCCGGTGGGTGTAATCACCCGAGGTCCTGCGGAGCTGCAGATTAAAGGGGGGTGTTTTTCTGCCAGCCCCGAGCAAGGATGTGACGCTGGCGCGCGCCGCCCCGAGCGCCGAGCCTTCGCTCCATCACGTGTCCCTCTGCCCCACATACTCGCGTGCCGCTTCGCTTAATCTGACAGCAGCCCCCCGCGGCGAGGGATCGGACGGGGGGAGGGATCCCGTGTGTCCCATTCGTTCAGCTCTAATCAGGCAGAGGACGGATGCCAGCAGTGTCTGCGAGGAGAGACCCCGAAGTGCGAGGCCAATCCACCGGCCGTCTGGCGGCTCTGCCCGCGAGACCAGCAGGCTCCTCTCCATCAGTCGTTAAAATAATCTGTGTCTGCCTGGCTGATGGAGCAGCTGTAGGGATGCCGAGGGCTTGCCACGCACTCACCCTGCCTGGGCTCTGCACCGCTCCGGCTCCACAGCCACCGGCTCGGCTGCCGCAGCATCACCGCGGCGCACCAGGCGGTCCCCCAGACCCGCCGAAACTTGGCTCCCTTCCTGCGTCACCCTCCGGCACCCCTCAGGCAGGGAAAACACCGTGATGCTCCTACCAAAACAGGAACAAAGCGTTTAGATCCTGTTGTAGCATCAGCCAGAAGCAGGAACCAGGGGTACCTCCCTACAGGTAGCTCGCACGGCTGTTTTTTCCCTGGCTTCCATTTGTTCTTGAAAGGTTACTGGTTTTGCCTGAGCAGCTATTACTTAGCAGCAGACTTTACACAAATGTCACATCTAAGGGTGCGTGGGACTAATTATTTCCTTGCAGTTTGTCAGAAGAGGGATGGTTTGAAGCGGCTTCCCCCCATTCGTCTTCTCAGCCGCTTGTGCCTGCAGCCTGTGGAGCCTGGAGGGTTTTTCTAAGGGCCCTTCAGGGCTCCATCTTCCCTTAAAGCGGCTTTTGTTCCCTGCACGGTTCTCTACCTGTTGCACTGACTTAGGAAACCAGTGTTTCTGCAGCGAGGGAGGGAGCGAAGGGCATCAGGGCGGGTGAGCACGTGTTACGGGAGCGTACGCCAGTGTGACGCTGGCGGGGGACCCGCTGGCCGCGGCCAGACGAGCTCTTGCAGCGTGATCCCTTCTGCAGCTGCCGGCAGAAAGCCTCTTCCTCCACGGACTTTGGGCTCCGCGCTGCGTGGAGACTGCTGTGGTGGGCACCGAAATTCCTGCTGGTTCCAGTTTGGGAAGCCTTTGCCTCTGGTCCCTGTTGGTGAGGGTGGCTGGTCGGTAATTGCACGGGTGGATTTGGCGTGTGTTGCTCACGCTTCTTCTGAAAGAGCAAGGCAGGTTGAGCAAGAAACACCCTCCCCCTTCCCTGCTTCCCCAGCCAAGCCCTATTTATGGTGACGGCTGGGGGAGGGCAGCGAGGACCCACAGCTCCGCTCCCTCCTTGGCTTTGACTGCGAGAAGGGGGAGAACCGGGACGAGCCCATCTTCGCCGCAGCTCCCGCAGACGCCCTGTTCCCACGCGCACGCCGCCTCCCGCGCTCCCAACCCAAGGCAATTCACTCACTGCCTTCTCATTAAGATTTAATTTATTGCTGACTATTACTGTGGCTGATTCTCATGCATAAGAGATGGTTTTCCATCCTCCGGTGTGTGGCAGGGATCCGGACATCTGTGTTTGGGCCGGGCAGGGGGAAGCGCTGGCTTCGGCAGCGGGGGGCTGTCGCCGCTCCTGCATCGGGAACCCCCGCCCTTAAAGCCCCCAAGGACTGAAATGCCTTTTCTTTATCGGACAGATCTCGTGAGCTGGGGAGAAAAGCAATGCCTAATCTTAGGGCAAGACGCTCAACTTGTGCATTTCTTCCTGCGCCGAGCACAGACGGACAATTACTCCCGCCTGCTAACGACAGTCTGTGGGGGCTCGAGGCTGAGTAAAAAGCTGCCTCAAGTCCTTGGGAGGTTTCCTCAAAATCTAACAGAAGCGGAAACCTAATTGTAGCTCAGTCTGTGCAGTCTATGGCTATCTCTTCCCCTCCCTCGCCGGCCTGCGGCTGCAGCAGGGCACAGCCCGCTGTGGGTACAGCGTTCCGGTAAATGCGAGAAGCGGGGCTGTTAGCTCTCTTTCAGATTATTTTTATTTTTCTCTCCCCTACCTCCGTGGCTTTACAGTTTCTGAGCTTCACAGCGATGAATTTCTCTGTTTCCAGCCCTCGCAGTGATTGGGGCTTCCCTCCTCCCTGCATCCGGAGGCTGCTGCTGGGGACTCGTCTTCTCCCAAGCGTTATTAGCATGCCCAGGGCATGGGATGCGGTTGCCATGGCAATGGGATGATTTCAGCTCGCAGCACCAGCAGATAGTACGGGAGCTCCTGGGCCGTGGCTGAGCTGTAAATGCAGCTCTGGCTGGCGGTGCACACAACTTAAAAATTGCATTTGCCCTTCACGGGAGCCATGTGGCTTTCCTGCCAGCCTGGGGGCTGCGTGCAGCCCGCCATCCCTGTGCCCTTCAGGGGCTGGAGCTGTTAAAAGCGGGGATCTCTGTAAAAGCTGCTGCTGAGCAGCAGGAAAAAACCTTCTGGATTTGCAAAGACCCTGGGCAGTGGTGGTGGCACTCGGCTCTCCTCGTAGGACTGGGACAGAGCTCCGTTCCCATCCTCGCGGCAGGGCTGGGGCTGGTCTGCATAGCCTGTTGCCTTCCAGACCTGATCCGCAAATGGAGAATTAGCGATCTGGGAGGGCATTTGGGTTTCGAGCTCTTTGTACTTAAAAGGTGGCTTTGTTTTTTTTGACCTTGGTAGGAGTCAGGCAGTGACTTCCAAGAAACTCAGGAAAGGGCTCCAGGATGTGAGCGGTAACTCGGGTAAAACAAGAGACAAGTCTCAAGACTCTCCTCTCGTGCCCCTGTAAGCTGAGGTACTGCACTTACTGGATTAGCACTACCGTTAATTGAGCCTCAGCTCCCCCAGCAGCTGCCTAATGGCACCTGGGTTTGGACAAAAAAAATGCCCCCCTCCTGCTGATGGTGTTTGCTCCTGGCGCTGCCCAGCCGATGGCAGCCTCCCCATAGCCGTAACACGTGCTGCCCCTTCGGAAGGGGAGTCATCCCCGCCAGCCGCTGCGGTGCGGCACCCCTGGAGCAAGGGCTGTTAAATGCAGCCTCCTTTGGCCCGCGCTGCCTCGCCGCTGAAGCTTATGGGCTACTAAGAAGGGTTTTTGTCACCTCTGTGATGGCAAAAGGACCCGCTTCCCTTGATGTTGTCTCTTCAAGGTATGAATGCATTAACCCAGCAACCGGTGTGATTGCAGCAGCCTTTACAGGAGCAATCTTTGCAAACCAGAGGCCAAGCTGGGCCGATGTAATTTAGACCGAGCCCGTCCCTCGCCAGCCCCCCAGGCTGTTCATCTCTGCTGGCAGCAGACAGCAGCAGGCGTGGATTTGGTCCCAAGGTGTCTTATGCTGGTTTGCTGCTTCTAACGTGTCGCTCGCCGGCGCAGCTCCGTGGCAAAGGGTCGGCTGCTGCCGCTGCTGAAGTGCCCGACGGAGAGGTGGGTCAGGATAGCACCCCCCTGAGCGCCACGCTCCGGTGGCGCTGGCTGCCGGGAGATCGGGAACGGTGGCCAAAATGGCCAGAGCGCGTAAAGAAACGGCAAACCCACGTCCGGTTCTGTAACGCGATGTCTGCCCGGTGTCCGTTGCTCCTGGTGAGCGCGGGACCCTCCTGGAGAATCAGATTTTATCATCACTGGAGTCTTAATGCAGGAATTTCTCTGCAGCAAGCCGCAGGCAGTAGCTTGGTGAAATACCTGCCTTGATATTGTATCCCAGTGCGAAGCCTTGACATACCAGCGCCTGAAGGCAGTGGGGAAGGGAGCCTGAACATGCAATATTCTATCCCCTCTAATCAGATTAATCTAAACAGGGATTAAACCGTATCGTTCGCGCAGGTGGTGATCTGTTGTTTGTCTAAAACTGATTCTTGTCCTTTTCGATCTTATTGCTGGGTGTTTGGGGGGGCTGTGGAGGGTTGATTTAGGCTTATTTGGTGTGGGTACGGCTGTGTCCTCTCTGCTCCCCCCCGTGCTGGTGAAGGATGAGGGCTGGCTGGGGTGTCGTCGCCGATGCCCGTCAGATGCTCGGGGGATGGCTGTCCTCAGATGGGCAGAGTATTTGCCATCCCTCTGGGACCCTGGTGTTGACTCCCACCTCCCCTAAAGCAGCAGGCAGCTGGGACGGTGGTGATGGGCCACGGCAGCAGGTGGTGTCCAGCAGCACAAGACCTGGAGCAGGGAGGTGGTGGTGTATTTTGGGGGGGGGGAAGCTGGCTGGAGGGTGGGTTCCCCGCCATGCCGTACAGGGCTGGGGAGGGGAGCAGGCAGCGAGCTGCTGCTTGCTGAGTTGTCTTTTCCCCTTTCTGCAAACCACATCTGCATTGTTTGGTTTCTGTGTGTGTAGTGGGGGTTCGCTTATTTTTTCAGTGAGGCTGAGGCAGCTATTTTTATTCTCGAGTTTCCTGCGTTGCTGCTTTACCGAGGTATGTGCTGCTCTGGCAGGTCTGTGGTTGCCTATCTGTTGCTGTCCTGCTCCAACAGCATTGCTCTAAGGCAGCAGCTTTCAGCCAGACTCCTCCACATGCAGCTGGCTTTCTGCTTATTTGACCACACTTCGATTAGCCTTGGCCAGAGGTGCTAATGCTGATTCTTTAAATAGATAATTGCTAATGCTGGAGCGAAGGAGCTCCCAAAGCACAGCCCAGGGGCTTCTTAAGACCCACAAAGACCCATTTCATGTGGTCTGGGAAGGGACAGGAGCTGCAGCTATCCCATAGTTTGCTGCGTAGCCCTCGGGTGAGAGCTTGGTTCAGCCACCGGTTGGGCTACATGGATGGAGGTGTGGGAACTGGAGGCTGCACAATCTGAGTTATGGCCCTGAAACTGGGATCAGCGTTGTGCTCAAAGCCTTCAGATCCCCAGGAGCGGCTGAGACCTCCCCGGTGTCCTCTGCGAGGAGCTGCAGGCTGTTCTCGGGGGACTGCTTAGCCCTGGTCACCTCTTTCAAGAGCTGTCGGATTGCCTGGCTTTGCAAGAGAATTTACCCAAGTTCTTGCATGCATTTGAAAGCGAAACTGAGCTGCGGCGTGAGCCGCTGCCCTGATGCCACGCGCGTCCAGCGTGAACTGGGGTGATGCTGGTGCTGTCTCTGCCTCCCACCCGCTCTCCTGTGCTAGGCAGTGACTTTCCTAAAATCCTACCGTCTTTCTGCCACCGAATTTGGGAGTTCTGCTTTAACTCTTGTGAAAGAGAAACCTCTGACCCTTTCAAAAGGCAGTTTTCCTCCCCTTGCTCTCTGCATTATAAACCCGGGGTGCTGCCGTGGGATGTCTCTGGTTTCTTTGCCATCCCGTGAGAGCAGTTACCATCTGTTCAGTGTCAGATTTCCTCTCTGGGCATTTCCTGAGGAGCGTTGTGCACCGAGGGCTTCGCCTCCACGGCGGCCAGCGCCGAGCAGTCTGGAGACGTTCCTCTTGCCAACAGTTTCCTCTGCACCACTTGTAGAGTCCTCCAGATACAGCGAGGCTGGCTGCCGGGACTGGGTCTGGCCATGGGCGAGAGCATCCTCTGGGATGCAGGACGCGGCTGACCCCAAGTGAAGGACCGGCACCTGAGTGGTAACGCATCGCGCTGTTGGGACTGACCCTGCCACTTCTTGGCAGCGTGAGAGACTCCAGTAATAACTGCCATCGGGGTCCGGTCGAGCCCAGTTTGCACACCAAACCTCCCCTGTTACGGCAGCGATTTGCCTCTTGCCGTTTTCTGTGTCTCCTGGAGGTGGGAATGGCCACGTGAAGTTCGCCCGCCTGCTTGGACGGGGCTTGTAGCAGCCTCCAGCTTTAGGATTAGATATTTACTTTCTGCCAGTACCTGAGGTCGTCTAACTGTTGATTTCTGTTGTCTATAGCAAAGGCTGCACGTGCTTTCAGAAACTGCTACATGGCACTCCAGAACAGTAGCCGCTGGCTTGTAGCCAGACCACGACAGAGGTCTCCTGCTTTAAACTCCCACTCCAGGCACGTCCTAAGGATTCACTAAACGTGCTGCACTGGTGCCGATGGGTCGTGCAGACTCTGCCCCAAGACGGGCACGGTTATGCTGACATGGTCTACGTCAGGGTTGTGATATTCTGCGGTACCAGGAAACCATAACGTGAGGCTCGTGTGGCTGAAACTTCAGTAAAATAAGCAAGTAAAACCACCCCGCTCCCCTCTGACCCGTCACAGCTGGTACGGTGAAACGGGCACAGTCGTAAACCGGAGCGTTAGCAGCGTTTACTTGGACTAATGTTACCCTGAGGACTGTTTAATGGAAAATTGAAGATGTGTTAAGGTCTCTCCAGAAATCAGGCGCAAACATGGAATGGCTTTGTCCCCTGAGGAAAAAAACCTCCCCTTCCCCTTTTTTGATAAAACTGAAGTTAATATATTGGGAGAGAACCCAGTGAGAAATGTGTGCCTGCTGGGGAAGGCGTCAGGTGTGAGCCTGCGCAGTGAGAAATCCCATCGTCCCAAATGGCTGCTGCTAAAGCTGCCCGTCGATGGCTCTGCAGCCCTGGCTGCGCTGCCGCTGCTCGCCGTGATGCTCTGGAGCGGGGCCGCAGCACTGGGATCCCCTGGTGCTTGCAGGGGGCTGCTGGTCGTGGACGGGAGAGGGCAGCGAGCGTGGTCGTGGCCCGTAGGGACACGGTGACTAACGATCTCCCCTCTCTCCCCAGACACTACCCGAAGCAGTCCTTCACCATGGTGGCAGACACTCCCGAGAACCTGCGTCTAAAGCAGCAGAGCGAGCTTCAGAGCCAGGTGAGCGCGCGGGTCTCTCCTCGCCCGGGGCTGCCGTACTTTGCCCCATCGCCCTACCTTCTCCGTGCTCTGGTGCTTTCCTACGGCCTCACACAAAGGAGGGAGAGGCGGCTTTGGGCCGTGGGTCCCTCCCCTCAGGTCGCACCCATCTCAGCTGTGTTTGCTCTTCCCTTCATCCGTGGCTGCTGTGACCTCCCGGAGGTGGGAAGGGGCCAGCAGGCAGACTGCCGCTCCCAGTCCATGCCTTGCACCAGTTTATCTTTTCCCTGCTCCCGTCCAGCAACATAATCAGGTGAAACGGCAAACGGCCTCATCTGGACAGGCGTTGACTCTCTAGGCGAGTATTTCAGGTAAACCCAAATCTTGTAGGGCTTGAAAGCTCTGGCAAGCAGAAATAAACAGATAGAAGGGATAACGACTGGCACAGATAAAGATTTCTTTCTCTAGTGGGAAGAGCAGAGCCTGTTTGAGAAGGGTGTTGTCCAGACATGTCCTGTTTTATACCCTGAAGGTGTCCCTGGATCAGCAAAAGTCCCCAGCCTTGACGCATGGCTGCGGGCTGGGTTCTTGCACCAATATCTCCTGATGATGCAGTGGGAACTGCTTTGCTCTTGGCCCCTTGGGTGGGCCAAGGAGCAACCCCTGGTTTCCTTCTCTTACTCCGAAACACTGAGAACACACCTACGAGCATCCATTTTGCAGAGAAACAGCTGGAAGGGCACGGTTAGCACAGAAACGGGCAGCTTTGGTGGGTGACCCTTCTTCGTGGGACTTTGCTCTGTTGAGGGGCTGTGTTGAAGCGTCTTGAGACGATGCCCTGAACCGTTGTCGTGAGCTTCGATGTCGCAGAACTGCAGGTGTCTGCTCAGGGTACGCTGCCCTGGAAGAAAATGCATCCAGTGGCAAGTTTGGCTTGAGTCAGCGTCTCGCAGGAGAACACAGGATGTGGCAGCTGTTCTGGGAATGTGTTTAGTTTCTTTTTTCCGTTGAAAAGGGGCAAAAAGACTGCCCGGAGTGTTGTCAGCAAGGCACGTTGGCTCAGCAAGGCACGTTGGCTCAGCTCGGCGTTGGTCCTGGGCAGAGGGAGGACAGCACAGGATTTGCCGTAGTGGTGTTTTCAGGGCGAGCAGTCATTTTTCGGGATCCGTGCACACCTCTCCCTGCTGTGCTGTGAAGGATGCTGCGACCTTCCTTCCTTCTCTTCCCGTTAGCCTGAGAGTGCCAGGAGCTGAAGAGCAGATCGCCTGGGAATGCATCCCGCCGGAGGAGGAGGAGGGGGAAGCTCAGGACCTCACCTGCTAGCAGGCAGAGCTGGCGGTGCCCACGCAGCCAGCGCTGAGTTTTGAAACCTTGCCTTTTGTAAGGTCTCTTCCTCAGAGCGAGTTGCCCAACAGCTCCCTGGCTTGCACAAGCACGGCCTGGCTCAAGCTTAGAGCTAGAGCTCAGCCTGGGGCTGGCTTTGTGTTTCACAGAGCCGTTAAGGGGACACAGTTGCTTTTCCATGGTAACAATCGAGATAATGCTGTACCGAGCAGTCTGGAGGCTCCAGCGCTGCTCTTACAATGAATTCAGGCTCTTCATTAGTTGTTGCTTATTAAAGGAGACCCTGGGGAGGGAGCGTGCTCCGCTGCCTGGGCTTTTCTGTAGCTGGTTGGGACTTTGAGCTCCTCGTGGTGTGCGGGAGGTGGCTGGAAGCAGAGCCAGCTGCCTTGCAGGGTGGGGGTGTCTGTCTTCTTTCCAGCCTGCACCTCCAGAAGTTGGTCACTACAACTCAATGCCAGCAGGACCTCTGTCCCCGGGAGAGAAGCAGCCATGCCCAGATCCTGGTGGTCTCCTGGACTTTGGGGGGCCGCAGCTGGGATAGCACAGAGCTGTAAGAGCCTTCTGCGCTCTTGGTTGCACGTGAACATGTCAGAAATGGGGCTGGGGTGCAGGCGGGGTCTTCCAGTCTGCCAGGCACCGGTACTTTTCAGGGCTGGTTTCACACCAGGATGAGCTGCAAAGCTGGATTTCGGTGAGCGGGAGGGCGAAGAGGCTGGCGCGGGGGTGCTGGCGGTTTGGTGCTGGCGCAGCCCCTGCGGCGAGGGGCTGGGGGGGATGCGGGAGCAGGCGGAGGGAGGTGGCATCGCTGAACCAGGTGGAAACTGCCAGGCTGAAGCAACGGGGAGCCCTGGGGAGGAGAGATCCTAAACACGCTTCAGATAAGATCTTAATTCCTCTCTGCCTTTGTTCTGCCTACAAAGGGAGGCTCCTATTTTCCAAGTGCCAAACATTTGTATTTCTTGAAGCACTCTAGCTGAAACACTAGCAGCCGCTCTGGTTTATGGACAATCCCTTCTTACTAATTGCAGGAGCTGAGCAAACCCCTGGGGACGGGAATAGGTCACTTCAGCCCTTCCAGAGCAGGCAGAAGGGTTCACAGTCTCACAAATTAACTGGATGAAGTGGAGCTGTTAGCTGAGACCGGGAAAGGCTTGTGGCGAAGGGCTCGCTGGCTCTGCTTCGCAGCGATGGCAGCCTGGTGGAAGGGCTTCTGCACTACGGTTTGCCAGTTCACGTGCTACCCAAAAAGTGCATCCCGGCTAACGCTGCTGGGATAGGTAGAGCTCTGCACGTGGGTCAAGTAGTAAAATCCCTCGTGGAGTAAGATCAGGGTTACACGAGCAGTCACATCGTGCCTCCAAGCTTGCATTTGCCAGCCAAACTCAGCTGTGGCCAAGCCTTTGGTCCTCGGTGTGAGGCTTCCCCGAGCGTCTGTCCCTGCGGAGAAGCTGTGGCTGGGAACAGCTGGGAGCTGCAGCAGGAGAAGGGAAATCACTGGGGCTGTGTCCTCTGCAAGGGGTTTCTGACCCCTGGAGCATCGTTCCCCGGCGGTGGGAGCGATGCTCCCCAGCCGTTTAGCCCGTTCCTCTGGAGCAGAGCTCCTGTGGGGCTGGAGAGCCGCTGTCCTTGCAGATGACCCCGAGGAGGCTGATCCTATATTTCCTCCTACCAAAAATACACTCCCTGTCCACCCCGCTGCGACTGGAAAAGCCAGTTGTGTGCCGGGGGTGGGGACGGGGCAGCTGCGTGCTGAGCCGGAGCGGTTTCACGTCGCTCACGATGCCTCCGCTATTTGTGTCTGCTGAGAAGGCGTCTTCTGTTCCGGTCACTGGCAGACGCTGGATGATGGTGTCCTGTGCAGCTAAATGAGTCTCCAAAGTGACAGCTTTGACGCCTGCAGCCTTCTCTTACAGCCCA
This sequence comes from Platalea leucorodia, assembly GCF_965183815.1. NCBI lineage: Eukaryota > Metazoa > Chordata > Aves > Pelecaniformes > Threskiornithidae > Platalea > Platalea leucorodia. Next base: position 5,617,787 of record NC_138844.1, read on the forward strand.
CGCGCGGCAAGAAAATTGCAGGTTCCTGTCCTGTGGCTCCTTTTCCAAACTCTTAAAATGGGTGGTTTTGGGTGCAGCCCTTCCTGCCGGAGGGTGGAGGCTCCCGTGGCGTGGGAGACCTGTCCCCTTCTGCAGCCCGGCGTCTGTCACCTCGGGGAGCGACGTTGGGGATGGGGACGTACCCAGGGTTTAACGTGCTTGAGCCGAGACCTGCGAGGGGTCGTAACGTGTGAAGGGCCGTTCTCCAGCTCCCTTCGGATAACGCACGGATGCGTGAGTTGTCGCTGTCCTTATCATGGAGTGAACAATTCCTCTGGGGAAATTGTGGATCCCGTTTTATTATTATGATGGGATGAGGTGTGGATGCGGCACTGCCTGCATCACTCCGCTCTTTAACACAGCGTGTGGATGAAAGGCAGCTACGAGCCAGAGCGACAGGAGTGGGTGTGTGGGTTGGCAGCTCTGGCCGGAGGGGCAGGAGCGCTGGCTCTCTACAGCCCCCGGCACAGCGCTGAGCTGGTTCCCAGCGGTGCTCACGTGCCCTGTGAAAGCACGGCGGGACGTACCGAACCGTGCATTGCATTTCTGTCCCTCCTTATCGCTCAGGGTCACCTGCGCTCGAGTTTCCGAGGGAGCAAAGGGAGCGGGACCCCGGGAGCGTGGCTGCAGCAAAGGATTCGTGCCTCTCGAAGGGCAGCCTGTGCCGCAAGTGGGATTCCTGCGTGGCCGGGGGTCGCGGGTCACCGCTCCCCACCCAGGGCTGCCTGCCAGACTCCTGCCTGCACAACCCGCTGCCCATATAAGGCAGGGAGAAGCTGAAAGGCGCCTTGTCTGAACGCTTCCTCCCTCCTTTCCGGCCGTCGCGCTCGGCCCTGGCGATGGCTGCAGCCCGGCGGGACCCCGCACTCCTCTGCCAAAGCCAGGAAAGGCCGGGGATCCTGTTAAATTGCAAATCCCCCATGCTGAGCACGCGGACAGCGTTGGCCTGGTGGCCTCCCTTGCTTCCTCCTAGCATCGCCCCGATGCTCGTGCCACGCTCTGATTTCCACAGCCCCGTGTGCTGGGGTGCAGGAACCCCGGCTAGCTGGGAGCACCAGCCTTGGATGTGTGTTTTGGGTTAGATCTGCCCCCAGGTACCAGCATGACTCCTGGGTCGGGTCCCCCCTGCAGTCAGACATCCTGTACGGCAGTTTTTTAGGGCCAAGTTCCTGTGTCCTGCAAGTTAGAGGGGTAAAAAAACCAAGGAAGGTGGAGGGGGGTGGGATTTAGGAGGGTAAAAATACAGAACTTATCAAAGGAACTGCTTAGCCTTGTGATTAGCTTCTCACTTGGTGACGCTATCTTTCTAGCCTGGATTTCTTTAAAGCTCGTCAGCTTGTGCATTTGCAGCTGGGGCCCAGTGCCCCCTCCTCAGGGAGGATAAACCCTCTTCTTCCGAGCAGCATCTCCAAGCGCGACGGCGGGGCCGGCATCCCGCGCCCAGGCTGCGGAGCTCTGGAGGAAAACAGCCCTTATTGAAAGCGGAGCAGATGAAGGGCGAACACGGCCCCTCTGCCCGCCCGCCGCTGCGGCTGAGCAAACTGGGGCCGGTGCTTTGCAGAGCAGCTCGTGGGGCTGACTCACCCCCTCCTGACGCCCCGGCCGGCTGTGTCATCCGTTTTATGTCGCGGCTCTGGTAACCTTTGGTTCCTTGTGCCCAGTGGTTAACACCTCGAGGCTGCTCCTTCCTAATCGGTGGTGTTCAAGATACATTCTTTAACCCAGCGAGCACAAGTTCTTTCTCTCCCTCTTATTGCTTCAAGCAAAAGGAGACTTCTGCCTTGAAATTGGTCTCTTGTGTTCCTCTGATGTGCTTTGGCATCTTGGTGGTATTAATATCCTCCCAGGGTGGACTCTGCAGCCTGGTTCATTAAGCCTTTGCTTTCTAATGTCGCATTAGAGTTAGAAATCTAACGTGATCATACCATCTAGCTAAGGGTTTCTGTGGTACGCTATGGCTGTGAAGAAGTGGTAGGGGCTCCGACATGCTTTCAAAACTTGCATTTCTCCTGGTTTGCAGGATAGGAAGAGGAAACGTTATGTTTGCAAGCGGAGCACTGAGCTCTGGGCTATCTGCACCGCTAACCCGTGCAGCCAGCGGCGAGCTCTCCCGCCTGCCTGCCGGTGCCCGTTGCGGAGCTGGTGTCTGGCATCCCCTCCTGCTCCAGACAAAACCCTCCGAGCCGCGGGCACTGTGGCCTCTGAGCCACCCCGGCCTCCTGGCAGGGCCGGCTGCGGGGTGGGGAGCCCAGAGCTGGTGTGAGCCTGCAGCCCCTCTGCAAAATGGAAACCGCGGTGTCTCATTTTCCCCTGGAAATCTCTTGTTTCCTGTGCCGTTCCGGACCAGAGACGGGGCAGGACCTGCTCCGTGGTGTGCTGCGTGCCCGCAGCCCTGGCTGGCTCCAGCGCTGGAGGGGTCTGACCTGGGCACATCAGCGTGGCCCAGATGCTGCCTGCCCCTGCCTGCTGTGCCAGGTCCCGCGCGGGAGCCAGGCGAGGCCACGGGAGAGCGCAGATGGCGGCAGAGGTGTGTCTTGGCTCCTCCAGAAGATATTATTAAATGTTTGGCAGCTTTTCCTGAAAGGTGTTTCCAGGCCCAGCTGGACGCGCCGTCTGGATGGGAGGCAAATATGTGAGGTCTGAAGGAGTGTCTCTGTAGGAGTGTGTGTCGGGGAGAAATCAGCTTTATCCTGCCTCCCCCGCCTTGCTGCCGGTTCCCTGCCTCCGAGCTTTATCTTGGCACGGCACACGTGAGCATGGCGCCGATCTGCAAGCACAGCCCTCATCCTGCAAGCTCTTTCTTTGCGGGCCAGCCCGGCTCCCCGACCGTCCATCTGGCAGGCTACCGTCCGGCCGTGGGACGGGAAGGGTTACGGGAAGCTGCCTGTGCTGGCCAGACACGCCGGTGTCTGGCCCCTGCGCTTGGGTGAGCGTTTCCCTGCTCCTGCTCGGGGAGCGATGCATCTCTCCCAGCCTGCTCCATCAAAGGCGGCTCCTGCTCCGCTTCTCCCGGCGCCGGCAGCTCTGTCCCCTGCCCGCAGCCTCCCGCCGGCCGCAGGGGCTGAGCATCGGCCCCGCTCTGCGTGCACAGAGCCAGGCTGCCGTGCCTGTGCTGGCTGCACGGCAGCCCAGAGGTTTAATCTGCTTGCATGAGGAGCGGTGGTGACCTTTTCATTTTAGTGACCACATACAACTGTCTGCAGCGCAGAGGCAAGCTCCGGGGAGGTGAATCCCGGGGAAGGGCAGCTTCGGCTGCACATTTGTAGGCTGCCACCAGCCAGCCCCTAAGGCTCTTTCCTCCCCAAATGGGCAGAGGCAGCTTCTGACAGCCGTCAGCGCAAGGCCAGATCCTCGCAGAGAGGGTGGAGGAGGTCAGGGTATCCCCCTGCACGTCTGCGTCCCCCACTCATGAAAACGGGGCGTCTTTCTGGCCGATCAGATCTGAAAGTCAGCAAAGCCGCTGCGCTGGGGCGGGCCGGGCAGCTGGGTGCTGTTTCCTTCCCTGTTGGAGCCATCAAGTCAGCGGTTGGGTTTCAGCCTCTGCAGAAGCTGCTTCTGCTTCTGGGTGGCTTGGGGGAGAGCAGCAGTCCTGCGCAGAGCGGGACCAGCTGGGACCCGGGACTGGGACCAGCAACCCCCGGAGCCGAGGCTGCCGAGGGCTGGGGGGCACATCTGGGCTGTGGCTGTGTGCCGTGTTAGCTCCCTCCTGGAGAGCTGGAAACCCCGGTCTTGAAGCTGTATAGAGCTATATTTCCAAAAAACCAACAAAACAACAACAACAAAAAAAAAAAGGCAAAAAAAACCGGGACTTTTCAGCTCCTGGGTGTGATGGGAAGGGATGCTGATGTCAGTGTCTGGCAAACAGAAATGAGGATGCTTGTGTTTTGCCAGCCTCCGCCCTCCACGCTCTGGTTTCGTTCTGGTCTTCCTGGGTGTATTCCTCCACCCCGAGGTGGCTGAACGTCCCCTGACGTGGAAACGCTCTTGTATGGGTGTAGCTCATAAAAATCCTCGGGGCTCTCGCGCAGGCAGCTTGCCATGGGTCAGCAGCTCTGTGGTACGTGACTTGGGTGCACTGGTAGCCCACAGGAAATTCAAAGTAAATCTGAGTTACCCCAGCCCCTGCTGAAAGAGAGGCAAGATCAGCAGATGCATAGGAAGCTGTTTGTGTGTTTCAGCTCTTGGCAATACCCCGGTTTGCTATTACTGGGTACACTGGGGGGGTCTCCCGAGCAAGGCAGAGGCCCTGGTAGAAAGCTGCTGCATCTCATGAAGCACATGGGTCTAAATCTGTTTTTTCTTGCTTGTACACAGATTCGCTACAAGGAGGAGTTTGAGAAGAACAAGGGAAAAGGCTTCAGCGTGGTGGCTGACACCCCGGAGCTGCAGAGAATCAAAAAGACTCAAGATCAGATCAGCAACGTGAGTAGCTTCTAATCTCCGCGTGTGATATTGCCATGACCTTCCTCCCGCCGGAGGAGGCTGGGGGGGCCCTGCCCGAGCGGACCCGTGCTCCGACGGCTGCTAGCAAGCGCGTGAGGCTGCAGCGTCTTGAAGCCTGGCAGCATTCGTTCTCCAGCCCATTTGCCCGGGTGTCTTGTGACCCTCTTGCACCTCTCCTGGCTCCTCCGTGCTGGCAGAGGCCGCAGCCGGATCCAGAGGGGTATCCGAGTCCTCCGCTTCTCCGAAAGTGCTCAAGTCCACATCGATTGTGTGAAGCGAGGAGGGGAGCAGCAGAGAGTGGCATTCGGTGGGGGCAGATGTGGACCGGGGGCAGCCCCATCCGTCCCTGGCTGTCACTGTAACCCACAGCATGGGTGGCACGGCGGGGGCCGGGCTCGCTGGGGCTGGGCTCGCCGCAGCCGGCCCTGCGCTGCTCCCCCGAGGCCCTCCAGTCCCTCTTGTGCTCTCTCTGGCTTGTGTTTGTGTGCAGAAACCCCGGCCAAAGGCACACCTCTTCCTCCTGTCCCTTTGCAGCTGTGACCGTCCCCTGCCAGGCTCCGCTGGCCTTGACCCGTCCTCTGACTCCCGCAAAGCCCTGTCCAGCCATCCGGCTGTCAGGGCCGTTTGCAGCTGCTGCTGCTGCTGTTGGGTTGTGCCGAGGCTGCGCGCAGTCCCCAGGGTCCCGCCACCTGCTGTCACCAGCCCCGAGGGTAGGACAGGCAGCGTCGTCCGCTTTCCTACCTACAGCCCACATCTTGCGGTGGCCGCTGCGCCGGAGCAGCCTCGCAGGGAGCTCCTCGGGGTCCCTTGGCCACGCACAGCTTCCCTCCTGCCTCAGTGCTGAGACGGAGGGGTTCCCGGGGGCTGTGCACAGCGGCATCTCTCTCCTCCCTTGGCCCTCTGGAAGGGGAGCTCTGTCCTGCGTCTGCAAGAGACCCAGCTCTTCCATTTCCAAAATGCTATTAAAGCCATGCCCAAGTTCAGCGGCAGCTGGCCTGGCAGCTTGTGCTTCACCCAGCAGCCTCCCTCCGTGTCCAGGTGCTGGCGGTGCGGGACGTGGCAGATGTGGATGTCTGGCTGTTGCCATGGTGAAGGAGGATGCACACTTGCACGTATAGCTGCAGCGCTGGCTGCGGCGACGCGGGGCGTCTGTCCCCTGCCCAAACTCGACCCTGTCAGCAGAACGCAGGGAGTTAATTAACCTTTAGCCGCTAGCGAAAGTCGGGAGTGTTCCTTATCGAATGCCCAGGAGCTGTTGCGAAACCCTGGCAGGGCTGGGAAGGCTGCTTTCTCCCTGACCAGTAAACCTGCCCCTGGAGCGCAGCTTTGCATGAGAAAACTCTTGGGTGTCTGCTCAACAGGCGGCTTCTCTGAGCTTCTCTGAGCTTCTCGGAGCTTCTCTGAGCTTCTCGGAGCTTCTCCCGGCTCCGAGCTCCGCAGTGCCCTGAGCTGAGCCCTGGGCAGTGCCTGGCCGGAGAAAAACCCGATGCTCTGGGGTGCGGCAGGGGTGTGAGCCAGAGCCCCTACAGCCGAGGTGATGCGAGACACGGTGAAAGCCTGTCCCGGAGCTTTTCCATCCTTAAGCATCCCTACCTCGGGGACAGCTCGGGAGATGCTCTTTGCTTCCCCAGGGCGTCCAAGGGAAGAGGGCCTGGGCTTGCAGGGAGAGGGAGGACGGTGCCTGCGCCCACGGTGGGAGCTTGCACACACACAGGAGCTCACACACGTACCCAAACACGAGACTGCCCAGCAGGGCGGGAGGAGGGTGTTTATTCCTCCTTCTTCTGATGCCATTGTCCGGTTCCCTGGCAAGCACTGGTGTCTCCCCGAGGAGCTGCGGGATGTTACCTGCACACCAAACCCCAGGACAGCGAGGGCTGGGGATGGCTTCCCACTTGGGAAAGGGACCTGGCTGGAAGATTTGCGCTGGGGGCAGCTTCTCAGTGGGGTCTGGGCTGGCAGGAGATGAGCGCAGCTTGCCGGCCACAGAGCAGGGCTGGGGTCTTTGTTACAGAAAGCACTGCTCTTTTTTTGAGAGAATCTGTGGAGGTTTGGGGGGGTTAAATAACACAGCAGAGAGATGAGACCAGTGTCCCTCTGCTCCTTTCACCCTCCCTCAGCCACGGGAGCAGTTTCCAGCAGCTTCCCCGTGGGCATCTGGCTGCCAGCCTGGGCTTGCAGTGACCCATTTAATAAAGACGCGGAAAAGGACCCGCTCCCTGCAGAAAGCCTGGCTCCGCAGGCAGCGTTTCGCTCCCGGGGGTGCAGCTGGGCAGGCACACGGGCAGCAAAGGGGGCTGCCCAGGACGGCAGTGCTCACTGGGGTGCGAAGACCCCCGCAGCACAGAGGTGCCCCCAGCCAGCCATGGTGGAGGGTGCCGAGACGGGTCCTGCACTGTGGGGAAACCCTCCTGGCAACGGAGCTGTGCAAAGCCTGAGCCTCCGAGCACCGGGCAGCGCTGTCCTGAGGCTGCCCTGCTCAGGCTCCCTGCCGGGGCTGGGGGAGCAGGGTGCTCCCCCCGGGGTGCTCTCCTTCCCGCAGGGTGGCTCTGCTCCAGGCTCTGCCTCCCGCCTGCGCAGGGAGCCTGCTGTAGTGCCCTTCAGTAAATAACTGTTTAACCAGCAGACAAATGGGCTCCAGGTGCTTTCCGATGGCGATGCATTCATCAACACAAGTGGCTATTAATTTTTACACCCGTGCCCAGGCGGCTGGGTTAACCCTTCCCTCCTGCCCGCTGTGCGGGGCACCTCTCTGCGCTGGCTGCGGGGGAAGGCTCGGTCCGATGCAGCTGGTGTGTTTGGTGGTATCTGCTTTGAGTCTCCTTCAACGAAAACTCCTGAAGCTCTCTCACGCTTCAGTTAAAGAGAAATCTGGGGGTAGATGTTGGAGCGGTACCTCCGCGGCGCCTGCTGTACCCGGCTGCGGGCTGGGGAGTCGCACACCGAACTCGGCGTGTGCATGAGGGGACTTCTGAAAGGTGCTTTTGCTCCATGCTCCTGCCGCCTGCGGGCTTGGGAGCCTGGTCTTGAATCTCACCCACGCCTGAAAAAATTGCACGTCCCACCTATAGGACACTTAAACCTCCTCCTTTCTGTGCCACAAACGGCTCTGAGCAAATGTCCCTGTGGAGATGGGTGGGGAAGAAGCCCCCTGGGACTGCCGGGGAGGCTGCGAGATGGCTAATGCCGAGTCCCTGGTGGCAAAAAGAAATGAGCTGGGACGAGGTGAAGGACGTTGCTGGTGCTGAAGGGCTGCAGGAGCTGCTGCCGTTGCTGGGGTCCGGGATCAGCCTCGTGGCTGGCGCTGCAGAGCGGTCCTGGCTGCGCTCTGACCTCTCCTTCCTCTCCTGTCGCTGTAGATAAAATACCACGAAGAGTTCGAGAGGAGCAGGATGGGCCCGAGTCCCAGCGAGGGCGCTGAGCTGGAGCGCAGGAACTCCCAGGAGAGCACTAATTACCGGAGACCCGCAGAGCAGCAGCATCAGCCGTCTCATCACGTCCAACCCAGCAACCCAGGTAAGGCGGGGGGCTGCAGGCATTGCAGCCTGCCCCGGTGCATGGCCCTGCGCCTGCTGGGGCAGCAGCTGGCTCCTTTGCGAGGGGCTTTGCGTGTCCCCCACGTCCCAGCTCTCGCTAACGGACCCGTCCTTCCCCCCAAGTCTACCAGCAGCAGCAGCCGTCGTCTCAGTCCTACGGCTACAAGGAGCCCGCGGCACCAGCCTCTACGCAGCGCAACGCTCCTTCTGGAGGGGGGGTGAGTACAGCCCAACACCAGCCCCCCAGTTTCCACCCCTGGGGTTAGGGTTTGCTCCGTTGCTCCCCGCTCCTGCAGACCAGGCAGGGGAAGAGCAGTTTTGAAGGGGCTGGTGGGTGTAACGCTGGGTGCCTGGTTTCTGCTTCCCACAGCCATTGCTGGCACCAGCATCCCTGCGCAGTGCCCGGTGAGAGCCTCCTGGATCCGGCACGGCTCTTCCGTAGGGCTCGGCACAGCTCCTTGCCCCGGGACCCCCCCGTGGATGGCAGCTCTGCCTGTCTGGGGCAGGGCACGGGGAGCGTCCGTGCCCACTGACCCCTCTCTCCCCACAGAAGCGTTTCCGTGCCGTCTACGATTACAACGCGGCTGATGAAGACGAGGTCTCCTTCCAGGATGGCGACACCATCATCAACGTGCAGCAGATCGACGACGGATGGATGTACGGCACGGTGGAGCGCACGGGTGACACGGGCATGCTCCCCGCCAACTACGTGGAGGCCATCTGAGCCGCGGGAGGGGACGGGGCGCGTGGCTGCCAGCCGAGCCCCCAGCCCGCGCCGGCCCCCGTGTGTGTGTGCGCGTCTCTCTCTCTGCCCCAGCATCCCTTATCCCGTGTGCTCTGCCGTCGTCCGCCGGAGCCGCGTCCTGACATCTCGGTTACTCTGTGTTTCTGCAGCCGCCTCTGGTTTCTCTTGCCAATTTAGCTTTGTTCTAGCTCTGTCGGGACCGAGGGACTGTCTGCAAGGGGTGCTGGGGGCTCGAGAGACCAAACCGCCGCAGCTTTCCTTCTCCTTCGGTCTCCCTCCTCTCTAGCCCTCCTGGGCGCTCCAGCATTTCCTGGCTGGGGGAAGCAGCCGGAGTCGCCGGGACCCCGGCAAAGGGAGGAGGAGACCACCCGTTAGGACCAAATTCCCCCCGCTCCAGTGGGGACGGGCAGAGGGGCAGCGATGTCTGCGGGGAGGAGGGAAGGGATGCTCGTCCCGAGGGCTGCCCTGGGCTGACGGGAGGGATGGGCTGGTAGCCTCCACCTTGCACCGCCCTGGCTCCTCCCGTTGCTTCTCCCGGCTCCTCTGTGCTGTGTTTCCATTCAATCTTGGCTCCCGTCAGTCCTCAAAACAGAAAAACGTTCGCAGTTCCAATCTTAAACAAAATCTTTCTTTCTCCTTGGGATTCAGAGCGGCTGCTCTGGACAGCCCTGGAAGCGGCTCTTGCTTCTGCCTCGGGCTCTGGCTGCCCTGCTCTGCCTCCCCAATGCCTCCGGGGCTGAGCCGGGGCTGTGCGGGCGCAGGTGAAGGAGCAGCCGCAGCCTTGCTTCGCCTGGAGGCTGCTGCTCCCGCTCGAGGGCCGGAGAGGGGCCGGGCTCCCCGCTCCTCCGCGCTGGCGGGGAGCGCTGCGACACCGAGACCTCACGTCCCCCCTGCAGCCCCGGCTTTCTCTCCTGGGGCCAGGCTCTGGGGGTGCCCTGGGCCCCCCGTGCCGGGGCAGCCTCTTCCTCTCTCAGCAGTGGTCACTCCCCAAACTCACCCAGAATCTTCCTGCTTTTCTCTTGCTGCTGCCGGGCTTTTGGGACCCTCCCGAGCCCTCCACTCACTGGGTAGATGGTCTGGGGAGCCAGCAGGATCAGCCCCTGTCCCTGTGCCTCTTCTGAGCCATGTGTGAAAGCTCCTTCCCCTCTGCCACCACACTGGGGACTGTCCTGGGTGACTGTCCCCTCCGGCAGCTCGGTCTTGAGTGGCAGAGACCAGGGTTTGGCACCCCGAGCCACCCTGCACCTCTCATTGGTCCCCAGCGGTGGTGGCTTTTGGGGGCACTGCTGGCTTGGGATCGCGTCGTGGACCAAAATCTCAAAGCACATCCCTGGCCCCTTCTCTTCTGGGCTCCGAAGGTCCTGGAGCTGGACAGGGGTGGGTATAACTGGAAGCCTGTGTGGGGAGGGCGGGAGTGGGATGCTCTTCTCCCGGCTCAGAGAAGCCGGACATTGGGGAGCGGCGATGCCTTTGTGCTGCCTCCGGTGCTCCCACTGCCCCGTGCCTGCTCGCTGCCCCGGCGCAGCCCGGATCGCCGAAACCGGGCAGCCGGAGGAGACCGTCCCCTTGCCAGCCTGCTCGGGGCTTTGGCTGCGCTGCACCGCAGGGCCAGGATGCTTCCAAGGGGAAGCTGCCACCTTTGCTATTCCCAAATGAAAGAGGGAATCTAGGGACCAAAGTGGCTGAGGCATCCCTTGGCTCTCTCGGGGGACGGGTCTTTGGGGACGGTCTCGTGGAGGGGGAGAGGATCCCACCGCCTCGCGCTTGCAGCCCCCTTTCTCAAAGCCCGTGGGGTTGCAGGGCTGGTTCTGGATGGTGCCGGGGCTGGGGTGACCGGAGAGGGGACGCTTTTGCTCCTGGCTCGTTCCCCAGCCGGCTGCAGCGGGAGGGGGGAGAGCGACGGGGACTCCTGGCGCCGTCGTCACCTCGGGGTGAAAATGGGACCCCAGAAGCAGCCGGGATGGGCTTTACGGGATGGGAATCCCGGTTGGTGCTAAAACAAGCGAGCACAAGAGCAGGGGAGAGGGGGCGGCTGGGCAGCGGGGGAGCCCGTGTCTCCCTGCTAATCCTCTTCTTAATCACGTTCTTGTCTGGGAATGGGGGGAGTATCAATGTGAATAAACCGTTTTTTAATGGACCAAACAACACGGGCGATTACGTTTTGGTATACCAACCTTTTTTTAATGCTACCTTGAAACCATTGTCCTGATTCTCCCCTCCCACGCCCTGCCCCTTCTCCCCTGCCATGGGAAACGAATCTCTTACTGCTTGATTTCTGCCTTTTCTCTCGACTTATGCACTTTTTTGCCTTTTTTCATAGCTGAAAAGCACCTAAACCTGTATTTAAAATAAATAAATAAATAAAATAGTAAAAAAAAAAAGAAATTTAAAAGCTGAATTGCTTCTCATCACGTGTAAAATAGACCTCGTCCATCCCAGCTTCCCCGGTTGCGTCTCAGTGCTGAGCTTAGAACGTGTTTTTCTTCCGGATCCGTCGCTTGATTGGGGTTTGTCCTTGTGTACTCCTTCCCGTCGGGTTGAGCACCCACCAATAAAAACGTTATTTGGCCTTTTTAACCGAACCATCGAATGGAACAAACCAACCGATTCTCTCTCTTCCTGGTTTACTCGAATTAAAAATAAAAGTATAATTTTTACCTGCCGATGGTGCTGGCTTTGATTGCGGGTGCTTTCCTGGCCGTTTTCCGGCTCCCTTGGGACACGGTGGGGATGACGGAGGCGCAGGCGATGCCTCCTCGCTTGCTGACCCACTTCGGGGTCTTGCTCTCGGAGGCCGAACGCCAGTTACACCGTGGGTCTGGGATCTGCTGGGATCAGGGGTGCTGGTGGCTGCTCCGGAGACCAGACCCAGGGCAATGGTCGGCTTTGCTGCGGGCAGCATAGCCAGGGCACCAGGTCCCGGCTTCGTCCGCCCTCTCCGGGAGCGCGGCACCGCGACGGCCGGGCCCTCCCGCCCCCAGCCAGCCCAGCGCTCAGAGAGCAGCTGGCGACGGCTTAGCTTGGCTGCTGCAGCCTCTCAAGGTGGGATTTTCAGCGACTACGGTGTTTAGCAGCGGGAAAAGAAAATCTTGAAGGTGTGTGGAGAAGGATGTTATTTGCATCACCAGAAAAATTAAAATAAAAAGGCTCCATGGCTGTTGCTGCTCACTTTTGCTTTATTTGCTTTAAACCGTACTGAAGTGGGTGGTGTGGCACCGAAAGCGAAGGATGCTGCAGAACCCCAGGAGTGCCGGACTCTGAAAGGTGAGAGTGCAGAGCGGCCCTGACGGATCGACACGGCTTTGCAATGGCCAAAGCTCATTTTTGCTTCTTTCCCCATAGGGCGGGCCCTTTCCCAGCTGCAAACGGGGGGTCGCATCACCGTAAGCCCCCCCATAAACTGAGCAGCAGTTCGGGTGGGAAGAAGCAGGGGCAAAGCGACCCTGCCGCAGGCGGACGGCGCCTGCCGGGAGCCCCGCTCGCAGGGCTGGGCTGAGCGAGCGCTCCTCTGCCCGAGCGAGGCTGAAGCCCCATCTGACCGCCTGGGTTTATCCCTTTATTTTCCGCCTGCCTGCTGGAAAGCGGCTCCGTCAGCTCCGGCATCATCTCTCCATCCTGAGCAGAGCGAGCCGTGCTCCGGCTGGGAGGGGGGGACGCAGCGGCTGAGCCGCGGGGGCTGGCGAGCGAAGCGGCGGCTCTCTGCCGAGCATCCCCTTTCCACGCCGCGGGGAGCCCGGCAGCCCCTGCCCCGCCGGCTCCTCGCTCACCATGCTGGATATTTTCATCCTGATGTTTTTTGCCATCATCGGCCTGGTGATCCTCTCCTACATCATTTACATGCTCTAGAGCGATGCTGGGGAAGATGCGGCTCAGCATCAGCCTTGCGATCCAAGCATCGTCCAGGTGAGCCGGCTGCTCCTCGTCCCACCAGGTTTTAATTTCTGGGAAGAAACGTGTCCGGGGAGGGGGGAGAGGGGATGGGTTTGGTGTTAACGCTGTTGTCTTTGGCTGCTGCTCCCCCTGCCCGGCCGAGGCGGCCGGGCTGACGGCACCAGCGCAGCCGTTTCCTGCTCAGGGCTGGAAGGCGGCACCGGGGTTTATTTTATAAACCAGGCCGCCTCGCCCGCTGAAACGTGCACCGGCTATTGTGCGGCTGCCGGCTTCTCCCCGCTGGGTTCGTCGGCCCCTTCCCCTTTGGAAAAGCTGCTCTCGGCCTTTTATAGTGCCGCAGCACGAACTTGCGGCTTTTGTTCCCAAGAGGGAGGGAAATAAAACAGCTTAGGGGAGAAGCAAGAAGGGATCCCGGTTGCAGCATTTTAAAGGAGGCAAAAGGGGGGTTCCCCCCATGCGGGGCGAAGGGGGGCTGCTGCCGCTGCCTGTGCTGGCGCACGCTGCCATTCCCGCTCCTCCCGCAGCTCTCGGGCCCAGGTCAGACAAGCATCTCCCTTCTCTTCCACAGCCGCCGCCTGGTCCGTCTGCCTCGGAGCCTTCTGGAAAAGCGTTAACCCTCTGCGAGCAAACGGCTGCCCAAGGCGGAACACGGAGCCGCGCGGGGCCGGCGGCGGCGCTGCGGAGGGGCTGAGCGGGCACGGCCCAGCGGGGCGAAGGAGGGAAATGGGGTGGCGGGGGAGAGGGCGGCGAGGTGACGTCCCGCCGCCGAGACGTGGGTTGTTCCCGGTGACGCACGCGACGTCCCGGGGGGCTGCAAAGGGTCCTGCCCCCACCGTGTGGCTTGGCCCCTTGGGATGAGCGCTTCCGAGGTCGGTCGTTTGGGTTTAATTTTAGAAAAGCACTTATATTTTTAATGAAAAATGTTCGAGGAAATGAAATAAAGAGGAATGACACAGGAGAGTGAACGCGTCTGCTGGGGTTGACTCTGCCGAACCGCGTCCCTGCGCATCGACCGCAGGGCTGGGGCACACACGGCTCCGGCAGCAAACCCCGCTTCTGCGGAGAGACGCGGGGCGCCCTGCGAGCCCCGAGAAGGACGAGGTCTCGGCAAACGATGCCGAGGCACCTCTGCGTCCCCTGGCGTGAGGGGCAGTGCTGCTCCGGGCACCGCGGGGTCCGGACCAGGCTCTCCCCAGCTCTCGGGTGCCCGAGCCGCCGAGCCGTGCCTCACCCTCCCTCGGGTCCCCTCGCCAGTGTCCGGGGAAGCTCCGGGAGGGCTCACTTCATCTCAGTATAGAAAAAGGAACATTTTTAATATGATGGAAATTTCTGTGGGATGGAAAGAACATTTCAGAGCTTAATTTCCCCCAGCTTGGAGAGGTCTGGGAAGGTATTTGGGGCATCAGGAGAATTTTTCCTGTCCTTTTATGAAGCCCCGCATCCATCCCTGCCCTTACCCTGTCACATGCAACGCTGTTTGCAGACTGAGCGTTTCACCCATCCTCCTAGAAGACAAAATTTTCATATGCCCGGTCTCTCCCAGGAATATTTTTTTTTTTAAGCGATAAACACCTGAAATATCTGTAACGGGAAAAACTGCTCGTGTCTCCTCAGTTAACCACGGCACCATCACACGAGGGGGTGGGAGAACGGGATCCCGGCAGAGCAGGGGCTGCGCAGGCACCGCCGGGGTACGCTGGAACTGGTTGATAAGACTTTCAGAAGAGGGTGTTTACAGAAAGAAGAGGGATTTCGGAGCCTGGGAATGCTGGATGCGGTCAGCGTTGCCAGCTGAATACTTGACACTGCAATTTCCTGTTAGTGAAACTCCTGAGAGAAACACGAAATTGGTGACTTTGCTCCCCAGCGTGTTCCCAGCGCACCCGCCGCAGCCCGAGCTGCCGGGGCGGTCCCTCATCCCTGAGCCCTGGAGATGCGGAAAAGCTTCTCCTCGCTCCACCACCAAATATAGTCGAAAATCAGAAACTTGAAATATTCTGGGAGGAATTTCTTCAAGCATAAGTCATGTTCTCAATAACCTCCGCTGCGTGAGCCTGTATCTGATGTCAACATCTGCACTGATTAAGGGAGAGTGAGTAACGAGGAATGCGTGGAATGGAAACTCAGCTGAGTGTGAAACCAGGAACAATAATTTTCTCTCGCTCCGACCGCTCCTCTCCCCTCGGAGGGCCTTACCAACCCCTCAGCTATGCAGAACAATCCCTTCCTCCATGCCCCAAATCAGCCAGCTCCGCGCTGGAAGGTGAAGCCACCCAGCCCAGCAGCTGAGGACCGCAAAGGGATCGAAACCACAGGCAGGGGAGGTGTTTGCAGACAGACAAACGGCCGCAGCGGACAGGGACAGCTCTCTAGCAGATGGGCTGTGGTGCTGCACAGCTCAGATCACAGTCAGGGTGCAGCCCTGCTCTGAAAAGGGCTACGCTGGCACAGGGGGAATTTTGCTTCTCGTCCTGGGAGGGTTTTATCGACTCCCCACGGCGGCAGTGAAAATGTGGCAGCAGCAGAAAAGGCACCATTTTCTCAAGTGTCGCCGTCCCAGCTCCTCTGGCGCACGGCGCTGCCCGGGGGCTCCCCACCCGGCCGCCATCAGCCCCGCGGTGTTTCATTGCGAGAGCCGATCAGACGGCGATATCGGAAAACGAGGCTGCGAGGCTGGTGTCACCTTCCAGTTCAGACAAAACGGGTTGGGGAAGTACCGCTGCGGTGGGTTGGAGCTTGGAGCCTTTGGGGAGGAAAGTCCTCCTCCGGTGGGAATGCCGGCGTACGTACGAACGCCGCAAAAACGAACGCCAAACACTTGCTGAGTTTTGTGTATGTAAGAAAAAGAGCGGTTACTAATAATTAATAATGCCATCAATATTTCACAATTGGCAGCCGCATAAAACTTGCATTCCTGGAGGATCTGCTGCCAGACCGAGCTGCTGCCGGCAGAGCTGACATTTCATCTTCGTCGTCTGCTGCCAGTGAATCAAAGAACTCACTTTTCCTGTATCGCCGCGCTCGCACAATGGCAGCCCTTGTGACGGGCTGTAATTTATCGCCGCTGTGTCCTGGGTCCCGGGAGACGAGACAGGCGCTGGCAGCGAACCTGCGCCAGCCCTGCGCCGCTTTGTGTCGCAGCAGCGTTGCGCACCAGAAATACGACGGCCCGAGAAGATGCGGTGGTTCAAGACCCCGCTCCGTTATCCTGGACTCCATCTGTTGAGATTATTTCTTGGTAGCGACTCCTGCGCGTAACGGGAGGGAGCGGCTAACGATCTGGGCTGTCGCATTCCGCCTCAGCGGCTTCTTGGCTGCATCTCCCTGTCACCGTACGCACCGCGAGTCTGTTTTCTCCTCGTATTTTGAGTTCATTAGCGATCGGTTTGGAGGCGTTCAGTTCACTGACTGCATTTCAGACAGTCTTGCATTTTGCCTCCTTCAGAAATAACCCCTAGTTGCAGCACAATTGTAGCATTGCAGCGTGCTCTTAACTATAACCTTCAAACAGCGAGAAAAAAGGGAGGTTAGAAGCAATCACTTAGCAGACGCTCCTTTCGGGGAAGGTTTCACCTCTGCCATCTACCGGCACGCTGCAAAGATCCTCAGCAAATTTATATCCCGTATCCACTCCTTAACGTAGTCAAATCCCATCTGTAATCATGTATTCAACAAATGGCGCAAGAATTTTTGACATGCAAACTTCCAAGCAAATCCTTACAGAGCTGTTGTTGGCTCCTGACTGATGAAGTCAAGTGGGGGCAGCTGAGATAAATTGGTACCGTCGGGCTGCTTCCCCCAGTTGAAGGCTGGCTTCCAAAGCTGAAGGTGGGTCCCCGCAGCTCAGATCCAGTCCTGAAGGACCACTAAAACATTTGGGAAGTGAGTCAGGTGGAGAAGGCGGCTAGTTAATAACATGAAGAAAACAGCCGTGTTGTAAACAACGCACAGTAAAGTAAGTGTTTTTTATTATGCGTTACATGTTTTTGTTTTGAAGGCAATATAGCAGAAAATCAAAAGCTTTTATAAGGCGAACATTTACATACTTTAATGAAACAGTGATCTTAGCCCGCGCGCACTGAACGCGTGTCCTCAACTCGGCTAAGTCCTACAAAGGCAAACACACTTTAACAGCTCAGCTCTTACAGGAGGCAGGGAGAGGGATCTGAAGGTTCTTCTGCTTGATGGTTAAAAGCACCTGTAGCTTGAGGGAGAAAAATTGCTTTGCTGGATCACAGCAGTTAAGTTGCTTTCAGGAGTCCCCTCTTGCCACTGAAGCTGCAGGTACAATCTATGGAGCGCTTCCGTCGCGGAATGTAAGAGTTAGCGAGAGAGACCCTGGCGAACCGGAAAAATGCAGCTAAAAACGCAGCTGTGCTTCTCTAATTCTGTCTGTCTTTTTCTCCTCCGATTCCCAAGAGAAAACAAAATTAAAAGATCAAAATGTTTTTGGTTCTAAACTAAGATAACATTCTGCAGTTTGTGTATGCACATCAAATACGAAAGCCGTGTCATTTTTGTTGGGTATGGAAACGTACGCAGCGGGAAAGGAAGGCCGTTTGTGTTCCCAAAGGAGAGGCCCCCAGCCTGCCTCCTCAGCCTGTCTCACCGCAGCCTCGGAGGAGCAGCACGCGCAGAACGCGGCTGCGAGCGCTCAGAGGTCCCCAGTTCGTTCCATGAGCTCATTCAGCTGGGCTGAGATGTGTGTCACTAGCTTCTCCCGCAGCTACTCCAGCTCTTACATTCCAGAAATTTAAGAAACCATTGGACGCTGCTTTGCAAATATTTAAAAACAAAACAAAACAAAATCCCGCAGGAGTAGAGCACGAGTCTGTAAAATTCAGAGCATCAAACGGTATTGCCGTTGCTTCTCATGGTCAGGTACAGGATTTCTTTATGGAAGTTCGCTTGTGCATTTACAAGGTGAAACAAATTCAAAAAGCTGCTGTCCTCTTCATCACGATCCCCTACCAGGGCAAAGAAAAACATTTTTAAATGATTCGTGAAACTAAATGCCTTCTTTGAAGATAAATCTTGCTCCTTCAGTGTTTTCAGCAGAGGCTGAATCAGCAGCCTCTGCTTAGATTTATGAGGCATCGGCTACTGCACCTGATGGCAGGGCAGCTGTGAAATAACACAGGAGACCCTCTCCAAAATTCCTTCACCAGCTTGTCCAAAGATGGACAAGAACAATTGCGCGTTAAGACAAAAATCTGGCCTAACTGAGCTTGCCATCGTAATCAGTCTGGAGGTTTTATCAAGGCTGACAAGCTGTGGACAGGGAGCAACTGCAGCTCGTTGAGTTGAACAGGCTGGCTGGCAGCTGCTCGGAGCCTGTGTTTAGGCGCAGCCCAAAAGGACCTCAGGCCTAACGCTCCGGCGGGAGGGATTTCAAAAGGCTGTTGGTTTCACCATCCACGGCACTGGGAATGTCTTAAACAAGAGAGATCGGCTAAACTAAACGTCTCTCCCAATTATGACACTTGATTCGTTATTTTGTGTTATCAAAAAATATCGGGCGCTCCAGGATTGTCCTGCCTGGGGAGGGCGGGCGGAAGGACAGGCTGTGACGCCGCGCTAACCGCGTGGCCGAGCTCGCCCCGGCTCGCAGACCCGCGGGCTTACCCGACAGCACTGCCTGTAGCATGTCCATGATCATGTGAGCAAAGGCGTTCTCCACGCACTGCAGGAAGCTGGTTCTCTCCCCTGGAGTGCTGAAAATTTTGCAGACCTTCTGCATCATTTTTACTGCCCAGTCCATGCAGTACAGGTCCTTCTCACAGACCTGGCATACACAGGAAATAGCAGAAATACGCCTTTTATGATGAGTACGACGCTACAAAAGGCAAGATTAAATCTTAGAATGAACTATTGATTCGAACGGATCGGTTGCAGCCGTGGGCTGGCAAATTAGGGTTTGTTATGAGGACATAGGGGTTGTTCTTATCGTTGGCATGCTAATGGAGGAACTTAATGTTTTGTTAGTGGTACTTCTCCTCGAGGACAGGCTTGCTGCCTTGCAGAGATGTGCTGGACAGGGACCAGAGGGTGGAAGAGCACCGAGTCTCTTGCTGGGCTTACTCCTGGTTTGTAGGAGTAGATGGGGAAACAGCTTTCACGTCTCAGAAAGCAAATCTGGGGGCAGAGAGACAACTGCGCTGTTCGGTAGTACTCACCAAGGCCAGGAAGACCATCAGCCTGGCTAACTCGACGGCTCTTCCGTTCACAGCTTTACTGGCCATGAAAGTGAAGCAAATGTTGTTTCCACTCAGAATAAGAAGCCGAGCGTTGTTCTCCATGAGCCACTCCCGGGGAACAACTTTGTAATAAAACAGAGAGAATTTTAGTGATCTTTCACCAAAAAGAAAGGAGTGCCTCAAAAAAATATTCTGAAAGATGTGAATTTATGAATTGTTGGCTTTGATAGCTAACCAGAATTTGTGAGGGGATACCCTCTGGAATACAATTGCAGCAATGAAGTCATATAAGCAATTCCCACCGGCAATACAGTTAGAGCTCTTCACAACAGCTTCCGAGATACAATCTCACCCCAAACTAACTTTCAGTGTAGCCATTAACATCGTTCAGTAGAATTTTGGCTTGAACAAACGTTATGTTTTCAGCTTAAACACAGCTTGGACAACGTTTCCTTAATAATGGCTAGACAAGAGTCGAATTTTAAAGGTCTGCGTGGATTCTTAAAATATTTCACAATGGGGAACGACAGCCTGAATTTGTAAGCAGCGCTGGGTTTCTCTCATCCCCAGCTGCCGCCTGGCTTCCGAGTGTAATGGCTTTTCCAGCTACACCGCAGCTACTGTAAGGAATATTACAGTCGGCTTCCCAAGGCACCTGTGTGTCTGAAACACACCGACTGCCAGATTTGGAGGACATGAGCATATAATCCTATGGATTAATGATAAAGGCAAAAACACACCTGACAGCTCATCCACAAGACTGATAACATCATCTGCTGTCCATTCTCTAGCTTCTGTATCATACAGCAGTTTAATTGCATCTGCTAGACCTTTCAGACTGGTCTCATCTGTTGGTCCTTCTATCATTTTCTGCCAAACCACATGTCCTGAGCAATATATTAATCACAACTGCTGTTAAGTGACAAAGTAAATTTTTTTTTAAACAAGGAAGGTGCTAAACTGGGCCTTACAGCAGTCAGAGGAGGGGAATTCAGGTAACACAACTCAGTCTTTGCGACAGTGAGATTTTTTTTCCATCTGTCATTTTAGTAGGGACAGTGGTGTCATAGCATCGCAGAAGAGCAGGTTGGAAGGGACCTCAAGGATCACCTGGTCCGACCTTTCCCGGCGAAAGCACGGTCTCACCTGGTAGCTGCGGCACAAATCAAAGGGCGATTTAAAGAAACCCAGGTCTGATAATTAAGTGAGAAAGCATGCTTTTCTGCAGGGAAACAGATGCTTCTTTGAGGTGCCTTCAAGCTAACTCTACCCTAAGCAGGGGAGAATAGAGGAACAGAGGTGCAACTTCTTCACTTGCATTGTAACTTTTTATATATATATATATGGATTTTTTTTATATATATATAAATATATATATATGGATTTTTTTATATATATATAGGGATTTTATAT
Organism: Platalea leucorodia; assembly: GCF_965183815.1. Lineage (NCBI taxonomy): Eukaryota > Metazoa > Chordata > Aves > Pelecaniformes > Threskiornithidae > Platalea > Platalea leucorodia. The sequence continues at coordinate 5,638,051 of NC_138844.1, forward strand.
ATATATATAGGCATGCATCTATACATACACACATATGTATCATTTATGTATTTTATATACGTTAGTGAGGTCTGGCTAAGCAGAACGATTTTTCCCTAGGCAATGCGATTACAAAAATGTAATCGTATAAATTTGCATAAAGCTTAGTTTTCAGAAATGCTGCATCCTGCAAGGAAATCTCCTTCTCGGGGAACAACCTTTGAAAATGAACCCCCCAGACTACTCGCCGTCAAGAGAGGACACTGGCCCAAAGATGATATACAGCAGGCGAGCTTGGTTGACCATGGGCCACGGCTTTAAAATACGAGTCAACCAAAATGCAGAATCACTTCGATGAATCCAGTGGTTCAACAAGACGCTACGACAGTATAACCTTATCCGCAGCTCTAGCTTTCGGGCGCTTCCTGGGGTAAAAGAATGTAGATATTATAAATCCATTAAGCCTTGCACAATACAGATGATAAATTTTTTTTTTTTTTTTTAATAGGAAGAGAAAGAAGGATTTTCTTAAAGCTGCCCAAGAACATCGAGGGGGATTTAATTAAATCCTCAGCTGTTATTTCCCAAGCCTGGCTCTTTTGGATACATTGCACTAATTCAGGCCATAGAATCTATCGATGCACCCTCTGGTCCCTTTCTGCAGCAACTCATGCATGTCTTCGAGGGCTCGCAGCTATGTTTTTGGTTTCTGGATTTTGGCATCGGTAAGTGGAAATAGGAGGAAGTGTACATATGGCTGCGTATGCAGTGTTGCACAGAAATACCCAGCTGGGTAACATGGGAATTTCTTGAGAGGTATGTGCCACATCAGTGTTGTGTTTCAGAAATATTAAGCCTTTTTACTGCATCACGTTATTTCTGCGTTAGTTCCTTTCCCGTCGATTTCACTGGCATTGGTGTAGGGCAGGAAAGCTTGGAGTCCCTGTTATTGTTTGCATATAAACATACCTTCTGCATTGGCTTGATAACGGAATGATTCAGAAAAACCTAAATGCCTCTCAAGACAACTCTCTTCACTACCAGCTATGTGTCAAAGACAAAAGCACTTGTCTTTGCTTTCGGTGAACTAAAAATAGCTGTATTCATCTATATGAAGGCCAAGCATTTGCTTTACAATGCCCACTTTCTGCTTAATACTGGAGCTAACAGAGTGTACGTGAGAGTCGGGAAAGGATTGGTGCTACAAGGCTTAGCTGAGCTAAAACATTCTCAATTCTAGACGTATTTTGTTTGCAGTAATCAAGATCCATTTTCTGACTTCTCCATGAGAGCGCCTTTTGATTTTATAGGACTTTTGTCTGCTTTGATGATTACCCGGTTTGCTGCTGACAACTGTCTGTACTTTACGGGGTAAATTGCTCAGCTCACAGAGGAAGTTAAAAACCCGGTGACACTCGAGTTCATCCCAGCCTGCTGTTAGGATCTGAAGATTACAAAAGAAAGGGGATAAAAATGAATAGATTGAGGCATAGATTTAGATCGCAACGCCATTTCTCATATCAGATAAATACAGTCTGTCCTGCAATTTGTCAGAAGAACAGAGAGGGAAGGTGTCACGCCTGGAGCGTGGTGCCTGCACAGCACCTCCCTGATGAGCGCAGGGAAACCGTTATCTGCCACAGAGGTGCTGTACATTATAGCAGAGGTTGTGCTTAAGCTTCGCGCACCCCAGAATCAAAAGCTGCTAATGGTGTTCCGCACTCAGGGCCAAGATCTTATTTTTGAACCTTATGTAGAAAAGTACACAAAGGTATTTGCTACGAAGACAAATGTCCCAGCACAAATAATTATCTGTAGCTCTTAACCATGGAAAGATAATAACTTTTTATTTTTGTATTATCAAATGCTTTAATGCTGCATACGTATACAGCACCTGTACGCACAAGTTTCTAAGACTTAAATGCATTTAAAATGTGCTCAAAACGCCTGTTCTTCTAAGAGAGAATTTGTCTCTGTATTTTTGAAACAAAGTTACTCTCCCGTAAAGCCTCCATTACGGCAATGCTAACACTTCACAATCAAACATCTCAAGTAGCGTTAAAAAGGTCAGACCCTTAGCGTTGGACTGCATATTTGCAATCACAGTAGTCATTACGGTAAATAAGATGTGGATTGCTGAACTAATTCATTTGACACTGATTTTATTTATTTATTTATTAATTTTAAGCTACCACAAATGATAAAAATATTCTGGCGTATGATGCGTATAGCGGTTTACTTTCAAACTAAATCATCTCTGCTCTTGATTTGTGAATTTGAAGCTGCGTAATAAAATGCTCCCCTCCTCCCATGTCTTCTTAGACAATAAATCGCTAATCAAAATCCAGACTGGTTGGTAGTGAAATCCAGACCAAGGAATTCTCAAGAGTCAAATCAGCAACTTTAACAACCAGAGAGGAAATTCAGAGAACTGTGTGAATAACTACCTTCCCCCTACCCCCCAAGGCTCAAAACCATCTTATACTTCTAAATATCTTGCAAAAACACAGATTAATTTAGAAAACTACCTTGATTTTCTTTTATATTTGTGATACTTGCCTTCTCTCCACAAAGATACTGTACCTGTAAAAATACCCCATAGCACTGTAATCCTAAACAATGCAAAGGACTTGGACAACCATTAAGTTTAAAACAGGAAACCTGCAAGTGCAAAACACAAGTCGTTTATCTTAACTGACCATAAGCTAATTCCTGTGATTGAAAATTCACTGTACTACTTGTGTACATCAATACTGATTAGGGAGATTCAGAAGGATTCCCCTCCCTTATTGTATAAGGAAACAAGTTACAGTGCCTATGTTAGGGCTTAGCGTTACGTTCAAAACTGTGGTCAAACGGGGGTGCAAAAGCAAGCTAAGAAGAGCCACCCTGTTTTCAGGAGAATGAAATTTCTACGAAGAGCTGTGCTCTTCCACTGCAAAATTTCTAGTGGTCCACAAACTGCAGAGAAGTTGAAAACCACTCATCTTGGAATAGGAAATCTCAGTAGAACAGCCTTGTGTTCAATATGCTGGCTTAGGCTTTTCTATTATTATTAAGAAGAGACTGATTTCAAATCAATAAATTCATTACACAGTAGTGATAAACTCCAGCAAAGGGACCGTAAAAGGCATAATTCAACTAACAATCGCTTTGCAGAAACGGTATGGTAAGCGCGAGGGACGATTTGAAACACTAGTGAAAGGAATGTGAACTTACTTCTGAGAGAATCTTGTGTATGTACTTTAGCCTGTCTTTCGTAGGCAGCAGAAGGGTGCATCTTTTAAGCAACAGTCCTGTGAACAAAACAAATACGTACACGATTATGCGTATACCTAGATGGCACGCACGCTACTGAATTAGCTTAAGCATTCGCGTCGCAGGCACGCACGCGGTAGCGAGACAAAGCTGCTGCCGCAAGGCGAGGTGAGCGGCACGCCGCCGTGAGCTGTGCCCTGGAGAAGGGGGTACGCTTTTGTAGCGGGGACGTCTTTTACTAAAGACGTTGCCAGGGAGTACGTCGGCTTCCTATGCCATAACTTGTTTATTGTGTTGTTTTAAAGTCCCCGTTAGTCACAGATGGAGCCCTATTAAAGTTACTGTATTGGTTTATGAATTACAGCTGTTAAAAATATTGGAAATAAATGTTACTTGTTGCACCTCTTTTAACAGCCCCCTGGGGAACACTGGTTTTCCCCTTACGTCATGGAAAGCCAAGCTTCCAACATTTTTTCAAGATAGCCACATGTTCTAAAAAGAAAATATTCTAAACTGTGTTAATGTAAAACATAGCTAAGAGGTAAAATTATTTTCCTACACAGGACTGAAATGGTATGTGTTTAGGATGTCAAAGTCTGGAGTTCATTATAGCGTGGAACAGCTGTCTGTTAAGCAGCATTTTTTTCTACACGACTGATAGAAAATGGGTTAACAGCTTGCTCTTCAAAAACTTCTACCAGAATAATATATATATATATATGGTTTGTTAATTAATCAAGAAATCCACGGTAAAGCATGTACTTTTTGGGGGGGAGGGCGGGAAAGGAAACTTTTTTTTTTTTTTGTGAATTGTCAGTCTCCCAAAAAATACATAACTTCTCCAATGTCAAAAAGTACTTCATGCATTTGCTGTGGTTCTAAATTGACTCTTTCCTTATTTAGAAGTGTGTTAGCATTCCTACATGACAGACATAATTTATTCATCAGCCTAGGACATGGTCCAAAGCTCAGTCAAGTAAATTTTCTACTGACTAGACTAGACTTCGGAGAGAACTCCCTGAAGAATAGCTGAAACTGTTCAGGCGGTGTAGCTGCAAATGAGAATACAGCCGTCGGGGTGGGGAAAAAATTACGCTGAGTAAAAAGGCTTGAGCAAAAGGCACCGGTTTTGTACAGGCAAATCCCCCTGTGCGGAAGGACAGTGCCACGCTCCTTTAGAACGCAAACCCATCCTAAACAATGACTGAAATTCTGACCCCGTTACAAGCGCTGGAAGATTTTACCATGGACTTGAGCGGAGCCAAACCCCTCTGAGTTTAAGTGAGATTTATGTAATGCGTAGACCCTGTTCAGGCTCTCTGAATGGGAATGAATTTTTCCCATTGAGTCCCGTCTTTCTTGCTGTAAAGTAAATAGTGATTTTGCAACTGACTTCTTAACAGAAATGTTCTCTTGAGCCTTCCACTGGTGACACAGGTATTGCCAAAGATCTTTATAATTTGAAAATGTCGTGGTTTTACTACTAGGCCTACTATAGCGATGGGTTCACCCCTACACTGAAATAACAAGTGGCCATTTTGTATGTGGTTACTACAAAGCCCAAACTCATTTTGATTTTTTTTTTATTTATTTTTTTTTAAATTCTAGGGTTTCAGGCTTCATTTTAAAAACAGAACACTAAGATTACTTTAAGATACCTCAAAACCTACACGGATTGTTTATAATAGGAGGTCTTTGGTCTAAATGACTTTAACAGCGTTCCTTTACCTTGTGTATGCCTTTATTTAATGTCTTACGTTCAAACCGTACTTATAATTCTGCAGCTAACCATGGCAACATTTTATTTCCCTGTCAAATAAACAATTTTTTAATCAGCTAGGTAACAGTATATTGGTATGGATGAAATTAGGATTTAATTTAATTTGCTTCTCTGATAGAAGAGCACTGATAGTGGGTGGGTGAAGAAAATTATCAGTGTTTAAGACGCGTAAGAAGGAATGCTTCATTTCTGAGTGAGAGGCTGAATGACTTAGAATCAATGTGTTTTAAAGGTTAGCAGAAAAGTTAAAAAGCAAACAATTTTGAATTTAAGGATGTGCAGCACTCCTCGTTACCACCGAGCCCACGTTATTTTGCTCTAGATTTCTATTACGCTGTGCCAAAAGAGGTCTGAGTATCTGAAAGAAAGAACAAGTGAATCTTTTCACCCAGAGGGGGTTTGGGTAGCGCACAGTACACCACGACAGCAAAAGTGCAGATATTTTCACATTGCCCTTAAGCTAAGAGTGAGAGGAAAATGTGTTCTTCGTGCCCGTTTCAGTCTTTGAACTCTGATACAAAGCTGCCAAGGAGAATGCTAGTCGCTGACAACTGTGATAACATTTCTGTGATGAGCATACTTCTTTTCTACGGAGTGGAATGTGGTCTGCAATACATCTCAAGTAGGCTATCAAGCAGGCTTTCTGATGGCAACTGGTGTTGGTCACTTCAGAATTAGGCTGAGTTTAAGTACTGCGGCTACATTTCCCAGACTGAGGAATGCGAGCTACTCCAAAGTGATCCATGAAGGCGGTCTGAAGAGCCAAATTCCTCCAGCTAGCGTGGGGCCTGGGAGTCTTGGTTTCTGCTGCAGTTTCCAGTGGTGGTGTCCAAACAAACTAAATTTGGAAACACCTACTACTGAGAACTGATCCTCTGCCCAAGCCCTGCTTGCCATTTAACATGAAAAAATAAACACAGAGGAGGCAGAACATATATTATTTTTTCCATAACTGAGAGGTTTTGGAATCATTTCAGGTAATTCCTCCCAGCTCCCCCCCGCCAGTTAATGGTATTTGAGTGGGCTATTTGGCATGGGGAGGAACTTCACTTTCAGAGGGAGCTGTGCAAATGATTTGGGCCGCGTCCTCAGCGTTTTACCGATCAATGCATATAACAGAAGAAACCTTTTAACTGCATTTGGTTCTCTTCTAATTGTTACCGTTTGCATTAAAGGATCACCTAGAGATTTGTAGTGCTCTAAAATATAGGATCCTTCTCGCTTGCCAGGTAGCTCAAGGTTATGAAAGTCTTGCAGTAAGAGCCTTCGGTTTCCTGATGGGGTTGAGATGTAATTAATAAGGCGGTTGCTGATGGTTTTCGACACCATGCTCAGCGTGCTGATATCCTTCACTGAAAAAGCAAAAGCCAGTATACTTGTAAATCTTTACTGCAAGAAAAATGCGGATCGCTAGTCAATGACTTTATCTCACTTCAAAAACAGGCCAAGAAATAAGATTTACAAATAAAACAGAATTTAATTGCTGTTTATCTCCTTTGCCAACAAACTGTAATAATTAGAAATGGATAGATCTAAGGAATACTTTTCACATGTAATAGGCAAAACCCACTTCAAATAGTTTGTAATTATCATTTCAATTTTGGTCATTTGGTTCTTCATACATAAAAGCTGAAAATTCAGAGAGTAAGTCACATAAAATGACTTCAACTAGCTAAAAACTAATACATTTTAAATAATAATGGCTTTTTCTAAATGGAAAACTTTTGTGGTAATTTTCAGATATTGGAAGTAATATCTTCCTTACCAGGTTCTCACCTGAAAGGTAATTCAATACCATTTGAAAGATCTCTAATGGAAGTGTTTTAAAATACCCAAGTGTTGACAGAGATTGGGAATCTGTGTCCAAGATGTTGCGGCGCTGCCTGGGGCGCCGGTTACTGCGTCTGTATTTCTGGTTAGGAATCAAGGTGTAGCTGGTCCCTGCAGTGGATGTCATTGTTCTCTTAGTCCCATAAATTTAACCTGGAGAGAAAATACACAAGTCCTGTTTTCAGAAGAGGAAAATACTATACCCGAAACTAGGCTGAGAGGAAATCACTCCATTGTAGACACAGCGACGGAGTGTGAAAATGTTGTCATACGCGTAGGATAAATTTTTGTTTGAATTTAGGGCAATGGCATGCAATTTACTAAATAATTTTCTAATTCCATGTCTCGGAGAATGGCGTATTCAGCTGATCTTAGAGGAGGAAAAGATAAAAGCGCTGGGGGACATCATATGAGTGGGACACCAGAAAGTTAGGAAAATAGTTCTAAAAGGAAACTCTTGAGGAAGCACATGCGATGGTACAAGCTACAGTAATTAACAACATTCTTTTGCCGTGATACACTACGAAAAAGTTATAGGGATGTTATTGAAGTGATTGTCATGTTACTTGATTCTTTTAGAGTGATAACTACTTAAATGCATGCTTGTTTATGACCAAAAAAAAGATTAAAAGTAACAAAGCGATGCTTCAAACCATTTTTCCCCACAGCATTTAAGCTGATACATGGCTTAGTTTCATATAATGACTATATGTGTGATAAACAAATAAATGATACAGTATTGCTATGTGAAAAAATTCAGTGACCCAGGCTTTCCCAAAATGACGAGGGTCTGAAAAGTAATGAGCTTTAGAAGATCGATCAATATGTTCTTTTGATTTGCCTTCTGGTTTCTGAGTCCCTAGAATAGGTACACTTCACATTGTCAGGCAACAATGAGAGTTAGTGACTCACTACCTCTTAAAATGATTTTTGTTTTTTAACTGAGATTTTTCGCACTGTTTCTTGATTCCAGCAGCTGAGGCTTCAGGGAAATTGCCAAAGAGAATGAGTGCTGCAGTATAATTACAAGAGCTGGCAGCACTGGTAGTAACATGACTGGAACCCGTCCAAGCTGCAGTGCAACATCCCAGTTACCATCAGTGGGAAATACTCTCAGAGAATAGACCTCATTGTTTCAAAGATTAAAAATTTACAAAAATTACAGAAAACAAGTTCCAAACATCCTTCGTATTTGTTACGAAAGCACGCAAGCCAGACCTCTCTAATATGCCTCTGAGCAAAATTACCACATCCACAATGGAAGCGCTGTTTGTACTGACAACTGAAAGAATATGGGGCTTTTCATTAAAAGCGTTACAAATGGGCTTGGCTGACTTGTGCTTGTGTGCTGGATAGAGTTTGCATTGTACATTTAAGGAAGTTACACTTCACTGGAAGCTTTTTTTCATTTAGGTCTGGTATAGTTCTAGCTAGCTAAAGCAGCTTATAGTTTAAACTTTCACGAGGCTCGTGAGCAAATGCAACTACTGCTAAAATTAGTGTTTCATTAGGCTTTTACGCTGCTGAGGCGAGAGACAGAAAATTGAGGTAACGCCTTTAAGAACAATCAAGAAACCACCTATAGATAAACATACTGTTATATGAAGAAATGTTTCTCTTCTAAAAGCGAAGAAAGCAAAGTCTGAAGTCAGTGGAAATTTTATACACGCAACTGTGGATCCAAGACAACTTAAATTCCTTGTGTACGATATCCACAGCAGCTCTGCTCCCGTTTATAAACAGGGCGCCGCTAAACTTTGTTCAAGACAGGCTAAATCTGATACTTATTTCTGATTCATACTTCAGAAATAAAGTTGCAATCCTGTGATACTTTCTTTTCCTCCCCCGCTCCCCTTACTGTCTTTAGCAGGGCTGTACCGTAAAGATTTATGGCCTCTTTAAGTGTTTTTTGAAAATCTTACCTTGGGTTTGCAATTGTGTTATACGGAAGGAAAAAATACTTTGCCGCAAGGGAGGTTTTCAGAAGTACGCAGCCAATTCCAGTCTGTTTCTATTCAACTTGATTGGAGTTGAATTGACTACCGCTATTTTAATTTAGAGCAGAGCTAGATAAAATTAATGTAAATAAAAATGAGTACAAGCAGTGAGTTTCCAAGCCAAAGCTTAGAGACTTTACTGAGAGCTCCCATTTGCTTCCTCTTTGACTTAACGTGGTTTTTATTTCTTAGGGAGTTCAGCCAGAGCGGGGCAATGGTCTGTGCATCTCCATCTGCTGCTGGGATACCACTTGTTTAGAGAACTGCTTAATCCAGACTGGAAAATTGAAAGGTAAACGTTAAATATTTAACAAGCTAAACTCATAATATTAGCCAAGAAGGGTCATCTTATTTGTTGCTATAAGCTAATTTGTTTACAAAGCAGAAAGCATCAACTTTCAACCGGCTCTAGGATGTTTCTTGTTCTTAAGCAGTCGCTAAACTCCTGCTAATGGGTGCACTTTTGTCCTGATATTTCTCTGAGCCCTGTGTTAGCATTTGGCAAACATTTATTGCAAAAGGTTGTTTACTTTGGAGATTGGTTTGGAACATTTCCGTTTCCCTGCCTCCTCACAAAGAGCATACAACGAATCGCTTCAAATATTAACTCGACAGGGTTTTTTCCCTTTTTCTTTTTTTTTTTTTTTCAATTTTCTCTTTTTTCTTGTCAGTGCAAATAAAAATGTATGAATTCCAGTGAGGGATGACAAACCTTAGAGCACCAAGCGTAGCCATGGAGTTATGTTAGTACTTGTTACCCCCTGGCCTACACCGACAGTTTACAAAAACCATATTTTTATTTATGCTGAAGGCTCTACATCAGATTGGTAGTGCAAGCCAGTCCCGTAAGCATTTAAATTGGTGAATAACCGTGAGTAAAAAGCACAGCTCCGGGAATCCTGACCCTGCTGCTGATGGCGACTGGGATTTTTTTCCTGTGAGGCAGGGCTGGCTCGGGCTCGTCCCTGCGGGGTCCGGGCGGAGGGGAAACACCAAACCCTGCTTTTTTTCCCTCAGCCCAGGCAGGGTTTGCTCCTCAGACCGCAGTATTTGAGGCAGTGGGTTATATTTGGCCTTTTACCTGCGCTTTTGGGTGGGATTTAGCTGGGATAACACAAACCTTTAGGCCAAACAACCAGCTAGGCCGCGGCTCTCCTCCGCAGCCCCTCTCCCCCACAGCCCGCCAAAATTCAGGCTGAGGGGCTGAAAACGGGGACCTGAACCCCAAACTTACACGCAGGTAATAGAGGAGGTCTGGCGGTCGGTGCCTGCTTACAGACAACACCTTATGAGCTCTTTTTTACCTCAGGGAAATTCCCTCCCTGCAAATACCCCCCAGCCAGGGCGCCCGCCCGGCTGCCTCTGAGGGGAGCCGCAGAGGAATGGGGGGGTGTGGGGCGAGCGAGCCCCGCTGCCTCCGGTGAGCACCCCATGTCCCTGAAGGGGGAAAAAAAAAGAAAAAAAAAAAAAAAGAAAAATACCCTTTTAAAAAATTATTCTTTAAAATTAATTTTTTAAAAGCATGATTTTGGTCAAATGTCACTACCTACTGGGGTTAACAGGGGGGGTCTGGGTAGAGTAACGTAGACAGGTGCACGCAGGCAGGCACACCTGTGTTTGTGTATTTTACTCAGGAGCAGAAATGTTTGCAAACACGGAAAAAACCAGTTCCGTTTCAGGGCGGTGGTTGTCAAGGGGGCCGATGGCGGTCACAGACGTGTTGGAGGGAAGAAATCACTACAGGCAACAGAATTGTTTTGTTCCAGTAGGGTTTCGTTAGTATGATTCATAATTCCGCCCCCCTCCGTGGGTTTTGTGCTAATTGCTTTGTAATAATGACTTTCCCGCCTTTCCGCCCGCGGCCCCTTGCAGGGCGGGGCGGGGCGGGAGGGCCTCGCGCACGGCTTTCCCGCCCCCTTGTCCCCGCCCCCTGCTGAATATTTAATCAGCTCTCCGTAAGGCGGAAAGCGCGTAACGCCCGGTGGCGAGGCCGGCGTGGCCCCACCCCCTCATGAATAATTAATAAGGCGGCGGTTGGGCCTCCATTTCGGAGCGCGGCTGGGGCGGGAGGCGGCGGCGCGGCCCTGGCGCCGCGGCGGGCGGGGAGCGGGGGCCCGGCGGCCGCCTCCCGCCGCCTCCCGGCCGGGCGAGGTGCGGTATCGGGGCTCCCCGGGGCGGTTTGGTGCCGTGCCGGGCGGCCGGTGTGGGAGCATGAGGTGCGGCGGGGCCTGTGTGCGCGCATCCTGGTGCGGGGTACCCCGAGGAGCATCGCTCCGTGCCAGCATCGTCATCTAGGTGCGGGTAGGAAATAGCGGTTAGATGGGGAGAGCTCAGCGGAACAGCGAGGAAGCTTTTGTGCATCGGGGTGGGGAACTGGAGAAGGCCCCTTCCAGCCCAAACGATGCCAGGGTCAAGGGCTCTGCGCCTACGGAGCTGCAGGCCTTTGTAGGCTGCTGCCATGACCAAGGTGCAGCCACCGGCCTGCGTTGTAGCACAGCCCTCACCTCTGCAAAGTTTTTCCTGGCCGAGACCAGGCCCGCCGAACCCATCTGCAATCTGCTGAGGAAAAACATCCCCCCAAGCGGCAGCGCCAGGCCCCGGCGTTGGCCAACGTCAGAGCAGAAGTTGGCTGCGCAGCTGCGCGCGGCTCCTGCAACACGATGCTGCGGGATGAGCGTACGCAGGACCGCGAAGCCTGCATACAAATTAATTATGCTGCAGTGGAAAGATGTCACAACGCTCGGTCAGCGTGCCGTAACATACGTCTTGGAGCGAAGCTGTGGCGTGGTGAAACTAAAACGTGGCACAATACCAGCTGCAAACATTGTTAGCGGAGGCTGGGCTACAGCGAGTCGTTAGGAATTGCCGTGCAGCCGTTACACGCTGTTGCGTTATATTGTAAAATAGCGGTGTTCCGTGGTGCTGCCATCTCGGGGAAAACCACGGCGAGCTGCCGTTCTTTGTTAGAGCAGTAAACAGTTCGTATTCACTAACAAACTGGTTTTTAAAATAACTATTTCTTTTTACAAATTCTGCTTCCGAAGCAGCTGACTATAAATAACTCGTTCTCTTGGGGACAGTAAGCGAACCTCTCGGGAGAGGTTTTCTTGCTGCTCCGAAGGCAGTTCCCATACGATGGCAGCAGAGGGCTGCAGCTGGTTTAAAGGACTGGTCCCCAGTAACGTTTATTTTTTCCCCCAAAGGCAGTTGTTTGTTTTGCGGGTTTTTTTTCTGGAACTTTATTGAAGGAAGAACTTTCCTTAGCGAAACTGAAATAGAAACAAAACAAAAATCCACCCCAAATATAATGATATGGCATCGTCTGATAACTGCTGCTTAAATGAATGGCAGAGTGGGAATGCCATGACGATGTAGCCATGATTACAGTATTTTTGCTGAAAACGTAAACTAGACAAGTGTGCAAAAATAAATGTGCCTCCAAGGCATTTCTGCGTAGTCTGACTGTACAGTTGAGCAGCAGCAGCTCGGTCGAGCCTAAAGACTTAGGTTGTCCCTGCTGCTTTTTCCAGCTGGGGGATAGCTAGCAGCGCCTGGCCGAATGTCTCTTCAGGCGTTCTGCCCCTGTAAATCCTTCAGCCATTCTGTTGCGCACGTACGGTATCGTTCTCCTCATCCCCATGGCCGTTTTGATGCTTTGCACCTCTGTGTTCCGCCACAGAAGAGCTGCGTTTCAGGAATGCCAGAATAAAGAATTTCAGACTGCCGTACTTGTTCCTTTACACCAATACCAATGTTTCCAGTGGTTACCAGATACCATTGCTGGGGGAAAGACTATAATAAAATGGGGCGTATATGGAGTATCCTTCTGGCGCAGCTTTCTGGAGAGTGATGGTGGTTTAAGGGTTTCCCGAGTCTGAAGCTGCATCCAGGCTGCCGTGTTTAATATGCAGTGGTGGACCTACGTAAATACGTCTAACTACATAGTGATCGGCATAATTAACGACAGCAACAGTGACAGTTCTGCAATTTAATTGCGTTGATGGGGTAAAAGTATTATCTTGTTTGTTTTAAATTGGCTGTGAGTCACAGGTTTGGGTTTTTTTTTTTATTTGAGGCTTTGTAATCTAGTCAATGTTTGTAAACTGTTTTGAGATGACAGGATGAAAGCTAATAAGAAAAAAAGTACAATTGAGTTGTTATAAACTATGGTGATGGTTCTGCTAGAGCGCTAACTGCTTATTCTATGCATGAGTGGCCTTGTCTTGTGTACCCGATTTATCTTTGCCCTGCCTACACCGAACGTGTGAGCAAGATGATGTAACTCTGGTAAAAATACCGGTTGTGCCTCTGGTGCTCCGCTCCCGTCAGCGGCAGAAACGGTGGCAACGCTGAAGTGACAAGAGCGGGGCTGCGATGGAGCCGGCTTTTCAAATACCTGGGGTTTCGACAGCAGGCAGTGGCTAGTGAGATTTTTCCAAAGAGCCCGAGCGCGTTGGGCGTCTCAAAGCCATGGGAAGCTGGGAGGTAGCCGTAAACACGCTGAAGCTGTGTTTAAGCATGTCGTTAAATTCCTCTGCAACGGCCGTGTCGGCAAGATCTAAATCTTCCGCGCTATTAAAACAGCACAGTTTTCAGTCATTATTGCATTAATCACATGCATGATTTTCAGGGAAAACATGGGAGAGCCTTGCGATAGGAGCCGGACCTGTGTTTAGACGTAGATCTAGGTGCGGATAGGGAATAGGAGCGGTTAGGTGGGGAGAGCTCAAGGGAAAAGCGAGGAAGCTTTTGTGCATCGGGGTGGGGAACTGGAGGAGGCCCTGGATGCCCCTTCCAGCCCAAACGATGCCGGGGTCAGGGAAGGGGCTCTGCAGCCTGTCGTGCCTGGATGAATTGCGTCTGGTTGCGCAGGGGAAGGATCGTGCCCCGCTCCCCTCCCTCCTGCTCAAGCCGGCCTTTCGCATTTGCGACGCGGGGCAGGAGGTGTGTGCCAGGCCAGTGCGCTCAGCCTCCCCAAACTGGCCTTACGCATTGCTTCTTTACGGTGTTCTTTTTACCGTTATTTTAGAATACGCATTCTTCGTGTCTTTGGATATTCCCTACCGCCACGAGGGTGTAAATAAGCTATTGAGCAACAGGCAGAAAGCTGGCGGTCTTTTGCGGTTTCTTGAATTGAGCTGGGGTATTAAAACACCAAATGTGGTGGGAGGCAGAAGAAAATGCTAGAAAAATTGCACCACTAGGACCAGCACTAATAAGAACAGCGTCTAGTGCACTATAAGCATTACAAAATGGAAATAATAATAATAATAATAATAAACCGCAGAAGGAAGACATAATGCTTCCAAGTTTCATGTCCCTTCCTATGCAGTTTTAAGCAGTACAATTTCTTCAGTACTTACTCTGTTTAAATAAAATTTTTCCTCATTTACCAAATGTTTATTCTCTCCCGAGGTTTCATTGAAACGCTGAAATGTTATTAAGGAGCTTACATGCAGCCTTGCATTTATACTTGAAGAAAGCAGTTACAAAATGATAAAAGTATACGATTAGTGGGGAATTGTTGACTCATCCAGCACAGGCTCTGCTATGCGTCGTGCAAGGATACGGAGCGAATTAAGGCACTGTTTTGTATCATCCTTCCTAATGAATTCTCAGGATAAAATCACCGTGCCCTCCTTGGCTGGCATTTCTATTTAAGGACTGCTGGCAGCGTGTGGAAGGGCTGATGAATGGCACAGGGCTAAGAAGGGGCAGGAATGTATACATCCAGCGTCCTGGCCCGGGCCTCGGAAGCGGTTTGATCTGCTGAGAAGCTGATCAGAATGTTGATAACGCTAAGTCCAGTTTTATTGTTATTTTGCTTGCGGAACTGTGCAGCGATATGGATGAGACGCAGCTGGAGGAATTAAAATAATTTAAAAAGAAGATAAGGGGAGAATTTAACAGAAAATAGGTAAACGGGGAAAAAAATTAAGAAGCGATCGCTTAATGCGCTCCACGCACTGAAGGACCGAGGTTAAGCCGTGGCCTGGCTGCTCTGATCCTCGCTGCAGTTCTGTGATGCTGCATCATCCACGGCCTCACTGCCGTACCCCACCAAAGCGGCGTCCTGTTGAAACTCAGGACTGCGGAAAACCACGGCAGGATCTTTGCTAATACACAGAATTTCCAGATGCCCTCGTTCCTCTTAGGACCATAAGTGTCTTGGTTTGGGGCGTGCGGGGCAGAAGGGGATTTAATGCCAGGATTTGCCATTTTCTCCTTGCCTCCCCCGCCGCGTTTTGGACAGTGATTACGGCTGAGATCAATGAACAGCGCCCGGTCCTTCTACCACGCCTTTCAACAAGGATCTTAAAACGCTTTGCGTGCCTTAAATCGCAGAGCTGTGTAGCGTGCCCTGTGGAGGAGGTGAGCCTCATCTAAACAGGCTGAAGCAGGGGGAGCCGAGGGAATTCCTCAAGGTTGTTTGGAAGATACCGGAGGCAGAATCCAGAGTCCTGGCTCTTGCTTCCTGCCCTGACGATGGTACCAAACGTTTGGAGATGTAAGACTGGAGGAGGCAAGGCGAGGAAGCGGGTGGATGAGGTGGATGCAAAGGTAGAACAGGTTTGCGTCCTGTGTATGTTGTTCATCCGTCAGCAGATATTAAAAGTTTACCTTGCATCGCAGTCGTTCCTCTGCAGTTCCTAAATCCTAGCTGAAGATCCGGCCTCTAGGTTTTCCAGTCTGCTCCTATAAATATTCCGTATATTTTTCCTGTTTCCAGCTTTTCTCCATCTTCCAGTTTTGCAGAGAAATAGAGACCAGCACTAAAAAAGAAGTGGATTACTAAGAATTCATTAGCATCTCAAATCGAGTTCCTCTGGTTTTCTGAAGAGCTGAGCGAACCTGTCAGAGTGTAACTGGTGCTCTTCCTTTCTGCTTCTTTTTAAGATGCAATGTTCAGCCCTAAACAGATGGGAACCTGTCAGCACAACATGGAGATAATTACCCGTTTGAGCCATGGGAAGCTTCATAACAGATAGGAAGTTATTGCAGCCAGTACCGCTCTGCTTTATGATCTTACCGGTTTTCTCAGGCTGAGCATATTGGTAGGCCCTATTATTCCTTTGAAGAAACACCAAGAAAAACCTGGATTCTGTAGGGATGCAAATTCCCTTCAGAGTTGCAGGGCAGCTCCGCAGAAGCCAAGGCGGCTGTCCTGTCTGGGGAGGGGAAATAATCTGGCCTGCAATGGAGGCGTGGAAATACCAAGAAGGTGCGATAACAAGAGAGAGCATAAATGTTAAAGAAATCAACCTGATGATTGCTTCAAGCACTGCCGCCTGTGGAGCAGTCCCGTGTTCCCAGTGCCAAAGCTGGGGGCACGGGCTGGTTCTTGGAGATTCAAGTACAAACCTGTTAATCTCTATTGCTGTCAGACACCTCCAGCCATCACCTGCTTGCTTTGCCAACGGTGGGAGCTATCATAGATCTTCATTTCTTTGTGGACAGTCAGGCACGTCGAGGTATCCCCACCTCCGTCAGCTAGCGGTGGGGGAAAGGGTGAAGGAGCTCAGCGAATCTCACCATGTGTTTTCTTGTTATTCTGTAGGTCTGCAGGCTGGCAGAGTTAAAATCCTTCTGCAGAGAAGCGGAGTCATCGAAATAACCCTCGAGAGCGGGCACCGGGAAGCCAGTAGGTACCGCACGCAGCTTGTCACAGAGCACGAAACCCACTATTATTCTTAAAAGAACAGCAAACCCGCTCTTTTCAGTACTTAAAAAAAAAAAAAAAAAGAAAACAAACATAAAAGGCTTTCTTTTTTCTTTATCACAGCAATCCTGAAATTTTATTAGTTATGTATTTTGTGCAGATGAAAAGGGCTTTACGTGCATTCTGTGAGCACATGCTGAAGATTCTGTCAGGTTTTTAAAAAAGTAACAAAACCACCTGTCAATTTTTATAACTTTAGTTCAAATTGAGGAGGGGATCAACAAAATTTAGCTCAGTTTTCCTGCAGAAAAGGAAAATTGCTGCCTGCTCTGACCTACTTGCTAAACAATCAGGATTTGTTGTGTAAAAAGGAAAAGAGAAGAAAAATAAACCCCTGCCTTTGGAAAATTTTCAGGACGTGAATTGGGCTCACAGGTTCTTCCTCATCCTTTTGTAATGAGAAAATTGTGGGAGGAGATGAAGGTTATTGCAGAGATCCTCTCTCGGTAGCCGAATGGAAATGTGCAGGTGTTTTCTGCTTCCTTCGATCCGGCCTGTTAGTCGAGCCTTTTTTGGGAGCTGTGCTGATAATTATCGCACGACGGGATGCCACCCTCTAATCTTCCCCTGTCTGCCATTTGAGAGAGTAGCGCGGAGCTTAAGATAGCAATTTGTGGTGGCAGAAACATCTCTTGAGCCGTTTGAAACCCAGCTGGCAGAAGCGTGCCAGTAAAGTACATCTGCAGGGGTCGGGGAGGCAGGCAATGCCGACGGGTGTCGGTGGCATCGGCGCTGCCATTTTGGATTAGTAATTTTATAATTCGGTCTGATTAAGGGATGAAAAGAGGAGAGTTGCACTGTAAGTTTTCTGTCGAACTACCTGCCTGAAATACCAATAGCCCTTGCTGCAGGCGCCAGCGGAATTTTGTCCTGGCAAGCAGGCAGCAGGTTCATCCGCGGCTTGTGCGGATGTTTAAGGCAGCGGTTCGCTCTCCGCGGAGCCCTGGTGACAGGGAGGCAGATGCAGCCTCCTGGGAGAGGTGGATGAGCAGCCGCTAAGGCAAAGGGCTGGCGTGTCACAGCTCGCGAACGGTGCGTTTGTGTGTGCGAGAATGCATTTCCCTTTGCTGAACGCAACAACAAAAACACCTGTTTCTCGCATCCATAGGCCAGAAATGTATTTTAGGCAAACGAATAAAATTGTCTCACAAAGATAATAAAAACCCCGGCATGATAATCGGCTTCATGGCGTCCCCCAAACCTGTGCCAGGATTTGTAGGAGCCCCACTTTGGGCGAGCGCTGCTGCCCCACTCCCCGGCCGTGGCGAGCGCGAGCTTTATGTATTCTGGTCAGACAGGGCGACTCCAGCAGCACCCGTTCCTCATGTCTAAAGCTGACTCAAGAAGATTTCTAAATTCTTTTAGTGAGCGCAAGAGATGAAAAAACCAGCTTCCGAGATGGATATGTGTATGATGCTTGCAGTCACCTTAGCAAGTAATTCCACCCCGCCTTGAAAACACCTTTCCCCTGAGCATCTGTAAGTACCTTACAAATATTAGCAAATTTACAGTTTGTTTGTGAGAAGGGAAATTATTCCCATCCTTCCTTTCTAGGTGAGGCAACCCAAGGCATAAAGACATTTAATATACAACCAGGCGAGAACTTCAGGAGCCCTAATTCCCTGCTCCCAGTCGTAACCAAAGCTTAATTCCACAGCACTTGTAAAATGCAGATTCAGAGCTCTGCATCTATTTGAGATTTTATTCCACCACCCACAGGCCCTTTTGTAGCAATCTGCTCCCTACTTGCTTTCAGTGCTATTAATTATGGTTCAGCATGCTGTTGTACCTGAGGTTGCAGTTGCATTTCCAGGGTGTAAACACTTGTTTATTTGCGTAATGGCTAAAGTATTTTTCCCCCCCTGTTTCTGGGATGTTGTTTAGTATGAAAACTGTTTGT
This sequence comes from Platalea leucorodia, assembly GCF_965183815.1. Lineage (NCBI taxonomy): Eukaryota > Metazoa > Chordata > Aves > Pelecaniformes > Threskiornithidae > Platalea > Platalea leucorodia. Next base: position 5,656,515 of record NC_138844.1, read on the forward strand.
TCAGGAGAGCTGGCATTTTTTCATATTTATATATCATAAAGTATTTGCTTTTGTGTGTGTATATGTGTATAAATAGCATATATATATATATTCTAATTATATATCTGCTACATCTCTGCTCAGAAAAATAGAACAAGGCATGGGGAGAGTAGAATTCTTTTATCGTGTTTAAATTAACTTCTAGCTGCTTGTATTATGTTAGCACAGTTTCTCCCAACCTGGAAGACTGCTGGGGAAGAGGGGATGAAGGGAAGGTGGAAGGGAAAATGAGAAGACACTGATGTATTACTTCTTTTTCCAGTATTGCAACATGGTCATAGCCATTGAAAGGAGGTACGAAAAATGGTGAAGGGTAGCTGGGACAAAGTCATGCTTAGAAAATTATGCATTTAGCTCCTTGAGCAGAATCAAGGCCAAGAGCAGTACACATACATGCTATGAAACAGCCCCAGGCTGGGGAGTTTACAAATTAAGTAGCCACAGGCAAAACGTGGTGGTGGTGGTGTTCACATATTACGGACAAGCAGCTGCGATACCGGAGCTGCTTTTACTATCGGAGACTTGTACCTACAACCCAGTACCTTATCTACAGCTCCGTCCTGCTTCTGTGAACATCCTTCTATCTCTGTGTCGCTAACGAGGCTCATACTTACCTCTTGCAGGGGATGTGAAGCAGGACCGAATTGCTCCAATTTCTGCGCTGCCTTGGGTATTTCTGCATGGTACAGCAGTTTGCAAGGTAAGTGCGTGGAAAGGGTTACGGGTAAGTCCTTGTTCTGGCTATGCCCTTATCAGCTACTCAAGGTGTAACACACAGGGAAGCAGTGCTGTCAAAGCTCCCCCGGGAGTTAATCTATTGCTATCCATAGTTAATTGCAAGGTGGGCCTTTCCCTACAGTTCTTCATCTCCTTTCAGTCACTGCATCACGCCAATTTGGTCCTACTTCTAATGTACAATAGCGAAGGAAGCCGAAACATGAAGGTGCTACCCAGAGGTCTCAGATAATGACCTTTAAAGTGATTTATATTTTTTAAATAATTTGGTGCTAGTGCAAAGATCAAAACACTAAACCTGTCAAAAAGTCAAATAGGCCAAGCAAACTTCATTGTTCAAGCTGAGAAGCCTGCAAAAAAAAAAATCTAAATAAGCTGAGCAGAATAAAATTAGAAGAAATTTATAGTCTTGATTCAAACCTCAATTACATTAGTTGTTATCCTAGATATGTCCTGGGAACACCTCCTGATAATGATGTGTTATTACTAAGACAGAAAAGGATGTCTTAAAAAAAAAAATCGTTGTATTGTTATAGTGTCAATTAAAAGAATACAAGATGAAAATAAATTCCCATCCTGCTTAGAAGTTCACATAACATGACCAATAATCCTTTGCATGTTTTATTTTGAAAACAAAGCAGTCCAAAAGGAAGATTTTTTTTTTTAATATTAAGACTGTATTCCATGCAGATAATCCATAGTAAATACATTGCATTAAAAGACAGTTAAAGTGCCTTTAGTCCCTCGAAATAGTCCAACTGTGCTGTAAATTCAAGTATGTGGAAAGTAGGCCTTTAGTTATTAAGAGAATATTTTTTGATCTGGCTCCTGCTCCCAGTGATGTCAAAAATGGGGGGGTTAGCCCCCAGCTTTCACAGGAGCAGAACCAGCCTCGCGTTGGTCTCTGCTAAACCCTGTGCTGTGTTTTCCCAACTGCTGAACGCAGACGAGTGGCCAAGGAGCAGGTACGTGATGTCATTTTCTGCCTGATGACAGGCAGGCAGCTGCCTTACGCCCAAACGACAGGCTCAGCAGTTGCCACCGACTGCCAGGGCACGGTGCTTGGAAAGACAAATGAGGAGCAGTAGCAGTTGTCTGTGTTTTGCATCCTCTTTTAACCAGCTGAGCAACGGACTGAGCACAGCTAACAGCCCCAGCCTGTTTTATAGCTATCAAATAGACAGGTCGATACGCATGTACATTGTGCAGTCTGCTTTGAAGCAAGCCCAAACGCTGGGTTCATCAGAATCCAGAGGAAAACCTCGGGATGTGGCTAGAGAAGCCACACGATTAAAAGCAAAATCAAACTCTTTTTATGTCACAGTTGCCATCATCACGTTCTTGCTTCGGCACTCGAGACTAGCAAGATTAACCGGCATCTTGAAGTCAGAGTTACACAGATAAGAAAGGAGTATTGATCCTGATGCGTTTGACTTGGTGCAGCCAGCATTATACTGGAGCCCAGGCTCTCCTATTCTCTTCATCATTAGAGCAGTACTTGGTGATGGTTAAAACGTTTTTTCTCTTTCTTCTAGGCATCAGCAACATTACCATTGGGCTTTCTGGAACTTAATAGACAGCCTCTTGTCTTCCGCTCCAAAGCCATGTGCAAAGAGTATTCAGAAAAGATCGCTCCCTGCTGACTCGTGAGCTTGCCAGATGTGAACTTCCAGTGCCCAGAGCTAGACCTCAGGTCGAAAGGTAGGACAGAATATTATTTTTTTTCCTCCTCCTTGACACACAGCATCTTAAGTGCCTTGCTCCTCCAGGCTAGGCAGTGGGAGATGCTGGCTGAATCCAGACCTTCAGCTCAGCGCACGCACATGACTGTGGGCGGTAACTTCTCCATCTACTCTACCACAAGGTCTTAGAGATGATGCATTGGAGCTGTTAACGCTCTACCCGACAATACCCCAAACCATATTCCTCAGTAGAAGGTAGACCAAACATCTATTGCACAGCTACAGAATACAAAACAGCCTGGTTTGTTTTGTTTCTTTCCTTAAAGGAGGAAAAAACAAACAAAAAAAATGGCGTCTTTTTGACTCCAGGCACTCAGAACTTGGCATCTGCCCTGAAGTACAGGTGTTTCACGGATCTCAACCGTTTCTGTGCTATGGCACTTGGATGTTGTTATTTTCCACCTGAGTATCAGATCCTCTTCTGAATCCTTCTAAGATCCCAGCTGCAGTAATGCAGCGGTGATTTATACAGCTCAGTTGCACTCTATTTAAAGTCTGTTTTCTTTTAAATTTGCAGCATTTCAGAACTCTTGGATGTTACCTAGCATTTCTAGGGGTTGTAGGGGAAGAGGAGTACCCAAAATCTTGCTGTTATTGTGTACGCATGTTAAGAAAAAAGAGTAAAACCAAAGCCATTATTTGAAAAGAGTTAAATCCAGAGAAAATTCCTTACCAGCTCATAACCATTTCAAAGCAGATCAGATCCTGGGCAAAAACTAGATGACAGCATCCCTTTGAATTCTTTCTACTTCAGGGAAACAGGGGAAAAAACAACCTTCCAGTTGAAAGCTTTATTTGGGAATAAAGTTTATCTTCAAAATATGGCTAAAGAGAGACTGTCTGGGCCATAACAACTTGGCACGACTCAGTCTGACTTACCCTGTTTAAGCATTTTGGTGCCTTTATGCCGTAATAAGATGCAGCAAAAGTCTCCCTAGTGGCTATGTATGAGAAAGTATAATCTGGGGTCTAAATGCCACAAAGCATCCATATTTATCTTTAATGGCTATATAAATTCAGCAGATGAGAAGGAAAACATTAATTAGACAGACCCTGCCTTTGGCAGTAATCACTACCAGTGACAGCTGAACCAGCCAGTGGATAAAATATGCACCAAACATGATTATCAGAATAAATAACTGAGGATCAAGAGAAAATTAAAAAAAAAAAAAGGTGGGGGGAAGCCCCATACAACCAACACCTTTTTTGGTAGGGGGAAGAAAACTTTACCTTACGCTGGACTATGGCCTCTCTTTTTTTTATACAAGCTTTCCTCAGTTCAGGGCCCGATCCTGCAGCTGGTGTCTGTGGAAGCAGGGTAGAGTATTTCTGCAGATTAGTCTTGAATTCTGATTGCACAGAAGGAGTAGAAAACCCTGAGCGGTCTAGTGTTGAAGCCCTTAGTTAGGGTCAGATTCTGGAATCGCGATACACGTACAAAGCCAGACCAGGGGCCTATCACAGACATCATGAAATAAAAACATAGAAAAAATTCCACTGACTTGAGTAGGCTGTAAAAACTGTGATGTTCACAAGGTGATTTTTAGATTTTTCAGTGGTATGAAGGCATGTATGCCTTCACTCCTTATTTATGTGAAATGCCCGTAAATGAGGTTGGATTTACTTCAGGATTTAGCCCGTGGGAGGACACTGCTCTTGCTAGTGCTCTGTCCCCATCCTCTTCCATCAAAACCTACTCTGTTCCTGCTGGATTAGTGGCCATGCCACGAGGATGTATTTTGAAGGAATCCAAGATTTTTTTCACACTCTGTCTCCTTTGGGGTCAGGGTCATACTTAGTAATTTAGCAAACTAATTAGATGCCAAAAAGTGCATCAGAGCCATTGGCTCACAAACATCCCGGAGGTGAATCCTCCGCGGGGTTTTGCCCTTAAAATAACAGATCAGGTTTCCCTTTCTCTGGAGCAGGGGGTGGAAGCTGTTGCTTTGAAGGGAGAGGAGGGCAGGGAGTTGAAGCCATGGTGGTGGAAAACCAACTGCAGGAGGAAAAGACAAGGGCGCAAGGCTTCTCGGCCATGAAGACAAGATGAAATGCTGCCTGCCCCAAAAGAAGGCAAGGGGGAGAGCGGAGAAAGGGACAGAGCTGGGGGAGAGGGGACGGGAGAGGGGAGGTGAGCCCTGGCGAGCCAACCTGACCTCTCCCAGGCCACCAGCAGCGCCTACCCCCAGCCACCCAGCCTCTCCCTCGAGAGGGGAAGAGGCAACCAGCCCGACTTTCCTGAGTGCAGAGCCAGCGTGCAGCAAAAATCAACTGTTTTGCTGTCCCCAAGAGCCTGCTGCTTGAGGCAACTGCGTATTTTGCCTGTACCAAGATTTGCCCCCCCTTTGCTGCCCCTGTGAGGCTCCTGGTGGAGGAGGGAAGAGGTCAGCCACACACAGGGGGGGGAAAACCCAACCACAAAGCAAAAAACCCATGCCAAATGAAAACTTTGACTGCTCTTTTTTCTACCGCCACATCCAGGGCTTCGGTGCCGGGCTGCAGGCAGAGTCCAATGTCGCAACTGGCTGCCGCCGCTGCAGGCTCTGCTGTCCCGTGGGGAATCCAGGCGGAATCCTCACATCGCCCTGACTCATTCTTTTCAAATGCTCCACTGGGTCTTTTTCCTCTGCTTGCTCTTTCTTTTCCAAGAGGGGAAAGACTTTGCAATAGAATAACAGAAGACTCCAACACTTGAGACATGGGAGGTTCGAGACGCAGGGGGAGAAGTGCTCAGCACTGTTCCGCTTCAACAAAACCCTCCTTCTCCTGGCTGGCCGGCTCCACCTCCGAGTACGTTGCATGGTTGGTGTGATTTCGGAATTTCATGGCAGGCCAGTGATGTGGCCTTCGCTGTGGACAGAAACAAAGACCCGTCAGAAGATATGACAGAGCCTTTCACGCCAAGTCTGCAGGGAAATTGGAAACTCGGTCCTGAAACAAAAACAATGCTGTCTTTGTGAAAGTTTGACTTTTTATTAATAAAAATAAATTTTAAAAAAATCGCTTCATGCTTGAAAGAGTTCATTACCCTGCATCGATCTCACTGAGCTGACCCACTAATAAGGTTAAAATGGGGAGCGGGGAGGAAATGGACGTTTTAAGTGAAATCTCACATCAGCCTCAGAAGAAGCGTGCCCTGTGCAGCTGAGGACGGCCGCAGGTTTCCCGTGCGACCGCATACACGTCAGCTCTGTGTCTCTCTCTGCAAAACAGGGACGAGTGCATTGCCCCTTCTCAGCCGGGTAAAGATAAATGCATCAGACATTGCCAAGTGCTCAGGTACTAAACTGGCAGAGGCCATGCAGATCAGTTCTCTGAAGCCTGTCTCTGCAAACAGGACAGATGGAGGAAAGACAAGTGCTCTAGGAAAAAGCCAGCGAGTGATAAGGGAAGGCTGAGGGCTAAGCGTTGCTCGCTCCCTCCGCAGCAGCTCCTATGCCAGGATTCAGCCCACTTCTGACTGCCTCGGGATCCTACACCAAGCGGTCTTCTGGCTTTTAACAGCAGATGGAGATCGTTGGACCCCCTATCTTTCCGAGAATTAAAATCTTCCATTTAGAGCATTCACACCACCACTTACACAGTAGCTGATGGCATGACATCCATCAGTAAAAAGTCTGACAATTTTAGTCAACAAAATCCAGCTGGGCAATTCAAAAGGCAGCGATCTCGATTATGTCATAGCTCCAACTGAGCCCTCCAACCAGGCGGCGTGTCGACGGCTCATGCAAGCAGGTGGAAGAGTCTAACGTTGCATGGGGAAAAAATGGCAATGTGTGAAAGGGAGCGTGTGAAAGGGAGCAAAATAAAACAGTGTGGGAGGGAGAGAGCCTAAGTTTAAAACATCATCAGCTGGAGGTTGGGAGATTAGCTGTGACTGCAGGACCATGAAAAGAACCTCGGATATGAACTCTATCAAAGTTCCTCTTTGCTCCCTGCTCTCCTCTAGAAGGTCAGGATTTGTGTTGACAGCAGAGGAAGAGAAAAACCGGCCAGGGATAAGGTTCTCCACTCACCTCAATGAAGAACAGGGCAGCGTTGGAGGTGGGGTGGCTGTTGATGTAAATCCCAGCAAGGATAATAGCTGCAATGAGCAACACAGCCAGAACGATCCCCACGATAGTACCCGTGTGAATCGGGGCGCCTGCTTTCTTGGAAGGAAGGCTGCTTCCCACACCTGCAAAAAAGGGTTGAGTCTTCAATCGTGCCGAGACCTTGGTAAAAGCGAGGACAGGAGAGAAAAGCAAGGCAAGACCTTCACGTACGACTGAGCACCGTCAGGCTCAGCAAGAGGGGAAGATGTGCCAGAGAGCTCGCTGAGCTCCAGCTCCCTTTCGGATGATAGCGGTAGCTGGTTTGAAAGATTAAACCACCGCCATGCAGTAACCCCCCCTCCAATCCATATTCTTTATATATTGGCTGCTCACTCTGGTAGAAAGCCATTAGCCATATGCTGAGCGGGGTCCTCAGCGTGTCTTCCCCCCAGCCCTCCGGCTTGCCCTCGGTCCTCGGCTATGAATATGCAATTGCACAGAGCTACAGAGGGTGTACGTGGCATATATTAACAGTGCCATTACCAGCCATTTGGGGAGCAATTTGGCTGGAACTGGGAAGATCATGCGTTTCAAAGGCCCCAAGCCTGCAAAGGAACTGATCCTGCACCCAGTTTAGCCAGTTAAACTTCCCTGAGCTGCTTTCAGGGATGGGCTTGTGGTTTGCCTACGACTGCAGTTCTTGTAAACCTGACATCAGGCGAAGAGGGCTCGGATCCTTCCCGTACTCTGAAATTAGTAGGAGCATTATGGCAACAGTTCGGTTCCCTGCCCTTGGGGCTGCTGAACAAACTCGGACTGGGAAAGGATTCACGGGAACAGAGATGAAAAAGGCAGAGCTGGGCTAAGGATATTTTTTAAATTTGGATTTTACGCTGCTCTTTGGCACAGCTGGGGAAACTCAAAGGAAAAAAGGACTTTGTGCCTATGCAAAAACTGCAAAGAAAGGGAATTGCGTGGAAAGAGAACACTCATCGTCTTAGTTTGCACAGCAGGACTAAGTGGGAAAAGTAGACAAACAGCATCAGGGTAAAACAGATTGGTCCTGACTCTCACTTTTCACTACCTGAAATGGCATTAATCAGGGTGAGGACAACAGGAGTCTTATCTTGATTACATCCCTCCAGTCTCAGTTTCACCTGTCCACTCCGCTGACTGATCGCAACTCCCCGGTGCGTTAGATTTCAGCGTAACGTGTTTGCGCTTGGCACGACTGTGAGCAGGCAGAGAGAAGATTAAGGGCTTACCTTCGCTTCCTGCATACTGATTGAGCTTCGTATCATCTAAAAGAAGAAAACAAAGGCAAAAAAATAAAGTTAGGAGTCTTCTATGATATTCTGTATGCTTCCCACCCACTTTCCCCGCTCTGTAACAGAACACACCTCTTGCACAGCATTCCCATGGCCAGTTTTAAACTGTTTTAAACCAGTTTTAAACCAGTTTTAAACCTCTGAGTTTGGGGGGAAGGGGAAGGCACACAGAAAACAGCAACAGCAAAAGCATGTGGCTTATGGTTTGTTGTCTTCCTTCACAAAGGTGGCACCTGGAGCACAAACACCTGAGGAAACCGGTCTTTAAATATGCTCCATGTGCAAAGCAGAGCAAGAAGTGACTGCTCAGAGCCGCAGCCCTTGTGGGTGTCCGTGGTCAGACGATGGCGTTTGCAGCAATGCACTGCTGATACATCCCCGATAAATCACTGGGATGTTACGCTGTAGATGTCTTCCATGGGGGCCCAAAATCCGACTCCATTCTCCGTCTCATTCTGGAAGAGCCGGGACATAGTGTACAAGGCTTTGCGTCTTGATGGTCTCCACATCACCACCCTCGCGACTCCAGCTGAAATCCCGATCCGGAATTCTTCCTGCTTGGCTTGGTCGCGAGCTGCAGCGCTGACACACGACCAGCGAGGCGGACACGTTCCCAAACATCTCCATGCGCAGGGCCAGCGAGCTGGGCTGGCTGGGGAGGACGCAGAGGGCTGGGTCCGCTCCTTCGCTTTGCTTGTTCCTTTGCTGGGCTTCTCCAGATAAAGTTCGCTGCCTGATGCAGCTGGCTGTTTGTTTCCTTCCAAGATTACAAATTAACTTCATGCTTGACTATGTCACAGAAAGCCTCTTGTTCTTTTTCCAAGAACTGGCGATGAGTTGGAAAATAATCTCAGTGGTGGTGTTACACTCCCCCTTCCTTTAATTGCTCCTTTCAAAGTCAACTCTGTCAGCCAGGCGCTCCGTTCCTCCCCCCAACTCCTTCCCGTTGCTGAAGGACAATTACTAATGTTCCTTTCTATTTATTCTAATTAGCAGTTTGCGTTAGGGACTATTAAGCAGCAAAATTGAAGTGATACCTGCCGCTAGGATCTGAGGAGCCAGCCCTGTGTTAATAGGATTATCAAGCTTTAGAACATGGGTGTCTCGAGGGAAACTCTGGTCCTTATCTGGAGCTTTCCTATGCTGGAACGAACACCGTTCCCGAGCAGAGGGCAATCACAAGCCTATGCTGTATTCTTGCCAGTCTGAGAGTACTGGCAGCCCTGAGCCACCAGCTCGGACCAAGCCCATTAAAAGCATGAGCCCCTATATACAGTGTTAACCTGTTACGATGCTGGGGAGTCTGTCCACCAGGGACCAGTTGCTTGTTGACCTTCACAAATGCGTAAAAAGGCTGCGATGCAGCTGTAAAACCCTTCCCACGGGGGGGTTTCATCTCTCCCCTTACCACATCACGCCGAGCCGCACCTCTGAGGCTGCCCGTCCTTCTCCTTTCCTCCACCTCCTGCACTCACCCCTGCCCTTCTGCTTCACAGATGGCTTTGTTATTGTATTTATTTGGATATGAATTGGTTTTATGAGGCATCGGAGTGAAAGATCTCTCCAAGGAGGTCGGGGTGTCCCTGCCAGAGCCGCTCACCCCACCTGCCCCTACCTTCTGTAGTGAGGCTGTCAATGAAGAGTGAGGACGTGGAGGTGGTGATGTCCTCATCCAGCGGTGAGAAAGAGCTGTCAGGAGGTGCTGAATAGTGGTCGCCTTCCGCTAAATCCTCGCAGGTCTTCTCATCTGACTGGAAAGAAAACGAAGAACGGCTACTTTTTCTAGCTCTCTTCCAGCAAGAGTGCCAGGGAGCCAGCGGTGAGGACTCTGCTTCCCGGGCGTAGGGCTGCCGAGCCCTTGGGGTTCAAACGCTGGAGTGGAAGCCGGGGACACGGTCCAGAAGTGCCAGGAGATGTATGGGGGAGAGACCTGGAGGTTGGAGAAGAGGAGGAAAAGTTTGGGAACCACTTAAGTAGGACAAATGACAAAGAGCTGGCAAGGTCCTCCAGTCTGACCTTCTTGCATCACTGAATGACCTTACATAGGTCCTGTGACCTCCTTTTCCCTCACTCAACCCTCTTGGTTAACAGGGAACAAAGCTGAGTTTTCAGTGGGGAAAAAAATGAACAAAAAAAAAAACCAAACCCCAAAGCAGAAACAGATGTTTTGTTAGAGCTGATCTTTCTGAGACAAAGAAACCAGTTCATCCAACGTGGAGATAATCGTGCTAACAAGGACAAAAAAAAAAAAATCACAAGGGCTAATTTCTTCATGCTTGAGAGTGAGTAAGAGTCATGCTTCAGAAAGTGAAGAAAAAAATATCCCAATGTATTCAAATTGCACCATTTGGTAACTTATGGAGGTCTCTGCATCTTTACTGAACAGCCAGCACTGCCCAGCACAGAAACGAGACGCCAGCAAGGCAAAGACAGGTAACGCTGGATCCATCTTTTAACTGTTCCAATAGAGACAGCCTCTGAAGTGGATCAGTGGTCCTGCTGTAATGGGAAAGGGATAACCGAAGGGATATTCGCTCTGTTCCAGAACAGCACAGGCCGAGCGGAGCGGAGAGTGAACTCTTCGAGCTGGGATATGGCCATTGGTTTTTCTGTAGTTCAGCATCATTCCTAGCAGAGGACCTAAGAGAAGTGATCCTTCTCTCAGCCTCACCTTCTGGCCGCAGCCGTAGGACAGCCACTCCTCACGGTACCGGTCAAAGCCGCTGGAACATCTGCGGAGAAAAGCAGTATTAACCTGTGGGAGATGAATTCCTGAGAGACAGCAACACTAATGCTCACTTGCCCGCTCTATGTGGGTGGCATCGCTAATGATTTTTAAGCTGCCCAAGAGTCCCCAACGCTGCCCCGATGGGTGCTGTGTACAGCCCCTCGGACAGATATCGGAGGACTGGAAAGATTATACACAAGCTGGTCTCCAAAGACATGGTGTTTCCAGTACAGCTGTGCTGGAAGGACCCAAATGTTCCTCTTCACAGAGGAGGAAAAGGGTCAACACCGCTTCGCCAAGGGAAACGGCGAAGCAGAGAAATAGGAAAAATATATAGACTGAGTTTGAATTTCCATTCCCTGGACTCTGTGCCAGGGCAAGGCCATGATCTCCATGAGGCTTTTTTTTTCCAGCAACATCTGCACAGGAAAAACACATTAAAGAAATTACAAACGGCATCAGGAAAACACCAGCTAGAGAAATCTCTACAGACACAGAGGGAATGAAATAGCACTCTGACCTTTGGAAAGTCTCGGGGGGGCTACCAAAATATGAATCAGGGGTTCAGCTCATACAAGCACTAATTTACTCAACTACCAACCACTAAAAGAGGAGAAGCCACAAAACTTCAGGTCCTGCTGAGTCACTGAGAGCTTCACTTAAAGTGCAGTTCCTGTAACGATGACAGGCTCAGCAAAAGCAAAAACACAAACAACTCCACTGTCCAGAGGAGAGCTGGGAGGACTCGGGGGTTAAATCACTGAGCTGGACTCAGGATATAAGTCCAAACCCTGGAAGCCACCCTACCACCTTCCTTGGGAAAGATCACGCTGGCTTTGCAAAACCCACCTGGTTGAAAGCCAACAAGATCGCGGTAGGCTTGCTCTAGCCTGCTGTTTCTGCCACGCTTGCCATTTATACTTTCCATTTGTAACCTAAGCTCTTCAGGACCGAGCTGCCGATACGCGGCTACGGCTGCAGGAAGCGTGGCTTTTAGCCACACATCAAGAAGTCACCGTACTGTAAGCCATAAGAGCGAACATCAGCAACAGCGACTTGGGTTTTGAAAGATCGGGTTTGCAAACACTGATTTTGGAATAAGCAGAATGACAAAGTCCTTGAACCCTGGGTTTTCAGCCCGAACAAGATCCAGACTAAGGCACTGTATCCTGGGCTTGGTTTTGCTACCAAAGCCACATCTGGTCTCACGCATCTCTCAGCTGTGAGAACATAATATTCTCTGATCTGAAGCCACCACTGAGCAACTGTCATTGAAAAATGATGTTCCCCGGGCTCGGGTTGCATTCCAGCCCACCGAAAGGCAGTGAATCAACCCGGATTTACAGGGTCGCTTCGCTGATGTCGCAGGATCCTTCCCTGTCCCAGCTGTCCTGCTCCTACCTTGCTGAAATCGGTGCGTGTAAGGAAAGGGTGCGAGTCTTGAGCGTAGCGAGAGAAGGGCTACGGAAAGGAGGAGCGAAGGTGCCCTGCGAGCGATGCCGGGGTGAGCCAAGGCTGCCCTTGCCTTCCTGGGAGAGCCGGGCATTTCCCAAGCGCGGCTGTCCCCGTGCCGCCTGCGAGGATCTGTGTTATTGGGTCCCCTCCCCTGCCACGAGCTCTAAATAAATATTTCAGCAAAATCTCATTAAACTCTCTCCTGCTCCGTATCGCGCTGCTTGAGCTGAAGGAGAGCACGGAGCAGGACTGCTGCATGGCTGGGACTGCAGCGGGGCTGGCCCCGGCCCCCCAGATCCTCAGTTTACCCCCAAAAAAGCAGCAAGTGCCCCCCACCCTCGTTGTGCCTCATCCCCGACAAAGAGGGCCCGTCCCCGCAGCCGGGGGGCTGGTGAGCATCCCCCGCTCCGAGCTACCTGCTGCCCTTCGGACCCGAGCGTGTCCCAGCCTCCCTGCCCTGCGCTTCTGCCTGAACTCACAGCCTAAGTCAGGACAAGTTTCCCCCATGTTTAATCTCACTGACAAAAATGTGAGTCTTGCTTCTGGTCTCAACTTGTTCCAGCTGCTGCAGCAAAACATTAGGACCAAGAACCCCATCCTTTCGATGGCTTGTGAGCGGAGATCAGATCACCTCTTAACCATGGCTATGAGACTGTGAGAGCAGCACCCTAACTAAACCAAAAAGCAACAAAAAAAACCCAATAAAAAAATGGAAAATAATAATAAAAAACCCCAGCAACACTAATACAGGCATCAGACCTGGAGCTGCACTTGCTCTCCCAGCTATAGAAACATTAGCAAGAGAAGGAAACTCATCCCAGGTACCTCTGCAGGACATGACACCAGCTGCAGTTGAAGGTCAGCTCCGAGGTCACACACATTTCACAGCTCTGATGCTGGAGACAAGCTGTAAAAGAGAGAGGAGAGACGTACCAGCGACACGGCAGCATCTGCACGGGCAGGAGGGAGCACGTGCTGCAAGCTGGGGGCATGGGTAGACCCAGCATCAACAGCCGAGTCTCCAGCCCAGCCTCTCTGCAATGGACCCGCGGGAGAAGGCAGCACCTCTCTAGCAGGACTGGACTCCCAGTCCATCTGCAAATGTCTTCCCATGCTGTTTAGCTGGGAATTAAAACACATCTGAGACTTATGCCATTTCTTATTGTGCAGAGGGTGTTTCTCAGAAGGAAGGAAGCAACACAATTTAACCCTCTGTTGCTGTGTCCATTCTAAATAGTTCTGCAAGAGTATCTCCACACTGGAGAGGACTAGCTGCTTGGAGAGTACCACCATTTGCTTGTCACCCTGTCTAGAAAAGATGGCCAAGGGGGCTTGTCTGAAAAAAAAGTCAAGGAAACCAGCAGTTTAACAAGCCCGTCGGGAGGCCCTGACGGCCCGCAATGACAGGGCCGAGAGCTGAGCCGGTGCTGTGAAGCACCAGGTGACGAAGGCAGAACACGAGCGGTTCACCTCCCGCATCGGTGCGCAGCACCCTGAACGGCAGCAGCATCCCCATCCCGCCCGGGGCGCCCGGCTCACCTCCACCCTCACCCAGACACCCATCGCTTCTCCGTCCGCGGGCTCCCCGTTCTGCCCCTCGCGCTTGAGCAAACTCCCCGCTGCTGCTGCCCTCCGGTCCCCATCTCCTCCGCTCTCCCATCCCGAGCTTTTCCCGAGCGGACTGCCGTGTGGAGGCAGCGAGCAAGCAAGGACCTCTGGAGAAGAGGCAGAGGCTAACCCAGTTCATCCACTTCTGACCTCAATAAGGCTAAAAATTAAAGCCCCAGAAGAAAAAAAGTGGAGTCTAGTTCTCTCTAGCTCTGTGGCTCCTCTGAAGATGCTGCTCTCAGCTACCCTAGCTGCTGGGGAAAAACAAAATAGCAGGTCTTAAGGAGAAAAAAAGTTATTGCAGAATGCTTATTTATGATCTGCTTTGCAGTAACCCTGCCTGCTGTTAAAATTGTCATAAAATACCCTGGGGAGACCGTTTAAATGCATAACCTTGGTATCTTCGTGACAGATTTACTCTCTGCTCTGTATTTACGGACTGCATGACAACTTTCCCTCGTGCGCATGTGTCCTTGGATCTGAACACTAAAAATGTATCTATTTAACAGGATCCTTAAGAAATTTCATCCCAGTGTGGAGGCGTAGAAAATGTCTTGTAGACAGACCTGAAGTGAAGCAGTGTCCAGCAAAATTAGCTGCAGCTCATGGAGCAAAGAGAAGGAGCTTCAGCAGCTGGGCAGGTGGGAAGGGCCGTCAGTGCAAGAAATAAGGAATCGAAGCGCTGGGGATCTACTGGGGAGCAACGAGAGCCATCGACTCAGCTGCGCGCAAGGAAGGGGCTGGCGGAGCAGCATGGAGCGCAGCTCGGGACCGTAGCACGGCGCTCCCAGGGACATCGTGGCTGGCACCACCGCTCTCCTCGCTTAGCTGGGGAGCGCTGAGCAAACCGGGTAGGGTGTAATTGCCTGCAGATCCCTCCTTTATCAGCTCCTCCCGTGCCAGCTGAGCATCCCAGGCCTCCCTTTGCTGCATCCCAGGCTCCCGTCTCAGCTACGGAGCAGCCAGGCTGGCACGCGTGTGGGATTTGCTGTTGGCCGAGGGTGACTCTGAGCTGATAAATCCAGACAGGGCTGTACGGACGAGACGTTCAGCGACAGCCACGCGCAGACCTTCTCCCAAAGGCAGAATGACTGGGGGACCCCAGAGCAGGGGCGAGCTGCGCCCTGGCCGATAGCCCGCCCTCCCTCCGCGGCTCCGGTGGTGGATGGCAGCCACGCACCCTTCCAGCGTACAGGGAACCTGCCTCCTCCAGCCTTGGCTTCCCCTTTGTCTGTAAGCAGGAGGCTGTTGTAGTTGCTGGGTGAAACCACGGGAGGGAAACGCGCTCCGGGGCACCACGCCAGCCCCTCCGACTTACTGGGCAGCGGGGTGAACTCCACGGCTGACATGTTGGTGATCTTGCTGGTGTCCAGTTCCACGCGATGGTATTCGTAGATGGTCCGACGGCGGGACTCTGAAACACAAAGCCTTGGCTTTAGCCTGGGCACAAGCCCACCTTGCACGCCCTTCCCCATCCCGCAAAGGGCTTTGCCCCACGCGTGAATCCCAGCGCGTGCGGGGAAAGCTTGTGGGGCTGCTGCTGACTCCCAGCTGAAAGGCAAAGGTGGCCCCAGCTCCTGGGGTCATTCCCGTGGGAGAGGAGGGCGTACGGCGGCTGTCCGGCCGCAGGAGAAGCAGCGCGGGAGGTGCTGGAGGGGTGTTAGGGCACACATCTCCCCTTCCCTGTTTCGCTAGGAGGAGCTTGGAGCTCCGTCCCCTCTCCCTGACCAGAGACTCCCAAGATGGATGTGGTCCAGTCCTGCATCGCTCTAAACAAACACGAAGCTGCACAACACATTGCTCGTCAGTGACTCACGGCGCTGTGAGCCTCCCCCGTGCACAGCGCTCGCCCGGAGCTCCGCACCGCTCCCCGCGCTCCTGCTCGGCAGCCGCCTTCCCCCCAAAGCCTCCTCCGTCCCCCATCTCCCTCACGCCTTGCCCCCTTCTTCTCTTTCCCCTTTGTCCTGGGGGCCCGAGGGGTCTATTCAGGCTTCTCTCAAATTTTCTCCCAGCGTCTGCCGCTAATTGACGTGGTGACACCAGCCAAGATGCTTCTCTGGCTTGGTGCCCCCGCGACGATAATCAAACCTGTCCTTCCAGCACGGCCGCGGCCCCTCGCTGCTCTGCTCCGCACTTGGAGACCAGCAGATGGGCAGGACGGAGCACTCTCCCCTCCTGCCCCCTCCTCTCCTTCCCTTCAAGCTTTCTTTCTTCCCCTCATTAGGTTTTTTCGTGCCCAGTTCTTGCATTTCTTCTCCACCCACTTCCCCTCGCACCCCCGGGGCAGGCAGGAGGTACAGGCAGGGGTCACCAAGCCCATGGGGATGGAGGGCACCAGCCCGGCCAGGGGCAGGCTGGCGGGGCGGGGAGGGGAGGCACCATCCAGCCTGGCCAAGGTTTTTACATGAACTGCTGTAAACGGGTAATAAATGAGGGCCAGATGGCAGGGTCCATAAATAACGAGGAAAAGCAACTGCGCCGGGTGCAGCACGGGGAGGCAGGAGCGAGGCTGGGCTCCTCATGACAAGAGGGGACAGGAGAGGCTGGAAGAGCCTTTTCAGTGAGCTCGCCCCATGCCTGCAGCTCATGGCACACGTGGAATAAGCATGCAGACATGTATGTAGCCGTCCCCATGTCCTGCCGACACGGGTGCTGATCCCAGCCCTGCCCACGCAGCCACGCAGCACTGGTGCCATGCTACGCATTCAAGGACAGTCCAGAGCAGCAGCGGTGTGGCTTGTAGGCTCCCCTAAACACCCACGCCTATAGGAACGAGGCACCCAGCACCCCGCAAGCCTCTCGTCCATCTGCAGTCTCGTTTGCAACCATTCTTCCCCTCCTCCTCATCAGCTGGAAATCAGGGAAGCGATAGCTTGGCTGCTCGCAGCGATTCTGCACACGCTGGGCGAGGAGCACGAGGCCCTTTTGCCTGCAGCACGTTGCCAAAGCACACAGCGTTCGTGGGCTGGGGCCACGCCGACCTGCGGGGGCCACCCAGAGCACAAGGCTGCCATGGCCTTGGCCATGGAGAGATGCGCCCCGAGAGAGATGCGCCCCGAGAGAGATGCGCCCCGAGAGAGATGCGCCCCAGGACGTGGGACCCGAGGGGCACCCATGCAGCCAAGCCCCGCACACCTCCTCACGCTCCTTTGCTCCCTGCCATGAATCCAAGCAGCGCATCGGGTCTTGAAGTGCCCAAAGACGAGGACGTCTCATCTCTCCTTCCCCGTCTGCCCCCTCTCCCAGCGGCGATGCCAGGGGAGCCTCGGCATCCCCAAGGGAGGGATCAGCCGCTCCCCTGCCCCAGCAGCCGCCTCCCCCAGTTCCTCAAGCGCAGCGACTCACCAGGCACATCGGGAGATGGGTTGAGGATCATGAAGGCATCGGAGAGGCCAGCTTTCACGGGGTGCTGGGTGGCACTGATCTGTAGGACCGGCACGGGGATCTGCAGCCGGGGAGAGAGGGCGTGAGGGACCCCAGCCCTGCCCAGGCTCCTGGTGCTGCTGCAGAGGTCTCCAGTGCTTTGGCAGCACTGGGAATGCCCAAACTCGGCACGTGAACAGTTATAATACCAGATCTCCTCCCAGACCCACGGGGATCCCCCACAGGGACCCTCCTGCCATGCCTTCCCCAGCAGAAACATTCCTCACCTCCTTGTACCCAAAGACGATTCTCCCGGTGCTGTGCAGGGCCGCCTGGAAGGTGAAGCTGCCCATGTCCTCCTTCCCCTGAAGATAGACCTTGTCCCACTGCACCACGAAAACCGTCCCTGGGGGAGAGACCAGAGTGGATCAGTCCTCTCATCTCTCCTCGCCCCACATCTCAACAGCCTGACGGGTCCTCTGCCGTCGGTGAAGCTCCAAGTCATCTCGTCCCCCAATCTCCAGCACATCACTCTGAGCAGACCCACGAACAAGCCCCTGCCAAACATCCCAGCCGCCCCTACCCAAACCCCCCCCGGCACCGAACAGCCCCTGCTGCCCTGGGCTCCCCCTCCCCACACCCTCACCTGGCTCCGGCCCCTCTATTTGCTCCAGAGAGCTGAGCTTTGCCCGGTTTTACAAGGGAGGAGCGGGCAGCCGGCTGCTCTGCAGGTGTGGCAGCCGCCGCGGCTTGCACGGGGGCCGGCCGGAGCAGGGCTCACCGTTGTCCAAGTACTGGACGGTGGAGTTGCGGGAGTAGCTGGGGTTGAAGTTGGCCATGAGGGGTGCGATGTACTGCGTGGCCGTGAGCATCCGGTGGATGACGTCCCCCATGAAGATAAAACCTGAGTGAGCAGAGGAGGGTGAAGCAGCGCACGCTCCCTTCCACCGCCCCGGGATGCTCCCTCCCTCTTTCTGGCCTCCCACCACCCTGCCCTGGCTCACCCATCCCTTTTTTTACCCCCAGCATCCCCTCCTGGCTTTCCTCCAAGCCTGCGTGACCCCCCTGCGTCTCCTGCAGCTCCTCAACTGCTGCAGAAACCGAGGCACCAGCAGCACCCGACTCCCCGAGCACCAGCAGCAGGGCAGGGGTTAGACTTGGGGTGGAGGGAGAAAGCAAGAAGGGCTGCAGCCCCTTCTCTGTCCCAGCTCTGGGATGAGGGGCGAGGTTAGAGCCAGCCCCACAGCTGTGTCCAGCCCTCCCCGCCGCGGGAACGCCGACCGAGCGCAGGCACCCCGCCCCATCCCGACTCACCACCCGTCGCTATCGTGACCTGCCGCAGGAGGTGGCCATAGAAGGGGAAGTCAAAGGAGAGGACGATTCTCTGCGGGAGGGAGACAGGGTGAGAACTGCGCTCGGCCCTCGATAAAACAGGCGTTTTCCCAAGGGGATGCGGAGGGATGGGTCCGTGCCCACCGGCACCGGCTCTGCCCTGGCTTGGAGCAAGCGCCCGGAGCCGATGTATGGAGGGGTGGGAGAGGGATGGGAACGAGGGTCCTGCGGGTGCCTGGTCCCCACGGCTCATCCCCTTCAGCCCTGGACCGGGGCTGGGGGAGACCAAACACTCCCCAAGCCTTGATCTCCACCAGGCTGTCACGGGGACGCGGAGGGGCTACTGCTGCCCCGGGCGAGGGAAATCCCTGCTGGGAGAGGAGACCCCGGGGACACCCCCGGCTGCAGAGCAGCCCCGGGCTCACCGAGGCCTGCCGGTGCGTGTTGGAGAGGATCCCGTGGATCTTCACTTGGCTCCTGTTGGCCGCTGCCATGTCGACCCACAGCCCCCTCAGGCGCGCGTCCCCCGGCCCGTAGATCCGCGACACGTAGTAGCTGTGGTTGTCCTCCTGCAGGCGGGGAGGGACGGGGTGACAGGGCCAGCGTTACCCACCTTGCTCCGTGGAGATGCAAACCCCCCGGCACGGCTCAGGACAGCCGCTGGGAGCCCAGCCCCCCTCTCAGCACAAAGCAGCAATAAAAGCAGCACAGAAAAACCCCGTGCAAAGCCAGCAAAGGACGCGGAGCGGTTGGAGAAGGTGCAGAGAAGACCCGCGAGACCGACTGAGCGCAGAGAGGACGGGCTGGCTGGCAAGAGAGAGAGACGTGACTCACGAGAGACTTCAGCAGATGCAGCCTTCCCGGGAGGAAACTATCCTGCTCCGGAGCCAGGGGTTGGAAGTTACAGCTAAAGTGACCACGAGAAGCGAAGCAAACAACCGGAGACATGGAAGCCCAGAGGAAATGATGAACCTTGGAACAGGCAGCTCGGGGAAGGCAGCCGAGCCACCGCCGCCAGCCGAGCAGGAGCGGGGGGCTGAGGACGGGGGACGTGGCAGGGAGACGGGGGCTCTGCGGGGCAGGGGCTGCTCTCCTGGGTGACAGCCCCGGAGCGCGGGATGGGGCCTGGCTCCGCGTGAGCCGTCAGAGCCCCTTGCTATTCTCACACAGAGCAAGGAGAGGGACCCTGGGCATCAACCCCCAGCCTTCCCCAGCCGCCAGCAGCACCCCAGGCTCCCCGAGCCCCCTCTCCCCAGCAGACCGGAGCGCGGACCACGCAGCAGCTCTGCCAAGAGCCATCTCAAACTGAGCAGGGATCTATTGAAGGACACACAGCCTGGCCGGGGACCTGCCCGTGGCTCTGTGGCAGCTCCCTGGGGACACCGGCAGAGCGAGAGATCTCCCGGGGGGCAGCCAGCCCTGCACAGCCCGTGCCCCGGCCACACTGGCCCCACCGTGCCTCTCCGACGGGCTCCGGCGTGCCGCCGGCCGGGGACACGGCTGGGAGCTGTCGCCTGTCAGGGAAGGCCAGTTCACACCGGGGGGGGGAAGATGGGAAGCATCTTAATTTTCCTTGGGAAAGCTCAGCTCCGCTGCTCCGTGCCAGCGCCTGGCATGCCGCCACGCTCTCGGCTCGTCCCCGTCTGCTGAGCTTCTGCTGCTCAGCCCCTTCTGACCCCCGGCCCCCCCCGACCCCCAGCACCTTCCCCCCAGGCCCCCGCCCCAGCTAACCCCAGGACCTGCTCCCAGACCCGCTCCCTGCACATGAGCCCGGGCGCCCAAGGCAGGGACGGACCCACCAGCCCAGGGTTTAACAGGTTGGAGGGGGTAAAGAAGAGAAAGCAAAGCCCCCCGCTTTGAGCAGCCCTGCGCGCTTCCCCAGAGAGGTGTTGCAGGTCTGCGGGAGGCCTAAGGAATAAAGTGCTGTTCGAAAAATCCTGCAACATGTAATTTTTTTCTGCTTCAGCAAAGTTCAAGGAGAGCCGCTGCGCTCCTCTGCCGCCGGTGTAAGCCCTGACTCCAAGGAAAGCTGCCCTAGCTCTTCCCTAGGGCTGTTAGAGCCCCTTCTCTCGCCCGGAGCTCGGGGGGACTGCTGCAGCCCAGAGTCCTCCCTTCCCTATGGATGGGGAAACTGAGGCACGGGGAAGGCGGCGTCGGTACCTGCTGCGCCCCAGCGCACACCGCCCACGCAAAGGCTTTGGAAGCCCCCAGGACGCAGGGACAGGCCAGCGCTGGGTGACGAGTGACAAAATCTCCCGTGCCCTTGGCCCCCGCTCCGTGCCCTCCCAACGTGTTCCAGATAAACCGGGGGGGGGGAAATAAGCAGGGCCGGGAGCACGGAGGAGCTGGCTGCTGAGCCCCTGACCTCATCGCTGACTCACGAGGATGTCCTAATCCGTCACCTTGCTTTGGTTACCGCAGGAATTAAGAGAGGGGAGGTTTTGGACGCAGGAACAAGTGGAGAGCGCAGGCGCCGCGGGGCAGAGCTCTGGGAGGGACAGCGGTGCTGCCCAGCACCGCGCCCCTCTTCATCCTGTGGGTCCCTCCGCACCCCAAACCTGGGACATTTTGGGGGGAGAGAGGGGAAACCCCTCCAGACCCCGGGCCGGCACCTCCGGAGGTAGGGTCACACCTTCCGCGGGTCGGACACGGCGAGATGCAGCCACACACAGAGGAGCAGCATCCCTGACCTTGAACATGGCCCCACTCCCGGGGGGACCCTCCTCGCCCCCCGACAGCGCCGAGCCCCGGGAAATCGCTGCCTTTTCCTCCTGGGAACCACAAGCACCATCGCACCCTCCCTGTGGCTCCCCGGCATCTCCAAATACCACGGTGGCCATTGCTGGTTTGGGTTTTTTTTTTAAACTCTTCCATATCAGGGACTTTTCTGGCTTCTGGCCCCTCTCCCTCCCCGACGGTCAACGAGCGAGGCCAAGCTGGAGCTCGAGCGGGGCGGGAGCAGCCACAGCTGCTTCTCCCCTGCGCGCCGTGCCACGGGGGCACTAATTCCACCGAATCCACAACCAGCTGCCGGCAAAAACACCAGGAGAAGTCACCATGGCCGGCACATCCTCCACCAGAGACCACCCTCAGCCACGGCCACGCATCCCCCAGCCCCATCCCAGAGAGCTCAGAGCTGGGCAACCTCCCCCAGCTGCCAAGGGACCCACAGCCCCGCCACAAATAACCAGGAGCTAATTGAGGGCGGGTAATTAGGCACAGCTGGGATGCGAGAACCAAGTGAGATCTCCCAGGAGGTGACCCTGCTGCTACAGGAGTTCGTTAGCAGCAGCACAGGCTGCTGCCTTCCCCGGCCGGAGACCCCCGCTTCCCGCACAGCCCCCTCGCCCCGGCACGGCCTCGATAACCTCGGCAGCATCATCCCTGCTGCACACGTGGCATCGCGGCAAGCGAAGCGTTCCCGGCTTTTCAGCCCAGCGATGGCCTTAGCGTGCCCTGGGACCTGGCAGGGCTCACGGGCAGGGACGGCTGCAGGGCTCGGGGCGATCCCCAGGGCACGGCCGCCTCCGCGCTGGGCTGTAATTACCCTCCGGCCTGCCAGGATCTGGCCCCACGCATTAAATCAGAGCCAGCATCTCCACCAGCTCCCTGCCCAGCCTGGAAATAGCTCCCGGCGGTCAGGCGCTGGCTGGATCCTGCCTCGGGGCAGGCGGAGGGCGGCCGGCAGCAGCAACGGGGGCCCCGACTCACCACGATCCGCGTCTCGTTGGCCGGCAGCGTGTCGATGGCCAGGCTGCCCCCCACCAGGTCCTGGCTGATGCGGGTCCCCTCGGTCCCCGGCGAGGTCTCCCGAGCTCTCCGCCGCCCTTCGCCCGCCGCTGGGCTCCCGGGGGGGTGTCCTGCGGGGGCAGAGGGATGGGTCAGTGGGGTCCCACACGGGGAGGGCACCCCTAGGATCAGCCCTCTCCCCCAGCGAGGCAGCTTCTGCTTAGGTGACACAAGTTTAGGGGGGTCTCAGCCCTGGGAAGCAGCATCACCGCAATGATGGAGACGCAGGGAAGGGCTTCTTGGGTCAGGGATGGCCACGGGGTGCAGGGACGGGTGACAGACACCCACGGCCAGGGGAGGAGAGCTGGGATGGAGGGGTGAAAGGAGGCAAAACACATACAACCCCCCCCCCAGCTCGGCGCACACCCCGCAAACACCAGTGCACGGGGAGGAGTGCGAGGCCCCGGGGATGGGGAAGATGCTGTTTCAACAGCGGGGCAGCGGCATGGCCATGTCCTCCATGTCCCCAGCCATCGGTCCCCTCCTCCGGGCTGGTTTGGTGTCCAGGTGCCAGGGCAGACTCCAAGCACCCATCTCCCAAAAGAAAGGTGTCCCTCGTCCCCTCCTGCCGCACCGCTCCCTGCCCGGCTCCAGCCCTGGGGAGGGAGCGGAGGCCAGAAACACAGCGCAGCGTTGAGGGGGGGGGA
Organism: Platalea leucorodia; assembly: GCF_965183815.1. Lineage (NCBI taxonomy): Eukaryota > Metazoa > Chordata > Aves > Pelecaniformes > Threskiornithidae > Platalea > Platalea leucorodia. The sequence goes on from NC_138844.1 coordinate 5,679,315, forward strand.
TGAAAAAGCCGTTTGGGACCAAATCTGCAGAGATTCATGAGATTTCCTGGCAGCTCGGCACGGGCGGAGGCGGTGCGGACGGCACACGCTCGCCCACGGGCAGGGACAGAGCCAGGACGTCTGTCCCCAGCGAGCGGGACAGCAAAAACAGCCGGCAGGGCCGCAGGCTGCTCCCCTCGCCCTTGGGAGAGGGCTCCCGCCTTCGGCCCGGGGTCCCCGGGGAGCGGGAGCTAATTGCTGCCTAACGAGCTCCCGGTCCCCTCCTGAGCTGTCCCGTGGGGCTGGTTTCTGTCCCCAGCGCCTCCGGGAGGGGAAACTGAGGCGGGGGGAGCGGGGCTGAGCTGGCAGGAGCAGGCAGCCGGCGGGATGCACCCCGCTGCCGACGGACGGCGAAAGGGGCTCTGGGGCTGGGGGTCCTGCTCACCTTCCCTGGGGGCACCGGGGGGCCCCAGCCCCTGGCTGCTGCTGGGAGGTCTGAGGTGCCCCAGGGAGCGGAGCCTGTCCCGCCCGGGGGCTCCGCCGTCCTCCCCAAAATCTCGCTGGACGGCTGCGCCCACAGCCAGGCCAGCGCCGGCCGTGCCACGGGGCACCCCGGGTGGGGGAATGCTGGGCGGGGGCACCCCGGCAGCGGGGCTGCAGCCCCCCCGCGCCCCGGGGCTGCCCCGCACGGCTGGGGGGGTCCGGGCACCCCACGGCGCCCGCGCCTTCGCCGCGGCGATGCCAGGGCTGCAGGGGGACGCGGGGCCGGAGGGGGACCCCCACGGCAGGTCCCACGCCGCGGGTGGCGGCTGTGGGTGCAGCCGGCTGTGGGGTGCAGCGTGACACGCACCTGCGTGCCTGGGGGGGGCACGAAGACACCCCCAAAGCGCAGCCCGCTGCGGGGAGCGCGGCAGCCCGGGCGAGGCGCGACGCCTCCCGCTGCCCACGGCCACGCAGGACCGCGGCCACAGCGACCCCCGGGGGGGCGGCACCGGCCCCCGGGACCCCCCCTGGACCCGCTCTCCCGGGGTCCCCCGGCCCCCGCCCCGGAGCTCCCCCGCCGCCCCCCGGCCGCGCTCCCCGGCCCCCCTACCTGCGCCCAGCGCCCCGCGCAGGAGGCAGAGCAGGATCAGGCCCCCCCAGCGCATGGTGGGGGGCGGCGGGACCCGCTGGGCCCCGGCTGTGCTGGGGGGGGCTCAGCGCCCCGCCATGGGCCGGCACCCCCGGGGAGCCGCGCACGGAGCCGGAGCGGGAGCGGGAACCGGAGCCCGGGCGGGAGCCGGGGGTGGGGCCGGGGGTGGGGCCGGGGGTGGGGATGAGGATGAGGATGGAGCCGGGGGTGGGGATGGGGATGAGGATGGAGCCGGGGGTGCAGAGGGGCCGGGGCCGGCGGCGGGACCCCCCCAGCGCCCAGCAGGGCTCGGGCAGGGCCCCCCCGTCCCGGGCAGGGTCCCCCCGTCCCGGGCAGGGCTGGCGCTGCCCCCAGCCTCCTCCCCGGAGGGAAATCGGTCTCCCATGTGCTGAGCCCCCCCCCGACCCCCAGCAATAGGGGGGGACCCCAGCCGGGCGGGGGGTCCCGCCGCCCTGCCCTCACTGCGGGCAGCCCGGGGTCGGTGACCCTGCACCGGGCTCCGGGGCGGGGGGAGCTGGGCTGAGCCCCCCCAGCCCCACGGGGGTACGTGGCCCCCCCAAAGCCGTGCATGCCCCCCCCGGCTAGCGACGAGCAGCCGGGGCGGCTGCCCGGCAATCGCAGCCACCCTCGGGGGCCCAGCGCCCCTTCGCACCCCTCGCCCCCGGGGTCCCCCCGTCGCAGGGGACGCGTCCCCGCAGCGCAAGCGTCCCTCGCCTGTCCGCGCCCCCGGGTCTGCCCAAACCAGCAGGAGCACCGGTTACCGGGGGGTGGGGGGCCCCGGGCCGGGGGGGCCCGGGGGGGGGGCCGGGGGGGGTCCCAGGGTGGGGGGCCCAGGGTGGGGGTCCAGCTGCCACCGCAGAGCCCCCGGAGCAGCCCAACGCTCCAGCCCCGTGCTCGGCCGCGCTGGCTTCTGGCCACACCGGGATTTGGGCAGCGTTTTGGGGGGGCTCAGGCTGCACCCCAGCCCCTCCGTCCCGGGTACCCGGGAGGTGGCTCGGCCCCGGGTGAGGGGGGCCGGGGCGCCCCGGCTGCTGGGGGAGGAGGGTGCAAACACCGGCAGGGATGCGCCGAGGGCCTGGGGAGTGCCGCCGCCCCCCCAGACCTGCGCCCCAGCCCCTGGCCAAAACTGGGGGGTGCAGGAGCGGCGTGGGGCCCTGTGGCTGCTCTGAACAGAGAAAACTGGGGGGGGGGGGGGGGGGGGGCGCTCTGGGGGTCCCTGCCCGAGAGCTGGATCCGTCCTTCTGCAGGAGAAACCCCCCGGCAGGAGCCCCCGAGGCTGCGGGGAGCAGGATGCGACCTCCCCTGGCTGCCGGGGGGCTGGGGAGCAAATAAAGGGGGTGGAAAAAAGGGGGCCCCGAAAAAAAAAACCAAAAGAAGGGGGCACCCGGATTTGAACCGGGGACCTCTTGATCTGCAGTCAAATGCTCTACCACTGAGCTATACCCCCGCTGCTGCGCTGGCCTGCGCTGGCTGCGTGCAGGCACCGCTGCAGGGCCGCGCCGCCGCGCGCCCGTGCACCCGCAGCTGCAGTGCACGCACGTACTCGTGCACGCACACACCCGTGCACGCACACCCCCCCCCCATCTCACCTGCCCCACGCAGCCACACGCACGGTGTCCCCCACCCCTGCCGGCACAGCGGGGGGGGGGGGGCACGGACAGGATCGGGCCCCCGCGCTCATCCCAGGCCTCGGCGGCTGGGGGGGACGTGGCGGCCCCAGCCCCAAGCCCCGTCCGCAGAGAGCGGGACGCAGCCAAACTGAGCTTTCTGCAAAGCCAGGCCCAGGCCGTGCACCCCGCCACAGGGCGCAGGGGGCCGGGGGAGCGCACGGGCCCCCCCAGAGCTGCCGGGGCTGGGGGACCCCCAGGGCTCCGGGGGAGCAGAGCCGCTGTGCGGGGCCTCGGTGCTGCAGGGGGGGATTAGCTGGAGACGGCGGTGTCGGGGCGAGCGCCCAGCGGGAGACGGATGGGGGGAGCGGCCGTGATTGCGCCCGAGGAGCGAGGTCAATATTTGCTCCCTAAGCCGCTGTGCAAACGCGCGCAGGGCGAGCGGGGGCGGCGAGCGGGGCCGGATCCGGGCGTCCTGGCCCGCGGCCTGCCCCGGGCACCGGCACCTCCAGGCCCCCGGGGAGAAAGGAGGTTTGGGGTGACCCCGGTGCAAGCAGCTGCGGTGGTTTTCCAGCCACCGGTCCGGAGCGTCCCCTCGCTGAGCTGCCCCCTTTCCCCGTGCCACCCATCAGCCTCCCCACCTTTCTTTGTACAGATGGGGAAACTGAGGCACGGCGGCAGGGGGAATTGCCCCGGGCAGCAGGGTCCCGGAGAGGGAACCCCCGAGGGAGGGCGATCTCCTTCCCCGCAGCAGGACGCATCCTGGGGCCCGAAGGAGGGGAAACCCTGGGGCACCCCGCTCCCAGCCAGCCACCGGCTCCGGGGACAAAGCCCAGAGCGCTGCCCGCGGCCCCGTGCCACCGCCCCGCAACTGGGAACCAGCCCTGGGGGGCTCTTCCCGCTGCGGAGTGTATTGGGAGGTCGGGGGGAGCGCGGGTGGCCCTGGCTTAGCCCCCCCCGTGTTTGGGGACACAGCGGTGGCATTATCTGGGGGATCCGCTCAGGGGAAGCCATTTGCGGGTTTGCCCCGCGCCGGTGCCAGCGCAGATAAGGGCCGGGACGCGCAAACACCTCGTTTGCAAAGCGCTTGGGGAAGGTGCAAAGCCCGTCACCCCCGGGAGACCCGTGTGCGCAGGGGGGGCAGAGGGGACATGCGCCAGGGAGCGGGGGGACGAAACGCAGGCCGGGTGCCAACTGCGTGCCCACCGCCGCCCTTCTGGGGGTCACAGCGTTTGCCCCCCGCTCCCGCCTCCCCCTCGTCCCCACTGCACCCCACCGCCCCGGGAACGGGGGGCACAGACCCGGGAGCCGAAGCCTGCACGAAGCCCGCTGCGGCACGGAGCAGGGCGCTGGCACCCACCGCCACCCCGAGCCGCGGGGGGACCCGAGGGGCCGGCGGGGACCCAGGGCACCCCGGGCTGCACCCAAGGCTGCCCGGGGCCGGCACTGGAGCCCAGCAGGCGCCAGAGCCAGACTGCTCCGAGGGGGCCGTTTACTTTGGGGCTGTTGCACCCAGCCAGGGGAAGGCTGGCAATTATGTTAATCCCTTAACCCCTGATTGCCTCCTCCTTCCCCATTAGGTGGGCAAACACTTTTAGCAGCGGGGGCCAAGATAGGCCGGGGGCTACAAATAGCCCGCGCCCCGGGCCCGAGCACCCAACGCCACCCGCCAGCAGCATGCCGGTGTCCCCAGCCATCCTCTGCCTCGTCGCCTCGCTCCTGCCCGCCGCCTCCGGCTACCTCTGGGCCTGGATGTACTCCTTGCCCCAGCACCCGCCCGACGAAGCCGCGCTGGCGAGGAGCGCCAGCCCCGGGGACAACCTGGAGGAGGTGGGTGGTGGGTGCCCCCCCCAGCCCTGGGTGGGGGTTCCTGGGGGAGGGGAGGGGGGGGGTGCAGTTGCAGGAGCGGTGGGAGCCGGGGTGGATGTGAGGGTGGGAGCTGGGGTGGGAGCCGGGTTTGCAGCATGGGTGGGAGCTGGGGTGGATGTAAGGGTGGGAGCAAGGGTTGCAGCCGGGGTGGGAGCTGGGGTGGGAGCCAGGGTTGCAGCAATGGCTGGATGTGAGGGTGGGAGCCAGGGTGGGAGCCGGGGTGGGAGCCAGGTTTGCAGCATGGGTGGGAGCTGGGGTGGATGTAAGGGTGGGAGCAAGGGTTGCAGCCGGGGTGGGAGCCAGGGTGGTAAGGGTGGGAGCAGGGTTTGCAGCTGGGGTGGGAGCAAGGGTGAATGTAAGAGTGGGAGCTGGGGTTGCAGCCAGGGTGGTAAGGATGGGAGCTGGATTTGCAGCTGGGGTGGGAGCTGGGGTTGCAGACGGGGTGGGTGTAAGGGTGGGAGCTGGGGTGGGAGCAGGGTTTGCAGCCGGGGGTGGGAGCCAGGGGTGGTAAGGGTGGGAGCTGGGGTGGATGTAAGGGCGGGAGCAGGGTTTGCAGCCGGGGTGGGAGCAGGGGTGGGAGCTGGAGTTGCAGCAATGGCTGGATGTAAGGGCGGGAGCAGGGTTTGCAGCCGGGGTGGGAGCAGGGGTGGGAGCTGGGGTTGCAGCAATGGCTGGATGTAAGGGCGGGAGCAAGGGTTGCAGCCGGGGTGGGAGCCGGGGTTGCAGAAGGGGTGGGAGCTGGGGTGGGTGTAGGGGTGGGAGCCGGGTTTGCAGCCGATGGGCCGGGGGGGGGGCAGAAGCGGGGCCCGGGGGGGGGCGGCGGGGCCGGGAGGGAGCGCGAGCGCGGCGGGCGGCGCCGGGCGCTCCAGTGGCGCAATCGGTCAGCGCGCGGTACTTATAGGGCAGTACGCGAGCAATGCCGAGGTTGTGAGTTCGAGCCTCACCTGGAGCAGGACTTTTACGGGCTCCGGCAGCCCCCGCCCCCGGGTTTTCTTTTCCCGAGAGAAAACCCTGGAGCCGCGGGGGGGGGGGGGGGGTCCCGCAGGGAGGGGTCTCCCATCCCCGCTGTGCCCCGGCCTGGCCGAGCGCTGCTGGGCTGCTCCCCGCCTTCACCCCTCTAAAACTCTGCCACGCACCCGCACCCGGCCCTGCTTCGCTTCCTAAGGGGCAAACAGAGAGTTTTTGCCCCGTGCTGCTGTTTCTGGCCTGTCCCAGGGTCGGGGATGGGGTGCGGGATGGGGTGCGGGATGGGGCCCGGTCCCCTGACGCGCCGCGTCCCCCCGCGCAGGTGACGGCGTGCGGCCCGGGCAGCCCCTGCGCCCACGGGCACTTCTGCGACGAGCACTTCGGGCTGTGCCTGCCCGCGCGCCCCGCCGGCCAGTACTGCCGCCGCGACACCCACTGCGCCCGCGGCCTCCTCTGCATGTTCGGGAAGTGCCAGCAGCCCGTGCCCGACGGGCAGGAGGGTGAGCAGGGGGCTGGCGTGGGGTTGGGGGGGGGGACAACACAAGGGACAACCCCCCAGCCTCAACCCCGGGAGCTGGGGGCCGCGACGCTGACGGGCAACCTCCAGCGTCGGCCCCAAGGGTGCAAAGCCAACGGGTGCTGGGGGCACCCAGCCCCATTGCTCCCAGCGCCTGCAGCCCCATCCCTGTCCCCCAGCCTGGGGAACGCGGTGGGGGTCTCCCACCTCCCAACCCCGTTTTCCGCCCCGCCAGGAGCCCGGTGCCAGCGGGACGAGGACTGCGGCGCGGGCGGCTGCTGCGCGCGGCAGCACGGCGAGCGGGTGTGCCAGCGGCGGCTGGCGCTGGCCCAGAGCTGCCATGTGCCCCCCGGGGGTCTGGCCTTCAGCATCAACCAGGTCTGCCCCTGCCAGGCCGGGCTGGTCTGCCGGGCCACCGCGCCCGGGCGAGAGTGAGTACGGGGCTGCCGGGGACCCCCGCGCCGGGGAGGGGGAGCGGGGGACACCCGGGTCCTGCCCTGGGCGGGGGGGATGGAAACGGGGCAGCGACCGAGGTGCCACCGACGTCCCCGTCTCCTCTCCGCAGGAAGGCGTTCGAGTACTGGCCGGAGAAGAGCGAGTGGAGGTGCCGGCAGCCCTGAGCCGGCAGAGCTGTATTTATTCCCTGTAAATAGCGTGTCCAGAGCCCGCCGAGCGCCCACAAACCCGGCCGAGCGCCCACAAACCCGGCCGAGCGCTGCGCCGAGCCCGGCTGCCGCCGGCGACCATCACCGTGGCGGCGGGGCGGCTGGAGCCCCACTACCTTCGGGTCTTCGCCCCTTCACAGGAGCCGGGCAGGTCCCAGCTCTGTCCCCGTCTCGGCCCCGGCAGTGCCCCCTCCCCAGGCACCCGCTGAAGGCCCACCCCAGGTAGAGACATGGCGGTCACTGCAGAGCCGAGTTGTGCCCGGTCTCAGCGCTGGCCCCCGGCGGCTGCGGACCCCGTGCGTCGCCCCGCGCGGACCCCACCAGGCACGGCCGCGGGGCAGGTCTCACCGAAATGTTTATTACAAAGAACCAAGCGAGCGGGGCGAGTCCCCCCACACACCAACGAGAATAAATAAATAAAATACACTTTGTCGGGTCTTTTAAATAAAGTTTGTGGAGTGACATAAATACGGGACGTCCCTCTGCCCGCGGGAGGGCCGGGGCGGCCCCACTGCCCGGACCCCGGCCGCTGTGGGGGCGAGCACCGGGGCAGGCGGGTCTCAAAGCACTTGGCAGGCAGTGACACCGAGTTCCCCCCCCCAAAAACAAGGGGAAACTGAGGCACACAATGGGTGGAGGCGGCTTGGCGGCGGCAGAACCGGGTTGCCCCGAGCCCCCCGACCTGGGCTGGCAAGGCTGGTGGTCTGGGTAAGGCAGTGACCCCGGGGACCCCCAGCATCGCCCCGGGGGGGGCAAGGGGCTGCCCCATAAGTGAGGGCTGGATGTGGGGTGTCCCCAGCCCACCCTGGTGTGGTCACCCCCCCCAGAGGTGGGGGACGAGGGACGCCCCGGGGTGGGCGCAGGAGAAGGCAGTGCCCTGGGGGGGGGGGGGGGCAAAGGCAGCCCTGTCGGGCAGGGGGGACGCACAGACAGGCTCACAGACGGACGGACAAACGGACACAGCTGGACGGGGCGAGAGCGGACAGGCACGGCAGGGGGGGTGGCACAGGGGGGTGGGGGGCAGGGGCCTGGCGCTGCCCGGCGCACCCCGGTGGTCCCAGGGGAAGGGGGGCGCGGCGAGGGGCCCCCCGGGGCGGAGGGGCCCCCGGGTGCTGCCAGGCTGCGGCAGGCCAGGGCTGGGCAGCTGTTAGCACGTGTTAGACCCCCCCAAAACTGGCTCAGATTTGCCCCCCCCCCAATTCAGGCAGAGCACCTCCAAGGCAAACACATGCAAACTCCCCCCCCCCAGGCAGGCAGCACCCCAGGGGGGCACGGCCTGGGGCAGCGGGGCCCCCCCCCACCGCCTGGAGCACCCCAAAGCCCGGCACACACCACACACGCATGCACCCCCCCCCAGCTGCGGGGGGGCTGGGGCCGCAGCCCTGCAGGGGTGCAGTGCCAGGCTGCAGGCACTGGCTGGGGTGGGGGGCAGCTGGCAGGGCCCCCCCCCACTACCACCACCAGCTCAGGGGTCCCCCTGCAGCCGGGTGGCAAACAGCACCATGGAGAAGCGGGGGGCACCCGGGGCAGGGGGGGGGGCAGCCAGCAGGCAAGGGCTGGGAGGGGAGCACGGCCCCCCCCGTGCCCGGGGGCAGGGGACGGGGACACGCCGGCCACGGGCAGAGCCCCCGGGGTCCCCTTTGGTCACTTGCTCTCCCCGCCAGGCAGGGAGGGCCCGAGGCACCGCGAGATGCTGGGGGGCTGCGGCAGCGGGGGGGAGACCCCCCCACACCAAGGAGTGGGGCAGGGGGAGCCCCCGGGGCAAAACAGGGGCTCCCCACGGCAACGCTGGCCGGGCTCTGGGGGGGCACCAAGGCAACCAGCGGGGCTCTCCCCCACCCCAAAGCCGGTGCTGGGGGGGGGGGGCCCATCCCCTGCCCGCACCCCCTCACCCTAACGGATGTAAACGTCCTGGCCCCAGCCCTCCGCGTCGCTCTGGTCGAGGCCGAGGGTCTCCGGTGGGTCGGGGCAGTAGCGGTCCTGGCCCTTGGCTCGGCCCCGCAGCCCCCGGCTCTCGCGCCCGGGCTCGTCCTCGTCCCAGGTACCGGGGCGCTGGTGGCCGGGGGGGACGCGGGGTCCGGCGCCGGGGGGACCCGGCGGCTCCTCCTCGCCGGGGTCTGTCTCGGTGTCCATGCAGCAGGAATCGCCGGGCTCCGTGCCGGCCGAATCCCGGCTGCCCGGGGTCTCCGAGTCGAAGGTGTCCTGGCGGGACAGGCTGCGGGGGCCCGGGCGGGCGGGCGGCGGCGGGGGTCGGCCCTGCCCGCGGCCCCCCGCTTCGCCCGGGCCCTGCCGGAGGCGGCCGTGCTCCCCCTCGCGCGGCGGCTCCCCGGGCACTAGGTACGGACCCTGGTTAGGAGAAGCAACCACACCGTGCAAGGAGGGATGGACGGACGGACAGACCGGGGGTTAGTGGGGGGTGGGTTAGCTGGGGGGCTGGCAGGGGGGACACATGCGCTCCTGCCCAGCCTGGCCTGCCCGCACCACGCCGCTCACCCGTGACACGACAGCGGCAGGTCTCAGCCCGCCGCCAAACGGCACCGGGGGGGTCGCCGGGGCAGGGCCAGGGCAGGACGGGGGTGATGGGGGGGAAGAGCAGCTCGGGGAGGGCTGCGGGGTGGGGGCTGCTGCGCCAGCAGCGTCCCGCTCGCTGGAAGAATTAGCGACAGACAACACAGGACAGACGTCCCTCCTCGGCCTCCTGCCCTGGGTGGGTGCCGCGGACCCCCCGGGCTCAGCACCGTGAAGCCCATGGTGGGACGGGGCTCTGTGCCCCCCTCCCAGCCGGCCCTCGCCCACACCAGGACACCCCATAAGCCCTCGCCCCCACCGCGGCTGCCCCAGAGCTCCGGAGAGGCGTGGGAGCGGGGGCTCCGCACCCCGGCAGCCCCAGGGAGGCACAGAGGGGACCCGCGTTCCCAGGGGGTCTCGGAGGGGGCAGATTCCTGGGGGACCCCAATCCCCAGGGGGGCTCCAGGCCTGGGAGAGGGCACAGATTCCCCAGGCGGATCCCAACTCTGGGCTTGGCACCGGTCCCAGGCAGGGAGCAGATCCCTGGGGTGGCCCTGATCCGGGGAGAGCAGATCCCCAGGGCCGATCCTAGAGCCAGACCCAATCCTGGACGGGGAGCAGATCCCCAGGGGTGGCCCCGATCCCAGGGGTGGCCCCAAACCCGGGATGGGGAGCAGGTCCCCGGGGGGGGCGATCCCAGGGATGGTCCCACCCCAGGGGCCTGCAGTTCCCCAGGGTGGCCCCAAACCCAGGGGTGGCCCCAAACCTGGGGGACTGCAGCCCCCCAGGGTGACCCCAAACCCAGGGTGGGGAGCAGGTCCCCAGGGGAGGTGATCCCAGGGATGGTCCCACTCCTGGGGGGCTGCAGTACCCCTGGGGGGCCACAAGTCCCTGGGGGGGGGCGATCCCAAGGATGGTCCCGCTCCTGGGGGGCCGCAGTTCCTCGGGATGACCCCGATCCCAGGGGTGTCCCCGAGGGCGGGGAAGTGGGGGGGCTTCCCCGCTGCCGTCTCACAGCGCGTGCTCCTCGAGGGGTCCGGGGGGGCTGGGGGTGGTCTCGGTGCCCCCGCGCCCCCAGAGGCCCAGGTTCCTGCGCAGGGAGGTGAGCACCTGTACCTGGAGGTTGGAGACGGGCGCGGGGCTGGCGGCCAGGGCGGCCGTGGCCATGGTGCGGTTCAGCAGCGGGTTGGGGGGGTTGCTGCTGGGGGGGTGCGTCGCCTTCCAGTAGGCCTCCAGGTACTCGGCCAGGTGCTCGCAGGCCTCCTCCAGCTGGTTCTCGTCCAGCACGATGTCGAACATCTCCTGGGGGCGGGAGGAGACCGTGGGGCAGGGCGGGGCAGGGTGGGGCAGGGCGGGGCCAGGGTGGGGCAGGGCGGGGCCAGGGTGGGGCTTCTGGATGCAGGGTGGAGGCTATGGACCAGGGCGGGGCCAATGGGACAGGGCGGGGCCAGTGGGACAGGGCGGGGCTTCTGGACCCAGTGTGGAGCCCATGGACCAGGGCGGGGCCAATGGGACAGGGCGGGGCCAATGGGACAGGGCGGGGCTTCTGGACCCAGGGTGGAGCCTATGGACCAGGGTGGGGCCAATGGGACAGGGCGGGGCCAACAGGATAGGGCGGGGCTTCTGGACCCAGGGCGGAGCCTGTGCTCCAAGCCAAGGTGGTAGGAGGAGCATCTGGCCTGCTGGGGCGGAGCCTCTGGCAGGGGTGGGTGGAGCCAATGGCCACAGGGCAGTGGCAGAGGCTGTGCAGGGGCTGGGGTGGGGTCAGGGCGGGGCTGGGGTGTGGTCAGGGCGGGGCTGGGCGGGGCGGGGCGTACTCACGGGCGGGCACTGTGCCAGCTTGTCGGAGGCCACCATCTGCACGTTGAGGTGCTTCGCCTGGGACTTGCCCCGGGACTTCACCAGCCGCTGCAGCACCTGGGGCAGGAGAGGGCAACCCAGGGTGGCCGCAGGGACCCGCCACTGCCCGGCCCCCCCCAGCACGGTGGGGCAGGGGCTGGGGCTGCCCCCCACCCGCCCCGGGGCCCGCACCGACCTTGGGGGAGGTGATTTTGATGTAGACGATGATGGGGGCCAGGGACGTCTTGGCCAGCTGGGCCGGGTGGTTGATGGTGTCAGCGTCCAGGGCCACCAGCTGCAGCGTCCGGGCCAGCTCGAAGATGCGCTCGGTCTCGCTCTGGACCTCGGCTGCCGGGGCAGGGAGACAGCGAGGGTCAGGGGGACAGCGCGGAGGGACCGGCGAGCACGTGGGGGCTGTGGGGACAACGGCTGGGAGATGTGACAAGGGGAATGGGATGGGGACAGGACCAGGAGGGGTCTTGTACTGGGACTTGGCCACTCCAGTGTCACCCCAGCCCCAGGGACGGGGGGTTCACTGAAGAAGGGAGGTGGCAGTGGGCTCCCAGCGCTGGCACCAGCTGGGTGAGGAAGGGGCAAAGCCCCCTGGACCACACACACCTGGGGCGGGGGGTCAGACGGGGCTGTGTGACCAGGGTGTCCCCAACCCTCGGGCTCTGCCCAGGTGGCCAGGCCCTGCTGCGTCCCACAGCCTGGTCACGGCCAGGCAGGGAGGACGGGAATCCACGGGGACACGTCCCCCGCTGCCCCCCGCCGGGCAGGGGGCTGCCAGGGGTCCTGGCGGGTGCAAGCTACATACCCAAGACATCTGTATCAGGAGCAGGGGAGGAAGGAAGCAGCGCGGAGGGGAGGAAACCCAAAGGAAAGGAGAAAAAGGAAAGGAAAGAAAAACACAACAGAGAGAAGATAAAAGGGGAGGAGGGGGAGAAAGACCGAGTCAAACCAGCCGGGGGGGTGCAGGGACCCGGGTCCCCCCTGTGTTAGTCACCCTGTGGCAGCGGACCCCCACGAGCCGTGGCCCGGTGCAGGCGGGACGAGCACCCCGGGATGGACAGGCTGGGGGACGGGAGGCTGCCGGGCTGATACAGATGGCGGCTTGGGGGGGGTCCCGCTGCCCGGCCGGGCAGGGGTCGGCGTGGGGCGGCCGAGCCGCGGCACCGCCTTACCCAGGCTGGAGCGCGTGCTGGAGCGCTCGATGATGGTGTGCTTGCTGGGGTTGTTCAGGACGGAGCGCTTGGCCAGGGAGATGTCAGCCGTCACCCGCGTGATGGAGATCCTGCCAGATGGAGAGGGCACGAGCGGGTGGGGGGAGCAAAAGCGGGTGCAACCCCCCCACGTACACACCCACCCCCTTGGGACCCTCCTGCCACCCCCTTCCTCCCAGCCCGGGCTCGGGGCTGCCTGGCGCTGGAGCCACAGGACTCCTGCTCCTCGGGGGAGAGCTCCCCCCCAACAGCAAGAACCACGGGGCGGGACTGAGGGTCCCCCCATGGAGTCAGGGGTCCCCCCGTGGTGTTAGGGGTCCCCCATGGGATTAGGGGTCCTTCACAGGGTTAGGGGTCCCCTGTGGGATTAGGGTCCCCCCATGGTGTTAGGGGTCCTCCATGGGATTAGGGGTCCTTCACAGGATTAAGGATCCTCTGTGGGATTAGAGGTCCCCCTGTGGTGTTAGGGGTCCTCTGTGGGATTAGGGGTCCCCCCATGGTGTTGGGAGTCCTCCATGGGATTAGGGGTCCTTCACAGGGTTAGGGGTCCCCTGTGGGATTAGGGTCCCCCCATGGTGTTAGGGGTCCTCCATGGGATTAGGGGTCCTTCACAGGATTAAGGATCCTCTGTGGGATTAGAGGTCCCCCTGTGGTGTTAGGGGTCCCCCCATGGTGTTAGCAGCCTCCCACAGGGTTAGGGGTCCCCCGTGGTGTTAGGGGTCCCCCCAAGAGGTTAGGGTTCCTCCACAGGGTTAGGGGTCCCCCCATGGGATTAGGGGTCTTCCACAGGGTTAGGGGTCCCCCCATGGTGTAAGGCGTCCCCCCGTAGGATTAGGGGTCCCCCATGAGATTAGGGGTCCCTCTATGGGGTGAATAAGGGTCCCCCGGCCACGCAGCCGCCTATCTCACCTGCCGTCAAAGCGATGCTTCAAGAAGTCGAAGAGGGCTTTCTGCATCATGTCCGTGACCTGGGGAGGGAGGAAGGCAGGGAGGAAGAGCATGGGCCTGGGGTCCCCCCCCGTCCCCCCCATCCCCGCTGTGCCCCCCGCTCCTCACCTCGTAGCCCTTCAGCGACGGCCCCACCAGGATGATGGGCCGCATGGAGGGCACCACGTCGTACGGGGGCACGTGCTCGGCCTGCGGAGCAGAGCCGGGCGTTAGCGGGGCCGGAGGAGGGACGCCGGGGGATGCTCGGCTTCGCCCCTGCGAGGGCAGCAATGGGGATGGGGGGGGGGCTGCAAGCGGGGGGCACCCCGTCCCCTCCCCGCGGGCGCTCCCGGGGGATCCTGACGCTACTCACCGATTTCTGCTTCTGCTTCGCTACGTCCCGAGAGGCCGCGCAGGGCCGGGGAGGGGGCGAGAGAAGACAAACAAGGCATGCGTGTTATCCGCGGGCGTGGGGAGCGGGGGCACCGAGCTGGGCTGGGGGGCCCGGGGATGCGCCTGTGTCCCCCCCGGGGGCTGCCCCTGGGGACACGCCTGTGTCCCCCCGGGGGGCTGCCTGTGTTTCACACGAAGCATCGCCCTGCTCTCAGGTTTGGGGTGCAAGCGGGGGCTCTGCGGGGCTTGGGGAGCGGGGTGGGGGCACTGCTCGCCCCCCACAAGCCCTTGCAGACACCCACCCCCCCCGCCTCGAGCTGTGGTTGCGCCCGAACCCCCCCCAGCTTCTGCTCGGTTTGGGGGGGAGGAACGGTCCATTCCCATTCGCGGGGGAGGCGAGACAGCGGCCGTGCTGGCACACACCATGCGCACACCGGGGGACCCCAGGCAACGGGGGCACGGACTGATCCATCCCACGGACCGCGGGGGGAGGCAGCCATGGGCCGATCCATCCCACGGACCGCGGGGGGAGGCAGCCACGGGCCGATCCATCCCACGGACCGCGGGGGGAGGCAGCCACGGGCCGATCCATCCCACGGACCGCGGGGGGAGGCAGCCACGGGCCGATCCATCCCATGGACCACGGGGGAAGGCAGCCACGGACTCATCCACCCCATGGACCGCGGGGGGAGGCAGCCACGGGCTGATCCATCCCACGGATCATGGGGGGAGGATCAGTTATGAACTGATCCATCCCATGGACCGGAGGGGGGAGGCAGCCACGGATTGATCCATCTCATGGATCACAGGGGGAGGCAGCCACGGACTGATCCATCCCACGGATCACGGGGGGAGGATCAGTTATGGACTGATCCATCCCATGGACCATGGGGGGGAGACAGCCACGGACTGATCCACCCCATTGTTCGTGGGGGGAGACAGCCACGGACTGATCCATCCCATGGACCACGGAGGGAGGCAGCCATGGACTGCCCCCCCCCGGTGCACGGGGGTCCCCCCGCCGCCCCGTCCCCCGCAGACGCTCATGCCCATGCTGTGGCGCGGGGACACGCCGTGGCGGCGCAGGCAGGGTGCTCGGGCAGCGCGTGGCCCCCAGCACCCAGCGGGTGCCCCCGCAGCCCCCGCCAGCCCTCCCAGGCAGTGTTAGGGCAGGCAGGGTGCAGCAGGCGAGCGGGGGGGGCCGGCGGGTGCCGTTACCTTCCTAAAGAAGGGGATGCGCTTGGTGTGGGCGGGGGGGGTGGTGACACTGCTCACGCTACTCTTAGGGGAGCGGTGGGTCTCCATGGCCTCCTCCTCCTCTAACTCATCGGGGTCAAAGGCAAAGCTAGGCATGTCCAGGGCACCTGGGGACGGAGGGGCAGCCGGAGCCGGGGAGAGGGGAGGGAGAAAAGAAGAGCGATAATGGCGATGGAAGAAGGGAAAAATGGAGATGGGGGAGCTGGGAAGATGAGGAGGGTGGTAGGGATGGGAGGGGGGAGAAGGAGGGGAGGGGGGTGCCCAAGGGAGGGGGGCGTGCACCCGCCTGCCTGCACCCGGGGCGGAGGGGCCGGAGCTGCGGACGAGGGGGGGTTACCCAGCGGAGGGGGGAAGGACCCCCCCAGGTTGGACCTGCCCCGCTCAGGCCGGGGGCTGCGGGGAGCCCGGATGCTCTTACCGCTGGCCGGGGGGGTGGGCCGGCGGGTCCCCGTCACCACATCGCCCAGGCTGGAGCTGGAGTTGTCCCCCGATTTGCTGGATGGAAGAAACACAGGGAGGGAGAGGGGGGTGAGCGTGGGATGGGGGGGTTGGGGGGAGCCGGGGGGGTCAGGGATGAGCCCCACCTCGAGCTCAGGCGGTTCTGCCTCATCTTCTGCTCCTGCAGCAGCCTCATGTTCTCCAGCTTGACGGGGCTGGGGATGAAGCCCACCTCGCAGCCCTCCTTCACCAGCCGCCCGATCCACCAGTCGTTGTTGTACTTCTGCACCAGGGAAGGGGGGAAAGGCCTGAAACCCCCAAACCCCCCCAGGGTGACCCCAGCCCCGCACCCCTGCCAGCCCCCCGAGCCCATTCCCCACCTCCTTGATGTGCAGGAAGTCTTTGGGCTCGAAGCAGATGGCCATGCCCTGCACCGGCATGTCGTCGCTGGCAGACGGGTTGTAGCCGACATTCGTCCGCACGGCAAACGCCACCGGCTTCGTCTGCCAACAGGAGAGGGCTCAGCATCTTCCCCCGCCCCAAACCGCGGAGACCCCCCGCAGTAAGAGCCGGTCCCGCCTCGGGCCAGGCAGGTGCCGGTGCCGGTGCCACCGGCCGGGCGGCGGGGCTGGCTCAGCTCCTATGGGCACCGCGGCGCAGTCGCTCACCGGAGCTTGGGCTGGGGATGCTGTGGCCACAATGCCCTGGGAGCTAACGAGGGGCTCGTTAGCTAATCGCCCTGGGTCTGCAGCCAAGGTGCAATAGGCGCTCAGCCAAGGTGAGAACCCAGGTGTCTGGGCTCCCAGTTCCACCCAGCAGACCCCACTGCCTTCCCAATGCCACCCAGTGATCCTGGGGCCACTGCTCCAGGGGATGGGATGCTGCCGGGACGGAGAGCAGGGACAGTACGGGGGGGCCTGGGGGGGTCCCTGTGCCTGGGGTCAGCCCCTTCCCACAGCAGGTCCCATCCTGCCGGGGCAGAGGGTGCAGAGGGGCCAGGTGGGTGGCACGGGTACCTGCCTGCACCCGGGGAGGTGAGGGCAGGCAGGGGAGTCTCCAGCCCAGCCATCCCACCTTGGCTTTCTCCAGCTGTGCCATGGCCTGGCGCTCGGCCTCCTTGCGCAGCGCCTCCCGGTCCTCCTCCAGCGACACATCCGAGTCCGAGGGGCGGCTGGTGTAGGACTCCGCCGAGCCCTGGGAGAGCGGGGAGAGGCGTCAGCCTACACCATCCTCCCCCAAGGGGGGGAACCCAGCCCCAAGCCTGACCCCGTGGCCATCTCCCCCCTCCAGGACCCTCTCTCTAAGGCTGGTGTCCATCATCGTGGCTTCTGGGCATGCTGGGGAGAAACCCCCCCTGAAAGCTGCCTCCTACCCAGGCAGGGGCACCTCCTGCCCGGTGGCATCCCGGCGGGGTTACGGCAGGCCGAGGGCCGGCACAGCTGTTCCCACCGCTCCGGCAGGGAACGTGATACCGAGCCGGCGCCTGCTCCCGTCCCGCTGCCGCCGGCCTCCCCGGGCCTCCTGTCAGAGCCGGGAAGGCAATGAGGACCCCTCGCGCCTGCCCGCCGCCCCCCGGCTGTCCCCCACCTGAGGGAACGCCAGCGGGGACAGCGCTGTCCCCCACCAAGGGGTCCCGTGGCGATGGGGAAAGGGCGCTGTGGGGCGACTCGGGGTCGCCCCAGGACAAGGCTGGAGCTGGGGTGAGATGGGAGACCCCCTGCTCACCCCCCACCCCCTGGGGCCGGAGCCCGGGTGGGGGGCAGCGGGGAGACCCATGGGCTCCCCCAGCCCCGGGGCAGCAGGTGCTGCAGGGGTGAAGGCGCCAACTGTCCCGGGGGGGCTGCTCCCCCCCAGCCCCTCTATAAGCCCCTAAGCCCCACCAGAGCCCCCCGGGGTTGCGGGAGCCCCGTCCCCGATTTGCCCCATCCTTTCCAAACACTGGGGAGGTGGGGGCTGCTCTCCTTCACACAGGCCCCTACCCTCAGCCATGGGGCAGCAGCCCCCCACGGGACCCCCTCCCCAAAAGCCATGGGGCAGAGACCAGCTGCCCCATCTCCCCCTGCCGCTGCTGGGGCCCTGGCCCTTCCTGAGCCCCCCAGCCCCATGGCAAGACCGGAGGGGCCTTTGGGGGGGGGGGTCACTTGGGGTCCAGGCACGATGCCCTCACCCCGCAGACCCCATGGGTCCCACCAGCTCCTGGGACCACCCGCTCCAACCCCCACGGAGCCGAGGGGAACCCCGCACCGAGGGCAGAGCCAGCAAACCGGGCCGGGAGGGTGCCGGGGACCACATCCCGGGTGCCGGGGGGCTGCAGGGTGGGGGGGGACGCTCACCGGGGCGGCGGGGTGGTCTTTGCCGGCTATCTCCATGGTGGCAGGGCCAGGGGCGAGTGGGTCGGGCGGGCGTTGGGCTGGGGCGCCCGTGGGTCAGGTTTCAGCCCTGGGACGTTCGCAGCCGCCCGGGGTATATTTAGCCCAGTGGCGGGCAGCGGGTGGGGGCCAGGGGGGGCCGCAGGGGCCGCTGCCAAGCCAGCAGCCCTGCCGGGTGGATGGGGCTGGGGAGGGCAGCTTTGATGCCAGCTGGGCGATGCCAGGGCTCCAGCCCCTGCCTTGTACCCCCAGGAGGGGCAGGGGACCCTGGGGGGGGGGGCTACAGGACCCCAAATATGGGGACGACGACTCCCCCCAGCACCCAGTGCAGGGCAGAGCGGGGACGCGGGTACAGCCGGGTCTGGCTCAGCCACTGCAATGCCCGCACTCCCCCCCAGCCCAGGCTCGGTTGCGAACGCGGCCCCCCTCCTCGGTCCCTGGGGGGACAAGGGCCCCCGCAGGCAGGCAGGTCTCCCGGGACCCCCCAGGACAGCTGCCCCCCCCGCCACTCACCTGTCGGACGAAGCTGTTGGAGGTGGTGTCGGACGAGGTGCTGCCGTCCGAGCGCTTGAAACGGCTCTTGCGCTTGCTGTACTTGCCCTGGGGAGAGAAGAGGGGGGCAGGAGGGGAGCGCTGGAGCCCCAGGACATGGGGGGCAGCTCTGCCCCCCCCAGCCCCAGCTGCCCCCCAGATGCTCCATCCCCCTCCACCCTGCACCCCCAGCTCCTGGAGAACAAGAGAAGGGAAACTGAGGCAGAGAAGGGGATGGGGTTGCCCCCCTGCTCAGGGGCCATGCAGCCCCCTCCCCAGGGACCCGGCATCGCCTTATCCGGGGGGGCTGGATCTCCAGTCTTCATGGAGAGGAGAGGGAGCCGGTGGGGCTGACCGGATTTGGGGGACAGCCTGGCTGCAGCCCCCAAACACCGCAGCCCCTCCAGCCCCGGCCAAACCAGAGCCCAACGTGTGCCCCTGGGGAGGCGGCTGCTGTGGGGGCACCCCACGCACACCACGTCCCCACGCTGTCACCCCGGTGCCCGAGCCCCGCACACGTGTGTGCCCACCCCGACCCCCCAGCATGGGCACCATCCCCTCACCCATGCATGCTCCATGTAAAGGGGTGCACATGTGTGCACCCGCATGCCCACCCGCGCCAGCCGGCACCCACCCCGCACACCCATGGGACCCCCTGCTTCCTCCAGTGCCTCCTACTGGGATGGACTGGAGATGAGGATGCCCCAGTGCCGCCCCTGCAGCACCTCCTCAGGGTGGGGGGGTACCAGAGCACGATGGGGGGGTGTCCTGGGGGAGCAAGAGGCTGGGACGTGCCGGGGCGAGTGGGGCTGTCACCTCCCCGGCGTCTCGGAGAGACAGCTGGGCCCAGCTGCCACCCAGCCTGGGGATGGGTGGTCCCCGCACCGGGCAGCACCGGGTATTTTTAGGTCCTTCGCCCCGGCCCCCAGCCCTGGCCCCCCCCCACCCCATCTGCCGCTCCCAACACAGGATGGACATGGCTGGGGCTCGGCAGTGAAGGTCCCTGGGGTGGGGACGGTGGCCCTGCCACCGGCGTGGGGTTCACTGCAGCCACCCCCACCCCCCCCCCCCGTAGATGGGGGAGACACCCAGCCCTGCCAGCACCCGGGCGGCTGGATGCGGCCAGGGCCTGTGTCTCCATCCCGCCCCCCCCCCCCCAAAACTGTCACCCCAACTGGTTGATGCTCCCCAGGCTGCCACGGAGGGGGGGGGTCTGTCCCCATGGGGGCGTGCGGGGTGGGGACAGCACCCAGCCAGACCACGGGGATGAGGTGCTCCACTGGCCCGTGCTGCCCCCCACCCCATTAGGACCAGCCAGGGGACACATCCCTTCCCCGCGTGTCCCCCCAGGGTGAAGGGGACAAGGGTAGGGGGGCACCACCCCGGTGGAGTTTTCCCAATTCCTAAAAGTTTCCCCGTGCGCACGACACCCCCCACACCCACCTCCCCGCCCCGGGGTGCTCCGGGTGGGCAAACCCCAGAGGGGGTGTGGGGGGGGGAGCAGTGACACAGCAAGCAGCACAGAGCCCCCCCCTCCATGCACTCCCCAACCCTGGGGGCTGGACACCCCCTCCCCTGGGATGCTTGGTGTTATGAGGAAGGGGGGGTGACTGCATTTGGGGTCCCTCCTGGGGTAGCTTTGGGGGTGGGGGCCACCCTGTTTTGCATGCTGGGGGGTGAAATCCCCCCCGTTATGGGGTGTAGGGGTTGGGACAGGCGGAATTGATGGGGTGAGCCCCCCCTCACGCACCCTGGGGCTGTGAGCGATGGTACCGATGCAGCCCCCCCGCAACCCCTCATCCCCAAATTCCCGGGGGTGTCACCTGGAGGGCGGCGTTGTCGAAGACGTCCATCTGGATGTCCTGCGTGGAGCTGTAAGGGGTACGGGCCATGCCGCCTTCCCGCACCATGGAGCTCGCCGGGGTCGGCGGGGACACACACGCACAGGGACAAGACGATGACGATGACGATGGAACCCAGGCCTGGCCTCCGCCGTACCGGCCCCTGACGGTGACGGCGGCCCCGGCGTGCAGCGAGAGCGAGAGGAGGAGGAGGAGAAGGAGGAAGGAGGAGTAGGGACGGCGGCAGGGGGGGACGAGGGATGGCGGGCGGCCGCCTCCGCCTCGGCCGCTCCCACCGCGTTCCCGGGAGGGATGGGGGATGCAGGGATGCAGCCCCCCCCTCCCTTCCCAGGGAGGGCACCCCCAAAACGGCTCCTTCCCCTGGGGGAAAAATGAGGGGGTGATGCAGATCCCCCCCTCCCCACATTGGGGGGGGCACAGTGGTGCCCACCGCAGCTTGCACACCCAGCCTTTAGCCTGGAGCAGACTTGCTTGCTGGGGGGGGACCCCAAAAAGAGACGGGGGGGCACAGGGCCCCCAGGCTGTTGTGTGGCTTGGGGGGGGACATGCAGGGGCAGCCGTGCCCCCATCCCCAAACGTCAGCACCCAGAGCGGGATGTGCCACAGCCTGGGGAACCCGGGGCTCCCTCAGGACAAGGCTGCCCCTAAGCCTCCAGCTTCTCCCCCCAGACCCTCCCCAGCTGGGGTCCCCGCAGCCTCAGAGTGACCCACGCCCCCCCCCGAGTCCCTCTGCTCCCCAGGGGCATCCATGCCCGCACACAGAGCCATCTGCACACCCCGTGTGAAGCATCCAGGGAAAGGGCACCCCGGGGACCCCACGGCAATGGGGGGATGCCCGGGGACAGTGGACCCCACGTGTAGTCGGGGAAGAGGCTGCACTTGGCACCCACCGGCCCCCAGCATGGCTGCAGCTGCCCTGCAGGGACCCCAGCACCGTCCCTGCCTCCTCGCGCCAGTGGGTGCGAGGGGCAGACCACGTCTGCTGGTGGGCGAGGGCTGCAGGCAGCATGTGCCAGGCAGGACGCAGCTTGCCCCTGCCCCCCCCCCAGGGAGCCCACCAGCGCTGGGGCAATCGCCTCCTCCTCAGGCAGGACCGGGCTGAGACCTCCCGCACTCATCTCATGTCAACTGCACCGCAGGAGCCGCTGCTGCCGGCTGTTGGAAACTTAAAAATTCCTTGGGACCCCCTCACCCCACGCCAGCGGGACTTTTCCTGCTCCAGTCCCAGCTCCCGCAGCTGCAGGACAATGTGCCTGGGGAAGCGGGACAGCTGACGCCACATTTTCCATTATTAGCCCCCATCCATCACCGGCACCGTAAGGTGCCTATGACGGCACCGACACACACTTCGTGGCAGCCGGCAGGTTGGAAAGGGAGGTTTGGAGGGGGGTGAGCTGCCCAAGGTCATGCAGGCTGGCACCACCGACCCCGGGACACAACCCCAGAGCCCAGCTCTGCGTCTTGTGCCTGGCCAAGCTCCAGGTATTGGGACTTCATTGACCCCCCATGCCAAAGCCTGCCCGTCTCCTGCTTTGCCCACCTTGCCCAGGCCTGGGCCACGCGGCCGATGCAGGAGCTGAAGCCCCCGGAGGGTCTGTGGGGGGAGCAGAGGGTGGTGGCGAGGGTGTTTTGGGGAGGCAGAGCCGGGTGCCAGGGCAGAGGCGGCGGGGGCCCTGCCAGCAGGGAGCCTGCCCGGAGGTGGAGGGCGAGCGCACCATTCCCAGGCAGCTGCGTGGGAGCGTAACGCAATTACGGCATCTCTCCCTTCCCGCTGCCAGAGCTGCTCCGCTCCCCAGGTCCCCCCCCGCCGCTGCCTGCGCTCCCTCACGGGAGCTCACCGGGGTGCCCGCTCTGCCCCTGCCCGCTGCTGCGACCACAGGCAAGCTGGGCAGGCACAGAGCTACAGACATGCCCGGCCAGGGTAGGATGCAACGGAGCAGGCGGAGGAGGGATGGCAGACCTTCCCGGACCTCTCTGGAGGGGCTTGGGCACAACCAGCAGCATCCCTACCTGGGCTGAAACCTCTCCTCGAATTTGGGGCCAGATCAGTCTCTTCATCCCTGCTCCCTGGGAAAGCATGGAGCACAAGGTGACACTTCCACAGGGCTCAGGGACATGCGTGCCCCCGTGTCTCGCATGCCATCTCCTGTCTCCAGCCCACACAACTGGCCAAAAGCTTTACGGGACATCGATTTCCAGCGGTAAAACCCCAGAGCCGCTCCCGGGCCGGTAATTAAAACTCAGCCACTCTCCTGTCTCAGGAGCCTCCAGATTTCGCTGTTTGTTTTATGAAAATGATGAGTCAGTTTTTAAACAGCAAAAGCCTGTGTTTATCTGTGTTTTTCTCTCAAAATGAACCAAAAATCTGTTGCCATCGGCTCCTCTTGTCACGCCATATGTTGACTGTGCTACGGCCGCCAGATTCAAAAGGAACCGTTAGCATCTTGTCTCGGGTGTTTAACGAGGCGCCTTTGGGGGCTTTCACTCTCCAACCACTCCCAACCTTCAGCGGTTGGAAGGAAGGAGGGAAAAGAATCACTGCAAAATGATGAATTTTGGCGCTATTTAGCATCGGAGTGGTTAAAAAGCAACATTTTTGCTGGACAAGTTTGCTTTAAAGCGGGAATTCAGTCACGGAGAAACCCCTGTGTTTTTAGGCCAGTTACAATCTATACATTATCATTCTGCAAGCTTTCCCTGCTTCCAGGAACTCTTCACCCATCTGTTCCTGGAGAGGCTCCAGCACTTTTCTGGGTCGTTTCTCCGACACGAAGGACGGCACTTGCCACCGGGCCCATTCCAAGCCTCACTACAGCATTTTCTGGGGAGGCGATTCTGGCTGGGGTTTTCCAACTGCAAATGGTGCCACCGACACTTCCAGACCTCACTTGTGCCTTCGATTGCAAACTGCTGGGAAGGTAAGACGCTCTTTGCAAACACCAGCCCTCACTGCAGCCGTTACCACCCCTGCCAAGAGGTTATTTCACAGGAAAATGTGAGTCCTCCCTTTTCTAAGCAGCATCGTAAGCCGGTGACTGCAAAAGAGGTGGAACTTGATCCACACGTGGAAATGAAGCAGGATCTGAGATCCCAGCTCGCGACATTCACACCGCCCTTCAGGATGACTTCTTGGGAAACAAGGAACGACTGCAGACGAACGCTGGAGAAACGGAGATCCCATTTCTTGCTACGAAAAGCAACGTGACAAAGCTGACGTTAAAATCTTCCTAACCTACAGCTTCCCGGGCAGGCGGGGAGGGCGAGGAGGGGCAACCTGCGCCCATGTTTCCTCAGGTCCAACAACGAGCCTGAACCCGGGCTGGGGACAGACAACCCCCCGCCGCCCCCGGTGTGAGGGGAGGCCTGCAGCCAGGGCCGGGCCCAGGGCAGGGCCAGGCAGGGCTGGGGCCTGCGCTGCCCACCGGCGGGGAGGGGGGATCCCTGCAGCCCCCCTGCCTGCCTGCACAGCCCCCGGTCGTGCCCCGACCCCCAGCCCCGCTCCGCTCCAGTACATCCCAGTGCATCCCAGTGCTCCCTACACCCCTCCCCGTTCACCCACGTGCTGCCCGCCGCCTCCTCCACGCCACCGCGCATGCGCCGAGCCCGCCCGGCCCCGCCCGCCGCGCAGGCGCGGGCTGTACCACCCCGCGGCGAGGGGGGGGATCAAGAGGGAAATTCGCCTCTTCTCCCACGTCCCGAGTGGGCCCCGGCGCCCCGTCTGTCCTCCCCACCAGCAACCCCACGCGGCCTTTCTCTCGCCGCGCTTCGGGTCGTCCCGCGGCCGCGGGGACGGAGCGGGGCGGGAGCGGGGTGGTACGTGCCGCTCCCCGCGGCGCTGGCTGTGGGCGGGGCCAGGCCCGCCGCCTCTTCCTCTGCGCCCGGCCGCCGCCGCCATGAGGTGAGGGGCAGCGCTCCGCCGCCCCCCCCCGGGCCTGCCCCGCCAGCGACGGGGAGCGGGGGTGGCCGGCGGGGTGCTCTCAATAGCGGGGGCTTCCCAGCTGTGCTGCGGAGAGGTTCGGGGCCCTGTGAGGCGGCTGCGGCCTCCTCAGGCCTCGGGGGAAAATGGCGGTTGGGCCGCACGCTGGGGAGGGGGCGAAATGGCGGCCGGGGCCTGCGCTGAGGGGAGCCCCAGGGGTGCGGAGGGAGGGAGAGGACCGCTGAGCGGGGCTGGCCTCGCTGCTCTCGGGCCCTTGGCTATTCCAGCAGCGCGGCCTGCGCGCAGCAGACCCGCCGCGGGCTGTCCTGGGCCTTCAGGCCCGCGGGAGCGAGCGTTGGCGCTGAGCTGTGTGCGTGGTTCTCCGCAGTATGCTCCGGCTCCAGAAGAGGCTGGCCTCCAGCGTCCTGCGCTGCGGCAAAAAAAAGGTCTGGCTGGATCCCAACGAAACCAATGAGATCGCCAACGCCAACTCGCGTAAGTAATCCTCTCCCACGGACGCGGCCGTGCTGCGCATCGCTTGTGCTGCCCTGTGGAAAAGGGATGCGTCAGGGATATGGGAAGATGCTACCGAGCTAGTCAAAAAGCCGTGAGGTTGGCTTAGGTAAAATTCTGACGCTTGAGCAACTCCTTTGCACTTCAGGGTGGAAATGAGCCCCGTCAGCAGGATTTACAGAGCTCCCCAGCGCACCGATGCGGAGCCTGGTGAGCTCTTGGTAGCGGTAGTACGTGATCCCGATCTCGTGTCCCCCGAGACAACTAGTGAGGGAGAAATGGGAGGGGAAGAGAGCAACTGCAGCAGCATGGGGGGGCTCTGGGGGAAGGTCTGGCTCGTCCTTTCCGTTGGATCCTTTTCGTACAAGCCGGGTGGGAGCCTGTACTTGCCTGATGTGTCCTCATTGCACATAAGGTGTTGAACATGGAGTTTCTTTCTATAGGTCAGCAGATCCGGAAATTGATTAAGGATGGTCTGATCATCCGCAAACCCGTGACCGTTCACTCCCGTGCCCGATGCAGGAAGAACACCTTGGCCCGCCGGAAGGGCAGGCACATGGGCATCGGTAAGTGCTGGCTCCCCTCTGACATCTGGAGCAACATCTGTTTTCCATGGTACGTGGTCCACCTACAAGCTTGTATTGGGCACCGATCTCCAAGAGTCTTGTGGCAGGGCCTAAAAAGGCACGGTTTGTACGTCAACAGTTTTCTTCTTGAAGTAAAGAGAAGGATTAAACACTCCAGTAAAAGGTTGTTGTTCAACTTGCAGAAATTTGGCCTCGTTCTCATCCTGTTTTCCCTCTCTAGGTAAGAGAAAGGGTACGGCCAACGCTCGTATGCCCGAGAAGGTGACCTGGATGAGGAGGATGCGAATTCTGAGGCGCCTGCTCCGCAGATACAGGGAGTCCAAGAAGATCGACCGCCATATGTAAGCCTGCCGTGCCATGCCCAACTTTGGGTCGCGTGTCCACACCTTTCATGCTGTATGCAGCTTCCGCAGCCAGCTCCTTGGTGTGCGGACCGGTGAAAGTAAATCCTCTCCGGGAAGCATGGCACCGGAGAGCTGATCCCGGCAGTTCTCCAGACGAGGCCTCTCCCTGCTGGGCAGAGGGCAGAGCCAGCGCAGCAGCTTCAGAGCGCGTTGCTGCTCCGGGCCAGGAGGGGTGCAGGATGTCTGGAAGCTGCGCGGTGGTTTGATCTCCCGGGCAGCCTCGTTTACAGCCCGTTCCGTTCTGCTCCGTTAGGTATCACAGCCTGTACCTGAAGGTCAAGGGTAACGTGTTCAAGAACAAGCGGATCCTGATGGAGCACATCCACAAGCTCAAGGCAGATAAAGCTCGCAAGAAGCTCTTGGCGTAAGTGCTGCCTCGCTGTTAAGCTTCAGTCTTGTGGGTTGTAGAATCAATTGCTTTTTATT
Source organism: Platalea leucorodia (assembly GCF_965183815.1). Lineage (NCBI taxonomy): Eukaryota > Metazoa > Chordata > Aves > Pelecaniformes > Threskiornithidae > Platalea > Platalea leucorodia. The sequence goes on from NC_138844.1 coordinate 5,705,243, forward strand.
AATTAGCTCTGCAGGCAGGTAATTCCCGGTGGCTTCTGTCGCTGGTGGCTCGATCTGGAGCCCTGGTGAAAAATCAAACCAAAACTGGGTAGGGCTGGCTTGAAGCAGAGAAATACATAATCCCGGCAGAGCTCTGCGCCTTGCGCTGCAGGCGTAGCGGATGTTAGTAGCTTGTACAGCTGTAAACCGGTAGATCTACCGATCCGGCCGCTTGGATCAGTAAATGATTGACAGGGGGAGGTGAAAGAGGCAATGGATTTCAAAATCCTGCTGTGTATTTGGTAAAAAAAGCCGCTATCTTAACCTTGGTCTCTAGGAAAGGTGTGTGACCCCGGCCAGCCCAAACGGGGCCGTCCCCGGCGCCAGAATCCCAGCTCCTCCGCTGGGGAGGCGGCAGAGCCCAGCGTCCTCGCTCGGGGCCGCGCCGGCCCAGGGCAGCGCCGCTGGCTCCGCAGCGAGGGCTGCGGCTGGCACGCGGGCGCTGGAGCAGAGCCTGCCAAGCCGCGCCGGCTTCAGCGGCTGGTTTGGTGGAGCGAGAGGGGACCGGGGCGGGCGGTAAGGGCTTTCTCGAGGGCGATTCCTGCGCGTTCATAAACTCTTTAATTAACTTCTTGCAGCGACCAGGCGGAAGCTCGCAGGTCCAAGACCAAGGAGGCTCGTAAGCGCCGTGAGGAACGCCTGCAAGCCAAGAAGGAGGAGATCATCAAGACCCTCTCCAAGGAGGAGGAGACCAAGAAGTGAGCGCTGGCTGTCTTGTGTACATAGCGTTTTCCATCCAGGAGCAGTCAATAAAACACCGCATCCAGGACTCCTCCCGCCGAGTCCTGCATCTCTCTCTCTCTCCAGGGTTTCTGGAACGGGGAGGAGGGAAGGGCTGGGAAAGCCCTGCTGCTCCCCACTGCGGTACCGCCCTGCGTGTTGGCAACCAAACCAGTCGGTGAGGGCCAGCCGGAGCCGGCCAGTCCTGGCACAGCCACAGCCGCCTTCCCCCTCCCGAGCGGGGCTGCGACGCCTCTGCCCCCAGCGCCGCGCTGCCCTGGGAGCCCTGGAGGGAGAGCAGGGGTCGGGGGCCGCCCCTGCCACCCACCGCACCCCGGGGCTCCCTGCCCGGGCAGGGTCCGGCAGCAGCCCCCCGGGGGTGGTGCGGGAGGGCTCGGGGCCCAACGAGGACCCCAGCCACCCCGACGGGAGGTGGCCGATGGCAGAGCCAGGGGCACAGAGCCCTCAGCCTCCCTTTAGTGGCCAAAACCGGCTCCCAGCCTGCTGCAGTTCAGCCGGGGAGGGACCCGACCGCAGTGGCCTCGGGGCGGGGGCAGCTGAAGGCACCGGGGGCTTCCGAGCGCAGGGGCCAGGGCCAGCACCCTTGGGCGCAGGTTCCCAGCCCCGCGGGTCCTCGGGGCGGGGCCGGAGCCCACCGAGCAGGGGGGAGCTTTTCGGGGGGCTCTGCTCCCACAGCCGCCCCGCCGGCCCCTCAGGCGGCGCCCAGCAGGGCGGGACTCGTGCAGGGGCAGGGGTCCGCGCACCCCCAGGCGCCGCTGCGAGGGAGCTGGGGCCAGCGCTCGCACCAGGGACCCCCCCAGATCCGGGGCCGGCCCCTCCAGACACCCCGTACTCGCTCCAGGACACCCCACGCCTCCCCAGGCGGCTCCTTACCAAACCCGCGCCCGCGGGCACCGCCGTTCCCACGCCGCAGGGGCAGCCAGGAGCAGCCTCCCCCCACAAGCCCTGCACCATCCCTGGGGCTTTATAAGCTGGGGAGGGGTCCCCACCCACAGGAAACCCAGCTGAGACCCTCCCACCTCATCACACAGGTGATGGGGCCACCTGGGCACAGGGCTGGAGGGGCCGGTTGCCCCCGCTGCGCGCCCCGTGCCATCCCCATGCACAGTGTCCCCAGGCGTCACCCCCGTCCTGCGCCGGGACACCCCGATGTGCCCGCAGTGCCCGCCGCGTCCTTGGCCCTGCCGCCGGCTCCACCGCCGGTGACTCACCGCGGCGGCCATGGCGTGACTCATGCGGCCAGAAAACAGCCCCGGTGTCCACGGCGGGTGGCACGTGGTAGCCCACGGGGACGGCAGCAAGGCAAGGGGACACAAGACACTCAGGGAGGGGGACACCGGCGCCGAAGCTCCTCCGGCCGGCGCAGAAAAAATGACCTGGTGGCACCAACACCACGGCGGCGGTGGCAGCAGCGTTTAATTTCGGATCTCAGGCTGGAGCATCCCGGGAGCGGGGCCGGGCGCTGCCCGGGCACGGGGGTTATTGCTTGGGCGAGCCGAGCGCGCGGCAGCCGGGCAGGGCACCCGCGTGTGGGGCTGCACACGCGTGTGTTAGCGCACAGGTATGGGTCTGGCTCGGGAGCGCCCGCGTGGAGCTGCACCCGCGCGTGCCCGGCTGTACCCACGGGGATTTGCACACCCGCGCTGCCGCGCGCGCTGCGGCTGCGCACGCCGACGGGCGCACGCGAGGGTTAGGAGCAGCCGTGTGGGTGCCCCGGCTGCGGGCAGGGCCACCCTGGGGGCCACCCCGGGGGCCACCCCGTGTCCCCTGCCCCCTGCCAGCCGAGCACGTGCCTCGGGCCGGACCCCCAGGGATGGGGACGCTGGGGACAGGCCCCCGGGCACGGCTGGGGGTCAAGTGCCACCCGGAGGGGGCTTCCTGAGGTGCGGTGATCCGGGGGAGGTGGAGACGCCGGGATGGGGACGGGGACACTGGGGTGGGGGGCCGGACGCTGCCCCTCAGATCTCGGTCAGCGCCTCGGCGGGGACCAGCCCCCGCTTCTTCCCGCTGGTCACCCGGACGAGGCCCTGGGTCCTGCCCACGCCGACGCAGATCTGGGACGGGCAGACAGACAGACGGATGGATGGGCAGCGGGGCACAGCCCTGGCATCGCCCCGCTCTCGACGGACCCAACTCGGTGCACCCCAGGGCAGCAAGGTGCCGGCACCGGCGGGGTCCCCCCCTACCTGGTTCTCCCTGAGGCTCATGCGCCCCTGCTCCTTGTCGCCCTGCACGGCCCGGCAGCTCCTCCAGACGCTCTCGCCGGGACGGACGCGCTGGACGAAGTTGGCCGGGAAGAAGCCCAGCCGGTCGCCCACCTTCCCCTGCGGCGCGGCCGAGCGGCGGCTGAGACCCCCCGCGCTCGCTGCACCAGTGGCCACCCCGGCACGCGGCGGGGCCACAACGGGCCCCGGGCTCCCGGCCACCCCGGTGTGATCCCCCCGAGACCCCCACGGCCCCCCTGACCTTCCACCAGTCCTCGTTGGAGTCGTCCACCAGCGTGACCCTGTCCCCGGGCCTGGGGGGAGGGAGGCGTGGGGCAGCGTGGGGGTGTCCCCCCCTCCGCTGCCCCCCTGGGCCCGGCCCCCCCCGCCCCGCCGACCCCCTCCCCACTCACTGCAGCGCCAGGTCCTGGTGCTCCTGGGGCACGAACTTGTAGAGAGCCACGTAGGAGAACATGGGTGCCCCATCCCACCGCGCCGGCCGCCGGGCAGCCTGCGGACACGGCCCGCTCTGCCCCACGGCCCTGCCCCACGGCCCCCAGCCCCGTGCCAGTGCCCCACCCCGCTGCCCCCAGCCCCCTTCCAGCGCCCCGTCCCTTGTGCCCTGCAGCCCCGTCCTGATGCCCCCAGCCCCATCCCACTGCCCCACGGCCCCGGGGCATCACCCGAGCCCCCCGGTCCCACCCTTCACCCCCATCCTCATGCCCCCAGCCCCATCCCACTGCCCCACAGCCCCGGGGCATCGCCCGAGCCCCCCGGTCCCACCCTTCACCCCCATCCTCATGCCCCCAGCCCCATCCCACTGCCCCACGGCCCCTGGGCATCACCCGAGCCCCCCAGTCCCACCCTTCACCCCCATCCTCATGCCCCCAGCCCCATCCCACTGCCCCACGGCCCCGGGCCATCACCCGAGCCCCCCGGTCCCACCCTTCACCCCCATCCTGATGCCCCCAGCCCCATCCCACTGCCCCACGGCCCCCGGGCATCACCCGAGCCCCCCAGTCCCACCCTTCACCCCCATCCTCATGCCCCCAGCCCCATCTCACTGCCCCACGGCCCCGGGGCATCACCCGAGCCCCCCGGTCCCACCCTTCACCCCCATCCTGATGCTCCCAGCCCCATCCCACTGCCCCATGGCCCCCGGGCATCACCCGAGCCCCCCGGTCCCACCCTTCACCCCCATCCCACCCCCCGCAGACCCCCACCTGCTGCCCAGGGCTCTTCTCCTCCACACCGTCCCTCTCTGCTGGGGTGACAGCTGCTGAGACAGACGGACGGGGGGACAGAGTCAGCCCCGACCCCCCCAGTCAGGCCCCCACCTCGGCCCCCACCCCAGTGCCACCCCCTTACCGCCGCCGCTCGGGCTCCCCGTGCCGCTCGGGGCGTCCCAGCTCTCCTCCCCGGCCGCCGCCTTCTCACCCTAGAGCACAGGGAGGGCTGGGGGGGTCCCGCACCCCCACAGTGCCCCCCACCCCTCCCCAGCCCTGGGGGGTACCTGGGTGCCGGGGGGCAGCTCCGCCGGGCCAGCGCCGTGTGCCAGGGAGGTGCCGAACCGCAGCGCCTCGTACACCGGGTCCACCCTCGCACTGGGGTCTGCGGGGATGACGACGGGGGGTGTCAGGGCCCCCCCAGCCCAGCCTGCGCCCCAGGGAGGGGCTGCACCCAATGGTGGGTGCAGGCTGGCTCCGCGGTGCAGCCGGGGCCGGGGGGGCTCACCTGGGGGGGGGTCACCCTGCGCGGAGCCCCCCTGCTCCGGCAGCAGCAGGGGGGAGCTGAAATTGCGGCGGAAAGAGGTGGCCTGGGGGAAAAACCAGGGGGTTTGGGGAAAAGGGGCACCCAGCACCCCCGGGCACGGGGGGGGCAGAGCTGGGGGGGCTGGGACTGAGCGCGGCCCTGGGGCCGGGGACCCCCGTGCGCACAGCGGGGGGGTGCTCGCACACGCGCCGACACCTCTGTGCCCACCCGTGCCCGTGGGCACGCATCCCGGCGCACACGCGTGTGCGCAGCCACGCGCCCCGGTGCCTGCAGGCCCCCTGGGGGGGGGCTGCGGCGGGGGGGGCTGGGGGGCTGGCAGGGCTGCGTGCCCCCCAGCAGCACGTACCGTCTTGCCGGGGCACTGCTGGTGCGAGATCCCCTGGGAGCACCAGAGGTGCACGCCGGCCTTGCACGCCTTGCACCGCAGGCCCTGCCGCGAGTTGCCTGCGGGCAGCGAGGGGGGGGTCACGGCCAGGGGCAGGGGCTGACCCCCCCCATGCACCCCCGGACCCCCCCATGCACCCCCGGACCCCCCCCATGCACCCCCGGACCCACCTGCGATGAGCTGCCGGCACAGCTCGCAGGGGCAATGCTTCTTGAAGACGTACTGCTGGAAGCCGTGCGGCCGCGGGGGGGACGGGGGGGTCCCCGGGCCCGGCCCCCCCCCCGCCCGGCCGCGGGAAGAGGCTCTCCACGCTCTTGCTCCGCAGCAGCGTCCGGAGGGACAGCGACCGCTTCAGCCGCTGCATCTGCCGGAGGGACCCCCCCGGGGGTGGCAGGGACCCCGGGAGCGGATGGGGGACCCCCCAAAGGCTGGCAGGGACCCCCCCGCGGGTGGCAGGGACCCCCCCAGGGGTGGCAGGGACCCCGGGAGGGGATGAGGGGACCCCCCAAAGGCTGGCAGGGACCTCCCCAGGGGTGGCAGAGACCCCCCAAGGGTGGCAGGGACCCCCCCAGGGGTGGCAAGGACCCCTCAAAGGCTGGCAGGGACCCCGGGAGGGGATGGGGGACCCCCCAAAGGCTGGCAGGGACCCCCCCGCGGGTGGCAGAGACCCCCCCAGGGGTGGCAGGGACCCCGGGAGGGGACGGGGGACCCCCCAAAGGCTGGCAGGGACCTCCCCAGGGGTGGCAGAGACCCCCCGCGGGCGGCAGGGACCCCCAGGGGTGGCAGGGACCCCGGGAGGGGACGGGGGGACCCCTCATAGGCTGGCAGGGACCCCCCCAGGGATGGCAGGGAGGGGCCCCCCCGCTGCAGCAGCCCAGCCCGGCCGGGGACCGGGGGGGGGGGGGGGGCAGCCGGGGGGGGGACCGGGGCAGCTCCGGGGCTGAACCCCCCCAGCGACACCCCAAAAGCGGCCGAAAGCGCCCGGGACGGGGTGCACGGTCACCCCCCTTGCACACTCCCCCCCCGTACACCCCCCCCCCCCGGCCGTACCTTGCTGCCGTGCCCGGCCCCGGGGCCGGCGGGGGGCGGCTCGGGGGGCCCCGCCGGTTCGCTCTCCCCGGGCGGCTCCGTCATGCGCCCGCCACGCCCCCCAGCCCCCCCCCCCCCCGCCCCGCGCTGTCGCGACAGCGCCGCGACCCGGTCGCGACAGCGCCGCGCTCAAGCTGCCGCCGGCCCCACCCCACCGGGGGGTGATGGAGAGATATGCTAATCTTTGGCTGCCCATTGGCCGCCGGCCCCCATAGGGCGGGGCTTGCCCCCCCCCATCATCAGGTGTCGCATACGGGGGGGGCCCTGGGTACCCCCCCATTGGCAGCCCGGGGGGGGGGCAGCACCCAGGGACCCCCCCATTGACACTTGGGGGGCAGCACCCATTCCCCCTCCCCGATATCCCGAGGGGGTCTGCGCTCATGTCCCACCCTTGTCCCCTGGGGGGGCAGCACCCATGGACCCCCCCATTTACACCCGGGGGGGCGGCACCCATGGACCCCCCCCATTTACACCCTGGGGGGGGGGGGACGACACCCATGGACCCCCCCTTTAACACTCCATTCACCCCCCCAAGGGGAGGGGGGCAGCACCCATATCCCCCCCCCTTAGCACCCCCTACCCCTCCACCGACACCCGGGGGGGGGCAGCGCCCCACACGAGCAGCCCCCCCTTTTTCTCCCCCCAAATGAGCCAAATCTGGGCGAAATGAGAGGGACCGAAAGGCAGCGGGGCCGCGGGCTGGCGCAGGGCGGCCTTGGCTCCTCGCCCTGGGCTGGGTGGACTGGAATGGCGGGGGGGGGCCGGGGGGGGCAGATGTCCTTGGCTGGGCTGGGAGAAGGGGACAGGGCACGGCTGGGGGGGGACACGCAGGGGCTGCCCTTGGGGGGGCTCCCGCTGGCCAGTTTGACCAGTTTGGCCAGCGGGAGCCCCCCCGAGAACAGCCCCACGCGTGTCCCCCCCGATGTCCCCCCCACTTTGTATTGACAACAAACACAGGCCCCCCCCCACTATTTACTGTCAACTGCCTCCCCAAACTGGACCCAACTGGGCCAAACTGGGCCAGCCCCGCTCTCACCACCCCTCCCCGTGCCTATAAAAGTGGGGGGGGACCAACCTGTCCCTCCCTGCTGTCACCCTGTGTGTGCCCCCCCCGGACACCCCCACCATGCTCTTCTGGCATGGTCAGCCTGACCACTACTGGTCCAGTCCTGGGGAGATGTACCCCATCCCCGGCCCTGGGCTGCTCAGGTACCCCCCAACCCTAAAGCAGCCCTTGCTTTTGGGGAAACTGAGGCACAGCTGGGTGCCCACCCTCGGGGGGGGGGTGTTTCTCGCAGGGACCCCCCCGTGCTGCCCTACCTGAAGCAGGAGGAACCCAACGGCATCTCCACCTCGCAGCCCCCCTGCCCGGCTTTCCAGTACGTGCTCTGCGCCCCAACTTCTCCCGCCGTCCGGCACCACGAGGAGACCCTCACCTACCTCAACCAGGGTGAGCTGGGGGGGCTGGGGGCACCCCGGGGCGTGGGACCCCCCCTCCAAGGGCTCAGCACCCACTTTTGCCCCCCCCCGCCCCCGCAGGGCAGTCGTACGAGCTGCGCATGATGGGGAACCCCCGGGGGGACCCGGGCGGGGAGGGACGGAGGATGCTCAAGGTGAGACGGGGGGGACCCCCAAAAACTGGGGTGAAGCCTCGGGGCAAACCCTGGGGCAAAGCTGTGACCTGAAGTCCCAGTTAGCCCCAGTTCAGCCCCAGCTCAGCCCCAGCTCATCCCTGATCCAGCCCCAGCTCAGCCCCAGTCCAGCCCCAGCCCAGCCCCAGCTCAGCCCCAGCTCAGCCCTGATCCAGCGCCAGTTTAGCCCCAGTTCAACCCCAGTTCAGCCCCAGCTCAGCCCCGGTCCAGCCCCAGCTCAGCCCCAGTTCAGCCGTGATCCAGCCCCAGTTCAGCCCCAGTTCAGCCTCAGCTCAGCCTCAGCTCAGCCTCAGCTCAGCCCTGCTCCAGCCCTGCTCCAGCCCCAGCTCAGCCCTGCTCCAGCCCCAGCTCAGCCCCAGTACAGCCCCGGTTCAGCCCCAGTTCAGCCCCAGCTCAGCCCCAGCTCATCCCTGATCCAGCCCCAGTTCAGCCCCAGTTCAACCCCAGTTCAGCCCCAGCTCAGCCCCGGTCCAGCCCCAGTTCAGCCCCAGTTCAGCCTCAGCTCAGCCTCAGCTCAGCCCCAGCTCAGCCCTGCTCCAGCCCCAGCTCAGCCCCAGTACAGCCCCGGTTCAGCCCCAGTTCAGCCCCAACTCAGCCCCAGCTCATCCCTGATCCAGCCCCAGTTCAACCCCAGTTCAGCCCCAGTTCAGCCATGATCCAGCCCCAGTCCAGCCCCAGTCCAGCCCCAGTCCAGCCCCAGTTCAGCCCCAGCTCAGCCCCAGCTCATCCCTGATCCAGTCCCAGTTCAACCCCAGTTCAGCCCCAGTTCAGCCATGATCCAGCCCCAGTTCAGCCCCAGTTCAGCCCTGCTCCAGCCCCAGCTCAGCCCCAGTTCAGCCCAGCTCAGCCCTGCTCCAGCCCCAGCTCAGCCCCAGTTCAGCCCAGCTCAGCCCTGCTCCAGCCCCAGTTCAGCCCAGCTCAGCCCTGCTCCAGCCCCACCTCTCCGTGGGGCGCGGGGCCGTGGGCTCAGCCCGCAGCCGCGGCTGGTGGCGCGGGCCTGATCCTGCCACGCAGAGCGTGGTGCGGGTGGTCTTCCACGACCGGCGGCTGCAGTACTCGGAGCAGCAGCAGCTGGAGGGCTGGCGGTGGAGCCGCCCGGGCGATCGCATCCTCGACATCGGTGGGTGCCGGCGGCGGGTGGGGGGCCGGGGAGGGGCTGGGGGGGCTGGGGGGCCGTGCTCACCCCCCTCCCGCAGACGTCCCCCTCTCCGTCGGCATCCTCGAACCCCAAATCCACCCCACGCTGCTCAACACGGTGGAGTTCCTCTGGGACCCCTCGAGGCGGACGTCTGTCTTCGTGCAGGTGGGAGCCAGGCCTGGTGGGGGCCTGGGGGGCCTGGGGGGTCTGGGGGGGCCTGGGGGGCCTGGGGGGGCCACGGCGGCCGCCCCCGACCCCTCGGTCCCCGGCCAGGTTCACTGCATCAGCACCGAGTTCACGCTGCGGAAGAACGGGGGGGAGAAAGGCGTCCCCTTCCGCATCCAGATCGACACCTTCGGGGCGGGGGGCAAGGGGGACCCCCCCGAGCACCTCCACTCTGCCAGCTGCCTCGTCAAGGTGTTCAAGGTACTGGGGGGGGGGCACCAGTGACCCCAGGGCGACCGGTGCCCCCCGTTGCTGGCAAACCCCGCTCCGAGCGCGGGGCAGCGCCCGCTGCGGCACCCCGCAGGCTGGATGCACGAGGGGCTGGGTGCTGCACGGGGGGTGGGTGCATGGGGGTCTGAGCACCCCGGGGGTCTGAGCACCCCAGGGGTCTGGGTGCCTCAGGGATCTGGGTGCCCGGGGCTCTGGGCTCCCGGGGGTCTGGGGTCCCTGTGGCCGCCGTGGCGGTGGTCCCGGGGCCACGCTCACGGCCCCCGGCGCAGCCCAAGGGAGCGGACAGGAAGCAGAAGACGGACCGGGAGAAGGTGGAGAAGCAGCCAGTGCCGGAGCGGGAGAAATTCCAGCCGGCCTACGAGAGCACCGTGCTGGCCGAGGTGGGACCCGGCCCTGGCACCCCTCCCTGTGGGCCGGGGACCCCCCCGGGACCCTGCAGCCCCTGACCCCCTCCCTCCATCCTCAGTGCGCCCCGTGGCCGGACACGCTGGGTGCACCCCACAGCCCCCCGGGCACCCCGGGGCTGCCGTCTCCTCACCCCTTCAAGCTGCTGAGCCCGGAGAGGTAAGCGGAGCCCCCCCGGACCCCCACCCCGCGCTGGGGTCCCCTGCTCAGCCCCGGCCCCTCTCCCCGCAGGGTGTGCGTGTCGCCCTGCGCTGCCGAGAGCCCCGTGGAGAGTCCTGGCGAGGTGAGGGTGCCATGGGTGCAGCCTCGTGCACCCCTATAGCCCCCCGTGGCCCCCCCCAAGAGGCCGGTTGGGCTGAGAACGTCCCCGCTCAGCTCATGCCCTGGCTGAGGCTCCGCTCCCGCTGCCGGCAGGCGCTGAGCCCCTGCGCATCCCCCTTGGAGACGCAGCAGTGGCTGCACAAGCGCCGCTTCTCCGCCTACACCCGCATCTTCGCCAGCTTCGCAGGTGAGGCCGCGGGCAGCTTGGGGCCAGGGCGGGGGCAGAGCCAGCCCCCGCGGCCGTGACCCCCCTGAGCCCCGCTGTCCGCAGGCGCCGACCTGCTGAAGCTCTCCCGCAGGGACCTGATCCAGATCTGCGGAGCCCCCGACGGCATCCGCCTCTGCAACGCGCTGACGGGCAGGTGGGCTCGGACACCCCGCGGGGCTCCATGATGCCTCTTTCCGGGGACCCCCGGGAGCCTCCGCGGTGCCGGCGGTGCCTGGCCGGGTCCCGCGCCCCCCGCCAGACCCCTCGCTGCTCCGCAGGTGCCCACGTCCCCGGCTGACCCTCTACGTGTCGCGGGAGCCCGCCGGCGGCGCCGAGGGCGCGGAGGATGGATGCTCAGGTACGGGGGGTGGCGTGGGGCGGCGTGGGGACGGAGGGTCCGCGCTCACCGCCCCCTCCCCGTCCTCGTCCCGTCCCCAGGGCTGTACCAGGAGGTGCACCTGGAGGAGCTGACGGTGGCCGAGCTGACCGGGAAGCTGGCCGAGCTGCTGGGGCTGCCCGTGGGCCAGATCCAGCGGGTGTCGCGGCAGGGACCCTCCGGCATCCACATCCTCGTCAGCGACATGGTAAGGACCAGGGGGGACACCCGAGCGGTGCCGGACGCCGCAGCCACCCCGGCCCCTCGGGGTCCCCAACCTGCTCCCAGCGAGGCTCAGCCCCTGTGGGTGCCCCTGGCTGCAGCAGGACGGGGGTCCGGGCTGTGGGACGGGACACGGCCCCCCTCACCTCGCCCCGCGGCCCCGCAGATGATCAGGAACCTCCTGGATGAGACGTGCTTCATGGTGGCCATCGGCAAAGGTAACGCGGCGGCCACGGGCAAGCGGAGCTGGGCAGGGGACGATGGCCCCGGCTGAGCCGCGTCTCTGGGCAGCGCCCGGCCCGGAGGGGTACCACCTGGTGCTGCGGTAGGACCCGGCCCCCGAGCTGCATCACCCCTGGGAAGGGAGATCTCCCACCGGTGCCGGAGCGAGACGTGCAGGGATGGAGAGAGGAGCCCCAGGCTGGCACCGTCCCCAAGAGCCCCTCCTGCAAGCGCAGCTCGCCCTCCCTCTGTCCCTGCCGGGCTCGACAGACCCCTCGGCGCAGAGAGAGGGGCGAGAAGAAGGGGTCCCGGCCTCGCTTGCCGCCATCTCTTTCTCCCTGTGCTGATGGCAGCTGCATCCCCGCACCCACCGCGTTGCCTTCGCCTCGTCCCTGTTTTGTATTAAAGGACGGAGCGAGCCAGCCCCAAGCGCGGCCTCGTCCCTGCGGCGCCTGCTGGGGTTTGGGCGAGGGGTCCCGGGGGTCCCGCGCCCGCCGCGGGGTGGGAGCAGCCCCGTGGCCTCGGGGAGGCCCTGGGCCAGGTTGGGGAGCGGGGCCGGGCACGGGCACAGCCCCTCTTCCCCAGCGAGCCCCGGCAGCTCTTGGGCGGCGCGGGGGAAACGCGGGCAGAGCGGGTCCTGTCCCACCCCGCTGGGACGGAGCCGGCCGCGGCACAGAGCCCAAAACCCAGCAAAGCCTCATTTCTGCGTTTTGGCTCAGGGAAGGGGTTGTTTTTAATACCGAGTCCTTCCCCCAAGCACCGCGCGGTGCAGCCGTTGCCGGCACGGAGGGCAGAGCCGGGGGGTGAAGTGAGATGGGAGGCAACGACTCGCAGGGCAATGGCGGGGTTTGGGATGGACGAGCCGGCGGCCGGCTTCCCAGCGGGAAGGATGGGGACCGAGGGGAGCAGGACGAGGAGGGCACCGGGGCGGCTCCCAGGCCGGGTCCGAGATCAGGGTGTTGGCAAACAGCGAGCAGACAGAGAGGGGCCCGCGGACCCGGGGCTGGTGGGTGCAGGGTGGGGAGAGGGAAACGGCCAGGACCCTCCCCAAAACGCTCGCGGCCCAGGGGAGCCAGGGCTGGGTCCCCCGAGCCCCTTCCCAACTGTCCCCTCCACCGCCGGCCCCCCGCTGCCCCGCGGAGATCGCGTACAGCGTATCACAGACAAGGGACGCCTTAGCTACATATATATATATATATATATTTACTTTTAGTTAATGGCATTATTATACCCACACAGTGTCAAGGAAAGCACAGATTACAATATCATTAAAATAATACTTTACAGATCTCTCTATAATACATACATAATCGAGGGAGCGTATGACAAGGTTCCAGCTCGCGTGTCCGGTACGTCAGACTGAACAGACAGCGTGAGCCCACCCGAGGCTAAAGATGCGTTAGAAATGGGGGGCGGCCAGGCCGGCCCCGTCTGCGGGCACAGCGGCCCCACGCCGGCCCGCGGCTCCCGCACCGGCTGGGCCCCGCAGCCACGGGAAAGGAGCTGGAGGATGCGAACACGGAGGGCTCGGGGGTGGCAGAGAGGAGGGGGAATAATCCCGGTTTAGCGGACGCTGAGATAACGGCCAGGGCTTGTGGCCAGCGGGGAGAACCCAGGGGAGCTCGGCTGCACCTTTAGGGGTGGAGGAAGGCTTGTGGGGGCAGCGCAAAGAGCCCCGGGGTGCGGGGTTGCGGGCAGAGGGTGGCATTGCCAGGGTTCCCGGCGGCATTGCCAGGGTCCCCGGCGGCCTGCGTGCCCGCCCGCGGCAGGGCAGGGGCTGGCACGGCCTGGGCAGCCCGTGGCGTCACCGGCTGGTGAGAGCGGGCGATGGATTTCCTTGTCTTTTAAAAAAAAATCTCCAAACCTCCAGGGCAGTTAAGCTGGGCAGCCGGTGCGTGCCGGCACGGAGAGCAGGTACCGCCGGCTGCAGCGATGCTCAGCTCTGCCGAGCCGCCCGTCTCACCGCGACAGCCGGCGCCGCGGGGCAGCGCCAGGGGAGCGGGGGCCAGGCGAGGCGGCACCGGTGACGGGACCCTGTGCCGAGATGTCCCCTCGGTACGGGAGCCACCGAGCGCTCGGCCGGGCACCCAGGAAGGGTCCCCGGGGGAGCGAGGGGCCGGGACGGCACGGGCTGCCCGCGCACGGACTGAGGCTTCCAACCAAGGAGGGAAGTGGCTTCTCCCCCCACGCCTCTTTTTCTTTTTGGCCCCACGCAACTCCCGAAGCTGCAGCGCGGGGACCTCGGCACCCGTGAGCGGAGCTGGGCGCCTCTGCCAGGCTTCAGCACGGAGGGAGAACAGAAACCCCGGCCAGCTTGCTTGGATGCCAGAAAACAGAGCAAAACAGAAAAATACCCAAAAAACAGACCCCCCCCCCCCCCAACCACGCAATCCTTCGTCAGGAGAGGACAAGGTGTTTTAAACCTTGTTTTTGGGGCACACCCCCACCACGGGACACCGCAGCAAAGAACCTTGTCATACCGATCTCCCATCCACCGCCCGAAAGAAAAAACAACCCAAAACCATGACACCATGGGCCAGCCATGAACACAGAGTGAAATAAAAAAAAAAAAAATATTACAATGATGTTTAGAAAATAGGAAACTGTTGAAGTTTTTAAGTAACCATCGTGACAGCATGGTACGCTTGCACCACATCCTCGTGGGGAACGGTTACAGAATTGGGATAAAAAGTGCCGCTGTGCGTCTCGAAAGACCAGAAAAGCCTAATTTTTGGTTGCAGCGGATCTCCCCAGGCCGCCCGCCCGAGGGCCCCGCCAGCACCAGCCCAGCTGCCGCCGGCTGTTTCGCAGCGCGGTCCCTTCGTCTCCCCACCCGCCTGCTCCCGAAGCCCGCGCGCGGCGAGGCCGGGGCGAGGTGCCCCGAGGCGGATCCGGCTTACAGCAAAACGCTGCTTTTCGGGGTGGCAACGCACGCGGCCGCTGCCCTAGGGGACGGCAGGGTCCCGGGGCGCAGGCGGGCTGCCAAGGGGGGCAAGGACAGGGCCAAGGTACGGCGAGCAGCTGGCGGTCTCGCATCGAGGACCTGATCCGCCGTCCCGCTAGGCTAGCGCGGCGCCTGGAGGAGATGCGTTTGGCACAAGTAGGGAGCTGGCAAATTGATTGGATTTCGAGTCAGGGCTTGCTCCTCGCCGAACCTTTCACCATTTTGCACCACTTACCCCTCCGAACAACAGTACACAGCCATTCCTCCCAACGACGGGCCCCGAACCCCGGTGCTTGGTGCCCTCCGCAGCCACCAGCTCGCAGCCAGGGCCAGCGCCCGACCCAGCGCCGCGGCTCCTCCAGCTCAGCCCGGCACCAGCAGAAACGCGGGGCAGAAACGGCATTCCCAAACGCAGCCCACGGCCGGGATGCTGCCACGGGCAGGAGGGTTTGTTTTGCTCTACAAAGGTATTCCTCTAGTAAGACACAGCTTGGAAAATGGTGTTTATTGGTATTTAGATACAAACATAAGGAAGAGTCCATTTGAAGACGGATAATTGACTTAAAAGGACACTGTCAAGTAGTTTGAGCTACCTTAATGCTGTCACCCTGTTTGGAAAAAAAAAAAAAAAAAAGCTTTGGGTTCTGTATTCTTGAGTTTTGCCTTGAAAACTCTGCTCTGTTACAAAGCAATCCGTCAGCCAACTACACCCTGGCTCGCAAATCCACGTCAGCTCTCCCCTGCCACAGTACAAACTAAAGCCAAGCGTTCTTCCCAGAGCTGTGCAAATACTGCGCCGGCCGGGTGCTGCCCCTGGCGCGCCAGTCCGTTACCATGGGAAGCGCCACCATCTTCTGCCACCCTGAAAATCGGAGAAAGGAGTTCTGCAAATGAAGTATAGGAACATGCTCGTTGAGGGGAGAGAGAGAGAGAGAATCCACAGCGCTAAAGGGCATTTGAATAAATATAACGGATTAAAAGCGATCTACAGGAAAGGAATTGACAGTATCCTTTTAAACACAGCATACTGGATTTCCTCCCAGCAGACTGTGCATCTGCAAGACTTTGTTAAGCATATACAGATGGGTTGGGGAAATTTAAGTTGTAGACGAAGGGGATACGGCTTCGGTGGTACTAAGCGACCCTTCTAACCGCTTGAATAGCTCAGACAGTGGTAAGAGGGTTGGGAAGCAAGACACTGTCCTCAAAGCAAACCCACAGTGAAAAAACGAGCCCCTGGGACCCTCAAAGAGCCATTCCTCGTGCTGCACCCCGCTCTTCCCCCGTCGTAAGATCCTTCAGCGTAAAGGCGAAGCACCGCTTCCTCGGCTGCTGGCAGCCAGGATGATTAAACAGACTTGCTGCTCTCGGTCAGCCGGGAACCGTCCATAAACACGTGCGCTCCCCTCCATCCCGGGGTGCAGCCAGCGGGAAGAGCGCCATTGCTTACACGTCAGCTCGTCTTCCACAAACCTGTTACAGTTTGACCAGGTTCTGCCCCATTAAACCCTTGGCGTCTGCCCATCTGTTCCCAGGTTTGCTAACGGGCATCTGGAACTGCCAGCATCACGGAACCGGGAGGTCAGGGAGCTGGCCCGGGCTGTCTGCGCTCCTCTGAAGCACCGGGGCTAATCTCACCCGAAACGCCTCAAAACCAGCTGCTGGGAACTCACACCCTGACAGCTGGGAAGCACTGGCACACAGCAACCCCCCCACTTCATTCAGATGGTTCCTTCTCCAGGGCAAGACACTTACCTGCGGAAGATGCAAAAGTCAGCAAAAATCACCCAGCGCTCGCAACTCAGCGTTCAAAAACGTGACAATAATCGAGGGCGTATTTTCAGGCCTGCTGTTCCTCCCGCTTCCATTAGCGAGCCATTATTTCTTCATCAGGGCAACAAGCAAGAAGATTCTACTTTCCTTTTCCTTGGGGGCAGGATGAAGGGTTGGAGGGAAAGGACAGCAGGAGTAGGGAACTTACAGTCACTGGAACAGAGACTATAACTTCTTCCCCTATATCAAGAGTTATATTCTTGTCACTGGGATAAAATCTGAAATGCAAAACAAATTTGGGCACCCAATCGCTGATAAAATAGGCCAAGAAGCCTCCAGGAGCCTAGCCTGCACTGCAGCTCACTTGCCATTTAAAAATCTTCCAAACACGTCATTACGGGCTCAGGCTTCTAACGGTAAAAAGCATTTTTTTTTTTTTTTTAAATTTAAATTATTGATTCATAATTTTTTTTTGGTAAATCTCAGAAAATTACTGAATTAGAAATCTGTAAAAAAAAAAAAAAAAGCAGGATGTAGGGAGGGTAAAAAAAACTGAGCCTGACATTACAGATTTCAAGCTATATCACAACAATCTCGAAGCCTCTGAGCTGGATGCTACAAACACAGAAGAAACGGATGAACCTTCAATGTGAGCATGCTCAGGGTGGTCAGCAGGGAACGGGAAGTAGAGAAGCACAAGTAAATCATGTCTCACAACAGCTGCTGTTTCATTCCCTCACTGAAAAATGGACACAAAACTTGGTGGGATTTTCGGGTTTGTTTTTTCGCATGTTCCTTTCCTCTCCCCCTCTCCCCATTTCAAAGGATTTCAGTTACTATTCCAACCTCGACAGCAGCAAGAGTCATTCTGGGTTCGCAAAAACCTCCCCTCCTTACCGCAATGATTTCATCTGAGCATGCCCAGTAGGAATGGTTCAGAATTATACCAATCCACCTACAGAAAACGCCAACACAGCTCCAGCTCCCATACTGCAGAGTTCATCAGTTTGCTGGAACGGGTGGGGTGCGTATATGTATGTGTATGGGTGGCTACAGGGGCCTGGCACCACAGCCCTGCTCACTGGCCCTTGCAAATGACACTGGTATCGCTTTCCTTGAAGATACTGGTGTCCACCGTAATTCTACAAGTGTAATTAAATACTCAGTTTGCAAGGATAACCGCTTCCAGTGTCATAGGATGATGCAACATCTGCAGAAGCGTTGTCTGCTGCCCCCGACCGAAGGAGGTGGAGTCACAGGCGCGAAGTAGGCATGGACTTCGATACTGGGTAAATGGGTCTGAAAAGAGAAACGCGATGTGTAAAGCGACAAGGGTAGCGGCAGTGCAAGAGCCAAAGAGAAGCAGAAGCAGGCCTGGCTTTCTTGTCTGCAGACTACAAACTAACACGCGCGTAAAAACTGGAATTGAACTC
Organism: Platalea leucorodia; assembly: GCF_965183815.1. Taxonomy (NCBI): domain Eukaryota; kingdom Metazoa; phylum Chordata; class Aves; order Pelecaniformes; family Threskiornithidae; genus Platalea; species Platalea leucorodia. The sequence goes on from NC_138844.1 coordinate 5,722,624, forward strand.
TTTCAGTTCGCTGGTGTGATTTCCCCACAGACCGTGGATGAGCAAGTTCTTTCTGTTACCAGAAAACAGAGCTACAGCAATAAGAAAAAATGATGCTTTCCTTGCCATTAATCCTGTGGCAGCCGTGGGGAAGAGAACACCATCTAACTGCACCATCCGTGCTCTCTTTGCAAATAAATGTTATCGTTACCCCTCTTTTGTAGATGGAGAAATAGAAGGGAAATCACCGGGACAGAGAGTGCCTTAGATGACCAGCAGCTAGCGACAGGGCAGCCCTGGCTTTGTCCCTCACAAGGACACAGAGCCTCGCCTACAACAGACTGGCTTTAGGACAGGATAAGCTGGAATTATTTATATGGGAAGCGTCCGTATGAAGTGCGCTACAATCTACGCTGAGCATATAAAGCAGTCCAGAGGAGGTGCCATTCTACACATTTGCTGTGGCACTAACTCTTGGTCCCACGTTTAGAAGAGCGCTGTCGTGTACGAGCGCTTGTAAAATGAGCACTTGCAGGCTGGGTCTCCGCTGTTCCTTTCTGCTCCTACTCAGTGAACACAGCAATTATCTCTCTTCCCTGCCAGCCAGCGTTCCTCCCCATCCAACCTTCTGAGTGCAGGACAGCTATTAATTTCATAGACAACGGTTCTCACAATCCTTTTAAGAATAATCACTGGATCATGAGGAATCTGAAACCTCAGCCCTCCCTCCTCCCACCAGATAAAGTGTTCAAGTCATAGCCTTAGCGGTGTTTTATTATTTTTCTTTTTTACCCTGAGTCTCTTGATCCCTGCCCGCGTGATTTGCTGACAGTCGTACAGTTCTATCTTCTTCAAGCTGTGGCAGCTTTTCAGGTGCTCCAGGGAGGCGTCCGTGATCAAAGGGCAGTTGTCCAGCTCGATCATCTCCAAGCAGTTGTGTGCGCAGGCGCCGTTTCCCAAGTGGCGAATCCCATCATCCGTGATCAGCTCACAGTGGGACAAACTCTGCATCCAAACACAGCAAGTTAGCGGCCTCTGCCATCGGCAAACAGAAGCCAACACGCTGCTGGGGGACGCTGTGGGACAAGAGAGAAGATGGCCCACGTTTCATAGGTTTGGACTGGTTTGTCACACCGGCTTTTTGGACAGGTCTGTACTCCCTCCTCGCGCTGGAGCCACCGCTGCGCTCCAGACTGCAGGCGCTGGACTCTGTGGGCCTCCAGGGACTAATGTGCCTGCAAGGGGAAAACTCCTAGCTGAAGCGCAATGGGAAAGGCAGCTGCTGAAAGAAAGGTGAGACCAGCGGAGACAGGACGGCACAGAAACGGAATAAATACCTCTGCTATCCAAGAAAGCACCTTTGTAAAATCTGTGGCCTTACACATCACGGGAAGGACCCTGTCAGGGGGTCTAAGAACCCGCAGAAATACAATGCCACCCACTTGGTGCATTTTTTGGGGGGCCTGCATCCTAAAGGAGGAAGCGGGGCTTCAACTAGGAGACAGCGTCAGCCCCTTGCTTTGTTGAGGGGCACAGCGTGCAGAAGGGATGGCTGCGCAGGAGAACCCGCCGACTGCGCCCCCCACCTCCCAGGACAGGGTTTCTCATGATGACAACGGAGCAGCACGCACAGGGACGCACAGGAGACCGAGACTAAATTCCCAGAAATTTAGACCAAGAGGAACACTGCTTTCCAGAGCCAGGAAGCTTTCCCGGTCTCAGCTGCCAGCTCCGTACTACAGGTGAGAAGGGCTGCAGTCTCCTCTCCTACAGAGGGACTGGCAGCCCGGTTTGCAGACAGATTCTGCTCGGCTTGCTGAGGACAGCCAGAGCCTGGTACCAGGAGAATCCAGTGTCCTATAATTCATTTTCAGGCAGCTGTGGGTGCCTGGCGTACGATTAATGCTAGCAGTAGGGGAGGGACAATAGGTTCTTCAGGGTCAAGTTTCTAGCCAAGTTCTTCCAAGCCTTCGCAACACGTCTATGAAGTCAAAGAGACAAATCCCCACAGGCAGTGCTTAAAATCCCTTTGTTTATAGAAAGAAAATGCTGAAAGTCTCACTTATAATACTCACCAGAACCTGAAGCCGTGGACAGTGTATGGAAAGCTGGATTAGTGTACTGTCTGTTATCTGGAAAAAAAGAAAAAGCCCTTTCATCCTGGGTGCTTTGCACAAGGACTTTTTTCCCCCCTACGAAAGAAAAACGGCAAACTTTCGCCTTATCAGTGTCCCCCCGGTCACTCTCCTGAGCCTCTCAGGAACTCATACCCCACATAACCAAATTTCAGATGTACAGATTCTTCCACTCCCTTATAGAAATCAACTCATGGCCTTAAAGGACTGTTAAGACATAGGTATTGTTGGTTTTTTGAACCTCCTTAAGTAGCTCTCGTGAAATAAGCTCACAATTAAGAGAAGCAAGTGAGCAGACCTCTTCCAACACCCCGATGTCTCCTAAATGTTTGTCTCTGAAAGTACAAGAGGTGTCCAAATCCCCTTCCAACAGCTCCGTGGACTGCCGAATTGTTCCTCTTTATTCTTCAGGAAGAAAAGAGGCTCAACACAATGGCTTTCTAATCTAAAAGCATTCAGAAGGGAACTTGCTGGGCTGTCTTTGTTCAATGCACTCAGTCCAAGGACGCAGCCTAATTTTTCTTCTTCCTTTTTTGGGTTAACTTTAAATCACTTCCCGTCTGGACTATTGTAATTTCCTCTTGTGATCTCCTGAATTTCTGCCCTGTAAACATCAGGAAGTACAGAATACCGGGGTCACGCTGTTCTCATGCCAGGAAGCAAAATCCTATTATCACCACTGTCTTTATCCGAACCGATTTCAAATCTATCCTTAGGGTTAGAGATTTTTCATGGGATCTTGAGTAAATTCAACTGTTCTCCCCTGTAAATGCTACCTTGAAATGGCCATCAGCTTACGGTACGTGCCCTACAGACCAGGCTGTAGTCACATAGGAGAGACGTCCTTAAAACTAACACAGACAGCTGCAGCCCAGGGTTTTGAGACTCAAGAATAACAGACTCAATACATCACATCCCACTGCCTTTGAGGATGGCTAATGGTAGCACGGGCACCCCGGTTTTATTTCAAGTTGCTGCCGCGTCCTCTATAAAATCATTGCTGCTCAAACAATCTGGCTGTTTTTTCAAAACAAACTTCCATGATTTCTAGCAATATACGTAGCACAAACCTTCCCCTGCCTTACACGCAGAGATCTTACTCTGGGACTTCATCTTGTGTCAAGGGTGACAATTCACACATCTATTACATGAGCTGCAGGACACATCTACTACTATTAAAGAGTTCTTTGATTATTTACAGGAGCATTCATGACTATGAAATATGAACAAAGGATCAAACTACAAAAGCGGTATTTTCTTATCCAAATATATCCGATCTTCTTGCTCAGGGTTCTAAATCAAGTTCTGATTTAGAGACAATCTACTTGTTCACAATCTTTCCGCGCTGTTGTGACTGTGCTAAAAAAAAGTAACAGCCAGAGGTGGCACCTCCTACCTGGACGCACTCTTCCAGGTCCATTTTTTCAAGCTCATGGCAGTTCTAGGAACAGACAAAAGATTGAACACACAAACTAAGTGCAAAGTTCAGACAGCAAATATAAACACAACTACAATGAAACAGCCCTTTTTAAAAACAAAGGGGTTTCCTCCATGAAACATCATGGCTGAAAGGAAAGTTTGCCGCTTCTTTACAACCACCACCAAATGCAGTAAAGGAAATCTAGCAATTTCACTCATTTAGAGGCACCGAGTTTTTTTATTCATAGAAAGTAAAGGAGGTTAAAATTTAGAGTCAGTTGTATAGAACACAGATTAATCTAGAAAAAACCAAACAGTAAAGTTTATAACTCTCAAGTATTTAACTTTTCGTGCAGTTTGGATGCACATCCTCCTATGCGGGGGTCAGGACAATGCCAAAGATTACATACAACCTGATTTTTGTAACAGCTTCCACTCAAACGTCGAGATCAAAAGCATTACAAAAATCTACATTCAAGAGAAAGCTACTCTCTGGTCATATCTATCACAAAAAGCAAGCAAAGATACTTGGTGAAAAAGTGGAAATGAGCACTTACCCTAGCTAGAGTGGTAAAGCCCACATCTGTTAGTTGAGAACACCTTGCAACTTCTAATATTCTGCACAGAAAGAATTTATAATAACCATGGTGGAGTCATTTTGCTTTTCAGAGTGTTTCATTAAAAGCTTCCAGCAACCCAGAAAAGTTTGACCTGGTTTAGGCTGTGCTCTCTGAGAGGATAATTTGCACAGAGCATCCACCCTCTATACCTGAGTGTAGGTCACAGGGAAAGAAAAAAAGAAGTCAGGCTAAAAGGGAACTCCAAGGCTCATCCAGTCCGCACCCCGCTACGAGGCAGGGAGGTCTAATCCGACAAACGCTGGACTAAGGTGCTCTTAAAAACCTTCACTGCTGGACACTCTACAACCTCCCCAAGTGATCTTCTCTGGTTTCCACCCAAAATACAGATCTCGTCGTGAAAAAGGGCGTAATACACGACAACCTGGCAGGTGGGCGTGAAAGAATAAATATTTAATGCCGTGACAGAAGAGTCTGAAGTCTTCTACGAGGCGAACTGCTTGCTTCTGCGACAACAGACAGAAACTTTCTGGCAGACAGTTACCGCAGCTCTACAGAGGCCTGCTTCACAACGTTAACACATTTATCGACGTCTATAGAAAAGAAAGTCCACTTGCCTAAAGTGGGTTATGCATTTTACCGTATACTTAATACCGTAAAGCTGCAGCTGAAGCTGAACATCAACACAGAAACGATTTGGAACCAAACTCTTGTTTAACCTTCCTCTTTCAAAACTGGTTTCCGTACACTTGTATGCTGCACTTTGTACCCATAATTCTTTAAATGAGCTTAACACAGAAAACGGTTGTGTTTTTTTTTCTCCAGAAGACGTGTATTTTATGCCATTTAAAACAGGCCGCTCAGCTGTTACAGCTGTCAGATAATAAAACTGTCTCTTCTTTCTGCACCTGGCTATTTTCTGAATTATAGCAAAGTCTTCCTGAAGAAACTTGTCCTAATAAAATAAAAGTCTTAAAATAAAAAAAAAAGCAAACACCTGCAGAGATGTCACTGGAAGCCCACTCTCAAGCAGGGTGAAAGTTAGCACAAATTCCACCTGCTACAAAATCATCACGAAAACCCCGTTAATGTCACACGTCAAGAGGAAACAACGTTGTGTCAATGTGTGTTCAGTTCTCAATACAAAAGTAACCTAACCTCAACTGTTTTTCACCGAAGAACGTAAGTAGATGCACAGTGGTGTAAAATGAGACTGCTGCTAAGCGAGTCTATTGGCAGTGCACACCACCACGGCATGGAGCTCTTTTACCACTGTTTTACTCGCACAAGTTTAGAAACCAGAAGTTTGGGGAAAACTACGATCATCCCACAGCAAACGCCTGGAAAAAGCTCAGTGATAAAAAGCGCACTTTCAGAAAGACCTTCAGAGTTTAAAATGGCTCAAATATTACACGACCATGTCACCGAGATCCTTTGCTCAACATGCAACGGGTCACCGGAGCTCGGGTAACTGCAGCGAAAACTTACCTAAGCCTTGGGCAGTTCTGTCCCAGGGCATTCAAGATGGCATCTGTAATGTTAGAGCAGCCTGAAGCACACAAGGATTGTAACTTGTGGCATCCTCTGCATATTGTAATGAGACCATCATCTGTTATTTGCTACAAGAAAAACAATAAAACATCACAAGCCATAACAATGTAGGTGGAGGTGCAAGGCACTGCATATTTTCCTTCTCAGACTTCCAGCCAGGCACGTAACTGAGGCCAAGTTACGCTTCTTTCAACCCAAAAATGCATTCAAATATTTCACTGGAGCAGCTGGAACAGGACCAGCCACGCTGAAGTGACTTGTAAACATTCGGAAAGTGATTCCACATGCACGGAAATGTTTCTGAGCTTGGGCACCATCTGAGCGATGGGGAAGGGACGGTAGCAGCAGGCCCAGACTCGGTCTCCTGCCTTCCTCTGCAACCCTTGCTTGCAATGACCCTCTTGGCTGAAACTCAAGACAAGAAAGCACCTAACAGAGTTACCCTCAAAATAAGCAGCAGGTTGTTTTCACAAACAGCCTTTTAAAAATACACTTCAGTGGTTTGGGACCAAAACCTGAGCTGCGAGACAGGCTTACAGCCCAGACCATGCTAAATTCACACTCCATCGATCCGCCGCGTCCCTGGACGCACGGGGTCCAGCCGGCCCCGTGTGCTCTGCTCTCAGGTCTGGGATGGCAACAGCGCACGAATCTGCTCCAGGTTTTTCCCTGCGTGAGCACAAGGGGCTGGGACTCAGCGTGGCCGTGCCAAAGAGCCGCGTGTACGCAGCGGGATGAGGGAAAGAGGGACAATAGGTGGCAGAGGCTGTGCGTGCTGGAGGACCAGGTTAAACCTCACTCAGTTCTGGATTTTTCAGAGGCAGCCAGACTCAATTCCCACAGAAAAGCACCAACCTAGGAACTGGCATTGCTTCTTTTAAAATAGCAAACAGCAAGTCTGTGGGCTGGTAAGCCCAAGCGCTGGAGTGAGATGAAACAGAAACTGGGAAGAACTTGGTATTTTCAGTTAAGGCGATCAAGAACCTTATTAATTTTCTTCTCCCTTCTGCCTGTTTGCCTCTCCCTTAGATGCCAGACGCAGATCTGGAAGCTGCTAACAGTCCAGCTCCTCCTTTGCAAGCACCCAGTCTCAGATGGATGGGCACCAGTCTCTAGCCAGTCTAGTAACTGGTAAAGCTACTCCTTAAACAGGACTGGGAAAGGACAGCCCTGCAGCCCCCAAAGTCCTCGCCCACTTCCGTGGAAAAGGAAGAGACTATCCAGTTACTCACTGCGTCAGGCTAACTGCATGATGGTATGTACAAAGAGCCCATTCCAATTTCTTTTTTGGCATAAATATACATTTTTGGCACTGCAGAATAACTGGTTTAGAGCCCTTCTGTGCAGGGAAACTTCATTTCTTGGTTCAATTTTATAAAGAGACCGGAGGAACCGCCTGGCCAGATCACCACACAAACACTCCAGCCCGATGGAAAGAATTTTTCCAGCCAGTCCTGCAAATGAGTTTAGGAGCCCCGTGGGCAGGGCCGAGAGACAAACAATTCTGACAAAGTGAGTGCTATGATGCTGTTTTGGGGGCTTATTCTACATTACTGAAGGCTACCAAAAAGCTGTTTTTCATCAACTATTTTTAAAAGCCTCGTAAATTTACAATTGCCCTGTCTGCACAGATGATGACGTTTCTGGGATGAGTACGCTCTGCATGGTTCTGCTTAGAGCTGGCCTCTAAATGCACAACGATGGCCGAGTTGGGAAATCATAGGAAGCTTTACTTACTAAGCATGTTTGAAGGTTTAAAGTCACCAGTTCGGGACAATGTGCACCAATGTATTTCAGAGCTTCATCCTCAAGCTGGAAAGAAAAATTTAGAGACTGAAGCAACCTGTTAATACTTGAAGCAATCTTCAAAATAAAGCTTTGGGGACAATAAGGCATCTGTGGTTTGGATACCTATGGGGGAGGAGGGCAATGCTCTGCAATCTCAAAATACACAGCAATAACTGCATTTTTTTTTTCTTTACCGTCTCAGGAACAGAGTTCAAAGACTCACAGCACTGAGTTACTGATTTAAAGAAAAGCTGATCTGATCAAACATGCATAATTAACAAAGCAAGCAGTGAAATCGGAAACTATTTACAGGAGTTAAGGAAATGCTTCACTAGCGAGGGCCTATAAGTAACACCATTTTTATATTGCAATACTGGAATTAAAAAAAAAAGTCTTATTTCAATGTGAGGAGCCCAAACATATCCAGGTTGCTTTCTGATGATAAAAAAGCCTGCTATTCTTAAATCTATAAGAACAGATGGCAAGTAATTGATAACAAGGATGTATTGCCATCAATATTACTCACGACTCCATAAATTACTAGAAACTCAAGCTGTTTCTATGACCTGAATTCTCAAAATAGGCTGAGATTGTTCTATCTTTAATCAAGTCATTTTTACAGCCATGTATACCCATCTCACGTATTAAAAATCCAACCGTAGTATAAATTTAGAAAAACTACTGACTATAGCCCTTACAGCTGGGCTCGCTGGTGCACACGACTGCTTTGTGCACATAACCAGAGTATTATTGCTTTGCTCACCACAAGAACCTTTCAGGACGTTGTGTGTCCATGCACATGAGAAATATGCTTTTTGCAAAATTAAAACATATAGCTGTTTAGCTATACACAGCAGACAAAAATGGCACTTATTGACTCATACTTAAGGAATCCCTACCCCCAAGAAAAAACACCAAATCCAAACCAAATAAGCGCTGTCAGTGTTTGGGTTCATGGACCCAACAGGTCAGAGATCGTTTTCCAGGTCTACCTTGAGGCTTTGAAACTCTCGGGAGTCTCTGGGTCACGGGTTTCAACTCCTGCGGGGCCAGTTTTACTCTCCTTTTTCAAGGACAAGATTCTGAGACACACGTTTCCTCCTTTCTAGCCTATCTGTCTGCATTAAAAAGACCCCAGCCCACTTAAGTAAAAAAAATAAGAATTAATCCCCACATTCTTTGTGAAATAGCTTTGCAAGGAGCTCTTGCTCATTGAAAGAGTAATGCTCAAGGCTGATGCTCCCCACGCCCCAGTTCATCATTGATACAACTCCGTAGTAAAGTTGTAATGCAGGGAAGTATTTAACGCATTAAACTTTTCAATGATTCACCAGGTAAGACAGTAACGAAAGAATAAAGGAAGTTAGTCTAAATAACAACAAGTATAATAAGGGGCAAAAAAAGCCCTTTCAGCTGTAAGAGTTAGCGGACCATTTATATATTCCAAAGTACAAGCATCACAGCCCCTGCAGCCTCTTCGAAATATACTGTATAGCTCAAGAGCTCTACGATGTACTTGAGGGGATACTACTATGCTCCTGACCGGCTGCAGAGGTGTCTTTTCACGGAGTCACATCCACGGTGATTCTCTCTAACTAGAAGATCCAAACGACACGTAGAAGAAATTCTATCACCAGTGCGGATGAAAGTACTGTCATGCTTTCTAAAATTTTCTGAGCCTTCAGAGACGGATGGGTCTAGCCACGAATAACAAAGTTATCTCCTCTTACAAAAGTTTGCTCAATGTGTTCCCGATGGGAAGAAAGAAGAATGATTCTACAGCTAGATATGCAATTTGTTCACTGTCCCACCATTCATGCTGAGCTCAAAGCTATTAAAGAATTTCAATAAAAGCAGTTAATCTCCAACAGACAGATTGTGAGTAATTTCAGTAACGTAACATTTCTGGAAATAGAAAAATCCACAAGACTTCAGCCCCATACTTTCAATTACAGCAGAAATAAGCTAGCTGTTATTATTGAATTTGAGCACTCTCCATAGAGCCGTACCTGCATGCAGCCTCTCAGGAAGAGGGCTTTGAGTCCACCGCAGCCTCTCACCAGAGCCTGGATGCCATCCTTAGTCACTTGGTCGCACCAGGAGATATCCAGCTGTTCCAGCAGTGGGCATCCCTCACTTTGGAGGTGAAAGGAAAAGCGTGTGGAAGCTTGGTTTTGCTTTGGAAAGAAATCCCGCTTCAAGCCAGAATCTAGGAAATTCCCATTTCTGGAACCCACATGAGCACAGATGTACACCCGCACCCCACACCCCCACGGGGAACGCTTTTGTCAACCATCATCTCCAGATGTGAGGAGCTCTCCAGAGGCAGTACCAGGAGCTCTAAAGCAGGGTATTAATAGGGTTAAAGACCACTGATTTATCCCATTTTGGACCCCTCCCAGCTCCTATACGAGGACAGACACTATCGGCTTTCTGGATCTGAATACAACCGAACCATCCTCAACAAAACCCTAAAATAGGGTCGATTTCTGCCAGGCTGCTTCGACTTTCCAGGTGTAACTTTGCATTTGCAAATAGTTGCCAGTAGGAGTAATGCTCCAGTGTAATTTGTAATTAGGAAGAGATCTACATGCTATCATGTATTTAAGATAGCTGCAGCACAAATTTGACCATGTGCAATTAGAGACAAGAACGAAGACTCTCAAGGGAAGGAAAAACCAGGCTCAAAGTATTCTAATGTAGCTACAAAAAATTCAATCATTCATTTGTTCTTTCAAATCTGTGTTTTCTTCTGGTGTCTAGATTCACCTTCCAGTATTTTTCCCTGCGATACAGCTTTCCTGTATTTTCTTTTATTCCACTAGTGTATCACTTGAATTTTTTTTTTTAATAGCTTGGCCTCTATTGTTACCTTTAGTGGGTTTTTTTGCCTCCTTTTCTCTGTCCCAATATCTTCCCACCAATGTCTGTCTGTCCCTTCCTTTTCTAGATTACTTGGGAATTCCATTTAGCGGATTTAAGCAGTTATATGTCTCCTAAGCAGTTTAGAAAGACAAATAGTCACATGCTGGTGTTCACCTTCTAGCTACGTAAACAATTGCTAAGTACGCAATGGTACACTTACAAGGAAGAAGTTGACTGTTAGTAAATGAGCATTTTAAAAAGGCAGTCTAAGACTTTTGTCTCCCCCCAAATCCCTCCTCCAAGACTTTAATAGAATATAATTCTTCTTCTACTGCTAATAACCATCAGGATGGACACAAACAAGGCCAAGGGCAGCTTTTACTGAGTCCTCCTCCTCTGTCTCGGCAACCCAGGAGGCACAACGTGCGAATGTTGAGCTCTGCTGGGGAACGCCTGAATTCTAATCGCGGTTACACCTCAGCCTATGTCCGTCTCCTCCAAGGCACACGAGACACACGGGGCAACGGTGCGTCACGCTATCTGGAATCAGTCGCCAAAGTCAATGTTGTTGATTCCTACCTCAGTGCTTTCAGAGACAGGTTGGTTATGGAAGTGCAGGAAGCCAAATCGAGGTGCCTGAGTCTAGAGCAGAACTTACTGAGGCTGGTACACGTACTGAAAGAGAACGTACAAGACACACTCATGCAATAGACTTATTCAAAGTCATATACATTTCGTATGACATGCATTATATTATCTACCGCATGCACAAGCCTGGCCTTCCCTTACAAAAAAAAAGAGATGGAGAATATAACGTGGGGCACCCAGAAAAGGGGATGACAGGGCAAACAGAGATGGGAATGTTACTTACGCATCTGTGATCTTGGTACAGCCATTTAGGTTCAATACTTCAATATTTCTGCAGTTCTGTGCAAATGTCCTTTATTAAAGGAAAGGGAAAACACAGTATTTTTCAGGCAATAGACTTCCAGATGGTTTACCGCATTTGTTTTAACTGTAACACATCAGATGCAATTTTACAAAATTGTCTCAAATAAAATAAGTAAATAAATACAATAAGTAATTTATGTTGCCCCATATCTTGCCTTGGGATTTCCCAGCCTAAAGGCAAAAGCTTCTAATCCAGTGCCAATCAGTCAGCCTGTAGCAGCAGCTGGCATTATTTTAATGAGAATTGAGAAAAATGGCTATTCTGCGAAGTTAAAAAATGATACATTAGAAAGGCTTATATGCTACCGCTCTCGATGTTTTAAGTTAGACACACAGGCTAAAGATCTCAGTTCCAAAGTGTTCATAAATTATTCCAATCCTCTGTGGTAGAAACTGAACCATTCTTTACATCGCATTTAAGAGCGGAAAGAAGCCGTACCACTACCTTAATGCATTGTCTCCCACTACCAGACAGCCACGCAGGCTCAGCTTCCGCAAGAAACCCCCGCATCTCTTAGAAATATTCTCAACTACTCGGCCCTGTCGGAGACAGAAAGAATTGCATTAAAATCCAAAAGTCACCTGCTCATTCAAAAAGTTGAACTCAAAATTTTGCAGATTAACAACAGTTTGTTATTCTAGGTAAAACAGTGCTAAGAAAACAAAAGTGCCATGAAAATAATCTAAGGCAGGGAGAGGGAGAATTATTCAGCTTCTGAAGATGGAGAGACAAGGAACAATCACCTAAAGCCGCTCAGGCTAACGACTGGGGAATTTCCCCCAGCTCAGAGCTCCCGGACATGGACACAGACTACCAAAGGAAGAGGAAAGGAGCAATGCCATTGCTACAACACGGGCAGCAAGATTTACAAATAAGTACAGTCAATGTACTATAAATGGATATACTTAAATTTCGATTTTAAAATAGAGATGAGGCAAAGCCAGCCCACAAGTTTTATTCTCACAGAAAAAAAGGATTCAAATATTTGCGTTCAAGAGATCTAGAGAAATGCTTTTCTAATTTCAAATTTGTAAGCAATGGAAGCCTCCAAAGACCCCACTACAAGCTAGCATTTACCCAGCTACTTCTCCCTGTGAACTAAGTGGGAAAACCATTGAGAGAACATTTGTATCAGTGTCCAGAAATTAAAAATCCTTCCCCTCTACTTTAGTCTACGTGGTTGTTCATCACAGAACAGGAACATCACTTGCTTCTTCAAGTTCTAGTTGGCATTTAAGACCTCTATAATGATGAAGATACTCTTCTGTAATGTTTTTCCAGTCCAAAAAAAATATCAAGCATCAGGCTTGGTACAACGTAATACCACAATCAAAAAAGAGAAACCAGCTTAACGAGATCTCTGCACGAGCTTCTGGTGACATCTGGCCACTTGCTTTCAGGGGCTACGGCAGCAGCTCTACGGCCGCAGCGTACCGCCGCCGTGCTGCCCCGGCTGACGGAGGAGCGAAGCTCGACCCGCACGCCCGTGTAGAGGGGCTGGAAAATCTGAGAGAGTCCATGCGGTTTTGCAGTTCCTCTAGCAAGCCTATGAATTCATATGCTTGAATTAGAGGACTCAAACATGTTTATATATGGAATTTACATCAACTGATGGATTTACATTCCCTTAAAGCAAACAACATTTAGGACATCAGGAAGTCTAGCAGGTACTTTTCGGTTAGGTACAACATATTCAAGCATTTTGTTTTAAAAGTGGAAGTTCGTGCCTATGCAAGAACACGTGTTTGATGTATAGAGTGGTGTTAGAGAACAAAGAGACATTAAAACCCCGCAAAAAACCACTCAAGAATGCAAAAAGCCTAGTTTGTATTCACTGCACTCCTGCCTCTCTCCCTCCTACACAGACCAACGACAGCAGCGAGGCCGAGAGGCTCCGTCCACATCTCCTGCTGCCTCCGTAGACCAGGCACCACTGGTAACTGGGCTCTACCTCTACGAAAGTAAATAATTTTATGGGTCCAGAACTATCAAGGCATGTTAAGAGAGAAAGTATTTATTATCAAGAACAAAAAAGACCCCATTTACTTCCTTCAAGAAGTTTCAGGCCACTTCGACCCCTGCAAGCACGCAGGAGTCACAGCATCAGGGGTCTGTACCTTTATCCGTGCGTCTCAGCTGCTTGGATACGCAGCTGGCAGAAAGAGATTATTTTAACTCTTTCCTCCCCAAATAATGTGGGTATTTCCCACCTGTTCCCCCAAGGTGTGAATCTTCAGTCATCATCTGGTTTATGCCTCTGTCTATCATGAGTTAAAATGATACGCTCCCTCCTCCAACATGTTTTAAAGAAGATATAACTTTCTGATAAGAAACTTAAGGGTTTTTTTTCCTCTTGTCCCTTTTCCTGATTAATGCAATTTTAATTTTAAGAACGGCACGACAACAGCATCCATTCCTATCGGTGCCGAGTAGTCCACATCTAACAGATTTACAACAGCTACAATGAAGCATTTCCAAAGCTGCGTCTTTTAGGAACAATTTTGACCTCGTCCCCCTAAATCACCTTCACTTACATTTCAACTTTTCATATTAAAGATAAGACAGGAAAGGACAGACATATTGCAGGCCATGTTTCAAAAGACGTTCAGTCTTAATGACCTAAGTCAGTGCTGTGTTAACATTTCTTTGAGCGAAAGGAAAAGGAGCCTAAATTCTGCTATACAGAAGCAGTAGTTTTCCACAAGAACATACCTATTTACTCATTTTTGTTTTCAGAACACACACAAAAATACTTTCCTTCGATTACTACCTTTAAGTCTCGATACAGATATAGAATTCTGTCCATTTTCAAAAGCTGAATGGATTGCCAAGACTTTAAAGACTCCCTGAAGCTAAGAAGAACTGAAATTAATGATTTCTATCTCTAGGGAAGGTAAAAAGGGTTACGCTGGGAGTATTAATCCATTCTAGGCTGTAATTACATTTTAACAAGAAAAATGGGTTTGTATGTCACTTAATTATACCTCAATATCCCTCTGGAAACCAAACAGGTCAATTCGCTGCCAGTTACTGCCATCCAGGGCCAGAACATTCCATGCCTTTATCGGGGGAAAAAATGTAAATGTCTTGTTAATATGAAAAAACCCGCCAGTGGGGACCCAGTTACAATTTGTTCCTTTTAGAAACAACATTCTGTCTCGGATATAAAAGCAACAAGTAATTACAGCCAACAAGGCAAACCGCGCAGTTACCAGAATCACTCGCTCGGACAAGAGGCCCCTCGCCTACACGGCGCGCTCTTCGCAAGTCCCCAAAACAGCAAGCCCGCGGCGCCCCGGCCACTTCTGCTCCCGCGGGAGGCGTCGGTGCTGAGCCAGGACAGGAGGCAGTGCCGGAGCGCGGGCATCTTCGCAGTCCTGGCTGGAATCTAATCCCCTCTGCAGCATCACCAGCTAAACCAACGCCTTGAACGGACGCTAGCAGGACCAACGTGAAGATGAGTTGGTCACGAGTGGTGTTCCCCAGGGCGCAGTGCTGGGGCTGGTCCTGTTCAATATCTTCATTGATGATCTGGATGCGGGGATCGAGGGCACCCTCAGTTTGCAGATGACACCAAGTTGGCTGGAAGTGTCGATCTGCTGGGGGGCAGGGGGGGTCTGCAGAGGGCCCTGGCCAGGCCGGGTCGATGGGCCCGGGCCACGGGGTGAGGGTCAGCAAGGCTCAGGGCCGGGTCCTACCCTGGGGCACAACAAGCCCAGGCACCGCTGCAGGCGTGGGGAGGAGCGGCTGGGAGCTGCCCAGCGGGAAAGGGCCTGGGGGTGCTGGTCGACAGCCGCTGAACATGAGCCAGCAGTGTGCTCAGGTGGCCAAGAGGGCCAGTGGCATCCTGGCTTGTATCAGGAACAGGACCAGGGCGGGGATCGTCCCCCTGTGCTGGGCGCTGGTGAGGCCGCCCCTCGAATGCTGTGCTCAGCGCTGGGCCCCGCACCCCAAGGCGGCCATGGAGGGGCTGGAGCGTGGCCAGAGCAGGGCAGCGAGGCTGGGGCAGGGGCTGGAGCACAAGGCTGGGGAGGAGCGGCTGGGGGAGCTGGGGGGGCTCAGCCTGGAGAAGAGGAGGCTGAGGGGAGCCCTCATCGCTCTCTGCAACGGCCTGAAAGGAGGCTGGAGCCGGGGGGGTCGGTCTCTGCTCCCCAGGAACAAGCGATGGGACGAGAGGGAACGGCCTCAAGCTGCGCCAGGGCAGGTTTGGGTTGGGTATTAGAAAAACTTCTTCACCAAAAGCTGTCCAGATAAAGCATCCAGCCCTGACCTGAGAGCTAGGCACCACTGCCGGAGTGACAGTGTTTACTAGGGCTGACTGAAGGGTTTGGTTTTGGTTTTGTTTTTTTTTTTTTTTAAACAAACAAACAAAAATCTCATGTGGTTCATACTACAAATGAGAACCAGGAACTGAAAGTTAGTAATTCTGCCCTTAATGAATCAAAAAGGTTGTCAAGGCAGTACTGTACTTGAAGCTTTAATTACACAATTGAAGTAAACAACTAGATCTCATAATAACCACAAGCCCATCATTATGAAAGCGTGCATGTATATGTATATGGCATATTTTTATACTACATCTATTACATGCACTAAGCTACATCTGCATCACAATATACTAGCTCTTGTGCAAGCCACGTGTCGACTTAGAACAGCCGACAGAACTGTAGGCATTAATTGATTTTCTCCGTTTTAAATCTCATTGCTGATATCTGTTGCAAGGTCTAGTTGTCACCACGATAAAAGCAGTAGCTCCAGTGGAGAAGAAATGCATCAGTGGATGCAAGTGGTAACACAGCATATTTTAATGTGCAATGTAGGCAAGACTACATACAGCCTTTCTGTAGCTCCCTGCAGATGCTTTAGTCCTTTACAACACATGCTGGGTCACATAGTGACCAATGCGTTCTCCGATGCCCTGTGGACTGTGTAAACAGGAGCAAGCGATGGAAATGGGAGTACGCCTTGACACTGGCAAGTATCTTTGACAGCCCATTTTGCTCAATATTGTTCTGCTGGGGCAGTGAATTTCAGCTGGAAGATCTTCCACTAGAAGACCTACGTTATTCAGAGAACACGGGGTGACAACCGTAATGCCTAGACATCACACAGGATATTTTTTAATGCAATTGAAAATGTTTAAGCGTAGTCTTTCTTATTCTTACGTACTCTGAAAAATGAAACAAGTCATGGTTCAAGTTTGAACCCAAGACTGATCAGTTTTCTACAGGTGTCGGTGAGCACCAGCTCTGCCGGTACGGTGAACCCACCGCGACAAACACCCTCCCGTGTCACTGACTTCCACTCCCGCTGCAGTAACGCTTCCTCTGCCTGTCTGCTCAGACACCGGCAGGATAAAGCATCTGAACAAATCTGGGAGCTCTAGATGACTGGACCTGCAGTTGGAGGGATTTTCCGAAGCGAATAATCCAAGCTGGATTTCATTAGCTGAAGCCCACAAAACTATGAGCTCCTTAAGGAAAAAACCCAACCCTAAACAAAATAAACACTCATTTTTTTCTTCCATGCTTACTTCAACTACATCCAAGTAGGAAAGTAAACTTTCATTGACTGTGCAGCATCTTTGTGAATCAAAATTTCTACATCCCCACCAAAAACCACAA
The DNA here is from genome assembly GCF_965183815.1 of Platalea leucorodia. Taxonomy (NCBI): domain Eukaryota; kingdom Metazoa; phylum Chordata; class Aves; order Pelecaniformes; family Threskiornithidae; genus Platalea; species Platalea leucorodia. Next base: position 5,739,515 of record NC_138844.1, read on the forward strand.
GATGCTGTTTTAGACTCATCCAAGTTTGATATTTTCATCAGCGCAGGCCTCCTGTACAAACCCAGGCTGATGGAGAGGAGAGTTCTCGGGCAAAAAGTCAGCCACCTCCCCTTCGTAACCTGCTCGGGGCCTGGGACACCGGCAAAATGGTATTCAAGCTTTGAGTCCCCCTTCACTGGTGCTCTCCGAAGTTTCTGGTATTGCAGCGTTAATACGGGACAGTAAATAACAATAGGTGAGTTGCACAAAGCTCCCTGTACAAATCCTCCCGGTCTGACATGCTAGGGAAGGCTGGAGCGAGAGGACTGTCACCCAAATCCAACCAACTGTTAAAATCCACCAGCAATGAGGAAGGTTCTTACCCTGGAAACTTGAGCACAACGACACAGAGTGACCACATCCAGGAAAGAGAAAATTCTGTAACAGAAATAAAAGATACATTATTGGTTATCTACATTTAAAACAAAGAGAACATGGAAAACAAAGGGGGGAGAAAAAAAAAAGGACTGGATACAGCAAAACTTCTTTGTCATTCAGTTGAAAGCTGAACTGTGAAAAGAAGCGCAGACCTAGCAGTTAACAAGTGAAAGCAAAACACAGATACTGAGCCACCATGAAATATTAATCTCACACCTTGTAGTATTTACTGACAGCAAACCGAACCGTTATTTATCAAAAGAGATGCTTACAGGTATTGTGTAGCTGAACAGTCAAACGTTCAGTTAAGCCAGGGTACGGCAGTGAGGTTGGGCTGCTTTGGCTCCTGTTGGACGCAGGAGCATCGCTGTGCCCAGCACCTCTCTTCAACAAACCCAACATCTTCAGCAACAGCTCTCCAAAAGCGGGCAGCGTAATAATTAACAGTTAATAGATCAAAGCAACACGACAGCCTGATCTCAATGCACGGATTATTTCTTCTTGTTTTACACAGCTGTGCTAAATACGAAGCGTTGTTAAGGCAGAAGGAGGAGGAGTATTTTGCTCTGCAACGCTGCAAAGCGACTTGCACAGCCAGCTGATCTGTTCGGCTGTGCCAGTACAGTGTCTAGGAGACGCGCTTAGGAGTAAGCCGATGCGGTCACTCCTGCGTGGTATGTCATTCCTCTGCCAGGGCACACCCAAGTGTTCAGGCCAACACCCTGGTGTTGCTGTCCTATTTATCGGGATAAAGGAATTAGACAGTAATACTTTGCAATGCTATACTGGGCTAAGACATCCATGCTTTTATCTCAGGCATATACAGCCCTAGCTGCGAATGCAGGAAGCACCGAGGCCATTTAAAGCTCCCAATCCTGTACCAATACATCAATATGGTGATTTTATGGTTATTCAAACAATCATATGCCACAAAACCGAGAAGGTCAAGCAGACAGAGAGTAAGGTCTCATTCTCTTTGCCAGCAATTATAAAACCGCAGGACGACGTGTTTTTGCAAAGATAATACAAGTGTTTGACTACAAGAGAACACTTGCACATATGCTTTAATATTTTAAACTTGAAGACCACCAGAAGGAGAAGGCAAATGTTACCCGCTGCAAGTGTTAAAGGTATGGGGCAGGCGATTTTGTTCCAAGGCTATATGCTATTTTATAAAATACTCTTGTCAGATAAAGTATGGGTGTCCCAGAGCAATTCTGAGAACAAACAAAACTCCACCGCTCCAAAACTCGCCAGACTTTCTCCAGAGACCAGCGTATGCCCAGATTAGCAATCGTTTGGATACCTGCAGCACTTGAGTCATCTCCCCACAAGACCGTGGGCTCGGAGGGGGGCCGTACATAAGCTTTCCTATATTCTCAGCAGACCTGCCTGCGCTGGAAGAGACTCAGAAATGAGATGATGTTGCTGGCAGCATGTTCTTTTTGTGTGACTTATAAACTTAAACGCCCTGTACTAACGTTTACTGAAACTCTCATATAAACCCAAGAAAGCTGTACGATGTACTCATCTCCCCTGAGAAGTACAAAGAATACATTTGAATAAACAGCGCAGATACCGATAAGGCTGGGGGAAGAGGTGCTAAATGAACAAACATCATGTGCATCACAGATAAACTGCACTTTGTCCTAGAGATAAACGACGAGGGGTTATCCAGGCTTTTGCTACTGGCACCAAGCTTTGCACTCACATTAATATGGGCCGCACACCTTCACAGACACCCACGTACTTGTATATCGTCATATACAAGTAGCGAATCCCGGATTTTCAAATTTTAGGAGAGGACACAAGCAAGACTGGGATAGTATGATACAACCACTGCATGACCAAGCCTGCTTCACTAGCAGGTATTTAAAAAGCACTTTAGACACATCAGTGCTGGTGGAAGAAGAGAAAAGGATGTTAGTGAGAGAGGACGAATGAAGATTATTTATCAAAACACAGATGCTTACAGGTATCACGTAGCTGAACAGTCAAACATTCAATTAAGTCAGGATATAGCAGAACAAAGCCGCATGCTCTCCTGTGTTTCTACACCGCCCAAAGACACAGATTCAAGGAGTCTGGTTCAAAATACTTCTCATCCGTTCCTTATGCATCTCATCACGAGACAAAATTTACAGCGACATGCTGAGATATACGCCGTTAAGAGGTCTGGAAAAGAGCCAATATGCACCGTACCCTAGCACTGTTTTGGGAACCCACTTCTGGATTTCAGAAGCAGTTCCAGACTCGCTTTCGACTGCTTATAGACGAGTCTTCCCGTTGAATCAAATGTCCTTTATTCAGGCATGTATGTGAGCACTGAGGATTTATTTAGCACAATGTCAATGGACAACAATACAAGGAAAGCCTGGGGAAATGATAGAAGCTAGGGAAAATTCTTACTTTCACCCTAGATTCCCATCATAGGAGCAAAAAAATCTCAAACTCCATGGGAACAGCGGCTAGGTCAATAACTACGCAAGCTTTCTATATTTTCATTAAAATTGCTTTCTCCATGGAAATCCCAGGCTATTAATAACCACCTCATCCCTCTATCAGGGCTATTAGGTCTTGGCCAAATTTTTTTCTTCTTCCTGCTCCTCCCTTCCCAGTCTACCCACACAGCAAAAGGGATGTCAGCAGAGCACAACGCTTGCCCCTCACCTCCGAGGTTAACACTGCTGAGCTTCGCCAGGAGCTTCCTTGTTGTCCAACTCGAGGACTTTGGCTCTGAAAAGCTTAAGAGCATTTTCCAGTGTTTTCTGAACTGCTCTTGCATTTGTTCAAGAATATTAGCCAATGGCTCAGCAGAATCAGACTGCAAAAATTACTCTTTCAGCAGCAGTCACTACTGCGTTGTGCATTTTTGGTCATTTCAGAATTGGCTCCCACTACAACCCTTCACATGAACTGGAGAGAACAGCAGGAGCACAGTTAAAATCTTGCAAGCACAACAACCCAAGCAACATTTTCCAATGCAGCCCTGAGGACCGGCTTTTTCTTCTCCAAGGAGCTGCCAGGGAATATTTGGAAAAAAAAAAAAAACAACCCCAAACCCCACAAACAAGCTGCCCACATGGCCAAGCAATGACTGAGCAGACGTCGTCTTCCAACAGGAGTACAGTATGGGTCATAAATGCTGGGTCTCTTCAGCAATCCGCACAGTATAAAATAAAGCAAAGGTAATCTGTATGTTCACTGGAAATAACATGCATTCTTGCTATTACCCTATGGCTCAATTAAAACTGGACTTGACAACGAGATTTGGATGCAGCTTAGCTAGTCAGCTCCAGAGCCCCTCTCAGTAACGGAGGGACAATTCCTCCTGGAATTGTTCCAAAGCACCCAATCCTTAGAAAATACCTGCTGCTCTGGTCAGATTAACTTTATCTGGCGAAAGAAAGCAGAGAGGAGTAAGTAGCAGCAGGCTGAACGGTACTACTTGAATAACGGCCTTCCTGATTCTGCCTTAATAGATCAAAAGGCGGATAGCTGGGATGTTTATTTTTACATCCAACACAAAGGATTTCTGTTTTGCTCACAGCTGACTGCTGTACTCTTACATTGGTCTTTTTACTCTTCAGACTTGACAGTAAGATAATAATCCACACCAATAACTATCATCAAACCGTGAGTACAGGTGAAGGCGGATTGAGTATTCCAAACATTCATTACAACAAGTCTGGTATTGCAGCAGATTAAATTATTTCCCTGCACATTAACTCACTATGTTTAGGACTTCTCCTGAAGAGTCCAGCACCAGACAATTTAGCTAAAACACATTGCAGTTAGAGCATTTTTCAAGTTTCAACCTCCTAATCCACTCAGGGTTTTCTAGGACTCCTCACTTTCCCACTGCCACTCTAATTAGATTAGGGTCAAGACTCTAATGAAATCCCTGGATGCTGCAGGCTTTGAGGTGAGCTAGCTTAGACCTTTAGCCTTCTAAAATTATCAACACCGATTTATGTCAGTGACCCACCATTCAAGTTAAATTTTCGCTCCATACTCATTTGATGCCGATGGGCTGGCCAGGAGGAGAGAAACGACAACTTTGCTGCCAGCTCACCGGCACCCCGCGTGCTCTGGTGCTTCCTCGTCCCAAGCAGAACTCAAGCTCCCGAGGAATAAATCAACGTGGGGCTTGAAGGTCAGATGGCAAAGTCAGCGCCGGTGCCTGGATGTGCTGAAAATGGGCTAGCAGGCAGCAGGAGGTGGCACGGAGTAAAAGCCGCTTACGCCAGGAGAGAATTGAAAACTGCTTGACCTGCCCGTGAACCAGCAAGGAAAAGACGAGCCCCCGCAGCCCGGTCCCCCTCACCCTGCCAGGAGCAAGCTGTTTAGCAGCCCCACGTCGGGCTGAGAGCACGCCTTCTGCAGGAAACCAGCAGAGACCACCACCGCCACCGAAAATCCAGGCTTGTGGTTGGTGTTTGGCTTCCAGACAAAAAGCGACTGGCAGGCAGTCCTCAAAGAATGAACGCTCCTTTTCCCCAGGGCAACAGGGACACGATGCCCCTTCTGCGGCACCACCACAGCCAGAGCCGCCGTGGAGCAGGAATTCACCGTTCGGAGCCACCCAGCCAGACGCTGCCCAAGGAGGAGCCAGGAGCCGCAAAAGAACGAGAGCGGTGAACGGAACTCCGCTTTTTGCTGGTTTGGCTCATTTTTAACTGTGTAAAGGTATATTCAGGTATAAAGGTGTAAGCTCCTAGAAACTCAGCCGGCAGGAGACAAAGCTGAAGCAGGTACGGCAGTATCACGACAAGGATTTGTGACCCATCAGCCGATCTCTCTGCCCGCGTGCTGCAGGACAGCTTTGTTTAGAGTCCTGCTCTTGGGGAAACTCAGGACACACGTGCTTAAAGAAGAGATTTCTGGGGACAGCCCCCCGCAGCGCTTTACACCTCCACCCCATCCTCCCAGACAACAGCGTCCCTGGAGCTACACATTTCTGTACCTTGGGGTGTGACAAAGGCTGCTGTTCGCCCCTTTCATACCCTCCTACTCTTTATTTTGCTCAAGTACAGCTTTCCACTTTGCAACCACATACATGAGACATCAATGCCATCTGCAGAATGAACAAACCAGAGAACAAGACATTACACAGTAGCACTGCTTAAACACATAAGTCTTTGTCTTGTAGACAGGGACACTCATTTACAGGAGATTCCTGCAGATAAATGCATCCAAGTTTCTCTTTCAAAGCCTGCACTGTCAATCCACACTAATTAATTTTCACAGTATGCTAACAGTGAATTCCAACTCTCAAAACCATTACTTATGAACTTTAACATTTATAAACTTCGTCTCCTGATTTCTTCTAGGTCGCACACAACCCTGAACGCTCGCTCTGGTCTGCAGCAGGTTAGAATGATTAGTGATAGCAAGACACAAAAGACAAAAGCATTTCCACAGGGCAGAAGCGTGCGTACTGCTGAGAACCGGGCCATGCTGTGGCTGCTACCGACGAAATTCCCTGCTTGGTGCCGGGCCTTCCCTCCTACGTAGCACAAATCCTCCTCCAATTGTCCAGTAATGTTCCTCAACACCAGCTACCTCCTACGGCCCAAGATGTGCTTATGGGTCCCACTCAGGATCATTCCACTTTGGCCCATCTACCAGAAAGCTCACCCACGCTCTAATCAAGGTCCTGCTCCGCGGGAGCCCAGTGACCACACACCTCTTCCCCTGAAGTCCATGCAAAATCTCAATTAAATTCCACCCCCCCAAACCCTTCCTCCCTACCAGATTCCCTGCTTTCCCTGTGCCACACAAACTCCTCGCCTCGCGTGTCAGTGCTCTTCACCCTGTCCCCAGCCTATCTGCGTCTCGTCACCTTACCACCAGGGCAAACCCTGTTTCTGTTGCGTCTGCAATACCAGTACCTACTTGCTCCCATCAGAAAAAGAATCTCCTCTCAGAAAATCAAGACAGACATTTCTCTCACTCTTCCAATTCACTTTTTGCTGCAACACATCCATATCAATAGCTCGGGGCAAGTGCTGGGTGAAGACAGCTGCTGTCACCTGCAAAAAACTGTGCAAACTCATCTGGGCTAGGGCAGCCTGTCCTCGGTACTCCATCCCGCTCCTCCCGCAGGCTGCTCGTCCCTCCCAGCTACCTGATGCTGATTTTTACACAGCAGTCTCTGTACAGCATGGACGATCATTTGCCTGGATACCAGCTCAGACACCAAATACTCACATTACTAGGAAGGAGGTCTTTAGAAGCCATACAACTTGCTTTTGGGTGAATAATACTGGAATAAAAGAAGCTGATCGGATTGGAGATACCATTACAGAGAATAAAGGAGACAGTGCCGTCAAAAGAAAAAAAAAAAAAAAAAAGAGTCAGACTTTTTTTCTATTAATTTTATTTCACAAGTGAGCTAGAAGCAGTTTCCTGTGTCAGAGCTCCTCTCCCCAGACTTTTTATTGCCATTAAATGTTGACAGCACTACACAGTTTCTTGCAGTGTAAGAATTTTGTTTGTGTTAATACTTCAAGCTGCCACTTGCAATCGCCTGCACCGTTTACAGTCTAGCATCTCAGCTTAAAGCGCTGATGAACACGACTTTACTTCACGATGCCGAACTGTGATGACTGAGGTATAATCACACACATCATCGCACCAATCCTGCACCGCGGAAGGCAAACTTAAAAAGGTACACGTGTGTGTGTGCACGTGGAAGGGCAGCACGGGGAGAGGGCAGAGGTGTCTACCGAGATCCACGAAGTCTCCTCTGTTTGATCTTTGCCAACAGGACCATCCCGCCAGCTGCTGAACATCTGTCTCTCATTGCCGAGGAAGAGGACGAAGTCTGCTCGAGCATAACTGGAGCAGAGGAACTAACTTTTTTTTTTTTAAAATAGAACACTTTAGAGAGACGCAGCATCCTATTCTACACATTAGCCTAGACTTACCATTTATTTTCATTAAGGACTTGTTTAGTCCTATAGTTCTTCCATTTACAAAACAGGCAACCAGCAAATTAATTTAACATTGAAAAACCAAAACCTAATAATATTTAGCATAAACTGCTGCTGATGCAGACCTCTGATCTGCTTCTGTTTGTCTATGACTTTATAAAGTCACCCAATCCAGGCTCATGATTTATGAGCATAGCAGCTCAATCAGCTCCTGGCTGCAAATAACAACACACAACAGAGTCTCCAAGCTTACAAACTGAAAGAAGGCTTACCGAAGCAGCAGCTCTTTTGGAAGTTTTTTGTTGATCACAGCTTCATCATTGTTTGAGAACATCTGTAAACAAAAACAATTTAAACATTTTAGCCGTATATTTTCATTAAGGAAACAAAACCCACTTTACTCCAGGGAAGAAGCTGCTGGTTAACAAGGCCATTTCAAGAGAGACGTCTGGCCCAAGAAATTCTCAAAAGATAAACTTTGTGCTCAAGCTTTCAGGGCTGGACCCTAGCTGGATAGAATATTACATCCAGTATAGTTTACAAAATGGTTTAAGAATGTTTTGTGGATTGATAAGATTAAATATAAACTGAGATTTTTAATTTAGCTATTAAAGTAAATGATAACGAGGGGTTCTTGTGGGCTGGCACTGACTATAGGAAGGTATCACCTATAGCATTACTACGGGCTTCCATCTGCGTCACAGTTCTGTGAAGGTCCACCAAAGCCCAGGCGCTTTAAAATCCTAACGTGTAACTCCGCATCGAGCAAGCCTATGGCAAACGGGTTGGAGGGGAGGGCTATGGCAAGAACGATCAAGCAGCCCTAACTTCCCACAAATGGAGGCTGGAGATGCAGGCACAGCAGGACTGGTTTCCATAACAGAAAAGGGCGCTGGTGAAAGGAGTGCTGGTGAACAGGAGCCTAAAGAAAAAGTATTACAGTGCCCGTATTGTTCTCGCAGCAAATTGTTTGAGAGCAGCCCTCAGGAGCTTAGGGGCAAACAGCATTTTTTTTTTTAAACCATGAAGCATGGTTTAAAGGGAGACATGATCTTCGGTGCAGCATCAGGAGGAGAGAAGATTTTGGGAAAACACCATGTTCTTCCAAGGCAATGAAGCCAGAGCTGTCTGTTGAAACCCATAAGCTTTTTCATGCAAAGCATTATCATGGTGGCCAACGATTTACAAATCTTGAAATGGACTTTTGGAGCAGCTACAATAACCCCACTAGCTGCGAGAGTCACAGAAGCTTCTCTTTTCTAAGGAGCCCTAAGAAAAACAGACGGCACAGCCTCATGTGCTTCTTGAGGAATATCTATATATATTTAAAACTTGGTATTGTCTTGCCATGGTGAAAAAACAAACAAACAACCTCCACGCGCTTCTGCCTGTGGGAGGCATGATTAGAGTGATCTGGGAGCTAAGATTGCTGAGCAGCGATGCCTCATTCCACTTAGAGGCATGCTTTCAACATTTCCAAAAGCAAAGCAGGGAACAAGGAGAATGAGCTTTAATTTCATTAATAAAGTTTCTCTTTAATCTCCTGGAACAACTGAGAGCTGATCTTGCTGAGCTACATACCTGGTAAAAACTGCTGCTGAAATTACAGTCCAAAAAAGCTGATTCTTATCAGTTGATTAAACGGTCTGAATCGATTTAGTTGTATGTATGCAAAGCAAATAAAACCAGCACCAGCTAGGTCGCTTAAGTGGCAGAGGATCAGATTAAGAGTTAAAAAAGGAAAGTAAGATCTTTCTGGCTTATGAAGCTGTACGCTAGGCCTCGCTGACAAACAGCTTCTCCAAGCAGCCAATATTCTGTACCTGAGCATCAATCCAACCCATCGCCTATCAAAGAAACCATCATAGCCTGACGTGAAAAGCCAACGTGCTGCCGCTAAGTAGCTTTTCAATACGCTCCAATCCGCGACAGCAAACTGACGACAGAGTAATGCCATCGTTACAAGAGAACGCTAAAAACAATACTTTTAGAGTCAGTCAAACTTAAAAGCTGTGTTTCTAAATCACAGTTTGCTTTTTAATTATCTCAAGATACTGAAGCATGACGCTGAAGTGGGACACGAACTCTCCAGCGTTCTCTCCCAAAATGTCACACAGAAGAAAAGTGTTGTTTTCCCCCCACAGACGCTTTTATCACTTCCCACCAGAAGATATCACAAGTTAGCAAGTCCTAAACAGTCCACTAGACAGGCAACCACTCAGCCCATTTTGCAGATAATTAAAATGGAAGTTTTGCCATTTCCCCAGCTAACACAAGGCCTGTGAAGTCTGTTCCCTCAGAGACTAGGGCAGAAGAGCATCTCCTCAAGTCAAGGACCGCGGTCAGACTCGGTCACGAATGCTCTCCGATGCCCGGCAGATACGGCCGAGCGCCGCAGCGGGCAGCGCAGACGCTGGCGAGGCTGCGGAAGGTGCTAACGTGTGTGCTCGTTCTGGGAGCGGATCATCAATTAGATGGCTTAGCTGATCAGCTGGGAAATTAAGGGAATTCTGGAGAAAGCTCTAATGAAGGAGAAATGCAGAGGAATTATTCATGGGAGAATGAGACTATGATTCTCCTTCCCCCAGCTACAAGAACAACAGTGAACAGGCAGATCTATCCTCTCCCCCATTATTGTCCAGGCCAGAATTTTACATCTGAACCAGCACCCTCCACCCCCTCACAAAAAAAAGGGTGAGAGAAGTTAAAGGAGCAAATCAGACAGCAGGAGACTTCCGAAAAGGAGCCAGACCAGAAGGGAACAGGCAAGGGGCAACAAGTATGAAAACAGGGACTCCAGAAGCAGCCAGCCTTTTCTGTCTCATCCGTATTGGCAACAGGGCTTTGTCTAAACTCAAATATTACCGTGAGAATGCAGGCAATAGTCACCGCCTGTTGTTAACTGAGATCGTACATCAAGGACGCTCACAAACAGCCTTGTGCCAAACACAGGTAACTTCTTGACTGCTGCCCATTACATTGCTCAGTAGAAAAAGCTTACCTCGATTCCAGTGCAGATCAAAGCCTTAAACCGTTTTTTCTGTAGCAGCTGCCCTTTGACCAGTGCTATACTAAAGGAACATTTGGGTTTTGTCCTCCTAAAGAAGTCCTTGAACTTAAATGTGACGGGGCCAAGGCAGGACGTGCTCCGCGGGAGAACCTCGGCTCTGGAATTCCCCTTCCGTGGAAAGGATGTGCAGTGCCAGGGTGCATCGCCAGACCTGTTTTCTCAAGCCTTCCTTCAAAACTTGGTGCTCAGGTGACAGAGGCTGGGTGAAAACAGGCTGGAATTGGGATGTATTGCTAAGCCATGGCAGCACGTATAGCTAGCTAAATAGACTAGTGGACATTTTGACTTTCTGGCAAGTCCATACAAGAATAAAACTAGTCTGAAAAAATGTTAGAGACTATTCTAGACTTTCAGGCTTTTGAAGTTAAGAGAAAACTTAATAATAAAAACTAAATGACCTAAGTTTGCTTTTCCTAACATCTCTCTTAACATCCTTTAATACCAGGTGTTATTCAGTAGAGTAAGTTATTCTTGACAGGATACAGAAAAACATCTCTTTCTTGTATGTAAATTTTGCAGTCTGTGTAAAACACAGAATCTTCCACAAAGCATCAGGTTTGCTGCTGTGGGAAGCCACATCCCTTACACAGAAGAAATAGAAGGGGGAAGCAGATGAAATTCCTCTTACTCTTCCACCCATCGAGACGAAGGCAGAGCAGCAGTGCACCACTCTCTTTCGAAACAGCCTTTTCTAGCTAGAACAGAAGGGATAAATCTAGAACACACACCATGGAAGCAGATACTAGACTTCAAAACTTGTATTACATTAGTATAGGTTGCTATCACCTGCTACAAGGTGAAGGAAAACACATCCTGCCAAAACACCAGAGCTGGACAAAGGTTATAAGAGAGCTGCATTTCCCAGTTATGATACTATAAATCTCTTACTGAGTCTTCCGAGCAAGAGGTACAGAGAGTGGAAGCGATGGTTTAGCTGCCCTGGGCAGCTGGAGCTACGCGGTGCCAGCACACACAGGATTTGGTCATTGCTCAGTTAAGATGATTTCATTTTCCTGCCAATATCGTCTTGCCCAGCTCTTCTACCAAAGCTAGGAAATGGGCAGAACCGGCAGAGTTTTCCAGGGCGTACGTCTGCTAGCGGTTTTATACTTCACACAGAAAGGCATTTTACAACCCACGAGATGTTTTGCGTAGACACACTTCAACAGCACTGCACGTGGAAACACTTCCCCGATTCCAACAGAGGCTCAAAAGGGAGAACAAACAGGATCCATCTAACGGCAACTCCAGTGGTCAGCACCAACGTTGCAAGCCCAAAGAAATGACAAAACTGGGGGACTTAATCCCTAAATCAATCCTTTATCTCGCTAACCAATTAAAATGTTAATACACCATTCACATTTACTATTCAATAAGTAACTATTTGGCTCCCAGTGTAGAACAGTCTGGTGCATTCAGCATTTGACCGCTGCACGCAGAGGAGCCTTTTTTGCTGTGTTTTTTTAAGAGTTGATGGCCAGAGGAGCCAGCAGCGAGGACGGGGACCACCCAACCTTCGGTCATCCACAGGAACTCGCCAGGTGCCCCTGAATCCCAGCACTCTTTCCTGCAGTCTCCCACACCAACTGAAAGCCCGGAGATTATCACCCCGAGACAGAAAACTGCTGCTTCCCGGGATGTATTTATGGGCGCTGCTGTGCCTCTCTCCACAGCACTGTCACCCAGAAGCATTCAAATCAAGCAAATTTATGAAAACAGACAAAAGCGATCAGGAGATATGATTCTTACAGCCATATGCTGAAGTCACTTAGCGCAACATGTAATTGTCCATCTGTTTTAATAACTCTTCCCTTGCCTTTCAGAGCATTAAAAGTTTTGCAAACTGGCCCAATTCACCTGGTTGCCCAGTCCTGCGGCAGCCGGCACCGCGTGGGGCTAACAGACAGATTTATCTGCCGCCAGGCACTGCTAACAGCGTAGAAGACAGAGTTGCTATTCAGGCATCGGTCGTGTCAGCCGTTCATTACAGGGCACAGCAACCCAAACTGGGTCATCAGTATGACATCAACACAGGATCGAGATGACAGCGCTCTGCAGCTGAGCGTGCAATGGATGACAGCGTATAATTATGAGTGTCCCTGCACAAGAAACACCTACATATGTACTGTACTCATCATACATGCAAAAAGGGACCTGAACAACACTTGATGCAAGCTAAGTGAAGCAACTCTTAGCAGGCATGCATTATTTGAGTTAAAATATAAAGTAGAGTATTGTGTCATTATTGCAGCCATTCATTAGCCTTTGAGCAAGTCTTGCGCTGTCACGGACCAGGCTTCAAAAGCCATACAAGCATGGAGACTCGGCTTTCTCCGTCAGGTCTGTATGTCAGCTGGTGCCACACCACCCGTCCTGCCCAGAGCGAACCGATGGGGTCGATATTTGGCACGGAAATGAGGCGTCCGCAAGCTGGACTGATTCAGCTCTGTGTTCACGGAGAGACTGCACAACTTCTCCCTATTACATGACACAAACGTATGTCATGCTGGCAAACGCTAATGCAGAAGGCGGCACAGCCAACACCTACTCTCAGCAAATCCGTACTCAATATAAATTTCATTATATTTTAGAAGCTTCCATCTGAGAAAAAGCTGCTGTATTAATATGGAGGTCTCAATATCAGGTTGATTGACTTATTCCACAGCAGCAAGTAAAAGCTGCTCCAGTGGGAAGAGTGTTTATTCAACAGCTTGCAAAATTTAAATCTTTGCTTCCAGAACAGTTACGCTCCCCGTGCCCCCGGTTCCGCAGAAAGTCTCCAAACACGCACTGGCACAGAGCTGTCTTTCCTGGCTCGCAGAGAGATGGAAAAACTCCACAAGAGCTGCTCCGGACCCCGGCTCTGAGCAGGCTCTTGGCCGCAGAGCTCTCCTGTGGTCTGGGCTGGCGGGGGGGCAACGCTTTCCTGTAAATGTCACATCTGGCAATGGTTTTGATTTTATTGTTGGGGAAGGGCTGGAGGGGTGTTCCTATGAGAACAAAAGTTTTGTTTTTCACTTTTTTGTGTTTGGAAAAATACACTTGGAAGTTTCTAAATGAGTTATTTCAACATTTACAGTTAACTGGAAGTAATTAGGAATATTAACGTATAGAATACAAAGTACATTTATTTTACATTACCCTAAATGCTCAAAACTCCTCTCTGTAAGCAATTCTTAAGCTACTGGCTGCATTTTTAAGAGAGCAACAGTTTACTCGTCTGACATACCGAAAAGACTTTCCACCAAAACAGCAGCAGGGACTTCTTTCAATAAAGTGCAGTTTAGACATAAAGACGCACCAGACTGCCTTGCCGATACAACAGCAGACACTGAAAAACACCATCAATTTTCCCAACATTTTCTTAGACAGAACTTTGCTCACTGAAGAGACAAGGAGCAGAAAAAGGACAGAGTCGATTTGCAGCATAACATGGGTGGTCTACACTTCAGGCACATCTCTAAGACATCCAAACACTCACATACGCCAAGCGGCTCCGATGCTGGAACTTCTGAACATGAACCGACCAAGATGCGGTGCTACGGCCCGGCACTACCAAAATGCTACTTTGCCAATAACACAAGGGCATCTACTGGCATAAAGTTTCAAGGTTGATCACAAGGACTCATTCACTTTCGATTTGATTGTTTGCAGAAGCTGTTTCTGCATGAAAACGTATATTGTTATGGGTACCGAGGAGGAAAGGAGCACCTCCCCTCTCTGTGCTCTTACCCGGACACAAACACGGTCATGCACAGAGGCAGGGTCTTCAAGGCCTCTATCGTCCGGAAAAGCACTGAAGAACTTAAGTTAATAGTAGTATGTTCAGTTGGACAAGAAACAAGCTATCATCAACATTAACAGGATATCAAGTAATTGTCCATGTTTGTACTCGATGCAAGCTGAACAGCGGCGAGCCAGCAGTGTAATACAGCTGCTGCATGCGTCAGCTAGGGTGGAAGTATTTACTGCACCGCCAACAAACACAGCTGGTTTTCAACCCAGACTGCATCTGGCACCAGCACGGGAAGGGGGATGGTTGGTCTTAAAATATATATATTAAAAAAAAAAAAAAAATCACACGAGGCTTACCTTTAGAAGCATTGAGGCTTAACTTCAGAAGCATCGGTGCCAAAGCCAACAACTGAGCACACAGTGTTAGCCTAGATGTGGACTTTGAACTCAAACACTTTTCTTCCAAAGCGGAAAATTCAAAGCTCAATGGAGAAAAAGGGATGAAGCTTATCTGGAGCTTTATGGAATTAGTAACTACAAGGCTAGCAAAGGCACTCGCATCAGTTCTTACACCGAGACCCACAGTCATCCACCTTAATGTTCACTCAAGTGAAAAATAACACGGAGTCTGGCACGCCCAGCCCCTCGAGAACGAGACTGAAAACCCCAAACAGCCCAAGAAGCACTAAAAAAGCCGCCGTGCGCGCTGCCGTGGCCGAGGACGCGATCAGCTTGGTGCAGAGAGGGGGAAAGAAAGAAGATGGACACCCATTTTCAGGACAAAACCCAACCAACCGAGACACATCCATCCAGGTGGGCAGCAGGACGTGGAAACTGTAAGCATTTCTCAAAGTAAATACAAACATGGCCAATAAAGTGTTTCCTGTCTCTATATTAAGCTAACTTCATGCAAAACAAACAATACAGAATTTAAAAGCATACCCTCTTAAAAATCTATGAAATTAGTAAATACTATAATTTTAAAATACCGCAACTTGTTTACTTGCATAACAGAAACGGCGTAAGACAAACTTCTTACAGCAGCCTTACAAACACAAAAGAAAAACCTAACCATGTGCTGAGGATGAAATTTTAGCTGTTGTTCAGACCCAGAGCTCACCATCCTTGGTCCACAAGCAAATGCTGGCCAGACCCTCCACAACTGCTCGTAACCACAGGAAATTAAGCAATTAAAAGCAAGACAGAAAACAGACTGCAATTATCAGAGAGTAAACAACGCATTCTGGAAACTGTTTTTAAGCTAGGAAAGGTGGGGAACCAAGAGTTGCCATCGTAAATGAAGGATTACATATGTAGCTGGCATATTTTGGCCGTTTACAACCCCACCCAATCTGTATCATCGAGACGCTTTGGAGATGAACCTTCAGAGCTGTAAAAGTCTGAGGTGAAAGAAATGAAACACGGATGCAAATTCATTCCAAGAGTTTAAATCCCGACGAGTCAGAGATGCCCTGTAAGGTGTTCTTCAGCTGTACAGCTGCTGGCTCACATCCAAAAATCTAGTATTACTGGGAGTATTTATACCACTTTCATCTGCTATGGTCCATATGGAGGAGATGAACAAGCCCGGTACCGAGTCACTGAAACAAGACAAGATGCACAAACCTAGCTCATAGCACACAACTCCGATCTAGGCAAAAAAGCTGAGCATAAAACGCAAAACAAGAAAAAACGAGGAATTCAGTCTGTATTTCCTTTGGAAAAGCTCAGTGAAGCTTTGAAGTGACTTCTCACAAACACTGTCAATATGTACTAACACCTCGCCTCTAGTTCGGTTCATTTTGGAAAAAAGCATTCTACTACTGCTACAGGGCTCAAATAACTGAAAGATAAACGATGAGCACTGAGCATTGGTTCAAGCGCTCCTTCCCCAGTACAAGCTGTAAGGGGAGCAGGAGTTTAAGCAGGCTGCGCTGCCTTACTGGAAGCAATGAAAAAATGACACCGCAGAGGTAAGTCACACAGAAGCGACAGTGAAATACAAGGCTCTTCGGAGGACACGATACAAAGCATGACGTTTACATCCACAAGCAGTTCAGATGGGGTGAATTTTCCTTCTAGCCTTCAGTTACACAGGTTCTTTTTCCTTCCTCAAAAACCCATCCCGTTTAATCGGTGTTAAATCTCCAAGGAAAATGGCTGGCTGTCAAATAAAGCCGCCGCTGTGACAAGCTCCGTCGTTAGCAGTCGCGATGCTCCGGCGTCCTCCCGCAGCATTTGTGCCAGCGGAACCGGGGACGGCGAAGCAGCCGGCCGCCCTCCTGCCGCGCGCCGTGCCACGGGCGCCCTCGCCCAGCCTGGCTCACGACCAGCGCTCCGCTCAAACAAAATCGTGACTAAGCAGTATAAAACTGAGACGAAATAGACCTTGGCTTATTATAGGCTTAATATTCCTAAAAATAGCTCAATAGGCAATTTACTCGACATACACAGTCAAATAACTTCTTCCTCATCTGCTTGTCGCTGCTTCGGAAAAGCTTAAATTTCTGCTGGCGATAAAGAGCTGGGGTATGGATGAGCTACCCTTCTGCACAGCCCGACTCTGTTCTGCATTCAGTAACAAAGTTAAATAAATAGCCTTTTTTATTTTCTTTTGAATCAGCAATGCTAAAAGCATGAGGCTGAACAAAAAATTAGTAAGGCCGTATAGAAATCAAGCCCATGATAAGGAACTGCCTGCTGCACACACCTCTGACGTAGCAGTGTAACGCAGAAACTGCCACGGAGGAGAAACGCATCAGGTGATTAATCTGCAAATACACAAGGTCATGTTGTTGCATTCAAGAAGTAAAACTTCAAAGTCAGATATGCAGTGCAGGTGAGGTACTAGAAGAATATTTCTGATTTAAGAAACACCATTTCAACTGGAAGTACCACATGTGCTATATCCTATTTTTTTTAAAAACTAGAAACTGCTGTCAGATACCAAAAGGGCACGTTCGTACGCTTTTTGTTCATCTGTTTTGTTTTTCTGTCCCAGTCTTGGCTCCGAGACAGTTTTCCACCAACAAAGCATGCCACAACTACACCTAAAAGCTCACTGCGTTCATTTTTAAATCACAATTTAAAAGACACCACCAGCGCTAGCCACTCTCAGCATTTCAGTTACCCGACTTCTCCCGGCTGACGCAGGCTGCAGGAGACGCACATGCGAGTAGTTTCCACCGGACAGTCCTGGCAGGGACGCGGGGCAGAACCCGAAGCAGCCTGGTGACAGATTGGGGAGGCAGAAGCTTGCAGTTAATCGGCTTTGTCTTTACCAGAAGTTGTATCTGGTGCTGAATGAAAAACGCCCTCCGAAAATGTCAGCGATAGCTCGCGCGTCCAAGAACTGCAGAGGGCAAAGTTAGCTGGCGTTACACGTTAAATAGACGGGGCGAGCAGTGAGAAGCAAAAATACCACATACGCCATCATCAAAGCTGCTTTTGGGCATCTACTTTTTTTAGCTCCATTAAAAACCTCAACATCCTACGAGTGGTCACCTGGGTATTTTATGACCCATTACAGATATTTGATTTAAAACGATGCTACTTTCTCACACACACCCTTCAAAGTTTTAAATATACACCGTTGCCCATAAAAACAACATCGAAGACCAACAAAGAAGGAGAATATAAATAAGACAAAGACTTCCTGACTTCACAGGGACACAGCCTATGGCCGTGGACTGTGCTGTAAAACACCCACTACCACTATGTATTTTTTTTCTTTACCCTTTTTAGAAGCTCATTTTAGCTGGGTAGTGGTTTACTACAAATACCTTTTGAATGGATTTTTTTATTTATTTATTTAAAAAACCCACAAACTGACATGCTTCAATATTTTTCAGGCCAAAAGTGAGACTCCTCTAGCTCTCCAAGTACGTACCAAAGCTCATCACAATTCAAATAAGCTTCGATAAGCAAATTTCTTATAGTTCTGCCTCTCTCCAAAGCCTACAGTTCTACATGAGCAGCAATAAGGTTTTTTTCACTACTGGGTTTGTATTCAGCTATTATCAAAGAGACGATGATGGTATTACTTGGAAATAAAGTCAAACGATGGCGTCTCAAAAAAGCCCTACCTGAGCGGAGGCGTGAAGGGCACTGGGCGAGTTTGGCACACGCAAAGGGCCGGTCGCTCCGAAAGCATAACCGAGGGAGCGGCCAGGCGTACACAGCCCCCCGCCACAGAGACCTGGGCCCCTCCGCACAGCCGCGCTGTGAAGTATTTCGTACCGTATCAATAAGGCTAAAACATTCATCAGGCTGACTTTCATAATGGTATGAGTCAAACGAAATACATAGCAAGGCAATCCAATGGTGAAAACAATAATTACCTCATCTACCCCAGGCCCCAATTAATAATGGTATCTAAAATAAAATGAGACATAACCCTTGCATACAGGCTCTCTAACTCCCTTTCCTGTTACGCAAGCTGCCATGCAAGACGGTCACAGCCCAAGCAGTCAAGTACCTCTCCCCGGGAACACACACGGCCCCTGCGCTATCATTTGCGGTGGCTGCTCCGACCGGCAGCTCCAAGCGAAACCACCTTGGGGAACCCCCGTTTCGGCACGGAGGAGGCGTTCACCTGCCAGAAAAGCCCTCGCCATGGCCGCACACAAACAACCCAACACAACGCGCTGCTCTTCACAGAGCTCAGGCCAAATCAGTGACGAGTCCTTATCGGGTGCTGCCCCAGCGTTCTTTACTGCACAAGCGTCAGCAAGGGACAGGGGAGGAAATACAGGTTTTCTGGGATTTCTGCTTATATTTCCTGCTGAAATTACTGTTTGCCAGGGCCAACATTTCCACTGTTGCCCAACTTGCAAGCACAACTCCAGAGGAAGAAGAGAATCCCATTTGGGGGGGGCAGGGGGGGTTAAATAAATAAAAAAATTTGCGGCACAAGCTTGGTCTCTCCAGTGACGTGGGCTAAGGTCAAAGCACACACACGTAATCCAACACTTGCAAAGCTGTTGCTCTACTTAATTATTGCAGGTACGTGCTTGTGGCTGCCTCGTACAAAGACTACAAGGCGAAAGAGCTGCGAGACTGAAACCTGCCCCAGTGCCAACTGAACAACAAGATGCAAAAGAAAAGCAATCCGAATTGGTTTCTGAAATACCTTTTCTTTATCGGTCAGTTTTATAATTAACTTGTTCCCACACACTATGCCTTCTTTGGGTTTTGGCAACTTGTCTATAAGGCCCCTGTATGGCATAATACAGCACACAGTTGCTCTGAATTCCTCCTTTGCAATCTAAAATTCCCCCCGTTGCCCCCTCCCTCCAACAAAAAGCCTTCCTGTTTAATCCTTCCCAGTCTCCCTGTACCCTGGGTCAAGTATCCTTTGCGCAACCGGATTGACTTTTGCTTCCGAATCTCGCCGAATTCCTCTTTCCTCTACTAGAGTACGGAGCGCAGCCACAGGACCAGCACAGCGGGGGTGTGAAAGACAAGTTACGGTTTACATCTCGCGCTATCTTAATGTTTAAACAACCACTTTGTACACAATGAAGTAACATTTTATTATTCATCTGCCAAAAAAGAAGTGCTGGCTTCAAAAGTATTACACAAGTGTGGCATGAGATAACACCAAAATAAAAAAAATAAATGGGGGTGGGGGAAGAGTACGGAAAAGCCATCAGCTTTGACACCCCCCCAAATCTGTATTTTTTTATTTTGACAGTGTTTCTCATTACTTATCAGCCACATTTTAGATACCTGCCAAAACAAAATTGTTTGATTCAACTGTACTACCTCATGTCTTCGCTGTGTTATGTCAGCAACAGCTCCTCTCGCTATATAAAATGAAACGCTACCGTAAATGTAACATCAGTTTTTGCAAGTTTCTGCTAGAAAACAGCAAGGAGAGACATGGTGGGATGCAGAGTTATGGATACTCCCTGCCCGCTTTGTTTGCGTCTGTCTGTTTACACAACCTCCATTGCTTGAAATAACAAAGCCCTAACCAGAAGGATAGAGAGAAGCACAGCAAAGGGAACAAAGACAACCCCAAAAGGATCAGCTCTAAACCGTAAAGCCAAGCAACCTGAAACATGGAAACAGCATTTAAGAGCTAGGAACCCAGCAGATTAAAAAATGGGATTAAGGTAATTGAGATTATTCAATTCTGCTTTCTGAACGCAGACAGGATTAATTATTAGGAGGCAACTCGATTTTGAAGCATTTTAAGTTTCTCATTTTGCTTTCAGCTTACCTCATTTCATAGCAGATCAAAACTGAAGCAAGACCTAGGAACTACGGAGCCCACTAGCACAGTTCGGAAGAGTGAGAATTCCCTCACATTGAGGATCCTGAATCCTAGGAGAGAAATGCTGTGAAACGCACTGGATTGACGCGTTTGTCCTGCTGAAGGTGCTCGCAAGGCTCGTACAGACGCTCGTTCCTCAGATACATCCCTGGTGTTCACATTTTATTTTTTTTTAATAGGACAAACTGCCCCATAAAGAAACGCTTCACAGCCAGAATCAACTCCTGCTAATTGGAGGTTTTGAAGAGTCCCTGAGGAAGCTGGAAAGGATGATGCTTTTTTTGTGGTGTTGTTTTTGTTTAAGGATGTAGAGGAGACTACACGTATTGCTCACAGTCTGGGAAAAAAAAAGGCAACTATAATTATTTAAGCCTGACAACGTGGCTCAATGGAACACAAGACTTTGCAGAGCAAGAGATCCCTGCATGGGGAAAGCTTAAAAGCCCGGAGTCTGCTCACTCTGACGATGTCTGCAACTTGTCCCACGGCGGGTCTAACACCAAAGAAGCCCCTGTTCACGTAAAACGCCGCTCTGATCCTAGGCAGGTAGTTTTGTGCCAGATCATCCCTTTCAGCTCTCTGCATGCACCTATGCAAGCGCTAACCACCTCGGAGCGGTGCTGCCCGACCACATCCACTCCGCTCTGAAAACCAGAAAGCTCAGAGGAGCGCTCTGCCCTAGAAGACATTGTTTATTTTCTGACGATGAGTTAGTGAGAGCGGCGAGTTAGCGAAAGCGAGCCTACGACACTCGGCCTCCAGACGACATCCCAGGCCAGAAGAGTGTGGATGACACAGATTAGAGCAGTGAGGAGAACCAGGGCCTTTGGAAGGTAACCAAGCTCCAAAGAGTGGAGCACCAGTCAATGAAAGGCATCAGGAGATGACGTCCCCTCCTCTTTGCTCTTATTCAGTTGTAGTTCAGCAGGCGTCGCGGATTAGGTACGACAGGAAGCAGAGACACCCCAAATATAAGGCAGGAGTGGGATCTGTCAGGGCACGTTCCATATTAAACTGACACCACAGAAAATTAGGAGTCAATCTGGGTAATGTTTTCCCTTTTTGTTTCCTTTGCTACAGTAAGTGGTTATTTTCTCTGTGGTGGCCACACCTCTTATAAAGGGACTTATTTAGAATATGCTCGTTTGGCTGGGCATGCCAGAGTTCATTCTTTCATTTAAAAGAAAGAGTTCCATTCTTCCTGGAACGGATGGCTGGCTACACATACCTAACAGAAACCCATATGCAAGTCAAATTTAAGAAGCTTAGCCCATATTCCATTACCATACTTTATTACTAAAGCAAGAAGAAGTGATTATTAAATCTAATCTAGATCAGATTTTAAAAGTACCCAACAACAATAGTTCAGGAATCTGTTTACATGGCTTAACAAAAGACAATAAACTAAGTCTGAAAACCCAAACCCAACTCCCCCTCAGTAATTCAGGAGTTATTTAAAGCCTGAAACAGACACAATATACATTAGTCACAACTCTGCATCCAGCTATTTTTTCCCCCCAGATAAGACTCCAGACATTCAAAGGCCCTACTTACCACTCCTCAGCCCGGGAAACTACCACGGCAGGCAGCTCCGTGTCTAATCCGGAGGTAATGCGGAGGGCTATGTAGGAGGAGTACTAATCACCAAGCATTCAACCCCGTGCTGTCTTCATTGATCTTACAATATTCAACAACTTTGAATAGCAGCTCCCAGTCTCAACACATTTTTGCATAATTGTCCTTATGTCACATTAAATATGAACTATTACACTAAAAGGCACGCTCGTCAGTGAACAGGACTTTTACTTTTAAAGCAGAAACATTACAAGCTGTTTTCTAGAAAGCATGGCTGAATTTCTACCCATACTTCCCCTCTGAAAAATAAATCTATCCATAAGTGTGAATACACGAACATTTCAGAAGCTTTTCAGACCAAAACACCCTCACTAGAAAACCATGTATTTAAAGCAAAAGAGCTCTAAACTCGTCCCTTCCAGCATATATAGGTGAGTGGGTCAGAGATAATCAATGCTAGGGCTAATAAAACCATGCCCTCGATTTACTAACCAAAACATATCCAAGAAACGTGATAATGTTTAAAGGCACTTCTTGTGGCTCAAAAGCAAGCCCTTCAATAATGCACCACCTCTTCCTGCACACATACAGACTAAAGAACAATTAATCGGGACCTCAAATACTCTTTGAGCATTTTGCTCATTTTCAACTTGTTCATTTTTGACTATAGGAAGAAAGTAACACAATTCCAGCAAAAAAACCCCACCCAAAACAAACAGAACCAAACTCTTCCCTGCTCTTCTTCCACAATGAATTGCGTTAACCTTGTTTTGGTACAACCCTGACGAAAAGCTCTCTCAATACTGGGATGAAGCCTAATATTTCAACACAAAGGCTACGCAAGGAAAAAAAGGTCGTTGCCGTATGAGAAGACATTTCCCCACAGAAGACTGCTACCAGCGTGTTTTTATTCTTTACTCTGCTCTGGAACCAGCCACTCTGCAGTAATAAAAAAAAAAGCTCTCAGGGAGAAAAAAAAAAAAATCTGTGCAGCCAAGAACAGACTAGAACGGTAAAAACAATAACCCCAGATAAAGCACGTTACGTGTGCAGCCTTCTCTGAGTTCCCAGGTTTAGTTCAATGTTTGGATGCTACAGAAACATGGATGTTTTAACACTATTTCACCTGAAACCATTCTAAAGAGTCATTCTGCTACTTATTTACCGTGACTGATACGGATTTGATAGAGGAGGAAAATAATTTCACGTGCAATATTACAAACCCATTATTTTCTGCACCTTCCTCAACTCCAGGGCCACTTTCCTGGGGAATTCAACACTGTTCTCTGTGGAACCAGGCACTCGCCAGGTCACCATTAAGCAGTATTTTCCCTTGACAGCAGTCACGGCCCCTCTCTACGAAGGGGGGACACAGCCGCATCTTTACCATTCCGGGCTCTTCTCCTCCCGTGCTGTCCTCGCACACGACAGGAGCCGGGCGGTCGAGAGAAGGAGCGGGCAGGTATTTTCATCCTTCACAACAGCCTCTTACAGCGATGAAAAGTAAACCCCGCTGCTGCTGCTGCTGCTCCCGATACCAACCTCCTCCCCCACCCGGGGAAGACAGCTGTTACAACAATGCAGAGCTGGAAGCAGCCCTGGCTCCATAGCCTGCTTTGTGCCATATTCTTTGAATAGATCTTATTGTTTACCCTCTGCTCCATCCGTCCTCTCCATCCCCCACCTCCCCCTAATCAAATTTTTTCCCGGCTACTGCCCAAACCAGACCCGCCGGGGCCGCGCCCCCCCCCCCCGCTGTTTTGGTTTCCAGGCTCTTTCCCACAGCCCCTGCTCCATCACCAACTTCGCTCCAGCGCTGCCCCCCCCCCCCGCAGCAACACCCTGGCCCCCCGCCACGGGAGTTCACATCACGCGGGGGAGCCCCCCAGGCACCACACGGGCTGGGAGGGGGAGAAGTTTCATTACCCCCCCCCCCCCCCCGGCGGGTCACAGGCCCGGGCCCCCTCCCTGCGCCCCCCCCAGACACGCGTGGCTGCGGGCCCCCCCCCCGCGCCAGGCCTGAGGTAAAGCCCCCCCCCCAGCCCCCTCCGGCTTTGCCCCAGGGCGGCGGGGAGCGGTTGGCGCGGGGGGGGGGCCTGGCCCCACGCCCGTGGGGACACGCAC
Source organism: Platalea leucorodia (assembly GCF_965183815.1). NCBI lineage: Eukaryota > Metazoa > Chordata > Aves > Pelecaniformes > Threskiornithidae > Platalea > Platalea leucorodia. The sequence continues at coordinate 5,763,654 of NC_138844.1, forward strand.
GGACACGCCGCGGCCTGGGCCCCCCCCCCCGTCTCCTCAGCCGGGCCGGGCGGCCTCGCCCCCGGGGCCTCACCTCAAAGCGGCTCTTAGTGACCCCGTTCATCTCCCTCCGCATGGCGGGGCCGGGCGGGGGGAGGAGGGGGAGGGGAAGGCGGGAGGAAGGCCGGCGGAGGGAGGCGGGCAGGGGGTGCCGGGGTGCCGCGGCCTCCACCCGCCGCCGCGGCCGCCGCGTCTCCTCCGGCCTCAACTTGAATCCAAAACAAAAACACTCCGCACCACCTGCCAGCAACGAGCGCGCTCATTGGCCAGCGCCGGGTACGGCGCGGCGGCGGCGGCGGCGGCGGCGGCGGCGGCGGGGGGGCGGCGGTGAAGGGGGGGGCGCGGCGCGGCGCGCGCTGCAGCGGGGACGCCCCGGGGCGGGGGGGGAACCGGGAGGGGGGGGGAACGGGACACGGGGCTGCGCGCGCCGCCGCCGCCGCCGCCCCCACCTACCCCGCAGGCCGCCGCCCCCATCGCGCCGCCGCCGCCGCCGCCGGGGTCCTCCCGTCCCCCCCCCCCCGGTGCGACCGAGGCGGGGGCTGCGAGGGCCCCCCCCCCTCCCCGCGACACCGGGGGTGCCCGCCCCGCCGCACCGGGGGCTGCGGGACCCCCCCTCCCCCCGGGACATCCGGGTCCTCCCCCCGGTATCCGGGGGTCCGCGCCCCCCCCCCTCCCCGTGTGGCCGCGGGGACCGGGGGGGTCCCGGGAAGGGGGGGGGGGGCCGCCCCTCCGGGAGGAGCTGGGAGGCCGCGGTGCTCGACCAATCACGGGCGGGGCTGGCGTGGCGTCACGGTGATGTCATTCCCGCGGGAAAATCAAGCGTGGGGGGGGGAATCCCCGCCGCCTCCCCCCCCCCGCTTCCAGAGACCCGAGACCTCCGTGTACCAAAGAGATTTATTTGCCTGTAAATAAACGTGATCTTTGCAATATTTCCAAAAAAGGGGAAAGTGCGCCCCGCGTCCCCGAAGAGCGCCGAAGGAGCCGGGGTCATTTACAAAAAAAAGCGAATTTGCAGACAGGTATTTACATCCCGACCATTTCAGGAAAGAACCATTTTTCTTTTAATCTCCATGTACGCTTCACCACCTGAGATTAAAAGGTTTGGCTTTTATTTTCTTTACACCTTTTTATCTTTCCAATACTGAAAGATGTAAAATAATTGTCGAGAATAAGCAAAAATATTTTAAAAATAAAACATTTGTCAGAGACCAAGCATTTACAGGTCAAAACGTCTGTGTAGTCGCGTACCTCATCTCTCATCACGGCGACAGAAGCGTCGTGCAGCCGGTGCCCGGCTCCGGCCTCTCTCTCTCACATGATTTACATCACACGACGGGGAAGGGGACAGGGCACTGAAATGGGGCGAAAAAGCTCTAAACCGCTGCCCCGGCCGCGCGCCTCTCGCAGCAGCGGTGTCGGGGGCCGGGAGGAGACTTTGTTCCCTCTATTTCTGCAGGCGACGGCGATGCCCGCCTTCCACAGGAGAAATTTAGGAGATTGAACTTTGGTCTTGGGCGAGCGGAGAAGGAAACGTGTGCAGCTCTTTCCTTTAAAATGCATTTTTGTGCTAATTACGAAGCTGAAGAGTATTTCCTTCCGACTTCTGCTGTGGTTCATACCGGTAAAACATGACTCCGATTTTTGACGGTAAAACATGACTCCGATTTATGCCAAGTCCAGGTCCTGTGAAATCCTCAGCCCTGATTCAACTTGAAGAGCGCTTCTTTTCGAAGGCCGTTTATGCCTTCACGCAACCCAGAAGGGATCAAAGGGCTTTTGTAAAATGAAACAACTTTAAAAAAACCCCCAAGCAAACGCGAGGGGCGGGCTGAGAACGGACGACAAGCTGCCGGAGTCGGAACAGGCACCGTTTCCGAGCTGCAGCCGCTGTAGCAGGGTCTCAAGATAAATTCATCTGGTGGTGTGTTTCTTACATCCTCTTCACAGACACCCCACAGTCATACGATTCCGATGCTGCGTAAGATAACGTCATTTGCTCCAGGTTTAGACTTTATTTTACTATTTTCCTATCATCTCAGCACACGAGGATGGGAGCACTGGTGAGGGGGAAGCTACGGTACGCAGACCCCAAGGATGAACGGTGGAAAACACAAGAAGGGAGAGCTCTCCAGAGCCCGGGGGGGCTTGGGAGAAATTCAGGCTCCCGCATTCCGCAGCAGCCCTGGAATTAAGCCGAAGGCAGGAGGAAGAGGTGAAAAATCCCTAAAATTAACTGAATCGTTGCCACCCTACTGAAAAGACATCGGCCTTGCTACGGCTTTGAATGAGCCGGGAAAGAAATAGCTTGCCTGGGGTACCATTGGGGTCGGACCGCAAGCAGGACTGGAAATCTCTGTGGTTTAAAAGAAACTTAAATCCTTGACATCTTTTTCAGACTGCATCCCCAAACGCGAAGTATAATCTCATTGCCACGGGGCAGATCCTGGCCTCCAGGAATCAACAGCAAAATCCAACGGGAGCAGGATTCTGCTTGGTACGTAATTCAAAAGGAGATGTGCTCGCGGAACTCCTGATTTCCCACATTCCTCTTTCAGTGAATCAGATTTAACTGCTTTTAAAAATAAAACGCTCTCCTGAGTCTCTTTTCCTTTCAGGGACCACAAGATAAGACCATAGGGGATGCCTGAGTCGTGCTCTTAATTCCAGCCAAAAGGGGAAAATCCATCTTTTAGGGAAATCACTGCTTCTGCTGCCACTCCTATCCCAGGTGAACCAGTCAGGGTCTGGTTTTCCAGCAGTGCCAGTGCTAACGCCAGGACACGCTGACTCGCGCTGCCAGGCTAACACCTCCCCGAGAGAGAAGGCAACGCTCGTGCACGTTGCCAGAATTCCTATCTGAGAAGGGCGCTGCAAGTTAAAAAGCAAAAACCAAAATGAAACCCTGAAGGGCTTCAGCGACAGAAACAGACTGCGAAAACAAGGCCCATTTTTCAACCGTGAACGCACACTAGCTGTTCCATCGACATTAATGGAAGTATTCGTAGAGGATAAATTAAGCATGGCTCTAAAGTGTTCGCAGGACCGGGATGTGTGCGGCTTACAGTCCATCGCTTCACAAATGCAGCACCAGAGGATTCTGGGGAAGCTCTGTTTGCTAGGCTTACACAGAAGCAACGCTCAGATGAAGACAGCAGAGTCCCTTTTCAATTTAGATTTGCTCCAACGCGTGCCAGAATTGCACCAGCTTCACCAAAGCTACAGTGGCTGCACGTGTGCAGAGCTGTCCAAATCCATGGGCTCTACCCAAATTCCCAAGTCCCTTTGGGCTCTGCATCATACAATTAAAACAGAGATTGCGTGAAAACAAGCAGCACGAGGCATTCAGATACGGACAGAAATAAATAGCTAAAATGAAAGGGAAGTCAAACATGAGACAGCAATCCTTCATCGCTGTGACCTGGAATAAAATCCTGATATCCATCAGAACAGTGCCCGATTCTGCAGAGCAGCTCGTAGCAGAGGAAGATGAAGCTCCTCAGCACCGCGCTGAATCAGGCATTGCGTGAAGAAATGCCACAAAAATAAATTAACTTTTTTTTTTTCTTCCAACCACCCTTTTAAAAAGAATAAAACCCAACCCTAAAACACGCCCTAAAAGAATTAGTTTAAAACTTCCTAAAAACAAAAGCAACTCATTCGGAATGGGAAGAGGGGCAGAGGACCTCGGACTCCCCCAGAACAGCCTGTGTTTCTGTTTGCACCAGTTTGGGGTCTGCTCCCACACTTACACACACACTCAGCTTTACACCCATTGACTCTAATGGGGCTGTTAATACTCATAAATTAAGAATGAGTGTAAGTGTCCGCAGGATGAAGGCCACAGTCAGGAATCTGGCTCGCCAAATGAGCTGCTGGCACTCACACTTGCTGTTCAGACTTTGGAGATCCTTGGAAATACTTTTTTTTCTCTTCAAACACACCCTGTAAAAATCAGCGTGGCAGGTTTGCAACGAATGGTTCCTTTCTTGCAATCTCTAGAACCCGCAGGTCCAGCGTACAGCTCATCTTTTAAAGACACTAAGAAAATTAATTGCCAATTAGAGCAACATCCATGAGATCGTCGTCTTCTTCCCCGATCAAGAACTCGGGGCTAGCCCGGGATGGTCGCTCGGCCGACAGGATAGCGCTGCTTGCCATGGAGAGAGACTGGTCAGCTGAAATGGGGGACTTAGACCAGCTCTCTGGCTTCATGCTGTGAGATTTCTTCTTGTCTCTCTCTTTATCTCGATCCCGATCTCTGTCCCGGTCTTTGTCTTTCACTTTTTTCTTCTCTTTTTTGTGCTTCTTGTGTTTTTCTGAGCTATATTCAGGCAAGGGCCTAATGCCGTCGTCAGAGCTGGGGCTGTTCTGGTAGGATTTCTCTGCTATGGAAGAGCCCGACTCACTCTCGCTGTCTATGTTTTGGGGAGTGTATGCTGGTGACTTACTGTGGCTGGGAGAGCAGCGCTCGTGTTTTGGAGTAGATCCACTGATTAGAGGGGACCCATAGCTTTTGGAAGAAGCCATCTGAGGCCTTAGGCTGTCCCCACCTCCTTCCCCGGGTTTCTGCAAAGTTACTTTGGCTTTAATGCTAGGGGAACCACCATCGTGTTTGCTGATGATAATTTTGGCCACTCCAGTGCTTCCAACGTTTTTGGAATCGGAAGTCTTCTTGGAAGAGTCAACAGATCCTCCAGAAACAGAGACTTTAGATTTCTCTTTGTCACTCTTCTCGCGTTTGCCCTGGAACTCACCTCCAGACATATTGTGTTTGGAGGACATAGTATGGCTTGAGGAATTGGAACTTGGCCCCATTTGTCCATCCATCGGGTCGTCTCCACCAGGCCCGCTAGTGACAACCCCATGTTTAAGTTTGTCTATGACTGCAGTCAGCGATGGCTTCTTGTTTCTGCTTGGAGACTTGCCTTTGGAACTTCCATGCTGGTTCTGAGATGAAGACATGGAAGACCCACTAGACGAAAAGGAAGATGAAGATGCCGTCGAAGAATTCGATGAAGGAGGTGGTTTCTGTGACATAGACCCAGAGGATCCCATTCCTGAAGACGATTTCATACTTGAGCTTGATCCGGTCCCAGACATATGGGAGCCCCCGGAACCTGAACTGATCGGTGACTTGGCTTTAGATGACGGGGGAGTACCCGGGACAGGTTTCATGGGAGAAGCAAGCTTGTCAGAACCTCCCGAGGGTCTCGAATGAGATGGAGAGATGTTTGGTTTACTCATGGAAGGGTTCATAAGTGACGATGGCTTTCCTTGAGGCTTCACCTTGGTGCTTCCAGAACCGCTGCTGAGGCCGTGTTTGGTGATGGGGGAGGATCCAGGCTTTCCCACCGACTGAGCCGAGCTTTTGGACTGACCTGAACTTGAGCCGCCTTGGCTTGAGTAGAGGCTGCTGCTCATCTTTGAGCCAGAAGACCCTTCTGATTTGCTGCTTTTAATTTTGCCTGAGGTTGAAGAGGAGGAAGAAGAGGAGGAGGAGGAAGAATGGCTATGATGGCTTTTGCTGCTAGAGGAGGTGACAGAGCCACTACTTGTATACTGGCCATGTGAAGACGGTTTGCCAACAGTCACTGTTCCTTTTGGGATCTGAATGGTTATTTTTGGAATAGGAGGAGTAGCTACACCGGGAGGAGTCTGAGATCTGCCTGAACTCCCAGGAGATTTGGACCCGCCTGTGCTTGCTGGTGGCGTGAAAGGCCTGTTTGATGAACTGTGAGATGGAGATTTCCCATCTGTCTCCTGCTTTTTCCGCTTTGGAAGTTTCTCTTTACTTTTACCATCACTGGATGGCGTCCGGCTGCGCTTCCCTGGCTTCCCGTCCATCCCGGGACCTGCCATGTTACTTCCAGAACCATTGCCTTCCTTTACCCGTTTCTGAGACTTTTCTTTTCCTAAATCCCCTGTATTCAGTAAGGGGCTCTGACCCCCACTGTGATGCTCCATGATGTCAGAGGACCCCAGCGCTTTGCTTGCAGCTGCAATAATACTAAAATCTACCGTATCGGACTGATTGCTGCCCTTAAATTTATTTTCCCCCCCATCGCCCCCCAAGACTTGCACCCCCAAAGTAGTTAGAGCCTGGGATGCGTAGCCCTTGAAATCATCAGTGTCTCCACTCTGACTACTCTCATCAAAGTACTCCTCCCCAAAGCCACTCTGGCTCTGACTGTTCAGCAAGTCAGGATTGAAATCTACTCCATCTGGAAAAAAATGGTTTGAAGAATCGCTGTTGGGGCTCACAGCAGCGTCTGCTATCAGGTCTGCTGGATCTGTGTACGGGTTCTCACTATTGTTCGTCTGAAAAACATCTGGGTCAAAGAGGGCACTTTGTGAATGTCCTGAACTAGAAGAGTCTCTTACTGGAGTACCAATGGGTGGACAGTCCTCATTACTGGTGGGTAGCTTGGAAGCCTCCTCTGCTATATCCGAAAGGATATCAGTAACATCGGCTCCAATGCTGTCCGAACTAGAAAGTCGAACCATTCTCTGAATACTGGGCTGCGAGTGAGGTATAGGCTGCGGGTATGTAGTAGGAGGAGTGCTGCATTGGCTGGGTGCTGGAGTAATATGAGGGGTGTCCAGGGTGTCTGCAGTCATGTTGACATCAAAAATGGGGTTCTGGGAGTCAACATCCATTGAAAAAAGCTCCCTCTGGAAATCATCCTCAGTCTGATGCTTGGGCTTGTCGGCCGGCATGCGGGATTTTTTTTTCTTTTGCTTATTCCCCCCAGGGCCCATTTCCATTCTGGGGGAGCCAGAGGAAGAGTTCTGCCTTTCGAGAGGGCTGCTCCCATACAGAGTGGAGAAATCCTGAGGGGGATTCTCTTTAAGAAGGTTCATGAGCATGGGGTGGTTCTTGGTGTTGCTTGCTGGTGAGGATACTGGTGGTGGTGTGTGATGGGGAGGGGTTGGACTTGAGCCAATGGTAGACCCCACATTCCCTGTGATCTGCAACAAACTAGTGAGAATAGGGTTCTGAGACACTTTGCTGAAGTCCTCCCCATGGCCCACCGAGTCATGCCTCTCTTTCATGCTTATGCTCATGTTAAACAAAGTAGTGATGGGCCCCCCAGGAAAAGTGTTTGTTGGGGTAGTGGTACCACTCATTGGGTTGCTGCCTGTGGTCATGCCATACCCTGGGCTGCTGGCTGGGGGCAGGTTTTTCTTCACCATATCTTCTACTGTCTCTGCAATGAGGGACAAGGCTGGGGTGTCTGCTTGAATCGTTTCTGCTTTTCTACGAATTGCTCTCATGGTGACGGGAATGGACATACATCTGCAAGACACAAGACAAAGGGTTTAGCGGGCATTTTGCTGCCCTACAGCAATGTTCTCTGAAGACGTTTTAACAACCTCATCAGGCATAAAGCAAGCAGCGAGGCTCTTGGGCGCAAGAGAGCAACAGGCCCAGGCACCGTAAATGCCCTGCCGGTCTGCTTGTATTCACGCTTATCCCATCACGCTTATCTAGCCACGAGACAACCGTGCCTTTACGCATTGCCTTGCAATCACAAAGGGAGAATTAATCAATCGATTAACTCTAATAACTAATAGCTGACGGATCACGATCTTGTAGTTAAAGCACAGGATGCAATCTGGGTTGTTAGTCTGATTCTGCCAGAAAACACCTTCGTCCAAGCTCGGCAAACCTCATTTCCTGCAACCCTGTAAAAATCAATGGCAATGCCACGTTACGCTCAAGGATGACAAGCCTGTAATGTTCTGAAAGAAAAGACAGCTGTCCTCACTGAAGGGGCCTGTGCCACGCACTGTTAACATTCTGCTGTGTTCAGAATGGTGGCTGGGGTGGAGGAACCTCGATCAAAGGCCTGGGTAAATGACAAACTGCAGGGGAGCTCTTCCACAGTTTACAAGACTTAGAAAGCAACCAGCTACAGGAGAAGGCACAAATAGGCAGGCGCCTCGGACACGCACCCAAAAATACGTAGCTACGGTTCAGCATCTGGAATGGAATTTTCAATAGGGCTCCAAGCTTTCCTCTCTTCCAAACAACCACTACCAAAACTCACCCACAGACAGAACGGCTCCGAAAGCGCTAGGATAAACATGAGATAGACACAGAGTTCATCTATATGATTTGGAGGGCATGGTGGCCCAAAAAAATCCAGCTTACCTTTGAACAACTTTGGCAATGAAATCATCTGTACAGATAAGAGCGTCGGACAGCCCTTTGTACAGCTTACAGTTCACGTGAGTGGAGTCTTGCACATCCATTACCACTAAAAGAGAGAAGGCGTTTGGAAGAGATGAAAATCCTGGTTACAGTGGAAGAAAACCCTGCCATCCTTCCCGTAAACACACTCATGCTTTTACCGAGTCCACTTACCACACACTAGGGAGTCATTCACAGGATGCTGAAAGGATACGCTAAAACAGGAGTCAGAGAGAGGACAGACTTCGAACTGCAGGATCCCAGGAGAATCTGAAAGACGTGGGAACTGTTATATTAGGGGACACAGGAGATGAACCAGAGGCACCAGCTCAATACCCCCGTTCAAAGAAAAAGAAAAACAAAAAAAAAAAAAGGAAAGCAGCATAGGCCTCATTTCTTATTCCTACACCTGGGAAAATTACCCAGGGTTTCTGATTATCCACACCTTATATTCCACTTGATGCAGTACCCACCTTCTTTTAAAACTGTTCGCTTGACACAGCTGCCGATCAGTGTGTTGTACGCCACCTGATGTCTGATCAAATTGAGGATGAGGGGAACCCGTCCAGGGTGCTGGAAGGCGATTTTACTAATCAGAGTTCCTTGAAGGCTTCTTCCATCTGGGAGAGGAGCATCTTTGTTCAGAAAGTAACAGTGCTGCTGTCCTGGAAGAGCCTGACAAACAATTTCTGCTTTACTCCAACTACTGCCGGGTACAAGGCAATAACAGGCATCTAGGAAGGAAAGAGCAGCCCCCAGATCCAAGAGATGCCAAGCCACCTTTCTGGCTGAAAATGGCAAACAATGAAGACACTTTCTTTCCAATCTGGACAAGGAAAACACAATTTCGGCTCCTCAGCAGTAGTACTGCCGAACAGTATTCACTGTCCCCACTAAAACAGTTTCATACGGTATGGCATCCCTTCGGAGGAAAAGGGAAATCCTCGGAAGTTAACAGGAGAGCCGTCATTAACAAATTTAAGAACTACGATTCCTCCCAAAGTGACGCGATTCATTCAGCCACACATTACAGCCCGAACAAGAGGAAGGGACAGAAGCCGGGAAGGCTCAGTCCCATACCTCTGCTGACGTTCCTGCAGCTGCACTTCAGCAGCAATGGATTATTCATTACCTAATTTTCCTAATTACTGCGGTCATGTCTGTATCTGAATTCTAATGCTTGGATAGCATAGTTTTTGCCTATGAATAAATGCTGTACCAATTTCCTTTATCCTACTTGAAAGATACGTGAAACAGATGAAAAACCCCAAACTGCTCATCTAACAAGTGTAACGCCCTGGTTGTAACAACATACTTACTGCATAGAAGCGCATATTGTGGTTTAAAGGTAGAGGATCAGCCTCCTTGGATAACTCAAACTGCGTGATCAGCTCATACAAGGGTACAAACGTTGGCGGCGTGTCGAACAACGGAATACCTGAGGGAACAAGATGGCACAGAACGATAGCACCTGGGAGCCAGCAAGAGATCGTGGGCCAGGGAAGGCGTCACCGTCTAGTAAAGGAAACCTATCCAGGTTTTACTGCACAGAGCACGAAACCTTGAGCAACTTTTCTGGCACACGTTAAAAATTAGCAGCAGTTTATTCATAAAAAGCAAGGGAGTATCTGTCTGATGGCTCTGCAACCCACCTGTGCAGCCCTGAAGCTTCTGAATGAAAGCTCGAGACACTGGAATGGGACGGGGGAATTTCAGGAAGAAACAAGCTGGTAAGTCCACGCTGTTGGCACTGGTGATCGACGAGAAAGACGGAGTTCTGAAATATTGGGTTAATACAAGATCTTATTAGACGCAGGGCATGACTCTGGCTTCCGCTACGAGCACCAGATTTCCAATTTACTGTTTGCTCTAACACAAGCAGATTGTTATACCTTCTTAAAAATTCAGACACTCCTCAAAAGCATGTCACATGCCTGAAACACGTATTTCTTGGCTTAAAGACAGCATGTAAGTGCTTTCTATAATGCTATGACATCCTGCAGTCATCTCCCCACTCTGACTTCAAGAGAGGAACAGTTGAATTTGCATCTAGAGAAGGCCGCTGCGGAAGGCCTGGCAGACCCGTCCTTTGCTTACCCTTTGCTGTCAACTGGATGAGAGCCCATAATCAGTGGTGCAATTGGAAGTTTGTACATAGCCATGGTTCCCTCAACTGTAACCGACACATTCATACCCAAAGACCGAGGAACTGCAAGAGGAGGCAAGAAAAAAAACCCAGCAACATAAGCTGATGAAAAAAAAACAATGCAAGCTTTATGAATTAAATATCACTATGGTGGAAATATCTTACTTCCTCCACAAGGCACAGTTTTCAGCGTTCACCTTTAGCACTAAATGGACGACAGCCAAACTAGTTATGCTACCTAACGCTCTATTTTTCTTTTGCGAGGTAGACCAATTGCATAATTCTTAAAATATATTCCAAATGCATTTGCAAGTTTGTAGTATGCTCTTTACAAAGCAAAACAAATAATGATTTTGGACAATTTCACCCTCTTCTTTCCCAAGGCCAGCCTCAGTTTTAATCGGTGCTTGGTTTTGTCATTTCAGCGAGAGACAGATGTCTATGTACATGCATAAAAAATAATCTTCCGGTAAGATGGCAGAGACGCAAGTATTCCCACAATAAAATAAATCCCATGTTAATGATGAAATTCACCCTAAGGAAAAAGGCTCTGCCTGCAGACTGTCACCCCATCACCCTTGGCAGCAGTTCAAACTCCAGAACAGCCACAAGGTTCAAGAAGATGGTCAAGCGCGCCAGCATTTACACATGGCCTTATTAAACCCGTGTCCTCGGTAAGTCAACCTGTGATTCTCCTGTACTATGGGGTGACGGGAGAGGGGAGCTAGACTGTTGGAATTCTGCTTTCTTCTCTCCTTCAAGCAGTAGTAGTCCACACGAGCTTCTAAAGCTGACCTACCATTGTTCTCGTGCAAAATAACGGGAGCTCCAGTGCCATCTTCAAATAAATCATAGGGCGAGACATAATACTTGAGATTCATCAGGAGACCTGTGGGAGAGAAGCTTTTGAACAGGCGTCCTGACGATACAAGTTAACCCAATCATTATTCACCCCTGCAACCACACAATATTTGCACTGTAACACAGCACACACTGCGCAGAGCTGCTAGCGCGCCTTGAAAGAGTTGTTCTCTGCTGTTAAAGACACAGACGTGGCCAGCTGCCATAAAATCACCGTGTGTGGCTTCATAAAGAAAAGCTGGCTTTCTCAATCATGTGGGACTTACAAATACACAATCACCTTGTCCCTCTTTTAATTTGATTAGCATTTTCCATTACTGCCATCAGTTAATGTGAAACTAACGTCCGTAAAGGGGACCCTCAACAAAGTAATTTTTATTCTTTCCTTTTTTAAGTGTTAACCAAAGATACCTCCGCTCCTGGGGGTGAGATAGCCAACACTGCCATGAAGAATCTTGTCGAGGGGATTTGCATTGGTGGCTTGCCTGCAAGAGAGGCAATCACAGGTCTGTAACAAGGCAGAGTCATACCTGAAGCCAAAATTCATGTGCTGATGGCAGTCTAAGATTTTAGCGCAATATACACACTTCTCGGTCACACAGAGGTAGCGATCTTAAACTTCACGCTGCTGTAGGCAAAACAAAAGCTACTTTACTCTCTACAGCACGGATGGTTTATCCACTGAATCTACAGCAGTGAAAGACGGTCAAATGTTTCTGAATTTCTTACTGTAAAACATGTTACCACCAACCCATCTAGTTACAAACTTTTTTTTTTTTTTGCCTTTTAGACTTTCAATTGAATTCTGCAGTTACAAAGGAATTGCTCAGAAAGCTCTGAGCATTTTTTCTCTCTCTGTATCATTCCCCTGCTCCCACAGGCCTTCTATAGCCTCCGCACTGTACTTCTCGGCAATAATGTCGACTACCCAGGCACTGAGGGGCCGCTCTCTGGACACTCAGTACTCGGCATGATCAGAATCAGCCAACATGACGCAGCGTTATTAAGAAAAAACAAACCACCAACAAAAAGCAACAAGCTATATAGATGTCCTTACCAATACATCCCTGCCATTTTTGAGAGATCCAGCTCTAAGGACTGCAGAGCTAAGTACATTTTAGTTTTAAGTTTGCTGGGGGAAAAAAAAAACAAAAAAACATAAGAAAAATTGAAAAGAACTGTGCAATGAAATCCAACTGACAGAAGCGCTGGCTGACAAGCACTTGCCATCAGATTGAGCATTTAGAAATCATAACTTCTCATTCTGCGTTCCCACTTCACCTGAAATCCTCCCTACCCGCCGTGTGCACGTGCAAGCCATGGCGATGAAGTCAGTAGGATCACACACAACGAAAATTTAAGCACAGGACAAAAAGCTTGTAGGTTTGTTTAATTTTATATACGTGGTTGTAAATAAATATAATACATATTTTAGACTTACTTGTCTCCTGGCAACTTATACAGGTTCACAAGCCCCCTTAAATGCTTAGAAAATTCATCAAAATTTTTCTCTCTGAAAGGAAGAGGGAGAAAAAGCAACATGTATTCAAACTCGTAGCAGATAAGGGTTTGTTTTAAAAAGCTCTATTAATACAGACACTAAGTCACTTAAGAAAATACTTTTGCTACATGAAAGCTACAAAATGTGTTCTTTAAATGATCCAGCTTTAATGATTCTGATGAATGTTGTGCTGTGGCTTCCAAGATACCATGCACAGCAGTCGGAATCAGAAATATCTGAACCGAAGCCGGAAAATCCCCTGGAGAAGCAGAGAGACCTTGCGGGGAAGGCACGGTTATGAAACATTTTGCGTTTCCAGACATAAAATAGCATCAGATCAATACTGCAAAGAGAAGCCTGTCAGAAAATGCTACAAACTACTCTTGTTGCTCACCTCAGATGTTGCACCAATTCTGGACAACTCTGAAAAGGAAAGAATATACAACGATATCAATGTCGAATGCAGCAATTTCAGTCTTTGTGCAGCACAGCAACTGTAAAATATCAGGACAGTAAAATTCCTGAGCATCAGCTTTTCATGAGAAGCAACACAATGCTCACAACTACACATTACTCTGGTTCTAGTTCTGTTCGTCAACCCCCTCTGGGAAAAAATCAAGCAATACTATTTCTTCTTTAACGACTGATTCACTTTGAAAATTGTGAAGCCTTAGGTTAAAAACCTATGATCTTAAATAGCGATACTAAGAATAGTCTGTTTTCAGAAGAGTGGCCAAGGTAAATAGCAAGTTCAAACTCTCATCCATGTGCAGAAGGGAAGTAAAGCTATTTTCTTCCAGCCTTCCACGTTTCAGTATTTTCCATACACAGACCTAAGTTTTAGAAGATTAATTTCCCTATCCTTCCTCCGCAATTAACATTCTCAGAAACACAGCAATAACTTCCTCAAATAATGTTACCAGTTATAAAACCGCTCAGAGAAAAAGAGAGACCATCAGTAAAACGGTCCTCGCACACGTACGCTACATCGATCAGATTAACCCACAAGACTGGACAACTCCACGGAGGCTTTTACTTCCCATTAGAACAAGCAGCAGAGGTTTAACGCCAGGTCTAGCAGAAAATCAAATATAATCCATTTCCTCTGCTCAAACAAAAGGAAGCCAAAATGGCAGTTCCAAAACCACAAAGGTATTACCCTCATCTGCGTCAGTAATACGTACCACAGGGTTTTCTCCATGGTGAGCCACCTTGACATCACACAGCAGCCCTGTAGGATCTAACTGGACTTCCACATAGAACATGTCTGAAGTGATGTAACATTCAGTGCCATTTGCACTAAGGTGAGATCCAAGGCTTACATACAAAACAAAACAAAAATTGCTATGAGGTGCACACAAAAAACAATCAAACCAGCAGTGAGATTATGATGTGTACAGATAAACAGGAAAAGCTTTTGCCATATAATAAAGGAGAAGACCTACCCATTTTGTCTAGCTATAGACTCTAAGCGGTCTGTCATGGCAGGCAGAGAAGATACTAGATGGAGAGAGCAAAAAACAAGGCTTAGCGAACCCCGGGAATCAGCATTAAAACCAAGCTCAACTAGTTACTCCCTCCCACGTCTGCTCACACCTTCACATGTGGAACCACATACATCAGCTCTACTCAAAATACAGGCAGAACAATTTGCATAGAGCAAACCAAATGTTGTCAGAACTGCAAGGAGAGAACGGATTTTCTTCTGCAAGCGGAATTCAGGTATGGGCATTTACAATAAAACTAACGCAGGCAATCTTGACTGGTACTGACTGGCACTGAGATAAGCGCGTTTATGTAAACGTGAGCACACATGCACTAGGAACACAGTGAAACGTGCTAGCAACCACCTCGCTTGCTTTTATGATTCGGAGTATTTCCAGAGCATGGCACTGTTAAGCGGTTCGTAAAGTGCGCGCACAGAAGTACCAACCTTTTAATGCCTTCTGCAAAGTCTCCAAACAGCTCACCAGATGTTGGTGCCCCCCCGAGTTCATCACAACTCGTTTTTCCTTAGTCACAAAAAAGAAGAAAAACATCCTTTTTGTGTATCGCTCAGTAAGAGGGAATTATTGCAACTTTTGATCAGTCAAGTGAGGTTTATTTAGGTAATTAAAAGCAGATTAGATTTCATTCCAAAATTACATCCTCATTTTGATTCCTGTAGGAGCACAGCATCCATTTTGGAAGCAGGTAACAAAGGCAGGCCTGGAATTGATTTATTTTCTTTTAAGCAACTTGCTCATCTGGAAGAACAGACTGTAGCAACTTTTTAATACGTATAAGCTAAGGGCTGTATAAGAGACAACAGAGAAATAACGAGACAGGCAAACTTTCCACACCACAATATATGCAGAAGCCTTTGATGTAGCTCTCCCTTGCCTCCTGCTCCTCCTTCCCCCCATCCAGAGACCAATATTTCAAACCCACGTTTGACCAAGCCAACACCGAGTTCTGAGTATCACTGAAGGGGGAGCAAACCGCTTTACAAAACCCAATATCCTGAAACAGCAAGCGGCAGAATGGTTTGGGCTTCTCAGCACTGGCTGAAACCCCAAGTTTGACCCTTTTCCTGGCACCGAGCTGACTGCTGCCCTGGGTCAATTAGGCTTAGAGGGGGAGGCTGTAATTAGGGAAGGCAAAGGGATGCCGGACGGAAAGGGTTCGGACATCACTCCCTCCCCTGCACGCTGCGGCGTGTGAGAACTGGCACACCTCAACCATGCTGGCCCAGGAGGAAGTCAAGGCTTGAACAAAACGTAAAGCACTTTGAAGAGATCTAACAAACCAACAATAAAATTATTACTAAAGAAACTTCAGAAACCCTCCTGCTCAGATCCCAACAATTCTCACCATGACTTGACGGACTAACTTCATGGTTTCTGTCCAAGGTCTGTTTTGGTTGTACTTTGCGTGAAGTCTTTCTAATAGGGTACTCATCTTATTCAGCTTCTCCGTTTCTGTAAGACAGGGGAATATTCAGAACAGAGAATGGGACAATAATTGCAGTTTTACAAATAAAACAGTTTGGCAGTTGTAATGAAAATACTTTCCACCTTTAAACTAAACACGATTTCAAAAAACTTATTTACTGCTGATTTATCCCTGTGACCTAGACCTTAAGGTTAAGTAAATATTAAGGATATACCACGAGCTATCAAAACCTAAATGACCACAAAATGCCTACGGGCCTGCTGGGAAAAGCCCAGCTCCTGTTCTGCGTGGACTCTGAATGACGTGGCCCCATCAGGTTAAGTTCTGGCATGACAGGAACATATCGGGGCACTGTCTGGAGATACAACGGCGTGGTCTAAAGATGAAGCTTCCCCAGGAGAGGAAACAGAGAGTGCAGAAAACATGGCGTTAAAGAAGCGAGGTTAAGCTTTGTTTCGACTGCCCTTCGCCGTTCTCTCTTCCAACTCTCCAACTTCTTGTACAGTAAAGACCTTCACAGACCCTTCCATCACCAAAACCCACAACCAAATCGTCCGATTGCCAGCTGTCACAAATTCGCTGAGCAGACACCCTCCTGCCTCATGCTAGCTTGAAACCCGAGGGCTGGTGCCTCCTGGGTGCTGTTCTAGAGCCAGGGCACGGCTCCGTACGCTGCGAGATAACGAAGCAGGGGGCGACTGGCGGGGTCTCTCTACCAACCCGGAACCTGCTCAGCCTTTACAAAACACCTCTCATACCCCACAGGTTCCCATCTACTACCTCTGGTTCTACAAGCTCATTTCTGTATATTTTATAAAGTTCCACTATTAGGAATAATATCTCCCTGATGAAAGAAAAGGTGGGATACAGGAGCAGTGACTAAGCAACAAAGCAGTGTTGGACAGTTTAGCTAAAAAGGTTCCAAGATGAAATTGTTCATTTTTTTCCCTACTATCTAGTCAGACGTGCACGAAGAGAATGCAGGTTTCAGGAGTACCATAATTTTGTCTCTTTTTGCTAAGAGACAGCTTTATCTACACTTGCATTTGTCAAAAAATCCCAGCAGACATCACTGCCAAAATGAACCCTGTCACTGGCACTAGTGGGTCCCAGGCAAACAGATGTCTACGACGTTTTAACTGCCACAGCGCGCAACCCTGTAAGCCCTCACCTGCACAATTTCAGGGGTTTTCATTATTGATGCACATGGAGGTCACAGACCTAACGCTGACCCTATCAAATCCAAGCGTTAAGAAAGAAATCCACGTTTGCTAGACGCTTGCAGACACTTTACGCCTCTCAGCTACGTTAGAATCACGGAACGGTTGAGGTTGGAAGGAACCCGTGGAGGTCTCCTGGTCCCAGCCCCCTGCCCAAGCAGGGCCACCCGCAGCCGCCTGTCCAGGGCCGTGTCCGGGCGGCTTTTGAACCTCTCCGAGGAGGGAGGCTCCACCGCCTCCCTGGGCAGCCTGTGCCAGCGCTCGGGCACCCTCAGAGTGAAAAAGTCTTTCCCGATGCTGAGGTAGAGCGTCCTGCCTTTCAGTTTGGGCCCAGGGCCTCTGGTTCGCACCTGAAATGAACCGGGCTCCCCCCCCCCAGGTATTTATGTACGTTGAGGAGACCCCGCTAAGCCCAGGGACGGGGGGAGTTCTGCCAGATCTCAGCAAAGTCAGAGCCTCACGAGAATATTCGCCTTTATTTTTTCTTCAAAAACGGACCCCCCCCCCCCCCGCAGCCAGCACGAAGACCCCGAGGCCCGGCCAGGGGAGCGAGTCACGGCGCCGGCGGCAGCCCGGCACGGTGCCACCGGCCGCGGGATCCTCGCCCTCCCGCCTCTCGGGGAGACACCTCAGCCCCAGCCCGACCACCACGCCGGTGCCTCGGCGACGCCGGGGCCCGCCCGTCTCCTCACAGGGCCGGCGGGAAGCCTCAGCGCCAGCCGCGCCCCTCCGCCGCCACTCACCCTCGGCGCCGCCCGGCGCCGCCTTCATGGCGGGGACGGGGCGGCCCGCGGCGGGCCGCAGCGCCGGCGTCGCGTCAGGCCGGGAGCGGGACGGAGGCGGGGGGGGGTTGAGCCGCGGCCGGGCCGCTGCGGTCCGGCCTCACACGGCGGCGGCCGCCGCCATCCCTCCGGCCGCGGCTGCGCTCCCGCCCTCTCGCGAGAGCCGCCACATCTCGCGAGAGGGCGGGAGGGCGCGCGCCGAGGGGTGGGCGGGGCGTGTGGCGGTAAGCTCCGCCCCCCCTCAGCCTCCTTCACCCGCCGTGGCGGCGGCCCCGAGTCGCCAACGCCCTTAGAGCGCGGCCCGGCGGAGCGCGGCGGGAGGCCGGGGCCGGTCACACCGTGACGGGCTCCGGGGCGCGGAGGGGCGGAGCGCCTGCCCGTCCGCCGGCGCCGCCTCCATAAAGATTTGTTGAAGGGGGGGGGAGCGGGCGGGCGGTGTCCGCGTCCGGCGCCCCAATAAAGTTTCACGCGCAGCCGGCTCTCGCGAGAGGACGGGCGCGCTCCTCCCCCCTCCCCTCGCCTCGGCGAAGTCTCGCGGGATCGGCGGGCGGGCGGAGGGCGGCGGTAGCCGTGGTCTCGCGAGAGGCGGCCGGGTCTCGCGAGAGTTGGCGGGTGCCCCCCTTGGACGCGGAGCCGTTTCGCTTTGGGAAGTGAGCGGGGGGCGGCGGCGGGGCGCGGCGGGCCGGGCCGGGCCGGGCCGGGGGACGCGGGCGGCGGCAGGGGCGGCGGCGGCAGCCGGTGGGCCTTCCGGCTGAAGGGAGCCGCGCTGCGGCCCGCCGGGCCCGGGCGGCCGGTGCTGAGGGGGTGGGGAGCGATCGCGGGCCCAGGCCCCGCCTTCCCGGGGCGCCCCCGCGGCGGCGCTGCCCTCCGGGCCTGGGCCCCTCGGATGAGGCGGTGAGGCCGGTGGCCTTCCCCCTCCCCTCCCGGTTGTTGCCGTCCCGCCTTCCGCCTCCCCCGGGGCCGCGCTCCCTGCCCCGCTCCCCATGTAGGAGGGGGTGTTGGCGGCAGGGAGGGCCGAGGCCGGGGTGAATGGTGCGAGGAGCGGGCGCTGCGGAAGTTTGAAGTTTGGGGGTTTTGGAGGATTGCCCCCCTCCCCTCTCTCGAGCACAGTGGAGGAGGAATGCCAAATCCGGAGAGACATGGGGGCAAGAAGGATGGGGGCGGCGGGGGGTCCTCGCAGCACGGGCCTGGCAGCGGGAGTTCGAACAGCAAGGAGAGGCACCGGCTGGCCTCCAGGCACAAGAGGCATAAGTCCAGGCACTCCAAGGAGTCACCGCTGGCAGCCCAGGAGACGGCGGCACCCTTGGGCGCGATGATCAAGCCGCTGGTGGAGTATGATGACATCAGTTCGGATTCGGATACCTTCTCGGATGATGTGGCCCTCAAGCTGGATAGGAGGGAGAACGAGGAAAGGAAAGCGGACAGGAGCGAGAGGATACAGAAGCACCGGCACCACCAGCACAAGCGTATTCGTGAGCTGATGAAGAGCAAGCAGGCAGAAAAAGAGAGGAAGTTGGAAAAGAGCCTGGAGGCATCCAGCAGGTCCGGGTCCACCAAGGAGAGAATATCGGGATCCTCCAAGAGACTCCTTGATAGCGAGGAGCACCCAAAGTCGCTGTCCTCAAAGAGCAGCAACAAGGAGTCTCGATCATCCAAAGCGCACAAGGAGAAATCCAGGAAGGATCGGGAGCTCAAGTCCAGCCACAAAGAGCGCAGTAAAAGCCATCGGAAAAGGGATGCTCCAAAAAGTTACAAAACAATTGACAGTCCGAAGCGGAAATCCAGAAGTCCTCACAGAAAATGGTCTGACAGCCCTAAATTGGACGACAGCCCCTCAGGAGCCTCCTACATCCAGGAGTACGATCTCAGCCCTCCCCGCTCTCACACATCCAGTAACTACGATCCCTACAGGAAGAGCCCCGGCGGCTCCTCGCGCCGGCAGTCGATCAGCCCACCCTACAAGGAGCCTGTGGCTTACCAGTCGAACACTCGCTCCCCCAGCCCTTACAGCCGGCGGCAGAGGTCCATAAGCCCCTATAACAGGCGGCGCTCCTCGAGCTACGAGAGAGGCAGCGGCTCGTACAGCGGGAGGTCACCGAGCCCTTACGGCCGACGGCGCTCGAGCAGCCCTTTCACCGCCAAGCGGTCTGTGAGCCGAAGCCCCATCGCCAGGTGCGTGCTCTCTGCCTTGTCTTCCATGCCCTGGGGAATGGGGGGGTGTCTGGGGGTGGTCGGGGTGGCTCTGGGCATGGGAGGGGTTAACCTCC
The DNA here is from genome assembly GCF_965183815.1 of Platalea leucorodia. Classification (NCBI taxonomy): domain Eukaryota; kingdom Metazoa; phylum Chordata; class Aves; order Pelecaniformes; family Threskiornithidae; genus Platalea; species Platalea leucorodia. The sequence continues at coordinate 5,783,598 of NC_138844.1, forward strand.
TTCCTCATCTCGGTGAGGCCCAAGTCACTGGCTGCCTAATTTGGCTGCAGAGTGATCTGTGTGGAATTGCTTTAGTCGGGTTGGTGGCAGTTCCCTTTAAAATGGTGTTCACACTTTGGAAAACACCTCCCTGACTGGCGGTAGGCAGCGTCCATGTTGGCTCTCAGCAGAGAGGCTGAGGGCTGAGTGAGCTCCTGGGCTTAAGTTACACCCACCTCTGGAGGTGGCCCCCGCAGAAGGGCCAGGCTCCTGGGCAGCGTTGTGCTCCGAAGGGAGACGGAGCCCTTCAGATCCTGATGCGGGATCTAATGCGCTTCCCTGGCGAGAAGTTCAGCCAGGGAGAATGTTTTCACCTATTTTTGGAAGCCTTTGTCTATTTACTACGTGTGGAAACTCGATCACGCTTTTCAGGAGGGTGGCTTGTTTTGAGTCTGTTTTGCTCTTTCTCAACTGACTTATCTTTTCTCTTCCCTTGAGTTAGAGACGACCACGTGTAAACTCCATCTTTCTAGCCTAAACTTTCTTTTCTCAGTACTAGAGTTTCTTGCTTCCATTCTGAAATCGGGGCATTCTGGAAGGGCAAGTAGGAAGCAGCTGTATTTTGGCTTAACTATAATTTTCTCTTTTTTTTTTTTTCCTTTAGTCAGTAACCTTGCTACAGAAGGAAACTATTATTTAAAGGTAGTTCTGTGTGTTTTATTTCAGATGTTCGTTAATCATCCTGTTATATGCACGAATACATAGTCTAATGTTGACTCTTTTTTTTTTTTTTTTTTTTTCCTAGCCTCAGCTTATGTTAAGTGAGTTTCCAGTTGTCACCATGGGTGCTGTGAAGCTTTGGTTGTAGCTCCATGGCAATTAAGATGTGACCTGGAATGTAATCGCTATAGAAATGCGCTGCACTGTGTTAGCTGTACTGCATCCTCTGGTCCAAACAGGAGCTGCGAGTGAAGAGGCTGCCTCCAGAGCGCATTTATGCGATCAGCAGTTCCCAAAGAACTCGAGGCTTTTGGAATTTGGGCTTTGTTACTAGAGCTCTTAACTTCAGGAATACCGTCTTCCATAGTGGGCTTGAAATGGTGCCTTTGTCCTTGCTGCGGGAGAGGTGTATTGGTTTTAGCACCCTGGAAGCTGTTACGTAAAATCTTCTTGCTCTGCTCTGACTTTACATAGTGAAAATTTCCTTCAGGCTGTTTCTCCTCTGCCCTGTTTTCTCTGTGTGCACCTGAGAGGTTCTGAGGGGTAGTCCTTGATGTCTCTTTTCTCCCTCCCCTCAACCCTTTTTGCCCTGATGGCACTGCTCTTACACATTATTTGCTAATACTTTTGGAAGAGTAAGAATACAGTAGTAGAAAACGTATGTATACTTTGTGATATAATTGTGTATTAGGGCACCTGTTAAACGTCCATGTTCAGCCCTAACCAGGGAGAAACCACGTGGAAGCTGGCCTGCTATAGAGAGAGGCGTTTTCCCCCCCAGGTTACTCCACTTCCCAGGCAAACCTGAAGCTTAGTCTTTCTGTAAATGCCTAGTTCCTTCTGACCTGAGAAATCAAGCAGTTATCTTTTCCTGATCTTAATGGTGGGAGCAACTTTGAAGCACTTTGTGCTGCTTCCCTGAACTTACACACCCACATAAGAAACTTTTTAAGGGCATCTTTGACTGACAAAATGCTAGACCCCAAACCAAAAGAGATTCCAAAGGTTACTTGGTGTTTACACTCAGCTTGCACTGAATTCTTTGAATCTCTGACTTCAATCGATAACCTACTACTCTTCTCTCTTTTCTGGGCAGATAACTTACTGGCTGTGTGATATATTCGTTTAAAGCAGCACAAAAAATGTGGATTACGCCTTCAGAAAACATCCACCTGAAGTGATTCTAATCAAGGGTCAGAGGGAATTTAATGTGTTTTCCATATGTTAGGCAAATTGTACGTTGTAATTCATTGTTGGCTTTGCTTCACTGAGCTTGCAGCCCGTACGGTGAGGCCGTTGGTGTAAGTTTATGGTCAGACATCTGCTCCAGAAGCCAAAGGTGGGGCTGCTGCTCTGCTGATGGCTGTCCAGGAGCTCACCTGGAGGAGCGGATCGGCTGAGCCTTCCTCGCCAGCCTCACTGAAGCCAGCTTTGGTTGATCTGCCGCAGATGAGCGTGTAAATGGAGGCAGCTGACTTTGCACCAGAGTAGCCGGGGCGTGACTGTGCGATCTCTTCTGTTGGCTCCTGCAGAGGGGCAGGAACAGTTTGGGAGAGAAGACGTCTTTAACTGGCACACTTAGGCAGCGAGCATCTGACTGTGGCTTAAATTCTTCAGAGGAGGTAACGCAGGCTTTTCTGGGACACTGCATTACTTCCACTGACTGACAATACGGGGTTTTTTGGGTTTTGTTTGTTGTTGTTGTTGGTTTTGTTTTTTTTTTTTTAGTGCATTCTGTGTTTTCTTTAATCTCCACATCCAAAATACAGTGTTAGGAAACCAAATCAATGTGCTGTGCTGATTGGAGAAACTACAGAATCTTTGCATTTCAAATGGCTGTGCAGAACAACTTGCTTTCAATTTAGGAGGAAATGAGGATGATTTGGTCAGTAGGGAAAATAACAGATGTGGCTTGCCATTCCTTGTAGCAACTGTTGTCGTTGCAGCTAAAACTAGAAGACGAAATTCCAGAGTCCTTCAGCTTGCTGAAGGTGGGTTGTGCTCTGTACTAAGTATAGCAGCAAAGGGTGAGTGTGTGCACGTGCTGTAGTAGTGGCCACTCTTACGCAGATCCTTGCCACGGCAAAAGGTCATCAGGTATGCATAAATCAGAAATACCGGCCTTCTGTTTGAGCTTGTTTCCTGAGCAATTAGAGCACGGGGCATGCGGTCAGGCTTCCCAGATACTAGTTTGCACTTTAATCTGAACATCTGTTGTGGCTTGGAGCAGGTAAAATATTTTAATGTGTGTAGATGTTCCTAGGGGTTTGTACAGTGGATAATACGGGAGTAGGTAGATGTGGGGCTTTGTTGTTCTGCCAACTGATTGAGGGTCCCCTCTGCTAACAGCTCTTAGCTGTGGTCGTATTCAGCACGAGGAGGTCTGGAGGGTTCTGGCATTCCCTCCTCCAAAGACCGTTCTAATCTTCTGATTGTATCAGTTAAATTAATCTAATAATGCTTTTATTATTTGGATTTTTAGATGAGCCATCATCTCTGACTTCTTTATGCTAATTCGCAGTCATCATGGTTAGTATCTTGTATTTCTGGTTCCCAGTGCTAGAGAAAACAAGGTGTTTTTTAACCCTTGAGCATTTTTATCCAGAAAAAGAAGTTCACGTGCAGCTGAATTGCCCCCCACCCATCTCTGATAATCTTAGCAAAGCAAGTAAGCTGTGGAGTGTTGCCTTAACACGTGTTAAGGGTGAAAGGGGTAAAAGTGCTAATTGGCTGCAGGTAAAGCCATGAAAAGATCGTTGCAGAGGATGGGAAGAGTATCTTTAAAAAGCAAAATCTGCTTGTGCATCTTCTGTCTTATTGCATCTTTTTTGAGATATCCAGCGGTGGTAAAAGCGAGTGTTGCTGTGGAAGACTGCCCCTCAGCAAGCGCTGATATGAGCTATAATGATACGAGGTAAGATTTGTTGTAGAGTGGTCTGTTGTTGGTTGTGTTGATAGAGCTGGGAAAGCAGACAAGCTTCTGGATGTGGTGCCTTTTTCAGGTCTAACAAAGAAGCTGTAAACACCAAGCTGAAAAATAGGCTTAGAAACAACAGCTCTTTGTATAATAACTATAGGTAATTATCATTAGACAACTGAAGAGAAAAAGCGTGGGTGGTGCCTGAGGAGTGGAGAAGACTACTGGAAGGGAATAAGTGGATTTAGTCCTGGTGGAACAGAGGAGCGGGTATATTTGCTGATGGAAGGTCAGGGAGTCATCCCCAGCCCTCGTCAGCTTGGAAGCGCTGGTTCTGCGGTGCAGCTCCTTCCGCAGCAGCCCTTGCGTAAGAGGGTCCTACCCCGAGCCGCCCGCTCCGCCTGCACGCCCCGCCGCTTCCTACAGCGTTACCTTTCCCTTGCTTCTGTCCGTGCAGGTGCCTTTGTGGCTGCATTTCTAACGTAGCGCTTAAAAACAAGGTAAAATTGCACTTTTGGAGGAGTTTACTTTACGTCAGGTCTGCTGAGTGATCCTGCGGAGAATGTTGCTCTGCAACCTGTTGAATTGGAATAACTGTTGGGGGGTAATCGTGGGGAAGGCAGGGAGCAGGAAACTGAGTATCGCAGCATCTTAAACAATCTAGCCCAAAAGAATTGTAATAGGAAATGCTAACCCCAAAACTATTTGTGGTTGCAGTAAACTACATCCCACGGGATTCATTAGGAATGTTTTCCTTAACCTGCGAATGTCTTTGAGCATAGTGAAAACGTAACGGCTTTTTCAGCTCCTGGCAACTTTGCACTGGGATGCGGCAGGTGAACTGCTATCCAAACGGTAAACCGCATCCGAGGCTGTTAATTCATTGAGCAGAAACCTTGGAAAAGGAGACAATCCCGAGGCAGCGTTCCCATTACAGAACAGTGTGTTGAAGAGGAAAATAGTTGAGTGACTTCAAATGACGTTTTTTTTTTTTCCTCCTTCTGGTTGTATATTTATTTTGTAAGTCTAAAGGTAAGGACTACCTACAGTCGTGGTGTTCTTTGACCACTGTTAGCACGAGGTTTGGGGTTGTGCTAGTGAGAGGGCAGAATGCTTGTGCTTGGAGTAGCAAGGGAAGAGGGTTCTGTTAAAGTCCGCGCCCCCGTGCAGCGAGACCCTTCGCCTCCCGTGCAATCGCGGCTGTGCCCGTCCTTGAAGGCGCCGGTGGTGTCTAGTGAGGATCTTTGCATTAGTCTGTCTCCTTTCTCCAGTTCATTTTCCAACTGTTTGTTGTCTCAGGATAGTATTGTGTAGGACTACAAACAGTTTAGATCTTGTCGTTAATTACGTTCCGAGTATGGTTACTAGCGAGCCAGCATCCACTGTGTTTAAACCCGCGGGCCATTAAGTGTGTTTTATAACTACTGTGGAACGGTGTTTTGAGAGAATTCTGTATTTTCAAAAGTAGAAATGTTCTAAGTAATAAATCACGGAATAAAAATAAACGTTAAGCATGGTTTCTATTATAGTATTTATAGGGTCTGATTTCAAAATTTCCCGTTTTCCTGTTGGCTCACACAGCTTCTAAACCCATCAGAGCCTACCATGTGCGCAGTTAAAGTGTGCTGTCTCGTAACCTGCAAAATCCTAGTTCCTCCTGAAGCGGAGGAAACAGTTCTGTCTTGTCAGTAATTTTGACATGGGCACTGGAAGTACCAGTTTCCAGTTCCATTTTATTTTATCTTGTTTCCACATCAGCCTCCAGTGAGCTTGTGGTTACTGCTGTCTTCTGAGTAGGTTCACCCCGTGCTCGCAGTGCGTACCCTGATGGCGTGGGGTGCTTCCTGCCTTGCTTGTTGCTTGTATCACAACACAGATTGTCAGTGTGTTGGGTTTTTTTTTTTTTTATTTCTGCATCTATACCTAATTTAGAGCCCATTTATTGTAGAGGAAGACTGAGACCCTCTGGACATAGCTCAAGCAGAATTAAAATTCCTGGGGCTTTTTTTCTTCTGAATCACACTATGCAAATTTGAGTTCCGATGATAGTAAAATAACCAGGGGGAAAAATTAGCTTGAAGTGAGATGTTTCCTGAAGCGGTATTCCCGTGAGGGCAGTCGTATTTTATCCGTTGTTTCCTTTAAAGTTGTACATAATTACTGTGAAAGATTCGTAAACTGCCAGCTCATCCTCTCGACTGAAGTCTTCTGTTTAGTGCGTGCATCTGTGATCTTGTCTTTACCTTGAGGCTTGTCCAATCTTGATCCTTCGTTTCTGTCTGAAGAGTATGATTGTGAGGGTAGTCCTGACATTGGAAGGCTGGATGATGACCTGAAACTTGTACTGCTTTAGTCGATAAACTCGTTTCAGTAGCTTTCGTCTCTCCTGACAGGTGTTATGGACTGTCTGAGCTTAGTTGACCAATAATGGATTTGAATTGTTTTCAAAGAGAGCTATTGATGTTGGTGAGTGGCTCGGAGGTTGAGAGATGCTTCGTTTCATTTATCTTCTCCCTGTTTTCTCCACAGGAAGTCTGTGAAGTCCCGAAGCCGAAGTCCTGGCTACTCAAGACACTCATCATCTCACAGTAAAAAGCAGAGGTCTGGGTCACGCAGTCGCCATTCCAGTATATCACCGACAAGGCTACCGCTGAACTCCAGTCTGGGGGCAGAACTCAGCAGGAAGAAAAAGGAGCGAGCGGCAGCGGCAGCAGCTGCAGCCAAGGTGGATGGGAAGGAGGCAAAGGGCTCACCCGTTTTCCTCTCTAGAAAGGAGAACAGCTTAGCTGAACTTAAGGAGTCTGGAACAGAATCTAAAAAGGTCATCAAAACTGTTAAATCTGAAAAATCGTCTTCAGATACAGAATTAGTTAATTTACTGTATACGAATGCAGAGACTAAAGCCCCTGCAGAGACAACAAAAACCAAGGTAGAGGAGAACTCTGAGAGGAAACATCCTGTTCCAGTTAGAGATTCAAAACAGACGGGAACAAAAGACTTGAAGCCTGTAGCAGTGGTAGAGGACCTCCTGTCTCCAAAAGAGACAGACGCAGCAGAGAAGGAGATTCCACCCCCACTACCCTCACTAAAATCACCTCCTCCACCTCTGCCGACAACCACACCACCACCTCCAACTCCGCCGTTGCCGCCTTTGCCTCCATCACCTGCTGTTCCACCTTTGCCGCCATCCCAACCGACTCCCGTTCAGGTCCCTACTTCAGCCCCAGCATCTTTGCCATCTTCTTCCCACCCAAGGACGTCTACTTTATCCTCTCAGGTGAACTCTCAGTCCTCTGTCCAAGTTGCTACAAAAACACAAGTGTCTGTGACGGCTGCTATCCCACACCTGAAAACTTCGACGTTGCCTCCGCTTCCGCTCCCCCCTATTTTAGTTGGGGAAGATGACTTGGATAGGTAAGGTCACACCAGAGCATCCTGTTTGCGTTTACAAGCAAAACATTGAAATAAACAGATTCTTTTGGTTAGTTTGACAGTTGCTAGCTTATCCCGCAGAGTATGCCGCTGGTATAAATGCGTTATTGCATGGCCGTTCCTGGTTTTGGCCTTGTCAGGTTTATGTGGAGAGTTTTCTGATCCTGTGCAGGTAGTTACATCTTATCTCGGTGAGGAAGAGAGGTTTGGCTGCTGTTTTAATGGTGGTTAGTAAAGGTTTCCCATCGCGCTCTGTTCGTATTTATTACAGTAATGAAACATGGGTCTGGAATTATGCACCCCTTTGCGTTGCAGCCATTTGCACAGGCTTCTTTTGAAATTGCTTTTTTGCTTAATTCCTCCAAAACCTGTACTTAAATAACAGGAAAGAGCTTAACAATTCCAATACAAGAACACAAACCAGAGCTATTTCTGTTCCAAATTCATCGAACACGCAGGCCATGCCCACATGTAAAAAATGGCATTGGTTTAACTTAAGTATTGTCTTTAGTTATTGAATAATTAATACAGTCCTTATTGCTTAAGAAGTAGGTATTGTTTGCTTGAAAAAGAGTTTAAAAATGAATGAGTGAAACTGCACCTACTTCAACTTTGTTTCCTATGATTTCTAGTCAAAACAGGCAGACTTAATTCTGTCCTGTAGCTGTAGCTCTCGCTGCTCTGGGTCTTGGCTGGTGGTGGTCTTGGCTTCTACGCTGAACTTGTCTGAAAAACCTTACTGTGGGGGTTTTCTTCTGGTGGGCGGGAAAAGGAACCGAATATCCAAAATGCAGGTGGAGAAGAAAAACAACTTTTTTTTTTCCCTTTTGTAGCTGTTAGTACGTTGTAGTGCTGTTAACGTAAGGTCATCACTGAGATATTTTTTTCTACTTGATCTGCTTAGCCTCTGGTTCCCTAAGAACTTCTGTATCTTTCCAACCGTTGCTAAAGATGTACTAGGTATCTCATGGGTTAGTAAAGCACGTTTTTTAATGAATAGTGTGCTACACGATAGTTATGACTTGATATAATTACCCTGTGGTTGAAGTGAACACAGTCTGTTACATCTTCTGATTCATTTAATTGATTTGTCCTGGTATCGATGTAAATTAGGGTAATGTTGTCACCACGATTAACGTAAAAGTTAGGCTTGTGCATGTTTATGTTGCCCTTCCTAAGCTGTATAACGTTGTTCAGCAAATACCTATTTAGTCTAAAAGTATCTGTGGTGAGCAGTAGCTTTTAACAGATTGCGGATTTTTCCCAACTCAAATGCCAGTCTAAGCGAGATTCTGCTGCTCTGCTCCCTTGTTTCCAAACACAGAAATTGTCCTGCAAATACGGTATTTTATTTTTTTAGTCACTCGCATCTAGAGCTTTTTTTTTTACCACCCAGGTGTGGCTTAGTTCTGTAAAAGTGTGTTTTATCTCTGCCATCCCTAGGAACTTAGGAGTGTGGGCGATAATACAGCTAGTTGCTAAGCTTAGTAAATGGATTTACAGTGACTTTTTCCCAAGAAAAGGACGGGAAATCCCGCTTCATTTTGCCGAGTCTGGTGGCAGTTGCATATGGCGCTGACTGCGTACAGAAGCTCACTCTTCATCAACGGCCTTTGTATGTATGAAGAAAGCTGTTCTTAGATAGACTTTTGCTTTCACGTGCTGAGACCGTGGTAAGCACAGGATTTGGAGACGTGCTTTGGAGCGTCCAATACCAGACGCACCTCATTCAATTAGAGACCTTTAACCTTTCTTGATGCTTGCCGAGCTCTCAAGACTTATCGTCTATCTATACGCTTTTGGACTTCACAGCAGTCAAGGTGCACCGTGCGTCGCTTCGTGTAGCAGGAGGAGGGGAAAAGCTGTTTAGAACCAACGGTGCAAACTTTGTACGTGTTTGATATTGCGCTCAGAAATTGCGTAGCTTGCGTAGATTCCTGGAAACACCCGGTTGACTGTTCCCAGCACGAACATGGTTAAACACGCAGACCTGGCTGATGGCATTCCTGCTATTTTAGGGGAGGGGAAGAAGGGAGATAGCTTCTGGGAGTCTTTGTCAGGCAGTTGGCGTTCACACTTTGTCGTTTTTCTGCTCGGGCAACTCTGAAGGGTCTGTTTAGCCTTCTCCCTTTGAAAGAAACGCCTGGTGAAATGTCCAAATGTAATTAAAGTTGTAGTGACCATCTAGTAGCACTAGTGCTGATATGCAAATAGGTTAACTAAGCTGTAGGTAACTAAGCACAGATAACAGCGTGTCAGCAAGAGAATGGTAGCTGTTTGGTAAGAGGGAGAGAAAGGACCTCCTGGAAGGCTGGGCCCCCGCAGGTTAAACCTACAAAGACCCTTCGCCCTTCCCAAGAAGTCTTGCAAAGAAATTGGCTTTCAATGTGTGTCTGGAAAAAGGCTGAATCTTTTTGACAGGGTCAAAGGGCCCAAGCTTAGCATATACTATTAGATATTTAAATACGATCAGGAACAAATGAATTGCCAATTAGAAGTGGATTAAACAGAAAGTCAAATAAACAACTGCTTTTTTTGTTACTGTGAACGTTCAATCTGTAAGAAATGGACGTTAGATCAGTGCTTCAAATACACATATGAAAGCCATAAAGAAAGCAAAACCTAGTTGATCTGCTCCGTTGGAACGAAGTCTCTTGCCTCCTACGTGCAGTTGTAGGCCCTGGCTGTCTGGATCCCGCTTTGAAGAACCTCTTCTGAGGCTTAACGTGGGCTCTGCCTTGGGGCAGCGACCCGGCTGGGTATCATTCCGCACATGAAGAGTTTGCAGTTAATGGAGGGTGAGCTTCAGCCCGCGCAGCTCTCCAACGGCTGGTATTTCTAGGATACGTACCGCTGGTAATAGTGCCCGTCAGTGAATGCTTTCCTCCAGAGGTCTAGGCTGGCGGGACGGCGACCAGTTCTGCAGCTGCATGGTGACTTCTTAGCAGTGGGATAAGGTTGCTCCCCCATCTTCTACAGAAGATGTCAGAGCTCAGTGCCAGAATATTATCCTTCTTCATCTGGCTTGGTTTTTAACTGTATTTCACAAGAGATTTTTGTGCCGATTAGGTAGCGTCTAATAAAAAAAATTGGGAAAATGACCTACTTCCATCAGTTCGTTTGTGCGGAGTTTTGTGCTGAAGCGTTAGACCTGGCGATGCTGACAACCAGCAGACCTCCTGCTGGCTGCCCTAAAAGTGAACCTTGGAAGGTTGTTCGTATCTCTTAATCTTTTTCTTTTCCTGGTGAAACAGAGAAGAATTCCTGACTATTCAGACCTAGGAATTTTCCCTGCTGGATACATGAGAGAGAAATTAGGTTCTGCTTATGAGACTCTTGCTAGCCTAAACGAGGCTTCTGATGCCATTGGTAATTGGATTTATTTTTTTTAAATAGTTAGAGCTACATTTCAGTCCTTGCTAAGAAGCTAAAAGTTACTTACGTAGAGAGACGTAATTCTGGGTTCATATTTATAGTGGCCCTTAACAAGTCATGCATTTAATTTCATTATGATAAATGGACTAAATAGAGGAAGTAAGGGTCGGAAAGTGGGTGCTGGCTGATACCTGAACCAGCTTACAGGAAACTCAGAATAACTGCTTATGTGTGCAGACTGAGCGAGTTCTAGTTGCAGAGCACTGTGTGTGTATTTTGAAGACAGTGCGTTCAAACCTAACGCTTTTCTCTCCTGATGCATTATCGTTGTAAAATTTAAGGCTGTTTTGGTTTATACTTGGCTATGCTAATTTTGGCACTTAAACTTGGGTTCCTAACTTTACGTTCTCAAATGTTGTAGCTGTTATCCTACAGTAGGCTTTTTTGTTTGTTAATTGGCTGTTAAGTCTGACTTTTGTATTGTATTAACTTTTCGGAGTTTAGTCCAAAAGAGATTCTTCCTCCAAAACCTGTGAAGAAAGATAGAGAGCAGAGACCACGACACTTACTCACGGACCTCCCGCTCCCTCCAGAGCTCCCTGGAGGGGATCCATCTCCTCCTGACTCCCCGGAACCAAAGGCAGCCACACCACCTCAACAACCATTCAAAAAGAGACCAAAGTAAGGCTGGCTTTCTTTTTTTTTCAGCTTTTTTGAGTTGTTAGGTTTTCTGTTTCTTCACACAGCTGTCAGTCTAGGTTTCCGAAGCTTTAAGTTGCAGTGTGTGCTGCAGCACTCCTGGCAGAGCTGACTGCGTGCCCGGTGCTCTCTGTGGAGACGGTGCTGTTGAAAGTGCAGTCATTTTTGAAATTGCATTGGGCAACTGCTTTGCCAGCTCTCAGCAGCCTCCCCACCATTCCCACCATTTATTGGATGGGGAGAACACTTAACGTGCACTTACTTATAAATCTTTAGCCAGATTTAGTTCAGTTTTATAAATTCTTTTGTCCCCAGGCTCGTTTGAGTGCTGTCTTTATTGAGAGAAGTGAAATGTGGGGAAAATGAGTTCATATTTCTGGTTTTTCTTATGGTATATTAACGGTTTCCTATGGGTTGTTTCATATTTGGACCACTCACAGCTGAAGGCCACTTGCCCATCTATTTGAGAATAAACAGTACAGCAGTTTGGGAAGAAGAGAGAGGAGGTTGTGTAAATTGTGCACCAAATGGAGGCTACGGTTCAGGCGGCGTACTGAAGCTGTGGCGGATTCTGGTGTCTTCCCCTTTGACCGTTTCAAGGGTAGAAATAGCTGGAGCGTGTCGTATTCGATCTCCAGCCACGTCTGCCCTGAAAGCTCTCTCACCTTTTGATTTAGCCTGTAGCCTGCAGGCCAAGGAAACCTCCTGATGAGTATCCCTATACAAAGCTCGTGGTGCTTCTAGGAATTGGTTATTCCGAATAGGAGACATACACCTTTTCTTCATGCACGATGGAAGAATTAGTCGTGTTGCATGGTACATACAACTTCCCCCATAACTGAATTTATGCAATTGTCAAGGAAGCAAACTCCCTTGGCGTTTTGTACACAGAGTGCTAGCTGCGCTTTGTTTTAAATAAAAATCAAATGTCCGGTGTTTCTGCAAAAGATGCCAAATACTGATTTTTGTCCTAGGGTAGCATAATTCTTTGGTATTTTTTAGATAAAGGCACTGATTTGGTTCTCCTTCAAGCTGCTCTCGGTTAAAAGCATATAATGACATCTTTGTAGAAATCCGTGTAGCTAACTGCGTGCCCCAGGTAGGCTGTAGCAAAATCGTTCTGCTACTTTGAAGTCTGTAGAATTGAGGTGGCATAATATCCATCTTGCTTATCTTCCCCACTCTTTGCACTCCTAATTTCCCCAGGAGGAACAGCGTATTGCTTGTTAGCCGTATGCAGCTGATAAATGCATAACTGAAGTGAAAAGATCTGATAGTGGGAGTGTTCCGGCTGGCACGCTTTAGTATCCGAATGAAATGGAAGGATAATATTCCTGTATAGCAGTGCCTGTATCTGGAGTAGTTAAGATTATATAGCATAATTCATTAAACTCTACTGAACGCTCCGTTGCCAGGAGTGTAAAGGCAGGGTGCCTAACCTTTGCTTTTTGTTTTTAGGGTACAGCTTAAAACAGTCAAATGGGCGTTTGTTTGCGGGATGGCGGGTGAGGTGGAGCACTCGGGTGTCTGACGGTCCTCTTCTCTCTCTCAGAATCTGTTGCCCTCGGTACGGGGAAAGGAGACAGACGGAAAGCGACTGGGGGAAGCGTTGCGTGGACAAGTTTGATATCATTGGGATTATTGGAGAAGGGACGTACGGGCAGGTGTACAAAGCCAAGGACAAGGATACAGGTAAGGATGCCAAGTGGCTTCAGATTGACTCCGCTTCGTTAAGGCCTTGTTACTGTGGGTGTGCTTCAAACCCATTCCAGCATTAGTGGTGTTGCCAGTTAACGACGAATACCTGTAGAACTAGAAATGGCTCCAGCCCCGGTATAAGCATGTACATCAGATGTTTTCAAAATGGGCAAAAGAACAGAAGCTCTGAAATCCTGGCAACTGTGAGTTAGTGCCCAGCTGCCCTCTCCGCTTGTGAAACTGCGTGCCCCACGTGTGCAATTTGACACGCGGTCAGATGGTCGTGGTAGGTAGAGCGACGGCAGCCATAGGTGCCGACTGAGCCCCTGGATTTTAAATGTGCCTTTGTCAGACGTTATTGTACCAAAGCTTGTGAAAAGAACTGGAGTGGTTTCCAGGGTAAATTTAAGTTCACCTGTGTGACTTTCCTCTGAAGCAGATTAGGAGGAGCGCTGGTGTCATCTGTCTGGAGTTGTTGGTGTGATACCTTCTGGCAGAGCAACGTAACAAAAATTAGCAGGGTGGTGACTAAAGCTGGCTCTGCTCTTTCTTGGTGGATGTTGACTGCGCTCATAGCTGCTTTCAACTTCCCCCTGGAAACCCACAGAGCCGCTAGCAGCGGTGTGTGCAGAGGCTTTGACACCGGCTTCCTCTGGCAGGTGAACTGGTGGCTCTCAAGAAGGTGCGACTGGACAATGAAAAGGAAGGCTTCCCCATCACGGCCATCCGTGAGATCAAAATCCTTCGGCAGCTGATCCACCGCAGTGTTGTTAACATGAAGGAAATTGTCACGGACAAACAAGATGCACTGGATTTCAAGAAGGACAAAGGTAGTATTTGTTGCAGGGTGTGGTTTCGATTAGCCAAAGAGGTGATGCAACTCCATTTGTTTATTCCTAGTGTAAAACTAAAAATCTAAACTCTGGTGTAGATGGTTTTTTGCATTCCTCCTTGACACATAGCTCCAGCAAGTTTGGCATCTGGATTTGGCCTTACATCAAAGGAGAGATTCCAGTTAAAATGAGCTGTCGCACTGCAGAGCAGAGGTAGACACAGGCTTAAAAGGATGCATTGCATTCCTGCAGAGTCACAAAAGAGCAGTCTTTAAAAAATAAAAAAAAAAAAGCCTTTACAGGGTCATTTTTAACAGTGATTAGTGGCAACAAACTTACGACAGTGTGAAAAGTTTTCTGTCCTCTGTTACTGTGGAAGAAGGGTGTTGTAGCACCCCAGTAGCTTTTGTTTGGGGCCTTCTTCCATGAGAGAAGACACAAACGTCAGTTCAAGCCGCGCATAGCGGTAGTCTCTTCAACAAGCTAGCTTGAAAGAAAAAACAAAACGGATAGGTGAACAAGACCAGGATTTCAAAGGAATTTGTTTTGGGGGCATATTTTGATTTCAGATGGCAGCTTGATGCATTAGAGGGGCTACTTAGTTGTTTTGGGTTTTTTTCTCCCCTTGAGGAAAAAAAATCTGGGATGCCCAGTAAGCCCTAAATATCACAAGGCCGCGTTAAAGAAAACACCAACAGAACACACTCAAGAATACGCAAAAAAGAATATTTCAACAGTTGAATCTACTCTCATTCCTCCTTTTTCTTTGTCTCTTCTCTCTTGTCTTAAATCATTTCTCTCTTTATTACGCCAGGTGCCTTTTACCTTGTGTTTGAGTACATGGACCATGACCTAATGGGGCTGCTAGAATCTGGCTTGGTACATTTCTCAGAGGACCATATCAAGTCTTTCATGAAACAGTTAATGGAGGGTCTGGATTACTGTCACAAAAAGAATTTCCTTCATCGAGATATTAAGTGCTCCAACATCCTATTGAACAACAGGTAACCTGGGAGTAGATCGAGTTCTGTCCAGGCTCTTCCCCTGAGTTCAGCGGAGAGCACGCAGTTGTCCTCACCTTGAGTACGCTTAGGAACAGGAGGTGTTGCTCCGCTGTGGGAACACAACCCTGCGTGTTTCCACCAGTGGTGTGATGGACGGTTGTAATTAAGCAGTGGCTTTCCTGGGCGCTGCTGCTGGCTGAGAACACAGCTCCCGCTGCGAGGGTGAACAGCCCGAACAACCTTCTGCTTAACGTGCTCTTGGTAGCAGTCTCTCCACGTGAGGCCCTCTGCTCGCCGTTTTGCAGCTCCTTGCAGTTAACTTTCTTTCATGTTGACTTGAAGTAATTGGATCTCTGTATACACTCGGTCTCCATGGTATTTTGGCAAAAATACTGTTTATTGGAAGTGTTTGTGTGTCGAGAAACCATTGAGGGTTAAGGTAGGAGGAAGCAGCAGTTCTCCATGAACGCTCTCTCTTCTCTAGGTAGCAATGTTTGGCAGTAACGTAGGTCATCGCAGAACACACAACAATTATTCACGTGCTGTTAATTCTCAAGTCTTTATCTGGATACTCATAAGAAAACTTTGAGCCTGTGAGAATAATAGTGCACGTAATTGCATTCACATGTTTGGATATCCATCTAAACAATTTCTCTGGGACATTGGTCTGTTGGGAAGGGTTTGTGATAGAGATGAGACTGAATTATTGCTTTGGGGTTTTTGTTTGTTTGTTTCTTTGAAGCATTAAATAGGGTTCGAAAAATTAAGACTGGCATATCCAAAAGTAATTACTGCAGACGTTGCTTTGTTAGGCCTTTCTACTATGTGGGGGGATTTCCTTACCTTTTATTGCTTGCAGCGTGCGAGCCCAGCTGTGATTCAAACCAGTGACTGTTCTTTGTCTTTCAGTGGGCAAATCAAACTTGCAGATTTTGGACTCGCCCGACTCTACAGCTCGGAGGAGAGGTGAGGCATAGCGAGCTGGAGGAAGGGGGAAATGGTTTACGTAGGTGGGATGAGCTCCTGCCTTCTCGATGTCCACATAGCCCCTTCCCTTGGAAGTCCTGGCATTGCCTGAGAAGTGATTTCCAGTATGGTGTAAGTGGTATAACACAATTCCAGCTGTCAGAAAAAAATACACTCCTGGCTGGTATTAATAGCCTTTCGTTAGAGAAACCAGCCGATAAGGAACCAAAACATCTTCTCTGCTTGCCATGGACCACGTTTTGCTCTGCGATCCGTTGAGATCAGCCACTGTTCAGTCATGGCAGCCTGCTGCTGCCTGTTGCAGGTCAGGATTTTTCAGTCTTGGGTACCTACAACTTACTGTCTTGTGCACGCAGGCAGACCTATAAAATCTGTGATATCTCACAGCTTTATTTAACTCAGGCAGGTGCTATGCAAGTCTAGACACTTGAAAGCCCACTGCTTCTACTTACGTGCCTAACTCTGCAGTTTGGAAGTAATAACTACAGTTTGTAAGGGCTTTTTGAGGTTCTTGTCATCAGTTTATATTTGTACCTTGTGTTCCAGCCGTCCGTACACAAATAAAGTCATTACGTTATGGTATCGACCTCCAGAATTGCTGCTAGGTGAGGAGCGTTACACACCAGCCATAGATGTGTGGAGCTGTGGGTAAGTGCCTGGTTCGTATCTCTTGTCCTGTTTGGGCTGTGAACATCAGCACGTGAATAGAATAGTTTGAATGGAAGGTGGTCTTTGCTTTGTGCTCATTTCTGAAACTGTTCCAGCTAGGCAAAGTGTGTTGTGATAGTGTAGGAATACTTTCAAAATGTTGTGTTTTGGGGAAACAGATGTGTGTCACCTAACTAAAGCTGTACCGTTTAGTAAAAACTCCTAGAATTAGACTTTTCTTGGTATTCCCATGCGAGAGCACAGAAGGTATCTGTTCTCGCTATTTAAAAAACAAACCAACCAACCTTTGATAATGACGTACCACGAAGACCAGAAGGGGTGACAGGCTTACTGTGTGCTGGCCATAGCTTCAGCATATGGTTTTAATGACCTAATAGAGAGTTTTTCTGTAATCTCTTCAAATCGCTCTCTTTGTCACCTGATTTTTTTCAGCTAAATCTAGGAAACATTTTAAAGTAGAGATTTCAGGTTTCTAGTAGTGTAGGGAGCCTCGTGAACAGGAGGAGTTTGGGCAGTTCAGCCACAAAGATGGAACATTTTCCAAGTGATTCAGAACCAGAGGCTTGGATTCAGCATTCAGAAGTGGTGCTGGATTTCCCAAAGTGCGTACTTCCCGCTGTGATAGTCACAGGTAAACTTTCAGCAAGAGCTTAGCACACAAACAACAAAGGTTTGTAAAAAATCAGGCCCTGGTAATTACTTCTGGAAACTCTGGCCGTGAGGTTCAGTTGCTGTTCAGGGTCCTGTGCCAAATGAGCGGCGTTAGCCCGGTTCCAGCAGACAGGTGCCCGTATCAGACCACAGCTATATTTGGCACTGATTGTCATTGCTGTCAGAAGGCTTAAGGGTAGATGTTAAGGACTGAATGAGTCAGAGTTGTCCCCTCCCTCCTTCTCTTCTTTCCCTTCTAGCTGTACAAATGTCGTGTGTGCGTAGAAACATGCGTACAAGGCGATATCCTGCGCTTGGCCGCGCCAAACAATACGCTGCTGGCAGCCGAGGGTAATTTGGGCCAGCAGATATCCCCCAAATTGTGACAGTAAAGTTGAAAAGATAAATGGGCTGAATCTGTTTTTCTTGTCGTGCTATTGACACATCCTCCTTTCCCTGCAAAGAGTTAAAGCGTGCAGCCTGTGACACGTTAAGCAGCCTACTAGTGAATGTTATTTCCCAGCTGCGTAGAATTGGTGACTCTCTACACATAGGTTAGTTTGTCAGTTCTCAACTACAAGCCCTGATGCAAATAACTCTCCTCAGGCAAACCTGCTTCTGAACAGAAACGCTGCAGTGTTCAAACGATCATCCCAAGGGTTTGCTGTCATGACCTCTTGCTTTTCCTCTTTCCAGCTGTATCCTCGGGGAACTGTTTACAAAGAAGCCTATTTTTCAAGCCAATCTGGAACTGGCTCAGCTTGAATTAATCAGGTAAAGCGTTGCACATGCATGCCTATGAGAAGAGGTACTGCAGAAACTGCTCACGCACACAGTCTCTGTGTTATAAGAGCCCTCTTTCTCTAACCCGCCTGCAAAATAGGACCAGCAAATGACCGTAACTGCAAATGTGAACAGTTAGGCATTTAGGTGTCCATGCCCACCAGCAAGTGTGTGGCTGCTAATGTACGTACCCTCAGTAAACTTTGCTGTTCTTAGTTGAGTGCAAAAATCATGAACCTAAATTACATCTCTCACTGAAAATGCATTGTGTTGGGTGGTTTATAAATGCAAGGTAAACATTTTTCCTCTTCCTGCTACCTCCTTTTTAACCTGAGGGTTATCTAATCTTCATTGAAGTGTGCCCAGACCTACGTTAGTGGTACAGTAAGCTGCTTAGGAAGGGAACGTTTTCACTCGGGTTGGTGGCTCTTCTCCTCCTAGCTGCGTTCCACCTGCTGATCATACTCTGCTTTTCTGGTTCTCAGCCGGCTCTGTGGGAGCCCCTGTCCAGCGGTTTGGCCAGATGTCATCAAGTTGCCCTACTTCAACACTATGAAACCGAAGAAGCAATACCGAAGGCGCCTGCGTGAGGAGTTCTCCTTGTGAGTTCTCTTAGAAGAGAGGATAAGTGGCTGCGTGGGGGTTATGGCCTCCTGTTACGTTGTGCAACTCATCTGCTATCCTTGGCTCTAGTCTACCTGGCGGGATAAAGCAGCGCTTCCCCTTCTTGCTTTCTGCCCTCGGGCAGCCCTCTCCAGGAGGGCTTCTCCCATCTGGGGAAGGCTGGAATGGGGTCGATGTCCCCTTTCTAAATATCTGATCTGCCAGCCGGAGGGGTTCCCTGCCTCTGCACGCTTGTGACCCTTCTAGCTGGGGGCTGCACCAGAAGGCACGCCTGACAGTGGGGCGTTCTCGCAGTGCTGAGGCAGTCTGACTTCAGAGACACGCTCTCTGCGGGGAGAGTATAATTGCGTGATAATCTTGTGGGATTTGGAGCAGAGTTGCTCTTCATAAATGGCCAAAATAAATGCCTGTTCTGTTGATGTCTTTGAGCTGCTGCATCACATAGTAATAAATTTTGACGGCATGGATTTCTCTTAGGCCTGAGGTGTCGCTCTGAAAGCGGGCTTCTCCCCCTGTTCAGAACAACCCCTTAACTCAGCCGTATTTCCAACTCTCTGCGCAGCATTCCTTCGTCTGCTCTCGACCTGCTGGACCACATGCTGACGCTAGACCCTGGCAAGCGCTGCACAGCAGAACAGGCCCTGCAGAGTGACTTCCTTAAGGATGTTGACCTCAGCAAAATGGCACCTCCAGAGTAAGTTCCAGCTGGCATCCTCCACCGCAGTGGGCTCTCTGCTAATGAGCTTTGGGAAGGAGCCACTGGCTTGGCCTTGGTTTTTTTTCAGTCAGAATTAAGTTAGGATTTCTGAGTTCTTTTCTCGACTCTGCCCTTGCTTTTTGTCATATGGCTGAGCAAATAGCTCTTCCTGTGCTGTTGGTTTTCTGCCTGATAACAGGCTGGTTTTATAAAGCTCACTTTAACGCTTGTAAGGTGCTCTAAAACTCTGTTGGAAGATATGCAAGAGTAGCACGTAGCCTATCCCTGTCCTCTGTGCCATGGTGGACTGGCCGGGCCTCATTTATGCTGCCTGTTAATTGAAGAGCAGCTGCTGAGCCATGTCACACTGCAGCTCTTTTCTCCCACAGCGATCAAGCAAGTTATAAAACTCCGCTCTAGCTGCTTTCTGTGCAAGTATGGCAGTAGCTTTTGAGATTCCCATTTCCTTCAGAGTTGCTAAAGGCAGCTGCTTTCTTAAAGCCACCAGACTCTCAAAGCTTGGCGGACTTGCAGTCACTGGGGCTTGTGTGCGTTGTAGCTAACCCAGGCCATTCAGGGTGAGATTGCAGTGCAAATTAAATGATTCACATGCAATTATGCTGCCTTTCCTCGTTCTAGAACTTGCCCCTTCTTGGTTTAATAGTATGGTTGCAGTAAGAGGAACATCTGTGCTTCTCTTATGGCACTAATAAGTTTCTGTGGTCTTTGAGGATTAAATGGGTTTTCTTGCCATGTTTCTTAACTGCTAAGTGTTGTTCTCTTCCAGCCTTCCCCACTGGCAGGATTGCCACGAGCTGTGGAGCAAGAAACGCCGACGACAGCGGCAAAGCGGGATTGCAGTGGAGGAGCCACCATTATCAAAAGTTTCTCGGAAAGAAACTACCTCTGTTACAAGCACAGACACTGTCAAAAACAACAGCAGTCCTGTGCACCCACAGCCTGCCCAGCTCAAAACAGAGTCTGGTGCTGGAGATGCAGTAGGTCAGTGCCCAGTCTGGTCTGTAAAAGGCTCCTCCAGATAAGTTACCGCTCTGGTCTGGGTGTGGGAGGCTTACGTCTATTTTCAAGCCAGTCAGATTCTTTCACCTTTGTTTCTACAGAAAGAGCATTCCAAAATCTTCCTATCCTGATTTTTTTTTTCCTTTTTTTTTTTTTTTTTTTTTCCCCTTCTCTGCTGTGAAAGCTATGGGCTACAGAGCATTCTGGCTGGTCTTCAGAAGTCACTCACTGATGAGCTGACTATGAATTTGTTCTGTGAGTTAGATTATTGCTTCCGAAGCATGTTTTCACAGGGAATAATGAAAGGAGTCATTGAGTCACTTAAGCCAGCAAAGTAACAGATAGTAGGCTGGAAGGTACAGCCATGTAAAGGGTGTGCAAATGAGCTGAAGTTTGATCTTGTTGATCAAATTATATAAAGATTTGGGCATGGGGTGTAACAGACTAGTGGCTGGTGGGCAAAAGCGTACATTATTGCACTTTGCAGAAAAGATCACTTGTTCATAAAGACTTGCAGGACCAGGACTTGTGCGCTGTTTCCAAAACTGTGACCAACTTTCCTGTGTCTAGAAAATAGTTGCAGGGGAGGTATTTTGATTCCTGGGAACGTAGAGATATACAAAGCTGCCCAGACCATGCTGATTGTTCTGCAGAAGCCTTATAAAAACCCAGATATGGGCTAAAGCTTCCTTTGTGTCGAATGTTGTACTGACAAGTAACAAGGAAGACAGTTCTTGCTCCAGGGAATGCACAATCCATGTGTTCAATGAAACATGGCAGATGGACAAAAGGTGGTGGTTGGATTAACAAACAGCTGAGAAGAGTGAGTGTCACGTTCTTAGTTGCCTACCAGCAAAAGGAGCTTAATTTCAAGTTTCTAAAACCAAACCTTTGCACCCTTCTTCCCAAAAAGTTTGACTTACAAAATCAGCGTCGGTGTGAAGGGACACCTTTGTCACTTGTCACTCAGGAGGCTTCGCTCCAGCATGGTGCAAAGGGAGGTGATGCCACTCAAGAGTTGTATTTTAGACTAACCTGGATACTTGCAGGTCAGGACAGAGTCCTCTCTGATTCCAGGCCAGCTTTCAGCTAGGAATTGCCTTCTGCTTGACCTAATTTCTTTTGCTGTGTCAGGGGAACACACCCTTCCTCCATCCCAAACAGCAGCTTAGCTCCATCCTGGGAAACCTGCTTTCCAGTGCAGGAGGGAGCGCTTTTGATCCGCAGAGTGCTGCAGAGACCTTGGGAGGGGCCGAGCTGCTGTCAGACTTGCTGCTCTGATTCCCACTGAAGTGGGCTAAGGGTTTCCAGTCTTCATCACACGCCCTCAGACTTGCTGCCGTAACCGGCGGCGTAGTTGCTCACCAGTCTGATTCTTGGGATGCCCTCGGTTAGCTAACCGAGGAACGGGGAGGTTTAAATCGGCTCCGTTAAGCCAAACAAGCAGTTATGTTGGAAGATTTGAGGGGGCAGTGGAGGAGCTTCCCTCCGTGGCTACAGGGAGCAGTACCCAGCTGTAGCCTTGGGCGAGTGCAGTGCGTGCGCGGTACCACGGGGTGCTGCTGCAGTGCTGTTCAGAGCTGATCACAGTCTGGAAGGGGCAAGCTGATGGTGGAAATCTGAGCAATCTCTCCTGGAATCCTCCTCCTGGAGCATCCCTGCCTTCCCCCAGCCCGGGGACACGGAGGAGAGGTGTGCGTTGGTATGTGCAGTGTCACGATTACAAACCGATGTGACGTAGCTTTGCCTGACCTTCCTGTGATGCTTCTTGTGTTTCCTGCAGGCCTTGGAGAAATCACCCAGCAGCTGAATCAGAGCGAGCTAGCTGTTTTACTGAACTTGCTGCAGAGCCAGACTGATCTGAGTGTCCCACAGATGGCCCAGCTGTTGAATGTACACTCTAACCCGGAGATGCAGCAACAGCTGGAGGCTCTCAACCAGTCCATCAACGCTCTGACAGAAGCCACAACTCAGCAGCACGAGTCTCAGGCAGCAGCAGCAGAGGAAGCCATAGAAGAGCCACCCGCGGAGGCCCAGCTACCAGAGGAGCAGGCGACTCCAGAAACAGTCAGCGCTCAGGGAGATATGCAGAACGTGCTGGCTGTTCTGCTGAGTCAGCTGATGAAGAGCCAGGAGCCCGTTATAACCCTAGAGGAGAGCAACGGGGAGAAGAGCAGCGAGCAACGGGGGCCAAGGAAAACCCCTACAATGCATCCAGAGGAAAGTACAGGTAAATAATCATGACCGTTGCTTGTGCATCACGGATGCCATGCACTTGTTTGAACAATTAAAGCATTCCCTATGAGTGCCTCTAGTCCAGGAGGAACCGAGACGTTTGAGCGTTGTGACAGAGGGCGGCAGGGGGGGTGGGTGGGAGGAGGAAGGGTGCTGGGTGCTAGAATGTGATCAAGCCTCAGATTTCAAGACTGAGAAAGACACTGACCCTGCGGTAAGTGCCGGACTGCTCAGGAGGTTTTAACAACTGCAAAAAGCCAAAACACAAAAATACTTACTGCTCTGCTTCACATCTCCAAAGCATATAAAAATCCATGAGTGCTCCACTGTGAGATGGGTCAGTGAAGATTAAAGGGTTTGGGTTTTGCCCAAAAATGAAAGGGAAACTTGGAGGGTCAGTTCTTCCTCTAAACCCCCTAGTAGTCAGTTTACACATTCAGGTAGGTTTTTGCACAGGACGTTGGATCTCTGCAGATTTTCCCATCTTATTGCTTGTCCCAATTCTTTTTTTCATCATTCCCTTCCAGCTCTCTCTCAAAAAAAAAAAAAAAAAGTGTGCAGAGATGATTTTAAAGAACGTGAGAACTGAAATACTGGGGAGTGCTGGAAGGGAGGGACCGTGGCAGTTGTGTACATAAGAAACTTGTGCATCCCGCTTCGGTGTGCCTGGTTATACGTAGAGTTGACTTTCATGAGTCCTGAAATTCAGTGACCTCTGAAGTTGAGCCAAACGGCTGGTTCTTGTAGAGCAAGTAAGAGGCATGTTTAAAAGACCTGATTGTATCAGTGAACTCTTGGATTTCCTTTTCAAAGGTGAGTGTAAATGTCTCCATGTCTTTTGTTTCTGTTGATTTTTTGAATTATTAGCAACATCCTGTGACGACCTCACCAAATTCTAGAAGCGCCTCCCGAGTATGTCTCAGACTCTCCAGGGAGCCTCTTTTGGCCCGATACACAACTCCTCTGCAATGTAGCTGAACGTGCTGTGTTCTCGTGCCTTCAACACACCCGCCCACCACAAGCCAGTTGTGATCGTGCTTTTTTTTTTTTCTTTTTTGCCCTAGTACTGGAAGATAACTAGGTTATTGTAGAGCAGATTCAATCAAATAACATTGTTCTCTGTTTATAATTATTTTAAATGATATGCTGTCCCCAAATCAGCTTGGCTTTAAAATTACCTGAAGATTGTTTTCTGGATTTAAATACAATCTAGTTTTAAAGTGGACTGACTGATATGGGTGGAGGGGTGGTCCTGGAAGACTACTGGTTTTCACAATAAAGTTTGACCTTTTTAATAACCAGTTTTGCAAATGATTTGAGGATCTGATTCAAACAAGGTGTTCGTGGCCTCTTATGTCATCGCCAGTAATAACTTTAATCACCGTGTAGCCGATCCTTTTGTCGATAACGAGATCGAGTCAGTTCAGTTGTGTTGCTCTGCAGGAGTCAGGACTGGTTTTGTGAGCGAAGTCGGCACGCGAGGCAGCGGGCGCAGACCGCGTCCTTCGGGAAGCCGCGTCCTCCCCTCTGCGGTGTCGCTCCGAGCCGTGGCGCTGCCCTGGCAGGGGGAGGGCCCGAGCTCTGCGCTCGCCTTTCCCACCGCCTAACCAGGCTGCTTTGTTCTTCCTGCTGCCTCAAAAGCAGCGGTACAAAGTAGTAAGAGCGTGGTGATGGTGGGGGTGTGCGAAGGGTGCCTTTGTTCTTGCTAGGAGGGGTCCTTTGGAAGCAGAAATGGCTTTAGGTCTGATTTGGGGGGGCCGGGAGAGAAGGGACGGGGCGGGCAAAATTGTTTCCTCGTGCTTCAGGACGTGGCACGCAAATATTTGCGGGTTGAGATTGTTTTGGACTGTACGCTGGAAATGTACTTTGTAAAAAGGTCACAAACCAGGCGAAGCAGGGCCGGCTCCGGTAAGAAGCAAAGAGGGGACCCGAGAGGGCGTACCCACTCCCTTCAGGCTGTCGTGGGTGCAGTCAGGATCTGCTACGTGGGGGTTTGGGGCTGGATTTTGGTTTTGTGGTTTTTTTTTTTTTTTCTAAACCAATACATCAGGGCCACACTCCATCAGTATGCAGCCGCCCGGCTGCCGGCGAGCCCGGTACCGGCGCGGTAAGGCACGGCGTCCCTCTGCAGCGGGAGACCCCGCTTTCGGGGAACACGTGCTGTCGCGTGGCTCCACATCTGTCTCCCGCTCGGCGTTAGCCTTTGATCCGAGAGCAGGAATTCCCTCCACGGGTGCCCACGTGTTAGGACAGCTGTTGCCGGCTAGTTGGGAGCGTGGGGGACGGGGCGAGTACGGGGAAAACGTTAATGAACATCTGCATTGATCTTGAAACGAATGCCAGCTTTTAAAACTCTCCGCCTCTTTCCAGTGCATCCTAGAGAGCAGACTGTCTCGGTAGGCTGTTTGGGTGGTGTTGGTTTTTTTTTTCATATAAATGTATTTATATCTGTTCGCATGATGTTTTAAGATGGTGTTTAAAAGAAGTAACCCTTCCACAGCATGTCCTCCTCGCATTCTTCCACCAGAGAAGAGACCCCCCGAGCCCCCCGGACCACCGCCGCCGCCACCTCTGTCCGAAGGCGATCTCTCCAGCGCAGCCCAAGAGTTGAACCCGGCCGTGACGGCTGCGCTGCTGCAGCTCTTTTCCCAGCAAGAAGCGGAGTCGCTCGGCCACGCGACACACGAACACCAAGCCTCGAGAGCCGCGGACTACAGCAGGTCCCACTCCTCCAGGACTTACAGCACTGAGGGCTCAGAGGGGGGATTTGGTGCCGAGGAGCTGAATTCGGGCCAGACGCTACTAGAACCCTCTGCCCAGCCTCTGGGGAAAAGCAGGACCTTCTTGGGCTCTGTGAGCCACCTTGGGGAGACGAGCAATTACCAGGGCACAGGATCTGTCCAGTTTCCAGGGGACCAGGACCTCCGCTTCGCCAGAGTCCCCGTCGCCATACACTCGGTTGGGCAATCTTTCACGAAAGCCGAGGGGAGCAACAACACGCTGGTACATCCAGAGGCCAAAATTCAAAACTACGGCGAGCTGGGACCGGGGAGCGCCGGTTCCAGCGGGACAGGAACAGGTCACAGCTGGGGTGCCCCGACCCAGGCGACTTCTTCTTACGGGAAGGCGTACCGTGGGCCTGGCAGAGTGCCTCCGCGGGGGGGACGGGGGAGAGGGGTTCCTTACTGAGAGATGCGCCTTTCGTGCCGGTCCTCCCCTCCCTCGCCTCTCCACCTTTAGCGACATGACTTTTTTGCCAGAGCAAGGTCTTGTCCGCATTTCAGCTGCTGCAAAGCTCCCTGTTGTATTCCTTGCTAGGCTGCCGGCGGGCACCCCGTGACTTACTGTAGGGTCCCCGCTTGGGCGTCTCGCCGGCCAAAACCTCTCGCGCTTGGTTAGTGACAAAAAAAAAAAAAAGCAAAACAAACCCCACCGCAAACGACGGTGAGCTTTCTGCCCTGAGCCAGCAGAGCAGGGCGGGGGGAATTGTTTAAAGATAGGAGGAATGAACCAAACCCAACCACATGGGAAGAAGGAAATAAAAAAAAAATATGTTTCACAAGCTGGGCACCGGTGCTTCTCGGTGGGGGAAGCGCCGGGCAGCGTTCAGGTAGGGCTGGGGGAGAGTCTGGTTCCCAAAGCTATTTCTTTGGGTGGTTTTTTTTTTTCTTTTTCCCAATCCCCTTGGAAAAATAAAAATAACAAAAAAGAAAGAAATGGGAATATATTGATGCAGAGGCGCCTGGATCAGTTGTCCTGGCTGTGGGGACCCAGGATGTGGCACTGGCTCGTACTCGGTTTATCCGACACCGCTTTCCTCCCACAAAGCGTCCGGCTGTCCCTCTCCTCCGGCGCCGCGCCGAGGCCGAGCCCTGCCTGGGCGGCTCCGCGTCCCGTCTCTTCTGACGGCAGCCTTAGGAAATTGGCTTTTGTGAAGGGTCTCTGGGTTTTGTACCTCTCCTGGCATAACTTTGCAGTGGGAATTGTCTTTTTTTTTTCCCCCCCCCCCCCCCCCCTTTTTTTTTTTTTTAAAGAGCCGAAGAGAACACCTCACTTCAAAATATGTATTTCTTTGTAATTCGTACCTTCCAAAACACTTGAAGAATTAAAGAAAAAAGGAAAAACAAAACTTTCCGGTGGGAATTCCCCACCAGGTAGGAGCGTCTCCTGTACCCGGCAGCCTTCGGGGCCGGTGGTGCGCGGCCCCAGGGCCTCGCTCGGGCTCCCCCAGCAGCATCTCAGTCCTTCGGGGCTTACCAGGCGTTCGTGTATCATTTCTATAAGCATATATATTTTTGTTGTTGTCAAGGAAGTATTTACGATGAATTTTCTCCTCCCGCAGAAAGTTGCGATGTTGTCCATTTCAATGAGACTTAAACAAAAGAGATGAATAAAACAAAGGTACATATTTATGAGCTTTTTTTTCTGAGTAGGCCTTTCCTATGGAAAACGTAGAGTTCTTCTTTTAATTTTAGAGCTGACAGTGTTCTGATGTGTTAAACGGGTGGGAGTCCAGGGGGCCGAGCGACCTTGCTACTAACAGCATTTGATTTCATTTCTTTTTATACAGAGAGATAAATTAAAAAAAAATAAATAAATGCACCTGAATAGGTGGTGCTTCTCTAACTGGGGAAAACCCGCCTTAGGCAGCCAGCCCCGCGGCCGTACCCCGCAGCTTCGCCGCGGGAGGAAGGAGGGGAGAGAAACGAAATCCGTAGGTGGATGCGGTGCTGGCACGGGGCAAGGCCCCTGCGCGAGCGGGGAGCGGCGGCTCTCGTAGCACTGAGTCAGCACCGGGGAGAGACACCGGTTGCCAAATTCCCGGTGTAAATTTGGTAGGTTTTGGTTTTGTTGGGTTTTTTTTTTTTTGTTGGTTTGTTTTTTTGTTTTTTTGTTTTTTTTTAAATTGCCAGTTCATGCCTGATGTGCAGAAAAAAAAAGAGAAACTCTGTAAGATGCAGAGTGCACTAAATAAACCAGTCGCCTCTTGAGGGGTTTTTTTAATTTCTCTATTTTTTCTTTCCACCGTGCAGCTGCCAGCTCTGGTCCGCGGTGGAGCTTTTGTTGTTGTTGTTCTGGCTTTTCTTCCTGAGCCCATCCAATTTGGAAGGAAAAGTCGTGTTCCCGTGCTGAATCCTCTCAGGAAGCCGATGCCTATTTATTGTCTTTCCAAATTGGCGAATCCCCAGAAAAGCCCCGCCGAGGAGCGAGCGGTCCTGAAACCGGCCCCGCAAAGCTGAGCAAACCCCCTCCCCGCGCTCCTCCGTGCCGATGCCCCCCGGCTTTGGGGTCCCGGTCGTGGGCGCAGTTGAGGGTGGCCTGTCCCAGCGTTGGCAAAGGCAAAGCCGGTGTCCGTCGGCGCGGTGCCGGCGCGGCCGGGGGCCTGTGGGTCCCTCCAGGGCAGGCAGCCCCGCGGGGACGCTTCTCTGGCACCCGTTCCTTTTGCAGCAGGGGCCGAAAATATTCTGAGGGCCTTGGAGGTAACGGTGCCTGCGAGGGTGGGCTCCTGTCCCTCTGTCCCACCTCAAGCAAAGGACAGACAGCCCAGGCTTCTGTCCCTTGCTCTGGGGCTCGGGGTGGCCGATGGCATCTGCCATCCGTCCCCGCGGGGCCGGGCCACGCCGGGAGGTGCCCCGGGCTCCTGCAGAAGGTGGTTTTCACCGTTGCCTTGTCCGAGTCTGGGCAGAGCCGCGGTGCGGGCAGCTCCGTCTCCAGTGGCTTTTCTTAACTGGTCCCAGCAAGAGGCTTTCAATCCCCGCAAGGGCGAAGGGAGCAGACGGGGGCCGGGGGGGCCCAGTCTGGCCAGGACACAGCCCCTGGTCGCAGGGCTGGGGGGCTGCTCGCATCCTCCCCCCCCAGCAGCTCCTCTTTTCCTTTTCTTTTTTTTTTCCCTTTTTTTTCCCCTTTTTTTTCTTCCCCCCCCCCCCCTTTTTTTTTTTAAAGGGTCTCTGTACAAAGAAGACAAAAGGATTTACTGGGCGGGGGGGGGGGGGAAATGTATGCGTTAAAAGGATTTAAAATGTGGTGCAGGTTACAGACAAGTCATGAGATGGCAATTCGCCCCTCCTTTCTTCCTCCACACGGATCGGGTTTGGGTTTAATGCCAATGCCTAACACGCTGTAGCCAGTTACCCAGCAGAGAAGCGTCTGGTAAGACTCTACTGTACCTCTCCTGAGTTTCGTTTTGAGACTGAGCGCGCCTTTTTTTGGTTGTACCTTTGTCTCTGTACAGATATTTTGTAATATATTAAATTTTTTCTTTTCAGTTTATAAAAATGGAAAGTGGAGATTGGAAAATTAAATATTTCCTGTTACTGTATCGCCTTTTGCTCCATCGCACTGAATTATCGCGCTGCTTGCTGTAGCCTTTGCACGTTACACGGTAACTGTTTTCTTTTTAAAAGCCTTTTTCCCCCTCCTCCTGCCCTCCCCAGTGCCGTAGCTCGGTGCCCGGTGGTGCCGGTGAGTGAGCTCGGCCCCGGTGCCGGACTGGCGAGGGTGGCCGGGACTCGGCATCGCCAGCCCTCTGCCCTGCGAGGCTGCAACCGCCTGTAAGCCCCCAAATTCGCCTCTGCTAATGAAGAGCAGGGCCGAGGCTTCATTAGCCCCGCAGGTGTCACCCAGCTCCCGGGTGCCGCAGCTCCCATGGGTGCCGGTGTCCGGCTGGGTGAGCGATGCCGGAGCTGGAGCACGGGGGCTGCTTCGGTTACAGTGGGAGTAGGAAGGGTGAAAGCTGGAGCCGAAGCGAAGCCGGGGGGGTCCGAAAGAGAAGAGATGCGGTTAAGGTTTGCCTCCAAGCCTTCCCCCAGCTCCCGGCAGCCCCTTGGGCTTTGGAGAGGCCCCCGGGTGCCTTGGGGACAGATTCTGCTCTCGCCCTGAGCCATGAGGGCACGGGGAGGGAGCCGTGGCCGTGGGTCTGTGTCCTCTGTCCGTCTCCCTTCCCCACGGCGGTCCCAGCTCCGGCTTGGCTCCCAGGAGGGCTGGAGGAGGCTTCGCCCCAGCCCCGGTGCCCGGGAAGGGGCAGGATCCGGGGCCGGGGCAGACGTGGAGGGCGCAGGCGGTGGCCGGTCCTGCCCCAGCGCCTCCGTTTGCTCCCCAGCATCGGCTTCTGATGGGTCGAGGCTCGGACAGACCCTTGCTCGCTTCTTTTAGTGACCGCGCCGGCGGCAGCCGGGCAGGGCCGGGGACGGGTGGGCAGCCACAGCCACCCCCGTGCCGGCGCTGGGAGAGCGGAGAGCGCGCGGGGCAGGGGCTGACGAGGGGGTGCTGGCGGGGGCTGCGGGCTCCCCGCGGGATGGGGGCCTCCGCACCGCGGTCATGCCTCCCTCTCGGTAGAGCCCGGCCGTCGTCTCCCGTTCCAGCCCCGGCTTTCTTGCTCTCCTTTCGCCTGGTTTAGCATCCCCGCCGCTGACACGTCTTAAAATATATCCCTGTGCAGATGGTGGGGGGGGCGGAGGCGGCCTCAGCGCCGGGTGCTTTACTCTGCCTTTGAAAGCAGGAGCGAGCCTGCGAGCAGCCGAACCTGGCCGCCCGGCCGCCCTCCTCCTGATTTATTAGCGGGGCAGCTGGGAGCCGTGCAGTCGGCTGGGTAGCTAATCCATCCTCCTGGTCCCTGCCCGGGGCGGGAGGCGGCCGGGCTGCTCCGCTGGGCTCCGGGGCATCGCCCTGGCGCGGCAGAAGGGACCCAGCCCAGGCACGACGCCGGCCTGGGCTCCGCCGCGTCGCGCCTTCCCGCCGTGGGCAGACAAAGCCCCTGGGTGGCCGTGGCCGTCCCCACGCGGCTCCTGCGGCATCCCGCTCGCCGCCTCCGCCCCGTCCCAAGGTGACCAGGGCGTTTTATTCTATTTAATTTATTTTTGCATTGAACTTCCCCGGCAGCAGCTGCCGTGCCAAATGGCCGGGGGCTGCGTGGCGCTCGCGGAGCCGGCGCTGTAAATCTCCGGCGCTCACCTCTTCCCCGTTGGGTTACGCTCAGCGGAGCCGCAGCTCTCCCGGCTGCTCGGTCCCACCATTCCTGGCTCCTCGCGGTGCCATCGCCTGGCCCGAGCCGTGAGATCCGGCACAGCCCTCCTTGCTGCCGCATCCCCGCAGTCCTCCTGCGGGCAGCTGTGCCGCTCATCTCGGCGCGGGGTCGCGGTGACGGCGTGGTCAGGCTCCACGCGTGCCCGTGGGCAGCAGCTGCCGGTGCGTCCCGGCACCCCGGACGTCGCCCTCGGCAGCGCGGTGAGCCCGGCACGTGCTCAGTGCTCCTCCAGGCGTGGTGGTGGAGATGGACTGGCAAGGGTTCACGGAGGAGGAGGAGGAGGAGCAGGGGCCTTCCCACGAAGGCTGCAGGAGCTTGGCGCTGCCGATCACCGTGGGGCAGCTGGCTCCCGCCGCGGCGTTGCCCACGCGGGCAACCGCCCTCTCCCGCTGGACTTTCCACCCGGAGCAGGCGCAGCCGTCGCACCGCCCTGGCGCTCCACGGCTCCAGGCGGTTGGATGAGCCGCATCCCAAGCACGGTGAAACCCGCAGCTCGGCTCTCCGGCGCAGCTCGGCTCTCCATCGCCATTCGGTGCTCCGAGGCATCGGTGGCTCTTTGCAAACAGCGAACGTGCCGGCTGATCTTCCCGTGCCTCAGTTTCCCCACCTGCAAAAGCAGCTTTTGCTACCGCTGTGCGTGCGAGCGTGTTTGCACCCACCTATGGGCGTACGTCCGCACGCTCACGCGTGTGCCTGCGCCCCAGGTGTGCGCACAGGCGTGAACACGCGTGTGCGCACACCTGGGGCGCGAGCACATGCGTGTTCACGCGTGTCCGTGTACGCCAGTCGCCAGGTGTCGCTCTCGGCACGGCCACCGCCTCCCACCGCGTCCCCATCCTCCTCCCCGGCTATATTTGTCCTTCCAGCTGCTCCGGCTGTCGGCATTAAAGGTTTTTCTTGCAATTTAGACGTTTCCTTCCAAAAATCCGTTAACACCTTTCCTTGGCATTCGGGGGGGGGGGGGAATAAAAGGATCGAAAAGGAACCGGGGGGGATAAAACCACCAAAAAAAGATGGAGGTGTTGGAGGCCGCGATGTGCCGGGGATGGAGGATGGAGGCAGGTGTTGGGGCTGGGTTTTGGGGGTGAAGGATGGGCACGTGAGCCCCCCAGCTTTCCATCCCATGGGACCCAGCGTTTTCCATCCCGTGGGACCGGGATGCCGCGCTGGGAACGTGTTTCGAGGGCAGCGGTGGCATTTCGGATGGCGTCACCGAGCCGTGCCCACCGTGCCCTTCGCGGTGGCACAGGGGTGGATGGGGTTTGCCGGGCAGGGGTGGGTTGGGGGGTTCTTTGGGAAGGGTCCTGCCCTGTCCCCGCTCCCGGGGGCACAGCGGCGGGGTGACGCGGTCCCTGTGCCATGGGGCCACCTGGCCTGGCGAGCCCCCGCGCCCCCGCCCCGCCGCACCGGCAGCTTGATTAAAAAGGCGGCGCGGGCGGCGCGGCACAGCTGGTGCCTCCTGCCAGCACCCCGAGCGGAAAGGCGCCCGAGATTAACATCTCCAATTAGCGGGAAAGCGAAGCCGCCGCAGCCCGGGGGGTTCCCCAGCCCCCCCGGACCCCCCGGTGCCACCTCCCAGGGACGCCGCAGCCGGGCTGGGCTGCGGCTGGCGGCCACCCGGCCTGGCTCCAGCCCCTGTCCCCGTGTCCCCATGCTGCGGCGGTGGCCGTGTCAGCACTCCCGTGGCCCTCCGCCAAGCCGGGGCTGAGCACCTCTCATTTTTGGGGACGCCATCATGCCCACCGCCACCGCGGTCCCCTCCGGCCGTGCCCTCCGTGCCACCCAGCCTGCGCGAGGGGCGCATGGGCAGGGTGACACCCCGCCCCGCTGCACCCCAGCACCCCGGGGACTGCAGCAGGCACCTGGACGGGGACGGGGCACCCAAGCGCACCCGGTGGCAGCGGGGACGGGGCCTGGCACCGCACCCCGACCCGGCGCATCGCCATCCCCGCCGCCGCCGGCGCAGCTGAGCCAAGGCGAGGGGGGGTGCCGGGGGAGGGCCTGCGCCTGCACGCTTTCACCTGCCATTTAATTGGATGTATTTTTAATTAATGGTGCCTCTGGGACCAACATGAGACAACACGATCTCTGAATAGGGGCAGGGGAGGAATTGGGGAAGGTGGGAGGATTGGGCCGCGGGGTGCGCTTACCCGCCAAACGCTGCCATCAATCACCCCCTACTTTTCGGCTCTGGACTTTTGGCTGGCGCTCAAGGCGGGCGCTGGGACCGCGGCCACCCCCCACCTGGCACACGTGTGATGAGCGGCACGTCCTCAGCTGCGGTGGGGGCGTTTTGCTGGGGGTGGCGGTGCCGGGGGGAGCGTGCCAGCAGGCAGAGCCGCTCTCTTGGCAAACCCCGCTTCAAATTTGCTGCCCAGTTGCTCTTGCTGGGACCCCTGGGTCAAGGTGGGGGCCTGGGGGGCTCCCGGCTCCCCCGAGGCAGCCCCCAGGCCTGTCCCGTGCCAGCACCCCCTCTGCCCCACCACGGGGGCTCTCGGTGCCCCCCGCACCCCGCCGTGCCCCCACCCTCGCTGTGTTCCTCCCGCCCAGCCCCGGGGAGGTGGGGGGCACAGCTGGTCCGGGCGCGTCCCCCCCACACCTTCTGGCACGGCCCCGGGGGTCCGGGCCGTGCGGCGGTGCCGGGGCAGCTGCCCAGCCCTGCGAGGGGCCGGGGGGTTTCGCCCGTGGCAGGTGCCGCGGCACAATGTAGGGCAGGCATTAATATTTAGTGGCGCTGGGGGGGCCGCGCCGGCATGGCGGCACAGCTGCCTCCTGCGCTGGAATGCGAACTGCAGCCTGCGGGGATGGCCGCCGCGCCGCTGCCGGACCCCCGCGGCCCCCGCACACCCCCTGCCTGCCCGGAGAAGCGGGGGACACGTTGCGGGGGGGGCACAGCCCCGGGCACCTGGTCCCGGCTCCGGACACGTGGGAGGTGCGAAACGTGGTGGTGGCCAAGCCCCAGCCCCTCGAAGCCACCGGCCACGTGTGGGGGGACGGGAAGGTCCTGGGGGGTTCCCAGCCCGGCTGTGCCGCGGCACTGGGCCAGCTCCCTGGTGCTCGGGCCACCAGCCGCGATGCCACCGCTGCGTCGGGGTGACGGGGGACAGCCGGTGGCACATCACACGTGGGGAGTGGCTGCCGTGTGCTGGCTTTGGCGTTTTGCAGGGAAACGCGGCATCACCAGACCTCGGCCCTTTGCCGCGCGGTGACGGCCGGAGGTGTCGGACCCTTTTGTTCCGGCATCCCGGGATGCTTCGCCGGGAGCGGCCGGGGGCCTGCGCTGCCGTCCCTTCTGCCTTGCGAGGGGCAGTGGGATGCTGTGCCCCATGGCCAAACCATTGCCCTGGCTGGACCCTCGCCATGGCCGGACCCTTGCTCCACGGCCGGACTCTTGCCCCGTGGCCAGACCCTCGTGGTGGCCAGACCCTTGCCACGGCCAGACCCTCACCATGGCCGGATCCTTGCCCCAGCTGGACCCTTGCCCCATGGCCAGATCCTCACCGTGGCCGGACCCTCGCCGTGGCCGGACCCTCACCACGGCTGGACCCTCGCCCCGTGGCCGGACCCTCGCAGCGCGGGCGCGGGTGGGTTTATTAGCGTTATTCCGGCATTGTGATGCAGAGAGAGTCGGTGCACCAGCTGCTCCTGCCCGGGTGTTTATTGTTACCTAGAGACAGCCCCTGGCTCCCGCCCAGCTCCCCCCACACCATGCAAAATTTATAGCGCGGCGGGGCCCGCTTTAACTCTCTGCCTCCCGGGCAGGGGCCGGGGGGGCCGGGGCGCGGGGCTGCCCGGGAGCCCTCCCGGGGCGATGCCGCGTTGCGCTGTGCCGCGTCGCGCGATGCCGCGCCATGCTGCGCCGTGCCATGCTATACCGTGCTATGCCATGCCATACCATGCCATGCCATGCCGTGCCGTGCCATGCCACGCTGCGCCATACCAGGCCATGCTGTGCCGTGCCATGCTGCGCCATGCCGCGCCGTGCTGTACCATGCCATGCCGTGCCGTACCATGCCATGCCGTGCCATGCCATGCCACGCAGAGCCCCAGCCCGGCAGCACAGCAGCCCCCAGGGAGTCTGTATCCATGGCACGGCTAATCCTCTGGCCAGGCAGGTTGCCAGCCCATCCCCGGTGCCCGCCTGCCGCCTGGCCCGGCTGCCAGAGGGGACACGGCCCCGGCTGCCCCCTGCCCCGGCTGCCCCTCGCCAGGAGGAGCCAGCCCAGCGCCGGGGGGGCCCCGGGGCCTCAGCGCTGGCCGTGCCACCCCAGCCCTGCCGAAGCCACCGGCCGGGGGGACAGGGGTTCCCCACCTCGTACCAGGGGGAGATCGGGTGGGCAGAGGGGCCACGGCTGCGGGAGACGCCGGGCGCTGCGGGGCTGCGGGGGCTCTGCCCCGGGGGAGCCGGGCGGGATGGGGCAGGGGTCTCACCCCGGGCCTCCTGGTGCCGCCTGTCCCCCCGCTTTCTCCTGCCATGGCGTGGCGCGGCACGGCGTGACACAGCTCAGCATGGCACGGTACGGCACGGCACAGCACGGCACGGCACAGCATGGAATGGCACAGCATGGCATAGCTCAGCACGGCACAGCACGGCATGGCTCTGCACAGCATGGCACAACACAGCATGGCACAACACAGCATGGCGTGGCACAGCGTGGCACAGCACAGCACGGCACGGCACAGCTCGGCACGGCAATGGGGTACCAGCACCACCGAGTGCCAGAACCAGCCGGCTGTGACCATCTGCCCCCGCGTGACCCTCGCCACGGCCAGTCCCTCCATGTCCTGCCGAGCCCCCGCCAGCCCTGGGGACACTGGTGTCACCGCGAGGGTGACGCGTCCCCGCCGCCTGTCCCCCAGCCCCGGCCCAGCACCGCACCCCGCGGGGCGGCCGGATCCTGCCCCCGGCCCCCGCCGCCGCGCCCCGGCAGAGCCCCCGCTCCCCCGCTCCCTCCACCTCTCAGCAAGTTTTTTATGTGATTACAGGCACTGCATGGTAATTAGTGCTAAACTCATTTGCACAACTACAGTTAATTGGCTACAACAATTAATTAATGTGTTGGAAATTTGGCACTGGAAAAAAAAAAAAAAAAAGTTTGTCATCAGAGGGAAAAAAGGGGGGAGCTGGGGGGTGCCTGCACCCACCTGCACCCACCTGCACCCACCTGCAGCCCCGGGCCCGGCTCTTCCCTGAAGTTTCCCCCCCGAAGCCGCTGTCCCTGCCCTGCCCCGCGCTTTGTTTTCCCTTTTTTTCTCCCTTTTCATTTTGGGTTTTTTTTCCCCCCGTTTTCCTTTTTCTTTCTTTCTTTCTTGCCTTTTTTTTTTTTTTTTTTTTTTTACAACTTAAGCAAACTCATTTCCCTGATAAAATATAGCATGACTAATGACTGAAGCATGTAAAAATCATTGGGAAAATGTCCTTGGAAGACGAATGCATTTTCAGCAGAATAATTAACTTAATTAACAAATTCACATGCATATTCATCAGGCTATTAATGTCTTCTCAGCTCAGCTTGACGAACATTGCGGTAATAACCATCTCATTTGCATATTGCATTCTACTGCTATCCAAAAAAAAAAAAAAAAAAGGAGCGGATGCACACGCGTGTGCCCGGCGCCAGCTCCCGTGGGATCCTGCGGTGGGTGCCACGCGCCCCGGTGAGGTTCGCGGTCCTCGTGTGGCGGTACCCGCGTGCCGGCACCGAGCGGCGGGAGGTGCGAGGCGGGCACCGCGACGCCTGCCGCAGATGCCGAGGCCGGGAGCGGCGGTACCCGCCGCTCCCGGCCTCGGCATCTGCGGCAGGCGTCGCGGTGCGGGCGCGGAGGGGGAGAGGACCCGTAGCAGCTGTCGGCCTAATTCGGCTAACGCGCTGCTCGTGGGCGGCTTAGAAAAACAGATTAGGCGCCTGCGACAGGCACTGATTCCTGACATACGCTCGGGGTCTGCGTCTTTATCGCCCGCGCCCGGCGAGGAGGGATGAGGATGGGGAGGATGGGGGTGATGGGGATGAAGGGGGCGATGGGGGTGAGGGGGGTGAGGGGGATGAAGGGGATGATGGGGATGATGGGGATGATGGGGGTGATGGGGGTAAGGGAGATGAAGAGGATGAGGGGGATGAAGGGGATGATGGTGATGATGGGGGTGATGGGGATGATGGGGATGATGGGGGTGAGGGGGATGTTGGGGGTGAGAGGGATGAAGGGGATGAAGAAGATGAAGGGAATGAAGGCAGTGATGGGGATGAAGAGGATGATGGGGATGATGGGGGTGGTGGGGGTGATGAGGGTGATGGGGGTGATGGGGATGAAGAGGATGATGGGGATGAAGGGGGTGATGGTGGTGACGGGAGTGACGGGGATGATGAGGATGAAGGGGAGGAAGGGGGTGATGGAGGCGACGGGGGTGATGGGAATGATGAGGGTAAAGGGGAGGAAGGGAGCGATGGGGACGCTGGGGGTGTCAAGCGGATCCGGCCCCACCTGGAGAGCCCACTGCCCCCCCCCCCCAGCACTGCCACACCCTGCTTGGCTCCACCCACACGTGCCACACCCTGCCTGGCCCCACCCATCCCAGCCACACCCTTGTTGGTCCCACCCACTGTGCCACGCCCGGCTTGGCCCCACCCACAGCGGGGGGGGGGTGCGGCCCTGTGTGAGCCCACAGCACGCACACGCACGCACACGTGCACACGCACACACACGCACGCACACGCACACACACGCGCGCACACGTGCACACACACGCACATGCACGCACACGCACGCACACGTGCAGACGCACGCACACACACGCACACGCACGCACACGTGCACACGCACGCACACGCACGCACACGCACACACACGCACGCACACGTGCACACACACGCACATGCACGCACACGCACGCACACGTGCAGACGCACGCACACGCACGCACACGCACGCACACGTGCACACGCACGCACGCACACGCACACACACGCACGCACACGTGCACACACACGCACATGCACGCACACGCACGCACACGTGCAGACGCACGCACACACACGCACACGCACGCACACGTGCACACACACGCACATGCACGCACACGCACGCACACGCACGCACACGTGCAGACGCACGCACGCCTCTGCACGTCCCCGCGGTGCAGAGGTGCCCGCCCGGCGCGAGCGTGCACACCCCGGCACACCCGCCCCCAGGGAGAAGGCGGCACCCGGCATGGAGGGGCACGCACGGGGACCACAGGTCCCCCAGAGGGTTCCAGGTCACCCAACGGGTGGCACACGGGGGGTCCCAGGCAGCAGCGGGGGTTCCAGGTCACAGAGGGGGTTCTAGGTCCCACAACAGGGGCGTCACCCGAGGGGGGGCTCCCTGCCTCGCCCGGGGGCAGGCGATGGGCTACAGCGCGGCACCGCGGGCTCGGCCCTTCACCGCAGGGGGGACACAGCCCCCCCGGGCCATGGCGGGGCACAGCGTCCGGGGGCACGGATGGACGGAGGGACGGAGGGAGGGAGGGAGGGATGGATGGAGGGATGGACAGATGGAGGGAGGGATGGAGGGAGGGACGGGGGGATGGAGGGACTGATGGATGGAGGGACGGATGGATGGAGGGACGGATGGATGGATGGAGGGACGGATGGATGGATGGACGGATGGGCAGACAGGTGGACGGACAGGTAGGTGAGCACGTGGATGGGAGGATGGATGGACAGACAGATGCATGGGTGAATGGATGGATGGATGATGGATGGACAGAGGGAGGGAGGGAGGGAGGGATGGATAGATGGATGGAAGGATGGAGGGATGGATGGACGGACAGGCAGACAGGTGGACAGACAGGTAGGTGAGCATGTGGATGGGAGG
The DNA here is from genome assembly GCF_965183815.1 of Platalea leucorodia. Classification (NCBI taxonomy): domain Eukaryota; kingdom Metazoa; phylum Chordata; class Aves; order Pelecaniformes; family Threskiornithidae; genus Platalea; species Platalea leucorodia. Next base: position 5,821,795 of record NC_138844.1, read on the forward strand.
ATGGATGGACAGACAGATGCATGGGTGGATGGATGGATGGATGCATGCATGCATGCATGGATGATGGATGATGGATGACGAATGGACAGAGGGATGGATGGATGGACAAACAGAGGGACAAGCAGGCGGGTGGGTGGATGGGTGGTTGGACAGACAGACAGACAGATGCGTGGATGGGTGGATGCAGAGACAGACACATGGCTGGGCGGATGGACGGACAGGTCACATGCCAGGAGGGTGGACAGACTGAAGGATGGCTGAGTGGGCAAGTGGATGGTTGGATAGACAGACACACAGGTGGGTGGACAGACAGACAGACGTCTGGGCGGGGATGGCTTTCCTTGGCCAGGAGCCCTCAGGAGGGGCCGGTGGGGGGACTCTGTCCCCATGTCCTCCGCTCTGGGGGGGGACAGACCCCTCTGTAGGCACCCACCGGCCCCGGTGCCACTGGGGACCCTCCGGGGGACGCGGGGCCGTGCCCCCAGGATGCGGCCGTGCCCCCCGGGGACGGGGACGATGGCGATGGGTCCCCGGGGTCACCGACATCCCCAGCAGCAGGTGACCCATCACGGGGTGGCCCCCAGGGACCACCCTGGTCCCAGGGATGGGGACACACCTCAGCCAATCCCCAGCCAGGATTCATACCTCCAGCCAATCCCCTGCCAGGGCTTGTGCTGCTGGCCAATCGCAGCCTTCTCTGCCCCTGGCCCCGCCCACCCCGGGTATATAAGCCGCCTGCCCAGGCTGGGGCCGGCTGCTCCCCCCGGGGATGCCCTGGGGGGTCCTGGGTCCCCCTGGTCCTTCCCCACCTCCATGCGTCCCCCCTCGTGGTGATGGACGGACGGACGGACGGACGGATGGATGGATGGATGGAGGGGGGCAGGACCTGACCCTGCTTGGCACCCTCAGCTGTGTCTGGGGGTCCCCAGGCAGGGGGGCGGGGGGGGGGACACGACACACATAGGGGATGGGGACACCCCACCTTCCCTCGTGGCTGTGAGGTGCCACCAGCCCCTGCGCTTGCCCTGGGGCCCTGCCTGTCCCAGTGACCGCCCAGGCGGGCAAAAGCTGAGCCCTTCCTCATGGAGCAATGGGGAAACTGAGGCACGGGTCACCTGGGGCCGCTGCAGGGCCGGGGAGCAAAGCCACCCCCCATCGCGGTCCCCCAGGACCCCCCTTTGTCCCCACGGGCATCCCCCGGTCCTCGCCCCCAGCTGCACCTGGAAAAAATCCCCCAGCGATGCCCAAAATGGGGGGGAGCCGGGGGGGGGGGTGGGCTGGACCCCGCAGCACGGGGGGGCCGCGGGGCGAAGGTCGGGTGAAGGGCAGCGGTGGCGGCACGCGAAGGGGCGGGGGATGATGCCGTGCACCATGCCAGCTGTATCCAGAGAAAGGCAAATAATTCAGCGGCACCAACCGGAGAGGAACCAGCCCGCCGAGCCACGTGCCAAAATACCAGCAGTAAAGTAGTTAAATGAATCCAGCGCGGGAGCGAGGAGCCTGCGAGAGCCGGCTTGGGCCCCCATCCAAAGGAGTTAATGTCCCACAGTATGATCGATTAGTTGTCAGATGTGATTTCAAACCAATACAAGATGAATGGCATCATTTTCCTTCTCTCATTTTAGGCAGAATTAAGAAGCCATTAGCTAACACAAATTTTTGGCAACTTTAATAAAAAAGCTCCAATATACATTTGTAGCAAACGTTCCCCAAGGTAACCGCGAGGATGCAAATAACCTCCCGCGTCCTGCCCGGCGCCGCGTCCGTGGTGCTGCCGGTGCCAAGGCCGTGCCCACCGGCTCCGGCACCGAGAGGCGACGCCGACGGAGGATTTTCTTCCCGCCGGAGCAAAGCAGCAGGGTGCCCTGCCCGGCCTACGGCGCTGAGCCCCGGTGCCGGTGAAGGTCTGGCATCACACGTGTGACGAGCTGGGAGGTCTCGGCTGCGGGCAGGCGGCGGGGGGCTTCGTGCCGGGGCGGGCAGCGCCAGGCAGGGGCGGCCGCGCGGGGACTAGTCAAGGACAAACCGCGCACAAGCTGCTCCTGCCCGCGTGCCCGCAGGCGCAGGGCCGGCGTGCCAGCCCAGCCGTGGCCATTACGGCTGCGCGCGCCAGCTGTGGCCGCCCGATCCCCCCCGTCCCCAGGGAGGCCGCGGGCGGGGGGCCTGGGCACCGTGCCACCACCCGGGCACCGGGGCAGAGCCGCGGCCCCCGGCAGTGCCCGGCGAGGGGGGCCGGGGTCAGACAGGGTGATGGCGAGGGCAGATTTGGGGGTCGGTGGGCGAGGGCAGGGACCCCCCAGCAGGAACCCAGCCCCGAGGGACCCCCCAGGGACCCCCCGGCTCCGGTGTAACCCAGGGCAGCCCCAGGGCTGCTGCCGGCCCCGGCACCGCTGCCGGCAGGGGACAAGCTGGAGGGCAGAGATGGGCCGCGGCCACCCCCCCGCCCCAGCTTTCGCTGCCGGATCGCCGGATTTTAGGCACCAAATGGGGCTGAATTAGGATTATTATCACAGCTGCTCTAAATGTAATTAGTTTTGCTCTGAACTTGTTTGCTTTGCCGGGATTACGGCACAATCCAGCCGATCCACCCGGCGCTAACTTGAGAGAGGCTTTAATGACTCTAATAAAGCGGATGCCGGGTTAATGTGATGATTCCAAAGGTGCGGTCTTCAATTACATTTAACAAAAAGATTTATAGTTGGGTAAAATTTAATTTGGAGTGTGCAGGAGGGCCGGGCCAGCCGGGACACTGCTCACCGCCAGCGGCCACCGGGCCGGGACCTCGGCTCAGGCCCCGGCGCTGCCGCCGTGCCCCACGCACCGACGGGGTCTGTCTGGGCACGGCGGTTGTCTGTCCTGCTGGGTGGATGGACGGATCCCATCGGCCCCATCCCGGGGCGGAGGTGGATGGAGAGGGGGGTCCTGACTGTGCTGGGGTGATGCGAAGCCACCCGCATGCTGTCCCCGTCCCCTGCCCGTGGCCCCTCCAGCCCTGCGGCCCCACGCGGGCGTTTTGGGGGTGCTGGGTCCCTCCCGTCCCGCCGGCACGCACGGGAGGCATCGCCCGGCGCTGTCGTCTCAGGATCCACTGGAAGCAGATGGGATCCAGCTGCGAGCGGCAGCACGAGGACCAGGCTGCCAGGGGGAGCGGGACCGGGGACCGGGGGCCGCAGGAGGGGGCCGGGTGCTCCCACCGCCCGGCGCAGACCTCCGGCGAGCCCGGCCGAGCCGGAGCTGCCAAGAGAAATGGGCAGATTATGGGATGAACGCAGGCCAAGGCAGGGCTGGGATGCAGCCGCCGTAAATCAGCTTTTAAGTAGCAACAAAATGGACATTTCCCATATGAAATGAGCCACCGCCTGCCACGGCGAGGGGGGAGAAGAGAGCCCAGCCCGGGTGCGGGCACCCACGCAGCGGGGGGGGCACGGGCAGGGTGGTACCCGAGGGGTGCAGGGATGGGGCTGGAGCCCGGGAAGGGAAGGGAAGGGAAGGGAAGGGAAGGGAAGGGAAGGGAAGGGAAGGGAAGGGAAGGGAAGGGAAGGGAAGGGAAGGGAAGGGAAGGGAAGGGAAGGGAAGGGAAGGGAAGGGAAGGGAAGGGAAGGGAAGGGAAGGGAAGGGGTGCTCAGGTGGGCACCACCTGCTCTCCAGAGCTCCTGGCCAGGGCTGGCCCCGCGTCTGCGGGATCCGGCCTCCCCCGCTGCTCCTGCTTGGGTTTTGCCCCTTTTCTCCCCCTGGGGCCCGGGGGGGCTGGGGGCAGGTTCCCCCCTTTCCACAGGGCTTGGGGCTGCAGCCCCCGGGCTGCTCAGCAGAGCCCCGGCTGCCCAGGTGCCCCCAGCCCTGGGTGCCCCCTTCCCTTGGGTACCGCCCGCCCCCCATTGCTCTCCCCGCTCCCAGCCCGTCCATGCAGCCACCCCAGCACCGGCCGTGCCCCACCGGGGCGCGGGGGCCTCTCCTCACCCCCCCGGCGTCTCCCACCATCCCCTCCCCACGCCCCGGCTGGGGATGGCGACAGGGCTCGGGGCTTGGCCCCACGCTGGCGGTGGGGCAGGGTGTAAATGGGGGGGGACCCGACCCCACCGAGGGCCGGGGGCGTCCTGGAGCCCCGATATTGGGGCTGGCGGGGCCACAACGGGGCCATGTGCAGCTCCGTGCACACGGCGGGGGCCAAGCCAGCCGGGCCAAGCAGCCCCTGGCCCCGCAGGCCCCGGGGCCGGGCCGGGCCGGGCCCTGCGGCGGGGGGGCCGGGCCGGGGCCCCCCGGGCTGGGCTGCAGGCGGTGCCGCATTCCGGAGTACCAGCATTTGCTGGCGGCCGGTGCCAGCAGGCGTTGGCAGGTTTGGAGCTTCGCAGCGATTCCAGGCACAGATGTCCTTGTTTTAACTCCTCTGCGATGGAGCCTGGCAGGCCCGACGGGGGAGGGGGCGGCTCGGCAGCCCCCGGTGCGGCGGGGACCGCTGCCAGCCCGGCCCGCCCCGGCCGCGGCTCCGGGTACCGCGGGAACCCCCCCTCCCCGGTCTCTCCATCGCACAAAGCCGGGGGCGGCCGCCCCCCAGACCCTCCCGGCCCCCCACCCCCGACCCCCGGGCAGCCCCCGGTCCCCGGAGCGGGGCCACCCGGGCCGGTGGCGGCAGCGGGGCCGCCTCCGCAGCGCGGCGAGCGCCCAGCGCCGGGAGCCTCCGGTTTTTTTGTTTTTTTTTTTTATGGTATCTGCAATTTTGGCAGAAATCTGTCTTTAATTTAGCTGTCCATATAAAAATCCGCACTGTATAATAATGAACAGATGCCATGAAATTTAAACTGAAGCAATGACTCCTCCTCCCCCCCCCCGGCTGGCACTCGCCGGTGGCAGCGGCGACCCGGAGCTGGCGCTCGCCCCGGGCCCCCGCCGCGCTCCGCCGGGCCGGGAGAGGGGGAGAGGGGCCGGGCCGGGCCGGGGGCACCGGGGGCACCGCGGGGGGGTCTCCCCCCTCCATCTCATCCTGCCTGGAAATAGCGGGGCTGAGCCCGGGCGAGCCGCGACCGCGGGGTCCCCGCCGGTGCCGGCCCCGCTCCGGTGCCCCCGGCCGAGCCGTGCGGGGTCCCCGGTAACCCCCTCCCGCCCCCCCCCCCGAGGTGACTTTGATCCCACGGTCACGCAAAACCCTCGCAGAGCCCGGCGGGCCGCGGCGGCAGCTCCCCACCTCCCTCCCGTCGCCGCGGGGCCGCGGTGCGGGCTGACCGGCCACCGGGACCGGGCACCGAAGCCTTGTACCGGGGCCGAGCACCGCGGCCGTGCACCGGAGCTTTGCACCGGAGCCTTGCACCGGAGCCGTGTACCGGAGCCTTGCACCGGAGCTTTGCACCGGAGCCGTGCACCGGAGCCGTGCACCGCGGCCGCGCACCGGAGCTTTGCAACGAAGCCGTGCAGCGGGACCGTGCACCGAAACCACCCACCGGAGCTTTGCACCGGGGGTTTTCTCCGGAGCTTTGCACCGGGGCCGTGCACCGAGTGCGGGGCCGCATTGCGGGGCCGGTCGGTGCCGGAGCAGCCGGGGGGTTCCCGCATCCCCTCGCTTCGGCGGGGCCGAGGAAACAAAAATCCCGGGAATTGAACGGAAACCGCAGCCCCGACGCCGGGGCCGCCCCCGCCCGGTGCAGCCGGCCCCGGGCCCTTCCCGGGAGCAGATGTCGGCGGCCCCCCCGCAGCCCCCGGCCCCCCGCGGCCCCCTCCCCTCCGCCGGGGCAATCGCCCTCCGCCGCCGCAGCTCCGGGCCGCGGCCCCGGTGCCGCCGGTGGCGGGTGACGGCCGAAGGGCCGCAGGCCGCCCCCGCCCGACCCCACGGAGCCCCCGCCCGGGACCCCTCCCCCTCCACGGCGCGACCCCGAGTATTTTTCCCCGGAGAAACGAGGCCCTTCCCGGGGGATGCTCGGGCCGGAGCCGTCGGAAGAGGCTTCGCTCCGCGGCGGGGAGCGGCGAGCGCCGCGGCCCGGCCCGGCCCGGGGGGGCTCGGGGGGGCTTCGGGGGCCCGGCTCCGCCGCAGCGGCTCGGGGCGGCCCCGCTCCCCCGCCCGGTCCCGGCTCCTGGCCGCCGCCTTTCCCGGGCCGGGCCCGGGACGTCGGGGCCGCGCTGGAGCCGTTCCCCGACTCCGGCCCCGGCGGCACCGGCCCCGGGCCCGGCCAGGCCGGGGGCGCGGCCCGGCCCGGGCCCAAACCTGCCCAGATTTTCCCCAAAAGCCGCGGGGCTGCGGGGTCTCCCGGCCTCTCCCGGGAGAAACCCGGGGGCCCCGTCTCCGCGGCCCCGGTGCCGCCCCGGTGCACGCCGCCTCCCGCGGGGAACCGGTCCCCCGCGATCCCCGTGGTCGTGGGCCGCGGCACCGGGCGACCGGGAGCCCGGTCCCCGTCCCTGCCCGGAGCCCGCGGCCGTCGGGTGGCGATGAGCCCCGCTGGCGGGAACGGTAAATAGACCGACGCCCGTTCGTTCGCCTGGGGAGGCGGCGGGGCCCGGGCTCCCGTTCAGCACCGCCGCGGCGGACAGCTCCGCACCGGGCACCGGCCCCGGGCACCGGCCCCGCCACGGGGCTCCCGGGGCTCCAACGGGCACCGGCCCCGGCAACCGGCACCGGCACCGGGCACCGCCACGGGGCTCCAACGGGCACCGGCACCGGCAACCGGCACCGGCACCGGGCACCGCCACGGGGCTCCAACGGGCACCGGCACCGGGAACCGGCACCGGCACCGGGCACCGCCACGGGGCTCCCGGGGCTCCAACGGGCACCGGCACCGGCAACCGGCACCGGCACCGGGCACCGCCACGGGGCTCCCGGGGCTCCAACGGGCACCGGCACCGGCAACCGGCACCGGCACCGGGCACCGCCACGGGGCTCCCGGGGCTCCAACGGGCACCGGCACCGGGAACCGGCATCGGCACCGGGCACCGCGCCGGGGCTCCAGCGGGCACCGGCACCGGCAACCGGCACCGGGCACCGCGCCGGGCGCCGACCGGGTACCGGGGCCGCTACGGACGCGAACCCAGCCTTGGCCACCGCCACCGGGCACCCTCGCCGAGGCCACCGGCACCGCGGGCCGGTGCCAGCTCCGGGCACCAGTCCCCCGGGGGACCGGCCCCGTGTCACCGCCGCGGCTCTCCCGTGACGGCGGGACCGGGACCGAGCCCGGCCGCCGCTCCGGATCCCGGAGCCTTTATTGGCGAGGGGGGGGACACCGCCTCCCCGGTCCCGGGGGGGACACCCGTGGGGCTGAGCCGCGTTATATCAGCGCCGCCCCACCGCGGGCCGCGCACTCGGGCGGCGGGAGCGGCGGAGGCACCGGCACCGCCGGGAGGCACCGGGGGGCGGCCCCGGCAGCGGCGGCGGGGGTCGGGCCGGTGCCCCCGGTTCCCCCCCCCGCCCCGGGGCGGAAGGAAAGCGGCGAAAGCGACGGAGTCAACATTGAATATTTATTAATCGCCGTCGAAGGACGCTCGGTAATTACAGGTTCGCCGCGAATCGCACCGGCGGCGGCTCGTTACGGGCCGACGAGTCCTGGCGGGGCCGCCCCGGCGGGGACCACCGGGCTGCGAGCGTCCAGCGGGGCCGGGGGGGGCCCGGGGGGGGCCCGGGGGGGGCCGGTGCATGCGGTACGGCCGGGCCCCCCGGCCCCGCCGCCGCCCAAGCGGCGTCCGCGGCGGCGGGGAGCGGGAGCGGGGAGCGGGGAGCGGCTCCCGGCGCGGGGGGGCTCTTGCATATCGTTGGCCATAAATATTTATTAATCGAAATGAAACGGAACAGAAACACGAAAGCACTTCTGGTGTCGGACAGGCGGGTCCCCTTTGCTACAACGGTTTGTGGGTTTTTTTCTTTTTCTTTTTTTTGTTTTTTTTTTCCCGTTTTTTTTTTCTGTTTTTTTTTTTTTTTTGCAAAACTTTTCTGTTTGTTTGTTTGTTTTCGTTTTGAAAACATTTCTCAGAAATCCTCCTCCTCCTCCCTGGTCTCTAAAAATGCTGGTTTCTCCAAGGTGGTGCGGGCAGGTTCCAAAAAAAAAAAAAAAAAAAAAGAGAAAAAGAAAAAAAGAAAAAAAAAAGAAAAAAGAAAAAAAAAAAGAGCGTTTTCTCGGCTTCACGGCGTCTCCCGACCGAAGGAATGCGGCAAACCGGGGCGAAGACACGGGGCCGGGCCCGGGCGCCGCGGGGGGGCTCAGCCCCCCGAGCCCCGCTTGCATAGCTGCGGGCTGCCCGGCCCGGCTCCGCCAGCGCGGGGGCCCGGGGCGGCTCCGCGGGGCTGGGCTCTATTCTGATTTTTTTTTTTTTCCCATTTTTTTGTTTTGTTTTCCTTTTTTTTTCTTGGTTTTTTTTTTTGTTTTGTTTGTTTTTTGTTTTGTTTTTCCGTTTCAAGTTTTTAAAACAGGTAAAAAACGTCCTGACACACGCGCTGCGAGAGGAGCTCCCGGGGCCGGGAGCGGGGCCGGGGCCCCCCCAAAGCAAAGTGCATCTCTGAGCGTCCGCCGGGCCGGGCCTGCTTGCATAGATAGAAATGTGGGGTCCTCCCTTCGCCTCTTATTGCTTCGGAAAGTTGCGCTCCGCGCCGCAGCGCGGCTCCTCTCGCTCCCACGGGCCGGGGCAGCGGGTGTCCAATGCCGGGGGGGGGCGCGGCGGTGGAGGGGGAGAGGGTTCGAGGTGGGGGGGGGGGGGGAGAGGGATAAAGAGAGAGAAAAATTAAATGAAAACGAATTAAAAAAGGAAAGGAGGCGGCTCGACCCAGCGGGGCCGGGGCGGGCTCCGGGGGCGGCTCCGGAGGGCGCGGGGGGCCGAGCTGGGCGCCTCCCCCTCGGGGAAAATAAGGAGAATATAATAACGGTAATAATAGTAATAATAATAATAGTAATAGTAATGGTGGTAATGGTAATAGTAATAGTAATAGTAATAGTAATAGTAATAATAATAATAATAATAATAATAATATAGAAATAATAATAGAAATAATAATAGAAATAATAATAATAGAAATAATAATAAATTAATAATAATAATAATAATTCACTAACTAACTACTAATAATAAACTAAATAATAATCGTAAGCTAACTAACTAATAATAAACTAAATAATAAGCATAAACTAACTAAATAATAAGCATAAACTAACTAACTAATCACAATAATTTAAGGGAAAGGGGACATCCTCCCCCAAAAGCACTTTGTCCCCCCGGGGCGCGGGGACCCGCCGCCGGGGCCGGGTCCCCATATTGCACCAAAGCCCACGGCGGAGCCCCGGGGTCCGCGGGTGGGGGGGGGGGGGTTGGGGGGGGCGGGGAAGGGGCGCGGGGGGGCGGGTGGGGTTGGGGAGGGGGGGGGTCAGTTGTGGAAAAAGGCGTTGAGCTCCTCGTACATGGGGCCCCGCTCGTGCGGGAGGTGCATGTCGTAGGGGAAGATGTTCTCGGAGTGGACCCCCCCGCGCATCCCCGCCGAACCGAAGACCAGGTTGTGGCCGGCGGGCCGGGAACCGGGCAGCGCCGAGTAGTGCATAGAGTAGTGGTAGCTTTTCTCGTGGTCGGGAGAAGAAGAGTCCTGCTTGAGGGAGAAGTTGCCGTTGATGCAGAGCGGGGGGCTGAGCCCACCGTCGTACTCCGAGCTGTTGTAGTCGGGGGACGCGTTGCCGTAGAGGCTCTCGTAGGCGGAGGCGCAGTAGCTGTGTGTCCTCAGCCCGTGGGAACCGGGGCCGGCGGCGGGCGGGCACTGCGCCGCGGCCAGCCGCGAGCAGGGGTAGGGGTAGGGGTGGACGGCGAAGGAGGCGTTGGGACCGTGGAAACGGCCGCCCTCCTGGCCTTGCTCCGTCAGGAAATTGCGGGAATTGAGCTGCAGGCAGCCGGCCACCAGGTTGGTGGTGGGTTGCGACAGCCCCTTGCACAGAGTCTGCACGTAGGAAACCAGGTCGGGCCGTTTGCCCGAGCGCAGGATCTCGGAGAGAGCCCAGATGTAGTTCTTGGCCAAACGAAGGGTCTCGATTTTCGAGAGCTTTTGGGTTTTGGAGTAGCAGGGCACCACCTTCCGCAGGTTGTCCAGGGCCGCGTTCAGGTCGTGCATGCGGTTGCGCTCCCGGGCGTTCGCCTTCTGCCGCCGCAGCTTGGAGCGCTCCAGCCGCGCCTTGGTCATCTTGCGCTTCTTGGGGCCCCGCTTCTTGGGCCGCTCGCCCTCCGCCTCCTCCAAGCCTTCCTCCTCCTCCTCCTCCTCCTCCTCGTCCCCGCCTAGCTCCCCTTCCTCCTTGCTCTCCCCCAGCGAGCCCTCGGGCGGTTCCTCGGGGAGGGCGCAGCCCTTCCCCGCCCGCTCCTCCTTCTCGCTGCGGGCATCCTCCTCGCACTCCTCGGCCCAACCGGCGAATTTCGGTACTTCGGGGACCAGGCTGGGCTCGCTGAAAAGTCGCGTCAACATGGTGGCTGCAGCGGGGGGCAAAGAGCCAGGCGTTACCGGCGGCCCCGCCGCCCGCCCGCCCCCCCCCCCTCCCCGCCTCCCGCCGCCCCCCGCCCCGGGAGCGGCTCCGCGGTACCGGGGGCGGCGAAAACGAATTAGGCGCTGGGCCGCCCGCCGCCGCCGCCCGCCCCGGTCTCCCGACCCCGGGGGCACCGGGGCTCCCTCGGGGCGCGGCGATGCCCCCTCCCCGCGACGCCCCCCCCCCCCCCTCCATCCCCGGGCTCCCCGCGGCCGCCGCCCGCTCCCCGCTCCTGCCCCCGCCGCTGCGGCCGCCCCCGCCCCCGGCCCGGCCGGAGCCCCCGCCCCGCTGCCCCGCGGCCCGGGCCCGCTGCCGCCGGCCCCTCTTTGACGCCTCCAACTTTTCCCCGCCGCGGGCGCGGAACGGCTCCGGCCGCGGCTCCGCCACCGCCGTCCCGGGGCCGGAGCGCCGAGGCGTGGCCGTTCCCCCCCCCCCCGCCCCCCCTGCCCGTTACCCCTCCGGCCCGGTCAGCCCCGCCCGCCCCCCCCCCCCCCCGCCCCGGGGCTCCCCCCGGCCGCCGGAGCGCGGCCCGTAAAATGCGGCGGCATCAAACGGCGGCGCGGCGGGGGGCGGCGGGGGGCGGCGGGGGGCGGCCGGGGCCGGGCCCCCCCCTCCCCGGGGGAACGCGGGGGTCGCGGGCGGCGGCGCTGGCGGGGTCGCCCCCGGGGCCGGGCGGGGCGGCGGGGCCGGGGCGGGGGGCACCGCCCGGGGCGGGGGCCGGGGCCGCCGCGGGGGAGCGGGGAGGCGGCTCCGCCGGGTCGGGGCCCCCGGGGGCGGCGGCGAGGCGGCTCCGCGCCGATTTCGTTGATGCCGCTCGGCCGCCGCTGCCCCGCTCCGTCCCGCCGGGACCGCGCCGCCCCGGGCGCGCCCAGCCGCGGGGGGGGGGACACCGGGAGGGGGGGGACGAAGCCTCAACAACCCCCCCGGAGGGGGGGGGGGGCTCCGGGAGGAGAAGGGGGGAAACCCCATCGGTGGGGCCGGCGGGGAGCGGGAGAACCGAGGGCCGGGAGAGAACGAAAGCCGGGGGAAAAAAGGGCGAGACGTGGCGGAGAAACAAAATCAACATGGAAGTTGCCTTTTCTCCATTCAAGTTTCCTCCGCTGCCCTCCCAGCCCTCCACTTCTTACATAACTCACCTTCGGGCGGACCGGAGGAATTCTTATTTCATTGTTCCCAGCATCTTCTGGGACCGGGACGCGGCTCCTTGAGGTGCTCCAGCCTCCTGCAGTCCTCTATCCAAAAGGAGGCGAGAGTGGCATCTCTACCCAGCAAAGGGGGTACCAGCTCTGCTGCCAGTGCCATATGGTTGGCACGTCATGCGCGAGAGCTATCACATGAGAGCTAATGATTGACATGCGCTTGCATTCAGGGAGATTTGTCTCTCTGGGGAAGGAGGACTCGCCATCTGTCACTCTGTACTCAAAAAAAAAAAAAAAAAAAAAAAAAACCTCTTCCAAATCTACAGCTCTGCCTACACGCCGCAAAATGGGACCCGGGCGAGATGCAGGCGATGGCGGGGCCGGGCTGAACAATGGAGCCAGCGGCAGGGCGGCATGGGAGACCGGCCATCCCGGCCGGGCCGAGCGTGTCGGGGGCGGCCGGCGGGCACCAGGGCGAGGGGGGAGATGCCACGGGGACCCTCGGCGGGAGCTGGCATCTGCGGCTCGCCGCAAAATACCGCGGCGGCTCGCCCGGGTCCATCCCCACCCTCAGCCACCAGCCGAGCGGGGATGGCTGCGGTGCTGAGGGCCCGGCGCGGGCTGGGGGCTGCGGCCGGGCAGGGCCCAGGGGAGGCGGTGGTGGTGGCGGTGCCCGGTTTGGCCGCGCTGGTGTGGGCAGGGGGCTGCAGGTGCAGGTGTGGGCAGGGCTGGTGGCTGCGGGGCTGTGGGTCCCCATGTGGGTGGCACATGGCCCCTCTGGTCGCCCACCCGCCACCCCATGGCCCCCACCGGCACCCCCTCGGCCGCACAGCCACGCCAGCCTCTCCACAGCCCCGCGGCACAGCCCGGCGCGCACAGACGCAGCCAGCCTTCGGCACACTCCTACGTGCACACACACACACGTGCATGCACACTTGCACACGCATGCACACGCACGCCCTCCCCGATGCACGCGGGGTCCAAGCCCCGCGCGGACGCGGGTCCCGCCGTGTCAGTGGCAGAGGCCCGGCCATGCCGTGGTGCAGCCGGCGAGGCCTTTGTCTGCCGGGCGCCTCCTCACCTGCCGCAGCCCCGCGCCCCGGCCCGGCAGCGCCCCGTCACTCCCGGCCTCCAAATCGGTCCCTGCCACGGTGCACGTGCAGCCAGAAATCGCTGCTGCCATTTCCCTTGTGCCGGCAAACCGGCGGCGGGCAGCGGCGGGGCCGGGGAGCCTGTAACGGGTGCGTTGTGTCCGTGGGAGCCGGATCCCACCAGCCGGTGCCCCGCTCCTGGCTGCGACCGTCGGGGCCGAGCTGTGGGACCTCCCCGTGTCCTGGATCCCTTCTGTCCCCGCAGCCTGGGCGGCCGAGACCTGCCCGGCTCGAGGGGTGCGGGCAGGGGAAGGGGCAGCGGGTGCCGGGTGCCACACACCGGCACGTGCCGGCCGTGCACCGCCGGCGAGGGCGGCACGGACAAGGCGTGGGAACGGCAGGGCCACGGTGGCAGTGGTGGCCGGGGCTGTGCCCACACGCAGACAAAGGGCTGGCCGTGCCCGGCCGCCGGGTCTGTGCCAGCGGCGTCGGCGTCGCCCACTCCCCCGGTGCAGGTGCCGGGGCTGGCACGTGACAGAGGGGCCTCCACCGGCGGCGAGCGTCCCCCCCGCACGCTCCCGCTGCCGAACCCTCCGACTGTCACTCACGGCTGCGGCCGAGCAGATGGCACCTGGGCTGGAGCCGGCCCGCGGGGAGGCAGGGCCCACCCCAGCCGTGCCGGTGCTGGTGCCGGGGCACCGATTCCCGGGCAGCCTCCCGGCACATCGCAGCCCTTCCCCGCAGCACCGTTCAGCTCCCTCTGTTGTTGTCATCTTCATTTTGCAAGCGGGTGCTGGGTGGGCATCACCGTGCCCCGGGAGCCCACCCTCACCCGGTGCCCGCGGCATGCCGGTGCTGCCTGTTCCTGCCAGCTCTGGGTAAGTCCCCACTCCCCTGCCCTCGGTTCCCAGGCCAGGGGACACCCAGCCCTCGGCGGGCGGCACAGCCCCGCTCCAGCCCTGCTGCACCCCCGGCGTCGGGGCAGCGAAGCCAGCGGTGCCCCAGCTCCTGGCACCGGGCTCGCGGCCCATGGGGACCCGCGGGGGCACCGGGGCTGCCCGAGGCCGAGGAGATGCCATGGCGTGAGCGGCTGGGCTGGCCCGTGTGGGGACAGGGATGGGGGGAAGCCACGAGCCCCTGGCCCGGTGCATCCGTTACAGCCTAATTAGCAGCCGGCAAGCGGCAAGGGTGGGCGCCGGCGTGAGCCTCATCAGCATGCACAGCGCTTGGAGGGAGAAGAAAGTGGAGACATGAAACGGGGAGAGGAGATGAAAGGGGAGTGTGGAGATGAAAACCCAAACCGCTGCATTGTGCCGGGGCCGGGGCGGTGCCGCGGGCCCTCGGCCGGCCTGTGCCGGGACACGGCCCACGGTGCGGGCAGCAGGGGGGATCCCGTGCTGTCCCCTCCGCCGCGGCTGGTGATGGCACAGGGCAGAGCGGGGCAGGGGCAGCACCGTCCTGGTCCCCGGGTGCCTTTTTGGGGGGGGGTTCATCCAGGGTGGTGAGTGGGGCTCCCAGCGTCACGGCACGGGGGCTGCATGAGCAGGATCCGACCCCTGGGGAAACGGGGCTGCCCTGGGCAGCAGGAGGAGGCGAGGTCGGTCGGGGTGAACCCAGGACTGGGCACAGCCGGGGGGAGCAGGGGCAGGGCTGGGTGCTGGTGCTTTGGGTGCAGGGGCTGGGTGGGCGGCTTCTCCTGCCCCAGGAGGCCGGGGCTGGGGGAGCTGGGCCCCGCAACCCTGGGGCTCTGGTCCCCATCCTGCTGCTGGTCCTCCTGTGCAAGGACCGGCTTTCCCAGCACTGCCGCCTTCGTCACCAGCCAGGTCCCCCGGGGTCTCGCTGCCCGGCGGGCACAGCCGGGCGTTTGGCTGGTTCATGAAGCTCTTTCCTCCTCCAAAATTCATCCTCCGTGTCCCTTCCCCTCCCTCTGGCAGGAAGGCGACGGATGGGGATGGGGACTCTGCCTGGAGGAGCAGCGGTGGCTCCGTCCTGGAGGTGGGTGCCGGGGGACACATGGCACCTGGAGGGACACAGCAGTGGGTCGGCACCGGCAGAGCCAGGGGTGGGAGCTGGGTGCTGGGTGGTGCCGGGACCCGGCTGGGAGCCAGCTGGGCCCGGGGTGGCTCCTGGGGGCCCTGCGTGGGGCGAGTTTGCCGGGGCTCAGCCGGCTGCCGCATCCCCAGCGTGGGGCCAGTGCGCGGCACTGCAGCCGGCTGCCTCGGCGAGGCCATGCCATCCCTCCCCAGCGTGGGCCGGGGGGTACCCAACCTGGCCCCCCTCACCAGCGGGGTCCCCGTCCCCCCTTGGCGAGGCCGAGCCGGCTGGGGCCCGAGCGGAGGAGCAGGCTTCGGCATCTCCCTGCGCGCGGCGGCGGGGGGAGGCGGGGGCCACGCTGCCAGATGGAGCCGGCTCCGCGCTGCAATATTTCTGGGAGGTGAAGGCTGGGGAGAGATGGATGCGCTAACGCGCGGCGGAGCCACCGCCGGGAATGTCAGCCGAGGGGAGGAGAGCGACGGGAGCGGGAGCCCAGCCTGTCCCCATCCCCGTCCCCATTGCCTTTGGGGACGAAGTGGCCCTGGGCCAGGTCCCCGGAGCAGCTCTCCCTCGTGGGACCCGTCCCTGGGCATCTTCCCGTCACCGGGTGAGCAGGGCCCTGTCTGTGGGTGGGGGTCTCTGGGGGACAGGGACAGGGGTGTGGATGCCCTGCCCATCCCCATGTCCCCAAAGGTCCCTGCAATGGGGACCGTGGGGTCATGGGTGGGTTGGGGAGCCTGGGAGGAGGAAACTGGTGATGGAGGGAAACTGAGGCATGGAGGGAGGAACAGGGCGGTCCTGATTCAGCCGGGATCAGGGGGCTTTTAGCAAACCCTCTTTCTTTTGCTAGAGGAGGACGGGGAGATGCTGTGCCGGCCCTGGGGCCATGGTGCCGGTGCCAAGTGAAGCCCCTGTCGCCGTGGGGCGGCTGCTTCACCCCCCCTGGCCGGATCCGGCCCCTGGGGCAGCCGGACCCCCGCCTGTCGCCCCCTGCCCACTGCCGCTCGCGGGCCGGGGACTCGTCAAGCGGTTTTTAACGCACACGCTGTTAATTAGGCAACGACGCCCTGGGAATTGTCCAGTGGGAAACTGCCGGCGCCGCGGCTGCGTGTGGGGCTGGGATGGAGGGTCCCGGGGCGGGAGGACGGGTGGCCCCAGGGGCCTTGTCCCCTCTCCGTGCTCCTTCGTCACCCGGCGGCCGCTGGGTTCACCCCTGCTGGGGTCAGATGCTTTTTGGGGACAGTGGGGGGGCTGGGACAGGGGGACCCCGGCCCGGGATCCAGGGCTGGAGGGGGCTGCCATTGTGCCACCAGTGGAGCTGGCTGCTGGTGAGGTCATAAGGCTGCCTTGGTGAGGTCACAATGGGCTATGACATCACAACCATTGGACTGTGATGTCACAAGACCCCAGGAGCAGACAGGAGGCCCCCTGGGGCCACAGCATCCCCCCTACGGCTGCCCCAGCCAGGTCGAGGGGAGCGCAGGGGGCCAGCGCGCAGCCCGGCGGTGCCACCGGCGTGGGCACGGCACGGCGCGGCGCGGCTGAACGAGCGCTGCTGGCACCGGCCCCCGGCCCCCCCGCGGCAGATGGCGTCCGCTTGGGCCTGTTTCAGGGAGCCGGCAGGGCGCGATGGCGGGGGGACGCGGCGCGCGGGGGCGGCGGGGGCTGTCCGCAGCCACGTCCCCCTCCATCGTCCCCCCGCCCCGCTCCCCTGCGCCCCTCTGTGCTGATGTCCCCAAACCGGGGGGCGGGGGGGGGAAGGCGGCTGGTGGCCCTCCCAGAAACGCACCGAGTGGTGTCAGATCTCAGCAGGGCGGGTGGGCACAGGGGCCACGGTCGAGGGGGGACCGGGGTGGCACCAGGGACAAAGGCAAAGGGCCGGATTCGGGGCTGGGGGTGCCAGACCCCTGCCCTGGAGGGGCCTCAGGCCCCCGGCCCGCGGGGGCTGATCCAGCGCGGCGCTGCCATGGGAGGGCTCGGTGTCCCTGCCAGCCCCAGGGCACGGGGGGCCACTCTGGGGCCCTCGCCCCCATCCTGGGGTGCTCTGAGGCCTCCCATCCCTGGGGACATCGGGGACCCCCATCCCGCATCCCGGGTGACTTTGGGGACCCCCGGCCTGGGGAGCAGTGGGGCCCCCATCCCAACACCCCCTGCCATTGCGGGGGGTGCCGGCAGGGAGTGGATTGGGGGGGGGGGGGGGTGTCTCCATGGCGACAGGGCGCCGATGACGACAGTCACCATGGCGAGGCTGCGTGGCCCGGCCCGTTGCCATGGCGATGCGCCTGGCACGGCGAGTCGCCATGGAGATGGCCGAGGGATGGAGCGGTCCCCATAGCGGGGGCCCAGGGCCAGGCCAGGGCTGGGGGGGGTCCCCGGGACCGAGACGCCCACCCACCCACGCGTGGGGCCTCGCGCCCTCCCGGCGTGGGGCCGGTGTCGCCGCGTGCCGCCGCGTGCCCGCCGCCGCCGCCGCCGCCGCCCAGGTTCATTTGCACGAGGCTTTTCCACTCCAGTTCACACTACCATCTGACAAGCCCAACTTCTCATTTTCAGAGTAATCACTCCACTGCACTAATTGCACATGCAAATATGCAAATTCGTATTAATTAATTACTATACTAATTAGTTCTGTGGTATTTGCGAGTAATAAATCATTCGGAGGGAGCGGGAAGCTGGAGACCTGGCCCATTTACACTTCGCATAAAATTTTAATAGGCGCTCCGGCTGATCCGGGACAGCCGTGCTTAAAGGCGCAGAGCTGGCGTGGCACGGCCTGGCCGCGCTGCCCGGCGCGGGGGGCACCGGCACCCCCAGCCCTGGTGCGTGGGAGGGGGTGAGGGGATGGAGAAGAGCGAGGGAAGAGAGGAAAATGAAGAAAAAGGCAATGGGGAGGAGGGATGTGGGCGGTTTGGGGGTGCAGGGCTGGTCCCCGGGGGTGACGCGGTGGTTCTGTGCCCAGGGTTGTCATCTCCTGGGGAAACTGAGGCACGGAGCGCGGTGCCTCCGGGGAGGGGGTGCACGGTGCTCCCCGCCGCAGCACCCCGCGCCTGGAGGCTCGCCCCTCGCCCGGGAGGTGTCCGGCCCCTCCTGCTGCGGGGAGACCCCCAGGGACCGGGATGCCGGCGGGGGTCACCCCACTCTGCAGCCGCTCCTGCCAGCCACCGCCACCACGCCGGCACCGCGACCACGCCAGCACCGCACAGCCGCTCCCCGCCGCCACCTTTGGGGATTTTGCAAGCCTTTAATTGTCGTAAGCACAGATTAATTAAGCAGCGATAAACACAAACCCATGCATTATTGATGAATAAGGGTGAGTTCAGGTTGGTGCAAACGTTGTAATTAAATATAAACCTCAAGCTGCCCATTGTTAACGTACAAATTACATTACTATTGCGACACGTGTCGGGGCGCGCGCGGCCGGGAAGGGGCTCGTGCCCTGGCACCGCGACCCTGCTGCGCCCTCGGCCCCGCGTAGGGGGAGAGGGGATGAGGGGCTGGAGGGGGGCTTGGGGGGCAGGAGTGGGGACCCCACCGCCGGCCCCCTCGCCGCGGACGTCCCTGGCTTCGCTGCAGCGCCGGGGCCAGGCCCTTCTCCGTCCGCATCCATCCTGGATCCATGTGCACCGAGGATGCTCCACGCTGGGCCCGGCACAGGCCAAGGGACGCGTCACCGGCCCCGCGGGGACAGCAGCTCCCCAAGGAGAGGCGGGGAGTCCCCGCTCGGCGCCCGGCCCCGCAGGGATGGGGACACACACGGGCACCCCGCACGCTCTTGTGCACGGACACGCGCACACACATGCATGTGCATGCGCACACGCACGCCTGTGCACGCATGCACCCCCCTGGCGCGCACACACACACACGCACACACACTCCTGTGCGCACACACACATCCCTGGAGTGCGCACGCACACACATGCACACACATAAACATGCACACCCTCCTGTGCGCACACATGCACGCACACATGGATGCGCACGCATGCAAATCCCTGGCGCATACGTGCATGCGTGCACGTGCACACGCACACACGCTCCTGGGCACACGCATGCGCCCTGGCACACACACACACATGCATGCACACGCATGCACGCACGCACACACGCATGCACACACGCATGCACACACACATATGCATGCCCTCCTGTGCACACGCATGCACAGCCCTGGCACATACACGCATGCAAACATGCACACACACACACATGCACGCACACACGCATGCCCTCCTGTGCACATGCATGCACAGCCCTGGCACATACACGCATGCAAACATGCACACACACACACATGCATGCACACACACTTGCCCTCCTGTGCACACGCATGCACAGCCCTGGCACACGCATGCACGCACACCCAGGCACCCCCCCAGCCCCGGCTCCCACCGCACCAGCACCCACCCAGACACCCCACCCCGAGGCCGGGCAGCCCCCACCCGCAGGGGCTCGTGCCCCCACGTCCCCGTCCCCCCCTGCACGAGCAGAGCCCCCACCCGGGCACCATCCCCAGCCAGGCCACGCTCGCCCATACGTCCCTCCCGTATGGATTTGCACCTCACAGCCCCCTTGCCGGGACCCCCCTGCGCTGCGGCTGTGCCACCCTCCCCGCGGGCACCGGGCTCTCCCCGGCAAACCCTGGCGCTCTGGGCAGCCGCGTCCCTCGGGGACCCCGGTGACACCCCCACCGGACAAGTGACAATGACACCGGGGGGCTGCGGGGAGAGCGGGCGAGCCCGGCCGGCTGCGCGTCCCCGGCTCCCCGCGCGCCCCTCGCCCGGGCGGAGGGTGGGGGTTGGCAGCTGGTAGCTATTTATTAACCAGTCATGGTTAAATTGGTTTATAAATTAACAGATGTTTTAACTTTATTCTTTCTTCTGGGAATGGAGGCAGCAAACTGGTCTGTGCTGGCGGCCGGGCCCCGGCCGGGCCCCCTCCCCGGGAGGGTCTCATCGATGGGGACGGGGTGGGGGCAGCGGGGCTGGGAGCCCCCCCGACAGGGCACCGCGGGGGCACCGGGATGGGCTTTCAGGTCCCCTGGGGTCCCATCTCCTCGGGGAAGGTGGCGGCTGGAGGCTCAGGCTGTGGAGGGCACGTGCTACAGGTGGGTAAACTGAGGCACGGCCACCATTGATGTCCCCCAGCAAGAGGACACCCCCGGGGTGTCTCTCCTGGTCTCACCGCGGCACCTCTCCCTCCTCGGGACCTCCAGGCTTGCACCCCCCACCCCCCCAAGTTTTTAACCGTTCAGACCCTCCCGGGGCAGGCAGACCCCGGCACCGGGCTCCGTGTGCACAGACCCCCCGAGCCGGCGCGTCCCCCTGCCCGGGTGGGTGCCCACCCTGGGCGGGGTTGTCCCAGGGCCCCCCAGTGCCCCCAGCCCGGCCGGGAGCACCCCGGGGCACGGGTGCAAGGCTTGGCATGGGCGGGCGGCTGGCGGCTGCCAACCGGGACGGCTCCAGCCACGGCTCCACTCCGGCCGCCCCGTGCCAAAGCCCTTGAGCCCATGCCCAGGCCTGTGCTCACCGCACGGCTGTGCCAGCACCGGGGTGGCCATGCCAGCCCGGCCATGCCAGCGTCAGGCACCGCCATGCCAGCACCAGGCACCGCCATGCCAGCCGCGCCGGGGATGACATCTGCCGGCAGCGTGCCGCAGCGCCGATGGGCACAGCCGGGCTGGCGAGGGCACCGGGGCCAGGCCTAGCCCAGGGGGACATGGGGACACAGCCCCTGCTCGCCCTGCTGGGGGGCGGGGATGGGACCCCTCCTCATCCCGCCGGGGTGTGGGGTCAAACCCCCCCGTCCCACTGGGGACACGGGGACGCGGCCCCTCCTGGCACCGGGGCTGGAGCCCCCGCAGCTTTCCAGGGGTACGGGGTTGCAGCCCCCCCGACCCTGTCGCACTGGGGTGGGAGCCCCCCGTCGTGCTGAGGACACGGGATTGCAGCCCCCCCGTCGTGGTGGGGTTATGGGGTTGCAGCCCCCCAGTTCGGCTCAGCGCCTCAGTTTCCCCATCGCACGGAGGGGGTGCCAGCCCCCCCCCAGTGCTGCCCAGCCGCTCTGGGCAGCCACATTGGCAGCGGGTGCCACCGTGGGGGGTGACCAGGTCCCCCGGCCCCCCCATGCGACGAGGGACCCCCGGCCCATTTGGGGGTCCCCCTTCCCCTCTGCAGCGCCCCAGACCTGTTGCTGGGGGGGGCTCCCAGCAGGGAAGGCGTTAAGGCCCCCGCGCCCCCCCCGCCCGCCGCCCCCTCGGGCTCCCACGCGTGTTCCCACTCGCGGCACCTCCTCTGCGCCCGGGGGAGCACGGGCCGCCCCCGCTGCAGCTCCGGGGGGCTGCACCCGCGGTGGGTCCTGGGGCGCAGGGGGGGGCTCGGGAGGGAGCTGGGGGGGACCCCAGGGCCGGGCAGGGGGAGCCAGGCATCCCGGGGGGGGATACCCAGGGTGAGGGGCACTGGGGGGGCCCCGGCACCCACAGACCCCCCCCCGAGCCCCACCCACCCCGTGGCCCCGCCCACTCCGCCGCAGAGGCCCCGCCCCCCGGCACTCACCTTTTGGACCGGGCAATCGGTGTCCCGGTGTCCTCCTGTCCCCACGATGCCCCGTCCCTACGATGTCCTGTGCCCATGGCACCCTGTCCCCACGATGCCCTGTCCCCAGTGTCCTCCTGTCCCCGCGATGCTCCGACCCCACAATGCCCTGTCCCCATGGCACCCTGTCCCCACGATGCTCCATCCCCAGTGTCCTCCTGTCCCCACGATGCTCCGACCCCGCCGTGCCCCGTCTCCACGGTGCCCTGTCCCCACGATGCCCTGTCCCCATGGCACCCTGTCCCCACAATGCTCCGACCCTACAGTGCCCCATGCTCACGATGCTCTGTCCCCATGGACCCCATCACCACGATGCTCCGTCCCCAGCGTCCCCCGTCCCCACAATGCTCCATCTTCATGGTGCCCCATCTCCACGGTGCCCCATCCCCACGGTGCCCTGTCCCCACGACGTCCCGTCCCCTCGGTGCCTGGTCCCCGCTGCACCCTGTCCCAGTGCTTCCCCATCCCCACGACGCCCCGTCCCCGCAGCCCCCGTCCCCTCGTGCTGCCCCATCCACGCCGATGCCCCAGCCCCACAGCACCCTGCCCCTCTGACACCGCGGCCTGGCCGTGCCCGGCCCCGCGGCCCTGTCATCGCTCCGCCGGCGGGCGAAGGCTCCCGCTCCTCACCGGTGCCCGCTGGTGCGGGGCGAGGCGGTGAGTGCCGCTTCCCCGAACCTGCTGCTATTTTTACTCTCTCTGCAGGAGGATTCGCTGCTGCGTGGAGCTGCAGCCCCCGCTGCACGGCACGGGGATGGGCACGGCATGGCACGGGCACGGCACAAGCACCGGTGGCTCTGCCGCTGCACACTGCGGAGCAGCCTGGGTGCCCACGGTGCCAGGATGGGGTTGACCCGGCGAGGAGCAGGGCCGTGTGTGGCACACGTGTGCCCAGAGCCGCGTGACACGGGGGGGGCTCGGGCACCGCATCCCCTCCCCAGCACGGTGCCGGGTGCCGGGCCTGGTGCGGTTCCCCCTGCACCGAGCTGCGGGTGCCACCCGTGGGCGCAGGGTGCGTGGGTGCAGGCGTGGGCGGTGCGTGCCGATCCCGGGGGGCTGCGGGTGCTGCCGCTGCCGCAGCGCAGGGAGGGGAGGGGGCCCGGCCACCCCCTCACACGGCGCCTTCGCGGGTGGGAGGAACGGGAACGGCAGCAGGAAGGAGCCCGGGAACCTGTTGCCATAACAACTCGGGTCCCGTGCTGGGATGGGGACGGGGACAGGGACAGGGATGATGCTCAGAGCCAGGCATGGGGACGCTCGACACGGGGCCAGCCTGGGCACGGGGTGACCCAGGGACCCCTCACCCTGTCCCCCCAGCTTGGCCTTGCAGTCCCCTCCATGGGGACACGGGCTCTGCTGGTGCCCGTCCCTGGGCTGTCCCCATGCAGGGTGGCCACTGCCACGTGGGGCCACGCTGTGCCACAGGGCCAAGCTTGCCTGAGCAGAGCCCAGCTTTGCCGTGCTAAGCTAAGCTTTGCTGTGCTTTGCCATGCTTTGCCGCGCAGAGCCGGGCTTTGCCGTGCTTTGCCGCGCGGGGCCGGGCGGGCGGGAGGCTGGTCCATGGCACGGTGCCACTCGGGTAAATATTTTGCTGGAGCGGCGGCTGCTGGCCCGCGGCCACCCGCAGCCGTTGGAGCACCGGGAGATCCGGGGGCCGGAGCCAGCTCCCGGCTCCCCCTTCCTCATTGCTCCTCAGAGGCGCCTTCCTCGGCCCCAACGCCACCGCCACCGCCCCGGCCCCGGCCCCGGCCAGGACGCCCCACACGGGGCTGGGTGCCGTCGATCCGGTTGCCGGTGACCCCACTGTCGCCCCGCATGGGGACCCCCCGGCTGTCCCCCCGTGGCGGGGCCAGGAGCGGTGCCCTCGATGCCCGGGTCCCTCCTGGCAGGGCTGAGGCAGAGCCCGGCACCTGCAGCACCGAGCACCGGGGCTGAGCGGTGCCCAGGCTGGCGGCTGTGCCCGGGGGGGCTGAGCCCCCGCTTCCCCAGGGGGCAACTTTGGGTTTGGTGGAATTTTCCACCAGGAAAACCACCGGGAGCCGGGGCAGCCGGGCACAGCCCTGGGCGAGAGCACAGCCCCCTGCCTCCGGCACACCCCAGCGTCCCCAGGGCTGCGGGTGGTGGTGGCAGGGGACCCCCGGCACACAGGCGATGGGACATTTCGGGGGTCCCGTGTCCCCGCAGATGTCTCCTGGCCACATCCCCTGGGGGATCCCACCCCGAAGGAGCAGTGTCCCTGTCCCGTGGGGTGGGAGTGGGGTGCCCCTGGGGCACAGAGCAGCTGGCGGGGATTTTCCTGCTGCCCCTCCAAGGGCGAGAGTGCCCTTGTCCCCTGCCTGCCCAGCCTGCGGCTTGGTGGGGAAACTGAGGCACAAGGATGGGGACTCACGTGGAGGCACCCATTCCCATCCCTGTCCTGTCCCATCCCACCTGGCCACCGTGGTTGGGGGCCACCCCCCCAGCAGGGAAAGGGTTAAGCCCCCCCCCCGGTTTGGCTGAACCCCCTCAGGGGCTCCCCAAGGGCTCATTACCGCGACCTCAGCCCCCCTGCCCGGGGGGATGAATAATTCAGCGCCTGGTAGGAGACGTGTCCTCCCTCCCTCTCCTTCCTCCTCCTCCTCCTCCTCCTCACCGGCTCTGCCTTCCCCACCTCCCGCCGCTCTCAGTCCTCGCCGTACCGAGCCCCGGGTGCTACCGAACTCCGCTCAGCACCGGTGGCAGAGACTCCCCCCCCGGCAACGGCGGTGACGGCACGGTCAAGGCCATGGACCCCAAGGACCGCAAGAAGATCCAGTTCTCGGTGCCGGCACCCCCCAGCCAGCTGGACCCCCGCGCCGTCGAGATGGTGAGGGTGGACATCGGGGTATGGGGTCACGCCGGGGTCCCTTGTCACCCCGAGGTCACCGGCAGCGCTAGCGACAAGGGACCCCCGGTGTGACCCGGAGGGATAGTGGGGACGGGAGAGCCCCAAGGTGCCGGTGTGAGCTGGGTTCTGCGGGAGGAATGGGGATGGAGTGGGACAGGAGGGATGGGATGGGACTGGGAGAGTAGGACAAGGGGGATCGGGGGGGACAGAGGGGACAGGAGGGGACCCGAGGGATGGGACAAGGAGGATGGGAAGGGACAGGATGGGGGACAGAGGGGACAGGACAGAGGCTGGGAGGGATGGGATGGGACCGGGAGAGTAGGACAAGGGGGACTGGAGGGGACAGAGGGGACAGAAGGGATGGGATGGGACCGGGAGAGTAGGACAAGGGGATCAGGGGGGACAGAGGGGACAGGAGGGATGGGATGGGACAGGGAGAGCAGGACAAGGGGATCGGAGGGGACAGGAGGGGACAGGGCATGGGATGGGAGGGACAGGACTGGATGGGGGGACAGGATGGGATGGGGGAGAGACGGGGACAGGACGAAGGAGCTCCAGGTCCCCGTGTGAGCCGTGGTCCTGCGCAGAGAGAGAGTTGTGCAGGGGGACAGGGCAGGGACAGGGACAAGGATGGGACAGGAGGGGACAGGGGTGGGACAGGAGGGAAGGGATGGGACAGAGGGGACAGGATGAGGATAGGGATGGGAAGGAGGGGACAGGACACGCTGGGGGACAGTGCAGCTACCCCCAGCTGGTTGTGCCCGGCCCGAGGGGACGTCCCCAGCACGCACCGGACCCAGAGCCCCCGCGGAGGGGCCAGGCAGGACCTGGGGCTCTTGTGGGGCCGGGAGGGACCTTGAACATCGTGGGGACATCGTGGGGACCCTGTGGGGCACCGTGCCTTTCAGTGGCGCTGGCTTGGCGGGGACCCCCACCCCGGGGACCCCTGCCCCAGCCAGAGCTGGGTGCCCCCGTCCCCTGCTCCCTGCTGCGGTCCTGGGCTGGGTGCTCCCCCCTGTGCCGGGTGGGTGCGCGGCCCCGCACGCTCCCTGCCCGCACCCGCGCTCACACACGTGCACACGCTCACACGCGTGCAGGCATGTGCCTGGGGCCTCGGTCCTGGGGCACAGGGCAGGGGACAGGGGACCCCGGGCATCCCCGGTCGGTGACACCCCGCTGTGCCCCAGATCCGCCGGCGGAGGCCCACGCCGGCCATGCTCTTCCAGCTCTCCGAGCACTCCTCTCCAGGTGAGCGGGGCAGGGACCGGCGCCAGCCGGGGATGGGACACGGGGCAGGGATGGACGCGGTGGCAGGGGACGGACGTGGTGGCAGGGGACGTCTGGTCCGGGGACAGGAGGTGGTGGCAGGGATGGGACATGGTGTGAGCGATAGGATGAGGTGGCAGGGATGGGATGTTGTGACAGGGATGGGACATGGTGTCATGCATGGTATGGGATGTCTGGGATGGGACATGGTGGCAGGGAGGGGACACAGTGGTGGGATGTGATGCGGTGTCACCTATGGCATGGGATGTCTGGGATGGGACATGGTGGCAGGGACGGGACGTGGTGTTACATATGGGATGGGGTGGCAGGGACGGGACATGGTGGTGGGACAGGACACAGTGGCACGTCCCTGGCGGGCAGGGTAACCCCCCTGGAGCAGGGGTCCGGGGGTGGGCAGGGACCTGCCCAGCTCCGTTGGGTGCCAGCAGCCCCATCCCACTCACCCCTCTCTCCCCGGTGCTGCCGACCCAGAGGACGAGTCCCTGCCCTACCAGGTGAGTGGGTGCTGGGACCCCCGGGGAGCCCCTCGCCCGTCCCGCGGCTCCCTGGGCACCGGGGGGGTATTGGGGCACAGCCCAGGCGCCCGCCGCCCCGTCCCGGCCTGGCCCCCGCGCTTATCGGTTCCCTGCCTGGCAAGGGCACACAGCGCCAGCGCTGCGGGGACGGGGACGGGGACGGGGACAGGGACGCAGCTGAGCCAGGCCGTGGGGTTTGACCGCGGTGCAAACCACCTTGTGACCATCACGGGGACATCGCCCCAGGGTCCCCAACGCCAGATCCCCATGGCGCGGGGTCCCCATTGTGGCGTCCCCAACACAGGATCCCCATTGTGGGGTCCTTGTCCGGGGGGGGGGGGGGCGGTCAGCCTTGGGTCCCCATTGTGGGACCCCCATCACAGCATCCTCACCCCGGGGTCCCCATCGCGAGACCCCCGTCACAGCACCCAGCTCCCCAGGGGGTGCCTGGTTCCCCCGGGGCCGCGGTGGCCCCCGGCACGGGGGGATGCCAAGACCCCGTCCCCGACACCGCTCCCTCCCGCAGCGCACCTCCGGCGAGGGCTGCCTGCTTAAACCAAAGAGGACCAACCCGTGTGCCTACACGCCGCCCTCGCTCAAAGGTACTGGCTGGCACCGTCTGAATGGGGAAACTGAGGCACGGGGCTGTGCAGGGCGGGCGGGGGCATTAGGGAGCGTGGTGCCACGTGGCTCTGTGGGGAAACCCCAGTGCTCCCAGTGCCCTGAGCGGGGTCCTGACACTGGTGCCTCCCCAGCGGTGCAGCGCATCGTGCAGTCCCACCTGGAGAGTGGCCTGGCCGGAGGTGACAGCTCCGACGGGGAGGCCGATGACGGGGACCATGAGCTGGCCCGCGCCTGCGACCCTGACAGTGCCCTGGAGCCTGGTGAGGGGGACGAGAGATGGGGGACGGGGCTGCTGGAGCCTGGGGGGGACACAGGGACGGGGATGCTGGAGCCCAGGGGACACGGGGACAGGATTGCTGGAGCCTGGGGGACATGGGGATGGGGCTGCCGGTGCCTGGGGGATATGGGGACAGGGATGCTGGAGCCCAGGGGACACGGGGACAGGATTGTTGGAGCCTGGGGGACGTGGGGACGACGCTGCTGGAGCCCAGGGGACATGGGGACAAAGGTGCCAGAGCCATGGGGATGGGGCTGCTGGAGTCCAGGGGTACAGGGATGGGTGCCACCGTCCCCCACAGCCCTTGGGGACAGGGTGGGTGCCCGCGGGGGACACAGGGTGGCTGCTGGTGCTGCCTGGACCTGCTGCCTGCTTGCCCAGGGCTAAGCAGGTCCCATGGGGGCCACCACGTCCCCCCGCCGGGGCAGCGTCTCTGTCCCCTGCCGGGGCCGCGCTGACGCCAGCCGGACCCCCGGCCGCTCGGCTGACGTGTCGGTTGCTGGCTCCGGCGGTGCCCTGGCACCGTGTGTGCCTTCCTCTGCCCCCGGCTCATCGCCATCCGGCCAAGAAGCCCCAGGGAGCCAGGCCAGAGCCGAGCGGAGCTTCTTCCCCGCCGGCCCCAAGGCGCACAAGCGGAAAGGTAACGGGATGGGGCTGCCGCGGGGACAGGGACGGCGGGGGGACGGGGGTGACGAGGGGACGGGGCTGCCCACCCACCCGCTGCGGGCCCCTCGCCTGGGGGCGCTGGGCAGGTGCTGGGGCTCGGGGACCCATCCCCCCCGCACCGCAGTGGGGTCACCCCGGTGCCGGGGGGTCCCCGGGGGCCACCGGCCTCGTTGCCCGCAGGCGGGCAGAAGGTGTCCTTCGCCGGCGGCATAGACGAGCGCGGGGAGGACCTGAAGTCGCTGACGGTGTCGGAGATCCCCGAGGACCCCGAGGGAGCGGAGGGTGACGAGGAGGAGGCGGGACGGGAGCAGGAGGACGGCGGCACCGGGGGTACGCGGGGCGTCACCCCCTCCATCCCCGGTGACTCCGGTGCCGGTGGCCCTGGCTCCTGACCCCGCCGCCTTTCCATCCCCAGAGCGGCGACACGTTGGCTTCGCCGAGGTGCCCTCGCGCCCCATCGGCACCGAGCGCCACTCGCCCACCTTCCCGCTGGGCACCAGTTAGCCACCACCGGCCACCGGCCACCGGCCGCCGCCGGCCGCAGCAGCTTCGCCAGCGTCCCCCTGCCGTTGCCCCGGCTGCCCCCTCGCCTGCTGCCTGCCCTGCCTGCGCTTCGTGTGCCGTGCCATGTGCCGTGCCACGTGCCGTGCCATGTGCCGTGCCATGCCGTGCCATGCGCCATGCCATGCCATGCCGTGCCATGTGCTGTGCCACGCCATGCCACGTGCCGTGCCATGTGCCATGCAGTGCCATGTGCCGAGCCATGCCATGTGCCATGCCATGCCGCGCCATGTGCCATGCAGTGCCATGTGCCATGCCATGCCATGTGCCATGTGCCATGTGCCATGCCATGCCATGCCATGCAGTGCCGTGTGCCGTGTGCCATGTGCCATGTGCCATGCCGTGCCGTGTGCCATGTGCCATGTGCCATGTGCCATGTGCCATGTGCCATGCGCCATGCCATGCAGTGCCATGTGCCATGTGCCATGTGCCATGTGCCATGTGCCATGCCGTGCCGTGCCATGCCGCGCCATGCCGGACCCCCCCCACAGCCACGGCCGCCCTTGCCCCGCTTCGGTGCCGGGGGTCCCGTGTCCCCCCGCGGCTGCCGGGGCAGGAGCCAGGGCCGGGACCCCCCGGCTGCTGGCGGGGTCTGGGGTCCCCCCCCGGCCCCTGCCCGCCCCCGCCATGGCGCAGAGCCCCCCGCCCGCAATAAACGGCTGTACAGAGAGGCTGGAGCCTGCTTGGGGGGCTGGGGGGCCCCGAGCCCCGGGGGGGGCAGGGGATGGGGGGGCTCTGGGCATCTGGGGGGGGGAGCAGGGAGCTGTGGGGCCAGGGGTGCCACCATGGCCCCCCCCCCGTGGGGAATGGTGTCTCCAAGCCCCACTGACCCCCTCCCACGGGGAATGGTCTCTCCCCCACCCCACCGACCCCCCCCCCCCAGGAATGGTCCCTCCCAGCCCCGCTACCCCCCCCCGTGGGGAATGGTCTCTCCCTCTCCCTCCTCCCCCCCCCCGGCGGCCGGCGATGGTCGGCGCCGGCGCAGCCTCAAGTTTCCCTTCCGGGGTCAGAGGTAGCGGCGGGGCCGGAAGCGGCTCGCGCCGGGGTCTGCTTCCGGCGGGGACCGGCACCGGCACCGGCACCGGGCGGCGGCAGGGGCAGGTACCGGTACCGCGGACGGGCGCACTCCGGGGTCCGGGAGTGCCGCACCAGGGGGTGCGGGCCCGGTTCAGGCCTGGGGGGGGGGTCCGTTACCGGGTCCCTGGGGTTCAGGCCTGGGGGGCCCGTTACCGGCTACCCGGAGGCTTCGGACCCGGGGAGCCCCGGTTGCCCCGTGGTGCGGGGTCCCCCGAGGGCACTTTCCCCGGGTGGGCCCCGGGTGGGCGGGGATCCCCGTCACGCCCTCTGCCCGCGGCTTCACCGGCGGGGCCCGGGGCACCGGCTCTGCCCGGGAGCCCTTCGTGCGGCTGCGGCCCTTCCCCGGCCTCGCTCCGAGCCCCGCCGGGCCCCGGGGCCGGAGGCAGGAGCAGCGGCTCGGCCCGAAGCCGCCTCCGCGCTGGCTCCCCCCCGGCCACCACCGGCGTTTAAAGCCCGGGCACCGGCGGGGGTGGGGGGACCGGGAGCCCCTGGGCAGCGGAGGGCGAGCACCGGTCAGGAGCAGCGGAGACCCGGGCGGCTGGAAGCTTCGCCCCCGTCTCACGGCAGCCGTGAACCCGCTGCTCTCCGGGCAGCGGCCTCGGGGTGCTTTTATGGACGTGAGCATGGGAAAGTGCGCGGCCCCCCCGGGGGCGAGGAGCCCGCTCCTGCCTGAGGACGGGGCCCCGGGGGGGCTGGCGGGGGGCGGAGGGGGCTGTTGGGGGGCTGAGGGGCCGTCGGGGTCCTGGCACTGCTCTGCCCTCCCTCCCTTGGCAAACGCCTACTCGAAGGGCTCCATCCGGAACGTCCTGCGGTGATCCTGTGCTCCTGAAACCGCGGCGTTTGCATCCCCGGGCGGCTCGGGGGGCTGCCGGCTGCTCGGCTCTGGGCGTTCGTGCCGGCAGTTGGCTTGGGCTGTTACCGCAGACACGTCCCCGCTGCTTCGGGTCCGGGGTCTCCGCAAAGACCCCGAGCTTTATCCCTCTCCCGCGAGGCTCCGATCGCCCGGCGCGCTCGAGCGCGGAGCTGAGGAAGGAAGAAGGACGCGCGGTGGTGCGAGGCCGGTGGCCGTCGCTGGCCTCCGCCAGCCCTCAGAGACCCTTCTCTTACTGCGGTCACGGCAGTGTGAAGCCTCTGGCTGTAAACCTGGGCTGTCCTGAGCGTTTCGTGTCCCGCTCTGTGTCGTGAAGCCCGATGGTGGCTGTGCGGGACTGGGCGAGACGTGGCTGGGGTTTCGGTCCCGGCACGAGGACACCAGATGCTGCCGTGGGGTCCCGCCTGGCTGCGAGGAGCCACGGGCCGGCGGCGGGGACGCCCTTGCCTGCGGGGAGAGGCAGGACCTGGCCCCGGGGCTGGCTCAGCCCTTGGTGGGCAGCGGCTCAGCTCAGCCGAGGCGCAGGGCCCGGGGGAACGTGGGACGCCGTGGGGTTTCGCAGCGCTTCCAGAGGTGGTCGTGGGCCGCTCCCCTGCCGTGTGGTGCCGGAGCAAGAGAGCGGCTCGGAGAAGCGATGGCTGAACGCTGCCTGCTCCCTGGGACATGGCAAGCGTGTGGCTGAGCCATTCCCACCCTCGGCACGCCGGGCACCGAGGGGCTGCCGTGGCAGGAGCCCGCTGCCCCCGGCTCCCCAGGGCACGGCTCGCAGGTGGAGGGACTGGGGCAAGGGGATTGCAAGTGGAAACAGCCAGTGGCTGGGGCCGGGCTGCCGGGCTGGCTCCGGGGAAACGCACCGTTCACGCAGCCCTCTGAGTTTCCCTGTTTCTGCCTGCGGTGCCGGGGAGGGGACGGGCTCCCCGGGGGTCTCTGTGCCTACACCTTGCCCACGCTCGGCCGCTGAACTCGGGCAGCGGCAGCTCCCGACCTTTGGAACAAGTGGCCGTTCGCAGACAGACCAAAGCTGCAGCCCCGGTCCCCCTCCTCGCTCTACTTTACCACGGCCATTGCCTGTCAGCCCCCCTCTTCTGCTCACTGTCCCTCGTGCCACCAGCGCTGCCGGGACCCCGCACATAATGTGCCTGGCAGGGTGACTTTTCTGAGCGTAGACACGGGCTCGGATCAGCCCTGGAAGGTGCTTTAGGGAAAGCCACAAATCGGTGTGGGAACAGCTCGCTGCGGAGCTCCACACTGTGCCCTGGCTGCGGGATCACGACAGCATCTGCAGGTGCTCAAAAACCCAACAGCCTTAGCCCCGCGGCGTCCCGGCCGCGAACGTGGTTTGCTGAAGAAGTTGGGTCACTTAATGGATTTTTTGGGATGAGTTTTAGTGTCCAGTTTAATATTGACCGTTTTGTTTTAAAGGCATCTCTCCCTGCTAGGAAGCTCAGATGCCTGTTAGCATCTGGTAAAACTCCTGCGGTTGGCATCTCTAAAAGGCCCCATCCCTCTCGTTCTCCAGGCGTTTTGTCTCCTGGTGCAGCGCTTGGTGCAAAGGCTGTAACTCTCAGAAGAGGTGACATGAGAATTAGCTGTTGAAGTCGTCATGTGAGCTGAGAAGACACATTAATAGGAAGTCGGGGGCGCAGGAGGAAAGGAGAAGCAATGTCACAAGATGGAAAGGCTTCTTACTGTAAGACATGTCATTAACATGCAAACGTGTGCTAATGAGAAGCTTGTGATTTGAATCTAAAAGCCGAGGGTGGGGAGGGGGTGACACTGCGGAGGGGGTGACACTGGAGCTTTGCAGGGGCTGCTCTGGCCTTTCCCAGGGACGGGACGTGCCTCGCCACAGGTCCTGGGTCCGTTTTGGTGCCCGGCGTCCCGTTGGCGCTGGGCTGGGATGCCGGCGTTTTGCCGCCTGGACCTCTGCAGCAGTGCTCGCTGGGTATTGGCGCTCGATGTTGTCTCAGGATTTCACCGGCAGCTTCCCGCTGGGATTCGCAGGCTCGCTGCCGATGGCGGCATCGCCTCTCGTCCCTGCAGCCCCTCTCACCTCCTGCTTCATCCTTGAAACGGGAGGTCTCGCCAGCAAAAAGAAACCAGATCTTTCCCCTGAGTCCCAAGAGCCTCTCTTTTTTTTTTTTTTTAACCAGAAAAGCCCTGAGGGGTCCCTGGCGCGGGTGCCCCTTCGGACTGTGTTACTGTCACCCAGGGCGTCCCTGCGGGCAGCGTGTGCCACTCACGCTTCCCCGGCCTGTCGTGTCGGCTGTCGGAGCTGCGCTGCTCAAGAGCCCCCGAAAGCGGCTCGCGGCTCGGCAGCCGGTGCGGCGCAGGCTGCGGAGGATGTCTGAATGCATAATACAACACCGGGGTGCTCAATAATTTATCTGTCACCCAGAAAAAGGCACATTTAAACACGCTCAGATCCAACCCCTGCTCTTTCTGCTCTGAGCTTTCTCCTGCCTGAGGGAGCGGTCCCAATCGGGGGGCCTCATCTGGGCTTAAAATATTTCTGCAAAACCCTGCTCTATCCCACGGTGCTCTGAAGGTAAAGCCCTTGTCGCTGGTTCTTCCCCAGAAGTTGGTTATTGCCGGTTGGTTTGGGATGGGCGTGCTTCAGTGTTAAACCTCACCGGGAAGGCTGGGTTTTAATGACGGGTGGGTTTAGGCTGGCTGAGCTGCACGAGGGCTCGCACCGGCTGCTGTGCTCTGCCGCGTCCCCGCGCTCTGCCATGTCCCCGGCACCACCGAGCGGCCCCAGCGCTGCCTCGGCGTCGGGGGAGCGGGGCCGGGGAGTCTCGCAGGGTGATTTTAAAGTGCTGTGAAAGTTGGGGGGGGCTGCCTAAGTGCAAAGTGGTGTTTGAGGGAAGGAGGCAGTGACACCCTGCCGTAGAGGAGGAGGCAGCCCATGCATGAGGTGATGTATTATTTAGCACTCACAGATGTCTTTAACTTTTCTCAGTTTGAGATGGGCCCCTCGCTCGGAGCAGCGAAGGGCCACGGTCGTTGCGGCTGATCCAAAGTGACAAGTCTTCCAGCTCCTTCCGAAGTGCCTCTGAGAGAGACTAACGGGGGCTTGACAGGAGTCCAGCTTTCTTCCCTTTCCAGCCCCGGCGCTCCCCGGGGGCTGGGACGCAGGAGCCGCTGGTGCAGGGACCCAAAATTGCCCCAAGTCAGGCTGTGCTCAGCTCTTGGAGTTGCTCCGGCGTCCGGTGGGGCTCAGCAGCACCCCTGGCTTCGCCTGCCCTGTGGATTGCCCCTTCCCACAGGTCTGGGCACAGTCTCGGGGCTTTTTCCCTTGGACGTTGCATGGCTGCAGCCTCCTGGTTTTTGCAAGTGAGATCTGTAGACAAACAAACCTCACTCGGATCCCGGAGGATGCAGAACTGCTGGGGCAGTGGCTAAGGCAGCAAAGGATCTGGTTTTATGGAGGCAAAATGTCCTTGAGCAGGAGTATTTTGCAGAGAAGGAATTCATAGCTGTGCCTTTGCCGTGGGTGACTCGGAGGTGGCGGAGCCGGGGACTGGCAGATCCCTGGCCTGACCTGTTTTGGCATCCTCTTTCCTTGTTTGTCTCTAGTGTGTGCTTAGTTGCACGGTCCATTAACATAGTGGCCTCCTTGTGCGGTGCTGACGGAGAGGAAAAATTTTAATACAATGGTTGGCACGAGCTGTGTGAAAACAGCCTTCAGACCTCAACACCTCGCTCGCACTGGGGTTGTGTGCCCGGCACTGCCAGCCGCCACAGCCAGGACGGAGAGCAGCGCTCTCCCCTGCTGCTTTCCTGCTGCTCTGCTTGGCCGGAGTCGGGCGTGAAACCCAGTGTCCCACTCCTCTCTCGGCTGTGCGGGATGGGATCCGACGGGATGCCCGGCTCCCGAGGCTTTGCAGTTTGCCTTGTGCAAAATGTCGAGCCCCTGGGAGCTTTGCATCCGTCCCTGCAGAGGAGGCTGCTGTAGCTCAGGGTGGCTCTGGGATCCCGGGGACTGCTCCCTTTTGGATCACGGGCCTCCGTGGAAACACCCCGAGGCCCCTTTTCCTGCTGCTGCCGCATCTCCGCGGGGTTTGCCATCTGCTGCTCTGGCCGCTGGCTGTAGCTGCCAGCTTGGCTCGCCGTGCTGCGAGCGCGTTCTGGGTGGCTGCCTCTGGGTCCCGGTGACGCTTGCCGGTGGCTCCGCGGACCCCCTGTGCCTCCGAGCCTTTGGCAGCCGATTCCTCCCTCCCTGCAGTGAGCAAAAGGGAAGGAGGGTCCCTGCCCGTCCTGGTGAACGTGGGGTGCCAGGGTGAGAAGGGGCAGGAGGGTGAGCCCTGGATGTCTTTGCTTCAGGGAGCGAGGCTCTTTGGCAGCCGAAAGGCCAGCATTAGCCTTTTCCCTCAGGAGCTGTACAAAACAAACAGGATCTGATTTGGTAATAGGAATGTTTGCCTTCAGAGGGGGAGAGGAGAAGGGATATCTGGAGACTCGAGGCCTGAGGGTCCCCTTTGTGTCCCCACAGGTGACGCGCTGACTTGGCAGATGTTGCCCCGATTCACGTAGGACCCAAGTCGCTTGGGTCAAGGATGAGCAAGCCGACAGACCTGCAGCACGACCTGGAACGAAGCCTCCCAGCCATAGCGTCCATCAGCACCTCGTTCTCCCAAAGCCAGGGCTTCTCCCCGTATTGCTACTTCTCTCCGGAGAAGAGGAAAGCCATCTCGGACGTGAGGAGGACCTTCTGCCTCTTCGTCACCTTCGACCTGCTCTTCATCTCTTTGTTGTGGATAATCGAATTGAATGTAAGTTGGGGGAAGCAAATCTGTGGAGTCTTTGCTCTTTTAAGTTGTGCTTTTTTAATTCAGTTCCCTCTGTATTAACTGCTCTCTTTCAGAAGTCTTGGGCCAAGTCTTTGTTTGTTCTTCCCAGCACTCTGCTGTTTTGTGCTGGCTGAGAAGCCGCTGCGCAGTTAGAGTAAACTAAAGTCCAGCTCGTTTCCTGCAGCCGGGCTCTGTTGTGGCTGTCCAGGGTCGTTAACACCATTACGTGTAGCGCTCTGTGTTGTGGTGTAACGAGATCCGGGGCCCGTGGAATCGCTAGGTTGAGCAGTTGGCCAAATTTCTCTCCTGCTCCCCTTGCCTTAAGTGAAGCTGCTCGCTGTGTTTGCCAAGCAGCTGCCAGCTTTGCTGCAGTGTCTTGTTCTCAGAGCATCGGAGGAGCGAGGTAGGATGTGCACACCCTCCTCTCACCCGCCCAGCTGTTGGGCAGAGACAAAAAGGGCTTTGAGCTTTGGGCCCAGCATACTGCTGTTAATCTCAGCTCCTGAAAGCCGGAGATGCTGCCCCTCCACAGAGGGGACTGGCGAAGGGGACGGTGAGGGTTTCGGTTCTCTCCGCGGCGCCGTCATGCCCGTGCAGGCTGCTGTATTCGCTCAGCGCATCAACTGTTGCAGTGACCAGGGAAATCCAGTTTATTTACCTCAGTCCCATCAGGTTGGAATTATTCCCTGGGCTGTGTTTTATTTTATTTTTCCTGAACTGGTCCCGACTGGTTTTGGCTGTGCTGGCGGTGGGTTTCAGGTACTACATGTCCTCCCATGGAACAACCTGAGCAGAGAGGCAAGATGAACAGATAGACCCCAGCGCTTCTGCGTGCAGCCCTGCCGGTGTCTGGCCTTTATTTATCAGCACTGGATCCTGCGCTCACTTAGCGGCTCTTATCTCTGCCCTGTTTATCTCCTGCAGTGTCTGCACTTAACAGATTGTCTGGGCCAGCGGCTCCCTCGCCCTGCCCACGTGGTGTCGAGAGCCTGAAGAGACCCCTGCCCTCCCCCCAGCTAGGAAAAAGCCTCCCTGGGCCAGCATTCCAGCCATGCCGATGGTGTCCTGCACGCCCGGCTTGGACTCTGGCCTCCTGCTCTTGTCCCTGTTCTGGAGAGGTGCTGCCTACAAATCAAAATATCCAGCCCCGGGGAGATAATCTGCCAGCGCGGTCACCAGGGTGATTCTGAGCGTAGGTCTTGCAGGTAGCCATTAATGAGTGACTAACTGCTGATATTTGGGCCCTGAGCAGAGATGCTGCATATTTAAAGCTATTAGGACAGCTTATTTGCCTAGTTATGAAGAGCAACGATTTTATATCATGACTAATGCTTTTTTTATCAAACGGTTTCCTTCAGTGCAAGATAAGCTGAGCAAATTGGCCCTCGTTAAATGTCTGTTGCCTGCAAACTGTAATTCTGCGAGCTTGCTGCTCTTAGAGACAGAAAGATGCCTCAAACGGCTCTTCTTCTTCCTTGTTCATGGCAGTGGCCTGTATTTAAACTGAAAACACCTCCCAGAAATCAGAATCCAAAGCCTTCCCTGTGTCTCGTTCCTCCTGCAGCATCTCAGAGCGGAGTCCCGGTGTGGGGAAGAGGCTTTCGGCGGCAGCTCGGCAAAGCTGCCTGGCGCGAGTCTTGTAGCCACAGATCAGATAAAGCAATAGTGCAGAACCGCTTTGCCCCCCTCTCCCTGAATATTAAGCACCAGCCCTGACCTAGAGGGACCGCTTCCCGATGGCCGCCTCTTCTGTCCTTGGACTGGCTGACAAGAGGGTGCCAGGACACCAGGCTGCCAAGGACTGGCCTGAGATCCACCAACTTGTTTCTCACAGATCATCAAACAGCTGTCAGCCTATACCGGCTTCCAGGCCAGCTGGGCTGCGTTCAAACCAATAGCCTAAAGGTGAAGCATTTGTTCCAGTTACCTGAGCCACCCGCTTCCTCATAAACAGTGATTCCAGGCTCCCGAGAACAGGATTTATGGTGTCAAAAGTACCAGGGCTGTCGGGCCCCAGATTGTCTCAGGGTGAGGCAAGAGAGCTCTTCTGTGAGCCTTTTCCACGCTCCTGTACAATATCCCAGAAAGCGGTTTTGCCTCTTTCAGATGTCCTTGCGGTCTGTCTGTGTCTGTGCATGTCCCCCGTCCTCCTCTCCTCCCTCTTCCCCTTTGCCAGTACGTTTGAACCCGCCGGTTGCCTTCCTCCGTCAGATTTCCTGGAGGGCAGCTCAGCGCCGCTGTGAGCCGCGGGAAGCCAGCTGGCCTGGAAGGAAGGAGAGGGGCCCCTCGGTGCTTTGCACAACCAGGACGATCGTGGCTTAAATTCCCCCAGGTTGCTGAGTGACCCCTGAGAGCCCTCGCGGGGGAGATGTTTTGGTTGTCCAGCTGCGGGAGATGCTTTGTTTGGTGCGTTACTGAAGGTGCTAGAGAAGCAGTTTCCTCTGGTTTTTAATTTTTTCCATGTCTCCTCCCGTACAGCTGAAGTCTGTCACCTGAAGCCACGCGTGGAAGCGGTGGGCACGAGTGGGAGGTGTTGTCCGACAACAGCTTTAGGTTGTGAGAGTTGTGATCCGGTGGTGCTGGATGTGCTGAGCCGAAGGAGCGGCTTTTTGGTGTTAGAAAGCCCCCACGTAGAAGTGTTTAATGTTCCTGCGTGCTGCTCCAGCTCTGGCTGCCCGACTCGCGCTCCTCGGTGTGAAACCGAGGGTGAAATGGGCTGTTGTATCCTCCTGTAGCCCTGCGTCGGCAGATGAGCCCGCGTCCTGCGTGCGGCAGGCATTTGTATGCCTGATGCATAACCTGACCTGGCGGTAACCTCCGGTCACCGCTTGGCCGGGTTCTTTCTACCATTAGTTTCTTATCAGTGCACTCAATAGCTTTCTGGTTTCCTGTCTCCCCCTCAGACCAAGGATGGCATTCAGAAGAACTTGGAGAATGAAATCATCAAGTACAATTTTAAGACCTCTTTCTTTGATATATTTGTGAGTATCACAGACCGCTGCAGGTGAGGAAACGGCTTTGGAGCCAGGGGTGGTGCGACCGAAGGCTGGGCAGGGAGGCTCTGCGTGCCGGGGGGCCGGGGTCTCCCCGCAGCCTTGCCCCTCGTGGGGCTCAGTAAAATCGGGCAGGTCGCAGCCCGTCCTGTTGCAGCCTTGACCCCATCTCTCGGCGGCGAGGTCCTCGGGGGCTGGCCCGTGTCTGTGTCCTCCCGGCACCTGGCAGAGGGACAAGGGCAGTGACTAGTGTCGATGGCTTTTTGTTTTCAAAGGTCTTGGCTTTCTTTCGTTTTTTTGTGTTGCTGCTGGCCTATGCAATCGTAAAGCTGCGCCACTGGTGGGTCATAGCGGTAAGAAGGCAATTTTTGCTTTCCTGTTTTTAGTTTTCTCTCTCTACCTACGTTTTGCAGGGATCTGAGATACGTAAATGTATTTTTCAGGTCACTACGTTGGTATCCAGTGCCTTCCTGATTGTGAAGGTCATCCTCTCTGAGGTTGGTTTCCTTGGGCTCACAGGGGATTGCTCTGTGATTACTTGATGCTGCTGTTTTCCCGTTTGTGTAAACTCCTTGTGGTTTCTGCTTTCTTCCACGCAGCTTCTGACCAAAGGGGCTTTCGGCTATTTACTTCCTATCGTCTCGTTTGTCATTGCTTGGCTGGAGACTTGGTTCCTGGATTTTAAAGTCCTAACTCAGGAAGCAGAAGAGGAACGATGTGAGTATTTTGCTCCTCTCTGGTGGGAGTTGGCAGATGAGGCTACCAGGCCTGGGGTTTCTGCTGCTTTGGCAGCACCTTGACAGATATGACATTTATGGAGAAGTGATCTCCAGGCTGGCTGTGACGGTAAGTGCCTGACTCAATTCTGTTATGGTATATAAGCCCCTTCAGGGGAAGAAAATATCAGATTATAAAAAGCATCTTTTAATTGAGTGGAGAAAAACGTGCCAGATTCCCCAATGTCTGGATCCTGAAGCCAGACGTGTTGGAAACAGAGCTCACCTCCGCATCGGAGAAAATGTTTTGAAACAGTGGGACAAATGCCAGGCGGACTGTTGGACTCTGTCTCTGGATATCTGTCTTCGGATCTGGGCTGGAGACCTTTCAGAGAGGATTGCTTCAGTTACAGACACGTTGCAGGGGCGCGGCGTGAGCTATGGTGCGTGAAATTTTACAGCCTCTGGTCGCTGAGGTCAGACTAAATGGAGGTCGAGTCTGACCTAATGCTTTACAAATTACAAATTACCCTGCAGCGCCGGGCACCTGTAACTTCAGGGGTCCTTCTAGGGAGCGGGTGCTCAGCCTGGACTGGCACGGCAAGGACTTTTGTCGCTCTCCCAGGCTTAACTGACGAAAGGGGACTGGGAAACGGCACGTAAACGAAGGAGTGTTTGTCAAGCAGGGCTCGATCAGAAATGCACTGACTGACTGGAAAACACCAGAGGATGTTTGGGTCTTGCAAGGAGGCTTTAAGATGAAAAATGATCAAGTGTTTAATGCCTCTATTGGATTAGGCTCAGGTTCCAAATTGCTTCCAGGGGAAGCTCTTATTTAATTAGATGCTTAATCGCCTTTGGATTTGACAGGCAAAAGAGCCCATTGATCTCCATGCAGATAAAATGTCTTAAACAAAAGATGAGGCAATAGGAGCTGAAAAGCTTGTGGGCTGGCTGGTGTCAGTGCGAAAAGACCAGCTGTATCTGGAAGAAAGTGGCTGGGAGGGTGGTTGAGTCGGGGTGGATGGGGTGGGGGCCCCAGGACCCCTTGGCGTTGAAGCGCTGGATGCTGCGCGTGTAAAACCTCGTGCTTTGATTTGCAGGGTACCTGGCAGCCCAGGCTGCAGCCTCTCGCGGCCCCCTGCTCTACCCCAGAGCCCTTTCCGAGGGGCAGTTCTACTCCCCGCCGGAGTCCTTCGCAGGTGAGACGTGCTCTCCTCCCCTTCTGCCGTCACCGCGCCGGCAGCCGGGCCGCCTCATTTCCCGAGCTTGTTTTCCTCATGGCATTCCTCCTGGGTCTCCTCACTTCTATAATCGCCTCCTCCCCGAGCTCTGTCTCGTTATCCCGGCCCTTGGCAGCGGTGGGTGGCAGGGCCTCCAAGAACTGACACTGCAAAACGAGCTCCCCTCTCCTCGCACTGCGCCTGTGCCTGCGCAGGGGAGGCACGGCCACGCTGTCTCGGTGCCATCTGCGGAGCAGAGTCGGGCTCAGCCCCGTGCGCCTGGCTTCAGCTCTGTGGGAAACTGGAGCCTTTTGTGGTCTTGGGATTAAATGCTTTTTGCTGTGGCTAAAGTACTTGAAAAATGCTACCCTCGGGATGAGGGCACGGGGGCGCGTGGCCACAAGCAGGTGAGGATAAGAGCTGGCAGCACGCCACTGCCCTGTGACACCGCCTGGTGCCGGCTCCAGAGACCTCCCCTGCTCCGGAGCGAGGAGACGTCAGCCGGAGCAGTTGTCTCGGTGTAGCTGACACCCGGTGCGTGCTCAGCCTTCCGGAGAGCAGAGCAGCGCCTGCCAGCCGGCTGCGGAGCGGAGGCGTTCGGGGAGGCAGGGCCTGGGCTGTGCCAGGGTCATCCCCGCTGACAGCCCTTCCCCGTCGGATAGGGCGCGGGGGTCGGACGCTGTCTGTCCAAGGGAGATTGTACAAGTGGGGTCTTCGTCAGCTGGGTGTTAATTGTGTGCTTCCCCCCTAGGGTCGGACAACGAGTCGGATGAGGAAGGTGCAGGGAGGAAGGCGTTGACAGCTCAGGTAAACAGAGGCAGCGTGGCCTGAGGCCAGCTAGCCCTGCCCGTCGGCTTCAGGCTGATCCAGGGCTGTGGGAGTCTCTGACAATCCTGCGGCCCCATCGGGGTGCTGTGTCTGCAGAGCGCCGGCGGCTGCTCTCCCTCATTTCCCAGCCTTCTGTTGTGGGGACATTTGGCTGAGGAGCTCTGCCTGCCCCTCCACACCAGGCTGTTCCCTGCGTGCCCTGGGACTGGTGGCATCGTGGCCACCGTAGGAGGGTGTCCTCGGGCTAGCACCCGACATTAACCCACTTCCCCGGGGCTGCGTGCTCTCCCCTGCAGCATCCCGCAGGGATGTGATTCTGGCTCTGCCTCCTGCCTCTCCCTCTCTCCCCTTCCCTCTTCGGTCCCTGGCTACACGGTCACATACCGAGACGGGCATCGCCTCAGCCATCCCCGCTGAACTGTGGCTTGCGGGGCGGTCCTTCGCCTCCCCGAAGCCTGGCTGGGCACAGGCTGCTTTGTGCTCTTTTCCAAGTGGTTCTGCTGCCATTCAGCCCCAGTTCTGGCACCTC
Organism: Platalea leucorodia; assembly: GCF_965183815.1. Taxonomy (NCBI): domain Eukaryota; kingdom Metazoa; phylum Chordata; class Aves; order Pelecaniformes; family Threskiornithidae; genus Platalea; species Platalea leucorodia. Next base: position 5,862,932 of record NC_138844.1, read on the forward strand.
CACGGAAGGAAGCTCTGGGCATCTCGTAGCCCTTTGCCTGCTGGAAACCCTTACGTTAAGGCGGGAGACTCACTGGTAGACGCAGCTGGTGTGTGGATACAAGCCAGGGCGGGGAGCGTGACTTTGAGCTCCAAAATGAGGCCTCTGTGACCCAAATTAAGAGATTTCTGTGGTGTGGTGATGGGAGATATCCCCTTTCCCTCTGCCAGCCCTGGGAGGGGGGTAGCAAGCCTTGCGCACGCATGCTTCAGGCTTTCTGCAAACCCGGCTAATGAAATGCTCTCTTCTCTCCCAGGAGAAAGAATATGTCCGACAAGGCAAAGACGCAATGGAGGTTGTGGACCAAATCCTTGCCCAGGAGGAGAACTGGAAGTTCGAGAAAAACAACGCAAGTGTCCCCCCGCCCCACCTGCCGGGCAGCGCTGCCGGCAGAAAGCACGGATGGCTTAGCAAAAACGGGAGGACAAATGGGGCTTTTGAAACCTCCTTGCGACATGAAAAATTAACAAGCGTTACAATTACCTGATTGAATTAGGAATCTATTCCAGTTCAGTTAAATGTAAAATCCCCTCTTATTTAATTAGACGTTTAATTGCCTTCCTGTTTGACAGGAGAGAGCCCATCACTCCTCCCTCTAGACGGCAGGCAGGCAGGGGCGGACAGCTCACCTTTGGTAGGCGTTGGGATGCGGAGCTGTGGCTGCCGGCGTGGGGAGGAGCGGAGGCACGCTGGCCCTGCGGCGGTGCTGGAGGGCCCCGTCGCTGCAGCTTCAGCCCTTGCTCCGCGGCGAGGTGCCTTTGAGCATCCCGGGAAGACCAAGCCAAGCTGGGGTCTGGCCCTTCTGGCCAGCTTTGGCCCAGATGGGAGCAGGAGAGTGTGGGGCACAGGCTGCTCCTCCCACCCCCAAAGCTGTTTGTGTGTCCCCTTCCCCAGGACAGGGACCTTGTGGGTGCTGGAGCGTGAATCGGGGATGTCTCCTCTCTGCCTTACATCTTTCCACTGCGGCTTTGCCAAAGGGGTCTGCGAGTCGCACCTCTCGCTTCGGGCAGCACGGAGGCGCACGAAGCAAAGCGGGCCCTGCCCTGCCCGCTTCCTCACCACACCAGTTCATTCCCTGAGCTACAGTAGGGTTTTCTGGGGTACCTAGAGCTCCTTTCTCTCTCCAAAGGGTGGAGAGATAGGGGCAGTGTCTCTGCCCCCTAAAAACAACCTTGCTTTCTGCTTGTGGGCTCGCAGCATGACTGGGGTGAGAGTCCTGCAAACTGCAGTCTCATCTGGTGTTTAAAATTCCCCTGTCAAGTGATCCATTGTCTGATGCCAAACTAGCTGGGCAGATTGTTTTCTTTATCCAAAGGGGGATGGATTTAAATAGACTAATCGGAGTTTAACACAGGGCTAATGATGAAAGGTTATCATCTGTCCATCCCTAACCCCTCCAGGGAGTCTCTTCTCAGATGTAGGTAACAACAGCAGTGTTGGCAAACTAACCCCTTTCTTTTACCCTGGTGTTGGTAGCTGGCTACAAAGAGAATTTGACCTTGAGGTGGAGTTTGCAGGCTGGCATGGGGCGGATTCTTTTTCTGTCTCATCGCTGCTGCTGCTCTGGATATTGTTTTGTTTATGGAAATTTGTGCATGTGCATCTGAAACGTGCTCAGTGCAGTGCCTGTGCTGGGGTCGCTGCCCGGTGTGGGGGGACAGGGGACATTTGAGGGCTGGAGAGGGTCCTTCAGAACGACACATGAGGCGGGATGGCTCCTGCAGCCGCGGCGTTTGTAGGCTGGCAGACTTTACCCCAGATAGAAGTGATTTATTTTGCTAACGTAAATGTAACTTTCTTATTTCTTGCACAGGACTTTGGTGATGTTGTTTACACTTTTGAAATACCTTTCCATGGCAAGACCTTTATTTTAAAGGTAAGAACCTTCCTGGATCGCTCCCTTAGTCCGTGCGGTACAGGCGAAGAGCGACTGCTCTGCTCAGAGCCACGGCTCAGCTTTCACGCTCTCGCCTGGCCCTGGCAGGACAGGTCAGGCTGGAAAGCACGCTCTCTTTGCTTGAGACAGATGAACTGCACTGCACGCTCTAGGGAATCTCTCCAGGAAAGCCCCTTGGCTGGCAGACAGACTCCCCAGCAAATATGCTGGGCCCCAGTCTCTGCTGGTAGAAGTGGGAGCAGGTGACTGCAAGACTTGCTTCCAACCCCAGCATCTAGGACTAATCTGACCAAGGAGGCTAATTGCAACTAATTGCCAGCAAGACCAGGGCTGAGCGTGCGTCTGCTGCTGCCTGGCATTGAGAAGAGCTGCTCGGAAGTGCCTTGCTCTGTGCCCTCTCGCTGGAGTGGCTTGGCTGTAAACCACGCTTTAATGAAGCATCGGTGCTGCGGTGGCTTTTCTTTGTTCCAGTGCATATGTTGCCTCGCTGGCAGGAGCTGCCAACGGAGCAGCTCTGTATTCGCGAGAAAAAGCTGGATGGTCCCACTTTACTGCGTTAACCATTTGCCTCCAAAGATCCCCTGTCCCACGGGGATGTGGAGAAATGAACGTTGTCTGTGCTGGAGCTCAGAAGAGCTTTTCGGCAACTTCCCAAAGCAATCGCGCACGCAGCAGAACCGCTGATAAAGCGGGGTGAGGGTGGGAGAGGAGCCAGCCTGAGTCAGCCCCAAGGTCCGTCTGTCTCGCTGTGTTACAGACTGACAGACGCTTGCCCTCTCTTACGCCAGCACGGGCCTCGGCAGGCAGCAGTTCAACGACTGCTGAAACCTGAGGTCTCGTCTGTCCTCTCCGCCTGCGCGCGTGCCCTCCAGGCCCCTGGGAACGGGAGCGCTGTGGCAGAGGGGCGACAGCCTTGGCTTTGCGTGCGCTTGAGCCAGGCCAGCCTCGCCGCTCCCCTCCGGTTTTATCCCGGTTGTTCTTTGGGATCTGTCCTGCGTTCCTTAAAAATAACCTTAGCAAAGCGGAGCGGGGGGGACTGGCTAACTGCTCTGGCTCTGTCCTCAGGCTTTCCTGCAGTGCTCTGCTGAAACAGTTTACCAGGAGGTTATTCTCCAGCCTGAGAAGATGATCCTGTGGAACAGAACAGTGGCAGCTTGCCAGGTGAGCGTGCCGGACAAAGATGGCTTAATCACAGGAGCTCCTTGGAGCGGAGAGTTGGAGCTTCCCAGTCCAACACCGGCTGTCGGCAGTGCCCAGGCCCTACTGGAGCTTAGCTGGATCCGAGTCACTGAGGCGTTAAATCTCCGCCGCTCATCCGTACGATCCGAATGCTCTGCGGTAGCCAGCTGCATGCATGTGCCTATCCAAAAGCCCATGAGGTGGGCAGGGAGATGGGCCAGCGGCTGAGCCAAGCCTGCTTTTGCTTGGTAGGGTTTGGGCGTTTTGCGCCGCCGGTGTGGCGGGGATCCGGAGGCAACGCTTGTGCCTCCCCAGAAAGGCAGAGGGACCAGTCCCAGGGCAGGAGACAAACCTGTGCGCACGCTGCCAAAGAGCTCGTCCCCCTCAGCCTCAGATCAGCTGCAAAAGACACTCGGGTGGCTTTGAATCCTGCTGCTGTTTTAGGGGAGGGTCTGTGTTGCCCAGCTGTTGGCACACGCAGACCTGCAGGCACAGTCTGAGGAAATCTCTCTTCTGTTTGTTGTTTTGTTGTTTGGTTTGTTTTTTTTTTTTTGTCCCCCTCCCAGATCTTGCAGCGGGTTGAAGACAACACGATCATCTCATACGACGTGGCAGCTGGGGCCGCAGGTGGTGTCGTTTCCCCAAGGTCAGTTTATTCCGCTGTCTGTTTTGTACCGAGCCCCTAAACACCCTCCTAAAACACGGAGAGAAGCATCCGACTGTAGTGAGAGCGCTCTGCCCCAGCTCTGCCGCTCTTCGCTGGCCGGGAGCTCCCGGTGTCAGCGAGGCAGGGCTGGCTGGCTGTGCGGGTAGCGCTCCCAAAGGCAAGGAGCCCCTGAATTCTCCTTCAGATGTTTCTGGCAGGAGTCGGAGCTCAAAATCTGTCTCAGTCAGTCGGTCTCCCTGATAACAGTGCTGCGCTGTGCTTTGTCCGTATGTTGACATATCTCTGCCACAGCCTTTCCCAGCAGTCCGGAGAGCGGGATCTGCTCCTTCAAAGTCCCATGCACGTTTTAAAGCACTCAGCGCCCTTTCTTTGCTTAGGGATTTCGTGAACGTGCGCCGGATTGAGAGAAGAAGAGACAGGTACATTTCCTCAGGGATGTCGACCACGCACAGCCTGAAGCCTCCGCTCTCCAAGTATGTCAGGTAAGAGGCAGGTTCTATTTTTTTAGCTGGTATCTGACACACGCACTTTGCTTAAGCTTAGGGCAAAGAGCCACTTAAATGAAAACCCTGCTGTCTTTCTGGCAGCGTTTGCAGGAAGCTAATCTATTTGTGGAACTAGACCTTGCTTCCCTTGTTCTTCTTCCTTTGTTAAAGAAACTCTCCGTGTTGTTCAGTGTTGCTCGGGCGTTTCCCAGCTCTCTGCTCAGGGGAGTGGAGGTGCCGACCAGTAACAGCACAAACCCCAACCCAGTCCGCATCCTGTTTATGTAACAGTTAATTCCCAAACAGGGCCGGCTGCCGTTTCTGAGGGGCAGTAAACAGCTGACTGTGGCTCCTTTTGAGCCTCTCGGATGCCTTTTGCTTCTCGTAAGCCAGTCACTTACTGACTTTAAAGGCTGCGGACGTTGCGAGATGGTCCCATGGGTGAAACGAGCTGCGTCAGGATGGACTGGCTCCCAAAGCGTTGGCAGGTCTTTGGCCTCTCCCCTTCCGAAGGGACAGCTTCGCCCGGCTGGTGATGGATCTCGGCGGGGTTAGTCTGATCAAACAAGGACTTCTTGTTACTGTCTGCTCTGGAGCCTGGGGCCCAGCTGTGCCACTTCGCGCACTGACTTTGTTTTTCCTAATAATCTGGTTAAAGTAATTGACATTTTAACTCAGAGCCGTTATAGCTGCCTCAGTCTATTTAAGACCTGGGGACTTCAGGGCCTAGAAAAATCTTTTTACAAATGTATGCAGCGAAAATAGTGTGTTCCTGAACAGGGAAGGGAAATCTGTATTTGGGCTGTGTGTGTGAGCACAGCTCTTGTCTCTGTGATGGATCAGATGGTGTGAGGAAGGATCTGGGGGCTGTAGTGACAAGGCTCCCCGCGCCGAGCCTGTCCTGACCGTGCAGGGTTTCCCTGGCTGCTCGGCTTCCCTGGGACCTCTCGTTTGCACCCATTTCCACAGGGTTGTGCCTCGGAAACCTCCCCGCGGTGCAGAGCTGGTGTCGGCTGGGTTCGCACGGTCCGGAGGCAGAGGCTGCTTCTCAGCCCGCGGCCCTGCGGCAGCCCTGGCACCACCGCTGCCAGGGCACCTGTGGGAAAGCTGCCTCGCCGTGCTTGCTCGTGTGCCTGCAGCCAAGCAGATACCTTCCCGGGCGCTCTGCGCATCTGCTCTTACCCCGCTGGGCTCTCGTTCTCGCTGCCAGGCGGAGGGGGTGGCTGCTGCTGCAGGAGCTAGCGCAGGATCGGTGCAGTGCACCCCAGAGCGTTAGAGAACGGCTTTTCCGCCGGCCCCGGCTCTGACTGTGTGCTCTTGGTTCCCCGCAGGGGTGAGAACGGGCCCGGAGGATTCATCGTACTGAAATGTCCCAGCAACCCCAGGGTCTGCACGTTCATCTGGATTCTCAACACGGACCTGAAGGTAAAGCCAGTTCTTCACTGATGCGCGAGCGCTGCGGCCGCATCCCGTCCCCAGCAGAGCTCACCCGCAGGCTCCGACGTCCCCTGCGTCGCGCAGGCTGCGTGCTGAGGACCCGCTCTGTGCTCCCAGCCGAGCAGTGCGGGGCTGCAGTCCTGCTGGCCGCTTCTGAAAGCGGCTCATTATCAAAGGCTGCCCTGAAGGGACTCGAGTTCTGCTGGTGGACGCTAAACGCTACCTGAAAATCACCCTCTTTCCCCCTGAAGTTGCCCCGATTTGAGGTGGGGAAGCTCTTCCTTACCTGGCAGAGATCTTGCTTAGGGGTTTCACATCTCTGTGTGCAGGACTGGGGGAGAGGAGACTTTTATCCTCTTTGAGGACCGAAAATAGTGGGGCGTGTGAAGTGTTGCCTGGCTGCTTGCTGCTCCCAGGAACCTGCCGAAGGGGTGATTCGCTCGCCCCTGCGTGCCCTGCTCCCAGACCCCCTGGTACAAACGCGGCCACCCCTGGGGCACGGGGGGCTGTGTCCGCAGCCGGGGACAGGCGCTTCGGCCGTATGAGATGACCCAGATCTGGAGCTATTTGCGGAGCTGCGTGTCGAGTCCTTGCTGGTGGCCCAGACAAAAGGCAGCGCACGAAGGGAGCCGGGGTCGGGCGGATGGGGGGAGCGGAGCTGGCCCGTTTTCTTCCTCCGCTGAAGGTTGACGTGGTAACGGCGCTGCAGCAGCGAGCACAAAGGCTCCATTCATCAGCCCTCTGCTGCAAAGCTGCGCGGCCCCCTCCCCTCCCACGTCCCTCCCTCCCCACAAAGTAGATCAGCTCCTGCCTGCCTTGTGAAACGCTTTGGAAAGGATTTGCAGAAGCGCTTGCCTGGGCAGCGAAAGCAGGGGCAGAGCAGAGCGCGGCCTCGTGCCCCTTTGCGCTGGAGATGTGTTTTCTTTCGCGGATCTGGCTCCGATGCCTCTTCCGCCCCTCCGTAATGCGTGGGTTTGGAGGGATAATGAACCCAGTCGGTTGTGCAAGATGGGGCTCAGAAAGGAAAGACGTTCCTTGTGCTTCCCGGGCCGGACAGCACTCGCCCACTGCCTGCCTCCGCTGCTGGAAGAAATGCCGTAGCGGCCGAGCTATTAATAACCTGCCTGTCAACTGCTTCCACCATCTTCCTGAAGGGCTCTGCGAGTGCCCAGACCCCTCTTCTGTGCTGTCTTGCTATTTCCTTTGGCCCTGAAGAAGTATTTATAGCATATGGCTCATCCCTTCCTGCGACGAAGGGTGAGAATTAGCACACGTGTGTGTGTTTGTGTCCGTGACAGAGCTTTGCCCCAGAGCTTGTTTCAGGGAGGTGTCTGAAATGGCCCCTGGACCAAGGGTCTCGCAATCTCCTGCCCCCGTGTCGCAGAGAAAACCTGCTTCGGGGAAAGGTCTCTGCCTCCTGCCCTGCTGCAACGCCCCAGTCCAAGGCGGGGGTCCTCCTGTGCCTCCCTGACCCCCAGGACACTCGGCCAGGCATCCCTGCCTGAGCTGCCTGCGCCCAGGACCCCCTCTCTGCCCCGGGACCCTGCGCAAGCCCCCGGCGCTGCTCCTCAGCTCCCTTCCCATGCAGAGGCAAGGATTTTTTTTTTTTTTTTTTTTTTTTTTTTTTTAATGCATCTCACATAATAGAGCAGAGGCTGAGGCGGTTGGGGTTGAGTCGTGCAGGGCTTTTTTAGAGAAATCAAAACGTGTTTCAGTTCCTCCCCCGGAGCAAGCTCCTTGTAAGCGGCAGCTCCCCGGTGCGGTGCTTGTGCATCCCTCAGCCCGGGCTGACACCGCCGGGTCGGGATGGAGGCCAGCCCCCAGCCCCAAACCCCGCGCCGCCTCCGTGCTGCCCAGACTCACGGCTCCGTGCTCTGCTTTCCCCGCAGGGTCGCCTGCCCCGTTACCTGATCCACCAGAGCCTGGCTGCCACCATGTTCGAGTTCGCCTTCCACCTCCGCCAGCGGGTCAGCGAGCTCTCCGGCAAGCCGTGAGCAGCGGGGACCTGCCCTCGTTTTCCTCTGCCCTCTCTCCTCTGCAGCCAGGGGACAGCCGGGAGAGGACCCCGCGGCCCCCAGGGCCTCGCTGCGACCCCCCGGGAGAGGATGCCCCGTACTAACAGCGCTGAGATGAGGCTGGGGGTGCTCAGCTCCTCCTCCCACAACGGTTCCCCCTAACCGGGGCCCTGAAACCACTGACTGTTGCGTGCCAAGCCCCCGCCCTGCCCTCCTCCGGGTCCGGCCTCCCCCTGCCCCTCACCCAAGGGTTGGGGGCTTATCTGTGACCCCCAGACTCCTGTACGATGAGAAAGAGGGGCCAGAGGAGGCGGCCACGTTAGCGTGAGGACACGGGTTTGTCCGGATAAAGCCGCTCCGCAGCTCGTGCCCGGCTCACGGCCGTCGTCCCACGGGCTGTGCCCCACACCCAGCTCCCTGCGGGAGGGGAGGGGGGGTCCGTGCAGGGGACCCCTCTGGGGCTATTCCCTGGTGCTTCGGGCTGCCCAAGCCTCCCCCTGGGGCTTGGCTCAGCTCGTTCCCCCCCCACCCCGCAGCTCCTGGCGGAGGCAGAGCACGATTTGCCTTAAGCAGAGACTTTTAATCCTTTTTGGGGGGTGTGGGGGGGAATGCGGGGGCGACTGCGGCTTCTTTCTACCTGTGAGCGCCGGTGCCGTGTTCTGCACTATAAATGGAAACAGCGCGAAGCCGCCCGCACGCGGGGGCAGACGCCGGCAGCGCTGCGGGGAGCACCCACGCCGCTTCCCCCCGGGTTCCCTGCGCCCCCGTCCTGGGGGTCCGGCCCCCGCGCCCCCGAGGGGTGACGCCTCCGGCCAGCATCTCTCAGAATAAAAAGCCTTGCACTGTTTGCAGCCCGTTGTCTTCCACGGGCCCTTTGTCACTCGAGCGAATAAAAGCGAGGGGGAGCACTGGCCCATCCGGGGTGAGTGGCCGCGGGGCTGGGGCCAGCCCAAAGCCCCCCGGGCTCAAAGGAGGGGTCCCCCAGCCTCCATCAGCCACTGGCCAGGGGTGTCACTGTCCCCCATCCTGTGGTGGCACCTGGGCATCGGTGTGGAGCATCTGCGCTGGTCGCCCTGGGCAGCGTTGTCCCCAAACGTCCCCCGGCCCCAGGTTGTTTCCTCTGGAGCAGGACCACCGCGGCTGCGGGGCGATGGCCCCGGGCGGCTGGAAGGGGCTGGGGACCCGCGTCCGCCCGGGCAGCAGCCGCGGCCACGTGAGCCCCGGCCGCTGGCACCCGGCGAGCGCCCGTCTGTTCGCAGCCCCCATCTGTTGGCCCTACAAATAGCCTGGCCGGGGGGGCCCCATGGCCAGCACCCCCCTGCCTGTCCCTGCGTCCCTGAGGGGACACGCTGGGATGGGACCCCAGTGGCCTTTTGAGGGCAGCGGCAGGGCCACCGCCGCCATGGGCCGGGTGGCCCAGGGTAGCGCGGCCACCGCGTTGGCAGTGGGCAGCCGCAAAGCCGTTAACACCTTTGGGGTCCATCGTGTCCCAGGGGCCGGTGCCAGCGCGGCGGCGGGCAGCGAAAGGCCAGACGTGCCCTGGCCCGGGGCCAAGGGATCCTGCCCGTGCCGTCACGTTGCCCCGCGTCCCCATGGGGGACACAGCATAGGGCAGGGGGTGCCACCGTGGGGTGGCAAGTCACCAGCGGGCACGTGGGGCCGAGCGTGGCCGGACGCACACGGGGTGACACACGTGTCCCCAGTGCCACCCCCCCCGCTTGCCCCGAGGGGGCCCTTGGCACCCTCCCGTCCCCACGGTGCCAGCAACACGTCCCAAAATAGCCTCGGCGGGGCCATATAAGCGGGGCGGGCGGCTGGGGGGGACAACGGCAGCATGCTGGTGCCGAGCACGGTGGTGCGCAGCGGGGGGCTGCTCTCGGGCGCCCGCCTGGGCTGCCGCGTACGGGAGGAGGACGTGGGGCGTCGCGAGACCTTCAGCGCCGAATGGCTGGACCTAGAGCTCAGCACCCGGCCTGAGGAGGGGTGAGGGGCACCGTGGCTGCCGGGGTGGGGTCCTTGGGGTGCTGGGGCCATGGGGGGGGGGGGCACTGGGTGCTTGAGGGTCCCCAAGGGCTGTGGGGTTTCCATAGGGTCTTGGGGCTATGGGGGGGCTCCAAGGGTCCCAATGGGGCCATGGGGGAGGCGGGCGGGCTGCAGGGGTCTCCAGGGTCCCCAGGAGGCTGGGGGGGGCTCCAAGGGTCCCTGGGGGGTCATGGGTGCTCCAGGGAGGTGGGGGGTGTCCAAGGGGGACTGGGAGGGTTCCTCTGGGGAGATGGGGGGGGGGTCTTCATGGGGCTGGGGGAGGCTGGGCATCCACATGGGGCCGTGAGGGTTGTGGGGGTCTCCAGGGGTCCCCGTGGGGTGGGGTGGTCCCCGTGGGGCTGTGCAGGTCCTGGAGGGTCTCCAAGGGTCCCTATGGGGTTGGGGAGGCTGTGGGGGTCTCCAGAGTGCCAGCGGGGACATGGGGACCTCCGAGGGGTGGGGGGTGTGGGACATGGGGGTCTCCAGCGGTCCCCGCGGGGTGGGGTGGCCCCAGCGGGGCAGAGCAGGACACGGGGGGCCCCGTGGGGCGCTGGGACCCCGATCCCACTCCCACGAGTGCCCCGTGCCCAGGTGGTGCCGGCGGGAGGTGGACGAGCAGCGCCGGGAGACGCTGGAGCATCGCGGGGAGGTGCGGGTGCTGGAGCAGCGTTCGCCCTGGGGGCTGCTGCGGTTCGGGTGCCTGGGGCAGCCCCTGACCCAGCACCTCCTGCCCTACGCCCGCACCCTGCCCCTGCCCCTCTTCGCCCCCCCGGACCTCCGCGGTGCCAAGGCGGGGGTCCCGCGCACCCTCTCCCGCTCCCTCTCCCACGAGGCCCAGCGGGGCTGAGTGCGGCGGCGGGGCTGGGGGGGGGGCGGGGGGGGGGGCAAGAGGCTGATGCTGGGGGGCGGCGGGTGGGCCCGGACGCCTGGGTCCGCTCGGCCGCCCCGAAGAGGCAGCGCAGGAGGGTGGGGGCAAGTGGGGGTGGGCTCCCACTCGCCTGGGACCCCACCCCACGGCGGGCGTCGTGGAGGCCGGCGAGGACGGGGCGCCCGCGGTTCGGGGGGCTCCCGGCAGCCCCGGGCACGGGCGTGACTCAGTTTCCCTGGCAAAGAGAAGGGGGTGCAAGGATGGGGAGCGCTGAAACCTGCCTGGGGCCGACCGGGGCCCTGGGGGGGCTGCAGCAGGTCGCGCTGCGGGGTTGTACAAACGATGGTCTTTGTACGGCAATAAAATGCCCAGCCTGGCCCCGTGGCATCATTTCGGGGAGGGGGGGGAGAAAGGGGGGAGTACGCGGCCCCCATGAGACGGTGTGGGGAGGGGGCACGATTTAGGGGGAGCGGGACCCTGCTGGGGAATGGGGGAAACTGAGGCACAGCGCCGTGCCGGCAGCCGGAGGGGCCCCGGGGCCCTGCAGGTTCTGGGGGTCTGGGGGGCTTGGGGAAGGGGGCAACCTGCTGCTTACATAACTGGCCCCCCGCCGTCGCCAGCCCAGCCGGTGCCAGGGTCCGGGATGGCCCCAGCGCCAGCGCCCAGATTAGCTGTTCCCGCCCGGCCGGATCCTGCTGTCCCTGGGCCACCGCCAGTCCCTGTCCCCTCCCTGTGCCCGTCCTGGGCCCATCCCTGTCCCCATCCCCTTCCTCCCCATGAGCCGCCCGTCCCCGCCACCTTTGCCCACCTCCAGCTCCAGCACAGCCAGGATTTGGGATCTTTAAACCGCCCCCATCCCTCTCCCCAGTCTTGTAAGCAGGGTCCCATCCTGCTCCTTAGCCCAGGGTGCTGGGAGTGCTGGGAGCTGGCAGGGTTGGTGGTGCTGGCTCCTGCCAGAGGATGGGCCGAGGTCCAGCACGCTCAGCTCACTGGTGATGGAGGCATCAGGGAGAGCTCAGATGGGCTCCATTCCCCATCCCAGTCCCCATTCCAGCCCCATCCCAGTCCCCATTCCAGCCCCATCTGCTCCCCATTCCCATCCCATCCCGTGGGACACTCGGGGCAGAGGCGGTGCTGGGGCAGCACATGGGGGGTGCCGGCGAGGCCAGCCGCATCTCGGGGGGGCAAAAGCTTCAGGAGGCAGGGACTGGAGCCAGGATTCCTGGATCCTGTGTCCCGTCCCCCCCCCGTTCCCCCCCCCAGTTCAGGGAGGGCAGAAGAGCTTTATCGCTCAGCACAGGGCCGGATCCGGCAGCACCGGCGCCCAGCCGCGGCCCCCGGCCCCGGGGCGCTGGCGCTAACCTGGTTATCCACGATGGATGGCCACCATCACCTCCGCGCCGGGCAGGGCCATCGCTCACCGCGGCCCCCCCAGCGCGGCCGGGGATATAAAGCGGGTTTGGGGCCGGGCGGGCTCCGCCACCGCAGCCCCTCGCCATGAGCAGCCTGGCCGCCCTCCGGGAGGGCTACGAGCGCTTCGACCCCCGCGCCTACCTGCAGAACAACTACCTGCCCCCCCGGGCCGACTTCTCCTCCGAGGAGTTCGTGGTGCCCTGGAAGCTGCGATGCCTGGCCGAGACCTTCGCCAGCGGTGAGGGGTGCCGGGGAAGCCCCCCCCCCCCCCGCCTCGCAGCGGGGTGGGGAAACTGAGGCACGGGGTGGGAGAGCGCCTCGGCACCCACCCTGCCTGCTCCCAGCTCCCTCCCTGGGTGGGACCCCTTGGTTGCCCCCGTCCCCCCGCCGGTGCCCGGCTCGGTGTGGGACCCCCTCCGTGTCCTGGCCCCCCCCCCAGGTGAGATCCGCGGGCGCACGCTGATCGACGTGGGCTCGGGCCCCACCATCTACCAGCTGCTGAGCGCCTGCGACCACTTCGAGGAGATCGTGGCCACCGATTACCTGGCGGTGAACCGGGAGGAGCTGGGGCGCTGGGCGCGGGGGGAACCCGGCACCTTCGACTGGAGCCCCTTCATCCGGCACGTCTGCAAGATCGAGGGACGCGGGTAGGGCTGCGCCGGGCGGGGACCGGGGCGGTGGGGGAACCTGGCGCCGGGGGGGGCCCTGCAGGATCACAGCTGCATGGCCCGTGGGATCACAGCCCCACGTCTCTGCGGACACCGGGCTGATCACCACAAGATCGTGTCCCCAGATCCCATGGGATCACAGCCCCACGTCCCTGCGGACACCGCGCTGATCACCACAAGATCGTGTCCCCAAATCCCATGGGATCACAGCCCCACGTCCCTGCGGACACCGTGCTGATCACCACAAGATCGTGTCCCCAAATCCCATGGGATCAGAGCCCCACGTCCCTGCGGACACCGGGCTGATCACCACAAGATCGTGTCCCCAGATCCCATGGGATCACAGCCCCACGTCCCTGCGGACACTGGGCTGATCACCACAAGATCGTGTCCCCAAATCCCATGGGATCACAGCCCCACGTCCCTGCGGACACCGTGCTGATCACCACAAGATCGTGTCCCCAAATCCCATGGGATCAGAGCCCCACGTCCCTGCGGACACCGGGCTGATCACCACAAGATCGTGTCCCCAAATCCCATGGGATCAGAGCCCCATGTCCCTGTGGACACTGGGCTGGTCCCTGTAGGGTTGTGTCCCCGAGTCCACATGGGATCACCTCCCCATGTCCCCACAGGTGCTGGGCTGGTCCCTGTAGGATCCTGTCCCCCAGTCCCACGGGATCAGAGCCCCACGTCCCTGCAGAGGCTGGGCTGGTCCCTGCAGGAGCCCAGCCCCGTGTCCCTGTGCACGTTGTGTTGATCCCTGCAGGATCCCACCCCCACAGGATCCCACCCCCACATCCCCGCGGGTGCTGGGCTGATCCCTGCAGGATCCCATCCCCACATCGTTGTGGGTGCCAGCCTGATCCCCAGGGGATCCCACCCTCCCCATCCCCAGGGGATCCCGTCCCCGCTGACGCCCACCTCCCCGCAGGGAGCCCTGGCAGGAGAAGGAGCGCCGGCTGCGGGGCCGGCTGCGCCGCATCTTGCCCATCGACGTCCACCGGCCGGACCCGCTGGGTGCCCCGCTGCGCCCGCCGGCCGACGCCGTGCTCTCCGCCTTCTGCTTGGAGGCCGTCAGCCCCGACCGGGCCGCCTTCGCCCGGGCGCTGGCACATGTGGGCTCGCTGCTGCGGCCGGGGGGCCACGCGCTGCTGCTGGGGGCCCTGGGCGAGTCCTTCTACCTGGCGGGGGCCGCCCGCCTGCCCGTGGTGCCGCTGGCGGAGGATGACGTCCGCGCGGCGCTGGCCGACGCCGGCTTCGCCCTCCGCGATTTCCGCTCCTACGCCATGCCGCCCGCCCTCCGCACCGGCGTGGATGACGTCGACGGCGTCTTCTTCGCCCACGCGCAGAAGCCGCTGGAGGCCTGAGGGACCCCCCCGGGGGGCACCTGCCCCCCTCACCCCAAAACCCAGATTTTGGGCCCCCGACCCGCGCTGCTCCAGCCCCGCTGCTCCCCCCGCTGCCCCCAATAAAGCCCGAGCTGCACGGCCTGGCACTGCTTCAGGGCTGCGGGGAGAGGGGACCCTGGGGAGGGGGGCACCCATAGGTCCCGGGGGGGTCAGGGAGCCGGGGGGGGCAGCGGGGAGGCTGCGATGGGGGCTCGGGACAGGGTGAGGAGGGGGCGTGCGGTGGGGTGGGTACGGGGTGCGGGGCAGGGGGGTTTGGGGTACAGGGAGGGGGTTTGGGGCACAGGGGGTGAGAGCAGGGTGGGAAATGGGGTGCAGGGCAGGGCGGACACGGGGTGCCCCACGGGACCAGCAACGGGAATGGGGCAGGGAGGGGGCTCGGGGGGGCGAGAGCCAGGCACGGCGCAGGTCGAGCTCAGCTTTATTCACATCCCACAACACGCTCGGGCGAGGGGGGGCCGCATCCCCGGGGGGGCACCCCCAGCCCCAAGGCACCGCTCCAGCCCCACACCCCCCTGCGAAAGCCACCCCAGAGCCAGCAGGGCTCAGCAAGGCCCCCCCCCGGCCGCCCACGTCCCCCCCCGGCACCGTGGGCCCCAGCAGCCGTTGCCACCTCGCGGCTGCCGCGCTCCACGGCAGGGAGGGCCCCCGGCTCGGCACCGGCAGCCGGGGGGGGGACCGGGGGGGGGCTCAGCTGCCCTTGGCCCCCGTGCAACCAGCGGCGGGGGTGCCTGGCCCCCCTGCACCCCGGGGAGGGGAGAGGTGGGGAGAGAAAAGCAAACCTCCGAAGGCAACCGGGGGAAGGAGGCGGTGGCCGGGGGGGCTGGGGGGTCACTTGGCACAGGGCGGGATGGCGGGGGGGGCACGAAGGGCTGCGCTCCCCCCGGCAGCCTTAGTCCGCTTTGAAGAGGTCGGAGTTGGCCTTCAGGAGGTAGAGGCTGTCGTCCATCAGGAAACTGCGGAGAGGGAGGGGGAGACGGAGGGCTGAGGGGGGGCTGGGGGGCCGCAGCCCCCCGGCCCTGGGGGGCCCCCTCCGGCTGGCAGCGCTGGGTGGGAAGGCAGGGGATCGGGGGAGCCCCAAAACCCCCCTTGAGCACAGCCAGACCCGGGGCTCCTGGGGAGCAGCAGCAGGGTCCCTCCAGCACCCCACGGGCACAAAGGGGGCCCCCAGCACCCCGATTTCAAGAGGGGGAGCACTGTGCATCCCATGGGCAAGAGAGGGGGGCCCAGCACCCCAGTTTTAAGGGGGGAGCACCAAGAATCCCATGGACAAAATGGGGGGCCCTTAGCACCTCAATTTCAAGAGAGGGGCACCCAGCACAGCATGGGTAAGAGAGGGGCACCCCGGGGGCAAGAGCGGGGTCCCTAGCACCTCCGTTTCAAGGGTGGGACGCCCAGCACCCCATGGGAAACAGAGGGGCCTCCAGCATCACCCCAGTTTCAAAAAGGGGGGCACTCAGCACCCTGTGGGAAAGCCTGGAGCCCCCAGCACCCATATTTTAAAAAGAGGGGGCCCCCAGCACCCTGCAGGGGTGCCGGGGAGGGGGGCACTGACCTGTAGAAGAGGACGTTGAGGGGGATGGTGCCGATGTGCCAGAGCGCGTGGGCGTCCAGCACCCAGAAGATGGGGGGGAAATCGAGGAGCTCCAGCAGCGCCAGCGCCTGCAGCAGCAGCACCACGGCCGCGCACTTCCAGACGTGGGGCAGGCGCGGGCGGTTCCGCAGGCACCACCGCAGCCACCACGCCAGGTTGAGGAGCCCTGGGGACAGCGGGGGGGGGGGGACACGGGGAGAGGGGAGCACCCGTCCGTGGGCACGGCCCCCTCACCCGGCTCCAGCCCCCCTGGTCCCAGCCTCACCTATCACCGCGTTCGCAGCCATGTTGTAGCCGTAGTCGAAGCGGACGAGGGTCAGGTAGGAGATGTGGCAGGCGAGGAAGAGGAGGAGGAAGGCCCTGAAGATGCTGATTAAGGCTGGCCGCTGCAGCCCCAGCGTCCTGGGGGGGTGAGGAGGAGGAAGGGGTCACTCACAGCCCCGGGGACCGGCCGCCACCGGTGTCCCCAGCACCCTGCCCCACGGCTCGGTGCCCCACGGCGCTGGCGGGGCTCACCTGACGCAGCACAGGTACACGGAGTGCAGGACGACGGCCGAAGCGCAGAAATAGTCCAGTTTCTGCGGGATCGGGGCTGGGTGAGCCGCGCCGGCAGCTCGAGGAGGGCCAGGGCACGCGGTCCCCCCCCCCAGCTGGGCTGAACGACAGGACCCCAGCACGGGTTTGGGGACAGAGGGTGACGAACCCACGGTCACGCTGGCTCCGGGGGTGCCACTCACCTCCGTCACAGCCGTGTCCCTCGTGTGGAAAACGGTGGACCAGAACCAGGCGTTTAAGGAGACCTGCGGGAGAGGTGGCGTGAGAGGCGGAAACCCGGAGCGGGGAGGGAGAGGCTGAGCGGCCCCCGCTGCCAGCTAAGTGCCAGCTCCCCGCCTGGGACACGCTCCCCCCTCAGCAGCTCGTCAGCCTCATTAGGGAAGACGAGGGTCCTGAAAATTGGATGCGGAGGCGCCGGCGGCCGGGGCAGCGGCAGCAGCCGGAGCTGTGCGGGGTTTGCTGATCAGCTGGTTATTGAAAAGCCCCGGAGACTCCGCGCTCTGGCAGAGGAGGCCCGGGAAGCGCTGCCGGCCCGGTGCCGCTCTGCCAGCGCAGGCTGTGCCCCCCAAAACCACCCCCCGTCATCCTGGGGGGGGTCCCTGCGACGAGGGGAGACCACAGGGGCTGCAAGAAGACCCGCAGAGAGAGCAGCGAGGACGTGGGGCGCAGCACAGCCCCCCCGGGGAGGGGAAGGGGGGTCACGGCTCACCCAGGCGAAGGCGACGCAGGTGGGGTACATGGGGGAGGCGGGGGGGACGGCGGCTTTGTAGCGCAGCAGCATGACGAAGCTGGCCAGGCCGTTGAGGAAGGAGGCGAAGGCGGAGGCCGGCTCCTGGAAGAACAGGAACCGCGAGAAGGGCCACTGCAAGGGAGAACGGGGGGGTCAGCGTGTGGGGGGGACCCCGGCCCCCCTCCCCGGGCCCCCCACTCACCTTGCCGTGGAACTGGGGCACCCTGTGGCCGCCCTGGACGTAGAGCCGCACCGTCACCCACATGCACTCATACTTGCAGTCGTCGCGGCAGGTCCAGCCTGCAGCCGGGGAGGCGAAGCGGTGGGAGGGGGCGGCTGGCGCGGCCCCTGCCCGGGTCGCTCAGTCCCTCCCAGTCTCTCCCAGTATGGACCATCAGGCTGCGTGGTCAGACCACGACAGGCGCTGGGAGTGCCAGGACCCGGCTCAGGGGAGTGCGTGGGGGTCACCCTGCGGGGCTGGGGGACCCCCTCTGTGCTGGGCGCAGGCAGGACACCCAGGCCTTCCCCAAGCGGCTCCCAGCACCATGGCCCAGCAACCCCCAGTACAGCCCAGTGTCCCCCAAAGTGGCCCAACAGAGGCCAGCACCTCCCCCAGTAAAGTCCAGTGGCCCCCAGTATGGCTCAGTGTCCCCCCAAAATGGCCCAGTGACCCCCCAGAATGGCCCAGCACCCCACTACACAGCCCAGCATGACCCCAGAATGGCCCAACAGCCACCAGCATGGCCCAGTATCCACCAATACTGCCCAAGTGCCACCCAACATGGCCCCAGCATGGCCTAATGCCCCCCAGCACAGCCCCAGCACAGCCCAGTGACCCCCAGTACAGAACTAGCATGGCCCAGTCCATCCCAGTCCAGCCCAGTGCTCCCCAGCCTGGTCGCAGCTGGACCCAGTGCCTCCCAGTCCAGCCCCAGTCTGGTCCAGTGCCTCCCAGTACGGCCCAGCACCCCCCAGCCAGGCCTCAGGACAGCCCAGCGCTCCCCAGTCCAGCCCCAGTACGGCCCCGTCCCTCCCAGTCCGGCCCAGTGCCCCAGCCCCTCCCGCCCAGCCACCCTATGCGGAGGCGTGGCCTCCGATGGGGGCGTGGTCTTGTAGTGGGCGGAGCCTCCGCGAGGGGCGGGGCCTGCCAGCCGCGGGGGCGCGGCCCAGCCCGGCAGCCAATGGGCGCGGGGGGGCGGTACCTGTCAGGCCCATGTAGAGCGGCTGGCGGGCGCGGAAGTGCCGCAGCGCCGCCCCCGAGCAGTTCTGCCGCTCGCAGCGGCCCAGGCACTCCCGGTACAGCGGCTCCCGGTCCCCCTGCGAGCCCCGGGCCGGGCCCGGCGCCGCCGCTGCCCCCAGCAGCAGCAGCAGCGCGGTCCGAGCCGCGCCGCCGGCCGCCATCGCCGCCCGGCCCGGCCCCGCCGCTTCCGGCCCACCCCGGAAACGGGGGTGTGGCGCGGGGCACCATGGGATATAGCGCCTCCGCCGGCTGCGGGGATGCTGGGATACAGTTCCCCAGGGCGGGAGGCTCATGGGATATATCCCCCCCCCGGCACCCTCCGCAGAGGCTCATGGGATATATCCCCCCCACTGGGGCACGGCGTGGCCCGGGGGGGTGCGGGGACCCCGGCGACCTGCGGGGCCCGGGGGCAGCGTGGCGCGGTCTGCCCGGCCTCGGGGTGGGCCGTGCCGGCGGGACCCCGGGTGGGGGCCGTGGGGCGAGGACCCCGAAGTGGCTGCCCTCCCTCCCGCGGGCTGCCAGCGGCTGGGGACACGGGGGACGCGGGGGCGGTGCTGCCCCCCGCCCCGCCGTGCCGGGGCGGCCGCTGGCCCGGCTTGGGGTGACGGGCACGGTCCCCACGGAGCCATCGCTCCTTCTCCGGCCCAGCCGCCTTCTCTCTCGGGGGCTGCGGGCGGCCGGGGTGGCAGATGTGGGAGGACGGGGTGGGGACATGGCGGGGAGCCCCAGCCCCACGCAGGGGGGTCCTGTCCCGGCCCCCGGCGCGGCTGCTCCCGGCTGCGACGCCCGGCCCTGCCCGGCCAGGGGGTCCCCACCGCGGGCTGCGGTGCTCCCGGGGGACCCCACGTCCCAGTCCCCCCCCGCCCCGGTGCACCCAGGGTGGCACATGGAGCTGCAGCCGTGGCTTGTGCCCAGGGCGGGTGTCAAGCGCCAGCTCCGGGCCACCTCGTCGGGGACCCAGGGAAGGGTGCTGGGCTGTGCCCGCGGTCTGGGCTGTCCCTGTACCCCAGGAACGGGGGTGTCAGCCCTGTCCCCCACACCCCCGGACTGTCCCCGTACCCTGCACTGTCCCCATACCCCAGGACCACCCCTGGGTGTCACCCCTGTCCCCCACACCTCCTGGGACTGTCCCTGTACCCCAGGAACGCCCCGGGTGTCAGCCCTGTCCCCCACACCCCCGGACTGTCCCTGTACCCCATGACCACCCCCGGGTGTCACCCCTGTCCCCTGCACCCCCGGACTGTCCCTGTATCCCCGGACTGTCCCTGTACCCCAGGGCCACCCCTGGGTGTCACCCCTGTCCCCCACACCCCCGGACTGTCCCTGCACCCCAGGACCATCCCCGGTGTCACCCCTGTCCCCTGCACCCCCGGACTGTCCCTGCACCCCAGGACCACCCCAGGACCATCCCCGGTGTCACCCCTGTCCCCCGCACCCCCGGCACTGTCCCCCCCAGACCCGGGGGGGGGGGGGCACCGCTGTCCCCTTTCCCCTGCACCGGTGACAGCCACAGCCCCGGGGGGGGACAGGTGAGAGGACAGGGACGGGGCTCGTCCCGTGTCCGTCCCCCCCCCCCCGACCCCACGGCGAAGCCTCCGCACCCCCTCCCTGCCGCCGGCGCTGCGCCAGGACCCCGGGAGCGGGGAGCACCGGGGCCGGGGGGTCCCGCACCGAGCGGGGTGCGCTGCAGCCGGGGGTGGGCGGGGGGGGGGTCCCCCGGTGCTCCCGGGGGATGGAGGGGACCGGGGGGGTCCCGCGGGGTCCGGGACGGCGGGAGCGCGCGCGGAGCGGGGGCGCGCCCTGGCCCGGGGCCGGGATGGCGGCGCGGCCCCGCGAGGCGGAGCCCGGGAGCGGCGGGAGGCGGCGGCTCCGCACCGCAAACTTTCCCGGAGCGGCCGGCGGGACCATGGGCCGCGGCCCGCGCTGAGCACCATGATCCCCGCCGGAGGCTGCCTCTGCGCCGGGCTCCTGCTCGCCGCCCTCTGCCCCGCCGCCGCCGCCGAAGGTGGGTCCGTGGGTCCGACCGGGACCGGGGGACACCGGGGCGGGGGGGGGGGCACCGGCGACCGAGGGGACACCGGGGACCGGGAGGACACCGGGCCACGGGACTTTGCGCAAAGTTTTGCACGGGAGCGACCGGCAGCGGGGGGCACCGGGGGGGGGGGAGAACCGGGGGGCACCGGGCTGGGGGGCCCGGCGTGCCCGGGGGCTGTTGGGTTCAAAGTGACGGGACCGTGCCCCCCCGTCCCTCCCCGATCCGGTGTCTCCCCCCCCCGCCGCGGGCAGCGCGGCGCCGGCGGCCCCACGCCGCGATCGCCCTCAGGGACTGGGGGCCGGACTGGGCTGGACTGGGAGGCGCTGGGCCGGACGGGGCTGCCCTGCCCGCTGCGCCCCGGCCTCCCCGAGCGGGCCGAGCCCCGGGTCCGCTGCCCCGGAGGGAGTTTGGGGGGATCCGGTGCCTCCCCGAGCGCCCCCCCCCCCCCCCCGGGCTGCAGCCGCTCCCGGAGCTCCGGTAACGCCCGGGGAAACGGGGACGGGGGGGAGGACGGACCCCAAATTCCCGGGGTTCCCCTCCCGGAGCCGAGGGGAGGTTTCGGGGCGCAGGGCAGGCGCGGTGCCCCACGGAGCGGGTGGGTGGGTGGGTGGGTGCGTCCCCGTCGCTCCCATCCACATTCTCGACGTGCCGCACCCTGCCCAGCCCGGGAGAGCGGCCGGGAGGGAGCGGGAGCAGCCCGGGCAGGAGCCCTGCCTGCCCCGGGGCCTCGGCCGGGCACGCAGGGACGGGGCTGGCAGGGGACGGGAACGGGGCTGGTGGCCCCAAGGTGGGCATCGGTGGCCCCAAGGTGGGCATCAGCAACCCCAAAAGCCCCCGGCAGGGTTTGACCCTGCTACCTGCTCCAGGCCTGCCTGCAGGCAGCCCCGTGTTGGGGGGCAGGTCCGGCACCGGGGGGGGTTTGGGAAGCAAACACCCGGTGGGGCTGAGCCGGTGCGGGATCGTGGGGACTCAATGGGTGCCCTCTGCTCCTGGCACCCCACGGCTCGCCCTGCTCAGAGGGGCTGTGCTGGGGAGTTCCCAGCTCTGGACTGGGGACACACTGGCGTGTCCCCACAGCCCCAACCCTGTCCCTGGGGCCGGATCCGTGCGCTGGCTGGGAGGGGATGACCGGCAGCCCCAGCTCGGGGAGCACCGGAGCAGGGGCAGCCCTGCGGGCACATGGCCGATGGGCTTTGCCGGATGCCTCGGTGGCGGCTTGCGGGCACACGGGGCGATCCGCGGTGGCACTGCCTGCCGGAGCGATCCAGGCAGGATGGATCATTGACTGCCCTTCCCGGTGCCCGGCCAGGGACCCAGAGGAGCAGGCAGGGCCGAAGCCCATGGGACGGAGCCGGGATCCCACCAGGATCTGGCCCTGCCGCTGCCGCTCGCCCGTCCCGCCTGCCCTTCGCCCTGGGAAAGCCCGTGGCATCGTCTGCCAGCGCCGCGGGGCCGGTGGAGGGCAGACCTTGAGCTTTGGCTGCTCGCCACGACGGTGTGGTTTCCTCCCGGGCGGGATGGGGGTCCCTCCACTGCACAGCCAAGGCCACCGCGGTGGGGTGAGAGCTGAACCCCAAATTCGGGGGGCTTCCCCCATCTTGGCCATGCCCGGGGGGGTCTCCCTGGCTCGGTGGCCCTGGAGTAGGCAGAGGCGGCGGCTGCCAGCCTGGTTCCCCCAGCCATGAGGCCATGCAGGCAGCTGCCGGCACCGGGGGCTGTCACTCAGCCGCGGCACGGCTGGCAGCCCCCTCCAGCCGGGGACCGGGACACCAAACCTCGGCACTAAGCGGAGGGCAGGGCATGGCTGCCTGACCCCCGTGTGCCTCCGTGTGCCCCTGCACTGCGCCCGGGGAGGGGACAGTGGTGGCTCAGGGCTGGTGGCACTGGGGCCGACGCTGGGGCTGTGCCGGGGCGGTGGCAAGGTCGGTGCTGGAGCCGTGCCGGGGTCGGTGTCGGAGCCGGGCTGGGGTCTGGTGTGGGGGGCGTTGTCCCAGCGTGGTGGCGGGGCGCTGGGGGCCGCAGGCGCGCCGGGGCTGGGCCGTGCCCGCCAGCCCTGCGTCACCGCTGCTCCCCAAACACGCCCGACCTGAAAAGGCGGTTCCTGCCGGGAGCGGGCGGCTGGGGGCCCTGTGCCACCCGCGGCCGTGACTCACCCACCCGGCCCGCGGCCCAGGGCGGGCTCCCGTGCCCCCCACCCTGCGCCCCACGCCCGCCTCGATGCCCCGGGGATGGTCCCCCGGCCAGCAGCCCCCCGTAGGATGGGGCTGGCTGAGCTCCGGCAGCCGTCGCCGCTCAACAATCGGGTCTTGTCTCGGCGTGGCCCCCCCGCCGGCGTGGGCAGAGCATTCCTGCCTGCGGCCCCCGCTCTGGCCCCCGCCACGGCGCGGCTGGGTCTGCGGGTCCCAGCCTGGCCCCCAAGCAGCACCCGACGCCCACCGCAGGCACGGGGCGACGTCGGCCCCCGGCTGTCCCTCGTGCGGGGCCCGGTGCCAAAGCGGGAGCAGCTTTGCCGCGTGCCGGGGCGGGAGCCGGGGGAACGGCGATCCAGGAAGCCCATCGGAAGCTGTTGGGAGCAGCCCCGGAGATAAACGGCCACCGCCGGATCCGCAGCATTTCCTGCGGAGGCCGGTGCTGCCGCCGGCTCGGTTTCCCACGGGGGCGAGGACGGGCCGTGCGAGGGGACCCGCTGAGCTCCCGCTCCGTCCCCGCAGTCTGCACGGGGACCGACATGAAGCTGCTGCGTCCCTCCAGCCCCGAGAGCCACTACGAGACCCTGCGGCACCTCTACCAGGGCTGCCAGGTGGTGCAGGGCAACCTGGAGCTCACCTACCTGCCCCCCGACGCCGACACCACCTTCCTCAAGGTGCGTAGGGGGAGAAACACCCCGGGGGGGGCACGGCGGGGGTCCGGCTGGCCCCTCACCCCTGTCCCCCCGTCCCCAGGACATCAAGGAGGTGCAGGGCTACGTGCTCATCGCGGAGAACCAAGTGAGCCAGCTGGAGCTGCAGAGCCTGCGTATCATCCGGGGGACGCAGCTCTTCCAGGAGCGTTACGCTTTGGCCGTGATGGGCAACGCCGGCCCCTCCGGCACGCCAGGGCTGCGCCAGCTCGGCATGCGGCGCCTCACAGGTCGGGGACCCCTCCCCGGGGTGGCAGCTCCCGGCGGGGGGTGCTCGGGGCTGCGGGTCGCTGCTCCTGGGAGCTGCTGGGTCCTGCCTGGGGTGGGTGCACAGGGCTGCTGGCCCTGCCTGTGGCTGCCCGTCCCCAGTAGTCCCTGCCTGGAGCTCCAGGTCCCTGCCTGGGGCTGGGTGTCCCCATGGGGTGGCAGGTCCCTGCCCGAGACGGCGTGTCCCCATGGGGCTCCAGGTCCCTGCCCAGGGCTGGGAGTCCCCATGGGGCTGCAAGACCCCCGTGTCCCCATGCTGACGCCCCCCCGCCTGTCCCCATGCAGAGATCCTGAAGGGAGGGGTGCGCATTGAGAGGAACCCCCAGCTCTGCTTCCAGGAGACCATCCTCTGGTCCGACATCTTCCACCGGCACAACGAGCTCCGCGATGAGACCCAGGTGGAGAACACCCGCAACCGCAGCTGTGAGCACCGGGACCCCGGCGGGGGGGTGGGTTGTACCCAGGGAGGGGGCCTGGGGGGTTGCCGGCCCCCACGGCGTTGCCGGCTCACGGCTTCCACCGGTGCAGGTCCCGATTGCCAGGCGCTGTGTGCTGAGGGGCGCTGCTGGGGCGAGGGGCCGCAGGACTGCCAGACGCGTGAGTGCGGGGCCTGCAGCCAGCTCTGCTCCCCCCCACCCCGGGACCCCCAAAGCCCCTGACCTGCGAGCCCCTCCAAAATCCCTGGGGAGCCTCCTTCCCTGCGCCTGTCCCTGCCCCATTGACCCTTACTTGCCACCTAAATCCTGGCCCCAGAGACCCCCTGGACCTTCCACTTGCCCCCCAAACGCCCCATGGGCTCCCCAGAATCCCTGCTCTGGAGACTCCCACTTGTCCCCCCAGATCCCTGCCCCAGAGACCCCTAAAATCCCTCCCCTGGCGGCCTCCGCCTACCCCCCCAAATCCCTGCCCTGCGGATCCCCACTGCCCCCACTTGGCACCCGAATCCCCACCACAGGGACCCCCCCGGGAACCCGCCTACCCCCCAGCTCCTCATCCTGGGGACCCCCACATCCCCTGGGGGTGGGAGCCATCAGGGTCCCCGTCCCCACCGTGTCCCTCTCTCCCCCCGCAGTGACCAAGACCATCTGCCATGGCTGCCCGCGCTGCAAGGGCACGAAGCCGACGGACTGCTGCCACGAGCAGTGCGCTGCCGGCTGCACCGGCCCCAAGCACTCCGACTGCCTGGTGCGCACCGGGGACGGGGGGGCACCGGGGACGGGGGGTTCCCGGGGTGGGGACACACGCTGGGGTCTCACGCCAGCCGTTGTCCCCCCCCAGGCGTGCCTGAACTTCAACCGCAGCGGGATCTGCGAGCTGCACTGTCCCCCCCTCGTCATCTACAACTCGGACACCTTCGAGTCGGTGCCCAACCGCGACGGGCGCTACACCTTCGGTGCCAGCTGCGTCAGCCAGTGCCCCTGTGAGTACCACTCCGGTGGGGGGGGTCCAGTGCCATGCCGCCACGGCCCTGACCCCCCCGGTGCCCCCCAGATAACTACCTTGCGACGGAGGTGGGGTCCTGCACCCTCGTGTGCCCCCAGAACAGCCAGGAGGTCACCGTCAACAACGTCCAGAAGTGCGAGAAGTGCAGCAAGCCCTGCCCGGAGGGTGAGCAGCCCCCGCAGCGCTTTGGGGGGGCTCTGGGGACCCCAGGGGTGCGCGGGGGCTGCCGGCCATGCCCTGGGGGGGCCCCTCCATGGCTGGTAGGGCAGGAGCAGCGAGTGTTTTGTGGGGAGCGGGGGTCCCGGCAGAGCACCCCAGCCCCGCTCTGCCCCCCCAGTGTGCTACGGGCTGGGAGTGGATTTCCTCAAGGGCGTCCATGCCGTGAATGCCTCCAACATCCAGCACTTCACCGGCTGCACCAAGATCTTCGGCAGCCTGGCCTTCCTGCCCGAGACCTTTGCTGGGTAAGTGCCCTGGTCCCCCCATGGCCGCAGGCGGCTGCTGGGACCCCCTGCCCCCTCCAACCTCCCTCCCGTCCCCGGCAGGGACCCCAGCACCAACACGCCACCCCTGGACCCCAAACTGCTGCGGATCTTCGAGAGCCTGGAGGAGCTGACGGGTGAGAGCGGGGGGAGCCGGGGGCTGCGGATTGGGGGGGAGCACGGGTTGGTAACGCTCAGCTCCCCGCAGGATACCTCTACATCGCCGCCTGGCCACCCGGCTTCCAGGACCTGGGCGTCTTCCAAAACCTGCGGGTCATCCGGGGCCGCGTGCTGCACAAGTGAGCGGGGCAGGGACACGGGGGGACGTGGGGACACGGCGGGGGCCGTGCGTGCTCACCCGGCGGTGTCTCGGCAGCGGTGCCTACTCGCTGACGCTGCGGGACCTGGCGGTGCAGGCGCTGGGGCTCCGCGCCCTGCAGGAGATCAGCAGCGGGATGGTGCTCGTCCACCACAACCCCCAGCTCTGCTTCCTCCAGAAGGTGCCCTGGGGCAGCATCTTCCGCAACCCCCGCCAGCGCCTCTTCCAGACCCACAACAAGCCTCCCGAGCAGTGCGGTAAGCAGCACCCATGGGTGACGGGGCTGGGGGGGAGCTGATGGACCCCTGGTTGCTCACGGTGCTCCCCCACAGAGAGTGAGGGGCTGGTCTGCTTCCACCTCTGCGCCCACGGGCACTGCTGGGGCCCCGGCCCGACCCAGTGCGTCGCCTGCGAGCGGTTCCTGCGTGGCCAGGAGTGCGTCGCCTCCTGCAACCTCCTGGACGGGTAAGCGGCGAGCCCTGGGGACGGCAAGCAGAGCATCCCCCCCCCCCGACTGCGGGGGGCCCGGGATCCCTTCCCCATGCCCACCCCACGGTCCCTTCGCCCCGCAGAGCCGTCCGGGAGCACGCCAACGGGACGCGGTGCCTGCCCTGCCACCCCGAGTGCCAGCCCCAGAACGGCACCGAGACCTGCTTCGGATCGGTGAGGATTGGGGGGTAAACAGCGGGGTGGGGGGCAGCCCCGGACGCCTGGGTCCCTCACACCCCCCCCTCCCGCAGGAGGCGGACCAGTGCGTGGCTTGTGCCCACTACAAGGACGCGCAGCAGTGCGTGCGGCGGTGCCCCAGCGGGGTGAAGGCAGACGCCTCCTTCGTGCCCGTCTGGAAGTACCCGGACGAAGATGGCGTCTGCCAGCTCTGCCCCACCAACTGCACCCACTCGTGAGTCGGGGCTGGGGGCAGGCCAGGCGCGGGCAGGGGGTGGCGGGGGGCTGCTGACGGGGGGCTGCTGCACGCTGTGTCCCCAGGTGCACGATCCGGGACGAGGACGGCTGTCCCGTGGACCAGAAGCCAAGGTACGAGCGCGGGTGCCCTGTGCCACCCTGACCCCCACCCCGACCCCCGCCCTCTGGGTGCCGGGGGGCTCCTCCAGCCGAGACCCCCACCCCGTCAGCATCTCCCTGCCCTGGTCACCTTCTGTCCCGCAGCCAGGTGACGTCCATCATCGCTGGCGTGGTGGGGGCTCTGCTGGTCGTCGTCCTCCTGCTCATCACCGTCATCTGCGTCAAGCGCCGGCGGCAGCAGGAGCGGAAGCACACCATGCGGCGCCTGCTGCAGGAGACCGAGGTGGGGACGCTGGCACCCGTGGCTCTTCTGGAGGGGACAGACCCCCAGTGCGGGGGGGTGCCAGGAGCCCTGCCCCCCCTCACCCATCTGTGTCCCGCAGCTGGTGGAGCCGCTGACGCCCAGCGGGGCCCTCCCCAACCAGGCCCAGATGCGGATCCTCAAGGAGACGGAGCTCAAGAAAGTGAAAGTCTTGGGCTCCGGCGCTTTTGGCACTGTCTATAAGGTGAGGGGTGGGGGGTGCCACCGGCGGGATGGGACCCTCCCTGCTCCGCACCCCCTCACCCGTGTTCCCCCTCCCAGGGCATCTGGATCCCCGACGGGGAGAGCGTGAAGATCCCGGTGGCCATCAAGGTCTTGCGGGAGAACACGTCGCCCAAAGCCAACAAGGAGATCCTGGATGTGAGTGTGCCAGCGGTGCCGGCGGGCGAGCGGTGCCGGCGGCAGCCCCTGCCCAGCCTGACCACCCCCTAACCCTGCCCGCAGGAGGCCTACGTGATGGCAGGGGTGGGCAGCCCCTACGTGTCCCGGCTGCTGGGCATCTGCCTGACCTCCACGGTGCAGCTGGTGACGCAGCTGATGCCCTATGGCTGCCTCCTGGACTACGTGCGGGAGAACAAGGACCGCATCGGCTCCCAGGACCTGCTCAACTGGTGTGTGCAGATCGCCAAGGTAGGACCAGGGGTCCAGGGGGCCCTGGGGGGGGACGTGGCGGGGGCTGGGGCCAGCCTGACGCGCCCCCCCCAGGGGATGAGTTACCTGGAGGAGGTGCGGCTGGTGCACCGGGACCTGGCCGCTCGCAACGTCCTCGTCAAGAGCCCCAACCACGTCAAGATCACCGACTTTGGGCTGGCCCGGCTGCTCGACATCGATGAGACCGAGTACCACGCTGACGGCGGCAAGGTGGGGCTTGGGGACGCAGGGACAGAGTGATGGGGACCGTGATGTCCCCCCCTCGGGGACAGCCAGACCCCCCCAGTCCTGCTTACCTCTCCATCCTCCCTGTCCCAGGTCCCCATCAAGTGGATGGCGCTGGAGTCCATCCTCCGCCGGCGCTTCACGCACCAGAGCGATGTCTGGAGCTACGGTACGTCGGGGTGGCCCCATCCCCGGGCTCGGTGCTGGGGGGGGGGGGCGCAGGGGGCCCAGGGCACTGCTCACCCCCATCCCCCCAGGCGTCACCGTGTGGGAGCTGATGACCTTCGGGGCGAAGCCCTACGACGGGATCCCCGCCCGGGAGATCCCCGACCTGCTGGAGAAGGGCGAGAGGCTGCCGCAGCCGCCCATCTGCACCATCGACGTCTACATGATCATGGTGAAATGTACGGGGTGGGGGACAAGGACAGGGCACGGGGACGGGGCGCCGCGGTGGCACCTCGCTCCCGGCCCTGACAGCGCCCGGCTCTGCCCCAGGCTGGATGATCGACTCCGAGTGCCGGCCCAAGTTCCGGGAGCTGGTCACCGAGTTTTCCCGCATGGCCCGGGACCCCCAGCGCTTCGTGGTCATCCAGGTACGCGGGTCCCTGGGGGTCCCGTCCCCCTGCCAGCGCCCCGGTGCGGGCACTGACCGCTGCCCTCGCCCCCAGAACGACATGGTCGGGCTGCCCGGCTCCATCGACAGCACCTTCTACCGGGCGCTGCTCGAGGAGGAGGACATGGATGACCTGGTGGACGCCGAGGAGTACCTGGTCCCTCACCAGGGCTTCTTCAGCGCCGAGACCTCCACCACCTACCGCAGCCGCATCTCCTCCACACGGGTAGGTGGGCCGGGGTGGGGGGGCCAGGCAGGAGCCCCCCTTTCCCGGCAGAGGTGTGGGGTGACCCAGTGCTGGGGCAGCCCAGGGCAAGGCTGCAGCTGGGGGGATGCGGGATGCAAAGCTGCCCCTGCGCTGCCCAGGGAGCCCGTCTGCAGGCAGCTCCTCGGTTTGGGCTGCAAGTGCCTGACGCCGCGCCCTCTCCTGCACCCAGAGCACGGCGGAGACCCCGGCCGACGTGGAGGAGGGTGGGGGCTTGGCCGCCTTCCCCTTCCCACCCCAGGGCCTGGCGGAGGGGCCGGAGGGCCCCGTGCCGGAGGTGCCGGAGGGGGACGGCGGGGCCAAGGTGGCCCTGCAGAGCCCGGCGGCGCGGGAGCCCGGCGCCCTGCCGCGGTACAGCGAGGATCCCACCGGGCTGTCGGCCAAGGAGAGCGAGGGCCTGGACCCCGAGGGCTTCACCGCACCAGCCCCTCGCACCGCCATGCCAGGTAGGGAGGGGACGGCTGGGACCCTGCAGGAGGGGTTGGCTGAGCGCGCACCCTTCCCTGGGGGCTGCCCACCCGCCCCCTCTCCCAGCCCGGCCACGGTGGCTCCTAACGCACCCCTCGTCCCTGCAGAGTACGTGAATCAGGCCGGGGAGCGACGGTCCCCACCCCGGCACCCCCGCGTGCCCCCGTCCCCACCGGACAAGCCCAAGGGGCACCAGGGTAAGAACGGGCTCATCAAGGAAGCCAAGCACCCCTTCCCAGGGCCCTTCGGCCACGCCGTGGAGAACCCCGAGTACCTGGTGCCCCCCGGCCCGCCCGCCCCTGGCCCCTTCAGCCAGGCCTTCGACAACCCCTACTACTGGAACCAGGACCCCGCCAAGGCCGGCGGCCCCAAGGGCGGCCCCGGCACGACGCCAACGGCTGAGAACCCCGAGTACCTCGGCCTGGCCGGCCCCGACGACGCGGCCGCGTAGGGCCGGGCCGTGGAGAGACCCCCCCTGACTTCGCCGAGGCAGCTTGGGGAGGGACGGCACGGCGAGCCGTGGACGTGGGGCTGGTGGCTGTCCCCTCTGCCTGGCAGTGTCCATGCTAACGGCGCAGGGTGACGCCGGCCACGGAGGGCTGGGAAAGCCCAGGACGCTGTGGGACAGCGTGGCAGCACGCGTGGGGACAGAGAGGGGTCACCCTTCGTGCCAGGTGTTGCTGCGGGCCCCCCAGAGCTGCGCACCGGCGCAGGTGACCCACAAGCTGCACTGAACCAGACGGTGCTCGGACTGTGACCGGGAGCAGCCCGAAGGACAACCTGCCACCGTCACCGCAAAGGCTCCTCCGCCACCACCCACCTCTGCAGGGCTGTCCCGGTGCGGCTCATCCCGCGAACCTTGCCGCCACCGCCGCCCTCCCCACCGGCACCCCAGCCGTGCCGGGACACACGGACTTGCACTGAGAGCAGGCGGACGCCGGGCCCGCGTCCGGGCTCCTCCTGGATTCTTTTGAAGCCGACTGTATCGCACCGAGATGTATATTTGATAATTGTACATTGTTTTTTTTTTTTCTACTGCCCTTGTCTGCGTGGTTCCCCCTTCTCCGTCGCTGGCGCAGAGGAGCCAGCTCCGTCTCCCAAGGCCCGTCGTGTCCCTTCCCTCCTGGCCTCAGCTGCCAGCACCCGAGGAGGCAGCGAAGGGCAGGACCCACTTACCTGGAGGGTAAAAGTCTTGATCCCGCCTGGCCGCCGACCAAGGGCAGGGCAGGCAGGAGACGGGACCTGATCTAACCCCGGTTTCGCGCCTCGGTGCCCACGTCCCGCCCCTGTACTTGAGGGACACGAGAGGGGCCGCGTTCTCCTCTGTCCTTTATTCAGCACCGGGCCGTTGGGTTTATACACAGTATAGAATAAATAGGGGGCCCCTCCGCCGGCTCAGCTGCCCCGTGGTGAAGGGCAGAGTCATTACGGGCGGAAAGCGAGAGCCAAGAGCCTGAGAACGAGGAGGTGGGGGAAGCTCGTGGCCATTAAATAAACCTCTTGGCCGTGGGGACGGAGCCGAGCCGGGGTTCCCATGCCGGTCCCCGCTGCCCTCGCACCGGTTTAAACAGTGACAGGAGAAACTTTAATCATTAACGAATCACACTCAAGTTTACGGCGAGTGGCTTTTCCTCTGCATTAACCTGCTGGGAGGTCTGGAGCTGCAAAATCCCCTCCAACACCCGGCCTGGCTCCCCCGAGGGCTGGGCAGAGCGTTTGGGGGGGGCCCCCAAATCCCCAGGGGCTGAGGGAGGGGAGAGCCCCCCCGCACTGCTGGGTGTGGCGGGAGGCGAGGAAGGGGAAGGCAAAGGCAGGCAGGGGAGCCACGCCGCAGCTACGCCCCGCAGCGGGTCAGGCACGGCGGGGACGCGACCCGAAGGGACGGGCCAGAACGGCCCCCCCGGCACGGCCAGCCCAGTGACACCAGTACCACAGCTCTGCCCATCCCAGCTCTCGCCCCCAGTTCCCCGGGAGGCTCCTTACGCATTCCCCTGACGTCCCTGGTCCCCGAGTGTGCAGGAAGCTAACGGAGGCGGTGAGGAGCGAAGCGGGGGGACGCCGAGGGGGCTGGGAGCTGGTTGCCGGGTGCTGGGAGATCCCAGCTGGGCGCGGGGCTACAGGATGACGCAGGGGGGGCGGCTGTTGGTGATTTTCTCCAGTGGTTCCCCATTCCTCGCTCTGCGAATGGCTTCGATCAGCTGAGGAGACAGAGGGGAGGGGGTCAGGCTCCGGGCCGGCCTCGCCGCGAGGTCTGGTGGGGGAAGGAGCGCGGGGCGGGGATCGGGAGCGCTTGGATGCAACGCATGGAGGTCAGGCAGTGCCACGGTGATTTGAGCAATCACAGCCACGCCGAGGCAGGAGCTCCAGGAACTGTCCCCACTCTCCCCACACGAGCAGCGGCTCAGGCTCGCACCGTACCGCAGCAGGACCTGGAGCAGGTCCTGGCAGGGTGGCAGGAAGGGGAACAATGCCCGATGGGATCGTGAGGCGCCGCCGGAGCTCGGGCAGAGCTGGCGGGTGATGAAATGGAGACATCGAGGGAAAAACCGGTCACAGGGGAGCTCATTGCAAAAACAAACCTGCCCGCAGCCACCAGCCTGGCTGATGCAAGGACGCTGCGGGGCCGGGTACTCACGTCCTTCTCGTAGGGAAAGCCTCCGTTCTCCAGCTTGGAGAAGACCAGCTGCCCGTTGATCTCAATCTCGAAGGCACCTTAAAAGCACACAGGGCCGAGCCGTAAGCGGTGCTCCTGCCCCGCACGGTGCCGCCAACCCCCACGCCCGTCCTGCAGCCGTTCCTGCCACACCGACCCCCGGCACAAGCATCCGGGAGGCAGAAACGCCACGGCGGCACCCCCAGGCCGTACCCCCGGCGGCAGGAGCGGGCTGATGGAGCACACAGTGCACCCCCGGAGAGCTCGGGGGGCTCCTGCCCCGCTCCTGGCAGACCCCCAGGCTCCAGAGTCTCTGCACCCCCTGAGACCTCAGTGAGGGGCAGCCCCTGTGCTCAGGCAAGTGAAGCGCAGCCCCCCCAGCCTCACGGCAAGGTTTACGCCAGCTCAGCCCCCCTCCTCTCCCCAAAGACAGGGCTGACACCCAGCACCGCAGCGGGGACAGGCCGGGGTCACCCCAACCGCAGTGCACCCCAGCGGTGACCCCCACACGGCGCTGGCCGCAGCAGGGCTGTCGCGGGCCCTTACCTGTGCCCCCCAGCCTGGACTCGATCTCGATGTCGGGGTACTCCTCCTTCACGGCGCTCGCCAGCTCCTGGTACGTGGGCTCGAAGCCGCAGGGCTCGCTGGGCGCAGGCAGAAGCGGGTGAGAGCGGGGGCCTTGGCACGGGGAGCCCCCGACAGCACCCAGACACTGCCTGTCCAACCCCGCCCCAGACTAAGGAGCCCCCCAGCATTCACCTTCCCTGCTACCGCCTGTACCTCCAGGCCCCGCGTGCTCCACAACAGCCCCCCACCCCCACACCCCCGTCCCCAAAGCCCCCCTGCCCCCCCCGCTCATCCCCACAAGCCCCCCAGCTCCCTACGCCCCTCAGCCCCCCCATATCCCGCTATCCTGTGACCCCCTTGCTCCTCTGCACCCCAACTCCCCCACACCCCTGCAGAGCTCCCCAGCCCCCCGTCCCCCTCCTCACCCCCCCAGCCCCCTCCTCACCCCCCCACGCTGCTGAAAGCCCCCCCAGCACCCCGTGTGTCCCGTCCCGGTCCCCCCAGTTGCTGCCCCCAGCCACCCCAGTATCCCCTTCCCCAGCACCCTCCCACCCCTCTGCCCCCTCCGGGTCCCTCACACCGCTGAAGGCCCCTCGCCCCCCCCCCCCACTCCCCCCGGTTCTTCGCCCCCGGGCCCCGCCGCGCCCTTCCGCTGGCGGCGGAACCGCACCGCGGGAAGGATCCCGGGCCCGGCGCGGCGCTCACCAGTACTCCACCACGATGCGGACCCGCCGCTCGGCCTCGGCATCAGCCCCGGCCGCCGCCGCCACCGCCTCGGCCCCGCCGCTCATCGCCGCCGGTCCCACCGCCCGCCCGCCGCTTCCGGGTGCCGTCACGTGACGCGGCGCTTCCGGCCGCGCCGCACCACTCCTCTCGTCTGCTCCGGGCGGGCCGCGCCGCGCCACCTGCTGGTGGGAGGAGCGCGCAGCGGCGGGGCCGCCGCCGGGTGCCCACGGAGCCCACGGGGACCCGCACCGAGCCCCATGGGGACCGCACCGAGCCCCGGGGGACCCGCACCGAACCCCGTGGGGACCGCACCAAGCCCCGTGGGGACCGCACCGAGCCCCGGGGGACCGCACCGAGCCCCGTGGGACCCGCACCGAGCCCCGGGGGACCCGCACCGAGCCCCATGGGGACCGCACCGAGCCCCGGGGGACCCGCACCGAACCCCGGGGGACCGCACCGAGCCCCGGGGGACCCGCACCGAACCCCGGGGGACCCGCACCGAGCCCCATGGGGACCGCACCGAGCCCCGTGGGGACCGCACCGAGCCCCGGGGGACCGCACCGAGCCCCGGGGGACCGCAACGGCCCCCGCGGGAGCTCTACAGTCCCATGGGGACCCCCCAGACCCATAGCACCCCCACTGTCCCCCGTGGGACCCCCACTGACCCCCCACAGCCCCCCCGCGGGAGCCCTATAGGGCCTCGGGACACCCACAGACCCCAAGGCATCACCCACGGACCCATGGGACCCCCATGGAGCCCATGAGACCCCCAGCATCCCCCACGGGGACCCCCTGAACCCCCTATGGGGACATCCCTGGGGGCTCTGCGGCCCCATGGGACCCCAAGCACCCCATGGAGACACCCACCCCCCTGCGGGGACACCCACCCCCCCTGCAGGGACACCCACACCCCTTATGGGGCCACCCACAGACCCCACGGGGCCACCCACAGGCCCCACGGGGCTCCCACTGCTCCGGGGAGACTCCCCCAGCACCTGGGGGGACACTGGGGGGTCCCCCATAGCCCCATGAGGACACCCACAGCCCCCATGGAGACACCTCCCCATAGCACCCATGGGGACCCTCAAGGGACCCCACCCTCTGTCCCCATGGGACCCCCACAGATCCCCTAAGGGACCCCCACTGCCCCCCCAACCCACAGGGCCCCCCCGAGGTCCCCACAACCCTCCAAACCCCAGGGGACCCTGGCACCTGCACGGGACCCTCCCCTGGACCCCCCCGCACCCCATGGGGTCCCCACCTGCCCCAGTCCCTGGGCTGACCCCGTGGGACCCCCCCACCCCATGGGGCCCTTCC
Source organism: Platalea leucorodia (assembly GCF_965183815.1). Classification (NCBI taxonomy): domain Eukaryota; kingdom Metazoa; phylum Chordata; class Aves; order Pelecaniformes; family Threskiornithidae; genus Platalea; species Platalea leucorodia. The sequence goes on from NC_138844.1 coordinate 5,897,425, forward strand.
AGCCCCCCACGTGTGGGGTCCCAGGGGAGCCCCAACCCAGACCCCACAGCCTGGGGACCCCCGGGGGTCCGGGCTGGGCCGGGCCAGACGCGCACCCCCAGGACAGCCACGGGGCCCTGGGTGCCCCCGGCTCTGCCCCCCGGCTTGGCCGCTCCTGGGGTCACCCCAGTGCATTGTGGGAAACTCCCCATCACCATCGCGGGGTCGTGGGATGCAGTTTTGGGGGGCTTGGACCCCCGGAGCTGGCACGGGGCCAGGCTGGATGCCCCATCCCGGGGCCAGGGGAGCGGGGGGGCACCCTTGGGTGGCATGGGGGGGCCGGGTGCTGGGCGGCCGGCCCGGGGCGGCATGATGTCAGGCGGGGGCGGGAGCTGGCGCAGGTAGATAAAGCCGGGGAGAACAGGAATCCCCGGTCCGGCGGGAGGGTGGCGGGACGCGGCGGGCGCCTGCAGGTAGGAGCGGGGCCAGGGTGGGGGCCCCCCGCGCTGTGGGGCCACTGGCCATCCCGGGATGTTGGCCCTATCCCATCGGCATGACCCCAGCCCCCCGCTGCGCCCCCGCCCCTTCCCTCCCACCTTCCTCCCGGCTCTTCCTCCTCTTCTGCCGCCCCGGCATGGCCTGGCTGCCGCTGCCGCCCCGCAGCCTCCGCACCCCCAGCCCTGCAGCCCCCGTGGCCCAGGGAGCCCTGTCCCACCGCCTCGGCACCCACTGGGACCCCTGCCCACAGCTGGGGGCCCTGGGACCCCATCCTATAGCCCTGGTTGCCCTGGGACCCTGTCCCTTTGCCCTGGTGGCCCTGGGACCCTGCCCTATAGCTCCAGTGGCCCTGGGACCCCATTCCATAGCCCTGGTGGCCCTGGGACCCCATCCCTTATCCCTGGTCGCCCTGGGACCCTGCCCTATAGCCCTGCTGGCCCTGGGACCCCATCCTATAACCCTGGTGGCCCTGGTACCCTGCCCCGTAGCCCTCCTAGCCCTGGGACCCCATCCTATAGTTCTGGTGGCCCTGGGACCCTGTCCCTTAGCCCTGGTGGCCCTGGGATCCTATCACCTAATCCTGGTGGCCCTGGGATCCCATCCTATAGCCGCAGTGGCCCTGGGACCCTATCCTGTAATCCTGGTGGCCCTGGGACTCAGCCCTATAGCCCTGCTGGCTGTGGGAGCCCATCCCTTAGCCTTGGTGGCCCTAGGGACCCTGCTGTACAGCTCTGGTGGCCCTGGGACCCCATCCCATAGCCCTGGTGGCCCTGGGACCCTGTTCCTTAGCCCTGGTGGCCCTGGGACCCCATCCCATAGCCCTGGTTGCCCCGATCCCCCTGCCCTGTAGCCCTGGTGGCCCTGGGACCCCATCCCATAGCCTCAACACCCCCCAGTCCCCCTGCCCCACAGTCCTGCTGGCCCTGGGACCCCATCCCTTAGTGTTGGTGGCCCTGGGACCCTGTCCCCTAAACCCAGTGGCCCTGGTCCCCCTGGTCGATTACCCTGGTGGCCCTGGTGACCAGTCCTATAGTTCTGACGCCCTCCAGTCCCCTGCCCCAAAACCCTGGTGGCCCTGGTCCCCTTTTCCCACAGCCCCAAGGCTCCGGTCCCCCTGTTTGTCCCAGACCCCAGGGACACCCTGTGTCCCCCCCACCATCACCACCACCCCATCAGAGCCCTGTCACGGCCACCAGGACAGCGCTGGCATTGGGGTGACCTGAGGCCACGGTGATGGGCTGGCAGGTTGGTGGCAGGGCTGTGCCACTGTCCCAGGGCCCCGTGGGGTCCCCATCTGTCACATCCCCCGTCAGCCCCTCTGCTGTCCCCTGCATGGCTTGGGGCGGCCCTGCACGGTGTCCCACCACGAGCGGCATCACCCCACATGACCCCTGGCTGTCCCCGGTGTCCCTGGGCTCACCCCAGGGCCTGACCAGGCAGGGAGACCCCGGCCCGGCCCCTCCGGCACAGCCAGGGCAGGGGAGCAGGGAGGGAGCAGAGGGTCCGTACCGGCGGGACGGCTGGGACAGGGACGGGGATGTGGCAGGGACAGGGATGGGATGGGGATGGTGCTGGCAGCCGCGTGATGGCATCGGTCCTGCCCAGCCATGGACTTGGACCCCGAGCTGGCCAGGAGGCGGGGGACAGGGACGGGCAGCGGGTGGATGATTAACCAGGCCCTGCGCGGCATCCCGGGAATGGCAGAGCCCGGCGCGCTCGTGCCCGCAGCCACCGAGTGCCGCCAACGCGGCCGTGGGCGCCGCGCGTGTGTTACGTGTGCCACGTGCCGGACGGCCCCGCGCCGCCATGGCCGGGCTGTGCCTGCCCCTGCCTGGCCCAGGCGACCGGCGGCGGGGCAGGCTGCGCCGAGCTGTGCCGTGCCGTGCCGTGCCATGCCAAGCTGTGCTGTGGCAGGGCTGGCCCAGGGCCGTGCACATCCACCAGCCCCGTTGCAAATCGTTTTGGGGCTGAAACCGGAGCGCTGGCCGGTGTCGACGCGCCCCCCGAGTGCTGCGGCACCGCGTGGGCGCTGGCACCGGGCACCGGCAGCCGGGCGGGGGCGAGGGGTGACGCCGCAGCATGGGGGGCCGTGCCGGCGGGCAGGCTCGGGGCAGTTCCCACGGCGGGCGCGGGCGCCGGCTCCCTCGCCCCCAGCCTGCCGGCGCGGCCGCCCCGGCCCGGATGCCAGCGCGGTGAGGTGGAGCTGGGAGCGGCCGCCAGAACTGGTTTGGCCGGACCGGAGGAGGTGTCTGGGCTGGGCCACCGCCACGCTCCGCTTCCTGCTCCCACCGGCGCTGCGCTCGCCCACCGGAGTTCAGCCCAGCACGGCTCAACCGCGCACAGCTCGGCCTGGCACAGCTCAGCCTGGCAAAGCTCAGCCTGGCACATCTAAGTCCAGTACAGTTCAGCCTGGCATGGCTCAGCCTAGCGAAGCTCAGCCCAGCAAAGCTCAGCCTGGCTCAGCCCCACTCACTTTGGCCCAATTCAGCTCAGCCCAACTCAGCTCCGCCGGTCCCAGCCCAGCTCGGTGTCTCCCGGTGCCACCCGTCTCTCAGTGGTGATATGGGGACACTGGAGAGGGTCCCGTGTGGGGTGTGGAGGCGCTGGGGGATTCTCAGTTGTCTCGTAGGGGGCTGTGCTCACCGCTGGGCTCATGCTCCTGTCCCCCAGCTCCTGCACTGGGATGGGGCTGGAGGGACGGGGACACCCCGACCCTTGGCAGCCGCCTGGGGCTTGGCCGGACCCCCGCGGGGTGCGGGGTCCGGGGGCAGGCGGGGCGGTGCTGAGTCACGCCACCACGCGCTGACTCACTGCTTGTCTGGGCGCCGGCAAAACACCACCGGAGCGGGTGCCAAGGGTGGGCAGCCCCTGGCAGTGCCGTGGCACTGGCTGCCCGCGCCGGCGCGGCGGCGGTGGCTGGCGGCGTGCGGCCCATGTGGAGCCCGTCGCGGCGTCCCGTGGGGGCTGCCCACACGTGGCCACGGACCCCCGGCCCCACTGCCCTGGGGCCGAGGACCCGGAGCCTCGTGCAGTGCAGGACCCGCTCTCTCCCCCCAGATAATGCCATGGACGGGGGGGCTCAGCAGAGCAGCCTCCGGGAGCCCCCCGGGCCGGGCGGTGCGGAGCAGGAGGGGGTCCCCGGTGAGTGGGACGGGGGCGAGGGGCCGCCCGAGGTGAAGCGCTCCCAGCCCCTCTTCATCCACGGCAGCAGGTGGGTGGGGGGCCCGGGTGCCGAGGCGGTTGGGGGGCATCCAGAGGGTTGAGGGGGGGCACAGGCGTGGGGATGGGGGCACAGGACCCGGTGTTGGGGGGTCCGAGGGAGCTCAGCCCCTCTCTGCCCGCAGCCGGCAGCTGCCGGAGGAGGAGCCGCGCGCCTCGTCGCTGCCCAGCATCCCCAACCCCTTCCCCGAGCTCTGCAGCCCCTCCAACTCGCCCATCCTCAGCAGCCCGGCCCTGGGGCAGGGACCCCCCCGTGAAGGCGCTTCCCACGTGAGTCGGGGGGCAGGGGAGGGGGGCTCGGCCCCCGGGGACGCGGGGTCCCCTCCCGCCACGGGCCCTGATGCCCGCCTTGGCGCGCGCCCGCAGGTGGTGAAGGTGTTCGGCGAGGACGGCGCGTGCCGCTCGCTGGAGGCGTCGGCGGGGACCACGGCGCGGCAGCTCTGCGAGACGCTGGTGCGGAGGACGCGGGCGCTGCAGGACCACAGCTGGGCCCTGGTTGAGCTGCACCAGCACCTGGCCCTGGGTGAGCCGCCGGCACGGCGCGGCACGGCGCGGCATGGCATGGCGCTGGGGCCCCCCCGGCCGCCCTGCTGAACTCCATCCCCCCGCAGAGCGGTGCCTGGAGGACCACGAGTCGGTGGTGGAGGTGCAGAGCTCCTGGCCCCCGGGCGCCGACAGCCGCTTCGTCTTCCGCAAGAACTTCGCCAAGTACGAGCTCTTCAAGAGCAACGCGGTACGTGGCCACCGGAGCAAAGCCCGCGGGGACCTGCGTGTCCCACGGGGCCATGGATGCCCCACGGGGACCCATACACCCCATGGGGACCCTGAGCACCCCGTGGGTCTCCCCTGACCCCCCTGTCCCCCCAGCAGTCCCTCTTCCCCGAGGTGATGGTGTCCAGCTGCCTGGAGGCAAATAAGAGCATGGCACACTCCGAGCTCATCCAGGTACGGGGCCACCGTGCCCGGCCGTGCCATGGGGACCCTGCCATGCCGTGGGGACCTTGCTGTGCTATAGGGACCCTGCCGTGCCACGGGGACCCCACCATGCTGTGAGGACCCTGCCGTGTCCCTCAGCCTTCGTCTCCCCCCAGAACTTCCTCAACTCCGGGAGCTGCCCCGAGGTCCAGGGCTTCCTGCAGCTGCGGGAGACCGGGCGCAAGGTCTGGAAGCGTTTCTACTTCTCCCTGCGCCGCTCGGGGCTCTACTACTCCACCAAGGGCACCTCCAAGGTGAGGGGGTGGCTGGGGGCACGGCCGGGGGGATGTGGTGGGGCCAACCCTGACGCTCCCCCCCCCTTCCCCAGGACCCCCGGCATCTCCAGTACTTCGCCGACCTCACCGAGTCCAACATCTACTACGTGACGCAGGGCAAGAAGCACTACGGGACGCCCACCGAGTTCGGCTTCTGCATCAAGGTGGGGATGTCCCTGCCTGGCTGGAGGGGGCCATCCCTTCTGCGTGCCTTCCCCTGCCAAGGGGTCTCTGCTCCCCGAGAACCAGCCGGGGCTGCCCTGTGACGGCTCTGGCCTCTCCCTGCAGCCCTACAAAGTGCGAAGTGGCGTGAAGGGCCTGAAGCTGCTCTGCAGCGAGGACGAGCAGAGCCGGAGCTGCTGGATGGCGGCTTTCCGCCTCTTCAAGGTGAGCCCTGGCCCCGCCGGGGTGTTACCGGTCCCTGTGCTGGGGGGGTGCTGGGGGGATGCCAGAGGGATGCCGGGGGATGCTCACATCCCTGTGCCGAGGGGTGCCAGAGGGATGTCCCCATCCCTGTGCCAGAAGAGGTGCAGGATGGGTGTCCCCATCCCCATGCGGGGTAGATGTAGATGTCCCAGTCCCCAAGCCGGGAGGATGGGGAGGTCCCCATCCCCACACCAGGCGGGTGCTCCCCCACCCCGCTGCGGGACCCCCCCAGCTCACAGGGCTGTTCCCCCCAGTACGGCATGCAGCTCTACCGCAACTACCAGCAAGCGCAGGCGCGGCTGAGCCAGCCCCCCTGGATCGGCCCCACGCCCCTGGTGAGTGCTGCCCCCCCGCAGCCCCTGTCCCATGGGGAGCCCCCGGTCACCCCCCCATCACCGCCCCGCTCTCGCCGTCCCCCGCAGCGAAGCGTCTCGGACAACGCACTGGTGGCCATGGATTTCTCGGGATGCACGGGCCGGGTGATCGAGAACCCCAGCGAGGTGCTGACGGTGGCCCTGGAGGAGGCGCAGGCCTGGAGGGTGAGTTGGGGCGCAGGGGTGCGAGGGGGGTCCCCCCGAGCCCACGCTAACACCCGCTCCTTGCTTTGCGCGGCCAGAAGAAGACGACGCACCGGTACAGCCTGCCGGCAGCCTGCCAGAGCTCCCCGCTCAGCGCCGGTGAGCAGCGCCGAGCCGCGGGGTCCCATCCGGCAGAGCCGGGTTGTGCCAAGGGGGGGGTCCCTGCCCCGGGTGGGGGGTTCCCCCCAAGCCTGATGCCAGTCTCCCCTGCAGCCATCCACCGCACCCAGCCCTGGTTCCACGGGCGCATCTCCCGGGAGGACACCCAGCAGCTCATCGGCCGTCAGGGCTTGGTGGACGGGTACGGGGACCCCAGGGGGTCGAGGTCCCCGGGGCGCATGGGGGGGTCATGGGCGCCCTGGTGGGTACGTGACCCCAGGGGTTATAGGGCCCTGCGGTTCATGGGGTGAGGCAGGACCCCTGGGAGATGGGGGGAGTCTTGGCCGGGGGGGCATGGGATCCCAGGGGGGTTGGGACCCCCCGGGGTTTGCAGGGGATCTGCAGCCCCCGGGAGTATGGGAGCTTGGGGTTTCTGGGTGGGGGAACAGGACCCTGGGGCTCCCAGGGGGATACAGGGCTCCTGGGGGTACAGGACCCCAGGGCTGGGGGGGGAGGGGTACCTGGGACCCCGGGGGTGACACAGGGGCAGCAGAGGGGGCCCGGGGCCGGCGGTGACACCCCCCGGCGCTCGCAGCGTCTTCCTGGTGCGGGAGAGCCAGCGCAACCCCAAGGGCTTCGTCCTGTCCCTGTGCCACCTGCAGAGAGTCAAACACTATCTCATCCTGCCGGTGAGTGCCGGCGGCGGCGGGGCAGGGGGCCGGGGGGGCCGGGGGTGCGAGGGCCTGACCCACCCCCCCCGGCAGAGCGAAGAGGAAGGACGCCTCTACTTCACCATGGACGACGGGCAGACCCGTTTCGCCGACCTCATCCAGCTCGTGGAGTTTCACCAGATCAACCGCGGCATCCTGCCCTGCAAGCTGCGGCACTACTGCACCTGCGTGGCCCTCTGAGCCCGGCACCACCGGTACTGTGTGGCATGGCCGGCACGGCAGGGCTTGGCACAGCCCGGCACCACCGGCATGGCACGGCTTGGCACAGCCCAGCACCACCGGCAAGGCTTGGCACAGCCTGGCACCAATGGCACGGCTTGGCACAGCCCAGCACCACCAGCATGGCATGGTTTGGCACAGCCTGGCACTGCCGGCACGGGATGGCACAGCCCTGCATGGGGCGGCAGGATTGGGGCCAGCTCGGCGCAGCAAGCACCAGGTCGAGGACGGCTCCTCCACCGCCAGCCGCCCGCCCTGCGCCGCGGGTGCCAGCTCTGCCCGCGGGGTCCCGGGGTCCCGGCGCTGCCGGGCCCCCCCACACTCAAGCACTTTCTCCCCCCTCTGCAGCACCGGCCCCGAGTGTCCCCGAGGGTCCCCATGGGGCCCTGGTGCTCCGCACCCCCAGGCCAGGCAGGTTGGGGGTCCCCGGCCCCAGGAGCGGGGTCCTGGGGAGGTTGGGGGGGCACCCACCACCGCGTCCCCCACGTCCCCGCGAGGCCAGTCGAACTGTGACGTGTTTTATACCAATGAGAATAAAGGTTATTTTTTCAGAGCTCCCGCCTCACCTCTCTAAAGGAAAAGCCGGGGCGCTGGGCGGGGGGTCCGTCCCTGCAGCCCCCCGCTGCCGGCAAGCACACGGCTGGCAGCGTCACCGTGTCCCGCCGTGTCCCCGCGGTGCCCCAGGTCCTGCACAAAGGCCTCTCTGTGCACCCCGGGCACCACGTGCGGCTCAGCCACGCGGCCGCTGGCAAATCCTAGCGGGATTAGCGGGGGGGATTAAGGGCCCGGATTTGGGGGGGCCGGGGCCAGGCCAGCTGCTATAAAAGGCGAGGGGCCGGGGAGCGGGGCCGCGGCTGCACCATGGCTCCCAAGACGGTGCTGATCACCGGCTGCTCCTCCGGCATCGGGCTGGCGCTGGCCGTCCGGCTGGCGCGGGACAAGCAGCGCCGCTTCCGAGGTGAGCGGGGTGGGGGGACCCCCCGTTCCCCGGGGAGACCCCGCGTGGGGCTGAGCCGCCTCTGCCCCCAGTCATCGCCACCATGAGGAACGTGGGCAGGAGCGGGGCGCTGGCGGCGGCGGCGGGGCCGGCGCTGGGCCGGACGCTGGAGATCAAGCAGCTGGACGTCTGCGACGAGGGCTCCATCCGCGCCTGCCTCGACAGCATCCCCGGGCGCCACGTCGACGTCCTGGGTGAGCCCCGGGAGCCCCCTCCCACCGCATCCCCATGGTGCCCTGCACCAGGGAGCCCCGTGCTGGGGACCCTCCGTGCTGGGGACACCCCGTGCACCGGGGGCACCCTGCACCAGGGACCCTCCGTGCAGTGGGGACTGTCCATGCCAAGCATGTCCCATGCTGGGGACCCTCCATGTCGGGGACACCCCATGCACCGGGGACCCCCCATGCACCGAGGACCCCCAGACCCCATGCACTGGGGACCCTCCACGCCCGGGACATCCTGCACCAGGGACCCTCTGTGCACTGGGGACACCCCCGTGTACCAGGGACCCTCCACACCCAGGGCATCCCGTGCTGGACACCCACCATGCACCAGGGACCCTCTGTGCACCGGGGACCCTCTGAGCACGGGGCACGGGACCCCCCCTGCACAGGGGACGCCCCGCTGACGCCCCGTGCCCGCAGTCAGCAACGCCGGGGTGGGCATGGCGGGTCCCCTGGAGTGCCAGAGCCTGGCGGCCATGCAGAGCCTCATGGACACCAACTTCTTCGGCCTCGTCCGCCTGGTCAAGGAGGTGCTGCCCGACATGAAGCGGCGCCGCGGGGGCCACATCGTTGTCATCAGCAGCATCATGGGCCTGCAGGGTAGGGGGGGACAGGGTGCCCTGGTGGGACCAGCCCCCCCCCCAGCCCTGACTGGGACCCCCCTGCCTCTCCAGGCATCGTCTTCAATGACATCTACGCGGCCTCCAAGTTCGCGGTGGAGGGTTTCTGCGAGAGCCTGGTGGTCCAGGCACTGCGCTTCAACGTGGCGTGAGTGCCGGGGGCTGGCAGCCGGTGCAGCCCCCCGGGGCGGGGGGAGCTTGGGGGTGCCAGGGTCCCCAGCGCCCCATCCCCGGGCAGGATCAGCCTGGTGGAGCCGGGGCCGGTGATGACAGAGTTCGAGGCAAAGTTGTACGAGGAAGCCGAACGCGCCGACTACTCGCGGACAGACCCCGAGACAGCCGACATCTTCACCAACCTCTACCTGAGGAACTCCAAGGACGTCTTCGCCAGCCTGGGCCAGACCCCCGAGGACATTGCGGAGGTGACAGGCGGGCAGGTGGCCCCGCCGGGCTGGGGGCTGCCCTTGTCCCACCCCCTCGCCTGGCAGCCCCTGGCTGGGCTGGGCTGGGCTTCTAGAGAAGCCTCAATTAGCCCTAACGAGGAGCAACGACCCCCAGCTGGTACCAGGGCAGGGGTCCTGCCCCAACAACTCCTTCCCTCTGAGCTCCATCCTGATGGGGCCGAGCCCGGCTGGGAATGGGAACAGGAATGGGAACGGGAATGGGAACGGGGATGGGATGGGAAGGGAATGAGATGGGCATGAGATGGGATGGGATGGGGGTGGGAATGAGATGGGGATGGGATGGGAAGGGAATGGGGATGGGATGGGAATGGGAACATAGATGGGAATGGAATGGGAATGAGGCTGGGAAGAGGGTGGGCATGGGGGTAGGATGGGATGGGGTTAAGGATGCGATGGGGCAGGATGGAGCTGGGGATGGGAAGGGAATGGGAATGGGATGGGGATGGGAATGGGGATGGAGACAGGATGGGGATGAGGAGGGGACAGGGAGAGGAAAGGGACAGTACCATCCCCACGTGCAGCACACACTGCGGGTGATCGAGGCAGCCCGGCCGCCCTTCCGGCACCAGACCAACGCGGCGTACACGCCGATGGCCGCGCTGAAGCACGCCGACCCCAGCGGTGCCCTCATGACCGATGCTTTCTACAAGCTGGTGTTCAAATACGACGCGGTGCTGCGGCTCAGCCTCCGCGCCATCCGCCTGCTCCGCTGGAAGGCCCAGAAGGTGAAGGAAGGCGCCCGGCTGCTGGGCTTCAAATAGCCGCAGCCCCCGGCAGCTCGGGGCACCGCGCCGGCGCAGCCGCCCAGGCGCCCGGCTCGCTTCGGGGGGCAGCTCGGAGGCAGGGGGCGAGCGGGGCCAGGACCCACGCGGGGTTTCGCTTCCTGCTCCCGGCCCGAAATAGCACCCGCCGCCGCTGTATTAAAATCGGGAGTGGTATTTTTAACCAGCGCCGGGTGAAAAAGCAGAGCGGCTTCCTCCGAGAGTGCAGCGGCCGTGACGGGGCTGGGAAGGGCTGGCAGCTGCCCCCCACCTGCCTCCCGCTCCCTGGGGGCACCTGATCCCCCCCGACCCCCTGCACCCATGGGCATGAGGCACCCCGGGGCCCTGGCCCCATGTCCCCTTGGCCACCCAGCGATGGCCGTGTCCCCTTCCCCCGGGCTCCACTGCGGGGTTGGCAATGCCCCATGGCAGGGGGGGTCCTGCATGAGGGACCACGCCACCCCCTCCGGCACCGAGCTCCGCGGCGGCTCGGCTGCAGCGCTGGGTGCAGAGGGTGCAGGAGGTGGTGCAGGGAGGGGAGCAGGGTGGAAAGGGTGTGCGGTGTGTTCAGAGGGTGCACAGGGGGTGCACGGGTGCACGGTGGGTGCAAAGGGGCTGCAGAGAGTGGTGCAGAGCAGGCGTGGGTTGCATGGTGAAGGCTGGGTGCAGGGTGCAAGGCTGCTGGGTGCAGGGCTGCTGGGTGCAGGGTGGGTGCAGGGTGCAAGCATGCATGGTGGGTGCAGGTCAGGCGCCAGGAGCAGGTGCATCAGGGGGACCCCAGCACCCTGCGCTGCCCCGGGGGCTCCCCCCCAGCTCAGGGGGGTGACGGTGGGGGGGGTGCAGCCTGTGCCGCCCCCCAGGCTGGGCGCAGGGTGCTTGCGTGTGGGCGCCTGGCGTGACTGCGCCCGGGAGGTGAGAACAGGGGGAAACCGCAGGGAGGCCCGGCATGATTCAACGCCGCGGGGCCGTTTCTCAGAAACCTTCCTGGCTCCCACCGTGCTTCCCGGCGCGGCTGCACCGGAGCCAGGGACGCCCCGTGGCCTCGCCGGTGCCCAGGATGGCGGGTGCAGGGATGCACGTGTGGCAAAGATGCGGGGTCCCCGGTGCAGCCCCCCCAGGATCCCCAGCCCCACGTGCGAGGGGCTGGATGGCGGCTGCAGCACCGTGCAGCGTGCACCAGCCCGTGCCACGCACGTGGCCTCCCCGGGCCCAGCCGGCTCCAGGCACCTTGGGGACGGGGGGGGGCACGGGGGGGGAGAGGAAATATTTTTGCATTATCCCCCCTTCTCGCACGAGTTAATGGCAAAGCGGCGGTGGAGCACGGGGGCTATGGCAACAGCGCAGCACCTGCGGGACATGCAGGGGTGACATCAAAGCGGCAGCGGAGACGCAGCCTCCCCCCCCCGCTGCGGTTTCTGCAGATTTGACTAACTTTCTCCGCTCCGGGGGGCAGGAACGGGGGGGCTGCGCCCAGCCCTGGGGAGCAACGAAGGGGGGGGCCCCCCGGCACGGAGCCACAGCCCTGGGAAACGGGGCCGAGGGAGGACAGGACCCCCCAGACACCCCCAGCCCCACGGTGTCCCCCAGTCCCCAGGGAAGCAGCAATGGGGCTGCTGCCGGGGAAGCAGGGGGGGAGCAGGATTGTCCCCAGCGCTCGCTGCAGAGCAGGGGGACAGTGGGTGTCCGGGCACAGCAGCGCCGCGATGGCCTCAGCCCGGCTCACGGCCCGGCTCACCAACGCTGGCGGTGGGAAGGGGGTCCCAGGCAAAGCGAGGGGGGGAAGAGGGAGCTGCTGTGGCCTGGGCTGCGTGGGGGCTCCTCCATCGGTGGGGGACACCTGGGCCGTGCCTACGGCCGAGGAGCATCGCCTCCGGCTTGGGAGCACCCTCCCTGCTCGCGGAGCACCATTGCGGAGCCCAGGAGCACCAGCCCCATCCCACCCTTTGCTGCCACCGCGCCGGGTGCCAGGGTGGAGGCTCTGCTCGAGGGGCCGAAGCCGCTCGGGTTGGAAGCAGGTTCTTCTAAAAACAATTGTCTGCCGGGACTTTCCTTTCCCCGGCGAGCCTGTGTGTGACAATCGTCAGCCGCTCCCCGCGCTCTCGCTCCCCCGAGGATTTCGCTCGCCGCCCAGGTGCGCCGGCTTGCTGCGATGCAAATGCGGCGCCAGATATAACCCCGCCGGAGGGAATGGCTCGGTGGCGCGGGAGCGCGCGGCTCCCCAGGGGCTTCACTTCCCTCCCGGCGAAGCGAGGGGGGCATCGGGCGTGACGTGAACCTGCTGCCCTCGCCGTGGTGCCCCGGTGACAGCCGTGGCCTCGTCCCTGCTTTGCTGCCTGCACCCGCCTGGCCCGCAGGGCGCGCGGGTGGGAGCCCCGGGGCTGCAAAGCTCCCCCTCGGCGATGCCAGCGTTGGGCACGCGGCTCCGCGCGGGGGGCAACCGGTGGTCCCCATTCCGCTGTCGCTCAGCCCCCCAAGGGAAGCGTGGAGGCGGCCCCGCGCCCCGCTCACACCTTGCCCCCCGGCTTTTGGGGGCAGCGGGATCCCCGCACCCTCCCGGGGGCAGCGGGAGCCCGGCAGAGCCGCCCGGCCCACGCGGAGGCCTGCGAAAGCCGGCGGGTCCTCGCCGGGATGGCGCGGAGGAGCGTGACTCAGTGAAAGGCTGGAGAATTGGGACAAGGAGGAGGTGGCGGCGGTGACTCAGTCCTCCCTCACCCGCTCGCCTCCCCGCTCTCCCCTCCCGGCACGGCTGGTCTCGGGGTGCCGGACCGCTCGTCGAGGGGGCGGGAGCCGGCCGGGATGCTCACAGGATGCGGTTCAGCACCCGGCAGAGTTTTATAGGATTTTTTTTGTGCGTTACCAAGCGTGTTTCAACACGACGGGGGGGAAAGAGTTCCTCTCTGCTCTATCGTAATTACAGCACATCGGCAGATAAGGATCTCTCTGTCATAACACCAACTGAATGTTTTTATAAGCCTGGTGCTTTAAAGGGGTTTTGGTTCCAGGCAGAAGAGGGCTGAGGGGGTTTTTAGCACCAAAACAGCTCTTATTCAGGGAAAAGGCAGGCTGGGGGATGCGCTGCCCCGGCCCCGAGCCCCTCGGCTGGCCCGGGGCTGCGAGCGCTGGCAGCGTCACCCCGTCCTTCAGAGACACCTGGCAGCGTCACAGCGAGGGGAAAATAACTCTTGGCGCTTGCGTTTCACCCCGGCTAGGAAGGAAGTGAAGGTAAAAGAAAAAAAGGATCCTCTGACTTCTTTTTTTTTTTTCTTTTCTGTGTTTCAAGTGTGTCCAGCTTCTTGTGGTAGAAGGTGTCAGGAGAGTATGAAATAAGCGTGAAAAACGTCAACCTGCTGAAGCAGGTGCTAAAAAAGGGCTGCGGGAGGGTTGGCGTGAGCCTCCGCCCTCCCCGCCTGCCGGGGTGTTTCCGTCTGACTGATGTGCTCCGGCACGGTGGGCGCAGCCCCCGTCACCCCACGGAAACCCCGAGCCCACCCCGCGCCCGCTGGAGTCAGCCCTGCTTCCAGCACGCCCCGGCGCGGGCCCGGGCGCACGGTCCGCGGGCAGGTTGCGGGGGACGGCGGCCGTGGCTACAGGCCGCGCCGGGAGGAGCGGCAAGAGCGTGGCTGCGCGGGGAGGAATCCGAGGGGCGCGTGCCCCTTCCGCCGTCCCCTTCCCAAACGCGCCTCGGCCCCGCGCCGCCTGCGAGGGGGACGCCCTGCATGCGGGCAGCGTCCCCCACGCGCGCCCGGCATCACCTGCGGACGCCTGGGATCCCAGGCGCAAACCCGGCCGGCAAGCATTTGCCAGCGCCGCAGCTCAGCACCCGGCCGAGGCCACCGCCGACGCGCGCGTCAGGGCTCCTCCGCACTTCTACCGGAGCCCGGTTTCGCTATGACTGTGCTCCAACACCAGGGCGAGGAGGACGGCGGCGCTTCGTGACACATCACGTCGCAAGGAGCGCGTCCCGAGGCCGGGAGCGGCTGCCTGCCCGCACGTTCCCGCGGCCGTCCCGCGGGAATGGCTTCTGCTCTGCCGGGGCAAATCTGGGCCGTTCCCCTCCCTCCAATGCTTGCCCCAAGCTTGCCGGGGAGGCTAGGAAAGGCGGCGGCAGCCCCGGGTCAGAGAAGGGCACGTTTCCTCAGACCGAATCGTTCATCCATTAACCAAAACTAAAGACCGATGCCATTTTTCAGCAGTCAGAGGAGCGGGCTACATTATCTTTAAATCTCAGAGCGTATCAGCACTCCGAACCGGCTGGTGTTCTGCTAACCACAGCCATCGCCACCAGCTCGGCAGCTCCCAGGGGAAGCACCGCGGCTACGGGCCGGGCGCCGGTTTCGTCACATCTTCGCGATTCACAGATCCCAGGGGCGACGGACGCGGCAGCTCCAGCCCCGGCGCTCCGGGCCTGCTCCCCCCGAGCTCGCTCCTGCTCGGCAGCCAGCGCTTGCCGCTCGCTTCCCAGCCCCGAGCGTCGCGATCGCCTCTGCTTTCAGGGCTGCAAGGAACGAGCTTTGGTGCGGGAGAGCAGCGACGCACAGCGCAGCGCCCGGGGTCCCTTCGACTACTACATACACGAGAGTTTTGTGCAGTTTTAAAAAAATTCAATAAACTTTTAAGCACAAGAGGCTCGTTTCTTAATGCTAAAAGCCACTTCCCTGAGCCTCCTCTCTGCACCTGCTATTTAGGTATAATTCAGCAGTAAATAAAGAAACCAAGCGAGACAGACGAAACAGCTGGCTGGAGCGTGCTCAAAGAGAACGGTCCACACAGAAATTTGTTCCGTGCCAAAATAACCAAAGCGGGAGCAGAATAAATCAGGCTCACAACAAATACCAGCGGTTTTTTCCCCTCCGCTTTCCCAGACGAGGCGATTTGCAAAAGCCCCTCTGAGCTCAGAGACCTGCCCGCGACCGAGCGCGGCCCTTCGACGTACGGCGGTGGCCCGACGGGCTTCCCGCCTCCCACGCCAGCGCGGCCGGGGCTCGGCCCACGAGGGAGGGCGGCGGGGGCAGCGCCGCGGGATGGGGTCTGCTGCACCAGTGGGGTCCCCCGCCGCGGCACGCGCAGAGGGGGCCGATCCCGGCGCCGCACGGGGCCGGCGCGTTCCAGCTCCGGGACGCAGCCAAGGCAGGCGCCAGCCCCAGCTGAGGGAGTCGCCGGCACACGCTTGGCGAGCATCACACAGCAGATAAACGGTACTCAAAAATATATATATATTTTAATAAATGACTGGGTTGAAATTCCACAACACGCGATTGTTCGACAGCAGAGCTGCAACGAGGTTACCGCTCGTCAGCTCCAGACAGCACAGGGAACTTCTTTAGGTTCAGCCTATCTTGAAATCGTGGCTCTGCCCGAGCAGTGGTGGGAAAATGGTGCCGTCTAGGCCAGCGACTGCGAAAACCTCCCTCCTTCCTTTCAAAAACCTGGGGGCATCGCTGACGCCGAGCTGCTCGGAGGCGCGGTGGTTGATTGCTCACCTTATCTGGGAAGCAGGGGGAGGTGGCTGAAGCCCTGCCTGGCGGTAAGCGAAGAGTGGGAGAGTAATCTGAAGAGTGTTTTCAAGGATTCAGTAGCGGCGTGAGAAGGCAACCAGCGGCGCTGCGTGACACACATTCGGCAATCTGAGGAGCTTCCTGTGCAAATGACAAGTTACGTTTTACTGCGCGTAATCTTATTCATTTCTGTTGGAACCGTGAGGAGCATTTTCATCAGCCACGACGTGCGTGGCACTCGGTTGCTTCTCCCATGAAAACGCAGCAGGAGGGACGGAGCTACCGAACAGTTTGCACTGACTGAAGCAGGGAGTTGGCTGAAGCCTTTCCCAGTCCAGGCTGCTGCCCGGAAGGCGATCCTCAGACGATCGGGTTAAGCCCTTGGTGGAACAGCAGCCTCGCTCGCAGAGGGATCGTTTGTCACGCCGTGACAACGGGTATTCCTCGGGGAAGAGCCAACATCCACCCGCTCACTGTATGTGCCTGGTGATGGGGAACCGGTTGCTGGAAAAGATCCTACACCTATTTTATAACTACGCACATAACATCACACAAGGCAGCGAAAGACTCTCCTCACCCCCAACGATAAGCAGGATCTAGGATCTAGCGCTGCTACAGCACTCTAGATACTCAAGCACTCTGCAGACTAATTTACCCTTCTCCAGATGTACGTTTATTGGGAAAAAGGACTATAACTTTCTTTTTTGTACCTTAAAATTCAGAGAGGGAGAAAGTATTTGAGCCGAGGTCAGAGGAAGGAATGAAATTCAGTATTTCTTGACCCTCGGCTCTCCACCTAGGCCTCTGTGCCCCAGCCTTCCCTCATGGAAACGGATGGATCGCCACGGGTATCGGCACAGCAACGTTGGAAAAGTACAAAAGCAATGTAGCTCCCAAACCGTACAACGGATGCAAAAAGTCCATCAGAACACACCTAACTCTACATTATACAAAAATGCTTTGCAAAGAATAAACATTCACTCAGCAAAACTGTTATCAAATTCATATCTTCAGCACAGTGACTAATAATACAGCTGCAGAGCAATGATTAGATTAGAAGAACTATTTTAAAAACCAGCTTCAAAGTAATGGTAAATACTCATTTTGCAAAACAGCACATTTCACTCCGAGGGATATCCCCACGTAAAACCAGACGGTGTGATTGAGCTGTCAGCTCCCACACGTTCGCGTATGCAGATTCTCACGGTGTCTGCTGCCAGGACAGGGTGACTCCCGCTCCGAGCCCAACGCCTTCCGCCGTCCGCAGGGACGTCGTGTGCCAGGGCCGGCCGCGGACCGGACGGCACGGCCGCGAGTCCTGCGGCTGCGGCTGAGCAGGAGCGAGGCGGGGGCACAACGCACGGCGCGGTTTCGTCCTCGTTCTTGGCACCCACCAGAAAGGAGGACTTTCCATCAATGAAAATCAGGATTTCCCCCAGACTGCATGGATGAGCCAACCGATGACCTCACTGGGTATCCCAAAAATGCATACTGTTAAAAACCCCAACCCCAAAATAGGTCTCATTTCTTATTTTGCTATTACTGACTAAGACGCATGTGGGAGTGACTTTAAAGAAAGTGAACAGAGGGGTAAGAAAAATGAAAGTGTGGTGGGGCCACATGCTCTTTACGACTTCGGGGAAAACCTTTAAAGAGGAATTAATAATCCCTCCCAGGCGGGCGTTCTCCTTGTTTCGGTGATTAGCCATTTGAAGACCGTCGGGATTGCAACAGCTAGAAAAAGCTCCTCCTCTATACTTCTGCCTATACGTCTGACCGAGCAGGGAAACTGGCAGCAGGGCATAAAAACCTTTTGCGCTGAGTTAAAGCATACATTATAAAAACAAATGCACATTAAAAAATAAAAACATCTTAAAATGGCTCTTAATTTTCACAAAAATAAAGTTCATATAAAAATCGGTCTCTGCTCCTGGTATTTTGTACAGTACCACTCACCACAGCAGCTAGGCACAGATGCTACAGAACACTGAATTATTGGTAAAAAAAATTTAAAAAGGTGTCGCCTCCCTGCGACACTCATTTAAAAACTGGCATAGAAAAATACTCAAGAAATTTCTTTATACTAATTAAAAAACAAACAAACAAGCCTCCCCTCCGATCTAAAACAAAGCCTTTGACCTTGGAAAACCAGTCCTTTCATTTGAGTACTACTCTGTGCTCTCCTCGTGCTATGTGGGAGGAAAATTCGTATCGGTCATGGCTTCTGTACCCGCAGACGTTGCACTCGAAGGGATCGCGGAAGCCGTGGCAGCCCATGTGGATGGTGAACATCACATAATCCAAAAAGAGGACGCGGCAGTGGTCGCACCGGTAGACGCCGATGGCTTCCCCTTCCTTGTTGATGACCTTAAAGGCATCGCGCGGGCATATGGCAGGCGGCTTGATTATGTCATACGGCCTTGGGAAATCCTTCAAGGACTGGAGGCCGTTGCGGGCCTGAGCGGGGATCATCTGGCTTTGATGGAAGGTGGGATTCTGCCGCTCCTCGTGGTTGCTGTCAGTGTCTGTGGAGTCTTGGCCGCTGTTGTTTGGGGAAAGGCCTCTGTCGGAAGACAGGCTTTTGTCCCTTAGGTGGCTCTTCTCCGCATCCTGCGAGGTGCCGTTCGGCACGTCGGCGCGGGTCAGCGGTATGGGGTACAGGCTGCTTATGACGGGGACCATTTCGGAGGTGGGAGCCGGCGGCGTCTGCACAAGAGGGCGCAAGGCTTCAGCCCCAAGGTAGGTGATGGCGTTGTTTATGGCCTGGTCCATCATGCGTCCTTGCATTATGTCGCTTTCCTTTTCGTACATGAAACTGGAATTATAATTAACATCAAAACTATGTCGTTTCTCACCTGCAAGAGAGGAGAGGCATTAAATTACCTGGGTGGGTAAAGAAGTATTTAAACTCCGTGACGCCTTTTCTAAATGGCGGTTGTCTCTGGAAAGTAGAGAGGCATGAAATGTTCTCTGCGGAAAGAGGCCGTTCATATACACAAGTAGCTTTTGGGTGGGAGGTTTTGGGGGGGTTTTGCTATTTGTATTTTAAAGTCCAGCCTTGGAAGTAAAAATTTAATAGAGGAGGTGGTGAGGATACTTATTGGACAAATCGTCACTAAATTTTTTAAATTATTCTGGGATTTAAGGGGAAGAATATTAGCAAAGCTTCCATGATTACCTTCTCTCACCTTTTTTCTAGAAAAAGGTAAATAATCATTAATGAAAATACTTGTAAAAGAGCTAATGGATAATGAACCAAAATACTCCATTTTCGGTACCAAGACTGCAACCTTTCGTTCTTGACTTGTCCCCCGAGAAGCGCACCCCTCTCTAACAGAAAAAGCGAAGACAAGTGCCGGCTGAGATCTGATGCGCTTTTCGTTACTTCTACCCATCTGACAGAGTCTTCCTTTATACGTCCTTGGACACTGAAGTCAATTTTCCTCACCGTCCTCTGACAACGACAGCTTCCTCTGCACCACGCCTGCCTTCTTGGAACTCTACACAGGCTTTCAGATAATCTGACGCCGGCAGCTATGTATGTATGTATAGGAGAACACATTTAGGGTTACTTGATACAGGGCTAGTGAAAGAGGAGCGAAACGTATTCCTCCCTGGGTGTGCTAGGGCTTTGAAAGCTCTGAATTAGACAGAACGGGAGGAGAGCTAAGAGAGCGCGTACCTGAAATTCTGCTCACACCTCTTCTAGCAAGGACTAAGGCAAGGGAGAGCGGGCTGGGCAGCGCTCTGCAACGGGTTTTCTCTCTGCCAGGTGCAGGGAGGAAATAAAACTGCACCCCAAAAGGACTAAAGTCACTTTTTTTGGTGAATGCCTAGAAATAAGTAATTGAATTCTGTGGTTACCTAAAACATAAAATTGTTCATAGCTTTAAAAAAAAAAAAAATATGGACCAGACCAAATGTTTCATGTGTAAGTGACTTGCAAACATCAGATCCACTAATCTTTTAGTTACGGTAACTCGAGTAGTGCAGATGTTTATCAGTCACCTGTCAACACCATGACTCAATGTATATGAAACTCATTAGGTTTCACTGCAGAGGCAGAAAACCAGGAGCTCACGTTTCTCTTATAAAACACTCAAAAAGGTTAGTGAACCACAAGAGTGTAACTGCTTCCAACCCTCAACAAAACTTGCGATCCAACTTTACGCAGAAGGAAACAAAACGATCTAGCACATTTGTATGACTCATAAAAGCAGCTCCAGGCAAGTGAAAGAAGTGAACTAATTTGAAATTTAAAAAAAAAAAAAAGAAAAGGCAACAAAAGCAAAAATATACAGGACTCCCTATAAATGTGGGGTTAGGAGTCACTGTCGTAAGACACAAAACCACCACGTATGATCCCTGAGGCCGTCACAGTATTCTGTTATTCCACTGACCTGGTGGCTTTTTAAAATCCCCACAACAGCCCATTCCGCCTGCCTTAAACTACCAGTTATATCAAATGAAATGCAAATACCCAAATGCTCTGCTGCCAGACATGAGCGTGTCATGTTGCCGTACGCTTTTAAAAGGCCAGGGCACATCAGAAGCGGACTCCTTCTACGAGAGGGCGAGAAATCAGGCTGTAAACCCGACTGCGACGTTTCTCAGACGCTTTGGGAGGAAAAGGCGTTACGTGAAGAAGGGCTTCTCTCTCGCTCTCCCTTTCCCCACTGTCTCAGTAGACACCCCAAGGCGAGCAGGCATCCGATTTCGATACCTCAGTGAGATACCTATATTTAGGTAGGCTGAATCTGCACGAAAGTGCTACAGAAAGCGCTAATCGTATACCCAGGACGTCAAGCCATGGCACCGCATCGCCATCGAGCAGATGGCGGGGGGCACTCTCGATTGCTTATTTTGTTTCCCCTCAGTCAAACCTTTCCACGGAAAGAGCCGAAACCCCAGATCGGTGCTTCACTCAAAAACGACAGCAATCCGTCAGGAGAAAGTTGGTATCAATGATTTAGAAAAAGGGAAAGGAGTCCATGGGGAGGGGGGGATGAATGAGACGGACCATCCCCGAAGCAGCTGATGCTTTATCTCTGCAGCCGGCAGGACAACGTCGTGGATTATTCTGAGTTAAGCTGCTATCTGCACCAGGGGAAGTGCCACAAAGTTACTGAAAAACACTACATTAAAAATTAAATGTGCAGGTTCTCCAGTGCTCATTTACAAAGCAGCCCCTGGTGAGCAGAACGTCTTTCCTCTTTTTTTCTTTTTTTCCTGTTTGTCTCAGTACAATGCAAAAGCTTTCCCCTTCAAAATTCACACATGAGCCATAGCGTATGACACATACTCATGTGCTGCTCAGTGATGCTTCACTTGCTCTAAAACATACGTAGATTTTTGCAGCCTGACGAGGTGTGGACACTGGAAACGGGGAGCGAACCGGCTTCCTGCCGCCGTGCTAACCAAAGCAGGCGATTTCTCATTAGACTTTGCACGCTGGGGGATAATGGTGTTTGGTACCGTGTCAGAGCTGCACTAGCACTTTTACCGCTACGAGAAATATATTTTTACTCCTGGTCTCAGGGAGAACTTGTTTTTAAAAAGGACGAAATAAAATCTGTGGGTCAAGACACTCAGCTGGTGCAAACTGGCAGAAATGCATTGACTGCACTGGTTACTTCGATTTGCGTCAACTGGGGGTAGAGCCCCATGAGTGGTTTGTACAGCAGCGAAGTACCACCAGCACGGGTATCCGTTCTGCTGGGCTATTTTTATTTGTTTGGTTGTTTTTTTTAAAGTATCTGTTCATTAATCAAACGAGGAAGTACAAAAAGCCAGGGTTTGTGGATTTGGTCCATATATCCGCAAAATCGAAATCCACAGCAAAATCGGAAACACAAAATCATAAACTTCCATTCAAATCCTCGCTCCCTCGTAACTGAAGGAAAAGCTGAGGACGAAATCTTTGCAGGAGAAGCCTTCGAAGGGGGGCCTAGCGCAGAGGTTACGAGTCAAGTATACGGTCTGCTGGTCTGCGTCCTTATCTGAGACTTGCACTTCTGCACATGAGGTAGCTACTGAAGATGAAAATGTGAAAAAATAAAGCGGGCAAGACTCCCGGTGCTCGTAGGAATCTCGGTGAAGCCCTCAAACAATAATAAAGTTGGGTTTTTTTTCTGATCAATAGACTTCATTCAGAGAAATGAGCCAAACAAAGATGCCTTGTTAGTATACATCTCTGTCCCTTCTTCCTGACAAAATGAAAAATCAGCACCCGTTCTGAGAACGCCGTTTCCCAAGAAATCACAAAGCTGTCCTGGCAGATTCGCACTCCTACACATACAGTTCAGAAAGTCACAAAAGTCAAATCAAGGTCGGCCAGACTGCTCTCGCAAACACACTTCCCAGGGATAAAAAGGACCGAGTGAGTAATTTTCTCATCCATTACTTAAAAAGAACATGCCAATCACATAGGTTCTAGAAAAACAGCAAGTTTCAGAAATGGGTCCTGTTGTTCCTTGAGGTGCGCTGCCCTGGGTCCTCCACCTTCTCCACAAAAGCCCCTGCATGCTGCAGTACCAGCCCGTGCCACCTGCAGACCGCCTTCCCGAGCACAATCACAAACCCAAAAGGGATCTAATCCACACGGTAACTAGTATGCTGGTAAAACACACCAGAAAAACAGTCGCACTGTACTTTAAGCATATGCTGCGTGGTTGCGCCCTGCTGCAGATGTGTTTATTAAAATACATAAAGATTGAATTGGGAGCAATTGTAAAACAAGACAGGGTGAAGCTGATCTCAGTGCTAAAAAAAAAAAAGGAAGCTAAAGATTTTCAAAAACATTTGCATTAGTATAACTTTTTGAATCACAGCATGACATGTAAGGTCTAAGTCACACAGTCAACAGTTTCAATATTAAGTACCCCCAGGCACTCAGATGGAGTGTGCTGGTGTTACTTCACTCCTGTATAAAAACGTGACCTTTTTAAAGCCATACTAAGATGTCTAAATAAAAGTCACCGGTTTTCATAGATGAAAGTCCAGTGCTACCCACCAAATCCAGTAAGAGCTACATTGCCTTCAAAAATTAAGTTGCTTTTCTCTATATCGGGACTTAGCGGCGTACCTTTCCCTAGGTTTGGACCTTAGCCCCAGCCGTTCCAGACAGGTCCTCAGAGCATCCCTCTGCCAGGTGGGTCTCTGACAGCGGCGGATCCCTGCCTGCACGCTCAGCCCCACGCTTCTCCCCTCCCCAGTCACGCGTGTGAACACCAGCCACCACCCGGGCCCCTGTTCTGAAGGTAAAGTCTACGTGAAGAAAAATAAGCACCCGGTCCCTTATGTACCCATACAGGATATAACAAATAAGGCATTACTGGTACTAATATTCTATAACTGCTGACTAAGTCAGGTCTTTACTCAGGACCCAGGAGTTGCATTTTATTTTCTTAAAAGGCAAGTTAATGAAGTAAGACTAGCCGAGAGCATCAGGCGCTCGCTGAAACACAGAACCTGCCAAACTAGTATTTAAGATCCCCAGCATGCAAAACTCTGATCATATAAAATTAAATGCAAAGAAAATGCTATGGAAACATTTTGTCGCTTAAATTACCACAAGAAAGGATTTGATATTTTTTTAATCGTATTCAAATTCAGCAGGATGACTAACAGAAATCCAATACTTTTCTGTCTTTAGGCCTTATTCCACACATGCATCCTACAAATATCTTCAACTCCTGCTGACTAGAAAGAGCACTCGGCTCTTAACGGCATTAAGCCTTCCTGGTCTTTTCCTGTAAAGAACCTAGCAGAGAACATTTCAAATGCACAGGTACAGAAAACAACACATGGAAGCTCATAAAATATATTTATAAATTGCCTACACAAATAGACACAAAGCACAATAGTAGCTTCCATCCAGTTCAAGTATCTAACAATATACACTTTTTATTTTAATCAAAACCCTACAACAAATCACTAAAAACACATCAGAATAATCAAAGTTACTTTATTTATATTCTTTTGTATTAGATTAATTATAAATTTGAGAAGAATATTTAAAATAAGCAGAGGCATTGTACTATAGGTTACCAACTTGCACATATTTAACTGTTGCACATGAAAAGGTTTTTTGTTCTTACCAATAAATTTCTGAGGCATTGAGCTTTTTCGCTTTGCCACGTTGCTTGCTAGCCTGTCCAGCACAAGGGCTCTTTCACTCCCCATCTCTGCCTTGATGTGCCTTGCCTCCACGCTTGCTAGTTTGGAAAATGTGAAAAGAAAAAAAAACAAAACAAAACAAAACAACAACACGTAGGTGAAAAGGAAAAAAAAAAGAAAAAAAAAAAAAAAAGAAAAGGAAGAGATGAATGGTTTAATCTCCGGAGTTTGCCACACTAACTGGGAGGAAACAGTTTGGAGATCTGATGTAAACTTGTTTTGCTTTTTCTGTCGTTCTTGCTCTTTGCGTCTTGGGCACCAGTTGCGGTCAGTGGAACCAAGCACAGAAACAGGCACTAACCTTGCAGTCCTGAGCTCGTGCAAGGAGAGCATAAACCAGACAAACCCAATATCTTCATTAGCAAGAGGAAGTGTAAAATAAACTGGCTGGAAGGGTTGGTTACAAAATGTAGATGGAGGTATAACCTCTGTTAGCCTTTCTTTTTTATTCTGAGTAAGACTGTGTGACACCTGCAGACTGACATCGTGCTTCAGCACTTCAGTGTAAGACACCCCGTCCTCTTGCTACGCTTTTTTAGGTATCAGTCATGCCTAGATGCCTTCTTAACTAATCACTAAGAAACTGGCGTGAAGTATATCAATGTTCCACTAAAATCAAAATAATATAACCTTTCAATATTCACTTCTAACTCATTTTTTCCAGGTGTCATTATCACTTAATTTTTTTTCCTAAATGCTACGGCTAAAACTAATTAAGAATGTTTTCTCTCTGGCACACTGCTACGCTTTAGCGTTAGGTGTTTTCAAGCTCATTACAACCTCCAGAATTTCTAATTTTAGGAAAAGTACATCTGCCCTGCGATCGCTCCCTTGAGACCGGGCCCCAGACCGCTTTAAGGATCTCACCATTCTCCAGAGGTCTCCTTCAGCCGTGCTAACCAGTGCCCATCGCTTCACGGAAATTACTGCTCGCTCTCACCTCATGGAGGCTGCACAGGCTTTCGAGCTGGATGAGCCAAGCTGAGGGACTGCCACCTCATATCACTACCGCCAGACTAATACTGAACGTAACTGCTGCGGCTTCCCCCCAAAAAGCTTGCTCTCGCCTGAAGAACAAGTATCGGTAGTGGTACTTTTATATTAAAAAGTAGCACGAAGAGTTTCAGCTTGAGGGACCACTGCGGTGAAAACTAGACCCGTTTTAAGAGACTGCCCATGCCTTTAAGAGTTGGCATCTAAGTAGAGGGAAATGAAGACAAGGAAGGGTAATTTACCCTCCCAAGGTAATACAAAAGGTCAGATCTCACCGTGAAAGAATCCTGGCTGCCGTGTTATTGTACTATCACACTAACATACCTGAACATATGAAGCATAATCGACGTAACAGAGAAGTAACGCCAGAGGAAAATGACACGAGCACTTTGGTATCACTTCAGTCCTGCTAAATGCAGTTTTATTAAGTATTGGACTTAAACTGCAGTTTGCTAAGTACAGCAAGTGCTAAAAATGCAGTATCATCCTTCCATAGCTCAGTGTGCAGCACTTCCCTATAAATTTCAAAGCCAGTCACTCCTTACTTGTTTATTATTGCTGTTATTGATATCATATGAGTTTCAGTCAGCACAAACCATGACTCACCAAACCTCAGCCAGAACTATTTGTTAATGTTTGTTCAGCATTTTGAAAATGTAAAGCGCTTCATAAGTACTCGATGCCACAAATACTAGCTACGAATATGACTCAGGATGGATGGAATAACAGGGCTCAGCTCAGCCCTGCCTTAGTCCTGTTTCATCAGGCTGTAACCCCATGATACACATGATAACCAGACCCACAGAGGGCATGCCTACACAGTGCCTTAAAGGTAATAACACACTGCTTTTCTAATCTGATTTTTATTCCCAATGACTCTGGTATGTTTAGAGACTTACATAAACATATTCATCAACTGCTAAAATGCACCTGCTTCCAGCATGAAATACCAAGATGCTAAGTAACAGTTTGCATAAAGTGAGACAAAACATCAGATTAAGTTGAAACTATAAGGGAAGGTCAGGGGAACATAATCATCCCTTGGGATTTTGGCCAGACGCTCTAGTTAACTCTTGAGAATAATGTTATGGGAGTTTTAATTTCAGGACTTCTGTTGAACTCTCATGCTCCAAAAACTGGAATATGCTTTCTGAGCTCTTTATATGACCTTTAGCTAACTGCAGTTCAGGGTTTGAACTATCCCCAACCCAGAAAGCTTGTAATCTTGACATTGCACAAGTCATTAATAATAGTAATTTAAATTTTAAAAACTCCGACAACCCACAGCTACCCTCAACAAGATAATAATACAAACAGTGCTGTGTATTCAAAAATTTACGTTGTAAAGAAAAAAAAAAGGAAAGAAAACACAATTCATCCATGTCATAAAAGCGGCTCCCTGGTCCCTGCCATTTCTTCATTTTTCTTATTTCGTTCTTCTAGTTCCTCTTTTTCTCAGTCTTTAACTTCGTGAGTTGTATTCATGTTCTATTAAAGCTTTAATTTCACATTTTCAGAATCTTTTTTCTCTACCTTCTGAGAGAACTCAAAGAGTGAGGTTTCCGAGAGTCCTCTTAGCCAGCCCTAGAAACACCCTGGAAGCCACACGTAGCGTACCAGTGTCTACTTGTCTTGTCAGTGTTATTTATGTGCCACCAAGGGAACTTTATTAAATTAGTGTCAAGAGGGCAGACAAGCGGCTTCCTGCAGAGGTAACAACAGTCTTTACTCAGACGGGATTGCTGAAGAGACAGTATTGACCTGCATAATATGTTCTGGGACATCGTAAGCATCAATCTTCCAGCTTGATGTCTGTCTGCCATTTTATTTTAATGCTAAGGGTCTTTTCTTTTACATTAGGCTTTTCTACTCCTTGCTAACGGCCATTTTTTTCCTAAAGAAAAAAAATAATCTCTATTTATGGGCCACAAAAGGTCTTTTGACAGTGTCTTCATAATACAGCCTCAGGGAAACAGACTCTGCTGCCATTGAGACACAGGTGGCTACGCTGCTGCTCTCCCACAACACTGCTCTCTCTACCCAAAAGCGAACTCAAAAAGATCTCACCCATCTCTTTCTTCTGGGGTTCAACTCCATGGCCAGAAAACAACAAAAACTCTACGGATGCTGAAAGAAACTCTGCAGACCACATCAGTCACCCTCTTCCCTCTGGATCAGTGCTCTCGCACGTGCCTCTGGACTGACGTGGAAAGCCAAGCTCCTAAGCGGGGTATTTTACACAGCAGGAGGATGGGGCTTAGCCCCAGTGTCCCGACCACTTTTAAGCTTGGGTCCCCATCTCCCGCTCACCCGACACCAGAGCCTGGCTACGGCGTTCCCTGGTCACCACCTGAGATGTCTCTGTGCTGCTTCTGAGTACTGTTGCCTACCTCCGCGGTGTGTGCTTTTCAGTTGTGATCTTATGTTTATAAAGCACTCCCATAAGAAAATTTTCATAGAAACATGATTTATCCATGATGAATGACTACTTGTGTTTTCTTGTACTCACTGGGTGACGAGCCAGCTCTCTAGAACAGTGCTGTCACCTAGCCATCGTGTCATTCTGTAGATGTACAGAGAGCGGATACTCTTCTTCCATCCAGCCCAGAGCGCAAACGCACGATCATTTAGCCTGTACCGAATTGTTTCCATAGTGTGGTTTCTGTCACACCGTAAACGTGAATATAATTTTTAGAACGTGCGGGCATCGTTGACAAAACCCTCAAGCACAAAGCAGAGCTCAAATTAGAGGCATTGCTTCCTGTAGCATCTCTATGTGGTCACTAAATAATGGAGAGTGGAACAGAGAGGTGGGTTATTGTGCAACGAGAACAACGTGACCAGAGATTGTTATCAGGGACTGAGCAATGCTCTAACAATACTGTTACATAAACCCTTTATTTCAGAAATATTTCCACACTGCTATGTTTGGTACATGCAAACCTTGTACTAAAAAGCAGCCAGGGTGGTTACTACGGTCCTGATGCTTTTCAATATTTTCATTAATTATTGGATGATGGCACGTAGAGCATATTTGCGCTTAAAGATGGCTCCACATGAGAAGGTTGCAAGGACTTCAGAAAAGTACCAAAATTCAAAGCGATGCAGAGAAGTAGGAAAATGGTCAGAAATCAAAACCCGGTGTTCACTAAACACAAGCGCACAATGCTACACTTAAGGGAAAAAACCAAATCCAATGCATTAAATGACCTCCTGAGGTCCCTTCCAGCCTTCCCTCGCTGTGATTCTGTGATCTAACGTAGTGCTGATACTAGAGAACGGAATGGAAATGCCGCAGCAAGACTGGAGTTCCTGTTTTTCATAAAACTTACTACTCCACTGAAAACACTGCAATATTTTTTTATAGTGCAAAGGTCTTAAAGGCACACGGTACAGCCACATCGTGTCGTACTGGAAATTCACATTTCCTCTGTGACCAATTTAAGGCATGCTGTACTACTTCAGTAAGTACTACATAGCGGATTCTGGATAAGTGAAATGTTGCTATTCTGAAATGAATATAAACCATGAGAATCGTTTAAAAGCAGAAATCTATAGTAGGTATCATGTTTTCCATTTTCACGTGGTGGACATCTTGGAGCGATTGCCATCATGGGAGTATGTACTGTAACATAAAACCACAGTTACAATACGTATGGGTTCTCATGAAAACCAAAACTTGCTGACATTCTGATAACCATTTACTTTTACTAATGCTCTAAAAAACATGTCATTTGCTGAAAAGAAGATAGTCCACGAAAAAAAACTATAAAAGTCTAGCTTCGTTAAATCCTTGTTTCTTTATGGCGGTTTTTGCGTGCGCATAAAGCCTGATACAGCAACCTGCTCGCTCTGCACGGGACTCTTGTACCCACGCGGTTACCATCACCTATCAACAGGTCTTCACCCTGGTTTTCAGGCCCGGCTTGTGATGATGCCTGCCGAATCTTTGCTTGATAATCGTACCACCAAATAATTTTTTTTCATTAATTAATAAAGTGCCTTGGTAAACCTTGTCATCTCGCTATGTATATTTTTACATTTTAGTTTTCTTCTCTGAAACCTCAGTTTAAGTTTTTCCTTGAAAAGAAAATCCTATTTGAAATTCACAATCAAAACAAGGAAACTGGAGTCCTTAAAGTTATTGTTTGTTTGTTTGTTTGTTTAAGGCTGCATAACAAAAGCATGGGAACCTGAATTCTGAAACTGTAGCCTCAGCTCTGCTACGGATTAGTCGTATAATCTTTTGGGAGGTCACAACCACTTCCTGACTCTGAATGGGAAAAGTAATTCTTTCCTGACTTACTGGCGTATTGTGGGACTTAAATCAGACAAATTCATTTTAGGATTTGAAATACTCAGGTGAAGCAGGCTCAAAGATGATGGCAGTTATTTTTCACCAGAGTATTTTCAGAACTGCAGCACTGAGACTGTGAAAAGGAAAACAAGAAAAACTGTGTTTTGATACCTTTTGCCTTCAGCCTTTGTCAAAGACAGCCCTGTACTTGAAGAAGTCCCTAACCTCTCACTACCTCCTAAGCTGATCTATCAGTGATCTTCGGGACACCACCCCATTTCCGTGCCCTAGATCCATGCCACTAAAACTTCTGCAAATTCTACCCGATTCTGACCAACAGTTCTTATTCTAAAGAAAAGGAAGCATCAAACGGACTGAGACACATGAACAACTGCTGTCAACAACCATGGGCATCCACTCATCCAATAAAATAAGCCACATAATAGCATTAATGTAGGAATAATTTCACATACTGCGAGTGTCACCTACAGAAATGCTGCGTACAAGGTATTTTAGATGTTTTAGTCAAAGTAACCGTGAAATAAAAAAGTGATTAAAATAAAAGCATTCTGTAACTAGTTGCCTGAGGGATGCATTAAACCAGCCCCTTTTGTAAGATGTTACAGCCCCTTAGGTTACTGAAAACGATTGTAGTAAAAACCGTTCTCAGGCTGTGAATTAACAGCTTACCCGATGCCCTTTTTTAAGCACCAAAAAACCAAGACCACTGTAACGTGATAAACTCACCAGCCTCGCACATGCCAGCATTCTGCAAATAAGTACGGCACCGCTCCTTGTGCTCCTCTAACGAGCTCCTCTGCTTGTAGCTCCTTCCGCAAAACTCACATTTGTACGGCTTCTCCACTAGAAAAAGAAGAGCGCAGTATAAAATAACCACAAGAGACTACTAAAACACTGTCTCCCTGACATTCAAGTATGTAGTTACTAATAGCAGATATTCAGCTCATGGAGAATGCTTTAAATTTCTGTTAAGTTTACGAGCACTGTAATCATCACAAAATTAGGGTTACGTAAGGGCGAAACCCACCGGACACGTAAGAGTTCCTCGCCATCCCCTAAGCTCAGCGCCAGAAAAGAAGAGGACTTACAATCAGACACTGGTCCCAGCAGCTCAGGTTCCTGGAGCCCTGCTCTAGCTGACAACTTCTCTTGGCCTAACTTCCCTAGGGAAGACCAACTGTACCGCTGCTAAGCCGGGACTACAACTGTCCTAACTGCCTGACCTAGGTCCTGACTACACAGAATTTTTCAAGGATTTCATGAAACGGATGAAGTTCAACCAAACCAAAACCATATGTGAGGTTCATTTCATTTCCAAAGGTGTTTATTGCAAAGTGAATTATTGTTCCTAACTCAGTTAAGCTAAAGCAAACCTGTTTGAAACTCAAGGTATCCCCACCGCCTTTCCCAGTGCCTCGTACACAAGGACTGGAAGCACTTCCTAAATTCTCTCATTACTGTTTTTTAACAGACATCCTCCAACGCACCCAGGCAAAATATCATCCCTGTAGAGCACAAATATAACTCGCCTTGCGTTGTATACTGTGCAAAAAGACCATACTCCCTACTGCTAATGCAATTGTTCCCTTGTTTACGTGATTCACTTGAAGAGATTTTCTTTATGCCATTCAACAAGCCAGCTCTTAAAAACTTCATCACAATAACCACACGATGTGTTTGAAGCATGATGTTTTTAGCATTGTGCTGGTGGGGGATAGTCACCACCCAGTGGTTGGGTCTTGATTAAATCAGGATCTCATTTACCCATGTCAGATAATCTCATTTTTAACTTTGAGTCTTCGTGAGGTTGAACTTTTTTTTCTGTAAAGTGCAGTGCAGAGATAACATCTATCATTTAGAATAAATGTTTTCTTTCTAGGCCCCTGTATAACACAGGATATACACAAATCAAAGAGTAAGCACAACTTGTCTCTTGCAGATGTGGGGGAACCAAGATTAATCAATTTATTCCTGGCCTGTTATTCAAGTCACCTCAGCTCTGTGCCTCCATTTCTCCCATCTGTAAAATGGATGGAACACCCTACCAGCCTTGAGAAAAACCACTGCCATTTGCTGAGCACGTTAAGACCTTCAGATGAAAGGCACTACACAACAGCGAGGCGTTAAGTGGCAACAGAGTCATGCTGTCCTGGATTACGCTCCTAGCGCTGTCCTAACAGCTCGAGATAGGAACGGAAGGAAGTCCCAGCAAAGCACGTCTTCGCGCAGCTCCTCAAATCCAGAGCTCGCTGGCATAGCTAGCTGCACTCATGTGAAAAAACCAAGGAGTTATTTTGTGCAAGCAGGTATCGAGGCTGGCCGTTTCTCGCAGCACACGGCTGCGACAGCAGGTTTCCCTGTGCCCTCTTTCTGCACGAAGAGCGGAGCTGAGTCCCGAGATGGTTCCATCAGCACAGCAGGCAGAGCGAGTGGTCACCGCTATTTGTCAACTCTTCAAAACCAGACCGGCTGAGCAAACTTTGCTGACTGACTCTTTATTTTCCACACCTAGTGTCCTAGTGACACACATCTAAAACACATGAAGTGTCTTTGAAGTCACTTACCAGAATGTGTCCTTAAGTGACCTGTTAGCGCATCCCTCCTTTGGCAGGCATAACTGCAAAGATGACATTTAAAAGGTTTTTCCCCTGTATGTAGTTTAATGTGGCGGAGGAGGTTACCCTTCTGAGTAAAGGAAGCTCCGCACTGATTACACTGGAATGGCCGTTCACCTTAAAATGACATACAAAAAAGGACATTTAATGGTTACGTGGGTATCATGCTATCCTCACACTCTTTCCTTTTTGGAAGAGGAAAGAATGAGGTACTGGATCAATTTCTTTCTATAGAAACACACACAGCCCTTCCGTTGACTTCAGTGGGAGTTACGTGCAGCTCTGGTGTCAGAGCTTCTTTTTACATATGTACGACTATGGAAAACACTGTGCAGTTTTTCCATGGAAATAAGGGTTCTGGAGGAGGCTGATTCCAACAAGCTAGCAATTTTTAGAAAAAAAAAAAAAAAAAAAGGTCTTATCTTACTGCAGGTCGAAACCTAAGATGCTCATTGGTTTGTTGCCAAAGTACAGCACAAAGAGAAATATATATACAGACTGGAAATGGCAGCACAAAACCAATCTAACTTGTGTTTTGTGTGTCCGAAATACTTAAATTACATAGTGCCTTTCATCCAAAATTCTTAAAAATGCCTCACAAACATGCTTTCACTAACATTCAATCCTGATAAGAAGAAAGGTGGGTAAAGTGAGGCACAGAAAAGT
The DNA here is from genome assembly GCF_965183815.1 of Platalea leucorodia. Classification (NCBI taxonomy): domain Eukaryota; kingdom Metazoa; phylum Chordata; class Aves; order Pelecaniformes; family Threskiornithidae; genus Platalea; species Platalea leucorodia. Next base: position 5,929,755 of record NC_138844.1, read on the forward strand.
GAGTAACTTGCTAGAGATCACATGTGGCGTCAAGGACAGAACAAGGAAATCCCGATTTTGGTATCCTTTTTTGAAATAAGTAGTCTAGATTACGAATTATTATCCTTTCAGCATTCAGCTCTTACAAGAATAACATAGGGATATTTACCAGTGTGGCTACGCTTATGAACCATCAAGACATTGAGGCTAATGCAGGCTAATCCACAGATATCACAATTCATTTTTCCACTAGCTGGCCTGACGTTGTCATATGAACCAGAATGTCTTTCCAGTTTAATGCTTTCATATTCGTTATATTCTCTGGGATAGGTGTAAGGCATTTCAGATTCTTCTGGGTTTTCCATACGCTCTGAATTTAAAGCACTCTCCTCTCTTTCACTGTATTCACCTTTCACTTTAACCACATCATCTGCAGGCAAAACAAAGCACAAAAGTGAAAAAATGCTCATCTTAGGCACAACGAAGTATCTTAGGAAAAAAACTCACCACAAATGACATAAAATTACATTATCAATCGCCCTAAAAGTTTTACTTAAATACTCAGAGATGAAGAAATGCAGCTGAGACACAAATCTTCATGGGTCATGTACGCTTAATGATACTCACAGTGAGATAAACTTTAAAAATACTGACCTGCCTGTTAATTACCTTTGATGGATAATTTCCTCCTACAGATTATAAAAGTATAATACAATACAAACTTCTGCAATTACAGGGTACTATTCAGGATTCAAAAGAAGATACTTATGCCCACAACTCACAATTAGCCTACAGAAATTAGCGTCTCAGGCTGTTCCTGTGCACTGGAAATACAGAAAGACACAAATTAAAAAGGATACTTAGAGCTTCCTGCAGAACCTCTGGTGCTTGAAACAAGCCTAAGAAACGTGTCTGATCCAGTGGAAGACTTCCAGTGCTCCCATCCTATAGATTCTCATCAGTTAACCCTAGTCAACAATCCTAATCTTCACTTGCAAATTGCAGTTTTTATCCAAAGATCTCAAATGTGTGAGGAGCACCCGATAATCTTAATCTTTATAATCTTATAAACCCGATAATCTTAATCTTTCTTACCATAAGGTTACTATGTGAGTAAAACTAGCAGAGGCAGGGTAAAGATTTCCCGATAAATAAATGTATCCCAGAAACCTTAAAAAATTTGTCCGAGGTCATATTGTATGTGGCAAAGAACCCAAAGACTGATGAAGATCGGCATCCGTGGCCTTTGAGGAGGTTCCTGGACCTGTAGCCACATCCAGAGGAAACCAAAGACGTTGCCTTAAATGAATGCAATTTCATGACAAGAGGAGAATGTAACAAGTAGCTAATAATTTACTAACAATAATGCTCCCGTGTAAAAATATAAGCAAATTGGTCACACTATATAAAGAGCTGATGATTCCCAACTTACGCTGCTGAATTTCCCTTCCACTATTAACTCCAGCGTTACCAGCACTCGCATTAAAATCCTTACGAATTGACAGGACAGCTTTTTTCTGCCTAAAGCTGACTTTTCCACCTAGGCAAGAGCTAGGCCACGGCTGAAACTTGAGTTATGCCTCAAGCTACCAAGTGAAGAAAAGCACTAAGAGGTAAAATACATAGTTTCCTGTTTGAAAGTATTGTTCTCATGGCCACCTGCTCCTCTCTCAAACTGAGGGTTAGACAGTTAAATATGGCACTTAATCACTTGTCCTTTCTCCAAAGTACAGAACATGGACTGCTGAATATGTATTAGCTCTGGTTCTGAGTAATAAACCACATCAAATGCCGAGAACAAACAATGGGTGACAGCGAAAATGAGGTGGCAACATAAAAGCAGCACTGAAAAATAAAGATCTGGCAACCAATGCTTTCATGAAATCAAAATTTTCAACTATATTTTAGTGATAAAATCACTCCTCTGTCCTAAATGTCTGCACTAAGCCCAGCCAATCCATCTTACTTTGGGCTGAAGTGAGGTGGAGGAAACAGGTGGGTGATAATTTCTTCATCCTATGCAAGAACCCACAGCGGTGTGGAAAACTCCGAGATTCCTCTTGGTGCTCTCCCTAGATGATGATAGCCACAGAAGGATGGCTTTTTTCCCCCCATATCGTGCGTTTTTATCCCCATACCCTAGATGTTTTTTAGAGTTTGGTATTGGGACCGACTGCCCTGGTCCCAGAAGAGCTCACGCAGGTTTGGGTGTTCGCTTGGGGGTCACAGGGAGGTCTAGGGTCACCTGCAAACGGGCCATTTTTCTCTGCACCTTCTTCAGTACCGGCTCTGCTTCACATCCCGGGGATTCCTGCTTCCACTGAAACAGGGTTTCCTCTGCAGGTACCTTCTGCTGCCATCTTCATGTCGGAGGGTGCGAGGGCGATCCTGCGATCAAGACTCCTTCCAAATTAGTTTATGCACCCATTCCATCACTCTAAGGAAAAATTATTGCTAGTTGCTGAAAGCAGCTTTCAACAGAATCTCTCTTCCAAAAAAAAAAAAAAAAAGGATTTTTGGCTGGTCGGTTGGTTGGGTTTTGTCCCTCTCAAAAGGAGGCAGTTCCAAAATAATTTGCTACATCCTGCACAGCATGGTAAAAGGAAGTACACATTGCAGCTGCACCTTGGTGGTACTTTCAGAAACAATTTCAATTCCTACTTTCTACTTAACGTCTCACCTTTCGTCTGCATCAAATGCAATTGCTTAGCAGTGGAGGACTAGTTGTAACCTCCAACTGAGAAGACTCCTCTGCCGTTTTCTACTGTTTCTCACCACAAGTTCATGGCTCACAGCTTTTTGCTCTTTTACAGAGTTATGCCAGCGTTCATGTAGCACAGCACAAATGCTGATTTGAGTTCCCCTTGGCAAACACTTGCTGACTGGCACAAACTGGGCGAGCCATCCTATGGTTCCACTGCGGAAAATAATTACCTCTGCATTTTCCACACTGCATGCTGACTGCTTGCAATACTCGCGTTTTCTTATAGTAACGGAGAAGGATGCACCTGAGTTCTGATCAAGGCTTTTCCACCACTGCCTCCCCCCAGCAAACAGCCAGTGATATCCCACCAAAGCTCGAGTGCTTTTCAGTTTGCACGTAGGCATCTGAAGAACCTCAACGGAAAATGTCACCTTCTGATGTCTGAGGAGAACAGAGAGCAGAAGCCACTAGGGAAGAGGCTTTTTTAAACCCAATAAATGTTAGAAGGGTTGGAATTTTTCTGCCCCAACACACCTGTTATTGTTCAGAGTCTGCTCCGCCTTCCTGACAGCAATTCTGAAGAAAGCTTTGGTACAAAGCAGCCTGAGGAAAAGATGGCTCAGTACAGGTCAGCCTAAAATCAACCAAGTGGTTGCAGAGGTCTGAAGCAACCAAATTCCTTTTTCAGCCCTGACTTCTGCTCCGTGTTCTGGCACGCAGAGGGAATACTGTGAGATCAGGAGACAGGCAGCTGTGTGGAAAGGTTTGTGTCTGTCACTTAAAAATCGTATCAACATATTTTAATGAGATCAGGGAGTTTCCAGGCTGGTCTGCCTTAACCAAGAGGAAGGCAGCTGTAACTTCAAGTAGAAAAGGGAAATTCAACTGAGGAATAACACAATTATCCCTAACACCACTAACGAAGGTCCCCCAGTTGAAAAAAGAAGTGCTATCATCTCTTCTATGCTTAGGAAAGTAAAGAGGTCGTAAGAGGAAAAAACCATTCATGGTGTCCAACCCAGGTAACTATTTTTCTTGAGGCAGTTCATGAAGGTAATATACACTGCAGAAAAAAAATGCTGTAGATTTTACACAACAAAGTACCAGTGTGATGCGTTAAGGCTGATGCACATGGTTTCATTTCCTGGGGAGATGATTACAAGATGAAAGACATACTCCAGAGTAATATTTTTGTTTCACCTGAAACACTGTAAAAACAATGGGTTCTGGAAAAAATCCAAAATAAAGCTGTGGTGGCAACTTCAGACTGAGTCACCACATGAACAATGCTTGTATATGTTCTATAAAATGCATGAATAAAAAAAGAAGTCAATAGCAGCAAACAATTAGGACAAGCTAGAGTGTTATCTCAGCTATTCTCTCTAGAAGGAAGTCTCAGAAGGAAACCCCCCCAATTACTATATTTAATCCAAGACCTTGGCATCAAATATAGAGAAAAGAACCTAAGTTTTGTACCGTTGTTAAGCAAAGTTTGCCAGTAGCGTTAAGAAAAGCACAAAGAATAAAACCCAGAAGCTATTAAAGACAACGGCACAAAAGGGTGATGTTGCTCAAGTGTTTTACAAGGAGTGGGGTCATAATCATGAAATCCTCAGCACATGCAAAAAGTCAACTGGATAACAAAGAAACTTAATCATCTTAATGTGGCATTTTAATGATGCTGCTGATTTGCTATGCCAATTCAGAGATAATGAGCCCCTAATGCTACAGATGTTCAGCCAGACTAAAGAAAAAAAAGAAAAAAGAAAAGCTTTTCTTGTACGCCATTTCCTAACTATCCAATTAAACAAATTGTGAAAGCATATAAATAGTTTACCAGGTTTTGACAGCTGTTAATAGGATTCAGATGCCGAGGAACAAGGGAGTCTATACGTGTGCATATTGAAGGATTCTTGTGACTACCTGGATTTGACAGGTATTAAGTGATGATTCATCACCGTTATCTCCACAAATTGTCCCCAGAAATAGCAGTATAAAACCAAAACCTAGCGTGCACATACTAGCGTTGGTCCCCTCCCAGAACGCGAGATTCCTTTACCTAAACCAGCTTGAAGCAGAACAGACAGACGTGGTGAAAGTGAAAAAGTCAGCGGAGTTTCCAAATTAAAGTCAGAATCCTGCCTGTTTATGAAAAACACCTCTACAATGGAATTACCGCGCTGTGGGGGCAGACATGTCGTGAATTAAAAACCACCCATATTCCTTGATGAATAAAGAGAGGTTTGCAGGACATCCCATCAAAATTATAAACTGGGGAAAAAAAAAAAATTCAAAAAAAATCAACACTCTCCCTAAGGTTTTTTCCTTAAATAACAAAAAGAAAAGAATTACATGTGATATACCTGTATATATTGAAAATTTGGAGACTGTAAGTAATGGGGAATTATAGAATGTGACGTGACACAACAGCAACGTGAGATTTTTTTTTTTTTAGTAGAGGCAACACAGGCAGACATGGAGAAAAGTTGCCTTATCTCTGTCTTCTACACCACTGCAGATACCAATTCTAGGGAAGGGAACGGAGTTCAAGCCTTTTTGGCTCAACCTGGCTTTGTTTCTTCCACTGACTCCAGAGATAAACTCCCCTTTTCGCAACAGCAGCGATGCTTTTATGAGATCATTGTTTGCCAACAAAGGAAGAAGCAATCACCTAGAAGCGGTAGCAGCTTTCAGCCAGCCAGCAGCGGCGACAGCAGCGAGGAAGACGTAGCGGCAATAAACGTGGGCTCCCTCCTACAGCGCGCACGCCGCCGGACCTGTCCCGCTCCGGCGTCCCCGCAGCTGAGGTGCCCTTTTTGTGCCGCTGCAGGCCACAGCAGATTCTTCTGCACTGAAAACCCCACGTACTGCATTCGGTACTCCTGTTCTACGATGCACTGGAAATCCATAGATTTCACTTCCTTGACTTATTAAAATTATTACTCGGACATATTGGCTTTGATTTTCTCTTTGTGCCTTCCAGTATTTTCTTAGTACTGTTGTTCAGTATCCATTTTCGCACAAAAAACAAGCATCTATTTTGTTCAGATACCGTATGAAGCGTACTTGAGTGGTAATTCCTAAATGAACCAGTGCAGTACGCACCTGGTGGAAATTTCACTTCTAAAAATAGGAGAGAAACTTTCATAATTCCCCTTTGTGGAGTGCGTGCTCTATGGTAATGAGTTTCCTTGTTTTTATTGTGACTTGAAACAAAAATAGAAACAAATCAAACTGAAATGCAGCACTGAGAATTGGAAAGGAAAAAAAAAAAAAAACCCAACCCAAACCAGGCATCATTTTCCAAGCACTCGGATGTGTATTTTCTACTTCATTAATACCAGTGTCTTTCTATCATTAAAACACAGTGTAATTTATCTAGTTGTACAATTAATTACAACAACAACAACAACATATCAACCACCACACATCATCTCCAAGCTCATGTGAGCCAGGAAACTTGAATTACACAACTGGTTCTTAAAGCATCTTATTCAAACACAAGGATTTTTCTTATAAAGATGCAGATTCCTGTGTAAATCTATACTTTCAGACCTGATATTTCCCATCTATTACCAATTTCTGCCTAATAATAATCTAGTGGGTTTTTTAGGACTTCAATTCAAAAGGTTTCCAAAATACGTTCGAGTTATACTACCAGAAATAGCGATAAAGGAAAAACGTTATCCAAAACCGAGCGCTGCCGAAGCTGGAGTTAAACGGGACAACTGCACAGCAACGCCGGGCAGCACTAGGCCGTGGTTTAGGGAAGGAAATGAAAAATAATGCATTTAACTGACACTACAAACAGAATTTGGGGAAGCAGAATGTTACTACCTGAGACAACATGACTGGGGGCTAGAAAACTACGCTTAGTACTAGCCTAAAACTATCGCGGGATTTTCTTTTTATTTTTTTGATTAAAAAAAGTGTCAATAGCTTGCCATTTTTCCTCAACCGCCCATACCCCCGGCGTTGCACAGGAGCACAGAGGATCAGAGGGAACGCCATCCCACATCCCCGGGCCTGCAGTGCCCAGATTTTCCAAAGCCTGTCCCAGATGAATTTTGTTGCATTTATGACACCTGTTAACATTACCCTTTCAAATCTTAACATCTTTAAACTCTCCCTCTTAAAAAAAAAACCCAACAACACCACAGAAGATGAAACTGTACGCGTTCTTCCCTTCTGTTGCAGTTAAGATAGCATCGCTCATAGAAAACATTTCTAAAATTACAATTCCTAAAGTCCAGAAAGCCAGATACAATCACAACCGTTAAATCAGACTTCAATTAGACAGTTAATCAGAGAACATCTGGACCTAACAGTCAGACTGAAAAAGGCCACATGTTAAATTCAGATAATCGCCTTCATTAGTTATATCAAGGGACCTATTACTAATACGACCACTCAGGCATGATCGTCTCTGGTCAACTGCTTTTTCAAATGAACTTCAAATCTGAGAAGTTGAAAGTGTAGTTTCATTTAGCCTTTTTTAATCCACCTCCCAAAAGTCTTTCTTACAATGCAATATACTCTTGGTGTTTGATACTAGAAAAAAAACAATAGGAAGAGAAAATATAATATAATACCGTGGAGAACAGGGAAATCTGTGAGAAATATCAATGGCATTTTAACACCTGTAAGCTGAAGACAGGAGCTTGGTTAAGATGTTGCTCAAAATCCTTCAACACCATAATCTTCACAAAACTAAGTGTCTTGTTTTGATTCAACTATAAAAAAAATTCCAGTAGTAAATAATCTGGATTCCGAGACTTGAATTTTAGATTACAAGCACATTCTCTCCAAATTGAGGTTTTTATAATGAAATACTCATGTTTTACTTTTAGCCTGGTCTTCCACAGAAGCGTACGCATCCACTCTGTGCTCCCTTAGCACCGTTCAGACCCGCGCGCCGAATCCAACCCTATCTGGCAGAGGGGAAGGCTTCTCAGAGTTACCCTCTTCCGACTGTTGGCCTGTTCAACAGAGGGCCCAGGAGTACCTGCGTCTCCCAGAACCACTCCTGGAGGTGGTGCTCCTGCCTCAGGAGAAACAGCCGGTGCGTTGGGCACGCTTGGCAGGCGAGGTGCAGCAACAGGCTGTTCAACAAGAATCCCATGGAATTGAACTCCGAATTAAGCAAAGTTCGTAACAGCTCCTACAGAGCTGCAGAAGCAACAAAAACAGGAACGAGAACTGGAGCGCTTGAATGCAGCGTGATGGGAGACCGCGGTGAGAACACGGCAAAGCCGGCCTCAGGTACCAGGAGTAAAATCCGGCGTCAAGCACATGATGCAAACTTTGCATAGTTCAATTAGAAGTCAGCCAGCAACAAGACGCAACCCCACTGGAAACCGAGCTTCATCGATTCCAACGCTCATGGAACTATTTGCTGCATTTTAGCAAAGCTTTGACTCTTGTGGATTTATTTCTGCTTTCCGATACCTTTCCAGCAGCACAAACGGTAGTAAACCTGCCCCTTAAACTCACACATTTTGTGCCAAATGAACAGCCTACTTTGGGGGCAAAACATGAGTCATCTTAATTAACTGATTTCCTTTCCACCAACCCATATTTCTAAAAATGGATTATTTTCTACAATGACATGTGATTTGAGTTCCTAGGGCCGTTTTCTTCATCTTCACTTATTTCCTGCTGGGGGGGTGGGGAGGGAACACACCACAACTCATCTACCCTGGACTAGATTTTATTTCGATGCCAAAGGAATAAGTATTTCTCTCACTTTTAATTTCAAGGAATTATTGGTACGAATCCGAGATACACACTGTAGAACAAGTGAAGAAAAATGCAGTTTAAAAAGTTACGGAAAGGAGTCCGTCGTCTATTGAATAGCGCGGTGCATCCATTCTCCTTCCAGACCTTGTCTGGTCTGATAGCTTACGCTATAGTCAGGAGATCTCCGAAGCAAATTCTATTTTCTGCTAACTATAATGGGTTAATTAGAATAAGAAATAGCTGCACTCTTCTGATTATTTCGAGGCAATGACAATATCCGAGTTTCTGTCTCAGCCCTGGGCTACCCATTGTGCAGGGTAGTCCAAGCTGATGTCAGTCATTTACAGGCGGCGGTGACACAACTGACTGCGTTGATGTCACTGAACGTGCTTGGCAGCATTCCTGCCGCTGCTAGTACAGTATGCAGAGATAAAACAAAAGTCAAGAGGATCTTTTGTTGATAACACTCAGATGCGACTTTCAGTTCATGCATAGCCACCAAAGCAGAGACCTGACACAGTTAAGCAGTACAGACTCCTTGCCTGGTTTTAACACTTACAGAAATCCCCTGTTAAGTGAACTTCTGCAGCACAGTGCTGCTGATGTTGTGAGATAACCCCTGAGTCCCATGAGCGGCAGGCCTCGATCTGGGCTTGGGAGATGTAATATTCTGATAAAAAACGGCACTTCCTTTTCAAGCAGATAAGTGCGTGTGCTAGCAGCACCACTGGAACCTCAAGTACGCGCCTAAGCGAGGGTTTGTCATCCTCTCCTGTCTCACTCCAGCCTTTTAACCGCCCCCTTTCACACACCTAAATGCAGCAGCAATTAGCATCCATAAACCACAAGTGTGGCTTCTATTTCTTTTTATTTCACAACCATGAAAGCTAGCTAACATTCATAACACCCAAAAAAGTTGTCTGCCTCAACAGATGCGGGAATTAAGACATAATTAAACACTCGCGCTTGACTGTGACTCCCGTAGGGAAGAACGTGGCTTTTTTAATTTGATTTTTAAATGAAGGACGCTTCAACTTTGGCCCCCAAAACTTTGGCCCCAGTGTTGGGGGCGCATAAAGAAAGAAGGGAAATTAAGTGCTTCCTCCCCTAGCTGTCTCATCGCTTGCCTCTTTTCAGACTAGATACAGGAAGCACCATGGGAACAGCGCATTTTTATGGTTGCAGGCAAGCATACACCATGTGCACCACAGCATGCAGCCTCCATTCCCTTGAGGCAAAAAAAGGGGTTTTCTTTCTTTTTTTTTTTTTTTCCCCTTGTTCTCCATCAAGCTTTTAATTAACATATTACTGTAGTCTTCTGCCTGATTGCTTGCCCTACACTTAGCACTCCTCATCGCTGAAGCCCTTTTAAAAGGGGTATAGAATAGGACAGGTTAAATTGTTTTCATCGAGCGGCAGCTCACCTTCCTCGGTTATGACGCAGACGTAACGAACACCACGTTAGCCAGTGCGTCTGCATGCGCTCGGAGAAGTACAAATACGGAATTTTTTGCTGAAAAAGTGGATTTTCTTATACCGAAAGACTACCAGTTGTGATGACGTTTCAGCCCTATACGCTAGTTTATTTAGTGCTTTTATGAAGTTTCTGCAGCCTTTTGAAAGGATCACAGTACCACTTTCTGCAGACCTGACATAAAAGGCTCCACACCAAACTAGAGTTTGACAACATCTAGATCTGCTCAGGCTCCAACTTCTGCCCAAAGTCCCAGAACAAGTCCCCACGATGCATTTAGAGTGTCACCCATTAACAAGGTCAGATTCACAAAAAAAATGTATAGTCCAAGGAACTGGAAGATTACTGCTCACTATGAACGCTTGACGAAACATGGAAAAACCAGACATAATCGTACTGAAGAAAAACATGTTATAGACATATTAAGGCAGTGGAAAGCAGGCTATCAAATGCTTGATCTCACTCGATGAGTCAGTGGCCTCATGCTCTTAATGTGGCCTTCAGCAGATGGAACAAACCCTGGGGGCATGGATCATGCAGGGGCTCAGGATAAAGAAAAAAAAAAAGAGTTTTCTGTGATGCAGGCTATCATCAACGGTGAACTGTGAAGATACTGAAGTGGAATTGCTCGCTACAGAAGGGGTGGATCATAAATACCACGGTTAACATTTACGAGAACCACACAAGCATTTTGCATTACTTCTCTTTAAATTTGATATGTAATGAGGGTATTAGTGATCACACCTGGAAAAGTTCCAAATAGAGCTTTTTTTTTTTTTTCTCTCCTTTAAACAGACAGACTTTTCAGGTGTAGGCAGGACATAATCCATTTCCCAAGAGCCATGACCGATACTGACGGTATTTCTATTCCGTGATTCTGGAGAATACTTTATATTCATTTTTAGCAGGGTCAGTGATCCCCGAGCGATAATACTCCCACCAGGGCAGCACTGTCAGAATGTGGTTTCACTTATCTAGAAGTAAGACAGATAGTTATTGAACCGCAAGGACTGCTCAGTGACTAACCTAGCTGCTACTGTTATACAGGAGGCATGACAGGAAAGCCAAGATTATTTGTGAATTTTAGTATCCAACAGCAACTGAAGTGGTGCTGGGCTTTAGGAAGAATTTAAATACACCTACTGATATTTGCATAGCCTGGAGTACTAGCACAGCGTGCTTAAATATTTAAGATTTATTGTGCTTCCGGTATCAGAATGATTGTAGAGAGCTGTATGTGAAGCAATGAAGTAAACACAATATATATTTTATTTTGTGCCATTTATCACTAAGATACTGTAGCTATCTTTTTTTTCGTGCATTTAAAAAAAGCTTTCTCCTAGCAATCACGTCTTTATTCCTACAGCGAGAATCAAAGAATAGAGCACTGTGGTATGAGTAGGTTCGTACTCACGTTATAATGAATGAATGCGCTAATGGTAAGGGAGTCTGTCGGAGTGAAATGTTTTATTGATATTTATAGCATTATCTTTGAGATGTAAATTTGCAGTATTTGCATTCCAGAACAAATTGTAAAGAGACTTAAGAGATCAGCAGCAATATAAAAAATGGATCGTATATTAGAGCAGTATCAATATAAACATTCTCTCCCAAGTGTTTAAGTTGTACCTGACTTAAATGTATGGAAAAGAGCCCGAGGAATGGTACTGAAGCTGAAGGGCGCAGGAGAGTCAAGGACCTGACAAAAAGACCTGCTAGGGGCCATGACACTGCACCTGCAAGCGGTAAGACAGGGCTCCGGGAACGGGAAGGTGGGGAGAAGCTAGCGCAATTCCTCTCGGATGGTCAATATTGAGGAGTTTGTGAAAGAAACCCTGTCCTCGCTTCCTGTATCCATGGCTTAGCGACTAGGAGGAGCGAAGGGCAGGGACGCCGGGAATGCAGAGGTAGCAGAAACGAGCTAGTGCAAGTGGAAATGGCATAAGGGAGGGACAGAGAGCTGGAATATGGCTGTGAATATTTTATGTGCTGTGGGATCTGGAAGAGAGATCAGATGCCTTGGTTGGAGAAAAGGCTCAAACCTTCCACGTTCTGTGGATAAAAACATTAAACTTCTCTTTTTAGGGTAAGCAGAGCAGATCTCACCTGCCCAAGCTGGAATCTACGCTGCAGGCATCTGTACTAAGCTGCTCTCCACTGACTATAAATGGAGTCCCGCTAAGCAGCAGCTACTCTGGGGACAGGAGGCACTTCATCCTAAGTCAGACACCCAAATTTGGTCAGAAAACCTGCGTGCTCTCTCCCCATCGACTGTCAAGAAAGGCCAGACACCAGTACAGTTCTAGACACCAGTGCTGTAGATACCTAAGTGAGATTAATTTCACCCTCCTCATGGACTCTTGCGAGTGCAGCACTCCCTTGAGTGTTTCACGTTGTTTTATACTTCATGAATAAATAGAAAAAGTTTAATCTTTAATAATGCAAAAGTTTAACCTCCGAACATTTCATTTCAGTCCAAAATAATCACATTTATGTTACAGGGAACAACCAAGGCTACACTCGGGCAACCAAAACAGAGACAATTCTTTAGTGATTTGCTTGATTCATGTGATACGTAAACACTACCTCAAAACTGCTAACCAAAGCCACAGACATAATTTGTCTTGACACTGCTGTACTGCCATGGACATGCAGTACTTGAAAGGCAACGTGAAACTGGTAAGACAATGTATGCCTTTTCCCCAGTATATGTATACCACATCCTCTACCAGGCAGCATTTTTCACTGTTTGTGGTTGAGAACTGGCATAAATGAACACGCTCAGCTCACTGGCAGGAATGTTTATTAATGCTGTGATTTCAGTTTATGAGCTTCTACATCAAGGAAGAAATTCAAGGTCTCCTGCTCGACATCTGTGTCATACACACGTATACAAATCCTGCACTCTGAGGGCCTGTCAGACTGCTGAGCCCAGGAGCTGCTTCTTTTAGCTATTAAGTGAAGAGGGCCTACTAGTTTTTAAAGATACACAGAAATATGCATTTATGTAGGACCTCTTAAATAAAAAATAGTACATATTGGTTTAATATTTTATTCATACCTGTGTCTTCTTTCAGAGTTGTATAGGAAGGGTCTACTGTTCAAAATAAGCAATAAACATAATAAACTGACCAGCCTTCTGCCCACCCCCAGTTTAAAGTACAGGATTACTGCTACAGTTTTAAATTTTACAGGGCTGAGTTGTCCTATGAATATGAGGTAACTTATCCTTTCTTTCAAAAAAAAAAAAAAAATTTGCCAACTTATTTTTCAGATATCAGAGTAGCTTAACAACATTAGTAAAAGCGCAGTCCTAACAGAGGCATTCGTCATATGCAAACTACTTTTAAGAATTTGTACGCTACAACACACGTTAAAAGAGCTCACCCTATGCACATGCTTTTTTACCTTGCTATCCCTATTTCATAGGCCCTGTAAAAGTGACCTTTATAAAATGCACGTGAGGTCCCCTGATGGGAAACAGTTGCTCCTCCTTTACAGCATGCTGAAACACTCTAAACTAGTTGTATTGTTATTCCTTTTGCAGACATGCAGGAAAACCAGAGCCATGATCCAGAATAAACTTTCTAATCACTCTCATAGCATAATCTGATGAATAAAGAGACAAAATATAACTATTATTTTTCAGAATTCAATCTCCATTTTACCTCCTGCTTCTTCGTTAGACCGATTGTGTTCCTTCATATCTTCCGCATTATCCATACTTTCCATTTCCTGGGATTTGTTCAGATTACAGTCTGTCAAAACCTCCTGTCCTTCTGAAAAAAAAAAAAACAAAAAACAAAAAACAAACAACCACAAACAAAAATTAACTGTTTATGCTCCAAGAACATTTCCAGGTGATTACCTCAAGGTGTCTGCAGACTCCCAGTATGGCTCACCATGTTCTTCCTACAGATGCATTAGTTGCAGTTGGTTGAATGGACTGGCTGCCCAAAGTCATACGCAAGCTCTCACACAGAGTACACACCTTTAAGGCTTGAGCTTTTGCTCGGATTTAACTGTTCTGGAGGTTGTTCTAAATGACAACAAACCAGGAGTAAAATCCGCTACAGGTAACTCTGTATCACATGCATTCCGACAACTGCTGCTAGCAGGAAAGCAAGCAAGCTTTTCAGAGCATGGAAAAGGAATCACGGCTCTACTTTGTTCATTTGGGCAAAATATTAATCATTCTGGCCCCAGGCCAGGAAACTGCTCAGGCACGTTTCATCGGAAGCCTCTTTGAACCCAGTAGCAATTCTCTGCTTATTTCACATATGCCTTTTTAAATATCAACACTATCAGAAAGTTTTCTGCTGATCACTGTGGCAGCAGTATGTCCCAGAAATCCAGGCCTCTCTTCTCTGAAGGACAGCCAAATTTTTAACTACAGTGAAATTTATTTGGGTGAAGTTTTTCAAATAAAGCCTCTTTCATAAAAACCATAATACAGACTAACTCAATATGACGCAGATTTCTGTAAATTTCAGGTCAGTATTTGGTTTAAAAAACTGACAGTGTTTTCTTTCAACAATCCTGTGAATTTTTAAAGTTCACAGCAACATTGTGCAATTGCTGTTAAAATTGTTTAACTTATTAACAGTTGGACGGTAAAAAACCCAATCCTTCTCAAGCTAAATATTACATTGGATCTGAAAACAGCTTTATTTTTTGCTTAGCAAGAAAGTAAAACACTTGTCCAACTTGCACAAGAGGTGTGTTTTCATATTTTTGGAAATGCAGTCAACCAAAAGAATCACATTATTCTTGCTTCCCTTATCAAAACTTCCAGCTTCCTTCTGAACACATTTCATTTCCTACTACACAGTCTTTTTTTCCCCTTTAGTATCATTTTCCAATATTATATCGAACTTCCACAGTTTTATTTCCATTCTAGAATTGACTTTTTGCCTTTAATGCCCATCTTTGTATTTGTGAGTGTCCTGCGTAAGCTGCAATTCATATTTTTTCTCCATTTAAATCGAAAAATTTTCAAGAGAGGGTGAAAGAACATAACTTGAACAGCACAGTACCTGCAGCCATGGGCTGTTCCTGAGAATTACTTAGGTCCATACCTGCCTGTGAATCTGCAAAAGACAGAAGAGCAGTCTGAGTTGCTTAATATTTAGAATCATTGATGACAGTTATTATAATCTTATACATTCCTGTTTTCTTGACTGAAGGCAAAATTGAAAAAGCAAAACTCTCAAAGAAATAAATACCAAATAATTGTTATGTTTCGTTGTACAACTTCTTTCTATCTTGAGCACTGTCATGTGCCCAGAAAAGGGATTAAGTATTATTTTCTAACTTCAAATAATTACAGAACAGAGTAACTTACACTTTTGACTTAACATCTCGTTTTGCACCCTGCGAGCACAGCATAGCGGTAGTAACTCTATATATGAAGTGAATTTCTGCGCAGCACAAAGTACAAGGGATTTTTACATTCCTTTTTCAACACAAAGGGAAAACCCTATTATCTTCACAAGATCCACTTGGGTTTCGTGGGAATCCAAGTCTAATTCCCATTGACAAATTTTGATCAGGAATTTAAAAAAAAAAAAAAAAAAATTTAGAGGACTATGTATGTGGCCTGCTTTCCAAAAGCGCTGAGCACTCAGCGGGCCGCTCTGAAGACAACATAAGCTGCAGCCAGTTACATCTCCCACTCCAGCACCCGCATTTAGGCTGGCCAGTTTAACTGGAGGCACAGACCTGACCTGTCCAGCTAAGTCTTCACTCGACGCCTTGCTGTCTTGAGATTTCATTGATATGAGGGTTGATTTTCTCAAGTCTCACAGCTACCTGCTTCCTTCCTCC
Organism: Platalea leucorodia; assembly: GCF_965183815.1. Taxonomy (NCBI): domain Eukaryota; kingdom Metazoa; phylum Chordata; class Aves; order Pelecaniformes; family Threskiornithidae; genus Platalea; species Platalea leucorodia. Next base: position 5,945,477 of record NC_138844.1, read on the forward strand.
TTTCTTTCCTCTAGCTTTTTTTTTTTCCTCTTTTTTTTTTTTTTTTTTTTTTTCTCTTTACATACCAGAAAAATCTTTTCTCATCTTTGAACATAAAAAATAATAGCTCCAGGACTCGTAAAATTCATTCCTGGCAGTTACATAACAGAAATACACATGCAGTGGCCATGAGGTGTTAACCACTAGTGACATTTACCCCATAATTATCTATCTTTACCACCACTGCGTATGGAACATTTTTGTGGTCTCTGCAACGTCAAAATATAAAGCTCTGTTAACTCTACAGCAAAGCAGCCTCGTATCAGATGAGGCTATCCAAAAAACTGCATGAATAGAGGATGGGCTGATGCATCCAACAAAATAAACTCGGAGAAGAAAAAAAACCCAGCACTATCCAGCACATCTTTTTTTTTAAATGTTTGGTTCTGTCCTCTCCTAAATGAAAGCATTCAGCTGCCATTTTGCAATAATGGGTTTAAGAGTTGCATTATGCATGTAGTTCCCATTACTCTTAACTAGCTATTACCAAAGAGCAGCAAGAAAAACCCAACGCATTTAAGGATGGACTTATTAATGATTCAAGCCATCCAGCAGCGGCCTGAGCTCTTCAGGGTGTAACTCCTGACTGCAGACAAGTGGTTGAGCCATTAGCGCTTATGAAATGTATCCTAAAATTAAATCAGAGCTCCTATCCTTTCATGCAAATTTAGCACGAATGCAAGCTTTTCGTTAAGTGGCTTTTATTAGAGCTAAGAACGTTGCTTTGTGTCGTAAAGATAGTCATGGAATTAAATGACAAAAAGTTCAAATATTTACTAAATCTGTATTTTAAAAATAAATAAATAAGATCAAGGAACTCCATAGTTACGGCTCTTAATTTGTCTTTGTTTCATTTTATCATACCAGGAAAACTGAGGTACAAAGAAGCGAATGGACCAATTTATACTGTGAATAACGATGGGGAAACCAGTAAATACATGGTACATGAACAAAATTCTCTCTAGTACTGATTTTAATTTTACATTGCAATAATATAGATACTTAAATTACACAAACCCTTGTAATTGTGCAAATAATTAAGCCTTGGGCAAGACAATGAAATCCCCATTATTCTGTAATACTTGAATTCGATTTTAGTTGCATTCAGAAATCCTGTGCGGTTGCCCCATTTGGGTGATAAAGCACCGAATTGGTCAAAGCCCCAGGATGAAGCAAAAAGGGTGCCTGCAGGGTGGGGGGAGAGGTGTGGCTTGGAAACTGCAGCAATTCTGCCTTCCCCTGGGTTGCCAGGAGGTCCCAAAACGAAGAATTAGAGCCCCTGTGCGGCCGCTTCAAATAAGCTAATTCTGCATGTATTCCTGTATAACGATATTGTTTCAGAAACCACTGCATTCCCCAGGACACCTCCCGAGCGCACAGTCCCTCCACCAAGGAGGCATACATCGCTACAGCTTATCGGGTAAATCGCACCAGCACAAGCTTTGTGTCGCAGGGCTCAGCGCGAGCCCCCCAACACTCAGCTCTTCTGTTCCCAGCCCCTCTGAACCGCAGCTGCGGCACAACTTGGTAGAGAACGGTCCTGCCTGAGCCATGCGGCAGCCCAGCAGGACCTGCTCAGCCAGCCTTCCGACACTCATCTAGTTAATTTTGAGATCATCTCCGCGTATTTATTTACATTTTGTTGAGCATAAGAGGTTCCCGTCCACGATGGGCTGCTGGGCAGTACAACCCTTCTGAAGAGATAAGAACAACGGACACGCTGTATAACGTTTCTCTTTTCTGTTGAGAAATAGCTCAGCCTTTGTACCACTTTCAAGCCTCCGACATCCACTCATCAGCACCTGGTTTCTTTATGATATCAGTCTCAAGTAGCTTTTTACAGCCTTAGTGGTCTCCTAATATTTAACCTCAGGTCTCTTTCCCAAGCAAAGCATTTTAAGCCAGATCCTTCACTGTGTCACAAGTGTGCCGGAAGGAGAAGGTCTAGGAAGCTTCCATCCCCGATTGTGTACAAATAAAATCATATTTCTACCCAACGTTCAGAAAAGCACAACACGGGAAATCACTTACAGAGCACGTTAGTCTTCCCAAGCTTCACAGAGATCCACTGACAAGGGTGCATGGAAAGAAGACGCTTGTCTTGTGTGTGCTGCAGCTGACGCACGATGTTCACTTACAAAGCAGAAGTAAAATTCATGTGCCTTTGAAACCAATCCTTAGCCATCCTGTGTTCTACGCCAATAGCCAAAGTGAGCAAAAATATTCAAATAGCTTGCTAAAAAAGTGTTATGGCATTTTAATACATAACTGTATTGATGCTTTATCCTGGTATTTGCCCAGTTAACAGAAGCAACAAAACAGCCTACCTGTATTTTAACCAAAAAAAATTATTTTCAAATAAATTATACCACTAATATCCTTCTAACATCAACACAGCTGTAGGCAACAGAAGAGAAAGTACATCTTGAATTATGATCATCTTACCTGTTTGCCTCCAAAGTGAAAACCAGAACATTGCCTTTTTACTGCCAGCTGCATTTTTCAACCCAACAGCATTGCGAAGTGGACATCTTTTTAAATCCCATATGCTCTTAGTCCTTCTATCACAGCATATGGAGCAAACTCAGCTCGTTTCCTTGTCTTTGCGCCGTCTTAAGAGGCACAAGCAAGCCAAAATAAAAACCACACCAATCTCAGCCACCGCCCTACAGGTAGACTCCCACAGCCTTATCCCTGAACGCTCGCAGCGGAGCCAGCGCCTTCGCCATGTACAGCGGTCAACCTCCTTCACCCCAGCACGTTTTTCACCTTCAACCCGCGTTGTCCTATTAAAGAGAGAAAGCCTATCTAATTTCCCCACTGAATGGCCTTCTGCAGCATTCACAGTCTCCGTGGCTTTCCGAAGAAGGCACCTGGACCAAATAAACTCTTTGCACTTTTAATAATAAGGTCTCTAACACTTTGCTGCTCTTAAGCGCCAGGTAACGTTTGAAATGACACAGGCATTTTACGTGCACGTGTCATTTTGGGAAGAAATCCTGATCAGCAACGGGTAACTAAGGATAACATTTTTCTCAGTTTGTAGCATATTCTGCTGGTTTCAGAAGGTCATATCTTCTAGCAGTTCAAGATGTTCATCCCAGTACAGCAAATGGAAATGACAGCATGAGGTCAGTTCTTGTGATCTTTGCAAAAATAAACCGGTCACGAAGAGATACAGCCCAGCAGATCGCAGACTTTGGCTTCCTAGACCCAGGTCTCAGACACCTACTCTTGCCAGTGCCCGTTTCCCGCTCGGTGACCGTACGGAGCCTCCCCACGCTGAGCACAGACGATCGAGGACAGAAGTGCTACCCCTTCCTCCTCAGCGGCAAATTTCCCATCGATTCCAGTGAAACTGAGATTTTCCCAAGACCCGCAGCAGTTATTGTATCCAGAGATAATACAGTATATCACTGTCTTCTGCATTAACTTCATCCCAAACGTAACAAGCTCAGCCACATTAACTGATCCTCATCATCCCCACATACAGAACTAAAACCTGAAGCATTGTTTGCACCTTAACTTTAAGTGTACAAGAAACAGGAGCACAAAAAAGAGACTTCTCAAATGATCTCAGTTGTAGTGGCAGAAACATGCTTATTTTCTCATCAGAGACTAAAATTACTGACATACCTAACGAGCTTTCTTCTCCCACGAGAGATATACAGCCGTCCCGACTCGATCAAGAAAACGAGGCTGCATTTTTAAGTGCCAAACTGCCACCAGCCCCCTTCTTTCAAAACATTAGTTACACCTCTCAAGCAGTGATAGTCTCAATTAAGTCAGATTCTATGAGAGCAAATATTTAAATACGAACATTTAAAAAAAAACCTTTAGCAAAGGAAAATACATTTTTAAGTAGACCACTGCATCTCACTTAAAATAACCAAAAACCTCAAGTCATTGAGACACAGCGGAACCTAAACTCGAGCCCTAAAAATGATGAGTTGAAATAGCCTGGTAAGAACATCCACCTCCGAGCTAATAAATCAAGGGATGCAACGCTGCTTTGCCAGGCTTGTTAAAAACACTGGTAATTTTGCTTTTCTTCAAAAGCTGCAGCCCAAGAGTAACTCGCAAAGTGTTTTTCTGCTGGCTCTGAAAGTTACGTGCGCGTTTGACAAGCGAAAAGAAACCAACACGCCCTTTAATTCGTTAAGACCTAGAATACGAACAGCAGGTAAAGCCGGCTCTAAAACCCAACTTTATCGTACATGTTGTGATGTTTCTGAAATTAAACAGAGAGGGAGGGAAAAAAAAGCCCCGTTCGTTTCCTGTTTAACTGCAACACGCGATTAGATTTCTCCTCCAGAGGCTGCAATCTGTTTGCAGAAAGCGCTGAAGAAGCCGCTTGGAAGTGAACGGGAGGTGGGGCACGGTGCGAGCGCCCCGAGCGGGGTCGGCGGGGAGGAACGGGCAGCGGCAGCGCCTTCCCCCCCCCCTCCACCCCCCGGCCCCTTCCCGGGGAAAGAGCGGGGTCGTTTCTCACCTTCCATGCTCCGGCCGCGGCTCCCGGCTCCACCTGCCCGCCCGGGCCGGGGAACTGTCGGGGCGGGCGGCGGGAGCGCCCCGGCCTCGCCTCCCGCCCGCCCGCCGCGGGCACCGCGACATCCGGCCCGGCGGCGGCGGCGCTCGGCGGGCGGAGAGCGGCGCCGGGCGGCGGCCAGCGGAGCCGCCCCGCTCCCGGCCCCGGCGGCTCGGCCCGACTCCGAGCTCGCCGCTGGGGCCGGGCGACGGCGGCTCGGCGGGGGGCTGAGGGCAAGGCGGGTGTTTTGGGGGGGGCCCCGGCCGTTTTCGTAGGACGAACGGCATCAGGCGGCGGGGAGCGGCCCCGGCACGGGAGGCTGACGCCAGCCCGAGCGCCGCGCTCTCCTCCAGCGGCGCGGCCAAGGCCGTAGGCGATGGCCAGCGCGGGCAGGCGCTGGGCCCCGGGGAGGCAGAGCCGGGGCACCCCTGCTCTCGCACAACACGCTAAGGGACCAAAGCGAAACCCTGGGACCCCTCTGCTTTAGGGAGAGCATCCCTCTCCCTGGGAGATGAGCCCTGTCCCCACCATCCGAGGTGGCTCCGCAGGTAGAGAAGCCGTGGCAGGCGCCGAGGCAGGAGCGGGACCAAGGGGAGCAGCTCCGGGAGCGATCAACCAACCTCACGAGGGTAACGCTACCCCGAGGGCGCGGGCACGCTCCCGTCTTTAGGGCCAAGGCGAGCGGGTGACGGCGCGGACCCCCAGCCGCCCGCCACAGCCTGAGCTAAAGTCAACGCTTCCCTCCAACCCACGTATCCACTTGCAAGCGTATCCAACGAGAAGCCCGCGCCGTTTCCCCCCAGCTCCCTCAGCGCTGCCGGGCGGGAAGCCGTTCGACAGCCCCTTCTGTGAAGGACAAACGGATCCGCGACCCCTCGGGGACAGCCAGTCAAAAACACTACTTCGCGTTCGAGGGAACCCTTCATCTTTAAAGCAAGCGCTAACACCCAAAATAGCGCGGGAAAGCCGTTTGCGATGGCTGGGGTTAGGTCACTCAAGGGACAATAGCTATTCATACGGAGAGTTTAGCGGGGCGACACGCAGCTATTTTGCGTTGGCAGGCTTGTGACTCATTTTATTTTACGCTGCAGAGCCAAGCAGCCTAAGCCTTTATTAGAGCTGGCGTGGCAATTGCGCGCCGCGATGCCCACGCGCACGTGGGAGAATCAACTTCTTTTCTACATACTTAATTTCCTTTGTGTGCACTTTGTCCTGGCTCTGTTTACGCAGCACGTAAACACGGTACGGCGGCCTCAACTGTTGAGCAAATGCTGCTTTCTTCGCATTGTTCGTTAAGAGATCACGCTCCTCAGACTGTACATTAAAGTTAAACAACTGAGATAAGACTAAAATAAAACTTATGTTAAGTTACCCGTTTTTCTTAATGAAGTAGCATGGCTATTTAAAAGAAAAATCAAGCTACAAAAGTGTTTAATAAATTAAAGCAAAGATTACTTTCACTCCTAGTGCTGGGGGGATTGGTAACTGATAATTTTTGCACGTTTAGGACAGAAGGCTGAAAGGAGGCTCACTCCACCCAGGGCTTGGACGGGGCTTTGAGCAACCGGACCTAGGGCGGGATGTCCCTGCCCGCGGCTGCGGTGGCACCAGATGACCTTTACGGGTCCCTTCCGACCCAAACCCTTCCACGATTCACGAGGAAGCGTGAGCTGTGCCAGACCAACGCGGTCCTGACTTGACGTGCAAGCCAAGCGCTCGTCGTGGCGTTTTGCTTCACCCAAAGCCCGGAGCTATTTACCAAGAAAAGGCCCAAAAAGAGAATGGCTGGCCTAGATCCGCGATCAGCACCGAACACCCGTACCTGCCGTGCTTTGCCATCAACGCAGAGTTCGCGTTTGCAGCTTTGCGCTCTGATGAGCCAGGGAACAGCGGAGAGAGAAAAAGGAAAACAGCAAACCCAAGATGCTGTAGGCGGAAGGCTCGCTGATGATCTGCACCCCCAGGTGCACTTCTGGGCCCTTGGGGTTATTGCTGCACCTCTGTTACAGCTTTATACTTATTTCATCACGTTGTGCTTTTGGGTTGGGGTTTTTTTTGGCCCTGCAACTCAGCTGTATTTTAAAACTGAGAAACAAATGTTCTGGGGTAAGAAGATTGATGGAGGCTTAATGGATTTTGTTCCCTTACTACATATGTTTTCCACAAAGGGGTCCGGAATCCGTAATAACACCCACGCAACCTGAGAATCTACAAGTTCACCTAGCGGCAGACGAAATTGTGATCTGACCTGATCACTTGGACATCAAACCAAAGGCAGCGAGCGCGAGTTACCCTGGCTCAGGTCTGTGATAACAAGACAACACAGAAACGCGATTCTCCTGCTTACTTTCCATGCTGTGTCAACGACTGCTTCTTAAATTGACGCTTTTCCATCACTTGGAAAAAGATTCTGGAAATACAGTGTTAAAAAAAGACATCTGGGATAATCAAGCCCAATTCTCTGCTATTCCAGACAATCTCTGTATTCCCCTTCCAGAACCAGCCACGCTCATTTAATAATTAAGAAGGTTTCTTGCTCCTGTGGATTTTACGGAAGCCCTGGAATCTACTGCTGCGATGATCAGAAACTTCTTTTGATTTTCCATCCCAGCATTATTCACGGCCATTTTCTCTTGCTGCCAGATTCGTTCTCTAATTTAAATCTTCGCTTTCCCTCACATTTACCATCAGATACTCAATCACGTCTTCTCTCTGCTTTTACTGCAAGGGCAGAAATCAAAAGAAGGTGGGTTCCCCAGACGATAAAAACCCGCCGCTGTGTTCGTCGTGGCCCTCCGTTGCATTATCCCTGCTTTGCATCACCCACCTTCCAGAGGAGAGACAAAACTTGCGTTCTGCGTCCCAGGGAACATCTCTCCGGAGCCTTGCACAGGTCATTCGCATGACCCTGTACTCCTGGAAATAGCTCTACTTATTTCTGACGATAAAATATTTGCCTTTTTAATGATCAAATACCTACGCACACCACAATCAACAAGTTTACAATAGATTTTTTTCCTCTTCTATCGTTTCCTACTGACAGAGCTTCTAGCTGTCAGCAAAAACACTTACTAACTCATGAATACGTGGCTCCGCATTTCGTCCTATCAAATCCCCCCCGCCGTTACCCTGTTCTTAAAGATAACCAGCTTCCCCCCCTGCCCCGCGTTTACAAATCTGTCACGACAATTTATCAGTCTGTAACTTAGAAACATCATAGACTGGAAAAGGAATGAGTCATTCGACTAAAGACACAGACCAGGAGCCTAAAGACTCAAAACTGCAGAGAAAGCTGGATAGTAAAGATACTATTTTATAATAATTAACAAGCTGGGGAGCGATGGGCTGTGTAGGGCAGTTACATGACAATAGGGTATAAACATCCTTAGGAACAGAGGATGTTCAGACTGAACTATGACTAGTTTATAGCAGACACGTTAAAAACTGAATCATTTTGCCTATACGGCGTAAGCGTGAAATGTTAACTTTGAGTAAAACTGAAAACATTCAACACATGGGAACGCTGGATCTTTTGAGGTGGTCCTAATTATGACCTGTTCAGCAGCTCAAGGAAATTAAAAATGAAAATCCTGACATAGTTCTTATACCTTAACCGACCACTTCAGAGTTAATATCTTGGTCTACAGAAGAAGAAAGTGCGGCCGCTTCCCTGTAAAGAGAGAGAAGTGAAATAATGAGGCAGTGCACGCATTTAGTAGGGCAAGGAGCTTTGCAAGACAAGAAATGAGAGGGACACCAATTTAAAATACCACCACGCTTGAGTAAAAGTATTTTCCATCAACAATATGATACCTTCTTTTTCACACTTATTTTTTTGCGTGCTTTATTAAAGAAAAGTCATAACTTAAGTGCTTTTTTACATGGAACTGTTGAATTAGAACTTTTACAGCTACCTACAAAAATAACTATCATTCCTGTGTTGGCTGGTTCCATATTTGTTATGCAAATACTATTACATCATTTTTGGACACTGGCATGGTCTGGGGCTGCACAAGAAGTGTGATTTAGCTAATTAACCAGAGGCTTGGCCGCAGTGCCTGATCTCGAGTGTCTCATGATGTGCGGTGTGGTCAAATGCAAGTACCCTCCTCTCCCTGTTCAGTTTCCTGAGTATTTTCATAACACTCACTCTAGAAACAAAATATTTCTACTTTTAAGAGCTTAAAGTCATCAGCAAGTCTTCCAAAACATGTAACTGACTTAAAAACCACTGAGTACTTGAAGTAATAGCGTGGCATTCAGCTTTATTTTTGAGCCAACAGGATATGCCTGGCTCTTATTTTCAGTCTTTCTCACAGCAAGTTGCAGGAATGGTTTTTGTTGTTTTTAAGCTGAAAGTAGGTGTCCCATAATGATTTCCTCCAGAAACCTGCAGCTGAAGAACCCCCTGGCATGCAAAGCTTGCCGTAACCTTACCAAAGCCCTCAAATACTCAAAACGCGGCGTTGGAGCCGCCAGCCCGGCCGTCCCTGCTGTTACAGGGCAGGTTCAGCGCGCCGAGCAGCCAGACCACAGCCCATGCCTGAACCTATTCCCTCCTCCCCCCGGAGTTTCCTATCCTTGCCCACACAGCTGGAAACACCACCTTAGAGTCAAAAATAAATTTCACCACGCGCTGTGGAAGAGCCATGTGGTAGTTTCTCAAGCATGGGGCCGAGCGCAGGGGCGGCTAGCGCTGGGGGAGCGGGGCCATCCTTCACTAGCCAAGTGGCGCACAGACCTTGCAGGCCCGTGAAGAAGAAAAAAAATTAGTAATAATAATAAAAGGATTTTTCAGAAGCACGGGGTGCGGGTGAGGAAGAAAAGAGGCGGCCGAGCGAGGAGCTGGGACCCCCCTTCCTGCCCAGGCGCTGCGGTGAGGCCGCACGCCCCCGCCGCCATCGCTGAGGAGAGGAAAGGGCGGGAAGCGGCGGGCGCGCGCGGCGGGCGGGCAGGGCCGTTAGCGCCGCGCGCGGCGGCCGTTGGGGCGGGGGAGGCGGGGAGGGCGGGCGGCGGCGGGGCCGGCATGGCCGGGGGCGGCGGGAGGCCGCGCTCCCCCCCGGGAGGCCTCCTGGGGGCGGTGGCGGTGGTGGTGGCGGGCTTGGGTGCCCTGGCTGGAGGTACCGGGGCGGGGGGAGAGGCAGGGCGGCGGCGGGGCGCACGGGCTCCTCGGAGGGCGGCTGTGGAGGGACGGGGCAGGGGGCACCTCGCAGCCGCCTGTGGAGAGGGGTCGTGCTCCGCAGGACCTTCCTTCAGCCCCTTTTAGATGGGGCGGTGCGGATCCCAGCAGTGCCCTTCTCCCTCTTGACCCGAGTCCTGGACGGCAGCGGTCAGACAGGGCTGTCCTCCTCTGCCACCGTGCCCCGAAAAAAGCACAAATTCTCATGATTTTCACATCTCCTGGGGCTCTCACAACAGAAACCCTCGTGCTTCGACATCTGCCCGCCGTTTCCCAAAAGGCAAAGGCTCAGGGATGCTTGAAGACCCTCCCACGGTCACCATCCCTTAGCTTTCTAGTTTGATTTTATAACTACTTCTTGGCTTTTTGTAAAGAGACGGGCTCAGCGAGGTTGGAACCTGCGAGCTAAGTCAGATTCGCCACCTGGGCACTAAAGCAACAAAAACTGGCAAGTCAGCAACAAGTGGGAGCCCTTGTTTTTAAGAAAAGAGTGTGGGGAGAAAGAAAAAGTAAGGCAAGAGACAGAAACCCGCTAGGACAAAATAAAAGGTTAACAATCACACGTTCAGATTTCTGTCTGTAATATTCTAAGTCCTTTTCCCTACAGTGAGAGCTGTACCTAAGGAAGAGCAGCATTCTGTTGATTTGATAGAAAAGAATTATGTTTATGGTGATATCAAACAGGAAGGTAAACTTGTCTTTTTTTAATATATATATATATATTTACATCTTACTAGACTTTTAAAATGGAGCTTTAAGTACAGCAATCATTACGTAGACAACGCTACGCCTGGAAGCAACACAACCAAGCTTTGCTAAACACGGTGCTGGAGACTCCAAAATACGATCCCAATAGCATACAGTAATGAGGGGGGATGAGTTTAGAAATACATTTGTCCCATAGTGCTGCTGTAAGCACTTCTGAAAATTTAACGTCTCAATGAGGGTCCCACTCTGCAAAATGCTCAAAATCCGGTGCTTTTTGCGACCCTGCAGCGCGAGTTGTGCAGCACTCGAGTGTTTCCTCGTACAGTCAGCACCAACCACGCTGTGGACAGTTCCATGATATTAATAAGAGCAAACGGAGATATAAAAGATTAACCTTCTACCGTTCAAGTCCAAAACATGAAAAACAAACTTAGCATTACCTTAAATATATTTTTGAAATGAGTATTTGGGTAATTTCGTTCAATATAAGCATTTCACCTCATTTACCCTATTCTCTTGTGTTGCAGTTAGCGTGTATGTTAAGGTGTTTACAAACAGCCCATTTCTAGTATGTATGGATTTGGCTCGTTCTCAAGAAGACGTAATAGATCCCAAGTATTTGTGGATTGGTCCAGATGGAGAAAATTTAGAAGGTTAGTCGCTTTGTTCGGACTACAAAGAATTTCCACTCCGCCTGCCTTAGCCATTTTTTCCCCAGTCACTAATAGAATAGGCTTTTTACAGTACTTTTTCACAAACTTAGAAACAGCCTCTGCCTCGGGGGGGCAGGGAGGCAATCAGGAAAACACGCCGAGATAGAGAAATAGTTTCTGTTTTCTATTTACAAGGGAAAAAGTCAACCACAAATGGCTAAGTAGATTACTGTACATGATATCACATATTTTTCTTGCTTCTATTGATGCCACCCGGCAATAGGATGGTGGGTCCAAACAGTCACTTGGTCCTTTGTCACATTTTTCCACGAGCTCTGACATTAGACTATGTTTCTCTTCTCCCTCTAAAATTCTCAAATGCCTGAGATAAAAGGAAACTTGCAATAAGTCCTAAAGGTCACACATTTTAGACTGTCTCAGACTGACACGAATCAGTGTCATTATGTACAAGAGCAAGATCTCATCTTCAAATGTTCTAAATGAGCAGAGCATCAGAAACCAAACATTTCCAGTAATCGAGTGTTTCCTGTTTCTGTTCTAGGGCGAATGTATGTGAATCTTGCAGAAACAGGAAAGCTGATGGTGATGGGGTTTAAGGAGTCTATGTCTGGAGCCTACACTTGCACTCTTTCTCACAAAATCATAGAAACTACAACACAAGAAGAAAGAGAAATGTTTGAGGCATATAAATTCATGGTATACGGTAGGATTGCTAACTTATAGTAAGCTAATGCCCGTAGCCTTTGTAGTTTGGTGGGTTTGTGAAGTGCATGTTTATTGCAAGGCTTGATAAATAATTAGTTAACATTTTCTCCCAGAAGAAAAAAAAAAATAATTTATATTTATACACACGCACCCCCTTCCCCCGTTTTGGAAAGAGTTTTAAATAACTGCCACCAAGAATACATGGCAACTTGAAGAATAAAATAATCTCTACCCTTAATAAGAACATAGTGAACTACAGTAATTCCAGTGAGCTGAAAAGGAAGCTCGTGTCTGAGCGCAGCCTCCCGCGAGAGAGATTACCAAACCGAACGCCCGCCGATGCGGAGCGAGCCCACTGCCCCAACTGCTCGAGCAGCGCGCTTCTGCCGTCTTCCACCATTTGTAACCACCGTTCGCCAATCTCGCCTCCCCACCCGCAAAATAACATTTCCAAAAAGAAACACTTTTAAAATAGTTTTTTAAAAATGTTCACTCCTACGCCATAATTGCGTAGAATGTTTTTGCATAATCCCAATCTATTTCAGTTACACAACTTTGTGGACATGCTAGTTCTGTGTTATTCTACTGTTTACCTCCTTTTTTTTTTTAACATTTGGGAGCAGAGCCGCATAACATAAGCACATAAATTCCTGTAATTTCAAACTAAAATGTCTCACTATTTGAGTCAGCTCTGGCAAGGACAAATTTGTTCTGTTCTGGTTAATGAGTAAGCTTTATTTATTTGTTTACTTCTGAATAAGAGCCCATATTTCAGATACAAAGTACACTGATACAGACGATAAGGTTCTGTATAAGATTCAATCTGTGATTGCACCGGGGAACTCACACACAAACTGTTTTCTTAAAGCATACAGGGAAGCTGACCATGCATATCGGGTATTTGTTCGCTTTGCTACAAAGGAATGCCAGCTAGCAGCTAACGGCCAGTTCTTTGAGGAACTAAAGAAAATCGTAAATAACATCATCTCTGATCTGACGTGTCACATCGTAGAGTCGTCCTACAAATGCCATTCTGTCAAGATACCAAAACAAGGCCTCCTGCACGAACTGTTTGTTAGTTTTCAAGGTAACAGATTTCAGTGTTTGTTTGGGAGGGATCATTTACTTGTTTATAAACAACCCGAGAGTACTATAAACAACATCTGAAATACATTAAAGTCAAGTATACCTTCAGAAGTTGTTTCCCTGCTTTCTTTCGGAGTCCTTGTATTTTTTCTTACTAGCCCACAGATGGAGCTAAAATGCAGTTTATATATTGAATTTGTAGCGCTGTACTTCTTACAACCTTAGCGAGAAATGTTACTTTTCAAGGTGTGCACTTTGGAAGGATTCTTGAAAGGAGATAGCTGATAAGATGCCATGGCTTTTTTTTTTTTGTAAAAAGGGAAAATGGTCTTATTTCGTTTCCATTATTTGATTTTTAATAAGTCTGTGACCTCTGTGGTTTTGCTTGTTCTAGGAAACTGCACAGAGGTTAAAAGCAAGAGCCTCACAGTTCCCTTATGGTAATACTGATGTGGCTGTAGCGCCTTGCAAAACAGGTTAAATCAACCCTGATGGCTGCCCTAATTTAGAGATGATTTATCACTGAGGAAAGGAAGTTATTCATTAATGCTTTGACCACATTCTCTCCTGTCTCTGTTCTCATTGTGTGCCAAGACAGACCATCCAACAGGTTACGGAACAGTTTTGTGGCCATTTTCCCCTCAGTAAAGTCAAGAAACATTCAGAACAAACCGAGGACCCAAAGGCTTTAAGCTTACGTAAAACTTCAGCCCTTTCTGTAACCTGAGGCTACTGTGTGAGAATTTAGTTCCATTCTTCCTGTCAGCTTAGCGGTATTTTTCCCCCCGGTATTTTATTGGTTGACCTGACTCTTACTGGAACAAAGCAATTTAAGTAACTGGATAGAAACCACCGGGACCAAATCTGTTCCCCCCCCCCCCCCCTTTTATCGGTCATTCATTTTTCAACATTCAAATGCACCCAATCAAAAGAACTATTTCAAAACATGACCATGACTGCAGACAGTGACAGGTGAAAGAAAAAAAATATATATATTAAAAAAAAAAATCACAATTCTTCACAAGTTAGAGGCAAAATTAAGAGGGTACAATAGGATGACGTGAGCATCGTAAGATGCTCAAAGCAGTAATGCATTTTATTTGTTTTCTGAAATGAACCTAAAGATACCTGCTGGAGGTATTTGAGTTCACTGCAATATATTCGTCAGCACATGGACCTGTATCTTTTTTTTTCCCCCCCACCCATAGTAAATCCTTTTGCACCAGGATGGGAAGAAGTTTGCCACCAGGTTCCTTACGATTGTGAAGATGTGACGAACACGCGAGTTCAAGAGGTTCTGTGTCAGCCAGCCTTGTCTCTTCTCTGGGTATTTAACACAGATCTCTGCCTTCGCATCTACAGATCTGACTGGTAGTAATCCAGCCTCACCCAGATTTTATGGGATTAATATCATTGTAAATGACAACTCATGGATTTCAAATAATTCCGTTCAGGATGGAAAACTGTTTTTAAAACTCAAATTGATCCAAACAGTTTAAAAGAAAAAAAAAAAAAAAAAAGGCTCATTATTTCCTTTATGTTTACCTCTAAGAATAAAGAATTATAAACATCAGTATTTATATTAGTATATGGAACTCCCAGTTCTCTAAACTAAATCTTTAATTTATGATTTGGTAAATTAAATACAATTTAAAGGAAATCTGCCGTAGCTGACTTCTAAAAATCTGTTCTCTCTGGCTTCTTAATGTTAAAGCCTGCTATCAGATTGCATACTGGGTCTGATCCCAGGCCCCCTGAAGCCAAAGGAAGGCTCCCAGTTAAGGTGCCAGGTCAGTGTGGGGGCGAAATCAGGACTAAAAAGTATTTACTGATATTTTTAAATTAAGAAAAACTGACTATTTTTTTATTCTTTCATCGTTTCTGAATTTTAGGCAAGAGATCGAATTGGAGAGTTTTTCAATAAACAGACGTATGCTTTGAAGCACGAGTTTCAAACTGTTCCTACAATACACTACGTGGACAACAGCTTCTCAGTCACTCACATTGACAGTTGTCGACCAGGTTTTGGGAAAAACGATCTCACCCACAAGACCTGCGCTAGTTGCTGTGGTAAATATAAAATACATTGATTTAAATATAGCTTTTTAGCTCTGATCACAGGTTTCTCTGAAGAGTATTTGGTAAATATCAGTGCCAAAAGTAACAATATTTCCATTCGTCTTTTGGAAAGACATTCACATCACAGATTTAAAAAAAACCAACTGATAGGAACAGAAAACAAGCTGGCAGTGTCTGTTAATGCGCTGGTAGGTGTAACTGTGTTTCCAAATAGAGTAAGTGGAAGCAGTGAAGTGGGTTTTTTTCCCTTCCAGGTCACTGGTGAGTGACTATGCTCAAGATATAGAGCAAATAAGAAACGATTCCCTTAATGGTAGGGCTGCTAGAAAACACTCATCCATTTTAAAAGCTCTTTTGCCAGCAGCACCCAGTGCTAGTTCTGGAGTACGGGGTATTTAGCGAGAGGCAGGCTCCGCGAGCTCGGGAAGGACGAGCTCTTGCTTACGGCATCGGGAAGGCACGTGGTGCTGTCTGATGGTCCCGGCCCTGGCTGAGGCGGAGGGGAGCTGGCTGAAACACTGACTGTGTTCTCTTCGCAGTGGTTTGCGATCCCGGAACTTACAGTCCTAACAACGAAGTGACCTGCCAGGTTTGTACAAGGCCTCGAGTCAAAAAGTACGGAGCAAGATCTTGCTAATAAACTGATGACAGAAACGGGAAAACCGAAGAGCAGCTGTGAAGGCATTATTGGTTTTGTGATGTCCTTTGCATTTTCAGCTACCAATTCTAGAATCCTGCCTTCATTTTTGAACAATCGCAAACCATCGTCAGTCACGCACCCCTACATTTTCTGTACTCGGGGACCACTTCAACTGTAAAAATGATGCATAAGATGAAGTGTTCACACAAGGTAAAGTAACTCCATGAAAAAAAAGGAATTTAGCCACGCGGCTGTTAGTGCAAAGAGCCTGTTTCTTGGTGGTGACACCAGACGCCACAGCTTTGTGCTGCAGTTTGCTCAGAGGACATAAAGGAGCTCTAAACAATTTAAGGAAAGATGGCAGATAGTTGTAGTGAAATTACGTGCCATGATGACATATACCAGAATCTCTATGAGCAATTTCTAGCAGATATTAATAGAAGTATTTAATCCGCGTGATTTAAAAGCATCAAATGCCCTTCCCTTTATTTTTCCTCATTTCTTCCTGTGTCTGAAGGGCTCCAGCCTGCCCTGTGCCAACCTGTACGATGCTGTAGTTAACGGACACCGACCGGCTCAGGGCTCGGCGTGGCTGCCGCCAGTGGGAGCTCTGCTGGTGAGCAGGCGGCAGCAGAGCGCAAAGGGAAATCGGGTCTCTGAGACGAGGGAGAGGGTTAATAACAAATTCTACAGCCCAGCAGTCAGGAGAATTAAGGATCCAACTTTCATGTCCGCTGCTCCCCAGAAAGAAGCGGGTATGCCCCGGGGAGGGAAGCGGCGAGGCTGCTGAGCCTCCTCCGCCTGCTTGCTGCTGCATCTTTTCCTTCAGCTGCACAAAATCCTCATGGCAGAGCTCTGCTGGCCCCAGGTGCTCTACGAGCAGATGATCCTCTTACACCAGCTGTAAATTCCTGTCAAGTTCACCGGATGAGTAACAAGTCACGATACAAATTGCCAAAGCCCTGAGATAATGGGAAAGTTGTCTTCCCAGAACAGACTTACTCCGCTCTGCTTTTGAAGGATAGCTGCTGGATCTGCAGCCATTGATCATTTTGCTCATAAAGCACTATCAGTAAAGGTTTTATTTTACTACTATCAAGAGCTTCACGAGTAACTCTGACTTCTCACCAGCCCCCGTGAGGTGCAGAGCACGGGCTGTGCGAGCCCGCCGGAGCGGCCAGCCTGCCGCAGGCTTCCGAGGCCACGGTGGGGCTACCAGAACACGGGCTTTTAAAAAAAAACAACTCTGGTTTAAGCTTTGTAAGTCGTTCCCTGCCAGGAGCTGCCGCCTTCCAGAGATAGTCACCTTGTCGAGGGACACCAGAGAACTCTTACCCTCCTTCCCCTCGGGAAGCACAGCTGAGCAGCCAACACCGTCCCTTTTGAAGCCGCTTGTGCGACGGTGGCGTAACCCCCGCAATCCGAGCGAAGGTGACTCCGCGCCCCGCTGCCTGCGCGCACGCACAGCCATGGAAAGCCATGCCCGGCTCCCCGGCACAGAGCCATTCCTTTCTTTTTTGCACTATGTAAGACTAAGTCAAGCAAAAGAGCACCTCCTACTCAATAACCGCAACTTCTTATGGCATCTAGAAATTCCTTGGTGGGTATTCATCCAAAAATCGACCAGATTCAACCCAGTTTAACTTATCCATTTTGACAGGAACACAGCAGGAGATGGTACAGGCACAGACCACGCTCCGAGCTTTTCGGAATCATTACTTATTAAATACCGACGAATAAAATGTACTGTAACGAGCATTTAAACTGCCTGTAGGCTGATTATCTTAGCTGCCAACTGGACACTGTGTGCACGGCGCGGGCTTATACAGATTAAGCAGACAGGCGCGGCGATTGCTGCCTGCGTCTCTTGGCCTATTTCACAACAGAGGAATGCCACATGCATAAATGATGGGGGAAAAAAGCAGTGAGTAGGTACTAAGTGCAATGGCAAGCGAGTCAAATGAACACTTACTTCCTCCTCCTTCTGAAAACTAGAGGTACAAGAAGCTCTTGTAGTACCTCAAGTTTTTCAGTGGACCTTAAAAGTAGAAAAATAGGTCAAATATTTCAG
The DNA here is from genome assembly GCF_965183815.1 of Platalea leucorodia. Lineage (NCBI taxonomy): Eukaryota > Metazoa > Chordata > Aves > Pelecaniformes > Threskiornithidae > Platalea > Platalea leucorodia. Next base: position 5,963,186 of record NC_138844.1, read on the forward strand.
TATTGCATTGCAGAGGCGTTTGTCTCATTAATTCTGTGGAGACTTTCATGAAAAACTGATGTGAAATGGCTTCACTCTGACCTTTTCTGTGTAAATTCTCTCCAGCCAGCCGGCGCTCCCCCCCTTCGCTGCCTGTGACAGCCCAAACGCAGCTGAATCTTTTATTTATGAGGCACCATCCCTCGCAGCTCACTCCCTTCCCTTCTCCCGAGCTGCTGAATGGCTGTCACCCTTCAGCTTTTACAAATCGCTGTAATCAGCTCTCACTTTGCCTCACCTTTACTTTTTACGATCACTCTCTACCTCCTCCAGCTGCAATAGCTCACAAGGAATTGCCTTCCTCCCCGCTCCAAATCCTCTTTTTTTGATCTGCTCCATTTTTACACGCTTCCCTCTTGGAAACACGGGCTGTGGCCGATGCTCTCGGCGCAGGGGGGAACCCCTGGCTCCTCCTGCGAGGCTCAGCCCTTTGAAGCACTGCTTTAACCTGCCCTGACCACGCAGCCCTAACCTTGCTTTCTGCAAAGGACGATGACAGCACCTCGAGAGCAGCGATGGATTCTCCCAAGTAATAAATTCAGAGCTTAAAACTTCCCGTCTCCTTCTCCGCACAGGCCTGCGGTAACTCAGCCCTTCCCGCAGGCTGCCTCCCAACAGCACACGAGCACTTTTAAACATCCACGAATGACAAAAATAATCTTCCGACTGGAAGCGGCAGCCCATTGTTTTAACATCAGAGCTGCTTTTTCCCAGCCTGCAACAAACCACTTGAGAAACACTTAACAAACACATGTTAAAGCACTCACCGCAGAGCTGCCGCGCCAGCTAGCCGGTTACGGGACCGCGTCCGCCGGTGACGCCGTCGCTCCAGTGGGAAGGTTGGAGCATCGCTGTTAACCCACGAGCGAGCTGTTGCTGTAAACTGAAGGCAACAGGAGTTGAAGAGGTCGCAGGGCTGCCCAAGACGCCGGCGTGACACCCTGCAGCTCACTTCGACGTGCTGGAGACCGTCGGCCCGCTCAGCAGGTTATGAGGAGAGGGGCTGCGGGGCGGAGGGCAGGGGAGGAGCGGGGCCAGGTGCCCTGGGATCCGCACGTCCCGGGAACTCAGCACACCTGGGACAGCAGAGCTGAGCCAACCCTGGGTGCAGCCCTGGCTAATCCATCCCCCGGGAATTCCCCCAAGGACCCGGTCCGAGAGCCGCTTTGGTGGAAAGCGGCTTGAAAACAAAAGCCTGGCCAGGGATCGCGGGTGGCATTTCTGTCCCCAGGAACGCCCAGCGGCCACTGCAGGTGCGCTGGGCTGGGTGGCACGGGGACATCCCGGGATGCGGCTCTGGGCCTCGACGAGGCCGTGCGTTAGGAGAGATGAAATCCCACGTGCGGCTGCGCCCTCGTGGAGGCGGGAGGAGGGCTGGGACGTCGCGCTCGAAGGGGATCGGCTGTTTTGCTGAGTCAAAGCCAACGGCTGGGAGCCAAGGGAGCCTTTTGTGAAAGGCAGAGTCTATTTAGGTACAGCAGCCGCGGCGAATTCCTCGATGGGACCAATCGTTTATATAAAATTACGCATATTTTCAAGTGCTCTGCTGAACTGGAACCGGAGGAAAAAAAAAGCAGAGCTTGTGCTGCTTTCTGGCACCTAAATCCTGGCGTGGAGCAAGGCTGCGGGCAGGCGGTGGGTGCCGCAGCCGCAGCGCCCGGCCCGGCGGTGCTCCCACGCGAGGACGGGACGGACGCGAGCACCCGCCCCAGCCCACGGACGCCGATGGCCCCGCGTCTCCCGCCGAGGCAGGAGGAGTGCCTGGAAAGGCGACGTTTCCCTCCGGGAGGGGAAGCTTTGCAGGTCCCCATCTTTTATTACCAGGCACAACCTCGTCTTAAAAAAATGGCAACCAGAGCAACGATCCCTCTGCCCAGCGATCCCGGCTCGCACGAGGGCCGGGAGGGAGAATTAACGGCGAGTCAGGAGGGGAACGTGCATCCGGCTCAGACACTGAGCTCTTAACCATACACACGGGAAGAGATGTTGTGATTTTTAGCTCTGCTTCGGTTTCCCATCCGCTGAAATTAAATTTCCTCTTGCCGAAGTCCAGTGACCACATTTTCTGCTCAGCACCGTTCCTATAACGAGCAACATCATCGGATTAATGAGTCCTTTGCAGGCAGTGAATAAGTATGATTCATTATTGGCAGCGATGCCACTGTAAATGGATTTTTTGTGGTGAAAATAAATAAATAAGGCTACATAACTGAAGGGCCGTTGATGAAGTGTAGACCAGCTTTAATCACAGTGTAATTGCTGCCATCAGTTCTAATTATTTCTAAATATTTTTATAATTGTGGAAATTAAACAATTAGACATCCTTCCTTCCCTCTTCTAAATCTAATCAGTTAAAAGTTCAGGATGCAGTCTGGGGCTGCGACTGCTGAACACACTTCATTCACGGGCTGAGAAAAACATTGCTCTACCTTTCTTCTAAAACACACGCCCCTGCGAAAGCAAATGCTCGCCCCCGGCCCGGAGCAGAGCCTCCGTCGGCGCTGCTGCAAGGACGGACCCGCAGCCAGGCCGCCCGCCAGCGGAGCCGGCTGCGACGCGGAGCCTGGCGTCCCCGGGAGCATCGCTTCGTCCCCAGGCTCCCGGCGGGGTTTCAGGGCCCGGCGGGCAGAAGAGGCATCACCACCAGCGAGGACCCAGTTCTTAAATCTCGCCCCGGTGACACATTTTCCTCCATCCTGGAGAGGAGGAACGGCCCTCCCCGGGCAGGCCGGTTAATTACCCGCCCGGCATGGGTGGGCAGAGCGCCTTGAAAGTTAATAACAGAGATTTACCGGCGTGCTGGAACGGTACAGAAGGAGGTCACGCTGCTAATTCTCCCGTTGCTGATCCCAGCAGATAAATCTACAGTACATCAGGAAACGAATTACCCAGAAATGCAGTATTAAAATGGATTATTATATTTCCTCGCTTGAAGTGTTGACTTTAACGCTGAGCCCTCCGTACCCACCGCCGCCGAGCACCGGCTCCCAGCTCCCCGGCAGGAGTTTGCCCGCAGCAGCTTGCCGCTGGAGAGTGAACAGCGAGATGCGAACGATCCCCCCTTGGGACGTGAGCCGCCCAAGGCGCCCGGCAGGCCGCCGGCCCCAGTCCTCCTGTGCTTGGCCGGATCCCCCCAGGACCGCTCCGGCACCCCGGCTCGGCCGCAGCCGCCTCCTGGAAATAGTCACATAATCCCGGTTTTCTGCTCTTCCCCATCCCTGCAACACCTGATTAAACACCCAGCATCGCTAACGGCATAAATCCGCTGCAATTCAGCCCATCCCAGGCCACGTTACCTTCCCCAAGCTTACTGCAGTTTTTATGACGCAGGAGGGGACAGAGCTGGGGACGAGACCTGCCAGGACGGCCGGCAGTGCTGGCCCTGCCACAAGCCCTCGCCGGGGTCCCGGGGAGCAGCCACCTGCGTCGGGGTCGGTCTCAGCGGACCTCGTGTGATTCCCCGGCCACGGGGCTGCCATCGCCGCTGCGGTTGTCCCCTCCCCGGCCGACTCAAGGCTCGGAGCGGCTCAGAGCCACCTCCCCGGAGTCCCTGGGGGCTCGGGGTTATCCAGCTCCATGGGGGGACACCGGTAGGACCCCGGGGAGCCACAGCCCCGGGGACGGGGTGGCAGCAGGGCCGCCCATCCTGCTGCACCCCCCAGCCCTCCCCAGCTGCTCCCAGGGCGGCAGCAGGAGGGTCCCCGGGGAGCCAACTGGGGCGGGGGACGGCAGCCATCTGCTCAGGAGCCCGGGGTCTGCGGGCTGTCGCGGCCGCGCCATGCCGCGCTGCGTCTGGAGACAGCCGAGTGACAAACGAGGTTAATGTCCCGCGAGCGGGAGCTGTCGCTCCACGTTAGGTCCCGGGTTTCACCCTCCGCAGCACCACGCTTCGGCGTGCACCGCGCAGGGAAAGGTGCCGGCGAACCAGCACGGGGCCGCTGCAGATGCCGTGACCGAAGAGGCTGCTCACGGGGACCAGGGGCATCGGGAAGGGCTTGTCCCTCCCGGCCGTCGTGGTCCCTGCCCCGTGTGCCACGCAATGCCCGGGTCCGGTCCAGTGGGGACGGGAGGGCAGGGAGCGGAGCTGGGCCCTGGCAAACTGCTCCACAGGCTCGGGGACCGGCACCGTGCCAGTGCCGCGCTCACAGGAGCCAGGCCGCAGGGTGTTCATTTATTGAAGGCGACGGCAGGGTTACCGGAGGGACCAAGTATCGTGTTTCCGAAAGCGCCAGCCCGGGAGCACCCAGCAGAGCGGGACGTGGCTCTGGGAAGACATCGAGTGTTGCGGATGCCCTTCGTCCTTCCCTTGCAGCCATTTTGTCACCGAGGACCGGAGTGGCCCCGGCACGAGGGGATGCCACCCGCCACCGCCCAAAGCCGCAGCTGCCGTGGGAGCAGCACCCCGTGCTCCCCGCGGACGCACACACCAGCAGACGCCGCGCACGGGCTCCCAAGTAAAAGCCAACTTTATTGTCGTATAAAGTAAGAACGTAAAAGGTCCCTTAAACAAAAGACATTGGGTCAGACGGTCCCAGGTGTCCCCGCACGCCGCGGGCACGGTGCAGCTGCTCGCGGTGGCTCGGTCCGGTCCCCCCCAGCCCCTTTTCCCCGCAGCCGGTTGTATGGGGCGGGGGGGAGCTGCCGTGGGGCTGCGGGCCCGGGGGACGCCGGGGTCGGAGCTGGGACTGAGGCGCTTGTGCGTTGCAGAGCCCCTGGTCTGCGCTGGGAAAGTAGGCACTTGTGGAAGGGCGCGGGCGCCGCTCCCGGCCAGCTCCGTCCCACGGCTCCCACCGGCACCGGGGCACGGGAGGATGGGCAGCAGCCAGGGGACGGAGCCCTGCCTGCGCCGAAACGCGCTGCCCGCACCAGGGTCCGAAGTTGGTCCCGGCAATACGCCCCCGCTGCACCGGGCCAGCCAGAGCCGGCTCTGGCCCAGCACAGAGGGTGTTCAAGCAGCTTTGGTTGGTGCTCTTGGTGAATTAAGGCAATTTAGCTTCAGTTGGTTTAAAAAAGAGGGCAAAACCAGCAAAACCAGCTCTCTCAGGGACCAGACGCTCGGTTGGAAGAGTCTGGGTCTGCTCTGGCTTTGCTCTGAGTCGCCGCTTGGACCCCGTGCGCCCAAACGCGGGCACCGACCCCCACCCACGCCATCCCCGGCGCCCCGGCCTCGCCTCTACCTACCGACACCAGGAACCTGCAGCCCAATACTGGAAGCGTCAAGAAGGGACGTTGGGGCATTTTAGGGGCGATTCAGGCTCCTGCCAGCGGCGCGGGCGTGGGGAGAGGGCAGAGGAGCCGCGGCGGCTCCCTCCTTCCCCGCTTGCCGTCACAGTGACCGGTCGGCAGCTTGTGAGTCCTTGAGCGAGAGGTGGGAGCTCTCCTCCGGCACCAGATGGGAGCAGGCTGCTGAGGGTGCTACACCCACCCGCGTGGTCCCCGGGGAGCACCGAGGGGAAACCCGCTCCCCCCGGCATCCCAGCAGGGCTGGACCCGCCGCCGGGCCCCCTCGGTTCCCCTCCATCAGCACCCGCATCCCTTGGCGGCCCGGGAGGGCTCAGCCCCGGGGGAGCTCATTTCCCATTTCCTTCTTATTTCCCATTTGCTTCTTCCAGGAAGGGCGCGCTCCAAGGGGGAAGGTGCTGGGGTTGCCCCCCAACCACCCCCTCTCCCAGTGGGGCCCCCAAGCCCCTCGCTCCGCCTGGCCTGGGGGTGCCGGGAAGGGAGCGGGGAGCAGCGGGGGCTGAGACGGGAGCTGGAGCGGGGCACCCCGGACCTGCCGCTTGCCTTTCCCAACCGACGCATCCCCACCTCCCACCCTGTCCTTCGGTCCCGCCGGGCTGGGGGTCACAGCCCGTGACCCTCCCGGGGCCAGTGACCTGGCAGGGCACTGGCCTCGCGGCCGTACCGCTCCTCCCCACGGCCCAGCCCTGCCCGCTGCCCGTCCAGGCAGGGAGCCAGGCCCAGGCTGCCCCGCGCTGCCGGGAACAGCCCTCGGCAGCCGAGGGTAAGCCGGGGAGGGATTAAAACTGATTTCGTTAATGCCCCAAGGGATCTCTGCAAAGGAAATAGAAAACTTTGAAATGAAGTCTGAATGTCCAGGTCGGTCGGAGCAACGGCCGCGTGCCGGGGGGATGCTCGGGGTCTCTCCGGTCCTTCGTAACGCAGAGGCAGCAGGCGGATGCCGTGGCTGCTCTGTGCTCGGTGCCGATAATCGCTGGCCGTGGCTCCCGCTGCCAGACGCCGCTTCCCCGAGGAGAACAGAATGAATCCGTGACTTTCTGTGCGATGACGGTGGCTCGTGGCAGCTCCTGCAGCCATGGCAAGCCCCGGCTCCGCGGGCCCCGCCTCCTGCGGGATGCCAGTGCCTCACACCACGGTGCTGATGGTGGACGACTCCTCCGACCTCCGCTGCTTGCTGGGCAGGGACTTGAGATACTCCAGGTGCCGCCGGGCATCCTCCTGGTTCTGCCGCACGTAGTAGACCAGGTAGGAGATCACCATGGCGAACCAGCCGAACATGGTGACCAGCATGGCGATGTCCGTGGTCTTTTTATAGACGTTGCAGAAGTCCGTGTCGGCGATGACCTGCAGGAAAGCTTTGCCGACGTGCTCCTCCTGCGTGGAGGAGTCGCACACGATGCCGCCCGAGGAGCCGGCCGCCAGGTCCACCGTGCGGATCAGCTCCTGCAGCTGACAGTCACACAGCCAGGGGTTGTTGGAGAGGTTGACCTTGGCCTTCAGGTTGCTAAAGGCGTCTTTGCTGACGGACACCAGCCTGTTGGAAGACAAGTCCAGAGAGTGCAGGTGCTCTGCCAGGCCCCGGAAAGCCCCGCTCTCCACGCTGACGATGGCGTTGTGGGACAGATCCAGCTCCAGCAGGAGCGGCAGGTCCCGGAAGGCATCGCGGGGCAGGAAGGGGATTCGGTTGGAGTCCAGGTAGAGCTTGTTGGTGTCGTTGGGAATGTCCCTGGGGACCTCGGTCAGCTGAGCGTTGCTGCAGCGGAAGGTCTTCAGCCCCTCCTCTTCCGAGGGGTAGCAGCCCTTGGGGAACGCAGCGGCCGAGCCGAGGCAGGAGGCCAGGAGGAGGAGGCTCTGCAGGAGCAGCCACATGGTCACCGAGCGGAGGAGGACCCTCCCTGCCGCAGGCATGGTGCCGCGCCGGCTTTATCATGCGGCCGCCGGCCCGGCGGCTCTCGCCCGCGGTGGTTTCGGCTGGAGTCGGTGCATCTGAGGTGGAGACAGCAAGGGGACAGCATCAGACCAGGGGTGCCAAGAGGCAGAACCGCCGCCGTGCCGGCTGCGAGCATCGCGCCTGCCCCAGCGCAGCCTGGCCACGGGACGGGGATGGGGACAGGGACGGGGCCAGCCGGCACGGCTCACGCATCCCCTCATCCTCTACCATCGGCGGCCTCGCTGAGGGCTCCTGCGCGGCAGGATCAGGCCCAAGGGGCCGAGCGAAGGCACGTCTCCCGCGTGCCGGCAGCTGGGCTGTAACAAGCGGAGACGGCTCGGGCTGAGCCAGAGGCGGGGGTGAGCTCCCGCCCTGCCAAGGTCACGGGCGATTTGATCGCTCGCTCGCAGAAGGCCGATACATCCTGCAGCGGCGGCCGGCGGGACGCGCCGGCGGGCGAGCCCTGGCTCCAGGCAAGCAGCCGCTCGCCGCAGGCAGCCCCCGGGAAACCCGATGGAAAACACGTGTGGGCAGAGGCAGAGCAGGTTGCCGCTCCCCGGCTCCGCTCCCCGCAGCGCCCGGGGCTCACGCAGGCACACGCTGGGGTTTTCCCTTTCGAGGGGACGGGCGCAGGCGGGTGGCTGGGTGCCGCTGGCCCCTGCCCGCTGCCCCTCCGGCCACGGGGCCCGGCTGCCCACACCACCCCGTAACCATGGTCCCCATCCAGCCCTTTATTCCGGAGGGGAAAAACGTCAGCAGGAAAGAAACAAAAACAGAAAAAGGAAATTCACTGGAGCTGAGCGCGTAGCGAGTTCCCAGGGTGGTGGCAGCAGATAAGGGCCGTGTCCGAGCCCTGCGAGCGCGCTGCCCGGTTTTCCCAGCCGCGGGTCCCGCCACGTCCAGGGGCCCCAGACCGTCCCCCAGGGCCGCGGCGGCGGAGCCATCGAGGCAGGACGCGGGTGCTCTCCCGCCAGCCCACGATTAAAGACACCGGCGTAAAAGGGCACCCCGTGGCACCCCGTCAGGTAAAGCTCCGTGCCGCCAAAGCCCCGTGCCGTGCCGCCGGGGCAGCTCCCGGGCCAGCCTGCCCGCTGCGCCCACCACCCCCCGCTCCCCGGAGCTCCCTGCCCGCGGCAAACCCGCTCCTGGGGGCCGACCGGGGCTCCCCAGCGAGGGGCAGAGGTGCCCACCCAAGGGTGGCCCTGGCAGCGCAGCCTGGGCGAGCACCCTGACCGCCGGGCACCCTAACGCAGCCCAACCGTGCCGAAACACCCCAAGGTCACACCAGTGCGGAGCCGACCCCTGCGCCGCCGGCCCCCCCCCGGCTCCTCCAGGTCCCCGAGCGGGGACCAGGACCGAGAGCGGCCGAAGGGCACCAGGGACCGGGCCCCAGGCCGGCACGGAGCGGGGGGGGGGGGACGGGGCCCCAGCTCTGCCAGCAGCAGCCCGGGGAGCCCCCTCCCGCTGCCGGGGGCGAGCGCGGAGCCGGGCACCGCGGGGAAGCCACCGGCCCGGGCCGGGAGCCGGTGCCCCGGGACAGGGGCTGCTTTGTCCGGGGGACCCCCGCGGGTGGGATGCGGCTCTCCTGGGCCCCGCCATGGGCTCGGGTGGTCCCCGGCCACGGCGCTCGGGACCACGCACCGCAGCGAGGAGGGGCACAGCCAGCCCCCTGCCCCAGCGCCGGGGTCCCCAGCCCGCAGCGGGACACGGGGGGCCCCCAGCCCGACCCCGGGGGTCGCCGCCAGCCCCGGGGAGGGCGGTTGTGGTGCCCGGGGGCCGGCGGGGCTGCCCGCGGCGGGGCTGTGCGGGCACCAGGACCCGCCGTCCGCCCAGCGCAGCCGGGGATGCCCGGGGATCCCCCCGGCCCCGCTCGGCACCGGGGGCGTTCCGGGCGAGGGAAGCCCCGGTGCTTCCCCGGGGGAAGCTCGGCTCGGCTCGGCTCGGCTCGGCTCGGCGCTGCCGGGGACGCCCCCCCCCCCCCCCGCCCTGCCCGGGCCGGGGGGGTCCCGGTGCGGACTCACCTGCGGTTCGCAGCCCCGCGCCCCGGGGCCGGAGCGGCCGCGCCCCGCGCAGCGCGGCGGGCCCGGAGCCGGCGGCGGCGGCGGTGGCGGGGCCGGTGGGCGGGATCCTCCGCCCGGGCCTCCCCGGGGCTCCCCGCCCCCGGCCCGCCCCGCCGGGGGGGGGGCCGTTCAGCGCCGAGCCCCCCCGGCCCCGCAGCCGGCTCCCGTCCGGCCCCCCCGCCCCGCGGGAGAGGCTCTGCCCCGGGAGCGGAGCCCCGGGGAATGGGGGGGGGGGGGGGGGAACCGGGGAGACCCGGCGAGGAGTTACCGGGACCCCCGGGGCCGGGGCAGCCGCCGCCAGCGCCTCCCGGGGAGCTCCACGCCCCCCGCCCCGCCGCGCCCCCCCCGAGCCCCCCCGGGCGCTGCGCCCCCCCCGGCTCTGCCCCGGGACCCCCGCCCCCTCCCCAGCCCCGCGGGGCCGAGGTGCCCCCCTCCCGCCCGCAGCCTCCCCGCCCGGCACCGGCATCGCTTACCCGGGGAAACCGGAGCCGCGGCGGGCAGCAGGGCGGGCAGGAGCCGGTCTGCGCCGCCGGGGGGGCCCGAGCGGGCCCCCAGCCCAGCCCCGAGCTGCCCGGGCCGGGGCTCGCTGCGCTGGGCAAGGGGCTCTGTGCCGCGGGTGGCCCCGCCGCCCCGGGACACCGGAGGGGCCGGCTCAGGACCATGGAGAGCGGCCGCCGTTACCGGGCCGGGCCCCGGTGCGTCCGGAGCCACCGAGCGGGGCGAGGGCTCCCGCTGCCCCGGCCGGGCCCCCCCGCCCCGGTGCCCGCTGCTCGGGGCAGGGCCCGGGCTGCTCCCGCAGGGACCCCGGGACCCCGGGACCCCGGGGCGAGGGCCGTGCCCCCGCCGTGCCGCAGCGAGGATGGCGACGGCCGCCCGCGCCCCGTCCCCGGTTCGACATCGACATTCTCCCGCTGCTCGGGGAGGATAAACCGTTTACGAGGCGCCTGGCCTGGATCTCGGCTCAATTAGGAGAACAAAACCTGACGGGAGAGGCGCGGGCAGGCAGGGCCGGAGCCAGCCGCTCCCCCGGGACCCCGCGCTCCCCGGGACCCCCGCCCTCCAGCTGGGGCCAGGCAGAGAGGACGGGGCCTGGGCGAAGCTGGTGGCGCAGCGGGAGCCCGGCCTGCTCCAGGCTCAGCACCTCCGTGGCAAGGGCTTGCCGGGGCGGAGGGTCGGCACGCGCCGGGGAAGCCACCCATCGCCTCCTGCGCCGGGGCCGGTGGTCCAGAGGGGCTCAGGAGGGTCCCGGCGGCCCGTCCGTCACTGGGGCTGGGACCCGAGCCAGGCCCGACGCCGGGCGGGGGCAGGGGGTCACCCAGGCAGCGCCGGCCTGGGACGCGGCCGGGAGTCGGGCAGGCAGCAGCCGGGCGGCCACGGGCTCTTGGGCACCGTTGCTGGCATCTCCCCGTTTGGCCGGGGAGCAGCGAAGCCCCGCGCTGCCCGTCGCCGGTCCCAGTGCCGCCGGGAGCCGCACATGGAGCGGGAGCGGTGCTGGGGCTGCGGCAGCGCGGGGCCGGCTCCGGGTGACGCAGCCGCCCGCCGCGGGACGGGGCCTGCGGGCATCGAGGGGCCGAGGCGGCGGGCAGGGGCCTGGGGGTGCCCGAGCTTTCGGCGAGTCCCAGCCCACGGTGGGACCCAGGGAGGCGGAGGGTCGCAGGCACCGCGGCAGCGGGCAGAGACCCCGCGGGGGTCCCACGTGCCGGGACACGGCCCCCGCCAGCCCGAAAACCCAGCGCCTGCAGTGCAGCACGACCCCGCGCGGACCCTTCCCCGCTGCAGCCACGGCAGGGATGGCTAAAAATAGCCGGCACTGGCTCCTTGCCGCCATCACGGCACTAAATATAGCCGGTATCGACCGGGCAGCGGGACCGGCAGGCCGGGAGAGCGGGAGGGGAGCAGGGCCCCCCAGCATGGGGGAGCGAGCGAGGCCTGGGGATCCACGTGGGCACAGCCCCGCTGAGCAGGGGGGAAACGCTGCTCCGGGCAGCTGCCGGCCCGGGCTGCCGATGGGGCCGGATCCCCCCCGGGGAACCCCCCGCCCCCGGTGCCGGGGTTCCCTGGGCGGGCGAACCCGGTCCAGGGAGCCCAGGGAGCGGGTGTCCCCCCCGCCCCGCGCTCGCACCGGCAGCGAGAGGCTGCCTGCTGCATCACCGAGAGGGATTAATATTTATGGGCGGTTAAAAATAGCTGTCGCATTGTGCTTCCCCCTCACGTGCGGAGTCAGCGGGGTGCAGGGAAGCTGCTAAATTAGATGTCACCGCGCAGAGGGAGCTGCTCAGTCAGGCAGGAGCGGCGATAAAAATAGAGCCTGCCGTGCGTGCGTGGCTCTCCTGCAAAGCAGGGCCGGCTCCCGCGGGATCCCCCGCCTCCGCACGCCGGCATCCCCGCACCTCGCCCCGCTGGCAAGGGCACGCCGGAGAGGCCGGGCAGGGCCTGGGTCCGCCTGGCCGGTGGCCGCAGAGCCCGTCGGTGGCCCCACAGCTGCTTTCAGCGTGCGGGCGCCCGCCGCGCTGCTCAAGGCCCTCCGGGAGCAGCGGCCGGGGAGCTCTGGCTCCGGGAAGCAGCCACGGCCCTGCCAGCAGCACGGTGCCCGCACGTGGCCCCCGGGCAGCCCCGGGCCTGGCAGCCGGCGGGGTCTCCGTGCCCTGGCCGCGCCCAGCCGGCACACAGCCGCCCGCCGAGAGCCGGCTCAGGCCTGGAGCCGGTTGCGCAGCGGGTGCCGGGGCAGATGGACGCGCACAGGGTCAGGGTGCAGAACCCGGCCTGGGAGCCCCGGGGGACGCCGGCGCAGGGGCCCCCGCCCGCAGGGAGCGCCGGGGGAATCCCCGGTTTCTTCCGTGCAAAGCAGCGCTGCTCCGGGCAGGGGGTTCGGAGCACAAAGCGGCTTCGCCGTTGGGCGACGGCGCTGCGGCCTGAGCCGCTGCCGGGCGGGAGGGCCGGCGGCGGCTGGCACACAAAGCCCGGCACAGATGGCTGCGCGCACCGAGGGGCCGTGGCAGCACCACGCTGTTAGCTTTGATCGCCGTGCAAACAAAGCAGGGCCAGATGGTCTCCCCCCGCGCTCCAGCGCAGGAATCCTGCGCTCCCGGCCCCTGACCTTGGCCGGCTGTCCCGCTGCCGGCCTGCCCAGCTCGCTCGCACAACGCCTGCTGCCGAGGTTTTCCCATTGGGAAGGGAGCACCCAGCTGGGTCCGAGCCCCCCCAGGGCGCAGAGCGGGGGGTCCGCAGCCCCCAGCGCCCTCCCGGGGCCGTTCCCCCCGGCTCAGGGAGGGCTGCGGTGGGACCCCCGTGGCCAGCGGAGCCACCGGCCACCAGCGCAGGGCAGCAGGGGACCCTCCCCAGGGTGGCACCCCGCTCCTAAGGCGGCTCCTGCCCGGTAAGCACGGCCCCGGGACCGGCGGCCTCTCCCGGGGAGGGAGGCCGGTGCCCGGGGCTGGCGGGACTACAGCTCCCGGCGTGCCGCGGTGGCGGGGCGGGCCGCGCCGAGGTGCCCGCCGGGAGCGCAGCCGGGGCGGCGGGGTACGCGACGGAGAGAGCCCCGGCCCCGCCGAACCGAGCCGGGCCGAGCAGCGGTGAGTGCGGGCCGGGGGCGTGCGGCTCTTCTCCGGGCTCTGCCGGGGGTACGGGGCCGGCCCGGAGCCCGGCGGGCCCAAGCCGGAGGCCTCGCCCCCTCCCCGGCTGCGGGCGGCGGCCGAGCCCCGCTCCGGGCCCGGGGGCGGGGGCAGCGGGAGCGGGGAAGGGGCCTCGAGTGGGCCCCTCCCGAAAAAGGGAAAAAAACAAAAAGAACGGAAAAAAAGAAAAAAAAGCGGCTGCTGGGATGGAGGCGGGGGGGTCCCCGCGGTCACGGACCCCGCAGCGCCCGGGGGGAGCGGAGGGGAGCGGGGTCCGGGCCCCGCGGCGCCCGGGGGAGCCAAGGCCCCGCGGCCCCGCGCCTCGAAACCTTCGGAGTTCGGCGGAAGAGGCCGAGGGGGAGGCAGAGCCCCGGCGGCCCCGCTCCCACCCCCGGGCGGCCCCGCTCCCACCCCGGCGGCCCCGCTCCCACCCCCCGGCGGCCCCGCTCCCACCCCCCGGCGGCCCCGCTCCCACCCCCGGGCGGCCCCGCTCCCACCCCCCGGCGGCCCCGCTCCCACCCGGGGCGGCCCCGCTCCCCACTCCGCTCCGCCGGCTGCGGGCCGCCCGCCCGCGGGGGAACCGGGCAGCTCCGGCGGGGTGAAGGCCACCCGCGGCTCCGGGCCGGGACACCGGGCAGCGCCATCCTGGTCTGACCCATCCCCAACCTAACGAGAGGGCCAGCCTAAGAAGTAGTCTAGCCTAAAAAGAGGGGCAGCCTAACGAGAGGGCCAGCCTAACAATAGGCTAACCTAAGGAGAGGGCTAACCTAAGGAGAAGTCTAGCCTAAAAAGAGGGCCAACCTAAGGAAAAGTCTATAGCCTAAAAAGAGGGCCAGCCTAACAATAGGCTAACCTAAGGAGAAGTCAAGCCTAAAAAGAGGGCCAGCCTAACAATAGGCTAACTTAAGGAGAGGGCTAACCTAAGGAGAAGTCAAGCCTAAAAAGAGGGCCAGCCTAACAATAGGCTAACTTAAGGAGAGGGCTAACCTAAGGAGAAGTCAAGCCTAACGAGAGGGCCAGCCTAACAATAGGCTAACTTAAGGAGAGGGCTAACCTAAGGAGAAGTCAAGCCTAACAAGAGGGCCAGCCTAACAATAGGCTAACCTAAGGAGAAGTCTAGCCTAACGAGAGGGCTAACCTAAGGAAAAGTCTAGCCTAAAAAGAGGGCCAGCCTAACGAGAGGGCCAGCCTAACAATAGGCTAACCTAACGAGAAGGAAGTCTAGCCTAAAAAGAGGGCCAGCCTAACAATAGGCTAACCTAAGGAGAAGTCTAGCCTAAAAAGAGGGCCAGCCTAACAATAGGCTAACCTAACGAGAAGGCCAGCCTAACAAGAGGGCCAGCCTAACAATAGGCTAACCTAAGGAGAAGTTTAGCCTAAAAAGAGGGCCAGCCTAACGAGAGGGCCAGCCTAACGATCTGCTCCCTCACCTCTCGGCTGCCTCTAAGCACCGCCACGTTTGCCAGCGTCTTTGCTGTACTCGCTGCTCTGGTTCAAACGCTGATGCCATCTTGCAAAGAAGGGTTTAAAATATTTATTTGCTGGGGAGACGGCGATTGCCGTCGCTACCAGCGACAGGGATCTCGGCTCCTGGCGGCTCCCTGGGACCGTAATTGCTTGCATTCTGGGAACGCTCAGGAAGATCGACCGAGATGAGGACCCGCAGCCCTCCTTCCCTCCGCCGGCCCGGCTGAAGCCCCCGCAACGGAACGGGGTGCCGGGCGTGGGGCGCGATGCCGCGGCGTCCCGGGGAAGGGCTGCGGGAAGAGCGAGGTCGCTGCCGAGCGCCACTGAAGCACAAGGGGACGGGGACGGCCGCGGTCACGCTCCCCCGGGGGCTGAGCTGCGCCTCGGGGTGCTGGCGGGCGGCTGCAGTCGAAGGTTGCGGGTCCTCCAGCGGCAGATGGATGGCAAAGCCAGCGGGGAAGCTGCTGAGGGCGTTTGGTTTCCCCGTTCCTCAGAAGCGGGGAGATGCCGAGCCGGAACGAGCGTCTTTCCCCAAGAGCCGCGGCCAGGGAGCTGGCGGGCGGGAAGTCGGGAGCAGGACACGAAGGATCGGGCAGAGGAAGGGCTCGGCTTCGTCGCAGCCTGCCGTTTGCCTCTGACCACAGTTACTTTTCCCCTCCTTGGATGGACACCGTCCAACGTCAGCGCAGTCCCGACCTTCACACTCCGTTTGGTGAAACATGAAAACTTTTCTGTCCTGAAAAACCACTGCACAACTGGGAAAGCGGAGCTTCGCGGCCAGCTGCTGCGGGGGGGAGCCGGAGTTCCTCCCGCTGTTGGGTTTTGCCTTGTTTTTCCTGCAGGTGAACAAATCCCGGGTGTAAAATCAGAAAACAAACATGGGATCTGGGATGGGGGTAGGGATCGGAGCTCTGAGAACTCGCGCTCCCTCAGCCAGGCTTTCAACGCTGCGCAGAGCCGCGTGCGCAATCCCAAGCGAGCACAGAGCTTGGGCAAGGGTTCAGGAAGGAAAAAGATTCGCAGATGAAACGTTTTTAAGGTGGGAAGGGCAGAAGTGGAGAAGCGCGCAGAACCGTCCTCGGCGTAGGACCCAACGCTTGACATCTCCGTCTCTTGCGAGAACGAATTAACCTCTTGCACGTTCTGGCACTTCACCCGTCCGATCCTCGTTTTTCCGAGCGAGGAGGCTGAGGCACAGGGAGGAGAATTGCTTCACCTACGGCTTCCGAGTTTGGCCCGTTGCCACCCAGCTGCAGGTTCGCAACGGCCCTCGTTTGCAGAGGGGACCACGTAGAAGTTGCTCATGACTTTTTGAAAATTACACTCTTGGTTGTGCTCCGGTGGCGGGGGGCAGCCCTAGGGCGCGCGGGAAGGGCTGCCCGCTTCCCGACCCCTTGGGTGACAGCACCATTGCAAGAAAAGGGGGTCCTGAGGGGGCCGCCTGCTCAGCCCCCCCTTGCAAAGAGGCATCTTCACTTTTGAACTGCGTATAAACTTGGCGTTACAGCCTCCGGCGAGACCGCCGCTCGCTTTCCGCGGCAGTCCGTTCCAGCATCAGTCCGTCTGCGTTACCGAGGCGCCCCGAGTCCCAGGCGTGCACTTAACTCCGCCGCGCAGTTTGTCTCCCTTCTCGGCGCAGCTCTCTGTTAAGCGCTGCAGGACAATTCCTCGCGCCCCTCTCCAGCGCTCTCTAGACTAAACAAACCCGTTTCCTTCAATCTGTCCTTGCAGGTCATGGTTTTCCTACACCTCTGCTCATTCTCACTGCTCTCCCCTGGACTCCCTCCAGCTCCTCCCAGAACTGGACAGTATTCTAGCTGAGGCCTTACCAGTATCTAGGAGAACTATTTCCCGTGTCTGGCAAACAGCACTCCTGTTTATGCATTCCACAGGCGTGTTGGCTTCTTTTTTTTATTGTTGCAACAATATGACTTTTTTGACTCATGTTACGCTTCACCGTAACCCCTAGCCTTCCTTCTGAAAGCCCTCAGGAATTGCACCAGATTAAGGATGGAGCTGCTCCCCCTGCTAGGACTGAAGCGCTCAACTCTGGCTCCAAGCCCTGCTTCCAGGCTTTTCTCTGGAATATCCAGCGGCCGATATCCTCTGACCCAGGAGGGGGGCGACAAGAAAACAAGCGCTCCGCAGACCTGCGAGCCTCTTTTCTGGTAACAAAAGCCTTCTCCAGATACAAGCCCCCTGACTGACGCCTGGGTAGCAGAGGTAGGCGAGCATCTGTTCAGCAGCCCTGCCTCGCCGGAGCTGCCTGCAACACCGAGCGGCAGCCGCCGGCGCAGCTGAAAGAGGCTTGGAAGTTACAGCGAGCGTCCCAGGAGCCACGGAGTCAAGCGTTCGCTTTGCGTCCTCGCCCTGGGCAGGAACAGGGGAGAACGCCAGCTTCTGAAACAAGCCAGGCCCAGCAGCTCCGCGAGGGAACTCGGACAGCTGGCAGCGAGATACAGAGCGTCACGTCGGATCTGGCTGGGATTCGCCTCCCGAGACCGAAGGCTGTGAGAGCTGGAGAGAACAGCTACGCCGTCTTCCAGCTGTGGGAACCAAAGCAACAAAAACACAAGGCTAGACATCAGGAAGCAGCCCTCGCCTTGGGGTCCTCCGTACCAGGAGGGACAGGCCGCGCTATCTAACGAAACTACATTTCCGTGGGACACGGACAAAGATGATTTTATGCAAGAACGTCCCTGATCTCGGTGTAAAGATATTCAGCTTTACAGCGGTTCTAATTTGTGCCGTTTCCTGTAATCCCTGGAAATGGGTAAACCGGAGCTCTCGTCTTCCCAGAAAGCCGATCGATACCTGCTGCCGGTGCGGCACTCCCAAAAGCCGCTGCGGTACCTGCGCTGTCCGTAGGGCACCACTCCAAAGCCTGGCTCGGAGAGGACGATGCTGCTTCGCTTCCTCACGTTCCTGGTATTGTTTAGAAAAATATCTCCCTGTACTTTCCTCCTACGTGGCAGCTGTTCCTTCCAGGTAGGGGAAGAGCCATCTCCTCTGCAGCTCTCGCTACTGAAATATCCTCCTAATGCACTTTTCCTTGTTATCGCTAACTTTGTGTTCCTCAAGAAGAATCTCCCTCCTTCCCTCTGCGGGAATTTTTTTGATACTTTTTTTTTTTTCCCCTGCTCGTAAGTCTTAAATTGGAAGGCAAAACATGTAAGGCAGACCAGGAGACCAGCAAGCCTCTAGAGCCATACAGAAGCCTGTTAATTTAGTTGAACTAATTAGGAGATCTGGTGACACAGAGCTGCCGTGCCTTCACTCTGCAAATACTTGTGTTCTCTTTTTGAGTTTAAGGTATGCCGAACCCATAAACGCCTAAGAAGCTTCACGTGCCGCGTGCTTCCATGATTAACACTGCAATGATGATTTAAAAAGCACTTAAAAGGATTCGTTTGAGTCTTGTCAGGCAAGCGCGGGACTGAACCTTGAACTTCTTGGTTCCAGGAAAACATTTCGGCAGATCACAAGTAGCTTCTGTCACAGACGGGCTTCCCACACGTTATTCCCAAATCTCAACCGCTCCCGGATTTAGCTTCCCCTCAGAAACGTCAGCGCCGCAAATGGAAATAATGAGGTGCAGAGAAGTGAACTGACTTGTGATTTTTATAGCAAACAACAGATTTCAGGTTTGCCTAACAGCAGGAGGGTGCTCGAGCCCTGCTGTGCTCACCCAGGTGACTTAGGCTGAGGGCTACTGCGATCCGAGCGCTGACCTGACTCCACTTTAGTTTCAGGGGTGCCCGTCTGACACAGGAGCCAACATGAACGTGGGAACGGCACACAGCGAGGTGAACCCCAACACCCGGGTCATGAACAGCCGGGGCATCTGGCTGTCCTACGTCCTTGGAATCGGCCTGCTGCACGTCGTCCTCCTGAGCATCCCCTTCTTCAGCGTCCCTGTGGTTTGGACTCTTACCAACATCATTCACAACATGGTAAGGGAACAGCGTGGCTGCCTTGACTTCCCGGGGCACGGAGAGGTAATCTCTCAGCACCAGCTGGTCTTTTGAGAGCAAGCTAGTAAGATTCTTCTTGAAACAATTCCTTTCTCTGTATTTCCAAAGATGCAGGGTAAGTTACTCAACCTTCACCCCTCAGACCGCACCTTTGCCTCTAGGTCATATATTTAAATCCAGCCTAGGTACTGATGAGACAGCAAACGTGGCGAGGCTGCTCAGAGGGGACACTGAATTCATTTGCCTGCAGGGTAAGTCCCTCTGTCACTCCCCCTTAACAGAGGCCTAGCTGTGACAGGCCACAGAAGCTGGCAGGACAGTTTTCACTTCGGTTGATACAATCTGAATCCGTCTCATCAGAGTTAAGAAAACAAGGCTAAAACCCAAACTCTGTTCTGCTTAAAGTCGCAGATTAGTCCAGGAACAGATTCTTCCCTTCTAAGGGATCAGGTACCCAAGTGAACGGGTGTCAGAGCGCCGTGCAAGGGTGCACAGCAGAGATGCGCTTGCAGACAGACGCAGGGCACCTGGGCTCTCTGCGATGCCAGAAGCTGCTGCGTTTGCCCAGCGCCGTCCTGTGCTGTGCCCTGACAAAGCTGCGGCCGCACAGCAACAGCTTCCCTAGCACGCAGGAGCAAACCGCGCTCCGTTTAACCGCTCGCTTCTGTGCCTCCGCCAGCCCACCGCGCAAGCCGTGGCATGCTTGGGTCCTACGGCTAAGGAGCGGACCTCTCGGCAGCCGTTCACCCTCAGGCACGGGGGACAAAATACTTCAGAGATGCAGCAATCCATTTGTGTCCTTTATTTTAAATAATATCTCGGGCCGAGAATATTCCAGAGACAAAAATGACTCCCTTATTAGGGACCCTCATGCTATTGCTGTCTAACAGGGAAAAAACCGCCACAAAACCCCCAACCAGAGCTGCTCGGGGCTCAGTTCACAAGCTGCCTGCTTTTCATCTGGCTCCTTCCCCTTCTCTGGCAGCTTAAACGATTAGGTCCTGGGAACAGAAAGGAGTTTAAAGGCCAGCCATGGCTATACTTAAAAAACACCTGATGTAGCCAGGCACTTGCTGTTTATCTGCGACTCGTATTCCACTTCAGGAGGTTCACTCGCCATCAGGGGTAACAGACACTCACTGCCTACCGCTCTACCAGCGCTTTTTTAGAAAGCGTTTAGCGTTGCTGTTGCCCGGTAGAGCAAGCCTGTGCTAATCTCCTGATCCCAGAGATCTGAGCCCTGTAATCTTGCCACCACCTTCTTGGCTTATGCCCAGCAGCTGAACGAGAGGCCTCACGCCTAACAGCTGAGCCTGAGCTAGCCCCGGCTAGCGGCCCTCCTCCCTAACTCTCGCCACTTCCTTGGCCGCCGCCAGCTGGAGCGCGTTTTCCAGCAGCGACGGCGCGTCCCTCTAGCGGAACAGCGCGCTGGTGCAAGCTCGCACAACCGCGCTGTTCTTCCTGAAGCTGAACGTTTCTGGTGGCATGGCGAGGGGCGTAGAGAACACCGTGCGTGCTTCACACTGCCTTTGTATTTGCTACAGAGTATGTACATCTTCCTACATACCGTGAAAGGAACTCCTTTTGAGACTCCGGACCAGGGGAAGGCTCGGCTGCTCACGCACTGGGAGCAGATGGACTACGGCGTGCAGTTCACGGCATCGCGCAAGTTCCTGACCATCACGCCCATCGTCCTGTGAGTACTTCGGGGCAGGCGCGCTGCCTCACGCCCCCGTACCGATCAAGGCTTCTGCTGCACGTGCTGTCCTGAGAAACAAAACCATCAAGCGTTACAATTCAGTCTCCCCCTCTCTCTGTTCCCTCTCCTTTCCAGGTATTTTCTAACCAGCTTTTACACAAAGTATGACCGGATACACTTCATAATCAACACCATCTCCCTTATGAGCGTCCTGATCCCCAAACTGCCTCAGTTTCATGGAGTCCGGATCTTTGGGATCAACAAGTACTGAACTGCGTGGCTGGAGCGAACTGAAGAGGAGCTGGGAGAGGGGGAAGCTGCTTCTCTCTAGTCCTGTTTCTTCACCCCCACATACACTGGGATATAATTTCACAGCGGCTGTTTAAATGCAGTATCCAATAGACATATACCGCATGCTGGATCCTCATGCCCAATAAATCTAAACAAGCTCCAGAGTAGAGTTTAGTGCAGAGCAGGATGCGTGATGCTGGATTTCTTTTCCTCCAGTGTCATAAATAGATGCAGATACACTGAGACTTCAAGGTACAAAGAGGAGGAATTCTGGGGAGATTTTCATCTATCCCAGACATCAAATGACGAGAATAGGGATGAGGGGAAAAGCTTTTAGTGCTGGTACTATTGCTGTGGTAAATGCACTTTAAAATATGTTTCCCTTTCTGAAGCTAGGTGCTTTAAGCAATATGTGGGGGAAATTCAAAGGGATACAGCCAGACTTTCCCAATACTTGATTGTTTCAGGGTTTGAGTTCCATTTTTGGGTGGGGGAGCAGGAGGGGGAAGAGAATGACAGATTTTTTTTTTATTTTGCAATCTTTTACGCCACCGAGAAAGGAAGTTCTTTTAGTAAAAACCGTACAGGAAGGAACGACCTGCAATTTGACAAAGCTTTCAGTTTTCTACGGTACCATTCGTGTGGTTCAGGGAAAAGGTCGATAGATGCTAAAGTGATATTTGTTATTTTCTGCTTATACCAGGATCTGCCTGGGTAACTCTGCTCCCCAAACCGCTCGTTTTTAAGCGCACTCTGAGTGCTCAGGCAGTACAGCATTTGGATGAAGGGCTGGGGCGCAGGTCATTTTAATGATCGGCAACAAATGCCACCGAGCTACTTGGTACACGGAGACTGCACGAGCACAGGAGAAGCTGAAGACTGATAGGTGTAGGCCAAACGAGAGACGGATGGCTGCTTGTATAATCAGTCAGGGACTATAATTGGAATTTTTCTCCTCGGGCCAGCTCCTCGGTCTCTGAAGCCTGTGTACGTGTCACTGGGGTTTGCCAGTGGACTTAACTCGGTATCTGACGCAAGGCAAGCGAGTGTTTGATTTCTGGCTTACCTGGAAGTCCGTCGCCCAGCTCCACGCACAGCGGCTGCGGCAGCATCCCCTGAGCCCTCAGCTGATCACTGGCAAGGGCGAGGGAGCAGGAGAGCAATACTAACGAGCAGCACCAGCAGCAGACTGAATGGGCCAACAGAAGGATGCAATGGGTCACTGAAGATAGATTATTTAGTATAGGAAGGAAATTGAGCCTTTTTCCCATAAAGTTACCACCTAAATAAAGTAGGTTTGCAGGTTTAGATTTCCTTGCGACAGCTTTCTACTGTTCAAAGCAATCGTTTTCTCTTTTGGGTTGTGTGCCAGATGAAATGTGTTTTTCCACATGCTTCCCCTGTAAACTCATGAAAGCCTGTATTTTTGTTGTCTTAGTGCTTATATTGTCTCACACTTTTGACAATGGTATAAATCTTTTAAATATGCTCTTTTCGTTCCTGCATTAGCCAATTCTAGCTTTAGAGGTCATAGTGGATATTGCTGAGTTCTGTTTGATGGTCAGAGCGTAGGACATGGATAGGGGAACTTCAGATTTGCATATAAGATCCAGTACTACTCCATGTGTAATTTTGGGCAAGCTGCTTTACTTCTCTATCTCAGACTTCCTATCGGACCGCTGCAGAGAAGGGAAAAAACACTTAGTGTACCTCAGAGGGCTGCTGGAATGCATGGAGAATCATTACCTGATATGTTTGAAAAGTGGAGATATTTTAAGTGAAAAGGGAGTTTTTGAGAAGCTAGAAAGAGAAAAGAGGCTGGCTTGATACCCGAGTGCTGTTCTCCAGCGAGGGAGTTTGACAGATCTGCAATTTACTTGCGGGTGGGGTGTTAAACCTTTTAACCACCATGACATAAGGACTGCTGCTTCAGTTAAGGTACTATATACCCTAAAGCAAATATACTCTTTCAGCTACTAGACAATGACTTTTGAAAAAAAAAATATATATAGTTTTCAAAAGCGAGATATTTCATCAGTCAGCAAAGTACCTTTGGAATGACCAAGAAATCAACAGCATCAAGCCCAGAGCGCTTACGGAGAGACCAGTGCCCTCAGAGCTGTAGTCTTGTCCTTAACAGGGTGGCTCAGGCTGTATCCCTAGAGCAGACTGTGTGCTGCTTAACAGAGCTGAATGTCTGCCCGCAGACACAACTTACATGCCAACAGTCAAGCTCCAGAGGAAGGAAAACTATTTCTTTGTTTTGCTAGAATACAAGGGGAAAAACATCGAGTTTTTTGCAACAGGAACAGTCCCTAGATGCTTAAAACCACTACTCCTATGTAGACAGACATACACTGATTATTTCTAAGTATAGGCACATTACCCAAAGTCAAAGCAGTTTTGATATTTTTAGCCTAAGTATAAATTGAAGGCAGGGGTCAGCTCTTCTCGATGAAGTACAGCACTTCATGCAGCTCCCTTGAAGGCCTTGGCATTACAACAGCTGAGGGGCTGAACGTGGTCTTTGTGCTGTTAACTGACATCTGATTCTGTTTTGTTAAATTAGAGAACAACTGTAAAACAGAATGGGATCAGCAACTTCTCAAAAAGGCAGGTTTTAAAGCCTAACGTCTAAAACTTCTTGCTAGGCAAAGCCTTAATTATAACAGTAAGCTTTTTCTGATTTACCTTTTCACGCAAATGATTAAAAGAGCCGTTACACAGATGTGTGTTACATGGCAGGTGACATTCTTTACAAGGATAGCATTTTTGTCACAGAATAACTGAAGTTAACTTGGGCTCATACAATTAATCTGATCAAGGGAAACCTAAATGAAAACTGGAGAGATATGGGAAGAAGCGAGAGAGTTGAAGAAAGATTTCGTGTTAATAATGTGGTGTGTTGAGTATCTACGCAAGCTTATTACTCGAACAATTATACATCTGATAGTATCTTCCTTAAGATCCCATCTTAAGGGTAGCTATCAGAATTAAGCAAAAAATGGAAACCAGAAGTTAATTGTAATTACACCGCGGTTGCAGTTGCTACTTGTTAGGTGTACCTAAGGTAGCTTTAAGTGAAAGAGTTTTGGGTACCGCTGGTCGAGCCACCCCCATACGCCAGCTGCAGGGCTCCTGCCTGTCGCTGTCACAGGAGCGAGCGGTACCCGACTAAGTTTCCACTTGGAAACCACCACTGCAGCGGTGTGGGAGTAACGGGGACAGTTCTGGGTCTCCTGGAAAGAGTTCTGAAACCACTTCTGGTTCGTTCGTGTTTGTGAAATTCACGTAGAAGCAAGTTCAGCACTCGAAGGCTAATCTTGCACACACAAAAGTTAGAGCGTAGTCAAAACACTAAAACTCTTATAAGATAACTCATTTCTGAGAAAAGGGAGATCGGGACAGCGTGGGCAGGATGAGGGATTTTCAGATGTGTACTTGCAGCTAACGGAGCAGCGATCCAAGGGTGAAGCCTACCTTTTGCGTGGAGAACCAGAACGTGAGTGCAAAGACTGTCCGTTCCTTCTTTTAGACTGTAGAATTTTCTGAAAGTACCTGCCTGAAGGAGAGAATTGATTGTTATTGATTTTAAATGGGACTTTGATCACATCACACTTGACAGGTTTTCCTCTCAAACTGGCTTCCTGTACAGTGACTAGGGCGAATGGCAGCTGGAGGAGAAAAGGAGGCTCTGCCCTGTGACTGAGAAACAATTACTGGATAAGTAGGTACTTAAATTGCTTTTCTTTGAAAACCACCACTTCAACTGGCAGAAGCTCTCCCCCTGCCCCATCTTGTCCTGGGCAAAGCCTCTTCTAAGCCGCTGTCAGAACCAGGCATGTAATCACGCAGCACAGCAGTCACTGCACCAGGAAGGTCAGAAAACAAGCAAGTGTTACCAGGCTGATGCTTCCGAGTTAGGGATCCTGTCTTGTGATTCGTTTAACAGAGCTAACAGGACGGCATACAGTCCAACCCTTTGCAGGAAAAAAAAACCTTAAAAAGAAAAAAGAGCCTGAGATCTAGGGCTACTTAATTCCTGAGTGCTTTTTTTTTTTTTAAATTGTTGTTTAATTTGGGGTTTTTAATAGAAGCATGGTACTGGCCCTTGAAAAGGGAACAGCAGCTGGTTACCATTGTTAACACCTTAATACTTCTCATCGTGACTTACGTTGCTTTATCATTGCCTATAATATCTTTTAAGCATGCAAGTGTGTGTGTATACGTATCCTCCCTGGATCAGTTTAAGTGAGCTAAATTAGTTGGGTTTTTTTTAATGGAACATTCTGACATTGTACAAAGTTTTAGGGTTTTTTTTCCAGTAGCCTTTCTTTTTGCTGTGCATACAGAAGTAGAGAACTTTCTAAAATAAAGTGTGAATATTTTTATTACTCCTTTGTACAGTATTCTAAGAGAAACTAATAAAGTAAGTATTCATGTAAAAACTTGCCTTTGATTCCTTGAATTTTTACATGGAGCGGTTCTGCTTTCAAACAAGCATGGCAAAGGAACACTGGATGGCAATTCCAAGCCCACCAAGCGACGGATGGCAGTCAGGCAAAGAGCTCGCAGCCCACTGCGCAGATCCCTTCGCAGGGTACCGCGCCGGCGAGGCACGCAAACCCTCTGCTGCGAACAACGACCCATGAAGCATGGAAACGTGTGTGCCTCGCTGGTCAAGACTGGTTAATAAAAGTGCCTCCAGTAACGTAACATTGTCCCCTTGCCTGCACCACGCCTAATTAGTTAGCTCGCTCTCAAGTTTACCAACATCCTCCTAAACCAGAACACACCATTCCTCATCCTAACAGATGAGGAGCAGACAGGAAAACAAGAACCACGCTGGAAATCAAGCAAATCTTACAGGAATGATACACCTATAGACCAAATTTAAAAGTTATCCATGGCCACTAGAACAGATCAGGACAGGTTAACTCAGATCAACAACTGAAACTTTTTGGAGGAAGAATTACGTAGGAACAGGCTTTTTACGCCCTACTTTAGTGGATACTTCCGGACCTCTGAACGGAAGGGCGGGGAGAGCGCCTTTCGCCAGCCCTGCTGTTTGGAGAGGCCGTATCAGCTCAGAAGCACAGCGGACTGCTCTGCACATCACCCACCGACGGCAGACGAGAAGCCATTCACTCCACAAACAGGCAAGTACATTTTTAAGAGCTTTCGGTACACGGGGGGTGCAGCATGCTTCTGTTCAGTGCTGTAGTTGAGTTTCTCTCTCTTTTGGAAGTCTCCCAAGGGAATGAGTCCCGTAGGTACCACCAAACGATCCCACACGGAGCACACAGGACTATTTCCCCTCCCCAGCTCCATCGCATACAGCACGCCATCCTTTGCGATGCGATGGTCTTCCTGGAAGAATCGGACTCAGTCAGTCTCTTTTTTCAGACCCCTGCGCGACATTAGGGAGAGGGAAGATACCCCCCAACCGCTCATCTGAACTGTAAACGGGGATCAGCGTCTCTTCTCTAACAGGACTTGATAAAGTAGGGTGCAGAAGAGGGGAAAGACCTGCACGCTTTCCTTCTTCTCAATAAGTACACAAAGTTTTTCCATTTCTAGATCAAAGTTCTTCTTCAGCGCCTCTCACGTACCCCAGCTGAAGCAAGCAGCAAAACCGGAACTTTGCCATAAAACAAAGCTGAAGCAGGAAGCCAACCGTGGTTTTGTTTCTGCCTCTCAAACAGCCAGCTCTCCTCTGCGGGGGACACAGGCAGAGCACCAGGGCATACCCAGCAGCTGCGCCGGGATGAGCTCTCTGTAGTTTGGGGGAGTTTTGCCATACAACAAGCTCTCCTACTTCCTCCTTCAACCCACTGTTCACCTCTCGGCCCTTTCCCTTCCTTGCAGTAAGACTTTGACAAAATCATTTTTCTAATGCTCTATTTTGAGTTCACCAGCAAAAGGGGAGGTGTCTAAGCAAGCCTCATTACCAAGCCACAGCTCCTGCGCCGACCTCTCCAAATGCTTCCCTGCTTCCCAATCCTGTGAAAGCCGCGTCCTTGTACTAATGTGGGCTTTTGGGGGCTGTTATCGATTTTGAAAACGTCTATAATAATTACAGTAACATTTTGTTACAACCTTCTGCTTCTATTTCAAGTAATTTTCCTTCACTTGTCTTGCCTCTTTCCTAAGGCACAAGTACACTTTGCTTCGGTTCAAGAAGTCATCCAGCTGCAGCAGAATGTTTAAAAAAGTCACCCAATCCATAGCAAATGAAATGGATCCAACAGGAGACCTGGTCCCAGTTCGCAGCATCCTAGACCATGAGCATTTCAGACCCTTGTGTCTCGTGAAAAGAAAAAAAAAAACCCTGTTCTGCCCATCTCCCTGCTACAAACGGACATGGTACACACTCAACGACATGCTCCTGCCTGGAAAAGACAACAAAAGCACAGGTAAAGCCCACGTTTATCAATCTTAAGTTCCCAAGTTCCACAGACAAAACATCTGGATCATTTGTGGCTGAACTCTACTGTGTTCCGCCCTTCTTGTGTGCGCAATAGTTATGTCACCGAGTCTGTGGAATCACGCTTAAGTTAATGCATCGAATTATTTCAGAGTCCCTCTTTCCCAACGGAGGTGGTCAAGAGTCAAGGCAATTTACATTCACAGTAAGCACCAGTGACAGAGTTGATGGGAATCTAAGCCTCTGTGTTGAGTCTGTAAGCGCAGAGGTGAGAGGAGCTGCCTCCTTGTCCAAAGGGTGGTCCATCAAGCTGGAGAAGAACCACATACCCCTACCAGAACTTGAGGCACTGAAATCCGAAAGGTAAGGCAGACACGAAGGGAGAACGGGCCCTTCACGTCCCCCTCTACCCCACACCAGGTCACACAATGGTTTTTCAACAGCCAAAAACCTAGATGAAGACCCAAGAGCATGCATTCTCCCTAAAAAGAGAAAGAGAGGCGATAAAGATTTCCCTAGAAAGAGAGGTGATAAAGATTTCTTACGCAGCTTTGTAATGCTTACAGATTTCTGTAGTATTTTTTCTGCAGTACTTTTGTCATAACTCACAAAAAAACAGACACTTTTAGCCAGGATATTGCATCCTTTTTCTCTTTCAGAAAAATAAATGCGAATCACGCCTTCATTCAACAACTATTGAAAGCACAACAGAATTTATACGTGGTTCATGAAACAGTAGAAGCCTCGGAGGAGGCCCACTACAAGGAATCCACCACGGCAGAGGGGGGCTTCATGGCCAAATTTCACGCCAAGCTTGGTGCAAAGGTCTGATTTCTCTTCAGCCTCAGGAGTCAGCCCCTCCCCGACATCTGCACGCCACCAGGCCTAATAACAGATTATTTTTCATTGACCAGGGCGCCAGAGAGAACGCGCAAAGCATAACTATACCCAAGGGCTGCACCCTGGCCTTCAGGCCAATCAAGCTGATCATTGAAGACGGATCATGGGGTAAGTAACTTTCAGAAACTACCAGCTCCTCCATCCAGGAAACAACGCAGAAGAAGAAAAACATTTTCTGAAGTATCCTTCAGCCTCGCAGCCATCCTTAGCTCATTTGCAAGGACATGAACACGTGCAATATGAGGGACAGAAATCACCTGGGAACAGGCCGTACCCCAGTTGAAAGAGCTTCCTGGGAAAGAGATGCAGTTTTGGATGGGGTGGTAAGGAAATTCAAGAGGGATACTGGAAGCCTCGGCCCTAAATTTCAGGAACTGCAGAGCTCCTGTTGAAAAACGGCACAGGGGGCAGAGGTTTGGTTTTACTTTTACTTTTCCTACGCGGAAGAAAAGAGCCAGGGAGAAAACAGGGTGGCTGACCCTTCAGTGGGGAGACTGGTGTCAAAGACGCTTATGCTGGAGAGGTAGAGAAAGAGAGGACCGAGATCCACAAAACCTGCTGCAGGATTTTAGAGACCACGTTGCCTTGCTTCCCCTACGCCCCGTGCTTCCCCCCCCGCATGGATCTAGTTGAGTACAAGCCCTTGTTTTAATTCACTTGTATTTTGACACACACGTGTTGGCCAATACAGACCCTAACATAGGGCACGTGTCAGTAGGGAACGAGGGCTAGAAGTAACGAGTTTTAAATGAACGGGAAGAAGAGAGATGTGCTGGAGAAGAGTGCAAACACCAGTCTGACCTACACCTAGCACGTGAGATTTCAGAGACCTGGGATACCATATCTTCAGACTTAAAAACAACAGCTCTGGTAAAAAAAGACCTATCCAGCTGGAAGTCTTCTTCTAAATCAGCAATGCCCTTTTTATCCTCTCGCAGATCTTGAATATTTCCCACGAGACACGAAATCACTCCTCATATCTGATGGTAAGCAATGTATTTTACTACTTTGACTTGCACTACTTTTGCCCCCTTTGGGTAAGATGGAATCTCTCAGGATAAACACAAACCACCAAAAGCGACGCGTTTACTGTAAATTACTGCCTGTTACCCGAGACATGACACCCGTCCAACTCAAAACTGCCTATCGCTTTAGAAAATATTCATAGAAATGGTTCAAATTCTAAATGTAGGGGTGCCAGGGAACTTACTGTGGGATTGTCCAGTGTGCCAGTGACATATTTGGACTCTTTCTGGTTTCCAGGTGTCTCAGAAGGAAAATTAGGAGAACTGAAGAGAGAAGTTAAAGAGAATTGTGAAATTCTCTCCAGGTTGTCTTCTGATCTGCTCATCATATTTTTAAACGCCATCAAAGCTGTGATGAGAGACAGGAACCTCTTTCAAGAGCTGACCGACAAAGTAAGCAAAGTTCTTACTGCCAGGACTTATAAATACAGACATCCATGATCACACCTCTTGCCCCAGAATTCCTCTCTTGTGCCACAACTATCAATCCAAAAACCCTTTACTCTGGTCTTCATCGCCATACAGAGAAAGGAGGTGCTCAGGACAGAGTCAACTGCTGAAATATGTCCTGAATATAGCTAGCAGATTGACCTGAAGGTATCAATCCATTTAAACGTCATATTCTGTCTTTAACCGGAGCCAGTGTGAATGCTAAAGCCTCAATTACAGCCTCATAAATAGCTTAGGGAGGGGAGACACACATTACATGACAGTTCCTATGCTTCTGTAGTTAGACTGCAAGGGAGCATCAGCAGCCTCTTCTCTTAAATCCTGCCGTTTCTTTTTCTTATTCCTTTAGATGGAAGCAGTTCTTGATGAACCTGATAGTTGTGAGCTGAAAACAGAAAGCCCAGACTTAAGAGACCTGTTGAGCAGCTTACGGCATTCTCCAAGACATCTTCTCCTTAAGCTGGCAGCAGCAATCACCTACACTCTTGACGCGTTAGACGGTAAGCCTTTCTGGCTATTTTAATAGAGAAATGCAGAATATATCAAGAGCATTCCTACCGACAAGACTAGCAGCATATAGAAAACTTACAGAGCGTGAGAGACTTGCAGAGGATTTACATAAAATAATTTCTTCGATTGTGGGAATGAAGGTGGTTTATGCTGAGAGCACAGACCTGTCCGTAGCAGCTGCTGTTAGCAACAGTTGGAGAGTCGCAAAGCCGCGACTGCCAGGAGCATGACACTGAATTACCTCTCGGTCCAGAACAGCGTGCACAAGGGGATCCTTGAAAAGAGGGCTTGAAATCAGAATTAAAACGTGGGTAAAGATGGCAAGATCACCTTGGACAAAGAGCAATGCAAATTCCAGGGTTCTTTTCCCAAGGCTGCCACAAAACATGGTTTGAACCTCCCCTCAACCCCCTTGTCTCCGCACTTGATGTTACAGTCATCCGCACACAGTAACGGCTGTATTCATCTCACAGGGAGGCTGCACTAATAATTTAGTTTAAAACACCTGAAGAACTTTTGACCAAACAGGCATTCCCTGCAAGACAGCTGCTGGTCACCCTTCACATCTCACCAGTTGTCTCTGAAACACGGGTGGTGGGTTTTTGGTACAAACCTGTTTTAATTCTGCAGAGCTAACGGAGGATCAGCTGCTGCTATTGCTGGAGTCTTTGGAAGAGAAGATTGTGTCCCAACAGCTTAAGCTGGTGAGAGAACACGTATCACATTTAGCTGAAAACGAAGGGGCGGGGGGGTTATTTTGAGTAAAGCAGCATTTAGATAATGATATAGGTAGCAGTATTATAACTTAAGGTAACGCTGGGAAGAAGGGAAGGAGTAATTGCTTCAAACTTGGCAGGGATCAAAATACTCACTTCGAGAGAAGTCACCCCAAGACATGAATAACTGAGATTTCTAACAACTGTTTTGCTGATAGCTGACTACATTTTTCTTGAAACGGTAGTCAGAATTTTCTGGCTTCTTTGGCTCCAGATTTAAAAAAAAAAAAAAAAACCAAAACAAAAACACAAAACACGCTACAAATTTAATTTCTTGGACATAACTAATTCACAAGAAACCGGGAACTGAATACATGAGCATGATAGTCTTTCAGGGTGAAAAGTCCCATATATAAGTGTGGATTATTTAGTGCGCCTGTAAGACAGTAAAGCACTTCACAAGTCAAAGACATCATTTACTTACTTAACAGTAAGTAAATACTCCACTTAACAGTAAGTAAATATTCCACAGATGGGAGTATTAAAATACTGATTTTGCTTTTTTTGTTCTTGCTGCAAAGGTTGAGAGCCTTTTGAAACCCTACACAAAAGACAGGGAGGGGTGTTTCAGCGTGAATACCAACTTGCTCTCCTTCTCACGAGAGAAGGAACAAAAATTAACTGTTGCAATGGTTGAGATGAGTGGAGTGAAGCTCCAGGAAGACGGATCTGCTGTCTGCACGGAAGAAGCCTTCTCGGCCATAGCAGCCCTGTACGTGTCTCTGTACATCCTCAGTCTTCTGAGTAACTCGGATTAGGTTACACGTGTCCTCCCGTTAGGGACGGTTTAAAAGGAATCGCTTGACAATGTATTTGAAAGTCTCTTACTGCGAGCTAGTTTCCATCTCTAAACTTTACCCCGACATAGGTAAGGCATTCCTTATTATTATCCTTATTAATACTCAGTGCTGATTTGAAATGAGTAGGAAAAGAAAACTTAAGGCAAGAAAATTCCTTACGGAAGGCAGAAACCAGATACAAAAATTGATTTTTCTCCCCCCCCCCAAGAATGTAGAGTGCCAACTGAAAAATCCACTAGCCCAAATAATCACAAGCCTATCAGTTGCACTTTATGTGATCCTGGTTTTCTTAAAAAATGTTAACACCCAGCTGCTTACACAACCAATGATAAGGCACAAAGGAATAAATCAGCAATAATTCATTTACCCTGGTCACACCTGTGATTCATGTGTGATTCAATCAGCTGCTAAATATTAGAACGCTATATAATCTCAGAGCACTTTAATGATGGACACCTGGTAAAACAGCACCTCCCTCACGCGACTACACACCCCACCACTACCAGCAGCAAGGAAAAAATTACAGTATTTCAGAACAACATTACAAATGCTTCGATGATTGCTTTATAAATAAAGAGAATAATTTCTTACTGAATAACTGGATGTTCTTAAAGGCAATTTTTTAATCTGCAGGTATTTTCAGTCACCCAGCGGTGCTGCCTGCCTGGAGGCCCGGCTCCCCTCAGGCTCCTAGGGGAAGGGGGTGCCCTCAGCAAGGGGCAGTGCTGCTTACCCGGGCGGTCCCTGATGGCTCTGGGGGCACCCCCAGCTGCAAGGGGAGCCCAGCCCCGGCCCCGGCCCCCTCAAAGGCGTCGGAGGGAGGGGGGGAACGGCGGCCGCTGCCCGGGGCAGCGCCGGGGCCTCGCACCTCGCCTCAGCGCGGCGGGCGAGGAGCGTCTGCGCATGCACCGCGAAACAGGCGGGAACGGCCGAGCGGCGGGCGGAAATACCCGAGCGTCCGCCGGAAACGCCCGAAAGCGTGACGGAAATACCCGAGCGGGGGCGGCGGAAGGAACCGAACGGTGCGGTCCTCGGCGCTCGACCGCTTAGGCCTGCCGGTGAGGTCGGTGCGGCTGGTCGGGCCTGGCGACTCCCGGCGTGCCCCGCGGTTGTTGCAGTGTCACGGCCGGCCCGGCCATGAAGCAGGAGGGCGCGTCCCGCCGCCGCGGCGACAAGGCCAAGGCCCCCCCCGACGGGCCGCCCCCCGCTCCCCCGGACGTGGAGATGCAGGAGGAGGCAGCGGCGGCCGAAACGGCCGGGGAGCGGCAGCCGCAGCGGGAGCTTGACGCTGTCACGTTGGAGGGTGAGGGAGGGAGGGGCGGGCTGAGGGGAACGGGGCGGGGGGGGGGGGCAGCGGAGAGGGATCCCCGCGGGGGGAGGGAGCTGGGACGGGGTCTCTGTAACGGGGATCGGGGTGGGGGGGGCGGTTGGGGGCTCATGGGGGAGAGGGAGGGACTAGGGCCGGGTCGGGGGAGGGTTCCCGGGAGGGGAGGGGGCTGCGGAAGGGGAACGGGGGTTGTTGGGAGCCCTGGGGGGGTCCTTGTGGAGGAGGGAGTAGTGCGGGGTGCCCGGGGGGGAGAGGGGCTGGGAAGCGTGTCGGAGGAGGGGAATAGGGGAGCACAGCAGGGAAGAGGAGTTTGGGGGGCTGTGAGGGAAAGGGAGGGGGAGGTGTGTTCTGAGGGGAACCCTGCGGGGTCCCTGCGAGGACGGGGCTGTGAGGGGCAGGGGGGCTGCAGAGGTGCTGTGGTGGGACCCCACGGGGCTGCAGAGGGAGGCTGGAGCCCACAGGGGGAACCAGGGGGAAGGGGTCTTCTCCAGCCCCCCGCTCCGAGCAGGGACGGCCGCGGGGTCGGGCCGGGTCACGCAGGACACTGAGGCCGCGCAGCCCCGGGGCCACGAGCGGGCAGAGGGACCCAGGGACGGGGCACCTCGTACCCGGAGGGATCCGGTGCCTCCTTCGGCAGAGGCCCCCGGCAGACGCGTGCTGACGGCGCGTCCCTTGCGCTCCTGCAGATATCAAAGAGCACGTGAAGCAGCTGGAGAAGGCTGTGTCGGGGAAGGAGCCGCGCTACGTCCTGCGTGCCTTGCGGGCTCTGCCCTCCACCTCCCGCCGACTCAACTCCAACGTGCTTCACAAAGCCATCAATGGCTTCTTCACCTCCAACAGCACCATGCGGGATTTCCTCCTCGGCTTCCTGGAGGAGGTACGGCGGCAGGGGATGGGGAGAGACGACCGGCTGCGGAGGGGACGCCTTTCCTGCACCGAGGAGCCTCCGGAGTGCTGCTGTGCAGGGCGGGAGGGGACCAGGAACAGCAAGGGCTTGGGGACACTTGGGACACACACAGCCGGGCTGCTCGGGAGCGCGTGTGAGATGAGATGGATCGCTGCATCTCTTGGCAGGGATGGGACTATAGTGCCAGCAGCCTGGGCTGGCTCTCTTGTCACACCTCAAGCAGAGCTGCCACCGGGCGGGGGACGGGCCTCGCCGCAGGCCTGAGGAGCACCGGGAGGGCAGTAGCGACGCTGGGGGGCCGGGAGGGCTGGGGTCCAGCACTTTTCTCTCCCCCCAGTCCATGGACACGGAAGCCGAGCTGCAGTTTCGCCCGCGGACGGGGAAGGCGGCCTCAGCCCCTCTCTTGCCAGAAGTGGAGACCTACCTCCAACTGCTTCTCGTCATCTACTTGATGAACAGCAAGCGATACCCAGAGGTGAGATTCCCTGAGCTGCCGGCTCTGAAGCTGAGCTTTTTGTGTGGTGCTCCTGCGCCAGGCAGGGTCTGGAGAGCCTCAGGGACCTGCCTGTCCCTGGCCCCACGCTTTCCCCTTTATTTCCGCTGCGGTTGGAGGCAGCCCCCGGGCTCAGTCCCGCAGCCCCAGCAGTCTCTCTGCTCTCCCTAGGCAGCAGTTCCTCTGCTCTGACCTCTGTTCCCCTCCTGCAGGCTCAGAAAGTGTCCGACGACCTGATGCAGAAGATCAGTTCCCAAAACCGCCGGGCCCTTGACCTGGTGGTGGCAAAATGTTATTACTACCACTCCCGCATCTACGAATTCCTGAATAAACTCGACGTGGTCAGGAGGTAGGATGGATCCTGCGTGTGGGCTCTCCCTGAGCTTGGTCCCGCACGCCCCGGTGAGCAGGGCCGTTTCTTTCCTCCTCCCCGACGCGCTCTCTCCCTTTCCTGCAGCTTTCTGCACGCCCGGCTACGGACGGCCACGCTGCGCCACGATGCGGACGGGCAGGCCACCCTCCTGAACCTGCTGCTGAGGAACTATCTCCACTACAACCTTTACGACCAAGCAGAAAAGCTCGTCTCCAAGTCTGTGTTTCCTGAGCAGGCCAACAACAACGAGTGGGCTCGGTACCTCTATTACACAGGTGAGACGCAGAGGGACCCGCACAGCGCTGGCAGCTCGGGCTGCACCCGAGATCGAGGGCTCTGATTCCCCAGAGAACCTGTTTGAGCAGCTGGAGATGGGGCTTCCAGGCAGGATTTGAAGCTCCATCCAGGTGGATCCAGTTGGATTCACTCGGTGGCTTTTCCAAACGCCTTCTGCTCCGTGTGAACGCAGGGCGCATCAAGGCCATCCAGCTGGAGTACTCGGAGGCACGGAGGACCATGACAAACGCCCTGCGGAAGGCACCGCAGCACACGGCCGTCGGCTTCAAGCAGACGGTGAGCAGGGATGGGAAGCTTGGGGGATCCGGTACCTCCTGGGTCCCCAAAGAAGCTGCCTGCGGGGCCGGGCCCCGCCGGGATTCACCGTCTCTTTCTGCTCAAGGTGCACAAGCTGCTCATCGTGGTGGAACTGCTGCTCGGGGAGATCCCGGACAGGCTCCAGTTCAGACAACCCTCCCTCAAGCGGTCGCTCATGCCCTACTTCCTCCTGACTCAGGGTACGACAGGCCGCTCCTGCCCGCGCTCCGTCCCTTGCCACGCTGTCCCGCGCTTTGAGGGAGCGGGAAGCCCTGCGGGAGGGAGCGGCGGGGGTTTCTCTCCGCCCTCGATGGCGCCCAGCTGCAGACTCCACCTGGGGAGGAGGAGGCAGCTCCGAAGAGGAGGGGATGGCAGCCCTGGGAGTCAGCCCTGCCGCACCTTCCCCACCGCGCCCCGGCCCTTGCTCCTTCCCCGATTAACGTGTTCTCTCCTCCAGCCGTCAGGACCGGCAACCTGGCCAAGTTCAACCAAGTCCTCGATCAGTTTGGGGACAAGTTCCAGGCCGACGGCACCTACACCCTGATCATTCGCCTGAGGCACAACGTCATCAAGACAGGTTGGAGGCTGCCGCTGGGGTGTCCGGGGACCCCGTCACGGCTGCTGCCATGGGCTCGGCGGGCGCGGGGCTGCCTGGCCCGGGGGGCTCCACTCCCGTTCCTCCCCCGCAGGTGTCCGTATGATCAGCCTCTCCTATTCTCGCATCTCCCTGGCCGATATTGCCCAGAAGCTGCAGCTGGACAGCCCGGAGGATGCGGAGTTCATTGTCGCCAAGGTAGCCGCCTATGCAGTCCTGTCCCCCTGCGTCCTGGGCTGCCCACAGCCCCCCTTTCTCGCAGCCGGCCTCGCTCTCCTGCCAGCCTGCCTCTGCCCTGTCCCCGCAGCGCTCCCTTCCCGGGGCAGCCGCTGGTTTTAGGTTGAGGCCCTTCCCGGGGCTTCTGGGGACGCTCAGAGCACCAGCTCCCCTCTCTGTGCGCTGTGTCCTGAGGCCACCGCTCCTGTCACAGCAGCCAGCTCCTCCCTTCACTCTAAACTGCTGCCTCAGCCCTCGGAGACAGCGGGTGCCCTGACCGCGTGCCCTCCGGCTTGCAGGCCATTCGGGACGGCGTGATCGAGGCCAGCATTAACCACGAGAAGGGCTACGTCCAGTCAAAGGAAATGATCGACATCTACTCCACCCGGGAGCCCCAGCTGGCGTTTCACCAGCGCATCTCTTTCTGCCTCGACATCCACAACATGTCCGTCAAGGTGAGCGCAGCAGGTCCCCGGGCGAGGGGCTGGCAGGGCCCGGCTGGGGAGGACAACGCGGCAGAATCGAGGCGTTTCTCAGCTCAGAGCTTCTCCTCTCCCTTCTTTTTTCCAGGCCATGAGGTTCCCACCCAAATCTTATAACAAGGACTTGGAATCTGCAGAGGTGAGATCTCATCTGGGTCTCTGCAGCCCAGCAGCCACCGAGGCCACGGGAAGGACGCGGCTCCTGTCCCCCAGCCGCCACCAACCTCTGCCTTTGCCTTCCAGGAGCGCCGGGAGCGCGAGCAGCAGGACCTGGAGTTCGCAAAGGAGATGGCAGAGGACGATGACGACGGTTTTCCGTGACCCTCTGGCCTGGCTGTATTTTTTTATTTGTCCCTGGGGAAGATGCTGTCTGAGCGGAGCTCCCCCACGCAGCCCCGCTCCCCCGTCTGCCTTTCTTTTATAAATACCTGCATGTCTGTACCGTGGGAGGGGGAGACGGGGCTTCCCCGCGCCCGCAGCCACAGGCCCTGCTCTCCGGGCCCCCCGCGGCGGGAACCCCCTTCCCCAATAAACAAACATTCTTTTAAGGTTGCTTGTGGTCACGGTCGTTCGCTGAGCCCGGCGGAGGCGCGGGCGAGCCCATGAATTGGGAGCTCCTGGGGAAGCAGGGCCAGGGCAGGCGGGGGGCAGGAGCACGGCTCCGCAGGGACCGCGGGTGCCCCCAGCTCTGGCAACAATAATGGGGTCAAACTTTGTTAAGCTTCAATTATGACTTTTAAAATAAAAGTTGGAAAAACACCGGCCTGGCCTGCTCCTGCCGTGGGTTTCTTGTGACTGTGAGTGCAGGGGGGGCTGGCTTCTGTTATCTGCTCCCCTCCCTGGGGCTGGAGCTCAGAGCCCATGTCCCAGCCGCGCTGGGCCTGGCCCGGGGAGCTCAGGGACGGGGTCCTGGGGGCTCTGGGACCCGCGGGCCAGCCCGGAGCTGAGCCGGGGCAGCCGGGGCTCGATGGCAGCAGCAGGGCCGAGCGCCATCTGCTCCAGCCCAGTTTTCCTGCTGCTGCAGAGGAAGGCTGGAGCAGGTCTGCGCACGGAGGTAAAGGGCTGAGCCCTGCCGTCCCCTCGCCTGCCGGGAAGGCACGGGCACCAGGCTGGGCCCCCCTTGTGCCCCCCAGACCTGGGGAGTGATGGGGACAGGGGCCGTGCAGCCACCCCAGGTGGGTCCTGCCAGCATCTGGGACCAGCTGGGCTCATCCTCTGAGGAAATCTGGGAATCTCCCGGCGCACGCATGCCGGGCCAGTGGCCAGGGGCTGGGGGTCAACTGTGGGGCTGCCCCGGAGCGATGGACGCAGCCTGTCCGTGCTCTGCGGCCACGCCGGGGTCCTGGGGCCAGACCCCACCGGCCAGGGAGGAGCAGGGAAGGGAAGAGCCCAGCCAGCACCGGGGGGTGCCGGATCCGGCACAGGGGATGCAGGGACACCCTGGAAGCGCTCGCTTCTTGGCGGATGCCGGGAAGGGGCCGAGGGTGCCTGGGTCAGGCCCCGCGGAGAGGAAGAGTGGCCACGAGGCAGAACCGCAGCGGGGCGGGCGGCTGGGACAGTCCCTGGGGCCAGGCCGAGCAGCGCTGGCCCTGGGGGGGTTGTGCCGGGCCAGCTCCACCGCCCCAACACCCACAGGGTTTCGGGTCCGGCCACCACTTCCTTCCTTGGAAAGCTGACGGGGGCTTTGGGCCCCACCAGGCGCTGATTCACGTCCCCCCCACCCCGATTCCTGAAAGCACCGACCTGCTGAGGCGGCAGCTCCGCTCTGGGGAACAGGGCGATCGCTCGGGCACACCACGCAAAGCCCCCTCGGTGGCCACCCGCTCCAGAAGGGCCCTGGCCTCCCCCGGCTCCGGGGAGGGCAAAGGCAGAGCCGAGGGGGAAGGTTTCTCCCATGAACAGGCTCCGCTGCCGAGGTCCTTTCGCACAGCCTGAGGGCAGAACCCTTAGTGCTGCCGGGTCCTGGGAAGGGAAGTCATCATTAGGTGTCAGAGTTAACACCTGCCTCGAGCTGGGCGAAGCCCTGGGTGGTGCTCACGGATTGGCCGCAGCTGCTGGGGGTTCCTTCCCCCAGCTGGAGGCGGGAGCGGCTCCCAGGGCTCGGGGCTCTCTGCCGGCTGTACCCCACGGCTGTACCCTGCAGGCTGTACCCCGCCGGGTGTGCGCGGCCCGTCCCGGCGCGCACCGAGGTCTGCAGTGTGCGAGGACGGGGGTCCCATCCCCCTGCCTGCGGGAGGGCAGCGATGGGACCCAGGCCAGGGGTTGGTGGCACAGAGCGAGACCCCCGCAGCTCAGCGCTGCCCCGGGGTCGCCCTGCCCAGATGCCCCCAGGCCCCGGGGCTGTGGGTCGAGCGGGTGCCTCCCGCGCCCCGGCCGGCCCGTGCCAGGCAGGAGCCGGCCCAGCTGGCACCGGCCCAGCAGATCATCCTGGAAGTACTTGCGGGAACCGGCACGAGCCAAAATTCCCACGTCAGCGCGACGGGGCCGCGGCGGAGCCGGGAGCAGCCAGCCCTGCTCCCAGGACTGCCCTGGCAGCCGCTTCCCCGAAGGGGCAGGCGGGGACGGCCCCTCGCCGGGGCGGGGGGGATCGGGCCCCCGGTGCAGCCGGGTGCTTGGCACATGGGGACACTGAGCACGGCCCGGCCCCACGGCACCCAGCGGGGCAGGATCTGGCCTCGGGGTGCTGAGCCGAGGTGCCGTGGCCCTGGGCAGGTGCCTGGACGGGGTCTCACCTTGGCCACCTCCGGCTGGTCCCACCACCGTGAAGGTCACACCGCCGGCGCCCGCCCTGATGCCAGGGTGAGGGGCTCCGGCAGCTGGCGGGGGCGATGTCCACATGGGCTGGGGATGGCGACGATCCCGGAGGGACACCGGCTGTGAAAAGCCACCGTCCCCCTCACCCGGTCACCCGTGAGTGACCCTGCGGTGCTGGGCCCTGCCCGGCCGGCGAGGCGGGAGCCCTGCGAGCAGGTTAATGAATCACCAAGCCACCACCAGCACCGTCCCGGCACCCGCCCCGGTGCCAGGGCTCCGCTGGGCGCCCGCCACCGCACCGAGGGGCACTGCTGCCCGCTGGCCCCGGGAAAGCCCCGCAGCAGCGAGGTGTGGGCAGCGGCCGGGAGCACCCGGCTCCCAGGATTTGCATGTTGGTGATTAAGACAATGAGGCAATCGTCACTGTTGCCACATCAGTGTGAATCCCCGGAGCCCGCTATAAATGCCCTAATCGATGAGGCCGCGCAGAGCCGGGGCAGGAGCGAGCTGTGCCGGGCTGGGCCGCACTTGCAGAGAGGAGGAGACACCGAGCCGGGCACCATGTGCTCCTTCACCCGTGAGTACCCGCAGCCCCAGCGCCTGCTGCACCCGCTGCACCCACTGCGCCCGCTTCCACCACTGCACCCGCTTCCACCACTGCTCCCACTGCTCCCATAAAACCCACTCTACCTGTAGCACCCGCTGCACCCACAGCACTCGCTGCACCCGCTGCACCTGCACACCCAGAGCCCCCAGCCCGCGGCCCCGGCACCGTGGGGCTGGTGGGACGCAGGGAGCACCCGGTCCCTCGCCCCGTTTCAGGGGGTCTCTGCCCCTTCCCCAGGCTGCGTTGGTGCCGCCATCCCAGGGGGGGCATCTGGTGGCTGAGCCCAGCCCCCGGCGCTGGGTTGGGGACAGGGGTGTCCCCGGGGCGGGCGCTGAGCCGCTGTCCCCGCAGGTGTGCTGGCGCTGCTGGGTGCGCTGCTGTGGGCGCCGTGGCGGGTGCTGCACGGGGCGCCGCTGGCCGAGCTCTCGGGGGACCAGGACTTCCAGCTCTTCCTGCACAAGAACCTCGAGTTCACCCGCAAGATCAAGGGGGATGTGGCCGCGCTGCAGCGTGCGGTGGTGAGTGCCGGCTGCCGCGGCGGGGGGGACGGTGGCCGCGGTCGCTGCGGGGTCACAGATAAGGTGACCTTCCCCTCCCCGCCCTTATCAGCACCTCAAGGCCGGGAGCCAGCAGTGTCCCCTGCGCCTCGGCCGCCTGCCGCGCTGCTCGGCCCCGGGGTCCTGGGGCACCCGCGGGGGCTGTGGCCACGCACGGCCCCGCTGCTCCCTCGGGGATGCGTGGGGACCTCCCCGGGGCTCGCAGCGGCCAGGGCAGCCGTGCCGCGCTTTGCTCGTGTCCTGTCCCCATCTCACCGGGCGGCGGGTCCACCCCGTCCCCTCCCTGCTCCTGGCTGGGCTGTGGGGGGGTCCCGCACC
Organism: Platalea leucorodia; assembly: GCF_965183815.1. NCBI lineage: Eukaryota > Metazoa > Chordata > Aves > Pelecaniformes > Threskiornithidae > Platalea > Platalea leucorodia. The sequence continues at coordinate 6,003,608 of NC_138844.1, forward strand.
CCAGGGACGGGGTGGCGGGGGGCGGCGGGGTCCTCCGGCCGCCCTGACCTCGTCCCTCTCGGCCGCAGTGCGACACCTTCCAGCTGTGCAAGGAGGAAGAGCTGCTGCTGGTGCGGCAGGACCTGGGCATCGCGCAGGTGCCGCTGGAGCAGTGCCACAGCCGCAACTTCCAGGCGGTGAGTGCGGGCAGCCCACCCCTGCCACGAGCTGGCCGGTCTCAGCCCTGCCGGCTTCGCCGCTGCTTGGGGCAGCCCGAAGCCCGCCGTGGCTCGGTGGGGCGGCGGCCGGGCTGTGCCGAGCCCCGCTGACCGCGCCGTGCCCGCCCGCAGGAGGCCTGCTTCAGCCAGATCCGCGACGGGCTCCGCGCCTACCACGGCTCCCTCGCCGCCGTCCTGGAGCTGCTGCCCGGGGACGCCAGCCTGGTGGAGACGCTGCAGCTGGACGCTGCCAACCTCTCCTCCAACATCCAGCAGCAGGTGAGGGGGGACGGGGGGGCATGCGCGGGGCTGCATCCCCGGGGAGATGGGGAGGGCACACGGGGGCCGCATTGCCGGCGGGGACGGGGAGGCCACGGCAGGGACACGGGGCTCGGCATCCCCGGGCTCGCACCCGCTCAACGGGCAGCACCAGGATGGTGCCGCGCTCCCAAGGCGTCTCTGGGTCCGGAGCTGATGCCTCTGCCTCTGCCCGGCTGCAGATGGAGGACCTGGGCCTGGCCACGGTGACGTACCCCACGGAGGGCCCGGACGCCCTCCCCGCCTTCTCCTCCAGCTTCCACCACCAGGTCGGCGGCTTCTTCATCCTGGCCAACTTCCAGCGGTTCCTGGAGACGGCGTACCGGGCGCTGCGGCACCTCGCCCGCCTCTGACACCCGGCCCCGCACCACCGCACCCTATTTATTTATGTCCCAGCCTGAGCGACCTTCCCCGGGGGTGCCCGGCTTTTCCGCTTATTTAATATTTATCGCTATTTAATATTTATCTGGCTGGGGATGCTCCCCTGCCCATCAGCCCTCGAGCAGGGCGGCCGGCCCTGCGGTGGCATCCGTGCACGGGTGTCTGTGCGCGGCATCACCCTTGTTTAATATTTAAACAAAAGCGTATCTCTGCTACGAGGTTCGGGAGCTGGGCTGAGCCCCCGCGGCTGCCGCGGGCACCGCCTGTGCCTCGGTTTCCCCGCGGCTCGCACAGGGCGCTGCGGGTACCCCTGCGGCATCCCACCCGGCCAAGGGGAGACCGTCTTCATCCGTGGATGAAGATGCTTCAGAGCAGCGTCTCCCTGCCCGGGCTGCAGCCTGCAGGGACAGATCTGACAGGTCTTAGTTCTATTAGGCATAGTTACATTAATTAATATTTATTAGCCATTAGGTAAGGAGGAGGGAGGGGAGGCCGGAGGTGCCGTGGGGTCGCCGCAGCCTCCCGGGATGAGGCTTTTCCAGGGGAGCCCCAGCACCTTTGGGGGGCTGCGGCTTCGCTCTGCCAGCGCCCGTCCCCTTTCCCTGCTAAACTCAATCTATTTATTGCAGTTTAACTTATTTGCACCCATCTCCCGGCCCGGGGGAGCAGCTCCGCGCTGCCGCAGCGAGCGGGGCCCCGCGGGACGCGGTCCTGTCCGCCCCGAGCCCCGCACAGCCCCGGCGCAGCCCCCGGTCTCGTGGCTCTGCCAGCAGCTCCCACCGGCCCACACAGCCGGATTTGCGTACTGGAAATTTCGCAGCTCGCCCCGGCGGGGGCTCTCGAGTGGTGTGTTTTGTACTGTATTTATTGCTGCAGCTGGGTGAACCCCAAAGAAATACGTGCTATTTTTTTATATGCGATAAAAATGGAAATAAACTCTATTTTTGCTCCGGAGTCCAGGCTGTCTGCCTTTCCTGCCGTCTCCCACCTGCGTGGGGGGATGCCGCGTGGCCGGGGTGCGGGGACACGGGGACAGAGAGACGGGACGCGGGGGACCGGGCTCATTTCCACCGTGGTTGCTGGCACCGGCTCAGCAGTGCCCGGCCCAGGAGGAAACCAGCACCCCTGGCCCTCCTGCCCCTGCGGCGCGGCACGAGCCCCCCAGGGCCAGGAAAGCACCTGCGGGGTGGCCGGGTGCGGCTGCCTGGGGGTGGCAGCTTCCTCCCACACCCAGCAGCGCCGCTTGGGCAAGAGCCGATTCCTAGAAAGCGCCGGAGTCCGCCTGCGCCAGTAGCGCCGAGCCGAGGGCGTCAGCCCGGGGCCGCGGGGAGCAGCCCTGGTGCTGGCACCGGCACCACGCCAGGACCCGCCGGCAGCTTCTGCGGGGGCTCACCCACGTCCCGGCAGCGCGGAGCATCCCCGTCCCGTGCAGGGGCGGCCGGGAGGGTGAGCACAGGTGTGATGAGTGCTCCAGGGCTCTGCTGCGGCAGCAGCGGAGCCGAGCTGGGCGCTGTGGCCTCGCCGCGGGCCCTGGGGTTGGTGGCGGTGGGGTGGGGGCCCGGCCACCCCTCTGCGGCTGCTGCTGCAAGGGGAATCTGCCCCAGAGCTGCCCGGGGACGCGCCTGGAGCCGCCACGATGGGATGGGACTTCCAGCAGTGAGAAAGGCAAGATGGACGGACAAACGGATGTGCCCGAGCAAAGCCAGCAGAGCCAGGAGACCTGGGCGTCTCCCCCCGGCCCGGCAAATCCCCGCAGCCATTCCCAGCCGGCCCACGGCCTCTCCCCGCTCCCCCCCGGGAGTTTGGCCACCGCGGGCTGTCCCTGCACCAGCCCCGCTTCCTCCCACCGGTCCCATGCTCGCGTCCCATGACCACTGGCATCCCCGCACCGCGCTCAGCCCGGCCACGGCAGAGACAGAGCCGAGCGCCGGTGGGTGCCGGGGGGTCCCCGTTCCTGCCTTCCCCCGATTTCCCAGCCCCGGGAAGGGGCAGGCATGAGGCCGGACCCCACTGCCGCCCACCGCCCCGTCCCAGACCATCGCCACCATCCCGCCACGGGGAAGCCACTGCTGCCCATGCTTGCAGCAGCTCCCAGGAGAAGAACTGGCAAGAGCCATTGCTCCTTCCTCCCCCGGCTTATCGGCGTTTACAGGAAACCCCTTCTCCCGCTCCAGCCCTTTCCTGGAAGGTGAAATGCCGGGCGCCAACGCCGAGTGCAGGGCTGCCACCGGCAAATATTGACAGAGCTGGGAAGGCCGAGAGCGCCGGGTCCTGCTCTTTGCTCCGAGCTAACGGTAAAGAGCCGCCCCTGGGCGAGCAGGCGCTGCCACCGGCCCGGGGCAGAGGTGCCTGGGCAAGTCAGTGCCAGCTCAGCGCAGGACTCATGCCCAAGTCAGATGGGCACCGAGCCCTCCGGCGGGGCAGCCCTCACCCGGCTCACCCTCCACCTCGTGTCCCACCCCAGTGCGTGCCGCAGCTCCACTAGCCGCTCCACCCAGCCCCGGGCCCCGCTCCCCGTCTGCCCTCGCACCGGGGGCTGGTGTGTGCCAGGCTGTTGCCGGCTCGGGGCCGGACTCATGGAGGCAGCGGGAAGGGGCAGGATGCTCAGGTGTGCGGTAGCCAAAGACCAACCGTGCCCTAGGCCCCCGGGCAGCACTCGCAGCCGCCCCGAGCACGGCAAGGCTCCTCCGCCGGCCACGCTGGGGTCTCTCCCTCCAGCAAAGCCCATGAGCAGCCAAGAGCTGAGATCATCCCGGGGAGCAGGCAGGGGTCAGGCAGGCCCTGAGTCACCATCCGGCTGCCTTTTCCCTGACCAACATTGACCCAAACCCTGCGGCACCACTCCCCCGGCACCACCAAAGCACTCGCTTCGGAGCCCCCGAAAGAGGGGCTGCGAGCCCCACTAATGCCGAGGAGGGGAGGAGGCACAGCCCAGCCCCAGGGATGTGGCCGGGACCAGGCTCCGAGCTGAGGCACCCCGAGGGAAAGGCTGGTGCCCGGCCGCCCCAGGCACCGCTTCCCCCTTTCTCGTGAGTCAAGTGGAAAACATAAATGAAAGGAGCAGAGGCGAAGCCGTCCCGGCCCTGCCACCCCCTCAGGGTCGGGGTTTCGTGACAGTTACAGGTGGATTCACCGCCGAAACAGCTGACTGGGTGTCGGGACAGCCCCGCGGAGCTGCCTCTCCCAGCAACGAGGCTGGCACGGCACCGGCAAGGCCGCCGTTACTCACTGGCCGTTGGGTGCCGTGCTGACAGCCGGGGACGCGAGGTGAACTCATGCTCACGTGGAGGAATTTCCAACAAGAATTTGCTTGCAGCTTACAGCGCGGCAGGAAAGCATCTCCGCTCCACCCAGGCGCACATCTGCAGCTGGCCGGCCGCAGGCACCCGCTCCCCAAAGGGAGCGCCGCGGGCAGCCCACCGCCCTCCCGGCCTCTCCGGGGTTGGAGCAGGGGAGTCAGGGACAGAGCCAGTGCGATTCCTGCCCAGCGCAGGTCTTGGCCACTTACTCTCCCATCACTCCCACCATCAAGCTCGCCCCGAGATGAGGGTTTTGGGGAGCCCCAGGGTCTCTGGTTGCAGTCAGGAAACCAAACAGAAATGAAGCAAAGCCTGGGTCTACAAAAAGGCTGAATTAATTATAGAAAAAAAGTAGAGGGTTTGTCTCAGTCTCTGACTGCCCATCGTGAGGCAGCAAGGGGATGCCTCTGGGAGGCCGAACGCAGGGGGAAGCAGCCCCTGGGCAGGGCCAGGCCGAGCCCACAGGGACAGAGAGGCTGTCCCAGGCATCCCAGTCCCAGCCCAGCATCCAGGTTCTCACGGCTTCCCCGGCGGCTGCCCGGCAGCCCTCTCCTGCACGGCAGAAGGGAGGTGCCCCGCTCACAGCGCAGCGATGGCCTTGGCAGCAACACGGCGACCCAGGGGCAGGCTGAGATCCGTGATGGCCAGGACAATTTTGGGACTGGACATGGTGGACACTTTCACCAGCTCCGAAACCTGCCCGGAGAGAGGAGAAACCCAGCTGACTCACAGCAGCGCTGGAGACACAAGAGCCGGGCAGTGGGACTCCACTGGACGTGCCCGTCTGTCCTGCGGGACCAGCGTCCCAGAGCACCCTGCGACCAGGGAGAAGGACGTCGCGGCCGCGGGACTCACCATGGTGAAGGGCATGAACTGGAGGATGCTGCCGCGGCTGCCCTGCTCCAGGCAGTCCACGCACTCCTCCATGAACCACTGGACAAACTGGGTGTGGGTGCCGGCCGTCTTGGCCCCCAGGATGGAAGAGATAAGCAGGAAGAGGTTTGCTGCGGAGACAGGGAAATATCAAAAGCCAGGCCAGCTGAGGGAGGCCGGGGGTGGCCCAAGCCTCCCGCACAGGGGACAGGTCCCCACCAGTGTCTCGGCATGGCTGGATCCGACCCCTCACCACCGGTACCCCCAGGGACCCGGCCCCACCATTACCTAGCACCCGGTTCAGCGGGTCCCTCATGCTGACGGTGTGAAGCTGGGAGGCGGAGAGCGAGCTGCTCATGGAGCGATCTGTTGGGGAGGAGAACACACGTCAGGCCTGGGGGAGGCTGGAACGGCCTCTTGGCCCCCTCGGCCGTGCCAACATGCCCATCTGGGCCAGCACTGGCCATTTGAGCTCGCCCTGCCCTTGGGCTCCAGGAGGGGCTTTGCCATGGAGGGGGAGAGGTTTGGACCATGGTCCTTGGCACCCTCCGTACCCAAACACGCAGAGCCTTTGCGGCTCGGGCACACCAGAGACGCACCGCAGGCAGTCCCTGCCTCGGTCACCGTTCCTCTCTGCCGCGGCGCAGGCAGCCCTGGCAGGCGGTGCGGGCCCACGCATGCCCCAAGCATGACACAGCACGGCAGCCCAGGGAGGTCTCCGCACGCTGCCACCGCTGCTTTTGGGGTGTGACACTTTGCTCTTGCACAAGCCAGATTTATTCCGAGTCTGACCAAGTTTAATGACATCTCCAAAGGGTAAGCGTGAGTGAGACCGTGAGTGTGCCTCCCTGCTACTGCCTGTTGGGTTTTAATTGCAGCAGTGACTCGTCCCTGACGCTCCATGAGGGCACGAGCAATGTAACGCAATGTCACGATCAGGAGAGGAGAAGAATAGCGTTCTGCCGAGGCGAAGCGACGTGCACGCTGCACATCCTGTGGACGCTGCCTGCAGCACGGCCGGCTGGGCGGGGCGAGCCAGATGTTTGACAGCTGCACAGCAGCACTGAAATCTCACACTCGGTACAACTTAGCTACCAGAGCTGAGGGATCTCCAACGGACTAGCAGCAAATCTTGGGACAGACCAAGGGGATTTATCTGACCTAAACTGTGAAACACTGCTGGGTGCTCCTGCGGGAGAGGAACTGGGCCGTCTGCGGTCCAACGGGATGGGAATCTCCTGGGAAGGCTCTTGTGCAGACCCCATCGTACACAGCTATGCGGGTCCGAAATCAGCAGGATCCACCTTGTGCTGCTCTGAGGATGCTCACCAAAAAAAGAAACGCCTCCCACACTTTTCTCATGGAATCACATGAGTTACGTGGCTGCTGCAGGAAGCAGCATTTCCACATCACGGCAGCAAACAGCCCAAAAAAGTCCTGAATGTCACTGGAAAGAGGTGGAACTGCCTCAAAAGTTAAAAAAAGACAGTGAAATAAAGGGAAAACCCCATATTTCAACAGTAATGAAACCAACAAAAACCGCAAGTTGATGGATGTGTTGAAAAATACTAGATAAAGAGTAATTTAGGATAAGGGCATCAGGAGAAACAATGACCAAGGAACATCCTGACTCACTGCCCAGGAGTCCAGACAACATATGTGGGAGCTGTGACAGCACCCCGCCGCGGCAGGAGCGCACAGACACCCCCCCGGCACATCCCGCCGGAGCTGTCGCAACCCGCGGCACCGCGCTGCGGGGACGCAGAGACGTGACTGCAGGGACTCATCAGCTCCGCTCCCTGCCTTGTTAACAACAATGGAATTTCAGGATTGAGCCACAGACATCAGGAACGTCACCTCCTGCCACTCTTGCTGCAGCACATCAGCTCCTTGGTCCCATGACGACTGGCTGGGGGTGACAAGGCTCTAACAAAACCTCCCCGAGCCCCTCGTGCGTGATGCGCTGGGTTTGGGTGGCAACATCGCGGAGGGAAGGTGTAACTCCTTTCCTAAGTTGTTCTGATCAGAGAAATAAAGAGCTTGACCTTTCCTGAGTGCGAAAGCTCCAGGGTAACTCAGCAAAACACACCGCTCGAGGGCTCTAAACCTTCACCTGGCAGGCTTGGCAAGAGAAGCGTTTTTGCGCCAATCCACATTTCACGCTCAGAACCGCGCGGCGAGGCAGGACAGCGCCTTCCCAGGAGCCGCCCTCCCGCCCGCACTTACTGGGGCTGGAGAGGATGTTGGAGTCTTCCTCATTGGAGCTCAGCAGGCGCATGAGCTTGGAGGGCTGCGTGTCGTCCAGCGGGAAGAGGTTGATGTAATCCTGGGGGGCAGAGGGGGTTCAGCCCCACCAGCCCCTCTCTGAGGGGGGATCCCGGCCCCCCTCCCCGGGGCTGACCCACCCTGGGCTCTGCACAGCCCCACGGCCCAGGACTACGACCCAGAGCATCTCAGCCTGGGCCAACCACATACAAACCATCTCATTACAGCCCCCCGTCCCCAGAAAAGAGAAGGGAGAACCCCATATTTTAAGGTCAAAGGACCTCAGACAGCCCAGAGAACCTGGGTAGGGAGTCTGGTCTCAGCTACCCACTCCTCCTGCCACCGTCACCTCCCGCAGACACTGCCCGCTCTTGCGCACAGAGCACCTCCAACCAAACCCCGCTCCGCGCAGGACACACCTCAATATCCTCTCGGTGCCTCTTCTTCTGCCTGGCGGACGCCTGGCCCTTGTTGTGGGAGGAGTAGGAGCTCAGAGCACACCAGACCGAGAGCCTGGGGACAGAGCAGGGACACTGAGAGGTGCTGCCAGCCCATCCGGGTGATGGTGCGTGAGCAAGGGAAGATGGCAGAGCCTGGAGCGTGCGCCAGGATGGGACAGAGCAGGTCCCTCCTCGGTGAGAGGCAGCAGGGAACAGGGCCCAGAACACCAGCGTGTCTGCTCCTGTTGGCGCTGTGCCGGGGCCAGAGTGGGAACCAGGTGGCTGGGACCCCCGTCCCAGCACAGAGCATCTCCCCTTCTCCACAAACAGGCCCACCCGCCCCAAAGGAGAGGGTGCCCGTGGGTCTGGGGTCTTACTTGGCCAGGGCCTTTCCCGGCGGGTCCATGAGGGTGTGCCACTTGGAGGAGTCCGTGAGCAGGTTGGGCAGGATGTGGCCCAGCAGGGTCAGCGTCAGCTGCTGCATGTCCAGGCAGAAGATGGCATAGAGCAGCTCCACGGCCCGCAGCGTGTGCTCCTTCCGCGTCTCCTTCAGCAGCTCCTGCGAGGCGGAGGGCAGAGCTCAGGGAGGCACGGGCACGGCTGGGCCTGCCCTGCTCACCTCCAGCACCCGGGGCTGTCACAGCAGCCAGCCCAGCCACAACCAGGGCTCCTGGGCGCTAGGAGCACGGGCTAGAGCCAGCAGCCCTGGTCTCCACACCCAGCCACGGGGCTGGGGTTCGTAGCCACCTCCCTCCTCCACCCCGTACCTTGACCAGGTTGTTGCAGAACCAGTAGACGCCCCCCATGTGCAGCAGGGTGTCAAAGATGTGGATGGAGCGGCTGTCAACCCAGCCCTTCTCCAGCACCTTGGTGAACACGCTCGTCAGCACCTCCTTGATGGGCTTCTTGGGGGGCAGCAGGTTCCAGTAGGGGATGGTGTCCATGCCCGTGGAGGGGAACTTGATCTGTGTGGCCGTCTGCTGCAGGACGTCCGCGCACATGTGCTCCAGGATGGAGCTCATGATCACCACGCTGCGGCAGAGAGAGATGGGGTCACGCAGGCCCAAGGAATTGGAAGAAGGGCAGGAGACGGCGCAGCACAGGGCCTGGTGGCCTGGAGCTCACCGCTCATTGTAGAACTGCAGCGTGTTCTCACTGTACAGGGGGGTGGCCAGCTGCCGGATCATCTGCAGGGACTTCTCCCGCTCATCCAAGCCCAGCATGCGGACGTGGGCCACCAGCCAGGCCACCGCGCACACCGCCATGCTGCACACCTTCCCCTTGATGTTGTCTGTGATTTTCTAGAAGAGGAGATGGGAGGGGAGGTGGATGAGCACAGATGTGTGGATGCACAGGCTTTATCTCAGCATCACCTCCCAGGGCTGTAGGCCCCAGTTGCAGGGTCCAAGCCCTTCTCTCCTCCATGGGGTGAACCTGCCCCTGCCAGCCCCACTGCCACCAACAGGGCGGTTCAGGGCAGCATCAAGGGGCTGGAGCCACCTCAGTTCTCCACCCACGCGATGAAGGAGCCAGCGAGCTCCACGGTGGCTGCAGGAGCGCTCAGGGCAGGAAGACAGGGGACCCCCGCCCTGCTCAAGCCTTGGCCCCTCCTCAGGACACAGCGCAGTGCCAGGGCCCCTGCTCTGCCTCACACCATCCTCCCGCCAGGCCCACCTGGATCGACTCAAAGGTGAGGACGCTGTTCTCCCAGGCATTAAGGATCTCCAGGATGGCGGCTGAGATGCTCAGACACGCCTCGTGCCACTTCATCTGCCTGCCGGGGAAGAGAGAGGCGGGGGGTTCAGGCACTCGTTCAGAGCAGCCAAGGAGCCAGGGAAGATGGGGTGGGTGCTCCCCTCCCGTTCTGCCCCGGCCCGGCAGGGTGGGCGCGGAGGCTGAGCTCTTACACCAGCTTCATCTCGGAGGAGTTGTTGAGGAGGGCGACCAGGGACTCCACCTTGGTGGAGTCGGGGCGGAAGCAGGGGTGGTCGGGGTTGAGGATCTTCCCCTCCTCGGGCATGCAAGTCAGCATCCAGGTCTCGAAGAAGGGCACCTCGCCCGGTGGGCTCGACTCCGACAGGATCACCTGCAAGGGAACGGGTACAGGGTCTGCCACGCGGCCTGCATCCCGCAGGGACCCTGCTGGGGACCCCCACCCCGGGGTCTGCCCCCCACCCTGGGGTCTGCCCCCCCACCCTGGGGTGGGACCCCCCCAACCCTGGGGAGCTCATGATGCGGGAACAGCGCCGCCCTGTGGCCTCTACGGAGAGGCAGGCACTGGTCAGCCCCAATAAGGCACTGGTTTCCAGTCTGTAGGCTGTGGTTTTCCCCCTCACTCTCCAGCGAACCACGGCCCATCTCAGAGCTGCGCTCCAAGGGCTTCCCTCGGGGAGATGCCAGGACAGGACCAGCCCCGAGGGGCTGCAAGCGTGGCAGCGGGGTCACCGCATCCTGCCCAGAAAGGGCCACTTGTCCCCTGTCCGCCGAGCTGCGCTCAGGGTCCCCAGCCCCGGGGCCGGCTGGCCCACGGCTCCGCGGGGTCGGGGCGCGCAGGCTGGGGTCGGGGCGCACAGCCCAGCTGGGAGGGCTCTCAGGAGGGGACGCGAGCTGGGAATCCCGCACGGCGCTTCCTCCCTTCAGCCCGCCATCACCCAAGGGACACTATTTTTGTCAAAAAAGTTTTGCACATCTGTTCAGGAGCAGCTGGTCAGGAAAGTCGCTCCAGGCCGGGCTGGGGGATGAGACCTCATCAGACAGCCCTGGGCACGTCCGCCCCAAGCTGACTCCAGCCAGGGCTCCCCCTCCCCGCTCCCCAGGGATGGCCGGGCAGGCCCCCTCCCGCTCGCCTTTCACTCCCTCTCCGCGTTCCCGGTGTTTCGGTATCGTTTCGCCTCCCAACACACACAGATGTCGAAACCTGGAAAATTTTCATGCAACCAAAGTGCTGTTTCCTGAGTGGGGCTGCAAGTTCCTCCTCTCACGGGGGAGGGCCAACGCTCAGCCTGGCTGCACGGGCCCCCCGGCCAGTGCCGAACCAGAGGGGCAATGCTGGGCAATGGCCAGGTCCTGCACTTGGGTCACAACAACCCCAGGCGACGCTGCAGGCGTGGGGAGGAGCGGCTGGAGAGCTGCTTGGTGGAAAAGGACCTAGGGGTGTTGGTCAACAGCCAGCTGAATATGAGCCGGCAGTGTGCCCAGGTGGCCAAGAAGGCCAATGGCATCCTGGCTTGTATCAGGAACAGTGTGGCCAGCAGGACCAGGGCGGGGATCGTCCCCCTGCGCTGGGCACTGGTGAGGCCGCCCCTCGAATGCTGTGCTCAGCGCTGGGCCCCGCACCCCAAGGCGGCCATGGAGGGGCTGGAGCGTGGCCAGAGCAGGGCAGCGAGGCTGGGGCAGGGGCTGGAGCACAAGGCTGGGGAGGAGCGGCTGGGGGAGCTGGGGGGGCTCAGCCTGGAGAAGAGGAGGCTGAGGGGAGCCCTCATCGCTCTCTGCAACGGCCTGAAAGGAGGCTGGAGCCGGGGGGGTCGGTCTCTGCTCCCCAGGAACAAGCGATGGGACGAGAGGGAACGGCCTCAAGCTGCGCCAGGGCAGGTTTGGGTTGGGTATTACGGAAAACTTCCCCGAAAGGGCTGTCAGGCCCTGGCCCAGGCTGCCCAGGGCAGGGGCTGAATCCCCATCCCTGGGGGGATTTAAAAGCCAGGTGGATGTGGTGCTTAGGGCCATGGGTTAGTGGTGGCCTTGGCAGTGCTGGGTTAGCAGTTGGACTTGATGATCTTAAGGGTCTTTTCCAACCTAAACGATTCTATGATTCTATTCTATGAAAAATCTGGTGAGATCAGAGCCAGCCCGGGGAGGGTGCAGAGGCAGCGTTCCCACTGATACCACGGTACCGTAAAGGGAGCACAACCAAAGCCCTCAGGAAGGCTGCAGCCACCCCTGCTCCATCGCCTGGCGCTGACAGACCCTGCAGGGATGGATTTCTACCTGCACGAGGTGAAAGGCACCGGGTGCTTTACCCCATGCAGCGGGGCGGCTGCGGGGACGGTGGCGGCGGCAGGCTGGCCGCTAGAGGAGGCTGGCAGGCTGCAGTGCAGGGGCTGCGCTCGCAGAGTCCCATCCCCTCAGAGGACGCTTACCTCCGAGCCGTAGGTCTGGGCCACATGGCACAGCATGAGGAAAGAGATGTCGAAGAGCAGGGCCCGAACCGAGGCTGCTTTGGCTGAGGGAGGAGAAACAAAGACCTTGAGGATCTCCAGCCTCGGCACAAGGAGGCAGGCAGGAGCCCTCTGAGCTCGGGGGCCAGGACCCTGCTTCCTCCAGGCAGCTTTTCTAACCCCCAAGTGCTTGCGTGCGAACGAGGGCTCCAGGGGATGCGCCAAGTGCCTCCCTCCACCCCGTCTGCCTCCGCTCGAGCCCCCAAAGCGGCTTTGGCCTCCCGTTCGGCAGCCCCGGCCCATCCCGGGGCTCCCCCCCCCCGCCATGGAAGGTCAGAGCACTCAGCAAGTTTCATCACACGCGAATGCAGTCAGAGTCCTTATCTCGGGCTCTGTGCTGACACATCACCCCTTCCAGGGAGGGAGCCGGGGCCGGGCCGGCCCCGAGGGGCCCCGCCGGCTGGGCTGGGGCGAAGGAGCTCTTCCCCTGCAAGCAGGGAACACCCCACATTCGGGATGGACGCGCATGTGCAATGCATGAGGGCAGCAGGTCCCCAGGAGCCCAGATCCCCACTGGCCCCCAGCCACGTGTCCCCGTGCCGGGCTCCCTGCCGGCAGCCCCCAGCCGGGCCCGGCACAGCTCGGCTCGCTCTGGCGCCGCAGCTAGTCCCAGCTTAATCCAGCCGGGCCCCGCAGCGTCCCAGCACGTGGCAGCGGGGGGAGCACAGCTCAAACCACCCCACACACGGATGCGCACGCACTTACAGCTTTCTCCGGTGATGTTCTTCGTGAATTCGTTCAGCCTAGAGGGGGCAGAGAGAGCCGCAGTGAAGCGTTATCATCACGTGAAACAGGCGGGGGGCTGCCCCTGCCTGCAGACCCCTTCCTGCACCCCATCCCAGCGCCCAGCTCTGTGCCCCGCACTGAGGAGCGGGGTGGGCAGGCACCGAAGCGGGGCCCAGCTCTGCAGACACCCTCCGGCACGGCTCGGGTGAGCAGCCTCCTCCCCCTGCTCCCCTGCAGCAAAACAGGTCCGGCAACGCTGCTTTTCTCCACACCCAGTCAGCCCGGCATTTGAGCGCGTCCGCTCACCAAAGCCGGCTTTGCCCGGCTGTGTGGGGATTTCTGAGCACGGCCCTCTCCATACTGCAGCGGCATGAACCCCAAAATGGAGCGAGCACGGCAGGGCCATGCCCCCAGCCGTGGTTCGAGCTGCCCCAGGCCTCCCTGCTCAAGGAACCACATCACGCAGCCCCACGCGTGCTGGTGCGTGTGCTCTAACCAGGACACGGGCGTCTGGGGACTGAAGGCGTGCACTCAGCGAGCGCCCTGGATCTGAGGCTCTCCCGGCGCTTTCAGTTTAATACCCTTAAACCAACCTGACTTTGATTCTCTGCCCTGCTCATCCAGAAGCAAAGGAGATGGGGTGCTGCAGGGTGCAGTCTCCCCGAGATCCCAGCCCTCCCCAGGACTCTGCTGGATCCAGTGCTGCACAGACACTGGGCCAGAGGCACATCCAGGCCCATCTGAGGGAGAGTTTGGGGGGCTGCCCGCTCACCCCAGCCCCGCTGGTCACCGGGGACAGTGTCGTCCAGGTGGGCACTCACTTGATGAACTTCCGAGCAAAGGATTTCAGCTTGCCCGTCGCTGCTGCCGCTGCCAGCAGCAAGTCCAGGCTCTTCCCAGACAGCATGTGACCCAAGACCCCCAGCAAGCCCTCGGGGGACTTGGAGTGATCCGCATCCATAGTCTACAAAAAAAAAAAAAATAGACGAAGGAGAAGTCATGGGGAATATGTGCTACAGAGCAGCAACAAAACTCCGGCTGTGGGGGCAGAGTTGATCGGCTGCCAGAGCTGTTGCGCGAGGCCTCAGTGAGCAGGGACTCGCAGGGCTCGGGGGGGTGGGGATGGAGCCCTCCGTGCCCCAGGCACCGCAGGGAGAAGGGGAGAGCCGCAGCGCACCGAGGCAGCACGACCAGCAGCAGAACATCCTCTTGCGCTCAGCAGCGGCGAGGCAACCGGAGCGACGCAGGGACAGGGGTAGCCCCCAGGGACTGGGGGAGATGCACGCGGGGAAGCGGCTGAGAGCAGGATGGGCAGAGCTGGCTGGGCTCAGGCTGCTGGCTCAGACAGCACCGTGCTGCCTGACGGCTCCTCCGGCTTCCTGGGAAGAAGCAGGGGAGCTCCTGGTCTCCATGGCAGAGCAGCAAGGCTGGGAGTGATTCCTCCATTCCTCCACCCCAGCGCAGGGGGAGATCATGCACCTCCCAACCACCCCGGCTGCCTGGTGAGACTGGTGCTGCTGGAAACAGGCTCTGGGGCTGAGACCAAACTGCCCAGCACAGACGCAGGAGAGGACTCACCTTCAGGATGTTGGTGACGGTCGGCTCGGCCCTCAGGATGAGCCCGGGGTTTGGCTGGATGTTGGCGTTCTCTGCCGATTTCAAGCGCGGAGCGTGTTCTCTGTCTGCCGCCCTGGGGGATCCGCAAAGAAAGGCCAGTGAGCAGGAATTCGTCACCCTGCCTCACTCCTCCCCACGCTCAGCCATCTCCCACCCACCTCCACCATCGGCACCCCCGTGGGAAGGCCACCACCTCAGGCCACCACCAGCTGCCACTCCGAGAGGACAGACTTTGACTGTACTCAAGGTGTCACTGAAAGCAAAGCCTCGTCCCTCCAGGCCACGGCGTCCCAGCTGCAGGACAGCCAGCACCACCACAGCTGGTCCTTTATGCTCCCCCCCCAAGAAGGGCAACAAGACGAGGTGCTCCAGCCCCACTTGGCTACCCAGACTTTGAGGGGGCTGTACCGTTTGGTAATCAGGTTGGTCATGTTGGCCTCCGAAAGCAGCCCCTGCTTGCTGCACTCCTGCAGGAGCAGATTCATGCAGTTGCAGCTGAAAGAGAGAGGAGAGCGCCAGCCTGAGGGACAGCAGCATTCCTGCTGCCCCAGGCAGTGCCGCAGGGCAGGGGGACTCCTGGCTTGCCCTCCTGGCCCTGCTCCCACCCCACTGAGGATGCTGCAGGGCCAAAAGCAGCTCCAGATATCACACAGCATCACCAACACGTGAATCAGCTGTCTGACACTCACTGCCTTGCTCATTTGGCAGCATCAGGTCCTCAGGAAAAAGGAATTGGATCAGAAACTAAAAAAAGGCCTTGCCAGGAGCTGCCCCAGCACCCCATACCGTGGCTCCCCACAGAGAGGACGGGGTTGTTGTGGCACGGACTGGCCACGGGCTCACAGCGCTGCAGGTAAGCCCTAGACAGGGTGAGCACTCACTTGCATCGCTGATCTGCTTTGTCGAGCAGAGGGGTCAGCTTCAGCAGGAACTCGAAGGCACAGTTCACATCCTCGGTGAAGTCCTGCCGTGCACAAAGCCAAGCACTCAGCTCGGAGCACTGCCGACACGAGCCCACCTTCCCCTCCCACGCCGCCTTGTCCGTTAGAGGAAGGTTGTTGGGACATAGACCGTTTCCTACCCCAGCCACCCCCACGCAGATTTGGCCAGGCACCAGCACCATCGTGACAAACACAGCTTGCTTGCGCATACAACGTGGCAAACAGCTCCGATCGACGGCCCTCGAGACTCACCTTCTCCCCTTGGGGATACTTCTTGAGTTTAACCAGGACCTGGGGGATCTGAAAGACACGGAGCACGGATGTGAGCGACAGGCAGACCGCATCCTGCACCCAGGACCTCCCAGCAACACAGGCAGCAGGAGCCCACACGAAACACGCCTGCAAGCAGCTGCTCTCCCAGCCCAGGGAAAGGAGCATTTCTGGAGCATTGCATGCACCCGGGGGACTCTGTCCCTCCCCTCTGCAGGGTCTTTCCACCCTGAGCCACAGAGCATGGCCACCTCTCAACAGCCAGGCAGAGGACAGAGGCTGCGGAGGAGCCCAGGCCTGAAATTACAGGCAGATGCCTTTTGCCTGGTACAAAGCAAGGAGGTGAAGCGGACTGCTCCGGGGCTGCCCACCGCTGAGCTGTGGGAGCCTAGGCCCCGAGGCTGCTGTGGCACCCTTCAAAGGTCACAATTTCCCCCCCAACATCCCAGGAAAGCTGCTCTGCAAAACGAAGTGGGGCTGGGCTGAAAAGAAGCCCTGGACAGCAAAGCTAATGCTCAGCGGGCTGCAGGAGGGCTGCTGCGGGCTCAGCTAGGGCATGGGGGACCCCGAGGGGCACGCTGCCGGACAGGAGAACCAAGTGCTCTGCCAGGGTTCGGCAGGGGCCAGGCGTGCGGGGAAAAGGCAGCGGCAGGCCTGGGGCTCAGAGCATTGCGGTCACGGCGGGGCTGGGCCCTACCTTCAGAAAGGTGAAGGCTGTCCACTTCAGCTCCTCCGTGCCCTCCGGGGACTCGATGAGGCCCACAAAACAGGCCTTCCAGATCTCCAGCACAAAGAGCGGGGAGGGGATGCGCTGCGGGGCACACAGACAAAACCTTCCAGTGCTGGAAAGGCAATAAAGTGACTCCCCCCATCACAGCCAAACCCTGAACCCCCTGCAAAGGTGTTGATGGGCTCACGCTGCTCCCATACCCTTGGACCAGGATCAGCAGAGCTGCAGCGAGGCCCTGGTCCCACAGCCCCCAGGCCACCCTGAGCAGGAGAACAAGAGGCCACTTCTTTACCTGCATCCTCTTCACCATCATCAGCTGCTCCACCAGCGGCTGGGTCTCTCCCGTGAGGTTCATGGTCCCCTCCAGCAGCACCACAGCATGCACAGTGGGGAAGCCGGTCTTGTTCAGCTGCTCGGAGTGGACCGAGAGCATGGTGGGGATGCTGGGTGGGAGGCAACAGCACAGGGTCACTGGAGCCTTGCAGGGATGGATCCTTGCTCCTCCTGTCCCATCCTCCCTTCCCAGCCAAGCCCCTGACCTTCACTGCCCTCCATCTCTCTGCGGCAGGACACTTTGCAGCTCCTGTGCCCCGCAGAGGAGCCCGTGGGCACAGCCGAGCCCCCGCACCACAGCCCAGGCCCTGGGAGCAGCTCTGGGGGGATGCAGAGCAGGGACGGCAGCTCCGGTGTGGCCAGAGCAGCTGAGGAATGGCAAGAGGCCCCAGGGCTACCAGAGGAGCAACCCCTGGGTAAGACTCCTTTGCAGCAAGTCACCACTAGCCCTGTCCCCTCTCCTACCCCAGGGCCTCTCGCCAGCCCCAGCCCGCTGCCACTGCAGGGGTCCAAGCCGGGGACAGGAAAGCAGGGAGCCAGCGTGGAGGGAGGCAGGAGGCTCTCACCCCCAGAGCAGGGCTCAGACCCATTTTACCCCCCGAGCCCGCAGAGACAGCAGTGCAAAGCTACCTCTTGATGAGCGAGACGCAGTCGTCAGCCTGGCTTCGCAGTGGGGAGTTGCTGAGGCTGTTCAGGTTCTCCCCCAGCTTGACAAGGGACTGCTCCACAGTGCTCCAGGAGGCTGGGGAGGGAGGGCAGGCGTTCGGTGCGGGGGACGGTGACACGCTGAGAAGCCAGGCAGGCTGGCTCCAAGGCCCACGGCAGCACAGAGAGCCTCCCGAGGCTGGGGCTCCCCGCCGAGCCCTGCAGTGAGCAGAAGTCGGCGCACCTCTGCGAACCCAAGCCGAGGGTCTGCATGCCACCCAGCAGCTCCTGCTTCAGGCTCGGCTTGGCACGGCCTCTTGGCCAGACGCAGGCACCAACCGAAGGCGCGGGGCTGTGCCAGGCACGCTGGCGGAGCACAGGACCTGCTGCGCGCCCAGGAACAGCTCACGCAGCCGTCACATTAATTCTGCTCCTCTTCCAAGGGCAGCACGGAGGGGAGGGGGCAGAGGGTGGCACAGAGCCAGGGAGGAGACGGTTACAGCAACAGGGCTGGAAGATGGATGGGCTTGGAGCCGCAGGGACAATGCGGCAGGAGGCGGGCAGGGGGAAGGGAGAGGTGGCAATGACGTCTCCCCAGGGCCAGCAGTGACTGGGAGGAAGCCCTGGCAGCAGCCACGGGCAGAGCGTGCCGCGGGGCAGGGCAGGGGCAGCGACATACACGTCTCCTCCAGCTTCGCGATGTGGATCAGGGCGCGGTTCTTGGTGCTGCCGAGCATCTTCTCCAGCCGCTCCAGACACATCTTCAGCTGGCTCTCAGCTGCCGCCTGCTCCAGCGTCTCCTTCACCTTCTCGGTGTAGAAGGCTGCGCAGCGCAGGAGCCAGTTGAGGGCACTCATCAGTGCCCGGCAGAGGCCAATGCACTCCTCTGCTTTGCCGTGGCAGCTGGGAAGGGGAGAGAAACGGGACCGTGCTCACCGTGGGCCAGGCTATTGCCCCCAGGGAAACCGAGGCACAGACACATGGCAGCCGGGGGATCCAAACCCACATCCCATGCGCCCAGCCCAGCCTGCCCGCCGGCTCCTCTGCCGCAGATCCCAACCTGCTCAGCCCGCGAGCATCCCCGCCGTGCCAGGGGAAATAAAGTCTCCCCAGTGCAGCCTCCTCTCTGGCCACTCTACTACAGGGAAACTTTCCAAGCCTCTAATCAAATTATCTCGCTAAGAGAGGCTCAGCATTGATCAATGTGCTGCGAGAGGTGAACGCTTTCCCCTCCTGATGCACAAATCATTGGGGCCAGAGGTTTTGATCAAATTAAGCAGAGGATCAGATTAGGCAGGGCCTGGATTAAGCGGCCGACTCTGCAGTTGGCCAGCAACAGCTCCTTGTCAACATCTGTGACTGATGCATATTCATTGCTGCTGCTTCATTTCATGTAATTGAAGAGCTGCTACCTTCAGCCTTCCTCCTCCTCCCGCTGCCCCCCCGCTGCATGCTCTCTGCTCCGGCCTCCCAGAAGAGGCTGTCAGGGGTTAACAGGAAGATTTCTGAGCTTTCTAAAAAAGTTTTTGTGGCCTGGATGGTCTGGACTCCCCTGGGTCCTGCAACACCAGAGGAAGAGCACGAAGCAAAACAAGGCAGCTGCCTGGAGTGCCTGGGGCAGCGCAGGACTGCGAGCACTGGCAGACAGGGACACGTAGCCAGGGAAGCTGCGGAGGCCACACAAGAGAAACGAAACACTCTGAGGGGACAGAAACCCTCAGGCCACAGGGCTTACGCCCACCCCATCCACCTGAGCTGGGCAAGAATATCATGGCAGAGGCGTTTATCCCAGTATAGGTGGGTTTCTTGCAGCTTCCCACAAAGCTGGTGGGGTTTTGGACTCCCTCTGCTCTGCCCATGCTGGCACTCGCGTGGCAGCCCAGCCCCGGGCAGCCGGAGGGGGACGGCAACTGGGGAACGGACGCAGAGCTGGAGGGAGAAGCTGCCTCCCTCTGCCAGGGTGAGTGCCGTGGGCTCAGCCGGGCCCCACCGGCTCCCGGTACCGCCCGGGGCCAAGGCTGCAGGGCTGGAAGGGCTGCACCGTACCTGAGGCGGTCACAGAACATGTCCATGATCTCCAGCAGCGACTGGACACACAGGTCCCGGGAGAAGTCATCAAACTAGAGCAGGAGAACAAGGAAGGATTTCAGATGGGGGCTGCCGGGCTCCAGCAGCTCCAAAAACAAACGCAACCCCTTCCTCCACGGGCTGGGCCGGGCACTGCCGGCCGCAGGATGCTCGTCCTGGCAGCTGCCCAGCAGCCACTCGAATGAGAACTAGGTCAGGGCTGTCCGAAGGCTGGGTCATGCCCTCCTGGGGTAGCAGAAGGCAACCGGGCCACAGCAGTGGGGACGAGGCTGGGTTTTCTCGGCAGCCTCCCTGAGACGGCGGCAGGGGCCCGAGCTCCACTCCCCGCCGGCTGCCTTGACGCGGCGGTGGCTCGGCGCCAGCCCGCGTGCCCACCTCCGGCTCGGCGGGGCTGGCAGCATGCGCCAACAGCCCGGCTGGCCGCGGGGCCGGCAGGGCGGTGGGCAGCAGAAGCGCGGCTCCCTGCCTCCTCACAGAGCAGATGGGGCCACCCCGCCGGGCCGGAGCTAGCCCGCAGGTCTGCTCTGGGCCCATGCTGATCTGAAGGAGGAAGCCTCAGCTGTCAAGGTCAACTCTCTGCCTGCCCTGCCGGAATGGGCAGCGATGCGCGACCAGGGGAATGGCGACGAGCCTGCGCCGCTCGGAGCAGACCCGCCACCGTGCTCGGTGTCAGCCGGCCGTACGCTGGCTCTACCCTCCCCTGGGAACGCGCCCACCACCTCGGGTAGGTGCTGAGCGCCGCTGGAGGGATCCCCACCCTCGCCGGGGCTTTGCGGCACGTTTACGGCACAGCTCCGAGCTCAGCCTGCAGCACCCCAAAACAATGCCGGCATCACAGGGCTCCCAGCGCCTTTCTCCTCCCGTCCCCCCGTAAGCACAAGGAGGTGGCAGGAAAGAAATTATTCTCCCTTAAATTATTCTTTCTTCAGATCAGAGGTCACCCTGACAAGGCCGGTGCCCGGGGAGAGTGGGGGCCTGCCACAGCCTGCGAGGGGCTCTTGCTCCCCATGGAGCAGCCCCAAACGCCGAGCAGAGGCAGCCGCAGAGGGCTTGTCCCCATCGAAGCGGCGCGGGGACGCTGAGCACCCGCGGGAAGCCAGCTGGCGGAGCAGGGCGGGTGGCCGCAGCCGCGTGGCTCGGGTGCTGGCAGCCCTCCCTCATGAGCGGCGTTGCTTTTCCATCGCCAGCTCTGGATCCCCGTGGCGCTGCCAGCGCCGCCGGCTGCAAAGGGATGTGGTTTCCGGCAGCCGAGGCGTGGTTTACACGCAGGGCGCTGCGGGGCAGGAGCCTGCCAGGCCCCACACGACGGAGGGACGCGGCTTTCACACCCACGGTCATCCCCGAAACCAGAGCGGGACCCGCCAGACGCAGCGGCAGCCTGTCCCCAGCGGGACAGGGAAGGACTCGGGTGCTAATCTGCGCTGTCTGACCGCTGCTGACTCAGCAGAGGATGTCGTTTTCCACTTGACCTATATTCAGTGAGAGTTGTGGGGAGGGAAATGGATATGTAGATCATCGGTAAAGAGAAAAACCTCAGACAGCACCTGTCAGAGCCGTACCTTGCTGATGGCTGTCAGGACCGTGGAATAAGACACCATCTACGAACAAAACACAAAATCAAAACAAACCCGGCGCAGCGGCGTGTTAGCGGGTGATGTTTGCCAGCGCGGCGCTTGTTGCTGAGGAACGGCAAGGTCAGGGCACGGCCCCGCTGCCTGTCACCGCAGACGAGGCTGGGGCGCTGACCCGGCACAAATCCAAACAGACATTTTTAGGTGACCGCTGATTTGTTTCACACAAACTTTAGGCGATATTAAAAGCCGTGCTAAGAAAGCGCAGAGCTTACAGCAAGCGTGGAGGCTCTCGGAGGGCAAGGATTTCCGCCCCGCGTGCAGCCGGGCGACGGGCAGAGGCTATTTACAGAAACATCCCTGCCTCGGGCGTGCGCTGAGCCCTCCGCCACCCGCCCAAGCCCAGGGGAGGCACAGGCGGGAGAGTCGGGGTGTCTGCCCGACTCCGCACCCCGGTTTCTTTGCCCACCTGCTAATTGGGGCTGCGAGGCGACAGCCAGCAGCGTCTGCAGCGCGAGGCAAGGAGGCAGTGCCGGGAGCATCGTTACCTGGGAGCTGATAGCGTATTTCAGGTAGGACAAGATGAGTGGGTTCGGTGACGGCCCGATCATGGCCTGCTCGAGAAGAGCCTCTGCAAGCAAAGGAGAGGGGCCGGGAGGTCCCAGGTCAGCGCGTACACGGTGCGGGGACAGACAGACACACGCACGCTCTGCCCTCATCCCACAGGAAAGGTGGCAAAGACAAATTGTGCTAACCACAGCGACTCTGCACCGCTCTTCCCTGAAATTAACTGAATCCCACAACTTTCTAATCCCCGACGGCAAAAGCCGGTAAATAATTCAGGCAGTGCAAGCAGCCTCCTGCTAACTCAGCTCTCCCCGGGCACCCTGGCCCCGAAACAGCGCCTGCTGCTCTCCAAACACGTTCCCCTCCCTCCCACGTCCTGCCCAGAAGGCTCTCGCATCCTCCGCCGAGTAACTTTTGCTCCGGCACCTGGGGCCGAACTCCGGGCAGACAGCCCCTCTCAGCTGGGACCAGCCCTGCACGTCTGGCCCTCCCTGCCGCCGCCTGCCTGCCAGCGCCGGCCCGTGAACGCCGGAGGGGCTCTGCCCATCCTATCTGCTCAGTCAAGCCTTTAATTGACCATTTGAACTATGGCAGAGCATAGAAACCACCTCCCAAAAGCAGGCCCCGGGCTGCGGCACGGGCTGTAAGTAGGTCAAAGCACCCAGATGCAAGAAGGGGCAGCAGCCGTTTGGGAAATTGTCGTCCCAAAGACGAGGAGGAGCAGCAGCCATCGTCGTTGGAGCCTGACCGCGGGCGCAGGAGACTCCCTGGGTCTCGCTCAAAGGCTGAGACCTTGGCCAAAAGCATCTCGGCTCGAGGACAGAAGGCTAATGGCAGCCTTCCCCTCCCCATCTAATCAGGGAGTGTCAACACGAGCCAGCCACACGCTGTTACCCACTGCAGACGTGTCAGCATAGATTTGCTGGGCACCGCCGTGATCCTGGCAGCTCGTGCCAGCTTCCCCCCCTTTGCAGTTTCAATCTGAAAGGCACGAGCTTGGGAAAGGACGGCTCTAGGGCTGCGGCGAGGGAGGCAGGGGTTGTCACAGCCGTCGTGGCCTCGGGAACAGCCTCCCTGTGTGCCCACAACGGCGTCGCTGTCAGCGTCCTCCCTTTTAAGCTCCCTTTTGCAGCAGGGAAAAAGGGACCCAGCTCCCTTCCCCTCCTTGCAGAGGGGCTGCCCCCCAGCAAAGCCCGGGCTAACAAGCCTCTCCCTGGCTAAGAGCTGGCCAGGAGAAACCCATTTCTACAGAAATCGTAGGGACTGATTATCTCTGGCCCCGCTTTTGGGGATCGGCAGATGGGCCCACACCAAGCACCCCACAGGCCTCGCTGCCTCAGCGAACGGAGCAGGAGCCAGCCCCTCCGGACCCGGAACAGGCACCAGGGAGCCCCGGGGACCAGCTGGCCAGCAGCAGGGCCAGCCCTCGAGCCAACCGCCCCCTGCGTCCCCCAGCACTGCGCTCGCAGCCCCCCCCCCCCAAGCAAATCCATCTCCCCAGGGCTGCCCCGCTGCCGCAGCCAGGCCCCACAGCTCCAGCTCGGCTCCTCCAGCCCCACATCGCCGTGGGGCCGGGCACGGCCATGCGCTGAGCCCGCCGCAGCGGGAGGGGGACAAACCCAGCCTGAGGAGCTCAGCTGCGAGGACGTGGTTTGACGAAACCCACCATCGCGGGCCAGGCGCTGCCAGAAAAAACACTGGTAGGACAGAGGGAGTTAAAAAAGACCCGCCGGGGAAAGGTCCCCGCCTCGGTGGGGCGAGGAGCGCTGCTGCCTGCGCCGGGGCTATCTCCCTTTAAATCCCCCAGCGCAGCAATCCTTGAGCAGCGCTCTGTTTATTTATCCAGGGCTTGCAAACACGCGTTTGCTGCACAGGAAAAAAAAAAAAAGAAAAAAAAACTAGCAACAAGTTTCTATAATTGGCATAAAGGCCTGGCAAATCTTTAAACCGTGGAGCTCAGCAGGTACCAGCGCTTGGCAGGATTTGTGTCAAACGCCCTTGAATAGGGACGGGAAAAGAAACCCTAATAACCGGGGGTGGGAAGCGGCCTTCGAGCAGCACCTGGCTCCTCTGCAGCGCTTTTCACCCCTGGGGCAGACACGTCGACGAGGCAGACGGCGTCATTACCCCCTCTCGGGGGGGGGGGGGGAAGAGGCAGCTAGCGGGTCCGCGCGTGCAGCCAGCGGTGTCGGGGCAGAGCGGTGCAATCCCGGAGCTCCGCGCCAGCAGCATTTCGGCACGTGTCGCTGCAGGCAGCGGCGATCCCAGCCCTCCGCCATAGGAAATATTTAGGAAAAACTTAGGAAAAAATTATTCACAGAAAGGGATGCGAGGCACTGGCCCAGGCTGCCCAGAGCAGGGGTTCAGTCCCCATCCCTGCGGGTATTTAACAAATCATAGAATGCTTTGGGATGGAAAGGACCTTTAAAGGTCACCTAAAGACGTGCGGACGTGGTGCTTAGGGACATGGGTTAGCGGTGGCCTTGGCAGTGCTGGGTTAACGGTTGGCCTTGATGATCTTAAAGGTCTTTTCCAACCCAAACGATTCCATAATTCTAGGCTGAGCTTTAGACCAGCTTAACCGTGGGGCCAGGCTCCTGCTCTGCCCCCCAGCCGCCTCCATCCCCCCGCGGCTCCCCCAGCCCCACACCTGCCAGGTTGAGGATGTCCCAGGTGGCTCCACGGGGGAAAAACCTCTTCATATTTATGGCCCACTGATAGTCGCTCCATCGCTCCTTCCAGGCCTGCAAAATGGCCTGCTTCAGGTTCACCACCTTCATGGCCGCGTTTCTGTAAAAGGGAAGGTGGCAGGGAAAGGGTGATGGGGTTTTAGGGGGGCGGCAGGGCCCGGTGGGGCCCAGCGGCTCCTGAGGGAAGGGGAGGCCGCGGCTGCGGGGCTGGCGCCCAGCCGGGGCGGGAACGGGGGGCTCCGGGGCCGGGCCCCGCACCTGAGGGCCCCGGAGCCCCCCGTCCCCGCCGGTCCCCGCCTCGTCCCCACCGCCCCTCACCTTCGCAGCAACCGGTGAACGCTTCCTTCAGGGCCTGGGCACCGCCATTGTGGCACCTGCAAGTAAACCGCGCGCTGATTGGGCGGCGGGGGAGAGGCGGGGGCGCGGGGGCTGCCGGGAGGTGTAGTTCGGAGGGGGGGCGAAGGCTGTGAGAGCGGGGAGGGGTGTAAAGGCGTGGGGGGTGCAAATGCACGGGCGTGCAAAGGCGTGGGTGCGCAAGAAGGGTGCGTGCAAAGGTGTGGGTGTGCAAATGCATGGGGGTGCAAGCACGGCGGGTGCAAAAGCGTGGGTGCGCGAAGGCGTGGGCGTGCAAACGTGGTGCGTGCAAAGGCGTGGGGGTGCAAAGGTGTGGGTGTGCAAGCATGGTGGGTGAAAAGGCGTGGGGGTGCAAAAGCATGGGTGTACAAAGGTGTGGGGGTGCAAAGGTGTGGGTGTTAAAGGGTATGTGGGTGCAAACATGGTGCGTGCAAAAGCATGGGGGTGCGAAGGCATGGGGGTGCAAATGCACATGTGTGTAAAGGCATGAGTGTGCAAGCACAGTGTGTGCAAAGGCATGGGTATGCAATGGTGTGGGTGTGCAAATGCATGAGTGCGCAAACATGGTGCATACAAAAGCGTGGGTGTGCAAACATGGTGCATGCAAAAACATGGAGGTGCAAAGGTGTGGGTGTGCAAAGGCGTGGGTGTGCAAACAAGGCACATGCAAAGGTGCCAACACAGGGGGCCGAGCATGGAGGTGTGCAT
This sequence comes from Platalea leucorodia, assembly GCF_965183815.1. Taxonomy (NCBI): domain Eukaryota; kingdom Metazoa; phylum Chordata; class Aves; order Pelecaniformes; family Threskiornithidae; genus Platalea; species Platalea leucorodia. The sequence continues at coordinate 6,028,835 of NC_138844.1, forward strand.
GTGCAGGTGTGCAAATGTGTGCACACACAGGGGAATGTGTGTGTATGCAGATGGGGCGTGCATGCACGTGTCTGAGCGCGTGCATAGATGCACGTGTGCGTATGTGACTGCGCACGCGCGAGCGCAGGCGTGCGTACAGACGCGTGTGTGAGCACGGAGGTGTGTGCCTGTGGGTGTGCAAACATGGGCGTGCACTCAGGACCACGGGCGGGTGCGGGTGGGTGTGCGCACGCATGTGCCTGGCTGTGCACGCGCGTGCGTGCAGATGCGCAGGCGTGCGCGTGTGCCCGCACGCGTGTGAGCGCCGCTGTGTGCGCAGGCACGTGTGCGTGCGTGCGTGTGCAGACCCAGACGCCCATGGGCGGGTGTGCGTGGCTACCTGTGCGTGGGCGGCTGCACGCCCACGGGTGTGGACGGGTCTGCTGTGGGCACGCGTGTGCGTGCACACGTGCAGGCACGCACAACCCCCCCCCCCCCCCCGGCTTGGTACCAGCAGCTAAAAATATCCCCGGATGCTGCCTCCAGCATCGCCACGGCAACGGGAGGATGGGGAGCGGGCTGGGGGGGGGCAGCCCCCCGACACCCCCCGCCCACGGGCAGGGGAGCCCCCCGCGGCTCAGGAGCGGGGCGAAGCCCCCCGGGGTGCCCGGAGGTGCCGCCGTGGGGTGGGGGGTCCCGGCCGCCCGCTGCCCCCCAGCCCTGCCGGTGGCTCGCGGGGGGGGCTCCGAGGCCCCCTAATTCCCCGGTGAATCATTCATGGGGTCACGGTGCCGCAAATCCCCCCTGCGCCGGGGCCGGGATTAGGTGGGCGAGCGGCAGCCGGCGAGGGGCCCCGGCAGCGGGGGGGCCCCGGCCCCTATTCATGAGGAGGGATTTCCTGTGCCGGGGGGGTCCCGCGCCCCGCAGCTGGCGGAACCGGAGGCGGCGGGGGGCCAGCCCCCGGCCCCGGCCGGGAGGGGACCGGAGCAGCCCCCCTGGGTAACACACACACACCCCCCATGGCAGAGCACCCCAAAACCCAGCCCTGGGGCTGGTGGGGGCCGTGGGATGCGCTAAGGGGGTCCCAGCCCCCCGGGCCAGCGCGGGGGCGGCCGACGCCGGGGGAAGGCGTCGAAGCCTCGGCCCAGCGCCCCGGCCTTGGCCCAGCGCCCCGGCCCAGCTGCCTCCAGCCCCGGGGCCGACGCGGGGCCGGAAGGGGCCGGGGCCGTTCCCAGCACCGGGGGCAAGCGGGGGGCGAGCGGGGGCCGGCGTGGGGGGCTTCCCCTTCCCACGGGGTAACCGGGGCAGCCGGGACCCCCGGTGCCGGTGCCTGCCGGGGGGCACATGGCCGGTTCCCGCCTGCCCGCGCCGGTGTTTGATGGGGTGCGAAGGATTTGGTTCCCAGGAGGGGCTCCCAGCGGGAAGGCGGGGTGGGGGGGACACAGCCTGGGGTGGGGACACAGCCAGGGGTGGCGGGACACAGCCAGGGGTGGGGGACACCCCCATGGGGCGGGAGGCACCCCCATGGGGGCACCCGGACCCCCGTCCGGCGGCGGGTGCTGCCCCACGGGGGCCCCCGGTGATGGGGACGCAGGCGCCCGGCTGCACCCAGCGTCACCCCCTTCCCGGGGGGCCCGGGGGGGCCCAGCTCGGCCGTGCCGCCAGGCTGGGGCTATATATAGCGGCTCCGCGCCGCAGAGCAGCGGGATGAATTTTAATGAGCCTGTTCCGGCCGACTGCGTCGCGCCCCGAGAGCGACGCGGCCCCTCCATGTCCCTCGTCCCCCCCGGCTCGGGGTCTGCCGCGGGGCGCTGGGGTCCCCACCCTGCCCGGGGGGGCACAGAGGGGCCTGGGGGTGGCATTGGGGGCAACTCGCAGGGTCATCGCAGGGGACGGGGACCGGCGACGGGTGGGAGAGGCGCCCGTCCGCGCGCCGGGGGGGTTGCGGGCGAACCGCAACCCTGCCTCAGTTTCCCCTTTGGGACGGAGGGTGCTGGTGGGCGCGGGCGGGGGGATCTGGGGACACGGCGCTGTGCTGAGGTGGGCCGGGGGCAGCCGAGCTCAGCCGCGGCCTTATCGCGGGCAGACGGCGTCGCGGGGGGGGCGGCCGCAGACGCGCCGTGTTTGCCGAGGATAAAGTGTACGGTACAGGCGGGGGCCAGGCCGGGGGTGCCGCCACCCTGCCCCTGCCCCTGCCACGCTGGCACCCCGGCTGCCGCCGCCCGTGGGGACGGGGGGGCCCGGGGTGCAGCGGGGACCGGGAGGCCCACGGGGACTGTGGGACCAGGGGGGCCGGGGGGGCCACGGGGACCACAGGGCGGTGGGGACCAGGGGCAGCGCAGGGACCAGGGGGACTGGGGGGGCCACGGGGCCCCCGGGCGTGGGACGCCCAGCAGCAGCCCAGGCCGTGACTGCCCCCAGCCCTGGGGGGGAGGACAGGGTCTGCTCTGGGCACCGCCGTGCCACGGGGACCCCCATCCCCTGGGTACCCCCATCCCCTGGGTACCCCCGTCCCCTGGGTACCACTGTCCCCTGGGTACCCCTGTCCCCTGGGTACCCCCATCCCCTGGGCACCACCACACCATTGGTACCCCCATCCCCTGGGTACCCCCATCCCCTGGGCACCACCACACCATTGGTACCCCCATCCCCTGGGTACCCCCATCCCCTGGGCACCACCACACCATAGGTACCCCCATCCCCTGGGTACCCCCGTCCCCTGGGTACCCCCATCCCCTAGGTACCACCGTGCCGTAGGTACCCCTGTCCCCTGAGCACCACCGTCCCCTGGGTACCCCCATCCCCTGGGTACCCCTGTCCCCTGGGTACCCCCATCCCCTGGGTACCCCCATCCCCTGGGCACCACTGTCCCCTGGGTACCACCGTCCCCTGGGTACCCCCATCCCCTAGGTACCACCGTGCCGTAGGTACCCCCATCCCCTGGGCACCACCACACCATTGGTACCCCCATCCCCTGGGTACCCCCATCCCCTGGGTACCCCTGTCCCCTGGGTATCCTGTCCCCTTGGTGTCCCCGTCCCCTGGGCACTACCGTGCCCTGAGAGCCGCTGTCCCCTGGGGACCCTCCTCCCCTGGCTGCTGCCGTGCCCTGTTATCCCCCTCCCCTGGAGACCCTCATCCCCCGGGGACCCCCTCATCCCCCGGGGACCCCCTCGTCCCCCGGGGACCCCCTCGTCCCCTGGGTCCCTTCGTCCCCTGGGTGCCACCGCACAGCCTGTGCAGCGCAGGGAGGGGTGGGCACGGGGCTGGGGGGGGGAGCGGCCAGGCCGAGCCCCCCGGGGGTCCCAGGGCCGCGCTGGGGGTCCCCGGGGCGGGGGGGGGGGGGACGGACACACGGCAGCGGCCCTTTAAGCCCGGGCATGATGGGATGTGTAGTCCGGGGGGGGGGGAACAGAGGCGGGGGGGCTGGGCGCAGGGGCTGCTGGGAAGGAGGTGGGGTGGGACGGGCGGGTTGGGGTGCTGGGGGGGGGACGGGACCCCCAGCGCCCCCCCCAGCCACCCCTCGCGCCCCCACTGCGCGGCCCCACGGCGGGGTCCGGCCCCAGCCCCACGGCGGATCCCTGCCCCACAGCCCCCCCCCCAGCCCCACACCCCCCCGGGGGGGCGCAGGGGCAGGGCCCACGCACCGTGTGGGTGCCCCGTGGGGCCGGTGGGTGCCCCCCGGGGCCAGGCTGGGCACCCCGGGGTGCGGAGCTGGCCCCCGCCCCGTGGGCACCGTCCCCACGCCCCGTGGGCACCGTCCCCGGCTCCCCACGAGCCCCATCCCCGCCCCGCCACGGGCGGGCACCGCGGTGGGGCCCCGTGGGCCCCGTCCCCACGCCCCGTGGGTGCTGTCCCCAACCCCCGTGGGTTGTCCCCCGTCACCCTTGTCACTGCACCCCTTCGGGCGCTGTCCCCAGCTCCCCGTGGGCACCATCCCCACGTCCCCGTGGGCACCGTCTCCAGCTCCACTCAGGTGCCGTCCCCCAACCCTGTGGGCACCGTCCCCGGTCCCCGTTGTCACCGCCACTGCGCCTCCGTGGGCACCACGTCCATCTGCCCCCCCACGGGCACCGTCCCCAGCTCCCCGTGGGTGCTGTCCCCAGCCCTTGCGGGCACCCCCTTGTCACTGTCACAGCATCCCCGCGGGCGCCGTCCCCACGCCGCCACGGGCACCGTCCCCGGGCCTCCGCGGGCACCGTCGCCAGCCCCCCGTGGGTGCAGACCCCAGCCCCGTGGGCACCGTCCCCTGTCCCCGTTGTCGCTGTCACGACATCCCTGCGGGCCCCGTCCCCGGCTCCCCGTGGGCACCGTCCCGGCCTCCCCACCCGCAACATCACCGGCCACGGCCATCCCCGCCGGTCCCCGTCCCCCTCGCCCCCCCCCCCCCCCGTGGGGGTTCCCCCTCCCGTGGGTCCCCACTCGGGGGCCGCGGGGCGGGCGCGGCGGCTGCAGGGAGCGGTTGCGGCCGGCGGAGGGGGCTGCGGCCGCGGCGGAACGGGCGGCGCGGCGGGGCCGGGGGAGGAGCCAGGAGCCGTCGGCCGCCGCCGCCGCCGCTGCGCCCCGCTCCGCTCCGCTCCGCGCCCCGCTCCGCGCCCGCCGCCGCCGCCGCCGCCCAGGTACGGCCCGAGGGGGCCCCGCCGCCGCCCCCCGCCCGGCCCCGCCGCAGCCCGGTTGTTTACCGCCGGCCGCGGCCCCCCCCCCCCCCGCCCCCCCGGGCGCCCCCGGCTGAGCCCGGGCGCAGTTCGGTGCGTGTAATGGGGGGGGGGGGGGGGGGGGCACACGGGACCGGGGCGGGGGGGGGCCCGGGAGCGGCGGGGAGCGGGGGGGGGGCCGGGCCCGAGCGCGCACCGGGAGGAAAAACACGGGTAAATATTTTTCCTGAAAAAATCCGGGCGTTTGGCGTGGGGCGGGGGGGGGCCGCGTCCCCCGTGGGGCCCGGGGGGGGGGGGTCCGCGCCCCACGCTCCCCCCCCCCCGCCGCTGCAGCCCCCCGCCCGCCCCGCCACGGCCGCGGGGGGAGCGGGGCGGGGGGAGCGGGGCGGGGGGGCCGCAGGGCGGGCAGCCCCCCCCAGCCCCCCGCCCCCCTGCAGCGCCGTGCCCCCCCCCCCCCCCCGCCCCGCGGCGGTTGCGTGGCCGTGGCGTGGCGGGGGCCCGTGGGCCCGGGCCGTGGCGGCGGCGGCGTGGCTCTGCGGTGACGGGCGCGGGGCCGTGCCGTGGGCAGGGCGCGGGGCCGTGCCGTGGGCAGGCCGTGGCCGTGTCGCGGGGGGGGGGGGCCGTGGCCCGGCCGGGCCGGGGGGGCGCGGGGGGGGCCGTGGCCGTGCCCCGTGGCCGTCCCCGCCCGCCCCGCTCCGGGCAGCGGCGGCAGGAATGCCTGCGAGGGGGGGGGTTCTTTAATTTTTTTTTTTTTTATTATTATTTTTTTGCTGCGCCGGGAGCGGGGGGGGGGGGGGGGGGGCGGTTCGGCCGCTCCCGGCTGGGGCGGGGGCAGCGGGGGGCGTCCCCGGTGCGGGGGGGGTCCGGCCCCGCACCCCCGGGCTGCCCCCGCCGAGCGGGGCGCGGGGCGTGGCGGGGGTCCCCTCCCTCCCCACGCCGTCCCGCGGTCCCGGGGGGGCGCGGGCTGCCGCGTCTCCCCCCCCCGCAATCCCGAGCGGGGGGGTCGGATCCTGCCCGGGGTGCGGCGGTCCCGGTGCCACCGGCGGGGCGCGGGTTGCGGTCCCGGCCGGGCTCCGGTGCGTTTCCCCGGCCCCCCCCCCCCGCCCAGCGGTGCGAACCGGGGAAACTGAGGCAGGGCAGCCGGGTGTCGCGGCCAAGGTCACCCCGGGACCGCTCGGCCTTGCCGGGGCCTCCGGCTCGACCTCCCCGCCGGCCCCGGGCCGACCTTCAGCCGCGGCGGCCGCCGTGACCCCCGCACCGCGGGGCTGCCGCCGCCGGCCCCGGCCGCGGGGGGGACCGGGGCTGCGCCTCACCCCGCCTGACCCCCGCCGGCCCCGGGGACCCCCGGCGGCTCCGGCGGGGCGGGGGGGGCGCTGGGGCCGCCGTGGGGCGCGCGCAGGCCCCGGTGGAACCGGTTTGGGGGGGGCTCCCCCGCCCGGGGGGTCTTGGCGTAGGGTGGGGGCGCGGCGCATCCCCCCCCCCCCGGCGCTGCCGTGCGGCTGCGTGGGCCCCCCCGCAGCTGCTCCGCACGCCGCTGCGGCCCCGCACCCCCCGAGCCCGCAGCTGGGCGGGGGGGGGGGGGGGCCGGGCAGGGGTCCCCCCCCGTCACCCCCCGCCCGGCCGCGGCCGTGACCTTCGCGGGGCCGCGGCGTGGCAGCCCCGCGGGTGGGGATGCGGGGGGGGCCGGTGCGGGCCCTGAGGACCGCCCACCCCCGGGGCCCCGCACCCCACGGGCGTTGGGGAGCGGGGGGGGGGCTGCGCTCCCCCCCCCCATCCCCGTCCCCTCCCGGGGGGGCGGCGGCTCCAGGAATCGCCCCCTCCGCACCCCGCCGGGCGCTTTCCCGGGGCAGCGAGCCCCGGGGGTCCCCCCCCGCGCCCCCCCCCCCCGCCCCGGCCCCGCCGGACCCCGCGCAGCCGCCGGTGCGCGGTGGAGCGCGGGGGCGGGGCCGGACGCCTGGGTCCCCTTCCAGGCGGCGGGAGGGGGGGCGGGAGGAGGAGGAGGAGGAGGAGGGGGGGATGCGGTGAAGGCGAAGGCGGGCGCGGGCAGGGCGCCCGGGGCCCCGCTCAGGCTGGATGCGGCCGGGGGGAGCTGCGGGGCCGGGCCCCCCCCGGGGCGGTGTCGCTCGGAGGTCGCACCGGCACTGCGGACCCTCGGTTTGCCCCGGCCGAGCAGGGGTCGGGTGGCCGTGGGGACACTGTGGGGACCGTCCCCCGTGTCCCCTTCCCAGGCCCCGGCCGGGCTCGGTGCCGGTTCCCGCGTCCCACCGGCGGTGCCGACCCCGGGCGAGGTGACGGCTCCATCCCCTCTGCGAGCGGGGGCCCCCGGGGAGGGAACCCAGGGCCCCCCCCGTCCCGGTGCACGTGAACTGGAGCCCCCGATTTAGAAACGTCCCCATCCCCGTGCCAAGCTCCAGGCGCTGAGAATAGCTCTCCGGCGTCCCGGCACAGCCTCGCCGGGGCCGGGGGCACCCCACGGGGCTTGGGACCCGCAGCCGCCCCAGTGAGCTGAGACCGCGGGCACTCGGTGCGTGCCGGGTGCCCGGGGGTCCCCGTCGGGTGTCCTTTGTGGTCAGGAGGAGCCGGGGCACGGGGATCCGGCTACGTCTTGCCGCGCTGGCACGAGGGGCATGGTGCTGGGGGAAGTGGTACCGTGGCTCTTCCTCTGCCGAGCAGCTCCCTGCCAGCGACCCCGGTGGGATGGGGAAACTGAGGCATGGCCGAAAGCGGCCAACAGGGCGGGGGGAGCGGAGCCGGGGCTGCCGCCTCGTCCTGGCCACGCGCTCGGGCGCCACGGGAAGGAGCAGCTGGCGTGGCCTCGGTTGGACTTAACAGCACCAGGAGTCCCTCGGGGTTCGTGCTGGCTGCGGGGCCGGTGCGCGTCAGGGTCGTGGCACAGGTCCCCGCAGCGGCGATCCAGGACCCGTCGGAGGCGCGAGGCCGCGGCAGCCTGCGGGAGCCCGGTCAGCGCCGGGACAGGTCACCGTCCCCGTGGCCGCCTGCCCTCGCTTGGGTGGTGGCCTCCCTGAACCGCCAAGCCCCGGGGTGGACGGGGCCGCGGTGCCCATGCGCCCTGGCCGCAGCAGAGGCAGCCTTGGCCAGCCCACTCTGCGGCACGGCCCGGACCCCGCGCGCGTGGGGAGGGGGCACCGCGCGGGTCCCCGTGCCACGGGGTGGGCTGCCCTGATGTCAGGCCCATGGCATCCCCTGCGCTCGGGCTGCCCAGCTGCTGCACATGCCTGGGATTCCTGCAGCCTCCCGGCACGCCGGCCCCGCCGCACGCTGCCACGCGTGCCCCACGGCACCGGGCACCCCGCCGCACCAGGCGCTGCACGGCACCGGGCGTAGGGTGACCGGCCAAGGTGTGGGGTGAGCACAAGGCACCGGGCAAGGACGCGCACGTGGCACCGGGCGCAGCCGCACATGTGGGCACCGGCGCGTGCCGGGCACTGCCAGCTGTGCCACGGCAGGTGCCCCCGTGCCTGGCCGCGCTCCCATGGCACGATCCTGCCAGCCGGCACGGCCAGGGTTTCTCCAGCAGTGCTGCTGCCCGCCGTGCCGCTGCCCGCAGCTGCCTGCGCAACTGGGCGTCGTGTGCCGGTGTCCAGCGGGTGCGGGAGCGGCGGCTCTGCCCGCGGCGCCCTGCCCCCAGCCCGCGCTAATCGCGCTAATTGGCACCCTGGCTAAAGCGCTTAGGCCCTCACCTCCCTGACCCAGATGGCAGCTGGGCGGGGGGAGGAGGCGCCCGGGACCCCCGGAGCCCATCTGTCCCGGGGGGCAGGGACGCTGATGGGCGTCCCCGTGGGGCGTCCCCGGTACCCGGCACCCATGTCTGGCTGCACTGCGGTGGCCGGTGTCTTGGCGGAGGGCTGTCCCCTGGGATGTGGTCCCCATCCTGGGGGGTCCCCAGGGGTGGCGTCGCCAGGGAGCAGGGTGCTGGGTGCCCCCCGTGGGGCGAGGTGGCTCCCGCCACCGGCCCAGCCCTGGACTTTGACCCCAGGTTGTTTTCCGTCGCCTGCAACCGCCCGACTCAGCAGAAACGCTCCCCTGGGCGTGGGGCTGGGCTGGGGGGGGCGCAGGGTGGGGGCCCCCGCCTGCTGCCGCCCCGCTCCCACCCAGCCCCGCACCCGGTCCCACAGGGTGGGGACGCCCGGGTTGGGCGTTGGGCTCCCCAGGGCACAGGGAGCAGCGTGGGGGGCTGAGACCCGACTGCGCTCATCGCATGTGTCCCGCAGGAGGAGGAGGAGGAGGAGAGCCGCCTCCCGTGTCTGTCTGTCTGTCTGTCTGGGCCGCCCCAGCGCGCCCAGGATTCCTCGAGCGACGGTTCCTGGAGCGGCACCGCGGGCTGGGCCGGGCGCGGGGTGCCGGCGATCCCGGGGGTGTCGGCGGGGGCTGATGGGGACGCTCGCTGGCGCGGGCAAGCCCCAACTTAGTGGCGCTGAGCCCCGGCTTTAGCCCTAAGCCCCTCTTAATTCGACACCGGCTTGCCGGCCTGGCCGCCCCGGCGGGGAAACTGAGGCAGCAGTGGCCAAGCCCACCCTGCGCTTCAGAGCGCCTCGTGCCCCGGCCCGTGCCGGCCTCGCCGCAGTGGCGACGCACCCCGGCCCCACATGTGCACCGAGCGGGTCAGGGCTCTGCTGGCGCGCGGGGTCCCGGGGGAAGGGGGGCGGGGGGTCGGGGGGGCCGGTGCCCGGCGGGGCCGCGTAGCCCTGGCGCGCTGCCAGTGCCTATACTTGGAAGTCTCCGCGCGCCGTTCCCATATGGAACAAACATTTGCTGCAGCCCCCGGCCGCGCCGCCCCGGCTCTATAGGTACCGCTGGCGGCCGGCCCCAAAGCCTGGCCTGGAGCTGCGGCGAGGAGCCCTCGGCCCCCCCGAGCCCCCCAAGGTGGGGAGGGGGCCCAGGGGCGGTGGGGTGCCCTGTGGTGCCTCAGTTTCCCCGCAGAGGCAGGGGCAGGCGATGAGCCCCCCCAGGGCACGTGCCTGGGGGCGGCAGGGACCCCTCGTGAAAACCCCGCCGCGCGTCGCATGCGCGCGCTCGCCCCGCAGCGGCGTGGGGTGCCGCCGCGCACCCATGGGTGCAGCATCCCTCGCCCCCATCCCGGCGCTGCCCGGGCATCCCCGGCTGGAGGGGGGCCAGGGCGCCGGGCCGGGGTGCCCCGTGGCGTGGGGGTGTCGGGGGGGGCCAGGCGCAGCCGAGCCTCGTCCGCTGCGTTTTAAATCCGCCGGAGGAATTTCTGCGGCGGCCAAGACAAACGTGACCTACTTTCTGCCTGTCCCCGCACGGAGCGGAGGAGCCCGAGGGCCAGGCACGGTGCCCGGCGCAGCCCCACGCCCCCCCGGCGCGGGCTGGGGGCCCCCGCACCCCCCCGCACCCCCGTGCCGGAGCAGGCCGCCGGGGGTTCACGGGGGGTGCACGCAAGCGGGGTCCCCCCCATCCCACTGGGGTGCTGCAGGTGTGCGGGGTGGGTGCTGGGCACCCGTGGGGACGTGGAGCCTGGGAGGGGGCGAGGGGGGGTCCGCTGGGGTCGTGCCTCAGTTTCCCCATCACGGGGGTTTGCAGGGGGGGGGGCAGCGGGTGCCCCCGGTGCTGCCCGCGCCCCGGCCCCACCGTGCCGTGTCTTTGCTGCAGGAGAGCTCGCGGAGGAGGGATCCCCCGGCCCCCCCGGCGCCCCCCGCCCCGTAAGTCCCCTCCCACCCACCCTGCACAGGGGCCACACGTGGGGAGAACGCATCGGGGCTCAGCCTGGCCACTGGGCAGGGGGGGCTGCTCTGTGCACCCCCACCCCCCTGGGCTCCCCCCACGGCTTGGGGGGCCCCCCCAGCCCTGCCCTGCCCCACGGCTGCATGCAGCACCCGCTGCCACCGCCGTGCACGCTTGCGCTTCCTTGCACGCTCTCACACAGCCTTGCACACCCGTGCACGCTCTCGCCCAGCCCTGCATGCTGTTGCACACGCCCTGCAAGCCCTTGTTTGCTCCACGTGTTCTTGCACGCCCCTCATGCTCTTGCCCAGCCTTGCACACCCGTGCACGCTTGCACACCCCACGTGCTCTCGCGCAGCCTTGCACACCCGTGCATGCTCTCGCCCAGCCCCGCACGCTGTTGCACACACCCTGCAAGCCCTTGCTCGCTCCACGTGTTCTTGCACGCCCCTCATGCTCTCGCCCAGCCCTGCGCGCTCTGCGCGTCGTTGCACGCTCCACGCAGCCTTGCACACCCTGCACGCTCTTCCCCAGCCCCGCTTGCTCTTGCATGCTCTTGCACGCTCCTGCACGCTCTCGCATGCTCCACGCGTTCTTGCACCCCCTGCATGCTCTCGCCCAGCCCTGCACCGCGGCGCGAGCACCCGGGGGGCCGCCCGGGGCTGCGGCCCTCGCCGGGGGTCCGGGCTCAGCCGCGGTTTGTCTCGGCAGGGTCCAGCCCGGGATGCTGCGCGGAGCTGAGCACTGAGGCGGGCGCCATGGGGCGCGCGTCGTAGCCCCCCGCCGTGGCCCCCCCGCGCGTGGCACCGGTGGCGGAGCCCACTCGGTCGGTGCTGAGCGCTCCTTGATGGAATTGCGGTGAATGGAACAGAAGCCCAGCACCCTGGACCCGCTGTCGGAGCCAGAGGACACCCGGTGAGCCCCCGCCTCAGCCTGGCCCGGCTGCTGCAGCCCCCTCTGCCCCCGGTGTCACTGTGCCCCGCGTGTCCCCGTGCGTCCCTGTGCCCAGTGTGCCCCCGTGCCCAGTGTGTCCCATGTGTCCCCGTGCACCCCTGCGTGGCTGTGTACATGTCCGTGCCCCGTGTGGCCCCACGCCCTCTGTATCCTTGTGTGTCCCCAAGCGTCCCCAAGTGTCCCCATGCCTGGTGTATCCCCATGCCCAGTGTCTCCCACATGTCCCCATGCCCTGCGTCTCCCTGTGCACCCCTGCATGGCTGTGTACATGTCCGTGCCCCGTGTGGCCTCACGCCCTCTGTATCCTTGTGTCCCATGTGTCCCCACGCCTGGTGCATCCCGTGCCCAGTGTGCCCCCGTGCCCAGTGCGTCCCATGTGTCCCCGTGCGTCCCCGTGCCCTGCGTGTCCCCGTGCATCCCTGCGTGGCTGCGTACATGTCTGTGCCCCGTGTGGCCCCACGCCCTCTGTATCCTTGTGTGTCCCCAAGTGTCCCCATGCCCCGTGCATCCCCATGCCCAGTGTGTCCCACGCATCCCCATGCCCTGCGTCTCCCTGTGCATCCCTGCGTGGCTGCGTACATCCCCGTGTCCTGCGTGTCCCCGTGCCCTGCGTGTCCCCGTGCACCCCTGCGTGGTTGCATACATGCCCATGCCCCGTGTGGCCCCATGCCTGTGCATCCCGGTGCCCTGTGTGTCCCCGTGCCCAGTGTGTCCCACGTGTCCCCGTGCCCTGCGTGTCCCCGTGCCCCCCTGCGTGGCTGTGTACACGTCCATGCCCTGTGCATCCCCGCGTCCTGCGTGTCCCCGTGCCCTGCGTGTCCCCGTGCCCCCCTGCGTGGCTGTGTACACGTCCATGCCCTGTGCATCCCCGCGTCCTGCGTGTCCCCGTGCCCTGTGCATCCCCGCGTCCTGCGTGTCCCCGTGCCCTGTGCATCCCCGTGCCCTGCGTGTCCCCGTGCCCCCCTGCGTGGCTGTGTACACGTCCGTGTCCCGTGTGGCCCCGTGCCCTGCGCATCCTTGTGTCCCACGCGTCCCCACGCCCGGTGCATCCTCATGCCCTGCGTGTCCCCACGCATCCCTGCGTGGTCGCGTACGTGTCCGTGCCCCGGGTGTCCCCCTGCACCCCTCTTCCCCCCCATGGCCCCACTCGTGCCCCTGCGTCCCCCGTGGGGGCCTCTCCCTGCCGCCCCCTTCCCCGGCCGGGGCCCCTCGGGCCACCCTGGCCCGGGGCTATTTCGGGAGGGCCCCGGGGGGAGCCAGGCCCGGGGTCACCTTGGGCCGGAGCCGGGCCCCCCCCGCCGCGGGGGCGCCCCTGGGTGCGGGACCCCCGGCCGCAGGTGCCCCCCCCCGCGCCCCCCCCCGGCCGAGCCCGGCGCCTCCGCCAATGGGCTGCTGCCGTGCGGGCGAGGCGCGGACCCCCGCCGCCAGCCATTGGCTGAGCGCCTCTGATGTCACTTCCCCGCTGAGCCAAAAGGACATTTTGTCTTTGACTGTAAATGAGCCCCTCCCCCACCCTCCCCTCCCCCACCCCTTCCCTGCCCCTCCCCCACGCGCCACCCCTTCCCTGCCCCTCCCCCACCCTTTTCCTCCCTCTCCCCCCTTCCCCCCCCCCCCCAGCCCCAGCGCAGCCCCCCCGGGCGATGCCGTGTCCCGGGTGGGGGGTCCCCGGGGCCCCCGCCCCACCCTGCACCCGTGGGTCCCTGCCCCTGGCACCCCAACGCCGGACCCCACACGTGGCATCACCCCTGCCCCCCCTCCCGGGACCCCCGGGCGAGGGGTGCCCCCCTCCCAGCTGCGGGGGGGCCGGGGGCACCGTCCCAGCCTGGTCCCCTCCCGCAGGTGGCTGGATGGCAAGCGCAAAAGAAAGAGCAGCCAATGTTTGGTGAAGAGCAGCATGTCAGGTACGGGACCCCCCCGGCACCCACCGGGACCCCCCGGCACTGCCGGGCTCCCCTGGGTGCCCCACGTCCCTGCCGGGCACCCCCGGCTCCCCTGGGCGCCCCGCATCCCCACCGGCTTCTGCAGGCACCCCGTGTCCTGCCTGCATCCCGTGGGCTCCCCACGCCATGCTGAGCATCCTGGGGTCCCCCGGGAACCCCGTGTCCTTGCCAGGCACCTCAGGGTCCCCCGGGAGCCCCCTGTCTCTTCTGGGTCCCCCGGGAACCCCGTGTCCTTGCCAGGCATCTTGGCGTTCCCCGGGAGCCCCCTGTCTCTTCTGGGTCCCCCAGGGTCCCACGGGAACCCCATGTCCTTGCCAGGCACCCCAGGGTCCCCCGAGAACCCCCTGTCTCTTCTGGGTCCCCCAGGGTCCCACGGGCACCCCGTGTCCCTGGTGGGCACCCCAGGGTTCCCTGGGAACCCTGTGTCCTTGCCAGGCACCCCAGGGTCCCACGGGCACCCCTCTCTCCTGCCCTCCCCAGCACCCCACATCCCTGTGGGGTCCCACAGGGTCCCCAGCACACCCCGTCCCCACCAGGACCCCGAGCGCCCCACGTCCCCGTGGGGTGCCCGTCCCCCTCCGCGCCCCGTGGCCGTGGCCCGGGCTGGGGCGGTGCTATCAGGGCCGGCAGCACCCTGGGGTGGGAGATAAGGGGGGCCCGGCCGGGCGCTGCCCCCCAGCCCTGCCCCATTCCCCAGCGGGGAGCGGCCGAGCCGGCGGGATCCTGCCCGGCGGGAGCGGGGGCCGCCGGAGGGACCCAGGCGCCCGCTCCCGGCCCAGCCCTCCCGCACCCTTCTGGGGGGGGAGGCCCCGGGGGCCCCCCGCGTCCGGCACCCGCAGGGCGTCAGGGTGGGCTCTCAGCGCCCCCCCACCTGGGTTTGCTCCATCCCGGGGGGGCACAGGGATCCCGGGGTGCTGGGAACCCCCCTCGTGCATCGTGGGTGCTCCGTGCCTCAGTTTCCCCGTGAGGCCGGCGATGGGGGGCTGGTCCCCGGGCTGCCGGGCTGGGGGACCCCGGACAATAGCGGGGACAGTGGGCCATTGTGTGCCGGGGGGGACAGGGACGCCCCCCCGCAGCCGGCCGGGGAGCCGGATAATGGGAGCTTTATTGCTGCGGGGGGCTCCGGCAGCCCCCCCAGCCCCCCGGCCTTTAACCCTTCCCGTGCCGGGGCTGCCCGCAGCATGGCGGGGCGGCAGATGCTGCTGCGGGGGGAAACTGAGGCCCGGGGGGGACGCGGTGGTGGCAGCGGGGCGCGGCGGGGGTCCCTGACGCGCGGCGCCCCGCAGGGTACATCCCTAGTTACCTGGACAAAGATGAACAGTGCGTGGTGTGCGGGGACAAGGCCACCGGCTACCACTACCGCTGCATCACCTGCGAGGGCTGCAAGGTGAGCGGGCAGGGAGCGGGCAGGGGGCGGGCAGGGGGGCTCACCGGGGCTCACCGTGTCCCCCCCACCCCGCCGTCCCCAGGGCTTTTTCCGTCGGACCATCCAGAAGAACCTGCACCCCACCTACTCCTGCAAGTACGATGGCTGCTGCGTCATCGACAAGATCACCCGCAACCAGTGCCAGCTCTGCCGCTTCAAGAAGTGCATCTCCGTGGGCATGGCCATGGACCGTGAGTGCGGGGGGCCTGGGGGGGCACCCGCTGCCGCCGTGGGGACGGCGCGGGGTCCCGGCACGGCTGGCGGTGCCGTGGGGCGGGCTGGGGTGCCTGGTGCAGCATCAGGACCAGGCTGGGGTGTCGGGCACGGGGTGCCACGCCGTGGGAGCGGGGCGGGATGCCCGGTACGGCACGGCGGGGGTTCGGAGGGGTGCCGGCTGACGGGGGGGCTCCCGGCAGTGGTGCTGGATGATTCGAAGCGGGTAGCGAAGCGGAAGCTGATCGAGGAGAACCGGGAGCGGCGGCGGAAGGAGGAGATGATCAAGTCGCTGCAGCATCGCCCCAACCCCAGCGCGGAGGAGTGGGAGCTGATCCACGTGGTGACGGAGGCCCACCGCAGCACCAACGCCCAGGGCAGCCACTGGAAGCAGAAGCGGAAATTCCTGGTGAGGGCACGGGGCGGGGGGGGAACCCGCCGCCACCCCGGACCCCCCGCCCCGGCCGGTGGCAGCTGAGCACCCGCAGGCTCGGTGCATGCATGGCAGGCAGCGCTCACGGTGGCCCTGCACCAGGGGGGCGGTCGGAGCCGGGGGTTCGGGACGTCGCCCGGTGTCCTTGAGCTTGTCACCGCCAGAAGGGTTAAGGGGTGAGCGGTGACCGAAGGGGACAGCTGTGCCCTGCGTGGTGGCCCTGTCCCTGTCCCCGTCCCCGCAGCGGCGCTGGCACACAGCTCCCTCTCCTGGCTGCTGCCCCGCACCCAGCCCTGCCTCCGTTCCCCCCGCCCCCCCGCCGCGATGGGGGTCCGGGGGGGGGGGACACGGTCACACCGCACCCCCCGACCCCGCTGTCCGTCCCCGCAGCCCGAGGACATCGGCCAGTCGCCCATGGCCTCCATGCCCGACGGGGACAAAGTCGACCTGGAGGCGTTCAGCGAGTTTACAAAAATCATCACCCCGGCCATCACCCGCGTGGTCGACTTTGCCAAAAAACTGCCCATGTTTTCGGAGGTAAGGGGGGGCCCGGGGGGGGCGGTGGGGCCGGGGTCGCGGCAATCCCCCCCCCGCTGACGCCGTCTCCCCCCCAGCTGCCTTGCGAAGACCAGATCATCCTGCTGAAGGGCTGCTGCATGGAGATCATGTCGCTGCGGGCGGCCGTGCGCTACGACCCCGAGAGCGAGACGCTGACGCTCAGCGGGGAGATGGCCGTCAAGCGGGAGCAGCTCAAGAACGGCGGCCTCGGCGTCGTCTCCGATGCCATCTTCGACCTGGGCAAGTCCCTCTCTGCCTTCAACCTGGATGACACCGAGGTGGCCCTGCTCCAGGCTGTGCTGCTCATGTCCTCAGGTAGTGGCATCGGCGGCCGCCCCCGGGGCTGCCGGGGTGGGGAATGGGGTGGGCACCCCGGTGCCTAGTGCCCAGGGAACCGTAGGGTGCGTGGGGTGGGTGCCCCGATGCCCAGAGCCCCCAGCACCTTGAGGGTGCGTTGAGTGAGCACCCCGACGCCCAGAGCCCCCGGCACCCTGGGGGTGCTTTGGGTGGGCACCCTGGGGAAACCGTGCCCCACTGGCTTTGGGGGATGTGGGGTGGGCACCCCAGTGCCCCGGGGTGAATGGCGTTGGGCACCTTGATGCTGCGAGCCCTCGGAGGTGGGCACGGCCGGGAGCTCCCAGGGTGGGCACGGAAATGCCCCTGGAGCTGCCCTAGGAGCTGGGGGTGCATGGGGTGGGCACCCGAATGCCCCTGGGGAGCCGTGCCAGGCTGTGCTGGGGGAACGTGGGGTGAGCACCCCGATTCCCAGCGCCCATGTGGGGTGAGCACCCTAATTCCCAGCGCCCTGGGGAGCCGTGCCGGGCTGCGTGGGGGGGATACGGGGTGGGTAACCTAATGCCCAGAGCCCCGGGGAGCTGTGCCAGGCTGGGAGGGGTGCAAGGGGTGGGCACCCTAATCCCCAGCGGCCAGGAGCACGGGGTGGGCACCCTAATCCCCAGTGCTGCAGCCTGGGGGTGCAAGGGGTGGGCACCCTAATCCTTAGTGCTGTAAGAGCCTGGGGGTGCAAGGGGTGGGCACCCTAGTCCTTAGTGCCGCAGCCTCCTGGGGGTCCACGGGGTGGGCACCCTAATCCCCCGTGCCCAGGAGCATGGGGTGCAGGGGGTGAGCCCCTCGATGCCCTGGGGAGCCGTGCCAGGCTGAAGGAGGTCTGCGGGGTGGGCACCCCAACACCCAGCGGGGTGTGGGGCACGCGGCCTCGCAGGAGGGCGAACCCCCCCCTCGGACGCCGGATTCTCTGTGCCCGCAGACCGGACGGGGCTGATCTGCGTGGAGAAGATCGAGAAGTGCCAGGAGACGTACCTGCTGGCCTTCGAGCACTACATCAACTACCGCAAACACAACATTCCCCACTTCTGGCCCAAGCTGCTGATGAAGGTGACGGATCTGCGGATGATCGGCGCCTGCCACGCCAGCCGCTTCCTGCACATGAAGGTGGAGTGTCCCACCGAGCTCTTCCCCCCCCTCTTCCTCGAGGTCTTCGAGGACCAGGAGGTGTAGGGCTGCCACCCCCTCGTGCCCCCCCTCCACCCTCGCTCTGCCCCCAAATTTTTCTTATCCCTGTCCGTCCCCCCCCCCCCCCCCCCCAGGGGCGAGGGCGGGGGGTGCTGCGCCCAGGGTGGGGGTCCCGCTGTGCCCCCCCTCCCGCCGCCCCCCCCCGCGCCCCAGGACTTGACGAATTTTGTTTGTTTGCACAGGGAAGGGCCCCGACGGTCGAGCGTTTCCTTTATTGTCCTTCTCTTCTTAGATTATTATTTTTTAAGCATTTATTTCCCTCCCTGAGAGGCTAAAATATTAAACTAACTGCACTTTGGAAGGAGAGAGGAGGAGGAGGAGGAGGAGGAGGAAGAACAGAGGAGAGGAGGGGGCTCTGGGCTGCACAGGGAGAGGCTGCCCCGGCCGGGGGGGCCGCGGCCACATGCACTTTTGGCCAGGCAGCGGCGCGGGGGGCCGGGGGGGCCAGGACCCCCCCATAGCGGGGCGGGGGGCACGGGGGGGGGGGGGGCACAGCGGCGGCGAGGGGGACCCCAGCCCATGGGGGCACAGGGCTGGTGGCCCCCAGCCCGCTGGCCTCTGGGTCTGCCCCGGCTGGGGTGGCCCCCCGCACCCCCCCCTCCCAAATTCGGGGCCAGATTCGGGGCTTTGGTTTTTCTCTGTCTTTTTTGGGCTGAGAGGAGACGATTTTGTGCCAAGCGCCGGCGGACGGTGGGCGCTGCGGGACGCTGGGGGGGGGTCATGAGGACCCGCTGTGGCCGCCCCCCCCCCCCCCCCCACCTTTTCCGTTGTCCTTTTTTTTTTGTTGTTTCCCCCCCCCCCCTCGTCCTCGTGGGTTTATTTGTCGTGTCCGTCAGGAGTTGCAATGGCCCCGGAGGCGCTGGCGGAGGTGGGGGGCAGCGGGTGCCCCCCCCCCGGGACCCCGCATGGCCCCCACTGCACTACTGCCCCGGCCCCCCGGCAGCAGCACTTCGGGGGGCTGCACCCCCCAACCGCCCCCCCTGCTCCCGGGGGGGGCCGGGCTGCGGCGGGGGCCGGCGGGGGGCTGGGGGGGGCCGGGGGTCCCGGCTCGGCGGGGGGCAGGGCTGCGGCGGGGGCACCCGGGAATGGTTTTATCACCTTTCCCCCCCCCCCCAGTTTAGGTTTGTGAATTTTTTCTTACCTCAGGCGGAGGCCGAGGCGGGGCGCGGGCCGGGGGGCGGCCGGCGAGGCAGGCAGCCTGCCGGGGCCCACCTAAGCTAATATATATATATATATATAAATATATATAAAATATATAATTTTTGTAATTAAAAAAAAAAAAAATCTTTTTACGGGTCGTTTAAAAGCAGAAATCCCAACATGAGACACTTCCCCCCCCACCCCGGGCACAGGGGGCCGAGCCGGGCTCCCCGCCGCACCCCGGCCCCCCGCCGCGGGGGTCGCGTCCGGGGGCCCCGCCGGACCCCCTGCAGCCGGGTCGGGGGGTGCAGCGGGGCCACGGCGTGGCAGGGCTGTGGCACCCGTGGGTGCCCTCGCAGCCGGGGGGGGGCGCGGTGCCCTCGGCCCCTCGCAGCAGGGCCCAGCGTTGCACTTGGGTGCAAAATGTCTTAAGCTCTCACCCCGGGTGCCCGGCACAGGGGGGGTCCCGGCGTGGCCCCCGGCGGGCACGGCTGCGCCGGCACCGGCTGCGGGTTGTGCAATAGAAGCCGGTGCTGGGAAACACTAACGCCCGCGCTGAGGGGCGCAGGGTTTGGGGATGCACCCCCCCGGCAGCACCGGCCCCCGCTGCCCGCGGTCACGCTCGGCCCTGCCTTGAGCGCGCCGGCCAGCGCCGGCCTTAACACGTGCCTTCGGGCTGCGGGCAGGGGCTGCGGCCCCCGCGGCACGGCGCCCGGGCAATGCCTATGCCCTGCGATGCCGGTGCAACGGTTGTGCATGCTGGAGCAATGCCCGTGTGATGGCTGCAGTGCCGCTGCGGTGGCCGTGCCGTGCTTCTGCAGCGGCCATGCATGCTGGTGCAATGCTGGTGCAATGCCGGTGCAGCGGCCGTGCCGTGCCGGTGCCGTGGCCAGGCGATGGCCACACGATGCCCGTGCGTTCCCGTGCACAGTCCATGCGATGCTGTGCGCTGCCTGCGCGCTGCCTGCGCTCGCCGCCCGCCTGCCCGCGCGGCGGCGTGGCAGGGCAGAGCTGTCGCGGGATGTGTCTTAAGCAGCAACCGTGACCCCCCGCAGCGGGTGCGGGACCCCCCGGGCGGCAGCACGGTGCCCTGGGGTGGCTCGTCCTGGGGGGCGCAGCCCGGCCCCCCGCCCCGCTGCCCAGCACGCCCTCGCCCTCGCACTCCCCCCGCGCCCCCTGGGCCGCTCCCTCTCGTCTCCGTTTCGCGTCGCCATCGCACGTCCAGCGTCGGCCCCGGCTTCGCCCAGGGGGGCAGGACCGGTGCCCCCTCCCCACCGCCTCCCCCGGGCCGTCCCCGTCCCCGCGTCCCCCGTCCCCGCGTCCCCCGTCCCCCCCAAGCACATACCTCATGGCTCCCAGAGCTGCCCCTGCCTGGGGCCGCGTCGAGCCCCGCCGGCACGGCTCGGCACGCCCTGGCACGGCTCGGCACGGCCCGGTGCGGGATCCCCCTGCTATGCATGGTGCCGCGGTGGCGGCGGGGGCCGCGGCCGGCGTCGCTGAATGTAGGGCGCGGGACAGGGGGGCCGCTGAGCTCCGTGACAATCACAGTCTGTGACGTGCGATTTTAAACCCTTTTGTGTTTTGGTCAGGATTTTAAAGAAAGATATTTTTATGGTAATTGTTGCTGGTCTATTTTACTATATATTTATGTAATAAATATATGATGAAAAAAAAAAAAAACAAAACAACCAAACCCAACCAAACCCACCCACACAGCTCGGCTGGATCCGGCTTCTGCTTTCCACCGCTGGCTGCCGGAGTGGGGGGCCGGGGCGGGGGAACCCCCCGGCGCTGCCAGCGGAGCCGTGGGGCTGGTGCCCGACTTGGGGGGAGGAGGAGGGGGGGGGGGGTCCTGGCATCCCGGCGCCCACCTGGGAGCCGCAGCCCCCCGGGAGTCCGGCGGGCGCCGCGGGGTTCGTGCTGCCCCTCGGGGGGCCGGTGTGCCGTCCCCCCCCGCCCACGGTGCTATGTACAGGGGGGTGGGTGCGCGGGGGGTCCCCGGGGTCCGTCGGGGCCCTACTGGGCGTCGATGCGGAAGGAGAGCAGCTTCTCGGAGTGGAGGTTGTTGAGGGTGCGCAGGTCCGGCAGCTTCAGCAGCAGCTTGGTGAACCGCGACGTCTCCGCCGGGTGCGTCTTCAGCACCAGGGCGCGCAGGGCGCGGATCAGCGTCTCCTGCAGCTGCTCCACCGACGCCGTGTCCTCCATGCCCGAGCGGTCTGCGGGGACGGGGCATCAGCGGGCGGGCAGCGACCCTCCCCGATCCCCCCTCACGTCGCCCTGGCTCCCACCTGCCGAGACCAGGACGACGGCGGTGAAGAGCCCCAGCTCCTCGTCGGTGAGGTCGAGGGCGCTGAGCTTCTCGCTGAACTCGAACATGGAGCTGAGGAGGTCGCCCATGCCCATGCCCCACAGCTCCTCCAGGCTGTACTTCGTCCGGCTCATGAACGTCACCGTCTGCTCCTTCACGTCGAACAGCGAGGCGAAGCGAACCATCAGCACCTGCGGCACACGTGGCGTCAGCGGGACGGGGGCACCGGGCCGTGCCGAGGGGCATCCTGCAACGCCGGGGGCTACCGTGCAATGGCATGGGGCACCGTGCTGGGCCATGGGGCACCGTGCCATGCTGCGGGGCATCCCGCAACGCCGGGGGCTACTGTGCAATGCTGTGGGGCACCATGCAATGCTGTGGGGCACTATGCCGGGCCATGGGGCACCGTGCCATGCTGGGAAGGCATCCTGCAGCACTGTGGGCTACCATGCAATGCCGTGGGGCACCGTGCAATGCCGTGCTCCATGCCAGGGCTCCACAGCATGGGGCATCATGCGATGCCACGGGGCTCTGTGCCAGGCTGTGGGGCACTGTGCAATGCCACAGGGAGCTGTGCAATGCTGCAGGGGCGCTGTGCCCATGCCATGGGGCTGCGGGCCAGTCCGTGGGGCACCGTGCCCTCCGTTGCACCCTCGCCATCCCGGGACGTACCTCGAAGGTGCCGGCCTTGAGCAGGGTGACCTGGTCGTGCTGGGAGAGGGCCTGGAAGCCGGGAATGTGCTTGGCGAACTCGACCACCTCACGGACGGCGGGGGTGAAGCTCAGGGAGAAATCCTCCCAGATCTCCTGCACCGAGCGCCCGCTGCGGCCGGGCGGGTGGCTGTTCATGGGGCAAGCCTGCGGGCGACGGCACGGCTCAGCCCGGCACTGCGGGGCTCCCCCAGCCCTGCCGCCGCGGCACGGACAAGGCGATTAGTGCGATTAGCGGCTAAAAATACCCGGGGAGGGGGAGCGAGAGCCCCTGGGCGCTCACCGGCAGGACGTCCTTGGTGCTGCGGGGCCAGGGGCAGCCCCGCACCGGGGGCTCGGGGTAGGCGGGGGGGCAGAGCCGGGGCTCGGGGGGGCCGGGGGCCCAGGCGGGGGGCGCGTCCCAGCGCAGGAGGCCGCTCTCGCAGGCCGGGGGGGGTCCCAGCTTGTCGTGCGCGTAGACGAAGATCTCCTTGTGGGCCTTGGCCACCTGCGCGATGACGTCCTCGGTGGCCCCCCCGGGGCTGGGCGAGCGGGGCGGCGTCAGCTGCTGGGGGAACTGGGAGAAGCAGGCGGGGGGGGCGAGCGGCGGGGGGCCGGGGGGCAGCGTGCGGCCCCCGCCTGGCGCTGGACCCTCGCCGGGGCCGGGCATCCCCGGCAGGACGCTGCCCATGCCGTTCATGGCGCTCTGCATCTCCGCCAGCATCCGCTGCTTCTCCCGCTTGGGGATGCGCCCGAAGCGCACCGCTGCAGGGGACACTGGTGTTACTGGGAGGCCCCGGCACGCCGACCCCCCCCCCAGCCCTGCGCGACGGGGAGCCAGGGGCTGCCGGGAACGTGGCTGCACCCTTACCCCCCCCCCCCGTTTGGAGGGGACGTACGGCCCCGAGCACGGGGGGATCCATCCCAGGAGGGGACGTACGGCCTTCACCGTGGCGGGGGGACCCATCCCGGGAGGGGACACGCAGCCCTGGGCACGGGGGATCGCACCCGCGGAGGGGACGTACAGCACTGAACACGGGGTCCCCGGTCTTGGGGGGCTCCGGGGGGGCCGGGGCCGAGCTCACCGTCACGGGACATGCCGACCAGCAGGCACTTCTTGAAGCGGCATTGCTGGCAGCGGTTGCGGTTGATGCGGACGATGGAGCAGTTCTCGTTCTTGAGGCACTTCTTGTACTGGATGTTCTGCTGGATGCTGCGGCGGAAGAAGCCCTGCGGGGCGGGGGGGGGGGGTCACTCGGGGCCCCCCCGGCACGGCAGGGGCTCCGCGCCGGCCCAGCCCCATCCCCGGTACCTTGCAGCCCTCGCAGGCGTGGACGCCGTAGTGGAAGCCGGAGGCGACGTCGCCGCAGACCTTGCAGAGCAGCACCATCCCGTTCAGCTCTGCGGAGGGACGGGGGTGAGCGGGGTCCCGGGGTGTCCGCTGCGGCAGGGGGGGCCACCCGCCGCCCCCCTGCCCGCCCCACTCACTGGTGACGGTGCTGCCGGCTTTGCTGGGCGAGCTGCGGCGCCGCTCGTCCGCGGGGACCTGCTGCACCCCGGGGAAGTTCACCGAGGAGCCGTACGATGAGGAGGAGGAGGAGGAGGAGGAGGATGAAGGGGAGCCGTCCTCACGGGGGGCCAGCGAGCCCCCGCCATAGGCGCGGGAGTCCTGGAGGGAGCCGGTGGGCGACGGGGGAAAGTAGGTGGGGAAGGGCTGGGAGCCCGACTGGGAGCTGCTGTTGGAGCTGTCGCTGCAGAGCGAGACGGGGCTGGTGCGGTTGGGCGAGGCGCCGCTGGAGCCCACGTAGCTGATCACGCCGCCTGCGGGCAGAGCAGCAGGGCCACACATGCACCGAGCTGCGCCGGGCTCAGCCTCCCCCGGCCGAGAGGGGACCCGAGAGGGGGATCGCAGCCCCGGGGTGGGGGTCCCTGGGGAAGCACCCCAGAAGCACCCCGCGCCCATGGGCGTCCCGCCGCGGCCGCACGTGTGCTGCCCACCCCGAGGCAGGCACCACGCCCGCTGGCCACCACGGGTGCCGGCCCCACGTGGGACGGGGCCGGCCGGGCTGCCTGGGTGCGTGCCGGCCGGGGACACGGGCACGGCACCCTGGAAGCGCCCGTGGGAGGAATGCGGGCCGGGAACCCGCCAGAGGCGTAACCGGGAGGTCGCGGCGGTTCCAGCCGCCGGCTCCGGCCCGGTGCCCGCGGCACAGCCCGGCTCCCAGCCCCACGGCGCAGCCCCCCCGTGCCAGCCCCCTCGTTTGGGGGGGATGCAGCAAAATGGGGGGGGGGAAGCTCTGCATGGGGGAACCCCACAACGGTGGGGACCGGCGTGGGGGGCACGCGCTCAGCCCCGGTGCCGTGCCCACGGCCAGCCCTGGCAGAGGTCACAGCCCCCCCCCCCCCCCCCTTGCCACCACGCACGTGGCAGGGGGGAGCAGCAGCGGGGACACGGCTGCGGGACACGTGGAAGGCGCCATCGGGGACACATGGGATCGCCGGGGCCATGTGTCTCCCGCCGCACACGACGGATGCCGCCAGCCGGAGCTGGCCTGCCACCGCTACTCACGTCCGTGTGTCCGTCCCCCCCCGCCCCTCACCGAGGTCAAATGGGGTCACTGAATTGGGGACAGTGGGTCCCATGCTACCTCCCCCCCCCCAAAACTGCAGCTCCTGGGGATCCCCACCAAAATAGTGGGGGGATCCCCCACCCCAAAGCCCCGGGACCCCCCCTTTTGGGGGGGGTCCCGGGGCTTTGGGGTGGGGGATCCCCCCAAGGGGTTGCACCAGGACGCGGGGGCCATTCCCGACCCCGCCACACCGGGATCCCCTGGGATCCCCCCCCCCCCCAAAAGCCGCCCTGCATCTCCCCCCCCCCCCCAGCTCAGGCGGCCTCACGCCGCCGCCCCACGTGCTCCAGCCGCACGTGGCCTCCCGCGGCCACGCCCCTTCACGCTTCGCCCCGCCCTCCCCTTCCACCCCATTGGCTTATCGCGACGCCCCGCCCCTTCACGTTGCCCCGGAGATCGCCCAATTCCCCCACCCCCCCCCCGTGTTGGAACAGGGCGAGTGGAAGGCGGCGTCCCCGCTTCCGGGTGTGACGTCACGAGGGGGGGCAGCGATGATGTCATCAAGCGACCAATGGGCGGGGGCGGGGCGGGGCTGCGGGGAAAACAAACTCCGCACGTGGCAGCGGCGGGGAGGGGGACACGTGCCGGGGGGGGGGGGCATCGCCTCCGTTCCCCCCCCCCGCCCCTCCCGGTGCGCGTCCCCGTTCCCCCCCCCCCCCCCCCCCCGCCACGCGTGGCACCGCCTCCGCCGCCCACGCACTGCCCGGTCCCGGTGCCCGGGACGACCCCGGCGCAGCGATTCCCGGTTTCACCCTTCGGTTCGGGGCTCCCCGGTCCCGTTCTCCACCCCTCCCGCACCGGCCACCGCAGCGCCCCGCTGCCCAGCTGGCCCCGGTGCCGCCGCGCATCCCGCCCCGGCCCCGCCGCCCGCTCCTTACCCCGCTATGCAGGGCCGCCCGGTGCCGGTGGGAAGCAGCCCCGCGGCGGGGCGCGGTCCCGGTGGGGTGCGCGGGACCCCCCGGCCCCGCCGTCCGGACCCCTCCGCCTCGCTGTCTCAGCGCACAACCCCTCGCTGCGGTCCCGCTGCACCGACCCCGACTCCGATCCGCCGTTCGCGATCGCTCCCGGTGCCCGCACGGTCCCGGCGCGCGCACCCGGTAGCGGGGCGCAGATCGGGGGGGGGGGCTCCGGCGGGGCACTGACCTGTGCTACCGGCCTCGGGGGCGGCCATCCTCGGGGGAGGGGGGGGCGGCTCGCCCGGAGCCTCCCGCAGCCGGGACCGCAGCGAAGGGGGCCGAGGCGAGGGGAGCCGCGCCGAGCCGTGCCGCTCCGCCGCCCGGTAAGGGCTGTTGTGCGCCCGCCGCCCGCCCCGCCGCCCGCCCGGCACCGGCCGCGGCTGCGCACTGGGCCGCACGCGGCGCCGCCGCCTCCCCCATGTGATTCCCGGGGAGAGCCTCGTGCCCCAGTGACACACTTTCCGCCGGCGGCCCCGGTCCCCGGCCGCCACCGGGGAGTGCGGGTGTAACGGGGACCCCCGCAGCGGGGCCGTCACCCGGCCCGCGGGGACCGGCAGCGGGCACCGGGACCGGCACCGGGTCCTGCACTGGGACCAGCACCGGGTCTGGCAGCGGGACCATCACCAGCACCGGGTCTGGCACCAGGTCCTGCACCAGGACCGACACCGGGTCCTGCACTGGGACCATCACCGGTACCGGGTCTGGTACTGGGGCCATCCCTGGCACTGGGTCCTGCACCAGGACTGACACCAGGTCCTGCACTGGGACCATCACCAGCACCGGGTCTGGTACTGGGGCCATCCCTGGCACTGGGTCCTGCACCAGGACCGGGTCCGGGTCTTGCACTGGGACCATCACCAGCACCAAGTCTGGCACCAGGGCCATCGCTGGCACCGGGTCCTGCACCGGGACCGAGACTGGGACTGGGACGAGGTCCTGCACCAGGACCATCACCAGCACCAGCACCAGCACCAGGTCTGGCACCGGGTCCTGCACCAGCACCGGGTCCTGCACCGGGACCAGAGGTCCTGCACCAGGACCATCACCAGCACCGGGTCCTGCACCAGGACTGGCACTGGGTCCTGCACCACGACCATCACCAGCACCGGGTCCTGCACCAGCACCGGGTCCTGCACCGGTACTGGGGATGCCCGGGTACTGCATAGCAGCAGGCAGAGGTGGGGGCACCCGGGGATGGCAATGTCCCCTGCAGCGGGGAGAGGCCGGCACAGCACTGGCACCCAGCACTGCACCGTCCCCTGCACTGGGGACACTGGGGGACACGTGTCACCCTGCGCAGCACGGTCCCTGCACAGGGAACACGCAAGCATGGCACCGTCCCCTGCTTGGGGACACCGGGGCACCCCTGTCACCCAGCACAGCACCATCTCCTGCTTGGGGACACCGGGGCACCCCTGTCACCCAGCACGGCATGGTCCCTGCACCAGGAACACCCAGGCACAGTGCCATCCCCCGCACTGGGGACACCTGAGCGCTCCTGTCACCCTGCACGGCACTGTCCCCTGCACTGGGGACACCCGGGCACAGCGTGGCACCAGCACCGCAGGACGCCCAGCACCGGGGATGCCCGTGCACGGCGCAGCAGCGGCGCAGCCCCTGGCACAGCCCCAGCACACGCTGCCGCGCGGCACAGCCGGACCCCTGCCCAGCCAGCCCAGCTCAGCCCCCCGCTGTGCCCCCCCCGTGTCCCCCCTGCCCAGCCCCTGCCTGTCCCCAGCGCCACCGGGGCGATGCGCTGCCCACGGCGGGTGCCCAGCGTGCCACGTGCCTGGCAGCCGCAGCCCAGCCTGGCCCCGCTCCCGGCCTCCGCAGGGGCTGCAGCGACGTGCCGTGCCCAGTGCCACGGTGCCAGGGCAGAGCCGCTGAGCAGATTTGGGTCACGGCACTGGGACCAGCCCAGCCCGGTGGCACTGGGGTCTCTGTGGGTGCTCATGGCATCGGCAGGGAGGGTTTCAGGGGTGCCAGCACCCTCCTGGGTGCCACGTGCTGGGTGCTGCCCTGGCCCTCAGCCAGGAGGAGAAGGTGCAGAGCACGGACGTGCCAGCGCCGGGAAATCCTCGGAGCTAATCCCACGGGAGGGGAGGCCTCGGGCGCCCTGGCCGTGCCGGGAGCCGCGGGCAGGGCTGTGCTGGGAGCCTGCGGGGTGCCCGCGGGGGGACACCAAGGAGCCCCTGGCACCAGCCCTGCCTGCTGCTGGGGGGCCCTGGGGACCCTCGCTGGGTGCTGGGGCTGCTCCCGGCTCATGGGGCGCCCCGCGGCACTGGGGCAGCGGGGACACCCCGTCACCCCGCAGGAAGTGCCCTTGCCCTGAGTCACCGGGCGGTTGCACGGTGCCGTGGCCGCGCTGCAGCCAGCACCTCCGGTAGGGAGAAACCCCGGCAGCTCCCGGAAGGATGTGTGGGGCCAGGCTGGCATGGGCGCCAGGGGACCCGGGGGGCCGCCTGCCCCGGGCTGGGGGCCCCTCGCTGCCCCATCCCCACTCCCGGTGGCGCGGCCGTGCCCGAGCTGCCCTGAGCGTGCAGGTGCCACCGGCCCCGCACGGCGCCTCGTTCCCCTCCCGGCACGTTCCTGGGCCACGGCAATTAGCTGTGACTCAGCCGCTCGTCTCGGTTCGGAAAACAACCCTGCGCACGGCGCTGCGGCACACGGCACACGGCACACGGCGCGGAGCTGGCCCTGCACAGGGATGTTCGGCCGGACCCGGCTGCTCAGCTCCCCCGGGGGTCCCCGGGATGGGTGCAGGGCTGGGAGGGATGAGAGAAACCCTGGGGGTTCCCACCGTGGGGCTGGTTGCCTGGCACAGCAGGTCGGTGCGAGGGTGCTGTGAGTGGGGCCCCCAGGGTGGGTGCAGCCGGGACATCCCAGCAGCAGGACGGGGACGCCGGCTGGGGACGGTGTGTGGGCAGCAGGGCTGGGGCGTGGGGGCCACCAAAGCCAGCGGGATGGCAGGGTGCTGCAGCCGGGCACGTGCCCGCCGTGCCCTGTGCCGGACCCTCGGCAGCCCCATGGCTGAGCCACCCCAGGGACGCTCCCAGAGGCCGGGGCTGTGCCCCGGGGAGCTCCCCGCGGGTCCCCGTGCGCCCCGACACGGCTGCGCCCGTGCCAATCGGCCCATGGTGCGGACAGGGCACCTCACCCCCCCCAAGGTCACCACGTGCCGCCGCGCTCAGGTGCCAGGCGAGCCCTGCGCGGAGCGGCGGGGGGACACACGTGTCACCCCAGCCCCTGCCACCGGCGCTGGTCCTGCCCGAGGGCAGCAGCCGGCCGTGCCCCCCAAACTGCACCCCCTGCACCACCCCCGGCTCCCCGCTTCCAGAGCCCCCCGGGAGGCGCTGGCCCTGGCCCCCTCCCCGCAGCGGGGACCCTGCTGTCCCCCGGGGACGAGGAGGCAGCTGAAGAATCAGCTCGGGGGTGCCAGGGAGCGGGCGCGAGGGCCGGTGGCCGCGTGCCCCGGTGCCCGGGTTGTCGGCGGTGCCGTGCGGCTGTGCCACGTGACTGCGCGCTCCGCTTGCCGGCGAACGCCTGCGTGCAGAGGGATTTATTTTTACTCCGGCCTGGCTGGGTTGTTTACCTTGTTGTACCTTCTCCAGGAAAGGGGGGGGTGCCTCCGCTGGGAATGGGGGATTGTGCCTGCCTGTTGCCCCCCCGGGCTGGGCACCGGGGGTCTGGCAGGGTGCAGACCCCCCCCAGCACTGCAGCCCCAGCACCCCCCTGTGCCGGGACACCCTCCAAACCCACTGCTGGGCTGCAGCGTCCCCATGGGGTTGAGGACTCCGGGTCTGGCTGGGTCCCTGTGCCACCCTGGGGGACATCGTGCCTCAGTTTCCCCAGCCATAGGTGTGAGGCCGCAAGGGGGGCAACCAGAGATGCCAGGCCTCACCCCGCTTGGGGGGTCCTGCGCCCTCAAACCCCCCTTCGTCCCCACGGGGTCCCGCTGAGAGCGGCGGGCAGGCAGGAGCCCCGGTGCCGCTGCGGGGTGCCGGGCAGGGCTGGGGGCTCAGGGTTTTGGGGTGTTTTCCTGCTGTGCGGCAGCAGATCCGTGGCTGAAAAGCCGAGAGCAGCCCTGGCTCGTCCCCACGGCT
The DNA here is from genome assembly GCF_965183815.1 of Platalea leucorodia. Taxonomy (NCBI): domain Eukaryota; kingdom Metazoa; phylum Chordata; class Aves; order Pelecaniformes; family Threskiornithidae; genus Platalea; species Platalea leucorodia. The sequence goes on from NC_138844.1 coordinate 6,058,053, forward strand.
CTTGGCCGGGGCCAGCAGCTCCGCGCTGCCAGGACTCGCCTTTCCCCTCCCTGCGGAAAGGGAAAAAAATCAGGTAAACAAGGCAGGCCTGGCCCGGGCGGGGCGGGTGGGGGCACCCCACGGCAAGCAGGGGCACCCCACGGCGGGTGGGGGCACCCCACGATGCCCCGGCACCGTGGGACGGGGCAGAGCTGGGTTGGGGGACAGAGACCCCGGGTCGCGGGGTGCAGGGGTGCCCTGATCCATGGAGGGGCGGGATTTAGGGGTGAATGCGCCCCGGGAGGGTGCAAGGACCCGGGGATCCAGGGAGGGTGCAAGGTGCCCAGGAGGGTGCAGGGGTGCAGGGTCTGGGGATGCAGAGACCCCAGGAGGGTGCAGGGGTGCAGGGTCTGGGGGTGCAGAGACCCCAGGAGGGGTGCAGGGGTGCAGGGACCCTGGGAGGGTGCAGGGATGCAGAATCGGGGGGTGCGGGGACCCCAGCAGGGTGCAGGGACCCAGAGATCAGGGGGACGCCGGGATATGGGGGGTGCAGAAGGGGTGCGGGGGCCCTGGGGGAGCGGGGGGTCCCTGGTGTGTTCGCCACGCAGGGTGGTCCGGGAAGCCCCCCGCACGGGCCAAGGGTGGGTGGGGGGTCCCCCCCCTCGCCCGCGCCCCTCCTGGCCCTCACAAACCTCCTGTGCTGCTGTTGGCGTTCCCGTCGCAGTGCCACGGCCCCGGGTCCCCGAGCCGCCCCAGGGAGGGGAGCGCAGGGGCAGCACCGGGGGGCCGCGGGGGGCTGCGTTGGCCTCACGGACCCCCCCGCCCCGGACATGCAAGCTGGGGACCCCGCTCCCCTTTCCCACGCCTCTGTCACCCCACGTTCATCCTTCCCAAAATGGAGCTGGGTGGGGATGCGGGGCAGCCCCCCGCAAGCCCCCCGACCCCGTTGGGGGACACGGCGGGCCGCGGGCTTCGGGGCACCGGGCCGGTTGGCGTCTGTGCCAGCCCATGTGAGCGGGTGCTCCCCTCCTCCTCCTCCTCGGGTGCAGGGAGCCCTCTCCATCCCAGCGCGCTGGTTGCGGCGTCACGTGGCGCTGGCATGTGAGTCCTGCTCCATTTTTAGCCCCAGCAGCCTCCCTGCGCGGCAGCCCTGCTGCAGAGCCATGTGCGGGCGGGCGCCCGGGCCGGCACGTGGGCCTGCCGCAGCGGGAGCGGGGCACCGGGATCCCCCCGGCCCCGGGCTGGCGTGGCCGCGCGTGGGCGAGCGCGGCCGGACGCGTGTACGAGCACGGCCACGCGCCTGCAGGAGCGCGGCCGCCCGCGTGCGCGCGACGGGAAGGCGCGGGTGTCCGTAGGGCTTGGCGTGACACGCGGCGGCGGGAGCGGAGGGGCTTCCCCCGCACCGTGCCGTGGGGACGCGGCACCGCCAGCGTGGCCCGGCCACCGCGGCGGCGGAGGGGGACCCCGCGGCTCGTGGGGGGCTGCTGCGCGGGGGCGTTGGGGGCAGGGGGACCCCCCCTGCGCCCCTCCCTCCATGAACGCAGCTCTGCGGAGAGGCACGGCCCCCACGTGTCCCCTGCGCGCCCCTGGCACGTGCCCCGCGTGTCCCCTGCGTGTCCCCGGTGCCGCGGCCCCGCGTGCTGCAGGGGGGGGGCGTTCACGGAAATGCTGTGCGTGTGCACATGCGTGTGTGCGCGCGCGGGCGTGTGTGCGTGCACACGTGTGCAAGCTGGGGCTATGGTATGGGGGTGGGGGGCTGTGCGTGCATGCAGCGGGGCTGCGGCGCCTGCAGGGAGCGCGGGTGCCTGCAGCGGGGCTGCAGTCCCTCGCTGCGGGGGGCGTGCATGTGTGTGCGTGCGTGTGCATGCGTGTGTGTGTGCTGGGGCTGCAGTCCCTCGCTGCGGGGTTGTGTATGCGTGTGCGTGCGTGTGCTGGGGCTGCAGCCTCTACGGGGGGAGTGTGTGTGTACGGGGGGTGTGCGAGCACTTGCACATGTACACCTGGAACTGCAGGCTCTGCAGGGCTGCGTGTGCGTGCACGGGGGGGGGCTGCAGACCCACGGGGAGGGTGTGCGCACGGGGGGGCTGCAGACCCCCTTGGGGGGGTGTGTGCACGGGGGGGCTGCAGACCCCACCTGTGTGTGTGTGTGTGTGTGCACACGGGGGGTCTGCAGACCCACGGGGAGGGAGTGTGTACATGCGTGTGCGCACGGGGGGGCTGCAGACCCCACGGGTGTGTGCATGCGTGTGTGTGCCCACGGGGGGGCTGCAGGCCCACGGGGGGGTGGGGGTGTGCGCGCACACGGGGGGGGCTGCAGGCCCACGGGGGGGGTGGGGGTGTGCGCGCACACGGGGGGGGCTCACGCAGGAGCATCCCGGCTCCGCAGAGCGGCACCTCCCCCCTCCTCGCCCCCCCTGCGTGGGGCGGGGGGGATCGTGGCGGTGGGTCCCAGCCCCCCCGGCCCCCCCGCCGTGGGGCCGGGCCCAGCCCCGCGGTGGGCGGTGGGACCCCGCCGCGCCCCGGGCGGAGCCGCCGCGCTCGGGAGCCACCGGGCGGCCGCGCCCCGCCACTGCCGGCCCGGGACCCCCGCCCCACGCGGGACCGGCGCCTCCGCGCGTGGAGACCCCCCCACGTCCCGGGGCAGGGGGCGGGGGGGGTGGGAGCTCCCCCCGGGGGTGCCCCCGCTCCGTCCCACGCACGAACCGGCCCCGCTCCTCGCCCCCCCCCCACCCCCGGGGTCCCCCCGCCCCGGCCGGGGCCGCCGTCGGCGCATGCGCACCGAGCCCGGTTTAAAGGTAACCGGGGGCCGCCGCACGGCCCCGGCCCCGACCCGCCCCCCCCCCCCCCCGGTGTGGAACGGTCCCGCGTGGGCCCCGGCTCGGCCCCTCCCCTCCCCCGCCCGGCGGGGGGGCGGCGGCGGGGGGCAGCCCGTGTCCCGCGGTCCCCCGCCGCCCGGGGCGGGGGGATGCGCTGCGCTGATGGCGGCGGGGCCCCGCCGTCCCCCGGACCGTTCAACCGGTGGTGGCGGCCGCCGCTACGCCGTAACGGCGGGCGGTAACGGGGCGGTGCGGAACGGCGGGCCCCGGCCATGAGGTCTACCGCCTTCCGGGCGGCCGAGCCGCCCCGGGGGGGGCCGCAGCAGCAGGAGGAGGAAGAAGAAGAGGAGGAGGAGGAGGAGGAGGGCACCGCACCGCACCGCCCGCCGCCCCGCCGGCCCCGGGAGCCGCCGCCGCCGCCGCTGGGGGCACACAAGGGCCGCGGCGGCGGGGTGGCGGCGGCGGCGGAGCAGCAGCAGCAGCAGAAGCAGCAGCAGCAGCAGCAGCAGCAGCAGCAGCAGCGCTGGGCCGGGCTGGTGCCGCTGGCCGGCGGCAAGCAGGCCGGCCCGGGGGATGCCGGCGCCCGGCCGCGCTACCAGGCGGTGCTGCCCGGGCGCGGCGCCGGGGAGGGCGCGGCGGGAGCGGGAGCGGGGCCCACCGAGCCGGGCCCGCCGCCGGCCGCCGAGGGCAAGTGGAAGAGCGGCGCTCGGCGCGGCGGGATGGGGGCCGGCGGGGGCTCGCCGGGGCAGGCGGCCTGCCTGCGGCAGATCCTGCTGCTCCAGCTGGACCTCATCGAGCAGCAGCAGCAGCAGCTGCAGGCCAAGGAGCGGCAGATCGAGGAGCTCAAGGCCGAGCGGGACACGGTACGGCGGGGGGGGGGGGGGGGAGGGCGGCACGGCACGGGTTAACCCCCACCCCCCACCCCCCGCGGGATCACCCCCCTCCCACCCCCGGGGCTGCCCCCCCCCCAAGGGTTAATGCCCCCCCCCCCCCCCCCCAGCACCCAGGGGTCCCCCGGAGCTCCCCCCCCACAGGTAAGTGCCCCCCCCGGCACCCAAGGGGTTAACGCCCCCCCCGCAGGGGTTAATGCCCCCCCCCGTGGCACCCCAGGGGTTAATGCCCCCCCCTTGGGGGTTAACTACTCCCCATGGCGCTAACGGCCCCTCCTTGGGGGTTAACGCCCCCCCCATGGCGTTAACGCCCCCCCCTTGGGGGTTAATGCCCTCCCCCGGCCCCCCTTGGGGCTTAATGCCCCCCCCCCTTGGGGGTTAACGCCCCCTCCATGGCGTTAATACCCCCCCTTTGGGGCTTAATGTCCCCCCGTGGCACCCCAGGGGTTAACACCCCCCTTTGGGGGTTAATCCCCCCCCCTTTGGGGAGTAATCGATGCCCTGGGGGGGGCATCACCCCCCCTCCCCGCGGTCCCCAAGGGGTTAACACCCCCCAGGGGGGTCAGTGCCCCCCCCCCCGGGTTATTGCCCCCCCCCCCCGGGGGCGTTAATGCTCCCCCCGGGGGTCGATGCCCCCCGGTACCGGTGCCCCCCCCAGACAAAGGCGGGCGGGGGGCGGGGGACCGGCGGGGGCACAAAGGGCGGGGGCGGGGCGGGCCGGCGGGGGTTAACGGGCCGCCGCCCGTCGCCATGGCAGCGCGCCCGCGGGGGGGCGGGGGGGGCCTTAAAGGGCCCGCGTCGCTTTCCCGCCCCGCCGCGCGCGCGCGCGGGGGTTAACTTAAAGGGGCCGCGTCACAGCGGCGGGGGCTGCCCCCCACCGCTCCCCCGGGCGTGGGGGGGCCCCGCAAGGCTCCTGCCTCGCCCCACTCACGCGTGGGGGGCCCTGCGGGGCATTGCCTGTGCCGTGTGCTGCCCTGCTGCCTGCACCCCGCCTTGCCTGCCCCGCCTGCATCGCCCTATGGATGCTGCGCCTTGCCCCCTATACGTACCCTGCCCGCATCGCCCTATGGATGCTGCGCCTTGCCCCCTGCCCGCATCGCCCCACGCGTGCGGCTGCGCCTCGCTGCACGCTCGCGCCCGCCTTGCCCGCCTGCTAGGCCGTGCCTGGCCCACCGGCGCGTGCCGTGTGCCGGAAGAACCGCGCCGGCTCTGCCAGACCGCAGTGGCGGTGGTTGCGGCGGCCCCGGTTGCGGAGGGAAGGGCCGCTCCACGTGGTGAAGCCGGCGGGGCCGCACGGCAATGCCGCGTCCCCGCGGAGCGCGCCGAGTCCTCCCAACATGGAGGAGCCGCTGCGGCAAGGCCGCGACAGGGCTTCACTGTGCCGCGTCCTCCCGTGGCGGTGAAGCAACCGGGGAGACGCGGCAGGCAAACCCCGGGTGCAGCAGGCAGGGACGGGGCGTGGGGGCTGCTCCCAGCTCCGCTCCCCGAGGCTGGGTCCCCCCGCAGCCACGTCCCCGGGGGGTGCCGGGACCCCCGCACTGCGCTTTGCCGATCGGACCCCTCTGAACGCTGCGGCTCCCGGCGGAGCCAGGCGAGGGTTGGGGACGGGTGACCGAGGGCAGGTGTCACCAAGTCGGGTGCTTGCTCTCTAATGATGCCCACATCTAATTACAAACCGCCCTCGCCCTCCCTGGGCGCTCAGGGAGGATGCGGCAGAGGTCGAGACCCCCCATATTGTTCCTCAAAACTTGCAGGGTTTGCAACCGGTTGCGGTCCTCCTGCCACGGGGACGGGCCGCGCCGGAGGGGGAGAAGCAGCCGGAGAGCAAGTGGCCATTTTGTGCCGTTTGGATGCCCTAGCCCCTGGCCGCCAGCGTTGCAGTTAAACTGTCCGGGGGCGCGATGCCCGCAGCACCCAGCGCTGGTTGCAGACGCTGCCCTCGGCCTCCTGTCCCCTCTGCAAGGGCAGGCGTGAGCCGTGGCACTGCCGGCATGCCGGGAAGCCTGCGGTGCCCGCCAGGCCCAACCGGGGATGGCTCCACAGGGGCGGGTGCTGTTCGGGGGCTTCTTGCAAACTCCTGCACCCCGAGCATTGCCGAGAAGTTGCCAGGCAAATGCCGGCATGGGCACGCTTTGGTACAGGCAGAAAGCAGACAGGGTGCTGCAGCAGGGTGGCACCGGTCCTCCGCTGGCCCTGCACCGCGTGTGCCGGAGTGCTTCTGCAGGCGGGTGATGGCAAAGATGTGGGTGCTGCAGGTCGGCTCTTCCCCGGGGTGTTTCCCTGCTGCGGAAGGGACGTGCAGGCAGGGCACCGTGCAGGCAGGGCACCGTGCAGGCAGCTGCCCGGGGCTGGGGGAGCAGGGGCGCATGTGGGGCTCACCCCTGGGAGCGCACCCGCGAGTCGAGCCCTTGCCCTGCGTTGCAGCTCCTTGCGCGCATCGAGCGCATGGAAAGGCGGGTGCAGCTGGTGAAGAAGGACAGCGAGCGGGAGAAGCACCGCATCTTCCAGGGCTTCGAGGTGGATGAGAAGCCAGAGGTGGAGGCGTGCGAGAAGCTGCCGCTGGAGTGTCCCCAGGACCTGCTGGAGCCTCCCCCAACCCTGCAGCCCAAGCACTTCCCCTACGGCAGGAACGGGAAGGGGCACAAAAGGTAGAGGGTGCCCGGCCGCGCCGGGGGGGTGCGGGGGGCCTGGGAGGACAGGGAGGACCTTCCCCGTGGCTTCACCCTCCATCCGTGGGGCTGGCACTCGAGCCGCTCGGAGAGGCTGCCTGGCACCGGGAGCGCATCCCATCGTCCATGGGCACTGCGGGAACCTCGTGAAAGCCTGGGTGAGGAGCAGGGGGTCCTGAAACGCTGGGGAAGCCCCTCTTGCCTCTGGAAACCTGCTGCCAGCCGGCCCTGGCACGGCAGCCCTGGTTTGGGGGTGCCGGTAGCCCCGGTGTGGGATGAGGATCCATGCGCCCGGCTCAGCTCCTCTTCCTCCTGCAGGAAGCCAACGTTTGGGAGCGCGGAGAGGAAGACGCCCGTTAAAAAACTGGTGTCTGAGTTCTCGAAAGTGAAGAGTAAAACTCCGAAGCACTCCCCGGGGAAGGAGGAATCGGGCGGCTCCTTGTCCGAAACTGTTTGTAAACGAGAACTGCGGAGCCAAGAGACTCCAGAAAAACCCAGGTCGCTCCTGGAGACCCCGCTCCGAGCCTCAGCCCTGCCAAAGGGCCCCAGCGCCCACCCCAAGGAGAAGGGCTTCTTCAGCAGCGAGACAGACGACCTGCCCTATCTCTCAACCACGGAAATGTACTTGTGCCGCTGGCACCAGCCGCCCCCGTCGCCGCTGCCGTTGCGGGAGCCCTCCCCAAAGAAGGAGGAGACTGTAGCAAGTAAGCGATGGAGAGCCCGTCGCGGCACAGGCAGCAGCGTGCCGGGCGCTGAGGCAGCGTCAGCGGCCGGAGAGGGGTTTGCCCGCCTTGGGGCCGGCATGGCGGACAGGGAACGGGGCTTGGCACCCTTGCCCTGAAGCTGGCAGAGTCCCAGACGCAGTGGGAGAGGTGCAGCCCGTTGTGCCATGCTCCTGGCTCCTTCTGTGGTGGCTGGTAGCGGCCCTGCTGCTGGTGATGGGCTCTTCCGAACCACGTCTCCGGCAGGCTCCGGGCTGCCGCCGCGCTGGGCTGCTGCTGCCTGCAGGGCCGAGCTGAGGGCAGCGCGCTGGGCAGGGCTGCCAGCCCCGCTCTGCTTTAGCCACCCTGTTTGCCGAGCAGCCTGCATTGCCCGTTTGAGCAAGGGGTGAAGCAACTTCCCGTTTGTGGTTGGGAAATGTGTCTCTGGCTTGTGCCGCCATGGCACAGCACGGGTTCCTCCATGGGGTCGTCTGCTGCCCCCGAGTCCGGTCGTGTCCTGCTGGCTGCCCCTTCCCAGCCGATCTCCTACGGGTCCCGCAGCATGGCGAGCACGGTGATGGGGAGCAGTGGGCTGTGCCGCGGCGGACGCCGAGGCTGCGCTGGATGGCCAAGCGCCCCGGTGCAGGGGGAGCTCGGCACATCTCCTCTTGGAGCAGCTCAGGGTTGCTCATGCACTGGGCCGGGGGGATGGCGACGAGCTCGCCCTCCTGTCTCTGCCGGCGGCATCGCCCAGCCCGGCTCAGGACAGGGGTTTGGAGAGGCCGAGCTGCGCTTTCCAAGGGAGGGACGGGCTGGAAAGGAGCGGCAAGGTGGCGTGGGGGGTCCCGGTGTGGGGTAATGGCCTGGCCTCTCGCCCCGCAGTTCCGTCTTGGAGGGACCATGTCGTGGAGCCCCTGAGAGACCCCAACCCCTCGGACCTCCTGGAGGTACGTATGCCGCCCCGGTGGGTGCAGCAGCCGCCGTCAGAGCTCGCGTTGCTGCTGGCACCTTCCTGGCTGTTTCACTGCTCTGGGAGAGCGGTTTGCGGTGTTTGCTGCTGCTGTGGGGCTGGCGGCATCTTGTCCCCTCATCCGGCATAAACGGCGCGGCAAACCCCGGCTGCAGTTGGCGGGCTGGGGTGGGGGTGAAGGAGCAGCCCCTCTGCACCGCGGCAGCTCTGGCTGCCGGCTCAGGGCCATGCCGGTGCCGGGAGGACGCGCTCATCCCCATCTGTCGTTGCAGAACCTGGACGACAGCGTCTTTTCCAAACGGCACGCGAAGCTGGAGCTGGATGAGAAACGAAGGAAAAGGTGGGAGCAAAGAGGGCGATGGGGGCCCGGGGTCCCCAGCAGAGCGGGCGGTCTGCACCCGCTCCCGCAGGGAAGGGCCCGGGGTGGGGGGCACACGGGATCTGGTCGCCCGGGGCGCAGCTGGAATGGGAACCAGAAACGCTGCTGGAGGAGGGATGCTCCCGCATCGCTGCCAGCATGGCGGCCCCGGCGCAGCCCCCTGAGCTCCCCGGGAGCGGGGAGGCACCTGCCTGCTCGCTGCCTGCCGATTCTCACTGCCCGGGGCGTTGCGTTTTCCAGGTGGGACATCCAGCGGATCAGGGAACAGAGAATTCTACAGCGGCTGCAGCTCCGAATGTACAAAAGGAAAGGGATTCAGGAGTCGGAGCCTGAAGTTACCTCATTTTTCCCTGAGCCAGATGACGGTGAGTGCCTTTGGCGCTGGGGGGCAGGCAGGGGCGTTGGGGGCAGGCAGGGGGTGCTGCCTGCAGCGGGGGCTGCAGGCAAGGGGTGCGTAACGCTCCGGTGTCTCTCCCGCAGTGGAAAGCCTGCTCATCACCCCCTACCTGCCTGTCGTCGCCTTTGGCCGGCCCTTACCAAAACTGACCCCACAGTGAGTACCGGCATCGCCGGCGGTGGAGGGGGACGGGGCTGGGCTGTGCCGGGCACCGCCGCTCGGGCTGGCATCCTCGGCTGGCGCATTTTTGGGTTGGGGACGGTGCCTCGGTGCGCTGACGCCGGCTCTGCCCGCAGGAACTTTGAGCTGCCCTGGCTGGATGAGCGCAGCCGCTGCCGGCTGGAGGTGCAGAAGAAGCAGACGCCGCACCGGACCTGCCGGAAATAGCCGAGCCGCCGGGAGCTCTGTACATCGCCGGGTCGCACCGATGGCCGCTGCCCTCCCCTGCCTTCTCGTTGACGGATGGTTTCGTTCCTCCGTGACCCCAGTTTTGTTCTCTTGGGTTTTGCAACGCGTTCCCTGGACTTGTCCCCCCGCGCTGGCAGCCGTACCCCCAGCGGCACCGGCCGGCTGCCGGCCGAGGCTTCCGACCGGCTGCTTCGGTGCCGGGGGAAGCGGGCGGACCCCAGACCCTGCCTGCCCGTCCTGCCCGTCCTTGCTGCCCGCTGCGGCTCCGCACGCTGCCCCTGCCCTCCCGCAGCTGACGTTGGGTTTATTTTGGACATTTCGGCTTCGAGCCGCGGGCGGGAGCGTGGAGACCACCGGGGCCAGGCCCCGGTGTCGGGGCTGCCGCATTCGCCAGCCGGGGAGGCCGCGTCCCGCTGGGACTCTGCCTGCCGCTGCCTTCGTGTTACGTTTAGTTAGAAAACGGGATAAACGCATCCGTTTGTGTCCGAGAGGCGGCAGCGGGTGCTGCCAGCCCGGTGCCCCGCCGCGGCGAGGAGCGGGGTGCCGGAAAGTGCCAGGAAGCCTCTTTGGGTTTTTTTTCCCCCCCTCTTGGGTGGCTGTAATGGGGTCAGAGGGGGGGTTAAGAACAAAACCTTTCTTGGTTGGTGTTTTTTTTTTTTTTTTTTTTTTTTGTGTGTGTGAAATAGAAATGCTATACGCACAGTTTTGGCTTTTTTAACTTTTTTTTTTATATATAATTTAAATATTTTGAGGTTGGCAAGGTGTGCCGTGAGGAGCGGGGTTGGTGTGAGCACCGGTGCCGCCTCCGCTCGGCCGCGGGGTCCCCTGCCCTGCCCGAGCCCCCGCGCCCCCCTGCTTCCCCCCAGTGCCGGGGTCCGGACCCCGCGGTGCCGGCGGTGCCGGACGGCTGGGGAGGGGGCTCCGCGCGTCCCCCGCTCCGCCCGGGCTCTGCCCGGCCTCCCCTTCAGCGGAGGTCAAACAGGAGAACCGCCAGCAGGGCCCCCGCTTTTGTATTTCATTGGAGCCGTTTTGGGGGGATTCCCCCCGTTCCCGCCCCCCCCCCCCCCCCGCCTTTGGCTTCTCCCCCGCCGCTCTCCGGCACCGGGGTTCATTAGCGGAAGGAAACTTGTTTAAAAAAAAAAAAAAAAAAAAAGTTTAAAAAACCCCCAAAAGGAAATGTGTTTAAAAAACCGGAGTTATGAACACGTTGTGGGCGGGCGCTGCCCCTCCCCCCTGTGGGGGCGCTCGCTTTTATTTTATTTTTAATTTTTTTTTTTTTTTTTTTTTTTTACAATAAACGAGGAAAACGGGCACTGCGTGTCGGCCTCTGCTTCCCCTCCCTCCCCGCATGACGTCATTTCCGCCGCCGTGACGCCATCCGCGCTGTGACGTCGGGCGCCCTGCCCGGCGCGCGCCTGCCCCCTGCCGGGGGAGAGAGGCGGGCGGGGAGGGAAGGAGCGGCCCCTTCCCCCTGCCGCAGGGGCTGCCGGGACGGCGGCGGTGCCGCTGACGCCGCCGGCCGCGGGGGCCGCCGGGAGGTGTAGTCCGTCCCGTGGTGCCCCGCGCCGCCGCCCGCCCCTGCGGCTGCCCAAGATGGCGGACCGGCGGCGGCAGCGCGCCTCGCAGGACAGCGAGGACGACTCGGATTCGGCCGCCTCCGACAGCGCCGACTCGGCCGCCAGCGCCGCCCGCTCCCGTTCGGGCTCCGGCTCCGGTTCCGGCTCCGCTTCCCCCCGGCCGCCCCACCGCCCGCCGCGGGGAGCCGCCGGGGCCCTCAGCGCTGGGCCGCGGGGCCGCGGGGCCGAGAGCGCCGCCGGGGGGGCGGCCAAGAGCGCGCCCGAGTCCGAGTGTGTGAGTGCGGGTCCGGGGGGGCTCGGGGGGCCGGGGACTGAGGGGGGGCCGGGGGGGCTCGGGGCCGGGGCCTGGGGGCGGCCGGGGAGCTGCGGGAGCACCAGGGTGGGGAAGGGGGGGAACCGGGCTGGGTCCCCCCGTGGGGGGGGGGGGGGGGGGAGCGGGGGCGGGTGGGGCTCTGCGGGCCCCCCGCCCCGGGCAGGGGGTCCCCCCGGTGCCGGCTCCCCTGCCTTGGCCTCCCGGAGCCCGGCCTGGGGTCCCCGCAGCGGGGCGCGGGCGGGTGGGTTTGCAGCCCAGCCCGGCCTCTTCCACTCTGCATCACCTCCGACCGGCCTTTTCTTTTTTTTTTTAAGCGAGGGCATTAAAAACCTTTTCTGGGGCGTTTGTGGCGCTGCTGTCCCCCACCTCTGCAGTTCTCCTCTGGCAGTGTACGGCCGGGCGCGATTTTGTCCTGCCGTGGGTTGATAGCGCCGGTTATTTCAAGTCCTCCCGAACTGCAGCATGTTTCTCCTCGGTGTTTTTGGTGTTTGGGCTTATCTTAATGCGTTGGCTGGCTTTATTTTTGATCCGAGCTTGTTTTTACTGCAGTTCCATCAGTCTGTTCTTTTACCCAAAACTTACTCGGCTTCATCCAGCGTCTTCTCTCGGGCGCAGGGTTGTGTTTCTGTCCCCAGAGTTTCTAGCAGATGTCTGCCTGAGCTTGGTCCCGCTCGGCATCTGTTCGTTATTCCTGGGCTCCTGCTTTGAGTAATCCTCTTCTCCTTTCCTGAGTTAGCTGTCTGGCTCTCCGTTATCGAGGGAGGGGAGCCTGGCGTGTCTGTCGATGTTGCTCTTTTCCCTCCAAAGACCTCCAGCAGTTAACACAGTTTGTGCTTTTTTTCTTGAGCTGCGTTCCCGCGGCGTAGCTCGCTCTAGAGGGATCTTAGAGAAAGGTACCGGGAGCCCTGAATTTGTTTTTTCTTTCTTGGTCGCTGAAGCTGAACTTCCAAGGGCGGATGCGATAGGACCGGGGCCAAACCTTGCTGTAATTGTGTCTGGGATCGTAGGGTGCTGACCTTCCTCTCCGCTAACGCACCTTTCTCTCCCTCTCTCCACAGGAAAGCGAGGATGGCATTGAAGGAGATGGTGAGTAATGACTCTCTCTGGCACTGCAAGTTCTGTCTGCGTGCAAAAAGTAAAAACTAGACAAAATGCCTTTTCCAGTAGCCCTGCGGTGGTTGTCATCCCGAATATTACCTCGTAATAGCAGGCAAACGGGGGGTGCAGGGACAGCGCGCCCCAGACTCGCCCTTGCTTCCTCCTGTGTGAGCTAGCGATGGTATTCATCAGGGACGCTTTGGTGCTGGCCTCTGACTTCCCCTCGGTGGGACTGTTCGGTGTGTGCTTGCCAGCGGTCGCCCACAGCGCGGCGTGTTGCGCTCGGAGAGAAGCTGTGTCTCTGTTTCTGCCCTGACACCAAACTCCTTTTTCTCCCTCGCAGCTGTACTCTCAGATTACGAAAGCGCAGAAGACTCGGAGGTAAGAGGAGTCTCTGTCCTGGTGTTTAAAGGGTTCTGCCGAGTGACTGCATCTCGCATAATTTTAGCACAAAACCCGGTTTGTGTCCTTCGTTCTCTTCCGCTGACCCCGTCAGCAGCGATTGCCTTTGTCTCGAGATACCAGCTCGTGCGCTTCGCACCAGCCGTGCAGAGACTCGGAGCGAGCTGCGCTGCGGCGTAGTCATCGCCGCTGCAGAGGAAAACGGTCTCTCCTGACCGGAGCCCCTCGCCGGGCAGTTCCCTCACGTACAGCCCGCGGCGCTGGGCCCAGCCCTGTCGAGAAGCCGCCTGCGCTGCTGCAGGGTGGACGTAGGGCCAGTACATATTGGGGGGGGGAAAAATACCGGCTCCTCAGACGTTGGATACTGGGAGCAGGATTTGCTAAGGATGGCCAAGAAGGGTGTGGAAGGAAGTGTAAGATGCTGGTTGTGTTTTAATTAGTTGCAATTAAAAAAATAATTGCTGGGTTGGAAGCATCCCAGGCAGCATCCCTGTCTTCTGCATACAGCAGCTGGAGGGGTAACGCACCCCGAGAGTGCTGGCAGCTCTGCGCTGGGTGTGTGCCGAGAAAATCCCGCCTCGCCTGCAGAGACCCCCTGGGCCTGTGGCTGTAGGTTTCCTGGGATTTTTAGTTCAGAACTGTAAGTTTAACATCTCGAGGAATTTTAGAGAATTTCTGATTTCTGATGATTACAATGAAGGTTTTCTAGTGAAAACCCTTCTCTGGAGACAGCTGTTTCGGGGATCTTGAGGGGCGCAGCAGTTAGAGAAAATGCAAAATGGCAAGGCAGATGAAGTCGAAGCTCGTAGGGGCCGTTAATTTGTGAATTAATCTCTGCCGCTAGTGAGGAAGGGGCGCGGTGGGCTGTAGAGGCGGCACGCGGAGGGTAAGGCTCACCGCGCGGCAGCTCTTCAAGCCTGGAAACCTGCGCGGAGGCTCAGCGCACGTAGAAGCGGAGCAGCGCTGGTGTGTGCTGGGCTGTTGGAGCAGGGCGGGTATTGCATCACTGACACGCCAGGATGACTCTGTTCCTGTGCCTAAAAATAATGCCACTTCTGGGTTTCCCCAGCGTAAACAAAAGGAGCAGTTGATGTGCAAATAGGCTGTGTTGAAAGAGAAAAATAGAGCAGTCTTTTTGTTAATCACACAGAGCTATTTTTAGTGTCAGTTCCAGCCTAAGCAAGGCTTGCAGGCTCCTGGAGGGTGAAACGAGGTCACGCTCCTGTGAGCAGAGTGCTCCGAGTGAGTCAGCTGAGTAACTCCAGGGAATTTGGAAACGCGGCGCTGGCTGGATCCGGGCCCTCGGTGTGGGAAGGAAGGGACGGTCTGAGGGCCCTCGTTCGCTGGTCTCCCTGGCTTGCACGAGCCCTTTCCTTCCAGAGCGGTGAGAGGCTGTGCCTTTGGGGGGGAGCTGGTCCCGGCTCTGTTCTAGAAAGCCTGATGGTTGGATCTGATGTCGCTGGTGGGAGTTGGTGGGGAGAGGTGTCGGGTTTAGAGTTTGCTTTTTCTGTAAAAATACAAGGACCTTGAGAGCTAATCCTCTGCTTTGAAAGAGTCAGGTCTCTAACAACTGGAACAGGGATCTAACTCCAGATCTGGGGACTTGCGTGGGGAAATTCCTGGGGGACCTGTTGCTAGAGGTGCATGTTTGAGTAACTGGGGCTCTTTCAGGCAGAGGAAGAGGATTACAGCGAGGAAGAAAGTGCCAAAGTGGAACTGAAGCAGGATAGTAATGATTCCTGTGAGTCAGCGGCAAAAGCAGAGAAAGGGGATGAGAAACCTGACTCCAAAGGTGCTGTAACTGGTGAGAGGCAAAGCGGGGACGGGCAGGTAGGTGTTAAACATGCGTTCTCTGGGCCATGGGGGGCTTCTCGCAGAGGGACTGCTGCAGTGGTAAGAGCTGTCTGATTTTGACAGGAGAGCACTGAACCTGTTGAGAATAAAGTTGGGAAAAAAGTTCCCAAGCACCTGGACGATGATGAGGATCGGAAGAACCCGGCTTACATCCCGCGCAAGGGGCTCTTCTTCGAGCACGACCTCCGAGGGCAGACGCAGGAGGAGGAGGTCAGGTATGTGAGCGTCCCCCACGTGTCTGCCTCTCTCTGGGAGGGTGAGGCCAACTCCCAGGCCAGCGTTTGGCAGCACAGCTCCTTGCTTCGGTGTGAAGCACTGGGAAGGCATCAGCAAGGATTTGTCTGTGCTTCGGTCATCTGCTTGCGGGGTTCTGCCGGGACGTTTTGGCTCTTTGTTTTGAAGGAGAGAGTGAGGGTGGTGCAAAATAAACCACAAGGAAAGCGTCTTGCCAGTGAGCAGTGACCCTTCTTGCTGCTTTTCAGAAATAGCAGTGGGTAGACCAGCAGCTGCTGGGCAGGAAGAGCGGGAGGAAGGAGAGACGCTGTCTCTGTGCGCAGCCTGCCCTAGAAATGCTTGCTCTCTGTGTGTGGGGCTGGCTGAAGCTGCCACATCTCCTTGGCTTTGCAACAACCTCTTGGTCCTCCCTGTGTAACTGTTCCAGGCCGAAGGGTCGTCAGCGGAAGCTGTGGAAGGATGAGGGCCGCTGGGAGCACGACAAATTCCGGGAGGATGAGCAGGCCCCCAAGACCAGGCAGGAGCTGATTGCGCTTTATGGCTATGACATCAGGTCGGCTCACAACCCCGATGACATCAAGCCGAGGAGGATGCGCAAACCAAGGTGAGCAGCAAAGTCAAACTAGAGCCTGGCTCGTCCCGGAGGGAAACCTCCGCCTTAGTGCCAGGCGCTTCAAATGACAGGTCTGAAGTCCTGTTGTTGGCTTTGGTCCTGGGGCGGGACCTTGGTCCTGGGAGTTCTGCACGCTGCGTACAGGAGAGGGCTTCCCTGGCACAGCAGCACCTCTCACCCAGGGATTTCTTTCCAGTCGTTTGTACTATCTTTCTCCCTCAGGTTTGGGAGTCCTCCTCAGCGAGACCCAAACTGGTCCAACGAGAGGCCAAATAAGCCCCCGAGGCACCAAGGCGGAGACAGCACTTCAGTTCCCCCGCGAACGTTCACCAACAGGAGCTCTGCGGGTACAGGGAGGATGCCCCCGCCTAGGAACTACCCGAGGATGGGGGGCTACAAAGAGACCCGTCCAAGCTACCGAGCTTCGGAAGCAAGCGTCCAGCATCTGTCTCGTAACGGCGAGCAAGTGAAACAGGAGAACAACTATCGAGCAAAGCGTGCGGAGCAAACCCCGCCGAGGGACAAGTCACCCGAGATGGAAGCAGCACATGTCCACAGCAGCCCTGCGAAGGAGGAGGTTGCTTTGGAAAACCAAGCCACGGCTGCCGATGCTGCACAGCCACCGCCAGACAGACCAATTGAAAAGAAGTCTTATTCCCGGGCAAGAAGGACCAGAATCAAAGCTGGGGATGCGGGGAAGCTGGCAGATGAGGTGCCCGCTTCGGAAGGGCTGGCTCCTGTGCCTCCAAAACCCGTGCAAGCCGAGACGTCCCCCCCGCCGGCCAAGAGCAGTAACTGGGAGTCGCCGGTAGAATCCAGCTTGGATGGACTCGAGCAAGAGATGACCCAAATGAATCTCACTGAGCAGAACTGGACGCCGGGGCAGTCTCAGTTCATACCGCCCCGGGAGCTGAGGGGTAAGTGGGTGCAGCCTGTCGGTTTTCCACTGCGGCTCCAGCCAAATGCAATTCCGCATTCGTGTAGTCGGTCAGAGCTGAATTGTCTCTGCCTTAGTCCAGTCTCAGCATAGGTCTGTGATGGAAATGCGTGCTGCTGAGAAAGCGCAGTGGAGGTGGTTAGAGGGGACAAAACAGAACAGAAGAAGGGGAAATTAAACGTTCCGGTGCAGGTTAATTGAATTAGGGCTGGGAAGGACGTAAAACTAGATCCTTTCCCTCTCTCTGCCCTGTTTTGTGTTGAGAACGGGGAGGGTTCAGTAAAGCTGAAGGCCTGCGTGTGGAACAGGCAGCAGGGACTTTGCGCAGTACAAATCACGGTGAGGCCGGCTACTGCAGCAGGAGTCAGAGTTCGGGAGATAAGGGGCGTTGTGCTCAGTTGGCAGGTAAGGGTAATGAATAACTGGGCTCCTGTAACGACCTGCTAGGAGCAGGAGGAACTTTCCTCTGCTTATCAGCTTATTTCCTAGCACCGAGATTGGGTTGCCACCAGCTAAGGCCTGACTGGGATTGGCAAATCCATTTGTGCCTGGTAGGAGGAAGCTGCTCTGTTCGCAGCAGCAGACGGGACGGCTGAGGGAGGGATATTTGGCAGAGTTACCCCCTGCGAGCTAAGGACTGAGCTCTAGTTGAGCATCTACATGAGAGGTCATTCAGGTATAATTATCTCTTTGCAGAATTAGAGTCTTTTCTGGGGAGTGTTAGAGTCCTTCCCGAGGGAAATAAAACTGGAGCAAGGAGAAGAAAGCGACTTGCTGCTTTCATAAGCATCTCTTGAGGTTTAGGTCATGAAACCATAAGTCTTCTTGCACTGATGTGACTGGTAAAATCTTTGTGTGAACAGACCCTTGGTCTCGACTGCAGGTGCAAGTAGACGGGCTTTAAACGTGCCAGTGGAATGAGAGTTCAAAAGCGCCGTGATTTGCAGCTGAGATTATGTACGCTCTTTTTTTTTCTTTTTTTGATGCTTAAAAATAAAGCATCTTCACAAATTTGCCATGAGACAGCTCTAGACTGCGGGTAGGAGACCGCTTTCTGTCTGTAAGAAGGACGTATTGCTCTACAGTCCCTTTGGTTTTTCCCAGCAGAGAAGGTAGGAGTCAATTCTGGGAGGCATTTGGCTGGACGAGCCAGCCGTCGGGTCGTTCCGTACATACAGCACATAGGCCTGTGCGTATATTTGCAATATCAGTGGTCCGCGGGCACTTCCAGTGTTTGTTTTGCCCACTTTCGCTCCCCTGGAATCGCCTGTGATCAGTTTGGCACTGTGGTTTTAAATGTGCGCTGTAACTTTGTTGTTTGGATTAAAAGGAGCCCATGATAAAAGCAGTTACGCCCTGTAGAAGGTTTAAACTGCGGCTTACCCAGGCCCACATGGATCCTTGTTTCTGCTCTGAAGAAGTCCTTGTCTCTGCAGGAACAGAGCTTAGATCAGGACCTGGATTTCAAGCTGAGGATTTTTTTTTAGCAAGATTTGAAAGGTGTTGAGCAGTGTGGATGATTGTACAGTGGCACAACAGCTTCTCATTCGTACTGAAACATTTAGAATTGTAACCTAAGAGATGAAGTTGTTGGAAAAGGTTTCTCGTCACGAAAGCAAGAGCCGTGCCTGTTTATAGTACGGTAACATCCCCAGGCTGCCGGCGCTCGTTCTGCCAGCGACGGGCACCTCCTGGCAGCGCCCTCGGCGGGTGAGGTGGCTCTTTACTGGGACCAAATGCAAACCATAATAACCAGTTTCTTTCTTCCTCAGGTATTCCTAACCATATGCACGTGGGAACTGGGCCACCGCCTCAGTTTAACAGGATGGAGGAAATGGTAAAGCATGTTGCATGGAGTGTGACTCTTGCTTTTAGAAGCGCGGAAGCCCAGCGTTTATTTGTTTCTGGGTTGTAGTAATTAGAGGCTGCCTGTGACACCTCAGCCTTTCCCTTTTGTGGGTGTTCGTAGTTTTTGCTGTGTGACCCAGATAGAGGTTTGCAGGGGCTGGCGGGGGAGCGGGTCGGTGCTCCGTCGCTGGAGGGAGGGCTCCTGACCCTCGCCGATCCCTTTGGATTCTTTCAGGCGGTGCAAGGGGGCCGCGTGAAACGCTACTCGTCGCAGCGGCAGAGACCGCCGGTGCCGGAGCCGGCCCCCCCCATGCACATCAGCATCATGGAAGGGCACTACTACGACCCACGTGAGTGTTTCCCTCCCGCTCCTGCGCTTCCGTGTGGGCTCAGACCTGAGCAGCTGGAGCAGGAGTCCCCCCACTCCCGTTAGGGTCAGGCAGATCGGGGGCTTTGTCTTCCCTTTCCTTGGGAAACAGCATCGCTGCGTCGTCTCTTACGGTAACTAAAAAGCTGCTCTGAGCCTCCCTGGTCGGTGTTTAAACCCACTGCGATACAATCAGTGTTGCCGTCTCCCCTCCCTCTGCAAGGGCTCTCTAGGACGCTGCTTTTCTTCATGAGAATTAGGATTTAAAATTAACTTGAAATCAGAGCAATGTCTTTGACATTTAAGAGCGGTGAGAATTACAAAACAAGACTGAGGCTAGATTAGGAATTTAGTCCAGCACTGAAAGTGTTGGAGAAGAAATTCCCTGAGTATTCTCCTGCTTTGTAAAGGGAGTAGGAGGCTTTTCTGTTGGGAGTACGTAGCATCTGCAAGCCTGGTAGACTGCATGCGCCGATGGGAACGTAGCTTGCAGCACTGCATTCAGCTGTTGTAATGGTAGCTGGCTTGCTGCAGTAGAATAAAACTCGGTGGAGCTTTTCCTTATCAACTCTTGTGTCTTGCAGTACAATTCCAGGGACCAATCTACACCCACAGCGAGAACCCGGCCCCGCTGCCGCCCCAAGGGATGATCGTACAGCCAGAAATGCACCTCCCTCATCCAGGTGAGGAACCAGCTCCCCAGCGGGGCGCGGGGCAGCTGGTACTGACGTTGCGGTTGTGCCCTGGGGCGGCTCAGCCTGTGCTGGGGAGCAGATAACTCTGGTTTCGCACAGCCTCTGTCGCTGAGGGGAATCCATTTTCCTTATTTCTACAACGTGGAAGAGACCTGCTTCCCTCATGCACCGAGGCTGGATCAATATAAATTTTAAGGAAATAAAAATAGACATTTCTGGCCCTTGCAGCCAGCGCAGCACCGAGATGATCTGAATGTTTTGGCAGCCTCTAGCTGGATGTCTGCAGGTTCTGTGCAGACCCTCCTGGCTGAGCCGCTTCCCCTTCAGCAGGGCGCTTGGCTCTGCCAGCTGTTGTGCTAAGCTGGTTCTTCAGTCCCTGCTGCTTGTAGATCAGAAAAGAAAAGCAGAAATGAGAACTGTTGAATTGGCATGTTCTCTATCTTGTCCACAAAAACCGTTTCCTGAAGTGGGTGTGCTGACCGGGGCTGTGTCTGGTTCCAGTGAATCGGGACCCCGGCATCGGGGAGGGAGCCGTGCTCTGCTGGGCTGAGGAGCGCTTCCCTTTTCTCCTCCCCAGCGCAGGAGCCGAGGTCTCGTGGCTGCAGGAAAGGCCTTTGAGCAAAGCGCTTCTCCGTCCTGCTGCAGCGGGGAAGGCGCAGCCGCGCTGACCTGCTGGCATCGTAGCAGCCCCAGCCCTCCACGGGACGCGCTGGCTTTACGCGCGACATCACATTCAGCTTATTTTTGTCGCTTCCCAGGTTTACATCCCCACCAGACGCCAGCCCCCATGGCAAACCCTGGGCTGTACCCTCCGCCAGTCTCCATGCCCCCGGGCCAGCCCCCGCCGCAGCAGCTGCTTGCACCGACTTACTTCTCCCCTCCTGGAGTCATGAATTTTGGGAATCCTGGCTACCCCTACCCCCCAGGAGCGCTACCCCCTCCGCCTCCTCCGCATCTCTATTCCAACACGCAGGTAAGCCAGCTGCGCTGCGCGTCTCCGTCCCGAGCAGGAGCCGTTGAGAGCAGATGGGATCCTGTGGTGTGTGGGTATATTCTGAGGCTTCCTGGGAGAGGATGTGGAGCAGCTGGGCTGCTCCGTGGTGGGAGGTTTTTCACTGTCATCCCTCTCTCTGCTTGGGGTGGGTAACTGAAAAGGACGACTCCCATGGCTGCCGTGCAGCTGCCGTGGATTTAGGGTCTAGTGGATGAAATGCCTGCTTTGGTGGATCTCAGAATCTAGATCTTCCCCTGCGGAACAGGGAAACAGCCCACCTGTGAACCGTTGTGTCCCCTCCAGGTCCGTGCTAAACCAAGGACACCTTGAAAATCGCTTTGGAAGCCCTTTCTGTTTGAGGTGGAGGCAGGAGGCTGGCTGGTGCTGTTCTTTGGCGCCGGCCGGGAAAGCCCTTGGTGTGACCAGCACAGGGCTGGCTTTTCCCGCTCCATGTCCGACCTCTGTGTCCACAGTAGCTGCCGGGCAGCGAGGAGGCAGATCTCTGCGGGCAGATCTCTGCGGGCATCGTGATGACGAACCCACATCTCCCCGCGGCCGCCGTGCGAGCAGCACACGGCTGACACGCAGTGGCAGGCCAGAGATGTGCACGCTCCCCGAGCCCTGCAGCCTCTCTGACCTTCCCTGCTGCCCTGCGCTGATCCCAGCTGCCCCGGCAAGGAATCAGCCTGCTTTTGGGGCAGATCCCGAGCCTGCGGGCAGCTGGAGGCCATCTCGGTGTGAAGGGGAACTGTTACCTGCCTTGTCTGCACGGAAAAACGGTCGCTGCTGCTGTTGCGAAGCACAGACGTTATGTGGCAGTTGGGGAACTCTGCGGGGCAGAGGAAACCCATCTGCTGCAAACTTTGGTCCGGCATGGCTGCGGGTTGCTGCAGCCTGTACCTGCCCACCCTGCCGAGAGCGGGGAGGCCCCGGAACGGGGCAGGGGTAGGCGAGGGTCCTCCGGGAATTGGAAATGCTGCTCCTCGTGGCCTTGGGGGGCACAGCACAAATCAACCCTCATCCCCCTGTGGCTACGCACCCTCGGTGCTAGGTGGTGGCATCGTTTCACAGCCCAGTTTTGTGCCGTCAAGGCTGGCCGAGACACGCGGTGCTCTCGCAGGGGATGCGGCTTTCTTTGCCCCCCACGGCGAAGAGCGCTGACCCTTCTGCTCTCTGGGGAATGCAGGCCCAGTCCCAGGTGTACGGAGGGGTCACGTACTACAACACTGTCCAGCAGCAAGTGCAGCCCAAGCCTTCTCCACCTCGAAGGACGTCCCAGCCTGTGACTATCAAGCCACCGCCTCCCGAGGTACCGTCCCCTTGGCGTGAGTCTGCGCGCGTGTGATGGATGCTGTACTGTTGGGGTGTGCGTGATGCTGCAGTCTCCCTCTCCCGTCCAAAAAATACGTTGTTCCAAGGAAATCTTAAACTGCCTAATCTTTGACATGTCCCAAACCTCAGCTTCTCGTTGCAGGTGGTAAGCAGGGCTCCAGTTAATTTGAGTTTCTAAATACTTTAAAACTAAACCCACGTAAAAAGTAAGTCTGAAGTTGACTCTTGCTTTTTTTTTTTTTTTTTTTTAATTTGCTCAGGGTAGAGAACAAAACACTTTATAGAGAGAAAAATCCAGTCCTAAGCTAGGAGGCAGTGATTTCTCTGGAAGAATAAATGTTGAGACCTTAGCAGTAGGTAACTCAGGCACCAGACTTAAAGGCTTTCCAGAGATGAGAGCCGTTTCTCTGTGCTGGGAACGGTTTTCTCGCTCCAGTGCTGTGAGCTGTGCATGTGTGTGCACGCCAGAGTGCCACGTGTGGGTTTGGTTTCCTTTTTAATACCTTGCTTAGCATATGGGAGCTGAGCGAGCCCGAATCGCGGCGAGCCCGAATCCGTGGCAAGCCCAGACGCGGGCAGGCATGTGCCGGTTGTTTCCCCGTACACGGGGAGGTGGCGTGCGGCACAGTAGAGGGCTGGGAAACATGCAGCGTTTGTAAATCCACTGCGAGATGATCTGATCGAGGTGCCCTTTGAAAGGCCTTGCGATGGAAAAACGTTTAACCACGAGGAGAGCTTGGCCGAAGGGAGCTGGTTGTGCCCAAAGCGGGCACGGCGGAAGCCGGAGGCGTGGGCGGGCGGTGGTCGCGTTTTGGCAGCCAGGCGTGGAGGGTGTTTGCTCGCAGGACCCTGGCAATTGCGCTGCAAGCCCCGCGTGGCGTTTGTGCTGGGGCAGCCTAAGCCTCTGCTTCTCTTTCCTCTTTCCCCCCTCCAGGACAGCAAAGGTGAAAAGTCAAAGGAGAGGAGCAACACGTAGGGATGCGGCCGTGGGAATCCCAACGCCAGACTCGGCA
The DNA here is from genome assembly GCF_965183815.1 of Platalea leucorodia. Taxonomy (NCBI): domain Eukaryota; kingdom Metazoa; phylum Chordata; class Aves; order Pelecaniformes; family Threskiornithidae; genus Platalea; species Platalea leucorodia. The sequence continues at coordinate 6,080,539 of NC_138844.1, forward strand.
CCTCAGCAAGGAGAAAGCTCCTTCTCGGGAAAGGCTCCTTCCCTGTGCGTAGGTGAGGCAGCGGGATGAAATAAGCTGCACCGTCTTGTGCTCAGGGCCAGGCACCTTCCCTCTCCGGTTTTACCGGTGCCCTCCCGAAAACCATCTCGCCGCTGCTGATCTGCCCTCCTCCCCTCTCCCTCGCTGGGGCACAGAGGTCACCGAAGAATCAACCCCCGGAGTCGGTCCTTGGCCACAAGTTCTCGCAACTTCTCTCTTTTACTAAACGTCTGCCCTTTTCCCTCTCTAGGATGTTAAACTCGACTGGCTTGATTGTGGTCTCTGTTTTTATTTAAGAAATGAACCAGCTCCTTCAGTAAAGCTGATTTGTTTCTTTTGGGTATTTTGAATTTGTTTGTCTGGCTAACCCGACCGTAACATCCCCTGCCCCCCGTGGAGACAGCTGATAAGTTAATTCTTCATTTCAATTCTCTTTTTAAATTAGCAAGTTTATTTCCGCCATTGTTTAAGCATAGGAGGGGCAGCTGAGCGACAGGAGTCCGTCAGGAACGCGCTGCCTGTGCAGTCACCACTTAATTTAGAAGCTCCTCCCGTTTCTTTTTCTGAACGAGCCCAGTTGGTAACTTGTGTTTCCGTCCGTGTGCGTGCAAGCTCTCAGCTCGCATCAGACGGGAATCCACGGGCACAGGGCAAACCCCTTCCCCGCTGCCGCCAGCACAGAGCGGGGGGCGATTTCCACCGCCTCCTGCACCTCTGCCAAACCAGCGGCAGAGAGGGAGCTTTATGGGCGTCCAGGCACCTCGCCGCTGCCAGAACAGCCCTGCCAGCAGACAAACCAGCTCGACAGGGCAAGCAGAGGAGGGATTTGCTCCTAGCGCTTGGGTGTTGCTGCTGTGGAAGTGGAAGGGGGTGTTGTAACCCGCCCCGACGCATCCAGCCTGGGCTCCCGTCCCCGGGAGGAAGCGCCTCAGCCCTGCGCCTGCCACCACGTAAAGCGGCGTTCCCCCGGGGACCGCGGCAGCCTTGTTTCCCCCGTTAGGATTCGGAGGCTGATCTGCCGGAGCCGCTGGCACCGCAGTGCCGAGCGTGCCAAGCCGGGCCCGGGCGGCTCACCCGTGCCGCAGCGCCGCGCCGCCTCTCTGCAGCACGCATCCCACCGGCACCGCGGCAGGCGGAGCAGCTCCGGCTCCCAGTCACGCTCGGGCTTGGCCGTGTCCTTGCAGCCGTTTGCAAATTGCATTAGGAAACTTGGCAAGGCGGGCTGCCGATTCCTGCCGCTCGCCCCGAGCACGTGCTGGGGCAGCGTGGGGAAGTGCCAGCTGCTGGCGCAGGCCGCTCGGCGAGAGGGGGGACGGCGCCGCGCCGAGCAAGCGGCGGCTTGGCCTCCGCGTCCCCATCTGCGGCGAGGGAGGGGTGCCCAGCGGCCCACCTGCCCGCTCTCTGCTCGAGATCTCCTGCATGCCCGGCTCTCCGGCAGAAATCCCTCCTTTGTTTGTTGTCCGTAACTCGATGACCTTTTGTACCTAATTTCAGACGTCAAAGTGACATTCTAAAAGCAGAAATCCCTTCTGTTTTAAATGTAACTGTTTCTCTGCCTTAAGGCTGAAATGTGTCGTTAACATATTGGTTGGGTGACTGAAGGCCTGGACCTTACAACACTGTGATGGATTTCTGGTTTTCTTTATTTGGATTCCTGTCCCTTAGGAGTGCGCATTTGTAACCGGCATTGTACCGGCACGCGGATGAGAATATGTTTTAGAAAGCAACCGGCTCTCCGTCTCCTTTCCTCGGGCTGAGACCTGCAGGGCCAGCGCGCGCTTCCCCGGGAGGACCGGCGTCGCTTCCACCGCGCTGCCGGGAAGCTCGGCCTCGTGCCGGGAGCCGCTCTCCCCTTTCCTGGTGGGACTGGAAGAGCGGCTCCCCTGCACCCGGTGCCAGCCGCCCTCGCCCCCACACCGGCGTCCCCGGGCAGCAGCTGCAGCCAGTCCCCAAGCCCGGCTCTGCCCGGGCAGTGGGGCTCGGCGCAGAATCGAGCCCCCTCCTCTCTCCGCAGCCTCGCTCGCTCGCAGAGGAAAGAACAACTGGTGTGTAGGTGGTGCGGGAGCTGCCGCCTGCGCGCTTCTGCGCCGCGCTGCCTCCCTCCGCCTCGGCATCTCCGCCGCAGCCTCCCTCTGGCCCGTGGCCCGGCTTCCCACGGCAAACGGGGAGGGGTGGGTGGCACGCACCCCGCTCCTGCGCCCTCCCCTTCCACCCCGATCGCAGGGGTACCGAGGGAGCGCCGCCGCGGGCTCTGCCCTCCTGCAGCCGGCCCCGGGCTGGCCACGGCTTGCCTGGGGCTGGGGGAAAGCGCGGGCAGGGGGAAGGATGCAGGGCCTGGCAGCGCCGCGGTGGGAGGGTGGCTTAGGGAGGCAGGGGGACCTCAGCTCCTTCCCTCCCCAGCACCCCTGCCTCAGTTTCCCTCCCTGGCAGAGGGCTCAGGGCTGAGCCTGGCCCAGGGGCCAGCGCGGGCCAGCGCAGCGACCTCGTGGGGAAGCTGCCGGGTGAGAAGCCCCTCGCCTACAGGCTCTCCCCTTCCCCAAATGCCGAGATCCCCTCTCCCAGTGCTGCAGCCGGGAAGTGGGTTAAGGCGCTGGCTCGGGGAGGGATTTTTCCCTCGCTGTAATTTTTCCCTCCTACACAAGGTCTGTTTTGAGCAGTGCCTGGAGGCTTCGCACCCCCTGCTCGGCTGCCGGGGCGGGGGAACGCGAGGCGGCTGCAAATGGAGGCGCAGGCTTTGGGAGGGAAGCGCCTGCTCCAGATCCCAGCTCGTTAGGAGAAATAACAGCAAATTAATTAAGCTAATAGCTCGCTCTGCGCCAGCAATGCCCCCGTCCGTGCCGAGCCTGGGGAGAGGAGCTGGGCCGAGCCGACGGGTACGGATCTGGGACATGTTTCCTGGGGGGCGAGCGTGGCCTTCGGCTCGGCACGATGCTCCGGGTCCCTCCCGGCTGCAGCCCTGCTCCCGCCAGCTCCTACGGCCTCTCCGTGCCTCAGTTTCCCCTCCTGCCTCCTCCAGTCTCTGCTGTCGGGCGAAGCCCCTCTCCGTGCGGCCACAGCCCGGCCAGCAGCACCGCTCGCGCCCCGGGCCGGGCACCCTGGTCCGGCCACCCCGGGCAGAGGGGACGGAGGAGCTCGGCTGGGGGGGAGCGTTTCGGGGTCTCGGGTGGGATGGGGGGGCCCGGCAGGGTGGGTGGCGGTGCCATGGGGCGGAGGGGGGCCGTGCCGTGCTGCGCCATCCCCTCGGGTCCCCGTGCAGCTGGGGATGGGGACGCGGGGACGCGTTTTGCTGCTTTCCCGCGGCCGCACGGATGGAGTTGCCAAGCAACTGCTGGGTGGAGGCGAAGCGGGAACAAAGCGGGAGCTGCCGGGACCCCTGGCCCTCCCCACACCGTCCCTCCACCCCTCCCCAAACCCCCCGGCTGCGCCTGCCCAGGCGTGGCGGGGGCTACGGCCTCACCCGCCGTGTCCCCCCGGCCGCTGCCACCATCCCGCCCTGGGGCCGTCGCTGGGCCGCGGGTTTGCAGGGAGTGAACCCTGGGAGATGGCGATGGTGGGGGTATGCGGGGTCCGTCCCCCCCGTCGCTGTCACCGCCGGAGGGGCGCAGAGCGGGTCCCGGCCCCGACGCCTCCCCAGCCGCTCGCGGTGGGCCAAGGGCAGCGGGGCCCGGGCACGGCGGGTGCTCGGCACCCAGCAGGCAGGGGCCACGGTGGCTCTGCCCTGGGCGGGCGCCACGTCCCACCCTGCCCTGCCCCGGCACCTGCCCCGGCTTGCCAGCCCGGCAGGGCCTGTTCCCGGCCTGGCAGGCAGCGCGGGGGGCAGGCAGCTGCCCTGACCTGCCCGGCCCTGCCTGCAGGGTGGCCCCGGCCTCAGGGGGTGCCCACGCCGGAGTGGGGGGTCCTGCACCCACCCCCGGCCCTTTCCCACGCTGCGACGGGGTGCGGGGAGCTGGGCTGGGTCACCCCGCACCTGAGGACGTGGCCCCCGCGCAGGGGCCGCCGGGGAGGGACACCGTGGCGGGGGGACGGTGCCGTGCGCCCCAGGGCTGCCAGGGCGCCGGGCTGGCGTGGGGGTCTGCGAGGGCGTGCGGGGGGACGGGGCGTCGGGGCGTGACGCGGGCGCGAGACCGCGTCCCTCCGTCGCGGTGTGCGATGGCGGCGTGATGGCGGGAAGGGTGACAGGGTGTGGTGTGTCCCCCCCCGCCAGGCTGGGCGGCGGCGGGGGCTCTGCCACCGCGTCCCCTCTGCGTGGCCGTGGCCGCGGCCGCGTCCCCGCCGCGGGGGGGCGCGGGGCTGCGCAGGGCATCACCCGTGCGGGGCTGCCGGGGGGGGGCACCGCCGTGTCCCGCTGCGCGACCGTCGCTGCTGCACCCCGCTGCCACCGCAGCCCCGGGACGGGGCCGCCCGCGGTCCCCGCTCTCCGGTGCCGGTGCGGCGGCGGGCGGGGGCGGGCAGGTGCCGGGGGCGGCGGCGGGGCGGGGCGGGGCGGGCGCTGGCGGCGGTTCCGCGGGCCGCGGCGGGGCGCAGCGCGCAGCAGGCGCGGGGCGGGCGGGGAGCGGCGCCGGGGCCCGAGCCCGACCGGAGCCGCCGCCGCCGCCGCCGCCGCCCATGGCCCCCTGAGCCGCCGCCGCCGCCGCCGCGCCCGGGCGGCCATGAAGCCGCTGGAGAAGTTGCTGAAGAAGCCGGGCTCGCACCTGCCCGCCCGCCCCGCCGCCGCACCGGTACCGGCACCGGGAGCGGGGCCGCGGCGGCAGAGCCTATCGCGCCCGCCCGCCTCCCCCGAGGAGCCGGCGGGACCGGCGGGGCCGCAGCCGGGCGGCGAGGGCCGCTGGCTGGAGCTGCGGCCGCCCGAGGCGCCGCTCCGCTCCCCCGAGGAGCCGTCCCCGGGCGGCGACCGCGACCGGGACCGGGAGCCGCCGAGCCCCGAGCCGCCGCCCGCCGCCCGCTGCTGCTGCGGCTGCGGCCCCGCCGCTCCCGCGCCCCCGGAGCGGCTCCTGGCCGCGCTGCTGGAGCGGCTGCCGGCGGGCGGCGCGCACGGCCGGGGCTGCGGAGCAGGTACCGCGCGTCGGGGCCGGCGGGGCGATCGCTGCGGGACCCCCGCGGCGGGGGGGGGGGCTGCGGGCACCGGCGGGGGGGGGCTGCGGGGCTGCGGGGAGCGCGGCCGGGAGCTGCGATGGGGGATGCGGCAGCGGGAGGGGGGGCCGGGGGTGTCTGGTGGGAGATGCCGGGGTGGGAGACGGCGGGTGCCCGGCGAGGTGGATGGCACCGCGCAGGGCGCAGGCGGGTGCCCGGTCGGGGTGGCAAGGTCAGGCCGGGTCCCCACCGGCCCGGGGCGCCCGTGGCAGCGGGGCGGGCGGGGGTCCCGCGGGGCATCGCTGCCTGGCCCCCGCTGCGGCAGAGCAAGGGGACGGCGGGGACGGGGGCTCAGCGTGGCAGCGAGCTCGGCCGCGGTGCCAGGCCTGGCGGAGGCCAAGGTTGGCCGGGCACCGGCTGCTGCCACGCCACGCAGAGCCATCAGCCTCACGGTTAATCTTTAACATTTTCCCGGTGCTAAAACTGGCCCGGGGGCGGGTGGACACCCCTTCCTGCCGGCACAGGCTTCCCGGTGCCCGCGATGCCGTCCTGCCGCGGGTCCCCGTGCCGGGGTGGTTTTGGGTGCGTGGAGCTGGGTGGGAGCCAGGCTGGGTGCAGGCAGGCTGGGAGCGCTCCCGTGCCGTGGGGATCCCTGCTCCGGCCGATCCCGCTCGGCTGCCGGGGTGCGGGGCTGGGGGGCAGCCGGGGGGCTGTGGGGCACCCCAGCGCGCCGCCAGCCCCATGCCACCCCGGGGTGGGGCTCACCGACGCGAGGGAGCCTTTCGGGTAGGAGCGAGATGGGACTGGCAGCACCAGGCCCTGCCTGCACCAACACGCTGCCAGGCCCAGCCCTGCGGTGCCCGGGGGGGGCAGGAGCCAGCGCCGGGGTTCGAGGGCTCCCACCAGCCACGCTCTCCCGGGGCGGGAAAGCCGTCCCTGCGGCTCCGGGGAACGGTGTGGGTGCTGCAGAGGGATGGGGAAACTGAGGCAGGGCTGGAGGGGACTGCAGCCTGCAGGGGTGGGGTGTTCGACCCCTTCTGCCCCCCAGGCAGAGCCCGGGACGGGGCTGGGCCCGGGGCACGGGGGGCTGGGGGAGCTGGGGGCCGTGTACCTGCCCCGGGGGCACCCCCACGCTGCCGGTGCCCCTGCCCGCCCCGACATGGGTGCAGGACGCTGGACGTGGGGCACCGGCCCTGCAACGCTGGGGGGCCGTGGGTCCAGCCTGTGCCCCAGACTGCCGTGTCCCGCTTTCGGCGGCAGCTCGTCCCCCGCAGGCGCTGTGCCCCGGCGCGGTGGTGCCGGGGGAGCCTCAGCCCTGGCTCGGCACAGATCCGTGGCCGGGTTAATGGGGCCGGGGCCTGCGGGGTGGCTGGGGGGACGCTCGGCACAGCCCCTCCTGTGGCGTCAGGTCCTGTGGGCCTCTTTGGGGACACTGGGGTCCCCAGTACAGCCGCGGCGTCCCTGGGGCACACGGGCACAGCCCCCTGGGCACCCCTCCGGCCAGGGACCCGCTCAGGGCCCAGGCTTGAGGGTTGCTCCGGGGCTGGGCGAGGGAGCGGTGCCTCGTCCAAAGGTCGCGGTGGTGGCTGGGTGCTGCCGCTGACGGGTGCTGCCGCTGACGGGCACCGCCGCCGGCATTGGCCCCTTGGCTCACCCGGCTGTGCCATGCCAAAACACCCTCCCCAGGGCCGGTGCTGCCCGTGCTGGCCTGAAGAGCCCAACTGCCGGCACCGGCTCCCCCAGCACCGGCCCTGAGCGCGGCTGCCCGAATTGTCACTGCTGCCACCTGCCTCAGTGTCCCCATTGCCCTGAGCCGCGTCCCGGTTTGGCCGCAGCCGGGCTCTCGCCGGGACGGGCGGGTGTGCCAGGGCGTCGCGGCTCAGGTCCTGCCCTGCCGGCGCCTCTGCCCCCGCGCCGCGCTCCTCCCGGGACCCGGCTGCCCCGCGGGGCTGGGAGCGGGTCCGTGAGTCAGCGCCGGGCGTGGGGGGGCTCGGCGTGGGGCTCGGCGTCTCCTGGTGTCACCCTGGGAATAATTAGCATTGCTCCCCTCGGCCGCCCGCTCCGCTGGGTGCGGGGCCTCTGGGGGGTGTTGGCAGGGGGCTGCGCGGGGTGGGGTGCCCACGCCTGCCCCCCGTCTCCCCCAGAATCGCTGCTGGATGACATCGTGCTCACGCACTCGCTCTTCCTGCCCACCGAGCGCTTCCTGCAGCAGCTGCACCAGCAATATCCTTGGGGGGCACGGGGGGCAGCGGGCGGGCGCTGGGGTGCCATGAGGGTGCGATGGGGAGGGGTCCGAGGTTGGGCACGGGGAGAGCAACGGGGTGCCGTAACGGTGGGCACAAGGGTGCCGTGAAGGTGGCAGGAGGGTGGGCATGAGGGTGCAATGGGGAGGGGTCTGAGGTTGGGCACAGGGAGGGCACCGGGGTGCGGTAATGGTGGGCACCAGGGTGCCGTGAAGGTGGCGGGAGGGTGGGCGCAAGGTTGCAATGGGGAGGGGTGCGAGGTTGGGCACGGGGAGGGCATGAGGGTGGCCCAAGGGTGAATGTGAGGGTGCATCAGGGTGGGCGTGCGGGTGGGCACGAGAGCACCATGAGGGCGGCACAAGGGTGGGCACGGGGTGGCAAGGAGGAGGGCAGCAGGGTGCCCTGGGGGGGCACATGGCAGCAGCAAGGAGGGAATTGGGGTGCCGTGAGGGGGGGCATGTGGGTGCTATGAGGGGGGCAGGGGTTTGGGTGCAAGGTGGGCAGCGGGGTGCCAGCGAGGTGGGCACAAAGGCGCTCACAAGGGGCGGCCGGGGCACGGGGGTGCCCGTGGGCGGCCGGGGTCCCTGCTTGCCGTGGCACCTCCTTGACGGTGCCACCTTCGTGCTGGCGGCGGGCAGCCCCCCGCCGCGCTGGGAGGAGGGGGCCGGGCTGCGGCGCAAGCGGGCAGTGCTGGCCGTGCTGCTGCATTTCCTCGAGACCTACAAGGGGCTGCTGCAGGAGGAGGAGAGCGCCGGGAAGGTGATCAAGGTGGGTGCCCCCCTCCCGTGACCCCCCAGCCCCCCGCAGCCCCCCGCCCTGAGCCCCTCTCGCCCCCCAGGAGCTCTACCTGCTCATCATGAAGGACACGTCCCTCTACCACGACCTGGAGGACGAGATCCTCAAGCTGCACCAGCTCGTGGAGACCGTGGAGCTCAAGTGAGGGGAGGGGAGGGCAGGGGGTCCCCAGGGAGGGCAGGGGGTCCCCAGAGGGGACAGAGCATCCTGGGGGTCAGGGGGTCCCCGGGAGGGACAAGGAGTTGTGGTCCTTGGGGATGCCCGGGAGCTGGGGTGGTCATCAGCAGCCCCTTGGTAACGAGCAAGGACCTGTGGGGGGGCTCTGGCCCCCTGCTCTGGCAGAGCACCCTGGCAGGGCTCGGGGTGCAGCACCCAAGGGTGCTGGCCGTGCCGGGGCCCCTGCCTGACCCCGCGCCGGTGCCGCAGGGTGGCCGACGAGACGCCCCCCCCCGAACAAGCAGGTGAAGCCGCTGTTCAGGCATTTCCGCCGCATCGACTCCTGCCTGCAGACGCGGGTGGCTTTCCGGGGCTCCGACGAGAGTGAGTGACCGCGGCTGGGTGCTGGGGTCCCCTCCCTGGCCCGCCGGCCGCTGCAAGGGGCCGTGCCTGCTCCGTGCCTCAGTTTCCCCAGTCGGGGCTCCGGAGCGCCCCGGGGAGGTGCGCGGGGTCCGACGTGGCCCTGACACCCCCCCCTCTCCCCAGTTTTCTGCCGCGTGTACATGCCCGACCACTCGTACGTCACCATCCGCAGCCGCCTCTCGGCCTCGGTGCAGGACATCCTGACCTCCGTCACCGAGAAGCTGCAGTACTCGGAGGAGCAGAGCGCCCGCGAGGACGCCCTCATCCTCGTCACCATGGCCTCGTCCGGAGGTGCCCGCAGAGCTGGGGGGGTTGCAGGCAGGGGTGGGGGTCCGGCCGGAGCTGACCCCCTGCCTGCACTCTGCCTGCAGAGAAAGCGGTGCTGCAGCCCAGCGAGGAGTGCGTCTTCACCACCCTGGGCATCAACAGCCACCTCTTCGCCTGCACCAGGGACACCTTCGACTCCCTGGTGAGCGCCGCGCCGTGCCGGGGACCCCCCATCTGCCGAGCCCTGGGGCCGCGGTGACCCCCGGGGCAGAAGAGGGGGGACCCTCCTGCGGGACCCCCGTACTCCAGCACCCTCCGAGCATCCCCGTTCCCACGTCCCCTCGCAGGTGCCGCTGCCCGAGGAGATCCAGGTGGTCCCGGGGGACACGGAGATCCACCGCGCGGAGCCGGAGGAGATCGCCAACCACCTCACCGCCTTCCACTGGGAGCTCTTCCGCTGCATCCACGAGGTGGGGGGGTGGCCGGGGGCTGGAGGGGGCTGCGCCGTGGCAGGGGGGCCCTGACAATGTGCGTGCGTCCCCCCCCCGGCAGCTGGAGTTCGTGGATTACGTGTTCCACGGGGAGCGGGGCCGGCGGGAGACGGCCAACCTGGAGCTGCTGCTGCAGCGGTGCAGTGAGGTGCAGCACTGGGTGGGCACCGAGCTGCTGCTCTGCGAGTCGCTGGGCAAGCGCGCCCACCTCCTCAAGAAGCTCATCAAGATCGCCGCCATGTGAGTGCGGGGCCGGGGGGCCTGGGGGGGTCCCCCGCCCGCCCCTCACCCTCTCCCCACCCCAGATGCAAGCAGAACCAGGACATGCTCTCCTTCTACGCCATCATCATCGGGCTCAACAACGCCGCCATCAGCCGCCTGCGCCTCACCTGGGAGGTAAGGGGTGCCCCGGACCCCCCCGGGTGCTCCCAGATCCCACCCTGGGTGCTGCCGGACCCCACCCCAGGTGCTGACGGACCCCTCGGGTCTTGTCTTGCAGAAGCTCCCGGGGAAATTCAAGAACCTGTTTCGGAAGTTCGAGAACCTGACGGTGAGAGGTGCCCGGGCCCCCCGCGGGTGTTGGGGGAGCCCCCAGGCACCCCACGGGGTATTTGGGGAGGGCAGGGGACGTTCCCGCGCCATCCTGGCGTGTCCTTGCCCCCCCCCAGGCCACCAGCAATGGCCACGACCCTGTGCCTATGGCAGCCAGCATGGCAGGGGGTCCGGGGCAGGCCGGGCAGGGTGCTGGCACCCATGGGGAGCCACCCCCCCAGCCCTGACCCCCCGTTCCCCCCCCAGGACCCCTGCAGGAACCACAAGACCTACCGGGAGGTGCTGGCCAAGATGAAACCCCCCCTCATCCCCTTCGTGCCGCTCATCCTCAAAGGTGAGGGGGGCACGGGGGCTGCCCGCACCCCACGGTGGGCCGGGGTCCCGCTGCTGCCCCATGGGACCCCCCCTCACCCCCCATTCACCCCCAGATCTGACCTTCCTGCATGAAGGCAGCAAGACCCTCCTGGATGGGCTGGTCAACGTGGAGAAGCTGGTGGGTGCCCCTTGCTGGGGGGCTGCTGGGATGGGGGGGACGTGGCTGAGGGAGCCCCGGGGTGAGGCCAGGGAGGGGGAGCCCACTGAGGGGCTGGGCCCCTCCTGTCCCTGCGGTGGGGTGGGGGGCCCTGGGGTCCCCAAGGTGCGGAATAGGATCCCTGGGGGGAGTCCCTGGTGATGGGGATGCCCCAGGGGGTGCAGCAGGGTCCCGGAGGGGGACAATCTCCAGGGTCCTGGGGGTAGGTGGTCCCTCGGGGGGACAGGCAGGGTCCCGTGGGACTGGGGGCTGACGGGGGGGTGCTCTCTGCACCAGCACTGCATCGCCGAGAAAGTGAGGACCATCCGCAAGTACCGGAGCCGCCCGCTCTGTGAGTACGGAGTGGGGGGCCGGGACCCCCGCAGCCCCGGCCGGGCAGGGGCAAGGGGCCAGTGCTGCGGGAGGGGGCTGACCCTGCGGGGCGGGGGGGAGCACATGGCCCCGCACCCCCGGTGCTGGCCCTGTGGGACGGGGATGGGTCTGGATCCCCATCCCTCCATCCCTGCATCCCCATCCCTCCATCCCCACATCCATATCCTCGCATCCCTCCATCCCCGCATCCGTATCCCCGCATCCCCATCCCTCCATCCCCCCATCCCCGCATCCCTCCATCCTTATATCCCCATCTCTCCATCCTTATATCCCCATATCTCCATCCTTTCCTCCTCATCCCTCCATCCCTGCATCCCTCCATCCTCATATCCCTACCCTTTCATCCCTGCATCCCCGCATCCCCGTCCCTCCATCCCTGCATCCTTTCATCCCTGCATCCTTTCATCCCTGCATCCTTTCATCCCTGCATCCCCATCCCTGCATCCCCATCCCTGCATCCTTTCATCCCCGCATCCCCATCCCTGCATCTCTCCATCCTCATATCCCCATCCCCATCCCTCCATCCCCATATCCCCATCCCTCCCTCCCCATCCCCGCATCCCTCCATCCCCATCCCTCCATCTCCATCCTTTCATCCCCGCATCCCCATCCCCGCATCCCTCCCTCCCCATATCCCCATCCCTCCCTCCCCATCTCTGCATCCCTCCATCTCCATCCCCATCCCTGCATCCTTTCATCCCTCCCTCCCCATCCCCGCATCCCTCCATCCCCATCCCTCCATCTCCATCCTTTCATCCCCGCGTCCCTCCCTCCCCATATCCCCATCCCTCCCTCCCTATCCCTGCATCCCTCCCTCCCCATATCCCCATCCCTCCCTCCCCATCCCCGCATCCCTCCCTCCCTATCCCTGCATCCCTCCCTCCCTATCCCCGCATCCCTCCCTCCCTATCCCCGCATCCCTCCCTCCCCATCCCCGCATCCCTCCATCCCCATCCCTCCATCTCCATCCTTTCATCCCCGCGTCCCTCCGTCCCCATGTCCCCGTCCCCGCCTCCCCCTCGGGGCCCGGGCGGCTGCCGCTGCGCCCCCCGGCACTGACGCCCCCCCAGGCCTGGAGCTGGAGGCCTCCCCCAGCCAGCTGCAGACCAAGGCCTACGTGCGGCAGCTGCGGGTCATCGACAACCAGAACCTCCTCTTCGAGCTCTCCTACAAGCTGGAGCCCGGCAGCCAGTGAGGGCGGGGGGCCGCCCCGGGGACCCCCACCCCGCCCGGGGGGCCCGGCCCCCCAGCACTGACGCACTTTGGCCAGGGGCCTTGGGGGGGGGGGCGGATTTGGGGACCCCGGGCGCATCCCCCCCCCACCCCCCTGGCACCCCGCTGCCCCCCCCTCCCCCGGCCGGGGTGCAGGGACCCCCCTCTATTTTTGTACGTGCCCCCCCGCCCCGCCCCCCCAGACGTGTATATTTTGTACCGAGCCGCTGTCTGCAATTGTACATTTATTTTTTAAAAAAAAGGAGGAAAAAAGGGGGGAAAGGAAAAAAAAAAAAAAGGAAAACAAAAAAAATGCCCGGGGGGAGCGGGGGGGCGCGGAGCCCCAATAAAAGGCTGTCCCGGCGCCCGTCTGCTGATGTCATGCTGGGGAGTGAGGTCATAGCCGTGCTGCTGGGTGACGTCATGTCGGGGGGGCGGGGTCCCCTTCTCGGGCTTGACCTTCCCAAGGTGGCGGCGGCGCAGGGCCGCTCGCCGTGACCTTCCCAACATGGCGGCCGCCAGCCGTTCCCTCCGACCTTCCCGACATGGCGGGCGGGCGGAGCTGGCGGCGGTAGCCGGGCTGGGCCGCGGCACCTCCGGCCCGCAGCGGCGGCTCGGCCCGGAGCGGGGAATCGCCCCCGGGGGGCGCCGCGCTCCCCTCGCTCCCCCGGCCGCCCGCGGGGCCGGGCGCTCCCGCCGCGGGGGTGACCTTCCCAAGACGGCGGCCCCGCTCCCAGCGCCCTTCCTACGGCGGCCGCCCGACCTCCCCAACATGGCGCCGCGGCGCTGCCGTTCCCCTTCTGCCCCGCCCACATCCGGTGTGGGCAGCGCAGGCGCAGAGAGGGGCGGCGGCCGCCATTTTGTTTGGCGGCGGCTGGAGGCCGGACGGCGCCGCGGGGCCGCGTTTCCGGGTGCGGCGGGAGGAGGAGGCCGCGGGCGGCGGGTGAGAGCGGGGGCACCGGGCCGGGGAGGCCGGTGGGGGCCGGTGGGGACCGGGGCTGCGGCCCGGCGGGGCTCCGGTGGCTCGGGGTGGGCGTGTGGGGCGCACAGGGGGGCTGCGCGGGGCCTGTGAGGAGGTCGGCGCCGGCTGTGGGGTGGCCGGGGCCGAGGGGGGCTGGGGGTACGCTGGGGCCTGTGCGGAGCCTGTTCTGGGGAGGGGGACGAGCGCTGGGGTCTCTGGGGGTGCAGGAGGGCGGGGGTGGCTGTGGGCGCTTTGGGGCTTGCGATGGGACGGGGGTGGCCGCGGGTGCGCTGGGCTCGGCGCAGGCCGCGGCGGGGGCGGGAGGCGGGGAGCTGGGGGGGGGGGAGTTGCCCGGGGGAGGCCCCGGTGGGGCTGAGAACGTCTGTGCTGGAGGGGTGTTGGCGGAGGGCGCTGGTGGCGGGGGGCGGCTTTGCGGGGATCCCGGGGAGAGCTTCTCCCCTCGCTGCTTCTCCCCGGGTCATGGGAAGGTGCCCGTCGCGTTCTTCCCTTCGCCCCCCTCCGAGCAGGGAGGGCTCCGTGTCCAGGCAGCTGCCCTGGGAGGTTTGGGCGGCCGGTTGTGCCGTCCTGGGGGGGGACGATACTTCCAGGGTCAGGCCAGGCCCAGGGTCCCCAAGCAGCGTTGCAGTCTGGTCGCTCCTCTGGGCCCGGCGCTGGCAAACTGCGGCCTGAGCAGCCTCTGCCTACAAAAACCGGCGTACGGGGCAGCATATGGCTGGGCAGCAAAGTGCTGCGAGTGCCACGGTGGAGGCTGAGCTTTCCCGTCTGCTCTGGGTAAACACTGCTGCGGCTGCGTGCTCCCGGTCTGCCGGCCCTGCCCGCCCACGTAGCCGTACGGCGGTGCCTGCCCCTGCCAGACGCTGCCCGGGCAGCACCGGGGCCTTGAGGACCGAATTCCTGCTGCGGGTTTAGCTCCGGACCCCTCCAGAGTCCTGGCTGTAAGCAAACGAAATAAGCAGCTGATTGTTTTCCGCGGGCCCTTTGGGACAGAGGGAGAGCGGCAGCGCCGTGGCACGAGCAGCCGCAGCCTTTCCCCCTGCAAAGACTCAGCAGAATTGATGCAGCTCGCGCCTGCCCTTGAGTGCGCGGCTGGCCCCAGTGAGTGGCTCTCACCCACCCCAGCTCTCTGTTCGCAGGATTCCCCGTGCGCCTCGATGTCCTCCACCACGACGTGGGAGGGACGCGGATGGGTTCAGGCTGCGGGGTACGTGTGCCGCACGGGGACGAGCCCGGCAGGCAGGCTGTGCCGGTGTGCCTGGACACCGAGCTGTCCCTTCTCGGGGCTCTGCTCCCGGCAAGGTGTTGCTTGACCTGGACACCGAGCCGTCCCTACTCGGGGCTCTGCTCCCAGCAAGGTGTTGCTTGTTTTGGAGTTTGCTTTGTCATGGAGAAGCTGCGGTGAGCCCAGAGCTGGGGGAGGCAGCGGCCAGGGTGGGTTCAGGGCAATGCAGGCCAGAGCCCCAGTGAGCCTGGTGCTGCGCAGCGTGCTCTGAAACAGTTTATTCTCCAAGTGCTGCTCAGAGCCACCTATTTTTTTTGGCTTTACCTCCGGTCCCCGTTGCTGTTAACCACGGCTCTGCTCCGGCTGCCCCCCTGCAGCGAGCGGGGCAGGGGCCCAGGCTCTGTCCCCCCCAGCCTGCTTGGACTTGGGCAGCGTTTCTGGGGCCTGTGGGGTGGGATGCAGAGGGAGGAGATGCCGGCTGCCTCCTGACCCTCAGCTGACGGATGGATGTGGGACGCTGAACACCTCGTGACTGCCCTGCTCCGGGTTTCCCAGTCCCGCTGTCCAGGCAAAACGTGGGCTGGAGGCTGCTGCCCCCCCAGCCGGTGGGAAGGCGGCAGCGAGGAGCCGGTGTGGCAGCATCCTCGGGCCAGGTGGAGGCAGAGGTTTTGCATGAAATTAATTTCGATGAACCGCAGCCTGTGCGCCGGGCTGAGCAGCAGCCCTTGGAGAGGTGCCGCGATCCCAAATCAGCCTCGTTTTACCTTTGGCAGACTTGGCTGCGGATGGGTGTCCGCCCGGGTTGCTCTAGCGTGGCCTGATCTCTGGTGTGGAGTGTCCCTGCCCCGCTGACGGCCAGCAGAGAGGATCTAATCTGACCTGACTCCCGTCTCTGCTGCCGAAGGAGTCGGCTCAGTTTGCAGATGAGGTGTGAATCCGCCCGGCTCCAGCTCGGACGTGCTCTCCGGGGCAAAGCTACCTGGCGAGCGCGTCCTCTGCTTTTCACAGCTCGGCTGCCTGCCTTCGTTCCTGCCCGTCTCGGCTTATTGAGTGTGTCGTGTCCCCAAGGTGTTTCGGCACCGCTGCTTCGGCCAAGCCCCCTGGGGAGATGTCCCCTCTTCGCACCTTGCGTGACGGTGGCCGCGCTCCCCGCCGGTGGGGGCTGCCAGGCAGCGGCACGGCGGCTCTCCCGCTCGCAGCCGTGCTGCGTTGCTGGAATGCAAAGGCAGAGCCTGTTTTCCCATGGCCATTCCAGGGCGAGGAGCACAGACCCCTCTTTGTGCCGTGGGGGGTGAGGGAGGGCTCGGCTTTGTCCCGCCGTGAACAAATGCGAGCTGTCGGCCACGGCGTGCCAAGCCGGTGCCATCTAGAGCGTATGTCGTGCCCGGCGCTGAGATGTGAGCGTGGCACGGAGGGGAGCGCGGCTGACCGGTGCCACCTTTGCCACCGCAGTGAATTGGGTCTGTCTGAGTTAGTATTTGCCACTAAAAGTAGGTCCGCGGTTCCGCACCGTGGCAGGCCGGCTGGTGCCGCAGACGTGCAAGGCTGCAAACCTTTTGGCTGCTGCAGCCGCGAGGCATTAGACCCTGACATGAAAGTCACCGCGCCGAGTGCCGCTCTGCTGCTGTTGGGTTTTCTGCTCTTGCCGAACGCGTTACCTCCGAGGTGACGCGTGCTGGCCCCCCCTCTCCACCAGCGCCAAGGTGACGGGGCATGTTCCAGGTCAGGGCTCGCTTCCCGCTTCGCTTTGCTTTAAAGTGCTGTTGTCGAGGCGCTCTGGTCCTTGTCTGACCTACTTACTTACATCTGGCTGCTTGGAAGGAAGGCAGATTTGCTCTGCCAAAGAAGTAGCTTTCTGCTGGGAAGCAAAGGTGGGAGGAGGGAGCGGGGGGAAAGTGCCCTCCTAACCAGGGGCTGAGCGTGTTGGGTTTCTCCTGCTGGCTTTGCCAGGGCGGCTCTGGAACAAGCACAGCTCCCTGGGCTTGCTCCTCGCTCTGATGTTTTGAGGTTGGTTCAAAAATTAAACAGTCTTTTCCAGAACAGAGCCGGCTTTTTCGTCACCGGCCTCGGGGGGGGCTGCGGTACTGGGAGCCGACACTTGCTGCGGGGTCTCTTGCCGCACAGAGGCCGTAGAGCTCCGTGCCCTGGTGTAGTGCTGGGGCTCGGATGGGCCTTGGCCCATCCCTATTCACCTTCCTTCCTCTGGTGTCTCCCACATGCAATACCATAACTGTAGAAATTCCTGCTGCTCGGCAGGACTGGCTGCACCAGCCGGAGCCGCAGCAGCCCCGTGCCCTGCGTGCAGACTCTTCCTCTGGCAGCCCCGGGGTGGAGGCAGCTCCGGAGGGATGCTCGGGGGGAAAGGGGAGAAGCTGCCGGGCGGGTGCGGAGGTTTGCAGGGAGCTCCGCTTTCCCCTTTCCAGCGGGAGCAGGTGAGGCGAGTTGCAAATGCTGCTCGGCAGGGTTCGCTCGCAGCGTGGCCGCCGGGCAGTCTGGGCTGCGAGGAGACGTGGGCGTCGTGCCGGGCCCTGCAGCCCGGGCCTCTGCGTGCTGGGATTCGGTGCTGCTGCGCTCGAGTGTCCTTGTCAGGTCTGACCTGCTGCCGCGGTGCCCCTGCAGCGGCGCACGCTGCGCTTGCTTGCGCCCAGAGCCTGTCTCTGCTTTCGCCAAAGCAGCAGGACACCTTCCTGCGTGGCCAGCGGTTTCCTCCTGGAGGTGTGGGGCTGAAATCTTCCCTCGCCTGGGCTGGAGTCGGGGTCGGTGACCCAGGGGTGCTTGTGACTTTGCCCAGGAGCTGGGAGTGACGGGGTTGCATCTGCAAGGACCGTCCGACCCCACCGCTGAGTCTCTCTGTCTGTCACACCCCGTTACTAGACCATGTCTCAAAGCAAACCCTCCTCTCCCTCTGCGCCGACTGTAAATTTGCAGCGTGTTCTTGGCACCTGCCAACCTGAAAAGCAGCCGAGTGTGGATCTGACTGTGCGGAGAACTCGCTCTGACAGGGCTTGGCTCGGTTTTCCCTTGGCATTGACACAGGCGCTTCCTTCGCGCTCTTACACCTCCCGCAGCTGCGGCTGTCGCAGCGAAGGCCGGTGGGGCTGGGCCCTCGCCACCTTCGGCCTCCTGTCTCAGCAAGGGCTCCGCTCGCCGTAAGCCATCCTATCGATCCTGCGGCGTGGATCAGCCCCGTTTGTAAGGTTTCTGTAGCTTTAGGGTCTTGCACAAATATCAAGCATATCCGTGTGTCCCAAAATAACACCTAAGTGTTGGGTATGCTACGGTAGCTTGTAAATCTTCTCTTAATGACTCTGAGTGCCAACCTGGTTAGAGGAAAGATGCATTTCTTTTTTTAGAAGCAGTCAGCAATGGTTTTTGGAGTGGCTGCTTCCTTTCCGTGAGGCCGTTGTGGCTTTGGGGTGGCTCCAGGTGACTTTATTCTGCAGCAGGGACTGTGCCCTTCCAGCAGGCACCTCCCGATGGCGCCCAGTGACTTGCACTCTGCCTCGGTTACTTGCCCTGTGTTTTCTGGATTGCGAATCGGCGCATCTCTGCTTGGCCTTTGCCTAGGAAAACCCTGAGAATACTTGGCCGGGTTTCGTGGAACAGCAGGAGACCTCGCGTTCCAGCCCAGCTCTGCTCGTCTCCCCTCAGGGCTGCTTCCCGCAGCCGGGCTCGGAGCAGCTCTTGCAAAAGAGTCAGCATGGGAGGCTGGCGAGGCGGCAGAGCCCCAGCACCTCTGGCCTGCAGGAGAGGGGTGACAGAAGGGACCAGAGCTGGAGGTCTCTGTCCTCAGCCTCCCCGAAAGCCCCATCAGCAGAGGAAGAGGGAGGGAGCGTCACGGACGCCTGGCAGGAGGTGGGAGAGACCCCGGCGGGGGGCACGGGGGGGTGCCGGTCCTGGAGGCTCCTGGCCAGGGCAGGGGAGACCAGCCCAGCCCTGGGTGCTGCCTTGCTGAGTGAAGGGGCTGAAGGGCTGCGGGCAGTACAGGAGGGTGGCCGCTGCAGGGGCACTGCGGGGTCTCAGGCGTGTTTAAGCACTCTGCTTAACCCCCTGGTACAGGGGTTTAAGCTGGAGCCGGTCCTGCAGTATTTTAAAGGCACAGTTATTCTCCATCCAGGCTCCTGAGAACAGGAGACCTCCAGGCAGCGTGTGTGTGTAGCTCATGGGTTTTCAACAGAATTTTTTTTTTTCTTTCACGGTTGTAACCGAACTCTCTGGGTGGGGGCCGGGGGACGGGACAGAACACTGGTTTTTCTCCTAAAACACCAGCACAGCCTGTTTGGTCTCATGGCGCAGTGACCTCTTGCGGAGGCGCTGCCTGTTGGCCCCACGCTCCAGGGCAGGGCTGCTGCTCCCGATGGGCAGAGGAAGAAGACCCAAAAATGTCAGACCTTCAGCGCTGGCCTGGCATCGCTTCTTCTGAGAGGGTGGGTCGGCTCACTGCCAACCGCTCGGATATTGGGGTGAGCCTGGGAGAAAAGCTTGGCGCAGGGGTTTGGTTTGAAAGTGTGAGGGCCCCCTCCAATTAATGTGCTTTTTTTGGCAGAGAGTTTCACCTGGGCATTTTGCTGTCCCTGCCTCGTGACTCAGACCTGTGTCGGCAGACGCTGCGGCAGCTGACGGCGTCAACTCAGGGTGGCAGGCTGGAGCTGGAGACTGGTTGCCTGCTCCCGTGTAAGGCCGCTGGTGCCGTAAACTCTGCGCCACGGAGTGTCTGGTGCTGTTTTACGGATAACTTTGCATGCTGTTGTTTTTGAGTGGCGGTCGGAAGAGCCGTGGGTTTGTTTGGTGTTCCTTGCTCTTTGCTGGTAGCGTGTTGGCCGCAGCCTGGCCGGAGACCAAAGACTGATGCTGCGCTGGGTTTGCTGTGCAGAGCGCCTTAGACACGGAGAGAGCCTTAGTTGCAGCTTGTTAGCGCCTGCCGCTGAACTAGCCCTGCGTGAGTGGGCCCCGCCACTGCTGGGGGGCTTTAAAAGGCTCTTGGAGGTGGCCGGAGCGCTTTTCTGCTCGCCATCCTGCTTGGAGCAGCCTGAGACCACCAAAATTTTCCTTGCTCCCCTTGTGCCTCGAGGAGCTCCCAGCTCTGTCGGCTCCAGCGCGCAGGCTTCGTTTGCCCTAAATGCGCAGTGTTGGAGCCTGGGGTGAAGGGGATGGTGCGTCATTGGCAGTTGCTAAAAAGGCATTTTTATCTGAACACCAACACCGGGCTTGGGAGTCGCTTTCCATTCAGCGGCATATTGTTTTCTCCGAGGTGCGAGCACGTTATTCCCAGCTGTGGGTCACCATCGAAGCAGTCGGGAAGTCCCTGTGTCTCCCGCCGCTTCCTCCTGCTGGAACAATCGGAGATGTCCGTCGGAGAGAGCGGTGGTTCAGAGCGGTTCCTGCCCGGTCCCCTCGTGTGCCACCTCTCCCTCCCCAGCTTCCTTTCCCTTCTTGCCTGGCACACGGGACGGGGAGAGGCAGGGAAGTCTGCGGGCCCTCCTGGGATGGGCTTTTCCTGCTCTTCGCTTTGCTGCAGCCCCTAATGTCAGGACGCGATTCCTCGCTCCTGATTAAAGGTTTCCTCTGCCAAGTGAACCGAGCTGGGCTCGGTGGAAAGCTGCTAAAGGACAGCCTGGCTCTGGGGTCCTGTGGTCGGGGACGGGGAAGCGGTGGCTCCACCAAGGGCTGTGGAATTCAGCCCCGAGGCATTAGAAACTTTTGTGTTCAGGGTTTTGTTCAAAATGCATTGTCAGTGACCGTGGGTTGTTAATAATTCACAGTGAGCATCTGAGTCCCGCGGGGCTGGAGCGTGTCTGTCTGTCTGCACGCAGAGATGCACCGGCTCTTTGAGACGCTCCAAATCGGGATGGCAGCTCACTCTCTTAAAGCATGCTGATACGATTTTAAAAGCTTGGATGACCTTAAATCCTGGGATGGCTGTCTTTCAGGATCAATTATTTATGTCACATCTTCAGTGCTGCCGAAGTCCTCGCTCCTCAGGAACGAGCAGAAATGTCAGGCTTCGGAGGACAGGCACTGAATTTGGAAGGGTAACGAGGAACTGAGGGATTGGATGGGAAGAGGTGGAAGATAAAGGCGCCCTGCGATGCGGGGGCGGGAGGGAGAGTGTTAGAGAGGTCCGGCCTTGGAAGTCCTCCCCAAACCGGTGCAGCCGCATTCTGCAGCCGACATCAGAGGGCTGGAAATTCCTCTTGATCTGCAGTTCAAAGCCGCTGCCTCCCTGAGGATGAAGTGCTTCATCTCGGGTTTGCAAATGCAGGCTCGCAGCCGCAGCCGGCATAGCTGTGAAATACAAATCCACCGCGGCGCCCAAATCCCCCTGAAAAGCAAGGAAACGCGCTTATGGCGTCTGAAGGTCACTGCTGCCTGTCCTGCTAAAAAAGCAAACCCCCTCGAGGGATGAGCAGAATCCAGGGCTGCTTGCTGGAGAAGGCATTTCATTTCCCTTCATGGCAAATGGGGACTTGAAAAACGCCTGAAAAACGCGGCGTGTAGTCCTGTCCAGGCCAGATCTGGATAATTCAGCTGTTTTACGGGAGAGAGGGGCTGCTGAATGTAACGTTCTTGGGTTTTAATGGTGTTTTGAACACAGGGTTGGGAGGGGAGTGCTGATTCGAAACGCTGCAGGACTGCCCCGGAGTCGGTGCTGCCGCTGGGTGCTGCGGTGACGGTGGGGTCCGGCGTGGCTGCTGAGCAGCAGCTCTGGAAGCAGCTTTCTGCAGGGTCACCTCGATTTCCGTGAGCTCTCCCTCCTCCAAAGTGATAGCTTTTCACACATTGTCTTCCTCCCGGTTTTCTCACAGCTTGCTTGGGTTTTGTTTTTTTATTTTAAAAGGAAAGCTAATGCGCAAACCTGCCCCTCCTGGCTTAACCGAAGACGAGCTCTCCGCTGCGCTTTGATCTAGTGGGTGTCTCTCTCGCTGCCCTGATTCAGGTCTTTCAAACCACTTTCCCTGCAAGCGCAGTGAGCTGCCGCCGCAGCATATGGAGCTCTCAAAGGCTCAGATCTGGCTTGGTGAGAGGATCCCTGGTAACGAAGAACAAAGGAGAAGAAGCGCAGAGAAGTCGGCTGTCGGAGCAGCATTGTTTCAAAGGGCATGATTTCTGTAAGGCATACGCCAGACATTAAGGGGTGGTAAGCAGGGCTGGGAGAACCCCCTGTTTTTTCCCTGGAGGATTTAGCTTGCGTCTCCCTAATCTTTATCAGTTGTGTCTGTCTTCACGAACATTAAAGATCTAGGCTTTATTTTAAAGACAGACATGAATCACTCCAGCGTTCCCACCCAGAGATCTCGGCTTTTCTCGTGGTATGAAATAATCAGCAGCCGCCATGTGCTGAGTTCGGTGCCTCTTGATTTTGGTTTTTCAATGTGACCTTTGCTGTTAATCCGCAACCTGAACGGGGCCGTGTGCTGAAACGAAATGACCTGTTTCTCGGGAATTTAGCTCCAGTTTATCCTCAAGCTGCTTTAGCTTAAACTCTTCTCTCCCCTCCTCTCTCGCTCTTCTAGGTCAGAGCCTTTATCTGAATGCAGGTTTCGGTGCAGCACAAGTTTTAAGGGCATGTTAGATATGGGGAGATAATGACTCATGGTTTTCATTGTAGAAATACCCCTCGCCTCCCTGGCTGTGCTTACGGGAGGTAATGTTGCCGTGGGATTGTCCCTGGCTGCTCCGCCTGATGCAGGGCTTACATGGGGGGCAGCAGGGCAAACGGGGGGGACCCAAGCAGCGTGCTTCCCTTGCAGACATGGCACCGACTCGTTTTCTGACAGCTGACAAACCCCCGTCTGTCTGTCTGTGTACGGCAAGGCAGTGTGTCCCTGTCGCGGGAGTATCTGAAGGGGTTCCTGTGACCCTGAATGCTGTCGAGGTGCAGAGCTGGGTGGGAAACGTCACCCCGTGAGTAACCAGCTGGAGCAGGAGCATAACAGGGAGGTGATGTGGGTGTTTCTGTTCCCGTGGGTTGGGAGCGGAGGTGACGGCCCACAGCGCTGGCACCGCTCCTGTGCTGGCTCAGGCCTGTGACACATGAGACCGAGTCAGGAGTCTCATTACCTGGCACGTTTCTCAGCTGTATCTCTGCTAATTACCTCCAGCTGCTGGTGTTCAAACAAGGCCGGGGCTCTCCTGCCTGTCTCCTCCTGCCGGTTGTGCCGCGACGCCATCACACCGTCCTCCGACGTCACGCTCTGCCCTGGCAGCAGCTTGCACCGTCCCGGCCCTGCGAGGTGGGAAGGAGCACGGGGGAAAAGCGCTCCTGTTGCAACACGTCCTGGCAGCGCCGGCAGGTCCCAGACGAGCACGTTATGAGCCGTCTCTGATCTTGCTTCGGTGGGAAAGGTACAGGCTGAATGGGTTTGCCAGGCTTCGTTCCAGTCTGCGGAGTGTCCCGCCGTGGTGGGAGTGGTGGCACGAGAGGCTGAAAGAGAAACCGCTGGATGTTGGCTCTTCTGTGCGAGGCTTCCAGCTCGGTCCGGAGCAAAGTAGCATCGCGTGTGTCAGGGGAGGATGCATTTCCGAGAGGCAGGAGTGAGGTGGCTGCCCCGGTGAGGTGGATGAGGACCCACTGAGTCACGGCGCGTTCGAGCTTGCGCCGTTCCTCGGCTCCGCAGAGGTGTGGCAGGTGTCACCAGGGAACTTAACATCTCGAGTGACTTAGAAAACACCGGAAGATAGAGGGAGGAATGTCTTCCCAATGAGGGTGTCTGTAGTTGGGAAGTTTCTCACTCGGTAGAAGAGCTGCTTTTAATTAACAGGTTATTTATTTATTTATTTTGCTGAACCACGGTGAGCTGGTGGTTTGCTCGAGGGCAGGGGAGCCGCTGGCATCACAGCGATGCTGCTGGTCCGTTTTTCCTGTTCTCAGACCTCTGCCGTGACAGGGAGTGGTAACGTCTGACGTGTGAGGATGGACCTGGTCTTACCCTGGCTTCCGTGTACCGTGGCACCAGTAAATTGTAGTTTATCTAGTCGAAGGCGAGTCTCAGGAGGGATCTGGATTTTAATACCTGATACAAAGCATTTCAGAGGTTGTGGGCACCTGGGTTTCAGTGCCTGGGTCGTAAAGAAGCTTTTGCTGTGGTGGTGGATGTATCTGTGACCTCTCTGGTCGCTTGCCCTGGAGGTCAGGGATCAGAAGTCGGAAGCTTCAGGTGTGAAACTATCCTGTTCTTACCTGGCGTTGGCATTGTGGTCCCCTTCAGTGGTTAAGGAACAGATTTTCCTGGGGGAAAGACATCTGTGGCCTGGAGAGGGGCATTTATCCCCTGCCTCATGGTCTGCCCCGAGCACCCGAAACTCCCGGGGTGGTGAGTGAGGCCTCCAGTCATCACATTCCTATTCCCTGAGCCGGTGCTGCCGGGACGGCCCTACCTGCGCGCTGCTGTCAGAGGCACGAGCTTGCCAGGGGCCTGTCCTGTGATCTCCCGGTGATCTCCCCTTCCTGTCCCCGCTTCCTCCGTGCTCAGTCTCCGGTGCCGACCGAACCTGCCAGGCTCTGCGGAGCCCCGCTGGTGAAGCGCTGCGCGGGCTGGGAGCCCTTCTGGGTAAGCCGCGGTGCGGGATGGATTCGTTTTGGGCTTGCGAGGAGATGGATTGAAATGGAATCGGATCGATGCTGGGAAAGCTTGTTTCACTGCCTGCTTGGACAGCTTCACGGGGGCCTTTGGAGATGTGGAAATGGAGCAGGGCACAGGCAGCCTTCAGAGTGTTGGGAGGTTATCGAAGTGGGATCCGAGTGGTTTGGAAAATCTGCCTTATCTGTCAGGGCTGTTCGGGGACGGGAGCGTGTCTCCTTGTGCGAGCCACAGGACGGCACCGCGCCGCTTCGTCTGCCTTCTGCTCGGTGATCCGTCTGGCAGATTTAACGGCGTTCGTGGCTGGAGGGGCCTGCTGGGGACACGTGCCAGGGCTGGCCACGGTGCCTGCTGACGGGCTGTAGGCTTTGGGCTCCTGTCACACTTCCACATGAGCAGCCTCCGGCTGCAGATAAAGGAGCTGGATTGATGGCGCGGGATTAGCTTGGCTGGGTTTTCTCTGCTGAGCAAGGCAGTTGCGTGAAAAACGTCCTGGGTTTCAGCTGCAGGCTCCGCGCTGGTGTGGGAGCCCTGGTGATTTGGGGCAGGGGGTTGTGCTGGCTCCCGCTGCTGGGACCTGCTGTTCCAGGGTGTTGGGAGAACGTGGTGGCCCTTTTGAGCCAGCCAGGAGAGGGCAGCCCCAGCCTCTGCCCTGCACGGGGAGCTTCAGGCACAGGGCACTAGCCCGCTAGCCCTGGGCCATGTTTCTCTGTGACTGGCTTGCCAGCTTTCCCCTCCAGTCCCTGACTGCTTCCTCCCTTCCTGCAGGCATGAATGACCAGGCTTGCCCCCAGCACTGAGCAGCCGGGGCCACCGGGAGCCAGGCCAGGATGCCGATCCCTCCTCCCCCGCCGCCGCCGCCTGGCCCCCCGCCGCCTCCCACCTTCAGTCAGGTAGGGGTCTTCTCGCTGCCCGCTGGCCTGGCTGGTTGTAGGGTGGGGAGGTGGCCTGGCTCCACATGGTGCTACTTGCCAGGAACCCCTGTGTTCTCTCTGGACCTCCTTGAGTCCAGCCTACGAGAGCTTTGGGTGACCCAGGGGCTGTGCCTCAGTTTCCCTTGCAGCAGAATCTGTACACGGAAGGGGTTGCATGTGGCTTTTTTTTGTATTAGTGTCTTCTGCTCCACCATGGCTCGGGGTGGGGAGAGCAGGGGATCTTGCACATGGCTGTAACTGAGCTGCGTCTTGGGTCTAGGTAGGACGGGGTCTCAACCTCGCCCTGTGGCATGGCAGCTTAACCTCCTGGGGCAGCCCCATCACTCCATCTGGAAGAGACCCTGGAGAAGGCTGTTTGCTGGCAGGGGGTGGGGGTGCCTCTGGGCTCAGCGGAGGAGAACTGGGAAGGTGGAGTCGGGCTGTGCCTGCTCTCTGCGTCGGGGTGTCCGTCTGCACAGGTGAGCTCCTGCTGAGCTGCTTCTTGTCTCCAGGCGAACACAGAGCCACCGAAACTGAGCCGAGAGGAGCAGCGGGGCCGTGGGGCCCTCCTGCAGGACATCTGTAAAGGGACCAAGCTAAAGAAAGTGACACAAATCAATGACCGGAGCGCACCAATCCTAGAGAGTGAGTACCTGCCTGGCTGTCCCCGGGAGGCGCTCAGCCCCATCCCGGGTCCTGCTGTGCCCTTCAGGATGGCTTCTGGGCTCTCACCTGTCTGGTTTCCAGTAGCTCCTCGTCAGAGGAGCTGATAATACCAGGCTTAACCTCTCTGCCTCCTTTCAGAGCCCAAGGGCAGTGGCGGCGGCAGCTATGGCTCTAGCTCAGCTGCGATCCCGCCGAAGGGCGGCCTCTTCCAAGGCGGTGTGCCCAAGCTCAGACCCGTGGGAGCGAAGGACAGCTCAGGTAAGGGCCGTCTGACTGCGGTTTGCGTGGGGGTTCCCTGGGGAGGTCCCTGAGCAGGAGGGGGTTGAGGATCTTGCCGCGTTTGCCTGGGGATTTCGGCTGGTTAGAGGCAGGGACCCCAAATCCACACCCTACGTGTGGCTGCAGGCAAGCTGCCTTCTCTCCACGCCACAGTGTCCCACGGCACAAACCTCCTTGGGGGGCCCGAGAGTCATGTGTGTTGCTGAATGTTTCTCTCTGCTATTTTCTGTGGCAACCTGCCTTCCAGCAAGCCAGAGAGCGAATAGCAGTGGTGAGAGAGGAGCCGTGTGTGGCTGAACACACTGCCAGCTCCCTGCCTGTGCCAGACAGCGTTCCCCGCGGTCTGGCCCTCCTCGGCCGAGCAGGCAGGCTGCCCCGCGCTCTGCGCAGGCTTGGGGCCGAAGCGCTGCACGTCGCTCTTGCCGATTCCCGGCCTGTGCCGTGCCTGGCCAGTCACTCTGCTTTCCTTCACCGCAGACAGCTCCAGTAAGCAAACCCTGCAAGTCCCCGGCTCCAGAGCAGCCGCCCCCAGGCCCCCGGTGCCGGCCAGCAACAGCCGACCTCAAGATGATGCTGACAACAGCCGGGCCTCTCCCCCGGAGCTGCCGCGCACGCAGAGGCCCTCCCTGCCGGACCTCTCCCGGCCCAACACCACTGGCAGCACCGGCATGAAGCACAGCTCATCCGCCCCGCCGCCTCCTCCACCGGGACGCCGTGCCACCGCGCCTCCCGCCCCCCCTCCGGCGCATGGCGCCAAGGTCTCTTCCTACAACCGGGAGAAGCCCCTGCCGCCCACCCCGGGACAGCGACTGCCTGTGAGCAGGGATGGACCCCCCGCCCCGCCGCCCATCAAGCCCCCTCCCTCCCCAGTCAGTATCCGAACGGGGTCGGGGGCTCAGGGCCAGTCTCTCGCCCCCCCGCCGCCCCCTTATCGGCAACCCCCCGGTGTCCCCAACGGCCCTTCCAGCCCCATCAACGAGTCCGCCCCGGAGCTGCCGCAGAGACACAACTCCTTGCACAGGAAGACGCCAGGCCCTTTGCGGGGTCTTGCGCCGCCGCCGCCCGCTTCAGCCTCCCCATCTCTCCAGAGCAGTCGCCCCCCTCCGCCAGCCAGAGACCCCCCCAGCCGGGGAGCAGGTAAGAACCGCGAGCAGCCGCGGCGGGTCAGGCTGCGGCCGCCTGCCCGTGGGGTGTTTGGTGGCTGGTAGGAGATGCCGGGGGAAGAGTCAGCACCGGGGCGCGGCGAGGCTTCTCCTGCATGTGGCAGTCGGTGTAGGGGTTGAGCCAGGGGCAGTAGCTGGACTGTCACCTTCAATACATGTCCCTGCTCCTGTCCTGTTTATCCAGCTCCTTTCACGCCTGATGTTGGCGGTGGGTTGCAGCTGGGCAGCTCCTGCCCGTGAGGTTGGTCTCTCCTCCTGGGATGGGAGGTGAGAACATTGTGGAGTCAGAGCCGCGTATGCTGCAGCTGCTCCCCTGAGCTGCCTAAATGTCACCGGGGCGGTGACAAAAAGCTGCGGCAGAGCAGGGAGAAGCCTTTCCCTCGGCGGTGCAGCCGGACACCCTCGCTCAGCCCCTGCAAACCGTCCTGCGCCATTTTTGGTGCTGCATGGTTCAGAGCGTAGCTGGCAACAAATGTTCTGTCGCTGCTGGTGCAGGGATGGGGGTTTTGGTGTCGGGCACCCTTCGAAGGGGTGGCTCGGTGAAAACCGCTCACCATCCCCCCCGTGCGCACGGAGCCGGGCGTGAGCGTGTCCCCGCTGCCGGGAGCGGCGATGGCTTTGCCCTGGTGCCCCCCTGTGCGCTCCTGGGCTCTGCGTCCAGACCGCAGCTCCCACCTGGTCCCCTGCCAAGCCACTCTGTCCTTCCGGCCTTGCCAGAATCCCTCCTTTGAGTTACGGCTGGGGATCTGCTCTGTTAGTCTGTGTGTAATTAGGCTAATGAGGAGCATGAACTGCCACTGTGCATCTGTGGGAGGCCGGGCAGGAGCGAGAGGTGGGTTGGAGGGGCCGTGGGTCCTGTCGCTGCCTCGGTGGCAGTGCGGACATGGCTTCCCAGCCCTGGCAGGCAGCATCTTGTCTCCATGTGGAGCCGCTGCCTTCAGACCCTTGCATGTGCGGGCTCGTAGCCGCTCCTCGGATCCCCTCTCGTGCAGAGGGTGACCTGTGTCCGGCCGCAGGCTGGGAGCGTGCCGGGGCTGGAGCAGCCCCACTGGGGGTGGGCGGTGAGCCGGGCGGGAGCGGGCTGGCTGATCCCCTCCGCTGCAGCTGATGAGGAGGAATGCAGATGTCAGGAATAAGGAGGAAATCTCTGCTGGGCGCGCGTAGGAGCATCCCTGGGCCGGCCACGCTGGCCGCTGGCGTGGTCTGGCTCAGCAGCTGGCCTGGAAAGCTACCTCGGAGGATGTTCTTGGCCCGGCTGCCGGAGGGAGGGTTTGCCCTGGGGATGCCGTGCCTTGGCAGGCTGCGGTGGGCTGTGCCGGTGCTGACTCAGCTCTCCTTGCAGCCCCACCGCCCCCTCCGCCGATGCTGCGAAACGGGGGGCGTGATGCCCCCCCACCTCCGCCCCCCTACAGACTACACGGCTCTACCGAGCCCCCAAGCCGAGGGAAGCCGCCGCCGCCGCCCACGAGGACGCCGGCTGGGCCGCCGCCGCCGCCCCCGCCGGTGCGGAACGGGCACCGGGACTCCATCTCCACCGTCAGAGCGTTCCTGGGTGAGTGGGGCCCTGGGCGCGGGTCGCAAGGCTGGAGCTGGAGCCCTTTGGTTTTAGCTGCGCTCATCCAGAGCCGCCCTCCCTGACCCTTCCCTTCTCCCCCTCCTCTGCAGATGACTTTGAATCCAAATACTCCTTTCATCCCGTTGAAGACTTCCCAGCCCCAGAAGAGTATAAATACTTCCAGAGAATCTACCCCAGCAAAACAAACAGAGGTAAGGGAGGAGGAGGTGTCCCTCTGTCCCGCGTGGCCGGGCTCCCCTCCTGCGCTCTCTGGGGTGGCAGGAGGTCACAGCAGCGCAGCCACGGCCGCCTGCCGTCCTGTTTGTCCCCACTCAGGGTGGATTGTGCAGGGGCTGGCGTGAGCAGCCCCAGGCTCCTGATCCACGTCCTCCTCTGTGCAGCAGCGTTGCCTCGGGGCCTGCAAATGCTCCCCGGGGTGCCGAGCCCCGCAGGCAGCCTGCCGTGCTCGGGGGGCCCCGAGGATCTGGGCTGTGTGGCTGTCCCCTCCGCCTGCCCCCTCTTTTGTGGGCTGAGCCTGTGCAGAGAAATGCCGCAGGGCTTGTTCCCGCCCGCGCCGAGGGCCTTTAGCACTGGAGCGGTTACAGACGGATCCCAGCAGCCAGCCCCGCGGCTGAAGCTGGTGGTGGGCTGGGGGGGTACAGAGCCCCCGCGCATCCCGGGACGAGCCCGACCGCGGGGCCCTGAGCGGCGGCGCTCGGACCCGGCGCTGCCGGTGCAGCACAAAGTGCCCTTGCTGTGCCGCTGCTGCGCGTCAGCCCTGCGGATCCCAGAGGAGACTCCGGGGAGAATGGGATGCTCGTTTATTTTTAGAGCAATGAATGTTTAATGTGGATTTGAAAAGCCCTGAGCTTTCCATGCGTGCTGCAGCGGCTGGTTCGAGTCGCAAATCCCAGGCTCCAGATCTCTGCGGGGAGTACGGGGGGGGGAGCAGCCGGTGCGGGGGTGTGGAGGAGGGAAAGCAGACGTGCCGGATCCCGCTCTGCCGAGCACCGGGGCGGCGATCCGCTGAACCAGTGCAGGCGGCCGGTGAGCAGCCAGCAGCGCGGGGCACGCCATGCCGGCCATCTCCCTGCGCGTTTTGGTTTCAACGGGCTTTCTTGTCTTGCAGCTACGCGTGGGGCCCCCCCTCTGCCCCCCATCCCCAGGTGAAAGCGGGCTGCGCAGGCAGACTGTTCCTGAGCAGAGAGACGGACCTTCCCCTTCCTCAGCGGACCCTCCCCACCTCCCTGCCCCCCAGCACCCTGCATGAGAAACTCCCAGCGTCTTTGGTTTTCCCAGCTGCGCCAGGATGAGCAGATACCCCCAGCCCCGCTCTCTCCGCCAGCCCACCCTCATCTATGCATCTCCCCCAGGACTCGGTGACCTTGCCGGCAAGCCCGGATGGGTCCTTTCCTCCTCGCTCGTTGCAGATTCCGGCTCGGGCCGGGACCACGCGTCCAGCCACAGCCCGGGAGCCGGGCACGAGGACTTGGGGCGGACGCCGAGCCGAGTGCGGCCGGCTCTTGGACCAGAGCTGGCTCGGTGCCCGATTCCTCGGGGCCGGAGCAGAGCGAGGGCTTGGCGAGGAGCTGGGGTAGGTCAGGAGGCGGACGCGCTGCGTGATCACCGGCTGTGCCGGCGGCGGAGCGAGGGGGAGCCGGGAGAGGCCGGCAGAGCCTCGTTACCCCGGCGCAGCTGATTGCTTTTTTGCACAGGAGCCAGTGGAGGAGCAGGGGGAGGCGAGCGGGACCGGCCGGGGAGCCCCCCAGGGCGCTGGGCAGGGGCTGGGGGGAGCTCCCCTCCCCGCTCCCGCGGGGGGGGACGTCCCCGGTGCCACCCGCCAGCCTCGCACCCCAAAACCGCCGCAGCTTTTCCCACCGCTGGGTTTCGACGGGGCGAGGAGGCGCCCGGCGGCAGCCTGGGTTTTAACGCTAAATTCCCAAACTGGAGCATTTTAACGGGAAGGCGCCGATTGGCCGGGGGGGGGGGGGACCCGGGGCCACGGCCCCCGCACCCGGGGGGCTCCGGCGGACGTTTTGCCTTACACACTACCCTGTCCGACTGCTGGTACCGGGCTGGTTTCTCTGTATTTACTCACAGTTCCGCGGCGGGCTGGGCATTAACCGTAGTTACTGATCTATTTTGTACGTTGTAAAACGCTTGTTACTCTGGGAGGAAGGTGGGCTCGCGGCGGGCGTGCTGAACCCTCCCCTCGGCCCCGCCGGCCTCGGGGGGGGGTATTTTGGGTTGGTTTTTTGGTTTTTTCGTTTTTTTTTTTTTTTTTTTTTTTTTTTTTTTTTTTTTTTTCTACGAAGATGGGGAACTTGCCCTGGTGGGGCCGGAGCGAGGCGGCTCGGGGCGAGGGATGCGCGGGGTGGGTTTGGCGGGAGGATGAGTTCCGTCCCCCACCCCCCAGCGCTGCCGTTTGGTTTAAATAAAGGTAAAAAGAGGTTCTCCCCGCGCGCCGGCTGCCCCTCCCCGGGGCTCTTTTAAGAGGGAGCAGAGTCAAAACCGAGGAGCTTGGAATTGCATTTAAATAAAAGTAATAAAGGTACACGGCTCTTCATGGGTGCTGCTGGGGGGGGCAGGCCGCAGGGGTGCTCTGCGCCTCCCCAGGGACCCCTCCCTGCTTTGGGGGGGGGTGGCCCCAGGGCCTGGGGGCCAGGGCTCTGCCTGCAGCCAGGCTGCTACTGGGAGCACTGGGACGGTGGGATGGGGGCGCTGGGAGGAGGGCTGAGAGCAGTGGGAACACTGGGGAGGCAGGATTGGGGGGAATGGGTGCACTGGGAGCATGGGGGAGGCAGGAGTGGGAGAACTGGGAGCAAGGGGGAGGGAGGATTTGGGGGTACTGGGAGTGCTGGGGAGGGAGGACTGGGGGT
This sequence comes from Platalea leucorodia, assembly GCF_965183815.1. Taxonomy (NCBI): domain Eukaryota; kingdom Metazoa; phylum Chordata; class Aves; order Pelecaniformes; family Threskiornithidae; genus Platalea; species Platalea leucorodia. The sequence continues at coordinate 6,111,929 of NC_138844.1, forward strand.
ACTGGGAACGTGGGGGAGGCAGGATTGGGGGGATGAGGGCACTGGGAACGCTGGGGCAGCAGGACTGGGGGTACTGGGAGCGCTGGGGAGGGAGGACTGGCGCTACTGGGAGCGCTGGGGCGGCAGGACTGGGGGTACTGGGAGCGCTGGAGGCACAGCGGGGCCTGGCTCCCGCCCCGCAGACTACAGCTCCCAGCATGCCCCGCGCACTACACCTCCCGGCAGGCCCCGCGCTCCCTCTCCCGATTGGCTGCTCGGCGGCAGCCCCCCTCCCTCCTCCGGCCGCGGCGTTTGGCGCGGGACCTTGCGATTGGCGGCGGCGGCGGGCGGCGCAGCCAATGGGGCGGAGGGGGCGGGGCCGGCTCTGCCTGGTGGCGGGAAGTGCGGGGCCGGGGCTGAGTTGGCGCCAGGAGGTGCGGGGGTGCGGGGCGGCGGGGGGCGGCGGGGCGGGAGGGGGCTCCGGGGGCAGCGGCAGCGGCAGCGGGGCTGCGGGGCGGGAGGGGGCTCCGGGGGCAGCGGCAGCGGCAGCGGGGCTGCGGGGCGGGAGGGGGCTCCGGGGGCAGCGGCAGCGGCAGCGGGGCTGCGGGGCGGGAGGGGGCTCCGGGGGCAGCGGCAGCGGGAGCGGGGCCGCGGGGCAGAGCAGCGCCGTACGGCGTGGCGGGATGCGGGGTGCGGGCGGGGGTTGGCTTAGCTTGGGTTGGGGGGTCGGGGGGTGGCCGGGGGACCCCCCCGCCTGACCGCGGTCCCCCCTTCCCTTCGCAGCCCCCCCCGCCGCCATGGCCAGCAGCAGCAGCCCGCAGCGCCAGCCCACCATCGGCTTCCCCCGCAGGAGGAGCGCCCGCCGCCTCGCCGCGGCCCCGGCCAAGAGCGGCCCCGACCCCAGCGCCCTGCGGCTCCCACCCCGCCCCGGGGCCCCGGCCCCCGGCCCCCGCTCGGCCCCGACCGAAGCGCTGCCCCTGAGCCCCCGCAAGCGCCTGGGTGAGCCCCCTCCCCCGGGACCCCCAGCAGAGGGGCGGGGGGGGGGCACCCCTTTCCTGAGAGCTGCTGCGGGGCTGGGCCCTCGCCCCGGCGGGGCTGGGACAGGCGGGGGACCCGGCTCCCTCCCTCGCACGGCGGCGTTTGCGGCTTCCCTCGGTGCCGGGAAGGCAAAGCTGCTCCCGCCGGGGCTGGGGGGGCCGAGGCGCGAAGCCTCCCCCCAGGGAGAGCGACGCCGCGTTAAGAATGGCCTCTTGCTCGCCGCCGGGGTCCGCTGACCCATCTCCCCCACAGGTGACGACAACCTCTGCAACGTCCCCCGCGCCCTGCCCTGCTCCCCGGCCAAGCGCAGCAAGGAGAACCGGGGGCGCCGCTTGCTCTTCGGGGACCCCCAGGCCTCCCCCGAGAAGCCCAGCAGCCCGGGGCCGTCCCCGCGGCGCGGGGGGCAGGAGACCCCCCGGCGCTCGGGGCTCGGCGGGCAGCCTGCCCGCACCCGGCTCTTCAGGCAGGAAGGTGAGCGCGGTCAGGGAGGGGGACGGGGTCCCGGCGGCACCGCAGCCCCCCCTGAGCCCCTCTCCCTCCCCGGGGCAGGCACCTGCTACCAGCAGGCGAAGCGGGTGCTGCACGCGGCCGTGCCCGACCGCCTCCACGCCAGGGAGAGGGAGACGGGCATCATCCGGCAATTCCTGCGGGAGCACGTCGGCGGGCGCCGGCCCGGCAGCCTCTACGTCTCCGGAGCCCCCGGGACGGGGAAAACGGCCTGTCTGAGCCGCGTCCTGCTCGACTGCAAGGTGCGCCACGGCCGGGGGTCCCGGCAGCGGCTGAGGAGTGGGACGGGCCCCTCTGAGGGGTGGGGGTGCCCGTTTTGGGGGTGCTGGCGGAGCAGATTGGCAGAGAAACAGGGGGGAGCGCAGCCCCACTGCGCCGCCGGTTCAGGGGAGCGGGCAGCAGGTTGCGGCCGCTGTAACGCTCCCGTCCCTGGCAGGATGAGCTCGCCGGGAGCAAAACCATCGTCCTGAACTGCATGTCGCTGAGCAGCCCGCAGGGCGTCTTCCCCGCCATGGCGCAGCAGCTGGGCCTGCCCGCGGCCGCCGGCCGGGAGGGCGTGCGGAGGCTGGAGAAGCAGCTGACGGCCCAGGGGCCCATGGTGTGAGTTCCCTGCCCGGGGGGGTGGCGTGGGGTCCCCCCCCTTGGCACCCTGAGCGTGGCCACCGGGAGAGGCGGCCCCGGCAGCAGCTCTCCCCGCTCGGGGTGCTGTGAAGGGGCCGCGGGGGCGGTGGGCAGAGCTGGGGCTGAGCCGGGCTCCCCCTGCCCCGCAGCCTGCTGGTGCTGGACGAGCTGGACCAGCTGGAGAGCAAGGGGCAGGACGTGCTCTACACCCTCTTCGAGTGGCCCCGGCTGCCCGGCTCCAGGCTCGTCCTCGTGGGTGAGTGCGCGGCAGCGTGGCACTGCCCACCCTGGGGACCCTCCCTATTTGTGAGGGGCTGGTGGGGGTTTGCCTTTGCACCCCCCTCCTGCCCACCCGCTCCCTCCTCGGGGCACAGCCTTCATCCCCTCCTCGCCCCGCTGTGCCCGCAGGGTTGGCCAACGCGCTGGACCTGATGGACCGCAGCCTGGCCAGGCTCAGCGCCCAGCCGGCCGGCAGCCCCCGGCTCCTCCATTTCCCGCCCTACAGCCGGGAGCAGCTCAGCGCCATCCTGCAGGAGCGGCTGGGGCAGGTGGGGACGCGGGGGGGGGACACCCACGGCAGGGGCTCTCTGCCCACGCCGGCGGCAGAGGTGACGGTGCGCGGTGCCTCGGCAGGTGGCTGGTGACCCCATCCTGGACGCCGCCGCACTCCAGTTCTGCGCCCGCAAGGTCTCTGCGGTCTCTGGTGATGCTCGCAAGGCCCTGGATGTTTGCAGGTCAGCGCCTGCGCCAAAACCCGGCAGTGCCAGGGCCAATGTGGCCCCTGCGAGCGCCGCACGGCTCCCCTGCACCGGGGGTGCCCGTGCCCGTGCCGGGGCGGCCGCTCTGCCCGAGGCTCAGGGCTGTCTCTCCCCAGGCGCGCCGTGGAGGTGGTGGAGCTGGAGGTGCGGAGCCAGACCCTGCTCAAGCCGCTGCCCGGCGGTGAGTGGCTGCTGTCGGCTGCCGCGCCGGAGCCAAAACCCTGCGTGGGGGGGGCACCTCCGGGCCGGCCTCGATGGGGGTCTGGGGTCCCTTTTTGGGGCACCTGCTCCACGCTGCCACCCGCCCCCTTCCTCATCCCCCTGAGGCCCTACAGCCATGTCTGTCCCACAGGCGACTCCCCCGCGTCCCCCGTCCCCAAGCGCGTGGGGCTCCTGCACGTCTCCCGTGTGATCTCGGAGGTGTTCGGGGACCGGCTGGCGGCGGGCGGCCGGGGCGCCCGGGACGCCTTCCCGCTGCAGCAGAAGGTGCTGCTCTGCTCCCTGCTGCTGCTTGTCCGGCGCCTGCGCGCCCGGGAGGTGACGCTGGGGAAGGTGAGTGGCGGTGGGACCCTCTTGGGGATGGATTTGAGGAGCGGGTGGGTGTCCCTGGGGTCTCCCTTGGGTGCGGTGCCGCGGCGTAACGCCCGCCCTGCCTTCCCCAGCTCCACGACGCCTACAGCCAGGTCTGCCGGCAGCAGCAGCTCCCTGCCGTCGACCAGGCCGAGTGTCTGTCTCTCGTCACCCTCCTGGAGTCCCGCGGCGTCCTCGAGCTGAAGAGGGCCAAGGAGCCCCGGCTGGCCAAGGTACCGCCGGGGGCGGCGGGGCAGGGGTCTGGCGGCGGGGCAGGGTCCGGCAGCGCGGCACTGAGCGGCTCTCGTCTCCCCCCCAGGTCTCCCTGAAGATGGAGGAGGCGGCGGTGGAGCACGCGCTGCAGGACGCGGCGCTGGTGGGCAGCATCCTGGCCCAAGGGCTGCGCTAGCCCCCTCCCCGGCAGCCCCCTCCCCGCGGCCCTTCGGCGCGGGCTGCGCGGACGCTGCCCCGGCTGGGATTTCGGTGCGTGCGTGGTTTGGCCAGGCCGTGGCGGGAGCCGGGGAATGGCTCCCGGAGGCCTCGGCTGTTGTTTGTTGAGTCCTGCCCTGGGGCCCTCAGTCTGGGGTGGTTTTATTAATATTATTAATATTATTATTATTATTTTCGTGTGGCTGGAGCCGAGGTGGGAGGCTGGGACCTGCCCCGGCCCCTTTGCAGCAACGGCCGCGGTGCTCCTGGCCCCGCTCCCGCCCTGGCACGTGGGATCCCGGAGCCTGGGGTTGCTCCCTGCTCTGAGCCGTGGACACGATTGCTCCCGGCTCCTTCGGAGCCTTCCATGGTCCCCCAAGGCCCCGGCTGCGGGAAGGCTGGCCCCGGTGCCAGCCCTGCTCGGGGTCCTGGCGCTGGCAGCGGCAGAGGGGGTGCCCGGTGCCCAGGCGGAGGGTGGGGGGACAGCGGGGCCCCCTCTCTCTCCTGGCATTAATAAAGTTGTTCTGGTTCAGCGCTGGCTCCTGCCTCTGCTCCCCCTGTTCCCTCCCTGCCCCAGGGCTGGGGGGCCCGGCCCTGTCCCCCCCCAGCCCCTCTCCTCCCGGGCTGCAGCCCCCCCCGCTCCCCCCCAGCTCCTGGCCCCCTCCTCTGCTGGTGTTAAATAATAGACACCGTGACCTCATTTTGCAGCTTCTCGGGCTGGGGGGAGCGGGGAGGGGCTGGGGCTCTGCCAGTGGCCCGTGTTTGGCCATCGTACCCCACCTCCGGCCCCCTGGCTGCCCCCGCAGCAGCTCCTGGCCAGGGATGGGGGCACGGTGGGGTGCCTGGGTCCCCGGTGTGCCTCAGTTTCCCTTGGCCCCGCGGTGTGGCCCCAGTGTGTGCCAGCCCTGCCCTGGCCCCCTGGCTCGCGGGGTCCCCATGGGGTGCAGGGTGTGGGGACATCGGCTGGGTCCTTGCCCTGGGCACCCAGTGCCAAAGCGGAGCCTGGCGAGGCTGCTGGATGCCACCGTTGAACTGAGTGTCCTGATGCAGCCCCCCCTTCCCACCTCTCGTTTCGGCACTGCCCGTCCCTCCTCTGCCAGGGGACGCCTGGGGACAGAGCAGGCCCTGGTCACTGGGTCCTTCCTCAGCCACCGTTTGCCATGGGGAGCGGTGGGGAAACTGAGGCAGGGGCAGCGTGGCACGGCCAGCGGCCCCAGCCGGGCCCCGAGCGCGGCTCAGCCGATCGCTGCCGCGGGGCTATTTATAGCCGGAGCTGCCATGTGTCGGACGTGTGCGGCGGCACGGGGCGGGCAGCGGGTTCAGGCCAGGCTGCGCCCACTCTGCTCCGCGTCCCTACCCCTCACCACACCACGGGGCTGAGCGGGGACCGTGGCCCTGCCACCGTCACCAGGCCGCGGGGCTGAGCGGGTACCGGCATCCCCACGCCCGTGGGCAGCGCTGGGCTGGGCTGGGGCTGCCTGGGGGCCCCGTGGGCCACGGCAGCTGCATCCTGCCCTGCGTCAGCCCCGTGGCCGTGACGCAGCCCCACGGCGTGGAGCCACGGCACACAGTGATGGTGGCTGGAAGGAAGCGGCTGGCAGCGTGTGTGACCGCAGTGACGCGGCGGTGACGCGGGCGGGCACCGCGGTGCCCCTGCTCCCCTCATCCCCCCAGCTGCTCCATCCCCGGCCCCTGCTGTGCCCATCGTGGTGCTGGGTGAGGTGGCAGCTGTGCAGGCAGGCGCAGGCAGGTGCGGGCAGGGCACGGGGGGCACCCCCGCACCTGGGCCAGACTGGCCGTGCTGGGCATCCCACAGCGAGGCTGGAGGGTCCCCGGTCCTGGCGCTGTCCCCAGGGTGGCCTGGCTGTGCCGGTGGGGATGGGGACGGTGGGGTGGCCTGGGGGATGTGGCCTCATGGTGTGAGAACGTGGCTCCTCTCACTGTGCCAGCCCGCCGGGGTGCCCGCGGCCGCGCCGGCCCTGGCTCCGCTCTCTGCCGCAGTGAATGAAAAATCGATAGCGCAGACGGATTCAGCCGTGCGGGTGCCAGAGCTCCCGCCGGAGCCGTTCATCACCGCTCGGTGAGGGGCCGGCAGAACTGTGGCGGGAGCACCATGGCTCGGGGACATGTCCGCCGGCCCCAGGACACCCCAGGACACCCAGACCCCACGCCGTGGCCAGCAGCTGGGGCAGCAACAGCGTGGGGAGGCCAAGGGGCTAGTGCGGCCCCGTCCCCCCACTCTGGCACATGTGCGCCCATGTCCCCTCGCTCCTGCGCACACGTGCCGTGCCCACGGGGCTGGGCAGCGCCCGGCCGTGCCGCAGGCAGCCCGCAGTGTGCGTGTCCGGCTGCGCACCCGCCCGCATGTGTGCGGCGGGGGCCCGGTGTCCCCTCGGCGGTGTCCCCGGCGCCCCGGCCGCCTCCCTGTCCTCCCTTGCACTCTCCTTACATAAGTGGCCACGTGGCGGGCACGGCCCCCTCCCGCCGCGCCATCACCGCCGTCACCCAGATTCCATCTGACAGCCCCTTTCTGCTCGGCTGCGCTCCTGCCGGGCACCGGGGCCCGGGGTGCGGGGCAGGACCCCACACGACCCCGCTGCGCCGGGCCCCAGGCGGGGTGAGGGCTGTGGGCCTCGGTGGGATGGGGACAGCGGGGACACAGCCCTGCCCTGCCCGCACCTCCCGTCCGCGCCCTGGCACCCCGCTGTCCTGCCGGCTCTGCTGCCCGTGCCCTGCCAGACCTCGGCACCCCGACGCCGCGGGACAGGCTGGGCGCTGCAGCCGGGCAGGATCCGGCCAGCAGCGGGCTTGGCCCCACGGCGGGGCAGTGCGGGGTCCCCGGTGCCCGGCGGCCGCCCTGGTGGGCCGCAGAGGGGGTGGTGGGCTAGCCGCCGCGCACATCTGGGAGTGATTTGGCACATTCCTCTGGGCTGAGCACATGCCGGCGGCTGGGCCTCGCCGCGGCCGGCAGCCCTGGTGTACTGGGGAGGGGGCCGGCGGCCACGCCAGGCCATGGCTGCCCAGGCCTCGTTGCCCACGCCTGGCCCGGGGTGTCCCGCCTCGCGTTGCTGAGCACACTGGGGAAACTGAGGCATGGGAGCGCTGCTCAGAGCGGCCCAGTGGGCACCCAGCCCTCTCGGTGTGGGCGCCGCAGGGCCTGACAGGCGCCCAGGGGCCTGGGCAGTGTGGGGGGCAGCGGGACGCCCACGGGGCATGTGCTGAGGCTGCCCACACTCCTCACACTTGTGTCTTCCCAGGGCAGCTCACACCCCGCTTTTCCCAGCCCTCGTGCCGCGGGGCCGGGCTGCACCAGTGGCGCAGGGCTCCTGGGTGCCGCTTCTGGCCTCCCCCCTGCAGCGGGCGGCAGGGCCTGGCTCCCGTCCTGCCTCAGTTTCCCCCGGCAGCTGCATGCGGGTGAGGAGCAGCGGAGCTGGGGCTCTGCTCAGCCCTGCCCTGTGCTCACCCTGGCTCTGGGTGGCCCTGGGGACATCGCTGCGGGGGGCTGGTCCCCCTCCCCTGCCCTGTGCGACCCAGCCCAGGGCGTGGGGCTGTGCTAGGGCTGCCCCAGCTCTGCAGTTCTCCTTTTTCTTCCCTTTTTCACAGCAAAGTTGCTGTAACCCCTCGCGTGGGTTCCGGGTGGACACGGGGGTGCCGGGGCTGTCACCAGCACCCAGGGTGGGGGCAGCAGGCGGGGGGGCGAGGGTGCTGCGGACGCAGTCGATGGGAGCCTGTGCCCGTCTCCCTGTCCCCATCCCCGGGCTCAATGGCCTGGCTGAGGGCAGCCGGGCGGCCAGGGACCCCCCCTCTCGCCGGGTGCCAACACTCTGGGGACCACGGGTGCCCCCCAGCCCTTCCCCTCCAAGCCTGGGCGCACCTTGGGGATCCCCCCCCCTCCGGTGGGGGGGCTGCTCAATGCCCCCCCCCTTGGATTATCTCAGCTCTACCCCTCCACCCGGGGACAAACCTCCTCAAACACCTCCCCCCCCCCCAAAAAGAAGCCCACCCCCGGGGCTCCTCGCGTGTCCCCTGAAGAAGGGAAAGGAGAAAAGAGGGGCAACGAGGTTGAGGTGCGCGGCCCCTTTAAGGCACCCCCCCCCCCGCCACTATTGGCGCGGCGCGCGCACCCACTTTCTCCCCTTCCGCCTTCTGGAGACTTCAAAGAGTTACAATGTAGCGCCGGCCACGCCCACGCCCCGCCCCGCCCGCCAATGGGGCGCCGCCAGAGGCGGCGCCCCATTGGCGGGCGGGGCGGGGCGTGGGCGTGGCCGGCAGAAAGGGGGCGTGGCCTCCTCCCTCGCTCCCCCCCCGCCCTCCGCCGCCGCCGCCGCCGCCGCCGCCGCCGCCCCGCCCGGCCCAGCCCCGGGTAAAGTTTCCCCGCGAGCACATGACTCGCAATGGCCGCGGCCGCCGCTCGTTAAACCACCCCCCCCCACCACCACCCCCCGCCTCCCCTTCACCCCGGTTCCCCGTCCCCCTTCCCTTTGAGGCCGGGTCTCCCGGTACCGCCATGTACCCAACAACCGGGAGCTTTCCGGTTTTAAGGATTTCGGTGTGAAGCGCTCCCGTGATCAGGTAAACGAGTGGGCCCCCGTCTTCAGACGGGGTGGGGAGGGAGGGTTTTTGTCGCCGTCCCGGTAACCGGGTTGGGATCTGTTACCGGTGGGAGGGGGTGCAAAGACCGGGGGTGGGGGGGGTGCCGTCCCACCGGAGACCCCCGCCCCGTCCCGGTGGCTCGGGGTGGGGGGGGTGTCCCCGCCCCGGGAGGGTGCTGCTGGAGGTCCAGCCCCGGGAGGGGTTGTCTTGGGGGTCCCAGGGCGGTGGGGGCCTCCCCCCCCCCCGGGAGGCGGCGCTGGGGATCCCCCTCCGGTAACCGGGGCGGGGGGGGGGGGGTGTTCCTGGGGATCCCCCTCGCTCCGGCTCGGTGGTGGGGTCCCCGGGGGGGGGCGAGGGCCCCCGCCCGGCTGAGGCGGCTGAGAGCCCCGGAGGAGCAGCGTTGTTCCCTTCGCCCCCGTTCGGGATCGTGGATTTGCCCCGGGCCTTGGCGGGGCCGGGCCCCCCCACCCCGGTTACCGGCGCTGGGCTCCCCCCTCCCGGGACCGGCTGGCTGGATGCTCCCGAGCGGCACCGTTCCCCCACCCCCCCACCCCGGTGAGGGCTCGGGGTACCCGGGCCGCGGGGGGCTGCGGTCCCCCACCGCCCGGGGGGGAGGCCCGGGGCACCGCCAGGCACCGCGGTGCTGGGGATGCCCCCCCCGGGCCCCCCCCGGGGCCACCGGTGCGCGCAGCCACGTCCCCCGTTCCCCCCCCCTCCGGCGGCGGGGGGGCGCCGGGGCCGCTTCCCCTTTTCGGGGTGCGGGGGAAGCCGGGGCGCAGAAGGGAGCGGGGGGTGGCGGGGGCCGGGGCCGGGGCCGGGGTCCGGGGGGGCGGGAGCGGCGTCTGCGCCGTTTCCTGGCCGGCGGGCGGAGGAAGCCATCGCTCTCCGCGGCTGACAGGGCGCTGGCGCGGCGGCGGGGCCGGGGGGGCCGGGCGGGGGGCGCCGGCCGCCGCCTCCCCCGCCGCGGCAGCGGTGCCCGGGGGCGGTGGTGAGGGGCGGCGGGGAGGTGGGGGCTGCCCCACCGGGGGCTCCCCAGGCCGCGGCTCCGGGGGTGGGGGGAGGCCCCCCCCCCCCCCCCCGGGGCCGGGCAGCAGCCCCCCAGGGCGGGGGGGGGTCGGGGCTGAGCGCCCCTGCCCGCCGGAGCCGGGGTGTCCCCCAAATCTGTGCCTCTGACCTTTGACCTCCTTGGGCGGTGGGGGCCGTCCCGCAGCGCGGCGGGTGCGGGAGGGGGGACACGGGTGCTTCCCCGCGGTGCCCACGCGTGTCCCTGCCGCAGGGACGGCCGTCCCGCTCAGGGGTGCCGCGCAGGCACCGGCCGGCGGCTCTGGGTGCGGCACCCCGACCGCCGGCCTCCGTGCCGGGATTAGCGGGTGACGGCTCGGTGGCTTAGCGGCCCTGTGGCCACTGCTCCCGGGCCGTGTGTCACCCGTGGGCCCCGCGCCCTGCCCTTGGGGGTGACCTTGCTGCAGCGCAGGGACACGTGTGGCCCTGTGGGTGCTCGTGCCAGGGGTGCCGGTGGGTGCCCGGCCCCTTCGTCCGCTGCTCCGCTCGCAGCCCCCCCCAGGTGACAGGGCTGCCACCGGTGGGCATGGGGACAGCGGGGAGGAGGGCAGGGCCCCGTGCCTCGTCCCACACTGCCCGCTGCCCGTGGGCGCCCTGTCCTGGCTGGGATGCCCGGCTTCACCCGGCCGGCCTCGCGCGCCCGCCGTGTCCCCGGCGCTCAATCCTCGCGCCAGGAGCAGCGTCGCGGCCGCCGAACCTGGGGAGGGCCCGTGCCGCCGCCTGCCCTGCGGCGCTGGGATTCACCAGCTCCGCCGCTCCGGCTCTATTTATAACCAGGAGGCTCTGGCGTGTCGACGTGCCACACTCGGCTGCGCCGGCCGCGGGCAGAGCGTGCCCTGGGCCACCCGCCCTGGCAAGGGCCCGCGCCGATGCCAGCGCTGCCAGCCTGGGGGGTGGCTGGGCTCTGGGGTCCCCCTGGCCCTTTTTGGGGTGCTGCTGTGGCGCTTTGGGGGGCCCTTGGCCAGCGGAGCTGTGGGGCACTCGCACCGTGTGCCCAGGGACCCCCAGCACCCACAGGCACCCCACGCCGTGGGGCACCCCTGTGCCGCAGGGCCCCCCGTGGCAGTGCCAGCCGCGGGGCTCGGGGGGAAGGGCTGCAGTGCCGGCAGGCGCGGGGGGGCTGCGATCATATCTGCGGTGACACATGTGCTGATTACGGAAAATGGGTTAATCTCCCTGCGGCTGGAAGCGGCTTAGCGGGGGGTGGCTCGTGGCAGGGCCCGGCGAGGGGCCGCGTGCGCCCGCCCTGGCCTCCGCTGTCCCCGGCTGAGCCACGGCTGCCAGGCCGTGTCAGGAGACATGGCACTGCCCCGCATCTGCACGCCCTCCCGCAGCCAGCCCGGTTGTGGTGTGGTGGGTTGCGGTTCCTGCAGCCCAGGGCGGTTTGGCCCCCCCAGGTACGCCAGGTGCCAGCCTGGCCTGGCCTGATCCCGGCCCTCGGGAACCTGCCCGGGGCCAGGGGCACGGTGCCACCAAATCCCGGTGTCCGGGGGTGTCGCGCGGCTGCCTGCCCGCTGGGTCCACCCACGCCAGCCCTGGGCGCCGTGTCCCGAGCGGCCCCGTGCCGCGGGCCGGCGGCGCAGCCAGCTGCACTTGTCTGCCGGCTGTCGCCGAGCCAGAAAGGGCTGTCTGGGGCCGCGCTGTTCCCGGCACGCCGTTCCCAGGGCGCCGGCTGCGTGCCGCATCCAGGGCTAAAAACAACCGGGGGCTGCTGCGAGCGGCTGCCATGGCGCAATCCCGCTGCTTCCTGGGAGCCCGTGGGGGAACCGGGATGGGGCACCCCGGCACCGCAACCCCTCCCCGGCAGCAGGCAGGGCTGTGGGACCTGCGGTTCCCTGGGCTCATCCCGAGGGTTGGGGCTGCACCGCGGGGTGGGCGCCGGGCTGGGCCCAGGGTGCCCCTGCTGTGGGCAGGCAGTGCCAGGGGTGGGTGGGGGTCCCCAGGGTGCTGTGGGGCCGTCCCACGGTGCGAGGGGCTGGTGGGTAGAGCTGGCCTGGACACGGCTGGGCCTTTGGGGCTGAGCCGGGCTGGCTCGCTCGCTCTTTCCAGGATCCGGTGAGCCAGCACCCATGGAGCAGCTGGGACGGGGCAGTGCTGGTGCCGGTGGTGGCGTGGCACAGCCATGCCCATCCTGGGGGCCATGGCGGGGGCCGGGGCACCTGTTCCCGCAAAAGAATGGCGCGTCTGGCGGCGGGTGCGGGAGGTGTAACCGGAGCGGCGCGTTCCCCGCGTAACCGGAGCTGGCCCGGCCGCGACAGGTGGAATTTCAGTTTGTGGCTCCCACCCGGCAGCGGGATGTGGGGGTGTCGGGGCGAGGACCCATGCCCACGGGGCTGGCGGCCGCTCCCTGGGGTGCCTGTGTGCCCCCACAGGGTGGGGAGGCTGGTACAGACACTGTCCCCGCTGGCCAGCATGGTGTCCCTGGCCCCGTGACCGTGCTGGTGGAAGCCGGGGTGGCCGGGCATGGGTTGCTGCTGGCCTGGAGGGTGCCAGGGCATGGGGGCACTGGTGCTGCCCAGGGACCTGTGGTGGGGCTGAGCGAGCCCCTGGGTGCGCCATTGGCCCTTGGGAGCGGCGTGCAAGTCCTGGGGTCCGCACCGGCCCCAGCACCACCAGATCCCCTGGAACGGGGGCTGCGGGCGGCCCCGGCTCCGGTGCACGCTGCCTGTGCTGAGTGTGTGCCGCTGGCTCCGGCCCTGCTGCTGGGCTGGGGCATGATTCACGCCTGCCCGGGGACGTGAGAAACGTGACGGTGACTCACGGCCGAGATGCTTCGGGGATGCGGGGAGGGGGTCTCGCTCGGCAGCCCGGCCGGGGGGCACCTCACGCCCCCTGCGTGGCTCTGGCTGGCCCGGGGGGAGCCAGGGGGGCCAGCAGCGGTAGAGGGTGGCTGGGCCCTTGGCCTCGCGTGTGAGGCTGCCCTGGGCTGGGTGCTGACAGCAGCGAGGAAACCGCAGGCTGCGACCGCACAGCGGCTCCGCGGGCGCTTCCTGCCCTGCCCGGGAGGCTGCCAGCGGAGCGGGGCCACCCTGCTCCCCCCGCACCGGGGGGCACGGCACCCCCTCCCTCCGCCCACGCACCGCAGGGCAGCCTGGCACCGGGCTGTCCCCATGACCTGTCCTGGTTGTACCCCCCGGGATGGGGGACGTGGGCAGCAGCCACCTCTGCCAGATTTGGGGAGATTTGGCTGGCAGGGGGCTGGCGTGGTGGGCAGCAGGGGCAGGGCAGGGGAGCGGGGTGGCAGGGGAGCAGGGTGACAGGGTTTGGGGTGGCAGGGGAGCAGGGTGACAGGGTCCAGAGTGGCAGGGGCCGGTGGCAGCGGGGCCAGGGCTGAACTGAAACCTGGCCGCCCAGGAATCGAGAGCGGCAAGGGGAAGCTGCGGCCGGGAGCGCGGTGCCCGCAGGCATGACAGGAAGGGCTCGGTCACTGCCCGCTGCCCTGCCAGGCTCCCCAGAGCAGCCCTGGCCCCGCTTGCCCCTGCAGTGCCGGGGGGGGGCCGGGGGGACAGGGACAGGGCGGTGCCCCCGCTCACCGGCGTGTCACATCCGGGCGCTGGCGATGCCATCGTCGTGTGCCCCGGCAGGAAGCGTGGCTGGGTTTGGTGATGTGACATGGGCACCGGGGCTGGGGGTGCTGCCTGCAGCGGGGGGGTTCAGGGTGCCATGGGGTGGGACGGGGGGTGCTGCCTGGCCCCCTCGGCAGGCAGGGCTGGGGGTGGCCGCTGGGGCCGTGAGTGTCGCGGTGCTGCCGTCCCGGTGCAATCCCTGTTGCTCTGTGGTTAGCGTTGGCCGTGCCAGGCGCAGGGGAGCAGGATGCGGCCCTGCCCGGGTGCGGGCGGTGAATCCGGCCTGGGGTCACAGCTGGGGGCTGCATTTTCGGAAGGGGTCTCTTGGGGGGGTTGTGCCGGCGCTGCCTGGCCTATCTGCGTGTGCGGGGTGGGTTTCGTGCCCCGGTTTGGGGTCACGGGTGGCTTGGGCATTTGCGGTCCCCCCAGCCACAATGCCACTGGCCTTGGGAACGGCTCCAGTCTGCGCGTCCGTGCATCCGTCCGTCCATTCCCGGGGGCCGCCCCCAGCCTGGGCGGGAGGTTCCTCGTGGCTGGGATTTGGCCCGGGCCCCGCGGCCCTGTTTTCCACGGGGCTGGAACGAGGCGCTGGATTCCAGGAAGCTCCGGGCCCCGTCCAGCTCCTGCTGGGGACTGGAGGAAAAGGCGCCGGGGAGGACAAGCGTGGGCCCCCGCCAAGGGGCTGCGCGGCCCCCAGCCCCACGCTGCTGGCCTGGAGCGCTACAGGAGCAGGGCCTGGCCAGGACGCCCAGGACCCCCAGCTGGGACACCCAGGACCCCCATTTGGGATGCCCAGGACCCCCCGGTCAGGGCGCAGCCGTGTGCCGGGGTCTGTGCCAGCACAGGGGCCTGTGGAGGCTCCTCTGGGCTGCAGCTCCTTCTGCCCACGGGGACCCACGGGAGTGGGGCTGGCCGGGCTCCCCAGACCCTCCTGGCTGCTGCTGGTCCCCTGGGGGTGTTGGGAAGGGGTCGGGGGGCCGGCAGGCGCCCGCGGGGTTTGGGGCGCGCAGTGGCCGGGCTGGCGGTGCTGGCCTCGCTCGGTCCCAGGCCGGCGCTGTGCGGGGGGGGCAGGAGCGGGTTGAGTAATTGGGCCCCAGCGTGGCTGGCGCGGTGCCCGGCGAGCACTTGGCACTGGCAAACATAAACAGTTCTTCCCGCGCCTCCCTCCCCCCTGCTCCCCCCGGCCGGCACGGCTCGGGGGCCACGGCCTAGCTGGGGGGGGCCAGGGGCAGCCCCCCACACCACGGGCTGGGGTCCCTGCGGCGCCATGTGGGGACCCCACGCCAGGGCCGTCCCTTCCCCGGGGCTGAGCCGCGGCCCCTCTGCCCGGCCAGATGCTGACCCGGCGTCCGGCACCGTGCCCCAGCGGTGCCCGTGGGAATCCGACACGTGCTGCAGCGCCCGGCGGGACACCCTGTGCTGGCAGGGGACCCCCATGGGTGCCCACCCCAGGGGCAGCCGGACCATGGCTCTCCCCATGGGCGCTCCAGCGGGTCCTCACGGGTGGGGGGCAGCACCGGCGCTGTGGGTGCTGGTGTGAACTGGGAGGCTGGGGGATCCTGCTTCCAGGGGTGCAGCCAGCTGGGTGCTGGGGGGGGCGGGCAGGGCCGTGCCCGTCCCGGCCCCTCCCCAGCGCCTCGCCGGGCGGCCCAGCCTTGTTCCTCTGGATCCTTTTCCGCCTCCGCGGGGCCGGGAGCCAGCACTCTCGGCAAATAAACAGCCCCCGCCGGGCCCCGCGCCAGCGCTTAAATAAACAGCCAGCCCGGGATTGTGAAAGCCCCGTGCCCCCCTTCCCACCGCCGCCCCCCGGCCTGGCCTGGGCTGCGGGGTCTGCGCCCCGCCGGGCTGGCGTGGGAGCTGCCGGCACGACCCGGCACACGGCACGGCCCGGCACAGGGCGGAGGCCGCGTCCCGACGGGCAGAGCCCAGCCCTGCGGCGGGCGGCCGGGCTGAGTCCCCGGGTGCTGGTCCCAGGGGGATGAGCCCCCTCCGGCCCCGGGGCCGGGTGGCTGAGCCCCCTCGTGCTCCGTGCAGGCGTGGGGGGAGCAGAGCCAGCGGGGGCGAGTGGCCATGACGGCAGAGCTGGGCTGGAGCAGAGCCGCTGTCCTCAGAGGACCCCGGCATGCCCGTCCCCCTCGTGACTGCCTTGCAGCCCCCCAGGCTGGGGCAAGGGGTGCTGCCCCCCCGAGATCCCCTCTGTGCCCCTGTTCCCAGGCCAGGCCTGGGGAGCAGGTTTGGGGCCGTCGCGTGGCCCCTGGCCCAAGGGGGTGCCCTGTGGAGGCGCAGTGTCCCCACGCCATCCCCCTGTCCCCTGCCACCTCGCCCGCTAAGCCAGGATTAGCGACCTGCGCCTGCCGGGCCCCGCCGGTGGCGGTGTCGTTAATCTGGGGGATTGTCGTTAATCTCGCGGGGAGCGCTGGGCCCGGCCGGCTGCGCCCTCCTGGGGCCAGGAGGGGATGCGGCCTCTGGGGGGGGTCTGGGGAAACTGAGGCACGGCTGCCGGGCACCACATCGGGACGAGGGCCAGGCATCCCAGCCCCTCCGCTAACCCCCCTCTCTGCTCTCCCCGCAGTGTTGCAGGAGCCAGCGCCGCCGGCGAGGACAGCCGCTGGGCAGTGGGTCGCCCACGGGCCCCATGCTCTGCTCGGCCCCTGCGTCCCGCGCCTGAGAGCCCCCCCGCGCCGGAGACCCCCGCCATGGCCAGCAACAGCAGCTCCTGCCCCACGCCTGGAGGGGGGCACCTCAACAGCTACCCCGTGCCCCCCTACGCCTTCTTCTTCCCCCACATGCTGGGGGGGCTCTCGCCGCCCAGCACGCTGGCCGGCATCCAGCACCAGCTGCCCGTCAGCGGATACAGCACCCCTTCACCTGCCAGTGAGTACCGCGGCCCCGTGGGGCGTGGGTGGGACCCCTGGTGTCGGGGGGGTGTGCAGGGAACCCTCTGTGCTGGGGTCTGTTGCCAGCGTGGGACGTGGGTGTTGCCCGTCGGTAACCTGCCCCGGGGCGGTGGCACCAGTGAGGGGGTGTCCCTGCTCCCAGCCACCGCATCGCCCACCCGTGGGGAGCTGTGTTTGGGGGCACCGGCTCCTTGCCTGGCGGGAGGCAAGCGCCAGGTGCTTCCCCCCGTGTGTCCCCGTTAGCGCTGCCACTGGGGAAACTGAGGCACGGAGCGGGCAGTGGCACCCGGCGGGGCGTGTGTGAATTAATTGCTGCTGTGTGGCCGCCTTCGTTAATGGCTGTGTTTATACCCCGGCTGTTAACGGCCCAGCTGACCCTGGTTAGGGGCCGTTGGCTGTCACCGTCCCCGGCACCCACCGCGGCCAGGCTGGGAGACGGGGGGCTCGGCGGTGGTGGGGAGCTGGGGAGGCCGGTGCCACGCTGCGTCCCCGCGGCGGCTCTTTGTTTGCCGGCGGCGCGGGGGCCGCCCGTGGGGGAGGCGATGAAGGCAATCATCGCGTCTGCTCCTGATTCAATTTCCCCCTGACAGGGTCGTCCATCACGGCCCCGGTAATCACCGCCCCACTGCGCCGGCAGCTGGGAGCCGCGGGAGGTGGGCTCCCGGCTGGGGTCCTCCCTGCGCCATCACTCCAGCTCACGGCGTGCCTCAGTTTCCCCACACCCTCGCTGGGTGCCATGGGGCGCCTGCCGGACCCCTTCCTATCCCCAGCACTGCTGTGGATGGGCGCCCTTGCCCATTCCCGTGCCGTGCCGGCATGGGTGCCCTGCGGCGCCCGCCGTCGGGGAGGCCCCCGTGGGTCGGGGTGTGGCGGGGCCCCCCCAGCCCGTCCCTGGCCCCGGGGGACGGTACAGGCCCGGGCAGGGCCAGCCCCGGGCGCTGTCCCCCGCCGGAGCCGCCCCGGCGGCGGTGGGACCCAGTGGGACCAGTTCAGCGACTGGGTGGCGGCGGGTGGGGTTCCTCCCCCGCGCTGGTTCTGGGGCCGTTCCCGCACGGCGTTGTGGGAACGGGCTGGGGGGGGGGGCTGTCCCCCCCACCTTCCCTGACACTGGGGATGGGGGCCACGGGCAGGGCTGGAGGGTGCAGACTGTGCCTCAGTTTCCCTTTGGCTTTCCCTGTTGGGGAGCCCAGGGGTCCTGGGGGGATGCAGGGGGTGGGGGTACCATGTCTGCCACCCCCTGTAGCACCCGCACGGCCTGGTGGGTGCCCTGTTTGTGTAGGTCCTGCAGTATTTGGTGTGTGCCTGGGTGGGATGGCCCCGCTCTCCCTCCTGGTTGTGGGGCCGGCAGGGAAACACCGGGGTCCGTGTCCCGGCTGGGGGGTACGCGGGGCTGGGGGGCCGCGGAGGGGCCCAGTGCAGCCACCCCCTCTTCACGCATGTCCGGCCCCGCCGCTGGCCCCGCCGCCGGCCCGCCCCCGCCAGATGTGCTGCAGCTGCGCGGCCTCGGGGCCGATCCGGCTGGGCCCTCCTGGGGGTGCAGATGCCCCCCCCGGGGTTTGGCCGGCACCCCGGGATGGGGATCTGGTGGCGGTGGGGCTGCAGGGGAGCTGCCAGTGCCAAATCCGGCCCCCCGGGGTGCTGCGTGCTTTGCCCCCGGCTTGGGGAAACGGGATCGGCCGTATCCTGTGCGTGGTGCTGGGGGCTGCCTCACTCGACGTGGGTGCAGGGGGGACCCGTTGCACCCCCCGGCCCGAGGCGGGTCTCCCTGGGTGCCACCGTCCTGGCTGTGGCCAGACCCATGTGCCAGGGCCCTTCGTGCCGTGAGCCGAGAGCGCCGGCAAAGGGGAAGTGAGCGGAGGTGCCAGGCACGGTCCTGGGGACCCCCGGCACGGCCCCCCGGCACGAGCCCTGCAGCTTCCCCACGGGCTGGGGACGCGAGCCCCTGCCCCACGCTGGGCCCCGGTGCGGGGCACCCCGGGGCGGGCAGGGGACGGCGGCGGGGGGCACCCGGGGTGGGCGTGGGGCCTCTCCACGCTCAGGGCTGCGTGTGGGCGCGTGGGCGCTCGCACGGTGGGTGTGCATGCGTGTGCCCGTGTACCCACGCAGCCCGTGCGAGGGGGTGCGCACACCCGCGTGCGCGTGGAGCTGGCTGCGTGTGTGTGTGTGTCCGCGGTGCGCGTGCGCCGCCGGCTGTGCCGGTGCGTGTGTGTGCATGCCCGCGTGCGCCCAGCTGGGGCTGCGGGGGGTGTGCGTGCGTGTAGCGAGTGTGCGCAGGGCTGAGCGACTGTGCGTGTGTGTGCGCGGGTGTGCTCGCTGCCCTGCGCCCGCGTGTGCGCGCTGCACGCGGTGCGGAGCCGCCCGTGGCCCCACGCCGGGTGCGTGCACGCGTCTTGGGGTGCCAGGGCTGTGCCCTCGTTCCCAGGGCCTGGCTGTCCCCGGGGGTCCCCTCCCCTGGCCCACGGAGGGTCTCGTGGGGGGAGCAGGAGGGATTCCCGCCCGCCGCCCCATGAGGGGCTCCCTGGGCTGCCCCCCCCCCCGGTTCCCAGGCTGTGGGAAATGGGACCCCGCCGCGGCCCCCTCCCCCTGCAGCTGGGCCCCCCTGGCCCCGCTCTCGGCTGCCGGGACGGGGGGCCCCGCGGCCGGGCCCAGCCTGTCACCCTACCCGCTGGCTCCAGTTTCCTCCGCGCCGCAGCCGCTCCCCCGCAGCGCCCCATAATTAATTAATTTTTAAAAATTAATGAGCAAAACGTGCTCCCTGCAGGCCGGGGGCCGCGGGCGGGGGGCAGCAGGGCTGGGGGGGTCCCGCTCGGGGCAGGGGCTGGGGAGCCCACGCGGGGTGCGGTGTGGGGGACCCCCTGGCCCCCCCATCCCCGCCCAGGAAGATTGATGAGGCCGGGCTGGGCGCTGGGCCCCCACGCCTGGGAAAGCCCATTACGGCGGAGGTTTTCTATCACTGTCACGGGGGCCGGGGGGAGCCGCCTGCGCCGGCCGGGAATTCGCCGCGCTCAAAAGCCACTGAAGGGGATAAATGGGGTCTTTTGAAGTGGGCGGGCGAGAGGGGGGCCGTGGGGCCCCGAGGTGCCGGCGTGGGGATGGGGGGAAGGGGCCGGGGGCCAGGCACCCCGTACCCCGGGCTGGGTGGGTTTGCGTGGGGGTCCCGGGGGTCCCTGCCCACGTCCCCTTGGCTGCTGGGGCCGTGACCCTGCGCTCCTGGAGCTGCCCGCTCTGGGCACAGCAGGGTCCCCCGTGGCGTCCCCGTGGGCTTCGTGGCCGGGTCTCCATCGTGCCCCTGGGGGCATCCCCGGAGCATCGGCCGCCCCCGTGAGTGGGGCCAGGAGGAAGCGGAGCCGGGGGGTGCTGCTGACGGGGGGCCCCATTCTGGTGCCTCCAGGCTGCCAGCGGGGCGGTGGGACGGGGCGCATGGCGGGGCGTCCCCGTCCCCCTCGCGCCACGGGGCTGCGTGCGGGGCGCTCCCCTCGCCCAGTTCCTCTTGGCTTCTGCATTAAGGCTTTGGGGTTTTTTTTTTTTTTTTAATCTCTGTTTCTTCCTGTTGCCGCCGGCGTGGGACGGGAAGCGCTGCCCGGCGGGGCGGCCGCCGGCGTGCGTGCATGGCACGGCTGTGCCGTCGCTGAGCCGCGCGGTGCCACCGGCCTGCGTCCCCTCCGTCGCAGCCACATTCTTTCCAGCGCTGGTAAATGAGTCAAAGCAGACATTTGTCATGTTCGCTGCAGGAAGTTGGAGGAGCGCTGGGCTTTTGTTCAGAAACCTGCTGGCTAAGCAAAGCCTTTGACTTTCTATTATTATTTAAACAGGCGCTGCTGATCCGCTCTGCGCAGACACACACGCGCACACACATATGCACACACACATGCACACGCACACACGCCTCCCGGCCCTTCTTCTTCTTCTTTTTTGGTTTTCTCCCCTTTCCCACCCCCTCTCGCGGGGGGGCAGGTTGCAAGAAAAGCAGGGAGGCCCTGGCTGCTCACTTGGGGGCTGGGGCGCGTGGGCCTGCAGAGCGCGGCCGTGGCGGCAGGAGGGTGCCCTCAGCACTGGGGAGTGTGTGTGCACGCTGCCGCGTGTGTGTGCACGCTGCCGTGTGTGTGTGTGCATGCGTGCACACGCACGTGCACACGAACAGCTGCGCATGCATGCTCCTGCTTGCTGCATGCGGCCGTGCAGCAGCTCCCGCCTCCTCCCATCGGTGTCCGGCCGTGCACACGCGTGTGCTGCTCCGGCTCCTTGCCCGCGGCAGGACCCGGCCGGAGGCTCGGCGGGGCCCTGCCGCCATCCTGGGCTCTCCCGGTGAGGACGCCCCTGCCAGGGGGGCAGAGCAGACCCCCGGGGTGGCAGAGGCCGCGTGCCCGCCGTGGAGCGTGCCGCGGCTGGGCCCCGCGCTGCAGGAAGCGAGGGTGGGTGGGTGAGACCGTGCGGCGGGGAGGTTCCCGGCGTGACGGGGAAGTGGCACCGCCGGGGCCCGTCCTGCTAGCACAGCCTGCGGCCGCCGTCCTTGCCGTCTGTCTGTCCGTGTTTGGGTGCGGGCAGCCGGCTGTGCCGCGTGGGGTGACGGCCGGCTGTGCGGGCAGCGCCGTCACCGCTCGGGCAGCCCCGGGAGGGGCCCTGGGCTTGGGGTGTCACCTCCCGTGGGGACCTGTGAGCATGGGGAGAGGGAGCGTGTGGTGCCCTGGCCCGCATGTGCACACGCAAACACACGCGTGTGCAGTGGGCATGTGCACACAGCTGCAGTGGGGACACACGCAGACGTGTGCACACACACAGCTGCTCCTGTGGTGGGGACACGGTGTCACACATGTGTACGCCTGTGCGGAATGGATGCACGCACGCGTATGTGCACACAGGCTGCCCCGTGGACTGCGGGAATGCGCGTGCATGCACACGCACCCCCCGCGCAGGGGTGCACCAGGAGCACACGCGGGCCCCTCTGCAGTGGGAACGCAGACATGCAGGTACCCCACCGTGCAGCGGGACACGCGTGCACACACACGCGTGCACACACACATGCGTGCACACACACGCATGCACACTCACACACGCACGCGCACACGCATGCACACGCGCACGCCCCCCCGTGCGGTGGCACCCGCACCCCCGGGGGGGCGGCCGGGGGTCAGGGCGAGGTGAGCCCTTCCCGCCGGGTTCACCCGCAGTTCACCCGCATCCCATTAAGCAAATGAGCCGCGGCCCCGGGCCGCCCCCGGCCCCGCCGCCCCCCCCCCCCCCCCGCCCCGGGCCGCCCCCGGCCCCGCCGCCCCCCCCCGCGCCTCCGCGCCCCCCCTGCGCGCCCGGTGCCGGTGCCGGTGCCGCCCGTCCCGGGGCGGGGAGGCGGCGGCGGCGGGGGCGGGCGGGCGGCCCCGCGGCACGGAGCGGGTTAAGGCTGTGGGGAGGCGGCTGGTGTCGGGAGGGACCGGGGCTGCCGGAGCCGCAGAGCCGGCGGGGCTGCGCCTTCCTCCCTTCCCCCTCCTCCTCCTCCGCCGCCGCCGCCGCCTGCCCGGGCGCGGAGCGGAGCGGCGGGGCCCCCGCTCCCCGGCTGAGCCGCGGCGGGGCCATGGCAGCGCGGCCCGGGGGGCCCCGGGGGTCCGGTTGCCGCGGGGGGAAGCGCTGACCCCCCGGGGCCGCCCCCGCCGCCGGAGCGGGGGAGCCGCCCCCCGCGGCCCCGGGCCATGTACGAGGGCGCGGCGGTGGCGGGGCTGCCCCCCGGCCCCTTCCTCCGGATGGATTTGTACGGGCCGGGCCGGGGCTGCCTGCTGCCGGAGCGGGGCCCCCCCGCGCCCCGCGGGGCCGCCCGCCGCCCCCCGCCCTGGAGCAGCTCCGGCCGCTGTAGGTACCTGCGCCCCGGGGGCGGCCGGGCCCCTCACCGCAGCCTCGGGCCGGGGCTGGAGCCCGCCCGGGCGGGAAGAGCGGCCTCAAACGCGGCTCTGATCCGGGCGGGGCGGGGGGGGCGGGGGGCTGCGGGGTGCTGGGTGCGGGGATGGGCGCTGGGTGCGGGAGGGAGTGCGGAGCCATGGGTGCTGGGTGCGGGGATGGGTGCGGGGATGGGCGCTGGGTGCGGGAGGGAGTGCGGAGCCATGGGTGCTGGGTGCGGGGATGGGCGCAGAGCGATGGGTGCTGGGGGCTCGGCCGTGGGCGGGGGGCTGGGTGCTGATCCCCGGGGGGAGCCGGGCTCAGCCCCCGGCCCAGCGCCCTCCCCGCCGGGCCGAGCTCTGCGCAGATGCCGCCGGCTCGGCCATAAACAACCCTTGGCCTATTTCGGGGAGAGCTGGGACGGCCGGGCCGGGGCCGGGGCCGGGGGAGCCCGGCGGGGGGGCCGGGGCCCGGCGGGGCACCCCTCGCACCTCCGCACCCCCTGCCCGTGAGCGGGGGCGGCGGCAGCGCCAGCTCCACCGGGAATTTCGCTCCCTCCTGATAAGGGCTCCGACAAAATCCAATTAACTACAGAGCCGCTGCGCCTGCTGCTGCCGCACGGGCGGAGGGCGAGCGCCAGCGTGGGCCCCCCGCCACGGCCCCGCCGGGGATCGGGGCGTCCCCCCGGGCCGGGGTCTCCTGGGTGCTGATGTGGGGCCCGGCCAGTCCCGCTGGCGGGATCCTGCCCCGTGTCCCTGCGGGGGTCCCAGCCCGGTGTCCCCCCGGGGGTCCCCCGCCGTCCGCGGGGACGGGCAGCCCCGTGCTCTGCGCAGACGGGGGGCGCGGAGGGTGTGCGGGCACCTCCGTGCCGGGGCGGGCAGCGGGCAGCGGGAGCAGGCAGGGGCGCAGGCAGCGTGCCCCAAACTGCCGGCCGGCCCGGGGGCTGCCACCCCACGGGGGACGCGGGGCCCCGCTGTGCTTTGTGCCCGTGGTGCGGGGGGCGAGTGGGGCCCGGGTGGGCTGGAAGGCGTCCCGTGCCCCCCCGCAGCGGGCAGCCGGCCGGCCTGGCCCGGCGCCCAGGGCCCGTGGGCGGCCATGGCCTGGGGAAAGTCCTGCCCGGCTCCGTAGGACTTTCACCCCGATAAGGGCTGCAGGGCCCTCCCGTGGGGCTGGGGGGCCCGCCTCGTCCCTGGGGGGCCGCTGGGACCCTCTCCCTGCCGCCGGTTCGTCCTTCCCGTGGTGATGCCCGGTGCGGTGTGGTGCCCCTGGCCGTTGCTGCACGGGGGGTGTGCGGCCACGGCCCCCGCGGTCTCGCTCCCCCCATTGTCTCGGGGCCGCTCGACCTTTCCGCTGGCATCGGGCGCGAGCGCGGCGCGAGGGGCCTTTGTCTGCAGCTGGGGACGGCGCGGGGCTGCCGCGGGGGCTCCCACCGCCTCCCCGGAGCAGGCAGGGCGCAGGCAGGGCCTGGCAGGGGCCGTGTGTCCCAGGCTCCGGTGCCATCCCCTTAGCACGGGGTCCCCCCCAGATCCCACTGGGGCCCTGCTGTCCTGAGTGGGGTGGCTGGGGGCCGTCGTCCCCCCCGGTACCCCCAGTCATGCAGGAGAGGGGCCTCCTGACCGGAGCCCCCTCCCCGTGGCCTGCCGCTCTGGGCGGCCGCGCGGCCGCGGTGCTGCATGGGGCCCCTGCCCAGGCCGGGGCACCTCCGGGCTCTGGTCGTGGTGACCGTGACCCAGCGGGCGCGTGGGCGGCAGCTGCTGGCGGGACTCCCTGGCAGGGTGCCCCGCTCCCTACGTCATGCCGAGGTGCCGTGTCTCCCCAGCCCAGGGGTGCCAGCCCACGGCATGGCTCGGTGATGCTGGTGTTGGAGAGACTGTGCCTCAGTTTCCCCAGAGACAGCTGTGGCTGCGGCTGGGCTGTGCCTGGTGGGGCTGGTCCTGAGGTGCTGGCTGCTGGCCCGGCACCAGCGCTGCCCTGCCCGGCGGGACGCCATCTCGCTGGCATGGGGGGAAGAGCCGCTCCTTGGGGTGCGGGGAGCCTGCCTGCTGCTGCAGCGGGGCCTGGGGACGCTGCCACGCCACAGCTGGGGAAACTGAGGCACGAGGCAGTTCCCGACAGTGGCGGCGGTGCTTGCAGGAGCCCACTGAGGCAGTGGGCATCCCGTGGCTGTGGGGGTCTCGGGGTACGTGGGCTCGGGTTGTGCACGAGCACCGCCCCGCCGGGCACGGGGTGGCCCCGCCGTCTCCTCGCGTTAGCCACGCTCCGTCACTCCAGGCCGGCCGGTGGCGCGCAGCCAGCGCAGTGCTGCGGCACGGCGTGGCGGTGCGACAGATGGGTGAGTCGGGGTGGTGGGGACCCCAGGCCCTGGCAGGGAACGGGACCCCTGGCTCTGCTGGGCAGGATGCCCGGTGGGGACCCGGCGGCGTGGCGGTGCCCGGTGGGCTGAGCACCGTGCCTGGCGCCACGTGGCCAGGACCGGGCACCCCATGGCCCAGGGCAGCCCGTGGTTTGGGGCTCCCGGCCCCGTTGCGGCCCCGGGACCCTCCTTCCCCCCCAGCCTCGCTCCCGCAGAGGCGCAGGAATTCGGGGCACGTGGGATCCTCATCTGCAGGAAAGCCCTAGGCGGACGCCCACCCTCCTGCCGGGCGCGCTGGGCCCCACGGCACGGGCGTGGGGCTGTCCTGCCTGGCACGGCGCTGCCTGCCGGGTCGGGCCCTGCGGTGAGCACCAGCGGACCCCCGCTGCGGCCGGGCTTTGCTCCTCATCCCCCCGCTCCAGAGGCCTGGGTCCCGTCCCCGGCTCTGGCCCAGGAGCGATGGCAGGTTGTTGGCGGGGGTGGCAGCAGCCCAGACTCCTGGGTGCCCCCCCGGGCCCTGGCACCCAGTGTGGCCCCGCGGGCGCTTTCCCACGCCGGGGCGGGTTGCCGGGTGCCGGGGTGCCCCGGGGTCCCTTGGCGCGGGCAGGAAGCGGCCGGCGGGGCCGCGGGCGGGGGCGGCGCGTTCGGCCGGGGATGCTGGCGAAGCCGCAGCATCTGGTCTGCAGCTGGGCTCCGCTTCCTCCGAACGGGGGGGCCGGGGGGGGCAGGAGCCTGGGTCCCTCCTGCTCCAGGAGGAGATGGGGCTGGGGGAGGGGAGGGAGCCCAGACACCCGGGTCCCCGGTGTCCCCAGCCGGCCCCTCCTGCACCCAGCCCCGTGGGAGCAGGGGAGTTTTGCACCCATCCTGCCCGCTCAGCACCTTTGGGTGCTGCTCTCTGCCCTCCCGGTGTCCCGCAGGGGCGTGAGGGGCACCCAGGCCTGACGCCACCACGATGGGCTCCTGGGGAGCTGAGCAGGCAGGCGGCTGTGCCCGCAGCCCTGTCCCCTCCCCGGTGGCACGGTGGTCCCTTGGCTGGTGGCCGCAGTGGCAGGGGATTCCTGCGGCGCTGGCGCAGCCGTGCCTGCCCGGGGACACCGGCGTGCGCCGGCGCGGGGAGAGCCGGCTCCCCTCCCCCCCTCCGCACCCAGCACATCAAAATCTTGTCAAATCTGCATTTTGTGAGTGCAGCTCTCCACGAGGAAGTTCTTAAATTATATAAAAGAGGCGATAAATTATAGACGACGTTCGCTCAGTCACTTTAATGGCTCCGCTCCCTCGAGTGGCAGCGGTGATTTATTCAGTGCCGCCCGGGAAGCGCTGCCCAGCTCGCTCGCCTCCGCGCCCCGCGCGCTCGCCCCCCACCCCGCACGCTCGCCTCCGCGCCCTGCGTGTTCGCTTCCTACCCTGCACGCTTGCGTTCTCTGCCCCGCGCGCTCGCCTCGACGCCGGGCACGCTCGCCTCTGCGCCTTGCACGCTCGCCTCCCACCCTGCACGCTCGCCTCCGCGCTGGCACGCTCACCCGTCCCCGTTGCGCCGGGGGACGGCATCGTGGGTGCCTTTGTCCCCGTTGTCCCCCCATCCCTGGCCCCGAGACCTTTGGCGAGCGGCCGGTGGCACAGCCGGGATGGGGACCCCCACCCCTCATCCGTCACCCCCCCAAGCCCCACCGCCCCGGCGGGACCCAGGGTGGACCTCGGCCCCGGGGGTGGGCGCAGGGTGGGTGCCCCTGCTGGGGCCTCTTCCTGCCCCGGCCCCGGGGGTGAAGCAGGCGTCCGGGCTCTTTTCGGGGGCCCTTTTTGGGGCGCAGGGGCCAGCAGGGCGGGGGGGGCCGGGCTCCCCCGCCGGGCCTGGCCTTTAATATCCTGTTTGACTGGTTCGCTTGGCTCCGCTGCAGAAAAACATTCGCAAACATCCCGGAGGAGCCGGGGAGCGCTTAACCCCTGCCTGGCTGCGCCCCACGCCGGGGGCTGGCACCCCGGCTGCACCGTGCCCCCCGCCAGGGCTGGGGCTGCGCTGGGACGGGGCTTGTCCTGGGGGGCTCGGGCACCTCCCGGGTGGTCCTGGGGGGCACTGGGGTGCTCCTGGGGGGCAGGCGGGAGCGGGCACGGCCCACGGGATTTTGGGGTGCAGGAGGGGGGCAGGTGACGTCCCACAAGGTTTTGGGGTGCAGGGGGCACTGGCTGCATCCCCTGTGCTGGCGGGGCCGTTGCAGCACGCGGTGGCCGGGGGCTGCTTGTCGCGGGGACGAGGGCAGCGCTGCCCTCGGGGACGTCCCTCGCCGGGGTCCCGTGGGGTGCCGGCTGGGTGCCGCTGTGCCCGTCCCCTCCCGGGGGGGGCCGTGCCTTCAGCTCTGGGGCGGTGGGTGCAGCGGGCGGCCCCCGGGCCATGCACGCGTGTGTGCCCGCACGTGCGAGCGAGTGTGCGGCGCCGGCCCCCCCACGCCAGGCCGGGACTGCACCGCGCCGGCCCCGCAGACGCCAGCAGCGCCGCCCGCGCGGGGGGCTCCTGGGATCCCGGCTTGCTTCTTTGCTTTTCCTTTTTTTTATTTTTTTTGTCTGCCTGAATTCCACATCGTCTCCGTGGCCTGGAAATGTCAAGTTGCATCTTCCCAGCTTGTGTCCTCTCCCCGCTGCCCCCGCGCAACCCGGCCCCATGGCTGGGGAGGGCCAAGGTGGCCAGTGCGGGGGGGCCAGCGGGACCACCGGACACAGGACCTGGCCCTGGCACTATTGGGGGGTGCGGGGTCCTCATGGGGCCAGCCCTGCCTGGGGGTCTCCATGTCCTGAGCGCTGCCGCTTTCCCTGCAGCCGTCGAGACGCAGAGCACCAGCTCGGAGGAGATTGTGCCCAGCCCGCCCTCGCCCCCGCCCCTGCCCCGCATCTACAAGCCCTGCTTCGTCTGCCAGGACAAGTCCTCGGGGTACCACTACGGGGTGAGCGCCTGCGAGGGCTGCAAGGTGAGAGCTGCCAGCGCCCCGCGCCGGGGCCGCCGGCCCCGCCTGTCCCCGGGGTCCCCAGGCCGGGCACTGACCGGGGTGTGCGGGGTCCCCAGGGCTTCTTCCGCCGCAGCATCCAGAAGAACATGGTGTACACGTGCCACCGGGACAAGAACTGCATCATCAACAAGGTGACGCGCAACCGGTGCCAGTACTGCCGCCTCCAGAAGTGCTTCGAAGTCGGCATGTCCAAGGAGTGTGAGTGCGGACAGGGATGGGGATGGGGATGGGACAGGGATGGGGATGTGACGGTGATGGGGACACCCTGCCTGGGTGCAGCTGGGGGGGTCTGGGTGCGGTGGGCCATTGCGGCAGCCCCCACCATGTGCCCAGCGAGGCCCTGGGGGGGAGATGGGGGGGCCCCCGGGGGTTGTGTCACAGCCCAGCCGTTGCCCAGGCAACGCGTGATTGATGATGTCAGAGATAAATGACGCTGACGAGGCCTCCTGGCGTCTGCGTGCCAGTTGTCATGGTGCCCGGCTGTACCCCCCGCGCGGCGCGGCATCACCGGGGGTGGGTGACCGGGAGCGATGGCTGCTGGGGCGCAGCTGCCTCCCCGAGCGCCCGGCAGCCCTGTGCCCCATCTGCTGCCCCCGCGGGGCCCCGAGCCCTGCGAGGGGGCCGGCGCGTGCTGGGGGGCCGGGCACCGCAGGGGGTCTTCCGCATCCCAGGGGCTGCAGCTCACCCTGCACCTAAGGGGGTCCTGGCGCCCCGGCCCACAGAGGCTGAGCCCTGCGGGTGCTCCCCCGCCGCTGCCGCCTCGAAGGCGTCCGCACGCCCCGCTGACGAGCGCGGTGGCTCAGCTGCCATTTTCTCTCCCTGGTGTTTTTTCTCTGCCGTTATCAGCGTTGCAGAGCGGAGCTGAGCGCTGTCCCCCCGGCCAGGGTGTGGTGTCCCCCCCACGGCTGCGGTGTCACCCCGAATGGCCTCCTAATGACCTGGGGGCTTATTTAACAGAAAGCTGTGCCGCGCTGGCGGCTCCGCTGGCCATTTGTCACTGCTGGTCCCGTCATTGGTGACAGGGTCCTGATCCTGCCCGGGGGGGACAGAGCGCAGTGGGGCTGAGCCCCCCCGGGCAGGGGCTGGGTGGCAGCGGGGCTGGGTGACGCTGACCCCGCCGTCCCCGCAGCCGTCCGCAATGACCGGAACAAGAAGAAGAAGGACGTGCCGAAGCCGGAGTGCTCGGAGAGCTACATCATCACGCCCGAGGTGGAGGAGCTCATCGAGAAGGTGCGCAAAGCCCACCAGGACACCTTCCCCGCCCTCTGCCAGCTCGGCAAATACACTACGGTGAGTGACGGGGGTCCCGGGGGGCTGGGGAGCACGGCAGCCCCCCCCGGGCCCTCACCCCCCGCCTCCCGCCGCAGAACAACAGCTCGGAGCAGCGGGTCTCCCTGGACATCGACCTGTGGGACAAGTTCAGCGAGTTGTCCACCAAGTGCATCATCAAGACGGTGGAGTTTGCCAAGCAGCTCCCCGGCTTCACCACGCTCACCATCGCCGACCAGATCACCCTCCTCAAAGCCGCCTGCCTCGACATTCTGGTGAGAGCGGGGACTGGGGCGGGGACTGGGACGGGGACAGGGACGGGGGGGGACACCAGGCTGAGCCCCTCGCCCTCGCCCCCCCCAGATCCTGCGGATCTGCACGCGCTACACGCCGGAGCAGGACACCATGACCTTCTCGGACGGGCTGACGCTGAACCGCACGCAGATGCACAACGCCGGCTTCGGGCCCCTCACCGACCTGGTCTTCGCCTTCGCCAACCAGCTGCTGCCGCTGGAGATGGACGACGCCGAGACGGGGCTGCTCAGCGCCATCTGCCTCATCTGCGGAGGTGGGTGCCAGGACGGGGGGTGCAGGGACGGGCACCCTGCCCAGCGCCCCGGTGGACCCCCGGCGCTTGCCCGGCTGTCCTCCCCAAATGGCTGACCAAGAAGATCCCCAAATGGTGCCCTTTGCCGCGGCACAGCCACCCTGGTGACCCCCTCGGGGCCCGGTACGGGAGCTGAGCTGTATCCACACCCATGGGGGGCAAGGGGGAAGGACAGGATCTGTGCTGACCCCCCTGTAACCACTGTGCCCCCCGCCGCTCCCGCAGACCGCCAGGACCTGGAGCAGCCCGACAAAGTGGACAAGCTGCAGGAGCCGCTGCTGGAGGCGCTGAAGATCTACGTGAGGAAGAGGAGGCCCAACAAGCCCCACATGTTCCCCAAGATGCTCATGAAGATCACGGATCTCCGCAGCATCAGCGCCAAGGGTGAGCGCTGGGGAGGGGGCGGCCGCGCTCCTGCGGCTCCGTGTCCCAGGGGAGCATCCCGGGGGCTGCATCCCTTGGGCTCGGCATCGTCGGGGGGTCTGGGTCGCTCATCCTTCCCCAGGGCACAGCATCTTCCGGAGGGGATCCCACAGCACCACCTCCTCCAGGGGCGCTGGGGACGGGGCCACATCCCTTGTCCTTGGTGTCCAGGGAGGAGCAGAGCCGGGGGTGCTGGTTTGGGGGTGCTGGTTTGAGGGTGCTGGTTTAGGGGTGCTGGTTTGGGGGTGCTGGTTTGGGGGTGCCGGCAGTGCCCTGCCCCGCTGATCCCAACCCTTCCCGCAGGAGCCGAGCGGGTGATCACGCTGAAGATGGAGATCCCGGGCTCGATGCCGCCGCTCATCCAGGAGATGCTGGAGAACTCGGAGGGCATGGACACGCTGGGGGGGCAGGCGGGCGGCCCCCGCGCGGGCAGCCTGGGGCCCCCCCCGGGCAGCTGCAGCCCCAGCCTTTCGCCCAGCTCCAACCACAGCAGCCCGGCCACGCACTCGCCGTGACCCGCGCCCGGCGCGCAGCAGGACAGAGGCCGGCACGCCGGCACGCGGCGGGGGGCACCCTGCGCCTCGGCCCTGGCTGCAGCCCCCCTGGGGTGGACTCCTCGGCAGCCCCCCGCCGGCGCAGCCCCGGGCCCCCCCGCCGGAGCGGACCCCGTGGGGAGCCCCGCAGCCCCCGGCCCCCCAGCCCCGGGCGAAGCGCGTTGGTTGAGTCACATTTCAGGGGCGCGGGGGCCCTCGGCCGCGTCCCCGGGGACGCCCTGGCCCCACCAGCACCAGCACACATGGGATCGCGACCACCGAGCCACCCCCCGTCCCGGCCGTCCGGCGGGGAGGACCCGGCCAGACCCCGCACGCCGAGGAAGCAGAGTCATTTAAAAGAGAAAAGAAAGCAAAGTATATATATATAAATATCTATAAATATCTATAAATACGTTTTAAAACCTTTGTAAAAGTTTGGAGGGGTTTTTAGGCCTGTGCAGGTGGAGGGGGCACGGCGGGCGCTGCCGGGGGGTGGGGGGGGCACACGATTTATTATTATTAATTTTTTTTTTTTTTTTTTTGTTGTTGTTGAGATTTTAGTGGTTTTAGAGTCGGGGGCGCCGGGCAGGCCCTGCCCCGGCCCCCCAGGCGGGGTGGGGGCTGCGGGGGCGCACGGCGGTGCCAGCCCCGGCCTCGCGGGGAGCGGGGCCCGGCCCTGCCGGCACGGGGAGGACGGGGGGGACGGGGGGGGCTGGCTCCAGAATAAAGTTTATTTATTCTAGCGCCCGGCTCGTTCTTGTTGCGGGGGCACCGGGGTGGGGGGTGCCTGGGGAGGGGGTGGCATGGTCGGGGCTGCGGCACCCCAAGTCCGGGGGGTTCTTTGCTGCAGGGAGGGCATCCCAGGACCCCCCATCTGCCCTCGCTGGCTCTGGCCATCCTCAAAGCCTGGGATGGGGCAGGACTCTTCGGGCCCCCCAAAGCTCTGCCCTTCGCAGCCCCTGAATGCTGCGGTCACGTTCCCCTGCGCTGGGGCCTGCAGAGCCCCGATGCACTCATGACACCCCGGCACGGTGTGCGGGCAGCCCTGCCGCGGGGGCAGCGGGGGTCGGGGCGTCCCCGCCGCTGCGCAGGGATGGGACCTGTTTGGTTTCCTCTTGTCCGTATTTTTTTTCCAGCA
The DNA here is from genome assembly GCF_965183815.1 of Platalea leucorodia. NCBI lineage: Eukaryota > Metazoa > Chordata > Aves > Pelecaniformes > Threskiornithidae > Platalea > Platalea leucorodia. The sequence continues at coordinate 6,143,130 of NC_138844.1, forward strand.
GCTGCCGGGTGAGGCCCATCCGCCGCCCACAACAGGAACCTGGGGCACGGTCTGGCACGGCCCCGCTTCCCCGGCACGGCGAGGGCCGGGGCAGGGAGAGCCTCAGCCCCCCGCTGGCACCAGCCGGGCTGAGAACGGCCACAGCTCGTGCCAGCGATGGCAGCCCGGGGCTGGCTACACGGTCAGGTCCCCCCGTGGCGGAGGGCAGCACGGCTCCTCCGCGGCCCCCGCCGGCTGCCCGGGGGCCGCTCCCCGCTCCTGCGGCCGGTGGCAGCACCCAGCCCGGGGCGGGGGGCCCTTGCGCAGGAGGTGGGCGAGCTCGGCCAGGCTGAGCAGCGCCGAGATGAGCCCCACCACGAAGTAGAAGTGGATGAAGACGGTTTTCTCGGTGGGGCGGGAAACGAAGCAGTCGACGTGGTGCGGGCAGGGCCGCCGGTGGCAGACGAAGAGCGGCTGCACCCTGAAGCCGTAGAGCAGCGCCTGCCCCAGCAGAAAGCCCAGCTCAGCCGCGATGCGTACCACCACGCTGCCCACGTAGAAGGGCTGGAGGCGGCGGGCGCGCTGGCTGGGGGCCCCCCCGTGCCCTGGCTTGGCCGCCTGGTGCACGGCGAAGATGACGAAGAGCGCGGCGGGGGCCGAGAGCACGACGATGTGGAAGACGAGGAAGCGGTAGTGGGAGATGGGGAAGGCGTCGTCGTAGCAGACAGGTTTGCAGCCCGGCTGCTGCGTGTTGCAGACGAACTCCTCCTGCTCGTCCTCGAAGACGTCGCTGCCCACGGTGGCCAGGACCAGGATGCGGAAGAGGAGCATCACCACCAGCCAGAACCGCCCCACCATGGGCGAGTGCTCCTGCACCGCGTCCAGCAGCGAGCTCAGGAAGCCCCACTCACCCATGGCCGCGCTGCGGGAGCGGGGTCAGCGCTGGGGGGACGCCGTGCCCGCGAGGATGGACCCCAGCGGGCAGCACGGCCCCTTCAGCTCACCGTCCTCCATGGCAATCCCAAATCCATCGCACCGTCCCCGCTCACAGGAGGGTGCCCGGGCAGTGCCAGCCCAGCTCACCCCTGTCACAAGTGTCCCCAGGCGTCTGCTGTGCCCCGGGACTCGCTCCCCCAGAGATGGGTCCAAGGACACCAGCGGGGGCAGGACCAGCAGGGTCCCCATCCCTTGTCCCCCCCGGATTCCCTGAGCCCCCCCAGCCCCAGCCCAATGGGGTTGGCCCCGGTACCTGCGGAGGCTGCGGTCCGCGGTGTGCCAGCGCGGCTGGCGCCGGCTGTCCAGGGCTGTGCGGGACTGTCCGGTCCCTTGTCCGGCTGGGATGCGATGACGGTCCCGCAGCCACGCCTGGAGTCCTTTTAAAGAGACAGAGCAGCCGCAGGGGCGCCCGGAGGGGAAGGAAGGGCTCGGCTTTGCCGGGGGGGGCCTCAAGGACAAACGCTGCCCCTGCCCCGGGGCCAGCAGCCGCTGGGGCGCGGGTTGGTGCAGGGGCAGCGGCCCCCCCCATGCAGAAATGCCCCCGTGCCTTGGCCTCCCCAAGCCCCCAGGGCCTCAGGGTGCCAAGCCACGGCACTCAGCCCCCAAAAGGCCCCCCCAGCGCCGGCGGCGCCTCCCAGGCCCTGGCAGAGCCCCGGTGCATCGGCCGCATTCAACCGTGCCACGACAGCTCCGGCCCTGCGGTCTTGCCCAGGGTGCTGTGCCCGGGGGATGCTCGGGGCTGGCACCGGCCCTCCCTGCTCCGTGACGCTGTGCCTGGGCTGTCAGGGCCACCACGGACCATTCCGGGCTGTCCCCGGCTCCGGCATGTGCTGGCAGAAAGAGCCACGCCGGCCGTGCTGCCGGGCAGCTGCTTTTCAAAGCGCTGCGATGCTCCGTGAGCAATCCTCCGTGAGCAATCCTCCCTGGCAGGGCCGGGGCTCCCGTCAGCCCCGGGCAGGCGCCGACGGCCTTTGCCTGTGCCTCAGGTTCCCTTTCTGGTAACGGGAGCCGAGCCCTGGTCCCCCTTGGGCCCTCAGGGGACGCGCGATGGCCGGGCTGGGTTGGTGCCCGCTGCCCCACAGCTCCGCTCCCCCTCCAGCGTCCCCAACGCCCCGCTCAGGGAGGTTTTGCGATGGAGAAAATCCCGGTATAGACGTTGCGGTACACTCTGCGTGTGCGTGTTCGCACCCACGCAGCTCTGAGTACACATTTGGGGCGATGCCGGGGTTACCGGAGCAGCCCACGCGGCACGGCCGCGTCCTCGCCGTTTGCCGTGCGAGTCACGACAACCGATTCTCCGGGTGCGCTTGCAGCAAGGAGAGCCGTAAATAGCATGGCCCCTCGGCGGGGACGCGGCGGAGACGCTCTCCAGAGCCCGGCAGTGGAAAATCTGACAGCGCTTTCCACACTTGACTGGGTTCCAGCAAAGCACCCAACCACCGCACCGGTCCGAGACGCGGAGCAGAGCTTGCGCCAAGCCCTCTGCTCCGCCATCGCGGATGCGATGGCGGAGCAGAGGGCTTGGCGCAAGCTCTGCGATGGTTGTTTCCGTAACAATGCCAAAATTGGCTAAATCGGCGCGGGGAAATCACCACAGAAATAAGGAGCGTGGTTATAATGGAGGTGACCCGTTTACACCAGTCTTAGCAGAAGGCGGGAGCTCCTCAAAGTCTGAGCTTCACCGACTCACCGTGCACAAAGACAACGTGGGGCTCCGGAGAGGCGGCGTGAGGGAAAAGCGAGGGAAGAGGTGGGTGAAGACAACTTTTTATTGAAGAAAGCTTGAGTAAAAACAGTTTTATTACATAAATATTAAGGACAAACTCAGGACAAGAAGAAAAAGACAGAAAACATTGAAACAGACAGTTAAATACCCCTCAGTGCTATAGAAATGGCTCTCTGAAAAGCAAAACCCGACTACGGGTAAATGCTCCAGGGAAGTACTTCGAAGGGGAAGGGGAAGACGGCGCTTCCCCGCTTCTGCCGTGGAACGCGAGCGCTTGAAGTCGCGACCACGCAGCGGCACCGAGGTGACGAACAGGCCCGACCGCGCAGGGGACCGCGCTCTGCGTGCAGCCGGGCGCGGGGAAGCTCTTTGTCCCCAGGAACGAAGGGGCAGGAGAAGCCTCGTGCCGCCGAGCAGCCGCTCTGCACGAGGGCCTCTTCCAGCGCCAAGGACGCGGCAGAGGAGCTCAGGGGAAGCTGCTTTTCCGACGCGTGCGTTGGAGTCCCCCCAGATCAAAGATCCTTGGATGGCGAGCGTCTGTCCTGCCTCCGCGCGCTCCCGGAGGCCGCCGCGCTCAGCTGGCACGGCGGAGACGCCCGTTTCGCTCTTCAGCAGCACAAGGCAGTGGCAGTCACGAGCAGCTCTTACCTGAAGATGACCTCTGGGCTGAACGAAGCTGAACACGGGGTTTCTTGGCAGCCAGACAGAAGATAAAACTGCCAACACTGAGCAGAGCAGGGAGACAAGTCTGCACAAACCTCCGTTACCAAGTCTGAACTTAAAAATCCAAAGGCTAAAACGCAACATGGCGGAGGTTGAGCAACCGGGGCCTGCACAGCCATAAAGGACTGCAAAAAGGGAAGAAAACCACTACCGAACTCAGTTCTAAATGCCTACGCCTCACGTTATGTCTCTGTGGTTGTGGAGCTAAAAAACAATAAAATAGATAAGCATTTAAGATCTCTGAAGAGGAAGGTATCTATGCGAGAGGGTATTTTAAAGGGTTTGGTATGTTCTAAAGTCTACTTGAACATTAAAATGACCACAAAGCATCCAAAGATTCCAGGCAGCTAATGGGTAAGAGGGAAGGGCATCAGCACTAGCTGGGCACACAGCTCCAGCCTTCACGAGAAAGGGGGGTTCCTGTTCAAACAAATCTAACTTATTTAAAACCAAGAAAGAGAGAGCTGGGTTCACTTATAACAAACATTTTTGCACTAGCTTAAATTCAGTGAAAAGATTTCCTAGTCTGAGATGATGTTCTTTGGTGACAGCTTCTCAGGAGCTCTGCTGAAGGCTTGCTTGTAGCTTAATTTGGACCAACAGTTTAAAATCTTCATAAAAATTCAAAACATATCATCTTCATCGGACTCCTCCAAGTACCGGACAGGCTTTTTGAAACGTCCAGGCCTGGTACGGGGCACGGCTGCTATGGGGCTGTCCGCACGAGCGGTTGAATCAACAGTAAAGCTGTCGTCGTCTTCCAGCTTGGATTTCTGGAGGGAAAGCATAGTCGAGAGGTGAATCACGAATCTGAGCGTAAACACGGAACGCAATTAGCCCAAAACGCCCCACTGTGGCACGGGTAAGGTGGCTGTTCGGACTGACGAGACCGAACCAAGTACGTGCGCCCGACCCCGGCAGCAAAGCCGGGCGTCGCAGGCGGTTCTACCTCTACCACGCTTTTCCTGCCAGAACAACCGGCGCCGCGCTCTGCGGTACCCCCTCGGCTCCGACGGGTGGCGGAGTACAAACCTTTGCTGCAACAGATTTGGAAGGCTTCGAGCCAAAATCATCCGAATCCGAATCCGAATCCAAAGAGCTCGGCTGCCTTTTGGGAACTTTCCGCCCCTTGGTCTGGTCAGACTTCTTGTCACCCGCTGCTGCGGCCTCAGAACCCAGGGATCCCTCCTTCACCGCTGCCTTGCCGGATTTGGGTGCAGCCTTTTTCTTGGCTAGAATATCCATGATGGAGGGCTGGTTATCTGAAACAGAACTCTGCGTTTAAATCCGTCTTCTGCTGCCTCTCTTCTCATTCGCAGTTTGTGAATTACTTCCAAGACAAATACGGCTCTGCGCTGTACTGCGAGGTCAGCGCGCAGGTCGTCTCGTTTCGAAGCGTGGTTTTCTAGAACGATTGCTCTTTACCAAGATTATGAGAAATGAGGTTGTTTATCTGCTTAGTTCCATTACATTGAGAGGAGCAAATTAAAATGTACCCAAAGCAATTTACAGGCTATCTCAGATTGAAAAGTCCTAAACTCTCAAGGCTGCGTAACCAATCTTAGACCTTCCACACTTTTGCCCAGGGAAGGAATGAATTTACCGCCTCTACTAAACAGTTACTTGTGGAGTTCTTTCCTACCTATATTTTGACATGTTTTTGACAGCATCTTGAAGCATGTCTCCAAGTAAAGCTGAAACGAGCAGGCCATTCTTGAACGATACAGGCTTTCTCAATTCAGAAGTGGAAGGAACAGCTATTTTGCTGGGAAGTAACATGCTACTTTTCTGCTGGGATCAAAACCAGCTCGTGATGGAAGATGCAAAACAGCTTTCAAAGCTTCACAAAGACTGCGGGCAGTTAGGTTTAAAAAACCTGAGTCAAACGCTGTAGATTTATGAGGTCGAGCTAGCACTAAATAGATCAAGCCACCCCAAAGAAGCTTTTCTTCTTCCTGGGAAGCAAGCTACCAAGTAGCTTTCTTCCCAAAAAGACATGAAGTACAACATCGACTGCAAGACACAAATTCCACTCGGATTACTTCTGCCAAGTATTACATAGCACTGTAGGAAGCATTCACTTTTCCTGTTCCCAAACTAAAATTCACTCCCTTCAAGCATGCCTGAGATGAACTAGAACACGATATGTTTGGAAACAAACTTCTTCAAAAACGACAACAACTAGGCAACCTTTGCCACAAACCTCGGATCTTTCCTGAAATGAAAACTGAAGTTTTTCAGGCCTCTCGATGTCTGGCACGATCACTCAGACTTGTTTCCCACAGGAATAATAATTGTTATCTAAAAATGATCTTACTAAACTTCGCCTTACCCTTAGCGGCACCGGCCTTCTTCGCTGCAGCAGGTTTTTTAGATACGGCCTTACCGCGAGGCGCGGAGACAGAAGGAACCGCAGGAGCTTGACTCACATTTTCATTAGCAACGTCTTGGACTTGAACTGAATACAGAAAGCAGAAAGGAAGTCTGAAACAGTCAAATTATCTACTCTGGCTATAAACATTAGAGCAGAAGGAAGTAATTTTGATCCACTTTATAAAAAGAACAACTATTAAAACTGGATTAATCACAAATTTGAGTTAGAAACAGTCTGGTGCGCCGAAACCAGCTTGTGCCCTAGCATCAAAGTTTCTTTGCAAGATCTCGTGACTAACGCCTGCCTTTGTCAGCGTTAAGCGCTGTCGGCGTGCCCAGCGCGCTCTCGTGGGGTTTTAGGAAAATCAACAAGGTTTAGAAGGCCTTGTACTCACCAGGGATAGCGCTTTGCGCTGGCTTCTGCTTGGGAGCTTTAGCTGCTTTTTCAGTGGTTTCCCTAGAATACAAAACCCCAAGTATTTTTTCAACTTATGACACGCTAAATAGGTGCACTGAAGAAAAAGAGCTATTAATTTCTATGTAGCATTGACACTAGAAGCACAACTAGTTTCCAGCGACTATGTGGAGAGATACTCACTTTGGAGCGGCTCTGGGCTTGGGAGGAGGTTTTTCTTTCGAGTTTGTATCCGATTCAGTGTTGCCTTCGCTGTCGCCCTGAAATTCAGACTCCTCATCTGAGCTGAAGGCATCTGCATCTGAGTCCGAACTGATTATGGTCCTGACTTTGGCTGATGAAATGACACAGATGTATTATTTTACACATTTGGCAATATGCAGCTCAGTTTTCTTTTTCAATATTTTAGCTGCAGCTATTAAAAAATAAAGATCTGAACAAAACCAAGCAGATATTGAGACTGCCAGTGAGAAGACTCCGAATCACAAGTGTACTCTGGGCTCGCTTACCAACGACGCATTTGATTTGCCAAGACAGTTGTGTAATTAAAACCAATAACCTTATTTCTCTAGTTGCCCTTGAGAAGCATTGTGAAAATCTGCTCAAACGGTAGAAATATTTAGTTGTTATAAACAGTAAAATAAATAAGCCTCTTGCGAATTATTTCTGCCCGAGATCTCGGACTCCGGGAGCTCTCTAAAGTCTGTTCCATGTTCTCCTCCACAGACTGCGCCTCTTCTGCATTTGTGTCGCCACTCACCTGCTGCTTGGCGAATCACTCTCTCTCTTTGAGGAGGCGCTTCAAAATCAGACTCTGAATCAGACCCTGAGTCAGACCAAGGGTTTCGTTTCTTCATTTTCTTTAATGGCTTAAACGGTAGAGTGGCCTGTCTCTTAGCCCCTGAAAAACATCGGGAGGCAGGATGAACCAGCAAACTTCAGGCTCAGCCGTTCAAGCTCAACTTAGAAATACATCACTAAATTCAGAGGATTCTGGCTTGAGCACTGAGGAGAAATAGTAATCTATCCCGCTTGACTGTTACCCAGGATCACTTTCTCTCTCACCTAATTTTTCCAAAAATACTGACCCTAGATGTTACTCATCACCTTCAGGAAGAGGTCAGATAACCAAATTTACAACCCTTCCCCTCTTTCCATTGAGGGAATAACACATAAAAGCATTTACCTTTCTCGGTATTAAGCTTCTGCACCAATCTCTGCTTAAGGCCTGAAGGCTCTTTGTCTCCCGATGTGTTTTCTTCTTGATTCTCATCAAATTCATTTTTTTCACTCTGAAGATACAAGCAGATATCAAAGAGATAGCGAGTCAGCTCACACCGTTAGCAGAGGCACACAGAGTAATGCAGAAAGTAGCTGCTTATTTTAGATGTATTTTAGATGTGCGAAAGTTAGTGATACAGGAACTCAGAGTCTGTGAAACAAACTGCGTGTAAAATTGACTACAGCCAAGTAAATCAGACATGATCTGTCCCCAGATCAGGTGACTTAAAACGCAAAATCCAACATTAACAAAAACAGGAACTTTGTCCCCACTCCTGAGAGCGCTTTGGTACCGCCTCTGTGTGCCGATGGTACGGCTCTAGGGTGTGTTGAGGATGCAGAATTGAACAGGGTGGGCTAAAAACAACAGTGCAAGCTATTTGGAAAAACCGTTAGAGGGAACCATCTGTAGGAAAGGAGCAATCTGTCTGGCGTACAGGTCAAAACAGGTGAGGGGATATTTTAATTTTCTGTGTTGCAAATGGCTGAATGGCGTCATTTCAACTAGCCCTATACAAAGAGTTAAATCTTCGTTATCTCCTTGATATCGAGAACAGTAATGGCATTAAGTGGCTGAAAGCATGACTGGAAATGCAAAGGCTGTTCTAGAGAAGCGAGTTTACTAGCTGTACTTCCTGCCTGCTAGAGGATTTATAAAATCCCCAAGACACCTAGAACAACCTTACTTGCATCGGCTTTTTCATTTCTAAGCTACCACCTCATCTCTGACATTGCGATATACGCTCTTGCCAAGAGTTCCCTCTAAGCCATCTCCTGATACGTTAGTGAATCCCTTCTCCTTTAGACTGGAAACATCCATTTCCAGTGTTCCCCGTGTCCTAAGATTCTGTCCCTCTGCCCGAATAGCTGCTTCATCAGGACAAGTTCAGCTAACAAGAACTTGCATTTCTTTAGGACTGCATGGAAGAGGATGTAAAGAAAGATTAAGCATTCGGAATGTTCCTTTTTACCTTTATTTTCTTTTTAGTTCTCTTCTCTGCCTCGGCCTTCATCTCTGCAGTTATCCGAGGAACGACCCTTATGCCATGAGGTGATGGCATTACTTCTGACATTTGCGCCTTCTTCACCTTTGTTTTTCCTCCTTTCACCTTTAAAGGTTTACCAGCAAACCCTGCCATCTCATCCTGAATTTGCTTGGCTTCCACTGCCTGCAGAGGTGAGCATGAAATAATGCAACCATGAGAATACCAAAGAAACAATGTACTGCTGAAAAACCCCACCGTCACCGCCCTCGCAGTAAAGCACTCTGTACTTGCTGATAGATTTCCTACCATCAATTTAAATGAAGCTTCCCGCTCTGCTACAGATTTGCACATTTTCAAGCAATGATTGAAGCCAGAGCTATAGTTTGGTTACTTGAGGAGTAAGAAGAGACGCAGGCAGCGAGCAGGTGGGATGGTGCACAGCCACCCGCCCACAACTTGGGCACTGTTGAGTAAAGTCCAGCTCCTCTCTCGCCTTTTCAGTGTCCAAAAAGCCCTTTGACCTGCACCTCCTCAGACTATATCCTAGTACTAGTTTTCTCTCAAGCCCTCCTAAAACTCCTCGCCACCATTCAGACTGGTAAGTGACCTCCTTCCGATGGCCACCTTGGTGGTCTGACTCCCTGGCCCAGAGCAGTGCTACTCCTATCCAAGCCAGGAAGGTGAAGAAAGCTTTCGTTCTCCTCAGTGAGGGCAAGACATAGGAGTGATCATTTTTAGTTTCCTTGTTATGACAAAAAAGTCAATAAAGAGCTGGTGGGTAAGACTCCCAAGGGAGTCAGCCATCTGCACCGAACACTGACATACATCAAGTTCTTCAACAAAGACAGCAAGGTCTTCCTTCCACAGGTCAGAGGGACTCTTGCACTTAAGGTCTTCCAGCTCCTTTTCCTAAAGGGAATCGCAGTTGATAATCATTAGTCATATTTTAATCCACCATTAAAAAAATACATTATATAATAATGCTGTTATAAGAAAAGGAAGGAACATACTTTTTTATCCCTCTGCTTACAGAGCTCATCTTTCTTCTCTTTAGTCAGATACCAAAGGGGCATGTTCAGCAGGTAGTTGAAGTCTGGTCCGGTAGCTGCAGCTGATTCTTTCTCACTCTCCTCCTCGCTCTCCTCTTCTTCCTGAATGTGGATTTAAAACAAGCATTGCCAACAAATATATTGACATACAGAGGTAGGGCTGTTGATCAAATTTGGACTGCTTCACAGGTACTCCATGTGCTTGTGGTGGCCTAGACTCTTCTAGAACAATTCGGAAATGGATAAAGTTACGCTTCTTAAAGCCTCAGCTGCTATCGCACAGAGGAATCCATCTGCAAAAACAATTCTCCAAATCTCTTTTGCTCTACTCTCTTTGGTCTCTCTGTCTTGACAGTCCGCATTCTCTCCTCAGGCTACTTAAACCCACCATCTTCCTCACAGCCGTTCCACAACTGCGTCCCACAGGCAGAAGGAAAGCCTTAAGGAGCAGCAGAAATTGCTGTGGCAGGAGGGCTTGACCCGACAGACTCCAACCTGAATGACTAGGTCTCAGTGCCTTCTGAACAAGAGACTGAATTTTTGCTTGTTTGATGGTTCCTGTGGCAGACATAGCAGCCATGCGAGCTCTTGAATCCTACAAACTGAAAAGCAACTTGGGCTTCTTCCTACGAATTATGAAGCTTCAGAGAGAGGGGCTGGTTCAGATCTATTTAGAGAGGGTGATGGAAGCATTACCTTGTTTTGCGATTCCTTCCAAGCCTTCACTGGATCAGATTCATACCCTCTCTGGACAAGAACTTGAATCAACTCCTTCTTGGGTTTGTTTTCTGTAAACAGACATTTCAGGATTGTCAGTTAGTGACCACTACCAGTCACTGTTTAGGAAAGACAGATGAGATGAGCTTTAAATTTTGGATCCCATGGTTCTATAGCAGCTCAGCTCCTATCGGGCTCTAAAACAGCCTTTCCCCATCAGAGGTGGGGCATGTGGAAGAGCCTGAAATAACACCTAAAAAGTTCCTACTTAGCAGGTGACTTGTCAGGTCAGCGTTGCTCCTATACCTGTCAGGAACACCTGCCACAGCTCTGTAAATATTTTTCTTCTTCATTTCCATATATGCATTTCCCCTGTCCTAAGTCGGTTTTGAACTTAGAAAAAAAGGTGTGACAGTATCAAAAAGGTTTCATGCTAACAAGCAGGCAGGTGGAGGAACCCCCCCCGATAGCACTCAAAGGCTTTGGTATAGCTTGCACCTCATTAGACTTCACCGGGGAAATTTATGCTATAAGTGCCTCAACCAATGGAAATGCTTCAGCTGGAATTTGTTCCTTTTTAAGATATCAGAAGCAATCAACCATGAGACACAAATACAAATGAAACCAGCTCTGTCAGCCTTGGAACTGCTTATTGCAAAAACCCAAGAAAATGCATTTCAGGGGAATTATTTCTCTTCCTGAGTCAAGTCAGACAGACACAGGCGCTTGGGATTATTGGGCTGCCTTCAGCACAAACCACAAAGCATCTTGTGACGCTTTGTCTAGCTGCATCCTCCATGCATGCAAGTGAAATACAGACTGCCTTTTAAACCGAGGTGGAAAAGTTGATTGAAAAATTTGAATGCTGGGAACAAAGATCTGTTTCTTTTTCTAGCTCATGATTCTCAGATGCTGCTAACTTCAGTATCTGCTAAGTTTGAAACCCCAATCCACTGAGAACATGATCTGGAATATTGTTGCAGAGGTTCACAAAGATAACACAGAGAGATACGGCTTCTTGAGAAGTATGCATCCGAACAGAAAACACTACCCCGTTCTAACCCCACCGGTACTTAACGCTTGTTCCTACTGAGCCAGAAATAGATAGGAATTATTGCTAAACTATTAAAAAAAATTCTACTCTCAAAATAGTGTCAAACACACAGTAGGAAAGCTGTATGAGTATCCCGTTTTAATTAATATGTGCATAATGCTCTACAGACCAAGGATACTCTGTGAAGCTTTTTCCTCTTGCATGTTACTGGAACAGAAAGATAAGCTCTGGTGTAGCTTGTTAAGAGCCAGACCCGGGCTGAGTGGGTGCTGACAGAACTCAAGGGAGCCCCTCGTTCTTCTCCCAGTTTCATAAACCAAGGAGCCAAGAACAATGCATACCGATCACAATTTTGCCATCAATTTTCTCCAGGATGAAACGAGCCTGGTTGCTCAGTTTTGCAGACTCGGCACCTAGCATTCCAATAAGCCATTCTTTCCTCAAATTGTAATATCGGAGCCTGAGTTCAAAGAACTCTTTAAGAATATCCTGGGGAGAGTCGTACTTCTTGAGAAAGCCGACATGGTCAAAAAGAACCTAGAGGAAAGAACGCAGGCATTACGATGATAAAACTGATTTCCAAAACCACTGAAAGTTACCTGTGACACAGGTGTGATAGTACAATTGAATTATTAGCAAACAAATTATAAAACCTTAGTGTTGTTTTAGAAATTACTTCCGTTTGCAAGTACGGCAGCAGAGACAATTTTAGAATTTCAAAGTTCTTGAAAACACACGGTAGGGTTAAGGTTATTTGAATCTTAAAGCTATCTGTAGGATAAACATCTTGCATCAAGCTTCACACGTTGTCAGAATCCCGACCTCCAGTGGCGGTGCTGTTGTCGCAACAAAGGTCTCTGTGAACTGTGTGATCTCGGATCGCTCTGACTCCTTCAGGCAAACCCATACCACACTCTGGGCCCACTCCCAAGCCGGTCTCTTGACCTTTTGCAGGTATATTTAGAAAGCTGATTTAAAACCAGTAACAGCAGAAAAATCAAAGCGAATAGGTTACTGCAAAAGAGTATTTTTGTTACGTGCAGCAACTGCAGCTGTCCACACAGCCTTTGAGTTAAACCAAGAACTTTCTTCAGTAAAATCTATTACATACCATGGAGTTGCATGTTAAACTTGTTTGGAGTTTGAAGACCTTATGCAGTCCCGCTGCTTTAGCTTCAGCTAGTTTTTCTTCAGTCATCTTCACTATAAACTTCACTGTCGTGTCTGTGTGATATTCTTTATAGTCTGTGATTAGGGGGGGTGTCTTCTCAGTCCCGTTTAACATTGGCTCCAGAACTTGCTCTTTATAAGTCTGAGAAGAGAATCAAAGTCAGACCCATCTTCCATGGAGACGAAAAGCTCCAAAACCCACTAATCACTTTTTGCTTTACAAGGCAAACTATACCTTCCTAGGGCAAATGCACTGTTTATTACCTGTGTCCACGTTCTGACAGGCAGCTCAGTGATCTCAATGGTTGTAGAATCGAGGATAGACACTTCACCACTTATCACATACTGATTAGGTCCCAGCTCATCTATTGTGCCTTTGAAATTCTTGTAACTAGGAAGCTAAGCAGAAAAGAACACGGGATTCAGCTTTGTGTTGATGCTTCTGTTTTTAAGCACTTCCATGAAATGCTCCAATATGTGCTGAACACACTAACGAGTGAGACATTGTTTTTTAAATACATTATTTACCATCGGCAGTGGCTCTTCTCCATCCATCAGACGACGGATATTATTCACAACTTCCCTGATATCAAAGTTGGGGATCTTACAGGACCAGCCGGTACCGATCCCTTCTGCCCCATTTATCAGCACCATTGGAATGATTGGCATATACCATTCTGGCTCCACACGCTGATTGTCATCATACAGGAACCTCAGGATATTGTCATCCATCGGTGGGAACAGCAACCGTGCTAGGGGGCTAGAATGGAAAAGAGAATTGAAGCCCAAATTCTTGTTACAGAACAGTGGCCACCGTGCAAAAAAAATGCTAAGAATATTTAAGAGAGTAAGAAATCTTTAATGCTGACCTGAGCATGGTAAATATGTATCGAGGGCTCGCAGAGTCTTTCCCACCATGCAGCCTCGTGCCAAACTGACCAATAGGCTGTAGCAAGTTGAGGTTGTTACTGCCCACAAAGTTCTGAGCTAAGTTAATAATAGTCATCATCAGCGATGCCTGCAATAAAGGAAGGTTTGAAGCTAAAAACGCAGAATTCTTCACTGAACGGACAAAGTTAAAGGCAAAATTCGCACCAAGAACAGAATTGATAGAGGATAAACTCAACTAATAAAATACTAGAGGAAACTCTCACTGAAAGTGCATCCCAAGACCCTCCAGTCTGGATGACTCGATACATTCCAGTGACCCACAAAATATTGCTATCTACCTGTTCTTGAAGTCTCCGATGAAAGATTCTACCAATCTCACAAGGGAAGCTTGTTTTAGTACTTAACTTCTCCTCAGCAAGGTAGAAAGGTTATTAACATCTGCCTAAATCTACTAAAAATAAAGCAGGTTTTTCCTGTTCTACTTTTTGAATGAAATATACTCCCATCAAGTCTAGGCAGGACAGGCAGACTGACCAATCTCAGAGTGAATTAATATTGAAGAATTAATAGCGGATATACGGCCACTTTGCTTTGGCGTTTATACTCAAACATCTAATCCTGCTTTAGAGGCATCTTAACCGTCAAGTCAACAGAAGGGCTTTTTTGCCTTTCATTTAAAAAGCATTTTGCACAACCAGGCCAGGCTCTTACTTCACCATGATGGTATGAGGACATCTCCGCTACAGAACCAGCCAGCTGAGCAACCTTCACCTCCCGCTTATCATTTCGTTTGAAACATGTGAAAAGAACTTTTCTTTGACCTGGCTTCAAACCTGTATAAAAAAGAGAAGACCTCGTCATTAGAACACACGATGTGCTTCACTTCGCTTCTGCTCTCTAGAGACCAAGAACTACTTATACACCTAAAGATTCTACACCAGGAGAGTAAGGTACTTGCAATAATATACTACAAAACGGACAAGACGTTTAATCCAAAGATTAAAAAACTTGGGCAGCAGAAAACGGACTTCAGAACACTGGTCCTGAAAACTCAGCAGGTTACCCTCGTTCTGATGATATGACATAGAAGCACCCATTTATTAAGTTCTGGGGAACGCACTATGAGGAATCACTATCTTGAAATAACTTACCATCAACCAGTGATGGGATTGATCTTTCATTATCTGAGTTTGAGAACAGGACTAATTCCTTGTTGATGAAGTCGTTGTATGTCAGGTAATTAGTATTTTTCCCATATAGGTATTCCTACAAAAAACAGGTGCAAGATTGCCTTAATTTTACCAAGGTCATACTTGGCTAATTTTGCTAAAATGGAAGCTCCTTGTAAGACTAGCTAAACACAGCTCAAGTGTTGACATTTTTAGCATGGCAAAGCGAAACATCGCTTCCCATGATGCAGGCCCTTTTTTTTTTTGAGAAATAAAGTCTTCATACAGTCCTGCTCGAATTATCATTTCCTATTGAAAAAGTAATTTGAAAGATGAGTTATACATGAAATTAGCTGTTGGACAATTGACAATGAGGCTACACTGATCAGATGAGAGAAGAAGCTGCTCTGCAAAATCCTGAAACCTTTTAACTGTCCCGTAATCCAGTGACTGACTCACTGACTCTGAGCTGCGTGCTGCTCTAGCATGCCAGACGGAAGCCGAGAACAGCCCCAGGGAGAGAGAGGAAACCAGTTTCCTTCATACACATAAACCTTTTACCTCCGGCAGACCGTGCAGCTTCCGTTGTCTTCTATCCTCCATGAAATTAGTCAGCCACTCCTTGCGCTCTTCTACCTTCTTCTTGCTAAAGGCCTGTATGTTACAAAATGAAAAGTAGCTCAATTCTAGGACATTTTGTGGTGTGCCCTATTGGATCACTTGAGAAAAAGAAAGCATACAGAAGAGTTTACCCAGGAGAATAACATGCTGAACAGGCTGACTTAATAGCCCAAGAAGTGCAATAAAAGGTTCTTGTAGCTAAATACATTAAAAGCATAATTTCCATCAGTCTTTTGGGGACGTGATAGTTAGGTTTAAATGTATGGATTTTTAACATAACTGAAAACTAAAGCAGATTTGGGGGAAAATTAATATTTTGGGGAAAAACTTGGTTTTTTGGCATTGCCTAACAGCTCAGAATACTTAAGAGTCAATAGCTACTGAAGGCGAAGAAGTTCACAGAAGCGAGGACTGCTTTAATCCAGTGGTGAACCATTTTGCAAGAAGAATCTGGGGGAGAAGGGGGAGGTCTGACTTGGAAACAAGTGCAGCAGAACATGCAGAAAAATGTTAAAGGAATATTTACTATTGTGTCTGAAAATGTCAATTGGTTTGCAGTGATTAGTTTGTTCTGAGCTATATTTAAAAACCATCATTAAAAGGGTACTCTTGGCCTGAGGTCCGTGGACAGATTTGCTTCTACTGGTTAGACTAAAGCCGTAGCCTTGGTAACAAAGAGATCGTCTCAAGCCCAAAGGCCTTCAAGAGCATTTTAAGAGAAAATACACAGCACTTTAAGCAGTAGAATACCAAAGGTAGTAAGTCAGCAATTAGATCAAGTGTTAGTTACCAGGGTGATCGCAGCATCATCTTCAGGCCCAGAATATTTGAAGCCAATTCGATGTTTAGCCATATCTGCAAAGTATTCTTTAGCCTCCTTCGATGTGCTGGTACCCAAACCTGCAGGGACAGTACTAGTTAATCCTAGTAACTTCTTGCTTAAATTAAGTTGCAGTTCAAAGAAATATTTTGCTATGCTTACTTTCTGTGATGCATCATATAAATGATCAGCATGAAGATGACTTACTGAAAACTTACGTTACTTTAAAATGAGATGTCACAAAAATCACAAGAATTACAGATAAGCGAGCAGTTGCATGTTGTACTTTTGGATTTTGACTGTAATTCCTGTAGATATCTGAAATTATTACCTGCAAATTGGAAATGATTCCTCATCATCCAGCCATTGTTCTGCAGTTGGCAACTTTCGTATTGGTATTAAGCAATTCTGGAGTAAGTACTTAGCTTACAGCGCTAACAGTACACAAGGACTGTACTGTGGAAAATAGCACATAAACCAGCATAATTGCTTAAGAGGGCTGAAAGAATGGTTACCTACAATATCGTAGTTCTATTTTGAGAGATTTTATTGAGATTTTATCCAGTTAGAGGCTATTGCTTCCTTACTTTTATAATTTTATGTCACTATGTATTTGTAATCAGAATATCTTACAAGGGAAGAGGCTTGGAGGTCAGCTGGTCCAAACCCTTTCTGCAAAAGCAGGGCTAAGTCTGAATTTAATCATGAATGCTCTTGCTTGGATCATTTAATTTCACCATATTAAGTTTTCTACAAACCTTTATAGTACTTGATCTTCCATGAATTGTAGTTCTGTGTACTGCTTTTCCATTCTTCAAATTCAGGAATGCTGTAGAACGCAATTTCTTCTTTGTTTTTAGAGGCCTACAATGAACAAATATTTTAACTGTGAAATGAGAGGCAGCTTTGGACCAATGGATCCTTGCTCCTTCACCTTGCCATCTGCCCAGTCCTTACCTTTATGATGGGAGTAATAAATTCCTCCAAAAAGTTGTGTCTTAGAAGAGATGGCCAGTTGTGATGGATGAAGTTAATCAGCAAACCTTTGATATGTGATCCATCTTGATCCTGATTTAAAAAGAAAAAATAGAAAAAAAGACATATTTAATCAGGGCCATGATGGAATTGACAATTGTTAGCTTAATAGCAAATGATTCTGTAATTCCAGCTAACTGACCCTATTAACTTTCACTTCTAAAAAGGTGACCATGCGTTGTTTAACTACTGAAAATCAAGAGAAACAGAAAAGGCACATTCTTGGTGAAAAAAGGTATCAAGGACTGGTCAAGGACCTCGAATCAGCAGACTGGAAAGACAGTATTTAGCTATTTGGTGATGTTACCCCCCCTCTACTTTATCTGTTTTGTTTTGTGGCTCAAAAGACATTATGACCCACTGAGATATAGAATGATAAAAAGAAACAAATACAGAGAATTAGGTACAACAATGGCAGTGGGAGAAAGGCAGTATTTTCTTCTTTCCTCTGTATGCAACTGTTGGTTTTTTTCCCCTCTCCCAGTTTTCAATTTTAGTGAACCTAACCTGATCTGTCATAATCATAATCTTTCCATAGCGAAGACTCTTTAAAGATTCTTGATCTTCATAGTTCTTTTTGTACTGTAAACCCACAATCTTGATGATGTTGTTGATTTCAGCATTTTCCATAATCTGGAAAAGATCACATGGAATAAAAACTTGTCTTTCAGACTTAAAACGTAGCTCAAAAAACTCTAAAATTATCCACGAGTATACCGTTGACTGAGCTTTGTCTTGTCAGTGTTTTTTTGCTGTTTAGAAACTTAGCATTTCTAAACTGACGCCTAATGCTTAAATTATTCTAGGTCATTCCAAACGTTTTCTAGTCCACAACACAAACACTATCCCTTCAGGCAAAACACCGAACAGGACTTAATATTCCCACTTAACCAGCAAGGCAGGCTGAAGATGAGACTACACTCGGGTGTTTAAGACACTACTCCTCCGAGTTACACCGTTCCAGGTGTTCAGCTGTACTGACTCAGTTAAAACACACTGCAGGACACAAAGCACACCGTGCCTTCTAACATGCAGACTAGAACGATTTTCCCACTAACCTGCTTATGAGAAGCTTCTCTGACGTTGAGTATTTTCCCACGAAGGGGAAATACTCCATATTTGTCTCTACCGACCACTCCTAGACCAGAGACAGCCAGTGTTTTGGCTGAGTCTCCCTCAGTCAGGATAAGTGTACAATCTAAAGAATTCTTGCTGCCTAAAAAAAAAAAAAAATCAAGTCAATTTTCTAATTAAGAAGTGAGCCTGCATACTCACAAATTGAATGAGAATAAATATCTTCTAATAAATACAGGTTTTGTTGCGCTGCATACAGTAAATGGGGATAAACACAGTAAATGGGACTGTAAAATTGGCAGAAACTATAACAGGGTTTCTCATTTTTCCCTAGGAGACAATTCTTTCATGTTTCTAATGAACAAGTTTTAACTCTTTTTGAATGAATTGGCTACAAAGGATGTAAAACACTTACCAGCATCATTGGCATCATCCAGCTTAGGAACACCCTTAATCTTTGTGTGTTTCACAGCCGAACATTTCTTATTCAGCTGGCTCTGAGCTTTAAATTTTACCCAATTTAGGATACTTTCAACAATGCCACAGCCAACTGCCTGCAATACAAAAAATAACCCCAAACAATTGTGGGGAAAGCCTTAACAATGACGGAATTTTAATTTATATATACTTTTTCTTTAGTTCATGACGTTACTTCAAAAGTATGTATTCGCCATGTTAAACATAAGATGTGCTTTCACAGACATCTTGATTATCCGCGTATATCAATACTTACACCCTTAGTAAATTTTTCACTCAGTTTACAGGTTGAGCCAAAGTTCTTTGCCTGCAGAGTCATGTTCTCCTTCGTCTGAGAGTCAAAGGTTGGGTTTTCAATTAAGGCATTCACGAAAAGCCACATGTGGTTCTTCACCTACAGTGAAACACAGCAAGCATCACACACTACGCAGGCTCATCTCAGTAACAGCCGCGCATTCCGACATTCGCCTGTCAGAACACCACACTGCGGAAACACTCAGTTATTGCTGAATGGTTTTGAATTTTCCTAGATGTCTTGAAAGAATTGAGGACAGCTAATGAACATTCACAAACAGTGTTATATGATTTGGGATGTCAAGGAATCAGCAGCTCTCAGCCTAAACAGGTATTATCTAACAGACACTGCGTTCTAGTGCACCTACACTGACTTATAGAGTTCTGATTACAAAATACATCAGCCAAACAAAGAGAAGATCGTGACTTGGCTTAAACTGGACAATATGAGACTTCTGTACTTAGCAATTTTATATATATTGTCTGTACAATGGAACTATGTATTATTAACGTAGTAATGCGTTAAGCTGTAGTTACAATTTGCCGTTGTGCTTCCCACTGGGGAAATTCTGACATTGTACCTGAAAAGGCTTCACTCCAACTCCGTTTTTGTTCTTCTTTTTCACAACATCAATGAGTTTAGTCACAAGCTGGTCAGCTACATAATCAACGTGCCTGCCACCCTAGGGGAAAATGGGACCAAAGACCTGGTGGTGATTCCATTGAAAAAAAAAAAAGTACGCATACCTCTTTAAAGCTTTAAGCACAGTCTTTGCAACATTAAGCAACTAAGTATTTTTCACTAACATACATACATTTGAAAATGGCTAATGTTAATAGTGAAGAATAGGGCATAAACTAAAGAAGAGTTACCTTTGTAGTGGCAATGCTGTTGACAAAGCTAACTTGCTGGAAGCCTTTTTCACTTAAAGTCAAACACACTTCCCACCGAGAATTTACTTCCTCATGGATAACCTTAAGCGCGTTACCAGTTTCGTCTACTTTGTCCTTCAGATAGAGGTCCACATAACTGCGGAATCCTTTCACCTGCATACAGATGAAAGCAGACAACTCGTTTATAACAGCTCCTATAAATACTTCATTCCTATCCTCCTGAGAAGTGGGTAGAGAAACCACTCGTGCAAATTTTCCCTTTACTATGTGCAATGACGTAAATTGCGTCAACGAAATCTCACTGTTTAAATGGCATGAGAAATACAGATATTACTGTTTCTTTTAAATGCTCACTTACAGGCAGCTTCTGTCCATTTAGGAAAACTTTGACATCCTTTGTGGATCCAGCAATATCATATGCTCTTCGAGACATTAGTGCTACAATGTCTTTATCAAGAACTGTCATTTTGAATTTTGACAGATCAGGTTGGAAAGTGACACACGTGTAATCTTCTCCATCAAAATATTTCAGTTTCATTTCACCAGCCTTTCCCATGTTGTCTGTCCAGGTCTGAGAAAAGGAGGTTTTGTGAGTTGCAAGTGTAACACACAAAAGCAACTAGCTTAGTTTTTAAAAGCAGTAAGCTGATTTACGAGTTTTAAATACTTGCAAACAAAAAACCCAACCCCACTGGTTAAAAACTAGATTCTGATTATGTCTGCTCATTTCATTATTCATTTGAGTTATATTTGGTGATACAGTAACTGTCGGCCAAATTTATTCTAATCACGGTGCACTGAATGCAGGTTACGCCTAGATTTTTGGAATAAACTTAGGGTCTTATTTGAAACTCTCAGGTGTAACCTTACTGAAATGAGAAGCACTCATACCTGCTTGAATAACTTTTTGTATTCACGACATGCAGTTTCCACAGTAAATTTTGTGCTAAATATGTTGCACAGTTTGGCTCCATAACCATTTCGCCCACCTGGAATTAGAAGGAAAACAGACTTGCGTTATTACTTTTGCTCAAAACTAAAAGAATTCTGCAGTAACAGGAGTTCAGCCACTTCAGCACAATCAAAGTACAACTGTCGATAAGCAACAACATCCTACAAACCCAGTACGTGACTACAAACCCATACTTAATTAGGATTAGCGTTCAAAGAGAATTTTTCCTGTTCTCCATGTTTGTACCGCTGTTACTCTAAAATAGAGCATGGAGACATCTCTCGGATGGGCTCAGAACGCTGTTTTCTTGTTCCACCAAGGACCCCCTTCCCCCTGCTTTAGTTCAGTTCACACATTTAAACCGATCAGGCTGCTCAAGAATATTAGCGCATGTTTGAGTGTTCCCTACCTGTGACTTTCTTTTCGTTGTCATCGTAGTTGCTGGATGTTAGTAGCTGTCCGAAGATAAGAGCAGGCACGTAGACCTTCTCCACTTTGTGTTCAACAACTGGAATACCTTTCCCATTGTTCCATACACTGATTGTGTTATTCTCTCTAGGGGAAAAAAAAAGTGTGTTTTTAAGGCTGCAAATGACTGAACTATGAAACAAGTATCCTACGGAAGCTCTGGGGAAAGGCCACCATTTCATCAAGAGCAAATCTCTGTTCAGCAAGTGCAGAAACAGCCAGCAGAGGGAGGACAAGTCAACAAAAAAATTCTCAGATCTGCAGATACTATGAAATGGACCACCACACACAAAAATCCTCCGTCTATGCTCAATGACAGAATAAAAACGTTGAGAGGAAGAAAAGAGGAAAACAGACACAATGGAAAACAACAACAACAAAAAAGCAGTCATTTCACCAGTCAGCACGCTAAGAGACCAAAGGACTGAACAAAGAAAAAGGCTTTCACAACTGGTGAATTACATTTGGTCTGACTCGGATTGGCCGCATTGCGGAGCCCTCCGACACTACACCAGCTTAGCCGAACAGCATCTGAGTGAGAAAATCTAACGCACTTGAGTTGGGAAGGCAATGAACAAAAATGAAATAAAACTTACACATCAATTGTAACTTTAATGCATGACATGCTTTTATCCCTCTGCTTGTTGTCTGCAGCATTGACTAGAACGGAAAGATTATTGTTATTATATTACATTCTCAATCAAGACAAAACTATTAAGTGTCTTCAGTAGAATGCAAAAATTCAATACAACATTACTAATAATCATCTTGGTATGCAAATATTTTGCAAGTTACAGAGACAAGTACTACAAGTTAATATAGAAGGGAGAATTTTGGGCTGAGTGAAATTGGTTTTGTAATAGAGTGCGCCATCATCCCATGAATAGCTTACTATGAAGCAGCGCTAATGGAAGGACATTGGTATCCAATATTTCCAAGCACAATCAACAACGTACCCTCCAAACACCATCCGTCAAATTACGCAATAGGTGTTACTTGGTCAACAACGCAACTGAATAAAAGTACACTTGGTCAGTTCTTACATTTAGTTCCAGTTTCTTAGACATTCAGCACCCATTAATAACTCGTCAATCACTGACTCAGCAGGGAGGTCACCTTACCTAGAATCTCATCAAAGATTTTGTATAAGCCAGGCACAAAGGTCACATCTCTGCAGTTCAGGCCCACGTCCTCGTCAAAAACCCACATTTGCTGAAAAGAAGGCAAGAAATACATGAGACTCCAGGTACACCTCCTCTTCTCTGCCACCAGTTTGTAAAGCCGGCGTTTTGTCCTTTATACACAGATGTTAATGACGCCTCACCTGCCCCGAGGGGTTCAGGCGGCTTAGCCCCACGACCCGCCCTGGCCCCGGGCCTCCCCCCGCACCTGGGTGACCAGCTCCACGGAGCCGATGTAGGTGTCGGGCCGGAGCAGGATGTGCTCCAGCTGCGTCTTCTTCTGGTAGATGTGCTCCACCGAGATCTGCTTCTTGGGGCCATCGCCCTTGGGCAGCCGGTGGTTCTCATTCGCGGGCTGCTCGGGGGGAGAGACAGAGACGGTGAGGGGCAGCGGGATCCGGGAGGGGAACCGAGGGGGGCGAAGGGGATCAAGCCGGGGGCGGCGGGGGGGAGTTGGAGTGGGCCCGGGCGGCGGGAGGCCCCGACGCGGTACCAGGGGAGAGGGGGAGGATCCCGAGGAGAAGGTGGACGGGGGAAATCTCAGGGGAACGGGGGACCTGAGGAGACCGGGGGGAAGAGGCCGCCAGAGGGGCCCGGGGAGACCCCGAGGGAGCCGAGGGAGGCCCGGGACGGCGAGGGGAAGGGGCGGCGGGGGAACCCGAAGCCCTGCGGGGAGAGGGGGCCGCGCTGTGTGGGGCGGGAGGGAGCGGCGGGGCGCCGCACGCACTCGGAGGGGCACCGGGGACTCCGGGAGCTCCATGGCGGCGGCGGCGGCGGGCGCTGCTGAGCGGAGGCGATGGCGGCCCCAACCGCCCGGCGCGTTTCAAACCTCTGCTCAGCCCGCCGAAACCCTCCGCCAATCCCCGCCCGCGGGCCCCCCGCAGGCCGCCAATCGCAGCGGGAGGGCGGGGACACGCGTCGCGCCCCTCCCACCCTCCTGCCAGTCAGAAGGCGATCCGCGCATTCAAACCAGCCACTCAGGAGGGACAGCTGCGGGACGGACGGCGATATTGACCAATAGCAGAGCGAGGGGAGGGCACTGTGCGGCGGGGGTCAACGCTTGCCCAGTCGCCGTTGGTGCTGTAATGTACTGGGACGCGCTGGGCAGGAACCGGGGACACACTGGGATACACTGGGACCTACTGGACAGGCCCTGGGGACCCACTGGGCTGGCCCTCATGTCACACTGGGGCATACTGGGCAGCCCCTGGGACCATATTGGGCAGGTCCCCAGGACACACTGGGACCACTGGGCAGGTCCTGGGGACACACTGGGCAGGCCATGGGGACGCACTGGGGCATACTGGGCAGGTCCCCGGGACACATTGGGACACACTGGGCAGGTCCCTGGGACACACTGGGGCATACTGGGCAGGTCCCTGGGACACATTGGGGCACACTGGGCAGGTCCCTGGGACGCACTGGGCAGGCCCTGGGGACACACTGGGGCATACTGGGCAGGTCCCTGGGACACATTGGGACACACTGGGCAGGTCTCTAGGACACACTGGGACCCACTGGGCAGGTCCTGAGGACACAGTGGGACCCACTGGGCAGGCCCCGGGCAGACACTGGGGCACAGCACTGCCTCTTCAACCGGCCGCTGGAGCGTGGCCCCGCGTGCCGACCCCGCAGCCACCGACCGGGGGCTGCCGCCACGTGCAGGCAGAGACCCGAACCTCTCCGCGGCTGCCCGGAGCCCGCGCCCCGGCCCTGCCCGCGCCCCCTTGCCTTCCCGCTCCTCTGCGGAGAGCGTGACTGTGCCCGCTTCTTGTGCATTCTGCCTCCGCCCGCTGCTGGCGCTCCAGGAGGGGCAAACCCCGCTGCCTGCAACCCGGGAGAGGCAAACTCTGCCGCCCGCGCTCCCGGAGCAGCCGAGCCCGCTGCCCACGCTGGGAGAGGCCAAGCCCGCTGCCCGCACTCTGGGAGAGGCCGGTGTGTTGACGCAGCGCCCGGCAACGCTGACATCATTGGAAATGGAACCCTGTGACTTCACCGACCCTGTGGTGCCCCCTCCCTCCCGCCGCCCCCCATCTGTGCTGATCCCGAGGCTCCAGACCCTCTCCCCGCTCCCCGGGCTGGCTGCCGCGTCCCCCACGCCCCTCGCTGCTGCAGGCGATGTCCCTGTAACAAAGCACTGGGTGTCATCCAAAACGCCACCTTTTTTGTGTCTTTATTTCTGGGGCAGTGACAGCGTTTGCGTTGCTGGAGGTGCAGGGAGGCGGCTGGGCACAGCCTGGCATCACCCTGCCGCCCCGTGGCACGGGGATCTGCAGGGACGGCACAGCTGGGGATGAGCACGGCACAACCCGGCCGCGCGGACGGCGTCCTCTCGGTGCTCTTGCGTGGCTCCGATGCTGCAGTTCCCCCCCACCGCTGCCCGTGGGGCTCCCAGGGCTGTTTCCCCGGCCCTGCAGGACGGGGGGGCTGCCTGGGGCGTGCGGTTGGGGGTCACCGGAGCCGCGGTGCCGGGGTCACCACATGTGCCGGTAGGGAAAGGCCACCTCCACGCAGAGCACCACCAGCTCCTCCGAACAGTTGTGCCGCTGCCCGGCCAGCAGCCTGCCCTCGCCCAGGGGGGCGGCCAGGCCCTCCCCGGGGCCGGAGCTGCGCCAGCCCTGGCAATCCCGCCTGCGGGCTTGGCCGCCCCGCGGCGTGGATCCGTGCCAGGCCAGCCGGCGGGGCCTGCGGATAGGGACGGGGGTGAGAAGGGCTGGGGGACACCCTCCAGGGCACCTCTGGCTCTTTGCACCAGCTCCTGCATCCATGCAAGCGCCAGGGGCCGGGGGGGACCCACTGCAGCCCCCTCACCCCGGTTCCTGGCGTGGGTGCCTTTGTTCGGGGACGCCCTGCCAGCGCCCACCCCGCGGCCGGACTCACCAGAGGGGATCTGTCAGGACGTTGCGCCCATTGAAGGAGTAGATGGGGCCGCGCGGAGCGGCACCAGCTTGGCCCCCGAAGAGGGAGCTCCAGGACTTGGCCAGCAGCTGGCCCTGCGGGCACAGGCAGCGGTGCTGAGATGGGGGCTGGGGACCAGAGGGCCAGGGCAGTGCCCTTGTCCCGACCACATGCGGGCAATAACTTGCTCTGGGTTCCTCCCGGCTCCCCCAAACCACAAGTGCTGAGCACGGCCGGGGTGCGGCAGCCCCAGCGCGGGACTGGGCAAGGCTCCCCCCGCCGAGGCTCACCGGGGCCGTGGGGCTTTGCTGCCGGCAGCCCCCACGGGGGACGGGGGTACCTGCCTTCAGGTTGAGCACAGGGAGGGTCCTGTCCGTCCTCTTGACGATGGAGACCAGGTCCTGGGTGGGGGCTGACAGGAACGCCCGGAAAGTGCCGTAGAGCTGAGCCTCCTGGGCCTGCCGGTAGCACTGCAGGTCGGCGCCCCGGATCCCGCTCATGTCACCGGCGAGGGGCACGTTCAGGGCGGCCAGGCGGAGCTGGGGAGGGGCGGCATGGCAGGGGGGAGGCTCAGGCACCGCCAGGCATTGAGGTCTCTGCTCCCCCCTTCCCGGGAGGGTGCGAGCCTCTGGCAGTGCTGCCTGGGCACGGAGGGGTCCCCCGGCCACCTCTCCCCCCTCTCCCACGGCTGGGCCACTTGCCTCCCACCCCCAGAGCCAGAGAGCGGGGCACTGCTTACCGATGGGATCCGTGGGGCGATGGTGGTTGGCAGGATCTGGGGCAGCCCTTGTCCCTCCTCCTTCTGGACCTGCAATAACGTGGCTCAGGTCAGCCTAGGGACACCCATCCCAGTGCCATGGGTGCCATGGGTGCCATGGGTGCAGCACCCTCCCCATCCCAACATGACCCCAGGCTCTGCGTGTGCCGGGCCGGTGCTGCCCTGCCAACAGCCCATCTCCACGGCACATCCCTCCCAGCACGGCCGGACGGGCAGCAGCGCTCACCAGTGAGTCTGTCAGGGCCAGCGCAGGCGGCCCCGTGTCGGGACCTCTCATCTGCACCTGCTTCGCCTCCTGGATGGAAAGGAGAGGACAGTCCCGCGGGGGCCTGTCCCCCCCGCCAGGCAAAGGAGGGCTCTGTCCCCTTGCTGGGACGCGAGGGGACCTGGCAGCTGCCCGCACCCCTCACCTGGTACCGTGGGGTGGAGGCGGAGGGGTCGTCACCGGCGAAGAGTGACTCCGAATCCTCCAGCTGCTCAATGCAATGAGCAGAGGGACGGGTTAGGGGGGAACCGGTTCCTTTCGTGGGCTGTGCTGCCCCAGCGCCAAATCCAGCCCGGTGCTGGCTGCCTGGGATGCAGCCCGGACCCCCCTCCCTGCGAGGGACCCCGAGGGGCGTCCTTGGTGCACCGTACCAAGAGGCGGCTCCAGCCGGTGGGGGTTCGGAGGAAGGCGCTGCTCCCTTCCCGCACGTAGACCAGGCTCCCCTCGGGCACGGCGCTGCCCGACTTCAGCATCAGCTCCTTGGACCTGAAGACCCATGTCTGGCTCTGGGGGGGATGGAGAAGTTCACAGCCCAGCTGCGGCGTGCGGGGCAGCCGGACAGCCCGGGGGGCTCGCCCGTGGCCGCAGCCAGAACGCACCCGGAGATCGGTGCGGGAGTCCAGCGGCTCCGTCCAAGGGATGTCAGCATCTGGAGAGCCCGGAGAGGGTGCGGGGTCATGAGGCGCCCCGGCACAGGGGCTAGATGCTCCCGCAGGAGCTGGCCCCGCAGGGGTGCGGTGGCGGCAGGAGCCGGGTGGGAGAGCCAGCTGCGGTGCCGGGGACCCATGCAAGGTGGCACGGCCCCGGCGCCCGGGAAGGGAGGCAAGACTTCACAAAAGGTGTTTCCAAGGAGGCTGGAGCCCTCAAAACACCTGAGAAATGCCCTTACCTGCTGGCCAGCCTGCGTCGGCGGCTGCCTGTGAAGGCAAGCGGGGCCCGTTACTGCTGCCGGGCACAGGGACGCCCTTCCCGGTGCATGGGGAGGGGACAGGGTCTCTCTCAGGGACAGCGAGGCTGCGGCGGCTTACCGGCTGCTTGCAGGGCGGCTGGGCACGGATGGGGTAAACCCTCTGGAAGCAAAGACAGGCGGGTTTGTGGGGAGCTTCTCATGCTGTGCACACTCACCCGTGTGCGTGCTCTGGCACAGGCATGTGCACAGCCTGTGCTGGGCCTTACGTTGAGGTAGAGGAGACCTGGTGCTCCGGGAGGTCCAGGGGGGCCAGGGGGGCCGGGGGGGCCGGGATTCCCAGGGGTACCTCGAAGACCCTGCAGTAGAGCAACGTGGAGATTGGGCTGGGCTATTTTGGTGCTGCCTTTTGGGGGGGGCAGCTATAAGACACCCCGTCGCTGTCCCTCATCCTTCCCGCTCCGTTCCCCTCCCGGGGCTGAACCTCCCCAGGCCGGGGCAGCGCGCAGACGTGAGCCAGGCAGTGTCTCTCACGTGGGGGATGATCGCTCCGTAAATCTCTGGCTCCTCTTTGCTGCCCTGCAGGGAAGAGAGAAGATTGAGACTGATCTCCATCCTCCCCCTCTCCATCCTCCATCCCTCCATCCCAGCAGGGGCTGTGAGCCCTGTGGGACTGCTGATGGGGTGAGCCGTGGCATGGGGCATGCAGAGCCACCCAGGCTCCGGCAGCAGTGTCCCCAAGGCCAGGCTGGGGTCCCCGGGCACCCCTCACCATGATGGGGCCCCATGAGCCCTGAGGACTCACCGTTTGGTACCCGCTGATGGGCACCCAGGAGCTGGACTGGCTGCCGGTGCTGGGGAAGGGGAGGTGGCCCGGTTTGCACCCGTGTTCCCCGTAGCAGCACCCCTGGGTGAGCCACAGAGAGAGGCATGATTAGAGCCTGTGCTGGGTGTGGGGATGGGGCTGCGTGCTGTGTGCGTGCACGGGTGTGTGCACACGTGCATTTGCCTGTGCCGCAGGGGATGGTGTGACCTGTCACCCCCCTCCCTGTCCCCCAGCCCGTTTAGGAACTCTGGCGATGCCGCCGGGGCGAGGCGAAGGCTGTCACTGCCCTGGCATGGAGAGGGTGGTGGGGGAGCGGAGGCAGCACCCGGGGCTCAGGGGTTCACACTCAGGCTGTGGGGATGGGACCCCCCCAGCCAGCTCCCCCCACACCAGCGCCTGTGGCTACAAACCCGCTCGCCAGGGTCGCCCTTTTCTCCCTGGAAGGAAAGCAGAGAGGTCCTGTCAGTGCCCTGGCTCCAGGGGTCCCCGGGCACTCCTGGCGCCCCGACACAGCGCTGTGCCTCGCTCCATGGGGTAGCACCCGCCATGGAGCTGTTTGGGCTTGGCATCAGCGCTGGGGGGTGGCCGCGGCTGACGCTGTCCCTGTGCCCTCGCTGCCAACACCCGCCGCCCGCGGTGCCCGCTCCCCCCGCTCACCTTGGGGCCTGGTGGCCCAGTGGGTCCGTGGTGCCCCGCGTGGCGCAGGTCACACTGGAAGGAGAGAATGTGCTGGGGTGAGTGTGGGGGCTGCCCCCCGCCCCTGAGCACCCACAGCCCTGGGACCCCCTACTCACCCTGTAGTCCCCCGGTGGGCCCGGTGGCCCCATGGGACCGGGCATGCCCGGGGAGCCTGTCTCTCCGGTTCGGCCAGGGCTCCCTGGCATGCCCGGCAGTCCGTGTTCACCCTTCTCACCCTGCCGGCACACAGCGTGCAGGGTGGTGAGCATGGGGGCTCGGCACCCCGTGTCCCCCTGGTCCCCGCAGCAGCAGGGCTGGGGCAGCCCCAGAGCCCTCCGATGGGCTCAGTGCTGGGGGCTGCTCCCTGCTGGGGCAGAGCGAGGGGCCACTGAGCCCAGCTGCTCCATCCCCATCTCGCTGGCTCTGCTCTGGCCCCAGGGCCACAGACGGGCTGGGCTGGGACCCCCTTACCTTTAGTCCGGGGAATCCCGGCTCCCCTCGGAGCCCTGGTTTGCCAGGGAGTGACACAGGTCCTGCGGGACCGGGGGGTCCTTCATGCCCGGGTACCCCGGGGGGACCTTGTGGGCCTGGGAGCCCTGGTGCCCCCGGGGGTCCATCTGGCCCAGCCAAGCCTGGAGACCCCGGCGGTCCTTCAGCCCCGGGGAAACCAGGTGGTCCCACAGCCCCCGGTGGGCCGGGGGGTCCTGGCTGCCCCTCCCGCCCGGGAGCCCCTGGGGGGCCTTCGTGGCCTGGGTAGCCAGGGGGTCCGGGCAGGCCGGGCAGCCCAGGGGGGCCT
This sequence comes from Platalea leucorodia, assembly GCF_965183815.1. Classification (NCBI taxonomy): domain Eukaryota; kingdom Metazoa; phylum Chordata; class Aves; order Pelecaniformes; family Threskiornithidae; genus Platalea; species Platalea leucorodia. Next base: position 6,172,623 of record NC_138844.1, read on the forward strand.
GGGGGTCCCAGGTTCCCCGCAGGGCTGGATGCTCCCAGCTGCGTGTCAGGTTGGAGGGAGAGAGGAAAGAGAGAGCAGAGTCAGTGAAGGGCCACATCCCATCCCCTGGTCCCCCTCCCCTGGGCTGCCCACTCCCACGGCCCCATGCCCCAGCCCTCCCCATCCCTGCCGGTCCAGCCGGGGATGGACACTGCAGCCAGTGCCGGCATCACCCACCAGCCCTGGCATCACCCACCTGTGCCCCCACCCCGGCGCTCACCTCATTCTCTGATCCCTTGGGGAGGGCAGCAGGCACGGGTGGGCTCCTGGCTCCCAATGCGCCTGGTGGTCCCGGGGGCCCCGGTGGTCCCGGAGGACCTGGGGGGCCCCGGGGACCCTGGTGACCTGGCTGCCCTGGGCTGCCGGTCTTCCCTCTCTCCCCAGAAAATCCGGGCTGGCCTCTCTCTCCTGGGGACCCTCGGTCGCCTTTCTCTCCCTGTCGGGGAAAGACGGAGTCTGGCTCTTGGCTCCTGGCTCCTGGCACTTTCCTCTGCCAGCACCCACCACGGGGACATGCCGCCCCCCTGGCAGGGGACACCTGAGTTGTCCCCCCAGCCCAAACTCCGAAATGAGAGTACAAATCCCAAGCAGAAAAGGTTTTGCATGGCCAAAAGAGCAGAGGGATTTCTCCCAGCGGGACCCTGTGCCTCTCCCTGAGGAGGACCACCGCACCTTTGGGCCGGGAAGGCCGGGAGGGCCAGGGCGCACGGGGCAGACGCAGCCGGAGCTGTTGTGCATCTGGAGAGGGAGAGAGCGGTGAGCCGCGGGACGGGAGCCCCGGCTGCCAGGGACTGGCACGGGCGCCCTGCGCCCACCTCTCACCTGGGGAGCAGGGTCCGTCTCCGGGGCCGGGGGCCCCCGCCGGGGCAGCCCCTTCGCCGTCGTCTGTGCAGAGGAGAGGAGGGGCTGAGTGTGAGACCCCTGAGCACCGTCCCCGTCCCCCGCAGCACCATCCCTGTCCTGCCCTGCCAGCCCACATCCCCCAGAGCCCCTCGCCTGGGTGCCCATCCCGGGCTGCCCATCACAGCCCCCCCCCAGGGACCAGGACCCCTCCACCACCTTGATCTGCAGGAACTCCTCTTCCTCCGCGCTCCCCTCGAAGATCTCCGGGGCGGCCGTGGGTCGGTGCTGCTAGGACAGATGGGGAGAGCTCAGTGCGGGGCTGGGGGAATCCCAGGGGACACACGGGAGCCTCCCGCAGCCATCGCTGCCCCCAGCCCGGGGTGGGGGCCGAGCCCCAGCGCTGCCGTGGGGCTGCGCCGTGCAGGGGGACACCGGGAGCTGCCGCGGCTCCTTTCCAAGGGAGCAGAGGCGGCCGAGCCGCGGCTCAGGGCTGGAGCAGGGCATGCTGCCCTGCCCGGGCTGCTGTGGCTGTGCCAGCAGGGCACAGATAAGGAGAAGGACGTGGCGAGGGCCCGGCAGCGGCTGGGGAGTTTCAGGAGGGCTGGGGGAGCAAGGGGGGATGCTGCCCAGGGCAGGGCACCTGGCCTCGTGTGCGCGGTGGGGCATGGCCCGGGCCCTTCGCTGCCCCCCTGGCGAGGGGCTCCCGGCGCCTGGAGGCTGTCGCCAGCGGGGGTTTGTTCAGCAGCACCTTCTGCGTGGGCTCCACGCTGCCAGCATCTCCATCTGCAGGAGCAAAGGGGCGATGGGGCGGGAGGTGGCAGGGCTGGAGGGGGACCAGGGTGGCACAGCACTCCCAGTTCCCAGCACTCACCGCAGCCACAGTGGTGCCACCAGCAGCCCCGGACCCCGGCACCCCACACCTCACCCTCCAGCCTTACACCAGAGGTGTCCCCTCCTTGCTGCGGTGCAGGAGCTGGGGCTGCCAGGGAAGCCGTGCCCCCGCATCACCGTGCCTACCTTTTTCCCAGTCCAGGGTGGGCACCGTTGAGGCTGTAGGACCAGTGCCTGGATCCGGGGTGGTGTCCTCTGAGCCCAGGGGGTAAAACCACTGGGCCGTGGCAGGGGACAGGCGCCCAGCCAGCACCGAGAGGATGCAGAGAGCATGGAGGAGGTGCTGGCAGCCGCCGGATCCCATGCTGCTGCCTCGGGGCCAGGCTGCCCAGGACAGGGGGGTTTGGCTCATCCTGCTTGCCTGCGCCGTCTTCTCCCACGGCCCCAGCACGGCCCCCGCTGTTATCACGGCGGCCCCTGTGCCGCCCGACACGCCCCTTGCCCGCCCCGGCACCCACACCCCGCAGGCCACATCCAGCAGGGTCTGAGCACCCATGTGGCCGTCACCATCTGCCCCGCTGGCCAGGGGCAAGGAGGGCAGCCGGGAACCGCGGGAAGGGAGCCAGAGCCAGGAGGAGCTGCTGGAAGCGAGGCGAGGGAGGGCCAGGGAGGAGATGCTGCCTGGAAATGGGGAGTAAAACCAGCGAGGAGGGGAGTGGAGGAAGGGGCTGGCTGAGAGCTGGGGGCATTGGCCATGGGGACAGCAGCCGGGTGCTCTGCGGGGTCTGCCCGGCCACCGGTGCCTGATGCTGGGAGGAGACCGGCTCAAGCGTTGGCCGGGCTGAGCCCTGGGGACGGGAGTGCGAGGGCCCAGGAGGTGTCGGCGTCCTGCAGCATGTGTGGCACCCACGGCGTGTGCAGTCACCGTGTCCCACAGCGGGTGCAAAGGGCCCTGTGTCTCGCCACCTCTGCCAGGGCCACCCTCAGCTGGGGGTCTCCAGCCCTCTCTGACCCCCAGTCCGCTTCTGCCCCTGCCCTGCAGCCTCTCCCCATGGCTGGGGTCGCTCCAGACCCTGTGTGGGGGAGTTGTAGGGAAGCAGCCTGAGCCCCTATAGCCTCGGGAACCCCAAAGAGCCCCCGAGGTTGGGAAAGACGTGCTGGGAGCCCACAGAGCCCCGGGGCTGGGAGCACGGGGCTGCCCCGTCACAGGTGGGGGAGCTGGGCTGCACCGAGCGCTGAGCACCGAGCACCCTCTTTGGCTGCGGGGCCGTGATCTTGGGGTGGGGGGCAGCACGGCTGTGGGGTGCACCAGCCCTGGCCCCCTCTCTGTCTCGCAGGATGGTGCTGGGATGGAGGAGCCATGCCTGGCTGGAGCGGGGGACAGCCCCCAGGGCCGCACAGCGAGCGCGTCCCCGTTCCCTGCGTGGCGCGCCGGCCGCCAGCACTGCCGCGCTGCCTGCGCCCGCAGACACAACAGTCTCCCCAGCAAGCGCTCAGCGCTGCCAAGGCCTGATAAGGTGCCGCGGCCTGAGCGGGGCCGGGCACCTGTTTGGGTTTGGTCCCCGCTTGGACACCGTGTCAAGGCTGGTGCCTCTGCCCCGAGTCACGGCCACTGCGCGGCAGCGCCAGGCAGGGCAGGGGCTCCGTGGCAGCACTGGATGCTGACGCCTTGCAGGGCCCCTGCGCCGGCTGGGAGCGGAGAAGGGGGGCTGGAGAGCGTGGGGGACACAGACCCTGCCTGCCCGCCCCAAGTCCTACCCGCCTGCCCGTGTCCTGCCTGCACGCTCAGTGCTGCCCAGCTCACCTGCACAGGAGAGAAAAGATGGTCCTGGGAGCCCCCGCGGCCAGTGCCACCAGTGCTGGCACCCAACCCTCAAAACGCCAGTTTGAACACTAGATGTACTCACCCACGAGATGAGTTCGGGGTTCTCAGCCCAGGCCCTGCACTGCAGGCTGGCCCTGTTCCTCTCGAGGGGGCTGCGATGTGCTGAGCCCTTTCCATGTGTGGCCATGCTAAAGCACCCTGAGGAGGTGGCTTTTTGTCCACTCACTGCTCCCCACCTTCCTCCTTCTTGCCTGTTTAATCAGGGCAAATGAAACAAGTGACATCCAGTATTGCACCCGCACAGGGCCCTGCGCCTGCTCCTGTCCCTCTGTGCTGCATTAAATTCCTGGGCACAACCAGAGCTGGGCCCTGGTGTGACCCCCCCCTCCCCACCCCTCTGTCACGGAGCAGCGTGCTGGGGCAGGAGCAGCGTGCTGGGGCAGGAGCGGCGGGAGCGGCGGGAGCGACGGGAGCGGCGGGAGCTGCGGGAGCTGCGGGAGCTGCAGGCTGCTGCTGCGCTGGGGCAGGATCCCTCCCGGGCAGCCCAGGTGCATCCCCTTGTACATCACCGCGGGGCAGCCCCCACCTCCTTGGGCCCCTTTCAAGCTTTGCCCACCCCCGGGAGGCTGCCCCACGTCCCACCCGCTGCACAGAGCCCCGCTCCAGGGCCCTGCAGCAGGACCCGATGTCTGAGTGTTTACAGCCCATTAAATCGCCTGGAAAGGGGTGCGGAGCGCAGTCACAAACCCCAGCGGCTCCCGCTGCTCAGCCAAGTCCTCGGCGGGGCCAGCGCGGACGCTGCAGGATGTGGTTGTTCCCCGCACGTTGTGCTCGCCCCGCAGTGCCGCACGGGGCCGGGCTGGCTCCCCGTGTCCCACAGGGTGAAGGTCACCTTCCCGAGGGGCTGCGTTGTCTCCCCGCTGGTGCTGGTTGTGGTCATCTTGCCAGTCTCTGTGCAGCACAGGGCAGCGGTTTTGCCGGCGTTGAGCAGGGGCCGGCATGGTGACACGGCCAGCACCTGGGTGCTGCTGTGTCCGTGTGTCCCTGTGCATGCGGGACAAAGCTCCCTGCAGCGCGCAGCTGCTCCTTGTCCCATGGCGTGAGTTCAGCCAGCCCCTGCCTTACCCCTGGCCACAGCGGATCCTGCCCCAGGGACCCGCAGCGAGCCGGGGACACGGCGGACAGCCCGTGCCAGGCCTGCCCAGGCGCCGCAGCATCTCACGCAGGGCAGGGGCAGCGAGGCCGTGCTTGTGCCGGAGCTCACCCCACCCCGGGCTGCGTCCAAGACCCCCTTGCCGCATCCAGGCGGGTCCCCCCCGGCCGCCCCAGCCCGGCGCTGGCTGCGATGCCCCTGGGCACAGCTCGTGGGCCGCCAGGCCCCGGGGGATGCTCGGGGACCCGTTCCCCCGGGCACAGGGGCTGGTCCCTGCCGTCTCCCAGCCCTCCGCCCTCCCGCCCGGCCGCCCCTGCCCGGCTGCTGCGGGGACTGGCGGGGCCGGAGCCGCGGGGAGGGATGCTGGGGCTCGATTTTGCCTCCCGATTTTCCTAAATAGCCACTAGGTGCCGGCAGCTTTCAACTTACGGCGGGCCTGTGCGGGGCCGGGGGGAGCCGGCGGAGCCGCCCCGGGGCAGAGCCGCCCGGGATGCTGCGATGCCCGCAGCGCTTTTGCTCCCGCCGGGGACCCCCGCGCCCGGGGTCCGGAGCCCACCCGGGGCTGCCCCTCGCTGGGGGTCTCGACCACGGCCCCCGCGATGCAGCCCCGTTATGCTTCCCACCCTTCCCAGTTCATCCCAGTTGCTCTCAGGGCCGGGAAGGCGGCGGCGGGCGGGGTGTCGGGGCGGCTGCCGGGGGGCTGCGAGGGGGCGGGGGGCCGCAGGGCCGGGGGTCTCCGGGCTGCCCGGCGCCGGAGCCGCTCCGCCGGTGGCCCCGGTGCTGAAGCCGCCCTCCCCGGTGCTGAAGCCGCCGCCGCCGTTGCCGCCGCCGGGGAGCGAGCGACTCTCCCCGGTGCCTTCCCGGTGGCGACGGGGGCGGCCCCGCCGGTGGCCCCGGTGCCGGCGGCGGGAGGTGTGGCCAGGGGCCGCATAAAGCCGCCACCGCCGCCGCCCCGCGCCCGCCGCCAGCCCAGCGCCGCCAGCAGCGGGGCCGGAGCGCGGAGCGGAGCGGGGCCGCCATGCGCGGAGCCGCGGGGCTCGCTCTGCCGCCGCTGCCGCCGCCGCTCCTGCTGCTGCTGCTGCTGCTGGCGGCGGCGGCGGCGGGACGGGGCGGCGGCGGCGAGGAGGCGATCCAGTGCCCGCCGTGCTCGGAGGAGCGGCTGGCGCGGTGCAAAGCCCCGCAGGGCTGCGCGGAGCTGGTGCGGGAGCCGGGCTGCGGCTGCTGCGCGACCTGCGCCCTCGGCCGCGGCACCGCCTGCGGCGTCTACACCGCCCGCTGCGGCGCCGGGCTGCGCTGCTACCCGCCCCGCGGCGTGCCGCGGCCCCTGCACACCCTCATGCACGGCCAGGGCGTCTGCACCGACCTGGCCGACGTCGAGGCCATCCAGGAGAGCCTCCAGCCACCAGGTAAGGGCGGCCCCGGGCGGCCGAGGGGCGAAGGGTGGGTGCCGGGTTGCCAGCGGTGACCCCGAGCAGCCCCCGTTTGCGCCAAGCTGGTCGCCGCTCCCTTGGCGAGAGTTGGGGCCGCAGGGCTGGGAGCGGGGCAGGGACCCTGCGGCGGCGATGGGCATGCACGGAGCGTGGCCCAGGGAGGGAGCAGCGCTGAGCTGCACGAGCTCCCGCAGCCGGGTACCAGCGGGTCGCGTTTGTGCCATCCTTACCCACCGCTGGCACAGCAGTGCCACGGCCGGTGGCACCGTGCGTGCCGGAGCGGGGTGCCGCACAGGGACTCATCACCTGCCGTGCCCTGGCTGCAGAGTGCCCCTGGGTGACAGGGCAGCCCGGGGTCCCGCAGGCACCCGCGGCCCCTGGGGACTGGTCCCAGCTGCTGGGGAAGCTCCCGTTGCACGGTGACCCCTGTGCTGCCGCTTCCCCGGGATGCTGCCGGCAGCTCTGCCTGCACCGCCAGGAGGAAACAGGAAAGAGGCCTCGGGGCACCTGCTTCCCTCGCAGGCGGGCCAGGCTTCGCTCTGTGCCGGGGCTCGGCCAAGGGCTGTGTCCTTCCCACAGCCGCGCAGGGTAGGGGGGTGTGGGCAGCAGGCAGGGCCAGGCCAGAGAAACCCCCTGCCTGCAGGCTCTGCCTGCACCTGTCTGCCCCAGGACCCTCTTGCAGGTGTTGATCGTGGCCCCCTGCCACCCCTGTGGTGCTTGGGCAGGGCCTGGGGGCCAGGAGCGGAGCCGGCAGTGGGAGCCCAGCCCCAGAGCTGCGCAGGTCGCGCCGTGGCTTTGACAGTGGGAACGGAGCTGCTCCCAGGGGCTGAGTGTGGAGACCTGGCCCGTGGGGCTGGCCCATCAGTGGGTCTGGGTGCCATGCTCCACCTTCCCCGTCCCACGGGCTGTGATGGGGACCACGTCCCCTGGAGCTGGGGAGCAGCATCCCGCCACAGGACGGTCCACGAGCTGGCCTGGCCCTGTGTCCCTGTGTGGGGTCACCCAGAGCTCCCTGAGGGGCAGAAGGGGCTGGAGCAGCGTCTGTCCCTGTCCGCCCCGAGGGCCGGATCCCAGCTCCGTTCCCTGCTTGCATGGCTGGTCCATGGCAGCTCCGCCGGTGTCCCCGTGGTGAGGAGGGCCCTTCGAGGATGGGCCCCTCCGGCCGCTCCTCTCCAGGGACGGGAGTTGGCCGTGAGTGCTCGGCATGGGGTCTGCTGCGGAGACCCCCTGCCCTGCCTGTCTGTCCTCATCCCACATCCTGCAGGAGCTGTCTGGGCTCCCTGGCCCGGGGCTGCGTCGGGCTGCCAAGGCCTGTTGGTTTTGGCCGTGCCCTGTGTAACGCAGCATTTTTTCCCAGAGCCTTTAGGAAACAGACTTGCAGTTTTTTCCTTTCCTTCATGTGGTGTTTTGGCCTTGCTGGGGATGGGTGGGTGGCCGTGGGAGCGGGGCTCGCCCGCCAGGCACCGCGTCTGCCTGCAGCATCGCAGGTGGCAGGATGGGGGGAGCGGGCAGCGGTGAGCCCCTTCGCCCGGGACAGGCCAGCAGGACGCGGGCAGGATCCCCCGCAGCACGTTGCTTGGTGCAGCCCCGGTGGGAACGTCCCGGTGGGACGTCCGAGCCACGAGTCCCTGTCCTGCTCCAGCAGCCCAGAGCCAGCGGGAGCGTGGGGCTGGGGGCTGCAGACCTGTCGCTCCCACCACAGCCCTGCCTGGCACAGCGAGGGCACCCCGGCACGGCCGGTGCATCCGACGGGTCCCCTCCGGGTAAGCAGAAGGGACTTAAATGCCCGTTTAGGGGCAGGGGTGTATGGAGCAGGTGCCCCCCGGCTGCGCCCATGTCCCTCGGGGCTGAGCCCATGTGGGTGCCGGGCGAGCGGAGGCTGCAGCGGGCGGCTGGGAAGCGGTTAACGTGACGCTCGTACAGTAAACACTTTGTCTGGGGGCTCGGCCGGGAGGGGGGCTCCGCATTCCAGGGAAGAGGCTGGGATCAGTGGGGGCTGGGCTGAGGCTGGGCTTTCCGAGAGGTTGGGTGATGGCTCCCTGCTCCATCGCCAGGAAAGAGCCTCTCTGCTCTCCCAGGACGCGCAGCACCCGCGGGACGGGACTTTCTAGGAAGCGAGGGAGCGGGTGGCCGCTCTCTGACCCGAGACCCTCTCCCATGGCTGTGGGTCTGGGGACCTTGTGCAGGACCCTGGTCCCTGCGCCCTGCTCCCAGCCCTGCCAGCTCCGAGCTGGCTCCCGGGGCATCCCGCTGCTGCTCGGGCCGGGAGCCCTGCGACAGGGCCAGCCCTGGGAGGTTCCAGCTGTGGTTTTTCGGCACAGCCTGTGGGTGCCTGGGGGAGGTGGTGGCTGAACCCGTGTGTGGCAGCCGGGAAGAGGTGAGGACATTTTCCCCAGCACACATGATGAATGATTTAATGCTGGGTAAATAATTATGTCTGGGAAAAATTGACCCCATGGGAGTTGCATTCATCCCGCGTGGTTGCTGTAAGCAGTGGCTGGGACGGATCCTCTTCCCTTCCTGCTTGCAGTGACTGGGAGGGATGGCGGTGGCTGAGCCCCGGCTGGATGGTGCACAGGAGGTGAGAACGGGCCGGGTTCAGCCCCCGGCGACGTCCACCCCGTATGCATCCATCACTGCCCCTTTCCACCCAGTCAGGGCGCCAGGCGAGGCTGTTGTCCTGTCCCAGCTGTTCCCTGGGATGGGGTCTGGCCTTCGCCCATGCTCGGGTTTCTCTGGGCCAGGCACTGCTCCTGGCGAGGCTCTGGTCCCTACGGGGAATCATCTGCATCCCTCAGTCCCTCTCCTGTATCCCGACCTCTCCTCCATCAGGCTCACGTCGGGCGCCGAGCCGGGAGGTGCAGATGTGCTCAGCCATGTTTGAGCATGGCGGGGCTCAGCAGCGTGTCCCCACGGGGTGGGGACGGGCCCAGCTTCCCAGCTGGTGTCCCTGGCCAAGGGGCAGTAGGTGCCTGTGCCCCAGCCACCCCCGTGCCGCGGCTCCCCGTGCTTCGCTGGGGCCAGCGCTTGGCAGGACGAGCAGAGACTTCTCTGCGCCGATGCCTGCCAAGTCAAGAGCCCCGGCAGCCAAGCCACTGCGCCACGGCCCTGCCAGGACCACCCGCAGGCGACAGCAGGGGTGCCGGACAGCAAAGCAGAGGGTGCTGGGACTCGCTGTGGCTCATGTGCCGTGTTGGCCACAGACACGTGGATGTGTCCCCTCCGGCCCATGGGGCACGTGGGGTCCTTTGCGCCTGGGCTGGCGGGGTGGGGAGAGCGGGGCTGGAGCTGCAGGGGCCCCTGACACTGGTCCCTCTCCCACGGACACGCGCACACGCCCAAGGCTTCGCTCGCTGCCCCGGGCTCTCCTCCCATGGGAGCCACGCGGTGGAGCCCGGAGCCCTTCGCTGTTCCCTTGGGCTCAGTGCGGTGAGTCACAAGTTCAGCACGTGACCAACCTCATTTGCAGCTCCCATTAATTGGAGGCGATGCTGAATGACTCGTTTGTGTCTCCTGTCCGCGGGCCGAGCAGAAGGCTGGGCAGAAACCCTCCTCCTGCTGGGACAGGGTGGCTGGTCTGTGTGGCCGGCGAGGGCAGCACCCATTCCCATCCCCTTGGCACCCGCTTCCATCCCAAACTGAGCAGAGCCTTCCCCCAGCCCGCGGCCAGGAGGGCACCCCTGCCTCTGCTCTGCCTGTCTTCCCCTGCCGCTTGGAGACCTCTCTCTGCCGGCACAGCCCCAACCGCGACCGGCAGCACCAGAGTGGTGGCGGCCGGTGCGTGGGCTGCCCTGCGCGGCTAGGGCTGCCAGGCGGGGAGGGACCGGGGGCAGAGGTGTGAGGAGGCTCGGGGGCAGCCTGCAGGCACCGGTGCTGCCGGGGCCGGCATCCAGATGGTGCTTCCCAAGGGGTCGGGGCAGAGCGGGCTGCACCGGGAGCGGTGCAGAGGGCTGGTGGGTCGGGGGGCCTCCAGAAGGTGCTTTTTCCATGCCTTTGTGCACGAGTGCGAGGAGTTCCCTCATCCAGCTGGCGCAGGAGGATTGCCAAGGGAAGTGAGAGGCTCCTCGAGCTGCCGCACATCGCTTAGCGGGTGGGAAAGTCACCCCCAGGACCGCAGCGATCCCCGCCGCAGGGAGGGATCCTGGAGCTGGTGTCTGGGTTGGGGGACGGCGGGTCCCAGAGCTCCATCCGCAGAGCCGGGTGCCGGGCGAGAGCTGCCTCGCTGCCCGGAGGCACCGACGTTTCATGTGACCTTATGAAAATGTTACCGGCATCTGGTTTTATTTAAGCCGAGAGATTTGACGCTCTAAAGGCGTCTGGAGGGGGGAGGAGGGGTGTTTGTCCATGCTGGGGCTGGGTGAGGGCTTCCCCTGGGCAGAGCGGGCAGCGGTCGGTGCCTCCCAGTCCTGCCTTTCCACGGCGCGGGAGCAGCGCATGGAGGTGCCGGGACTTTGGCATGGTGGTCCTCACCGGTGCCAAATCTCCCGCCTGACTCTTCCTTGCCTGTCTCCCCAAGGAGGTGCAGGGGGGAGGAAGGAGCATCCCCGCCCGAGCCCCCCGAGCCCCTCGTTGGGCTCTGCCGCCAGTGCCTGCATTGCGCCACGGCCCCATGGTTGGTGCCGCTGGGGCTGGTGCGCGCCAGGGCTGGCATCGCTCTGCACAGGGTCCTGGAGGCTTTGGGTTTGTGTTTCAAATTTCAAGGGCATGAGCCATTTCCTGGAAAAAATTGACAGATTAAAGAAAAAGCAAATAACACGAATAAAGGAGAAAGATTTGATTGGGGCTTTGCTGTGAACTTTAACCGGGCCGCTGGGAGCCGGTCCAGGAACGCTTTGCTGCAGGGGAGCCTCTGCGTGAGGTGCTGATGGGAGCCCAGGGCCGGGATCCTGCAGGGACGCGGTGGGCAGGAGGCTGCAGCTCTGACCCCGCTGCCTGCCTGCTGCCTGCCTGCTGCCTGCTGCCTGCCTGCTGCCTGCCTGCAGGAAGAGCCAGTGCCGGGCATAACCCCTGCAGCCTCCATCCCCGATGCTGTGAGCCCCTGGGTGCTTCCACCCATGCTGCACCGTGACCACCCCCCGCCTGCTTTGGGAAGGTTTTTCCCGTTCCCGGGTGCAAGGTTGATTAGTATAAGCCCAGCCCCGGGATAAACCCGGGCAGGGAGCCCTGGCTGCTTTCCTCTTACAGCCCAGGCGGGTTGGGAGTCAAAACGCTGCTTGGGCTGTGCCTGACGCGGCTCCGAGCGCAGGTGGAACCCCGGCTCCCTGGGGTGTCCCCCCTCGGCGGAGCGTTAATGGGCCCCAAACCGGAGGAACCGGCAGCTTTTTAAAAATAAAGTCGCGCCGAGAGCTCGGGTCTCATGACGCTCCCTCCAGCTGCCAACATCTGGGATCGCAGTTTGGCTGCGCTCCTGGCGCAGGCGAGGATGCCAAGCGCCGCCTTTCGGGATTGGCCCTGTGGGAGATTAACTTTCTTATTCCAGGAATTTCTTCTTTCATGTCTTTGCGGGGGCTGTGCCCCAAAGCAGAGCACGGCTCCACTCCTGGCCGTGGTGCCCGGTGCTGCCCCGGGCCTGGCGGGTGCTCAGCACCGTCCCAGTGCAGCCCCAGTGCCCCCATTCCCACTGCAGCTCCTCAGAGGCAGCTTTGTGGGGGCACTGGGATCTTCCTGGGGCTCCCTGGCTGTGCTTCCCAGGGTCACCTTCCAGCCCTGTGGGTCCGGTGCTGTGGACGAGCAGCCGGCGCCTGGTGGCACGTGGCTGGCCAGGGCACAGCCAGACCCTCGGTGCCGCACAGCACACTGGAGCAACTGCCTGGTGCTCTCGCAGCATGCGCTTCCAGCCCTACAATAACAGATGGCAACAAGCCGGTGAATCGTGGCTAATGAGTCGTAAAAACTCCCAGGAGCCTTTCCCAGTGCTGCAGGGAGAGCTCAGCCCAGGGTGGTGGCAGGGGCAGGAGGGGACCCAGGGCTGGGGGTGACACCTGTGGGGACCGGCAGGGCAGCGTGGGGTCCGGCAGCACCAGCTGCATGTTGAGCCTGGGGGTGCAAGTTGCTCCACGGAGGCCGGGGCACCGCCATCCCTGGGGCTGCCCCGCGGCACTGAGCCCGCTCCGGTCTGTGTCCTTGCAGAGAAGGAGGAGATCGACCACCCCAACAACAGCTTCAGCCCCTGCAGCATCCACGACCGCAAGTGCCTGCAGAAGCAGCAGGCGAAGCGGGTGAACCACGGCAACAAGATGCGCAACAGCGGGAGCCCATACCACCGCGAGGAGACGCGGCCCATAGTGAGCACCGGGTGGCACCGCGGCGGGTGGCTGGCACCGGGCGCCGGGGCGGTGCTGGCCTGGGGAGGGCAAAGTGGGTGCTGAGCATCCCTGGGCCATGCTCCAGTGCTGGCGGAGCCTAGGGCAGGAGGGGGGTTTGAAGCCGGTGCTTGTGGGGCAGCCCCAAGGGTTGGGGTCCCGGGGTGCTGCAGCGGGGGCATGTGCCAGCCCTGCTGCCGGCTCAGCCCCGCCTTCCCGCAGGCGCAGGGCTCGTGCCAGAGCGAGCTGCACCGGGCGCTGGAGAGGCTGGCCGCCTCGCAGACCCGCACGCACGAAGACCTGTACGTCATCCCCATCCCCAACTGCGACCGCAACGGCAACTTCCACCCCAAGCAGGTAGGATGGGCTCTCACCCATCATGGGGGGCTGGGGGGGCCGCTTGCCTGGGGGCGTTTTGCAGAGCCGGGAGGGGGGAATGGACAGACGGAAGGACGGGCCGGTGCTGGGGCACAGCAGGGCACCCTCAGCTCCTGGCTTCGGTGGGAATCGCCCTTCGGGTGTTGTGGGGCCCTTTGCAAGAGCCCCGGGGTGCGATGGGGGTGGCAAAGCCCCCGTGAGAGCCCCTGGTCGCCCCAGCCAGGCAGCCGGCGGGGAGCGGGCGGTGGGGGCCAGGCTGGGCGCCCCTCACTGACCCTGTCCCCTCAGTGTCACCCGGCGCTGGACGGGCAGCGCGGCAAGTGCTGGTGTGTGGACCGCAAGACGGGGGTGAAGCTGCCGGGCTTCCTGGAGCTGAAGGGGGACTTGGACTGTCACCAGCTGGCGGACAGCATGTGAGTGCGACTGCGGCGGCCCCGCGCCGTGCCATGTCCAGGACACCCACCGGGGCTGCGTAGGAGAGGAAGAGAGGGGACATGACTGCCGAGCAGCTCCCAGTTGCTGGGGGACCCTGGCATGCGCCCCAGATCGCCGCTGTGCTCTGCGCCATGGGCTGCCCACGGCACGGGACACGGCACCGCGACCTGCACCATGACCACTAGCCGCCACTGCCGAGGCGTCCCCGGCATGTGCCAGCGGCACCTCCATCCCGCACGGACACTTGCTTGGACAGATGCTGCCCTGCAGCTGGCGTCAGGCTGCCTGGGTGGAGCGGATGGAGAGCACCCACGATGCTGCCACCCCTCGGTGCTGCTCCCGCAGCCGCCGCTACCCACCCGCTCCGTGGTGCCCCCCTGGCTTTCACCCCGGCCCCTCCGTGCTGCGGCACGGCCGGGGGACCCAGAGCCCGGCGGCTGCGGCAGAGGCTCGGCTGCTGCCCTGGCCCAGCCTGGCCCCGCAGGCAGCCACGGTGCCTCGTGGGGTGCTGTGGCGGCACCCCTGCCCGCAGTGCCTTGCCGTCCACGCCAGACCTCTGTGTGCGGCAGCAGGAGAAGTGCCTCATCCTGCCCTCCCCGGCGGCGGGAGGCTGCCCAGGCAAGGACCGGGGGGCCCGGAGAGCCCCCCAGCACCTCCTGCCTGGGGCCCTCCCTGCCTCCATCTCACCCAAAGCGTGGGCGTGCGATGGGCGTCGCAGCCGCGCAGAGCAATAAGAGACCTTCCCCCTCCCCGCTGCAGCCCCCCAGCCCGGGAACCGCCTGCCCCGCGGCCCAGCCCCGTCCCACTCCCCGTGCAGGGACAAAGCTGGCGGCCGCAGCGTTTTCCTCCCGTCCGTCCTGTCTCCCCCTGCCCCGTCCCCAGCCGCCGTCCCCGGGGCAAGGGGGGTCGGGCACCCCCAGGCGCGCGGGGGTGCGCCCCGTGGGTGCTGGGTCCAACGGGAGGGTCGGGGGATGAGGGACGCCCAGGAAACACCTCCCAGCAGGAAGGGCTTCTTTTGGTTTTTTTTTTCTTCCCCAAAGATTTTTAATATTTAAAAAATGTCATTGGTGGGATCTTAAAACCGACCATGTGGCCCCTGAGGCTGAAATCCTCCTCCTCCATGGAACGGGGCACTGCTGGCGATGGTTTCTGTCTTCTCTTCTTCCAACTTGGCCAACGTGACAAAACTGGGATGAATTTCTGGAACGTCTCAGTGACGAGATCTGCAGATTTCGCCAGCGCAAAGTTCTCAGCTGAGAAATTGTCACTATTTTTGCAGCTATTTTTTTTTCTTCTTTTTTTTTTAAGCTGGGCTGGAAATTTTTCACCTAAATGTCTTTTAGGTGAGAAATGGCCGTGCTGGCTGCCATGGCAAGTGTGCCAAAGACGGAGCGGATTTTGCCGATTCCCCCCCAGACCCGCCCCCGGCTCCATGATCGCAGTGGGAGATTTTGGTTGTCCGTGTGGATTTGCCCCGTCCACGCCTGTGGGTGCCAAGGCCCTCGATGGGAATGAAATGTTTCAGTTTTAGTGAAACACCCGTTTGCCTCTTTGGTCCCCAGCAGCTCCCCGGCTTGGCACGGCATGGCACGGCATGGCACGGCATGGCATGGCATGGCACGGCATGGCACGGCATGGCACGGCAGCTCCCTGGTGCCGGCAGGGATGTTCCCAGGTGTCTCGGTGGGGTTGCGGGTGGGGACAGGGATTGGCAAGTGCTGCCATCCCGCTGGCCAGGGCTCGCCGGACAGCGAGTATGGAGCGAGCTGGGACAGGGGCTGGCGCCAGGCTCAGCATTGCAGCTCATCGGCACGGCTTCGCCTGGGTTCTCATCTGGGTGACAGTGTCCCCGTGTCATGTCCCATGTCCCCAGGTGCGTGTAGCCCAGCGTGGCCCCAGCGCCTTCCTCCGTGTGTCCCGCGGGGCTGTGCTCTGCCCCGCTGCAAACCGCCATCCCCGGCAGGGTCCCACAGAGCTGTCGAGCCGCTGGCTGCATCCCTGCTCGGTGCCTCGCCGGGCTCCTGCCGAAATGCCCTGCCTGCCCTGGCACCCTGCCGCATCCCCTGCCTGCCCCAGCGCCCGCCCGCCCGGCTGCGCGTGGCCCCGCTCGGAGGAGGCTGCGCACAGCTGCTGAACTGAGTCAATTTGCCAGGATGGTGGTTGGCGAGGACGGGGGTCCCTGCCCCTGCCGCAGCCCCTGGCCCCCCGGTGCCACCGTGCAAAGGATGGGTTTTCCGGGACGCAGGGAGGTGCCGCTGGGCACCATGGCCGGTCCCGGTGCTGGTCCCGCGGCGGGGTGCAGGATGCAGTGGTAGCCCCAGCCCGGCGGGCTCGGCCACCCGGACCCTCCCCGCTCGCAGCCAGGGCAGCACCGGCAGATCCTGCAGAGCCTCTCCTGGTTTTGGGGTGGCCGGCGAGTGGCCGGGCAGGGGCCGGGGCTGCCGGCACTCGCCAGGGCACGTTCTGTGTCCAGCTCCAGTGTTTTATATCGTCTCTCCTGTAGTTTAAGGCTGTATTTACACACGATCATATACCAGCATAAGGCTCCCCAACCCCAGCGGCGTTTTTCCCTGCCGATGTGATTTCTGTCAGTTCCTCCTGGGCCAAGCCCGTCCCTTCGGACTCCTGTGTAGCACCAACCCTCTCTTACAGTAAACTTGAACCTTTGTATCGTCAAAAAGAAAAAAAAGGTAATTACTGTATTTAATTTTCCCTGTTCTTTAATGTGTTTCTATCGAGTGTATTTTATCTTTGCATTGTTTTAAAGAAAAGGAGAGGGGCGAAGCAAAGCAGAGGAGGAGCGCGGGGTCTGCGGGGATCCCACCCGGCTGGGCGCTGCGTTCCTGCGGTGCCAGCCTGTGCCGTATGGCAACGCTCCCCTTCCAAACAGGCCAAATTAAACCAGAGACTGCCCGCGACCTCGGCACCCTCCCTCTGCCGTCTCGAGCCCTGGCAGAGGGTGGAGGAGTGGTGCTTGCAGCCCCGACCCCCAGGGAGGTTCAGGGTGCTGCCAGCCTGCCCTGCCTCCAGAGCCCCCGCGAACCACATCCCCAGGGACCGCCGGCGGGACCGGCCGCAACTCCTCATCCCTGGGAAGTGCCGGTGCCAGCGGTGGGAGCAGAGCACGCCAGAGCCGGACGGTGCTCCAGGACGAGGAGTTGGAGGTGTTCACCCGCGAAAGCCTGCCTGGGGACTGTTTGCTGTAGCTACGGGGGCTGGCGGCCGAGCGGCTGCAGATGGCTCCGGCTCCGAGCCTCCAGCAAAAATATTTGATGGTTTCTTTCTGCCCGCTGCCGGGGACGGGCGCTGGGGAGAGCAGCGAGGCTGCACCGGCTGCCGGTGGGGCGAGCGGGGAGGGATCCTCGGTGGCAACGAGGGACATTGCCCAGGAGCACCTGTGGGTCCCAGCTCCCCCGGAGCCCCTCAGCTCCCCTCCCCAGCTCCCCCAGGTGCAGCTGGGCGCAGGCTGGGCCCTGGGCTGCTCCTCACACCCTCCGGGCACGGACCCCCTTTGGCCACCTCCAAAGGCCCCTGCCTGCCCTCTGCCAGGGGCCGTGGGCACGGCCGGCTGCGGAGCAGGATAAGGGAGGCTGGGGGAGCTGGGGAGGGCGGGGGGCTGGATTGTGGTGGCTTGGAAGTGGAAAAAATGCCTGAGCTGAGAGCATCTGGTTTGTAGATCCCAGGACTGGGCTGCGGGAGCGGGGCCAGCGCCTGCCTGCGCTCGGCAGCATCTGCAGCCCGCGGGGCTTGGGGGCTGGCAGTGGGCATCCCACCAGCGTGGGGACAGGCTCAGCCACGCCATCCCTGCCCGGGCACCTGGTCCCCCCCGGCCTGGGGGACACCATGCTGGGTTTGGGGTTCAGCAGCCCTGAAACCCCAGGCAGCCACAAAGCCTCAGGAAGAGCTACGCCGAGCAGGGATGGGGCAGGAAGCAAATGATTTTGTGCCTCCTCATGAGTCCCAGCTCAGCCTCCGCTCGGTGCCACCGCGAGGGTGGTGAGGATTGCCACCGCCGGCCCTGCACAGCGGCACACAGCAGTGGCACAGCGCAGCGGCACAGAGCAGCGGTGGGGCCCAGGGACGGTGCCAGGCTGGGACAAGACGCTGGACGGGCTTCAAAGTTCAGGGGAGGACAGGGACAGGCACCCGCTCGTGCCAGGGCGACGTGCTCATGGCCAGGCAGCACCGCCGGCCTCGCAGAGCCGCAGCCCGCGGGTGCTAGTTCACAGCAAGCATCTCCAGCTCTGCTCAGTGTTTTGGGAGGGTGTCAGGGGACCGGCAGCCGAGGGATGCCAGGCGTGGGAATGCCGGCGGCTGCACGCCTCCCGGCTGCTCGGTGCTCCTGGCCATGGCTCGGCTTTCTCCCAGTGTTTGCAGCAAACGTGCTCGCCAGGGCAGCTGGGAGGCAGCGTCGCCTGCGGTCACGTCGCCGGAGGACCCTGGGTCTTTGGCGTCACAGCTCCTTGGGGCTGGAGGTGTTGCCCGGGGCCGGTGCCAGCCTGATGCTCTGGTTACTGGAGCTGCGCGGCTGGTGGTGCTCGGGGTTGTGCAAACACCCCGGAGGAGCTGGGCCTGAAGGCAGCTGTCTGCAGCCAATGTAGACAAGCGCAGTAATTTGCTGGCGCAGCAGACCGGCAGCCGGACCAGGGAAGACGCCAGCTCTCCTGGAGCCCGGCCCAGCGCCCCGGCCCCGCGTTGTCGGCTGCCCAGGGCTGGGGCTACCCGGGCTCTCCTTCAGGGTCCCCCTCCAGCTGCCCCCAGCCCTGGCGGCTGCGGGGGCACCAGGCTGGGCTCGGTCACCGATCTGGCTGGAGAAACGTGTGTGTGTGTTTGCATTTGGCAGAGCCGCTGCTGGGCTGCCGGGAGTGCGGGGGCTGGTGCCGCGGGGTCCGGGGGTCATTTGCCCCTTCCCATGACGCTTGCAGACCCGAGGCACCCACCTCCCCGTGGCTCCCCCAGCTCCCCCACGTGTCACTGCTCCTGCCGGTCGGCCGAGGGGGGGCTGCGGCCCTTTCCCTCTTCTGGAGGTCACCAGGAAGCCGGTGCCAGGAGGAAACCGAACCCGCGTGCCTGGCAGTGCTGCCGGCCAGGACCCCCGGGGGAGGCAGGCGGTGGTGCTGGCCCCCGGCAGTGTCCGCTGGCAGGTCCGGGTGCTGGATGAACCAGTCCACGTCTCATCGGGGAGCGAAGCTCTGCATGCTCTCCACCTGTAACAGCCGGCAGCTCCCCGTCCCCTGCGCAGGGCGAGGATGTTTCTGTGCAGAAACCCCTGTGGCCACCACGCTGCCGCCTGCCCCGCTGCCGCCAGGGCTTTGTGTGTCACCCACGCAAGTGCGCACGTGTCCATGCACCCACGTGCGTGGTGGGTGGTCACCGGTGCAATCCGTGTCCCCGTCACCAGGGACAGCCTGGCCACACGCCGCAGCATCGGTGGCTTTCAGGGTCTTGCTGTGGTTGGGGACATGGGGCATCACCCGCTGCCGGCAGAGGCTGCTGGGAACAAACCCGCGAGCCCGGCCAGGGCTGGGTTTGTTACAAAATGGCTGGAACTGGACCCAGGAACCAAAACCAAGAGCCGCGCTTCCAGGAAGCCTGGGACAAACTTTGGAAGCCACGAGGCGCTCGGAGAATTGTTTGTTTTTTCCTGAATCCAGGTGGTTTTGGCTGAACTGTCCCCACGGTGCCTGGGCCTGTGCTCCAGCTATGCTGCGCTGGAAACGGGCTTTCAATGAACTAAAAATTCCACGTGCGGAAGACGGCGCTTGGCGATGGGCCCGCTCCCTGTCCCAAAGTGGTCCCAAAGTGGGGAAAAGCAGCCATCGCCCCGCTCCCCAGAAGATGAACCCCCCCGGCTGTGGCCGGAGTTCTGCAAAAGGGAGTCGGATTTGGCGATGCAGGGGAGCAGTGTGCGGGGACCCGGGCTCGGGGGCGGCAGCGCGATCCCCCCCCGGCACCGTTCGGAGCCAAAGCCGTCGAATGTTCATATTCCCTTTGTGCTTATCACTGCTGTCCTGAACAGCATCGCGATAAATCACGACGGAGTGAAGCAGCACTGGTTGGCGGGCTGCACCGCCCGCGGGGTCCCTGGGCCGGGGTCCCTGGGCCGGGGTCCCGCAGCCGGCGCAGCGCCAATTAAGAGTTGGTTAATGAAAACAGCTCCGCGCGCACCGGCGGCTCTGCCCTTATTTATGGCTCCCACCAGACGGGCAAGGTGCAGGCAGGGCGCGGGCAGGGCGCGGGCAGGGCGCGGGCAGGGCACAGGCAGGCTGCGGGCAGGGCACAGGCAGGGCACAGGCAGGGCTGGGCGGTGTCGTGCTGGGGCCCCTTGCCGGCTGCAGCGCGCACTGCAGCGGGTCGCATCCTGCGCACCCCGCGGGGGCTGGGGGTCACACAACCACAGAATCGTTTAGGCTGGAAAAGCCCTTTAAGATCATCGTGTCCAACTGTTAACCCAGCGCTGCCAAGGCCACCACCAAACCACATCCCCAAGCACCATGTCTACACGTCTTTTAAATCCCCCCAGGGACGGGGACTCAGCCCCTGCCCTGGGCAGCCTGGGCCAGGCCCTGACAGCCCTTTGGGGGAAGAAATTTTTCCCAATACCCAACCCAACCCTGCCCTGGCGCAGCTTGAGGCTGTTCCCTCTCGTCCCATCGCTTGTTCCTGGGGAGCAGAGACCGACCCCCCCGGCTCCAGCCTCCTTTCAGGCCGTTGCAGAGAGCGATGAGGGCTCCCCTCAGCCTCCTCTTCTCCAGGCTGAGCCCCCCCAGCTCCCCCAGCCGCTCCTCCCCAGCCTTGTGCTCCAGCCCCTGCCCCAGCCTCGCTGCCCTGCTCTGGCCACGCTCCAGCACCCCAATGTCCTTCTTGCAGCGAGGGGCCGCATCCCGGGGCTCCGCGTTCCCCTGCGTCTTGAAGCTGATGCTTTGCAGCTCGATGGGGACGGCAGAGGCGTGCAGAGCCCGCGGGGCCACAGCCCGGCCCCAGGCTGGGTGCTGGGTTTCGGCTGAGCGGAGCTCAGGGCAGGCAGCGGGGAGGACAAAGCCGTGTCCTGGAGCCGGGTGCTCCCCCCGCCCCGCGCAGGCACTCCAATATCTGCTTTTATCGTTGCCAAAGAGCTGTTGCAGCTGGACGCCGTTTCACAGCCTGGCTGGAGGAGAGCGACTTTTTCTTTACGTTCAACGCATGCATATGCTTGGCAGTTTAAGAGAGCAGAGTAACGTATTTCAGTTGCTAACATCTCTGCAGTCTTTGTGGTGAGATAAATGATCCACCGCTTTATTGAAAATACCCCTAAGCGGGGTTTGTTAGCACAGGGTCCAAAATTAAAACACTAAGGAGGCAGCAGGTAAGCGAGCTGTATGGTGGCCTCAGAGCCGCTCTGCTCCACTCCGAGATTACAGCAAGAGCTGAATCTTCAGCTGGCGTAAATCACAGCAGCACTGATTTCCATGAGGCTGCGCCAATTTACGTCATCTGAGGACCTGGCCCAAATTCATGCAAGTCATTTCCAAAAACCCAATGTTTTACTGTCATGAAAATGTCAACATTTATTTCTCAGATTGCCGCGATGCCTGGAGGTTGAGCTAGCCTGCAACCCCGCTTTGCAAAAAAGGCCAGGAGGATTTACCAGCACCAGGCAAAAATACGCTGCCTTTCACTGCTTCTCGCTCGCCGAGGGAAGGAGGATTTTTCAGCAGGGCCTAGTGATTTTGTACGCTTTGATTTGCAGAACTGCCTCCCGATGCTGGTCTGTGGTCAGGGAGGTGGGCCCCCCCCGCCTGCACCAGAGCTCCCCTCCCGCGGCGCTGGGGGCGTTAGGGCCGAGGCCCCGAAGGCGGGAGCTCGGCTCCACCGAACGCGCCTCAGCTCGGACACCCCGAGCGCAGGCGTCCCCCGCTGCCGGGAGAAACCTCAGCCGGGGTATTTCAGTCCTCCAGAGCAAAGCGAATGGCGCACGCCAGGCGAGGGAGTGCGGTTCCCCACGGTGAGCACAGCTCCCGGCCCGCAGCTCCGCTCCCAGCCCGGCACAGCTCCCGGCGGGCAGCCATCCCGTGCTGGCCACCGCGGCGAGCGCTGCCACGTGATGCCCCACGGAGGGTCTCGGAGAAACATCTCATCCCACCAGAGCATCAAACCTTTAACTGAGACTCTTGATATGACGATATGTAACAAAAAAATATAAATATGAGCTGTTGCCAAAATGCAACCCAGAAGCAGGAAAAGGTGAGCAGTAGGGGCTGGGCAGCGCGCGGGCAGCTGCCGGCCCTGAGCTGTCCCGGGGTTTCTGTCCTCTACGAGCCCGGCAGGAGCTTGCATAGAAGGTCGATGACAAGAGATGCTGGCTGCACAGTGTCGTACTCTGCAAAGAGGTGACAGAGGTTCTCCGAATCTGCCTGGCTTTTGGCCACAAACCCAAAGATCCTTTGAAAAAGGAGAGAGAGCTTTATGTAGTTTGCATCCAGGAATCCAAAGGAATACCCTTAAACTAGCCCCGGCCACAAAGCAAAATCCCAGTTCCAGCAATTCCACCTTGGCCTGCTCCCCAATCACGTTTACTTGGAAGCAAAACAGCCGGGAGAAGTGTTTCTGGCAAGGCTTCCCCAGCTGTGAAAAGTTTCTTGAATGCAAGGTAGAGCCAGATCTAAACTCACTTCCTGAGCCCGGAGCAAGCGAGTCACTGGGAGGGCTGATGGATTTGGACGGGGTCTTTCTACATGAGGGGATGCGGAGAATCGGGCTTAGCCAAGCCTCTCATCAAACCCCACAGAGCAAAACTCCCCACAAAACTTCACCCATCTGTCCCACATCTCATCGTGCCACCACGTTAACTTTTATCGCCTCCTCTCTTCATTTTCAAGCTTTGATTCTTTGCTGCTCTGCAAAGCTTTGCAATGCACCCGCTGGGGAGGCGAGGCTGGGCCCAAGCAGCATCTCCCCCCCCGCTTCCCACCGGCGGGCTTCGGCCGCGGGAGGACCCTGCGCAGGTCTTACCTCGAGGACTTGCAGTACTTTTGCCACCTGAGGGAAGAACAGAATTGGATTTGCTCAGAAGAGTGATATTTAACTCATTCCATCAGCTGCAAAGTCAAGGTTTATACTCGGCTAAACCCAGCGCGTTAAGCCCAGGGCAGGGGCTGCACAGCCAGCGGTTGGGATTTGGGATTTTAAGCGGTGCAGAGACGGGAGCAGCGGAGCCGCGCTGGGAACCACGGGGAAGCGAGCACCGCGAGGCGGCTCCGACCGGCACGGACGCCCTCAGCCCGCAGAGCGGCCAGTAACTCACTTTCTGTTCTCGGGATCCATCCCGCAAAACCTGATGGCAGCCAAGGGGTAGTGTCGCCTGAAAAACACCCTGTCGGGGGGAGGAGAGCGTGGCGTTAGAGGAGG
This sequence comes from Platalea leucorodia, assembly GCF_965183815.1. Classification (NCBI taxonomy): domain Eukaryota; kingdom Metazoa; phylum Chordata; class Aves; order Pelecaniformes; family Threskiornithidae; genus Platalea; species Platalea leucorodia. Next base: position 6,195,246 of record NC_138844.1, read on the forward strand.
AAAGTGCCCAGACAGAGCTGGGGGGAGAAACAGGCATTTGCAAATTCAAGCCCTTCTGAAACTGTTGTGGCTGCTGGGGACGGGGGGCATGGGGGCGGGGGGGTGGGGGTCCCGCTCCCCGGGGCCGGCCGCTGAGCTGGCAAAGCGCAGGCAGCTCTTGGGTTCAGCCGGCTCCTGCCTCCCACTCTTGAGATGTTGCCACTAGCTTCACGTAAAGCAACACCCCTGTGCTGTAAACAGAAGGGATCAAGTCCATCCCTGGGTTGCAACACGGATTCGTCCTACAGGCCAGTTTTTCTTGACGTGCTGCAGATGAGCCCGTTGGCAGGCTGAGAGGCAAGAAGAGAGCTGCGCGGTCACGGGTGAGCTGCATTTCCATGACCGTTTAGCTCTCCCCTGCAGCTCGCCACCGGTGAGCCCTTGGCCGCGGCAGCAGCCCCGCAGCCCCGTCCTGGCCCTCCCCAGGCAGCTCTTACTTCCTCTGGATGTCCGTCAGCGTGACGCCCTGCTCCGTCACTCGGAAGTGCACGAGGGTGGGTGTGGGCAGCGTCTCCAGCTCGAAGGTGGAGGAGACAGCTTTCTGGATGGCCGGGGCTCCCGCGAGCGTCTCCATGTTCACCGAGTTGAGGTACAAGACGTTGCACACTGCAAGGACAGCACAGAGCCCGGCTCAGCACGGGGCCAGCAGGACGCCGGCGTCTCGTTGCAGCGCCGAGCACAGCGGTGCCGGGTCCAGGGCCGGGTCCCAGGCGTCATCCTGCGGAACCGGACACATGTACGTGGGTCAGATTTGTTTTGATGAAAATCAAAGATTTGGTGACTCAGAAATTCTTCACAAATTTATTTTGGTTTATTTTAATTCTTTGCACTAATTGTTTTAAAAGTCAAAGTATTTAATTTCCGGTTTCTAAATGTCAGATTTGGATTTTTTTTTTTCTGTTTATTACATATTTCCTTTAATGAAAAGCAGAAATATCCCAAGCCAGCTAACGGCTGAAGGCCAACCTAAAACATGACATTTCAGGCTGATTGAGCTGTTTAAAGGGCTGCTCTGGGTCAAACTAAACTTTTCAGCTTGCCAACTTATTTTTCAGAATTTCCAGCAAAACAAAGCGGTTCCTGGCTCCCGTGACTGCGCCGTGACCCATCCGCGCGGTCCCCCGTCCGTCGCTCTCGGCTCTCACCTGGAGCCCACCCGCCGCGGCGGCCAGGCTGGGGGCACCCGGCTGCAGAAGAGCAGCACAGCCCCTTCCCCGTCCTGCTGTGCAGTTTCCACGCGTCTCCCATAAGGTCCCTCAGCAATTTAACCCGCGCCCGACTGCCCCATCCCTCGCCCAGAAACTCCCCGTGTTCAGTGCCCATCAGTTCAATACCCTGGTTGAGGCCAATGAGGAGAGAGGCTTAAAAATCAGGGGCTATTTAAAATTGTGGGAACTCTGGGTTTTGCATCAGCCTTGGGACCTCAAGAACTGTCTTTTCAAACTTTACTTTGCTATCGTGAGGACAAAAAGTCTCCTTTCTTTAAAAATACCAGGTGCCCTTGCAGGCCCATGATCTGAGGATGTGAAGAAAGCCCGCAGGCGTCTCCAACCTGGTGACAAAGCCGGGGGGGACATTGCACCGGCACCCACAGATGCACTGGGGTGACCTGCTCTTCTGCACAGGTCCGAAGCCAGCGCCGGCTGCTGAGCTTCTGCTGGGAATGGTGTCAGAATGAATGACATAAGAAAATAGAGCCCTGTGGTTGATACGTAAGGACTAAAGCGCAAAGCATGGGTGCACGCCCAGAGCTCTCGCTGCTGGAAACTCGACTGTCCCCTGGGGCCAGCAGCCTGCTCCTTTCCTCACCAGCAGTGTTCTTCAGCAGGGATAGGGCGGATTCCGGAGCGCCGTCAGGGCTATCTCCTCCCGCAGCAAGATCTGCACAAACGACAAGCAGGAGCACTGATGTCCACAGGTCAGGCTGCTCTGGGTCACCACTGTGCATTGGGTGAAATTCCTTCTGTCACAAGAGGCCCAAAGGCCCAGGACCGCTTAAATTGCGGGAGTTTAGAGCAGTCATCAATTTAATTGTCCTCCATCTCCCTCTCCTGGCTCCATTCATCTCCGATCTCGCCCACCCACAGCGGTCCCCAGCTCCCTGCTGCTCTGCTGACCACCCTCCACCCCCAGCGGACGCGAGTCACCACCATCTCCTACTCGAGCCAGCTCTTGCAGGTCCCTGCTCCAGCTGCAGCCAGGGCAATCGGCCCCGTTGCAGGGGCACCGGGGCGGTTCGGCCCCCTCCCCGCTGCAGGACCGTGCCCGTCCCCCCAGACGGGCAGGAGGGACCGCTCGGAGCATCTCTCCCGCCCCCAGCACCTACCTCGGGTGGGGATGCTCAGCTTGCAGGGCAGTGCCAGCGGGGTGATGGCGTGCTGGTACACGAAGGCAGAGAGGCTCCCTGCAACGCAGAACCGTGAGTCGGGGGGGCCCTGGTGCCTGAAACCTCCCACCCACACACCTCTGGCCCCTCGACAGTGTCCCAGGGACCTCAGAAGGAGGGAAGGGGGGGTAAGTTGGACTATTTGGGGCCTCACAGTGACAAAAGTGGGTTTTCCACCCCCACCCCATGTTCTTGGTTTGGAGACTGCTACCACAGTCTCGCCGGCAGAGCAGTGCGGGCAGGAGCCAGGGGCTGGAGGGCCCCCACGCCAACACACTCACGGCAGGGCCTGGCCGGTGCTTCGAGGGGCTTCTGGAAACAGCTCCTGGGGCTGCCAGGGCTGCTGCGGGTGATGGCACCGTCCTTACCGAAATACAGCTCCTCGCTGGCTCCTTTCAGGTGCACCCCTTTGGCGGACGACTCGATGAGGAAATGCCGGATGAGGTCACTGCTCTCATCGCCTGCAAGCGGGATCAAAGACAGCATCAGCACCGGCACAACCGCCGTTGTTTCGCCCCTGCCCTCCCCTGCCCGCCCCAGGGCCCGTCCCAGGGCATCCACCAGAGCTCCTGCTCTGCGTGGCGAGCGCGGTGCCAGCCCCCCGTGCACGGGGATGGGCACGCACAGACCCTGCTGCCAGCGTCACTCGCACAACCAGAGTCCTGCGGCTTCTCAGCTTGCTTTAGTTTGACTGGTTTCAGTTAAATCCCTGGAGCAAACCCCACCTTTCCGAGCGAGTCCCTGTACCTGTCTGGCTGCCGGATGGAGAGACGGGAACCTTCATTGCCAGTCCGAAAGACCCCCGGTACGACGTGCTGTCCCGCACAACGAACGTGCCTGGCTCCTTGTCCCTCAGCAGCTGGATTGCTGTCAAAGCAGAGGCGGAGGCTCAGCCAAGCAAAACAGGTGGAACCTCCCCGCGTTGCATTTCGCGGCCGGCCGATGCTCTCGCGGGGAGTCGCTCCTTGCCAGCGGCGAGAAATCGTCAGGAGCGTTTGCTGAGGATGCGCACGTCCCTCGTGCGGGTACCGACTGCAGTGCCCCGGCAGACTGAGGGGCCCCGGCTCGGTCCCGTGGGCCCTGTGGTCCCCAGGACAGAGCAGCCCCTGCCCGGGCCATGCTGAGTAGCAGCACAGGCAGAGGCAGGAGAAGCTTTTCTGGACCTGAGCGGGGGGACGGAGGGACCATGGCACAGCCCGTGCTTCTGAGCCTTCCCCTAGACCTGTGAGGGGGTCTCTCCATGCCCATCAAACCCCAGTATACTTTGAATTGCCACCACCGAGTCCCCACAGGACCTCAGCGTGGGCAAGAGCTGGACTGAGGTGCTGCGGGGAGGCCAACGCCAGCCTGGGGAACAGGCAGCGGTCCTGCGGACCCACCGGGAGCGAGTCTGAGACGGGGCTATCCCAGCAGAGACACTTCTTGCCTTACCCTGGTCCCTGGTTATGCTCGGCTTGAACCAGTATTTCGATGTGTCCATCACAAACTTCATGGTCGGCTGCCCAGCCCTGAGGGGACCTGCAAGAGACCTTATGGCGTCAAGGCCAGCGCGGGACCCGAGAGGCCCTCCCAGCAGCCATCGCTGAGCAGGACAGAGCCCTGGCAGAGGTATTTCTCTTTCAGGCTGGCCAGAGTTGAAGCGTTTTTTTGATCAGAGCTTCCTCCTTACTCCTCAGCATAATTCACTCTCCACGTAATTATCTCTCTTGGCAGGCTGCGATGGAGCGCAGAAAGGCAGCATGGGGGATCCCCAGCAGTGCCAGTCTGCCCAACCCTGCACAAGTCCACTGGACCATAGGGATTTACACCAGCTGAGGATCTGACCCGCAAAGCCCTCCTGCTATTCCCATAAGAATCCCAATTAAAACTCTCCGCCCCGAGAGCTGCCTCTGCTCATCTCCTCCAGAGAACAACGGCCCCATTGTTTAGGCTGGAATGAGGGACCTTATAAACTCTGGTATCTTTAGATGTCCTCCGGAGCAAACTGGAGCCCTAACCCCTCCTCCCCACCCGCTCTGGGCCCACAAACAAGTACGAAATGACAGAATTATGGTTCTCATTCGCAGGTGCTACAAATACGTGTACCTGCATCTCCTTGAGGGGACCAGAGCATTTCTGCCTGCTGAGCACATGGCCCAGGACCCTGGTGGGCAAAACACCACGGCTAATGCAGGGTCATCAGCAAAGGGCTGGAGACCACCGCAGCGCCCTGCAACCCTGTGGAGATACCGCACGGATCTCTAGCTCCAGCAAGGACCTCCTGTCCTTCATGTCACAGACAAACCAGGGTAGAAACTGGCGTTTGCTCCCCCTTTCCTGGCAGCTGTTGGGCTCTACGGCTCCTTTCCCCCAGGCCTGCCCTGTGCCGGGGAGGTGACTTACTGTCCGAGACGCAGGAGAGCACGGGTGCCGACACCGCGTTGTTCAGGCCACCGAGCCTCGAGGCCGGGCTGCAGCTGGGAGCGGGGCTCTGCTTGACGGAGGCTGGGGGGACTGTGGCCAGCCTGGACGATGCATCTCCTTGTTCCAGGCACCCGTTCACCAGCAGCACCGGGATGTCGGCTGCGGAGTTGAGGATGGAGGGGGGGCAGCTGCTGGCCTGTCCCTTCTGGGATGGGGAGGTGTTGGCTGTGGCGGAGCAGGCTGCCCCGGGCTGGTGGGGACTCAGGCCAAAAGCTTCTCCAGAGTGAGCTCTGATGCTCGGGGAAGGCGGGCAGGGGCTGCCCAGGGGGCTGGCAGGGGACGGGCAGTCGGCGGAGCGGCAGGCAGCGAGGTGAGCGTCTACGTCGTCGTTGTGGAGCGAGTGGGTGCTGCTGCAAGAAGGAGACAGAGAGCAGAAGGAGATCAGCGGGGTGCTTTAGCCGGGATGGGATGCACAGCCCGCCCCGGAGACCGCGCCAGCACTGCCGGGCATCGACTGCCAGCCTGAGGAAGGAGGTCTTGGACAACAGGCCTTGGAGTAACCGCCCCGTGCCCCTTCCACCCCCATCACCAGCCCGAGACTGGGACACAAGGTGGCATTTACCTTCCAAGGACGTAACTGGTGTCCGAGCCAGGGCTCGTGGAGAGCAGGGAGACCCAGCTGCTCCTCTGCTGGGCCCTCACCACCTGCAGGGGCTTCAGCAAATTGTCAAAGCCCGGGGAGGTGCCGAGAGCCCTGGGCCCGTAGGAGATGCTGTCCGTCTGGCCAGCCACGCACTGCCGGGGGACAGCGATGCACTTGGACGCTTTGCTGGAGGTCGGGGAGGCAGCGCTGCTCGGGGTGGCCGACCGGGGGCTCGCGGGTCCGGGTGGGCTCGAGAAAACCACGCTGCCACTGGTGCTGTAGTTGCCTCTGAGCCCCCCTGGCTGGGGCAGGAAGCCGTTGCCCTGGGGGGACCGCGAGAACAGCGTGCCCGAAGGGCTGGGGGAGCCCTGCAGCAGCTCGGGACACGTGGCTCTGCCTGGCGTCATCTCGATGTATTTAATGTCTGGAGGAGGAAAGAGGAGGTCGTTACCGATGCAGTGTTCGAGTCAAGTTCATTAGCTCTGTGGGGGACACGCGTTTCTGCTCTTCTTGCTATTAATTTTGGCTCCAGGTTGCATGCCCTGCAGGGCTGCTGGGCCCAGGGGAGGACCCCTGGGCTCTGCAGGGAGACCCCCATGGCCCAACGCTGGCCTTCGTTAAGACCCTATTGAGGGCTGATTTCTTCACGGACACCAAGTCACGGTGACCCACCAAAGGGCAGATGGGCTCTCAGGCAAGAGGGGTTACAGGCGGTCACGTCTGACTGCACAGACCTCCCTCCCCAGCATTGCACAGCCGGGGCTTGCCAAGACCTGCAGCGAGAGGCGGGTGCTTCCTCCAGCAGCCACCCTGTTTGTATCTGACTCAAGAGAAAAACATCTGGCTGCTCCCCCCAGGGATGGCATCAGGCTCGGAGGGTGCCCACGGCAGCGCGGCCCCGCACACCCTCTGAGCCGGCTGGGCGGAGGAGCACGGGGTACGTCACCCGGCCCCCAGGCACTGCCGGACACCCGCGCCATCCGCGCCGTGGCTGCGGAGCGGGAGGCAGAGGGAAGCCGTGCGGGACGAGGGCAGTTACGAGGCTCTAGGTGTCAGCTATGGCACCCGGCGTGGCAGCAGCAGGCGCGCAGGCCAGGGCAGGGGCCGGCTGCTCTCCCTTCCCTCCTCCCGCCCTGCACAAATCTCTAGAGAAATAATTTCCAAGGCAGTTTCTGTGCCCGTGCCCTGCTGTGTGTTTCCTCCCGCTCTTCCATTCACCCTCGGGGCCGCAGGGCATCTCCCAGCCCCTTTGCTTGCCATTATTTATAAGGTAACACACCCGCCGGAGCATCACTTGCTCCTAGACCTTCAGTGAAACCTCACAGCCAGGGCAAGGGGATGCCTGGCTCCCGGTGCCCGAAGCACCTCAGTCACTGGGTTCCTTGAAACAGGCCATAATTTCTGGCTGAGCTAGAAGGTGCCTTTTAGCAAGAGGCACTCAGACTTGATTTAAGGGCTTGCAGCGATGGCGAATTCATCACCTCCCCAGGGAGGCTGTTCCAGCGGTTAATCACCTCCACTGCTAGAATTGCGCGCCTCCTTGCTAGTCTGAACGTGCCCAGCTTTGTTTTCAGCTCCTGGTTCTTGCCCCACCATGGAGTTTAGGAAACTTCCCCTTCTTAAAGGTGTTTCTTGGAGAGAGAAAAACCTTTTTGCTGCAGCAATGAAAAACTGTTCTTAACAGCCCTGAGCTCGCCGGCAGTCGATGTTACGTGCCCCGTTCCTGCCCTGAGAGCGGCCGGTGAGGGCGGCTGGCCGGGGCAGAGCAGCTGACTCCAGCCTGCCAAGCACTGCAGACCCTGTTTACTGCAAGGAACAACCAGACCTCTGGGGCATAAAGCTTGATGAGCAGGAAAAGCACAAGTCTGTACAAAAGTTACTCTCTGAGCCCCTTCTCTATGCCAATCCCGGCGCGGGACGGGATCGGCAGGGCCAGCGGAGAGCCGCCGAGGAGGCGCCGGGTAAGCCAGAAGGGCTGGTCCCCAGCGGGGACACAGCTGGACCAGGCACGGGGAGGGAGCCAGAACCGCAGCCTTCCCCCTCCACACCCTTGCTGCCACTGGCAGCTCCTCCAAAGCCCGTCCTGGGAAAGGCTCCGCGGCCACGTGGTTCTGGTATCAGCGTGCAAACCCTCACAGCAAGCTCTCGGCCGGATGCTTTTTGTCAATGTCTCCCTCAAAAGGGGAAAGAAACGAGGTTTTAAATCGTCTTTTAAAGAAATAACTGAAAAGCATCTGCACCCTGGGCTAACGAGGCCCTTTGCCTCCTGCTTTTCTGCCTTTGCTCCTTCTTATCAGGTGTGGTTAAACCTCAAATATTTGCTCAAGACCTTGGCAAGTTTTTCAGCATCAAGGAGTGGCAAAAGTGCCGCAAACACGGAGCCCAGCTGTCACGCACGCAAGCTGCAACGCTCTCCTCTCCTCCAGGAACAAGCAAGTACCAGAGGGAGACAGTGACTGTCACGAACGTGTCCCCTATCGCTACAGCATCTGTTAGGTTAAAAGCCCCCCTCGAGGTTTCCACTAGACAAGAACAAGCCGCTCTCGCGGGCTCTGGGCACCATCAGTCTCCCGCCTGCCCGCACATCAACCGGCCGCGCTTGCAGGGAACGTACACCCTAGGCAGAAAGGAGGGGTGCGGAGATCCCTCAGAAAGCGCCCGGGGGCCCTGGGCAGCCCTGCCCCGCACGGCCAGGGAGGCAGGAGCCCAACGGGAGCGTTTCACGGGGCCAGCTGGCGTGAGCTGGGAGCAGCGGTGCACGCACGGGCCGCACGGCTGCAGCAGGAGGTGGGTGACCAGGGATGCTGTGCGGCAGTAGGAAGTTTGCATAAAAAATAAGAGCTGTTAAAAGAAAATGAAAGCTGAAGTGAGGCTTTTCCCACTGAACTCAGGGCCAGATTTCCAGATGTTCAGTTCCACACTTGGAGCCAGATTTTCAAAACCGCTAGCACGCTACCTGCTGAGCTGCCTGGGACTCCAGCCCTCGAGTGATGCCTGAATGCCTCCCAACACTCCTCCGAGGAGCCAAGAGCTGAACTTGCACTTTGCCGCGATACTTTATCTGCACAGCCACCCTCTGCCATCCCAGCGGGAAGCAGGGATGCTGTCTGCTCCAGGATCGCCCAAGCCCCGCCGCGTGCTCGCACCGCTCCGGCCCCTGCGCTCCCTGACTCCGGCTTAGCTGCTTCCCCGTTGGAGCATCGGGACCCTCACAACTGCCAGGGCTGCGGTTCAGCGGTGCAGACACGCACCTCGTCCTCCTCCGTTTTGCAGACGTTTGCACGAGGGCTCAGGGAGAACAGAATTTTTTTCATGCCTTTAACATCCTCTCATTTGACCTTCCTCTGGAAAGAGGCCTCGGGACAGATTTTCAAGGTATTTCCGTGTCTAAAGACACGGATAGGCAGTAAGGCTTTTCAGAAGCAGTGAGACTATCTTTAGGCACCTAAACACGTCACAGGTCTGTCCTCCAGCACACCAGAACCCTTGCAGCAGTATGCAACACACTGTTTGCTTGCGTTACCTTGTGCACGGTGTGTTGAGCAGCTAACACGCTGCAAAAGAGCCACAGGCAAGAGTGCTTGGACCAGAGGCAGCACACGCAGCACAGCTTTGGATTGCAGGGATGACAGAGAAGTGTTGCAAAAGGGTTCACGTAAGGCACCCAGGCATGAGAGCAGAACGAGGGGGCTGGTATGTGCTGCTGATGTTCTGCCTCGCGTATGCCAGGTATGCCGCTGGAGGAGTGCGCAAGCCCTGGAAAAAAAAATTTCCCTGGCAAAATGATTGGGAACATTTAAATGGGATGGTTGTGTAACGATCAGTACCTTAGCCCAAGGCTTTGGAAATCTGGCTCCAAATCCTTGTGCTTCCACAGGTCAAGTACGACCCTGGGAAAGGCTCCGCTGCCCTTTGGTAGAAGTGGGGCTCTGCTGCAAGGATAAGGCCGCTCCAGACATCGCGTCCGGAGGCCAGTGCCTGTCCCTAGTCATTGATGGTAATAACTTGGATTAGGCGTTTTCTCACTCCTAATGAGAAGTGTTTTCTCAAACACAGGGAAACCAACATCAGGTTGAATTAAGGCTGTTCTCCCTGTTTTCTTTTGGATCCTGCTGAGCTAGCTGGACACAAGACATTTCAAAAGCGGTCAGACCGGGGCCACCTAAGCACGCGAGTTAGGCAGGGAGCCGGGATATACGAGCTGTTCTCCTGCTCCTTTACACGAAGCCCTGATGTCAGCACAGTATCCCATGCTGATCCCACTGGGATGGTGGGGGATGTCACCGATGCCCGTTTCCAGCCCTTGACAGGAGCACAGGGCCTCGTCCTGCCTGCGGCAGGGGGCTGGGGCCGGTGTGCGGCCAGCCTCTCTGCCCCGGACTTTCACTCTGCCTCCTGCAAATGGTTTTCCCTAGGTCTGAGCTGCCCTGGCTCCACTGCACGACCAGCACCTTTTGCCTCACCTATTGCCTCCGGATCTTGTTTCTTGGTGGCAGCAGCGTCACCCTGAGAAGCAGGTTGGACCGCATCCTTCACCGGCTTGCACATGAGCGGCTGAAAGGTCGGATCGATTTCTAGGATCAGCTGGTTGAGGGTCTCTATTGATATGTCCAAGGTAGGAGACACCAGGTGAGCCTCAGGATCTGTGCCAGTGTCCTCCTCCTCCTCCTCTGGCTGATACGGGGCAGCGGGTCTCTCCAAGGAGGTATCCTGCTGCCTCTTCCCCTGGGCGTGAGCAGCCATGTGCTCCAACACGGGGTGGGCTCCGTACAGCCCCCCGCGGGGAAGCAGGCACGCGTTGGCGTGCGCCGCCGCAGACGGGTCAGCCCAGCCCTCCGCGGAGTAGTAGGCGTACTTCATCGGCAGCCCGGAGCAGCCCGGGTACCCCGCCGGGTGTAAGCTCTCGCTTTCCTCCCGTGAGGAAACACACACGGTCTGTCCAACACGCAACACGTGGTTTTGTATGACCTGTGACATGGTTCGATCTTCTGATTTGATGCCTCAGAGTCCAAGGGAAACCTCCTCCTCCTCCTCGCCTCTTTCTCCACCAGGGACCTCAGACCCCTTCTTCAATCCAGCGTCCCAAGCGGAAGAAGAATCTAAGGAATGCAGAGAGAGGAGCGGTTACACAGGCATGCCCAGGGCAGGAGCAGACTTCAGCGGAAAAGTCTATAAAAATGGGGATTTGGAATGCAAAGCTGGAATTCGGTTCCTAGGAAAACAAGTCATCCTGTATTGCTTTTCCACCCCCCTCCAGCCCCTGCTCCCGGTGCCACAGTGCGTTTGGGCAAGTGCAAGGAGGATTAATTTGCAACAGCTTTTCAGGATTCAAAGGCCTAAAAACTACATTCTGCTTTATTTGCACAGTGCTGATTTTTCTTGGTTAAGAATGAAACGAAGCATCAGTCTAACAACTTTTGCATGGGATCCTGACCCTCGGAAGCCATCCAGAGAGGCAGTGGCAGACGGCGAGCCCGGAGCCACACGGCGCAGGCTTGCCACGGGCCAGCGAGACGGAGCAGCCTGCCAGAGCCACCTCCTGCGAGTGGGTGTACGTTTAATCTGAGGGTTTATTTTGCTGGTACAACGCGAGCTGAGCCCTGGAAGCCTGTGGATGTGGCTGCTTTCTCAGCCGAGGCGCTGCTCTAGGAATCTGACTGCTATTAAATTTTGAATACTCTCTGACTTCACTTTAGGTAGAAGTATTTTTGAATTTGCCATTAAAAAAACCCCAGGGCAGAAGGTGGGGTTCCCTGGAGGGATCTGGGCAACAGGTTGCAGGAGACCATTTGGCGGTGGGGAAGTTGCCCAACCACACCAGGACCAAGCGGGGTCCCCCCGCTGCAGCTCTCCCTCGCGCCCCTCTGCACGCCGGCACGGTGGGAGCTGCCACTCGGCAAAACTCGCTGCCACCAAACGCACTGGGGGAACCTCACTCGTTTGTCTCAGGAGGAGGAAAATAAGCCTGTACCCTCTGTGGCAGCCGAAACTCAGTCTCTCGGTGCTTGGGGACATAAAAGCCAAGCACGTTCCCCATGCCTGCGCTGCACGGGAACGTGCCCGACCTCCCCGGGCAGCACCGGTGGGGACCACGGGACGCCCCGAGAGTCGGAGCCGAAGGCGCACTGACAGGAGTTAATCCTACAGCCCAGGGCTCTGTGTGGGTCTGGTGCGTAACACGAACAAACAGCGGGCTACGCTTATTAAAACATTTGTCCTTTCCTGCATCAGCCTTGAATGACTGTCTTATTTACTCGCCTGTCTCGGATTGATTAACTATGGAGTCACAGGATTAAGAGACACGTTGCTCCTGGGCAGCCGGTCCCTAAGCCCCGGTGGGCGAGGGCAGGAGTGCCGGGCTGGCGCGGTACGTCATGTCTGGTAAGCGGTGACTAATTGCCGCGCTGAGCTGCTACGGAGGTGGCTCAAAACAGGCCGGCTTCGCCCTCGACAAATTACATAACCCCGAAGAAGCCTCTCCTTTGCCGGAGAAAGGGATGCCCAGAATAGCACAGGCTCACAAAGATTAGGAATTAGAAGGAAAATTGCTGCTGTCTGCAGCTGCTCGCAGCGTATGGCACTCGGCACGGCTACGGATCATGAGTCACATCAGTCCATGCTCTCAGAAGAGCTAGGAGAGGTTTTTAAGGACTGCAGAAGTGAGTATATACTTCAAACCCATTTGGCTTCCTCCCAGCCCAGACCCCACTGTGCCTCCTGAGCCTCTGCCAGATTTTATGTACAGGACTGGCAGGCTGGTCCGTGAGAAAGGCTCAGGAGCAAGGACGTGCCCTGCACCAAGGCCTGCGCTGCAGAAAGGAACGCACCTCTGGGAGGCAGCCGCCGTGCCTTTAGTTGCAAGGTAGACAGGCACGTGGCATCTCTGAACTGTAAATAACTGGTTAATAGTGCCGACGGGAAAGGCCCCTCCAGGCATTCGGGGCCGTGCTCTGCAAGGCAGGTCTGTCCCAGCCCCGGTGGGAGACGGACAGCGTCCGGAGCAGGTTATCCCTACGGAGGGCCGGCTGAGAAGGGATCTATAGGAAATGGGTGGGAAGAGCGGGAGCTCAGGGCAGCTGCTCCCCAGGCTCGGGGGGCAGGCGGGCGAGATGCACGGGCTGCACGTGGCGGGGTCCCTCCTGCGAGCCCGCGGTGCCTTCGCAGCCAGCCGTGCCGCGGCCAGCACCCGCGCGTTGCTCTTCCTCGGCATTTCTGGACCCAAACCCCAAGGCGCAGAGGATGCAGAAGTGGGCTGGGACCCGAGCTCCCCTTTCCCAGTGGCCAGCCGGGCTGGCCGTGCCTGGGCGCTGCCCGCAGAGCTCGCCTCGCCTCTGATCCGGTCGCAGCGCGGCTCTGCCGTGCCGTCAGTCGGATCACAGGTAAGCGGTCTGCCCACTTCTGGTTTCCTGCCGTGGAACACGTATGTGCCGTGACGCCGCAAGCACCGCCGTGAGAAGTGCAGCACGGTACAAGGCTTGGAGGGAGCGTTTGTTAAATATAAAAAGAAGAGTCATTCCAGGTCAAAAACACAAGCTAGATGGATTGAAAATTCGATTCTTCCCTGGGGAGAAGAACTGCCTGGCTCCAGTCAGCGTCCGCAAGACAAGGCTGGTTTTAATTTAAGTAGGTACAGAAATAACGTGCAGTATGCATGAACCAGGACTGTCGGGGGTTCCAGGAGCATGCACGCAACAGCTTCCCTCCTCTCTTGTACTCCTGCCCTGAGTTTTTGATCGTTGCTGTGCCTGATGCTGCCAGAATTAGCCTCCAAACCTCATTTCTCCTCCTTTCCCTTTGCTGGGTTAAGTGAGAGGTCTCCCAGGCTCCTCAGAAGAATTTCGAGCCTCAGCTGCAGGCTCTTCTGCTCGGAGGAGCAAAGGAGGAGAAGGGCTGGGGCGAAGGAGGTTAATCACGAGGTGGCTGGTAGCCACCAGCGTGGTGCAGCCACGAGAAGGACAAACGCTGCCCACAGACATCAGGACTTACCAAGAGCAATCAGAAAGAGCAGCGCCCTCGCGCACAGCCCCGGCGCAGGCTGGGCAGCCTCCAGCTGTGCCCCCGGGCAGGGACGAGGGGCCGGGCTGGAGCGCAAGGACCACGAGCGCAGGCGGGGAGCCCGTATCGCACAGCGAAGCCGACGGCACATCTCTGCCGTGCCGCGAGGCGCGATGCCCTTCGCTCCGGCAGTGGAGCAAGCTCTGCAGCAGCAGCATCGCAGCCCTGGCAGAGGCAAGCCAGGCGCTGCGGTCATGCCTTACAGGGCTTGGCTGGCTAGCTTAACCGAGGCTGGGAGGATTTACTGGCTGTACAGACACACTGGGGGAAGGAGCACTGCTGTTTAAGCTAAGACAAAGCTAGCGCGAGAAGAAATGGAAATAAACTGGCCACAAACACATCTAGAAATCACAGAGTTTCTGCTTCTGGAAACAGACTGTGGGACAGAATTCCCCCCGAGACGAAGGGGACAAGTCACAGATTTTGGATGTGGATGGACACACTTACAGTGAGGCAGCTGCCTGTTGCACCAAGAGACCCGGCTCGGTGAGGCAGGAGCTGTAGTTCAGCCCAGTAACCCCAGTCCTCCCCTCCACCTCCAGCCCAGCTTGGCAAGCAGCCCCTTGACATGAAAAGGAGCTGGGCTGGGGGTGTCGGGGCTGGGAGCAGAGCGGGAGCACCCAGGTGGGGCTGCGCAGAGCCGAGGCAGGGTGCTGGGTCTGGAGGGCTGCAGGGTGCCTCCTGGGCGGCGGGAGAAGCAGGGTGCCCTTGGGCCAGGGCCGCGCCAGACACACCCCGGCTGCTGGATAACTGCCGGCGTGCCCTTCCCAGCCCTGGCACAGCGTGGCCCAGCCAGGCTGCGACGGCCACGTGGACCGAGCCCCACGGATCCTGCATGGAGCAAAGTCCCTCTGTGCCAGGCTCCGTCCCAGCTTCGTCTGCTGCAGCACAGCGAGCTCGCTGCGGACCCCCGGCTCCACCTCTGCCCGCGGCCGTGCTGGCTCTCCCCCAGGCTTCAGCAGATCAGGCAAGGTGACGGCAATGCCGAAAACGCTGCCTCTCGGCTTCGCCTGGCAGCTGCACACGCAGAGCCCTGGGTGTCCCGGCGTGGGTATTTGGAGCTAGGACATATGAGCCGGGACACAGCCTCGTTCCCTGTCTGCACAGAGACCCCAAAACAGCAAAGCCAGCTGCCAAGCCTGGGTTGTTTTTCCTTGCAACGTGAGCCCTGGGAGCCTCCCGATGACAAAGCTGTTACCCATCCCCGCACGGCAGCGAGCAGGAGGAACTGCTGGGACACCCAGGAATTACAGAGCTCATTACACCCAGCTTAATCATTGCGAGTGCTGCGCGGTGACTTGCCTAGATTAGCAGGGTGTACTGATGAGGTTGAGGAAAAAAGTTGCCATGGTTATGCTGTGTTTTGCCCGCAGAGCAGAGAGCACAGTGGTATCACATAGCAAATATTAATGTACCTCCGGCTACGGGGGGGTCCGGCACCTGGAGCACGAGGCAGCCGGTGCCTGCGGAGGGGCAGCCCTCCCGGCGTCCGGGGGAGAAGGGCCGACAAAGCCCCCTCCCTCCTTGCTCAAGAATAATTAGAAAGTTCAGCAGCAAAAAGAAGCCTTTATGAAATCCCAGACGGCATCGCGAACTCTCGGTATTTGATCAACCCCCGGAGCCCCGCGACGGGGCAGCATCTGTGCGACCACCGACAAAGGAGGGCTTTTTGCTGGGGCAGCGAGAAGCACTCCAACGCAACCCGTCGGCATCCAGCAGCAGAAGCCATCCTCCCCCAGCGACCCCCCTGCAAACAGCCCCAATGCATTGCTTGTTTAGCAACATTTCAGACTTCTGAAAGGGTCTCCAGGGTTTTGGATGAGGAGGGTTATTAGTAATGTCGAAATTGCTACTCCAATAACTCCCCCTCCCACTGCCACGCTCCCTTTTTCTCTCCCAGGATGGCTCTTTCCCCCGTGGCAAGAGCTTCTCTGGGTACGAGACGAGAGCAGAGCCTGGTGCCCCATTCCCTGGAGAGGTCCCCGCGCAGCCGGCAGGGCTTTCCCTCCAGCTCTTTGCAGGGTGAGCAGTGGACGCGGGAAGCTCAGGGAGGGGGCAGCAAGGAAAGCATCTTTAGAAGAGGGTGTCTGTCCAAAAATAGACAAAATTAGCTAATCCTAGGAATGTTTGAGATGGGTTACAGGAATGTCAGACTTTCTAGACACACTAACAGGCTCCTCGGAGCACCAGCCTGGATTTTTCCCTTTGGAGACCATGGTCACATCTCACCTCCGGCCCCTTGGGCGACTGCCTTAGGCAGTATTACTACGATGGAAGCTGCAGCATAAGAGAGGCTGTTTCTCTGCATTTTGGAGGTGCCAAGGGAAGGGAGAGGCTGGGAGCGGCCGCCCAGAAGGCTCTGCAGACCTTTAAGCATTTCAGAGGGACGCTCCCCCACGCCTGCTCTCTTGAGTGTACAGCACTGCATCCCAGGGCGTGAAACCTTGTGAAGCAGCAGACCATGCTCTTCTTTTGGCACAGCACAAGGTGGGACGAGATGCTCTTCCTCCCCTCCTCAGACCTCCATCTCCCTGCCAATACCTCTGCCTATACAGGCAGGGTATCTGCAGTGCTCCTGGTCGCACAGCTTCCACGCAATCATCCTGATGCTCTGCCCTCCTCTTACACAAGCACGGATCCTTAGGACCTCGGTTTTGGTTTCACTGCATCTCTTGACACTGACCCGATTCACAATGCTTCGACCTTGCCGACTGTCAGTGGCTTAAGAAAGTTCAGTGATACCAAATAGCCTTGACTAATGCCCAGCTAGGTGATTTTTCCTCCCGAGCCCAAACCACTGCCTCCAGCTAGTCACGCCTGTTGCTACCACGTGGCATTTTTATTGCCTTGAACTCTCAACACTTCACCGCACCGCAGCCTCCCACCGAAAAGCAGGGCGCACACGCGCAGAGGCGCGATCGCCGCCTCATTTCTGCAGGCTGAATTCGCTTCAGGCAGAGGGAACGAAGCATCTCGCACCGCTTGTACAGACGCACAGTCAACAAACGTCACCGGAAAGCTTAAATAGCCTCCAAACCCTGAGTGAATAAGAAAGTTAATTGCTAATAAAATAAACCCCGTAGACTACTGAGAAAAGTCCAAAACCTTAGCCTGAGCAAATAATCCCATGCCGTTTCTCACAGAATGCCCAGCAGCCCTCCCCACCCAGGATAAACACCACTGGGTCTCCCTGCCAGCCGGCAGCATCGTTCAGGCAGGAACGACCACGTCTCGGCTTATTTGAGATCTCTGCAGCAGATTTCTCCCAAAGCACGAGAATAATCACCAGCTAAACGCAAAGCAGCAGCAGAAGAAAGAGAAGTGATGGAAGAGAGGAACTGATACAAACTGCAAATAACATCAGCACGGACTGAAGGGAAAAAAGGACTTGAAGGAGACATGGAAAAGGCAGAGATGGCCCTTGAAAGTGGCACTCGGCAGGTACCTGAGCTGCAGCTGCTCCTCCCCTCTCCTGCACGCCGCTCTTGCTGCAACTCCTCCAACAGCACCTTGAGCTCATGAAATCAGCACAAGGGTGAGTCTGTGCAAGGACTCAGTCCTCTGGGAGCCTTGGATTTAATGGGAGCCCGGTCCCTCCCACCTGGGCTGAGCTTTGCTCGCCGCCCCTCCGTGCGCGGGCCCTGCTCAGGCCAGGTGTGCTGCAAGAAGGAAGACCCAGGCACCGGGATACAACCCAGAGCGGTGCCGAGCTGGCGAGAGACCAGGCTGCCTCCAGGGCAGGCTGGCGCAGGGCGGCTGGAGGCAGGGAGCTACTCAGGAGGACGACTTTCAGCTGGTGCAGAGCGAGGTATCTCTGCTTGGAGCAGCTGAGGATTTGGTGCTGCAGCTGCCAAGGGCCAGGACCGTGCTCTGCCCCTGCGATGCCACGCGGGTCAGCAGGAGCCCAAAAGCAGCACTCAGCCGTGGCATGGGCCCCCTCGCAGCTCGCGGAGGGAGAGGGAGAACAGACGGGGACCCTGCTTCAGCCTCGCTCTCCAAACGTTGGCTGTAGGCTGTGAAAATAAATGGAGAGGGAACAAAAAGCACACGAGACTCTCGAGTCACGCTTTCTCCCTGCTCCTCTCCAGAGGCATCTGTTGCTCCCGGGCACCAAGGGACCGGTTGCTGGGAGGAGCAGTTTAAGGGGTTACAGCCCAGCCCTGTTTCACTGCCTGCCGGCGAAGGTGCTGCGTTAATAAGATGGGTGCAATTCGGTGCAAAGGAAAAGAAACTCCAATTGCATCTGGCTAAAGGGCGGCTGTAGATACTCTGACCTGATTCAAATAAAGACCCAGGTCTGCCCACACCGTCAGCACAATTCTCTGACCGGGGTATTACAGGGAGCAGATTAAAAAATATATTTAAAGGTAACCATGTCTCTAACTCGTGTTTGCACAGTGTCCGGCCCAGAGCAGCCAGGCCTGACTGGTGCATTAAGCATTCCCGCAATGGGAATGGATGATAATAAATAATCCCCAAACATCTTTTTGGATTGCTGTACATTTTGGCTCAAGGGTTTCTTCCAGTTTCAGTGGGCACAGAGCCACGCAGCAAGCTTTAAAATCATATATCTATCTGAAATACCCTTTTTTAAGGGAGCTGCTTATTCTGCTGCCCATAAATGCTTTTGGCTTACCGCAACATTGCCACACCACTAAGGGACGCTTTGAAATGTCCGATTTTATCAGGAAATACACCATATAAACTTCCTTCCTTTAAATTCCTTGATCTCACTTTACAATCTTTCCAACGTTTTATTTATTATCAGCGGTTGTTTTTTCCTTTCCTGACATCCCTGGGCAAACAGTGTTTCACACTGCCAGCACAGCCCCTTTCCTTCTCTAACGGCTGCGAGATTGCGGTGGGGAGCGATCTCCCGGCAGCTTTCCTTTTTCCTGGCTGGTGAAGTTCACCGTTGATGAGGTACTTGCCAGAGAGCACCGACAACCTGGCGGACGCCCACTATGGCTGCTACTGCCCACACGTCGCCGGCGCAAGGCTCCAGCTGGAGGGAGCAGGCAGAGAGT
Source organism: Platalea leucorodia (assembly GCF_965183815.1). Lineage (NCBI taxonomy): Eukaryota > Metazoa > Chordata > Aves > Pelecaniformes > Threskiornithidae > Platalea > Platalea leucorodia. The sequence goes on from NC_138844.1 coordinate 6,213,799, forward strand.
AACGGTGGGGATCCACGACCTGCGTCTGGTCCCTCGCGCTGAGCATCTTCTCAGGATGCTTGGGCAGCTACAGAGGACTGCGCCGTTTGCAGCAGCTCCAGAGAGCGTAGGAAGGGAAAGCGCCAGGGCTGTGGGGGGAAAGGATGGGTTTTGGCAGTAGAAAAAGGTGCCTTTATGCTCTGGTCCCCTCGTTTGCAGCTTGCACTTGGAGCACACCCAGCTTTGACGACGTTCTTCTACGGGGTTTGCAACCCTGGTAAGCTCAGCCCTTTGTCAGCAGGCTAAAACGCGTTGTTCGGGGCTAAGCATCTCCTTTGGAAAAATGGCACGGGGGTGTGCACATCCAAGAGCGACCCGGCGCTGGACCGCCCCGTCCCGCGGCCCCGGCTCCAGCACGCAGCTGGTTCATGCCTCGTGAAAGAAGGTGGTGATCAGATCAAATGTGACTGCAGTGCTGGGCTGGCGTCCACAAAAGAAGGCGCTTCCATCACACCGACACCTTCCCCTAACATAAGCTTGCTCAGCAATACATAAATAAATGCAAAGCTGTTTGCTGTGTTTTAACATCCCGTCCCATTTGCCCTAGGCTTGAAGAGGCCTCTCTGTCCCAGGGTGATGCAATTCTTTTTTGGTGGGTATTGGATTGTTACTGCTGTTGGCGCTTACAAAGCCACACTGAAATCCTGCGTTGCTTTTTTAATGTTGCTTTCAATCTGCGGCACATTCACGTCTCAGTGCTTTTCCATTTGCACTGCGTAAGGCACTCGGCGATGTCCTGGGGGGGCAGCTGCTATAGAAAAAGGCTTCTTTGCTGCAGCGCTGTCAGCCGCCTCCCTCAGTGCTGAAGCGAACACGAGCGCGGAGATATTGCAAGACCCCTCAGAAAAAAAACACCATTTTCCTTTGGCTTTGACTTTGCTGGTTTTGCACTGAAGCCAAGACGCTCAGTGGCTCTTTTGCCAAGCCATTACATCTTCTTTGCACTCTCCGTATGCGCGGAAGAGTAACGGGAAAAACTTAATGAGGTGGACGGAGGGCTTGTCAACACAGCAGGGTATATAGCCCTGCCCCGACGGATCACTAACCACCCCCTGTGTCGCACGTGTGTAAAAATCTGCTTGCATTAGGGCTCCGTTATCCCAATTACAACCCGGGTTAAGATGAATTTACTGAGGATGTTTTGTATTTAAGCAGCAATGCCTGTGAGAACCACACACCAGTCCACTGTACTCACACTGAAGCGAAAAATCCCACCAGGAACAAGCCTCTGCGTCATCCGGGATTTTCCCACCCTGAAGGCCCCAAACATTATTAGCAAACAACATATCCCTCGACTCTGTAAACAGTTATATAGTCGTGCAGGTGGGTAAGACTCCTCCGAGGTGGAATGGGATGGGTGGTTAGCAGCCCGTAAATGCCACTTTTTTGTCCCCAGGAGGGCAGAGGGAAATCAGGAGGAGTGGGAGACTGGCTGAGGGACTGCACGCCGGCCACAGCCGGTAGCTGGGGATGGCCGGGGAAAACCGAAGCGGCCATAGCACCGGCCGGAGGAAACCCTTCCTCCCGGGCCCTCCGCAGCCCCTCCGCGGACGGCTGCTGGCTCAGGGCGCGATCAGCGGCACAACAGAGCCGTGCCGGTACCAGCGAGATGTGCAGGGCTGCTCGCAGAACCCATCGACCGTCCCAACAGAAGCAGGCTGCAAAAATAAAGAATGAAAATTTCTTTCAAGAACAAGAGAGGCAGATAGCCGTATAGTCAGGATCATGTAGGTTTGGGAAATGCATGGTTACTTGTTTCTGGAATTTGAGGAAAATAAACACAGAGATATCAATGAGCTGACCCAACATGAAAGCGTTTTCAGAGGAACAAATACGGGTTATGAGTAAGGCTTGGGAGTGCTTCCCTGGAATGCACCTGTGCAAATGAGGAGAAAAGGTTAAAAAATCTCTCCGTTCGTAACCTCTGCTTGCAACCGAAGGCTTGGTTCTTGCGTAACTGGAGGGAAGCCAGGCAGCGCCTCTGGGGGCTGCAGGCCGGGGCCGGGGGCCGAGGGGGGAGGCCTCGGGCTGAAACGTGCAGCTCGTGCCGAAGGGCTGGAGCAAGGGACTGCCCTGGAGGCCCCTCTGCACCCCGGGAACGCCCCGCGGCAGCACCCGTGGCAGAACCCCCTGCGACCACCTCTGCTGGGAGCTCCTCTGTCTCTTCTTTTCTTCACTAAAATGGACCTGTCCGTGCAGGGCAGATTTCTCCGAGCATGGCCCTACCCAGGACGTGCTCATAAAAGACAAAGTATTAGTTTGACACCTAAAAAAGAACAACTAAAATTTGTGAGCTGGCCCGAGCAGCTGCTCTGCCCAGTGGTCCTTCGGGACTGCTCTGCCCTGGGTCCTGCGTTACGGCTGAGACCACCTCCCTCTCGCCACTGGCTCCAGAAACCTTGCGGAAGCCTGACACACGAGAAGTGGAGTGGCACCCTGCCCAACACATCCCAAGTGACAAGGGAAGTTGACCGAGCAATGAATCTGGGAAAGAAGCAGACCGCTGCTATCTTCTTCCCTCCTCCTCCTCACCCCTCCAGCCTTCCTCCCTCCTCTGGGGCCTTCAAAAATGAAGAAAACATGATAAGCGCTGAAATACCTATCTGAAAAAGCCACAGAGGGCTGTGACCTTCCTAGGATTGATGGCACAACTGTTAGAGACCGAGCAAGTCCAGGCGGTGCCCAGGGAAACCTTTGAGGGATGCCTGACCTGCTTTGTACTTGACTGGACCTCGACCAGGCTGCCAAGTGGCGCAGGGCTGGGGAGAGAAGGATGAGCACCCACCAAGGTCTGGAACGGGGTCCTGCTGCCACCTCCAAACCCCCCCAGAGACACCCCGAGCCGAGCCAGCCCCTTCTTTTGGCGTGGGAGCATGTGGGCACAGCACCTAGCGCTGTTCAGCAACACCGAGCCCAAAGCATTCAACAGCATTCGTGACGGTGTGAGCTGTCCCGCGGAGGGGACTCGAGGACAGACTGATGCTGGGTCCGTGCTGGGGCAGGAGGCAGCCCCTCACACCTCCGCTAAATCCCGTTACTGGAGGGCTCGTTTCAGCAGCCACGTGCGTGCTGCAGAGACCTCACCGCTTCCGAAGCCTCCGCCAGGTGAGTCACCCTGCTGCTTGGGACGACAAAATGCATTTACTCAGAACAGTGATGAGGCCCTTTGGTTCCCCCGAGGGAATGTTAATCACCCTCCTCTTACCGAAAAAGGACCTTTTGTTTTCTAGACCTTACGGTTAAGGTTTTCATAGACTGCAAGTGCAAGCCTCTGCAGAAGCCACGCCATGCCCAGGAGCATGGGTGAGAGTCAGAGACAGCCACGAGCCGGGCGAGGGAAAGGACCGGCTCCCTCCGTCCCGCACACACGGCCGCACGCTCCGCGGCGGGGGCTGGCCGGGGCGCCCCGAGCCGACAGATGTGTCTGTGCAGGATGGAATCGAAAAGCAACTGCTACAGCCCGGAGCGTGCCAGAGGCGTGGGCTGGGTTGCAGCAGAGCTCCCCGTATCTGTCCGCACATGCTGGGCGGTGTGAGGGCTGCGGCAGCCAGCGAGGGGAAAACCACTGACGTCAACAAAATAGGATGAGGTCCTGCTGCTGCCCTCACTGGCAAAGCTGAGGTGGCAGCACCGGGTGGCTCCTACAGCCTCCCTCAAGGAATTACCTTGCTTTGGAGGTGGAGCGCTGACAAAAAGCCTTTTTTGGCCAGGGCTGTGTGACGCTGGGAGTTTACCATGTGCAAACAAGCTACGGACAAGCCCAAAAGAAGATTGGCATCTGGAGGCTCCCTGCCCCAAAGGACACTGAGGATGTTGTACAGATGTTGCTCAGCACATAACGGAGTCTCCCGAGCCACTGCCACCCAGGAGGCACACCTTTGATTTCTCTGGGGTGTCCTCTCAGAGGTTGGGGACGTTAAAGCCAGCGAAAGAGCACAGGACAGCTCTCTGCAGCATGCATCCACGGCTTGCATTTTGCTCTCAAAATTGCTAAGAGTTAGAGACTGGATTCTCCTTTTCCCGACAGCAAGCCCTTTTCCTGGGGCAGCTTTTAACTGACGATTTCCAGTGAGGAAACCTCACCTGGGGAATAAACGCCTCCGTATTGCTGTGGTGTGTGATGCTGCAGGAGGGCAGGAGCAGGCAGCGCAGGCTGTGCCACGTGGTAGCACCCATCCGTCAGAAGCTGAGACGTCAGGGTCCAAAACTTTCCTTAGAAAGATGCTTCTAGGATCCGCCCCGGATAAAACCGTGAGCAATCCCACGTTGATGTGAGACACCGAATGAATCATGGAGCCACCTGGCTCTCCACCAGAGACGTATTTTAGCCTGTGCCAAGCGACACCATCACCTTGCAGCTAGTCATCACGGACTTGCGTCGGCCCTGGAGGCCACCTCTGTCAGCAGAGTCCTAGGGGACCCTCAGCTGGGCTGAGGGGGTTCTGCAAGCTGGGCTTCTCAGGTACCAGAGGATCTTCCCAGCGGCTATGCCAGGCACCTCACATTAACTCAACAAGGGCAGCATGGTGCAAAGGCACCATGGGCTAACAGAAGACCTTCCACTCCAGGTGTGGAACCATAACATGGTGTTTCCAGAGGAGCAGCGTTGCTCCCTCCACTCTTGCTGCTGCAGCCGAGTCTCTGGGAGTCTGTTTCTCCATCCACCTGTCCCCATGCGCTGCCTCAGGCTTTGTTCCCAGCCATCTGGAGCCAGAACATGGATGGACACCTCCAAGGAGCACGTTAGCAATGGTTCAGTAGGCACTTCCACGGTCCTTCTGTACGTGATCAGCGCCACAGGGCTGTGGAGATGCTGCCTGGAAAAAAAAACGCACTGGAGCCATTCCAGTAACTATCAGCACGAAGGCCCAGGGATTTTCAGAGGAGCCTGTCCTGGTGACTCCCAGGCTGAGCTGCCTGGCAGCGGGACGCGCCCTGCCCCAGTAAGCTAGAAGCAGTTTCATCATTAAAAACATAAGCTGGTTCAAACTCTCAGCTGGCTGCTGGCTAGCCCAGCCAGAGCTGCAGTGCTGGGCGAAGGCTGCAGAGCTTCTCAGCAAGCAGGGGCTCACTTGGAGGAGAAATCCTGGAGGTGCTTGTGTTTATGTGCGCCCAAAGATACAGAGGCTTCTCCTCTGCAGAGGGATCCCCGCACTCGCGCGGGGCGAAATCCTGCGGTCGGTTTGGTTGGGCTCAGAGTCAACAGCTCGCGCGCCGTGGGCAGTTACACGCAGGGTTTCGGGAAAGACGATTAGTTGGGCTGTTCACCCTGTAACTGCTGTAAAGAAATCCGGTGTGATGGCCCCTAAACCCAGGCGGCAGCTGGGCCTCCAGCACGGCTGCGCCGTGCACAAAGCCTGCAGAGCGGAGATGAAGGCATCACACCTGCCTACGCGCACGCGTGCTTGCGCTCCAGTGGCCGCTCAGCAGAAGCATTTCTGCAGACCTCGACAGCACGGCAAGAGGAGAGGCATTAACCTCTGAGCTATAGCTGTTGACAGCTTTCAACTAAATAATCATGGAAAAGTTTTCTTCTCCAGGATAAGAGATTTGCCTGAGGTTTCATGGTGGGTGGAAGAAGAAAAGGAAATGAAATCCAGCTCTTCCCACCCTGCCTGACCAGTGGGCTATCCTTCTCACCTCACGGCTGCATTTTAAGCTAATACCACCAATTTTCCCTTTTCCAGGAATGAGACTGTTGCAACCCCGGGGTACAGAACCGTGAAACGGCTTTTGTCTCGGAGCTGGCGTCTTTCTTATCAAGGTGAAGTCAATGAGAACAATTGCTTTCCACACTTGCTTTTCCTCTCATAATCAGCGTTGTTTGCTCATGCTGCAATGCTCCAAGCCAGCAACTGATAGGGCTTGGCAATTCAGGTGAATTGCACCCATATTTGTTCAAGAGAAAAACGTGTAAACCCTACTGCAACGGGGGAGGGAGAGGATTCTGGGCACGGCTGGCGATGTTAATTACAGCTCTTATTGCCAATAGCAGGGGTGACTGGGAATGAAAGAAGGGACGGGCACAGGAAGGGGAGAGGTAGAGCCAAAGTGTATTTTGAACAGATGCGTGCAGCAGCAATGGGCGAGAGAAGAATAGGCTGATTATTGTGGGCTCACGGGGGTAAAGCGGGCAGGGATGGTGAGAGGTGAGAATCATTGGGAGCCGGAGGGCCGCCAGGGCTGCGAGTGGGACAGGGCTGTGCCGCGGGCGTGCAGCTACCTCTGCAGCTGGGCACAGATAGGCACGTGCACGTTTCCAATCTCACAACGGCTAAAATCCACCGAAATCTGCGGCAGCCTTTGAAGGGCTGAGGATCAAGGACTCTCCCAGCAGCTGTTCCCAGATCTCCCCTGGCAGAAGAGTCGGGATGTGCACTCGGGATCCGTTTCCCACACCGAGCCACGTGCTGGCCAGGCACAAAGCGCTCAAGTGCTACCTGGAAAGCGGCACCTTCCCCTGGGATCCCCTGTAGCCTGGGCACGCATCCCTGCATCGGGACTTCACAAGGTGCTCGCTTCCCCTTTGTCTGCAGCCCAGGGAAGCAGCCGAGTGCCGGGGTGGGCTTCTGTGCGGCTCACATTCCAGGGGACCCAGAGACAACGAAATCATGGTTTGTCTGATTGTAAAGGGCTGACTCACAGCTGCTGACACTTGTCACGCTGAAAGCATTTTGATATTTATGGAAGGCTGCTCACATCCGCAGTGCAGGGTACGGCAGGGCCAAATGCTCTGCGTGCTTGCTCCACGCCTCAGTCCTGGCCTGCAGCGCCCTTGCCCGACTGCTGCCGAGGCCGCGGGCTCCTGGACTGGAAAGGCACCTGCCCCGCTCTGCCCACGGCCCCCCGTGGGCTCCAGGCTGGGCCGTTTCGCAGTGAAAGAGGCACCTCTTTGTCCCGGCCAAAGCCCTCAATACGGGTCCCATCCATTCCTGTCCCACACTGTCCTGCAATACTTTCTTTTCAGGCCTTGCCCTTGGCGCAGGGATGCAAAGGGCTCTCCCGCTGGGATGGCCGGGTCGCGGCAGTAATAACCCGATAGCACAGACGGCTCACAGCAAAGCACTAGCACCCCCGAAACCCGCTCTGCAGGGCGAGCAAATGCCCGCCAGACACCACGTTATTAAAAAGCTCTTGGTTTTGATGTAGGGAAACCCATCGCTCCTGCTTTTTCAAGTCCTTGCCTCTGCTATTGTCCAAGCCTGCAGGAAAAGGAAGAAGAGGCCCCCGCGGTTCCTTCCTGCACGGGGCAGGTCGGTGGGGCGGCTCCGCGCACGCCTGGCTCCTCTCCGCGCGGAGCTGCGCTGCGAGCAGGCTCCAGCCTCCGGGACTGCCACGACGACACCTTGCACCAGCGCTAAAACCACTTCAAGGCTAAAGGAAAGGAAGCTGCTAATGGACTCTAATGGAGTTGCGGTGATTCTCCTGGGAGGCAGACAAGCTCTCCTGAAGAGGGAAAAAGCGGCGAGCGGATCACTAGCACTTCCATGGTTGGTCTGGCTGTCGCTGACATCCCCTGGGGGTCACAGCCTCAACAAATAATGGAGGGAGATTCACAGCTGCAGGCGTGACCACCAAGGCAGAACGGGAAATCCGGGTGTCAGTGCCACCGCTTCGGAGGACTTGGGGTGTCTCACGCTCTGCCTCGCCAGCATCCCGATTCTGCCAGGTAACACCGGCAGCTTCCTCTGCAGCGGAGCTCTGTGGCGAGGCTCCCTGCTGGAGAGGGATCCTGGCCGCAGGGATGGGCCTGACCCACGACGTGCTGGCCTCTCTAATTTTTATTTTGCCATTAGGAATTTTCAGTGCTTTTCTCATGACACTGACAAAAACGTGCTGTGGGAAAACAGAACAAACCACGAAGAGATGCTCTGCCTTTGCGAGAACAAGATCGTTTGTCTCTGGTTTTGTTTGTTTCCCTGCATGTTTGTGGATTAGCGCTCGCTCGCTCGCCCGCGTTCTCCCTCTCCCTCCTGCCCCTGACTGCGGATAACCCACGGTGTCACAGCTCACCAGCCGCAGCACGAGGAAAGGCTCAGCGCCCAGGCCTCAGCCAGGAAACGGACGGCTCCGAAGGACAGCGCCCTTCTGGTGCACTCCATGCAGCTCACGGGCTGCTGATCGATGCGCTTTAACACCAGCAGTGCTGCATTACTGCTGCCTTCCCTGCCAACTGCAGTGCTGCGGTTCTGCGCTGCAGTTCTGTGCCAGCAAAACAGGCGCGATCATTGGAAATGCATGCCCAGGCTCGGCTCACGCTCCCAGGCTTCACCTCGGGCTTCTTTCTCTCCCTCTGTAACACACGCCGAGAGCTCGGCTCTCCTTTCCAAAGGGCCCTGAGGTCCTCAAAAGGCACCAGAGAACTGCGCAGCGTGGCTCTCCCACCTCGTCTCCTAGCTGGGCTTTCCCACCGCGTCGTTCAGGGTTTGCAGAAATGGAAACCATCCCTCGGTGGCTGCCGACAGGACACAGGGAGCCAGGATTTATACGGTGCAAGTCTGTCTTTAAAAGAAAAGACACCGACTGCTGCCAAGAATGTGTTGTTTCTGGATTTCTTGGGCATTATCTGACTCCCTGCAGCAGCAGGGAGAGGGGAGGCTGTAACAGCATCCGCTCGGGAGGCGCGAGGACATTCAAGCATCAAACCGAGCCTTTAGGCCCTGTAAAAAAATAATGAAGGGCACCATGCTGTTCCACTTAAACCAGAATAACACGACACGCAGCTCGGGGAAAGATTTAGAAACTTTTTTGGGAAATAATACAGGGAAGAAAACACATAACAGGCTAATTAGAGCTTGATCTCTCGGGCACGCTGCAGCTCCCTCATCCTTCTGCTGGGCTCGGCTTCCCAGCAGACCCATCTGCACCAGGGGATTGAGTTCATTTTCCCTTTGTGCTCGTTTCAGGCCTACCGCAGGGGCCGGGCTGTAGAAATGCGGTGGTCTCCTGTTGCCCTCCAGCGGCAGCGGCTCACAGCAGCCCCAGCGCGGAGCAGAGCCCTCGGGAATCGCCTCTCACCGGCCGGCCCGCATCAGGCCGTCATTTCCCCCCGCTGCTTAACGCGTGGCTAACGAACATGTGGCTAACGAGCACGCCGCTAGCCCACCCAGCCGAGTAGAGATGCTGGCGCTTTCTCGCTCTGCTCCCCCGGCGTCTCCGGGCACGGAGGGGGCCGCGGCGACGACAGCTGGCTCTGCTCCCTCGAGCCTCGCACACGCCGCTGCGGGACGCGCCCATTCCCACCTCCGCCCTTCACCGCTCCCCATATGGGAATGGGAATACCCTGATTTTTACAGCTTTTTCTCCTATTTCTCTTTCAGATTCTCTCTAGGTTGCGCCAGGAGAAGAGTACGCAGTTCGAGGATGCGACATTTTGCCTATTTATTAGAGCTTTGCATTCGTGCTGCCTCCCTCCCAGCACGCAGCAATGGCAGCACATGTAACCAGGCGCGGTTCTTCCAGCTGACGCCTCCCCAGCGCTGACGAAGCCCAGCTTAGAGCTTCCCTGTAACACACACACCCCGGGTCACACCGCTTTATTTTCTGTTTTTCTGACCAACTCTCTCCTGTGTTTTCTGAGATGATAAAGACCTAGATTAAATCTCACTTAGCAGCCCTGCCTACCAACGCGCCGATCCCCGCGCACAGGTAGCTGCCCGAGCACCGATCCGGCGCCGTGTTCTCCAGCCCATCGCAGCAGACGGGCTCAGAGGAGCCCAGCCCTCACCGCTTCGGCCTGGCCGGAGAGGAGGTGCCCTGCGCGACCCCCCAGCACCGCCGCAGACACCGCGTTCCCCCTGCCAACCCCCTGTTCCGTCACGACGCCCCTTTTGAAGCGTTTTTGTAGCTCCCTCCCCGGGACCGTGCCGTTTCCAGTGCTGCGCAGCGCTGCACCGCCCGAGCTGCCAGGGCAGCGCCGTTTCTAAGTGTCTGCCGCCCACAGGGGCCCACCCGCCACCCCGCACCCTCAGCGGGACGGGGAGCCACCGCAGGTTCAGAGCGGCCAGCGGCAACCCCCGCCACCCCGAGCGCTCAGAAACCCCCCAGGCCCTGCCGCTCCGGCTGCCCGTACCGCCCCCGCGCTGCACCGGGCCCCACGAGAAGCCGAGGCCGCCACGGCGGGGGCTGGCGGGGCCCCGCACGCAGCGCCGGGGGCAGCAGGCTCCCCCGCAGCGAGGCGGGCCAGGCTCCGCGCCACCACGGCCCGCGGCCGCCTCCCCGCCATCGCCCCTCCGCCAGGCCGCCCCCGCCCGTTAAAGCCCCCACGGCCCGGCCGCCTCCCACCCCCGGACTGCTCCAAGCCGCGGGGGTGAGGGCCGCTCGCCCCGCTGCGATCGCCGAGGGATGGCGCGGGGCTCCCGCCTGCCCCCCCCCCCCCGCGCGGGGCGGGAGTGGTCAGGCCTGGTCACGTGGGCGGGCTGCGGCCGCCGCCGCCCGCTCGGAGGCCGCCAGGGGGCGCCGCGCGGCGACGGCAGGTGCGGGGCGGGGGGGGCGGAGCGAGGGCGCCTGCGCGCGGGGCTCGGCACGGGAGTGGGGGGGGGGGCGGCGCACGCGGCGCGCGCCCGCTTGCACGCGTGCACGTGATGGCGCGTGGCCGCGCGCGCGCAGCGTCTGCCGGTGGGCTCGCAGCTGCGCGCGCGCCCGCGTCGCTGCCTCAAACGTGGGCACGCGAGGGGGCAGGCGATTGCACGTGCATGCACGTGCGTGCCCGTGCTCGCTTGCAGGCGTGCCGATGCGATCGCGCGTGCCTGCGCCCGCAGAGCGCGCGCGTGCAGCACCGCGCGTGGCCCCCGCCGCGCGCGTGCAGGGTGCCGGCGGGGCGCGCGAGGCGAGCGCAGGGGTGCGAGGGTGGCCCCGTCCCCCCCCCGCCGCCTGCTGCGGCTGCCCCGGCCTTCGCCACGCGCGGGCGGCGGCGGCAGCATCAGCAGCGCTCCCTGGCCCCCCCCCGACACACGGCCCTCGTCGCGCCGCGCGGCGCGTCCTTCCCGGGGCGCCCGTTCGGCGGGCAGCGGAGGCGTGGATCGAAGCGGCTGCGTCCGTCTCCGTTACGTCTCCGTTCGCCCCCCAGCGCGTGTTCCCCCCCCGCAGCGTGCGCTCCGCCGTGCTCGTCCCTCGCTGTCGGGCGCTGGGGTCTCGGCACGGGGAGCGCTCCTGGCTCGCCTCGCTGCCCCAAAGCCACCTCCTGCGGGATTTGCAGGCTTGGGAACGGTTCCGCATGTTTCTGTGGCTTCAGTGGGGGGAAATGCATCCGCTGCTTCTCACGGCAGGAGCGGTGAGGGCTCGCGGGGCCGGGCTTCCCCCCGCTCTGCCTTTTGCGGGAACGGGGGTGACGCGCTGCCCTTGCGGGGCCGGCAGCGCCGTGCGCCACTGGGATGGGCTGCATCACGCCGCGCCGGGTAAGCTCCGCGCGCTTGCCGCCTGGGGTGCTGCGGGGCGGGCGTGAGAGCACGGTGCTGCTCGGGGTTAATGGGCTCTCGACCTGCCCGGCGCTGTTTGGCGCGGCATCCCCAGCTGCGGCTTCGCGAGCCTTTCCCAGAAGAGCGATGAGAAACCTTGCACCGCGGAGCTCAGCAGTCTCCTGACTGCCTGCAGGGTGTTTATTTTTGTCATTAAAAGGCAAGCATGTGTTTCTCTTCTATCCTGCTACTCCTACAACTGCCTACTGGGGATTTTAAATTATTTTTATTATTTTATATTTCATTTATATCCGGAGGCTCTTTCATGCTAGAGTCTGTACAAACACACAGTCTTTCCTACTGGGTTTACAATCTAGGCAGACAATGGATGAGAGGAATTAAGTGCTAATGGCCCCGTTTTATAGCTTGGGAATTGAGACCTGCTGTTCCTCAGTGTTTGGTCTAGGATCACGCCGGGAATGTGTAGGCAAGCTGGGAAGGGAACCAGATCCCAGGCTTCTCTTTGTGCGGAGGCATTCAGGCTGCGGTTTCTTCGGAGCCTGTGATGAAGAAGGGATCAGGACTCGTGGAAAGGGGGAGGAATCGGTTCACAAAGCCCCGCCGCGCCAAGCGCTCTGCTCAGGAAGGCGGCTCCAAGGGTGGAGGCAGAGCACGGGGTAGGAAAGCTTAGGAAAGCACCAAAGCGCCTGGAAAGCTGGGGTCAGGCCGGGGGTGGCTGACAGAAGCCCTGGTACAGCTTGGCTTTGCGCCGCTGTCCAGAGCCTGCAGACCTGGAACCAATGCTTTTAAATGTTTGCTTTGCAGGGAAAGCTGGCGGATGCGCGTTGTCCAGAAGCAGCGCGGCAGCGCAGAGTGCTTCACCTGGAGAGGAGACTCCAGAAAATGGGAGCGCGGCAGGTGGGAGACGGGCTGACCCTCTGCTCCGGTCCCTCAGCGTTACTGCATTTGCTAACAGCGTCGGGAGTCGCGTAAGGCTTACCTTTACTGAAACGCCAGCTGCGGGAGCAGGTTAGGGCCTTTCTGCAGCTGGAAGACGAGCAGAGCAGAGCAAACAGGGTCACGCCGCTCCCTGCTGCCGACCCGCTGGAGCCCTGGTGTCTCGGCAGCCTACCTTGCGGCGCCTGTGCCCGCACCTGGCTGCTTGCCTGGCGGCAGCGCTAAAAGCCACGTTTCCTGAGCGGCGGCAGGACTCGCGCTCAAAGCGTGACCTTGGCCGCTCTACGGGCAGACCTAGCGTAACCCTCAAAGGACGGCGCTGCTCTGTCCTACCGTAGCAGAGCCTGGTGCACAAACAAGCTATCATTCTATTTATCATTGGGTCACTGATTTTTTGGGGGTCTGCTTGGACATTTTTTAGAAAATAGCAGGGATTCCTTGCCTCTTGCACGTATCCTTGTTTTTAACGGTCTTTGGAAAACATCTAGCAAAACATCTTTAAGGCCAAAAAGGGCTGTCTGAGTCCTTATCTGTGGCACGCGTTCTGGTTTGCGGGGGAGAAGTGAGTTGGCAGCATCTCGGAGAACAAAATATTGAAGTGTTTTTGTAAGGGGGCGTGGGGAAACTTTCCTTGATAACAGATTTCATGTCACTGTATGTTTATTTCTTTAAGGTTTGGGTGGGTGGAGTGTGGGCTGTGGGCTGTATCCCTTTCAGGTAAAAGCCATCTGCATAGGTGGAGCGACCTTTGTTGTTTTTGTTCGCTTAACCTCTGCAGAAAGCCACAAAGAAAGGACTTCTTTTCTATGCAAACAGGGGAAAGAGGCATTACCGGAGCCAACCAACATGGAGCCAGGGAGGTTTCAGTTTGCAGTAAGCGTGTTTGAAGTGGAAGGGAGGTAGCGACTTCTGCTGCCAGTTACGTTTCGGAGGCCTGCGATGCGCCCTCCTGGTTGTTTGGCCGGCGGAGCCCCTGCACGGATGAGGATGGGATGCGGCAGCGGTTGCCCCAGTGTTAGCGGCCGTTACAAAAAAAAAAAGCATAGAAAGTTAAATTACGCCTCACGCGTATTGGAGGAGCACAGAAGCGTAGGCTTCGCGGGAGGAGGCTTGGCCGCCCCCCGATATAAGCGGCCAAAATAAGCGTGTTTCTCCGCCGTGTGAGAAATAGTCTAATCCTGTAAGTTTTCACGTGCGTTTTTGCTGACAGATATAGGAATTGCTCCGTGGCGTAACACCGACAATTTGTTAGTATGGTGGGGTTTTAGGGAAATAGAAACTCTCTAGCAGTTAGCACGGGTACTGTCTGCTGTGGAAATTTCTGTTCTAACTTCTGCCAGCTGTGGCTTTCCTACCATGCAAAATTTTCACCTCTGCTAAGTTTGTTCTCACCTGTGTAACAGCGACTAAGTCTTTGAGTCATCAAGCGAGGCCTTGGCTGAAACGACAGGGTTTTTTCTTGCTTCATCTACAAGAGCTTGGAAGCTAAGGCTGTCCCCTGTTTTGTAGTGACCGGGGAGCAGCGCGGGGATCGAGGAATTTGGCTCGTTGTGGGGTTTTGTAGAAGTTGCGGTTATGCTCAAGCAACCGGTTTTCACAGGGCTGCTGCCGCCGAAGTGCAGGTTCCGGTGCTGCACGTGACAGCAGAAATGGAGCTCTCCCCAGGTTAGATCGGGGAGAGATTAAAAATCAGAGTGAGGCCTCACGGAGAAAAATGCGCGTTTGTAAAGTTCACGTTAAAAAAGCTTCTTTCTTCAGCCACCTGAAAAATCACGGCTCCCACGCTCGGGAGGGGGCCGCCCTCCGCTCCGCTGCGGCTCACGCAGCTGAACTCGAGCAGCTGCAGCGCCGTTTCCCGCAGGGCTGCAAGCGGTCGGAGGTGACTGGAAAAAGCCATTTACGTTTTTCAAAGTTGTCTAGGAAATTTGGGTACAAAGTTAGTGGAAGGTGATACATGGAAGATGTCATTTTTATGGGAAGATGCGAGAAACATTATGAAATTTAGCACTTAAAAGGGATTATTGAAATCGCATGGAAAAGGCACGGGCAGTCTGATTCAGAGGTAAAAATAAAGTGAATCAAAGCCATTTTAACATTGCTTCCAGTATATTTAAATTAAACCAAACTAAAGTGACTCTACTTTTTAGCCTGATTGCCCACAGAGGACTTTAATATGGTTCAGCTAATACTATTTGAGCCCAGGCCTTTATTCCAGGGGTAAGTTTTCCTGAGTTTTTCCCGGAGTCCCGGCGCGGTGGGTGCAGCGTGGAGCGTCTGCGGCGCAGCATTTCTCAGCCTTTCCCACATGGTGTCAGCATCTCTCAACGAGAGGGCTGCGCTGGGTCCCGTTGGCTTGCGGATTTACCCGGGTCATAACCAGAGATCAGAGGTTTAGCTGGGAGCCTTCTCCCCAGAGCAGCGAGCTTTTTCATCTCCTGGGTGGCTGAAGGCGAGAGGAGAGCGGCTTGGAGGGAAGGACGCGGGCGAGGCCACGTCCCCGGTCTCTTAAGAAATCACAGCTTTCTGTCTCCGCTCTCTGCCCGTTACTGGCGCTGCGTGATGACCGCTGACCGTGATGACCATGGACGTGGTCTGGCTGTGCCGCGGGCCACTTGGAGCCTGGGGAGGTTGCCAGTGCGTTGTGAGAGTGCCTTCTGTTACCTGTCTGTGCATATAATCTGTGTTTTTTGTCTTCAGATACCTTCCCCTTGCAGGAAGGAGAAGGAAGTGTTTTCATCTCGGTTACTAGTCACCGAAGCTTCCTTTCGTAGTGTTGCAGGCCATGTGCCATGACAAACTTGATGCGTGTCTGGAGGAAGAAATGCCTTGTGAGGAACGACTCCTTTTGTATTACTGATTATAAAGGGAATTAATTTCCAAGCTGAAGATCACTGTTGCTGCTTGGCAAGGAGATACCTCCCTGCTTCCCAGAGGGCCGTACAGCATCTGCGAGGCACGGCCAGTTGTTAGGGCCACGAGGTCTCGGATGCATCCAGGCTCCCCTCTGCTTCCACTTCTCCTGCCCCTCTCCCACCACGTGTTTTGCGTGGCTGGAGGGAAGGCGTGGTGTTACTCATGTGCAACACATCTGAGACACGGCTTTGGTTTTGACTGCTCCTTAATGGGCTGGCTAGACCGTGATCCCGAGGGAGAAAGTCTGAGCCTCCCCAGGGAGACGTTACCACCGCGGCGTCAGCCAGCGGGCTGCGGAGCAGGGAGCTGTCTGCTCGGGGCGAGCTGGCGCAGACCGGGTCGCGATGCCCTGCGTGCTCCCCGCTGTAGCTTAGGAGCAGGTCTCTGGGGTGGGCACGTACCAGAAGCCCTAAGTCCCCAGAGAGGAGCAGCTCTTTTGCAAAACTGATGCCTCGCTAGTGCATCGTCTCCGTGCCCTCTTGTGCGGGAGCGGCGGCGGCCCTGACGCTGAGGCCGCTGTCACGAGTGGCAGGAGAGCCGCGCGGCACGGCTGCGGTGCTGCAGGACGATGCTCCGCCATCTTCTCGGGCGCGGGGCGAGCCGGCGTGGCGGGTGCACGGCCAACGGCTGCAGCCCATGTAATGCCCCAAACAGGATGAGGAGGTGAGCTGAGGAGGCTCTGGCAGTGTTTCAGGTCTTGCTTGTGATGGTGTGGAGGCCTTTTCTGTTGTTTGTTATCGGCAGCACGCTTCAAAACAGTCTCCACGTCTCCGGCTGCGCGCCTCTCGGCTGTTTGTTAGGTTGTGCAGGCAGCGCTGGCAGCTGAGGGGTTGCTCATTTGTAGAGGGGTGTGGAGACCCGCCAGAAGCTGCTGGCAGTAAAGACATTTTGATGAGTCTTGTGAGGCTCTGGTTGCTCGCCAGGTCTGCTGCAATCCCACCCGAAGCCCGGTGGAAGCCACATCTGTTGGGGTACAGCTCGGTGACGTCCAGTGACTCTCACCCTCTGCTTGCAGTCGGGTGATAAAGTTTAAGCAGAAGCAGCGTAGCTACCTGTGACCCTCTGGCAAGGCAGATGAGAACTGACTGCGAAGGTGTTAACCTCTTCAAAGGAGTCTTGTGCAACTCCCTGTTGAAGAGCAGGGCTGAGCTGCAGAGTGGCAATGCTGCTGGCTGTGTTAGTCATCCAGAGAGAGACTTGTTTTTCCTTCTCCCCCTCCCCGCCCTGGCACAGGGGTAGAGATTCTTTCTCACTGCTTGGTGTGGCCAAAACTTAAGAAGAAGAAACGTGTTATATCTCCGAGGCAATCAGTCAACTCTCCCCTTAAAACATGAGCTTCTATTTGTGCAGCTCCGGCGGTGAGATTTTGCCCTGGTGGTGTTGAATTTTGCTGCGATAGCCCCTGGAGTCTGAAACCAGTTCTGCTGGGAGATGTATGCAAACGTGAACGCCTGTGTGCATTCGCACCTCCTTCCACATTAACGTTCGCGTGTAGATGGGTGATACCCTGGTCATAAGATGCAAAGCAGTGGGTATAGTATAGAAACCAGCAAGGTTGCGCTGACTACCTGTGCTGGTTACCCCAATAAACCAGAGAGAGCGGAGGCCTTTGTACCCACCAGTCACCCACCAGTTTTGCGCTGGGGTAGTGTGCTCCTGCTGCGGAGGGGAATATTGACTTGACTTTTCTTGTCATTAAAATTGGTAAACCAGAATGCCTCCATTTCTAGACCGCAAGAAGGCCCGCGGGATCAGGATCTGAGGAAGTCACTGGTGGTATCTTGGTCAGACAAAGGTTTTTTGGATGTCCAACTCAGCACCTTCATTTTCAGACAGCTGGGTGGGAAATAGGTTGCCTTTGCTGGGTGTGTGAAATGTAAAAGCTCTCGTGTCTCTTGGAAATGAAGGCTTGAAGGAGTCTTTGGAAAAGGCACGTTGACTCCTGAGTCTCTTCTGCTTGCGAAGATTTTACTTTTTACTACCTAGTTAGTTAAGAGCACTTTAAGAGCACCTTTTTCCTTCTCTGGAGCGTTCAGCCACTTGGAGTTTGGTCGTTACATGAATATAAACCAGGACATCGTCCCAGAGGAGCGCAGCTTTTGCGGTTTACGCTGCTGCGTAGCCTTCAGGACAGGTGGGGACGGGAAGGTGGCTGCGCTTGTCACCGTCCGTTCACCGCACGGGGCTTCTGCAGCGGTCCTGGGGTTCCTCAAGCCTTAACAGACACCTACGTGAAATCCATCTGCTCCTGTTGCAAAGCCAATAAAACTCGCAGCAGCGGGGGGAGAACATAGCAAGTGGTTTCTCTTCCCTGTGTTTTTTCAGAAGCACGCTTGGTTGCATGTGTATCGCCGTTGGGATTTTACCTCGTCTCTCACATTGCAAAACGTGGAAAATTCATACCAGCTCCCGAGGTAACGCGGAGGCTTTTCATGAAAGGTCGTGTTGCTTTCCGTGGATTTTAGACCATGCTCCTAGTTCAAGAAGGCGGCAGCTAGAATCGATGTGAGAAGTTCTGATTTTGGTACGGGGCAGTGTGTGCAGACTCTGAATCCTGGAAGGCCTTTGGGACTATTTATTGCACTGGAAATGATTTGGTCTTTTCCTCTCCTGCAGGATGATTCCAGGCATTAGAATTGTCCTTCAGTCACAGAAATTTCCCAATAAATCACATAATCACTCAAGAACTAGAATTAGGGTTTTGTGCAACAGCGTTCATCAGCAAAGAAAGCAAAGTAAATATCTGCTTGCTATCTTATTTTAGACAATTGAATTAAAAAAACCAAAGCAGCAGGAAGGGAAGTTAAGAGTTTCGGTTCCTGCAAGCAGATTTGCATGGGTTCAGCAGTGACACACGAGATCATGCCTAGATTGGCCCTGCATCTGCCACGCATGTGGTAAAGGTGAACCGAAAGTCTCCGTACTTGTTAAGACCTGAATAAGATTTTTGTAACGAGCTGTGGCAGTGGCAGGTGTTTGTTTAATATCAAGAAGATTTGATTCTGTGCTCGGATAATAGTCTTAGCTCCGTGAAGAACTGGGGTCTTACTGAAAGACAAAAGTGAAAAATACCTTTCCGTGCAGCTTGAAGGCAGGTTAGCCTGCTACCCGGAGCTGTGCCTGCGTGGGCTTGAAAACTTGCAATTTCTGCAAAATCTAAACACCTGAAGTCTTTTTTGTTTCAGTGAGAGGGCGGGAAGGCTCCCGTAGGTGATACTAGTAACAGAGCTAGGTACTCCGGTTACTACTTTTGCAAAGTGACATTTTATCGCTGTTTTAGTGCTTGGGGAAGAAGTGCAGGATTGACTCAGGTCGCTGAGGAGCAGAGCTAGGGATACGACCCATATTTTCTAAGTCTTGTTCAACGTTTTAACCATCGGATCAGGCTGAGCTTCCTTTCCCCTTACAGTACCGCTACTGGAAGCACGCAGACATTGAGGCTACCTTGGCCACGCGTCCTTTGGGTGGAATCGTGCGGTGCCGTTCGTGCCAGCACAGAGCGGCAGCCCAGCAGGAAAAGGCCTGGTAGAAAGCAAATATTGCTAGGTAATTTTTTTTTCCCTCTAGTCGGCCACCTTCTTTTTTTCATCTTCTTCCATCTTTCTCATTCTTACCTTTTAGTACAGATCACCATGAGGAACAAACTGCCCATTTCGGGAAGTGTGTCCAAGAAGAACTCAGCAAAACCCTGTTAAGATCCCATCCCTTTGCGTATCTTCTCTTTTTATGGTCAGCTACACCCGAAGCTGGAGAGTTATTCATGGTGTTACGTGTCCGTTCTCTTTTCCAGCCCCCGAAGCTTACTCTCACCGCACCGGGGGCTGTGAGGAGGGTAAGGTGGTCTAGCAGTGGATTGTGCTACTGTCATTAAATGCAGCATGATGCCATTTATCTGGTTATTTTTCCTTATATTCCAACTGCATGTTCTTGTCCTGTCCTTTGTGCCAACAGTAGGCTCTAAGCCGGTCCTGCCGCCTTCTAATCCATAAAAAGTCTCTGCTTTTCAGTCTGGTCAGGCCCTTTGATCTGCTTGCTTTGAGGTCATGAAGCTGCTTGTGATGATACAAACGAGGAGCAGCTGAGGTCTCCGCTGACCTCAGTTTCCCCAGATCCATCTTACAGTGGCTCAGGTAGGAGGGGAGAAAGGCCACCACGGCCCCCAGGCAGGGCAGCTCTGCTGGCAAGCTGGGGAGGAAGATAGCTGGCCATGCAAGAAGTTCTCCCCTGAGATCTGACACCTCCACACCCAGAACAGGAGTTTGGGTTATTTTTCCATATAAAAGAAGATGTGGGGAGAGGAAACCGTAGCCCACTCTCAGCTATTCTCATTGTTGCAGCGTGCCACCACCCTTCCTGAGCACCCACGTGCATTATTTTTAGGGTTTGTTTGCCTCACTTAACTCCAGCTCATTCTTTCTTGGGGTGACAAGGACTTCCCTCCCGCAGCTACCCAGGTGGCACTTCAGAAACCACAGCCATGCCTGGAGAAGCTCCCCCTTTGCTCTCCTATTAATCAGTTCATTCACCAGCAGGCGATGGGAAGCAGCGCCTGGGACAGCACACGAAGGGAGAGGACAGACCAGTACCTGCTCCGAGATGGATGGGAGCCACTGCGTTTACTGAGGCTTCATTCCAGTTTATCTCCTCCTAATTCCAGTTTACCTCCCACCCAGCCCAGATCCATTTGGCACTGGGGACTTTTAAACTGTAACTTAAAAATACACACTAGCACACATGCGTAGATAAAGAACTGGCAGGGAAGGAGAAATTATTAGCAGCGATAGTTTATTCAGAGCAATGAGGAGTCCAGGGCTTCTGAGCGACGGAGAGGTTTCCCACAGTGACTTGGAGAAGGGGTTGCAGGAACCACCTGGAGCCCCCGAGACTACGACTAGGTGGTAGATGGCTCTCCTGCTTCTGATGTAGTTTATTGTGGACCAGTAGCCCCTTTCTGTAATGAGGGCCAGGCTTTATTAATTGGGTTTTAATTGACTTTTTAAAGAAGATTTGAAACTGAGATAGGTCCCAGTCCCCCAGTGAACTGTAAAAGGAAACTTCTTTCTTTGTCTTGCTGGTGAAAGGTACTAAGATGGATTAAATCCATCCTGGAAATGCACCTTTTTCTGTAGTAGAAGCTGTGTGGTATGGCTGGGACATTTGTGGCCTAAGGTGTGACCTTGGATGGTTGCTTGGTGGGCTGAGTTTTACTGATTTAAATCAGGGTTGTAAGTAGGAGTTTCTGGTTTTTTAGAATTCAGGAACCTTCCTGTTTAAAAGCTTGGTTCACAGCCACCTCTGAGCAACGCAGGGAATTGTTAAAAGCATGGCAGCTTTCTGCAAATCCTCTGTTCAAAAGTTCTGTTTCATATTTTGTGTTCTCTAGGTCAGAGCTCCTGTTTCAGCAGGCTGCCTCTCCTGCACAAGCGAGCTCCTTGGAGTCGGGGCAGTTGAGACATCTGACCTACTTGTGGTAAGCGAGACCTCATGTTTATTTGAGGAGCCTTGGGTTTAGACTGTTATTGTCTAGAGTTGTATTGTGGTGCCGTGGTCTTAAGATGCTCCTTATCACCGCTTGAACCTCCGGGCCGGATGCTGAAACTAGCCTAATGCTTTCTCTCTAGGGAGAAACTATGAGAGATGTGCATCGTTTAGCGAAAGCAGAAATGGTCCTTACTTTTGGGACTTGAACGTTAAGCTTCATGTCTTCTGGTTTTCTTTGAGGTTCCTCTCTCTTTGATTCCATGGTTGCAATTATAAGAGCCTTTTTGTAAAGGATATTGATCATCCCCATCCTCCTTGAGGCATAAGTTAACTGGGGAGGTCAGGAAGGAAGGTTCTGTGCACATTCGTCGTGCCACGTTGGCCTGCTTGAGTGGCAGAGCTGGATTAGGTAGACAGCTCGGCTCAGCTAGCATGGCAATGACTGCCCTTACCGTGCTTGCAGGTGTTCCAGCCGCCAGAGCTGCGGTCGCTGCCTCTCCCTGTGAGCAATTTGCACCGTAATACGGTATTTCATTACTGACTTTTTAAATTGAGAAGTGAACAATAAAATACTACACCATAAAAGCTTTTCACATAAACGTTGATGAGTAGCCATCAGGTATATCCAGCAGTGGAGCAGAGTTAAGGCAGTTGGGTTAACAGTTGAAATAAAGACTCCTACTCAATCTGTTGATGACTTGTTTACTGTATAATTCATCAACAGGGGAAGTAAACCAACTTTTTTTTCCTGTTAGTTTATTTTACATGCTGTTTTGCCTGCAGGGTAGTACTGACATGAAGCTGGTTGATCAACAAACAGCTCTTGACAGGACCAGAAGGATGTGATAGGGACTACTAGGATACATAAAGGATACATCCTATGGAGGAAATACAATGGAAAAACAAAGGTATTTTAAAAATTTGTTCTAATTTATTGTCCACGAATAGCAAAATACAGTCAGTTTTCAGACTTCAGTGGGGAATCTCAAGTTAGGCTCTTAGGTTAATGTTAACATGATTCATCTAAATAAGTGGCAAATTTGTTCTGTCCATTACATTGAAGAAACCCCCAAGCGATGTACTCTGAAGTCAGTCACCACTGTCTTGAGGAGGAGGCACCAGATGCAGCTGCCCCAGATGATGCTTTTAGTATCTGATTCGTGTAGAAGCAGCTGCGTGTTTTCCAATTTAGACCACATCTAGTCGATAAAGACCTGAAGCCTCTCGGTTGGTAGAAGGGGAATGGCTTTTATCAAATAGGAGAGGAGTACAATTGCATGTTTTGGTGAAGCAATTTTCCTTGCTAGAATAAGTTAGGTGAATGTATTTTGCATAAAAAGTTCCAGTTAAAGCAGTGTATTTTCAGGGTACATTCATGTACATATTTCACTTTTTCTGTGTGAAGCAGCTTTACATATATGAGTATACATTAAGAATACATTGTTATTGATGAAGAAAACGAAAAAGGCTCCGTGTTATGGGTATTCCTTGCTCTGGCAAAGTCCTCATTAGCTGAGCGTCTTGCCTGAGGAAGGGCTGTAGGAACAAACCAAGACCAAATGAGCATTCAGTGTCAGTTGTAACCCCCCCATTTCATATGACAGAGAAGCAGCACTTCTGTACACGTTACATGGGCGTTATAAAAGAAAATGGGTCAAATGGTTGGATGGGGTTGTACTTCAGCATAGACAGGTAATGTGGAGCAGAATGTGCTTTCTTCCTGAATCCCAGCTCTTGGCAAAATCCCATACCCCAGAGCCAAGTGGTTTATGAAGAAGAATTTATTTAATTTTGATGGCAGCCAGCTATATCACTGGCAACGTTGTCTCAAAACCAGCTAATTGAATTCTTTCCTTGGAAGGTTGATTTTAATTCTCATGTCTCTAAAGCAATGTTTTTCGACCTATGATCCAGAGAGTTCCCTGTATCGCGCCTAATGGGTCCACATGTGGTACTGAAAAAAGTATAAACGTCTTTTTAGTAAGCGTGTTTTGCTCCGTATGTCCACTGGAACATGCCTTACCGTTTCCGCAAAACTTTTCCATACTTTTCCGTGAGGCTACGCGCCTCCGCTGAGTTAGCCCGCTCCTGCCCAGCACCACGAGCGGTTCCTGGCCAAGCCCTTCCAGCGCTGACGTCTGGCTCTGGGGATCGCCGTGCGCTGTGGGGATTGGAGCACGCCAGTCCGTAACAGATGCAGAAGCAATTGCAGCAGCTCCTCCCCAGCTGACGTTCAGATGTCCCATGACAGTTCCCAGGGTGTTCGTCTGTCAGTAGGAATCTCCGCTCTTCTAGTAAATGCACCAACTGGCATTACATTCTGGGCTTCTTTTCAAGGTCTTATTCTGCATGACCATAATCTGTTGTTCAGCTGCCATGTTCCTTTCAAGTACGTGACCGTAGCAGTGATCTTCAACGCCCGACTGTACTTTGCATTTAAATCAAACCGCAGTGAATGGCATCTTTATTAGCACTGACAGCATGAATGCAAAACACGTTTTCAATAGCTTATAAGTGAAATACATATCTGACTCAAAAGCCAGCTGCTAAAGTCCTTCTAGAAAGACGCGTTGGTTGGGAAGGGAGAAGAAAACCCACATTCTTGTTTATCTATCTCTTGAGGTCAGCAAGCAATAGCACAGAAGGCCCCCACACGTATGTGAAAATCAGCAGACTGTGTCCGCAGCAGCCGATAAAGCTGGGAACGAGCAAGCTTCAGACACTGGCAGACTGAAGTGGCTGGACCATGGGCCCAACTATATCCTGAATTTGAGAGTCTTGCCTTAAGAAATGCATACGGATTTGCCCTGGGCTTGAATCTTTAAAATTCCACGGGTTCTGGCACCAGTCCACTAAAACACATGCTTTGTATCAAGCGAGTGAGTCAACAGTCCCTCAGCACATCAGGAGCAGGGATGACATTGGGACAGGCTGGATGGCTGAGTGGTAATAATATATTTTAAGCACCTGGCTGGATTGGTGCAGAAGTATCTGTTTCTTAATTTAAGTTTGTATGCTTGGCGATTGGAAAGACATCGGTTATTTGGAGCTTGTAACTAATTTGTCCTTGTGCAAAAAGTTTGAATCTGAACTGTGCTAGCTACCCTCGCGTCGGCCTTGTGCAGGCAGATGCCCTTTTGGAAGCTAAAGGAGGCTTCGTTTCCAGAGCGGAGCAGCATTTCTAAAGCGTTCAAGTCAACGTTGGGATGCAATAACTTGTGCTCCTTGGGATGCGCCTTCCTCATGGGTAAAACACCAGAAATCATTGCTACAGGCAGAAGTGAAGGGGAATTTGTACTTTTCCTGACAAATGTATAGTTGCCACAATAATATACACAGTTATTGAAATTATGTATATCGCAGGTATGATTTAGTATTAGTTACGGAAAGTTCTCACTTTTCATGGGGGAAGGCAGAGCAGAGAGTCGTGTGCTAGGATACTTCACAGCTTATATGGTGTATTGGATGAGGCTTGGAGCTTGAGGCTGATGGTGCTGGTTTGTCTTGAACACCGAGTCCGTGCAACGGGCATAACTTTTGTAGGTGTGGAAGAGCCGTAGGTAGTCTTGTTAAAAGCAACATTCAAAGCAAGGATGATGCTCTTGGAAGGTCAGCTCTAAACCAAGCAATTCTGTTGCACAAATGTCTGTTTCTCTTGGTGTTTTAAGGGAAATGTTCTATTTTGAGCATTTCTTATTTTGACAGGAAAGACTAAAATAAAGGTGAAATGGCATGATAAATTCTAGGCTCACCGGTCTCCCTCTCCCTTGCTTTGCTGTTAGTCACAGCTTTATTGAAGTCTTTTCATCCACGGGAGTATTGGCTAGCAGTGCTCGTTGCCTGAAATATGGGAAGGCTCCTGGGTTTTCCTCTTACAGCTGCCTTTCCTACAGTAAGGGCAGGTCTCGCTCTACCAGTAATTCAGAATAGAGGAAGTGTACAAAACTACTCCAGCCTTCAGCTTGGCCAAAGCCTGCCGGGAGCTCGGCTCATGGGGAGAAGGTGGTGGTTGTCTCTGTCTCCATGGCAAAGGAAAACCTCTTGCTCTCGCGGCAGGTGGACAGCTGCCAGAGGCGCTCCTGGCTCAGGCAGCCCAGCTCCTTCAGAAGCTTGAAGAGGTCGTTGCGGAATTTGACGCCGATGAAGGCGTAGAGGAAAGGATTGAGGCAGCATCGGAAGCAGGCCAGAGTGTAGGTCACGTCATCCGCCATGTCAAGCTTCTTGCTCTCCTCACACGAGCTGGTGTGGTTGAAGGCTGAGATGGTCTTGGCCAGCATGACGCTGTTGTAGGGCAGCTGGAAGACAACGAAGACAATTACCACGGCGATGATGACCTTGATGGCTTTATTCTTCTCGAAGTTGCGGGCCTGGAGTAATGTTTTGATGATGATGAGGTAGCAGACAGACATGACCAGTAGGGGAAATAAGAAGCCAAAAACCATTTGGGACACTTTGATGCCAGTGTTGAAGGTCTGCAAGTCATTAGTGATGATGGAACAACGGGGCTGGCTGGCTGAGTTACTTACACCACTGTGAACCAGCTCAGGGATTGAGAGGATGAAGGCCAGGAGCCAAATGAGGATGCAAGTGACCTTGCTAATGAATATCATCCGGGGACGGAAGCGGTGGGCTGAGGCAGCCTGGACGATGGCGAAGTACCTGTCAATGCTGATGGACAGGAGGAGCAGCATCCCGCTGAAGAAACTCATTTTGCAGATGCAATAGACAGCTTTGCAGGCAAACTCCCCAAAAAGCCAGTGCATGGCTGCACTCGTGGCCCAGAAGGGGAGGGTCAGCAGGAAGAGGATGTCCGCCAGAGCCAGGTTCAGCAAATAGATGTCCGTCATGGTCTTGAGCCTCTTGAAGTAGATGTAGGTGAGCATCACCAGCCCGTTCCCCAGCAGCCCTGTGAAGCAGATGAGGGAGTACATGGCTGGGAGGAAGGCAGCGCGGAAGTTTCGGACTTCTTCCTTCTCGCACAGGATCTCGAACATGGTGTAGTCGATGGTGGCGTTGGAGTCATAGTCATCGGTGACGTTGTTCCCGGTGCAGAACTAGAACAGGGGAGAAAAGAAGAGCAAATTGGGATGGGTACCGTGCCCCCCCGTGGCCGAGTCGGGGGCCTGGTGCTGGCCTGGGAAGCAGGCAGGAGGACCCAGCTGCAGAGAAGTCCCAGGGAGTTCCCAAGCGATGGCTCATGCCAGCGTCATCAACAGAGTTGGCAAGGTCTCGTGGCTGAAAACATTTCCCATACGTATGTGGGGTTTGGGGTTTTTTGGGGGCTCGGAGTGGGAATTCCACAAGAAATGTTTACTGCTCAGCCAAAGTAACATCTGCAAAGTCTCAAACGTGTGGCTGCTTTCCAGAATGTTTCAGGACCCAGGTACAGCTATATGTACCTAGTCAGCTGTCGGATAAAATGGGAAAAATAATACATCCTTCAGCGTTCTCTTCTCTCAGCAGGGATAACGCTTCCTCTTGACTGACTCTACTTGTTAGGCACTTTCTCACTTCAGTATTCCCTCCCTTCTCCCATCTGAGATATTGCTGTTGCTCACATCCCCTTCTCACTCGCGACAGTGCTAGAAGAGGGCTGCAGCGATTGTGTTTGTAACCGGCAGCAACCTGGCACGGCGAGCGCCGGTGTCCTCCCGGGTTCCCGGTCCTGCTGCCGCCCCGTGCCCCCCAGCGAGGGCTGAGCCCGCCGAGCGGCTGAAGCAGCGCTGCGAGCAACTGGCTCCATGGGAAGACAAAGCCGGAGCCTCCCAGGGCTGTTTTTTCTGCTAAATTGATAGAGGTGTCAATGAGACCGGGAGGAAGCAGCGAGTGAAGCAGGAAACTGTTACCGTGCTGGCACGGACACGTTGCTGGTGTCTCATTCAGGCCCCTGCCCCTGATTTAAGTTCTGATTATTCTTGTTTTATCTTCCTACACTGCCATAACCTACAGAGCAGAGTGAGCTTGTGGTCTCTGTGCCCTGCTTTTTCGTGACTTATTAGTCTCCAGTACCTTCTCTCCATCGCACAGAGATGAAAGGTTTCCCCTGGATACCTCTGCCTGTTATCACCGAATATCTTTGCGCGCTCTCCATCTCGGGCAGGCTTGGCTTTCACCACATCCTGCCTGCTCTCTGGAGGCATGCCGCCAGAAGTGAAAGGGAAAAGAAACAGGCTGCAAAACTCTCCCTGCTCTGCTGAGCCTCTCGGAGAGCCCGAGCCGGGGGCCATGGCATGGCGGAGGCCGCTCCTGCGGTTGTGGGAGCGCGAGCGCCGGGGCCAGGCCCGCGGTTCAGGAGCAGGTCATGGCACAGCTCGGTGCTTTGGGTTCTCCGTCCCGCTCTGGATTTACTCTGAGCAGGAACAGGTGGAGGAAGATGCTGAACTCTTCCTCCTTGGGCACATCAGCTCTTCAACACTGACCTCGGTCAAAGCCCAGCACTGTGACCAGGCGTTTGGAAAGAGCCGCGAGCTGGCTCTTCACAAGCGCTCGGCGTAGGATGCTCTCGCCTTTCCTGAAAATGCTCATTTTGGTGCTAGAAGGGGACTTGGTTCTAATTGTCTGGGCCATCTTAAAATCGCAGTGTGCATTGTTTCTGTTCTCTCTTTGTTTTCATTCCTTTTGTTTGTTTGTTTTCCTCCGGCTTCTAGCACTGCTCTGCTGCCTCACCGCCCGCCTCCGCGCGGGCTGGATCCTCGGCGCGAGCAGCCCTGTCCCCACGCATCTCTGCAGGGCTGTGGGTGGCTGCTTTTTGCCTGCCAAAGTCTTCGAGATCTCTCTTCACCCACAACACAAGGCAGCTGGATTTCAACAATGTTGTTTTTAATATCTTACCTGAAAAATTAGAGGAAGGCTGAAAACAAGGGTGACCTTTAACTGCTTGCCTATAGAAGAAGGAGACAGCGTGTTAGTGTTGGCAGTTGAGTGGGGGTTTCCGCATGATGCTCACTGTGAAAAAGCAGTGGTAGCATACGTGACCATGGCATTCTCGATCCCACAAAGCTCCCCACGGCTGGGTAACCTAAAACCCGATGAAGATGCTAACAGGATAGCCCTGGGCCACACAACAAGTTACTCTCAGAGCACAGAGTAAGTCTCAGGAGTCTGGCCCCTCCAGTTTCATCTGTAAAGGCTAATAGCTAAAGGCGGTTAACTCTTGCATAGTGTAACAATTTTTATTTTATCCATTCCCCCCCCTACAGTCAGCAGCCTGTCTCCTGGCCTTGTTCTGAGCTGTGAGGGGGCAGCATACTCAACCCATAGAAAAACATACAGCTGTGAGTGCAATAAATTTGGCCCAGCTGTTCCCTGACAGCGCGGTGACTGGGCTGCAGAACAGGAAAGCTCTGCTCCCTGCAGCGTAGGCATAACTGAAGCTGGCTGAAATTTATTGCTTGCCTCTAAATGTCAGCCTTGGCTTCTGCTGCCTTTGGATACGGAGATACAGGATGGTGACAGCTGGGAGGAAAAATTAAATTCAGAGCCAGGTGTGATAATGGTGAGAGCAATCTCAGACAAACAGCTCTTCCTGCTGTGGTTAGCAGAGGCACAGAGGCCAGTGAAAGCTTTCTCTTCACTCTATTTAAAGCACTACCAGCATCTACCTCAGGCAGTTGTGACTGAAAGTTGCTCAAGCTAGAAGGTGACCTGGCAACTGAGAAAGCCCTCGCCTCTGCTCCGGCACGGGCAGAAGATGCGTCCTTCCTTGAAGGAGAGTTGGCATCGGCTGCTCTGAGCATCACGCTGCTCCTCCTAGGATGTCTCTCCAGGCGCTGGCTGGGTCCCCGCGCCGCAGCCCCTCGCTTCCCTGCCGAGTACCTGGCCCAGGGTCACTGAGCCAGGCTGGGGCAGAGGCAGGAGATGCCTTTGGCTTCGGCTGCCTGCTTCTTTTGGGGAGTATGGCTTTCTCCCTGTGGATAAGCCTGTTCATAAATTTGGCTGATTCCTTTGCCTCTTGTGCTTAGCAGTCTGTTAGGCACAGCTCTGCGCTGTTTCTTCGCAGAGCTCCTTTGCGCCCTTCCCCGCTCTGCCAGTCTCCCGTTCAGGTATTGCACTGGACCTGGATGATGAACGTCTGCTTCTTCAGGTAACCGCAACCGTTGCGCCAGCATCCCCGCTTTAGTCACGTGCAATAGCATCGTTACCAACAGAAATAGTTACTTTGGTACCTGTGATGGGCGATGCTTGTTTATACGTGAGTGGCGATGTGTGGGTGAGAGAGCCACAGCCCCATCTGAAAAATCCCCTCGTACTTCTGATCCCCAGAGCCTCTACGTGAGCTTCCCACTGTGCCTCGTAGAAGTTTGTGCCTCGCCTTCCTCCCTGATTTTCATCTTTTATACTCATGCAGCTGGTGCTTGTTTATGTTCGTACACCCCTCGCCTTCTCTGAATCCTCCTGGGGGAATCCGAAAAGCGCCGCAGTGCATCGTTAGTGCAGTTTACGGTCAGGAGCGGCGTACGCCAAGGCTGGGCTTGGGGCGTAAGGGGGAGGCTTGGCTCAACGCTTCTCTCTGCATTTTCTGCATCCAGTGGCTTTCGCTCTGGTCAGTCCCAGACGGCAGGAAGAGGTTTAGGTGAGCGTCTGGTGTAGCCCTCTCTACCTTCAAGCTGCTGATATAACTTTTGCATATTACACACAGGAAATACACTGAAAACCCAAACCACTTAAACCTGCTGGGTGAATTTAAGCAAGCCTAGACTCTAATTACCCCCCCCCCCCCCCGCACGGGGCCCCTGACCTCTGCAAAAGAACCCCGGCCATCGGGGTCTTTAGTTTTTTGTTCCTTTCTTAACAGCCTGCTTTCCAGGGCGCTCCGGGAGTCGGTGCTGGTGTCTGCCTGTGCCTGTTGGCGGGTGATGAAGGACTCCGCCGGCCCATCCCAGCCCCATCGGGCAGGGGCTGAGGCCTCAAAGGCCACTGCCTTCCTCGGCGCTGCGTACCAAGGGGGCAGAGGAGAAGAGCCGCTCCCAGTCCACGGGGGCAGGACACCAGCCTCAGGCCGACGCCAGCGGGGCACGGCGCTCAGCTTTGCGCTCAGCATCGTCGCTGGGTTTGCATTTTTTGGCCACCTCAGGCCAAGGGCGCGGTGCCGCCTAGCGCCAGGCTGGCGCACCGGCGCGGCCAGCCCAGGGCACCTGTCCCCTTCCCCTGCTCCTTTTGCATCTCCCCTTCAAGCCCCAGCACCAGCCCAGCCCTTAATTAATCTGAAAAGTCATGGGTGCACAGCCCGGGGAGCTGCTGTTCTGTTCTTTTTTTTCCTCAACACACTGAAGTGTCTAACAAAATAGGACTGATAAAGTGACTCAACTAACGATCCTGAAGCAGTTCAGCTATGTATCATTCCTTTGAAGATCTAAACACTTTTTTTCCCCCCTCTCTCTCGGTTGCTGTTTCAAGTATCTTAAATGTCAAGTGATTTTTCAATATAAAAAAAGCTTGCACTGTTTCTCCCCCTCTTTCTGTCCCCCCCCCCGCCTCGGCTTACGCATTTGGAAAGCCATAACCGGAGAGGCAGTGCAGCCTTGTGGTCCTGCCGCACGCGTTTGAGCGAGTCCTTGCGTCACCAGTTTCGGGCAGACTGGATGAAACTGGCTTCTCCCTGCACTGCTCTTAGGGGTCCGGGGCAGCCGGGCTGAGGGAGCAGAAGCAAATGAGTTGCAGAGAGGAAATGAGACATGCTCTGGGAGTTCAACAGGCAGTTTTAGGTAGCTTTCTTTACTTTTTCTTTTTCCTCTGGCCGTTCTCTGCTGTGGGTATTTTCCTAAAGTTTTGTTCCTCAAAATATTAAGAAAAAAAACCCCCCTCTCAGAAAGTCCCCACACACAGTTGAACTAGAAACCTCATTTATAAAAAGATAGCAAAAGCCCATTACAGCAAATGAGTCAGCCGCGTTCTGAGCCCCCTGCCAGCCCCGCGTCCCTCGGCTGGTGACGCGGGCTCAAAGGCGCGCTCCTGTCCCGCGGGACCTGGGGAAGGGTGGGAAGCAGAGTCGCGCCGTGGGAGCGAAAGAGGGAAGGGGTCTGCTCTCTGCTGCCGATGGCGGGGCGGGGGGCAGAGGGGACAGCAGCCCACCACATTCGGAAGTCTTCCTCCCTAGAGCAAGCCCAAGGGGTGGGATTCATCCCATCCTCTTGAGGTCTGGTTAGTTGTTTAGGCTCCCTCGATACCAAAGGGCAAGAAACAGGTTCAAGGCATGGTTCAGCTGCCATGGGGTAGGCGTCTGGGGTGCAGTTCTTTCCATGCTATGGCAGAGGGTTGGTGGGTGAATTTGGACAGGTGAATCCCATCCCCTTTATCTGAATCTCCATCAGCAGCCAACCTTAAGCAAGATAAAAGAAGCCATAGTAGCAGTGAAACACCCCAGGAATGCCCAGAAAAGCTTCTGACAGCAAGAAATATTTGGTAGCAGAAAGTCCATCCAGAGGAGGAAAGAGGAGCAGGAACGCAACCCTGTAGGATGGTTAAAACTGGACAAAATCCAGCACTGGGTCAGCTCCTACCCGGGCAGGTCAGGCCTAAGCAGAGCCAGCGCGGAGGAGCGGCCGCTCGCCTCCGCTGGAGCCGAGGAACGCGCAAAGGGAAAAGCAAGAGTCGGGAACGCTTTGGGGAGCATTGGCAAAGCCGAGCAAGCCTGCTCTGGCTAAACCCTCGCGGTGGGAGAATAGTCGTCCGTCGGCCAGAACTGCAACGCAAAAGTTTGTCTCGAGCGCCTTAGCACACGTGTAGGCAGTGAGTAACGTACTGTTTATATCTTTAAACATGTACCAGTTTCTGGTGCCTCTTCACCATCAGTATAGTAGGCTTTTGGGGAAAGAACCGGATATTTCTGAGAAAAATTAATCATACTTAAATGATATAATGACTATTGGCAGTTAACAGCTCAGTGCCTGTTCCCCCCTTTCCCCTCCACTTCTCACAACTGGCAGAGGAAAGATACCATCATTTCAGGAGTGAACGGACCCAGTGAAACTAAGTCATACTTCTATTTCATGTGTTCATAGATCTGTTACAGAAGAAAGTTAATTATTTGCCTCCACCCCTTTTAGGAAATTGTGAATCAAAAGACAAGATAGGCAGAGATAAGCAGGTTAAAAAATTCATTCTTAAGTAAGCCAGTTGTGTTTCCTACATCACTGTTAAAAAAAAAAAAAAGCACAATAATGCTGTGCATCTTCCAGTGCTGATAAATATTTCTTTCAGAATATTCCTTCAAAATAAAGTAGCAGGACAAAAAACCCAAAGCAGGAAAATTGTCATACTCTTCTTGTCAGGTTCTCCCTAATTCTTTCTTTTTCCTATCATAATTAACCTTTACCAATTAGCTAAAGTCAGAGTAACAGCTGTCCCCCCAACTACCGAACCCCTTAAAACAAGAACCCTACAGAGCACCCGCGTGATGTTGCCAAGGCCAGACGTTTAAATGAGATAAGTGAGGTGTGGTGAACAGGTCCAGCCGGGTTACGATGGGTTGGTTTGCATGCAGGGATTCCAGACTTCAGGGATTTCCTAAGCCATCGATGGCTCCAGGAGAAGACTCGCTCTGCCCCGTCCCTGTCCCTGCCTGCTGGGACCCCGCACCTCCAGCCTGCGCCGCGCCGGAGCGCCCTGCTTCTCCCCAGCGCCGCTGCCCAGGCTGGGAGACCCCTTCCTAGCTCGGCGCGGGGTTCGGCACCAGCCGCGCTCTGCGTGGCTTCGCGTTCAGACACTGCACGTGCAGCACCCCTCTGCTTAATCCAGAAATCCCTGCAGACCTTCCAGGAGGAAAAATCCCTGCCTGGAAAGTGAGGACTACTTTGAGGGCTGAAACAGCAGGCAAAGATACAAAAAGAAGCGGTTATTTTCCCAGCTGTACCGGACGAGCTCTCTGTGGGATTTTGCATGAGTCACTTAAGTTTTTGCATCTTCATTTCTTCAAAAAAGTGGAGGGCCCCCCCCGCCTTGTGCTGCACCCTAAGGCGCCTGTAGGGAATTGGGTGCTCAAATCTCAGTCTGTCACAGGCTGGCTCTGGTTCTGCCTGCAGCACTTCACACGGGGTATCTACGCCTCCCAGCCCTGGGAAGCCTCTCGCATCCCAGGTAACTTACAGCTGCGGTTTGGAAACGTCACAGAGAAAAGGCAGTGACAGCTCCCATTTCATCCTGTTACAAAGCTTAACTCCTTACACCGGGAACAAGGCTTTACTGGGATGAACTCTGTGGCTACTGTCCCATCCCTCTCACCATCCTTATCACAGCTCTGACCGTGCGCTCTGGCATAGAGAGGTATTGCTTGTGGCCTAAACCCAGTTTGGTTAATCTGGTTATAAGCTAATTTACCCACCTGAGCTATTGCATTTGTCCCTCAGCCACACTGGGATTAGCGTTTGCGAATATTTGAGTAATAAAAAAAAAAAAAGGCAAGTAAAAAAGGAATAAATCATACAGTCTTAGAGGAAAGAAGAGCCTGCATCTTATCTGCCACATCTCCAAGCCGCAGTGCCATTCCGCTCCCACGGCCACCCCCTACTCAAGCTCCTGGAAGCCGGTGCCTGCAGAGCACTGGGTGTGAAAGAACAATAATAAACGGCAAAAGAAAGTTTGAAACTTTCAGCAAGAAGCAGAAACAAACTGTCTTGTGCCTCCTGGACTCATGGGGTGTCAGGAGAAGATGCTTCTCTCGCTTACTTGCTCTTCTCCATGCTTCGCGATGGGGTAATCCATGGGAACGCAGACCTGGAGCAGTGCACTGACTCAGGGCTGCTGCAGCTCTGAGGAGATGCAAACCCATCATTTTTGCAGCAAAGTCTTGTTGCTGCAGTGGAGATATTCATTAATAGAAACAATTTGCATAAGACTGGAGAGCATAGCCAACAGTAAACTCAGATATGCTTGCTCCTCATTCCTTGATTTATTCACTGAATTAAAATGTTGCCTAGGAGAAGGCATTGCCTCTCTCATTTTTTATTAAGAACATGGAAGAAGAAGAGCTCTTCTCACATAATTTGTACATCTGCTTTGGTACAGAATAGCCCCTGGAAATCGCCTCCAAGCCTGTTTTTTGTGTGTGTTTGTTTCTGAAGTAATTGATTTGAGTTTTTTGAGCTTGTAAAAGAGAACTTTGCCCTTTCTTTTACACAGTAAATAGGAGAAAGATGAAAGCTTTTTTAATTGTTTAAATATTCTGTTAAAAGTGCTTCATCCCTGTGTCATACGGCGTGAATTTGGGCATTATTAATAGAGCTGAAGCCAGCCAGAGGCTGCAGGGTAGGTACTCACCACCATCCATGGTCTGGTTTCAAACAGGGATGGAGTCACCGGGTTAGCAAGAGCATCGTCTGGTCCAGCCCAGCCTCAGCGCGCGCAGCTCCCGCCAGAGACCCTCTTTGGGAAACTCTGTCTTTTATACTTCCTGCGCCTCTGCGAGAGGCTCATGACACACCCTGGCGTCGCTGACATTTAGTAGACCCTCCTCCTCCTCGTGCTTTCGCCGATACGGGAGAGCTGCGCCGCGCTGCCTTCAGACGCTGGGGGTGTTCAGGTGCTTCCTCAGCGCCTGCAGCCGAGGGCTGCACACACGCGCTTTTTACCGAGACTCGGTAAAACGAAGCAGGTTCTGCTTTTGCACTGACAGATGAGAAATGGTCTGCGGTGAAGGGACAAGAGGAGAGAGTCTCCTTACTCGTTATCTCTCCTCTCCACAGCAGATCCTGCTTCATCTGCCAGAGCACCCACCAGAACCCAGTGCTGTAGGAAACGGGGAGGATTCCCGTCTCCTCCGCCAGACCCTTTCTGGGGAAGGCGTTCAGCTACCCCATGAAAAGCCTCAGTGTGCGGGACTGCCGGCGGCTGGCGTCCCTAAGCCCTTCTCCCACACGCTCACAGCATCCTCTCTAGGTTACCAGCAGCTCAAGCGAGTAAGTGGACTTCCCCCGCTCTTTCTGCTTTTGGGTGTTTTTGTGTTACCATCTGCTGAGTATCAGCGTGCACCATCTTCCTCAAAAGGTTTTGTGCTTCTGTGGTCCCACGCCTTCCCCACCGTCACGTTACTGCAGAAGTCTCGGACCTCAGGACGTAGCCCTGGGAGGACGTGCAGCACCAGCAGCTCCGGCCCCTGCCTTGGCAGGGAGTCGCTTCATCCGATCCCGTTCCCAAATGGATTGGCTTCCATACAAATTAGCGCCTTTTGCTTTGTGGCTGTCCAGGGCGGACTCCCGCTCTTGGAACGGACTCCTCTAACAGGTAGAAGCGTCACCAGCTCCTCACGAGCTCGCTTTCCTTCCAAGGCGACTCAAAAGCATTTGCTTTGGCATCTTGTCCTCAGCATCTTCTTATAATACGTCAATGCTGTTACTGCAGCCGGGACAGATGGAAAACTAAAGCGTCAGAGGATGGATCCCAGGCAGAGCTCACATCCCCTAACAGGTTCAAAAGCACGTGGCGCTTTGGGGCTTATCCTGGAGTTATGCGTGGAGGTAAGCTGCTGAGTGCTGGGGAGGGTGGGACAGCTCAGGGCGGACCCGAAGGAGCCGGTGCGCTCAGCAGGGAGCTGCCAAAGCCGGGGAGACCCGCGGCGCGGAGGAGAGAGCGCGCAGCTCCGGCCACGTTTGTGTGGCTGGGAGACACCTAAAAAGGCACTATCCTGCTTCAGCAAATTGAAATAAAGGAAAACCCATCCCTATGTTGCACTTAGGGTAATTTAGAGATAATGCATTTACTCTGTGTCAGACAAATAACTGTGCCATTAAATAGCTATTATAATAAGGCATCTGTGCCAGGCAGCCACTGTCTGGCTCTCATGAATCACTGTCCTTTTCAGGGTGATCAGGTCTCCGTTATCCGGCCGTTCTAGGGGAGGCATGCTACAAGGAGCAGAGAAGTTGCATTAAATGAGTCGCTCAGTCACGCCAACGCCAGCACCTCAGCCCTGCTGCTCGTGTAATCTTCGGAGGCAGAACCCAGCCCGCGGCACGTGCCTTCAGCCAGCCCGAGCCGAAGGCGGTGCTTCACGCTGCGACCCGCGAGCGTTCGGTGGTCCGCGCCTCTTGGGAAAAGTAAAGACTTTTCGCTGCTGGGGAGAGCTGATTTGTTTTCCTCTAGCACAGTTTAGCACTGGGAGATCTGAAGATTTTGTGTTGTTAAAAAAACAACATTGGAGTGGGATGTTTCTATTTAAATTATTTTAAGATAATGTAATGGCTAACCACAGCCAAAACAGGACTTCAGTAGAAATCGAGCACGTATAAGAGTCCGATCCTAAAACTACTGCTCACTTGCTGCCGTGCCTTTAACACCAACTACTTCAACGTGACGCCAAGCGTTTCGCTCCCTGGCTCTCTCAAGCCCAAATTGAATACACCTGAAGTCGAGGATCCCGTGGACGGTCTCCGATCCTGCGTGAACGCCCGTCCACAGTTTCAGACCCTCCTCAGACACTGTGCCAGCCCAGCTGTCACTTAAAAACCTTCTCGGCGCTTCCCTCTCAGTAGGCCAGCGCCACGGCGGTGCTGATCCCGTCCTGGGGTGCTTAACGTGCAGGGTGCTGGGGCTTGAAGGTTATCGGTGTTTTTATCCGGCGTCAGAGGTGACCTGCGCTTTCCTTGGCCCTCTCTGAGCTTGCAGCACTGGCTTTTCGGCACACTCGCTTTTGCCTTATCTCGGTAGGCAGATGCAGTTCACATCTCTGCGATTCTATTTATTGCTCTGTTTTCCTTTTGTTCATCAATTATCCAAGCAGGTACGCTGCCTTTGAGAGTCTTATCTTGTAACCACTTCCACCAAGAAGGACTAGAGATGAAAGCCTTCTCTCAGGTACAGGCAGAATACCTAGAAATGGTGGGTGTAAAGGCTGTCAACAGCCGCGGCGCTGCCCGTGGGAGCGGTGGGTACGTAGAGAGAGGCACGGTCGCCTCGATTTCTCTGTGCTCACCGCTACCGGCGAGGGGGGAAGAGGCTGCAGGGCAGCGTCTCCGTGGATCCACGGTGGCCGAGGCCGAAGAGGAGCAGAGAGAGGAGGCAGGCAGATGGTTTGCAGTTTGTTTTCTGCACCCGCTCCCAAGCTTGAGCTGCAGAGTGTTGGTACGTGCCAGGTTCTGTGCTGTCAGGGCCAATTCCAGCAAATTGTTTTCCTTAAAAAAGAATGGGAATATTTTAAAATAAACAATTTACTATGTCTTTATGACACTGAGTCTTGTACAGTCATGTTTTGTACCTAGGGAGTTCTCCAAACACTTATTAAAGCTTTGCTTAATTTGTGTATATTTGCAGTCTGTTTCATGCCTTGGAGATTCTGCCTCTCCGACGTATTCCCTTTAACACGTGCGCCCCATGAGCTGTTTTTTACAAAAATGGGATCCTGCATGAGCAAACATACCACGCTTCTCAACGGTGCCAGGCCTGATCCGTGCCCAAGAGAGCCACGCCGTGCTGTTTGCTCGCTAGAGCGCATTTGTTACCCTAAAGTTCAATTAATCGGTTAAAAAAAAAAAAAAAATCAAGTTACCAGGTATTTCAGTCTCCTGTTAGAACCTAGGTTACTCTGCTCACCTCCGCTGCAAGAAGAGTGGAAATCAGTGATTAAAATTTGTCGCCCAGGTCGCAGCGCTAGAGCTCGGTGGCCGTTGCTCATCAATACGACTTCTCAAAGAAAACGCGGTTCCTAATAAATTCCCCAGGAAGTCAGCTCAGAAAGAAAGATTTCAGTTCAAGCTGGTTCCACGTGAACTGAAACATTGAATTTGCTGAACTGGATTGAAACATGAGATCTTGAATTGATCTGACTTTAAATTGCAACTGATTCAGCAGTGGAATATCTCATGGGAATTCGGTTCCTGTACGTCACGTCTATGTCCCGCCTGTAAAATTGGGCTTCGTGCAGTTGCTGCTTGACCTAAGTCACACGGACACGGCGAGACGGAAGGGATCCCAGTGCCCCACAGGAGACGGTGCCTGGCCAGCGCGCGCAGGCTCTGTGATCTTAGAAAGCAGAACTCGTAGGGCTCTACCGCGCTTCAGCGAGGTGTAATTCATTCCGAGAAAAGCACAACACAGTGATTTGAATTCAAAGTCTTCCTGTATTTTCCACCAATTTGGCTTTACGTGAATCGAGATGAAAACAGACTTTGAAATTCAGTTTTTCAGCAGGTGGAGAGTCCACGCCGCTGCAGCCAGCTCTGCCCGTGGCTGCACAAGACCCCCCGCACCGCGCCGGGGTCGGCTCGCACGGCGCCGAGCGCGCGGCACGAGCGGTTTCAGGTAAGCAAACGGACATGACTGCAGTCCAGCTTCAAGCTGAGCACCGACGAAGGTTTTGCGTACGAGTAAAAGCATCACGGTTCGAATCCCGGTATCACAGGTCCCTTG
The DNA here is from genome assembly GCF_965183815.1 of Platalea leucorodia. Taxonomy (NCBI): domain Eukaryota; kingdom Metazoa; phylum Chordata; class Aves; order Pelecaniformes; family Threskiornithidae; genus Platalea; species Platalea leucorodia. The sequence continues at coordinate 6,251,922 of NC_138844.1, forward strand.
CCATCTGCTGACCTGTCCTGTCCTTCCCTGCACCCTGCCCCAGGACCAGACAGCACGGAGCGCTGAAGGAGTCGCCCGCTGCGGCCCCCTGCTCTCAGCTCTGTTGTTTTGCTCTTTTGCTGACCTGAACCACGAGGAAGGGTTTCTCCCCTTCGCTGTGAGAAGCCGGACTCGCCCAGGGAGAAGCAGTGGTGGGTTAAGGGTGAGCCTTACTTCCCAGTAACGTCCCTTCTCTTACGTCAAGGAGGGACCCTGACGTCTCCCCTGCTGTTTTGCTGCGGCCAGCAACGCCAAACCAAGACACCCGGGATCTCCCACCTCCAGTTTTGCCTCCTGCCCAAACGCCGCTCTCGGCTCTCGAGCTACTGAGCTGGCACTGGGCAGGCACGCAGGGAAAGCTCGCGTCTTGAAGTCAGTAGGTTTACTCTGGGGGGGCTTTGACACAGTCGTTCTTCAAGCAAACAAAATAGCAGAAGTGAAATTGTCAGTAAATTCCTGACATTAAGAGTGGTACCAAGCTGGGATTCCTCACAGCAGCAGCGCTTAAAGCAGTCGTAGGGGATGCCCTGAAAGAAATCTCATGATTGTGATCTCACCGTGAGGTTATTAAAAGATCCTTATCCTCCCAGCAGAGGAAGCAATCCGCACAGCGGGCAGGCTCCTATCAGGGACGCGCAGTTGCCCAGGTTGCCTCTTGGTCAGCCGCAGGAGGGAAGGGCACACGCTCGGTGTCACTGGGAATTCACCTCCTTCGTGCCCGCGTCACGTCCCAGGTGATGGCCTTGCTCTCCAGTTCTTTTTGGGAGGAGGAGGAGAAGAAAAAAAAAAAAAAAAAGGCAGTTTTACCAAATTGGCATCTGCTCTGCACTAACGCGGCTTCCTCAGCCTGCAGTCCGGGCATCGAGCTGCGACGGGGGGATCGCACCCCGAGACACAAGCGGGGAGAGGTCAGGCTGGCAGCAACACAGCGGCTCCGCTTGCCGCCGCGGAGGTGCCGAGGACGAGCCGGGTGACCGGCCACCGCGCGCTGCCGTCCCCTCGGGGCCGGGCCGGGTGCCTGCCTGCCCCATCTGCTCCGTGGCGTTTGCCCGCGCTGCCCGGTCCATCTGGGTACGGAGGAGCCTGCGATGAACAAACGAATCCTTTCTGGCCTGAACCAAGGTGAAACAGACAGTGGTCACCCCAGAGCGGCAGGTGGGGAAAGGAGAGAAGATAAGAAATAGGAAGAAGAAACCTGGGACGTTACGGGAGCCGTGCTGGGGAGGGTGCCTGGGCGCTGGTTGTGTCTGCAGGGGGTTTTGAAGCCCTCCCCGTACTCCGCTCCCACACGGGGGCAAACGGCTGGGCAGTTCCCACAGGATATCAAACACCGGCGAGCAAGGAATTGTGCAGGGAGATGGAGAGACGGCGTTACGTCTCCTAGAAGACTTGAGGGTTAAAGTCTCTGCTGACCGTACAGCAAGCATCCTTCCTGCGAGCCGGTGTTGCCGTATTCAGAAGGCGTAAGATTTAACACCAGTCCCCTGCGGGCTTTGAACCAAGACTCGGTGTAGAAACCAAGGATAATTTTATCAATGGTTTCTCCAAGAAGAGCTCATCCAGTCTTGCCTAGCACAGATCTGACATACTTCATTCCTGGGCTTAAAAAAATAATAATAAAACCCCAATATTGTGATTTTCCACTTGGTTTCTGTTGTTACTGTCACTTTTTCTGGTTTGGCTTTTTTTTTTTTTTTCCTCCCACTCTGGAATTGGTGCCAGGATTAAAATTTTGTACCTTTTTAACAGAATCGAGTGGAAAAAAAGACAAATGGAAACTAGCTGTTTACAGAAATTACAGACTTTTGTAACTCACAAGTGAAGCTGTATGTGATAATTTTCAACAAAATAAGACACCAGCCCGATAACTGCAAAACCACTTCAAAAAAACCCCTTGAGGACCGTGAAAAAGAGCATCAAAAGTGAAAGAAGGGAACTGAGAACAAAAACAGTGAGGCCCAGGCCTAAGCCGAGCAGGATCCATGCCTTCGAGCCTGTAGTCTGGCAGCCGATCTCCCCTTGGTTATCGGCACAAATCCCACCGGGGAGGGATCTGCAAGAATCGCTGTCAATAATACCCTGCGTACATAGGGGAGACCTCAAATCCAGGAATCAAAGCGCTCGATTAAGCATTCAAAGCCTCGATGGAGCGGTGCAGGCTCCTTCGGGGCACACACGGTTCTGCTGCGATGGGTCCGAGGTGAAACCGGGACTCGCGGGCGCTGCCCGGGAGAACCGAGTGCGATTACAGCTCCTGCATCCGCCTAACGCGATCAACCGCCCCTCATCTGCCGTACAGCAATCGCCATTTATATCCCAGGTGCCCAGGGAGCTTAAAGCCGATTTCCAGCCTCTGCTGCAGTCGTGCCCGCAGCTATCGGAGCGGTCACGCCCGCGCTGCTTGTCTGGGTAGGCAGCGGGAGTCGCTGAGACCAGACAGCGAGGCCCGGGTTTGAATCCAGGGTTCCCTGCTCTCCATCTCTAACCACAAAAAGAGCCGTTCCCGACAGCGGCGAGCTTATTGAACGCTACCTTCTCCTGTCCCCTGTCCCGACAGGGAGCCATTCGGCAGCGGTAGCGCCAGGGATGTCATGCAAGCGCTGAATTAAAGGAGCGTTATACCCAGTTGAGCGGAGAGGCTACCGCGCGGCAGCGGCGCTAACAGGCTGACGATGGTTTCTGCTCAAGGTGAGATCCAAAGCAATACAAACCCCACGTGCTAGGTCACAGCTCGTTCACGCAAAACCCGTAATGGACCGAAGAGAGCGGTTTGCAGTCTGGCGCTGCCAGGCGCAGGGGGTTCCCAAAGGGAGCCCCCGAAGCCCGACGCCTGCAGGCAGCTTCCCCCGCCGCCCGCGGCAGCTGCCTCGCGGTGCAGTCCTGGCGCCGCAGCGTTTTATGCCATGCAGTTAAGAGGCAGCAAACGGGATCGTTTGCGCTATCGCACCCACGGCTCATCCGCACAGCGCTGCTCGAGCCCAAACACTACTGCATCCCTGTTACTTTGCTGCGAGATCCTCCCCTTCCTCAGCAGAGGACACAGTTTATGGTACAAAACATCGATAATACATGAAAGTTATTTATCACTCGCACTCAAAAATCCCAGTAACCGCTACTAACAGATTTTGCGCTCTGGATTAATTTTTTTTTCCTTAAGTGTACAAGGATATACTGATAAACGAACATGCATGGACTAAAGTGGATTAGTTAAACTGCGTTAAGCCCACACAAAGACACTCCTATTCAGAATTAACATGATCTTAATTCAATTTAGCTTAATTTGCATTGAAAGTTAAATTAGTGTAACTATGAATTACCCTTATTGACCAACTGAATCCACTGTGGCGGGATTACTGAGCAGGGTCCTGTCAAGTTATCCAACTGGAATGACCCCGGTTTGCCTGGGAAACCGAGCGGCACCTGCCGTGGGGCCGACTCTCGTCCTTTCCAAACCGCAGAAAACGCGCAGGGCTGCAGGATTCCTAAGGGAGCTTTTCCTGCAGTCAGCCCACCCAAACCTTTTGCTGGGGCAAAAGTGGTTTTACACTCTTCTCTTTGGGCACGTTTATCCAAGAGCAATTTAAAAATAACATCTAGGGCTAATCGTTGAATTTCTGCCATTTGTGCAGGGATGTGGCTTCAGATTGGTTCCATCTTCTGGTACAAGGCACGGAGAGACCCTCACCACCGTCCGGCGGGGCTTTCACGAAGCCAGCGCGGGACGCCCGAGCCTTCCCCGCGGCGTATACCACCCAAAGCTTCACCTGCACGCCAGTAAAGCGCTTCTCTCCGCTTCCTTACCAGGTATCTTGGCTGTAAACAACCTTTCTCAGTGCCTCCGCGCACAGGCTTCTTCCAAGGGGTCCCTTTGTCACAGGTGAAGCATTTTTCATTGCAGCTCTTTCTTGTTAGAAAGTTGGAAAGAGGAAGAAGATAGGTTCCAAGTTCTTTTTAACGCCTTTAATTTCTATTTGCCGTAACCTGTATGAAGCTAGGAACCCGTAACTGCCACTCGCAGCTGGGAGCGGCGGCGTGCGAGGCGTCGGTTCGCACGCGTTCGTCACGCCTCGGTTTAACCAGCAGCCTTTCGAGGGGAGTTAAATTCACAGCCCGGATACCTGCGTCGTTTGAAGCCCTGATCGCAGTCCTAAAAAACGTGTCCTGCAACAAATACTGTCGCTGCTAGCTGGCACTTACTAGATATATTTTTTTTTTAATCAGATATTTCACAGCCAAGAGTGAGGGCTGCTGGCAGCTTGCAGCCGAGGGCAGGACGGCGCGGCTGCCCCGCGGTCCCTCTCCAGGCAGGCGGTGGCGGGGAGGCTGAGACGCCCGGCGGCAGCGCTTCTTCCCGCTCACACGCCTCCGCCAGCGCGTAACCTGCCCCGGTTCCCATCTTGAACCGGTGCCGAGGAGCGTTTTTCTCAATATTCCGGCAATCGGGACTGCTGGGAGCGGTTGTGAGTTAAAAGGATGGAAGGAGAGGAAAGCAAAGGAGCAGAGCAACGACGAGGCGGTTTTAATGGCATTGTGTCAGCGCAGGGTTTTTAAATTGATGGCCAATCTGGTGTTTTAAGTAGCTTTTGATAAATAGAGAAAAAAAAATCCAAAATAGCTTTTTTTTTTTTTTTTTTTTTTTTTTTTTTTTTTTTTTTAAATAAAAAGCAAAGCCCACCTAGCTGGGGGTTTAGGACAAAACCTGGGAGGAAGAAAAGGAGAAGTGAACCATGCCTGGCTCCTCCTGAGGCAGGGCAGGCACAGAAGCTGGTCTGCAAGCGGGGCACTTACAGCTGGTGGGAAACGAGAAAAGACATCACAGGACAGAAACGAGACCTCATCGAATGCCTGCTGTGAACGGAGCGGAGGGGGGCCTGAGCCCTGCTCCCCGCAGCCCGGGAAAACGCCGCTCCTCACCCCCCAGGGCTCCCTGGCCCCAGCCGCACCGGGGGGTCTCCGGGTTACCCCCCCCCAGGGCTCCGGACCCGCTCCGCCGAACCCCCGGGCTGCAGCGGGGTCTTCCCACTCCTGCTCGGAGGCGCCGGCGCAGCGGGACGCTCTGAACGGCGGCTCGCGTTTCCTCGCGCAGCGAGCCGCCCTGGCCGCCCGCGCCAGCGTTTGGCTTCCCTTTGATATTTTATCCCCCTAAAGCTCTGTTAATCTGTTTTATTTCTTTCTATCACAGGGATAATCCTTTATGTACGCACAGCTTCTACAGTCAAAGTCCTCATTTTGCTTGAAGCAGATTAGCTTGGCAAGGCCCTCCCAGGTGAGGCACAGGTGATTTATTTTTTTTTAAGCCCTTGTTTAGTTTCTCCAGAAGTTTGGGGCTTTTTTTGTAAGTTTAGCTGCTGCACAAAGACGAGACTTGTCTCTCACGGGAAGCTGACCTCAGTCACGTACGTGGTTAGTGCTTTCAGAGGGTGTTTAGGTACCTAAAGTCCTTAAGAGGCCAAGAGCTGTGGCTTTCCCCAGGAGTGAAGCTCTTCGCCTGTTGAATTGCTTTTGAACAATCTCACAAGGTGCCTGCTTCACATTTAACATCTAAATGCCTTTCAGTATTTACCCTTTGGGGCCTGCTCTGTGCTATGTACCTGTTATTATATTTCAGTTTTGTAGGTCAGAAGGATTTGGGGCGTGATAAAATCTGATAATTACATTAATGCAAAAAAAAAAAAAAAATATCCAAAAAACTTTAAGAGCAATTTTTTTAGCCCAGGCTTCTTAATAACTTTTACTAAGTGTATTTTTGTGGTGAGATAAAAGCATGTTTTTGAGAACTGCCCAATAGAGAAGAGAACCTTCGCCTACTTGATTTTACCTGCAGAACAAACCGAACAGCGGAGCCGTGGCGATGTCAGAGGTCACAAAGCCTGAGTCAGGCTCTGAAAAAAAAGCCGGTTTTTCCCCTTGAAGAGAAAAACAAACCAAAGCAAACAACTCCCTCGCCACGATGCAGGGTTTTGGATTTGCCTCTTCACTTCCGCGTCAGCCCCCGTGGGCGCGAGGCTCGCCAGCTTGCGGGCACCCGGGGGACCCCAGCCTCTGCCTCCAGCAGCACCGGCACCCTCAGCAGCTCCCGCACCACCCCAGCCTGCACCCACACCTACCCCAGCACGGGAGGAGCCAGGGGACCCTCGCCACGGCCGGAGGAGCCCCGGGGGTCCAGGAGCTTGCACCCACTCGCCAAACAAAGCAGACAAGAAGTGGAGGAGGCAGACGGCCAAGCCCAGCAGCCAAGGCACAACGAGCTGGTGGGCTTTATCTGCTCCATCTTCCTCGTGGGAGGGTTTCGGGTGCTGCTGAGGAGCTGCAGGTGGGCGTGCTGGCTCGCCGGGAGCTCCCGTTAGCCGCGCTCTGCCAGAGCGGGTCGGTGGATCGTCAGCTGGGGGCGTGGAGCAGGCACCAGGCTCCTGGGCCCAGCTGCAGCCCCCGGAGCAGCGGGGCTGGGAAGGGGCTGTCGCAGGAGCCGGCCGAAGGAGCCCTGGAGGAGGTCCCTCTCCTGCACCCGGTCCCTGATGCTGATGTCCCTTGCGGGGACCTCCGCCAGCACACGGGGGTTGGTCAGTGGTGCAAACGCTACCCTCTGGGCATTCCTCCAGGAGGTTTTCATGTGCTCGGAGAAGTTACTTTACCCTTGAGGATGACACCTACTCATTCGGGTACACACCCTTAGCTGCAACACACCCTGTCTTTGCCAATAATTATGGTTATTTACATATACCTTGAGAATACGGAGCAGATGAAAAGCACAAAGGGCCTTCAAAACCAAGGCTGTTGCACAGATAAAAGCTGTTGCACAACGAGCGTTTGCAGCACCTGAGGTGTGGAGGCTCCTGCTCCTGCGCCAGCCGATTCCACCTGAGCCCCGCTGTGGTCGGCCCCCACTCCAGGCAGCAGCCGGGAGCATTTAAGAAATCAAAGCTTTATGTTGGCAGCAACAATCATTCAAGAAAACGATTTTTTAGAAGAGCAAAATGCAGTAAATAAACCTTCAGACGTGTAGCTTAAGATGCAAAGCAATCCCTGTCTATAATCGAAAGGGTTTGTTAAAGGGAGCTCAGCTGACGGGAACAACGCTGCCATCGGTTTCTGCGTGATGCGGTGCGCTAACAGATCCCAGGATGGAACTGGGGGAATCGAACAGGCAGGGATGAGCGATCCCATTTGTTCTTTTAAATCTGAATTACCTTTCTGGAAATGCAACGTGGTAAACAGAACTTCAACTTTAAACACAAGGGCAACAGCCTTGTTCTTTTATGGCTTCTGTAGTTAGAATAATGTGATTTTAGCAAAGAACTCACAATTTCAAGACAAATGCTGCTGGTTTCTCAGTTAAAGTCGGTCACACCACGGCCTCTGCAAACAAGGTGCGTATCTTTGAGCAACCGAACAGCCTGAAATGAAAGGAAAACAAATCCATTCAGCCTTGGCTGGGGTTATTGCCTGAATGCAGAGGCCAGGCCATGGTATCGATTAAGGAGCACACGGTTTTTAGGCAGAGGAGTCCGTGCTTTGGTAGAAGAAAACAGGCGGCTGCGTGTTTGCAGGCGTCCACGGCCCTGGTCATTCTGCGAGCCCAGTAAAACACTGGTGTAGCCTGGGGAGGGGTTTTGGGACAAGTGGTAACGCAGATCTGTCTGTGGAGGACAGGCTGGGCAAGCTTTCCTAAGCTTTGCCTTCAGTTTTGAAAAATCTAAAAGTTTTAAATTACTGGAAAGAACGGCCTTGTTCCATGAGACAAGTATGCATCTGGTGGCCGCTTAATCGGCTGCCTTTTTGCCCAAGGCAGGAGAATATCCAGCTGCAGGTACGTGCGTGCCGCAGGTTTCACGCGTCGTATTTCAGCCTTCGTCTGTTCGTTTTGGCGACGTGGGGTTCCTCGGGCCAACGCGTTAGTGCAACGCACAACCCTCCCCTCTTAATTCCTAGCGTTTTGGCACAGTCAGTTATGAAACGTAAAACCCAAACGGGTCGCTCAGTAACTCCCCCCTTCCTCTAAGTGCCTCGAGATGTCTTTTTCTAAAAGCAATCCTTTTAATTGCTCTAAGCAGAAACTCCTAAAATGCAATTTAGCTAGTACGACTGCGAATGCTTAAGCGTAATGGCAAGAACAACTCGCCTGCTCTTCCAAGAAACTGAAATTTTGAATTGAAATTTAATTTTTAGGCAGGTTTCACTGCTTTGAATTTTTAAAACCGAAATTAAGGAGCAGCCATGGTTTGCTTCCTCCTAAGAGGATTCTTTTTGTGTCCAAGGTAACCCTTTTTTCCAAGCACGTTAGTATCAGAACCCTGCTTTTCCTTAGAAGACGAGGAAAACGCAGGCCTTCCCCCTTGGGCAGCTCATCGCGTGGCAGTGCCGAAGAGGCGGCCGCCATTTCTCTTTCTTCCTCGTTTCCGCCGCGTTCCGCAGCGCAGGTTGGCGGATCGGAGCGAGCCGGAGCCCTGTCCGTAGGGATGGATTCGATCGTCCAGGTCGCCGATCTCCGCCAGCACCGGCGCGCTCGGATTCGCCACTGAAGCAGAGCCCGGTGGCGGGGTTTGCCCTCACGTCTGCAGCAAGGATTTAAGCGAGTTCTCTAGAATTACACTAAATTATGCTATTTCATAGCAGAACCAGCACTTTCCAAGAACGACAGCAGGCACCTGACCGAGGAACTTCCACTCGGCACCAACTGCCGAAAGGTTTACTTGCCTTGGAGCATGAAGTGAAATTGGAAACGGCGAGGCAGAGCCTCTGAAGCTATTTAATATGCACACGAGATGGCACCGATTGGTGTGCTGCGTATACCAGACAGCGCCTGCTTTCATAGCCGCGTCCAAGCAGAAACAAAGGCCCAAATCAGCTCGTGAAATCTCGCGAACTCGGGGAGAACGCACAGCAGTTAATCAGCAGAAAAAATTGGCTTCAGATACCGAGTATTCGGACCACAATCGCATCTTCCTCTCCGCATCTCGCAAGCAGGGTGCTTTCTGCAAGCTTGAACCTCTCGGCCCTTTGCGCAGGAAACTTTACTTGGTTTAAAGTAACATGAAAATTATTTCTGATAATTTGGAGGGAGGCAGCTAAAAGCTTACAGGCAGAGATTTCACGTTCACCAACACTTGCATTATTTCCTCTACAGATTCTCCCACTGGCTTTCGAAGCCAGGAGCCATCATCGGAGATCCCTCTAGACAAAGCCAGCATTTCAACAAAAGCCTCGACCAGCTGAGGGATTTTTACTTTGGTTTTCAAAGTGCTTTTGCAGTGTAACTTCTTGCATGTAGTGTATTTCAGTAATGAATTCCATGTTAAGATGGAGAACGGCTGATGAAAGCCCTAAATCAAATACAGGTGGTACCTTAAAAGACAAGAACCAGACCACTGTAAGCTTAAAAAAACCAAACACATTGGATTTTATTATTTTTAGACCATTTAAAAAAAGACCAAAAGGATTTTAAAAAAACATTGCCATCCGATATACCCACTATTCCGTAAAAACATACTCGTTTACTGAAGCATACACATCATGTGGTCTCTTACGGTTGTAAAGTCATGGAACGGCTTGTACCTGCTGTTGCAATTAAGTGTATTTTTTTCTTCAGTAGGGCAAAATGTGGCATTTTCAGTATATTTCTAGAGTTCCCAGAGGTTCTGAAAGCTCAGGGCAAGTAAAACTACTATTTTTTACCATTTCTGCTGTATTAGCGACTGCCTGCTCAGAGAACATGATGTGTTTAAATGCCCTCCTGCTTTGTACTTTGCCGTCTCTCTGGCTGAGGTCATACCAGGATACCTTAGTAGCAAATAAAGGAGTTAATTGGTAAAGAAAAGCAAAGAGTGTTGTTGAAAAGAATCCTGCATCACAGAAAAAAAACCCCTAAGATATGTCATTTACTTCGACGACTATACTCGGTCCGTTGGAAATGGATCTCCTGAAATGCTGCATGCAGAACATGAGCAACTTTCCGTCCTTGTACAACAGCTACTCTAGAAAAGACAACAAAGATTACACACACAAAAAAAACCCCCTAAGACCAAGGTTTCAGCCTTATTTAGGAGCACTGAAAGCTTTCTTTAAAAGCAAAGACCTGGGCAGCTGCAGTAGACGTCCTCGCAGGCAAGAAGTAAACCAGCGGTGGTGACGCACGCTAGGCTGCTGTGGGGTTTTTTGGTTTTGTTAGCTGAAGGAAGCGCTCAAGGTTATACCCCGTACAGGCGGCGTCTTTGCTCAATACTAGTGTCAGCTCTAAGCTGCCTCAGGAGCTTTCTAAGCTCTCTAGAAAGCGAGCGCTATTGACCACATTTCTCAGCTGTGCTGCTTCATCAGCCTCCATGACCGCAGCACTGGCATCCTGGCTGCGGACGCAAGGCTGCAGGAGCCAGGTGCGTCGGGGCAGGCGGTCCCTCGGGAAAGGCAGGTCAGGAGGGGTGCAGCAGAGGTGACGCGCATCCGCATCTCGCTTCAGCCGCAAGAGAACAAGAGGGGCCTTTGAGAACGGCTGCATTTTCACTGTGGTCATGTAACTAGAAGAAGGGAAGGCGGCCTGACTTCTAATATAAAAACCAAAAGCAATGCTATCTTTCTAGGGAAGAAATCCCAAGCAATAATCTCTCTCCATATTGTACGGCTGTGTTTAGACGCATGAGGTTTTCTTTTCTGTCTGTTCTAAGATATCCTTTGCCTCTAAAGGCCCCTGTAAGTCGCTGTGCTGATAATCTCACATGTTATTAAAACCCAGTATCCTTTGGAGAAAAGTGATACAGGCAAGGAAGATACAAAAAGCCGTGTAGCACATTTTGAAATCAAAACAGTACTTCATTAAAAAGAAACACATGAAATGAGTCAATATTTATTCTTTCTTCTCAGGATCCTCAGTGATAGGGTCTGCGGGAGGCTCTTCAACTGTCGCGCTGTTGCTCTCTGAACCAGTGTTGCTGTCGCTGGTTCCCTCCTCTGCAGTGCTGTCGACCCCTTCTTGGCCACTCTCCTTATCGTCTGGGGTCGATGTTCCTTCTTCACCGTTCTGCTGGTTTTCTGTGCTCTCTTCTGGGTGAGGCTCTTCTGAAATAAGAGATTTCTCAGTGTCATTTACATGCTAATACATTTCAGGTTTTGCAATTAGAATTTAGGAAGAAACAGAATCTGTAATAAATCTGTGTATTCCATAGCAGTTATTTCCGTGGCTGAGAACGTGCAGTAACGGGCACAGCTCCGACAGACCTCTCGGTGCTCGGGGTGTACGCGGTCCTGCCACACAGGGTCCCGAGTCACCTGCAGCTCCCTGACCTCAGAAGGCCAGGCGCAAGAAAGCAGTGGGCCTTGTTAAACCAGAAGCACTAGAATTCAAACTCCTCGGTCCCCTTTTCCGTGCGCTCATGCTGTTACAGCAATGACTCACTGAGATACCAGCCACTGATACTCTTAAATACAGTAATGGTGTCTAATGTCACTGTACGGAATACAAAAAGCTCGCAAATCAGCTTGTAAGAGCAGCATGGGAAGAAGCGCTGTTCTACCGTCCTTGCCAGACGCTGACACTGGGACAAGGAAACGCTCTCAGTTGCTCCTAGCTAACCGATGTCTAAAAGGCGAGTTCGGTTTAGAAAGCATTTTTTTCCCTTGGGTACATCACACACGAAGCATTACATGTGGCTTTGTGGAATCTTAGCTCTCCTCTTTTTAAAAGGGGCAATTTAATGAGCAGAAAGCAAACACCTGTGTTCAGCAAGATGAAGTTAACTCTTCTGAATGTTGTTCTTAAGCCTTTCTTCCTACTAACAGCAGAAGTACAGCGCACTCCTCCTGGCTAAGCTGAGCCTCTACAGAGATACTTCAATGCTGATCCTTTGAGGATTCTGACGCTGGCCTTCAAATGCGGTTACCTGTCTCCATTGGAGCGCTCTCCTCTTCCTTCTTCTCCTCTGTCTTGTTAGCTGCCTGTTCTTCCTCAGCTGCTATGTTATTCTGACTGCGTTCAGCTTGCTCAGCTGCTTCTTTTTCCCTTTCCTCCTGCCTCTTGCGAGCCTGTTCCTCAGCCTGAGCAATTTCAGCTGCAATTTTCTCCATGTCCACTTCCACCTTCAAATTGCATAACTAGCAATTAAAAAAAAAAAAAAAGAGGGAAGCTCTTTTATTACCCCAGTTACACTGAAAAACAAAACATCAGTAAAACCCAATTATGAGTTCAATATTTCTACATGCAGCATAAAATTCTTTTGATTTGACAAAGTTTATATGAAAAGCTTCAGTACCTAGGGAGGGAGATGCAAGCATATTAAAAAAAGGGGGGGGGGAGGGGATATAAATAAACAACCTAAACCTCGTTATCTGAATGCAGCCAAGGACAGAGCAGTACGTTCTCCACAGTGGCTTTAGGCCACCTTCCTTGAGCTGCTCTCCAGTGAACCCAACCAGTCAAGCCTGAAGGCACTTTTCACTGTACTGGCTGAATGTCACCACTAAAGGTCACTGAAGGAGCATGAAAATGCAAACACTGTGTGCTTTCCAACACCCCCACACTAGGACAGGGCAGTCCTCAGTTGTGTAATTCTACAAAATTGACTACAGAACTAAACAGAAGCGGGTAGAGCACTTGTACAAAGGGGTAACTAGCAGATTCCTCAGAGTAAGCGGAGAAGAGCGAGAGTGGTACCCTTTTGAGCTCGTTGTTAAAGGATTCTGTGCTTTCCAAAAACTTCCTTTTCTTTTCCTGGTGACGCTCTTCAATTTGCAGAAGCTCAGCTTCTAGTTTACGCTGGAAATAAATGGTAAGAACCTTACTATGCAGTCGGCTAAAGAAATGGACAATGTTTACAGCTACGTACAAAAATATTTAGACCAATATGTTACAATGTACCCATATAATATATAAACATCCTCATGCCTTCCTTGATCTAGTACCCAATAGCTAAGGAGTTCATATTGAGAAGTATGACCAATAAACGTATCTATGCAGTAATTCAGGATTGGCTAGGCGTATTACAAATGACAACCAGTATGTACTTGAGGTGAATCTTCCAGCATAAAATCTACGCATCTTCTTCCACATTATACACCCCATAGGTACCTATACGCGCACAACCCATCAATTACATTCTCTAACACAGAAAGCCCACAATTCAAAGAAAGAAGGGGTACCGCCCCCCAAATCTTCTTTTGTTAATTAAAAAAGCAACAAATCTCTCTCTCATTCTGGTCTCTCAGTTTTCTTCACCCACATGTGCACTGACTGCACCGACAGGATTCTTCTGTTAACAGGCTTGTTTGGAAAATACAGGCATATCCCAGTCAAAGCTAGGTGAAACGTGCGTGCGTGACTTCACTAGATCTCCTGGTATGCATTGAACTTCCAATGAAAAATGTTACAATAGGGACAATTTACTGTAATAAAGAATCGTTACAAAGAAGATTATGAGTCATAGGCTACCTGAAAGCCACAACTCTACCAGTGCCTACTGAACAGGAGACTTACACTACATACAGAAGGGTTATGTACAACAATGAAGAGCTATGGAATTAATACTTAAGATATCCTAAAGAACAAAATATAGTTTAACATGATCTCAATAACAGCACAGAAGGTGAAGTCTCACATCTTGCAACTCCCAAGAAAACCCAGGGATTAGCTATTCAAGCGTACGGAACATTGACACCCAACAAGAACAGTCACGTAGACTATCAAATGATCCGAGACTTGGAGTACAGCCCAACACCATTATGTTTTAGCTGCCTTCATATAATTTATCTTTACCTGATGAACCATTAAAGATTGAACCTGGCGTTTAAGAACTTGCATTCTAGCTGTAGTGACAACAGAGCGGACATCGGGCACCACACTTTCACTCAGTATCTCACTGATGAGACGATGGTTTCTCTGGAAACGAGCTGTGGCTGTGTGCTTCATAGAAAATCCATCGTCATAATCTGAAACAAGAGTTTTAAGCGCAACTGCTTCAGTTCCACAAAGTGAGGACCAAGTCCAACGACACTGAACCCACGCTACCACTAATTAAAAACAACATAAACCCCCTAACACCAGTTGCTGTCACGTCACAAAGTTCATACTAACAAATATAGAACATCAGGTAATCAGAAAAAAAGACAGTATGAGGACAGGACACCGTTTACCCTGGCACAGCTATAACAGCTACGAGTTTACATGCATTTCCCACATGTCTGAAATTTGGATTACTTAGTTATTTACTGTGTTGCTTTCCATGTTTCTAGAGTAAGAGGGACTATTAATACACCAAATAAAAAAAACAAAGCAAAACCAAAAAACCACCAAACCATTCCTGATTAATCATGTTGCCGGAACAATATCCAGTGCAAAATACCAACAGGAGAGTGACTCCTATTTAAATAAGCTTTGTAGCACAGACCAAAAAGGCTTATTTTTTGAAACACTGAGGAATGAAAGCATGAAGCAGTGATACATGTTTACTCATCACTGAAAATTCATAGTAATGTAATAAGAGCATTATTATATTTTGTTTTAGTAAATGCAGTTCTCTAAAGAACAGCTACTGAAAAAAAAAGTACACTTCAGGAGAAAAAGTACACAAGCAATAGGTCAAGTGCTGGTCTCCTTATAAGCTTCTTGCAGAGGAAAGAAATTAAAGGAAGCCCAACAGGGACCAAACTGTCTTGTCTGACATGCATCTAGAGGATTAGCTACAAAGATTTAAGAGTATTTCAGGTCAAGGATTTTTTTTCTCTCCAATCAAATTAAAAGCGCTTCCAATTTACGGCAAGATATGAACTTGGACAATTTTAATCTAGTTACAGAATTTAACATTAACTATGGCATTATGGATTGTACTAGGTTCTCATTTTAAAAGTAAAATTCAGTTTGGTGCTACAAAGCAGAGCAAAATAACATGTTTTCCTATATCTAGCAGCACTCAACAGCTTGCAGCCCATAGAAGACAGAAGTCCTCCTATGCTGTGACTTTCTGTATTTCTTCAAGGAAAGCAGGCAAAGCCTTTCAACATAATAAAAATCAAACCACAGTCTGCAGTTTTGGTATCGAGAACCTATCTACAAAACAGACTCAAAAAAATTCAAGTCAAACTAATTAGAATTGGAAGCACAGTAATTAAATAGCATGAAGTATTGGTGAGTAAACCAACTTAGAATAAACTTCTGAGAGAACATTTCATATTTACTTGAGTATTAAAATGTTGAGCAACAAGTATGAATTATCTTCCAAAATGATGTCATGTAGAAAAGTCCAGAAGTTGAATTTATTTTACATCAAGTTTTCCTAATGGAGATTATTCTCCATCTATTCACAGAAATCTTAAAGAGAATCCTAACATATCACTCCAGAAAACATTGCCAAAGATGGTAACTAGCTTAATGAAAGTCTCTATCTGCTTTATTTCAGTGTTATGTTCAATTTCTCATTGAGGTATCCGATTAAATGAAGTGAAAAGAGAAAAATAGTGGCAAGATTACAGATTTGCAAGAGACAAAGTACTAAGCAAATGGGTCTCCTTAAAGCTGTGCCTTTGTCCTCTTGGTAAGATTCCTTTTTAGCATACAAGTTCTTGCTCCTAGTGACATGCAGGATCAGACAGAAGCAACGTTTGTGTCACGGAAAATAACGTGCTGTTTTGTTCCAGACGTAAGCAGATGCAAGCCAGGGCCTAGTGCAGCTGGTTCTGACCGAGTTCACTGGGCCCAGGCAGCAGAGAACAGAACCTGAAGTCCCAAAATGCCAGCTACCGGAACACTAAATGCATTTACACAAATTTTGCAGTTACCTCACACTGGGGAAAGTGCTGTTCGTCATGAGCTTTATCTCAAGGGTGTACTTTTCCAAGGGGGAAGGAAAAAAAAAAGGGGTGTAACTGACCGAGTACATTTTTCACTCTCAGGTTTCAACAAGTATTTGGTCATGGATTTAGAAGTAGACGTTAGGTGTATGAGTGAGTGTTCCCACTGGGTGGGGTGCATTTCCTTGCAGTCAAATAAACTTGCAGAATTTTCTCATCAACTTGTCAACATCAAGGGTAACGTATTTTCTAAACAATCTCAAATGACAGTTGTTGAACACATTCAAAGTTCAGGTGCTCTTAATCATACCAGAACTCTCCGCCTGTCAGAATTATGGGCTTCTGGTAATAAAGCACAAAATTCCATTCAAGCTGGATTAAATCAAGCATCTAAGCCTTTTATAGCGCATATGTTAAAGCTATTACAGAGCTTTAAGCAGACCTATTTGTTTTGAATTGTAAGCATTACTTCACACATAATTAAGGATTAGAATAACTTTTGTCACTGGCTTGCCACCTTAGTTTTTGGAAACAAGACAAGGTCAGCCGTTAGCTGTATGAAATAAGACGTGATAATGAAAATCAGTATTAAAGGTACCAAAATAGAAAGGAAGCCATGTTAGGCACTGTGAAAGCTGCATGCTGGTAGTTTTCCGTATCCGGAGTCCGTTTCTCTATCCTGTCAGTCCTGCAATGAGACTGGACCCGCATACAAATTCCTTTCTGCTTACCATCTGGGTCTTCTGCTGGCTGTATGCTCATGTAAGGTTCACCTTTCTCCATGCGTGACTGCCTTTGTCGGCTTTCTTCTTCTAATGCAGCCTCAGCACGACTTTTTGCGTTGATGTAGGCAAGGTACGCAGGGGAGTTATGGTAGGCCTTCATGGACTCATTGTACTCTATCTGAAATGTGACCAATATTGTTTGATTGCACCATTGGACGATTTCAGACCGTAGGCTGTAGAACTCAAACTGCAGTTATACAGACAAAGCTATTTTGAATCATCTGGCTGATACACAAATGACCATATCCTCTCGTCTTTCTTTTTACAAATTAGAACTTCTTCCATAGTCATTCATGTTTTAAAAACACTAGCTGGGCTTTTAGGTACATTTCAGTTGTAATACCTGAAAAGTCTTACAATAGCTTTGTTTTTTGAGCTTTAAAAACCAAACACCTCAGAACAAGGCATTTATGATCAGACAAACTCTGAAGATAAAGAAAATGAGTTAACTTAAAATATACTCAATAATTCTCTGGAGTTCTAACTAGATCTTTGATTCTGATTTCTTCTCTTTCCTTATTCCAGTATGTCATGAACCAGTTTTCAAAATAACTTGTGATTTCTCCGTTCTTTGATCCATCCCTGCAGTGGGATGATACAGAATGCTGCAGCCAGACTACTGTCTCCTCCTGGTAGCAGGACTGCATCACTATTTTCACCTTCTTTGAAGTATTTTTCCCTTTGAATTGCTTTCTTTAATCTCACTTTTAAAATTCGCCAAGTCTAGATTTTGTGCAGTGATTTGAGATATTCCTAATAAAAAAATCAGATATAATCTACAATATTGTTAAAAGTACCTAAACGTCTTGTTTTCTTTATGATTAGCACTGGAATCCTTCTGCCTAGGCACTTTAAAAATATAAACAAGATGGCCCCTGCCCCAAGGAGCTTACAATCTAAACATCATTATCAAGTTAAAAAATAGAATTCCTTGATTTTTTTTTTTTCCCCAACTTCTCTATTGACTTGGAATAAAAACAGCTCAGGTTTGACCAGGTTATACACAGCCTCAGATGCCTACCATGTTTGAGCACAACACAGCAGCTGGACAATTTTCCCTTCGCACCTTAGGATCACAGTAACAGTCTTGTAAAGGTCCTCAACACTTACCAACCTAGACACGAGGTAGCTGTCATCTTCTGTCACGAAGATCAATAAAAACCAAAACAAAACTACAAGAAAACCCTAAAAGTGGTAGCGTTTTTCTATTAAGAAACGAAACACTATGCCATAGCGTGGAGTTATACCAGATTACACCATGAAAACCAAACCCTACGTGACTGGAAGTCTTTTATGAACACGTTCATGACAATAGCAGTAGTTGCAGAGCACCAGTTTTGAAAGAGGATTTTGGTGTTGAGACAATCTTTTCAATACTGATGTTGTACAATCAAATCCATTCATTAAAAACAGTTAAAATTGACACTCAATTATAAATACTTCGTTTTGAATTAGGTCTAAAAACTGACCAGTCACAGTTGATGTACAGTTATTTAAAAAAAATCTAAAAGACGTGTCAGGACATACTTCCATTTAAGTTACATACAGGGGTCTCGTGAATGCCTCATACACCACTGCATGGGGAAGATGAATTTTTCTTCTCAGACCAGTTCCTAGAAGAATCAGCTGTAATAAACATCCCAGATTTCTTCCATTTACCTTTTCAGCTTCATATTCATTCAAATACTCTTGCTTCTCTTCATCAGTGAGATCTCGCCACATTCCTCCAATAATCTTGCCAATTTCCCATAACTTCAAATCAGGATTGGACGCCTTCACTTGGTCCCAGACCTTAACAGAAACAGCTGGAGCTTTACTAATGATATCTAAATACTTCCAAATTAAACATTTTATATTGTCATCTCAGTGTTCTTTCTGGAATCACCATGAAAAACAGGATTAAGTTAGGAATGAGTCTGGCTAAACTATCTCGATTATTTTCTGGGGCAGGAAGTCAGCAGGAAGCCATCTACTGAAACAGGCAATTGCTGAAATGGCTTTGGTTTCATGAGAATATTGCCTTTAACCCTCTTAATTATCTTCTTAAATGCACATCGCTGCATCTCGGGGAAAAAAAAAAATGCTACTGAGTAAACACATCCAGCAGTAGATTATGATAAAGAGCACTGAGCTTTTCAGATCAGAATGTAACATTTCAAAATATTTTTCAGTCTTGCTGATCAATTTGAGTTCCAACAAGTTCTGACTCCACCAAAAAAGTTTCTAACTTTATAGGGAAAAAAAAAAAAACAAGGAGAGAGCTGCCAGTGTTATTTCTTGCTGCGCCACTTGACTTTTTTTTTTTGTTGATGGTTTTTTTGCCTAAGACAGACATGCTGGTAAAGATACTTTACCAGAAGTGGAAGAAACTCCTTCTGGCTCACCCGCTTCAGACAGGCTGACATGCCCTCCCCATGCCCCATCAGATTTCAGACTCCACAAGAGTCTCTCTCCTACTTTCTGTCAAACAGTTCATAGAATAGCGAAGTAAACGTTGCCACAGGCTAGGTTGGTGAAGGAGAACATGCAAAGTCCACTCATTGCTACTCTTCAGTCCAGCTACAGCACTGTACCAAGCCCAGTATACCGCAAGGAATACTTCCTTTATATAAAAAAGTTCTGTCAGTAAGTCACAGGCACTTCTGAATGTGGCAGGGTGGATCCTTGTCAGCAGAGACAGTGGTAGTAATTATCATTTTAGAGAAAACTTTTCCCCCCAGAAATTGGCAACTGCGTGAACAGACTACTGCTGCCTTTATTCTGAAGGGCAATGCATCTGTACTTTACAATTCCCTTAAAAGAACGTGCAGGCTGTTAGAAGTAAAAAGTTTAGAAGCTGAAACTAAGACAATAGCAATTAATTGTTAGCACATACGAACGCTAACTTTTATTATTACTTGTTTGACACTGTATACCCACCTTCCGGCTGTACCTCATGTAGGGCATCAGGGGCTTGTCTGGGGGTTTGGGGGGCTTTGGAATGGTAATACCAGAGGAAGCCTATAAAAGAACCGAATAAATCCATTTGTTAATGTGATCACCGGACAGTTTCTATACACACTAGTTTTGGTAAACACTCATTCTTGTGCAGTTAACACAAACAAACTACAGCCCCCTACAGCCTCCCCACCAAGAGAAACAAGCAACATCAGCAAAAAAAACTACCCAGACTGTGAACAGGTACTAACTAGCGCTGGTCCTCACAGTATTATTTTTCCACTTTAAGTTTGTCCTTTTAACTTAAGTTTACAGAGCAGTAACTAGGTAAATCTGCAAAAGGGCTCCATATTCTTAAAACTGAAACACACATTTACATGGAAACACCAATCCCAGCAGGTTGCTTTCCTCACTTCTGATGAGCAATTTATTGTACCTGTTTTGACAAATTTACTGTGGCTACTGTACAGGTGAAAAAAAGATAAGCAGAAAGTTTAAGATCATGAAGTTAGAGACATATTTTCATTTTCGGATCATTTTAGCAATGTATTTGTCTGCAAAATTTGTCAGTGGTAATTTGGAGCCAATTAAACTACTCATTGTGAAAAGAAAACAACCCTATGCAACTGATCTGCCAATGTGTGCATTACTTGTATCCACGCTGCACTTAATCGTCCAAATTAGCCTGTAATGTCCTTCTGTGCTCTTATCTTCCTTCAGGTTTGTACGTGGTCAAGCATATTGCTCGCACTAAACAAAAGGACACTGAGCACTAACTGTTGCTGAAAGTTGTTGCATCCCCTCTGGTCCCCTCAATCTACAAAACACCTGACAGGGGTTTCTCCTGAAATAGCGCAGTAGCATTACAGTCCCTGTCAACCGCAAGTTCTGAAAACCTCCACTCTTCAAGCACTTACACATGCGAGGAGTTCTATTATATTAAGTGGGAGCATTTTCATAAAAATATAAAGCAGCTTCAAGATTTTTCAGGACTACGGCCACAGATAAGCAAATACTTGGATTTGGCCAAAGGCGGCTCGTGTTCAGTATTCAGCTTCCAAATTTTTCCTCGATATTTTTTGTTTTGCTGAATTTATGGAGCTCTATGAAACAACGCATACAGAATTGTGTATAGATATAAATAATGTACATGAGGTATATGCATTACCAAAATGTATACATATATACACATACAGATGGATTTGAAAAACATTAACGGAAATTGTTTAATGCTTTTAAATTAACAGGAATTTAAAGACACCATACATATATTGATATATGCATGGCAGAGAAGGCTGTATATGCTTATGACATACAGAAACAATGAAAGTTCTCAGACAAAACCTAACTTATTCTTATATAAGGAAAAAGGTCTATGTTCAGACAGTACATTCAGTCAAGTTCCAGCTTGTATGGGGAAGGTCTTTTCTGTAAACAGTTTAATGAACCAGATGAACTTCATCTATGAAGTTTGAAAGGTTTATATAAGAGAGGCATAAAAAGAGTACACTTCATTAAAAGCACCACATATTTGTTCCTTGAGAAATCTTTGTATCACGTTCCAAACTAATCAGATGTTTTGAGATAGAAAGTTTTACATGAAAAACCTTAAAGTTATGAGAATTACAGAAACTTAAAAAAAAAAAATCAGGGATTTACTCTGTTATGTTAGTTATGAAAATGTTACATTTGCAGTCCGTTTCCTAACTGCATCCAATCCTCAGGACTTTTATTTGTATTTGAAAGAAGCTGTCACCTTTCATCGCTTGACTCCATCTCACTTTGTTTACTCCATGAAAAATGAACGTAACATCCATTTTCCACACACTGACAGAGTACATAAGATCTGAAAGGATTCTATTTTGTTATCATCACACTTCTGTTGAAAAAAATCGTTTCTGAACTTGGGACTTTGCAGTTATTACCAGACTAAGACTGGAAAGAAAAATAAAGGCTTGCATCTCTTGATGGCTCAATAGTATGATGCAACTACTATCAATGATCTCCAGTTTGCAAAATGTTCTTCCGTATTTTTGTGCCAATAAACCTCAATAAAATGAGCAGTTCCCTCCCTCCAAGAATTTGTACCCACACTACAGAACTTCTCCCTAAGCATGCAGTGGTCACTGAAGACCACAAAGTCTGTCATTTCTACGTTCTGCATCATATACGATTACCACATTTTTTTCTCTGCTGAGTAGAAGTCCATTTTCCTGCAAAAGGTTTCAGAGTGAAAGGGAAGGGGTAGGGGTGGGGAATAAGAATCAGAAGTAATTTTTTGTTTTATAAAGAAGTGGCAGCAGCCAAGATTCAGAAGAACCTAACTCTAAAGCCATTTCTGGTCAATTCCTGTTGTTTGCCGGATGATGTAATAGTTGATTCTCCTACCGTGACCCGGCTGTTGGTGCCCGGGTTCCCTCCCAGCCTGTAGTTGTTGTAGGCCAGATGGCTGTATGGATTGTATCCCACAAACCCTGGTGTGCTGGGCATTTGCTGATGGAAACAAATGAGACAAAAACACGAATGAGAAATGAGCTCAAACGAGGAAAACACAGAAATGAAAATGAACTGCAATATGGCATGCAAAAGCAACCAGAATTTAAACAAGCAAATGAGGTGTAGCAGTTGGTATCTTCTCAACACACACAACTTACTCCAATATAAACCTATTAAGGAAACAGGGCTTTTAAACAAATGTGTCACTACAAATTTCTGTCTGAAGTTGGCGATTTTATTTCTATTAAGTGTGTAACTCATTTAAACAAGTATTCTATAAACCCAGCTCATGGCTAATAAAATTTTCCAACATAAGCCACCAAGCAATTTGGTAAGACTCTTGTATCTAAAGGGTTAAGCTTACAAGGCAACACAGCACACAGTAATCGGGCAGAAATCTCCAGTATCAACATTTACTATACCAATGAAAATCCCTGTCTGCTCTTCTTCCCTTCTGCCTTTCCAACAAATATTATACCGTAAATAAATAGGAAAAGAAAAAAAAAAAAACCAACTCTCTCAAAGCACCATCTGCACACCACTACCAGTATCTGAACACTTTCCTGGTGGCTTGCAAATGTTAAATATTTCGGGGAACTGCAATTAGAAAGCTGGGAGAGAAGACAATTCACAGAGGGATCCGTCTGTTATGAGGCAGGCTGCAGGCTGGCAGAGTTGAGGAACCACTGCAATAAGATCTACAGGTTAGAAACTACAAACTAGTCTTAACAGGTCACTGAATCCGAGACAATTTCAGAAGTTAATCAACACATCTTCATTCATTCTTGAAAGTGGATCAATTCATTCTGACCTCAGTAACATAGAGAAGACTAATTTCTTTACAATCCCTTCTTACCCATCATCTACATACAATCAAGTATCAGAAGGTTCCCTGTATTCCCCTCCTCACATAAATCTCTCTCCTGCCTTTTTCCGTTATCCCCCACTTCCCAATCAAATTTTGTTGGGAAAAAAAAAATGGATCAACTATTTAATAGTAATTGTGGTCAAGTCCTGGCTGTGGTGGTCCTATCATTCCATTAGGATTCACGATATCCTGTAGCGTTTCGAGACATTTCAGTGTCATCTGCACAGCGTCCCACTCTTTAGTAGCACTTTGGCCCTTAAGAAACACATATTCCAATAGTCTTTTAAAGTGATTTGCTGACTGGACCCATTCTAGATTACAGTTACAAAAAGTCCACAAATAAATTCAGGACTCCAAGAATCAAGATATGACAAATACAAGCATTGAACAAAAATAACCTAGAAGCTGAACTACATTAACTTGTGAAGTCTTAAAGTGTATGCGGACACACTGTAGTCAGTTTATTTCTAAAAATACAAATACAGAGTAAAATTATCCTTTAACAGTCAGCCTTCAAATATATGTATTTTATTGCCAAACTTTTAAAATTCAGTCATGGCAGCTGACATTTACTCCATCTGTATGCCTGTAATCATGACACACACATTCACTATTTCGTAAGACGCCATTTTACTATATTTTTCTGTATTACCATAACAACAGGTTTTGAATATGTTGAACTACACCTCTTCAATAAAATCAGGTGACAATTGTAATCTCTGTCTGCTTAATTCTTTATTTCTGCAAGACAGGATTTAGATGTTACAAGGGAACTACCTTGCATGACACGGAGAATTGTTACTTCAGCTATAATAGTGTAGTTATGAGAACTACTGGTATTTTGTTGACTGTAGTAACTGGAACTGGCTGTGGAAGAACAAGCAAGGTTATTTGTCTACTTTTATGGCTTGCACTAACAGAGCACAGACTATCCCCTCAAGGACTGCATAAGATGCAAGTAATACAGAACATGCTTGAAAGACAGGTAACGCATGTCACTAGTCGCAGTTTTGAAATTTGTTTCATGTACCCTTCTGAAGGCTTCTAACTTGACTAAAGAATGTACGACATCGATGTACGTTGTGTAACATCTGTACCCATGCTACATCCCAAAGGAATCACACATGTACATGCACAGCTCTCGATGCAGGAATCCAGTTGTAAGAGTAGATGCCATCGCGTTGCTTCTAATACTGGCACAAAAGTTGTGTGCAAAATGAAAACTCTGAACAAACTACGCAAATAAAGTTTTATTTATGTAAATTTTTAAGAACATAACTTATATTTATACATTATATCATTTTCAAGCCTCTTTAAATGGAAAGTATGGCACAATAAATTTGAAGGATCACATTTCATCTAAATCCCACTCTGCAGTTTTCATCCCAGATGCAGAGATCAAGGACGCTCTACTGGATAACCGTTTTCAAATTTTCTTTGGTAAAAAATTTCACTATAGCATCTTTGCTCATTCTTCTGTACAAAAGATTTGTATTTTCTCATGTGAATATGTTACTCCTAAAATGCAAGCTATTTAGAAATGTAAACACCACAGAAGAGGTGCCTTTGCTTTCAAATGCTTTCCCGACCACAGCATACTGGTATTTCAGTACCTTTTTATACAGGCATGAATGCAAGTGGACATGATTCAACGCTACTGTTCATGTTTTCATTCCATACCATGTTACTACAAAGTAAAATATTTCTCATGCCATAGACTTCAAACTACCAGTGATTTCAAGAAATTTGATTAAGTGTCATCACGAGTGTTTCATTATTCTGACCCAGTATAACAGAATTTTCCATACTCCTGCATTCCACTGAAAGTCAGCTAGGTACAACAGAAACATTAAAAATGCACTGTTCGCCCATGATTTGGGCACAAGTTGAATGGGAAGTTTTAGAATTAAATATATCAGTTTGTTCTGAAATATTCCAGTGTACTGTTGCAACCCCCTGTGAATATAATTTTAGACCAACTGACTGCTTGCAGAAAATTAAGTATCTGCAGGATCTAGCCTTAAAGGGGAAACAGCTTTATTCAGCTTCTCTTTCACAAACCGCTTAAAAAAAAAAAAAAAAAAAAAGAGAGATTAATTTAACCAATGCATATCATATTAATAATGAAATGCAACTAGTTCGTGTTTCCAATACAGGAAGGTGATCCAACTCCATAATTATTGCTCTGGTAGGTTATTAAAGGCTGTATTACCAGATCTGTGTTAATGAGGAAAAAATCACTATACTTACGGTTGCAGGAGCTGGGGTAGGAGGTGGGGCATAAGATGGCCTTTCTGTTAAGATATAAATGTAAGCAAATTTTTTTTTTCTTGAAAATTTGAAAGAATTCTTTATAAGGCATCTGCTGTGGCAAACATTTTTAAGCAATTTACAAAAACAAGACAGAAATCCTACTCTCAAAGACTTTGCATCTTGCCAATGAAGAGTGTAAAGCAAAGAACAGAAGAGAAAGAAAAGAAAGAAAAAAATTAAGATCACACCATTGCTCTCCTTTTATTTAGACATAAGACTGAAGAATTTGAAATCCATTTATATACGCATCAATTAAAAAGAGAGTAAGCAAAAATGCAGTGAAACAGGATTTGGGACGAGCTGTGATATCTGGATTTTCTACGAAAACAATATACCAGAAATCAGCCACAGCAAGATTTAAGGCCAAGAATTTAGTCAGAAATGACTATACTCCATATCATTCCTCTTAATGCAAGGAATCTCACAAACAGGTTCTGCTGAACCAGATCTTTAATTCATCAAGTTAAAGGAACAAAAAAAAAAAAAAAAAAAAATCTGAACTTACTTGACATTTTGATAGGCAAATTCTCAGCCACCTGACATTATATTTGTATTTCTGAAAGACAAAAGAATATCATGCTATTAAATATTACGCCTTTGCTTTCCCAGATCTTTGAAACGTCAATAATTGTAGTTACCATGAATTACCAAAAAGTTTGCCAATTTTGAAATAAAGACAAAAAGGTTTCTTAAAACTAAGGTGTTATCTCTTTGAAAAATGAATGTACTTTCCAAGGAATCTGGCCTTAAATAGCTGTGAAATAACACTGAGGTATATGTCATCTCCATATTAAAGATTTTAAGTATATACATGTTTTCTCCTTAAGAAATAAAAATAACATACCACACTATTTTACACTGGCTGTTTCAGAAAACCGGTATGAATGTATAAGTGGCCAAATTAAATAGTATCTCCTTTACACGGTACTAAAAAAAATAATCGCCAAACACGACAGCAGCACCATCACAGGCCGCGGGATGTGAGCATATTTAACCTTTGAGCAACAAGCCCGTCGGTGCCTATGGAAAAAGCGCTATACAAAGCAGTATTTTTTCGGTCTCTTTCTCTTCAAATAACTCCTCCGAAGTTTCAGCAGAAGCCGGACCTCCTTTTGAAATTCCTGATTAATAACTCGGCTGCGGACTCGCACAACTTCCCCAACACGGGACCGCTCGTCACGTTCCAGAGGCGCCCGAACGGGAGCAGGCCCGGGGGCGGGCCCGGGCTACGCGGGACCCCTCAGTCTCCCCGAGCCCCCTCCCCGGGCTGGGCGGCGGGGGCCGAGCGCACCGGGCTCCTGGCGCCGGGAAACGCCGCTGCGCCCCCGCGGAGGGAGGCCCACGCCGACCCGGCGGCCGCTGCAGCTCCGGGCCGGCTGCTGGAGGCCCCCCGCCCCGTCCCTCCGTGACCGCCCGTGGAGGGCGCGGCCCCCTCCGCCCCAGCGGCCGCTACCGGGGAGCGGGCCGGGGCCTACCTCCGCACCCCCCAGGCCGCTCCCTGGGCCGCGGCGTGCCCCTGGGCCTGCCCGCCCCGCAGCCGCCGGGCCGGGCCGCCCCGAACGGGAGCCCCCGCCCCGACTCACCCGCTCCGGCGCCGGCCGCGCTCCCTTTGTTCCCCACCAGGCCGGGGCGACGGCGAGGACGGCGCCTGCGCGCTCCGCTCCGCACTTTCGACACGCCGCCCCCGCCCTCCTCCAGCCTGCCGGCGGCGGGCCTGGTTTTTAAGGGGGAGGCGGTTTGCCTGCCCTGCTCGCCCCGGAGCCCCCGCCGGGCCGAGGCTTTCCCCGCACGCCTCCGGGGCCGGCGGGGGCCGGAAGGGGCTGTGGCGAATCTGCGGGACGCAGGGGGCAGAGGCGCTCCGGGCGCTGCGCGCGGGCGCGGCCCCGCCCCGCCGTTGCCGGGGAGGAGGCGCCGCCTCGCTCGGTGGGGGCGTTACCGGCGCTCCCGAGGCGCCCTGCGGGCCGCGCTGTCTCCGCCCCAGGCTCGCAGTCTCCAGCGCGGGGCTCGTCCGCTTCGCTCCACGACAGCAAGGGGAAGGTGCAGGCGGGAAACTGCCCGCCTTCACGTTCCCGTTAGCACTTTCCACAGGGAGGCTAACCCGCTTCCCGCCCTTCCGCCGAGCCGGCTCCCCGCTGGGCAGCCCCGGCCGTTCTTAGCGTGCCCGCAGCCGTCGGGCGGGAGGAGCGGCAGCGTTGTCGCCCGGTGGCGAATCTGCGGCGGCGAACAAGCAGGCGGGGGGCGGCCGGGGGAGGCCGTTTGGCGCCTTTTTCCCCTGAGGGGGAGCGCGCGGCGGCGACCTGAGGCGATTTGGTCCCGGGGCTGCCCGGGAGGCGTCTGGACAAATGCGGCCGCGTAGTGTCTGCGCCCGAATAAATCCCATAAAGTCGGGTGAACAGTCCCGGCGGTGCTGGGGAACCTTTTGTGTAAAGTACGCAGCGCGGTGCTGAAACGGTGGTTTGGGGATGGCATCTCTTCGAGGAGAGGCTGAAGAGGAGCAGGATGCGGCCCTCGGTCCGGCCGCGCTTGCCGTGGCGTGAGGAAAGGCGGGAAGGTGCCGGTGCGTCGATGAAAGGGCATGCACAGAAGGCGGCCTAGAGCAAGCGGGTCAGCCTGTGGGGTGGCGTGAAGGAAGGCTGGTCACACAGGCTGCGGGAAAGACCCTGGGTTATAAACCTCTGTAGATGATAACTTTGAGCTAAATCAGACTGACCAACTCAAACACTCTATCACAGAGGACTGTGAATTGCAGAATACACTGGGAGCAGTGGAACTGTCTAGAACAATTTCTTGCAGAAATTTGTGAGGGTATCACACACGGAAGTAAAAAGCTTGCAAATATAAAACACGGTACACCATGTGGGTCTGAGTGAGGAAGACGAATTTCAGACCTCAGCATTCAGCGTAGGAGTCTTTTATACAGTGAAAATTGTTAAAGTGACTGAATTAAAAATGAAAATGTAAAGTTTGGCATTGAAATGCTGTCATATGGCTAATAAGATTAATTTCTAGACATCCATAAAGGAGGATTTTGGTGGATCAATGTAGCAGCTGAAGGAAAGCCAAAAGGTGAATGTTCATGACAAGATAGCAGAAGTATTTTTTCTTCTTTTTGAACGGAAAAAGACAGATGATACCTACCTAACCCAAAAGGACAGTAGAAGGGGAAAAGAAGAAAAACTAACAATATGATACCAAGTTGCTGCAAGTTAGACACGTTTCTTCTTGATGCCTACAGTTTGTCTAGCCCAGTTTGCTTTTGTTCTTAAATAAGCACATTTTTGTGAACAAATAAAAGGGACAAGAACTCTGCCCTCATCTGCCCACACTGTGCTTATCTGTGGCCATAATGGAAATTTATTGACATGCAGCACAATAATCTGACTTCGATTTGATAATTAAAAGAATGTAAGCATTGAAAAGATTTCTCGGTCAGCCAGCCAGCCAAATACGCCTCTCTTTAGTCTACAGTTTCACCTGGGCAGAACATTTGTAAAGAAAAGGTGAGAAAATACTTGTTAAAAGGTGAAAAATAACCTGTTTTTTTCCCATTTTTGACTGCTTCATGCATTTATCTCTAGTTTATTAATAAACATGGTTTTGTTCATAGTGTTAACATGCATTTAGTGTTGACAACGTTAAAATAAATTCTAAGTTTGTGCAGCTTATTGAACTACTTCTTACGGTGTTCAAGTACATTTTCTGATGCTCACTTTCCACGGTAATAGTTCTGAATCATTGTATGTGTTTCCAAAGCCAGCAATATATTCCTTGCTTTGGTTTATGGATGGGTTTTTTCACTTTGCTATTTCCCTAGTTTCCGTGTTGTGATAGTGAAAGATTTTGCCTGTGTACACTTTTGAACATACTGTATGACATAAGTAGTTTTACTGATTTTATGGGATTGTTCGTACTGCATCGTACTAACCAGGGGGCTCTAAAGAGCTGGCTCTTATCCAACTGTTTTAATTAGCAACAGTTTCGTAAGCTTTGTAATGAGGACATACATTCATTGGAAAGTAGGTTGAGACAATGAAACTCATTTTTACGCCAGACGTTTGCAGGTATTAGATGGCAGTAGCTCAGCTGGTCTGAATTTAATTGGCAGCACAGAAGTGAAGAATTCTTTGCCATATTATCAGGCTTCAGTGTTATATTTTTTAATTCAGCTTTAAAGTGACCTAAAATCAGGGTGAGATGTTATTGTGAATACTTCTTTTTCCTATGCCCACGTGGAGTTCACGCTGACACTAGTGGAGGTTTGAGTAGTTTATGAAGAAAAGAGTAAGCGCTTTACATTTGAAGAGATGGGATTTGTGAATTATGAAAAAGGTATATATGTAGTGTCAGGGGAGAAAACGTAGTTAAAATGAGGATGCACGCTTGAACCAAGTCTAGAGTAGCAGCAATTCTTAATGCAGCTAATGAAGTCAGAGTCAGGAAGCCCCACAGAAGAAAATGGCTTTGAACAGGTAAGAGTGGGCTGCCTGCAGAACGTCGTGTGTTAACAAAACCAGCTATTAAACTGCAGACTTTTTTTTTTTTTTTTTTTCCTTAGACCATCAGGTTTCATGGTCATTAAACAGTATAACTGGGTTTATGCCAGTTGTGTCAAACTTCAAACAGAAGCCGTGTATTTCATGAGCAGTTGTGTCTGGTGTTAAACAACGGCAGCTTCTGCGAATGGAATGAATTTGTCACCACAGGACAGCTCAGGATGAACTTGTGCTGTCATTGGGGTCAGGGAGATGGCTTCAGAGACCGTGAGGTCAGGCCATTATATGGATGAAATAACATGTACGAATAAGGTCAACATTTTTTTCTACTCACTTAGTATCTCAGACAATGTTTACTATAGATACACAGTAATTTTTCTCTTCCAAAATAATTTGGAGGTTGTATTGCAAGGTGAAGTCGGGTATGTGTTCTCTGCTATGCTGGACAAGGTTTCTATCATTAGGTAAAAAAAAAAAATCTGGAGTTGCACTAGAGGAGATAATACCCCAAGAAGTACTGTAGGTCAGAGATTAAGCGAAACACCCCCTGGTTAAAGAAAAAAAAGTGTCTGTGGGTAAGATTGTTTGCTGTAGAGATGGCGGTACCGTCCATGTATTTGTATAGTAACTTTTATGTGCCTATGCAAGCTCTTCCTGCATGAGGAAGCCTGCCTAAGCAGTTTTAAAGGCATATGTATTAAGCTAATTTTCTGTTACATATTTGCTTGCTATTTACCTTTGCCTGTCAGCTTATCTTTTAGATTGTTAACTTTGTATGCCAGATGCTGTCTTCTGTTCTTTCTTGTGTGCTACTTGGAACAAAAGACTTTAGATCTGGTCAGGGTTAATGGATTTACCAGAAAAAGTAATTTTTGTAGCAGGAGGATACTGACCTTACATGTTATGATAAAGATTCTTAGGGAATTTGTGTCTTTCTAATTGTAGAGGGGAGCTTAGAAAACACTTGGTTGCAGCGCTACAGATTCTCTTATCTACAACTTTTATTTTGTATTTCTATCTCACTTCTTTCCTTTTAAGGTGCACACGTTAAAACTCACAAAATATGCATGGGCAAACTCAATTTTAATACTTTTTTATTGTAGTACTATCATTTACTTTGGTAAATTCGTATCCCTGTTTAAAGTGCCTTAAAGCAATTAAAACTTAGTTTAAATTCAAGTATTGTAAAATGTACAGAGTATAAGCACAAAAAAAGCTGCATAGTGAAAATGCTAGAGCAGGCTAATACATTCAGGCTGCCAAATACTCAAGTATTAACAACACCAGATCAGTATTAGGGTTAATGATAATTAGCCAGCTTCATACAGTAGATCTAGAACTGTGGGCAATGTAACTGCATTGTTCTTACCATTAACAAAAGATAGAAGCATAACTTAGCACTGAAAGAATTTGTAGTATCAGTTTTTGTAACACATGCCGTAAGTAATAAGGCAAATACTGACACTTAAATTAATCTTTTACATGCTGCTGTGAATCCAGCAAATATGGTACGTTGTTTTTCTAGATTCTGAACCCCTGCAATCCCGGTGGTTTCGGTGAGAGTTTGAGACATCCGTGCCTCTTAAAAATCCTCATAAGCAATCAGTCTCATCTTAGTACAATTTTGTTTGAATTTTTGTTTGAAATTTGTCTCCTAATGTTATAAAGAAGTATGTCTGAGCTTGCATTTCTGGTTTTTCTGTGTACAGATGCAAGATCATCCACTGTACTTGGTATTTGCTTGTAGCTACTTTGAGTAGTAGTGGGGGATACTTAATGGGGATGGTAGAATTTTACTTTGAATATGTAGCCCTTATTTTGTCCATTTAATTTGAAGATATGCTAGTTGTACCCTGACGTAATAGTGACTTGTTATGTGTACGAGATCAAGAGCATAACTTACCTATAAGATTTGTCAGAAGAGGAATTTGTCGACAATATTTTAATTCACATTGTTATAATACACAGAATTAATTAATACCAGCATTAGAGTAGTTGATTGACTCCTTACATTTGAACAATTAAAGGGTAGAATTTTACTTGCTGTGGCTAAGAAAGTTGTAGTACACATATGTGTGGACAAATAAGAGAATGATTGATTTTCAATGGAAATTACTGCTTCAAAATGAGTGGAACAATATGGCTAAAGTATTATTGGTTTGTAATAACACTTTTAAAAATGTTTGTATAATTATGTAGGGGAAAGACATTTTTGCTCAGTTGTTGCCTAAAAAAAATTTAAAATACCAGCCACTTTTAAAAGAAAATTCTTCGTTAATACTTTATGTATTTTAAGAGCATTTTGTATGTAATTTTTGCTGTTAGAAAGTGTTATTTTAAAACAGATTTCAAGAAGTATGATAGTTGTGATATAAATTATTACAAGGATTCATCAGTCATTATACGTATGCAATATTGAACAATTAAGAGAATGAAATATGCAGTTCTCATTTCCAGAAAGAGAAAACAAGTTCTCTTTTACATAGGCAGAATATGTCAAAGTATAAAGTTATAGTTTAATTTATTCTAATATTTGGTGAAATTCTACAAAACAACAACAATAATGAGAAAATTAAAGGGCTGCACCCAGAGTATAAAACTAGTAGAAGTTAGGTTACTTGGAATCTTAACTCCCTTGCTCTTCTCCCTTTCTTTTAAAAGACTTGTATGTTTTTATTGTATTAATCAAAGTACTTCGTAAGATTTCGTAGTTGTAGCAAGATAGGAGGCCGTGTAAGTCCATCTACAGTTTATTTCCAGAGCTCGTTGGAGATGAACTTTGGGTTAATTTGTTGTAGGTTAAGGTTTGATAGAAGGAATACTGCAAGATCTCCTCATTACCAGCCTGACTTCAATGTCGGGAAGGGTTTTCTTTTTAGTGTGTAAACATCCTTCATCCGTTGCTGCTAGGTGGAGATCAAAGCGCAATGAAACTGATTTTTTCCTTAAGCGAGGGTTGTCCTTAAAGAAAGAACCTTCCCATTCTTTAATGACTTCATCCACTTTTTCTGTCCTGAAACAATAAAGCAAATGTATTTATGATCCTTTAGGCAATATGAATTATCTATCTTCAGGACAACTTTTAAAATGTAGAGAGAAATTGCATAATAAAGTGTCAACTTATTTTAGATAGGCACTGAGACACTAGAATTTTTCTTTTTTTTCACAGGTTCATTTTCCAGAAAAGCTAAATAAAGGGCGAGGGTTCATTATATTCTTCTTTTTGTACTTTTAAGTAGACATGGATACAAAACCACTGCTCCAAACACATCAGGCAGTTTGTTTCCAAGGAGAAAGTTTGGAATCCAAGCTCGAAAACTTTGCAAGAAACCTTCGTACTATAGTGGGCAGGACAGAATTCCTGCATCTGAATGCCTTCAAAATAGGGAGGAGAAAAATCTGGTTCAGATCCAAACCTCAGAATGTAGATCTACATTAAAGTACAAAAGAAAAGAAGGGCAGAAGTAAAATACGGAGAATTGAAAACCCAGCTGATTCCATAATATATAGGCACCCAAATCCTATTGACTTCATCCTCTAACTATGTGTCGGGGTCCAGATGTAAAAGTCCGACTCTGGGGCCTTACTTAGGTAGAGTAAACTGTACCCAGCCGAGCAGCCCCGTGCAAATCGGACGGAGGGTGTAAGATGAACAAAGCTCGTGTAGGAAAATAAGCTTCAGCTGTGGAGTGTGTATGGTGGGCCACATGATGGCATTAATTTTTAATCCGGATTTCTACATATTTTCAACAGATGCTTACAGTTAAGTGTCAGTGACACGGGACACTACCGTTTGTTTTAAATGTAATGTTAAATGCTAGTCTACAAAAGAGCTTAAAAAGCAGAAAAAAAAAAAAAAAGAATGAGGCAGCCCAATACTATTAAAGTAATTTAAGGTGAATAATACCTACTAACAGACTTTCACATGCCCATTTAGGAGCCAAGCTCTCCCTTCCCTGTTTGGTAATTGGTGAAACGTAGGAGTTTCCAAATAGCAAGTTAGAGCAGCCAAGCCTGAATTTATGTGCATAAATATGCCCCAGAGGGACTTCACAAACATGGTATGGGCTCTTTTGCTTTCAGCCTTAACTAGATTAATTATTCATAGTTTCATTCTTAACAGAAATAGAAATTACAAATCAGAAGCATTATCATAATATTGCTAGCTTATGAAGTAAATACTAATAAAAAGAACTTTAAAATTTAATGTATTGTTAAAACATGCCATTCAATATACCTTCAGGAACTATCGCTGTTATTCTGGAGCTTCTTGGCTGTCTGGGCATGATATAACAGATACTAAATAAAGGAGAACTCAAAGCTACTGAAGTGTAATGCCCACCATTTACTTTCAATTGTTATTTTGTTAAATTCACGTTTATCTTACTGTACGGTGCCATGAGCTTCAGCGCTTTCCTTCATAATATTTCCATCTAGGATTGCTTGTTTTGTCATCAGTTCCACCTTCTCAGTTTCATGCTTCTTTACACCATCTGTAAAAGAAAATGCAGATACACTAGGTATGCAGAAGAGTAAGGCCAGGACACAGGACCTAGAGGTATTTTCCCTCCTGCCGCATTGGAAGACGATCCTTTTGTAATATCCAGTAACTTGCCAGTAGTTAGGAACCTCCTTTAGGGCCATAATCCCCTAAGGGTAAAGTGTCTAAAAACTCACCTGAAGGCAGTGTAAAGGCAATCTTGCTGGTGGTAGGCTTTTTGTCATCCTTCTGGTCAGGTACAGAGCAACGAAACCTGCAAAAATAAAAATTATTACAGTCCTCTAATAATACTGAATTACTTTAATCCAAAACTTGTCTTATGAACAGCTATGAAAAATTTAAAAATACGAGAACCATGAGAAGTTCTGTTTGATCGTAGGAACTATTTGTTAGGATTTCTCATTCTGAGTATAGAAATGAAGAAAGTTACCGAAAATATCTGCGCAATTTCATCATTATTTTCGGACAGTTTTCAGTCAGTTTGTTGTGTGCTAGGAAGAGTTATTGAATTTTATTAGTACTGGGTTGTGTGCATTTTCACAGAGTTAGAAGCATTAAATCTGAAGCTGAGCGAGTCCCCTGTTTGGAATCTTCTCAAGCAAACGTGAGAGGTTCCTGGACCGACGCTCTCCGTTTTCTGTAGAAAGGCCTGAGAGGGGCAACGTTCCACTGACAGATTTCAGAATTGCGTGCCTGATTTTGTGAAGATAACAGTGCTGAGTGCAAGACATGATATTTGCCTTTTCCTTATCCTCCTTGTTTACCTTGGTATAGCTGCCTCTCTCATGTCCACGTTTCAGAATACTGGTGGGGGGGGTGCCAGGGAAAGGGCAGACCTGAAGAGTTGCAACCAAAGCAAAATGTCCCTAGGAGGCCTATCCTTAAATAGCATCCTACTGTGTGCCTTAACACGCTGAACGATACGGAGCAGCGTGAACTCCCCACGCGAATGGCATCTGTCACGCGATGAGACGTGAACTCCCCTCCCAGAACTTCACGCGTGTGGACTTGCGCCATCAATGGTCTGAGACAAGCGGAGCCCACCTCTCGCAGCTGATGGGATGCAGAGCCTGCATCAACACGCAGAGCCTCGAGTGGGGGTGCAGTAAGCGTGCTGTTATCTGCAACGCATCGCGGAGATGCTCAGCTCCAGAAAGTGCGGAATCAGTGAAGTTAAGTTACAATGAAACCATTTCTAAGGATTTTATACTGTAATTTTTTAATGATTGGGTCATGTATTTACAGTTCTGATGATTATTTCAATGAGAAGTTCTGAAATGGAAGATCAGTTTGAGTACTTTTTCTCTATAAACACCAAGTACCTGTTCTCTTCTTGTTCAAGCAGACTGCGATACGTTGCTATCTCCTCCTCCAGTTTCATCCTCGTGTTCAGGAGAATTTCGTGCTCTTGAAGCTGTTTCTCAATACCTCTTCTCACTTCCAGTAGCTCTTTCTCTAAGCATTCAATCTCAGCTTCTAAATTTTGTAGTTGCATGTGGTACTGCTGCTCTGTGGCACGCAATGAGCGTTCCAAACCCTTTTCCTGTGAAATACAACTCATATTTTAAGATTTGGAAAGCATACGTGTAAAGATGTTATGCATACTTTTCATTAACAAGCTGTGTATTTTTACATCAGTTCTTTTAAGAATATTCTTTAGGAACATGAGTAAAGCTTTCAAGATGATACTTTTGCTGAGAAATTTTGCAGTAAAATCTGTAATAATTTAAGATAGGGTAAAAAAATGTAGCCTTCCGTTGTACCAGCAAACTACTACCATTGATTTTGCAGATCTCTGATTTTACCTGTATGGTTAAAACGATATCCAGCTCAGTACTGTAGGAGAGCTGAGTGGTCTGTGTGCTCTGGTAGCCTATCTGTATTACTGAATTCAGTAAATTGCTGACATATTTTATCATGAATGAATTGATAAATTTGGTCCACACATTCAAAAAAAGTTATAAACCTGATGTGAATTTTTTAGGCAGAGTAACCAGGAACTTGATGAGGGAGTGTCATGCAAGTATGTTTGGCAGGCATGAAAACACGTGTATATTGAATGGCAGGTCCTGAATCAAAACACGCGATGCTCTTAAATGTGAGCAAATGGCGGGGTTCGTGTGTGACGAGCTGAAAGTCCACCGCACAGCTACGCGTGTCTGTTTGTTGTATTTCCGCTGCGGAGTGGATGTGATGTGACATAAACTGAATTGTGGCATAGTTTACATCAAGAAAAAGATTTATTTTTTCCAGGAGATTTCAAGTTTCATTTTATGATGCTTACCACAGCGTGGAGAGATTCAATTTCGATCTGCATATGGTGCCACTGCCGTCTCGCTTCACAGAGTTCTGCTCTGGCTGCCTTTAATGCTTCTGCATCTTTGTCCATTCTTTTAATTGTAGCTTCTTCTAGCTGCAGGGGATATAAAAAAGATAACAATATTAAAAAACATTGAAATAATGATAAAAATCTCTAGTTGGATTTTTTTTTAGAGTCTCATAAATTTGTTAAAGCTAACAGTGCTGAGTTAATATTGTAGGTACCGTGTAGACAGGAAGCCCTTATCCTGCTGTGTTTGATGGGAAGCAGTTGGCCGCCTCCTTATCCCCAACGTATTTGTTGTAGAGGAATTCCCAGAGAAAGTAACCAGTTGCATTTAGACCTTATTCACCTCTGGAGTAAATGGGCTTAACTTCATGGAAATTAGAGGAATTGCAGTCAGTTCAAGCTTCCAGGTTTGAATAAGGTTCTTTCTCTGTTTCTAATGTATTTTTGATTTCTAAGACCAGCTTTAGAGAGGGAGCACTTTTGAGTGGTTGCATGAATATATCACAATTGACAATAGCTGTAATTATGTTTTTGCCTGATCTAGCCATTGACTAGATTTCAGATTGTCTTTTGAGAGCAAGTACCTCCGTTCATTTAAATATGAATAGCATCTTTATCCAAATCTACAACTTTTCCTTGTCCTCTAAGGACAGGTTATTTAAGATTTACCTATCACAGGAAGGAAAAAATTGGTGTGTTCTCTTGAGTATATGCTGTCACCCATGTTAAATGTGAGAATTCAGAAGTGAAGTGCCTGTTCTAAGCTTAATCCTGATCTAAAATATTATTTGAGATAATTTGCCATCCTTAAGGCTGAAGTTTATTCTTAGGTAAAAAGTAAATAGTCAAACAAGCACTGTATTGTGTTTGCAAGAAAATGTGGGTTTTTGGTTAGTTTATAATCCTATTAAAAGTATTTTTTTTAAGCCAAGCCTGAGCACGTGTGGGGTCATTTTAGATTTGGGCTCATCTCTTATTTAGATAATGTGTTCATGCATTTAACTTCCAGAATGACTGTTTTGCTCAGGAAAGTTATTTTTCGTTTTTGATTCTGAGTTTTACTGCAAGTGGTGAAGATGCTGTAAGCACTTGAAACAATAGATGCTCGTTTGCATATTTTACTGCTTTGTGTAGGTTCTTATGATGCCATCAATGCTAAGGAAATAAACTCTTTAATTCAGGTCTTATGAAGGAAGTAAAATAAGTTTCTCTTTTTCCCCCGTAACACACTGACCCATTGTAATTACACCATGCCATCATTTTGGTGAAAAATCTGGATTTGGCTAATCCACAAGTGAACACTCAATATTCTTTGCTTATCCTTTTTTGCCTGGGTACTGCAGAATTTATGTGACAAGATTATATCAATATACATTGGCTGCTTTGTGCTGAACACAAATATAAGCTTGGCTTAACTGTCTAGTTTATAGCTGCTGCGTGTCATTGGATTACTGTGTAGATCAGCCAGATTGCAGCAGTAGCCTGGCCTGTGGTTAAAAAAACCCTCCAGAATTTCTGCAATACCTAAGAAGTACAACAGGGTGATATAATGCCTAATTTTCACCCTGAATTTCTTGACATTTGGTGGCCGAAAATTGTTTTGCCATTTTATTTCAAAGTTCAGATGGGTTTTAGAGATGTTTTGTATGCAAATCTATAATAGTAGCATTGTGTGTTGATAACATTTAATCAATCTGTACGAAAGAACAAATGATATTTGCTGCAGAGTATGACATAGTTTTACTGTGAACAATATAAAATACTTCTTGAAAAGGTACAGTTTTCTTTAATATAGGTGCTAAAAATGGTAAAGCTTTCTGTACATAAATGGATTCTTTACGTTGCCTTAGATTTTCAAGATGCTCTTTTCCTCTGGGATAACTAAATGGTGCTAGAGGTTACCATGTTACAGCATATGTCATCATTTTTAAATCACAACAATATCACTGTTGCAGGTACAGAAAAACACCCAGATGAATTACACAGCATTCGTTTAGTGTGAATTTCATACCCTAAACAAAATCTATTTCCGTATCTTCTAGTTCACATCTTACCGCAGTAAAATCAAAATCCCTTCCCCAATAATATGCTGCATTGAAAAGGAAATACTGTACCTCATAGAGGCTGAGGGAGGAATTGTATAGACAGGGATTGTCTCCTTACTCTGGAAGGTGTATGTCTGTATGAAGTCATTACCTGGGTCCTTGCTGAGATGATGGTCTTTATCTGATTTCTGGTGATGAGCGTTTCATACTTTGCCCTGATCTCATTGAGGAGCTGGGACAGTTCCATTCTCCTCCCATCCTCCACCTTGGCTCACCGAACCTTATTGATAGGATGAGCCGGCTGCTGCAGCGCCTTCACTGCCTGCAGTGAGAGGAGAGGCAGGCAGAAAGTACAGGCAGATTTTAAAGCTGCAGAGCTTTATTTTTGCGGAAGCGCTGGAAGGTCAGAGGCTTCCAATCGTTTCTAAAAGCAAAGATCTGTCGCTTTTGCAGTGATTAAAATGATTCCTAAATTCTGTGCTGAAATGAATACATACAATGTCCTTATGTTTTTGTTACACTATAACTGTGGGGTTTTATAAGCTCAAAAATGTGAGCAAAGGACAAACTTAGAGCTGCACAGCACGAGAGTGCACTCGCGGAGGGGCAGGGAAGAACAGCTTCCCAGCAGTACACCTGGATTGGTGTCGGTGCTGCTGCTGGAATGTGCCTTCCCCAGGCACTTGTGCAGCACTGGAGCAGGTTAGCTAGGGATGGTACCGAATTTCCATCCTGGAAGGTGTTTAAGACTCAGCGAGGCGAAGCCTCAGGTGGCTGACCTGATCTAGTGTTGAGGACTGTCCCATTTTGAAAAGAGCTGGGCTCCTGGACATCCTCTCACCCAACATTTCGGTGGTTTTATGGGCAGGAGCACAAAAAGAGGAAGAGGAACCAGCACTACTAGTGGTAGAGAATGCTTGTGCACCTTGCGCCCGGGGCTTTGCTCCTCTTCTGCAGAGTGCAAAGCTCTGGGGAGTTAACACTTCAAACATAGGTAACTGCCGTCAGAAAAAGTGTCTGGTTTGTCTCTGAAGGTGCTCACGGTACCTCTGCCGTGGGTCAGTGTGTTCAGGTCACAGACTATGCAGATGACGTAAGATCCTTACACCTTTCCTGACAGCTACCAGGGAGGTGGAAAGTATAGGTTGTCTGCTGTGCTGTATTTTCTGCAAATAATTTCCTGGCTCACTGTATCTACTGTATGATCCAAATGATCTTGTCTGCTAAGAACGGTGTTTACCTATTTTTTGAAGTTTTTTCAGTAACGTGCAATACCAGATATTTAGTAAAAAAATTCAGATTTCAGTAAAAATAAAAGTTCACTAAATCGAATGCATTTTTAGGCTCCAAATAAGAATATACATCAGTAAAATGAGAAAAAAGCAGTCAACTTTTACAAGACACTTGTCTCTTTAGAAGTCAAAATATTGTACCACTTGAAAGTCTCCTTGTGTGCATAAGGCTTCCTTGTTCTTGGCTCTGTCTGCTGGCACGTGTAAAAGGATCCTGTGTTCTGATTTTATTTTTCTTAGCTGGCTGTTTTTCAGCTGACCTGGACCAAGATGAGAATGTTTTGTTGTCCACTATCTTTTCGACAAGTGTCTTAATTATTCTAGTTTTATGTAGTTCTAAAACTAAAATATTGACAGTGTTTTTCATTGATGGTATGAGAACAGTCACATAATAAAAAGATTAGGAATCCATCAGACAAACGTGAGATGTTATACCTTAGGACAGTATAAGTATTAATAGGAAGAGCCTATGCATTTAACCAAATAAGAACTTGAAATGTAATTTAAAGCCTTCCTTTTTCTTTGCATTGCAATACTGATTGTTTACAGTTTGCTTTCAGTGCCCTGGGACTCAGAACGTCTTCTGTTTACATCAGGCAAAGTCAAGGCTGTCTAGCGTCCAGAAATGAATCCAGGCATGTATGTTTGAAATACCGTATAGAGGTCTGCAGGGATATTGGATTTGGTCCCACAAACCAAACTTTACGCATCAACAAGCATCTATGGATGAATCTTCATATTACCAGGAGCTAAATGTTTGCCAGTTGATAAAATTTTTTAAAGCTTTTGAAAAATAAATTAGCCCTAATGCTTTCTTTTTCCCTCTTTTTTTCAGGTGTAAAGGGTACATCTGGCTATGAGATCACTGAAGGCTAAAGGTAAGTAGGTGTAAGCAATTGTATCTTTACTAGGATTTACATAATTTTGAATTCTAGCTGCTTTCAATGTTCATATTTTATTACAGATGTTGGACTTCAGTTAACTTCATAGTTCAGATACTGTGCGTCAATTATTTGGATTCTGTGATACAGTGTAATAATGCTATAGTGATTGCAGACTGCTTTGGTTTACCATTGTTGCCTTCTCACAAGACAATAGCTAGAGTGCTTTCTAAGTCTTACATACTTCAAGACTGCACCCTAGGCAATTCTCAGTTGTCTTTTAGATCATAATGTTAGATTCAGGGTTACTGTGTATGTAGGTAGACTGCATTCAGTGGCAATCTACAGTGAACGATGTAGGGAATAACGATGTCGCAGCAATCGCAGTTGCAGTCCTTGAGGTATGTATGTTATTTCATATTTCTTGGTATGCATTTATACTGAAAGCATATGTGTCTTTGGAAGAAGAAGACAAAAGGGACTCATTTTTTCTCTTCAAAATGGAGACGATGTCAATAATGTAGGAGGATGTTATGGTTTCAGGTTTTCCACATATGAGAAAAAACATTATGGATAGGAAAGAAAGCTGATGAATGCTGTCCTGTCTTAGGAAGAGAAAAAAGTTCCTTCAATCTATATTCCTAAAATTTCTCTGTAACGGTACTCTTGGTAATCATACCCAGCTACATAAACAACCTCAATTTGCCATTTCTGATATCATTATTTTAATTTTTATTGTAATTATTTTAATTTTAAAAATGTAGCCTGCAACAGTAAAAATCTTATTGAAATACGTCGCGTGTAGTAAGATTCTTTTCATTTATTTATCAGCACTGTTTTTAAAGGGGAACAAAAAGACGTACAGTTGTGTTCCGTGCTTTTAGGAAAGAAATTACTTCCTTAAACTGTTGAAGATGGTGCATTTACTCAAGAGGTTTTCAAGTTCTTCCCTCTTTGTACTGGCATATATAGAAGATTCTTCTATTTCATTCCTTTGAGTTATTTATCACAGTGCCTTTTCTTTAACTGACTGGATTTTAGATGTTGTGATTCTACCATGCTGATTTAGTTCTTTGATTGTTGTTTTAATTACCCTGGCTTTTATTAGTTCCAAGCAGGAAGCAGAAAAAATGCTACTAGTGGGTTTTACAAAAGGCAGAATGGAAGCCCAGTATGAAATCTGTGCTCCCATTGAACTCTTGGATTGGGTCAAATGTTTAAGGGATGTGATAGGATGTGCAGAACGTTTGTATTCTAGAGGCACAGTAACATGCATGTAAGAGGTCACGGTAACTTCCTTGTCTTAGCTAGGAATCTCAGAAAAATCGTCAGCGTTTTGGCTCAAGAACAAAGGCTTAGGTGTCAATTGTAAGGGGATTGTATTTTGGTTCATAATTTTGTTTTGGATGAGATTCCTTCAAATAGTTGGTTTGAGCTGGACATCCTGAGCCCCGTTCAGGATTCGACAGATCATATTGTGCTCCCAGCAGATGGCACCCCGGGACATGGAACCCCGCGTCGTGGCTGGGGTTGCTGCCTGCTTGGAAACCGGGCGATCCCTTCTTTTCCACTACAGTTGCATATCTACAGTATGTTGTTCTGTTTGCAAAACCTTCTCTCTTGAATTGGTAACTTTAAATTATAAGTTAGCAAGTATTCCTTTAATCCCACATTGAAACGTTTTTTTTTAACGTGTATGTGTTCTAGCATTGGATTAATTTCTTTAAATTAATGGGGAGTACTGTACCACACACATAGTATGTGGTAAAGCAAGATACCCGACAAAATGGCAAATGTGGATCAGGAGCAGCAGTCCTAAATGAAGAATAAAGGGAGACTAATATCTTAAAGCTTGTTGAGTCCTTTTTATTAGTCAAGAAAACTGGAAAATGAAGTTAGAATAGCAAAATTATTTTATCTATTAATTACTAAAAATTACAAAAAAGCATATCTAATTAAATGCCTACTGTGTGCACCATATTTCTAGCTATTAAACAAAGAATTGATGATAAATTTAAAGAACACCGTAAAAATAATACAGGTAATACCAATAGACTGAAGCAGAAAACATATTGCATGACTGCTAAGAATGAAAATGCAGGCTTTGGCTTATGTAAAAAAATCTCTCTAAAAAGCCAATCTATTTTTATCACTTCATGCGAAAGAACCAATTTATTTATCCATTTTGGCTTTGAAAAAACATGGAGTGAACGGATCCTTTGCAATATCAGATTGTGCTTTATATCTTCTCTTCAACTTCCTTAACATGGGATGCAACAACTTTTCCATCTACCACTTCTTCAACAATTGTCTTGATCTTTCTAGTTTTGGTAGGATCTAAACATCATAAACAAACCCAAAAAAGTATTTATCAAAGTGTTAAAAATTATAAAACAGAGCAGCACGAGTACATGAACAGTTACACCCTTTTCCTTTCAAATTGGCTTCTTGTTATAATGAACTCTATGATGTAGTTAAACAGAATAGCATGTATTATTTTATTTATAAGAATGACTTTAGAAACAAAGTTTTATTCAATCAAGTTCTACCTACCCTGAGAAGAATCCAGTGATTGTGTTTGTGATTTGGACCCTGTCAAGGATGAGCTTTCAAATGTAACTCCCTGTCCTGCGCTCCTAAAAGTGAATCAGAGACACGCAATATTGCAGAATGTTTGTCAGGATCAGGAGAAATTCCCTTTTCATGTTGGCATTGACGGATTATTTTAAATACTGAGCAGAATGGTTCATCCTCCTCGTTAGTGTCTATCTGTATTATTTCAGAATCATTGTATGTGCCTTACTGTCTTCTGGTGAATGTACCGCTTGTTTCTGCCTCTTTTTTCCTGGAAAGGATATTGCTACAGAAAATAAAACAACGGAGGTATTTTATGTAAATTAGTTACTTACACAAACTCCCCATCCAGCAAGCGACGATAGGTTTCAATCTCCATTTCCAGGCGAGACTTGATGTCTAGAAGTTGTTGATACTCTGCATTCTGGCGCTCCATATCCGCCCTGACCTGAAACAGCTGAGACTCCAGATTCCCAATCTGAAGTTGCATTTGTGAAAGCTGAGCACAGTAACTTCCTTCCGTTTCTGCTAAAGTGTCTTCAAGGGATTTTTTCTGTGTAAGAAGGATATTGAACAATCTCTGATTGAGGGGAAAAAATTCTTTACAAAGCCAAACCCAACTGGAATAGTTTAATGGAAGTATCGCCTCATTACTTAAAGATTTTCATTTTTTTCTTGAAATACCAGTTTGAAAACTGGTCTTTGCTGCTTCACTGAATGTGAACATAAAAGTTCATCCGCTTTGTAACAGGCTACTTGCAATCCAATTATATATATTACTGCTATTTAGGAACTAAAAGAATGCAGGATTTAATAGGAAATAAATGCAAATCTTAAACCTATAGAAT
Organism: Platalea leucorodia; assembly: GCF_965183815.1. NCBI lineage: Eukaryota > Metazoa > Chordata > Aves > Pelecaniformes > Threskiornithidae > Platalea > Platalea leucorodia. The sequence continues at coordinate 6,296,088 of NC_138844.1, forward strand.
AGTATAAGATCGAACAACGCTTTTGAAGTTGGAGAATTTACTCTGACTAGTTAGCAGCTTCCTTAGAACGTACCATGGCAAGCTGAGATTGTAGTTCAATTTCCAGGCTCTGAAGAGTCCGTTTTAAATCTGTGATCTCGCTCTTTCCTGACTGAAGCTGCTCAGTATTGGTGGAGATTTCCCTTTTCAGCTCCCCACTCTGAAATGACAAGGAAGAATAGAGTGTAATTTTACTCTTCCAAATATCTAACTCATTTTTACATGCATTTCGCTGAATTTGCCATCGCTGGTTGTTACTTTTTCATTGAACCATGCTTCAGCCTCTTTACGATTTTGGTCAGCAATGACTTCATACTGTCCCCTCATGTCATTCAAAAGCTTGGTCAGGTCAGTTCCTGGAGCAGCATCCATTTCAACGCTGACTTGGCCAAATGCACTGCTTTGGATGCCCTGAAGCTCCTGGAGAGATTTAAAATAAAGAAAAGTTTCTGTTAATAAAAGGCAAAATAGTTCTACCAAAAATATACGTAAAGAAATATATGTGATATAAATTCTGTTTCAGCAAGAATCCATAGCTTGTGTGTGTTATTTCTTTCACTCTTTCACTTAGTAAACTCAAAGAACAGCAAACAAAACAGATAATGAAACCAAGGAACTCCCAGGGAATAACAGGGATAGGATAGGACTAGATAAGGGAATAATTTGATATTTCACAATTCCATCTATCTTGTTAGGAATTCACAAATCACAGAAAAGTACCTCCTCATGATTCTTCTTGAGATAAGCCAGTTCTTCATTCAGGCTTTCAATCTGCATCTCCAAATCAGCTCTTGTCAAGGTCAGCTCATCAAGAACTCTGCGCAGACCATTGATGTCAGCTTCCACGCTCTGGTGAAGAGCCACTTCATTCTCATATCTGTAAATAAAGTAATTAAATATTATTTTTTACATGGTTAATGAGGTCAAATGCAAACTATTACTACGTACTTATATAGCTTTCAATATGAAATCTTAGTACACATAATTATTATAATATTGTTTAATAATTACGTTAAAGTATTCTACAAGGAAAGAGATTTTTAAGTACAAAATATTTTTTTCCTTAAAATATTAGTGAGAATTTTTTGAATATTAAGATATACTTACTTCAGTCTGAAATCATCAGCAGCCAGTCTGGCATTATCGACCTGCAGAATGATTCTTGCGTTGTCGATAGTTGCATTAATGATCTGGAATACAAACAATGTTCAGAGAATGATTTTATAGCTCAGTGGTTTTGCAGCTCAATATAGCTATTTACGTAACTGTAATCCTAAATACGATTATAATATTAAATATAATTTGTTAGACTCTTGTATAATTGACCATGAAAATATATAGGACATATTTTCAGCTTCTGCAAATCAGCATGCTTCACTTAATGGTAAAATACCGGTTCGCATTCTACGACTAGATAGTTGATGATCTCTGAAGACCTTGCCAGGTAGTCTGTCTATGTCAGGAATTGAATTGGGGATGTAAGAAATATGAAACCTATTAAAATTTAAACTTTGTGATTTACAAGAGTTTGTAGAACTGGATTCCATTGCTGCCTTCTCCTTTGTTCAGATTAGACCAAGTCACGCAGCATTGTGCGATATAGTTACAGAACTGCCGTTAATCTACAAGAAGAATTCAACACATGATGCCAGTGCAATGTGATAGAGGTTATTACAAGCGTCGGTACTCTAGAATAGATTTGCTCTTGGTTTCTGAAAGGAATTTGTTATTTTTATCCAAAATATTATTAGGTGAATTACAAATGTAAAGGTATGCTAAGCACATGCTTTGGTACCTTGTTTCGAAGATCTTCAATTATAGGATAATATTTACTGTAGTCATTCCCACATCCAGGGATACCAGTGCCAGGGCCGTTTTTCTCATACCACTCGCGGATCTTGCCCTCCAGCTCAGTATTGGCATCCTCTAGAGATCGTACTTTGTCCAGATAAGCAGCCAGACGGTCATTGAGGTTCTGCATAGTTTCTTTTTTTGAGCCAGAAAGAAGGCCACCATCGCCAACACCAGGAGTGCCAAAACCACCTCCAAAACCAGATCCTGAGCCACTACCAAAGCCACCTCCAAAACCAGTGCCTGAGCTGCTGCCAAAACCACTTCCTAAACCTCCGCCATAAGCACTGCCTAAGCCACTTCCATAGCTGCCACCTAAACCACTGCCAAAGCCTCCGCCAAAGCCGCTACTTATGCTGCTCCCAAAGCCTCCACCTGAGCTACTCCCAAAACCCCCGCCAAAGCCAGAGCCCGAACCAAGCATAGAAACAGCACCAAAACCTCCGCCAGATCCACCACCAAACCCAAGTCCACTGCCACCAAAGCCTCCTCCACCGCCAGAAGTAGACATTCTCAGAGATCCCCCGCCAAGTCCACTCCGAGAAGAGAACTGCCGGGATCCACCACTTGTGCGCACAGAGAGGGCCATGGTGCTCAAGGTGCCCGGATCTATTACGCGAAGCACGCACCAGAGAGCAAGGCCGATCAGGGAACAGTTTAACCGTTATATAGGGAAGGCAGTGGGTGTTTCAGTAGTAGTCCCCACCTCCTAGGAAGATCTTTTAATTCTTGCTCTCTCTCTTGTTTGGGGGGAAGTCCGCTTAGTATGTCCGAAGCAAACTAAATGATCTGTGCCAATCTAAATTGCCAATGGGAGTGGAAATCTGGTGCCCTCCAGGTATTTGCTGTATGAGGGGAAATGGGTGGAGTAGAGCTAAGACATCACGATAATGTTTTGCCATGTGCAATGGAGCACAACAATTTCTTTTCACATTTAAGTCCTTCGTAAGTAATTTTTTTGTCATTACATTGCTTTTTTGGTTCGGGGCTATTATTATAGACGTATGCTGAAGTCAGTGGAGTGATCGCTTTCATATCATACTCCCAGTGTGTGTGGCAAAAATGTGTGTCTTTTCATAATACCTTCCTGGCAGGAACCTCTGCCAGATTAGCGCTCCCTGTACATTTAATAAGAAGTAAGAAAAGTGATCAACAAAAGTGTATGAAGAGGCATATGGACATTGAGTGATCTGCAGGTTGATCATTAATATGAAAACATAAATATACTTGATTATACTCAATACAATTTGTAATTATGTTTTCTGCCCTCAACCTTTCATCATTGAAATATCTCTGTGTAATATACATAGCCTATACCAACAGTTTACACTTTCGAGCTGAAAACTGACCAGTTTCTTCTAAATAGTTTGCTGTTATCTCTGAATAAGGATAATGGTTTCTGTATTTTGTGCTTTTTATAATATAAATCTGAAGATCAAATATAGCTCTTCTGGTTGCAGGTTTAGGCATGGAAACCCTTCAAAACCAATATACTTTTCTTTTGAAGGTATTTTGGTGAACAGAAAATTGTTTTTTCTTTGTCCTGGCTTAATTATATAATTGGATTTGTCAACTGAAATGTATTCATTTTTAATTTGTCCGCATCCAGGAGCATGGGTGCTTTTTTGGGCAGAAATGTATTACGGGCAGTAGATCAAAGGCTGAAGCAAAGCATTTAATTTATGTACAAGTGAAATGGTAGCCTGGTATCAGTGACTCATGATAGTGAAAGCAGAGGATTATTTTCTTTGGCAGCTGTTTATGTACAGTAAATAACACACCGGACAGGTGAGATTTCAAAGGGAAGAGGTTTTTGTGCTTACGTTGCCAAGAGGAAAACGTAGACTTTCTGGACTGAAGATCTGGGTGCGGCATGGGAGACTTACGCTGTGCGGGAAAGGGTACGTGCAGTTATTGCTAGAGAAAGGTTTAATAGAGATGGTGGTGTTTTTATTTCTGAACTGAAAGGCAAAATATAGTATTGATAAAATATCTTTGCTTGCTGTAGTCCCTGGTGATAGAAACATTCACAGAGAGTGAAAAATAATAAATACACATCTTCAATTTATTTATTCATTTTAATTTATTATGAAATGCAAATTGACATTGATTTGAAAATCAGTTTTTACTGAATTGAAGCTGCATTACATTTGAATGGTAGTTCAAGTTCAGAAAAGGTGCACTGAATCAACATTTTGAAGCATTTTTAAAAGCAAATTACTCTAAATGTGCTAGTACGTAAGAGAAAAAACAGATTGCTAAACATTGGGTTGCAATTAAACTAACATATTTGATAGAGTGTATCATCTGTATCTGGTAAATTCTTTTTTGTAAAGTTTTGATGAGGTGTCCATCAAGGTTTCAGAAATAGCAGTTCTCTTCTAAAAACTTCATTTATTAATATGTTGAAAGTGTGAGAAAACTTAAGGGATCAGATGTTGACGTGAACTATCTGAAAAAATGAAGAAAAAATTCTCATCGTGCTTTCAGGAAAGTCCGTTACTATGCAGAGCTCGTTAAGCACATGAGCAGATTTTGTCCCATGTCTTCATCTAATGACTTCACCAGCTTAGTGCTTTGAAACTTCAACAGTAAACGTTGCTTCAGTATTTTTCTAAATTTAATTATTTTAAAAGCTATAGTAAATTCATGCTGTGAGTCATTTGAGTTTCTAATTTTTACTGAGCAAGTCTTTTAATGTCATTTTAAGACTCTGATGAAAGTAAAAACTAATACTTCAGTTTTTATCTGTCTTGGAAACAATTATACAGTTATAACAGGCTGATTTGGTTTTTTTCCATCAAGGTATTTAGTCACTATGTAAGTAAACCCAAAATCCTGTGCTTTGTAACTTACTGATTTTTATTAACACACACAGACACACACACATTTGATAGTTTGTCATTTTTCAACCCTTTTGGGCTTTAGGGAGAATTAGATTGGATTCTTTATACAGTTTAATCTTTTAGTTTTGGCATCATCTCCAAGAAGCTCAGAGGCCGTCTCCTCTCTGCTGGTGCCATTTACACCTTCTCTTCAATCTCTTTGACCTCAGAGGAGACAACCTTGCCATCAATCACCTCTTCAACAATTGTCTTGATCTTCTTAATTTTACTTGATTCTGGTAATGAAATGGAACAGAGAATTAATTAAATGCAATGTACATTGACAGAATAATATTGCTGTAGTACTAGCAGCAATTCCACCAATGAGAAAATAGACAAAGGCATCTTTTCAATGCACAGTTACTGTAAAGTAAACTTCTGGGGTATACAGGATACAGTTTCTCTTCCTCTGAACATCCTGTATATGTTACCAATAATACTATAGCGGACATTGTGTTGAATAACTCTTTATCCCTCCTGATAGTTTTGCCTCAGTTTAGCACAAGCTTGTAGATCTAAAACCTGGGAATAGTCTATCTCACACTGAAATGGATATTTTTGCTATTAAACTACATACTTTGTTTAGGAGCCTAGCCTCCCTGTGTAGTCATCAGAGAGCAGCAGATGCTTCTGAAGTCCTCCAGAGGGTAATTCAATAATTCTCTGTCATTCTCTCGGCTCTTTGGGGAGTCTGGGGTTTTACTTTGGGCACCTGAATTATATACCTGAAAACAGGCTTCGTATAATCCCTATAGGTTATCTGTTCGTACAGTTGATTGCTTTCTTGATGTAAGATTCCACCGGTTAATTATTTGCTCTGAAACTGTGTTGTTTTATGTCAGGGCTACTTAGTTCCGTAATGTTTCAACAGGCAGCCATCAAAAAATAAGGGAGTTGGTGTGACATACCTTTATGAAGCTCTGCTGTGGATACATCCGCTTGGAAATGTCTGTTCAAATTATAAATTAAAAAATATAAATATATGGCACCTAACATATTGAAGAAACATCCTTGTACGTTTCCTGTACGTTTAATCAAGACAGGTAATGCCCTTTCATCAAGACATTTAACCAGGTGTTTAAATGAGTTTCCTCTGTTAAAGTAAAACTTGCTAAGCAGAAGCTATAGGTGAAATTATTCTGCAGACTCATTTCTGCAATGCTATGACTTCAGCTCATGCAGATATGCCCAATCTAGTTCCTGAGCCAGAACAGCTGAACAGGCAGAATCTTGGGGGGAAATACCACTCTCCACTTGCCCCGCTTTCATAGATGTCCGCTCTTTTCACTACAGGATATGGGATACCGGACTGCCTGAACATTTAGTGTCAGCTCACTTGCACCTCTTCACATTTTGAAGTAGGTTGGCTACAAGTGACACAGGTAGAGCAGAGCATAATCCAGTGCAGGCTGCAAAACTTGCCATGGACTGCAAGAAAAGGTCAATATGCTCTTGCTGAGCGCCTGCTCTAGTGTGACTAGGTGCTGCGGTGTCCAAACCAGGTTAAAAAATCTGGCCCCGGTTAGGCCAGGCCTGCAGAAGCTACAGTCATTACAGTCATCCAAAGTTGAATTACTGATGCTTATGGCGTGGGAACATCTATCCAGCTACTCAGCTCACAGGGAATAATGGTATGTACCTACACATCGGCTGAGAGAGACAAACTCAACTGACTTCCACAGCCGCTTCGGAAACTGAGCACGAACTGCAGCCTGCTCCGAATCTACAGTTGAGATCTGCTGGGCAACAGACTTCCCCCCCGCCCCAAGCCAGCTGGAAAGTGGCAGATTTTACACTTTCACCTTCCGTGAACATAGACAGTATTTGCAGTGTTGTTCGCTGTCATACGAAAGTAAACCAACAAGCAGAGTGTGTGTATTTCCTCACCCGCTGTCCTCTCCTTCCAGCAGACGGCGGTACGTGGCGATCTCCATTTCCAAGCGAGTCTTGATATCCAGCAATATACTGTACTCGTTATTCTGACCCTCAATGTCAGCTCGGAGTTGCCTCAGTTGATGCTCTAAATTGGCAACTGCTTCCTGGATTTGGCTTAGCTGATAACTGTAACGTGCTTCAGTTTCAGCCAGAGCATCTTCTAAAGACTTTTTCTGCAGCCGATGAAAAGAACAAGAGATATGTTATTCAAGAGGATACAATTTTGTGTTAAAATGACATTTTGATAAAAAAGCCTCTCAGTTTCTAGATTTATCTGTGTAACTGTCTACTAAACACAGTCCTTATTTCGCGTACTCTGTGTTGTTTACCATGTTAAGCTGGGACTGTAGTTCTAGCTCCAGGCTCTGGAAGATCTGTCTCTGGCTGGTGATCTCCCTCCTTTGGGCTTGCAGCTGTTCAACGTTGATTGCCACTTCCTGGTTCAGTTCTTCTGTCTGAAATGCAGAAATGGAGGGACTGTGAACTGCAGCTAGACATGACTGAGGTTTTTGCTGATGTTTAAGTAATTGACCTTACCTGCTTTTCAAATTGTTCTTTGGCTTCTTGACGGTTCTTTTCTGCCATTTCTTCATATTGCCGTCTCATGTTTTCCATAATAGTTGCAAGATCAATACTCGGAGCAGCATCCACCTCTACAGTAACCGAGCCGCCCACCTGTTTGCGCAGTCTGTCAATGTCCTACAGCAATGAGGATTGCATTAGCACCAGCTACAGGGAACCTTCAATCCTGAATATTGGAAGCAAATTCAAAATCTACAGACACAGAAGTAATTCTTAAATAGCACCTCAGGGCAAGATAACTTAATCACTTTGTGTAAATACTGTTTAGTGCACCTCGTGTTGGACTTGATCTTAAAGGTCTCTTCCAAGCTAAACGATTCTATGATTCCATGTTAGAACATTTGACTTATTTTGTAGCAATAAATGCTATATCATGGATGAACATATTGTAAAAAGATGGTTTCCTCAGGACCAGATCTATGGGATGAGTGTAGAAGTCATGGTTCCCATTTGTATACTTTTGTGGGGTAGCAACTCCTAAACCACAAATTATTCTTAAAACCTTCACTCCTTAGTTTCTGGAGTTGTTCAGCCTTTGATGCCTTATAGCTTGGATGTCAGTTAGTGCCACACACAGTTACGCTGCTTCCAGAAACAATACAAATGCTTCAGTCCTGCACAGCACAGTTTCAAGTGGGTGGCGAGGCTGGCTGTTTTTCTAGGTTGGATCTTTCTAATACAGTGCTTAAAGAAGATATTTTCTGCAATGTGAAAAGGAATTTACACTTTTGAAGCTGATAGTATGACACTAAGAGAAAGCTTGGGCATATGCCATCATTGAGACTTTGTTAGCATTTGACAGTCATTTTGACTTTGGGATTTCAGTTTGTGTCTTCACTTGAAAAGGGGAAATAAACAATGGTTGTCTAAAATTCTTACCTTTGTAGGTCTTTGAAACTACAAATGTCATGCTAAAGGTGAGGTTCAGTTTGAGCTTAGACTCCTAGGAGACACTCGGTACACATATCTGCCTTTTGGGTCTCTCTGCATGGGCCAGAGCTCCTGTTTCAACCGGTAGAGACCGGAGAGTGTCCCAGCTGACCAGCCAATAGGGGTTTGTTCCACACTGAGCTGAATCACTCTCTAGGCTCTGTCTGTTTGATTGACTCTCTCTCAGTTGATTATAACAGAACCACAGGCGCATTCACATAGATAATAAATGAATAGGTACCTACATTTTGATGTGCTAATCTGGAGCTGAATCCCTCCGTAAGTGTAATAGTCTTTCAGATTAACCATGAAGGTTTCGTTATTCCTAGTGAGGCTGAGTTTACGTGTGCCACTTAAAAAAAATCCCTCCCTGACAGCGTTCGGCTGCTCTCACCTCCTCGTGGTTCTTCTTAAGAAAAGCTAGTTCTTCATTCATGCTTTCAATCTGTGACTCCAAATCGGTTTTCGTCATAGTCAAGTCATCATGAACTTGGAGCAGTCCGTTAATGTCATTCTCAACACTTTGCCTGAGCAGGTGTTCATTCTCATACCTGTAAAATAAGGCTTGTTTTGTCACGATGAAAATGCAACTGTTTGATGTAGATGTTAGAATCAGTAACTACTACAGCCTTAGTTGTAAAATTTTTCTGTTTATTAAACTTTACGTTAGAAAATGTTTAGTTCTCAGCTTTGATGCCAATAACTAGAAGCTTTCATGAATAAGAGGAGCATGAAAGAGAATTTCTGAAATGATCATGGAACTTACTTCAGTCTAAAATCATCAGCAGCCAGTTTGGCATTGTCAATCTGCAGGACAAGCCTTGAATTTTCCAGCTGTGCAGCAGCAATCTGAAAAGGAATGGTTGAAAAGGGATGAACCTTTGCACATAAATGCACACTTTGGAAATTAACACTGCACGTCGGCTTCATCTTGCTTAACTTTAGCTCTCTATCAGTCATCTAGGTTTAAGCTAAATTCCCTTTGAAGTGCATAGAAGGGATCAGGGTTTTCCCAAAGACAAAATATTCTGTCATAAAATAGATATATGAAATAGTTGGGATGAACTGCTCTCTGGAAGGGGTCTGCTTTCAAAGGATGAGAAGTAGAACTGGTGAAAAGTAAGAGGGGAAAGATTGAAGGAAGTTCACTGGAAACATAATTTGACAAACCTGTCAGCTGATTGCTGTGGGTATATTTTATTGTTTATAGTGGTAATTTACTATTTCAAGTAGTGATCTATTATTTTTTTGGAGCGTTTGGCAGTCCTTTCTAAAAAAACACTTTGAAATCCACAGATGCTAAACTATATTTAAATATGTAAATTACCATCAGTATTTGCACTCATTAAAACTACCTAAGGCAAACAGAATTAATTAATTTTGATTCAAAGATTTTTCATGTATGAGATTACTCACATCTGCAGACATACATCTAGTATTACAAATTATGTAAAATCTGTCACTAATTTGTATTTGATCAAAATAAAGCATTTATTTTTCTTAGCTGAGACAATTGCAATTTGGAAAACTACATTTTCTACAATAGATTATTATCTATCTCCCCAATAATTGCAATTCATATATTTATAGATGGCTATATGATATCTTACCTTATTTTGGAGATCTGCAATTGTTTTAAAGTATGAGCTATAGTCATGCCTTACATCTGTGGTGTTCTTCTCATACCACTCCTTGATCTGCTTTTCAATCAGGGAGTTTGCCTTTTCTAGAGAACGCACCTTCTCCAGATAGGAAGCCAAACGGTCATTTAGATTTTGCATAGTTGATTTTTCATTGCCAGTGAGCACCACATCATTACCAGTAACATGAAGCTGGAAGTTCCCACCGAAGCCTTGTCCGTAGTTGGTTCTGCTAGATATGCGGGTGCCATAGCCCCCAGCTCCCCCATAGACGCTGGGTGCCTGAATATTTTGGATGGACGTTTTCCTGAAGGTTAAACCGCTGACACTGGGTGCAGTACGTGGGGAGCGGGTGCTCGTACCCCACTGAAAGCTTTGGCTAGAGAACGCCATTTGTGTTCTTTGTCTCCTAAAGCGAACCAGCTAAGTCTCCACAGATAGAGAGCAGCTGAGGGACCGAGCGGTGCGTGCTCTGCAAACCTTTATACCGGCTTTCAAGGAGGAAGCACGTAGTGATAAACCCCACCTCTGTTGACACATCATGTAATTGGTGTCAGTGTGAACAGCACACAGCATATTGCCCCCTCACCCCATATAATGTAAAGGGGTTTTTGTCTGTTCGTCTGTGTTTGAGAAAAACTCCCCAGGTAGTTTGGCTTGCTTTGTTATTATTTTGAATAAAAGATAAAACACAAATAAACTGTTTAATCATTTATAACAGTATACCTGCAGCCATACTCTCTGTAGTCCTTTTGAACAAACAAGTAGACTCTTACTCCCATGTGCAGTGTATGAAATTAAAATGAGAGTTGACTATATGTGACAAGAGACTTGAAATATTTATATTTGCAATCAAGTATATATTTTTGTTGAGTAAGCCGTAGTTTTGGCCTCAGGACAGTCTAGAACAGTGTAGAAATCATTAGAAAGGAGGCGTCTGTAACTACCACGTTAGTTCATTTTATAGTAAGCACAAAACAAGATTCATACTGTAATTGGAAAGTGAATGTTGTTGTAGTTAGCTTGCACTGAATATGCGTTCATTTAGTATTAGCAAACTGTTACAAATTGAACTCTAGCTTTCAATACAGTTGAAATTAAGCAGAAAGAGTATGGCTTTGTCCATAAATAAAGTAACAGGAACAAGAGCATTGGAAATCTTCATTGCCCACTTTATTTCACATACGAGATGCCGAGGTCCATAGAGTGAGATTAAGCTTCCAGCACAACCAGCTCCCAGCCCTCCTGTGTGGCTGAAGTTAAAGCAGAACAAGTATCCCTCCTGCCTCGTCAGTGTTCCAGACAGAGAGACTACCAGCGAACGAGTTCCACTGCTGGGCGCTCCGTCGCAAAGCCTGGTGTTACATTCATTTACAGGAAATCAGCTGCCTTTGGCCGGAAGAAACCCAACAATCCTACTTCTAATTGTCCTGAGGTTCCTAAACTGACTGGTGTATGCTTTTGATACAGAAAATGCAGAGGTAAAATGGAAAGCGAGGGAAGAAGCTGGCTGCTGAGGGGGTTATTAGTGCCGCAGGAAAGCAGGCAGCAGGTGTGCATTGGGCCAGTACGGAGGTGTAGCTCCCTGGGGCATTGCACTGACAGTACTTCAGTGTATTATTAATGTACAGCTAGTCAGGTAGAACAATTAACACATATTGCTTGTATTAGTGAAACCAGCTGCTGTACATACTGATCTTCAACCTTCGGGCAAGGAAATTGGTGAGACGCTAAGCTTTGGAGGCGTCGAACTGTATATTGGTAGCATCTTCAGGTTCCTGAGAACACCCAAGCTGGGATATTAGGGAATCAGTACTGCCAAGTTTTTTAAGTTACTGTGCTACAGATTAGTCTAAATAGTATTGGATTGAGGCATAGAGTTAAGCTGTCATACGTAGCTATTCTGAAAATACGCATCTTCCAAACCAAAGGGATCAGCGTTCAGGGCAGAACTTTTTTTGCAGGAGGATGCTGTAAATTGTCTTTGGACCTTGAACTTTTTTGGGTGTAACTGATAATGAAAAACATTTATGACAGTTGAAACCAAAGTACACTAGCCATATCATTTGGACCATCACTATAGAAACCCAAGGTGGGTCATCTTTTGTTGATTAAAAATATTCAGACTGAGTAGGAATTGGTCGTGGTAGTAGGGCAGAGCTTACGCCTTTAAAGCTGCAAGAGCAATACAGCAAGAGATCCTACTACAGTTACATCTCTTGGCTAGGTATTTCACTGCCGAGGTCTCTGGCAGTGTTTTATGATAGTCTATTTAAGAGTAAACATTCTGCTTTGTCTTCTTAGTATTTATTAAAATTAGTTTCCATGTCACCTTGATGGTATTTTTTCTGAACATTGCTTGAAGATTCCATTTTTTTCTTTTATTAAGCAAATGACAAAGGTTATTTGTTAGCTTTCATGTTTGCCTATAAATGCAACCAGATGTCATCGAAGGTCTAGATTGGCTTTTGTGGGTCAAATTCCTAATCTTTGTATTCACAACTATCCCACCTCCGTATGGAGAAGCAGCTACATAGTTTAAATATGAAAAGCTAATTGCATGTGTTGTTAATGTCAGGTGTTTGAAATTCACAGAAGCTGGACACTATTTAGAAATGTAAGAATAACATAAAAATATATTTATAATTCACAGAGAAATAAAATTCACAGATACATAAAAATTTCTAAACTTTTCTCTAACCTCCCTTATACAGTGATCTGAATTAGAGTGGGCGTCAGGATTAGGTCAGACATTTGCCTTGTGCTCTGGCTCTGCTGCTGGAGGTCAAGCTGAACCTTCAACAATGATTTTTCTTCCAGAATCCTCTTGACTATTAAGCAAAAGTGTGCGAGGCGTATGCGATCGGGAGCACAGAGCAATAGCATCAGGCAGACCTAGTCTGAAAAGATGTTGGGCTGAATTTTCTTAGCATTCTTGTTCTTTTCTTCTCCAAATTGTTTCCTGACAATTTCTCTGGTCTTATCATTTTATATGTGCTTCTATTCCAAAAAATAAGCTGGAATATTTGCAAGAATATTTACTAAGATCAGGATAGGCATTGTTCATACCAGAGGTGGGTTTTGCTCCGACTTTTTGGTGCAATACAGGTTTTTTCATGGAATCTGTCTTGTATGGTTGTATAAATCACCGGAAACTGCGAGAGTGACCACCCCAGACTGTATCTATACCAGTAAACGAAGCAAAGGCAGGGCCCACAGACTGGCTGAAGGGCAGGCGGCTCGTCATGACTCACGTCTCCAAAGCTGTGCAGCCGCCAGCTGGGAGCGGTCATCAGCCTCCACTACCCCTTGAACTATGCCCAGGTGTTATCTGGAAGAATATGGGCTGCCTTACTTTTATTTTTTTTTTTTTATTTTACTGATTGTAACAGTAAGTTATCGAAATAGATGTTGAGCAACCTAAAAGTATATTATCTGATATCTGCAGTTTTGATCAATGTTAAAGAAGTGCTGTTGATGCTTTGCTGATGTTTTAGTTTGGCAGTGCAGTTTCCAGCTCCAGACTCAGCTGTGAAGGCTCTGTAGAGGACAGCCTGTGGATTCCTGCGCAACACTTCCTTTCCGTGACGTGCTCGGTCGGAATGGTCTGTGTGTAGTCATAATAAAACACTCATAATTTGTTTGATTTCATGAAGGAATCTTACCTGTGTGACAGAAGTTTAATGTATATTATAGAGCAATGAAGATAAGTCATGCAGGGTTATGATAACACGGGCGTGCCATTTAGTATGACTCACCTTTACTAACCAGTCGTGGGTAACCAGTCTTGAGAGTTCAAGGAAAAAAGACACACCCAGCTTTGGTTCTGCATTTATGCTGCCTTTAGGTGGAACATATGCTTTTATTTTGGCTGACCTGAAGATTTAAACAAAGAAAAGTCTTTTACTTCAGTCTTTAGTGATGATCCGTTCTAGAAGTGGAATGCAAGGCCCCTTTATTAGTCCCTGTAACTATGTTGCTGATCTCGGTTTGGATTTTGTGTCATAAGAATTTGAATTTGAAAGATCTGTTACAATACAGTCCTGAAAGGACTTCCGCCGCACAAAGTGCTTTCGAGGAAGAAGAATTCCTTGTTCAATATTCCAGCCATATTCCAGTATTCAGTATTTCTGTGTCTGAGAAATTCCCTTCCTTCTCTTCTTAACCTCTATGATTCTATGATTCTAAGTTACTTCCTGATTTATGCCCTACAACTGGCTTACAACCAAAGGAACAGTTGTAAGATGAACTTTCAGGGGAAAATCAGAGTCAATTTTTAATGTAGATGTGAGCCAGTAGCAGATTTTAAATTAAGATTTTTCTGAATGAGTGAAAAAAAGTACTTAGGACAATTCTCCACCCTGAAAACAAACTATCTTCGCACCACTTGTTACTGTGAACGCTGCACCCTTGAAGACTGCTCTCTCCAAAGAGCCAGGAAAGGTGTTTTGTGTTTCGCTGAATGTGGTAAGCCGAAGGAAAGGTCCAGGTGATGTCACTAACTCAACTGGATTCACGGAAGCCCTGAATGTTTGCAGCACAAGATCTTACACCGTCTTCCTCGCATGCATATCCTTCCTCATTTCCGCCTCCCTTTTATCTTTTGTCCGATGAAAATATCTTAATCATCAAATCGCTACACCTTATTTCTTTCTGCTTTGAGCTTTTGACCGGAGAGGTAAATTTAAAACATTACTTTAAATAGTACGACACTTACTTAAAGAAGCGTCCCAGGTCTTGGAGCGGTGCAGAAGACAATATGTTGGTGACATCCCTCCCCAACCATGGGTTGAAAATGAACGTCAGGAGCTGCCTTTCCTGTCTTAGCTGCTCTCCTCGAATAGAATCAGATTTCGGTGCCAACAATAACAGCTCCAGGCCATACAAACGAACCTTCTCTTTTTTCTCCCCTAAAAGTATCATTAATATCAGCTCTAATATAATCTAAAAGACTACCAGGCAGATGTTTTTCCCTTGTAAAAATTACGTGCAACTGAGGGGTCAGTGGAATGAGAAAACCATTAAGCTGGAGAATATTTCAGCTTACTGGTTTTCTCAGTTCCATAATGCTGGAATAGTTCAGCATCCATGAAAAAATATTACATATTTATATGATTCAGTAAGCAAATGCAATTTTCATGGCCCTGTGCAAATATACGCGCACACTGCTAGTACGCCATAAAAGACCTGCACAAACACACCCTATTGCAGGTATTCACATTTGTGTAGATTTTTTCACTAGCTTTTAAAAATAATAATCCTTGTGGTTTCAGAGAGCGGACTTGTGTTACGCTTGGAACCCCCAAACCAGGAGAAAACCTCAATTTTTTTCCAAGGTATAATTGCACTCGTAACTGGCAGGAGTTGCCTGGGCAGTTGCACGACTGCAGCTTTTTGTTCGGGGACCGCTCTGGTGAATCATCCTTTCAGTACACTCGGGTGGCCCCACGGCACCCCCTCTCCCAGGGCTTGTATAACCAAAAGCAAAGGGTGGGTCGCTTGCTTTGTGAAGAGAAGGAACCTGAAACCCTATCCCAGCTTCAGGATCCGTGTCAGGCAATCAGGGATCCAAAAAAAAAAAAAAAACAAAAGAATGAAAACGGGCCGAAAATACATCTCGGCACTCCCCTTGGGAAAGCTGTGCACTTGCAGGAGTGTCCATTGCACGAACACTTGAGAGAGATTTGCAGTTAAAGATCCTTCCCTCGCCTGGAGCCTCCGGAGGCCGCGGCAGCAGCGGCGGCGGGCGTGGGCGCCTCTTGGTCGCTAGAGGCCACCACCGGCCTGCCTCAACGAGCCACCTGGGCGGCTCTCAACGAGCCACCTGGGCGGCTCTCCGGATTGTTCGCTACAACGGGAGAATCCATGCTGGGACCTGGACGTGGTTGATGAAATTCACAGATTACATCACAAAATTGCACATATTACCCACTTTTCTGGTCCTGTATCCAGATGAAAAAATTTTTGCATAACTCTTGTGGCCAACTGTTTACGGTAATATTTATCTGCACAGCCACAAGCTGTAATTGCAAGAGTTTAGCGTTGTGTATGGCAGGGAGTTTGTCAGCAATGGCAACAAGTGTTATCTATCTTTCTAAATCTTGAAAGCTGAATTTTTGAGGACGGGATTGTTCATTATCTCTTCAAATTATGCCCCTTCCTTTATGACTGATGCTTGAGTATCTTAATTTTTAGACAGCTATAAACTCTAGACATTAAAGAAAAGGTTTCTCTGGTTTTGTTTTTATGTTTTTTTCCTGCATAGTAGCAATGTTATTTCCAGCGGAACACGTCCATTCACAAAATGTCTTGCTAACTGGCTTGAGACTGTTGTGTGGTGAGATTAACTAAGAAACAGGGCCTGGGCACTGAAATGGCTTCCAAAAATTGATAATTTGTCTCGCTGATAAGGAATGAAAAAGTGGTTTTTTTCCTTCACTGGTAACTTTACAATCGCAATTTCTGTCCACTTGCAGCAACTTTACATATTTCCTTCTTTGAAATTGCTCTGGCAAGAGTTGCTTCCAGTGTATTTGTTTGATGCATTTTATGCATTAATTTCATGTATGCATGATTGAGGGGTGTAGATCTGAGCCAAAGCCGGCACTTTTTCTCTGAAAGCAGCAGACCATTAACTTCTGTTCTAAAGAAGCACCGTATAGTTTGTCAGCTCCTTCAGCTTGTTGGTTTCTCCTTCTTTTCCCTGCCTGCTCCATTGTTCCTCTAAATTGAAATATATTTTTCTCAAATTATATTCCTCATTTTTGTTGCTTTCTATAGAGCCTTATAACAGCCTATCCGATTAACTCCTTTTGACTTGTCCTTAGGACGCTGGAAAGCAAAAAAATTGACCCCTGAAGTCTAGATAGTTATTGAAAGTGTCTTTACCACAGCTGATGCTATGATTTTGTGCCTTTAAGCATCTGATGCATATTCAGACTTTCAGAAGGCAAATGAATACGTCCAGAAGAAGCAGCCATGCACCTGTTTCCCCATTAGGTCATGCCTAGTACTGTGAGCCTCTAGCATAAGGGCAGTCCAAACTGTAATACGTTGATGCTTATGTTTAATGTGGTATTTTTGCAAACCATTCTTTTATGCCAACCTCTAGATGTGTGGCTCAAGTAGGTCATTTCAGTGTAGTCATACAGTTAAAACTATCATAAAAATACAACTTGAAAGGAAACAAAAAATTTTACTGAGGACGGAATTATGAGGAAGCAATACATGGTAAAAAATGACTTGTGATTTCACAATGCCAAATGTGCAAGCAGAGTCAGTGCTTGAGATGCTTTTGCTGTGTAGTTCAGGAAGTGGGGAGGACGGGGGGTGCCGGCCTCTCAGGCATTATTCTTTCCTTGCTTCCCTCTTTATAGATCCTTCCTATTTCTAAATGATTCACACACAGGAACAGGCATCTCCCAGCAAAACTTTAGAAACCTTTATAGGTCAGGGTGTGGACATTGTGAAATGTTTTACCGGCTCTTCTACCTGTTCTCTCTGCTTCAATAATAGCATGCAAACAATGTTTTTAGCAGTGCTATAAATGCTAGGTTTTCTTGTCTTCCCTTTCTGAAATGACTTCATTAATTTTGCATCTGTATTAACAAGGCAGGCAGAAAGCAAAAATTTTGCATTCTACAGAAATGTCTTGTTCATAAATAAGAAGGAAACCTGCCAACGTGTGGCCACATCACCAGAAAGAATGTGTGATTAATAGCACAAACCATTACTGCATTACCTCATTGCAGACTTCTTCCAGAGGATCAACAATTCACCTACCAAAGCTGCGTATTGTAATATACCTTAATAAGTTTTAACATTTCTACAAGTGAAATGAGCTCTGACTCATACACATTCTGGAGAGTGTTCAAGTCTGTCAGAAATCACGTTGGAGGATTATTTAGTGCAGGACTTCCTTACATGGCAGGTGAAACTACAAGAAGCGATTTGTGAATGCGGATGGTTTCAGCCGCCTTTTATAGACTGTGAGTTCCTGTGTCTTGTTAGTTTGCAAAAGTATTGTTACATCATTCACTTAGACTTAGAAATGACATTATCTCCTACTGATATTTTTTTGCTATCCTATTCCATTTATGGAAATGGAATATATTCACTTGAGTGTGTTATTTTTTGTGACGCTTCAAATTTTTAAAATTCTTTGGGCCTGGGTCAGTCACTTCCTTGATGTTGAAACAACACTTTTGTGTATATTTAATACTGCAGTAGAATAAATACCAGCTAGTGGAGTTCAATCAGTTTTAATACAATGAATTAATAAAATAATTTTTCAAGCAATACAGTATCACAGTCCTGAAGATTTCCTTCCCTTCAGGACGCTGATCTGAGATTGAGAGAGAAGAAGAAGCATGTATACCATCTCTTTTTTAAAGTTTCCCAAATACTACAAAATCACCAAAGACACCCAGGCGTAGTGTTCTGTGCAGGGCTAATTTTAGCAGGGCTATTGGCACGTGTAAACTGAAGAACATCATCAAAGTATGTGCAGGGTCTTGACCGGCAGTACACACTTGAAATGAATCAAATTATCTCTTCGGTGCGATCAGATACAGAAAGGATTGCTGTAACTAGAGAACGGTATTATCTAATAGCTGGGGTAAGTAGAAGCTGTGAAGTGATGAACTTTAATTTAGTCGCTATCAGTGACTTTCTTTGCAGCCTTGAGCAAGTTGTGTCATCTCTTTTTCCAATTTCTCAAGCAATAAAATGGGAATGATAATACTACCCCCATTAATTATCTCCCTGACTTCATCTCTCAGCGTGTTGTGAGAATATAATGTTAACAGTGCACATAAGTGGTAAATATTAGTATAATTATTTATTATTTAGGGTGCAGACCTACCCTAAATACATTTAGAAATGCATAGCTTATCTACCAGAACACAAATTCAGAAATATGAATAACCACTAGATGTAGGGCAACATATGGCCGGTGACACAGCATCATAAGCTGTTCAACAAAGGAATCTGCAATTATACATAGTGTTCTAAAGCCATGAAAAATTGTCCAGAAATAAGCCATTTTTGCCATAGAATACTTGCTTTCATTTAGAAAACAGAATGTAGTGTAACTAATATTGATATGTTTACGGACTAATCGGTTTACTTCGCTCATTAAAAACCAGCAACCTGAATGGATGTGTTAGAGCCATGGACGTGTGATGATGTTAGTGAACGGGGCGACCAGCGTTGTGAGCTGTACTGGTCTGACCATTACAGAATGCAGTGACACAGTCGTTAGAGCAGGTTAAAATCTTCAGGGCAGGGGAGCGGAGTGGGAGTTCTGCTACGTCGTGGCCGGTGCCATTTGGACCATAGCCGAGCGTAACGCAGGAGGGCAAGGAGTGCAACTCTCATCTCTGCGTGAGAAGACACTAGGACACGAGTAAAGCCCATGCATTGCTCAAGAATGTGAAATAAGGACAGGCGTGTTCTATAAAGCACTTCAATTATTTGTTTTTCCTTCTTCTTTCCTTGTGGTTCAGCACAATCAAAACCTAGCGCAAAGCATAGATACTTCCCTTTGAGTTAGAAAAAAGGGGCTACTTAGAAGTTTTTCTAATTATTTGTATCACAGCAATGTGGTTATGCTCTGTAAATTTGATAAATGGATATAGCTTTAAGTAACACAGAAAATTGTTCAAGAAAACCTAGGCACATTTTGTCCAGATGCTACAAAAACCAGGTCTGGCTTGTTGGATCTGGTAAGCCATAAGGAAGGACATTGTTAATTATCCAAGAGTTACTAATCCTGTATTACAAGTTTTACCCAATTTAAAGAAACCATTAGGTAATCCATTCAATGCTTTTGGGATCTCTTTGTGCAACAAGGGTGGAGAGTTGGGGGGGGGGGTGAAGGGGAATCGTGGACTGGTCCTAACATGCCAGTAAGAAAACATTGTATCATGGAGATGGACTTTGTTTATTCTAAATCTGCATTTTCTTTGAAATTTTCCCTTTCTTTTGTGAGCCTTGTTTCAAAGCAAAGCAGGTAACAGGAATCCTTTATGAAGGTCCCTTACGAGTAGGCATGAAAGCGTACAATGACAATTTTGCTCATGAATATGAGACTGCCCTGAACACTCTGTTTTATATGCAGACATTGACTTTGGAATGCAAATCCGTACAGACACTCATTATGCTCCATTTTGTCTCTCTTCATTCTGCTTTACAGTCTTCCTCGTCTAAACAGTCCTAATAATATTTCTCTTTTTCTTCCTCAGTTTTTAGCTTTGCGTACCACGGGAAATTTTCCTGTTGCTGTTAGGGTCTCCTGCGGAGTCGGTGCTTGGGCTGATGTGGGAAAGGGAAGAAGCTTGGATTTGGCTGAAGAACTGGGGCCTCTCCCCTTACGTTAGTATGCGCTGCATATACCAGTCTATCCTGACTACAGAACCCATCAACAAAAACAATGAACATGAATATGAAAGCAAATAACTGAAATGTTTTTTTGAATTAAATGGGTCACTGAGAAAGAATGAGAGTATCTGGAAAAGTACTTACACTCTTTGAAGGAAAGCGTGTAAAGGCAGTTAAAGAATATTTCTCTAAAGCTGAAGAATAAAGAAATGTTTCTAGGGTGACTATTTTAGTAAAGTGTACTTTACAACAGTCCTACTAATAATGCTGTTTTAAACGGTGACATTGAAAAGTTGTATATAGGGAAGTCTTAATAGTTTTGCTTATGTAAATGTCACCTATAACTTGTGTCACCTCTTTTCTTCTTTTTTTGTGTCCTTCCCGTTTTATACCTCCTGAAACAATGAGGCTTTTGCAGTCTTGACCTCTGTCAGTAACACTGCCACTTTGGGCTGGTGCATGTGTAAGAAAAAGCAAAATCGGAAATTCCAATGACCAGAACAAGTAATGGAAAAGAATTTATTATTGGCTGCAGTGAGGTATCTGATGAGAGACATAAGACGAGGAGAAAAGTCGAGAGATTATTCACTTTAAATTATAGTTAATTTGCAGAGCAATAAATGAATCACAGGTGGAGATTCATGCCCCAGTGAGATGTGCATAATACAGATATTACCAGCTCAGCCAGTCATTTTCATTGAATAGCTTTTCTTCAGCGTTTTGATGGCTAAAAGCTCTTTAAACTAACAATATCAGCTATACCTAGCTCTGTATGGCACTTTTCATTAAGAGGCTGCAAATCACGTTAGGAGAGAGTTCACTGTAGTGTCCCTGTTTTACACACAGGGAGACCACCGTACAGCACGGAGTTGCACAGGAGGGCTGTCAGAGCTTAGCCTGCGAGCAAAGCCAGGAGTCGGCAGAACTTTTTACTTCACGCTTGCTGGTGGATCTCGTTGATGGTGGAAGATACCACCTGCCCATTCACACTGTCGTGGACAATTGCTTTGATCTTCCGACTGGTCAGCCCAGCAGGTTCTGAAAGAGAAAGAAAGGTTAATTAGCCAAGAAGCAATGCTGAGACAAGATGATGCAGGGAAAGCTTCATTTACAGTAATTTACCAGCTACCTCCTCAACTGCTTTATCTTTACATGGTTCCCTTTAAGTCAATACTTATTATTGCTCTTTGTGAAATGTACTGCCAGACTGTCACCCTGAATCTTGTCCGGGTCAGGGCAGATGAGTAATACAGCTCCATCCCAGCCAATGCAAATCTAACTTCAGAGCAGATGAACCTAAATGTCTGTAGGTCATGCTCATGCCAGAATACGAGTTTCCAGACATGCAGATTTTCTGTTTGCTCTCAAGCCCTAACACTGTTTTAGTCACCAAATGGAGTCTCTGTGCCTCCTCACGTACCATGAAAGCTTTAGTCTTGAGTCTGAGCTTTGGACAACGTGTTTGACTAATAGAGGTCAGTCTGAAGATAGTCCACAAGCGGGCAGACACAGCAGAACGTGCTCTGAAGTGCAGCCCTTCACAAGACCAATGAATCACTGAAATTGTTCTCAAATACGGCCTACACGAGAATTAACTGCCACGCAAACCCTTCGTAGTTCATTCATGTAAGGTTAAAATTATCCTGAGTAAAATTTGATTGGAAGTGACAATAAGTAAGGGTCACTATAGAGAACAAAATAAGGGACTTTTACCTTTAGCTTTTGATTCAGATTTTCTTGCTATCCTGTGAAGATAATAAAACAGAGAAAAAAAAATTATTATACTAATTTCAAGAAGTTATCCATCCTTTGCTTCTCACTGATTCTAAGGAGACGTCATACCGCTATGAAAAGAGATAAAATAAATTAAAAAAAATTATGCTTTTCTACCACGAGAACTTTTCGGTAGTCTTAGGTACAGATACTCCCACCTGCAGCTGTTCCCGTGTACGTTCATTATTGCTTCTACTGCGGACAGTTGCATTGTTTCATATGTTCTGAGCTGCTCAAATTGATCCCATTTTGGCTTCTGCCAAATAGCCCCGTACTTGGTGCCGTGCTGTCCTGCCTCCCTGAGATTTTCAGTTATAAGGGCTGCTAATCTTCCTTTTTCTGATTTTGTATAAATAAGACAAACTCTGTATATAAGATGAGAGAATAAAGAAGAGAGAGGCCTAAAGATTTCTGAATGCAGAGATTTCACACCAGGCAGAGATGGGGAAACCAAACAACCCCTCAGCAGAGGGGCGTACTGTACAGCTGGTGTGTGCTGGTCTTTGTAACTGCAGATGGCTGAACAAAAATGATCTAAACTTTTCTCCAGGCTTCTTTGATCTAGAACGTGTTCTGAAGACAGGAAATGACTGTGAATTTTACTGAAATTGGCATTTTTTTCCTGTGCTGAGACAGGCGTGCTGTGGGGATGTAGATTTTTTTTTTTTTTAAATAAAAAGTTATATTAATGTAGGTGATCCAAATTGCATGGGTCCAAGTTTTTCTGTATACTAAGTGGCTCAAGCTTTTTATTATGATCCATCGCATTAAATACCAACCCTTGATGTAGTATAGAACTCACAAGCTTTGATTAAGCATAAACAAACAAATAAATAACCCAAATATGAGAACTCTCTTCTCATCTATTCCAGTCAGGGCGGCTTTGCCTTACCCATCAACATTCCCTTCCAGCAGCAGGCGGTAAGTGGAAATTTCCTTCTCCAGGCGGGTTTTGATCCCAAGAAGAACCTTGTATTGGTTATTTTGCTGCTTAATGTCATGACGAACCTGGCTTAGCTCTTCCTCACATTTGGAGATGATCTGCTGCATGTTTTGAAGCGCAACAGCGTAGTAATTCCGAGTGTCAGCCAGGGTGTCTTCCAGCATGTGTTTCTGACAGAGCAGATAATACCAACACTATGATTATTATTTTTGTCGTAGATATAATGCAGAAATGCCAGCAAATTTGGTCTCTGGCTAGAAGATTGCAAAATTAAGACTGCGGTAATTTAAACACTTATGCATTTGCATGATTATTCATGTGAAGACAGCAGAATCACGCAGCTGTGTCGTGCGTGCATAGTGAGAGGCAAAACCGGAGTAATTTATCCCTGCCATATTCCTCCTGCTCCGGAGCTGCGCTCCTGTACCTGCTGCCTCTTCTGTCAGTTCTGCTTTCCCTGCCCAGAATCGTGCCAAAGTCCCCAAGTCAGGGGTGTGTGAGCTTGAACCTGGGCAAGAGCCGAGTAATATTTTTGAAGATTCCCCACCAACATTTTTCACAGTTCAAATATTTCATGCATTATAATAAGGTTTGTGAATGTGAAATTTGTATTACTGTCTGTCTTCTTGGACATTTTTACTTCTTAGATCACCCAGTCAGCTATCCCATCTCTTCTTTTTCTTCTCCCCATATTTTATTCTAACGAGAGATATAAATCTTTCACTTCTTGGTGATAGTTGCTGAATCTATTTTGCATATTCTGGCAAAGTCAAGCATGGTCCAAATTCCAGTTTCACTGATGCTTTAATAACTACACTAAAGTTACGCTAGGCTATGGATTTAAATGAAGAATTGGTCCAAGACAATTTCTGAGAATACAGAACCAACAGGGACCAGCCAGACGTCTGCAATAGATACCTTACTCATCTGTGCCTGCAGCTCGATGTCCAGGGACTGTAAAGTACGTGTTAGATCCTTGATCTCGTTCTCATTGCGCTGTATCTGTTCTGGATTGGGGGTTGCTGCCAGAGACATAGCCGCGCTCTATAGAGCAAAAACAAGAGAAAAGCTTACTGATCCTGGTCAGTCACGTACAGCAACGGGGATCTGAAACGCGCAGAAAATAGCTGTTACCTGTTCTTTGTACCAACTGTCCAGGCTTTGACGATTCTTTTCAATTATGGCTTCATAATCTTCTCTTATTTCTGCTAGAATCTTGGCTAAGTCTTCAGGAGGTGCTGCGTTTACTTTTACATTGATTTTGAAGTCTTGTGATGAGCGATTTGCTTCCATATCCTAGTCATGTAGCAGCAGAGGAAAGAAGCAAACTTGTTGATGAAAGTAGAAAGTTTTCATTCCTGTCTTGTCTTCTTCAGTTCCATCCTCGCACAATACCCACAATATTTTTTTCATTATGGTAGGTTAACTTTTATATATATTCAGTTAACACTATTTGGAAGATTTATATATGGATAATACTGCGACGTGACTTAAACCAGTGACTTATATCTGCTTCCGTGGCAGAACTGTGCTAGAGAACTTAATAAAAAACATGTGAGAAGATCTCTTCATATAATGTTTCTGGAAGATATATACTTAATGAGGAAGCACTGACATTTTTTATTTATTTATCTATTAGGAACCCAAAACCTTTGATGAAAATCTAACAGTAATTTCATCTTTCTTACCCTGTATGCTAATATTTATGGAACTATAACTAAGTTTACAGGAGAGTAATGTAAAAGTTCTATGTAATTGTTAAAGGAATAATTGGATTAAAGCATATAATTACTGTGTAAACAACATAATTACAGGACAAGTCAAGCAGGTATGGTAACATTCCTTTTGGTGTAGCGCAATCTTATGTGCTAGGTACCATTTTCAAAAGCGCCCAGGCAAAGTAGCATTTCAGGGTATGACATCACGGCCTCCAAAATGCAGATCAGCTGGACGTGCTGATGTCTCTCTTGGTTGCCCTGCTTCCAAGAACTGTTTTATTGTAGCTGTTCGGTAGTATCCTTGGCTATAAGGGGATCGGCCAAAGACAGCTTCACCTACTGCTGTGTAACCCTTGTGTTTCTATTCTCTGTTTTAATAATCCACAGATACTGAGTAGGATATTTGGTTCTGCATTAGGGAGTGACTGAAAACAACATCAGATCAAGCAAAATGCAAGCAGCATGTTGTCAAGCAGTGGCATTATATATGTGGGAATAACAGAGACCACTGTGGTATAGCTCTGGAAGAATTCAGAGCAGCATGCTTTTTGACAATTATTGTGCTTAGGCTTTTGCAAGAATAAGTAATTTTACTTGACTTCACCAACCATTCTTTGTCATTTTGATCCTTCAGGAATTCAAGATCTGCTTAGTGCAGGTCAGCCTGCTCTAGGTGACCCTGCTTGAGCTGGGGGGGTGGACAAGGTGACCTCGAGAGGTCCCTTCTGTGCTTCTGTGATTCCGTGAAATGATATACCAGAGTTGAGGGGAAAGTCTGTGATGAGTAAAACTCAACCGCAGCCAGTAACGTTTCCCATTTACTTGAAATCTGAGTGTATTTTTATCTAAGTATTTCTGAGAACAATTCTGTCGAATATGGAAGTTATTATTAGCTATGTATGACAGATGGGTAGGTGACTAGCAAAGAGTGGGAGAGAATACAGCAATTTGTAATCCTTTCTGAAATCCCAATTTCATTGGTAAAGTAGCACACAAACTTTGTGCCTCATCTGACTCTCTGGCTTCTTTAGAAACATGGTTAGGTTCTGAATCATCAATCCCATTTATAGATTGTGGATCTTACTCAAAGTTAATTACATGGTAGCGAAGATGTGTGTGATAGGATTTTACCAAGTGGAACTTTTTCTACCTCCTCGTGGTCTTTCCTCCTGAGGATGTGCTCTTCTCTCAAGCCTTCAATTTCCATTTCCAGATCTGTTGTAACAATGGTCAGGCCGTCGAGCTCCTTACGCAGGTTCTCAACATCAAGCTGCACCCCCTGCCTGCGAGACTTCTCTGCTTCATACCTTTATGAGGAAAGAGAAGATAAAGCATGCTTGTTGAGAACAGACCGCTTCTGGCCTCTTGTATAAGTAGTATCAAAGAGAAGCAGACTTGCTCAAGTCCTCTATGTAGGGCAGAGAACTAGAGAGAATGAAAAACCAAGGAAACAAATTCTTTTTCTAAGATTTGTTCTTTGAATATTCTTGAGTAGTCTTAAAAATAAGATGGGTTTCATTATTGGTTTTCTCCCTTCCTCACAACTCCTCCCCTATGGTCTGAAATAATTGCTTTCTCTCATTTTCCTTTTTGCATTTTGACATTCACCAGATTGTAAAAGCTTTGAGAATATGATTCTCAAAATTGCCAATAAAGATGTGAAAATAGTATCAACAGTCAATGCTTTCTGTAGTTTTTCCAAAACAGGAAAAATGTCATGGAAGCCAGTTATTAACATTCCTCTCCAGCCTCTTGCAGTTTGCCATCTGTAGCGAGCCCAGGTCAGAAAGACGCTGCTGTATCTTCCCTTGGGCATACGAAGCACTTTGGCTCCTCAAATTCTCTCCCTTTACTTCATTTTTTGCGGGTGCTATTGATGTTTCTACATTCAATCCATCAGACTCATTCTATGATGTCCTGGTTTCGGGTTAAACCGCGACATACGCTTCCAGTCTCTCAAAGTAGTTCCACCGTTTCCTTTTTATGACACTACTGAATGATAAAGAAAGGCAGGCAAGGCTAGCTAAGGCC
This sequence comes from Platalea leucorodia, assembly GCF_965183815.1. Classification (NCBI taxonomy): domain Eukaryota; kingdom Metazoa; phylum Chordata; class Aves; order Pelecaniformes; family Threskiornithidae; genus Platalea; species Platalea leucorodia. Next base: position 6,322,795 of record NC_138844.1, read on the forward strand.
TACGGTGTTCACAGTCTTTAAGTTTGTTACAATAATACCAAAAGCTGAGAGATTTTTTAATAGCTGATCATCATTTGTTGAAAATAAGACAAATCTTCATGAGTCTTAAGAAGTCTAACTTACAGAAATGTAATTCCTTTCCTTTGCAAAGATCTGCCTGCAAGTTTTCTGTCCAAACATCTTGGCTTTTCAGTTGGTCTGAGAACTATCTTTCAACAATGTGCTGAAAAATCACGCTGTGCACTGGTAGCCAAGGACACACTGGCCCATGTACTGTGGCAAAACCTGTGAGAAGCCGAAGCAGCAGCTACGGAAGGACAGGGATTCCCTGCGGCGCTGGACAGAAGGGGTGATAAGCCCAGGAAATAGATCTGAGTGGGACTGGGGAAGCAGGGAAGGGTTAATTTGTGTTCCCAGATGACAGTTTTAAATGCCTTTTGCACAAGTACCAAGTGTCTGCTGTAAAACCTGCTCTTCAGGACCTGAACTAAGTATCATAAACAGGGTGACTCAAGATTGTTCAGCAATCATTTGCGGTTTTTACATCCTTTTTATCCTTTCTGGGTTTTTTTTCTGTTCTACATTGGTTTTATTTATCCAGTATCACCAGAAAACCTCAGTAAAATCAGTTTCATATTGGATTATCAAGAAAAAGCAATATTTTGCTTAATCCTCTTTCAAACTTAATCAAGAAACCAAAGAACAGCTTACTTGAGCCTGAAGTCTTCAGATGCCATGTTAGCATTATCAATTTGTAAAAGGATGCTGGCATTGGTGATCTTGCCATCCTCAATCTGGAAAACAAAATCCAACAGGAGACTCAGTGTTGCCATATGGTGACGGTGAATAACCTGTGCTGTTTTAGACTCCCTGCTGCTTGTAGGAAGCATCTAAAATAGTAGAAGTCCGATGTTAAGGAGAGTACATGAATAAAAGAAGCTTACTTTCCTGGTTCACTTAGATGTTTCTGCAATTTTTGTCCATAATCCTACTTTTCTCTTTGTCTTACTTTTCTGGATATGAAGCAGAAGCAGTCATCTTGTTCCTGGCCAGGTAGAGGATATGAATAATACTACACAAACTTCACGGTGTGTTACAGAATAGCAGTCACTGTCTTCCTCTTTGTGAACTGATTTTGATTCTGTTTAGCACTGCTGGAAAAGCAGCCTTGGTCATCTTTAGGGCAAATGTCAGTAAGAACCATTAAGCTGTGTCTGAGTACAATCCAAATGCTGGAATTAATCGTATGCTAAAAAGTAAGCATGTGCATAAACAGCTTGCTGAATCAGTGCTGTGATTCCTCCGTGTGCTTCAGTCTGGAGTCGCACAGACTGTCATTTGGAGAAACACACGGGCATCTGGTTGTCATGGTCCATTCAGTTATTCACCTACACCTGTACTGAATCATCCGGCAGCATGGAGTGGTTAATTCATGTTTCTGATTTTGCTATGGGATGTTGAAAATTGCCCTAAAAGGCGCAGGAGAAAGGGCTGAGCATCGTTCATGTGGTGTACTCAGCATGCACTGAGACTTGTAAGTCCCTGTTAACATGAAGCAGCTTTGAACTATAGATCTGAATATGAAAAGCTCAGTATTCCATTCAAAATCTTTGAAAGGATTCTAGCAGGAACTTATACATAATTAGCAGGAGCTAATAATTGTGGGATGTCGTGTCCTTTTCTAACAAAGAGGGAAGAGAAGCATGCTTGCAGTTCCAGCAGCTGCCTTCACTCAACACTTATATAGCAAAACAAGGTGCGTTATGGCTGTACAGAAATCATTAGCCATTTACAGAGCTCTCAGCACCTTGAAGTAAAACTTCCCACACCTAAATGAATCACAAAGAAACAAGGAAATGACAAAATTGTCCTGAAGTGTCAAAAGTTTACCTCATAGTAAAAAAGAAGGTGCCTGTGGAAGGTTTTAACTAATCTGTTAACGGACTGTACATTCTTGAGCAATTAGCAGCACACCTGAGGTACTGCCCTGGGACATGATCAAGGCCAGCTGAAGAAGTATAACAATACCCTAAATGTGTCGCTGCCTGGAATTTGTTGTCAGAGAAGAGGCAATTCTTGAATCCATCCTTAGCGAATGGTAAATTTTACTATGGGAGGTAATAAGGCAATGAGAAAGCAACACATGAGCTCTTCAACTTTGTGCCACTTCATAATCATGCAACACAGCAACACATTTATATAAAAGCTTTATGACTCACTCTGTGCAATCTGAAAGAATAAAGAATACAACAAAGGAGTTACAATTGTCAGTGCTTCGCCGGCTGCTGTCTGATATTGATTGCTATGCCAGTTAGCAGTGCATTTCAAATGTGGACGTTTATCTGTTTATAGATATACAGATATTCTTTACTACATCCATCATGAATATGAGTGCATCGCTAATATCCATCTGCAAACTTACAAATAACTTAATTAAGAACTCACACATTATTATATACGAAATACACTCAAATTCCTTCTCAAAACAGATTTTTTTCAAGAAGGCTTCCTGCACTGACTTCTTCCTCAGCGTGTCTTGCGTCCTTTGTCCAACAGCATTGGTCCTGTCTCCTTGAATGCTCTGTAATGCTCTGTAAATCAGTTTGCTTACGTAGCAGTACAAGATGTTTGAATGAGACATTTACCTGGAGAACTGGTGCTATTTTACTTTGTAACTGGGTAAAAATGGAGGCAGGCTGGAGCAAGGCAACTTGCTGCTCCACCTGGCACGTTCATCCAGAACTCGGGCATCCAGGGAAGAGTGTGGTCCAAAGTGCGGGACCCAAATGGTTACATGCCTCCGAGTTCAGACAGCCAGTACATCATAGACTTTCTGGGTTAATTTTGACCTACTTTTTGTCTAAATTTCATTTTAGGTGCTAAATTAGCTTCACTTTTTTAATTCATGGTTAATTAATTTAATTATGGTTAATAATTAGATACTATATTTTCACTCATTTTGCTGGCAGTCATGGTGCTAATTGCAATAATTTATAGGGAAAGTAAAAATTCTGGGTTAAATCACTGAATTGTCAGCTGTAAATAATCCTTTAATAGCCCTCCCCCCAGTTTGAGCACCACATTCAGTCCGTACTGGCCGAGGCAGCCATTAGTCTGACAGGTGCCTGTCGCCAGTGGGAGCCGTTTTAAGTGGTGAGTGTTAAAAATAAGTGTTTTGGGTACAACCTATTCAAAAGTGAGGGCTTTACCCCCATCAGCATTATGGATTTAGTCTTATTGTCTTCCTAACTCTTTCTGATTTACTAATTCCAAATCAGTGTGAACACATTTATATTCTTGATGAACAAGTTTTTATCTCTGGATCTGTTTAAAAAAGTGCTCAAGTGAGAGGTCTGGAGACGGATGACCTTTCTTTATCCTTAAAGCAGAAGTAGGTGATGACAATTCTGGCTCTCCTTACACATTGTCTGTGGTCGGAGTGCCTCATCTTCTGCCTGGAGGCAACACATTTAACAGGGAGCAGGGAGTTTGATTAAGTCCCTGGCCTCAATCAGCAAAGATGCGGGGTAATACCATTTCCAAGCCCTTTTGAAAAAAATTTTGCAGGGTCCTGAAAATGCCGAGTAACCGTGTTATAAAAACCGGAGGGAAACTACAAGATCGCATTTGGAATAGCTTTGGGTTTTGCCCTGTATGGCTATGTAAAGTTAATTACACTGATTAGTCACACAGATGGTTACAGTGCTAAGTATGTTCATTATGAATACAGATTAATATTATGCTTGAATTTGAAGACACGTGAGTTTGGTAGATTGAAAGAGTTACTGTTGAACGTTAATATTAACTACTGGCAGGAACCAGAAATTCTCCTTTTAATTATAGTGAAAACATCCACAAGGAATTTGTCACTGCTATTTTCTTAATTACAGTGAAGTATTTTTCCATCTGATTACATAAGCTCATTGGACCCAAAACTCCTGTAGTTTCATTGTCTGCTACCACAGGAATCAAAGAAATGAAACGCACCAGTCTGTCTAAAGACAGCACGCATGAAAGAAGGCAGTCTCTTCAGTTTGCCTGCTTTGTAATTTGCTTGAATACATGTGCAGTCATAAAGACCAAATTCTGCCAGACATCGTTAGTCAAACCACAGTTTCATGTACAGAAGCGAACATTGGCAGCCGACAACTCTCTTTATACTACCAGTCTTTGCAGAATCCCCCTTGTCTCCTTCCAGCCTTTCTTTCTTGCAGCCTGCTCTCCTCCTTGTGAACACAAAGAATGTTTATGCCCAGGTCCTGTAACCACTTTCGTTAGTATTTCTAACATTTAAAAGGTTTTATTTGACTTTCTTTAAAGGAAAGCCATCAGCATAAATGAGTGCCCAGATTCCTTAAAAGAGCATAGAATGACATAGTCACTTATAGCTCTGACTTACCTGTCTTTGCATGTCAGTGATGTTTTGCTCGTATTGGTTGAAGTCATGCCTCTTTCCGTGAGACTTTGTCTTGTGCCACTCTAGGATGCAGCTTTCCAGCTGAGCGTTAGCTGCTTCTAAGGAACGGACCTTGTCCAGATAGGCAGCCAAACGGTCATTCAGGTTTTGCATAGTCTGTTTCTCATTCCCACCCAGGAAGATGCTTTCCCCATGGTGCTCGCCGAAGCCTCCCCAAGGTGCCCCTCCTCCAGCAGCCGGCCAGAGGGGTCTGGCAGAGGAGAAGGAGGTATGTGAGCTGCTGGCACCACCATCTGCACTTGAAGGTCTGTAAGAAGTTCCTTGCTGGGCCAAACCACACCCTGAACTACCCCTGAGGGACTCAGGAAAAATTTGAAAAGGGCCTTGGCTGGAACTCATGTTTAGCTCTGTTGTGAATCTAACCCAATGTTTGACTGACTAGCACTGAGCAGCTTCTTAGCCTTCCCTAAGCAGCTTTATGCCTTTTCCTGTGGGAGTTTCCCTTCGATGAATGACTACAGCAACAAGATTGTGTCATCATGGAACGTGCTTCCTCTTGGTCAATTCTGAAGCATTCATGAGCCTGCACACACCGTTGTTGTTATTTGGAATCAGCCACGCACTGGATCGCTTTCCTTTTGGTTGTTTTGGTTTGTTTTTTTTTTTTTTTTTCTTTTTCTTTTCATATTGTAATGGTGAGGTGTGGCTAAAATCAGTAGGTGTGGAACAGGATCAGCCCTGCCTCAGACTTTTTTCTATTCCCGTAGTTAATATGTTACGTTTTGCTGCTTATGAGGGGAAGAGTATTGTCCATTACAGAATAAATGGAGAGCTGGGGCAGGGATGGGTCTCTCAAGACACTTTCTTTCTGTTGTAATTCTCAGGCTTTAGAACTACAGCAGTCTGTGAATCCTGAAACGCAGCGCGTCCTATCGAGCTGTCATTAACGTACCGAACAGCTTCAGCCTGTATGAGACCTGAGGCTTTAACGAAGTTATCCAGCCTCTGTCATTGGACTAAAACTCCAGTCCGAAGTGAGCAGGGCCCAGCCAGTCCCTTCAGCTGCCCGTTTCCAGTTGAAATACATGAGAATTAGGTGCTTAACAATCTTTTTCATGATTCGAGGTGCAGTCATGTTTCAATAGTCTTGTGGAAATAGATAGTAATGCAGGAATTTCTTGCTGGTACTAGTATTAATACTATTAAGATATTTATATGTTTAGCTATAGAAAATATTTAGAATATGAGTTTGTAACAACACTCGAAAAATTCAAGTGAGTATTTAAAGCTACCAGCCCTAAAAATTGACCTGGCAATCACGGAAAAAATAGTCTTTCTCAAAAGTTTCAGTGACCTTCTGTCGATCTTATTCCATCAGATATAGAGCGGGAAAGCCTGGCTTCTGCAAACATTTTCTTATTCCTCATGCTGATAAGTAGGTGGTGAATTGTGAAGCGTTCCCATGGCAACAGCTGGGGTTACTGGGTTTTCCTTGTCTTTCGGAGTTGTTCTAGACCGCGACTGAGGGATAGGGTGGAGGCTGAAGATTTGGGAAGAGGTGGAACGCTGAGTGGGCATGGGTGCTCTCAGAAACGGTGCAGCTATTTTTTCCTTACTGCGGTTGAAGGCTCAGCTCTTTAACGAGATCTTGCTTAGCACTGTTGCTCATTCGGAATGGTGGGGTCAGAGGGACTGTACAAACCAGAATTACACTATCCTGGAAGAAACCCGAGGGAATCTTTTTTTCTCTGGCTGTTTCATTTGAAATTTTTCAGAATTAAAGAACTGCTGCACTGCATCCTTTCCTGGGATGCCTCCTAGTCCTCGTTTTCTGACTGGGGCAGGTTTTGAGCTCCTCCTTGTGGCTCTATGGCAGCTCTGCTCAGCACCTGATGATTTTCTTTTTACCAGTTGTTTCCATCGAGTACATATGCCTTCTTATTCCTCGTACACTTCATTGCATAGAAATGCTAACATTTTTAATTGTTTGGGGAAATTAGTCATTGAAGATACGGTTTTCCCCTAAGTACAAGGTATGGCTATCACAAAATATTCTGGTAACAGCTACCGTTAATAGCTACAGTTTGGCACCCACTCCGCTGCTTGACAGTGAGGAGAGCTTGAAGCACCAGACGAAAGATGAAGGCCTAACTTGAAAAAACCCCAAATTATAACAGAACCACTGATAGCCTGCTGTTCAGTTCATCTCAGCAGAGATTAATTTCAAACTGAATTTTCTAGCCTGGCAGGTCAGCAAGCTAATGTTCTATGAAATATTACATTGAAATATAGATACATATGTATGTGCATAATATCACGTAAAATAAAATGAATCCTTTTTTCATGTGAAATTACTCCGTGAGATTCACAACTTGGCTGGCAGTGAGGCTGACAGTTTGTGAGACAGAATAACCTCTGTCTTACTCCCTGATATTTTCACGGAATATCATGCCATCAGGAAAAACGGAATTGTATTTTTTCTGGCAAGTAATACAAACCAAAAGTGACCTGGCATATCGGAAGTGTTTCCTCTGAAGCTCAACCTTTTCAAACTGGAAAAGATTCCACACAGTTTTCATCAACACATGTTGAGGATCCATGGAAAAGACCAAAAAACTTACTTCAGAACCAGACATGGCTCTCCTTTGTCAGGCCGGCACTATGGGGCTTGTTTTTAGTCAACTATGGAATCCACAGGGTCCAGAATGAAAACAATGATCGGACTGAGACAATGAAATACTGTCAGCAGATGGCACCATTAGCTGGTGACTTCTCTTTGTTTCGTACAAACTGGGGAGCTGCTAGGCAAGCCCAGGCTGGTGGGAACCGGGGAACGCGTAGTCCCGAGTTGCTTTCTTTGGGAAAATTTGTTTTACGGGATTGAAACATGAAAAGCAAACTGAACTGAATTTATAGGCTGCAGTTTAAGTATTTAGTCTGGAGAAGAGGAGGCTGAGGGGAGCCCTCATCGCTCTCTGCAACGGCCTGAAAGGAGGCTGGAGCCGGGGGGGTCGGTCTCTGCTCCCCAGGAACAAGCGATGGGACGAGAGGGAACGGCCTCAAGCTGCGCCAGGGCAGGGTTGGGTTGGGTATTGGGAAAAACTTCTTCCCCCAAAGGGCTGCCAGGCCCTGGCCCAGGCTGCCCAGGGCAGGGGCTGAGTCCCCGTCCCTGGGGGGATTTAAAAGAAGGGCAGACGTGGTGCTCAGGGACATGGGTTAGTGGTGGCCTTGGCAGTGATAGGTTAACGGTTGGACTCTGTGATCTTAAGGGTCTTTTCCAACCTTAATGATTCTGTGATTCTATGATTCTATAGGCAGAGTAGTTTGACATGTACATTGTACAGGTAAATATCCTGCAACCATCACTTGCTGATTCAACTCCTATCTGAAATACAAATGGATAGCTGCCCTTGGCTGTAGAGTTTCTCTCTTTCTGTCTAAGCAATACCTAGAATAATCACCTGATTTCTGCATCAGGAAAAAATATCATTTGTACTGTTTGGTTTTTCTTTTCTGGTAGATTGTGATGTTACTTTGCAAGAACCTCTTCTCAGTTCTTTCCAGTGAGAATACCAGCAGGACGTGTGTTTCTTAACAGTGGTATGCCAGTGATCCTGCAGCCTTGTTCGTGGCTAAGCTCTGGGGCTGGTGCCAGCAGTGTAGGTACAGGTTTTTTAAAAGAAAATAGAAGACAGAAAAATAGTGGCTCTAAGGAGGTTTGAAGGAAAATAAAATATATAATTCTAGAAATTATACAATTTTTGTAGATACTGTTATGTGGATTGAAATTCCCAGCGATGAGGCTAACGACAAATTTTCCAAACAATTTATGTTAGCAAAATACAGCATTTAGGTAAATGTTTTATATGCTTCTGAAGTTGGAATTTACCAGCCTCTTAAATCTTTATAAGCATCTCTCTTCAATTACACTAGTGTAGATTTGCAGACTAACTTACTGCTGGAAAAGGCAGTGTTGCTAATACAACAGCTACAGTAATGACACAGGTGGTGACTTTCTCCCCTGTGTATGAGAACCAAAATCGTCACAGCAAACCCTGCTTGAACAGTTCATTTCACCTGGGCCTTGCCTGGTGCTTCCTCAAGAGCTAAGGGCATTTGCCTTTTTGCTGAAGGAAGTGCAGGAACATAAACATATATATGGGAAAATATGACTTTTTTCAGAGGTGCATTTTATTTGTGCATGAATTGTAGTCATGTTGTGCACTTTAAATTCAGAACAAAGAGCTTAAGGATTTTCTGCATTATCTTCTCAGTTTTTTACCGATACTAGCTTCAGATTCCTGGGAGAATCTAATGGCACTTTGTATCTGTCCGTTCATCATCATCTTTATTACTATTATTACAGTTACTCTTGTTATTGTTGTTGTTCTCCACCGAGCATCTCTTGGTTTGGGTTACAGGAAGCACTGTGTTAGGGAGGGTGCGTGGTCATGTGCATGGCAATGCCATACTGGCTTCAAAAAAACAACATCAGACTGGGCGTATTTGCACAAGCAGAACAGAAACTTTATTATATAGGTTCTTCCATAAGGAAACTGTATAGCTACTGACAGAAAACAAGCTTGTCATCTCTGACCCGTAGAGCCAGGCAATCATGTAAAAAGGGAGAGCAAATGTAAGGAAAGACGTAAAGTTGTTACACGTTCTTGGATAACATTCTTGTGATTTGGCGAAAGTAAAAGGGTATTTCTCTTAGCATTAGCCAATGCGTAGGCTGCACTGGTTTGATATGCTGTCATATGCAAGAGGGGATTCGCTATTTCTTTATTAGAATCTCCTTTCACGAGTAGAAAGTTTTCCATCATCTTCCATGCCCACGCGAGTTCTTCCACTCAGAGATGCTGTTGTAGGAGGAAAAAAAAAAAATCAACTAGGGGAAAAAAAATGCCCTGCTAACACACCGAAGGGTTGTGCGATGGGGTTTTTGTTGTTTGTCTCCTCACAAGGTCTTTTTCACAAATCAAAGGGGGAGCTGCCTTTACATCTTATCTTCTCTCCCTACTGGTCCACATCCAGTAAATCTTAAGAGTGCACATCGCGTGTCAGATTTGCGTGTATCTATCTTGTGTGTTGTGTGAATCAGCAGAGGAACTTAGGAATCTTTGGGAGATTTCAGTATTTTAGAATCCCGTGAGGAGTTCATGCAATCATTTTGGCAAGCTACTGGTTTCAAAAGTGCGCGTAAAATAACACAAAGTATTATATTTTTGTCTCTAAATGATAAAGAATGTGGTCATTGTGGAGAGAATGTAATCTGTGTTAGTAAGAAGAAATCCTAAGTAAAAAAAGATAGGTTTATTTAATCCTATTTTGTCAATTCGTTTCAGCCCCTCTTTAAATGAAAGTTTTTCTTACCATCCTTAGGGATCACTCCTGACATCCTGTAGAAAAGAAGAAACATTGGATTAATGACCATCACTGACCCTGTCCACTGAAACCACTGATCCACGTAGGGACCACTGCGTGTGAACAGCCATGGTCTCACACTGCTTTCAGTGGGTGGTTTCTCAGGTGTGTTGTTCCTAGCGTTATTGTTAAGGTGCTTTCTCTTTGAAGGCTGCTCCTAGGTACTCGATAGGAAATAGGATCAGCAGTCAGACCAGTTCTTGGTCCTGATATGTCTCTATGTACTTCTCCTCTTCTCAGAATGGCATAATCTAGAAACAATATAAGGAGCTGATTCCTCCTTGGAAATCAAAAGTAATTCTACGTGTAGATCAGATATGAGAAATGGGCACTAAAATGTAGATTTTACTAAAGTAAGCTGTGGTCTGTACCAAGTTCTTTTCTAGTTGGGAGTACTGGTGCATGATGATGAATATTTTCACCTCTGTGCACAAGTGTAGAAACCCAAGAGCTAAAGAAATAATGAGAACGGGTTTTTATAGGTTCTTTCAGGCTGAAGCCTGTTATTGCAGTGCAACGAGAGGATTATGTAAGACATACATATGGTGCCTTCTATAATTCATTGTAGTCAAAATGGTTGCATTTATATTTTCAAATCACCAGCACAATTGATCTGGAGATTTAGCTTGCGTTATAGCAACGCCTGGGATTTTGCTGGGCATCTGTTTTGCCAGTACTCAAAAGGCTGTGTATGCAGTGAATGTAATTTAGTAATCTGGAGTCAGTTTAGCAACCACAAATTACTGCTTTACAATGTGTCATGTTATTAACCTTATCTAATCATCACAGGATTTGTATATAGTAACGTACTGAGAGTCCTGGCCCTCCAGCAACTGGCGGTACGTGGCGATTTCTTGCTCCAGGCGAGTTTTGATGTCCATGAGCATTCTGTACTCCTGGTTCTGACGCTCCATGTCGCATCGAAGTTCACTCAGTTGCTCCTCGACGCTGGTGATGAGGGCCTGAATCTGTGCCAGCTGTGCACAGTATCGTGCTTCTGTATCTCGCAAGTTGGCTTCCAGTCCGGCTTTCTAAAGCGGAATAACGTCAGGTTAGCATGCAGGTTTGTCCCACAGAGGGGGAGCCTAAGGAGAGGCAAGATAAAGAGGGAGGAAGGGTAGAGCGTGCTAGCAGGGACTTGCGATGTGCTTGGGACGGCTCCGTACCATGCTGAGCTGCGACTGGAGCTCAATCTCCAGGCCCTGGACCGTGCGTCTCAGTTCTGTGATCTCCGATTTGCTGGTCTGTATCTCTTGTGTATGGGTGGCTACTTCGCGGTTCAGTTCATCGGTCTGAAAGAAAAAAACAACTGTAAAATCACATACGTATTGTATAAAAAAGTGTTCAATTACTTTGAGAAAGGGAGGACCCATCCCATCTGCTGGGGCAGTAATAATGAGGCAATGCATCAGTTTGCTGTTTGTTGGCGTAACTGTACCTGAGTGAGGAACCAGGCCTCAGCATCCTTACGGTTCTTCTCCGCCAGAGCTTCATACTGTTCCCTCATCTCAGAGAGAATTCTGGTCAGGTCGACGCCAGGAGCCGCATCCATTTCCACGTTGATTGTTCCACTGAGCTGATTTGAATACTCTTTCATTTCCTGCGTGGGCAGAAGGGAGAGGACACAAAAAAGATCAGGCTCTCTCTTCTCCATGCTTTCTGCCATCAGCAACCCATGCAGTGGTATGCAGTACTTTTCTTAGCAAGTATAGGTGGAACACACATAAAAACGTTTATCAAATTTTCTCTCATCGCATATGCTGTTCTGCTCTCTGTGTACTCACACACAACACACACGTATTTACGTGTAACTTACACGTGTGTGTCTTTTCGCTCAGCTTAACTATCGCAGTGACCTGTTGTGCTTATGAATGTCAAACTGAAACTAAGAGGTCTGAACAGTTTGGAATCAGAGAAATGCTTCTCGGGACACGCTTTGGATTCTTTTAATATTACAGTTTTCTTCTTATTAAGCTATAATGTTGTCATTCTGGGTTTTTTGTTTGGCTTTCCCCCTCCCCATCCAAGAGGCATAAATTCCAAAGGGAAGTCATTTCCTCTCTGCACTGTTACGGACTCTCACCTCCTCATGGTTCTTCTTGAGGTAGGCCAGCTCCTCCTTCAGTGTTTCAATCTGCAGCTCCAGGTCAGCTCTGGACAGAGTCAGCTCATCCAGGACCCTGCGCAGGCCGTTGATGTCGGACTCTACGCTCTGGCGCAGGAACAACTCATTCTCATATCTGCAGTTCAAAGAAGAAACAAGCATTGGAATGTGTACGAGTTTGTATTCAGTAGAGCTATAAAACTGTGAAATTTTACATTGAATGTAGGAGGAACAGTGGACTGTAAATGAAAACATATATTGAAAAGAAGTGTAAAGTGAGTAAAGGTCTTTTTTTCCAGCATCCTACTATGACATATGAAAGTACATGCATTGCCATCTGATTTTATTCGTGAGGAGTACATGACTTTGCAGAACCTGATAATGATGATCAGCATCAACAGAAAAGCTGTCACACAGGACAGCCCATTTACAGTGTCCTCTCAGATTTGGTGTGAAGAAAAGACAGACTGCCCAGTTCTGCCTAGGACACTAGAGGAGAAAATATAAACCTGCAGGTACCTCACTGCAAGATAAATCCGTTGCGCAAGTATCTTTATCATCCTTTCAGCAGTGTCTGAGGTACTGCTGAGTCCATGAGCTGCATAAGCCCCAAATTACTCTTTGTCTTCTTTTCTAAATTTCAGACTCTTCGAGAGAGAACTACTGCCACCAAACAGCAATGTCTTCATGCCACTCTGTTCCTTTTAAGTGAAAATCCCAACCTATTCCTCTCTTCTTTTCTGCTGTGATTTAGGCTAGTGAAAATAGTTAAGAGCATCACTAAAAAATTAAGACACGAACTATAATTTATTGTGTAAACAGCTCAGTGATCTGGATACTGTGTTCTACCAGGTTTATATTCCAAACTCATCCTTCATCACATTGATTCAGTTTGCCAGGGTTTTTTTCATCAGAAGTTATCAAGGAAAAATACCTATCCATAATTTCAAAATGTGTCCTTCAGTGACTGAAGAACTTTATTTTCTAGATAAAAAGTAATACTAAACTTCAGAAAACTGTTGTGAGAGAGAGACAAAGAGAGAGAAGACGAATGTGCTCCAGGTAAACTTACTTCAGTCTGAAGTCATCTGCAGCCAGCCTGGCATTGTCAATCTCCAAAACGACTCTGGAATTGTCAATAGTAGCTGCAAGGATCTGGCAATCAGGAAACACAGAAAAAGGTTGCTGTGACTGATGGTGAAATATCATGGTCCTGAGTACGTAGTAGGTAGTTACTGAGGCTGTAAACCATCAAAGGCGGCAGAGAAAAATGGACGTCTGTTGTGATGTCACTGGTTAAACGTGCGTTTTGGATTGCAATAGCCATTTCAATGTGTTACGTTGCTCTTTGGTTACACTGCAATTCTTACAGCTTTTATAGAGGAAACCCCAAAACGCTAAGCTCTTTTCCACATACCATATGCAAACCAGAGAGCTGAGATACCTTCGTGTAAAAGACATCAGAAACATAATCAGAAAATACATTTGTACAACACCTGATCTTATCTGTAGCTAGGAGAAATTTTTTAAGCCTTTGAGGCCTACCTATCACATTCTTTACTCTTTGATTACTGAACAAGTACATTGATAATTCTAAACACATTTTGCCATGTTTTGCGTACTTTTAGTGCAATCATTTTAATTTCAACAAATGTCACATTTTCAGGATAATGTATTTGCTTTTTAAATGAAGAAAAAGCTACTCTTCTGCTAGAATGCTTATAACCACAATGTATTTGGGTTTAGGGATTTCAGTATTTATTTTATAATTGTTTTCCTTTATTTTAAAGAAATGGAATATGCAGTTCCACAGTTCTAATGCATTCTTATAATTCCTCTACATGTGAATGTCATACCTTGTCTCGGAGCTCTTCAATTATCTTGTAATAATTATTGTAGTCCCGGGCTGGGCTGATGGGAGCTTGCTTCTGATACCAGTCTCGGATTTTAACTTCTAAATCCGAATTTGCCTCTTCCAGTGCTCGTACCTTGTCCAGGTACGAAGCCAGACGGTCATTCAGATTCTGCATAGTTATCTTTTCATTTCCAGTGAGAAGGCCATCGCCACCACCAAAGCCACCACCAACTTCAAAACCTCCCCCAAAGCCAGCTCCTCCACCAAAGCCAGCTCCTCCACCAAAGCCAGCTCCTCCACCAAAGCCACTGTAGCCTCCTCCATAGCCACCACCAAAACCAGAACACAAGCCACCACCATATCCACTTCCTACAGAGGAGACATACCTAGCTGAAGAGATGGAGACACCCCTGCCGCCAGATCCCCCGTGTATGCTCGGAGCTCGGCAGTTTGCCCCTGTTCGGATGGAGGAAAGGCGAGAGCTGCCTCCACCGCACCCAAAGCCACCACCATAGGTAGAAGAAGAGCTCTGCAGGAAGGAAGTAGCCATAGCTGCAGCACAAGAAGGCGCTAATGCGAGTTATTCAGCTTGGTGTAGAAGAGGAAAGTACGTGCCTTCGCTGCCCCGTGCTTCTTTTATATCCTCAAGATAGGGTGTAGGAGACAAACCCAGCCTGCAGCCCTCCCTCCAAAAATTCTCCTCCCTAGAGGTGAGGCCGATGATGATGACATTCCTCACAAAGGGAGCTGGCTGTGCATCTCAGGGGCTAGGGCTTGGGTTTTCTTTTTTAATTAAACAAAAGGGATGATTCAGATGAGTGTTTTTTCTTCAGGCTATAGTTCTGAAACTTGGAGTTTACTTCTCTGACATTTAAGAATGGAAAAACAAAGTGAGTTCAACCACACCCACGTACCCACTTACAGCAATCACCATGGTTATTTTAAGAACATCAACTTTTTCTAAAGATGAAGTTTAAGTTAAATTCTCCTTCCATTGAAAAATGTGCAGTCATCCATTCATCTGACCGTTTTTTCTTCTTTTTTATCCGTATTTTTTCCCATTAAAAAGTTGGAATTGAATTTGATATGTCCTTATTCCTGTTCTTTGCTTGGAACTAATATTTACATTTTTGAGTCTGAATTTTTAGTACAAAAAGCATATTATCATAGCATTGCATGAGGAGCCGTTAGCATCCATCAATGTACAAGGAAGAGTGGGCATAGTTCATTTACTAATGCTTGTGAAATAGTCAAGAAAGGTAATAAGAGATTGAAATAATTCAATTAAAAGAAGAAATGCGGGAGGACTAAGTTCCTGTTACTTTTGGAAAATGTAAAAAAATTGGGTTTAAGGTGAAACTGTTCAGATAGCAATTAATGTGTTTAATGCCAGCATGCACTATGAAAGGCAGTAATTCTTGGAAGTAAGATTTGAGAAACACTTAGAAGAGTGCTTCATCGTAATCCTTTATTTAAAATGGGAGTCTGAAACATCAGTATTTTTCAAATCTAATAATTTGCTAGCAAAATTCCAAAGGCAGTAATTCAGTAATACAGCTCTGTTCACTACTGCATAATTATGGGAACCCACATCTGGGAGGTTTGTAAGGACGCGTTAACTGCTGGGGTGCGTCGCTGGGGTAAAGCCTGTGTGGAGAGTGAGGCAAGTGTGGAGTTTGAAGAAAGAGCCCCGTTGGCTTTGCCCAACGAGGCGACGTTCTCCAGAGGAAAGCCACGGGCTGCACTTGAAGAGTAGGGGCACGGTGAGACGGTACATCGGTACCGCGGCACGTAACGGTTTAAGGACACGGAGGGTTGAGAGGAGGGAGAAAAGCAGGGACGCAGTGAAGATGAGAGGAACTTTCTCTGTCTCTGGTTCAGAACCACCAAAGTTATTTTAAAATAAAACTTTGAAATGAAGAAAAATGATATGTTTGCTAACAACATAATGAGGAGGGCGTTGGTTTTAGCACAGTTTTTGACAGTACCTATCAACAGAAAATTACCTTAGAATTCGGGATGGGTGATTTCAGATAAACTGGGGCTGGTACCAGTTGTTGGAATAAACTGAGGGGTTTGCTGAAGCTGAGACTTTAATGCAGCCTCAGGGAAACGCGCAGCCTTTTTACTAGGAAAGTTGTGTACTTGGGAGGAAAGAAACATCAAAAATCTAGCTGTGATACGCAGCTTACCAGCCTGATTCAGAGAATGTCCACTCATTCTTCAGCTGATTAGAGAAGACAGGGTGTTTCACAGTTGTGGAAACATGTTTCAAACGGAACCTGGACCTTTGCCACAGCAGTTCAGTTTTGCTCTTGGGCAGATTAATGGTTCTGCGTAGCTTGCCAAATCTGTGTATCTCCAAGAGATAGTATCTCAGGAAACAAGCTCAGACAAACTCTCCCAAAGATAAAAAAGTCTCTTTAAGACCCCTGTAATGTAAATATCCTGAGGTGTGCATGCTGCTAGGGTCTGTTTAACTCCGAGGGATCCCGCAATAAGCAAGATCAAATTCCATTTAAAAAGAAGTCCAGCAAAATCACTTCTAGAAAACACCGTAAACTTTAACAGGAAACTTTGGGGATTTTTCATTCAGTCTTCTTTCACTCAGCCTCTTTAACTTCTTTGGAAGCTTGCTGGTGAAATACACTTTGCTGCTTTTTAAAGTGCCCTGTGCATTATTCTAGATTGTTGTCAGATGAACACTTACAAAAACCAAGTAGCAGATATCAAGCCGCTTCTTTCCTGTAGAATGTTTACCACTGGGAAAAATAAAAATAAATCAAGCAGCCAACACAGATTATGTCCTATAACGTAAGTCAGAAAACCATAGTGGTGGGGTTCTGAGGCTTTTTCAATTTTCTGTTAACCATCAAACTCAGATCCTGAGGGTGTGTCCCCCACGATCAAAAGCTTGTAAATGCAGAGCGCAGCATTTGCAGACCTGAGGCTTATCCCTGCCTTCATCTTCACTTTTTGTTCTTTCATATTAAACAACTACTTCTAAATAGTTCCTAATATTTCACTAGAAATTGTCAGTAGTGTTTTCAAACCAAAGGTGAATCCAAGGAAAGGTGCCTCAGCGAAGCACTGTGAAGTTTGGAGGTGGTCGGTTAGGGATCATTTATTTGCAGCTTGCTTCCGTTGCTGTGCTTCACAGGTATTTTCCTAAAGAGAAAAAAACTTCATTTTTGAGAGCTTACTCATGAACATTGGCTCTTCTGGTGAGAGAGAAATGGTAAATCTGTCTGTACCTCTACACTGAGAGCAGCCGGCTGGCAAATGCTTGTGTGTATTCAGAATGCACGCACTCACGGTGTTTATTTATATAGATATTGTTGTTTTATTACTGTCTGCAGGTTGAAGCCTTCTATATCAAAACCTAAATGCATTATATCGTTTTATAATAGACTATGTAAGGCAAAGCTTGCTTTGGTGAAAAATTATATACGATTTGGTATTTCATTAATGAAAGTATAGAAATCAAAAGTGTTTGATGAATCTAATTTCATATCTGAATTTGAACAAGTATGTGAAAATCATCTGACTTCAGCTCAGTTCTAGAACTAGGTGTAATTCTACATACAGTCATATTCTTTTCAATTATTATTTCTGCATTTAATATAGAATATTAAATAGAATATTAATAATACTATAATAATATACAAAGCAAGTGATACACTATGCAATTGCTGACCAGCCGCCGGCCAACGCCCAGCCCGTCCCCGAGCAGCGATCGCTGCCCCCCAGCCAGCTCCCCCCAGTTTCTATACTGGGCATGACGCCATAGGGTATGGACTAGCCCTTGGGCCAGTGGGGGTCAGCTGGCCTGGCCGTGCCCCCTCCCAGCTCCTTGTGCACCGGGCAGGGCATGGGGAGCGGGAAAGTCCTTGACTGGTGTAAGCACTGCTGAGCAACAACCGAAACATCAGTGTGGTATCAACAGTATTCTCATCCTAAATCCAAACCACAGCACTACGCCAGCTACTAGGAAGAAAATTAACTCTATCCCAGCTGACGCCAGGACATATCTGTGTTCTATTGATCATTTAAAAAAAAAAAAATCAGTTACATTTCTCTAAATTCATGAGATTTGGAATGCTTCCAGGTTCATAACCTCTTAGGACTTTAAAGGAACATCTCCGATCGTGCTGTGGCTGTAGCGGTAGAGATCTGTGTTGCTCTGTGCATTCCTCATTTAGCTCTTTTCTGCAGCTGGAATGTGAACTTCAGTCTACAAAATTTTCTCCTTATAGTCTATACAACGAAATTGAAGGCTACCCCCTGCTGAAGTAGAAAATGCTGTCATCTCAAGCTTATGCCTTTATTCTCTTCTTACTATCTTCACTCTTAAGATTTCTTATCCAGTGTCTTGCCACGGGGTTTCATGCTTTGCGCAGTACTCAGCATTGTCCTTGGGGTGCGTAAGCTCCTTGGTTTGTCATGCTTCCACAGACCTTTCCTGAAAGACATTCCCTGACATGTCGATGCTGGGCAAACGCTTTTATTACTTCTGTTACGGGATTAACGCAGTTGACACGCTTTAGCCCCTCCTTTCAGGAGGACAGAGTTCCATTCAAGAAGCAGCTTGTTTATCGCCTCAGTCTTTGCTGATAAAGCCACCACTCAGACATTACATACCTTTAGAAGACACTTTTTTTCTGAACCGAACTCTAAAATTATAGTCTCTGAGTGATTTTATAGAAAACATTTCACCAGAAATCCTTCATTACCCTACAAATATGGGACAAAATCAATAAAATTATAAACTAAAATTCAAATTAGGCTATATAAACAAGAATGCTAGCCTTTTCAAGATTCTCTGAAGCCCCCAATTTCTTTAGCGGGGTTTATGAATTCATTCAATTCTTGGCACTTTTAACCTCTTAAACACTTTTAAACAGTTAACCTTTTAAACATCTTTTTTTCTAAACATGCATTTAATTCAGTCTTTGAAAAGAAAACTTTTTGGTCAAAATATACATTTGCAAAGTGTCCTTATAACTTATAGTTTGCATTCTTGGAGCATGAGAACTTCTCGTTCGACTTTCACGTTTGCAGCTATGCAGCACGAGAAATCTGCACCAGTGAGCTCATACTCTGCCTGGTTTTCTCACAAGAACTTGCTCTCCGGGAATGGGATTTGTTAAGATTAAAAAACAGGAGTTTGTTCTTTCATCTGGGAGGGATTACAGGTCTAACTGTTGTAGGGAGTAAACTTGGTACAAAGCATTTATTAGAAAGTGTGTCAGCACTCAGGAGAGCCTGCACCGAGCATTTAATGCACAAGAGCTTGCTTCTCCTTGCTCTTCCAAAAGCAGACACCGTGTCAAAGGCGAGCTGCTGAAGAACCACTTGCCTCGCCTGTATGCCAGTGCTTTTCATGCCGCTGCTCCTTTTCGATCCTGCACTTGTTTCCGCCAGAGCGCCTTAGTCCCCCTGTTCTTCCCATCTTGTCCTCTGTCCCTCTTTGCTGATTCTTACTTTTGGTGACTGTTTTTCTTTCCTGTCATAGCTTTTCCCTGTCATGGTGAAGCCACTGCCTAATGCTGTCACGCTGGATTTCCAGAGGCTGAGCTGGGGCTGTCTCTGTCAGTACTTGGCAGCTGATGTCACTGCTGAACCAAAACCAAGCACCGGCACCTCCTGAATTGAAGAGAGCCCAGCCTTGGTAGAGGAGGTCCAGAGCTTTGGGATGCTCCTTGCTGTGTCAACACTCCATTAATCTGTTATGAACAAGGGTGAAATAATTTTTCCCTCCCAAGTCCAAGGGGAGAAGTGCTGAAGGATTTGATGGTGTCTCCCTGAAACGCAGGCTGCAAGATGATCCGTGCTGCAGGAGTGCAGTATCGGGGTACCTCTAGTCTGGGCATACTGTCGTCTCACTTTCACCCTCGGCTGCCTAGCTACCTGTGTGCCTTTTGTAATAGTGGGAGGTGGGGATGGGCTAGTTAAGCTATAGCCATGATTTTCTTTTAGCACAAACCCTCAAAAGTTTCCTTGGCTGTAAGCTTGCGGAGGGATGGTTGGAAATGAAATTACTGATTTCTGGAGGCTTGAACTAGAAGTGATTACATGTAGAATTTCAGCTAGGATAATAACCTTTCAATGGCACGAGAATGAAGGTGGCTAAAATTGGTGCTAAAGGTTTGTGACCTCTGTATGAACTGGGAAAGTGAGTGAAGAAATCTCACAATTGTTTCTCATTCCTGTTTGTTTCTGTAGGAGTTATCTTCAAGCCATGGTAACAGCTTTGTATTTTACCCTAACAAAATGTCTCTTGCTTCTTACCAGAATCACTTCTCACTGTTACTGCTCTTCAGAGCGCACAGCCGTTGTAGTTAGGAACACAAGTCACTCCTGCGTTCCCCGCTCTGAGGGGCTGAGGATGCTGTTGCCTCCGTATTCAGAGCTCCTGCCAGCAAGAGGAGCTCGGAGGAGTCGGAGAGGGAGCTCGAGCCACCCGCCCACAGGCACGGTGAGCACCAACCTGTCAGGGAGGCTGGCTAGCTCTTTCCTGCCTGATGAAAGCCAAACCTCAGTAACAATATCACGATAACCCAAAAGAAGCTAAGATTGCAAGAAGATGATCATCTTTATTAGAGCAGATACAGCAATTCAGTACATGAAAGAACTAGAAATAATTGAAAAGCTAACCCAACTCGCAAATTAATCACCACTAAATGGATGAATCTACCTAAACTTTGTGTGGCCAAGAATTTTTTATGCTTTAAGACAATAATTTCCAGCAGTTTAGACTGATTTCTTCCTGTTTCAATTCCTGTGTGTTGTCTGCTCTTTCTCATGTCGAAGATGACATCCGGAGGACTTGCGGCACTATTTTCCACCTGCCAGCTTGTCTCTTTTGTCTACAATAATATGGAGAGAAAGAACAGCAATTACTTAAGCATGACACACATGAGACCACTCTGCAGTGGGCACTGAGCTTAGTTTATGTGTCATCTCTCATTCCCTTCTCGCAAAAGTTTTCTCCTTCATAGCATTGATTTGAATCATACACCACTTTTACAATACAGCTGACCTTTAAAGCTCAAGGCAAGTTTTACTTGCATGTTCATACAATTCCCCTGAGCTGGCCAAGCTTAAATTTCTTGTATCCTTTCATCTGGGGGAATGATTAAGCATTTTGTGCTTTACTTAGCCTTTGCGGTAGCATAGTCGGAGATTTTTTCCTGATGTCTAACATCTTTTAATGAGTGAAATTTGTTAAATTCTAGCCAGAGTTATCATTTGTTACTTATTGGATTTTTTTCTGTGACACAAATCAGTGCAGCAGCCCAGTCTCTAGAATGGACACAACTACCATAACGTATGCGTGTTTCCTTTTAGAAAATTAAACTTCTTTGACTCCTAAAGGATTCCTGAAAGAGAAGGAATTCTTACCGTCAGTTCCAGAAAGGGAGCCAAACATCCTGTGGAACAAAGAGATAACAGTTGAAAGGAGAGGTAACACATCAAATGCTGCGTGAGGTGAGGATGTATGAAAGCAAATTCTCTCTCAGGTACATCTTGTATACAGGCAGAGAAGAGATGGTCATCTCCTTGCTCTCCCTCTCAGCTCAGGAGGGGGAACTGTTGTAGGAAATATATTTTTAAACAACTGCCACGGGAAAAGACAATTATGGAAAAAAAGGAATAGAAGAAATCAAAACCTTTCAACTCCTACCTCATTTTTTTGTTGCAGGCTATGAGATATCTTCCTCCTTGAGGCTGTATGTGAAATGACAGATAGCTGTGCTCCCATGTGGGAGGTCGACTTAATGGCTGTCTGAAAATAGCTAGCTTGTCTGCCTTCACTTCTCCTCAGAATATTTTCTTCTACACTATTCCTATGAGGCAAGAGCTAATTTAACTGGTAACAGGACGTTTATGGGAATTTGGTGTTAATCCTTATATTCTATAAAACATTACTAACTGCACTATGTTTCCTGAATGTCAAGCAGCCAATGATTAGTTATCACCTCAGCTGTTAGTTGCATTTAATCTCTTGTACTGCCTGTCAGTTTGCCTTTTCGCTTAGAAACTCTTTGAGGTATTCACTTAATACAAATGGGCATTATAACAATTCTAGCTCCACTATGGTCCAGAAAAATTAATTCATTAAAAATTTTAGAGCCGCCGGTGTATTTGAAGTTGTGTTTACTGTGGTGCTGTGGCAAATGAGCACCATGGCATGGTCAAACTTGATGAGGGTAAGCAAAAGGGTTTTCTGCAGTGAGCAGAGTTACTTACTGGGACTCCTGGCCTTCCAGGAGTTGTCGGTAAGTAGTGATCTCTTGCTCCAGTTGAGTCTTGATATCCATGAGGATCCTGTATTCGCTGTTCTGGTGCTCCATATCAGCTCGGAGCTCAGCCAGCTGCGCCTCGAGGCTGCTGATCAGGCCCTGGAACTGCGCCAGCTGGGCATTGTAACGCCCTTCCGTCTCCGCCAAGGTGCCTTCCAGCGCAGCTTTCTGAGAGGTTGGAGGGGAAACCACAAAAATGTTGCTGCCAGATGCAGGACTCCTTCTAGGGAGGGGAATGTGTGCCTATTTCGGGGGGGGGTCATGCAGTGCAAATTTTAACGTACCATGTTGAGCTGGGACTGAAGCTCTAATTCCAGCCCTTGGAGGGTGCGTCTCAGGTCAGTGACTTCGGACTTGCTGCTCTGCAGTTGTTCGCTATTGACAGCTACTTCATGGTTCAGCTCTTCAGTCTGAAACAGGGAAAACATTACATCAGGAATATGGGGCCTCTAAGTAGAGGTCATAAGACTTCTGCAGCAGTTTTCTGTGTGTTTTAATAATTATTTTGTTTCTTTCATGGATTTTTTTGTCAGTATTTGTATAGTATGGAGTTTTTTCTACCTTCTTGTGGAACCAGGCCTCAGCGTCCTTCCTGTACTTCTCAGCCATGTGTTCATACTGGTCTCTCATATCAGCCAGGGTCTTGGACAGGTCAATGCCTGGAGCAGAGTCCAGTTCAACATTGACTTGGCCAGCTACTTGTCCTCCCAGGGCACTCATTTCCTATGTGGGCACGGCAGAGGAAGACAAAAGAGGGTACAATCATAAACTGAAAACATTACGAACCTTCCATTCTTTCTTCAAGGGCTAAGGTCTGACTGACGCCCCTTAAGGACTTGCAAGGGGTATCTTTAGTCTCCCAGTCTACACAGAAATCTTTTCGTCAGTGTTGGAGAGCCCAGGGCAATCCTGAGGGACTCCGCATTTCCACACGCTGTTTTTCTAATGTCACTTTCAAACATGTTTCTTGGGGTTTTTTTACCTCCTCGTGGTTTTTCTTTAGGTAGGCCAGCTCCTCCTTTAAGTTTTCAATCTGCAGCTCCAGGTCTGTTCTAGCCAGGGTCAGCTCATCCAGGACCCTGCGCAGGCCGTTGATGTCAGCCTCCACGCTCATCCGAAGAGCTTGCTCTGTTTCAAACCTTAAAAAAGCAAACCAACACTATTCAGGTTAGCTGACACTATTCAGGTTAGCTGATTAAGCCAGCCCACCGTGAAACACATTATTTGCTATAAATGTATCTGCTTTTGTAGGATTTATGATGTAGCAAACATTGTCCAGCGTTAAACTTTTCTCCACATATTTTACATGACATAAAATTTTCCGTGGTGCAGATGGAGCTTTCAGCAAATACATAAGGGGCTGAACTGCAATGACAGGATCAAACTAGTGTTCATATAGAGATTTTGGAGGCATTCCTTTCTTTTTTCACAGCCACTGCCTTTTGGCTCAACAAGGGTTTTTGCCTGCTCAAGAGACCTTTTTCCTTTCAGAAATTACTCACTTGGTTTTGAAGTCGTCAGCAGCCAGCCTGGCGTTGTCAATCTGCAAGACAATCTTCGAGTTGTCGATAGTGGCATCAAGGATCTACAAACAATGAGAGTTCATTGCTGAGGCTGAAACAACTGTATCTTCTTTCCTGATCTGAAGATAAGAGTTAAGATTCTAGTTCATCTGTAGTTACACCAAATAAAAGTGTATTTTATTGGGTCTCAGTAGGAAAGTATCAATGATCTATAGCAAGTATGTAGCACAGATTTATCACAGTACTTTTGCCATGATTGTCAGTTATGGGTAGGTCCCCTTCCTCTTGTCTGGCATGTGAAGTGGCTCTTAGCTAGAAGTCTCACAGTGAGACAAAACTACGTGCTGTCGAGACGAAAGAGGACTTTGGTGAGCTGGGGGTAGGTGATGTTTTAGGACTGAGGCAAGAAACCTGTTTCCTGGAGGGATGCAAAGGAAGCAAAGTCTGCAGACCCCTCTTGGCAGAATTTGTTCTCATTACACGTTTTCTTAACAGTGGGAAGTGATCACAAGATCTGTATGATACCAAAATAAACAGCGTGTTTGTGTTTCCTAAACGATATGGGCTCATATTGCATCTGTATCGTCTTTGAACACATTTTTATTTCCTAGAATATCCAGGATAGTGTATATTGGTTCTTCTAATGCATCATGAAAGCCCCTAAAAGAAATTTTGTTTTTTCAGAAGTAATCCCTGTTGATTTTTACCTAGAAAGCATGTCTTTTTTCCTGCCACTTTTAAAACTCAAAAGGTCATTCACAAAAAGAGCTGGAACAACATTTTCTCTCTACTAACTAAGGGGAGTAAAAGACAGGAAGGACAAGAATACTGAAAGGAGAAAACCTAATTGCCCGTTCTGCCTTTACTGGAGCTCAGTTTTTAAAGTCAGTAGAGAATGTGAATGGGTTGAAGCAAGGAGAAACTAAACTCCATGGGAGCGGTCATGAACTCCGAGCTGAACAGCAAAGCTAAACCTCAAGTTTTCTTTCATTTATTTACATAGCTTAATCTGCTGCTACCTTTGTTTTCCAGGGTGTGTATCATCTCGCAGTAATCTGTTATCAGGTACCCATGGGCTATTGGGGCAAATCCTGCATTTATATATGGGATTGATTACTTCATGTCTGCTGCTTCCTTTTTCCACAAGCCAAATGTTTCAGCAGTCTTATTTCAATTTGAAGCTTCAGTAAGTGAAATGTGAAAGAAAAATAAATGTGTGGTGATGAAATGTTGAGCTGCTCTCTTCACATGTACAAAATTGTACTTAACCCATTTTTATTTTTACTGTTAAAGCAGCGTGTATGTGCCTCTGAAGTTTTTCAAGCTATGTGGCAGGTAACAGACTACAGAGTTAGGCAGGTCGCTGTCATTGTTTGGCTCTCTTTATATTTATCAGTATATATATGGTCATACATATATTAACTGGTCATATACGTGTATATGACCAGCATGCGTGTATATGTGTGTGTGTGTATGATTCTTTAAAAGCGAGCGTTACCAGACAATGAACTACTAAGGCATCCAGACTGACTGCTATGTACATTCTCTTAGCTAACATTTAAAAAAATAGATAATTCCATACTGCTCATTTTCTTTATCCACCCCATCCAATCATTACACACCCCGCCCAATCATTACATATTCATTTCATCTTCCTCTCCTTTTCATAAACTGCAATGCCTTCTGGGTGTTTTCCTAGTGAAGTTTTTCTCTTTGGGTGTTTATGCTTCCTTCTTAAGTGAAAATCTAAGATGATTTTTAATAAATATTAACACCTACCTTGTCTCGAAGGTCTTCGATAGTCTTGTAATAAGGACTGTAGTCCCGAGCTGGGCCTGGTCCTTGTTTTTGGTACCAGTCTCGGATTTTAGTTTCAAGATCAGAGTTTGCCTCTTCCAGTGCACGCACTTTGTCCAGGTAAGATGCAAGGCGTTCGTTCAGGCTTTGCATAGTTGCCTTTTCATTTCCTGAGAGGAGGCCATCACCGCCACCCAATCCACCACCATAACCACCGCTAAAGCTGCTGCTAAAACCGCTTCCATATCCACCACCCAGGCCGCTTCCTAGGCCAGAAGAGACAAATCTAGCAGAAGAGACTGACACACCCCTGCCACCAGATCCCCCATGGATGCTTGGAGCCCTCAAGCAACCTCCACCGAAACGGACCGAGGAGCCACCAGGCCCCCCTGCCACAGAAGAGGTAATGTGCCTGACGCTGTAAGTGGCCATGGTGAGAAATACCAAGGACCCAACCCAAGCTGCAGCTCACGCAGGCTGTGATCCTGAGGCAGGAGCGTGTGCTCCTTTCCCCCACCCCACCTCTTTTATGCCTGTGACAATGGGAGTTGTCTCCAGAACCTGTTATCTGAGACCCGTGGAATTTATCAGCCTTAAGCCTTCTGCCAACACGGCAATTCTTCTTATTGGTCAGTTGCTATGAAATGGGCTGTGTTTCCTTCCCACATACCTTCCCGCACGGGAGCTGATTCCCTCCCCCTGACCGCTGCCTCTTGAAGCAAAAGGTGGGATTCAGAGGCGGCTGCTGAGGGGGGCATTCAGCAATCTGGTTATAGTTTACCTACCTGGAAGCAAAAGGGCTGGGAGCGCACAGCCCTGCTGCAGCCAACGCTGCGTCCATACCAAAGTCACACGACAGCTTGCTTCATGTAATCTCAGGACGGAGTTTTAACACAGACTGATTAAGTTAGTAACAGGTAGACTGATAACAGAGCTTGAAAGGAGCCCAAATGGTGAACAATATGTGTGCACCTTGACAAAGCACGTTCCCACCCCTCTGTTTTCCTTATTTCCCTTGAGAAAAATTCTTCTTTCGGAAGTAACATTTTCCCTGCTTCTTTGCTCTCGGTTCCTTTTCGGCTGGCAGTAGAAGGGAGGGTCTGACAGAGAACATGTCTTGTCTGAAAGACTCTGGTTTTACAGAAACAAGAATCCTTTTCAAGGAACGATAGCTGTATTTGCAGCAGAGATAAGCGTTAAACTTCCCTGAGTACCTGGGGAGTGAGCAACAACAGAAACAAGTGCCTGAGTATACATCTAGTCCTTTCATTGCTGCTGAAAGAGAGAAGTAAACAGAAGAAACACGATCACTTAGTCTTCTGGTCTTTGAGATTCATGAAAATGTTACTTCCAAAATGTTTAAGTCCTCTGTTATCCGAGATGCATTTTCAAAAGCAATGTTGCTTTTGTTACTGCAAGCTGCTCTGTGAGCATCCCGAACATACGAATGGATACTTACACCTTTTCTTCCATTCTCTTTCTTTCGCTTGCTGCCCCTCACTCCCTCCAGACTCCTGGCGCGCCCCAGGAGAACTGCTCTAAAGGCAAAGGCAGTAAGCTGGCCTGGCAGCATTTGCAGCTTTCTGGGAGCCACCAGGCCTGGGCAGAAATTCTGCCACCTACAAGTGCTTCCCCTAAACAGAACCTTTGGAGCACAAGATGCATGCTGTGATGTTTCAGTGAGAGATCCATTAATACGAAAAGAAAGAATCAAAGATAAGCCAAATGCAATGCATACTCTGTGTGAGGGCCTGTCTAGTCTTTCTATACCAATAAAAAACGCATCAGGTATTTTAGACCCCACGTTAGTGCTGTACTCACTTTGTACAGAGAGAAATGACAAACTGCAGGGCAACAGCAGGAAATTGTCTTCATTTTCTTTTAACTTTACATCTCTCTTTTCCCTCAATGGCTGCATGTGTTTGCTTTTGTTGGGACTCCCTTAAGGTGGTAACATGTACTTAAATGCTTGGAAAAGCCTGTAGTATGGCGAAGTATTTGCTCAAGAAAGAAAGTGCTTTTATCAGTCTGCATAGGTTTTTTTTTTTCTCCGACTACCATAAACTTAATTTATTGGAGGGTCAGCTTTTCCCTAAAGGAAATGTAAGGAATGGTCGCCAAGGGGCATTTCCTTTATCTGCAACTTAGCCGAGGGTAAGGGAGTGAAGTCCCAGCAGGCTGGTGGCAACAGCCCGCGCTCCTGGCTGAGACCTGGCTCTGCTTTACCTTTATCTGCTCTGCTTTACTGGTCACTACTGCTTTATAAAATGGTTCATGTTCTTTCAGGGTATTTTTACTAATTGTGCTGTAAACCATTTTTATTGCCCTTGAGTGACACTGGCACATACTTCACTCTTCTCACATCCCGCTAAATTGGCTTCCAGGGATTGCTAATGCAATTACAATTAAATGAACTCTGCGAGCATTTTAACCTACGTTATTGGTGCCTGCAGCTCCACAGACGAATGAGGGAAGTCAGGTTATTATTCTGAATTTTCCTTTTAAATCTTTAAGTGTTTGTCCCTTCTGATACTTCTTCCTTTCTACCTCTGCTTCCCTCAGTGAAAATGTGCTTCTTGACTCTTTGGTACGCATATTTTCGGTCTTCATCTCTGCTCTTGCTCCTCAAAACTTTGGCCGCCCCACCCTACTGATCATGTCTTAGGCCCTCTTAAAATCACAACTGTGTATGTTTTTCTCTCCTGTTGAAGATCACAGGCATGAAACGTTTGAATCTCTTTAATTCCAACACAAACTTTTCTATTTTTTCTTTAAACTTCTTTGTGGGAAGAACCCATGAGAACAAGAACTGATCTGCAGCTGGTACTGGAATGACTGTGTTGAATGTCTGCCTAAGCTACAGTTCTTAGCTTCCTTGCTTTTATATCCCATCATTAATCTTTTTTTTTAATCCTCACAAACCTTGCATTGCCACATATTCACTGAATGTTCCAACAGATTGAAAGACAAGAATGTTTATGCGCTGAAAAGGCAGGTCCTAGCACATGCACGCGCAGCTGTTCACAGTTTAAAAAGAGGGTAGATAAGAGCAGAGAGCAACACTGTTAACTTTCTCAGAATTACTCTTTTTGCAAAATAGAGGGAATGTGATTTGGTGAAGAGGGAAGGGATTTGGGGAAGGGGCACGTGGGTGCCCCGATTTCTACATTGAAAGAGATGAGAAATAAGGTCATGTAAGGGTTCGGTTTTAAAAGAAATTACGGGAGTAGGACGCAGGCCAACTCATTTTTATCCAGGGATCTAGTTCTTTCATGGCAGAAAGGAAACCACGTTTCAAAGATTTGAGCTGAACTTGAAGGGTACGGATTCCTGCTCAGCTACAGGCTTCTTTAGTGATATTGGGACATATAATTTAATTTCTCAATGTTTGTTATTTATATAATATTTAAATACATTAGTACGAGGAAAATACATAAAAGATCATGAAGAACCCGAACACTTAAATAACTGGGAGCAATGTAAATACTTGGCAGATACTTGAAACTGGATGTGGTGTGTACTTTTGGCAGTACCTCCTTATTGTCTCTTGTCTCCCTAGAAACAGAAAGAGCTTTCAACTCTTGACTTCTCTATCAATCCAGAACTATAATGGTAATGCACATCCGGGAGTAAAGCACCTGAGACAGGAAAATAAAATAGATTTTTTTATAGCATGATTAAAAATGGTGTGGGAAGAAAGGATCGGTTAGGACACCAAGCCCTGATTAGTGAAAGACAAGTCACTGGGTGTATTTTTACACTTCCTTTAACCTGTTATCTGGTTGGTAAATCTCAGCAAGGTATGGTGGGGCTGGAAACTATTATTGAAGTCAAACGTCTAACTGACGAGAGGTCAGGTTTCTGCAGGCAGCGGCAATAAGCAACTTCGAGGCCACTGCCAAAACCAAATCGACTAAGCCTGTCCCAGGCTTCAGAGAAACCAGCTACATGTTGAACGCTTGCCGTGTCAGCTGCAATCGTTCGTGCTGAAGGAGGAGGCCTAGAGCTATTCAGAGGGCATTTTCCCATAGGCCACATGGAAAATTCCTACTCAAAAAAAAATCCCAGACTTGGTACAAACACAGAGGAGATGGGTTTCATAGCGCAGAGAGAAACGAGCTGGTTTATTCTGTTCATGTCTGTAAAACATTCAGAGAGTGTATTTGTATTTGTACTACTTACGTTTATTCGTATATTTATATTTATATGCATATGTTTATATATTTGTATTTATATACTTATATATTATTATTTCTCTTGCTGATTTTATAAGAATATATTTTGATCATAGTCACAAGCCAGGCCTTCCAATAAGGGTAGAGGTTTTACTGCGCAAGCATTAAACACATGTTCTTCATCAGATTAGAAAACAAGGAGCTCCCTTTGTACCCTGCTGATGGATCCTGTCAACTGGATGTGGGCTTTCCTGAGCCTACAAGTGGTTTCATACTGGTTTTTGCTCGAGGTAAATTCTCAGAGTCTCTAGATCTCTGTTAGGCTCAGTGAGAAAATCAAACTCTGTATTGCTCTGTGAGGGCAGCTCCTGTAGCCACTGCTTTGAAGAGCGACTGCTAGGGAGGCATTTTTAAAACAGCTTGTTCACGTAGCAAACACGTTCTGCAGCCCTGGTTTTGTCTGCCCAAAATGACTGCATACCTTTAGGGAAGGAAAAGGTATTTCTAGTTACTCT
Source organism: Platalea leucorodia (assembly GCF_965183815.1). Classification (NCBI taxonomy): domain Eukaryota; kingdom Metazoa; phylum Chordata; class Aves; order Pelecaniformes; family Threskiornithidae; genus Platalea; species Platalea leucorodia. The sequence continues at coordinate 6,352,914 of NC_138844.1, forward strand.
AGCAGTTTGCTCCATTTTCAAAAAGTAGTAGTTTATAGGCAAATTTCCCAGTATTTGCGTGTATCGGGTAGGTTACCTTCCTGGACAGTCCTGGCTGTGAACTGTAACTGAGAACCATGGTCTTCCACCAGCCTCTGACACTCGTATTCAGCTTTAAATCTTCGTTTCATTAAACGCTGCGGTCTGCGCCAACTGTCTGGATATTTTGGGCGGCCCACCACCACCAAATCAAGCTGACTGAAATACTTGCTGAGTGTCTTTTCACTCTTTTCTAATGGATTCAGCTTTAATAACTAATAAAAACTGTAAGATTCTGGGGACATGGTTTCTAACAGCATTTTCAACAGAAGGGAATTGTCAGCATTTGTTTAAAATCTTTGCATGTGTGTAATCGCTGTGAGCTTTTTTGTACTGCCATAATTTGTGACAGCCTGACATCGGGTTGTGGGAAAGAACTGAACTGAGATTAGAAATGTTGCAAGAAGATGTTGATCAGTAAGGCTGTAAGTGCCTTTGATCCACGGTCGCACTCCCGCTGCCAGGGCTGTCGAAGCGCAGGAGTGCATGCCAGCAGAAAGGTGTTCCCCGCAGCCAGTCTTAGCAACGCGTCTCTGAGCGTGGGTTCCTAAATAGTGGGTTATTAAGCGTAATTGCAGTGTGCATAAACTTCTCTTTAGGCAGTACTAAATAAGTTATTCAAGCCAGCTCCAGTGCACCTGAAATTGCACGTTCACTGTAACAACCACGAGAGAGCATTTGCCCTTAATGTCAATCATAGCGTGAAAATACTTAAAGAAATTCAGAAGTTTGTTGGGATTACCGCTCAAAAATGTTATGTATTACAGGAAACTTAATGGAACTATGTTACTGGGAATACAGAAAGAAAGGATTTTCTTACAAGAATTTTTGCACTTGCTTAACTTGACTGCTGTTATTTTTCATGATTATGGCAGGCTGGTTAACGTGAGAAGTATCACAAAAGTAGCTTCCTTTCATCTGATTTTTTATCAGAGGCACAGTGAATCACAGATTTTCTTTTTTCATTACTTAAGAGGGTGGTGGCGGCCAAGAGGGAAGTCCGCCTTGCAAGAGGCTGGCTGCAGTGAAGGGGCTTGGCCAGGCTGCAGGCAGCTGGAGCTGTCTCCGTGACACCGTTTCCTTGTAGCCAGAGCGCAAGAGACTTTGGAAAGAGGGTGCACAAAGCTGCGAGACTTAGACGCACTGGGCTGTTGTACCTGCCCGTGCCTGGCAGCCGCCTTTGCAAACGAAAACATTTGCTGCGGGTCTAGATCCTGCAGGTACGTGGTAGCCCTGATCCAGCATGAAGCCCCTCAGAGAATTCAGCCCACTCATTTCAGATTCTTGTTTTGGATTCTTCTCTATCCAGCTATTGCCCCCTCTCATCTTCATCTAACCTCCTGAAAATGTTATATTATGCAGGTGGAGATGATTAATTTGCAGAATTAAGAAACTCAGGCACACCCAAAGATTATAATGCACAATACCTTTGGTTGCCTTTGGAAATAGTACAAGATGTCGGTATCTCCACAGTCCCCCCTACAGGCCTGTTCTTTAAACACAGCACCGTTTAATTGAACCTCATTCTTAATAAAATTCTTCTCCTCTTCACTTGGTAATATCAGGCTCCCTCCCTGTCTGTGGCAGCCACTGTGGCTACTAGATGTGTTGAAACCAGAGACAAGACAACTCCAGCGCTAACTAAACGCATGCAAGAACAATCCAGGAGGTTTTGACTTAATCTGAATTTGCTGATTTCATATGGAATTACCTCAAAACCTTCAGGCAGGATTATGCGAAACAGATACTTCCTCCTTTCTCTTCCCTGTCCTTCGTAATGAATTAATTACTAACCTTTTTACTGTCTGTCTATTAATTTGGTTTATTACCGCATCTGGTATCACAATGTTACCCCTGTGAAAAACGTATCTATTTTATTATTATTTCAGCTGTTCTTTCCTTGGCCTCACCGTTTCCCAGGTCTGAGGCTTGAACTGAATGTTGAGACTGTATTGAAAAGCTTCTGTCACAAATCCTATTGTAGATGTTCTGAATTTGCCACTAGAGGATGCTGCGCGAGCCGCCACGCTGTATGGCCTGACGCTGCGTTGTCAGCTTCAAGAAAGCCTCTCCCTTCTACCCAACTGTAGGGCTGTTTCTGCTGCGTGCTTAGCCATAGAAACGGAACTACGCTGAACCTCGGGAGAGCAGAGTACAGTATTCCCTTGCATCGACACTGCAAATGTAGACTGATTTCAGCTCATTTCATCCAGTTTTGATGGGCTTTGATATTACGATGGGCAAATTATGCTCTGGTAAATCCTGCCTGATAACTCCATCCAGGAAAGCCAGAGGCGGGTGTGCTCGGCTCAGCGGTGGACACAGCCTCAGTTCATTGCTGTTAAAATGCTCCGCAGAGCCTGAGGGCAGCACACCCAGCACCGAGGTTTCTCCCCTTTCCCACTTAAGAGCGACAGCAGAAGAGAAGCAGGAGATGTGAGAACGTTCTGACAGACAGCCCAGAAAACAGCTGGCTCCTTTCTGGGATCAGAAACATTCTTTCTATTTAAACTGTGGTCAGATAAGGTATTTCACCCCAAAGTCCATTATAGCTGGTTAGTGCTGAGGTTTAAACCTTGTTTTTTGAGGTAGTCAGCACTGGTGGGTATGAGAAGTAAAATGGAGCAGAAGGCGGAACGGGAGTCTCTGTTGGCTTGTACAGCAGCGGGAGAGTCCTGTTGTGACTCAAGGGAGAGGTATTTTTGCTTTGACTTTACAAATCTCCTTTGTTTCCTAGGGAAATAGTTTCTCTGACTCATCTCTCTTTTCTGCTGTGTTGAGAATTCAGCTTTGGATTGTAACATGTAGACAGTTTGATGCCTTTTTAAATAATACATTGTTATCCAAAAAGATGATATTTTACCTGACCGGAATCTGTTTGCAAACCAAAGTGCCAGTGCAAAGCTACTTGACAGAATAAAAAATGTTAGTGATTTATGTGCCGTTCAGAGAACAATGAAGGCTTGTGAGACCCACCCTTACTGGTTCCAGGGCGGCAGCTGAATCACTCAGCTGGTATCTGGTAGACCCTGTTCAGCTACTTTCTCAGCCCATTGCAAATCAAGGAGTGAAATACAGATTTTGTAGGTTTTAAATGGGTGAGATAGCTCACCCATTTTTCTTCCTCTGTCTAGCGTAAGTGTGTTAGATGAAGTGGAGCAGTTTTAGTAAGAAAGACTGAACCTTGCTTCCCCCCCTCCGGCCTCCATCCTTCCATCCAGAACGCTGTGCAGCCACGGAGCTAGGAATACTGTCTTTGAAATAAGAGTACAGACTTCCTTTATTTTGAACCATCGGATAAAAGACCTGAGCCCAGACCTTCCAACGTGTCAGGAGGACTAATCCTAGGAATTGAACTTCGTGTTATAAGGAGAACTTCTTTGCATACTCATCACTCATTCCCTGATCTAATCCTTTGCTTTTACTGAACGAGATTAGTCCGAGCCCTCATCTAAAAGTTGGGAGAGAGGGCTGCCTGAATATGATTGATTTCTGATTCAGTGACCCAAAGGCAAATGGTTTTGATTTGGCAAAATTTTCATGAAGTTTTGGGTTTAATTAATCCTGATTGTTTCTGTTCAGCTGCTGAACTGGCAAATCAGCTACTTGCACATCCCTTGCAATGTACGCTATGAAAAAAGGTTTCACCCGTCCTTTTTTCTTCCCTACAGGTGTCACTCTTGAGTTTAACGTGAATGTATTCGTTCATCTCCAATATTTTATCCAGACATCATCTGATTAAGTTAGGATACACAATTTTCTTTGGGGCCATATTACATAATACAGCCGACCTTAATTTCTCTGTGAAGGTATATCTCATTTGTTCCACCTAAATTTAAATAAAATGTTAATATACCAAATAGATTGTTGGAGAGACAGTTTTCTTTGCATTGCAGAAAAGTTTATTAGAGGCACTGTTATCAGCAGAAAGTAGATCACCAATTGCTCTGCAGATAAGTGTATGTAGATACAGTGATTGCAGATGAAGAACAATGAAAAAAGGAAGAAGATAATTTTAGGAGCGTCCTAGAAGTTATTCATCTTGACTTCATGAATAACACTTGTAGAGCAGTCTGTGCGTTGGGTAGGTACACAGTGATGTGCTCTGTGTGTTACCGCGTTGTAGGCCGGGCTGCTCAGGTGGCAGTACGGTGGTATCTTAACACACTCTTGACTGCCCTGTGGAACGAAAGAAGAAACCATTACTCTGATGGGCAAATCAAGACTCTTTGCAGCACTGACATTTCAGATGTATCCATTCTTTAAATATCCATCTGTGTTAGCAAAAGCGGGGGAAAGGAGCTTAGCCTGATTCTGTAACTGAAGCTAAGACACCTTGAAATTAAGAGATTTGATTGTGAATGGTTTAATCCCTGTTGCAACTGCAAATGTGGAAGCCATAACACAAGGGATAATATTAACAGGAAAAGAGATGAAACAGAAAATATGAAAGCCATGGGGACAGGATAAATTAGGATCCTCTTTGGAAGATGTTTCTTACCTGTCTTGTCACCAGATTGACCATGAGAGTAGGAAGTAGAAGAATAAGAGTGAGAGGATATTCCTCCTCCTTGGAGAGCTCCTTGAGACGATCTGTGCAAGGAAAGGAGTTTTAATGAAGAGAATGATAAATACATTCATAAAGAGACATACTGTGACATAATGTGCAGTGCATGTAACAGCTTGGCTTTTCCTGGACCTTCCAAGTATTTCTTTATATTTTTTATTTCAATCCCTTCAGCTCTATTTTCTTAGAAAGTTGTAGAAGCAGAAAAAGACTGTAGGAGTATAATTCTTCTACTCTCACAGTCCAGCTGCGCTTGCTCATCTGTTGCCAGAAGGCAGTACATTACGGCTTGGTTTTGCATGGTGATTCCTCTCGTGGAATTCACTCTGCCCAAAGAGGCCAAGAGGAACCGATCACCTGAAAATATGTCAGTTACTGAAAATAACTCTGTGTTTCCGTCTGTGTTTGATGTGCTTATTAAGTTTATGATATATATATTTCAATGCAGATGCTGTGAAAAAATCTGTTGTATTTAGATTTCAACTACAGACTGGTAAAACATCCTACTGTGTCTTCTGTGAGTCCCACTAGAGAAAAGGCTGTGATAGAATTTATGCCCTTATTTGCGAACGGAATACGTACACAATGTCTTGCTGTCCCTCCTGCAGCAGTGCCCGGTACTGAGCAATCTCCTGTTCCAGGCGGGTCTTGATGCCCAGGAGCATCTTGTACTCCTGGTTCTGGCTCTCCATCTCACAGCGGATGCTGGCCAGCTCCTCCTCTACAGCGTGAATCTGCCCTTGGATTTGTTGCAGCAGGCAGCCGTAGCGAGATTCGGTTTCTGCCAAGGAGTTTTCCAGGGAGTTTTTCTGGAAGTGGAAATGCAGGAGTTTAGGACCAGAGCTCTGCCCCTCCCTGCCCAACGCGGGAGTTTCCCGTTGCAAGGAGGGAAGGGCCCTCGGCGATCCTGCCCCACGTACCGTGCTGAGCTGCGCCTGCAGTTCGATCTCCAGGTTCTGCATTTCGCGTCTCAGCTCCGTGAGCTGGTGGCTGCTCGTCTGGATGTCCTGGCTGCTAGAAGTGACCTGCCGGTTGACTTCTTCAATCTGCGGGAGTCAAACCCCAAAGAGACTTTCTGAGTGAGAAGATCCCCTGAGGGAGCAGATTGGCTGACTGAGACCTAGGGTGGCCAGGGAGCCTCTGCCTTTCACCCTGTCCTCACGGAGGACAGCCTAGTCCTTGCTCCGTAGGTCCTGACGTTCCACCCGCCTTTGCGCCTCAGACCTGGCCCGTTCCCCCTCTGCCACTGCGGTCTTTCCCAGCAGCCCTTTCCTTCCCGTTCCCCAGCTGTGCAAGGGAGGAGCGGGTGAGCAGCCTCCCCCTTTTAGCCAACGGCATTGCGTGCCCAGTGCCAGGGTGTCGGGGTTTCCCCACCGAAGGAGACTCCGCTTTGTGCGTTGCTACGTACCTTGACTTCATACCACTGCTCAACCTCTCTGCGGTTCTTCTCGATGATCTGCTCGTATTCGTTTCTCAGGTCGTTCAGTATCTTTGTCAAGTCTTCGCCAGGGGCAGCGTTGACCTCCACGTTCACGTCGCCACCAGTCTGGGCCTGCAGCTGTCTCATTTCCTGCAGAGAGTCCCAAGAGAGAAAGAGCGAGCACGGGTCATTTCTTGTGTTGGGGACAGCGGGCAAAGCAGTATCAGGGAACAAAGGGATGGCAGGCACGTGACATAAGGCCGAATTGGCTTGATATGTGACTTTGGGAACCCTGAAGAATGCAAGGACTGTGTCTTGGCCATGCTACTTATCACTGGATCGTACCTCCTCATGGTTTCTCTTAAGAGCGATCAGCTCATCCTTCAGGGACTCTAGCTCGGATTCCAGTGAAGACCGAGTGCGAGTGAGATCATCCAGGATGTTTCTCAAGCCATTAATATCACCCTCCACGGTCTGACGGATGACCAGCTCATTCTCATACCTGTACCAAAGAGAAGCATTACACATTCATTTCATTACAATGCGTAGGCTTGGTGGTACCGCCTGGAACAGGGTATCGTCACCTGCACTCGGGAATCTCGTAAAATTCATGACATGAAAGATGCAAGGTTCACAGAGAGGCACTCACTTCATTCGGAAGTCATCAGCAGTCATCTTGCTGTTATCGATGTCCAGAATCATTTTGTTATTGTCCACAGTGGCAGAAATGATCTGCAAAAGGGGAAGTTGGAGAGGAGTCTTTCTGTGTTCAGGACACCCAAGACAGGAAGAAAGAAAATCTTTGGTAGCGCTTTGTTGTGGGTCTTAGAATTTTTTCCAGCAGGGGGCCACAAAAAGTTGTTGAAATGCCATGCCACAAGAACTGGTGTGTGCAAGATTTTGGCTTCCCCAAACATTCTGGTGAAAGAATATTTTGATGGAGGAAAGAATAGAAGAACATTTATGCTGGGAGATCAGCAATACCTATGGGTTTCTGCACCCTGGATGTATAAGGAAGGTCTTTGTCCCTGATGCTGTAATTAGTCTTATTATTAAAAAAGCTGATTGTAAGGGAAGGCCTTGGTCCTTCCATCTGGTACATGTAGGGGTGTGCAGAGACAAAGGGAGTTCAGATCTTGCAGTCCAGGTGCTTTGGCTTTGCGCTCCATCCAGCTGAACTGGGTGGGAGCAGAGGGAAAGACTGGAAACCACACACGCCTGGTCTGGAGCCACCTGTGCAACGTGGGATTTCAGTGACGTGCGGCAGCACGTTTGGGCCTGGTGGAGCCGTCCGCGATGCCTCGGGCTGCGCCCCCTGAGCGCATCCCTGTCGCTTGTGGGGTGGCGTGGGGGTTTGCTTCCCCAAGAGACGGGAGGCGCGGCTCAGCAGGCTTCTGCCTGCGGTACCACCAGCCAGGCCGTCCGGGAGCTCCCTCCCACCCCTTTAGAGCCAGCGCCAGAGGGAAGGAGGAGGTCCCCACCAGTGCGAACAGCGTGCGGGGGATGGCGCCACGTTAGTCGGGGCTATCCTACCTGATTTTGGAGTTGTTCGATGGTCTGGTAGTAGGAGGTGTAGTCCTTTGAAACACTGGGAGCTTGTTTCCTGTACCACTCCCGTATGTGGTGCTCGAGCTGAGCGTTCTCTTCCTCCAGCCTTCGCACTTTGTCCAGGTACGCAGCCAGGCGGTCGTTGAGGTTCTGCATGGTCACCTTCTCATTGCCGCTCAGAAGCATGTCCCCCCCAGCACCGAAGCCTCCGGCAAAGCCACCACCGAAGCCTCCTGTAAAACCACCACCAAAGCCTCCTCCCAGGCCTCCGCCAAAGCCACCCGTAAGGCTGCCAGCGCTCATGCCCCCTCCGTAGCCCATGCTGCACGCTCCCCCACCATAGCTTCCACCGCCTATGACAGAGGAGGCATATCGCCTGCAGGAGACGGAGGAGCTCCTGCCACTGCCGCCACCGCAGCCGCCGCCACCTCCGCCGCTCCTGTACGAGGTACTAGATGTTCTCTTGATGGTGCAGCTCATGGTGGAAGTGATCAGGTATCCAGCCCCAAATGCAAAGCCCCCTGCACAGCTCGACCCAGAGAATCAAACTGCAGCCTCCTGTCCTCGCTGATGGCTCTTTATACCTTGCTGGTGGGTGTCACCTGCAAGGCAGTCCAGCTTCCCATGAAGTCTGCCAGCCTCAGTGCTCATGCCAAAAGTGATGTGCTAAGGGGAATTTCTTTTGGGGCTTGGGACAACCCTCCCTGTAGGTATTGTGTTTGTACGCTGATTCACACAAAGCATGCGCTATAATTTCGGGTGGGTGGCTGTGTGTTAGATTTTGTTTCAGATAGTATGTTGCTGGCTACTCAGTGAGTGAGACTCATTTTAATAGTTCCTCTTTGTTCTTTGTAGTCATTTTTTGTCCTGAAAACAGGTGGTGAAAGCACCACCTAGTTACTCTGTTATAATTTCAGAGTTGGAGAAATATGAACTCAGGCACCCTGTGCATGAGTCTGGTTTCATTTTGCCTGCAGAACTGCCAGTAACTGACACTTTTGGAAACAGAATCTCTAAGAATTTAGGTCCTTCCCTGCAAAGAAAGCTTGTCGTGGGCACTGTCTTTCAGAATGCTTAGTGGGAAACCTCAATAGAATAACCTTTGAAGAAGCAATGATATTTCTGTTTTCAGCAGACTCTTAGTATGACTTCCAGGAAATAATCCTATGTCTTGCACAGAGCGATGGACATGCAATGGTGTAGTTTTAAAGTTGTGATTTTTTTAAATTTCGTGCAAATTTCCAGTCACTGAAAGATTATTTTAAGATGAAATGGATGTGTAGAATCTATAGGGCATCACTGACTCTGTCTTGGGAGAGGAGAGCAAAAGGATTCAGCTTTTCAACTTAGCAAAAGGGAGGCTAAGGTGATTATCAGCTCGCTCTTGAGGAAGGAGATGCCAGGGCTGTTTAAAATGAAGGACAATCCTGTTGTCCACATAGGAAAGGGCATAATCTGGTTTTGAGTGTATTTGGGCTGGAAACTAAGGGGAGCTTTTTATCTATGGGAGGCATAAGGGTCTGGAAGGTGCTTCCATTGCGGGGGTGTTGGATGGAAAAGAGGAAGAGTTTTGAGATCGACCTTGATCAGTTGATGGTAGGGATTTTATCCTCGTATAGTAGAGACTCAGCTGTGATGACCCTTTAGATCCCCCTTGCCTTCTCTCTTTTGTCTCTAACACTGCTGCACAATCGCAGCATTTCTGTAAGAGAACAGGATGTGATGAACCCTTCTTCAGAAATGAAATTTTGCCTTTAAATAACTTTTGGGAAACATAAATTTTAAGCCTGAATGACAAGGGGCCTCTTTATGTGAGAGTTAAACTTCATCTCTACTTGGAAGTTAAAACTTACTAGTTCATTTTGTCGGTGGTTTCTTCATTTATGATCTTACTTATGAACAGCTTGCAGTTGTGGCTGGAGCAACATTTTCTCTCTTAGCCACAACGATTATGAGACCCATAAAAGTTACTAATGCGTGTTATGGCTGACTGAAGGATCATGGAAAGCCATTTACCCTATTTCTTGATACCCCCACAGACATTTTCATAGATACACTGGAGATAATGTAATACTTTGATCTTCATAATTATGATTGTTCTTTTATTGGTAGCTCTCTAATTATCTGCACGTCAGAACCAGTTGCTTTGCATATGTTACTGAAACTGAGTCATCATTATTAAAAAATAAAAATTATTTTCTCACAGGGTGTGATTCCTTAGTCATATTTTCCTCATTAGATTGTTGAAATGCACCTTTATTCTTCCCTATGAGATGTTTATTGCTGATTGTCATTAATGCCAGAGGTGTTGATTTTATATCTCCTTCTCAGCATTGTTGCATCATAACATCTGACCCAACAATTCCAAACATTTCCCAATGCTGTAACTTCATACCATCAACAGGTGCCTTTTCCCTGTCTCTCGGTCCCTCTCTCCTTTTTTTTGAATAGCTGATCTAACTATGCTTACTGCTGTAACCGTATCACGACGACTTAAACTTTAATCTTTCTATTCTGTAACTCATGGGTATTTCCATGTCTTCTATGCGTTTTTGGTCCACCATCCTGTGGACACGGCTCTTTGGCCCGAGATGGCTGTTGTGACTCAGTTTGGACATACCGATGTACTTCACAAGCCAAAAGAGCCAGGTCTCTCAAGGTGCCGTTAACATTCATAACCCGTGCGATGACAGAAAGGGGTCAGACATTTTCTGTTGTAGAGAGGCTCCTCAGCCATCTGAAGAGACCGTTCGAGCTTTGAAATCATATCTTCCCCTGGAAGACTTTTTGCTCATAATGCACCCCATGAAAAATCAGAAAAGTTGGTTTGAAGTAGCGATGTTAGGAGGCCTTTCCAGGTGCTGTTTACTCGCTGGTGAAATTGGATGCAGAGCCACAAACAGATACTCCCACCTGGCAAAAGAACCAAAAGTAGTCAGTGGTTTTCACAGAGATCCATGACTGGATATATGTCTGTAGTCACACAAGAGGGAGGGGACAACCTCAGAAACAACTACCCGTAATTAATGATGAGTCAGCTGTGGCCGTGGTAAGAAGAGTGCTGCTCCCAGGAGTTTCATCAGGAGCTGCATCTGGGCATTCCTCATCCGTCGCCCATCACCCTCCAGCACCACTCACCCGTGCATTTCTTCAGTTTGTTCAGAGATGAACTATTTCCATAGCCCCAGATTCTATTCTTATTTTTCTCTTATGTGACTCCCTGGGATGGACCTTTATACCTTGCATATGTGTAGACCTACAGAAAATCCTATTAAATATGAGCTATTTTAATTCTACAGTCTATCTAAATTGTTAGTTCGGTAGCCCTTCCTACCACTTGAAAAAGGAAAAGTTTAAATGTAATTCCCAAGAGAAATTAAGCTCTTCCAGTATAGCAATCCTTTCCTGTTCTCTTTCTCCCTACCTGCTAGAATATGCTGTTATTATCAATGACATTAGCTAATCGAATTCTAAATTCCTCCCTACCAAAGCCCTTTTTTTTTCTTTCCTGTAGATCTTTTCAGAACAATAAGCAGCTATCGCTTTTTCTAAGAACCATGGATGAAGTGAAGCGAGTGCCCGGAGCAGACAGTGAGACCAAGATACCCGGTCGAACATATTACAATGTTTCTGGAGCATCTGCCAGCCTTAGACGGAGGCAGTGAGGCACGCCGTGCTTTCGGCATGCCTACGGCATGTTCCAGGCATTTTCCCCAGGACAGCTCTTGCCCCATAGGTAGAGGGAGGTTAGCGCCCCGTGAATCAGCGGTGATACGCAAAAGGCGTTGTGCTGTCGGCGGCAGGAGGACTCCGCCGGTGATCGAACCCTGCTGCAGCGACTGGCAGTTTTGCAGTGTGTCCGCTCCTTTCAGTCTGAAGATTTTGCATAGCTTCGGTTTGGCAGATTTAACTTAAGACTTTTCATAGTGCTGCCTATTTCACAAAGACCTTACACTCTTACAAATTAGTTCAGAAATGGGGAAAGACATACTGCAGCTCTGGTGTTCCCTTGAGTTCTCTGGATGTGGAAGACTCTATTTTTGATCATTCTGATGCTTCTGTGTGCTTCTGGAAGATTAGAAGGAAGCAAAATAACCTTTCAGCGCTTATTTATATACGCTAACTGTAGTTCAAGTTTCCTTAATCCTGCCTCAAAAAAGATGTCTTCTTAAGCTGTTTTGCTTAAGTACAGCTGAGATGTGAATGAATTCTGGCAGCCTTTGGAGATGGAAGTCATGTTTGCATTTGCTTTACATCACTTTCTATACTGTTAAAACCTGAAATGAACTTTTTTCCTTTGGAGAAGGGCTTTCGTTCATACAAATTCCTGATGCTGGACTGAAAAAAGTCAGTTTGGAAACCCAGTTTTTCACCATGAATAGAAAGTATCTCTTGTTTGTGGATACTTACTGCAGACTGCAGTTACGATACTGTGATGGCAGGGCCAAGCCACATGATTACTTAAAGAAGACCTAACCTAAATAATAGTCTTGTAAGTTGTTTATGATGAGAAAACCTTTCATTCCATTGCCCTAACAGAACAACACCCTCAGCCTTAGATAAAACAGCAAATGCCAGAGACCAGATTCAGTGGGTGGAGATGGGAACAACAGGCACTTGTGACTGGATGAGACCCGGCTGATTTTGTGCGTCTGATGCACACAGTTATAGATTGAAAAGGGCTTCACTATCGTCTTCAGAAAGCAAAATATGTATAAAATAGCTGTTCTAATTTAGTATTGCCCTCTCATCTCCAATTTTATTGTATATTTTATCTTCTTATGCAGAAAAATAAAGTATAGAAAATACTTTCAGTGGATGAAATGTGTCTCTCATTCCTCTTGAGGCATAGTATCAGCCAGTTGAGTGCACTGACAAAAATTGGGTTCTTGGTATTATATTGGTATTTAAATTGAAATTTCTATCATAAAACATAGGAATGTTTTTGGTGCATGACACTGAAGGAAACAGGCACATTGCCTTGTTGGCTATATTTCCTAACAGAAGTTAGCAATACGTAATTCTCTGCGTAGTCAAAGGTGTAGAAATGCTTGCTGTCAGGAAACTCAAAGGTACTGGAACAGCCTATACTGAGTCACACCTTCCCGCAGGAACTCTAGCTACGATGAGCTGAGTAAAGCCGAAGATTAATGGACTCAGATGAGTCATTGTAGTGGCATTGAGCACAGTTTAGTACATTAACAGTTAATTAAATACTCTTCAGAGAGTTAACCATCATTGGTATTTTCTTTTGCCTTTCACTCGCATCATTCAGAGTGTCTTTAGTAAAAAGCAGCAAGGCAAGGGGCCAGAAAGCAATCTGTTAGTGGCCATCAGAAAACAAAATGGTAGATGGTTTGTCATTTCACAGGAAGGAGAAGAATTGTGTCAAGAACTGATTTCTGTTTTCAGCCTTACGCCTCGTGCCTTCGAGCAGAGTTCTGGCAGTCTCGCCTGACTGGCAGTTCCCATAGGCAGAGCTTGGAAGATGTCGTACGGCCTTCATACAGCCATGCTCAGCATTAGTGACATTTCCTGTAACTCAGTGATGTTATCTTGGCACGGTGTCCGTTTTCTTAGTGCAAAATAGATTGTTCTGAGACTATGTTCCGAAGTATGATAGGACAGCCTGTATTTGATCGGTTAGCTTGATAAATACCTGTTCAAAGTTTGTTAAATTAAATTTCTCAGACACTTCATTTGCATTGCAGAAGTCAAGTTTTATTAGAGGCAGTGTTATCAGCAGAATTTAAGCCTTTAAACAAAGAACCAGTTGACAAAGGCAAGTTGAGTAAGAAAGAGAAGCATTGCAGAGTGGAAGAAGGGGCGATGAGGCAGGTGAGCAGGCACTCCTTCCTCCTTGTTCCAGCTGCATCAGCTGTGCTGCAGAAGTGCTCGGTTCAGTCTCTAGTTGTCCACGTTCAATGCGTCTTGGCTGGGAGGATGCCAGTATCGCTGCCGTTGCCTAGCACACTCTTGACTGTCCTGTGTAACGACAGAGCAAATCATTGCCTTAAGGGGAAATCTGATCTTTCCTGCTGAACTGAATTCTCTCACTTAACATGCTGTGTTGTCAAGAGCGCAGTGGGAGAAGCTCAGAGGCTCCAAGCCCAGCAATACCCTGGGCACTTTCTCAGAGCTGTATTTTTTTTTTTTCCAATGAGCAAAAAAGCATACCCCATCCTCTAAAGTTTATAATCTGTATTTTGTATTTAGGTAGAGTGAGGGGCAAGAAAGACTTTCTGTATTTTAACCCCTGATTCCTCTGTGACAGAGTCAATGAGGTTCTCTCACACCTGGGCCACTGGATCTGGAAATCTTGCCCAGCCCAAAATACAAAACTTTTTTCTGACAATATATATTGTAGTCATGTAGTCGTGTAGTGTGATGGAACCCACTAATAGACATCCTTACAAAGTGTTGTCTTACCTGTCATGTCACCACACTGGGAATGAGAGTAGGAAGTAGAAGAATATGAATGGGATGATTTTCCACCTCCTTGGTAAGATCCTTGGGAGGTACTGTAAAAGGAGAATAATTAATTCACAAAAAAGTCTCTAACCACTAGATATTCAGTCAAAAAAGATGCTGATGTAGTTCCATGGGCAGGAAGCCCCTATTAGCAATTAAATACACAAGGATTTTTTTATTCCCTTGCTCTAGTATGGAATACGTACACAATGTCTTGCTGTCCCTCCTGCAGCAGTGCCCGGTACTGAGCAATCTCCTGTTCCAGGCGGGTCTTGATGCCCAGGAGCATCTTGTACTCCTGGTTCTGGCTCTCCATCTCACAGCGGATGCTGGCCAGCTCCTCCTCTACAGCGTGAATCTGCCCTTGGATTTGTTGCAGCAGGCAGCCGTAGCGAGATTCGGTTTCTGCCAAGGAGTTTTCCAGGGAGTTTTTCTGGAAGTGGAAATGCAGGAGTTTAGGACCAGAGCTCTGCCCCTCCCTGCCCAACGCGGGAGTTTCCCGTTGCGAGGAGGGAAGGGCCCTCGGCGATCCTGCCCCACGTACCGTGCTGAGCTGCGCCTGCAGTTCGATCTCCAGGTTCTGCATTTCGCGTCTCAGCTCCGTGAGCTGGTGGCTGCTCGCCTGGATGTCCTGGCTGCTAGAAGTGACCTGCCGGTTGACTTCTTCAATCTGCGGGAGTCAAACCCCAAAGAGACTTTCTGAGTGAGAAGATCCCCTGAGGGAGCAGATTGGCTGACTGAGACCTAGGGTGGCCAGGGAGCCTCTGCCTTTCACCCTGTCCTCACGGAGGACAGCCTAGTCCTTGCTCCGTAGGTCCTGACGTTCCACCCGCCTTTGCGCCTCAGACCTGGCCCGTTCCCCCTCTGCCACTGCGGTCTTTCCCAGCAGCCCTTTCCTTCCCGTTCCCCAGCTGTGCAAGGGAGGAGCGGGTGAGCAGCCTCCCCCTTTTAGCCAACGGCATTGCGTGCCCAGTGCCAGGGTGTCGGGGTTTCCCCACCGAAGGAGACTCCGCTTTGTGCGTTGCTACGTACCTTGACTTCATACCACTGCTCAACCTCTCTGCGGTTCTTCTCGATGATCTGCTCGTATTCGTTTCTCAGGTCGTTCAGTATCTTTGTCAAGTCTTCGCCAGGGGCAGCGTTGACCTCCACGCTCACGTCGCCACCAGTCTGGGCCTGCAGCTGTCTCATTTCCTGCAGAGAGTCCCAAGAGAGAAAGAGCGAGCACGGGTCATTTCTTGTGTTGGGGACAGCGGGCAAAGCAGTATCAGGGAACAAAGGGATGGCAGGCACGTGACATAAGGCCGAATTGGCTTGATATGTGACTTTGGGAACCCTGAAGAATGCAAGGACTGTGTCTTGGCCATGCTACTTATCACTGGATCGTACCTCCTCATGGTTTCTCTTAAGAGCGATCAGCTCATCCTTCAGGGACTCTAGCTCGGATTCCAGTGAAGATCTAACCAGAGTCAGGTCATCCAGGATGTTTCTCAAGCCATTAATATCACCCTCCACGGTCTGACGGATGACCAGCTCATTCTCATACCTGTACCACAGACAAGAGAGACAGAGAAATGGGGAAATGAGATGATGACAGTCAATAGCACGCATCTTTCCAAGGTCAGTGTGCCAATAAAGACTCAGTAACACCACTGGGGGCAATGCTGCCTTGTTTCCTGAGATTATGAGCGAGATTTGAAATGCATGTAAGGTTCACAGAGAGGCACTCACTTCATTCGGAAGTCATCAGCAGTCATCTTGCTGTTATCGATGTCCAGAAGCAGTCTGTTATTGTCCACAGTGGCAGAAATGATCTGCAAAAGGGGAAGTTGGAGAGGAGTCTTTCTGTGTTCAGGACACCCAGGACAGGAAGAAAGAAAACCCAAATCTTTGGTAGAGCTTTGTTGCAGGTCTTGGAATTGTTTCCTGCAGTAATGCAGGGGCCATATGAGAGGTAATGCTCCAAATCTACTTTTCAAGGAAACTCAGACTATCTCAGACCATCCTCCCAAATCCCTACTCTTTGCTTCTCTTTCTCAAGCTAGGGAGAGTTCCCCATGTCTCCCAAGGAATGTATTCAGCCCTTTTCCTGCAATGTGCTTCTTCACGGCCTGTTTACTCTGTTTTCTTGGTACCAGTGATTGTAAGGGAAGGCCTTGGTCCTTCCATCTGGTACATGTAGGGGTGTGCAGAGACAAAGGGAGTTCAGATCTTGCAGTCCAGGTGCTTTGGCTTTGCGCTCCATCCAGCTGAACTGGGTGGGAGCAGAGGGAAAGACTGGAAACCACACACGCCTGGTCTGGAGCCACCTGTGCAACGTGGGATTTCAGTGACGTGCGGCAGCACGTTTGGGCCTGGTGGAGCCGTCCGCGATGCCTCGGGCTGTGCCCCCCGAGCGCATCCCTGTCGCTTGTGGGGTGGCGTGGGGGTTTGCTTCCCCAAGAGACGGGAGGCGCGGCTCAGCAGGCTTCTGCCTGCGGTACCACCAGCCAGGCCGTCCGGGAGCTCCCTCCCACCCCTTTAGAGCCAGCGCCAGAGGGAAGGAGGAGGTCCCCACCAGTGCGAACAGCGTGCGGGGGATGGCGCCACGTTAGTCGGGGCTATCCTACCTGATTTTGGAGTTGTTCGATGGTCTGGTAGTAGGAGGTGTAGTCCTTTGAAACACTGGGAGCTTGTTTCCTGTACCACTCCCGTATGTGGTGCTCGAGCTGAGCGTTCTCTTCCTCCAGCCTTCGCACTTTGTCCAGGTACGCAGCCAGGCGGTCGTTGAGGTTCTGCATGGTCACCTTCTCATTGCCGCTCAGAAGCATGTCCCCCCCAGCACCGAAGCCTCCGGCAAAGCCACCACCGAAGCCTCCTGTAAAACCACCACCAAAGCCTCCTCCCAGGCCTCCGCCAAAGCCACCCGTAAGGCTGCCAGCGCTCATGCCCCCTCCGTAGCCCATGCTGCACGCTCCCCCACCATAGCTTCCACCGCCTATGACAGAGGAGGCATATCGCCTGCAGGAGACGGAGGAGCTCCTGCCACTGCCACCACCGCAGCCGCCGCCACCTCCGCCGCTCCTGTACGAGGTACTAGATGTTCTCTTGATGGTGCAGCTCATGGTGGAAGTGATCAGGTATCCAGCCCCAAATGCAAAGCCCGCTGCACAGCTCGACCCAGAGAATCAAACTGCAGCCTCCTGTCCTCGCTGATGGCTCTTTATACCTTGCTGGTGGGTGTCACCTGCAAGGCAGTCCAGCTTCCCATGAAGTCTGCCAGCCTCAGTGCTCATGCCAAAAGTGATGTGCTAAGGAAATTTTGTCTGAGGTAAGTAAAATGCATTACCATTGTGTTCAAGTATGTCTCTGTTGATTCACACAAAGCATGCACTGTAATTTTATGTGGGTGGCTCTTTGTTGGATATTTTGTTGGATAATATGATATCTCATAGCTTCTATTAATCTGGCAATATATCGCTAGTAATAGGAGTTAATGAAGGCTCCGCCTTGTTGTCTGCCTCCTTCAGTCTTCTGTGTGGCGAAATTCAGTATTTCAGCCTTTGTCTTCCTCCTGTGATCACAGACAGTGATTCGTAAGCTTAGCAGCCTCCGAGGGACTCCCATTCATTAATTTATTCAAAAGTTACATTTGCTCTTTAGAAATCTGCTTTCATTTACTGAAATAAATTATTAATTTTTAAAACTGCATTCCCACGTCTGTTAGAGAAGAGAACTTTACACTGAATTTTTTACTCTGTTGTCACTGCTAATATTGTGGAAGGTTCTGCTGGTATTTAACTTCTTCTGAAAGTGCAGGATGGTGATTTCAGTCATTTTTCTTGTTGAAGAAATCAGGGTGACAACCACAAAAGTAGTATTTTGCAAGGGATAACATATAAAATCTCTTCCTATAAAACAGCCATTAATTTTATTTTAGCTATTTTAAATGGACTCAGAGGAAATTGAGAGGAGAAATTTCTGATATTTCATATTTTCATAATCATATTAAAAATAGCCATTTCTCAGAATATGTCCTTCAATTCTATAATGCAGTAAAAAAGTCTGATGAAAAGATATAGCGCCAAAGATTAGATCTGAAAAAATATAATAATTATCTGAACTTGTTACAGTGAATTGTGTTTGCCAATGTGAGAGAATATCTTGCAACACAAAATACAGAGCAAGATACAATTGGGTATTTTTTTCCACCGCCTATGCAATATGGGATGTTCAGTGAGTTGCTTTTTCCGTCTTTACTAATCAAGCTTCTATGAAACTGAGAAAAGCCTTGAACAGAAACAAATTCTCGGGTTTCCAGCTGTGCATTAAATATAACTCCTCCAGAAGAGTCATTTGGCTGGTACAAAGGAAGCACAAGGAGCTGGTGGAACCTCCTGTGAATTACCGCCTCAAAATCAGCTTATCCACAGCGAGGGAGGATGAATTCAACCTGGAAGTGTTTTAAGATGAGATTCCGTGGTACAGAAGAAGAAATAAACTCATTGAAATTAGCGCAATAAGAGTGAGAAGGGATTGAGTCACCTTACGGATGAAGGTACCCATCAGAGGAGGGAGTGGGATTGTTTGAGTTGGAAGACAGTGTGCCTGGATGTGCCCCGTGGGTGTACAAAGAGCTGGGGCTGAAGTCCGGAGCAGGAGCACCTTTCGATTGTGCTTTGCTCTGGGCATGTAGGTGCTGCCGTTCAGCTTCCCAAACGCCCGGCGAAACGGCGCTCCTACCTGCCTGCCTCCGGAGCCGCGCGGGGGCCAAGGAGACTGCGTACGGCCAAGATTCCCGCTCCCACCGTGCTTCTGAGAACCGACAGACAGCTACTCGAAAATAGTACAGCTTCGCGTTGGATGAAGCCATATTCTGCAGAGTCTTCTCTTTGGGTTTTTTTTAATAGGTTTATGATTTTACAATAGGCTTTCATATATCCGTATATCTAATTTTCTTCTTTTATTGTAAGATTTATATAGAAAGGCTTGTCAACAAAATACTGTTGAATTGGAAGGGGAGGGGTGTGAACTGTTACCACGAGAATGTTATCTGCTATCTGTAGAAGTGCTTAGTTTTTAGAGACTTAGTATGTGATGAGACGTAAACTTGGGGTGCTGAATCCCAGAGCTTGAATTCAGCTGCCTAAAGGCACGTCCTTGTAGGTGCTGCTGGTGGCTTCCACAGACCCTGGAGGTGTTTGCTCCGACTCCAGAGGGAAAGGGACTTCAGTAGGTGGGAAATGCTCCTTAAGAGAGAAACAAGATTTTGAACTTAAAGTGAAACCGAATCATTAAAAAATCTGCAAAATTGTGACTTATCAACTATTTGTTAACTAACTTTAATTAGAAACACCTTCATGTCAGTTGTGATTTTGCATACTGCTGTGTTTAGAGAGAATGCTATCATATCCTTGGTCACGATGTGCCTCCTTCTGGGGGTGGAACACTCTTGGGTACTACCTAGTGCACGTGCAGAAGTTTTTCTATACCTTTTCCACCATCCCCTGAATCTTTTCCTGCTCTATCGTGTTATTTTTGAGACAGGGTCACCAAAGTCACAGCGCTCAAAATACAGCCCAGGGTATGCATGCGCCTCAGACTGATACAGTGGAATTAATGATGTTCTTCATTTTGATCTTCTGTATATTGAATGGAGAATCATCTCTGCAGCCACAGCCTTCAGGGGGACATAACCCCAAATTTCATAGTTCTCCATGGAAACCCCAGCCAGATTCCATTCATCCAAACATTCTCACTGTCTAGAGCCACAGGGTTTTCCTCAGTCTTTGGTCTTCAAGATACAGTGAGATTCCTTATTCCCCTCTCATACTCTCTTCTAATTTCCTCAGCCACACCAGTGACTTTCTGCTGAAACTCCTTCATTCCCTCAAGCTGGGTCTCCTACTAGATGCTGTCTCCATTCTGCCTATTTTAACCCCTTCTGAACTTCATCGTATGATGTGTAGCACTTACTGCCTGTTGGGCAGCAAGGTAATTACCAGACAGGAAAATAAATACTCTTTAAAGGTTAATTTAAAGTGTAGATTGACAGCTGTGGAGGCAGTTGTAACATAGAGGGTGCAAGAGGTACCCTCTAGAGGGCTCTGGCATAAGCGCACTTGATTACTTTGCAATAATCCACGTGCCATTTGCTATGAACATCACATCTCTTTCCAGATGATGTGTGTAGTCCAAGTATCTAAAACAAAGAAATAGAAATCAGCGCTACTAGAATCTCATTCCTGTTGTGTGTCACTGGAAGTATTTGTGTAGCACAAACAAGTCTGCAAAACCTGGTTCATGCAAGCCCAACACAAACAAATACAGACTTCGGTTTGGTGTAGGTCAAGTATTTCTGTTTCCCTGAATGGTTTCCAAGTGTTGAGAAAGTTCGCATGGCAATGTGACCTGTATTTCTGGAAATTAATTTTGCGTCTATTCTCTCGATCCACACCCTTGTGCGTCAACCTGTTTCACCTCTCGTCAATGGTGCCAGCTCCTGTTCCACACAAACCGCGTTTGCTTTGACTCTTTACTCCCCACTGCAGGCCGCTCCCCGAGCACACAGCCCTGCACCCGCAGTTCAGCCTGCAAGTTCACGTGCGAGTGAAACACACCCCTCACTTGTGCAGCCCAGGGTAACTGTGGCCCCTCGTTTGCCCGGGATACTCTGCTCGCCTTCGGAGCTCGGGCCGCTGTGTGCCTTTTTTTAAAACTTGGCTTCACCATAGACGTACTCTCTGGGCTGGGGCTAGGGCAGAGCCTTCTGCAAACAGCTGCGTGAGCGGAGCCTGCCTCGGGGCGACTATGGGGAGACTGGCATGCCGGGCAGGCGTTAGGATTTTATGGTAGGATTTTATGTTCCTTTCCAGGTTTTCCACTGCTGGGTTTACTTGCGAGCTGCACAGCCTATAGTTGACGTCCGTTCCGTGTTGTCCAAGTGGCAGCTGTACAATGCACTAAGACTTTCAAGTGAGTCTGAGGAATTCAGATGCCAACTTCTCATTAAAATTGATAAAGCTGTGGTTTACGATCTGCCTACTTAGGCAGCCCTCTCTCTTCCAAAATATCATGCAGAAATTCCTGAGATTCCTCAAACGCACCAGAGACTGCTTCAAAAGGCCTAGGACAATACATTGCGTTTCCTTTGATCTCTGAATTTGTTAGTCCTCAGAAGGCAAAGGTTTTTTTTTCAGCTAAGTCTCTGGAAAGGGGTTTTATCCATGGGGGTGGGCTGCAATGAAGCAAGCTGCTGTTTGTTTTCGTGAACAAAGTTGTCCTAGTTGCTGGAGAAAGCTATACTAGAATTTCTTTGAAATAATGACTATAAAAAAGCATATCAACAAGCTGGACAGAAGCAAATGCAACTCCCAAAAGATAGCTAATAACAAGAGAGTGCTTGCTGATTATTTGTTTGGTGAGTTGCTCCGAGCCGTTGGAGCAGCCAAGCAATCAAATTTTTTGCAAACTGGTCAGGAATGTTTTTAAGTAACAGCTGGATGTGGCTGAAAGAGTTTGTGTTCGTTTTCTTCACAGTACAGATCTTCCTATACCCAAAAGTGAACATTCCCGGTACTTTCAGATGTACTTTGTTTGTCACAGGTAGAAGGCAAATATTGCTGTTAGTATTAACATTTTATGGAGGAGGACTTTGTAAAGATCCTGTAAATTATATTTCCTCTTAACTCCTTTTTCTTGTCTGTTCAAAAACAGATCGCTAGTTTGTGCATTTCCAGTTTAAACCAATGAGTGTCAGATAAGTTTTTGTGAATCACAAATTGAAACATTCAGTTTACAATCATGGTTCTGTAATCATTCATGTTTCCTTGTGTCAGGCCTGGGTGCGCACTCATCTGATGCCAACTTTATTAGCGTTCATATAGTACTGAGCTTCTGCAGTCTGTTCTGGCCGATATTCGACTGCTGTTGGGTCTTAGAGCGCAGCGCCGCAAGAGTATCTGGCACGTCATTAAAAACCAAAGGCACAGCACAGGCTGCTCGAGGCAGATGATGATCTGCCCTGAATGCCCCAAAATTGTGCTTTAACTCTACATTTCATTATCAACTATTGTAATGTATCATCAACTTTTCTGCCTGGAGGCATGTGTTGGCATGGCTTTGTATTTTCTTTTTAAGTGTTTGCACTTACAGAATGGAAGAAAACCTACACACAGGATTCTGGTTGCATCAGACAGAAAGGAAGTTTTATTAGCGACATTTTCCTGACCCAGAACAACCCAAGTGACAAACAGATTGAATCTGTAAAGCAAGTAGCTCAAGTGCCAATGATTGAAGCCGCAAGGCATTCCGGGCAGAGGGAGCGCAGAGCGTGCGGGCAGGCGGGCGGGTGGCCCAGCTGAGTAGCTGTGATGGGCCTTTCTGGATAGGTGGCATCAGCAACGTCGAGGAACTGTTAGGAGCATCTGTCTTTCCTCAGGAGCATGGGGAATGCAGGGGATTCGGGCCAATTTCTGTTCGAAAGGTCTTGCACTGTAGTTTCCTCAATGTATATTCTTAGTCAAAAGATTTTCTTCCATACCCTGTTTAGAAATAAAGCAAGCATTACTTTCTTCAGTACTGGCACTGAATCTCTGAGGCACCAGTATTTACCAGGCAGAAAAGAAGCTTGATTATGTGATAGGTGACCGTAAGCATTCCAAAAGCAGAAAGGAAAACTTCAGCATGGTGCAAAAGCAGCGGTATTTATGAGGTTCTGCAAAGAATGAGAGATGAAGAAAAACAAGTGGGGTTTTAACACGACTAGCTCATGTCACCCACGAAATTGAATAGAAATTGAATGTGTTTCTTAAGCAGAGTTGATCCTTTGCACACAAATAGGAAAGAATTTTTAATAAAAGTAAATCTAACGCTTCCCAGAAATTTTAGTTTATCCTCAGTACTGCTAACGTCCAGGAGAGGATGTTGATAGGGTGTATAAATTAGTAAGGATGGGACTGAGAGAACAGTGTGACCATACAGCAGTTCTCACCTTGGCTTTCACCACCACTCCTGCAGGACTGAGACTGAGAAGATGAAGAGTAGGAGTGGGAACCGCTGATGCCTCCTGAGATCCTTCCTCCTCCTCCTCCTCCTCCAACAACACTACTGCATCCACCACTGCCTCCCCCTCCTATTCCTCCACTTCCTCCTCCCATTCCTCCTCCTCCCATTCCTCCTCCTCCCATTCCTCCTCCTCCTCCCATTCCTCCTCCCATTCCTCCTCCCATTCCGCTGCTGGAAGAAATGCTACCACCTCCATATCCACCACTCATGCTACCACCTCCTACTCTTCCTCCTCCAGAAGAATAGCCACCACCTCCTGTTCTACCACCTCCCATGCCTCCTCCCATGCCTCCTCCCATGCCTCCTCCCATGCCTCCTCCCATGCCTCCTGCTGGGATTCTGCAAAGAGAGAGAAAGAAGGAGAAAAAACGTTACTATCAAATGCATTTTTGATCTCAGAATGACAGATACTGCACGAAAGCCTGCACTTCTCTTGTCTGTACTTCTCCTTTTTAGAACCTGGCACAGATCAGCAATACAACCGATGCCATGCCACAAATCAGCCTCCCTTTCAATTTCAGCCTGAATGCAAGAGTTTTTGCTTTTCGCACATTCTGCTCAGATATTTCTTGCAAGATTTAGCATTGCTGCTTTATCAGCGTATGATGTCACTGCGCTCCAAATTGGAATGGCAGAAAATGAAGCTTTAGATGTTCTTTCAGGCACCACTTACGAGCAGAAGCAGGCTCACTGCTTGAACTTTCAGAGAATTGCACACTGAGACTTTTATGAAGGTTTGGAAAACTATGGTCATTTTTCTGGCTTACAGTCTTTTCCAAGGTGACTTCTGTCTGTTCAGTTCCTGGCCTTTTCTGGAACCTTCTGGTGAAGGTAAGGCTCTGTACGTGGGCTTCCCTGTCCAGCCCCAAATCGGTAGTTCAGAATTTCTGCGTTAATTTTCCCTCACATGATTTATATGCTGAACAGGTTTGCCCAGAAGGGTATAGTACCTCAAACCTGGGAGGCGATTGGTCAGGATAGCTGAATTAGCCTCATGCCGGTACAGAATGTGCTCTGCAAATCTAGCCCGTTAATTTCCTGTCTTCGTGACTAATCTAGCAACCCTGGCTTCCACATAACGCTGTGTTCTTTTGTCAGTTTACATACACGAGGTCTTGCTGTCCTTCCTCGAGCAGTGCCCGGTACTGAGCAATCTCCTGTTCCAGGCGGGTCTTGATGCCCAGGAGCATCTTGTACTCTTCGTTCTGGCTCTCCATCTCACAGCGGATGCTGGCCAGCTCCTCCTCCAAGGGGCTGATCATAGCCTGGATCTGCTGCAGCTGCATGTTATAGCGACGTTCTGTGTCTTCCAAGTTGGATTGCAAAGAGTCGATCTGCAAATGGGAAACAAAATACAGTGTTTATGGGAACGTGGCAAGTTTAACTCATTTTCGTGGAAAAATCGGGGATCTTCACAAACCAGAAAAAAAGCCTATCTTTGAAGAAGAGTAATCTGGTATCCCATTCCCCAGAGATGGAGTACTTTCCAGGTGTAACCATTCTTTCATTCTAGTGACACATACAGCCTGTGTCACAGGTGAAGCAGAAGCAATACCTGTACTTACCATGCTGATTTGCGACTGCAGCTCAATTTCCAGGCTTTGATATTCACGTCTCAGCTCAGAGATCTGTTGGTTGCTTGACTGTATCTCCTGGCCACTGGAGTGGACTTGTTGATTAACTTCTTCCATCTGAAAAATTCACATACAAAATTGAGGCATCGTTGATAACAAAAAACATTGTGGGATTATTATAAAAGCACTGAGAAAGCAATTAATAAGAATGACGAAGGATGTAATGCAGACTGACTGTTTCCCACATGCCCCTCTGCTAACGCACTCTGCAATTCGCCTTGCTGCCAGAACACAGAGATCCTACATGCTTTACCACATAACCTTAATACTCCAGAACTGACCTGTTGCAGTAAACTGCTTACAGTCATTTGAAGTTAATGATGTCCCTTAAATAATACGTGATACATTGCCTTTCCTTTACTGGATGTAAATAGGTCCAGTTCTCTGTGAAAGATTTAGTAACCAAAAA
This sequence comes from Platalea leucorodia, assembly GCF_965183815.1. Classification (NCBI taxonomy): domain Eukaryota; kingdom Metazoa; phylum Chordata; class Aves; order Pelecaniformes; family Threskiornithidae; genus Platalea; species Platalea leucorodia. Next base: position 6,378,086 of record NC_138844.1, read on the forward strand.
ATCCCAGTGCTTTACCTTGGTTTCATACCAGTTTTCCACCTCTTTCCGGTTGTTCTCAATAAGCCGTTCGTATTCACAACGCATTTCATTTAATTTTTCCATCAAATTAATGCCAGGAGTGGCATTGACCTCCACACTGACATCACCACTGGATTGTGTTTGCAGTCCTTTCATTTCCTGAAAAAAAAACCACAGAAAACCCCACCAGGTTCTCAGAGGGTGAAGGTCAGGAGAAATGTCGTAGTTTCAAATAAAGGAAAAGAGGGGGAGACAAATCCTCACAGGGGCGCATCGCTCCTGCAGAGGGGCCCTCATCTGCCCTTGGCCTGAAAGGGAACAACTCTGCCATTCCTAAGCCAAACTTTACAGTGAACAGCAGCCAGGCACCACATACACAGCGGCCCTGCCGTTTTCTCCTCAGGGTCATAAGGAATTCTATGCAGCGTGCTCTTTGTGAAAATCCTTTTATGTATTTTTCTTCTCATTGCAAATATCATTGCAGACAGCATCAATATTTCGAGTCCTCCTGATATTCTATCCAATTTTCCTTCCGTGAGTTCAGCAACAAATTTGTACTTTGTACTGAAAGCCATTCATTTCCCCGATCTCATTTTGCCACATGTTGACCTAGGTGCCTTACTACATCAGCTGTGGGCAGCTACGGATGCTACGTACTCCTGAAAATCAAAGCCAGATTGTGTCACATTGGATGATCAAAGCCAGCGGCCAAAATCTGGTTACTGCTAGTGGAAGAAATCCACAGGAAATTCTCTGAGTGTTGAGTTTTCGTTAGTTATTATTTTAAAGTGTGGAGAAACTTACCTCTTCATGGTTCTTCTTAAGATAGATCAACTCCTCTTTTAGGGATTCAAACTCTGTCTCCAAGTCAGATCTGGCTAGAGTCAGTTGATCCAAAAGTGGACGTAATCCATTAATATCACTTGCCACGCTCTGGTGGAGGGTATATTCAGTTTCATACCTGAAGGCAGACAAGACAGGTCGTAAAAGTGCTGCCAGACCTCTTTGTTTGTTATCGTGATTATGAACAGTTCCCATCAGTACATCTTTGGTCTTTAATCCCATTGCTCAATTCTTAAAAGAAAGGCCCTAATTCTCCTTCCATCTCCAATAGGTTTGTTTGATTTCAGTAGAATTTCTCACTGTGAGGTTTATATGAGGATTATGCTTATAAAGCTACATGCAAGGATGGAGAAACTTAAAATGTAGTCCTTTAAATGGCACTCTTCAGTACCTTGTCTGGAGAAAAATAATAACGGAAGACTAACAAAATCATTCTCAGAATGCTTTTCCCAACAATTCTATATGCTGTCAGCGGAGCCAAGAGGCTATAGCGTCTACAAAGATGAACTGGCAAGCTGAACTCGGGGGGGTAAAGGGAGGCAAGATGGAGCGAGAGAGGAAGGGAGAGACTCACTTCAGTCTGAAGTCATCCACAGTCATTCTGGTGTTGTCGATGTCAAGAAGGATCTTGTTAAGGTCCACATTTGCACCAACGATCTGAAAGGGAGAGGGCAGATGTTACTGGGTCAGTTGTCTTTTCAGTCTGACAAACAGAGAGAGGGAAGAAACACCTGGGCAGAAACACATTTCAGAATATCTTAATGGTAACATCAAGCCTGACTGGTGCTGCAGGAGCTAGAGAGAGAGAGAGAAGAGTTTATTGCTTCCAGTTAGAAGAAAGTGCCTTTGCCGTCAATTTTAGTTTACAAATATCCGTTAAAAATTTAATACCTTGTTGGAAAGAATAACTAAACAAACTCCTCCTATTGCAAAAACAGTGTGACAACATAATTACCATTGCATTTGGCAACAACCATATTCATGTAGGAGATACGGGACTATTACATGGCTGAGGGCTAGAATTAGACTAAATGCACAAAAAGATGCAATGAATATAGCCACTAGTAGCCCAACATAAGCAAGCCATGATTATATCTCCTGTTGAAGAGAGCGAGGAACTAAGAAGCAAGAGCCCAGCGTTGAAGGGAGCACTGGACAGGCCCCGTAACGGGTGCACGAGGAATGGTCTGCCACTGCACCAAACCATGCTACTGCGCCCAATACAAGCGTGCCAGAATATGCATCTCACCCACCCCAGAGAAACCCTGGTAGTCAGGCTTTGTCACCACACCGGTCTGCTTCCGGGCTAAAAGAAAGGAGGGAATATATTGCCCCAAGTAGGGATGTCGTGCTGCAGGAGGCAAGTGCCGTTCTAAGGAGAATCCGTTCAAAGTTAGTCAAATTACATCATACCTGGTTTTGCAGTTCTTCAATTGTTGTGTAATATTGGCTGTAGTCCCTGGAAAGAGTGGGACCGTGATTTTTATACCACTCCCTGATCATGTGTTCAAGTTGAGTATTTTCATCTTCCAAGTGTCGCACTTTATCCAAGTAAGAAGCCAGGCGATCGTTAAGGTTCTGCATGGTCAGCTTTTCATTTGTGGAGAGCAAGCCGGCATCTTCACCAAACCCCACTCCACCAAAACTACCTCCACCATAGCCACCACCACCACCAAAGCTGCCACCACCGAAGCCACCACTGCCACCACCAAAGCCACCACTGCCCCCGAAGCCGCTAAATCCACCTCCACTATATCCACCACCGCCAAAACTACCTCCACCGAGGCCAGCTCCATAACCACATCCCATTCCCCCGAAACCACCCCCGCCTGATCCAAATCCTCCTCCCATACTTCCACCGCTCATTCCTCCTCCATAACTACCACCGCTCATTCTCCCACCATAGCTACTGCGGCTAATCCTTCCACAACTGCCACTGCTAAAGCCCCCTCCGTAGTTGCTCCTGGAAACTCCTCCACCAAAGCTTCTCCCAGAAAAGCCTCCGCTTCCTCCAGAAGAGGTGTATTTTCTAGTGGACATTGAGGAGTATCCACCAGACTTGCGTACTCCACAGCTGCTACCCCCTCCACCACCTCCACCACTACATCCTCCACCACCTCCACCACCTCCACTGCTAATTCTAGTGGTACTAGTCAAAGACTTAGTGCCACAGCTCATAGTGACAGCAGGGAAGAGTCTAACCGCAATCCCAAATTTAGGTGCACAGCCCGATAAGATTCAGGACTGCAAATTTCCATCCCCAGCTCTCTGTATTTATACATTTGACAGTGGGTGTCACCACCAGGGTGTTTCCTTCTCCCAGGGCATTTACCAACCTTATTGTTTGTGCCAAGAATAATTTGCTGAACAATATTTTTGTGCTGCTATCGCAGGCAATCGAGCCTATTGCTGGGTTTATGGTGTTTGTTTAAGACCAAACATTTCATTTCTTTTTGGGTGGCATTCTTTTCATTTAGCTTTTTCTGGAATAGGTGGTCTTTTGCCTCGTGCAGCCTGGATCTGCTTTACAGCGGAAAAGCCACTTTATCCAGGTTTGGAGTGAAGCTAATGTTGAGATAATGTGCACCTGACGGAACTACACAGAGAGAATTCTTGTTCTCAGTTCTTCCCTGAAAGAAAGACGAGGCCCAAATCTCTCACGTTAGACTGCAGATTTATTTGTTCAATTATTAATCTACTTTCTTTGCTAAGACTTTTGTAGCTGCTATTGTCAAAGGCTATTGTTCTCTTTTGCTCTTTCATATTTTGTGCATTTAAGATCTTCTACACTGCTTATATTCTTTTTCTCACTATCCATGATAGTGCAAGGGTTTTATTAATAGGACTGCATAACTTGTCTGTTTAGATTGTCCAACTTGCGTATCCCTGCCATCACTTACAGAACATATTTATTTACAGGAGAAGTCTATTTCAGGCAATGCACTGGGATTCTTATTTAAACGTCAAAATCCTTCCTTTGTGAAGAAAGCGCTAGGACAGCACACTAGATAGCTAAGTCCTAGAAATCAAAGAGGAAAAAAATATTGGATTTTTTTCACCAAAGAGCTGTTGATCTAAAATAGTAGGAAGATTAAGGATACTTTAATTGTATTATAAACTCAACTGTAGCACAATTAGAAGCTGTATTAATGCAGACAATGACCTATAAACTACTGTGTGGGAAGACCTTTTATGGTTTAATATAAAACTGCTCCTTCTCTCTATTGTTATGGTGTCATATATTACAGGTGATGGAGTAATTATATATACTGCTCTTGATGCAGACATCCTTGAGACTCTAAAATAGTATCCTGAGAGAAAAGTGGAAAGGCTTTTTACACAAATCAGTTGAAATCGGGCTGTTGAGACCACAAAAGAAACTACCCCATGCTCAGCCCTGCACAGATCCCCAGAAGTTTACCCAGGATGGACTTGTAAATGGCGCTCATTCTCAGCTGTTAGATTTGATGCTAAAGCAGAGTATCTGAAGACAGCATTGCATGTTTCTGAAAAATCTTTAAGAAGAGCCTGAGTTTGGGCAAACAGTGCCGACTGACTCTCTGATTCCAGATGACTATCATCTACAAAAATACCCTCCTGGTATAATGTTTCATCTTTGTCCTGGGTGAAAACTAAATATTCTGGTTCAAATGCAGAATCTCATTTCCTCAGCATCCACTTAGCTCTGTTCTTACACTGCAAGCTTTTATGAGAAATTTATGTCTTATTTTTTAATACAGTAGAGACTTCATTCATGCAAACAGCCCATCCCTACTGCTTATTTGCAAACAGCAGCAAAACCATCGGCATTTGTGGTCTTACTGTAGACGGACCCCAAACCGTTACAGTTTGCTTGGAAAAAAGTGTGCATTTTTCCAGTGACAGTTTTATTCTGTGTTACTGAAATGTCTTCGTTGCCTTTCTTCCTCTCTGTGTGGTTGCTGATCCTCTAACGACTGTAAAGTATTTATGAAATTTAGCAATCTGCCCCTAAACCACAGGTGCAGGGAACAGAGCAGGGCACATCTGAGGAACTCGCATTTGTTGGCTGCTGTCCTTCTCTCAGCATCTTCAAAAAGAGCTCTTGTAGACGGCGGCGCAGCGCAGTCCTGGCTTCCAGCGGTCACCTCGATTCTGAAGTCGATTGTGTGTTGCTGCTGGTTTGTACACTCTGCTGTCAGTCTCCATGTGCATGGTTCTTTTACAAACTGTATTTCTGCCTCTTAACTTCTGGTCTTTCTTATGTTAAATTAAGGATTATTTAGCATTTTCTGACTGAATCCATTGTCCTGTCCTTTGCGCTGTGCCTTTGCCAGCATTGCTTTATTGCTGCTTATGCAATCTCTTTCAAAAGTTCTCTGATTTTATCTTGCTATTTGATATACTCAATGGCTTGAAGATGATGAAAGATTTCAAGTCGCTTGATGATGTGATAATTTCTCCTTGATTCACAGCTGGAGGATGGTAGTGTCACCTCAGCAGCGTAAACACAGTTTCTGGGCTTCTGCACATTCTGTTATTGGTGCTGAAAGATGTAGTTCACTATATGCAAAACGTTTTTTCTTTTTCGTGTTGGTTTGCCTTTGTGTCTGGGTAATGTCGTTCTGGTCAATGGGGGCCCTTTTTCACAAATTCTACCACGGTAAGTAAAATTGATCATTACATTCAAATTTCCATCAGTGATTCCGGTGATATTCCTTATAGATGCTTTTCATAGACAAGCTAGAACAACCTATGGGTTTGTTAGTGACAGTGAGCAAAAAATTCTCTGGAATTATTAAAACAAGCATAAAAACATTTGCCAAAAGAGTCTCTTAATCTGTTTACGTACTTCCCGAGAACCTGCATCGTTTCCTATTTTGTTCATCAGTTGTCTTTTTCTGTGTGTACTTGTTCACAGCAGGGACTTGTCCGTACGGGAAGGTTCTTCGGATGAGGGCATATCTTATTGTATGCTGGCGAAATACTTTAAAAGCAATGAAAGATAAGATTCAAGGCATTGAGGGTGGAGAACTTCAGATAGCCTCAGCATCTCATTTTAGTTCTATATTATCACTGCTACTTATATATAAAGGAGGAACACAAATAAAAGATTTTGCCTTTAGATCTTTGGGAGGTTTTAAGTCATATCCTCATAGGATGTTCCTTTTTTGTCTTTAGTGCTGCTATTATTTCTTTTTTGTTACTAGTTCAATCTTAGTGTTTTTTATAGAAAACCTGCCGGCTATTAGGATATGCTGTATTCTTAACAGCTGAAAATTTTCCCTTGTGATATTTTGTTTCTTTCACAGTCACTATATCCTCAAAAATGTAGTATGTCTCTTTGGACTATAAACTAAGGTACCTGAACAGTACCGGTGAACTATGAGTGCTTCATCCTCTTGTAAAGTTGCATACATTGAATTCCCTCCTGGCATATTTTAATTTATTCATTATTAAATATTTAACTGTGCAAATATTTACAAACCAGAGAAGATCCATTCTGTGGACAGGATGAATTTTTCCTTTCTGAGCTCATTTAAAGAGCCTTCAAAAATTTTTGTTCTCTGATGCCTTCCGCCAATGCGTTATATGGATGATGTACAGTTTATAATTTATGGAATTATCTAAAAGGAACTGGCAATTTTAGGACCTTTTCTTATCTCTTCGCTATGTATGATGCACAGTTTCATCATTAATGTTTCTGTGTCGATACAGCATCCAGTATGCTATATAACATTGCTGTTTCCAAGTCAGACCAGAATAAGGACATGGAGGACCACAGCCACCAGCGTTGCTCGGCCTGCAGAGTACCTGCGGGTTTTGACGCTGTGTGCTGCTGCTTGTTAAGCCCAGCAGATGCCACGGCTCAAGTCCAGCCGACATTCTTTCACTCTCTCTCTGTTATCGCTTTCCTTTTGATCAGGCCTCCGGGATGTATATCACAGAAGTGACTGCCTAGCATCAGAATGAAGACAAGCTGTGAGCAGCCCACGCTGCTGTATATTTTGGCAAAACTGGGAGACTTTTACAACAGGCTGGAGCTGCTGCATTCAAAACAGACCTGGAGAAAATGTATTCTCACTTTTGTGTCTGTGCACCGAAAAATTAAAACTGTTCCACTTAATTCATTTTCATTCTGATGCCGTGCCTCAGGCAAGTGCTACAGTTTATTCTCTTGATCTATTTAATAATCTCTTCCCATCACTCTTACCGGAAATTTTTGTCAGAAGAGAGGATCTGTTTTCACCTAGGAGCCTGTGCTCGCTCTTCATTCCTCCTTCATCTGATAATATTCTAGTGAAATCACAATAATTGCCAAAGAAATTTAGATTAGGCCCAGCAAAGGAAACAAGGGCTACTAAGGCAGCAGTGAGCTTGCCTGCGAAGTTTCAAACCTCTAGCGCTCTCCAGCCGACACTTGTGCAGGATAACTTGGATCTTCCACGCAGGTAGGTTGATGGAAGAATGCCTGTCGCTCAGATCCTGAAAACGTACACACCGTTTTTGTCCTTTGGATGTGGCAGCCGTGGGTCAAAGCTTTTGTGCCCTCCAGCTGACAGGCAGTTTACAGGCTGCTAATTGCTGCTGCTCAGCTGCCACCTACCACCTCTGCCACTTTCGGAGCCAGAACCAGAGTTGTCCCTCTGTGACTGCCCCAGTCTCCTGCACAGTGAAGCCAATTTGACTGGAATAATTTTTTTTGTTGGTACCAAAATGGAACAGCGGTTTTCATATTGCCTGTAACAGCTGGAGGGCACGATAAGAGCCTCTGCCAACAAGGTCTCCTGCCTCTCTCTGGAGCCTAGGTGCCGCAGTCCATGTGGGATAAGCAGCCTCAGCTCCCCTCCAGGCTGTGGGCATCCAGCGCTGTGCTGTCACCTTAACAACTTTGATTACTGCAGTATCCTGCGAGATGGAACCTACAGATTTGAATCCCAGCCTGCAAAAGCAGTAATCCACATATTGTACTTTCTGTTTCTGCAACCGATGTGTTCTGTGAAAGAAAGGCATCCGCTCTTCTTGCAGTGTTTTGCAGGGAGGAAGGTGGTGCTGGCCTGTGGGAGGCATGCTGCCGGGCTGAGCTCTGCCGAGGATTTACACACCTCAGGGGCAACCTGCGTGGTCTGGGAAGGAGCTGGTACTTGCTCCCTTAGCCTCAGCCTGGTCTGAGCAAGTGCAGAAGCAGCCTAGAGAACTTGTCACTCAAAAAAACTTAGAAAAAACTTCCCCGAAAGGGCTGTCAGGCCCTGGCCCAGGCTGCCCGGGGAAGTGGTTGAGTCCCCATCCCTGGGGGTATTTAAAAGAAGGGCAGACGTGGTGCTCGAGGACATGGTTTAGTGGTGGACTTGGCAGTGATGATAGGTTAACAGTTGGACTCGGTGATCTTAAGGGTCTTTCCAACCTTAACGATTCTATGAAAAAGTAAGATGTAGTGAATGTAATAATTCAGGGTGGTTAAATACCCACTGAGCCAGGATTGGGGAATCAGAGCTTCGGACTTCAGCCAGTCTCAGTGTAGCTAAATCCTGTTTATGCCTACTGCCTTTGGGGACCTGGCCCCTGCTTGATTGGCCATATAGGGAATTATTATCACAAAACCCCCCCAACACTTGAAGCAGATGACCGCCTAAGCAGCCTGTGTTCCCCCCTCATAAAAGTGAAGAAGAACCCCTAGGCTGTTCACGCTGAGATGGGTGGGCTCTCGTTCCTTCCTTCCCCCCCAGCAGTGCCGTGAAATGGCACACTGTGCTGTGCTAATTCTGTAGCCCATGAATATAGCCTCTGTAGCATCTGACAATTAACAGGGCTGACAATTAATGCTAAACAAAGGAAACATCAGCAGAATATAGGCATAGGCAATTTTGAAATTACATCTGTGGCTTCACATGGACAAATGAATTGCTCTGGGAGTACTGAAGCCAAACATACAGGAGCGTGTGTGCAGATTTATTTTTGCCTAAGGTTGTTCTGAAGGTCTTGTTCCAACACGTACCACAATTTTCTTCTCAGCGCACTAATAGGAACACCAGATAAGTATCCGAATTGCAACATTTTGTGCTCATAAAATTAAAGCTTATTATGCTGATTAATGCCTAACAAAATGCATGAAAATAAAAAGTGCAAGGTTCTCCTCATGACTCTTAATATTGCTGGAGTCCCACTTTAAGCACGCCCTAAGCTTTGACACCTGACGCTCCAATATTTGTATTTCTTACTCCTGCTTTGCGACAGTTTGGGTTTTCTAGCTCTGTTCCTCCACATGAGGTTTTTTGCATCATTGTTATTATTACAAGCCTGTTCTCTCAGTAAGCAAATGCTCGTGATAACCTAGATGCAGATTTTGTATATACAAAATGGAAAAAGGAAAGAATACTTAAACTGGCACTTTCTTCCAGGGTGTGGTAAGAAACCATCGAAATTCAGTCGTCTTTTTGTCTGTAATGAGCACTAATGCCATAAGTACGTATTTTTTTAAGTTTATTGGTGGTTTGTATTTATTTTGTCACATACGGTAACGCGTAGCAAATAAAGTTTATTATGAAGCTTATTTGCATTATCGATGCAGACTCATTACATGCAAGGAACGTTATAAGAACACCTTGTTAAGAAATGTGCAGGGTTTAGGTAAGGAAGAAGACAATACGATCAATGCCGCGTAGTAAAAGTAGTAATAGTAATATTATGTTATTTATCCTAATTGCTCAGAAACTTTTACTTATTTCTGTGTGTGATTATAACATATCAATGTGAGCATTTAAATCAGCAGCAGAATTGCACAGTATGTTACAACACCTCGCGTTCTCATGTTTAGACGTTTGTAGCGCAGTGCTGGTTTCTCCGATGCAGCATCGAGCCGCCTCGTCGCCCTATGGATTCTCCTTCCCACACTTCAAACCCTTCCAGTTTCATTCTGCCTTGCTCTCACAAGGACTTGTTTCAGTGGAATTTCTTCTGCAAGGTTCAATGCAAAGATGCTAGATAATTAGATAACTGGCAGTAAAAATACTAAAAGTAAGTTATATTTTTGGAAAGAAGGACGGTATCAAGAGGTGTTAGTCGTCCTCAGAGCTGCTACGATGGTGCAGCAAGCTGCAGCGCAGACAGGCTGCTTCTCCAAGTCAATTGTACCCAACCTCCTGAATGGCCTCCCGGGTGTTGCTGTAAGGCCAGAGCTCAGGTGATGGCCTGTAAAACACCCTATAAAAGCCAGGAAGCATCTACTCAGCAGAAACATTTTTGAGATTAACTTGGCAGGCTCTTAGAGGAGGTATGAGAAGCAGGGCTGCTCTATTGAGAATATTCTTTAATTTGGGCTGTTAGCTTACTATCCTGAACAGACAGGTCTAAGAAAGAGTTGTCACAGCCTGCAAGAGTTGTAAAACTAGCAGAGCAATCCGAGAAAGCAGGTTTAGGGGACAGCTAGCAATCTAGAGGCAAGTATGCTGTGATGCTGCAGGGGTTTCAACAATCAAGGAGGCAGTTTTGCAATAGGAGGGAGATGGGGGTATCCTTGCAAACGTGACAAACGCTGCCTCCTTGCATGTCAGGTCAGGGGCACCAGTGCATGCTTATGGATAAAGTAGTCCTTCATGAAGATTAGCCAGTTCCTCAGGCCCCCCCAGAGACACTGGTCAGAAAAAAATGTTCTTCTTAGATTTTTTTCTTTTCAAATACCAATCACATTGGCTGAGAGCCTGGCATAAGGCAATGCAGTGAATCACTGGCACAGATCTGCCCAGAACACGGGCGTTCAGGATTCCCGTTCCCACGGTCTCCCGCTCAATCTGTGTTTCTCAACCTTCTCCAGTGGGTGATGCCTTCCTCAGAGCGAAAAAACAACACTCGTGACTGTAAAGCTGAGAGAGAAAAACTTATCGCAGTGATACTCCTGTCTGGTTCCCTTTGTGTTTAAGGAGATGAGTCGAGAAATGCAAGGGGTAAAGAATCCATCAGTGAACAGGTGTCGTGTGAGAGTTACCTTCCGGTGAAATTCCCCATATAGTTTGTGTCAGCAGTTCAGCCCATAGAAGCTCTGCTTACGCAGCCCCCACGCTTGAATTAGCCTCAACAGAAGTGAAAAGCACTGGGAGGGATACAGCATGGGGCAGCGGGCAGAGAGGAGCCTCTGGCCAGTCAGCACCCGTCCAGGGCACAAAGGAGGGAAACAGGGCCGTAATTAAAACAAAGAGAAGTTCATCCTCTGTCTTTTAGGGCATTTGCACCCTTATCGCTGTGAGCAGTCCCTCTACTGCGTGATCTGTAGGCAACACTCAGAATTGGTTTGGGAATCTTTTCTCTTGGATATCTTTTTTTTTTTTCTCTCAACCTACCACTGGGTTTTGTAAAATCACATCCTAAATATGAATAATTTGCCCATCTTCTTTGTAAAACGTATACCCGTCCATACTTAGACGGGAGAAATGCCCTGAAGTGGAAATACATAGAAGAGGCCAGGTATTGGACAGCTACCAGACGGCAAGGCATGGTTATGATCAGTAAAACTAGCCTGGGAATTCCTTCTTCTGTAAGACCACAGGCGTGCGATTTGGTTCATACTCCAGCTCTATGAATTTCTTTTACAGTACCGATAACTACTGTCACAAAGTAGGGAGATCCCATTACTCAGCTTCTATCCACTCGTTATCCAATGTGTACCCAAGCAGGCAGCACTTGAAATGTGTTCATTTGGGGTAATTAATTGTAGGTGATTGGAGTTCTGCACTCAGGGGTGTTTTGGCCCTGGGAGCTGAAACTTTCCATCTTTAAATTCCATGATAAAAAAGTTTCATAATGCATTTTAGTGACTCCTTAGGAAGATTTTTTTAAGCGGCTCTCTAGGGAGTAGTCAGTTCCTTAGACCCACCCTCTCTTTCCCTGATAGACATTAATAGCAGAAACGAGTAGGGGTTTTGACTGTTACTTTTCCCATTGCAGGGACCACCAGAGCATTGCACCTGGCGGTGTATTCTTCAAAGTTTTGCCCAGTTAGTCTTAAATGGCGAATATGTCACTGCAAACTTTTGGGTCTTGCACACAATCTGATGAGTTATTGTGTGTTCCACAGGCAGGGCTTGATACTTGTAACCCATTCAAACAAAAATGTCTGCTAAAGGAAATTTCTCCCAGACGTGGCTTTCTGGTTGCATCAGAGAGAAGCAAAGATTTATTAGCTTTTTTTGGTTTTTTCCCCCCACAAGAATACGAATCACAGTAGAGATTAACTCAAGTAACAGTGATTAGGCACAGAAATTCAGATGGAAGAAGCAGGTAGGCCATCCAGAGACTTCTGCTGAGCCCCTGGAGTGAAGAGTGTTGAGTAACTTGAACAAGTGGTTGCTCTTGCTCCTCGCCGAGGCACGGTTGGCCATGCTCAGCGCGTTCTTGCTTGGTCCCAAGGCCCACTGGTAAGGTCCTGCAGTGGAAGATGCTGGTTTTGCCGGTCACTCCTCAGACTTTCTGAAACTCCCTGTTGAAAGATGAAGGGAAGCAAGAATTTCTTTGAAGAAGCGTCACCTCATTCAGCATTTTTAATCTTTTTGTTACTTCATAATTATAGACTGTGCAGTTCTCAGTGGACTAGATTTTTTTCCCAGTATTCTGGAAAGGTTAGAACAGTGTCAGACTTAATAATTGTACAAGCACATGTGTTTGCAGCTTTATCACATTAAATACAGGGACCTGCTTCTATTCTCGACTGAGTAAGTGTAAATCACTCTTTAAATTTAGAGTGACTGCAGCAGTATAAATCAAATACAGACGAACTTAGAATCTGTATTTATGTGTGTATGGGTATTCACAACAAATTTTTGACAGTTAAAGTAGGATGGCACATAATGTATTTTAATCTTGTCTACCAAACATTAGTATACGTAGGACTGTTGCAAGTCAGGGAGGGTGTTTGATCAAAGGAGTAAATTTTTACGGAGGAGTGTGCAAAGCCTATTAGTTTTTAAAAACTAGATCTCATCTACACCAGATCTTACCAAAAATCTTACTCCTTACACAAAAGCCTTCTGAATTCACTGCCTTTGTTTTCAGCATCAAGAGTCTGTGTACAGTATATTACTTTCTATATAAACGGCTTCAGGCCTTTTGGTCTATAGCCAATGCTTTCATGCCCAACTGTCAGTCTGTGATGGAAAAAAGCATGTTTGTGAGATAGGCTACATTTTAAAGTAAGATTAATATCCCTCTTACTTCCTTGATAAGAAGGAATAAATAGAAGCCTCAAAGCAGGATCATTTTCCATCTTTTTTTTTTTTAAATCAGAAGTGGAAGAGAATCTTTCTAAAAATTACAACTTCCTGTTCATTTTCAACATTTCCAGGGATTTGATTGAGATGCTGTCAGGACCTGGAGCCTTACCCAGTCTCATTGTTTTTATGGCTTCGGACACTTCCTCCATTGTGGCTCCTCTCTCCAAAGTCTTATTCCCTTCCAGGCAGAGCTTCAGGTGTTCAGCACCTCCTGGAATCACAGCCGTGAAATCAGACACGGAAAAGACCTTTTGGTCACTCCCCACCTTTTGCTACTTCAGGATTTTGCAGCTAATACCCTTTATATTTTAAATGTCATGAGTGTTCCAAATATTTTACCCTGCTTTAACCATTTTGCCCCCTTAATACCAGCTACATTTCTAACATTTGGCTTCATTCCAAAACTACTGACTTCTCTGGCTCCCTGCATGCTTTGCAGTGGGCATTATTTTTCCTTTTCCTCCTTCATCTCCTCTTTCTACACGTCCTCTGATACAACTCTTCACAACATCCCCTTCATTCGAGTCACTTGTGAAAATACTACCATCTTGATATGTTACCATATAAGAACAAATGTCAGAGCGGACTTAAAACACGATTGGGAAAAAGTAGCAAAAACATCCCCAGATTTCCAAATAAGGAAGGACGTTGTCATATCCTTCCCTGCTATTCAGAGAAAATAGTTAATGGAAGGATGTACTCTTTTATTCCAATTTTTACCTTGGCTTTCACAAGAGTTGCCAGAGTGGGACTGGGAAGATGAAGAGTGGGAGAGGCAGGATTTGCCCCCTCCTCCTCCACCACTGCCACCTCCTCCACCTGAAGCTTTACCACAGGCTCCACCTCCCGTTCTTCCTCCGCTCCCTCCTCCTCCACCTCCGGAAGAGCAAGTTCCTCCAATTCTTCCTCCACCGCTTCCTCCACCTGAGGACCAGCTACTTCCTCCTCCACTGCTTCCTCTTCCGGAAGACCAGTGACTTCCTCCATGGCCTCCTCCTCCTGAAGATCCACCACCACCTCCTCCCCGTGAGATGCTGTAAGGAGGAAAGGGCGTGTACGTACAAGATTTACAGCAGCATGACCAGTGCCTCCCATCCTGTCGGCTGTATCGAGGCCACTTTCGGACTCCCTCTGAGCTTCTTGGATGACTGCGAAAGTACTATTGTGTGAAACATGTTCTGGAGAACTGGTTTTAAACTATGCTAATTAAGGACAAACTAACTGATCTGAACAGAAGAAGAAAAAGAAAGATAATGAATGGCTTTAGATGTCTTTCAAAATATGTACCCTGACTATTTATAAAAGACAGTTATTTTCTTGCTTACCCTTCATTTTCATATATAATTGTACTTCCTGATTGTACTTAGGAGAAGAAATGGCATATTATAGTTCTAAATACTTTTCTAAATGTTTTTCTCCAGTTCATAACAAGTACAGAATAATACAGCTTTGTACATTGCCAGCTAAGATTTAGATTCCTTATGAATTCTTGTGATTGTAGTAAATATGTTGATGATGAATCAATGTCACTGGTTCCTAATATAAATATTGCTGCTTTCATCTTCACCTGTTTGCATAGACGGCATGGTAATTAATCTGAATGTACGTACCTAATACCATGCTGTCCTTCCTCGAGCAGCGCCCGGTACTGAGCAATCTCCTGTTCCAGGCGGGTCTTGATGCCCAGGAGCATCTTGTACTCCTGGTTCTGGCTCTCCATCTCACAGCGGATGCTGGCCAGCTCCTCCTCCAAGGGGCCGATCATAGCCTGGATCTGCTGCAGCTGCATGTTATAGCGACGTTTTGTGTCTTCCAAGTTGGATTGCAAAGACTGTACCTGAGAACGAAAGAAAAAATACAGTATTTATGGGAATGTGGCAGGTTATGGGAATGTGGCAGGATTAGATCGTTCTTATGCCCAAAATGAGAAAAATCTTACATGGTGTCAGATGCGCCAAGCATCTTCATTAAATGGAGTGCTAGCTATAGCTGACCTCCTGTCCTTCCAGCAACTCCTGTTCTTTGCGGATCAGAGGATCAGAAGCAATGGGTACCTACCATGCTGATCTGCGACTGCAGCTCGATTTCCAGGCTCTGATATTCACGCCTCAGCACAGAGATCTGTTGGTTGCTGGATTCCACTTCCTGGCCGCTGGAGTGGACTTGCTGACTCACTTCCTCCATCTGAAAAATTAATGCACAGAATTGGAGTTTTGGAGGTTTACGGACAACGTCAGCATGGTAGTTTATCATGGAAGCACCTGGCAACACAAGTTGAAGCAGGGCCACTTGTAACATGGGAGCTGTTTAAACTTGCTTATATGGCTCTGCCAGCGCAGTTCAAGCCCACTTGTGATTTCCTTTATTTTAATCAAAGGGATTCTACCATTATATCCTGAAAGCAATGGATGTTCTTGTTTAAAGTGTCATTCATCTGCAGGACGTTCTTACCAAAAGCTGGTATTGGTTTTTTTTTTTGTAATGTGAACATTCAAATTGTAACCATTTACCTTGCTTTCATACCACTTCTCAACGTCTTGACGGTTTTTCTGAATAATATTTTCATATTCTTGTCTCATATCATTCAGTTTTTTCATCAGATCCTCCCCTGGAGCGGCATTCACCTCCACGTTCACATCACCACTGGACTGTGTTTGCAGCGATTTCATTTCCTGCAGAGAAAACCCAGGCCCAAGGCAAATAAACAAAAATGGTGAAATTACTTTGCGAAAGAGTTTTGAAGTCACTTAACTTGCTCTGAAGTCATAAACCATCCTGGATCCTTTCAACAACATATATACGCATGTTGATTTTTCTTTTCTTGTTGCAATTATTTGGCCTTGACTTCCCAGTCGCTGCTTGTTGAGAGGGACTGCGCTCCGAGGGGCCCTGGAACAGCCGGGGCCCGGCCGTCAGCCTCTCTCAGGGGGCCCCTTGCCGAGCTGCCAGGCAGTAGGAGAGCAGGGAAGCCTATTTAGTGCGGAGGATGTTACCCGCGAAACCTGCCCACATTTCCGATATTGTAAGTGTTCTTGTTTCCCTCTGCAGTTTGCATTTCAAGGAGCTGGCTCTTACCTCCTCATGGTTCTTCTTGAGGTCAATCATCTCCTCCTGTAGAGACTCAAATTGCATTTCCAGGTCAGACCTGCTCAGAGTCAGATTATCCAACAAGGGTCGCAAGCTGTTGATGTCAGCCTCCACATTCTGCCGCAGGCCATATTCCGTCTCGTACCTGCGCAAGGACAGTGCCGAAAGGTCAGCCCTGGTCTCGGGTCCTCAGTCCTTCTCCTACTGACTTTATTGATGAAGAAGTTCACATATTGCAGTATCTCAGTGTCTGCTTTGTTTCTAAACTTTGTAGCACATAGCATCTCTCAACCAGCAGAATTATGAAATCAGCAGCCACTACTTAAAATTTAATATTAATATTGTTTAAACTTTAATTAAACTTTAATATTAAAAGGTATTCTGTGGTCTTTTTCCTTATCTCTTCTTACTGTAGACTTTGTGCAGGTTTCATCTGTTTCATCTGACTTTTAGTGAGAGAAAATCACAATTTTTCTTTCCTTAAAAATACAGGTATTTTAAGCTTTGACTCCACAGCCATAGGGAGTATTCCCATTGAAGATCATTATAGAAATAATGAAGAATTTTGAAGTCTTACAAATTATCTCAGTTGTGCTGCCATGGAACCGGGAGGAACCCTAGTCTCTGTGGACTGATATTTGTTTGTGGAATGAATTTATGAAACTAAGTTGAGGAAAGTAGGAGAAAGGAATTCAGTGCCTGCAAAAGAGGAATATATATTTACTTTATCCTGAAGTCTTCTGCAGTCATCCTTGTGTTATCCAGGTCCAAAAGTACTCTGTTGGTTTGCACAGCCGCAGTCACAAGCTAGAAGAGAAGACGATATGCTGAGGAAAATTTTCCCTGTGAATCTCTCAGGTTTGCACAAGGGACAGAAATACGAATGCGATCTTCTTGTTGTCATTCCCAGGTGTCTGAGGGCAACAGCGTTTCCTACATACAGAGGCCTGGAAAGGTCATCTACAGTGCAAAACAATGAGGTACCTGTGCGAACATCGCATCAGAACTGCAAAAACTGTTCTGTGAGTACAAGAGTCCTGTGAAGAGGCTTGGCGTCACTGCCATAGCTCTGTCCCACCTTCCATGCCCGCCGGCCAAGGACACTGCCCATCGCAGAGGGCAATTGTTACCATTTCTCCTATGCCCTAAAGTCCACTACAGGCGTTCTGAGAGTCGGCAGTCCCTGCCAACGAACGGTCTGGGGGATGTACTATAGGGGGCGTGCATCGTTTCTCCACCTCTAGTTGAAGGTAGTTGGATGCACGCACAGAAGGCAGAATTTCAAGCACAAGAGGCACTTTCAGAGAGACACTTAGTTTAGAAGTAGCCATGCTGGGTGCCTCAAAGATTTTACTCAATCACAAAAAGTCTGTCAATGCTTAAATTTCTCTGACAGAGAACATCCTACCTGATTTTGAAGGTCTTCGATTTTTTCGTAATAGTGGCTGTAGTCCTTTGTACCAGTAGGACCTTGCTTCTGGTACCACTCCCTGATTAATTGTTCAAGCTGAGCATTTTCCATTTCCAAATTTCTGACCATATCCAGGTAAGAAGCCAGGCGTTCATTGAGGCTCTGCATCGTCAGCTTTTCATCGTTGGAGAGAATTCCCACATTCCCTCCATGAAAGCCACCGCTGCCAAAGCTGCCACCACCTCCACCAAAGCTGCCTCCATAACCACCACCAAACCCACTCCCACCTGATCCAAAGCCTACTCCCATGCTGCCACAGCCCATGCCCCCTCCATAACCACCACCGCTCATTCCCCCTCCATAATAACCACCGCTCATTCCTCCTCCATAACTACCGCTGCTCATTCCTCCTCCGTAGCTACTGCGCCTGATCTTTCCATAGCTGCCACCGCTAGCTCCCCCACCACAGCTGCTCCTGGAACTTCCTCCGCCACAACTGCTGCCAGAAATCCTGCCACCACCGCTTGTCCTAGAAGTGATTCTTCTTGAGGAGACAGAGGAATACTTACTGCCCCCTCCACCACCACCACTGCTCGCACCGCCACCACTGCTCCCGTGCAGGCAGCTTCGAGAGGTCTGCTTGGAGCCACAGCTCATAGTGGCAGTAGTGAATGACTCGGATTAAAACTCAAAGCTGGTCTTACAGTTGTTCTGGAATCATAGCTCCAAATTCCACCCTGCCTGGTCTGCATTTATACCTGAGATAGTGGGTGTCGCCGTCAAAGGGAGCACCTTCTTTCCACGTGCATTTGCAAACCGTAGTTCTTCTGCCAAGGGTAATTTGCCAAAGGGAGATGTTTGACAGTGTCAGGAAGCTTAACCCATACTCAAAGTGTTCACAACCGTTTGTTTATTAATACAAAACATGTAATTTCTATTGGGTGGCTCTGAATTAGGTAGATCTTTTCAGTGATCTAGTCCACTGACTTACAGTCACCGGAATTAAGCTCATCCCACTCATCTCATCCTGTTCACAACTCTTTCAGCACAACAATAAACTGTCATAATATGGGACAGTAATGGATGTTACTATGTCTCTTTTAATATAGTCGTTCCTCATGCTCTTTCTTTTCAGATTTTTGTCAAGGAATCCCAGCTGATTTTTTTATACTTAAGTGATATTTTAATAGGTTCTGGTTTATGGGTATCTTATGCTGTATGCTCCTTATTTTTAGTCCTTTGTTGCTCTATGCCTCTTGAAAACACATCACAGGATGTACTTCGTAGGTACACTGAGCCACTCTGACATCTTTGCAATTTCTCATAAAAACTTAGTGAAGATTGGCAAATATCGGACGTGTCGGCAATTTATTCCAAACTACAATTATGTTTTATAAATAACAATTTAATTATGAAAATTGCATGACAATAACTGGAAAATAGCACTGTGTAAGACCGTAGGGAAAGGAGGCGTGACAGGTTGTTGCAGGGAGTAACCCTTCATGTGCTCGGACCAAATGCAGTTACAGCGTGGTTGAGAGACGCGGGAAAGCATCCCGGCTCTGGGCTGGTCTCTCTTGCCACGTCTGTGAATGTGAGAGGTAAGGGTCTCACTCCTGAAGGGATTTCAGAATTTCAGTCAGGATGTTTTCTTTCCGCAGTGCAAATGCAAGCATACTTGCTCGGCGGGGGAAGTTAAGTTCCTGTTTCGGGGATTAAGTCAATAAGCTCTACATCAAAATAGCATTTTCCCTTCAGTTTTGTTTTCCATTCATGGACACAGCATGACCAAAAGTAGGAAATATTTGCTCTCTGGCATCTGCTTCTTTTGAGATGGTATCTTTTTCCAATACACAGCAGTGGATAGTTCAGCTGAGCATCCCTCTTCTGAGCCCTGACAGCCACCCGAGCCTCAAACACTGGAAATCTCTCTCCTGACTGCCTCCCATGTCTGCCCTCCTTCCCAGGCACACGGTCTTCAGCGAAATGCAGTCTGTTAGCTGTCATTCTTCGTAGGTTGGACTGGTTTTGTGATATCCACCTTCCTGTATTGATTTGCTGTATTCTTTTCTCGCTCAGCCTTTGTGATGTTGGTTGTTGCTAATTTAGAGGGTTGTTTGTTATGGCTTATAGCAAGTGTTTGTGGAAACATCTTTTTATAAACGCCCCTCCCAGCACACCCTCGCCCACGCAGCAGGACACACCTCAAGTTTCATCTTCTGCTGGACTTCATTGCTGAAATGTCTGAGGAAGCAAGGCCTTCTCAGGCTTGTAGAAATGTAAACCGTTCACTACAAAACTTAGTGGAGTCTAAGTCAGAATTTTAGCTTGTTCCAGTGATGAATCCTTTTCTCTTGAAGTGCACGAAATTCTCTTCTATACCGTTCTACCACTGGGTTATGTTCTGTTTAACTGTTGGCTTCCAGTGGCTGACACCCACGTTAGAAGGACATGGATATGTTTCTGTGTTGTTCTGTATAATTCTGCAGCAGGGTAAGGGGCTTTTTTTTGCCTGGAAAGATGTTTATTACATCTTTTGTATGAGTCATTCCTTTCGGGTGGACTAGGCTTCATGTCTTCTGTTCACAAAATGAACGTTTGGATAGTTTGAATATCAGTGAGGATGCTTGTGTGCAACATACGTCACAGCTTCATGTTTAATACCTGAAAGGAAGATTTAATGCCATTTTTTCCCTAGAATTCGTGCAGGCAACATACCTCAAGAGTGAAGATTAGCTCCTTAAAAATGAAGAAGCCTGATGGATTTGGTGTATCTGGAAATGACGGGCCAGGATCAGGGATAGGAGTTATGGAACAACCGGTTCCTGAAAGGAATGTTTTATTTCAAGGTTTGGTGTAAGATGGAAGCTGTTTTATGAAATGGTAGTTTTCTCTGCAGTTATGTCTCATAGGACTGCCCAGGCATCTGCAAGCACACTGAGCTAACTAGATGATCTTAGATAATGTTTCCAGGAAAATCCTGAGATAAGTGCTGCAGAAGAGAACCTGGTGGGCTGGGAAAACGTTAACAGAAGAGAGATTTCAATAAACTCTGCAGGAACTGCAAGGAACCCCAGTAGTACCTGTGAAATGGGACGGTGAAACGTTACGAAATCTCGGGCTGGTGCTGCTTATTGCAGCATCCCACTGCTGCTCCGCAAACACATCAAGGCACATCCACCCGACGTTGGTGTGCCCGTCGCTGTCGCACCCCGCGGCGCAGCGAGTACAGCACAAGGAGCCGCGAAGGCTTCCTCTGGCATTGCCCAGACTCAGAACTGCTTGGCGTCACCCCGTGATGCGATGCTCGTCATCAGCCGAGCGGCTGAATTCACTTTCCTTTACTTGCCCGCCTCAGTGGGCTTACCAATGCTGGAAACAGGCACTGACGTATCTTTTGGCCACACTGAGGACAGTCCTCAGTCATGGGCAGATGAAGAAAGCTGAGAAAACTTCAGTTGCTGCAAGAAGCAGGGGCTGAGAGGCAGCTGTGGCTGTGCTGAGGGAGAGGCCGAACGGTGCGACAAGGCGGCAGTCTTCATCTGTCACCCGTGAATGTCTCTTACAGACTCTGTCTGGTGCATCCTCGGCCTGGCTGCTCGCGGGTGTTCAGGTAGAGCTCAGGTGTGTTGGATTTGAGTATTAAAGAGCTCTTTTGGGCTCTCTTCTGCTTGAGAGGCCTCTGAAAGGCTGCTCCAGAGAAGCCGCCTCTGTGCCTCTCACACTGGTATAAGAAAAAAAAGTGTGACTTGAACTGCAAGGTGAGATTTAAAACATGGGACTTGTTTTGAAACAGATTTTGGGGGTTTTTTTGCACTGGGTATAACTAATGGAGAGAACATACGGTCACAATGTCCCCTCAAAGCTGAGAGCTTAACGGCTCTCAGGAAAACCTGCCCTTGCGTGGCTGACATGCTTCAGCTCATAGCCAAGATCGGAGGGGGTGGAGGAGGCGGAGGAAGATGCCTGGGGGGCAGATGACACCATAGTTGTTTGCAATGAGGCCTCTTCCCTTTTCCTCTGATGAAACTGTTGGGAGCTCCTGCCCATAGAGGACGGTGGACTATTTAAGCCTGAAAGGCTCACCCAGCGGGGGCATGCATTCACCCGTGCACTTAAATGGCAGAATTATCACGCGCTCCGCAGTAACACAGATGTGCGTTGGCTGAAAGCAGAGGCTGGGGGAGGACGAAGTCTTTTTCCCTTGGGGTGTGTGTGGCAGCAGTAAGGGGTGAGGCTGAAACGGCCTCCGTGGTGGGCTGGGGTGATGGCACGGTGACGGGTGTGTGGGCTGAGCGCCCGTGGCACCACCTTCTCTGAGCTCTGCGTTTCCAGCCCCCTTTGGACCGGCGCGGTTGGGAGAAACTGCTGAGGCTGCTGGGCGCATTTGTAGGGGTACGACTGGACTGTTACCCACCCTTTTCGGTGCTTCAGTGGTCATGAATCCTCTTCCATCCTTCCCACTTCTGCTCAGATCTTGTCAGGAAAATTCAATTTGCTTTGGTTGCTACACAGAGAAAAACTGTGGAAGATCTATCTGGGGAACATGACTCATTCTCATAATTATACATTATAAACTGACTTCCATTATATAATCAACAAGCAATTTTATTAACACCAGATAATCCCATAGACCAGTATTTCTCCATAGTAAAGAAGAAACCCAGTCCCTGAAGTATGACTGTGTTGGAGGGAGAACATTGTTCTCCTTCTGAGGCCATATGCTGCTCTCCCTTCCACTCAGGTTCAGCTGCCCAGCCCTTAGCATGACACTGTTCTCCTCTCCACTAAAATTTAAATGATGAGGATTTTTTATGTATCCTGATAAAAAGCTAGATGCTTGAAAACTGAAAAATCTAAGAAAATCTGATTCAGATTAGTTGGAACATATTAGGGCTCAATCATGTTTATTATTTTAACTGGGAGTTCTAAACAGAAAGTAATTCCCACCTCATGATTCCCGGTTGTTCACCCTGTGATGAGGCCACGATGTGCTGTGGCATCTTTTTTCCCCACTAACTCGCCTGGTGGTGCCTGCCAGCAGTTCCACCCAGAAATATTTGGGGTTGTAACTGTTGTCAATACCAGCTATTTCCAGTGAAAAGTTTCATTTTCTCTAAATGCGTTTTTGTAATTGGAACTAGTTGGGTCAAGCACCCGTGCCCCCTTCTTCTCCTAGCAGCGGGACGCCCAAGCAGGGGCCTTCGCTTTGGCCGCACAGCATTTTGTGCAATTGTCCTGAGCCCTGGTGCCCAGCCGGGGCTTCTGCAAACGTATTTAGCATTGCTCAGTGGCGCGGCACACGGGGTGGGTTGTTCATTCTGTTGCTTTCTTCCTATATGTATTTATGGCCACATCTCATAAAATAAAGCAGTGTGTTTCTAGAGCTCAGTGAAATCCTGTGTAAGCCATCTGCGTATGATCATTCCCTGCATGCCAAAGCATCCTTAGGCTTTTTAAGTGAAGGTTTTTAAAATATCTGTTTTGAAGTGCGCGAGTAAGTCCCCACCTCTCCTGCTCTGCTGCGAGACAGGGTGTAAGTCTCGGCACCTGCCCACGCCCCGAGATGTGTGGGCACAGGGAATGTCCCTGGAACGTGTCCTCCCTCTTGCAGCGGAGGGTCCTAACCCACCTGCCAGCCAAAACCGGGCCGCAGCGCTGCGAGGTGATCTGCGGCCCTCCACGTACGGGTACAGTAGCATCCAATCCGGCAAACATCGCTCCTTTAGGAAAAAAAATCGTTCTTGCATGCATTATACTTGATCTGTTAGTCATTCGTTATTGCAGAGACTAGTACTGATGAAACATTAAAGGGCACCTTCAAAAGATCCACCACCCAATGGAACGATGGTGATTATGATAGGAACAGTAATTAGGTGAGTCAGAGCTGTAGGAGACTTTTACAGGACAAACCCTTTGGTCGGGAACGCTGCCACGGGGGGTCGAAACAGCGCCTTGCGCAGCCGACTCTTTGGGGTCTCCGCTAATGCTACTTTATTGGCAAGACCTTCATCAGGAAAGGGCGATTGTAACACAATTAATCCCCTGCAGAGAGCCTGGGTTTCACTCTGCTCCTGCCTAACAACGTGATGCCAAATATCCCAGGGCCGTTGGAAAAAACATAAACAGGTTTTGGCAAATTGGTGCAGCAAGTTTCAGCCTGGCATCCATTCTGTGCACTTGCACACAGAACGCAGCTGGGGTCTTGGAAGCGGCGGGGAGGAACCCGTGTCGCCTCCTGCGATCGTCACGCACGCAGAATCCGGTCACCTCAACCTGACGGCAAAGGTGACCATGAAATACAGGGAGCGAGCTGGAGCAAGGCGTCAGCGCTGGTGGCTTGTTCCATGTTTGCGGCTGGCAGGATCGCCCCAGCGCATGCCGCAGGCACTACTTCATCTGTTCAGCTGCGTGTTTCTGCTAGAAGCAAGTGAGGCGAGCAGCCGGAGCCGGGTTTGCCGCCGGCCTCTGCCCCGGCACCCTTCGGCAGTCTCGGCGAGAGCCGAGTGCCCTCTAGAGAGCGGGCTGCAGGCCGGGGCGCGGGGCCTGGCACGTCCGTCTCCTCCTGCATCTCCCAATATCCCACCCCGTGAAACGCAAAATGCGTCTGAATCGCGCAGCACCGTGGGCGCCGGGAGCGGCAGCGGCAGGGGGGAACGCTTCCCGCGCCGCTGCGGTGCCGTAACCGAGCGGCGGCCGGCGCAGGCGGCCCTGTATGTTACGCAATATTGTATGTTATATAGCATTACATTTTTGTATAATATTATTTTAATTACATATTATTGTACTTTCGCTGGATGGTCTCACAGCAACTTCCATTTAGCCACAGACAGAATTAAGCCAAACTTCGCTGCATCTCCTGGCCGCTTAGTAAAATATAAGTCCGGCTTTAAGCGGGGTATGTGATCTCGGTCTCAGGCACTGCGCTGGTGCGCGGGTTCCCTCCTTGGGAGGGCGGAACAAGAACAGGAGGGGACGGTGCCAGCCCGGGCGCTTGGTTTGCATCTGCCAGTTAAGAACCGCTGACACCTTATGGAGAGATCTGGAACGCACGGAGGCGTCTGCTCTGCCCCATCTCCCAGCCGCCTTCTCCATTTCCCCGTTCTTGGCCACGAGCAGCATGGGCACGCAGTGATCATTTATTATTCCGGCTCCTCTGAAGTTTTTATCTGAAATCAAACACAGTGCTTGTGAAAAACTTTTGATAATGCAATGATAATTTATGATTCCAGCTCCTCTTAAGTTTTTATCTGAAATCAGACACAGCGCTCGTGAAAAACTTTTGCTCGAGTCTTGGTACAAGCTGGTGACTGCCAGTTTGCCCAGGCAAACACACGTTCAGTTTCTCTCTCCTCTGAAAACAACCCCAAACCGAAACAGCGTAAATACCGTCACGAGTGCTTCAGGTCGCTGTTTCCTGATGTGGCGGCGAGAGGGAAATGCCAGTGCCATAGAAAGTGAAAACTCAGGTGCCAAATTCGCAGGATTTTAGTGTCGGTGGGAAACGGTCCCCCGCTTCAGGGCGGGCTGGGCTCACGCCGCTGAGCGGGGTCCCGGCGGGGAGCGGGGAGCGGCGGCCGCGGGACCGGGCCTCTGCTGCTCGGCTTCGCCCAGCGGGGCCCAGCCGGGGGAGCCCGGCGGGCGGCAGGGCCGCTGCGTGCTGCTGGCCTCAACCTCTCCTCCCCCGGCGCCCAGCGCCCAGAAACCCAGCGCCCGGCCCCCCTGCTCCCATTTCTTCCCCGGCGCTGGCGGCGGCCGCGGGAGGCCGCCTGGGAGCGCTGCGGCTGCGGCTGCGGGCCAGGGCCGGCCCCCGCACCGGCCCCCGCACCGGCCCCCGGCCTCCGCACCGGCCCCCGCACCGGCCCCCGGCCCCCGGCCTCCGCACCGGCCCCGGCCCCCAGCACCCGGCCCCCGGCCCCCGCACCGGCCCCGGCCCCGGCCCCCGGCCTCCGCCCCGGCCCCGGCCCCCGCCCCGGCCCCCAGCCCTGCCTCCCCAGCCCTGCCTCCCCAGCCCTGCCTCCTCCGCCTCCCCGCTGCTGCTCGCCGCCCTGCCGCCAGGGATCAGCCTTGCTGCTTCTCTGCTTCCCAGCCGGAACACGGCCTCCCTTTGCTCCCGTCCCCCTGCTTATTGCAGTGCGCAAACCGGCCACGAGCAGAGGCAGAAACGCTCTTCCTCCAGGTGTGCGGGACGCTCAGGAGCGGGATGCGGGGAAATGCAGTGGCCTTTATGCTTCAAATATTTCTTTAATTTCTCAGCAAAGGACTCAAAAATATTTTGCGTGTGTTTAAGTGTGAGAAATGTTTGTGCCATGTTATATAGGCTATTTATCGAACATATATAAAATGATACATGTTCCTTTCCCGGCTTGAGTAAAGGTGGCCCGTCCACCTAGGCAGTGGCCAGTAATTAGGTGTCATTGGTGGAAAACATTTATGTAACGTGTCGTGATTCGAGCCCCGTATATCCTCACGTACTATGCCCTAGACCTACTGGGTCAGCCCTCGACACAAGCTCCTGCCATCATAGGCCTCTCCTCTCCAAGGGGGTTTGGATCCCACCGCCTTAAAAGAAGAAATCTGTTTATTAACAGTCAGTACAACAAATATAAATACAATCGATGACAATTCATTACATTCTGATCTGGCTCCCGTCCGCGCTTGACTTAGAAAAGTATGTACAATGTCCACGGATGAAAATAATGCCCGACTGGATAAATAACAGGCAACCTTTTCTTGCCGGGAACAAGAGAGTCCTAGGTCCTTCAACAGCTCGTGATTGCCCTGATGTCATTTCCCACGTGCACCCAACGGAAACCCAACCAACTCGATGACATCACGTTCATCAACTCTCAAATTTGATCTTCCAGATGTTGATATTTTCTGACCTTCTCAGCGGCCGCATCTATCAAAGATGTCGGTTTCCTTTCAAATCTTGCCGTGACGTCCCCTACCAAAGCCTGTTCTCCCTTAACGAAGCGCAGGTCTGGCTTGTATAGATCATTCTGGTTGTCCCGTAAGAGCGGCTCCTGGAATACCACCCAGTCCTTCTTTTTAGCCTCGACAATCAACAATTCACAGAGGTGATTGAGCCTTTTAATTCTTGCTTCCTGGCAGCCCTGCCGCCAGGGATCAGCCTTGCTGCTTCTCTGCTTCCCAGCCGGAACACGGCCTCCCTTTGCTCCCGTCCCCCTGCTTATTGCAGTGCGCAAACCGGCCACGAGCAGAGGCAGAAACGCTCTTCCTCCAGGTGTGCGGGACACTCAGGAGCGGGATGTGGGGAAATGCACTGGCTTTTATGCTTCAAATATTTCTTTAATTTCTCAGCAAAGGACTCAAAAATATTTTACGTGTGTTTAAGTGCGAGAAATGTTTGTGCCATGTTATATAGGCTATAAAAAGGGCTTTCAGGCCATCTGCTTTTTCCACCCTGTGGGTGTCTCTGCACAGCTACGGGTGTCCAACCACCCCTTTGCTGTCTCAAGAGAAGAGGAGATTCATAATAAAATTTGAATGTTGTCATCGCAGCACCTGCTCTCGGCTCTGCTTACAGTCACCCAAGAGAAGAGGCACTTGCGTTGCACGGTCCCGCTCCCCAGGCAGATGTCTGACACAGAAGAGGTGGGATTTGCTCTGCAGAGGGGGGACTCACTCGGACATGCTCACATTACAGAAGTCCAGACAGGTTAGGTCGGAAGACACCTGCCCCCCCCCCCCGATGACTGCAATGCAGATCTGTTAAGACGTGTATGACTGGCGGCGTACTCCCCAGCAGCCAACGCATCGCACAGTTTAATGCCTGACACATCTGGAGAGCAGCTGGAGACGTGCACCAGGGATGGCTGCTAAGCTGATAGCTGTGTATGGATGTACACCCTCCTGAGCCTGCTTTTTCATGGAAATTTCTGTCACTGATCTCTGTTCTCCTTTCGTGGACGAGCTCCAGCTCCACTTACTTCCTCCTCTGTTGTTCTGCAGTGCATTTAAGCAAAGTGCTTGGTGGGAAGCAGCCGGGCGTCCGCCTGCTCAGGCTGCCTGTGTAGGTCATGGAGGAGGTCACGCAGGAGCGGGCAACGTACGCTACAGGCTTTGAGAGGGAGGAGGTGGGCAAGACCTGCAAGGCCAGCGCGGCCGTTCTCTGGCTCCCACTGGCAAAGCGGGTTTGTTCCCAGTGGAGTCTGATCCTGACCAGTTTAGGTGACCCTTGTGCATGGATCAGCACCTGGTTTTCTAAAGGAACTCAGTTTCCAGACACAGGTTTCTTGATTGCATCAGGCAGAAGCAAAGTTTTATTAGAGAAATTTTTTCACCAGCAGGTACATTAGTGATCCTCACTAACTCAAGTACTTCTAGAGATTACAGCATTACAGAAGAGCAGTAGCAGAACAGAGAAGAAGGTGGCCCTCAACAGGCCCCTTCAGATACATGGCAAAGCATCGCTGAGTTACTTCTAGTTTCTCTGCATAGAGGCGCGCAGCGAACATCGAGTGTTCTTGTTTTGTCTGTAGGTTTCTCTGTATGTCATCTTCTAGTCCATTCCTCCTTAATCACAAATTCTCCTGCAGGTCACTGGAGAAAAAATATAGCAGCATTATTGAGTTGGAACAGAGATAAAAGCCTTCAAATAACAAAAATTCGGTCTATGTAGTGCCCTTATTTCATGAATACACTCTGCTAAACAAGAGCAGTTGGCAGACAACCCAGGAAACCCCAGAAGTTCCCTAAATAATTCTGTTTTAATAGGAATTCGCACTTGTAAAGTTAAGATTTGCTCTTCTTTTCACTCCTTCCAGACTCTTTTACTAAGCTCTGTTTGGCTGTCGTCTTCTTTACTTCTACTTCCAGATCTTTTCTTTATGCCTCATTTCCCCAGCCTTCTCCTTTTCTCCCTCTTAGCTCGCATTTGCTTTCTGCTGCTCCACATTCAGTCAGAGCTCTCGTTAAACCTATTTCTTAGTGACGCAGCCAGTTTTGCACTGTGATTGGAGCCATTGGAAGAGATCATACCTGTAGCATAGTAACTCTCGGAGAAGATACCAATAACGTGTCCTAGGAGAGTGTGTTGTCTCCTGGCCTTATTACGAAGGAACAAACTGAGAAAACAATTTTCCATTTGTGGAAGCAGGGCTCTTACCTTGTATATCTCCAGTCTTGCAGGGTGGGACTTGGGGCTGGCAATGGGAAGATGAAGTTGTAGTATAGGTGTGGCTTGTCCTAATGACTCCTCCTCCTACACCAGTTCCTACTCCGATTCCTCCTCCATGACTAGTGGGATCAATTTGGTGAGAGAAATAGGGAATTTTAGAACTTCACCTGACACTGCTGACTGACTACATGACACAAAGTCTCAAACTACGTCTTTTATAGGGGTTAGGGTATTTTACATTGCGTTCTTGTTTCATTTTCAGGGTTGCTTTGCATTTGTGCCCTCCTTTGGCACCAAAATGCAATGCAGAGCTTTGCAATCAATTCTTATTTTGACAGTTCTCACCCATCTTCCTACAGAAAAGAGATTGTTACGAATGCTGACATAATACTAGTAGTTGCAATGCTGTAACTAGCAGTTCACAGATTTGGTTTCTCTGCTTTGCAAATCCCAAGGAGTGCCATTTAGTTCAGATTTGAATGTTCAGCACAGTGAAGTTACTCATGAGACAACTGTTTCATCTCAGTGAAAGCATTAAGATGGACTAAAGATTATCTTGGATTCCCAATCCGTAATACAGATCCTTGATATTTTTATTTATTCATCTGTTCATTTAGAGTTCTACATACATGAGGTCCTGCTGTCCTCCTTCCAACAAGCACCGGTAGGTCTGAATCTCCTGCTCCAAACGGCACTTGACGTCCAATAAGGTCTTGTATTCTTGGTTCTGGCACTCTATTTCCGCTCTTATTTCAGCCAATTGCTGCTCCACGCATGTGATCTGGTTCTGTAGCTCACCGAGGAGGGTGTTGTACTGGCACTCCGTCTCAGCCAGAGAGGATTCCAAATTATTTCTCTGATAAACAAGACAACCAAAGAAACAACATTCATTTAAGTGCCACCCTGGAGGTTATTCTTTCCAACGCAAAAATAAAAGAGCTATTCACCACCGTCATGCTGATCAGCAGGCCTGGCTGTTCATGCTCACAAATCCAGCAGTAAGCACATCACAGCTTAAGTAAGCTCACCACCCACCTGGCTGAGCTGAGCCTGGAGATCGATTTCCAGAGCTTGCAATTGGCGTCTCAGTTCGGTAACCTGGTTGTTGCACGTCTCTACCTCCTGACCGCTTGTGATAACCTCCCGATTCACCTCCTCAATCTGCAAATCACCAATCCAGAACAAAGAGTTTCAGAGAATATCTGTGTAAACTGGACTTGCTTTTACAGAAGCAGAACACAGTGCGGAGCTAGCAAAAAGAAAAGTCAGCAGGGCAAGTTCTCTGTGCACTAGGCGTTAACTGCCGGCTTCAACCGCTTACTCTTTTTACAAATCACATTAACCTTGTGGCTATTAAGTCTCTTTAATCCAAATGTGGAACATCTCAGTTCCAAGAGCACACCGCAAGGCCTCGGGGCAAATGCTGCTGTTCCAGGTGGGACATAACAAACTGGTCAGACAGGCCTGTGTCTCCTGTGGAACACAGGGTATAATGAGTGCTGATCTCAGGCTTCATTTGAAGGGAAGAACTGCTTATTGTCTCCATGTCTGTTTTCTGAAACGCTCCTGTGCCCTAAAATGTGCACGTCACCGTGTTTTGCAGCAGATGTGCGTCGCTTACCTTGCACTCATACCAATCCTCAACTTCCTTGCGGTTGCGCGCTATCAGTGTTTCATACTGGCATCTCAAATCCTCCAAGATTTGCCTGAGATCTGGTCCAGGGCAGGCATTGACCTCCACACTCACGTCTCCAGTTGATTGTTTTCTCAGGCAATTCATTTCCTGGAAATATAACCCAGATCAGCTGCATACTGGCGTTGGAAAGACAGCGCAGAAGAGCAGAGCTTGGTGGCTAAGAAGAGCACTCCCCGCGAGGGGTGCCTCCCAGCTGTGGCTGTAAAGCGCTGGAAGATGGTGCAAGTGTTTTCCCCAACAAATCTGTTGGGTAATTTCTTTTCTCATCCACTGGAGTCAGCAGCAACTTTCACCCCCTCTGGCACTCCCAGTGCCAGCGCAGCCCCGAGAGCAGCAGCCGCCTCTCTGCCAGAGCTGCCGCACCACCCACGAGGCAGACAGGTCTGAACCCCAGGAGCGTCTGATGCGAAAGCTGTGGCGTGAAAGTGGTTGATCTTGACTTTTAAATTTAGAGCACATTCGCGTAGGCAAAGTTTTATGTCAGGGCCATGGTGCTCCTAGGGAAGGGGCAGGACCCTACCTCCTCGTGGTTCTTCTTCAGGCAGCAGAGCTCCTCCCGCAGCGACTCCAGCTGTGCCTCCAGGTCAGACCTGCAGAGAGTCAGCTGATCCAGGACTTGGCGTAAGCCGTTAATGTCAGCCTCCACACTCTGGCGCAGGGCCAGCTCCGTCTCGTACCTGGTTTGTGCAAGAAAGCAGAAATTCAGAACGGTAACATCTCACATGCGCTCCGTTTATGCAAAGATCTCCTTTCCCACCTGCCTGCTCCAAACTCGATTTTGTTGTCTAAGCTGAATGCACTGTGCATTAGATTTCTGCACTGCAGTTGATGTCTGTTATGTGAAAGCTTTTCTTCCCCATCTATTTTTTTCCTGCTTCTGATCACTGTGTGTTTAATATCGCTTATTCAGCTGCATTTCTGGTTTGCTGATCCCAATCTGCACTGGTCTGGGATGGAAATGCACCAACTACGCCACTAAGGACCACTCCCTCCAAAGCTGGTCCCCAGCCCTCACCAACAAACACTGTTGCCAAATGTTTTACCCAAGAATACTAATTAAGGGAGGGCTGGTGACCAAAAGCAAAGCGCATTTCATCACTCCATCCTGTCCTAAGGTGGTGTAGCGAGACTGGTCTGAGGGCTCTCTAATTAGCGCACTGGGACTCTCCAGGCGAGATGTTAGGGGGCAGGGAGGAGGCGAGGGGGTTCAGCTACGCAGAGGGGCACTCACTTCACGCGGAAGTCATCAGCAGCCATCCTGCTGTTATCAATGTCCAGAATGATCTTGTTGTTATCGATGGTTGCGCAGACAATCTGGAAAAGAGCAGACCATGAGAGATGTCTCACTTCTCCCTGCTGTTACAGTCTATGGGTGTATCTAGATTGCAGTTAGGTAGTAGGTCTTCACAATACCCTTTTTCTGTTACCTTCTTACTTAAGTAACCTCTTTCCTTGAGCAGAGCAGTTGCAGGAGGTAGCTTTGCCTCCTTAACGCACAGTCAGTAAAGAAAAGAGGTTGAGTGTGTAGAGGTTGGGAGTTAAAGAGCTGTGAGATGGGACTTCCCAGTTCCAGGGTCTGAAGGCAAGTTCTAAAGATGCTTCACAAAGAAGTGAGCCTTCCTTGAGACATTAAGTCTCAGCTGACATTCGGGCTGGTGTGTTCTTGGCTTCAAGTTAAGGATCTTCAGGGAAGATAGTTGGAAGGTACCTTTAAGCCTTAAGATCAGCCATAACTTTCATTGTGGACTTACTAGTATCAGGCTCTTTGTACCACTGCAGCAATCAATTTTAAACACTCAACTTTTCTCACCTAGAATTTATAATGCTGCATTTGATACAGCATTTGATGTGTATGTTTTGCTCTTGTTCTATAGTTCTCTTTGCTTTGCTCTTCCTACTGGGCTGACACCACTACATCTCCTCAGAGCACACTTGGTAATATCATATTTATAATTGTGTAGTCAAAACACAACGTAACAAAGCATCCTTTTCCTTTTTAAGAGTATTATCCCACCCATATCACCTTGCAGCACGCATCTTTCATATGCACCCACGCTCAACAATGTCGTAGGAGAACTTGCCAAAATTTATGTTTGCAAAGACATTTAACAGCACCAAAGTTAACCCTAACAATTGCAGTAGGTTCTAAACACAAATTCAGAAATGAGCTTTAAGTAGAGGAGGAACAACTGAAAAAGGGGATTACCTGATTTTGAAGATCTTCGATTTCTTTGTAATAGCAGCTGTAGTCCCGGGGCTCACAGGACAGGCCCTGTGTAGCATACCACTCTCTGATTCTGCATTCCAGTTCAGCATTTTCCTTCTCCAAGCACTTCACCTTGTCCAGATAGGAAGCCAGGCGGTCATTGAGATTTTGCATGGTGACCTTCTCATCGCAGGATGAAAGCAAACAGTCGCCACCAAGACCACCAACGACTACACCGCCTCCAAGGCCAAAACCGAGGCCATTGCCATAGCAGTTGCCACCTCCATAGCTCCCGCCAGCCAAGCTACCAACACTCAGTCCCCCTCCATAATTCACTCCACCGCAGTAACTCCTTCCAGAAAAACCTCTGCCACTGCCTATCCCATAGGAAGAAATCCGTGCTCCACCACCACCACCAATGATACAGCTGCCACCACTGCTCCTGCCTTTGCTAGACACAGTAATAGTCTCCTTAATGTTGCAACTCATGGCGACAGCAGTTGGAAATGCAAGCAGAAGCCCAAAGCAAGATGCACAGCTTGATATTAAATCAGACTGCGAGTTGTCCGTTGCCGCGAAACTCTATTTATACCTTCCACAGTGGGTGTCACCACTGGTTCTTCTTCCCATAAGGCTGGCTACTCTAGCCATTGGTGCCAAGAATAATTTCTCAAAGGGAAGTTTCCTTTCAAGAATCCTGGTAGACAAGGAAGATACTTTACATGTCTCTTGCTAATTTCAAAAATACATTAGCAATAATGTTTTATGAATCATCAGCTTTTTGTTTATGATGCAAACTTTACAACATTAAGCCAGGAAAAACACTGTCCTAAATTATATACCAGGAAGAAATCATTAAAGGTATTGCATCAAAGAGCTCTTTATCTCTCATTAATTTATTTTCATTTTATTTTGAGTTGAATAAGCAGTTTTCATGCAAGGTGCTGATGTTGGAATATGTAAGATGAAAAAGAAAGAATAAATACGAAGTTTGACTCTCGAATGATGTATGAGGAATGATGTAAGAACTTTGTGGAAAGATCAGAGGCACAGAGATTAACCTTTAAGTTAACCATTGGCACAATGACAACTCCGGAACACTCTGCTCCGAGACAAGTGAGACCGTGGAGTGATCTCTTAATGGGCACGGATGCAAGGTTCTTCGTATATGATTGTGGCTCTCCAGTAATTCACAAAGGATTTGTGTCTTTATGTGGGGAGCGTAAAGTAAGGTAAAAGTACTTTAAATATTTCCTGTCGTTCAGGGAAAGATATTTCTGCAGTTTTCATCATTAGGGATAGTGATTGTTGCTGGGGCAGGGTGGGTGTTTTGAAACAGTGAATGGGAGTGGAAACATCCTATGGGCAATTTCTCTGTCAATATGAGCTGCGTTCTAGTAAGAGCTTCGGGACTACTGTCCTAGGAAATATAAAGACAGAATTGCTGATAAAGCTGGCAGAGCAATCATTGCCCAATACAGTTCTACACTGGCTTGGAGAAGATGGATTAAGTACAGACTAGAGGTTCTTCTCTATCACTAACGCCTCCAAATCTTACCTAGGCAAAACTAGAGAAATTAAAAAGTAAGAATCCTTTCACTCTTCTGACATCAAAATTCAGGCTAGGCTCGTTTTCATGAGATGTTTTGCTAAGACTCAAGAGCAACGGCCTTCTCTCTGGGACAACCTGTTTCTACTGGCTGTTGAGCAAGGGACAGGCGTTCCACAGCTTTCTGAAGAAGAGAGTTCACTGTAAGAAATTCTCCAAGCCTGCTTCACCAGGGAACCAGTGAAACTCTTGCCCAAATCCTCACTCCGTGTCAGGATTGTGGATTGGAATAGCTATTGTTATGGCAAGTAAATAATCCCATTTACTGAAGGACTGAATTATCCCAGTATTCGTGGATTTGCCCATCATTTTATTGCTCTTATCCTCCTTATTTCTGTTGAAAAGATGCCTCTCCTTATCTCTGCATTCTTGGATGTTACTTATCCAGTGCAATGAAAGCCAGCAGCATTCCTGTGATACCTCCAGCAGGCTGGAGACAGAAGTATGGGGAGACTTGCTCCGTGATTTACTCAAAGACAAAGAGCGCTCCTCCGGCAGAGTCTGCAGTCGAACCTAGGTCTCCTGTACCAGGCTGTGGTGCCTGAACATCAGCCTGCCCTTCCCTCCAAGTTGTGCTCCACTCAGTCCCTAAATACAAAGGAGCAAAGCTCAGAATAGGTAAAAACTCTAATAAAGTTATTGTGTATAGGAAGGAATACCTGGATTTCATTACTAGGACTGGAGAACATAATTGGAGTCAGGGTGTGGTGGTAAGAATGAACCGAAACTGGCGTAATATTGCATCGCTTGAAGCTTTGCCTGGCCTGCGTATGATTCCTCAGAAGTTTCCCAATACCTGTCTGCAGCAAGCATCTTTTCTGAGTGAGTGCACATTCCTTCCTCTGCTCCACAGTTATCATTTTAGCACATCAGAATAATGCAGGCAGAAACATGGAATGCCTTACTCCTTTGTGGGAGTGGAGGATGTCTGCGTGCCTATTGCGGTAATTATTGCGGAGAGCAGAGCGGATGGCTCCTGCTCTTCTGAGATCCATCGGTCCCCTGTGGGCCTGTAGCTTTATCATTAGACCCCCCGCTTTCTGCTGCGGGCCTTCGGCAGGCACCTTTGCCCAGGATCCTCGCACGGCACACACTTGCTCTCTTTCTTGTTATTTTTCCTTTTTGTCTTCAGGAAATGCGTGCACTAGTTAAGCTAAGATAAAATAAAATAATTGTTCTGAAGACCTTAAAAAATAAATTAAACTTTCCCAGCTGTTTTCATGCAGTTATTTGAACTCATAAGCTTCCTGGGTCTGTCTCATTAGCACAAAGAAATATGGAAATCTCATGGAAATGTACTTTCCAGCCCAAGGTTTGCAGCTCCATAATTTGAAGCACTTTAATATACGGGTTGTTTCCAGGGTGTTTTCTGCTGGGGTGCTGTTTATCACAAGCTACCTTCTCATGAGCTGCTTTCCAGACGCATCCCAACTTGTAGGTCCACAAACAACATCACAGTGTCTTAGGAGCTGAGTCTGTACACCCCCGGGGGCTTTCCAGGGGCATATTCATAGAGTCTGGATCATTAGAGTCCTTCTGGCCATGTCATTAGGTCTCTTTCACCTCTCAGGAATTTAGGACAGCTCCTTTGTGAAAATGCCTGCTTTGCACCTGGCGGACCTGGTGGGAAGGGTGGGAAAGCCTTTGATATGAGCACAGGGAATCAGGTGGAGCAGCTAGATGTCAGTAGCAGTTCGCAAGAGGAGACTAGCCCAGACCTGGTGGGAATCAGCTGGGGCTCCCAGAAGAAAGCGGCAAGCTTTTATATCTTGTGGGTAGCCTAGAGTTTCCAGAAGACTGGAAACTGGAAGAGCGTCAGTGCAGTATCTTGATGTTTTTAGAAATGAGAGTGTGAGGACCGGTAGATTGGGAAGGCTTGAGGCCAGAAAGGGCAGCAGTGGGTTATCTTCCTGTCTGTCTTCACACCGAACAAGGCAGGAGAAGACAATGGGAAAGGGAAAGGGAAAGATTTGTTTTCCGACTTCTTCTCAGCCAGAGCTCTGAGAACAACTGGGACATACACAGAGTCCAGCCAATGGAAATTTGCCATTACAACCATGAGAGGCATCTCTCTTGATCTCTTGTGAAGCACTGGCTTTACATGTCTGCTGAGAGATTTCTGCATCAAGTCTGGGACTTTCTGTAGGGCTGGAACTGATCTTTAAGGAAGCCTTGATTTAGAGTCTTGGTTTAAAAGCTTCTACCTATGGCCACTCTTCTGAGTCATTATTGCAGCTGTTCCAGTGCTGCATTTGCTTATTTTGCTCTAGTCCCTGGATACTGTTGGGTTTAGTGTCTGGTAGGTGAAATGAAAGAAACACCACTGAGACATCTTCTCCCCATGGTCTTTTACAGCAGGAGAAGGAGACCTTCTGCCTGCTGATATATTAATGGTTGAGCTTCTTCAGACACTTGCTACCTACGGGCCTTGGAGATGCTGCTTTCCTGGAAGGTTTCAGGTTGTGCTAAGTCTATTTCTGTAGCAACAGAGAAATTGCTGTCTCTATAAAAGAAGCGACGCTAGAAAAGCGTGCCACACTATGCTGTATATATGGTCCTGAAATGCTTTTGTCTTTGTACTCTTTCTCCTCCTCCCCCAGGCTGGCTGTTCCACAACCTCCAGCTTTTGGCAGAAAAGGAGTAACCAGGAGTTTTGCTTTGCCAGGTCATCTCATAAATGGCTAGGACTCTTTCTGTAACAGCCACATCACAGTGTACCAGAAATAACAGCAGCCATAGCCAGTGCTGCTGGTTTAGCTGTGAACCTGCAGGATGGAGTGGACGTGTAAAACCGATCACTGCTTGGTTTTCTGAACCAACAGACAATTTAATCCTCAAAACACCCTCCAGCTCATAATGGCTTTTAACTGAGAAGTCTCCAAGCCCAGAATGACTCTGCAAGCTCCCCGTGCTCCAGGGCCCTGAGTTACCAAACTGCTGCCCTCGCTTCTCTAGGCAGGTCAGTGTCAGGACGCACGCACGCTGCCATGCCAGTCCGTGCTGACTCAGCATCAGCTGCACGGCTGCTGTTTGAGGCCCAAAGGAGGGACTGATCTTTGCCTTGCTTGTGAGGTTTAAGGCATAATGGCTCTGCGTACCCAAAGGCCCTGGCTGGCTTTTTTCTCCATTGTGTTCTCTGTTGAGCTGCACTTTTTCAGCCCCCATCCTGCCCTCTCCAGTTCTCCAGAGAAGGTACGTTGAATGTAAAGATGATCTTTCAACAGTTCCTGATGTTCAGGTTGAAACTCTTTGAAACAGAAGGATAACCAGTAAATGACTCAGTCACTATGTGAAAATAGATAGGAAATAAACCTTTTGCCTCCAGTCCTTTTCCCAATGGGAACATTCCTATAAAATGGAAGGGCTAGGTTGGAATATAAGCCATGTCAGCAGAAACTGAATCAGTTGTGGAGACCGAAATTTCCTCCTCAACCTAATCACAGTCCCCGGGCTGGATGATGAAGTGTGAGAGGGCACAGCCCAGGTGTGTCAGCACTAGACTGGGGCCGAGGCAACCTGTCTCCAGATGTTCCATCACTGACTTTCAAAATTTTTCTAAAATTGTGTTTTAGCACAATGCTCGGTGGGAAGCAGCCGGGCGTCCGCCTGCTCAGGCTGCCTGTGTAGGTCATGGAGGAGGTCACGCAGGAGCGGGCAACGTACGCTACAGGCTTTGAGAGGGAGGAGATGGGCAAGACCTGCAAGGCCAGCGCGGCCGTTCTCTGGCTCCCACTGGCAAAGCGGGTTTGTTCCCAGTGGAGTCTGATCCTGACCAGTTTAGGTGACCCTTGTGCATGGATCAGCACCTGGTTTTCTAAAGGAACTCAGTTTCCAGACACAGGTTTCTTGATTGCATCAGGCAGAAGCAAAGTTTTATTAGAGAAATTTTTTCACCAGCAGGTACATTAGTGATCATACTACTGGTTAACTCCAGCAATAGTCATGGTGGTTGGGCACACGCAGCAATACAGACTGGAAAAAGCAAATAGCAAAATAAAGCAGAATGTGGCCCAACGCTCTGCTTGTCCCTCTGACACATTGCTTAGCATTGCTGAGTAATACAAAAGAGCACGCTCCTCCAGGCACAGGGGAGGCATACAGTAAATATTCTCTCTCTTTATCCATGGCTCTGCTTCAGGGTTCTCTTGTTGGATATTCTCATTTCTCTGCTTAATCACAAATCCTTCTGCAAGGCACTGGAGAGATCAAAGGAAACATTACTTTGTTTATAGCAAAAATAGATTCTTTCCCAC
This sequence comes from Platalea leucorodia, assembly GCF_965183815.1. Lineage (NCBI taxonomy): Eukaryota > Metazoa > Chordata > Aves > Pelecaniformes > Threskiornithidae > Platalea > Platalea leucorodia. Next base: position 6,416,591 of record NC_138844.1, read on the forward strand.
ACTGTCATGCTATACACGTGATCATTTCCCAAGCCAATTCAATTAGAATTTCAGATAAATACTGTCCCTTCCTGGAAAGGTCCGATTGTTGCCTGCCAGTCGGGCAGATGGGGTTTGTAGCCAGCTTGAGCATGGTTTGCCCTTCTAGATGAAAATGCCAAACGGTGGAAGCTGCAGCCGCTGCACCAGCAGCAGTCGGGATCCGGGCCCTGACCAGAGCAATGCCCCTGCTCACACTCATTCTCCTGGACCAACCGTCACCATATTTCTTTCTTTCTTTCTTTTTCAGTTTGGCTGGAAGTTTCCCCCTGAAATAGTACTGGCAGTTTTCTGCCAGTATTCCCATGATTCACGGGTTTTTTTCCTGATTTCTGGGCGCTCTGCTTTCTCCTACTCTTTCCTTTGTCCCAGATTTCATGACAGTCCTTTCTCCATGTTCTCTGTGGCTTTCGTGCCTGCTGACTCTCTCCTCCTCCTTCCTATCCGTCTTCCCCCTCCTCCCTTTTTGCAGTTCTCATGCTTCCCGGTAAAGTCACAGCTCCTGAAAGCACTTGTTGTAGCCACTCCCCTGTGGCCTCCCATCATGTATTTCCCAGTAGTCTCACAATAAAACTTTCAAATAGCACCCGTAAGGTATGCGGGAAAGATCTTTGTTGCTGCCTGTCCTTGTTGCATTAGAATAGAGAAGACTGTGGAAATCTTGTAGTGTTGCAGGTCTTACCTTGTATCTCCGCAGCTGCACAGGATGGCATCTGGGAGGATGAAGTGTAAGTGTGGCTTGTTCTAATGATACCTCCTCCTCCTATTCCACTTGTTCTTGCAACTCCTCCTCCTAGACCCGAAGACTGACCAATTCCTCCTTGCTGACTACGGGAACAGGAAAATAATGTTTTAGTGAAGGAAACGACAGATAAACTAGACCTACAGTTCGGTCGTTGTCCCTGCTGCTCTCAATCTGTTTCCTCTTTGGCATAAAAGTGGCAGAATATTGCAGGGACCTTGCTTCTTGCGGCAATGGCCGGCACCGGGAGGGAAGCAGATTATCGGCTTTGATTACCAGGCAGCCAGAACAGGTCAGTGAGGGTGCAGGAGCTGTGCAGTGCCTCCACCTATTGCTCACTTTTTACTTTTATGTTAAAATACCCAGGACGCAGGTATTTTATTGTATCGTTCGGTGCATCTCAGCCTACTTACATAAGGTCCTGCTGTCCGCCCTCCAGCAGGCAGCGGTATGTATGGATCTCCTGCTCCAGACGGCATTTGACGTCCAGCAGGATCTTGTACTCTTGGTTCTGGCACTCCATTTCTGCACGCAGATCGGCCAGTTGCTGCTCCACGCATGTGATCTGGCTCTGGAGCTCAGCAAGGTGGTTGTTGTAGCGGCACTCTGTCTCAGCCAGCGAGGATTCCAGGTTGTCCCTCTGCAGAGTGACGGGTGGCACAATACAAATACCGGCATGAGAAGCACTGCATTTAACTACGACTTCTTCCATCAAAGCCTAACTGTGAGACAGCTGAGCCTTACAGCAGCTCACCACCCACCTGGCTGAGCTGAGCCTGGAGATCGATTTCCAGAGCTTGCAATTGGCGTCTCAGTTCGGTAACCTGGTTGTTGCACGTCTCTACCTCCTGACCGCTTGTGATAACCTCCCGATTCACCTCCTCAATCTGCAAATCACCAATCCAGAACAAAGGTGTTCAGGGAATGTGTAATGTAAGTCAGATTAAGTATTAAGGACAGAGCAGAGAAGCTAGCAAAAAACATGAAATGAGACAGTGAACTCTCTCATCCTAATGGAGTGTAAACCCTGCTCATCATTCCTCTTGCTCTTCCCATAGCACTGCTGTCCAGTTCTTCTCACCACTTACTGCTTTGTACAGAGTTCCCACCTCAAGTCTCGTTAACACGCAGCAATTCCTGTCGCCCCACGAAAAGGACGTGGAGTGGCAGCATCCCCTGTGTCAATTTAAACCAATGCTGAACGCTGCTACGGTATGTTGTGTGGTTTTAACATGTAATACATCGCTGTGGAACCATTGCCTGGGTGTTAGCCTGGGAAAGTCAGAGCTGAGTAAATCTACTCACCTTACACTCATACCAATCCTCAACTTCTTTGCGATTGCGTTCAATCAGCGTTTCATACTGGCACCTCATCTCCTCCAGGATCTTTCTGAGGTCTGGGCCAGGGCAGGCATTGACCTCCACGCTCACATCTCCGGTCGATTGTTTCCTCAGACAGTTCATTTCCTGGAAACACCACCCAGACCATGTCATTTTTTAAAAAGAAGGAAAAAACTGAGGGAGCTTAGTTCCCCTGTGGGGGAGAGCAGAGCCCCCGGCAGAGCCCCTCTCTGCTGGACATTCGCAGCTCCGAGTTCACACGTATGGCCTCCATCAACCACTTGCCGCTCCGCAGCCAGCGCCCCAGGGGTGGGGACCACGGGGAGGGAGGGTGATGGATCCTGCACGAATTAATGCTTTTGACACGAGAGGGGCAGGACCCTACCTCCTCGTGGTTCTTCTTCAGGCAGCAGAGCTCCTCCCGCAGCGACTCCAGCTGTGCCTCCAGGTCAGACCTGCAGAGAGTCAGCTGATCCAGGACTTGGCGTAAGCCGTTAATGTCAGCCTCCACGCTCTGGCGCAGGGCCAGCTCCGTCTCGTACCTGGGAGTGAGAAAGAAAGCAAGAAAGAGTAGTCAGTGTCTGACACCACCATTTGCTCTTCTTTTTTCATTTGACCATCCATCTTTCTTACAGTGTTTTCCTAACTAGCCTAACAGGATGCTAAGAAGAGCAGTCTGAGGCTCGCTCCGTCAGATCTGCTCTCAGTCTGCCATCTCTGGAGCTTTCCCACTGGGGCGGAGGTGTCATTCACCGCGTTTCTGCGCTCCAACAGGAAAAAACGAAAGCTTCCCCTTTGAAAGACACCACGTGCCAGAACGGCAGCTCAGGTGAACCCGCGCTGCTCCCTGCCTGCAGATCCCTTCTGCTTTCTGAAGAACTCTCATCTCCACTCAGAAACATCTTGCTGTCCCAGACTTTCCATCAAACTGATGCTAAGGCAGCTCTAGAGGCAGTGGCTGGAAGAGCTTTTCTGCATAGCCTCCAGCCTGTCCTGACCAGAGGATCACAGGAGACCTGGCTGGGAGCTCCTTCGCACCGGCTGGGCGAGGGGGAGCGCGGTGACCGAGGAAGGGGACAGCTGTGTGCCGAGGGGTACTCACTTCACTCGGAAGTCATCGGCCGTCATCCTGCTGTTATCGATGTTCAAAATGATCTTGTTGTTGTCTATGGTTGCGCAGACAATCTGGAAAAAGAATATTCACTCCCAAAGTCTCTTCCCTGTGTCCTCGGGCTCAAGCATACCCATTGACCGGTGCTACCAGACCTGGCCTCTTTCTCTCCCTCCTTTTTTTGTAATGCTGGGTAGCAGGCGTGGGGGAGTTCAGGAGTGCAGCAGTCACAGGGTGAGTGTTCAGTGAAGTACGGTGAAGGCGTTAAAATGATAAAATACGTGGTTCAGATGCAGACAGTCAGGGAGGTGTAATTAGTGTTGTCCAGCACCTGCCGCAATCCACCTAACCTTTTAAATCTAAACCTTGCTTTCATGGATAAGAGATTTAAAAGCTTTGTTTCGAGACTTATAATTAAGTCTGTCTCATTCTGCCTGTTTCCTGGATTCTTTTCATTTTACTCTTCTTTGTGCGTTGACATCCTAGAATTTTTGCCAAACACGCTTTGCAAACGTTTTTAATTTTAAACTGCATACTCAAAATGTGTTATGGCAATGCTCTCTTTGTTCTTATTTTTAATGAGCTGTCCTATATTTCCCAATTCTGTATGAAAGAGTAAACTTGTAAAAAAAGGAAATAACATTTAACTGGAATTCTGCAAGACTGATGACAGAATAAAATAGATTCAGGCAAATTAATGCGATCCATTATTTATTTCTCTTTTAGTTGCTTTCCTGGCATGTATCTATTTAAACACCTCGGCACAAACCTGATTCAGAAAGACTACTGAGCCAATCCAAATGTATCACATGAACATAACATTTTCCCCTCCGAATATATCTGATGAATAAAAGCAATGGAAACAGTCCAGACACTCAAGGTTTTTACCTTTGAGCTCTAGGGCTTTCTACAGGCAGTTGTCTTAATGGCTGTTTACAAAAAGCATTTTACAACAATGAAATGTTACTCTCGATAACTGCATTAAGTTGTGAACCAACACCGTGGGAGAAGCGTACAAGGGAGAAAGCAGCTGAGAAATGATGTTACCTGATTTTGAAGATCTTCTATTTCTTTATAATAGCAGCTGTAGTCCCGTGGCTCACAAAAAGGGCCCTGCTTGGCATACCACTCCCTGATTCTGCACTCCAGGTCAGCATTTTCTTGTTCCAGGCACCTCACCTTGTCCAGGTAAGAAGCCAGGCGGTCGTTAAGGTTCTGCATGGTAACCTTTTCATCACCAGAAAGAAGAATGCCATCACCAGCAAAACCACCTCCAACTACCCCTCCACCAAGACCAATACCAAGGCCACCTCCAATGCCACCGCCAAAGCGAGCACTGCCACCGCTGAATCCGATGCCTGGACATCCTCCGAGGACAGCGGCTCCTAAGCCACCTCCATAGTTTCCACCAACCAAACTGCCAGTGCTCAGTCCTCCTCCGTAATTCACACCACCACAGTAGCTTCTACCGGAAAACCCTCGGCTACCACCTATCCCGCAAGTCGTGTATCTTCCAGAAGAGACTGAGGAGATCCGCGCTCCTCCACCACCACCACCGCCACCAATAACACAGCTGCCACCACTGGTCCTGCCCCTGAGAGAGCCAGGTGTCTGCTTAATACTACAACTCATTTTGAGGACAGCTGCAGATCCAACCCAAAGCCCAAAGCAAGATGCACAGCTTGATATTGAATCAGACTGCAGGTTGTTTGTTGCCGCAGATCTCTATTTATACCTTCCAAAGGGGGTGTCACCTGTAGGGTGTTTCTTCTTCCCACGGGGCTGGCTAGTCTTGCTGTTTATGCCAAGAATAAATAGCCCATAGGCAGTTTCCCTCTAGAAATCCCAGTTCACAAGGAAGATACTTTACATGTCAGCAGCTTATTCCAAAAAGTAAAATAATGTTTTATGAGTCATCGCTTTTTGTATGATGCAAACTTTACAACAAGTCGAGAAAAAAGTTGCCCTAGATTATGTACAAAGAAGAAACATTGGTATTTATAACATCAAAGTGCCTTTTATCTTTCATTAATTTGTATTTATTTTATTCTTAGTCCAATAAACATTTTTGTATCACATGCTATGGTAGAATGCGTGGAACGAAAATGGGAAATTAATATAAATTCTCACTTCTGAAAAGTGTGAATAATAGCGACCGTAGCAGTGGAAAGAGCAGGGGTATCGTGGTGTAGCAGTCTGTCACCTGGCAGAGTGACAGACGGTAGGCCCAATACATGCTTTGCTGTGAGATTTCTTAAATCACTGAGGTAATTCCCCTATGGGTTTAGTTCCCCGTTTGTGGCTTATATTTCTCTGGTCATGCAAACACAAGAAGTCGACTTGCTCGCAGGCGGCGAAGATCAGGCCTGCTGAGCGTTGGAAGTCCCTGTTTGTGTCTAGATGTTACAGGGACTTGATGAAAGCTGAAGTGTATGAAGTACTTCTCTGACGTTATTTTTCAATCACTTTAATTGCTGTCCATGCTGCCTCAATTTCTGGCGATGTAAAGAAAGAGATGACAGGAAAGGGAGTGTCCATGGGCGATATATCCAGTTCCCTGGATGGGCTGAGATGTGATCCCGCAGGTCTTTGCCATCACTAAGATTGTGCTGAGCATTTCCTAGCTGAGTTTGTCAGAGCAGCAGCAGGCATTAGCACAGCCTCGCTAGCCATGGGAGCGTGATCTCCAAAACCAGGCAAGCAATAGCCAGAGGAGCGTTTGGAGAACTGGCTCCGCCAGTGCAAGTATCTTTCTCCAGCAGACTGCTGTAATGAGAGGATATTGTGCTCTCCAGGGGACGGAGGCTTCTGTTCCCTACAGGGTGGAATTTCCAAGCAACTCTTACTCACAAATAACCTTTCACTCAAGGATGTCCGTATTTACAGGAGCAGTTGTGATAAATCCTCTTTGGCGGTGAGTGTGACCCCTGACAGGGGGCCCCGAGAGCAGCCATCACCTCCGGACAGAAGGGCAGAGAAACCTGCACGCGTACGCTCAGCCACCTCCCATTTACTGGTGGGAAGGCGTACTGTGCGTGCAGTTAGGTGGCTTCTGTCACCATGGTAGGAGAGTGTCCCCAAGCATGTATAGATGTGCTCGTCTTCTCACCAGCATAAGTTAGGACTCTCCACTCTCCAGGGAGATAATTTATTTTTTTACTTAGATCAGAAATGATAAAAAGACGCCTACCCAAGGCTGGCACCATCCTAGAATATTCATTATTTGGATGGTTCAGTGAAATAACTTGCTCAAGGACAGAGCTGGAGTCTGTCAGAGCTCAGATTCCTGGTTAAGACTGCAGTGCCTGAAATACAAGTCCATCCTCCTCCTAGAAACACATTCCCTGTGCTCCCCACACAGCCTAGACTCACAATAGCGAAAATCATGAGCAAAAAGGAGGATAGGGAGTAGATCTGCCTTTCATCCGTCATTTTGAGGAATATAATTGAAGACAGGGTGTGGCTGTAAGAGCCAACAGAAATTAATATAATGTCTGGATTGCTTGGAGCCTTGCTTCTGCTGTGTGGGTTTTCAGAAGTTCCGTAATAGCAATCTAGAGAGAGCAGTGCTCTGGGCTGGGGTTGCCTTTCTTTGCTTTTCAGAGACTTGGGCTTAGGAGGAGACATTGCAGATATGGGACATTTCTCTACGGGTGGGCAAGGAGCACCTACACCTACTTCTTTCAGCAACAGAAAGAAGGAGTAGGCCTTGCCCTATAAAACAAACTGGTTTGCAGCATTGAACAACCTTTTACATATAGAATCATAGAATTGTTTAGGTTGGAAAAGATCTTTAAGATCATCAAGTCCAACCGTTAACCCAGCACTGCCAACTCCACCACTAAACCACGTCCCTAAGCACCCATCCACACGTCTTTTAAATCCCCCCAGGGATGGGGACTCAGCCCCTGCCCTGGGCAGCCTGGGCCAGGGCCTGGCAGCCCTTCGGGGGAAGTTTTTCCCAATACCCAACCCAACCCTGCCCTGGCGCAGCTTGAGGCCGTTCCCTCTCGTCCCATCGCTTGTTCCTGGGGAGAAGAGACTGACCCTGGCTGAAAGGTCCACAGACGACCGAATCACATTTTACCAGTGAGTATTAGAAACAATCATACAATTCCTCCAAAGTACTCATATTTGGGATACAATTACATTCTTTGGAGCTTTGCTGGGCTCCTGCCAGTTTCACTGGGACATGGAACATGGGACTGATGCAGCAAATGCATCCAAAAGCCAGTCCCTGACTAACCAGACTGTACTTTAAAACCAGTTTGATTTTTTTTCTCACTCGCGTTGGGTAGCTGCAGCTGTTTGCTGGCAGGCGGGCAGCTTGCACGGCCGTGGGGCAGTTTCACTCCAGGCACCGTGGGATTGCCCTGCTCCTTACCACTCGCACTGCGACCTCGCCACGCGGCGGGCGGAGGCCTGGGTCTGTCTTTGCTGGCTATGTGGCGCTCTGCTTTCTCTAGCTGTAAGCCACCCTCTCGTTCTGAAACATCCATCAGTACCGGCTTTTTTCCCCACTGAACTGATTTCTTTACCTCCACTTCTGTGATTATTTGTATTCCTGTAGCCTAGGAGTGTAGCCTTGGGGCAGAACAATGTGTAGGAAAAGACTGTGCAAGTCTAAGACATAAAAATGTCCCAAAAGGATTTACAACCTAAATGTAAGACAGGAGGAAACAACTGGTTTCATACGGCTGGAAGTGAAGGAAGCAATGCCAGGCTGTTAGCCAGCGTGACTGGCAGTGGTCTCAGCACAACGTCAGTGCAAACGCTGTTAAGTCTCGTGCGCATTAGGGAAAAGACGAGATCTGGAAGTGGACGCAGAGGTGATAAGTGTAAATACTGGCACGTGGCGGTGGGCAGCTCAGGCGGAGGCTGGAGGATGTGACATGTCCAAGGGATGTTGTGGGCAGCGGAGCTGGGTCCTGCGGGAGCTGTGACTGTCCCGGTGCACAGCCTTTTTGCAAAACGTCAGCCTGTCTCGTCCACGCTCTGCTCGCTTTACTTATCAAAGTTGATAATGTTTTCTTGTGTTAACTACAAGAAGGGTGTGTCTAATTGTACAGAACTCTGCTTTCATAAGCATTGCTTCAGTGATGTTTGTGCAACCACATTGGAATATGATTTTATCTTGTCACTTGTAATTACCATTAATAATTTGCATAATAGCCATTAGGCATCACTTATTAAACACTTCTTTGATGTGATACTGAGCTGGCTCCAGACCTCATGCTCCCATCTTTCAAATGCAGACCATGACTTTTTTCTGGCTAATGACTCACTGGTTTATACCACCACGTTTAGCAAAATTCCTGTAAGGCAAGTGAAATAATTATCACAATGAGTTTGTTAACAGCATGATCCTAGGTCTTAAATACGCCTCAGAGACCAAGGTGATTACTCTGTTTCAGTTTCTTTCTTGCTGACTGTTCACATCTTCAAACTGCCTCTGAACATTTGCTAGTGATGAAGTAGAAGTTCAGCAGCACACGGAGGTGGACAGAACCAGATTTCTTCCTACTGAAGCTCACAATCTGCCCTGATTCATTTTGTGACGGGTTTTAATTTCCTTCCAGCGCCTACCAGACGATGACAGTGCAGCCAGACTTCCCAGCATTTGCATCTCTGGAAGCACTACTGATTATCATGGCAAAGAAGAGTACAAAAGAATTTGTATTAGGACAGATTGGAATACTGATGGGTGAACGAAACTGCAGCAATTTCACTCCTGCATGGGCAGCTGAGTGCAGAGCAGGTCGGGAGGCAAACCAAGGCTTTGGCCTGCGGTCCCTGGGGGCAGAGCCGCGTGGGTCGAACCAGAACCTGGCAGGCAGAACTGGAAAACTCGGGTGCTTCCAGCGCTCCCATGCCGTGCAGCGGTACAACAGACGGGCAGCCAAAGGTGCAGGCCGGCCAGAGTCCCCCCGAGTGCCTTCTTTTTATCTTTATTTCATACTTGTACTAAAAAGTCTCTTAATTTCAATACACTTTCAATGTGTGGTTCATACTGGCGGTTTGTATTATATTACTCAGTGTACTGAGCTGAGAAATCTCCTGATTAATTACAGTAGTAGTTTACCCATCTATATAATTCTTCATAAATGTTACACAAGCCAGTAAACAAAAATGCAAACCCCACAGATAGTTACTGTGGGTGTGAGTGAGACTGTACCTGTCGGCGTATTTTATAACATAGACGTTTATAGAGAAATTATAGTTTATACATCACACCAGAATACGGCCTACTATTAAAAAAGCATAGTGCCTGTTACCAGGTGTAACTGCTTGTGCAGTGCAGTCCTTAACTCATGGCTGATTTCCAGCAGTGGCAATTTGCAAAACAAGTTGTTTTATTTCTGTTTCTTCACTGATGTCTTAAACCTCTGGCATGTTCACTCCTCAGGGATTTTTTCTGATGGTGTTGCAATTCACATGCGTCTGCGCTCTCTGTAAGACAGTGACCGTATCTGCTAGAGCAATCGCAGTACATTTAATCTACAGCCTCTGGTCGTGATGCTGATAGCTTCTGCGTACCCGCCCGAGTGCGGATATAACTCCCCTCTTCTCTCTGGGGCACCCACCCTTGCTCTTTTTATCCTTAGGTTCCTCTCCCAGCCTTACACCTTCAGCCTAAGTGTCTGTCTTTGAGATACTCGTTCATTCTTGCTTTACAAGGTTCGCACGTTAGAAAATAAAAGAAGGAGCTGTTAGGAGCGGCAGTACCTATGTGCTAGCGTGAGTGGCTGTGTATGCGGAATAGGATAGAAGTTTGCCTGCAGGAGGCTGCGGTCAACGTCCCAGGTCACTTCTTGTCCTGCTGTCCCATGCACTGCCTCCTCTGCATTTCATTTATCTTCTCTTTCCCGCCTCTGCCTATGCTCTTTCCTCAGTCATCGTTTCCCGGCACTGTCCAGGTTATAAACTCATTGGGCAGGGAAGGCATCTTTTTATTTCTGCATTGCATGTAATGCCACCGCAGAGGTGCTGTGTAAACACGGAGGCAGGTTAAGTAATACTGAAAGGCACAGTATAATTAGTGTTGCGGGAATAGGAGATATAGAACTTAGCAGAGAAAGTATTTAACACAGAGCCTTGTCCAGAAGCTCGTTAGAGCAATTACCCCCAGAGGGCTAAGAACTCGCTCGTACTGGGACAGAGACTGGGGAGAGGCCGTCCCCCAAAGGGAGCCGGTCCGTGGATTGCTTAGCCCCCGGCCCGCTGTGCTGGCGCGGTCACCTCCATAAAGACACGACATGCCGCTTGGACTTGAAAGCTTAGAGCGTGAGAGGTGGCACATGAGCAGACAAGGCTCTCTGCAGAGCAAATGCTCAGAGCAGGAAACAAAACTGGCTACAAAAAGTCCCATCTTTGCTGTGATTTTTGCCAAGAGAATAGCTGTCTGTGATTAAGCTTTGGCTTGTCCCATGTTGTCATTCCAGAAACGTCTGGGCTGCTTCTTTCTTTAGAAATGGACACTAATTTAGGCTCATCGTACCCCCCGAAGTCTTCGTGTTGGAAGCCCTCACGTTAGACCTCTGTATAAGGTTAGTCGTCAAACCCCATCCAATAGTTCATTACAAAAAAAGAACGAGGAGCAAAGATTGTAGGTGCCCTCCACAGCCTGCCCGACGCATGTTAGGTGCTGCTGCTGGTGAGAAGGGACAGGCTGGACCCTGAGTCTTTGCTTCCACAAGCAGCAACAGCAGCTGTGTTCCTGAATGTGTTTGTAATTTCTTTCTCTGTGGTCATAAAGTACCAGCATCTTTTTTTCCTGGCTGTTTATTGTATCTTACTTTAAAAAAAATTCTCTCCCACATATTAATTTGTCTCACCCTTTTATCTTCCCACATGTTGCCAGCTGGTTCTTCCTGTTTGCCTTTTTTTTAATCCATTTAGAGGTTCTTTATTTAGCATTTTCTCTGGGAATTGTTTTCCTCCACCAGAAGGGTGTGTCAAGTCCAGCAGAGCCTTGCTTTCAAAATTGCTACTTCGGTATTATTTGGGAAAACTTGTTGTTCTTGATTTTATCCTGTTACTGCACATTCATAATAACTCAAAGGTGTTGTATATTATATTATATTATATTATATTATATTATATTATATTATATTATATTATATTATCACATGCCTACTTTAATGAAAACTCAATTTTCACTCAGAAGTCTCTTTCAATATAAGGTTGTCAGTCAGACTGTCTTGAAACTCCTTCCCTGCACTCTGTCCAGCCTCCCTGAATGTTTCTTTCCTCATCACCTTCTGCTTCACGTCTTAGCTTATGCCTCCTCCTCCGGCAGCAATGTCCCTTTCCACAGCAGCCGCTGGTCCCTCTCCTCCATCCTCCTGCAGCTGCCCCTCCACCAGCATCCTGCAGCCACTGAATTCAGCGGGAGCAGCGCGGCAGATGGGAACGTTGCTTATTTTTCTTTTTCCCTTGTAGTGATTGCTTTGTGGATATAGATCGAAGGTGGATTTCTAACCAAAGGATCAATATAACTATCTGCGTAACAATTTTTTAAATACTTGTATGTTAATTTACTTGGAGAAATTATTTCTCAGGTTCAAGGCTGTGTCAGTAATAGCAAAGTTTTATTAGAGACAAGCTTTGGTAGTTGTTAGATAGCTGACCGCAAAACAGATTAGCCCAAGTGAAGACCAGTGGTTGGATCAAAGCAGTATCAGAGGATGAAGACAGCAGGCAGCGTGGGCGGCAGGAAGGCAGCCGTTGTGCACAGTCCCTTCCAACTGGTGCTATAAGCAGAACTGAGAACTGTCAGGTTATTTTTGCCTTGCTTTTTCCAAACGGTTTGTTCTTCGAGAGACTCCTCAGGGGGATGTGCAGCGGGGCTGGCAGGGAAGCTCTTGTCTGCAGCGACCTGCCGAGGGAGAGCAGGGAGCATGACTTTGTCAGGGGTTTCCTCTGCAATACCATGCCTTTCTCTTGCATCCCCCTTGCTCTGGGGCTGACCTTTCTCTTCCCTCTTCTCCCTAGCTTGCCTAATTGTATATACTTGTTGAAAGACTCGTGACTGACTGATTCCCCCTGCCAGTTCCTCATTTTCGTGTTGTGCTGAAAGTCGTCTTATTTAAACACATTTACTACTTGGTTACCCCCCAGCGTCAAACATATTTTCTATGCATAAGTTTATAAATGCTCCATGGCTTCATCCCTTGCCACCGCTGTCTACCATAGCTCGATTAATCCCTGTGCTCTACCACCAACAGCCACAACCATGATCCTGCATGCCTGACTCCCTGCACGGCCTCTCTCCAGCAACAAGAGTATGTCTCCAGCCCCTCTTCACCACCCAGAAAAGCCTGGAGATCTCTCATCCTCCTCCTCCCCAGGTACACAGAAGGACTAAAGAAGCAACTCACGGTCACACTCACAGGCTTGTAGAGGACGCCTCACCTTACGCATCCTCACCCAGAGCGCACAGGCTTAGGGCAGGCATGGCTGACACAGGCTGGCTTTAAGCCCACCACTTCTTCCAGCTGATGTTGCAGGGACTCCTCTTCCCACCGACCCTCTGTGGAAAGCAGACAGTTCTGGTAACCAAAGCCCCGGACGTTCACATCCCGGAGATCTGCCCGTGCCCCGGAGCTACTCCGAGCATCGGCTTTAGCTGTGTCTCTTCAGTCACTCGTGGACATTTCCCCTTTGAACCACGAGGGTCATTAAAGCAGCAATTAGCACACCCTCCCTCCCGCCTGCCTGTTGACAGCTACTGCTTTGCCATCTTGACACACTCAGGATTACCCGAGGCTCTGAGACAAGCTCGAACAGTGTCATTTCATCCATTGCAACTGGCATTTTGGAACAAGAACTGATTTTTCATGTAACTAATTTGGGACTGGAGAGTCCAGAAGAAGCCCCCTCAGGGCACCACCATTAAAATACCTCTTTTTCCAAACTAATGGAGCAGGTGGGTGCTCAGGCCGGTTGTGTGTGTATGCAGCCATTTATGAGCTTAACAGCGTGCCTCGCTGTTTCAAAATCTCAGGCAATGGGAGGCAAGGAAGAGCCAACTGCTTTGCATACAAATTAAATTTCCCAAAACTTTAATTAAAATTGCTGTGTGAAACTGAAAATGTTTAGATAATTTATTGTTTCAGTTAATTTAACTGCCAGTCCCTAATCCTGTCTAGCTGTGGCAAAGCCAATAAAGTTCAGTTAAATGACAGCGTTTATGAAAGACCTTGCCCAGCTCAGAGTGAAAACAGCCCTATAACGAGCTGCGATGCTGCGCCGTGCCCAGGCGGCTGGGGCAGCGCTGGGGGCCTCTCCCCGCTGCCTTCGCTGGCCCAGGAGGGGGAATGGTCTCTGGCTTGCGCTCTGGACATTTATCAGAGCCGTCTCAAATGCCTCGTGGTTTGCTAATAGGCCCTGTCTGGTAACAGGTCAGTACTGGTTCCTCACCACAGTGTTGCTTTTACCATTTGTATCACGAATTTTCATACCCCTGTAAGTCAAAGCATAGAGATTTTACTGCGTGCGGGTCTGTCTGTAGTCTGCGTACATGATGTCGTGCTGTCCCCCCTCCAGCAGGCAGTGGTAGGTCTGAATCTCCTGCTCCAAGCGGCATTTGACGTCCAGGAGGGTCTTGTATTCCTGGTTCTGGCACTCCATCTCTGCTCGTATTTCAGCCAGCCGCTGCTCCACGCAGGAGATCTGGCTCTGTAGCTCAGCCAGGTATTTGTTGTAGCGACATTCGGTTTCCGCCAAAGAGGATTCCAGGTTTTCTTTCTGAGAATGGAAACAACACAAAGGTACCTGGCTGTGCTGCAGGCTTGGCCCGTCGGGTTACAGGTGCGACTCTGGTCGTGCAGCTTTCTAGAAAGAGCTGGGGAATCCGAGATGTGAATCGTAGAGGCATCACCTACCATGGTGAGCTGGGCTTGTACATTGATTTCCAAGGCCTGCAGCTGACGTCTCAGCTCAGTGACCTGTTTGTTGCTTGACTCGATCTCCTGGCTGCTTGTGATGACCTCCAGATTCACCTCCTCCACCTGCAAAGTCAGAAAAGCCCTTTCCTCACCACACCACAGCATCTTGTTGTGGCAGGGGCTTCACCACACTGCTTGTGCATGCCCTGCAGTGCACCTGAGCATTTCCAAATCTAAAGCCCCCCCATTTATTCCATTGTGACCCTGTAACACCATGCGGTGGCCCCTCTGCCAAGAACAGAAGAGCACTGAAAGTGGGCAGTACAATTAGATGCTGAGCACACCCATGACAGAATTGCTGATATTAAGACATCTCCAGTAAGTGTTCTTAGTCTCTCATTTTTCCCTTTTCCCCAAAGAGGCAGAGCAGGGTACAGCTCTGCACGTATACAGTACCTTGCAGGCATACCACTGCTCAGTCTCTTTGCGGTTGCGCTCCATCAGCGTTTCATACTGGCACCTCAGATCCTCCAGGATCTTCCTCAGGTCTGGGCCAGGGCAGGCATTGACCTCCACGCTCACATCCCCGGTCGCCTGTTTCCTCAGACAGTTCATTTCCTGCAGGGAATACGTGCACCGTATCAGTAATGTTCACACCAGGGGGGACTTTCCTTCTCCTTTCTTCTTATTTCTCTAAGAGTAAGGGGCGATCTAACCTCCTCGTGGTTCGTCTTGAGACAACACATCTCTTCAGTCAAAGCCTCACACTGCAGCTGCAGGTCGGTCTTGCAGCTGGCCAGCTGATCCAGGACGGGGCGCAAGTTGCAAATGTCTGCATCCACATTTTGCCGGAGACCACATTCAGTCTCGTACCTTAAGCCACAGGCAACAAAGAAAGGTCAGCATGTCAGTAAACCACGGCAAGCCCTTGAGTTGAGTTTGTGGGGAAAAAATGTAGGACCAAGTTCTTCTTTCACTTCAGGCATGCAATGCTATGAGCATTGTCGATGGTATCCGTGCCTTTCACAGAGATCTGCAGCACGACAAGCAGAGCGTTAGGGTTTCCCCATCACCATCGGTCACCTACCCTTCCACGGGCAGCGCGAACCCCTCGGTCCAGCAGGACCGTACTCACTTCACTCGGAAGTCATCGGCAGTCATCCTGTTGTTATCAATATTCAGAAGGATTTTGTTAGTCTCCATGGCTGCACAGAGGATCTGGAAAGGAAAATGCAGGAGAGAGATTTGGGCTTGTGGCTTCCTCTGGCTACAGAAGGCCCTGGAGGAAACACCCACCTGGGGTAATGCAGCCCACTTACTTTATAATGATTCCATATATTGGGATTATTAACCAGTTAGGTGGCATTACAGTGGGGAAACCCGTGTGCCAGCTTGGCAGAGCGGGCTGTGCTGAAACTCCAGTTCTCTGTAAATGCAGTGTCCTCCTCCCTCAAACAGCCCGTTTCATAGAAACGATTGCTTCGTGGGCACCTCCAGAGACATAGCTATTGCCTCTGCCATTTGACATTGCTCTAGCCACACGTGAAAGCAAAACCCAAAGAAATATTAGAATTTTCTTGAAAAATAATGATTTACCTGGTTTTGAAGGTCTTCGATTTCCTTATGAAAACAGCTGTAGTCCCGTGGTTCGCAGCTGGGCCCTACCTTGGCGTACCACTCCCTGATCTTGCACTCAAGGTCGGCATTGTCTCCCTCCAGGAGTCGCACCTTGTCCAGGTAGGAGGCCAGGCGGTCGTTGAGGTTCTGCATCGTCGCCTTTTCGTTGTTAGCGAATAAGATCCCATCACCGCAACCAGCACTGGCCCTGGTGAAGCCACCACCAACGCCTCGAGTGCAGATGCCTCCACCGCTGAATCCGAGGGTAGAACAAGCCCTCTGGGTAGCTCCAAAGCTCCCACCGGTAGCGCTGCCGGTGCTCAGCTGCTTCACAAGCAATCCCTCGCTTAAACTGCCACCAGAAAAATTGCCAACCGTACCACCTAAGTCGTAGGCAGCGTGTCGTCCCGAGGAGGCGGAGGAGACCTTTATTCCACTACCAGCCGCAGAGCTGCCCGCACTGCTCCTGCCTTGGGAACAGGTAGTAACGACCTGCCTGACGGCACAGCTCATGGTGAGAGCGCGAAGATCCTACTCGGAGCCCAAGGCAAGCTGCACAGATCGCTGCGGGACCCGATTGTGATTCCTCTGTCCCCACAGTCCTCTATTTATACCATTCCTTGTGGATGTTGCCGCCGGAGAAGGGCTGTTTATTCTTCCTCCTTGTGACCTGGCTAGTACTATTTTTTTTTTCAGCCGGAAATATTTCCCCAAAGGCGTTTGTCTCTAGAAATCCCACAACAGAAAGATGCTTTGGTTAACAGAAGCGTGTTTCAAAACTACATCAAAAATGTTACTTCCTGAATCATCAGGTCTGACTTGTGATGACAACAGTGACACAAAAAACGACGATACCCGAGAGTGCCCGGGGAATGAAACATCATAGCAATTATCCATCCCTGACGTGGGCGAGTCTACCCAGAAAGTGAAAGCTGTGGGAAAGCCGTCCTATCTGATGGAGCCTGTCCGAGCCCTCTGTGGCCAGAAGCGAGGGTGCCCGCTCCTTCAGCTGCTTTGCGGTCCCTGGGAGCAGAGCCAGGAGACCACCCTGGACCGCGCTGCCTCTCTGCAAGGGCACCGCAGCCAGCGTCCGTCCCGTTCTGCGTGGCCGTCGGCTGAGTGAGAACCTGCCGGGGTCTGGGTCACTGGACCTCGAAATGCTCTTCTCTCGGAGTGCACAGAAAAATATTGCACTTGAACGTACCAGCGATTATTTGTTACTTCTCTTTCTCCTGCATGCATCAAAACATCTCCTTTCAGACCAGAGATTCCCTGCTATTTGTTTTGCTGCTTTCGAGGGCAGACAAAATATTCAAATATTGATCCAAAATAAAAAGAGAAGAGGATATTTCCTGAGTGCCAAATGTTGCAGTTAACTCTCAATATCCACTGCCAAGAGAGGGCAGCTACATAAGATGTTTCATAAGATTTCTGAAACAGTAACGTGGAGAATTTCAGAAGCAGCCCGATCCTGTATAGTTCTGACCCAGTTCCAGCCAGCACCACGGAAATTCTCCAAATATAATCTAGGGGAAATGTGTTAAATTTAGAACAGACACTTGAAAAGATCGTTTTAACAAAGATATTAAACCTATTTTTTAGTCTTGGAATGCTGAATTGAGGAAGAAGGGAAATAATTAAAATGTTTTGTCATCTGAATCTTTCATTTTATTAATAATATTAATACAGCCATGCTAATATTGGCTGACTTTCAGCCGTGTGCTGTTCAGCATTGGTTTTGGCATCCAGGTCACCTGGACACATCACATAAAGGATGCGTCAGGTGCAGCCTCTTTCAGAAATATTGCTGATGCCATTTGGGTAAGTTCATTAGTCTTGATTTTATCTTGACACTGCAAATCCAGAGCACCTTAAATGTGGTGTGGGTTCTGTGTATGTCCACCCTTTGTTGCATCCCTAATTAGCAAGCGAAGCCTGTGCCACGGTGCCATGGCGTGCCTCACGGGTGGCGAGATCCCGAGCGGAGGCTGCGGCGTGGTCAGGATCAGGCTCCTCTGCCACGGAGCCCAGCAGCAGCCCTGAGCCGCTCTCGCTGCTGGAGCGGGAGCGAATCGGGAGCAGGACTGGTCAGAATCTGGCTTTTCTCCATAGGAGAATTGTAAAACTAATGCTGAGCTAACATTTGATTTCATTTAATTGAGAAATAGATAGTCCTTCATTTTTCAATGAGAAAAATGAAAATGTTAGTGAGTGGGGATTTTTTTCAATTATTGAAAACTAAGCAGAGATGTCCACATTTCTTCCCTACTTTTTGAACTTCAGACCTTACCATAGGTCTCTGCAGCCAAATGTGATTAGAATTTCTACAGTTTTTGTAAAGGAGAATAATAATTTCACTCTTGATTGTAATGGATTGTTGTGTTCTTCATAGTAGCTTTTTTCTGTTCCAAAGTTTTAAGTTTTTATTAAAACCAGCTCTTGCTTTTACACTGGAGCGTACCTCAAGACCTGCCAGCAGTTACAGTCCTCATTTTATTAAAAGATATTTTAATTTTTTTATGAGGAGATCTGTTAATGACAGTATCTACATGCATAATGGAAGGCTCTCTCCAGAATTAACTTTTATAGACTTCCAGCCTGGAGTCTACAGACGGAAATTTGCTCACCACAGTCTTGCAGCCAGCCACGGGCAATGCCTCTGCGGAGCCGTCCTCAGTTGACCTGGGAGCCCCTCGCAGGCAGCGTTGTGCCCCAAGGGAGTAAGAGGAGGAGAGAAATGATGGCTTACCAGGATCCCCCAGCAGCCATTTCAGGAACAGCAGTGCAGGCCTGACAAGGAAAAATTACTAATTCAAGTAACAAATGAGCAGAAAAGCCTCCCCTAGGCAAAGGTGCTGCTCCCATTTAATCAGCTTTGTAAAAAACAGAACGAAAGGAATTATACTTCAGCTTTACATTTGCGTCTTGTGCTCTGCTTTATAGGGGAGAGCAGGATGGTGGTAGAGGACGGGCACTGTGGTGTTATTCCCCAGGGTTGTTCTACCGCACAAAATGATCGGTTTCAAAAGAGCGATGAAAATGAGAAAGAAAGATTAGATTTCCCCAGAGGGAAGTCCTTTGGTAGTCTCAGAATATTTTAAGGCTTAAGACTGTTTCTTAAGCTAATGCATATGAAGTACAGAAAGTGTAATGTGCCCCCAAGAAGGAGATCCAGCATTTCACGTTATTACAAATATTCCCTGAGTCACTAGCTGTTTTCACATCCAAGAGAGCTTCCCTGGAGGCTTGGTGACTCAGACACGACACTGAACCCTGAGTCCCTGCCGGAGTCCAGGCTGCCGTCCATCACCCGGCGTGACTGCCAGCCCGAGCTCCGGTTTGGGCTTGAAGCAACCACCAGGGAGTGCCAGGGTAGAGAAGCTGAGAGCCGGGCACCGTCTGGCACCCGAAGGGCTGGGGCTTGGGCTTGTGTGTGTCCCTCGCCTGTGCAGGGCTGGCCTCTGGCTTGGAGAGCCTTATCAGGAGGCCCTGGTACAGCAGTGAGAACTCCAAGCAGCCCTGGCTCCCATCTGCTCATCGTCGGCTAAATTTCAGTGTTTCCCCTATGGAAAATTCTCGTGTTTGCTATTTGCAAAGTATTTGCTTATCTAGCTATTGATGTAATTGTCATTCCACTTGTTTTCTGCATGGTATTGGCTGTACCGAGACCGATCTGCATCTCGCTGATGACACCAGGCGCGCCAGGGTTCTGATCCCAGCTTCGCAGATCGCTCTAGGCAAATCGTTCAGCTTCTCCGAGTCTCAATTTCATGCTTTGTAGGACGGAAACAATAATAACAGTAATCCTCCTTCTCAAGGGCACTGTAAAAACAACTGCCTGATGCAAACATGGAGCTTTAAAGACCAGAAACATTATAGTTATTTTAAGTATTATTCATTGTAAGTATTCTTGCTATTATATATTGACACTGGCACATCCTCCATATTTCCCTCTGTGTCTCAGCTGGTGAAATACCTTTCAAGGACGTTCTTGGTTTTCCTTTTTTGGTTTGTTGTCCGTTGAAGTTTCACCATTATCACTGAGGACTTGCTTCTGTAACTCCTTGCTGAATCCTAACGAGGCTTTTCTGGTTGTGCTTGCGTCTTGCAGAAAATTTGAAAAATGCGCTCCAAAAAGTGTTTGTCCGTCTCTTGGGTGTGATGATTTGTCCATGTTTCACAGATACAAACTGTGTGTAGTGAAGAGCAATAATAGAAAATAAATTGCCAATAGTTATGTGGCAGTTTCCTTCTTCAGAGCACTGTAAGGTAACACAGTGATTACTTGTGCTGAGCTTGGACTTCTCTCTTGTTTGTGGTAATAGAGTTATGTGGAGCCGTATGCGGAATTTAAGCCTTTTTCATTGATGCAAATATATGTTGGTGAATAAGGAAAACTAGTAGGATCCTCCCAGTGGAAGTGAATCAACTGATTGCAAACCTGGGCTTTCCATCAGCTCTCCCAGCTCTTCTCAGGTCTTCATTTCAGGCCGTTCCTGCTGCCGGATGCAAATGGACGTCTTGGCACTGGGTGACAGATATCAAAGGTAACGAAACAGGCTGCCTGATAAATCTCTCCCTGGTGTCCTTTTGGCTGCAGAAGTGGCCGTGCCTTACTGTGCTGCCAGCAGAGCCAGCTACTCCTGGACTGGCATCTTCTTTTAGTGTCCTACTTCCATTTAATCCATAATGTTTGTGGTTTTCAGAAAGCCTTTCTGTGTTCATATACTCGGGGCATTCTGCAGAAGGCTCTAGAGTTGAAAAGCTGCCGTTTACAAGTGAAATAAAACAACTCTCTTCGGATGGCAAAAAACCCAGCACATTTGCAGTTTAATCAGAATTTGCAGCCTGCACCCTCGCCCATTGCCAAGAAGTCTAAGACAGCTTGATGCTAAAGTACCTTATTGCTTGATCTAGTTTTTATTTTTCAGATGGCTCTAGCTCAGTTGGGAAGACTTCCTATTTCTGCAAGGAAGGTCTGTTATTCCAGCAAAGAGAAAAGCACGATACAGTCAATGAACTCTGCACTCTGGTCTGCGTTTCATTTCCTACCCTTTTCTGTAATTGTTCAACAATAATACAGACTGATAACATCTCTTCACACTCCCTTTTCTGGAAAGACCTGGCAGGTTCCCCACTTCTTCGATCACCTTCCTCCTCCTTTGCTTGTCTTGTCATGCCCAGCATGAAATCATCAACTCTTTTCAAGATTCTGTTCGGGCCGGGGAGCGTGCCTTTGTAATTGTCGGGTAAGGGCTGTAATGCCTTTGTGCATTTGGCTGAGGGAGAATGAATCATCAATAGTAATCCAAGACACAAGCGTGCAAGCAAGAGACAAGCTTTGCAGACAAGATTTACTGCAAAATATTACCTTTTCCTTTGGCCTAAGGCCCAAATCTGTATTCTTGAGGTGGGTGACGAACATGAGGCCATGGTCCAAGACTGGACAGAGCTCCCAAGTACGGCTGGCTAGAAAGCATGACGTTGGATCTAAGTGGTTCCATCAGGCTTTGGGGTCTAAAATGATTCCCTCTTCTGTCTAGCCCACCAGACACCTTCGGTGGATGTGCGGCCAGCACAGCATCCTTTGGTTCCTCTGTCACTCCCCAAGAAGTGAGTGGGAGAGGCAGATCTGTACCTGGCCGCCAGTGCACGAGCTGCGTCACCGAATCCTGAATGGCAGCTTGTACGTTGTTGACATATGATAACTAGCTCGTGTGTTTCAAGAAGGATTTCAGCAGTGACCTACTAGATGCCATAGTGATAAAACGTTATTGCTACTCATCCTTCTGCAGATGAAGCAATGGTTACTTTAGAACCTGTTAAATGCAGCCCTTAGGCGGCGTGAAAATACCTGTGTAAAGTTTTCATACAATGGGCCTAATGGTGTGATTTAAAGACAGCAAATAAGACAGAAGGCATGTATGTATAAGATTTGCCAGCCAGTCTGATGTTGTGCTCGTGTCTCGGGGTGGGCCACGTGGCAGTAGTAGTCTTGCTGAAGTTCAGCTTGCAGGAGAAGGTGATTCTTTGTGATACCACGAGTTAGAGAACCGAGCTTTATTTTGTTGGCTTTAAGTAGCAGCTGTGTGGCACATTGGCCTCAAGCATCATCCTTCCATCATTGCCTTTATTTTGTTTCAAACTTATCTGGTTTATGTCTCAGTCAGTCCCATGTATTTACGAGCAATGAGTTCAGTAGAAAAAGCTGTCTCAAATTATTTTTGCTGCAAGTGGAACCCATATCCCTCCATTCCCCTCCTCTCGCTGGCTTCTTCTTGTGGTTTCTTAGGACTTTCCCTGGCACGAACACACAACCCTGAGGCTTTGAGAGATCATGTATCAGTGACAGACAAGTCGGCAGTTGCATGAACGAGCTAAAAAGCTTTATTAAATGTGTACAAAGTGCACGATGGCACCCGCGTGAAATTAGGGTAGAACAGGCAGGAGAGCAGATGAATGAAGCTGACTGCTTTCTGTGACACAACCCCATCACATACGGCCTCGGACAAGGCTTGGTTCAGCTCGCCGCTCTCTGGAGCCTGGGGTCGAGGGTCCACGGAGCTGCTTGCCCTCCTAGCGAGTGGTGAGCGCAACCTGCTCCCGGGAGGAGACCACCTTCCCGTCCTGCACCTCCTCAACGATTGTGCGGACCTGACGGGAAGATGTCATGACTGCAAAAGGAAAGCGGAGGACAATTATTCAGGGGGCAGGAAGGAGGGAAATTTCTTAATGCGTTATCAGATGTTGCACGTTCTTAAGGAAGACGTGGGAAATTCCACGAGGTACGGGAAAATGCTGTTTTACACAACCCTACGCTGGCTAGGAAGAGGGAAGAGCCAGGCTGATGGGAAAGCTCGAGAAGGCAAAAGGCACGCTCCCTAAACGTATGGTGTCGCTTGACTTGCCATGTCTGTGTAAAGCCAGAACACTGCCTGCTCAAACACAAGGCCCATTTAGGGCAAATCATGCCTCTGGTAAAGCAGTGCAAGGCATTTCCCTCCCTGACAGCTTTTTCCTGTGGTCAGCAGGTGTAAGATGCGCACAAGCTCCCTTGACTGCTGTCACTCTGATTCAGCCAGCGAGGCGGCACAGCGCGCCCGAGGAGGGATTTTCACTCCATCAGTTCGGAAGCTGCTCTAAAAGCAGGTCTCAAAGCGGTTCGTTATAAACGTACGCAGCAAGATAGGTTCTTACCATCTCTGCCCGAGTGTGAGGACATAGCGGAGGAGTACTGGGAAGAGATGCTGCAAGAGAAGGAGAAAAACAAAGAGAAGTTAGGGATAAAATCCTTTTTTGTTGTTACACAGGCTCTGTATTCAGGCAGGAGGAAAACAGAAAAGTCTCCTAGCAGTTGCTAAAGCCACTGCTCCGCTCGGTGTCTCCTGGAGGGCAGAGGGGCCCCTTCCAGCAGGGAAAGGTGCCCGTTACAGCATCTCACTGCAGACAGAACCAGGGACGGAGCCACTGGGCGTCCGTGGCTGGTATGAACATAAAGATGAACCCTGAAAGCTGCAATCGGACTGAGTCCCCAGCCAGTGTATTTTGTGTCTATGACCTGTCCCCTCCCGATGGGCCCTCCCAAGAGAAGCCCCTCTACGTACTGGGCGTCCTCGCCCTCCAGGAGCCGGCGGTACGTGGCGATCTCCTGCTCCAGGCGGCATTTGACGTCCAGGAGGACCCTGTACTCGTGGTTCTGGCGCTCCATGTCACACCGCAGCTCGGCCAGCTGCTCCTCCACGCTGGTGATCAGCCCCTGCAGCTGGGCCAGCTGGGTGCCGTAGCGGGCTTCTGTGTCGGCCAAGGTGCCCTCCAGCGCCGCTTTCTGCGTGCAGGGGAGAGGGGCACGTTCAGGGGGGAGGGAGGGCAGGAGGGATGGGAGCACCCGTGCGTCCCCTGGCCCACGCTCCTGCGTGCCCCCCACCCCGCAGGGAGCCAGCCCCTCGTACCGTGCTGAGCTGGGACTGCAGGTCAATCTCCAGGCTCTGGATGGTGCGTCGCAGCTCTGTGATCTCCGTCTTGCCGCTCTGAAGCTGCTCCGTGTTGATGGCCACCTCCCGGTTCAGCTCCTCCGTCTGCAACAAGGCAAAACCATGCTCTTGCAGCACCGGTGAGCGGGCACAGCCTCGGGTCCCACGTTCCCCGCCGCGCTGCCGGCGAGCCAGCTCACCTTGCTGAAGAACCACTGCTCGGCCTCCCTGCGGTTCTTGTCCGCCAGGCTCTCGTACTGCTCCCTCATCTCAGCCAGGATCTTGGTGAGGTCGATTCCAGGAGCAGCATCCATCTCCACGCTGATCTCTCCACCCACCTGGCCGCGCAGGGCATTCATTTCCTGGCAGAAAAGAGACACAAGATGCACGTCATAGTGCAATCGGTATATTCCCATCATGACAAATTTCTTATGTGCACCCAGCACACGGACCCCACAGAGCTTCTCCTGGGGTTTCTGTCGGAAGGGATTGGTTCCCTCTCCTTACCCACTCGAGTGTCTCCTGACAGCCCTAATTGCAGAGACACGCCTGCACATTTGACCTGAGCACTTTCCGCTGTGCACAAGATACTTTTTGTAGGTCCCGGTCTGAGCCTGTCTCCGTGCTCACCTCCTCGTGGTTCTTCTTGAGGTAGGCCAGCTCCTCCTTCAGGTTCTCGATCTGCATCTCCAGGTCAGCTCTGGCCAGGGTCAGCTCATCCAGGACCCTGCGCAGGCCGTTGATGTCGGCCTCCACGCTCAGGCGCAGAGCCTGCTCGGTCTCAAACCTGGGAACACACACATGCAGTTGCACCATGGAGCCCAGCTGATACAGTTTTTTTCATGTTGTTTCCTTCCCCACCTTGGCGTATTTCTGCCAAGCATCTTTTATTAAATGTGCACGCCCAGCTCTCCACAGTGCAGGAATGTCCAGACAATGCTGTGTCCAGGAAGAGATGTACACTTCCCAAACGTCACACTGCTGGTGAGCAGTGACCTGGTGCAGCAACCTCGGTTGCAGGAAGCAAGGAAAGCCTTAAGCAGACTGGCTTTTCCCTCCCTTCTCATGAGAACTCTCGAAGGCGTTGGACTTACTTGGTTCTGAAGTCATCAGCTGCCAGCCTGGCATTGTCAATCTGTAAGACGATGTTGGCATTTTCGACAGTTGCAGCAAGAATCTGGTGGGGGATAAAAGAAAGCGAAAGAGTGAAAAAGGAGTTCCAAAAACTGGCCTGCTGCTGCCTGAGTTCCCGTTCAGGGGAAGGAGCGGAGCAGCACTGAGCCTCCTGCCTGTTGGGCCGGACTGCAAAGAGGGAGACAGGGTGCTCGGGCTGGGTCTCTCTTTGGCACTGATTCGGTCTGGTGAAGACGCTGGCACGCACACATGCCGCAGCCTGCTGCCCCTGCCGGAGTGCCATCTCCAGGCGCTCGCATCACGCTCAGAGCCCTGGCAGCACTCCGGGCTTTGCCTGGCAATGCTGAGCAGCCCAGGAA
The DNA here is from genome assembly GCF_965183815.1 of Platalea leucorodia. Lineage (NCBI taxonomy): Eukaryota > Metazoa > Chordata > Aves > Pelecaniformes > Threskiornithidae > Platalea > Platalea leucorodia. The sequence continues at coordinate 6,441,793 of NC_138844.1, forward strand.
GGAAAAAAGGGTTGAGGAAGGAGTGCCTCGTGCCTGAATCATTTTGCTTTCATAATTACACCTGAGGTGCAAATATTTGTTCTGGGATTTTGAAAATGATTGGCCATTTAATGAGCAGTAATTTCTGTAGCCACAAGCTAATGAAAAGCTCTCGCTGAGTTCTGACGCTTCAGGGGATATCCAAGCAATAATCCAGGAATATTGATGTGGTAATTTCCCCGCTGCAGTTCAGGAGGGGAGGGAAGGGTCTGCCTCCCTCTGGATCGGGAGCAGAGGGATTCTGTGAGACCCAGCCCTTCATTGCTCAAATCTGGAGACAGCTTCTGCCTCCACATGTTTCTGTGCTCCAGATCAGAGTACACCTGACAAGCTGGAATTTGAAGAGAAGCTTTGTGTACCGAGGCAAGAGCCCTTCACCCCAAGGTGAAGCCCAAGAGAAGGGTTAAAGAACTGAAAAATTTGAGGTATGTGATTTCCCCCGGGGCTGACTGCTGAGGTCAGCAGCTCCCCCATTTCCCTGGCACTGACTCTCACAGACCAGGTGTTGTCATTACCCGCCCACACCAGCTGGCTAAGGTCCCCGTCACCTCCCGCAGGCAGTGGTTAAGGACCAGGCCATCAGCTCGCGATGACTGATGTGGGCTTAGGGAGGCCAGTGATGGTGGGGTACGAAAGGAAGGGCAGATTCTAGTGCTTCTGTTCAAGGACCTTTGCCTAAAATCAGCCAGGGAGCTGCTGAGAATAAAGAAAGAAGGTTGGCCTTGATTTCATCTGCAGCATTTTAGAGCAGGGCACACACCTGACTTCAGCACCTCTGGAGCCAGCTACCACAACCCAGTATGTTCTGACTCCTGGGTTTTCATTTGTGTCTGTGCTTTTGCACCTCCCAAAGAGCAAGCATCCCATAGGGCAGTTTCTTTTTTAACCTCTACCCTGAGCCTTCTATCAGGCTAGAAAAGATCTGAATTGTGGGCTATTTATGAGAACGGCTTAGCATCTCCATTTGCATATCATTCAGTAGTGAAGGGTGCCAAAGAGATAACGTGTCCCTGCCTGCGGAGCGCTCGATCAGGAGCCTGCAAAGGGAGCACATACCTGGGGCAGGAGATGACTGGCGCGGCCCCACGCGCCCTGCAGCACCAAGTGACCCGCACCAGTGGCTGACTGGTTCAGCCTCTGACTCCTGCTTTCCTGCCACGTCTTTCCCTACGCTGAAACAGTCAACGGAAAACCCATCCTCGTGCCTCGTGGAGGACATGATCAAGAAACTGCTCTTCATGAATTACGACTATTATTTCCAAGAATGCTCCTTCTGTTTTCCCACCTCAGACCAATTAGCTGTCATTTGTTAATACTCTTCCCTTCAGCTTTTAGGAACAGGGTCATCTTTTTAAAAGTGACTTTAATGAAGATGTCTTGGTAATCACAGCATCCTACCTTGTTCCTGAGCTCCTCGATAGTCCTGTAGTAGGGGCTGTAGTCGCGGTCTGGACCAGGTGCCTGCTTCTTGTACCATTCCCTGATCTTGACCTCCAGGTCAGTGTTGGCCTCCTCCAGGGCACGCACTTTGTCCAGGTAGTTAGCCAGGCGGTCGTTGAGGTTCTGCATCGTCTCCTTTTCGCCAGCCAGGAGGATGCCATCGCCACCTCCAAAGCCACCTCCAAAGCTGCCTCCGAAGCCAGCCCCATAGCCAGCCCCATAGCCAGCCCCATAGCCAAAGCCGCCGCCGAGGCCCCCTCCTACGCTGCTGCAGTAGCTGCCCCCGTAGCCGCTTCCGAGCCCCGAGACGATGCGGGAAGAGACGGAGTAGCTGCTAGAGCCTCCGTGGACGCTGGGGGCCCTGTACCCTCCTCCCCCAACGCGCACGGAGGAAAGCCTGCTGGAGCCCCCCCCCGGGCCACCAAAGCCCTTGAGGGAGGTGGAGGAGGAGTATTGCCTGACGGTGGTGGTCATGGCGAAGGCTGGTGGAGGCTGGAGGGCTGGAGAGAGACACCCGGCTCGGCAGCGCAGACAGCGAGTGCTCGCTTCCCCTGGCCTGGAGCCCTTTATAGCCGGGGCAGGAGGCGTTGCCGGCGCTTTTTTTTCTGTTGCATTCCCGATGATTTTCATCACTCCTAAAATCTGAGCCAACTTCCAGAATCGTCATTTTGCACCTTTGTTCTGTTTATGCTTTTTGTCATATTTCTCTAGAAACTTTTTATCTCACAAAGGGCCTCTTTATGCTTCTTCCGTTTCCAAGTAAATAGTCAGGTGTGATTCAAAGTAGGAGGCTCCTTGCTCAGGGCTACATTTTAATACTGCTTTCTACTGTTAGCTCTGAAACGGAGCTACTCAGACAGCATTTTGCTCGAGTAAGTCACCCTCTCTTTTGCTGCATCTTTTTGTCCCAGCTACTCCGGTCTCCTGTCTCTGCTTACATCGTACACACAGCACACCCGCAGCGACAGCCACCGCGTCGTGGAGCCCTGAATGCACATCGGCAGTCTGGGGGTACAATGGTGCTAGAAGGAACTTGGCTACCAATCCTGGAAATACAAGTCCTCTCGTTTATCCACAGAGGGAGGGATGTTCTGTAATGAAAAAGCAATTAAAAGGCAGTTCATGCTTCAGGGCTCATTCAATTCTTCACTTCGCTTCAGAGACCCCCCAAGAGTGGAGGAATATGAAAAGGCAATAAGCAGTGGATGTTTTGTGGTGTTCTTTGTGAATGAGAGCCTAGCAAACCATTCAGAAAGGGCAGGGTCTGGCTACTAGCTGGCATAACTTAAAAATGATGAGATGCTCCAGGAAAAAGTGTGGAATAGCATAAAGTAGCTGAAGGATGTAAGGAAAAAAGCTCCTGGTCTCTCAGCGCTGTGACCAAGAGCACAAAGTTGACAGTAACATAGGTTAGCAGCTAATGCTAACGATGTTTCTGTGATTAACCTCTCCATCAGTTGCGACCAGGGAGGGTAACTTCAGCGTGAGTTTGGAGTTTACAGCTCCCACGTAAACAGAGCTTCAGGAGAGATATCGGTTGCCTCTAAAGAGCAAAAGGGCTCAAAAAGTGAGTGCACCAGGCATGGTCAAGCTCCGCCGTCTGTTTTCCGTGCTGGCCTGCATCGCGGGCAGAAACCACAGATGTGAGTGTCACTAGCTAATAACGCAGGGTGTGGAGGAGAAGGTATTTCTCATGTGTGTGCATGGTGAGTCGTTTGACTGTCTTCGCAGACAGGCCCCAACAACCCCCTCCCAACAGCCAAGCGCTTCCTTAGATCATTTGCCAAAGGAGGGGGGAAAGAGGATGCAAATAAGCAACAAAGGTACATTTCTGAGTAGCTCTAAAGGGCATGACTCCCTCCCCTCTATCTGAAGAAAGCTGGAAACGACACAGGAGTGGGATGTGTCCTTGGAATAGCAGGAGCTGGCTGCTATGGAGAAGCACAGCTAGCGATGTTCCCATTTGCCACTGGTGAATGGAGACAAGTCCGTACGACTTGGAGAACGGGAGAACTGGAATCTCCACCCTGTTTGCTCTGGCCGGAGGACAGGTTCAGTCTCTTGGCGGCAGCATCTTCTTGTCGCGTGAGCGCCAGGAGACGGGGTGCGGAGCCAGCGGACGCCCACTTTCTGCTCACCTTCCCCAGGTGCGGATGGCAGAGGCGCAGCAGCGTGGGGGCGGCTGGGACGTGCAGCTCCGGGGAATGTGCTCTCTCGTCTCCCTTTCCTCGCCTTCACCCGGCTGATACAAAAGGGCAGAACTCGCAGGTTGCCCCCATGCAAGTCCAAACCCTCAGCCTTGACCCGAGCCAAGCCTGTCAGACCGCGCAGCCAGCAGCAATGATCGGCTGTGGGATGAATGACTGTCACAGCGGTACAGCGTTAACAGCATATTCTTTCTTTACATGAATTTGCCTTTTCTTTCATCTTTTATTTCCTATTTAACCGCTGTGTCATAAAAATACACATTGCCCAAAATATCTGTGATATTTTGATAATACCACAAGGCAGCAATTAAAACCATGAGGTGTTAATTAAGACTTAAAACAACATATTGAAAATTCTAAGACATTATTTACATGACCTCCCATTGAACACAACCGCAAATGACTGCATATTATTTGTATCGCACTCTCTTTTAAATAAAAGGCTGACTATTAAATCAGATTCTGCCTCTGTTTCATGAGCACATGCACACTATGAGCCTATTTTTTATACATTTCAAAATCAGAATGCCAGTTCTGTGGCATAACGGTAATTTTATGGTAGCACGTTGGTGTTTAAACGTGCAATTCTGTCTTACTTCAGGAGGAAAACGGAGATCAAGTTGTGGCTCCAAACATACATATCAGCAGACCTGGTAGATGAAAATACCTGTACAAAAACACTTCTCTGTTTATTTTAGTGCACTTATAAAGTTTCAAATTAGTATCAAATTATCATAGGAAGGTTCCCTAAAATGAGCTGCAAAGCCACACCTCAATGTCTCTTTCTAAAGCGGTCTTTTATGTCAGATTAGCTCAGTGTAGCCTGAGAAGTCAAACCGTCTTTCTGGAATAAAATACCACTTTCTGAAACCTGCCTCAAGCTGCCGCTGCCTGTCTGCATAAGCCACCACCTGCAGCTCCCTCCTCAGCGGGTCTCCTAAGGTCGGGACTAATTATTAATGCTTAAGGCAGGAGAGAACCAACATCTGTTTTCCACACCTCCCTCACAATTTGCAGTAGCAGGAGTAATTAAAACAGGGGGTTTTGTTAGCAAAGATTATTTGTTGTTTCTATAGCAACATGGGTGTGCCCAGACTTTTCCAGGAGAAAAATATAAAGCACGGATGAATTCCTGCGAGGCACCTTCAGCATCCCCACGCCGGGTGCCGCAAGGGTGGCAGCCGGAGGGGCACAACCACCGCCGGTTGCTCAGAGGAGCTGCGAGAGGTGTTGATGGTCCCTGCACCATCCATGGGGGGAGCGGGGGGCCCCTAAGGGGTGACCTGGGAAGCCCCAAGTGTTAACTGCAGGCTGTGTCCGTCCCTACCCTTCTTAGGCACCTGAGCTCGGGCTGCACAACGCCTGCCCTCATCCAGCCCCGGGGCACGGAGCACCCCGCGGGGGCACCCCATCCAGCCCCGGGGCACAGAGCACCCCACGGGGGCACCCCATCCAGCCCCGGGGCACGGAGCACCCCGCGGGGGCACCCCATCCAGCCCCGGGGCACGGAGCACCCCGCGGGGGCACCCCTCGGGCTCGTTCGGGGGTGCGGGAGCAGAGCGAGCGCAGTCTGTAGCACCGCAGAGATGCTGTGGCTGGAAGAGCCTCGGGTCAGGAATCGTGCCCTGTTATTTGCTTGTGGCCCGTCCGCGATGCACCACGAGGGCGTGCAGTGGCAGAGCAGTGGGAGCCGTTCTCCTGACCGCAGCGCTCCTTTACTGGGTTGTGTTTATGTGTCCTTTGGTGGAATCTGAGCGGAAAGGAGCTCACTGTTCACCAGTGGTGAGCTTCAAAACCAAAGCCATGCCTACCGCAAGTCGGTGGATGCCGGGAGTACTTGAAGCCGGCTCGCGCAGGGCGGCAGCGCTCAGGGCGGCTGCGCAGGGTGCACGGGGCAGCTGATGCCCTGCGCGTGTCGCGGAGGATCTGCTCTGCAGGGACGGGGGGATACAGCCCCAGCCGACACCGGGCACAGCTGCGCGGCCGCAGCATGGGGTGCCTCGAGACGGCGATCCCTGCCCCGGCTGCCTCGGCTTGTGGTGCAGATGATGCACTGGGGGGATCCTTTCAACCGTTTGAAAAAAACCTGAATTCTCACTTATCTCCCCATAAAATCCAGGCAGATTTTCTGGAAAGGGGTCTTAGAACTGTGTGGCCAGCTTACACACATTCAGTAGTGTTTCTCTGAATCATCCCATTGATTTAGAAGTTGGATTTATGAAGTAATAAATGTGGCAGAATCCAGCCAAGAATGTGTCTGAACTGGCTTTCCAGGAACGGCTGGGCCAGCTGACGGCAACGCGAACTGCCGCGTCAGGAGCAGCCGCTGACAGCCAGGGAGTGCCAGAAAGATCTCCCGGGAGAGGGTTAATCTTTTTGCTTGTATAGACCCTGCCCACCACGTACCATCACTTGTTTTCCTCATCCTTGAGCGGTGCCTTTGGAAGCAAGAATCAAACTAAGCTGAGTTTGCATTCCCGGAGGGGCGTCAGCCAGTGTATCCCTGCCACATCTGCGGCTTAATTTCATTTTACCACAAAGCTTGTTAGCTGGACTGCGCGGCAGCGGCTGGGGCAGAGCTGGGAAGGGAGCCGTTTGCAGGGTCCTGGCTGCATGACCTGATTTTTGTTCACTTTCTTGCTTGGACTCGCTGAGTTAAAAGCTTCAGCTCTACTGTTGCTTTATGTTGCAGCCGGGGAAGCTGCACTGTGCCCCGACCTGAAAGTCACAGTGCCAAATCTGCGATGAAGTACAAAGACCCTCACAAGCTTCACCTCCCATGGCCATGTCATCAGTTCCTTCCTAGACCTCCACCCACATCAGCTGTCTTCACCGAAGCAGCCAGGTCTCGGGTATTACAGAAGCGTAGGTGTACTGGCCCCACCGTCTGGGTACCAAAGATGGAGAATATTACTCCTTCCAGAGAGGAGCTTTGTCCTACAGCGCCGGGAGTGGGACAGCCTGGCTCTTCAGAGCAACAAGACAAGACGCTGGTTTGCATGAGTGCAAATAAAAGCTTTATTTGATTTCTGAGCGTGGCACAGCGCTTAGAGAAAGGGTGAGGGAAGCAGGGGTGTGATCATGGAATGCGTTGGGATGGAAGGGACCTTTCCAGGCCATCCAGTCCATCCCCCTGCAATGGCCAGGGACATCTTCAACCAGATCAGATTGCTCAGAGCCCCATCCAGCCTGGCCTTGAATGTTTCCAAGGACGGGGCATCTCCCACCGCTCTGGGCAACCCCTTCCAGTGTTTCACCACCCTCATCGTGAAAAATTTTTCCTTGTGTTCAGTGATAAAAAGAGAAGCTGCGTTTCGTGATCTGCACAGCCACAGCACATAGGCTGGGATCTTCTTTCGCTTTGCTATGCGAGGTTTGCAGCAAAGCAGGCAGCCGTCTCAGTGGGCAGCCTGGGTGATCTGCTCCCGGGAGGAAACCACCTTCCCGTCCTGCACTTCCTCAAAGATTGTGCGGATTTGACGGGTGGTTACGGGTGCTGCAATGGAGAAAGAAGGAACCGTTATTTACAGGGAAGCAAGGAGAAGGCGTCTTAAAGATTTTCATGGGTAGATTTGTTATAACCAACAACTGCCTCAGAAACCCAATATAACCTCCACATTCCTACCCCTAAATACTTTATTATATAGTTTCAGTCTGCACAGATAATCTTCTGAAACATGTTTTGGTATATCATAAGAGTGGTTTATGTCAATTCACATTTTGAAAATATAATAAAATAGTAATTTTAGTGAATTAGCAAAAAGAGTCTGTGCTAAGAAGGTGGCTAAGGATATGACAGAGCTATGTGTGATCAGTGCTTCAGCCAAGACATGTTCTTACCTTCTTTCACAGGCTGCGAGATGTAGTGGGAAGACATGCTACAGGAGGAGAAAAGAGAAAGAATGGTCAGAAACAGGAAAAAAGTGAGTAGCCTCTATGACAAAATCATTACTTAAACCCCCGCCTTTTCTTCTTGTACCGGTATGTGATTAAAATGTCTTCTGGAAACTGCCTAGTGTCGAAATTGAAAGGAAGAAAATGCTAGGGATGTATGTGTGCCACAGGGATCCAGACATAAAGGCAGCACGCGTCCCAGCTGCAACGAGCAGCAGCGGTACCTGCTCCTTCCCCAGGGTCACCCAGACACTGGAGGGATGGGAAGTGGATCCCGGGGTGCTGCAGTGCTCTGATAACCACTGGGCTGCTCTGGACTGGTAGGAACGTAAAGGGAGACCCTGTTGCATGCCATGGGTCAGGAAGTGGGCTGACAGGATCCCCCAGGGAATGCAGGTTGTTCATTTTTTATTTCCTTCTCTATGACCCGTCCCCTCCCGATGGGCCCTCCCAAGAGAAGCCCCTCTACGTACTGGGCGTCCTCGCCCTCCAGGAGCCGGCGGTACGTGGCGATCTCCTGCTCCAGGCGGCATTTGACGTCCAGGAGGACCCTGTACTCGTGGTTCTGGCGCTCCATGTCACACCGCAGCTCGGCCAGCTGCTCCTCCACGCTGGTGATCAGCCCCTGCAGCTGGGCCAGCTGGGTGCCGTAGCGGGCTTCTGTGTCGGCCAAGGTGCCCTCCAGCGCCGCTTTCTGCGTGCAGGGGAGAGGGGCACGTTCAGGGGGGATGGAGGGCAGGAGGGATGGGAGCACCCGTGCGTCCCCTGGCCCACGCTCCTGCGTGCCCCCCACCCCGCAGGGAGCCAGCCCCTCGTACCGTGCTGAGCTGGGACTGCAGGTCAATCTCCAGGCTCTGGATGGTGCGTCGCAGCTCTGTGATCTCCGTCTTGCCGCTCTGAAGCTGCTCCGTGTTGATGGCCACCTCCCGGTTCAGCTCCTCCGTCTGCAACAAGGCAAAACCATGCTCTTGCGGCACCGGCGAGCGGGCACAGCCTCGGGTCCCACGTTCCCCGCCGCGCTGCCGGCGAGCCAGCTCACCTTGCTGAAGAACCACTGCTCGGCCTCCCTGCGGTTCTTGTCCGCCAGGCTCTCGTACTGCTCCCTCATCTCAGCCAGGATCTTGGTGAGGTCGATTCCAGGAGCAGCATCCATCTCCACGCTGATCTCTCCACCCACCTGGCCGCGCAGGGCATTCATTTCCTGGCAGAAAAGAGAAACACATCTTCATGCAATCCAACAATCAGCATATAAGGATGTTCCTCCCAAGACAGAGTTCTTTAGGAAAGATAGCATCCTTTGGCAGGTTTTTCTGGGGCTGACCAACAGGGAGCAAACTGGTGCCTTTGCTCCACAATCACAAGTAAAATAACCCAAATTGTCAAGAAATCTCCATTTGAGTTAAATCTGGGTTTCTTCAGGGAATAAATCAGAGCATGTAGCTGGCTTCGTTTCTCAGGAGATAGACCTTCCAGGCCTGAAGCTGCCAGGATTGTTAATGAATCTCTAACAGCTACAGTGGACATGACTGAAATAACAAGCGGTGAATGGTTTTATACAGACTCCGGAGAGGATGCGCTGTTATCCAGAATGCATCATCTCTACTTCCTTGCCAGCACTTCTCTTCCCTCCCAGCAGTTCGAAACTCAGTATAGTCTTAAAGGTTGGACCAGACCTCGTATTTCTGGGCCCAGGCTGGACTTTTTTGAGCCTGTCTCTGTGCTCACCTCCTCGTGGTTCTTCTTGAGGTAGGCCAGCTCCTCCTTCAGGTTCTCGATCTGCATCTCCAGGTCAGCTCTGGCCAGGGTCAGCTCATCCAGGACCCTGCGCAGGCCGTTGATGTCGGCCTCCACGCTCAGGCGCAGAGCCTGCTCGGTCTCAAACCTGGGAACAGAAGAAGAGTCACAAAAGTCACGCAGGATCTTGTCCAGCCAGGGACAGAGCACCTCAGTGCTGCTGCTGTCATCGTGTCAGTACTGCGTGACCCCGATGGTGCACGGACAACGTTCTGATGGTGAATGCTACTGAATGCAGGGGAACAACTGGTAAATGACTGTCCCTCTGAGTCCATAACATCACCTTGCTCCTGGTATCACTGGGCCTTGTTACTGGGTCTGGGCTTTGCTGAGCTGTAGACACACAAATTAAATGCACAGCAGAGGCACAGGAGAGGTCGTACCACAGAGGAACAAGCAATGGGAATAAAATAGTGAAGCGAAACAATCCCTAAATGCCTATAGATTTAGATAACCTACTGCTTTGGAAATGACACCTTCATTTTGAAGGCTTTGTTTCCCAATGGCCCTTTTGGGTTTTGGATGGGATTTTCTCCTCGTTTCATCAAATGTCTCTGCAGACTTTGTTCCATTTTTCCAGGAAATGTGGCTTACTTGGTCCTGAAGTCATCGGCTGTCAGCCTGGCGTTGTCAATCTGCAGGAGGAGATTAGCATTGTCGACTGTGGCCATCAGGACCTGGAGGGGGGAGGATAAAGAAAAAGCACTGAGTGAGTGTCAGGAACTCCTCCTGGCTCACCAAGGGATGGGAGCACAAGCGAGGCTGTCGGGACAGGAATAGTTTTGGGGAAGCTTGGTGTTTCCTTAGCAGAAGTGTGTACTGAATCAGGACAAGTGAGACACAGCTGAGACGGACTGCAGGAAGGGGCTGATAACTCTGTGACCTCCCTTTCCAAAAATCCTTCAGTAAGTATTTCAAAAGGCAGCACGAAGCCACGTCAGATGTGTGAGATCTGATGACAGCGTTTGTTCCCATGCTTCAGGGCAGGTGCCGATTATGCAAGGGTCAGGAAGGAATCACCTGCTTCCCCGTCCACAGCACCGTGTGGCTCTTCTGGCCGGACAGATGGACCAGCAGGGTGCTTGTGCTTGGCAAACCTTGTGCCATTTGTTCAGGGATGGATTTAATTTTTTGACTGCAGAAATGGAGCAAAATGCAGTGAGCAGGTGCCTGCAGCTTCTGATTTTTATATTACAAAACCAGGAGCAAATAATCCACGCTAGAAGAAGATTCAAGTCGGAGTTTGGGAGGACATCAGTTAAGGTGCCAAGGAGAGGGAGGGAAAATGGATTCCCTGCATCATTTGCCAGCACTCCTGCAGCTCCGGCTGTGCGCAGCCTTCCTTCATGTTTACTGGCGGCAATTCACGTGTAAGAAGTAACAGAGAAGAACAACATCAGCTCTTGAGTATTTCCTCCCAAATGGAGTGGTGGGAATCAAATCAGAACCGAGAGGAATCCCCCCAGAGCTGCCTGGGTTGGTGGGTTTGCAGCAAGCCCGGCCCTGGGGCAGTGACTGCCAAAGGGAGGCGAAAAACTCGTTATTGGTCAGTTCCATCTTTTTCTCTTTTATCTAAATCACATCAATACCCAGGAGCTGAAACAAGTTTGCAAATTCTTTGACTGAATGTTTACAAATATCACATGAATGTTTCACAGTGCGTGTACACCTACAACTTTCCCTGCGTACTCATTTTAAACTCTCAAAAAATTTGCAGACTTGTCTCTTATTCTTCATTTGTGCATTAGGTTCTTTTACATCTGTTTCTTCCAGTGAAAACTGCCGTTTGTTCCATCTAGAAGGATGTAATCAAAAGCTGACATTGAGAAATCTCTGAATTTCCAGCCTGGCGCTCTGCATGTGCATCTGAGACACTTTTCACGACAAAGTCGGTGCTTACTCATTACAGAGGTAGCAGCCGGTGTTTCTGCTTCCTCTCTGCTAACAAGATACCCCACTGTGTGAATCACAGCATCCTACCTTGTTCCTGAGCTCCTCGATAGTCCTGTAGTAGGGGCTGTAGTCGCGGTCTGGACCAGGTGCCTGCTTCTTGTACCATTCCCTGATCTTGACCTCCAGGTCAGTGTTGGCCTCCTCCAGGGCACGCACTTTGTCCAGGTAGTTAGCCAGGCGGTCGTTGAGGTTCTGCATCGTCTCCTTTTCGCCAGCCAGGAGGATGCCATCGCCACCTCCAAAGCCACCTCCAAAGCCGCCTCCGAAGCCAGCCCCATAGCCAGCCCCATAGCCAGCCCCATAGCCAGCCCCAAAGCCGCCGCCAAGGCCCCCTCCTACGCTGCTGCAGTAGCTGCCCCCGTAGCCGCTTCCGAGCCCCGAGACGATGCGGGAAGAGACGGAGTAGCTGCTAGAGCCTCCGTGGACGCTGGGGGCCCTGTACCCTCCTCCCCCAACGCGCACGGAGGAAAGCCTGCTGGAGCCCCCCCCCGGGCCACCGAAGCCCTTGAGGGAGGTGGAGGAGGAGTATTGCCTGACGGTGGTGGTCATGGCGAAGGCTGGTGGAGGCTGGAGGGCTGGAGAGAGACACCCGGCTCGGCAGCGCAGACAGCGAGTGCTCGCTTCCCCCTGGCCTGGAGCCCTTTATAGCCGGGGCAGGAGGCGTTGCCGGCACTTGTCGTCACCCCTGACAGCAAGAGCCAAATTCCAGAATCATCATTTTTCTCTCCTCAATTTCATGTCTTTTGTCACATCCCACCAGAAGCACTGCGGCGCACACAGGATCTTCTCCTTCCGCTTCAGTTCCCAGCACTTGGCGTGATTCAGACCGAAGGCTCTTTGCTCACGGCTACGTTTTAGCATTTCACTGTTGCACCTGAGACGCAGAGGTGCTCGCTCCAGCTCCACCCCGCTGCTCCTTCATGAGGTAACACACGTGAATCTTCCCTGATATGCCAAGTCGCCCACAAGTATCTTATATAATAAAAAATCTACAAATCTATTTATTTGCTTTTTTAAAAAGTCTAAAGCCAACGAAAGCTGCTGACTTAGGAGCTCTGTGCATCCCTAATCTTTATATGGGCTAACCCAAAGCCAGATGGAAATCTTCCCGTCAGGACCTCTATCCCCGGACAAGCACAGACCTGGCAGGATTTGTGCACTGATACCATATTTGGCAGAAATCTTGCAGCTCAAAAGAGAAGAAACTCCAGTAATTTCTTCTTACGTACGGTCTAGAGACTGGCAAGTCCCCAGAGCGGGGGTTTTTCAGTCGGTTTGAAAGGCAGGTGCCTGACGTTTCCCAGTGGCACCTGCTTTGCTGCATCACCTTTCACAAACTCCACGGAAGCAGCCTGCGACTTCTGAAAGATTTGTAGAAGCTTAAAACTTCCGTGCCGTGATTTCTTCTATCTCATGCCCGAGGCAGGTTTTAATGCTTAAATAGTCTAAATCAGAGACAAAGAATTTGAAGCTACACTAGACACCCACTATGTGCAATTCCTGATGGGAAGAGTACGATCAACTCTTACCAGTGCTTATGCCTGCATGCAGATAGGCTTTTTCCTACACATTTGCAGCTGCAAGACACGATGTTAACATAACTCAGCAGGACCAGCAGCACCCGTATCAAAAGCACTGATGGGCAAAGTGCAGCACGCACAGCAGCGAGGAGCAGGAACACCGCGACCACCTGCGAAGCAGAGGGTTTAAACGGGACAACGCAGAAGAGATGTACAGGGATGAGGCAATGGAGCTACCCGATAGCCACACCTGCATCCTGCTATTAAGGGATTGAGCACAGCGATTGTAGTAATGCAGCTGGACAGGTATTAGCGTGAAAAAAGCAGCAGAGAACCAAGAAGGGAGACACTGCACTGTTTTATTCTTTGTTGGGAAAAAAATCCCTTTACTGATGTGGCGCCAGCTCTTGCAGTATACAGTGGAAAAATCGCACGCCCAACCTGCTGGCCTGCCTGGCTCCAGCGATGTCATTCTTGGATAAGAGAAGTTATTTTTTCTGTTAGCAGAGGTGCCTGTGAGGTAGTGAAAGAGAGTTATAGGGATTAGGAACCCTTTTATGCTTTCTCTGCTGTGGTGATCTCCTTCCTTCTCGGGGCCCCTCTGGCTGTTTTCACATTCTAATGCACTTAACTGATTTTGGAGTTGCTAAGATGTTCCCAGAGCCTCACCCTTGGTAATTCATGGTGCCTCCTTTCTTTCATCTGTTCCCTGAAGGACACAATAACAACAACGCTTTATCTGCATCGCTGTTAGATCTCAAGGACTTAATAGGGAGTCACGTTCTCTTTCTTTAGCTGATCCAGGAGAGGCGGTGGGATTTTTCTGGGCGGCCACCGAGGAAGCAGCTTAACCAGAAACAGACTCCAGACCCTCTCAGTTGAGGGCTCTAGGCTCTGGGCAGCATTGCCTCAGAGCTGACTGGCTTCAGATTTGGATTTTTGACCCCCCAAGCTGCAAAATCTGGGGATTTGGCATGCACACGTGCCCCGTCCCTCGGAGAGCTGGGGGAAAGGAGGGGACCTGGGAGCACCACACCGCTGGCAAATGGCAGAGCATGCAGATGATCGCGCTCAGCTTGCAGCAAAGTCCTGGGGCAAGCTGGCAGGGTGAAGCTCGGCGCTCCTGCTGGCCCGCTTCCCTCCGTAGTGGGGGGTACGGGATTACCCAACAGCCATCGTGTGGGAGCTGTGCTCAAGTGCCATTCCTTGGCCACTCTTGCTCTGAGTTCTTCCAGATGTGCTCGCTTTGCTCATGTTTGCTCTAGCAAACACCGTCCTGCTCCTGGCAATTCCCATGTTGGCCATGAGCCCCTCAAGCGGGCCAAACACTGTGCTGTGAGTTCTGTCCCCCTGCTCAGGTCACCCCCACATTTTTGGCCAAGTTACGAGTCAGCCTGAAGGTGACAACTGCCCTAAAACGAGGCAAAGCCCTGCCACAGCCCCACAGGCAGGAAATACCTGGATTTCGGGCTTTTCTTTCTGCATTATCATGACCTCAGTCCGTGTTTAAGCTCTTTTATTACCGCTGGCACAGGAGCCTGAGATGAGATCTGGAGATTATCCTGCAATATCAGCTTTTTCTGGTCTTTTCTGATCAATGTTCTCGCCAGTCAGCTGCTGCCCTGACCTCTGGCAGAGCTCCTAAATAGCAATCCCCAAACTGGCCCCACTCTTACAAGAGAAACCCGTAGCACAAAGCTCCCCTTGCGCTGGCTCTGTCGACAGGGCATGATTATACAGGGGAGCATGCACCGTTTCAGCTGGTTTATGTTACCAGAAGAATTCAATCTCCCAGGCTCTCCTGAAACACTCACCCACAATAAATTCCCTTGAGATAAAAAAAAAAAAAAACACATCGTAATGCTCAGGAGATGGTATCGGAGTCTGTTCCAGCAAGAAGCATGCCATAGATGCTATCTCTGCCTCAGGTGTGCTGCAGGGGGAAATGAAGAGCTGAACCCCTCAGGTTCGCATGGGAAGGGAGGTGAAATTATACGTTGGGAGTGGACAAGCAGTGCAGGCAGTAACCCAGCGTGGTGAGGGCTGGTGTGAAGAGGCCAGGGTCAGTGCATTGCATTTGCCTCAAACAATAGCACTTAATTGTGCTTTTAATGCAATGAATAAGAGCTCATTAGGAGTCATTGGGTTTCCCCTGTGGGCCAGCTTCTCCTGGGTGCCTTTCACAGCAATTCACAGCTCAGTAGAAACTAGCTGAAGGATGCAACCCTGGGAAAGAGGCCTCCTGCACATAAGGAAAGGCAAGCACGGCTTTACCCTTGCTGACAGGTTTGCTCTGTAAGTTTGTTTGAACCAAGATGGGTAACAAATATATCAAGGTGTGGAGTGAAATATGCTGTCTTTGTTTCGATCTCAGCTGCTGTTTCTTTATCATCTTCTAGGACATGTCCTGACAGTCCCCCCACATTATCTGGAAAAAAGCAACCCTAGATCTGTTACCATGAAAGGAAACTTTATGGTGTGTGTGCAATGGAAACTCCCTCTGGGCAGGCTCAGGGCATTTAGCCATCAGCCAGCGGGCCAAGCCAAGGCTGGCCCGAGCCGCAGGGTGATGCGTGATGCTCACCCCCTTTGATCCCCTGCTGCCCGCGGTGCTGCCTGCAGGATGGAGGGGGGACGGGCAGCACGGCCTCGTCCCCTTTAGCTGTAGAAGGGGAGGAGGCAGCAACAGAGCCAGGAGGGCGAAGGACTGAGTGGAGGGAAGACAAGGGGAGTGACTCTGTATTGGCCTTCTCTGGTCTCCAGACTGGGTCCTGCCAATGGTGAAGCCAGGCCTCGCTCTGCCTGCGGGAGCCTGCGGGCAGCCTCCATCGCAGCCCAAGGCAGTCCTGTGTCGGGGCCACCCTGGGCCCTCGACAAGCCCTTTTCTCCTCTCGGTGAATGTGGGAGAGGGTGATGCTCCTCCGTGTTGGCCCACGCCCCAAGCTGTTTGCAGAGCATCAGGCGAGGTCCTGGCCCTGCGTCATTTGGTGCTTCACAAGCCACTCCACCAGCGAGCACCTTGCCGGCGCACAGACCCGCTCCCCGGCCCCAGACCCGCTCTGCCCGTTTCGGCACAGCTGTGCCAAGGAGATCCCTTTACGGGAGTGATTCCCAGTGAATCAGTGCTGCGAACGCAGCCGGTTCACACGCTCTGTTGCTCAGCGGCGGGAGCAGCTCAGCCAAGGGGCCGGGCAGTGCAGGGCGATGCGGTTATCTCTGCTTTGCTTCAGGGATCACAGACCTGTCTGGCACTAGGCGGTCTTTCAACAGATCCTTCAAGCTCTTCCCCCAGGTCCTGCTGCAGTTACTCATCCTCGCAGCCACCCAAGCGCTGTGACCGCCCATCGTGCTGTCAGCTCACCCAGCTGAGCGCTGCTTTTCTGCTGGCACATTTTAGCAATAAAGATACTGAATCACTTTTGATCACAACCAGTCTTGTCTCCTTCTGCCCCTGCTTGGGGACGAGGGACCCGTTCCAGCGAGCTCAGCGCTGTGAGCAGCTCGGCTCCCTCTTTCCCTGAAAGGGCTCTCCAGTGACATCCCGGCGCGCACGCGTCAGGGCTCAGGCCAGTGACGATACGCAGAGCCACGGACCAGAGATGGGCATTCCCTGGTCCAGAGCCACGCCGCAGCACCTATGGGACCAAGGCTGTCCTCGTGAATCTCTCCGAGCTGCAGAGTCAGAGGCATGACCAGAGCGTTGTTCCGGCTGGCAAAGGGAGGACAGACGGACAACAAATCAGGGCTTGTTTTACTCTAGACAAAAGAATATCTTTTGTGTCTGAGCAGAGCCAAACTCCCAAGCTATCACCAATTGCTTTAGCTCTATCTCCACAGCAAACTCCAACCTTTGGAGTTTCCCACGTTATTTTTTCAGTGTCTGTCTTCCAGATAGCAAGCAGCTCTTGCATTTCCTCATGTCTCATTCTGCCGGTGTGGAAATACGATCACACCCTGTCTGTTCATTCCTCTCCCCTCACTGCGCACGGCAGAGCAGGCAGGGAGTTGCGCACCTACTTTCCCATGCTGACTGTAGGCAACAAGCAGCGGCTCCCACATTCATTCTGTGCCCACACCCGCGGCACCTACAGTGACTCCAGGCCACAGATGGGAACCCCGGCTCGGGGACACCCGTGACGCCGCCGGCGGGGTGAGGCAGAAGGGCAGGAATCGCGTTTTTCTCCCTGCTCTGGGGTGCGGCCAGTTACGCCAAAGGACCCCGGGTGGATGTGCCAAACCCGTTGTTGGTGACAGGGTCTCCACCAGCCCTGTGACTCCTCCGCAGCAGCCTCTGCCGGGATTTAGTGCCCTCCCGCTCCCGGGGCTTGTCCTGGCCTCTGTGCAGACCCACCCCACGCACACAGCTCCGATGACACAGGAGGATGGGCACGAGCGATGGAGCCAGCCCCCACGGACTGTGCTTTCCTAGCACTCTCCCCAGGGGAAGCCCCTCTCCCCAGGTGGGACCCTGGCTCTTGGCTTGGTCCCCTCTGGAGGAGGCCTCTGGCGTGGCCCCTCGGGTAGGATTTGCCGTGTGTTCTGGTCCCCTCCCAGCCTCCCCTTCTGTGCTCCTCGGGGGCTGACGGCCGCGGTGGCCGTTGCCTGGGAGAAGGCAGCGAGGCTCCCGCTGTGGCCCGGGTGCAGCAGGGCCTGGTCACCTTGTGCACATGGGGGGACGGTGGGGGAGCGCTGCCAGGCGGCCACCGCGGGGGAAGGGAAGGGAAGGGAAGGGAAGGGAAGGGAAGGGAAGGGAAGGGAAGGGAAGGGAAGGGAAGAGGAAGGGAAGGGGAAGGGGAAGGGGAAGGGGAAGGGGAAGGGGAAAGGGAAAGGGAAAGGGAAAGGGAAAGGGAAAGGGAAAGGGAAAGGGAAAGGGAAAGGGAAAGGGAAAGGGAAAGGGAAGGGGAAGGGGAAGGGGAAGGGGAAGGGGAAAGGGAAAGGGAAAGGGAAAGGGAAGGGGAAAGGGAAAGGGAAAGGGAAAGGGAAAGGGAAAGGGAAGGGGGTGCCCAGCTGCGAGAGCCATTGCGCTGGGGAGCTGCACCGCGCCGCCCCAAAGCAGCCCCTGTAACCCCGCTGCGCTGTCGCTCCCCACATGGTCGTAATTAGTCAGGCAGTTTTCTGAGGTCATTACCAAGACTGGAACAGCCCGCGCCTACCAGAGGTCCCCAGCCACAAACCTCCCCGCACCCATCCCCAGCTCCCCCCGAGGACCAGAGCCCCCCAGCCGGGACCACGCTCCCCGCTCCCCGCTCCTCCCTCGCGCCGCGCCCCGCAGGCCTCCTGGCTGAAGTCCACAGCTCCGCCTTGGAGCACTAATGATTTTCTGTAGGGGAGTTCAAAGAGAAGAGGCAAAGGCGGCCCGCCAGCTGGGTGTCTGGCGTGGGGCAGGGACCTGCCTGGGCTTGGCACCGCGCTCGGCTCCGCGCTCTCGCCTGGAGCGCGGCTGATCCTCCCGATATGCAACAGTAATTATGAGCTGCCGCTTTGGAATCGGCTCTTTTGCCTCTGTTATTTTTATTTAATCCAAATAACTGTGCTCAGCCAGTCACTGCAGGGCAGAGCGAATGCTTGCGATTAAACTTCATCCCCGTTTCGCTGCACCGCATCGCGCGGATGCGGGTCTGCGTGGCCAGGGCCTGTGCCGGTTTGGTGGCCCCGGGCAAACGTCCCCCGCCTGCCCGGCGCTGCGGGGTGCAGAGCCGGGGCCCGGCTGAGCGCCGCCGCCCGGCCCGGCCCCGCGGGGAGCAGCGGGAGGGCCCCGCGCCCAGCCAAGGGGCGACGGGGGGCGCGGGGGGAGCTGCGCTGGGACCTGCCCCTTGCGGACGGTGCTGCGGGCCTGCCTCGGGCGTCGGGGACCCGCCGGGCCCCGCACCGGGCCGCACCGGGCCCCGCACCGGGCCGCACCGGGCCGCACCGGGCCGCACCGGGCCCCGCCCTAGGCCCCGCCGCTTCGCGCCGGGCGGCGGCGGCGGGCGGACTCGCTGCGCACGGGCGCCCCCTGCTGGCGGGACGGGGCGGCGCGGCCCGGGCGGGCGGCGGCGGGTGCGGGGGAGTGCGGGGGTGCTGAGGTGTGCAGGGAGGTGCAGGGGGGGTGCAGAGAGGTGCTGGGGTGTGCAGGGGGGCTGCTGGGGTGTGCAGGGAGGTGCTGGGGTGTGCAGGGGGGCTGCTGGGGTGTGCAGGCGTTGCTAGGGTGTGCAGGGGGTGCAGGGAGGTGCAGGGGGGTGCAGGGAGGTGCTGGGGTGTGCAGGAGGCTGCTGGGGTGTGCAGGCGTTGCTAGGGTGTGCAGGGCGGTGCAGGGGGTGCAGAGAGGCGCTGGGGGGTGCTGGGGTGTGCAGGAGGCTGCTGGGGTGTGCCAGCATGTGCAGGAGGCTGCTGGGGTGTGCAGGGAGGTGCTGGGGTGTGCAGGAGGCTGCTGGGGTGTGCAGGCGTTGCTAGGGTGTGCAGGGGGTGCAGGGAGGTGCAGGGGGGTGCAGGGAGGTGCTGGGGTGTGCAGGAGGCTGCTGGGGTGTGCAGGCGTTGCTAGGGTGTGCAGGGCGGTGCAGGGGGTGCAGAGAGGCGCTGGGGGGTGCTGGGGTGTGCAGGAGGCTGCTGGGGTGTGCCAGCATGTGCAGGAGGCTGCTGGGGGTGTGCAGGGAGGTGCTGGGGTGTGCAGGAGGCTGCTGGGGTGTGCAGGCGTTGCTAGGGTGTGCAGGGGGTGCTGGGGTCTGCCAGCACGTGCAGGGGGGTGCTGGGGCGAGTTGGGGTGTTCAGGGCTGTGCAGAGGGGTGCTGGGGTGCACTAAGGTGTGCAGGGAGTGTGCAGGGGTTGCTGCAGTGTGGGCAGCCATTCCCTGCCTGCATCCTGCCAGTGCCGCTCCCCACAAAGGGCTCCTGCAGCGCAGGGCGCGTGGGGCCCGCTGCGCGTGGGGCCTGCTGGCAGCACCCTGCAGAGAGGCAGGGCATGGACCGCCTCTCTGCACCACACCGGTGAGGCCTCGTGCATCGTATCGGGGCTGGACGCAGCTCTCGGTGCCGGCCGCAGCCGGGCCCTGGGGTCCTGCCCTCGCTCTGCACCCTGGCAGCCCCATGGCCGGGCAGGCAGTGCCTGCTCCCGCTCCTGGTGCAGGCAGAGCCAGGCCCTCAGTTAGAGCCGCCGCATCGCTGGGTCTGGCGCTGAGCCGGCGCCTGCGTCCTGCAGGCAGAGCTGGGCCCTGGCCCTTCTCGGGTGGAGAGGGGAGGAGGCGAGTGTGAACAAGCGTGTAAGGGTGTGCACAGGCGTGTGCATGCGTGTCTGTACGTAGTTCTGACTCATTGCCACAGATGGCACCACTCGCTGCTCACCGCGCTGAGAGGCTGGCAGGGCAGCGTCCCCCTGGCACCCAGGCTGCGGCACGCAGCCCCTGCGCTGCCGTGAGGACACAGGGCTTCGGTGGCTGCTGCCTCTGCTCTGCTGCAGCTGACAGCACTTGGCCATGTGCCTATTGCTGACCTCCAACTGCGGAGCACGAGCACAGAGACCCGGCGGTGGTGTGCAGGAGCAGTGCAGGGCTCCTTCTGAAGTGATTCCCCTCTGGGGATGCCCTCAGCGTGCTCATCCCCAGCCCCTGGCCCCGAGCCGCTGTGCCAGGGCCCTAGGGCAGCCTGGCCCCCGTGCACTGCTCCAGCTCCAGCTCTATGGCTGCACAGGCCTCCCCGGAGATGGGCCAGGCACTGTCAGCCCCATGCAATGGCCCTTTTTTTTGATAGCCCCATCATCCAAGGCACTTTGGCATCCGCTGGCTCAGAGCTGTCAGAAATACGTCCAGTGGCCCAGGGGCAACATCCCAGGGATGGTGCCTGCAGAGCTGGTCAGGGCGAGGGATGCTTGGGGCAGGGGCCAGGCCAGGCTGCAGCCCAGCCGGTGTCCTGCACGGCCAGACCCGTCCTGCAGACCCAGGGAGGTGCCAGGACGCTGCCCACTCCGGTGTGGAGAAGGCTCCATCCCCTGGGTGAGGGCAGGGTGAGGGCGTGTGGGTCTTCAGTCACCCCATGGGACATCTGGGCTGGGGGACATGGGGCTCCATGCCTGCATGAGGCCAGTGGGGTGCACCCCCCCAGCACCCTGACGGCGGCTGCCCCGCTCTGCGCCGCCCGGCCTCGCCGCCCCCATGGTCCCCGTGAGTCAACGGGCGCGTTCCTGGGGCAGGAGGGGACATGTGCGCTGCAGGGACAGGCCGGCTGCGTCACCCCCTCTTGCTCCCACGCCCGGGGCTGGGGCGGCCCAGCTCCAAGCTGAAACTTGTCTGACGGTAATTACAGGGGAGATGAGGACTTCAGAGGATTTACATTCCTCTTGGGCCACACCTGGGAAACAACTTTCACCATCAGCCAGTTCCTGAGAAATAACTTTCCAGCTGCAGCCCTGCCCGTGGGAGCCTGGTGGGCTCAGGGGACGGGGGTTCCCGTCAGCCCCGTCTCGGGTTTGTCCTGGGTGCTGCAGACAGCCCCGTCCCCTCTCCTGCTGCCCTGGGAGCTCCTGCAGGCTCCGGGGAGGGCGGGTGCCTGCGTTCCCTGTGCGGGGTGCAGTGCAGCTCAGTGCCCTGACACAGCTGGGGCCCGACCGTGCTTCCCCAAGGGGTCAGAGCCTGTGGGTCTTAGCGACTGGAAGCTGGGGGGGTTTGCACTGGTGTCCCCAAGAGATTGGAGCCTAATGGGTGGCCAGCCAGGGCCTCCACCTTTGCTTCGGCTGGGGACGGCTCCCCAGTGACTGCCTGGGACCCGGGGCTTGGACCCGGGGCTGTTGTGAGGGACGGGGGAACTCGTGGGACTCGCTGGGGTGCAGGGGCCGTTCCTGCTCCGGGCACTTCTGTCTGCCCACAGCCAGCAGGCAGCCAGCGTTCCCCAAACTACAGGGAGGGCTGGACCCGCCGAGCCCCTTCAGACACATCCCGTCCCTCCTGGCTGGTAAACCAGCGGGCAAGGACCCGAATCCCTCCAGGCCCCTGTGCCTTTCCCTGTCCCCCAGAAACACGGAGAGACACAGGCAGCCAGTTCCCCGAGCCAGCTTTGCTGCACAGCCCTCGCCGGAACGTCCTGCTTCGTCCTCAGCCACTGCCGTGTTTCCCACCCTGTGCCGGTGACCCAGTGTTGAGGCCACCGTGGGATTGCTGGGACACCAGCACGGCCGTCCTGCTGCAGGCTTTCTCCGGTGTGCGCCGCAGCAGCTGGCGCTGAGCACCAGCAAAAGTTGTCTCAAAAATGCGAGCATTACTGCAGCAAGGCTCTGCACCCAGCACCGGTCCGTGGCTCGTTGGCCAGACCAGGGATGCGGTTCACACCAGCCAGGCCAGTGCAGCACACGGCGCAGAGCTGGCACCGCCAGCCGGGCAGCAAGCTCTTTGGGTCCTGCAGCACGGGGCCCGGGAGTTGGTGCTCCATGCACGCCATGCACGGCATGTGGGTCCCACAGCACGGGGCTGCCTGTGCTCAGACTCTGGTTCCCCGCCTGCGTCCCCTCCCCGTGTCCCTCGGTCTGCAGACAGGGCGCTGAGACCCCAACCACCGACCCTGCTGGGGTTTGGAGCATTGGCTCTGCAGGGTCCCGGGGCTGTCGGCTGCAACCCATCTGGGGGAAACAGGGGCCATTGTGGCCTCCACCACCTCTGGGCTGCTGGGAACGGGCGGCGTCAGCACAGCCCCGAGTCCAAGGTGTTTTGCAAGCAGGAGGGAGCGGGTGGTTTCCTTATTAGGCAGCGCAGCGGCGGCGTCTCCCCGGGGCGAGCGGGCGGTGGGGCGGCACACCCGGCTGGCAGCGCGGCACACCCGGCTGGCAGCGCCTGCGAGGGCGGTGGCGGCGCTGACACGGGAGATGGGAACGCGCGGGCAGGCCCCCGCCTCGCTAATTGCAGCCCGGCGCTGGGCGTGGGGGCAAGCCGCGGCAGGGACGCGGCAGGGCGGCCGTGTCAGCTGAAACAACCGTGGGCTGACACACCTGCAAGTTACCCCATCGCCCGCCAGCTCCCGGGGGTCTCCTGCTCCAGGGCTGCATGCTGGGAGCTGCTGGGCAGCCCCTGTCCCCTGGGTTGCGTTTGCTTCCAGCGAGGCCGAAGGGCTCAGAAAGAGCCCCCGGGTGGGGAAGGCTGCGGTGGGGGGTTTATTCCTGCTCCTGGTTAAGGAGCAAAGGCAAAGACTGGAATTCAGCTGGAGCCTGTCCTGGAGCAGGAGGGCGATGGGGGACCAGGGAGCAGGGCAGCGTCTCCCCCTCCGACCTCAGCCCCACAGGGTTTCACCCAAACCCGGCCCCAGCCTGGCAAGAACTGGCTGCCGGGCCGGGGTGCCGCGGCCTTGGGGCCAACACTAGCCCTGCCGCTTGGACTCTGGCCTTCCCTGTGCCCCCAAAACCTGCTCGATCCTCCAGCCCTTCCTGCCCCGTGCCATCGGCCCCCGGACCCACACCATCCACTGTGGCTCTACCTCCCAGCAAGCGCAAGGCTGAGCCTGTGGCACGAGCACAGCAAAAACTGCAGCGGAGCCGCTTGCGCAAAGGCAACAGCTCCATCTTGACCTGGTTTTCCAGGGAAGCCCCATGCCACGGGGTGAGCACGGTGGCCGTTGGGAAGGCTGAGCACGTGGTGGCGGAGCAGCGCCGTTACGGCAATGCCTGTGCTCGGGGGCCGCAGCAAACACCCCCTGCGGAGAGAGGGGCTTTGGGGCAGGTACAGGTGGAGCAGCCGGGAGGTCCCAGCCCACGCCGCTGTCTGCAGAGCTGGGGGGACTCAGGGTCCCCTGGGGAGGGCACATCCCTGGTGACATCTCTGGTGTGCTCCTGCTGGGTGAGGCCCGGCAGGTCTGCAGGCAGATGGGTGCTTGGCTCCCTGATGTCTCGTAGCCAAAAGAAGGGGCTATGGCTGAGCTGTTTTCCAGCCGAACCCCAAGGCACAGCCTGCCAAGGTTTCCCAGTCCCCCGCCAGGCCGGCACACACTGGCCTGCCGAGATAGGGGCCTGAGCAGCTCTGTGCTGCCCGGCGCCATGGGACAAGCTAAACACGCTGCTCGTGCACCCCCGGGGTGCTGGGATTGCCCCGGGCAGCTCGAGCGGGCACGGGAGGGCCAGGCAGCTGCAGAACATGGCAGCAAACATGAGCTGTGGCTCCGGGCTTTGCAGCCGCGATGCCCCGAAGGGCCTCAGGCACCCCAGGGCCTGGGGTCCCCGCAAGTGTTCCTCTGCCACTGCATCCTGCGCTCTGCAGCCCAGCTGTGCCCGCAAAGCTCCCCCTTCCCCAGGGCCAGCCTCTCCCCGTTCAGGTCTGAGCATTGGAAGCACCCAGGGTGCCGGGACCCCAGAGCGTGGCCGGACCCGCTGCCGGCTCCCGTCCCGGAAAGGCAGAGCGGGTGCCGCGGCCAAGTGTTTTGTAAGAGGCAAATCTCTGCAGTGCCAGGCGTCGTGCCGGGACGGGGCGGGCAGGGCTGGGCTCTGCCAGCTGTGCGAGAAGGAGGGCTGGCCCGCGGCCAGTGTTTGGCCCTCGGGGAGTTGCTGTGTGTAGGCAAGGATGAGTGTGCCTGGCTGTGGGGCAGGGAAGGGGCAGGGCTGAGGCTGGAGGGCCGCGCTCACACCCCTCGCAGTTTTGCCTCGTAAGTGAAATACAAACTGGAGCAAGGCAGATGCTGACCCAGGTGTTTGGCCTGACCTGCCCCTTCTCTCTGCTCAAGTCAGCAGAGCGGGGACAGCCAGGTTCTGCCTTGTGCTCGCCATTTCTGCTGCTGTTACCCCAAAAAGCTCCTGTCCCTTTACCCCTTCGTCAGCAAGAGGTGGATTCAGCCCGGTGTCCTCTCCCTGTCACACCGAGGCAGGGTACGATGCCTGAGCTCTTCGCGAGCTGGGCTGGTTGCACTGCAGGGCTGGTTTCTCCCTTGGCATGAGCAGGAGGGCAGCCCCCAGCCTGGGCTGAGATGCACGGGGCAGTGCAAAGCAGGCAGCAATGCTCCGGGGAGGGAAGGGGCTGCTCCCCTCCCGGGCCTCGGAGCCCCTGTGCACACGGGGAGAGCTGCACAGCAAGGCTCTTCCCCTCTGCCCTTGCCGTGCCGTAACAGGGGGCTCCGCTTTGATCCCTGTTGTGCGAGGCAGCATCGGCAGCACGGGGCCGCGCGTGGGGGCGCTTGGGAGGAGGGTCTCACTGCTCTTCCCAGTGCATTCGGGGTATCCTCATACCCGGGCATGGCAGGAAAGGACCCAGATCGGGCTGTCCTGTGTCCACAGACCTCCCCAGTGCTGGTGCTGGTGCTAGTGGTGAGCTCCCATGCACCAGGAGCCGGGCAAGCCCAGCTCAGCAGGGCGCTGCCGGGCCCACAAGTCCTCTGGCAAAGGCCTTTCCCAGGGCCTCTCCGTGGCCCAAATTGTCTCCCTGGCAGGGAACAGGGAGCAGGGAGCTCCCTCCAGGCTCGGATGAAGCTGCCTGCCTCGGCCAGAGTGGAGGGGGAAGACGCGAGCAGGGGGGCTGCAAGGCAGGACTGCCCCATTGCCCCTACCCAGCTGGATGGCGGGAGGCAGGGCTGGAGCTGTGCAGGGCAGAAGCAGCTGAAGATGGGTTACATCCCCGGCTGGACCCCCGCATCCCGGGCTGTTCCTCTGCCGCGCTGGCCAGCCCCGCTGCATCCCAGCGAGGG
The DNA here is from genome assembly GCF_965183815.1 of Platalea leucorodia. Taxonomy (NCBI): domain Eukaryota; kingdom Metazoa; phylum Chordata; class Aves; order Pelecaniformes; family Threskiornithidae; genus Platalea; species Platalea leucorodia. The sequence continues at coordinate 6,467,257 of NC_138844.1, forward strand.
AGCCGGCGGGAGCAAAACCTGGCACCTTTGCCCCTTCCCATGGCACCCGGAGCAGCTCTCCGTCCCGAGAGGTGTGAAAAACTGCAGAAAGCAGGACGTGCCTGGCAAGAGCACGTTTGTTGGCGTGCGCAAACAGGCCGTGCCGGGGCCGACACGCAGAGCTGCCGTGCAGGGGCGATCCCTCCCTCCACCCCGGCACAGCCCAATGCCGAGGCTCTGAGTCAGCCCAGCGCTGGCTGTGCCTGGTGCTGGCAGCGTCGCGCTCCTGTCCTCCATCAGGAGAGGCCAAGTGCAAAAATCCATCACAGCTCTCCCTGTCCCGGCTCCTCGAGCTGCCTTCGCCGCCTTCTCTGGGCCCCTCCACAGCAGAAAGCCCTTCACGCTTGTTCCCCATCACTAAGCAGGGGGGAGCAGCCCTGGGGGCCCAGCGATGTCTCTGCGCACAGCGTGGGCCGTGCACAGGGGTCACCGTGTCTCAGAGCAACGGCTCTGCTCTCCACCAAACACCCGCAGAGCCGCTGGGGACCCCGGGAAGCCCTGGCAGGGTCTGCGCTGCCCAGGAACAGCCCGGCCCTGAGCAGGCGTCTGCTTCGGTGCAAACCTCCCGCAGCCCCGTGGGCAGAGCGAGGCCGGGCAGAGCCGAACAGGCTGCTGCTGTGCTGGCACGGCGCTGGCCGGGGGAGCTGCTCCCACCCTTCCCAGTCCCTGCCATCGCTGCTCCCATGTTGGGTTTGCTCCAGGCTGATGCCGAGTCCCCAGGCGAGGGCTGGGGCTGGCCGGGCCCCGGTGACCCCGACACGGTGGACGTTTATTTGATGCCTTCCCTGCAATGTGAGCGCTGAGTGCTGTGTGCAGGGGGGCCTGAACCCCAGCCAGGGGGAATCCCTGGGGGCGCTGGACAGGCCTCACCCTGGCCCCGTGGGAACGACACGGGAACCGGCGGGGGCTGCAGCAGAGGGTGCAGCACCCCTTCTCTGCAGGAATCCCAGGGGATCCCCCAGCCCCTGGACAGCCCTCCCTGGGACACCCCCCAGCACCCCTGTGCAGGCACGCAGAGGCTGTGCCCAAGCCTGGAGCAGCTCGGGCTGCAGCCCCCAGCCCCGCTGGGGCTCCCCAGCGCCCACCCGGGCACGGGGACCTTCCCAGCCGGGGAGGCTGCATCGCCCCGTTGCTTGTGCACAAGTGCAGGCAGGGAGAGGCTGAGCCGGGCTGGGAGCCAGGCGTGTGCCTGCTCCCAGCCCCAGCAGCTGGGCTGGGCTCAGCCCCGGTGCTTGGAGCTCTCCTGGCACCTCGCGGAGAGGAGAGGTTTCACAGCCGGCGCTGGGAAAGGCGAAGGCTGAGCAGTGGGGAGGAAGGCCCTGGCCAGGGGAAGGGGGAGCTGAGCAGTGGGAGGAGGGTGAATAAACACCATTAGAAAGCTTAATTGTAATACACCAGGGGCCAAACTGGTGACCGGCGGTCGCTGGGTTAGACAGGAATTGGGACGTGCCCACAGACGGCCCTGGCTGTGCGTCGCAGGGGAGGGGGCCGCACCGGGACACGCTGCAGCGTTGGGGAAGATGCGTTTGAAACCCTCCTTTGAATGTCTGTGTTACAGCACATCCAGTGCCTCCATCCCAGGAGCGTCCGACAGACGGATGGGTATCACAGCATCCCGCAGGCCGCAGTCCCTCAGGTGGGCAGAGATCGGTTCGCTTGCTCACTAAGTGAAGGCTTTCAGGGTTTGCAAACTTTGGGATGTGAATTGCGAGGAATAGCTGTGCAAGGAATGCGACTTGAGCAAATAGGCTGGGATTTCCTGCGCTGCCTCTGGCCCCGTGACAGCTGGGCTCACCCCGGCCATGCCTCAGCTCTTTCCAGGAGCAGGTTAATCACCAGGGCCAACGTCTGGCAGTGCTGCCTTTGCTGATTAATGGGATCAAACACCGTACATCAAAAATCCAGTTCATCCTGAATCCAACTCCGTGCAGTCACACAGAGGCTGCAAGAAGGATGTTAGAGGAGAAAAGCTGGTTTCTAGGAATGTCCCGGCCCGGAGGGCATTGCTGAGCTGCGGGAGAAGCAGCAAAGGGAAATGCTGCGATGATTCCTTCCTTTCTGCCACACTTCCCAGGTGTTTGGGAGGGGCACCGGGACCTCCCGCCTCAGAGCACAGGGTGGAATGGCCTTGCAGGACTCAAAAGGGAGAGCCCTGCAGCAACGCAGGGCTGGTCGCCCACGCAAGAGCACCCAGGAGACCTGGAACCACTGTTGCAGGACCCCTGCAGACAGGGTTGAGCTGCATCGCCCCGGGGTCGCCGGGCCTGTCGTGCTGCACAAGCGCACGCGGGAGCGTTTCCCCCTGAAGCCCTCGGCTCTAGCAGGAGCGGCGATGCTGGCAGCCCCTGCCCCGCCATCAGCGCGTTCCCTCTGCGGTCCGTGGGTACCACTCGCTGCTAAGGGACAAGATGGTTTCCAGAAGCCGCCCCCAGCCCAAAGCACGACTGCGGAGCCATGTCTTTGACCGAGGGGACAATAAGGACACAGACTGCTCTGGGCCCTCTCTGCTCCTCCTGCTGACCCTAAAGCAAACCTGGCAGCTCACCAGACATCGCCACGGCCCCACGCACTGGGATTCTCCTGTGCACGGAGCCGGTGTTCAGCCTGGAGAGGAGGGAGGGAGGCGGTTCTTTGCCAGGCGCTGGGCATAAAATAAACTGCAGCGACTCGGTGCTGCCTGCTGCAAGAGCTGCTCTTGCAAAGGCGATCGGCATTGCCACCTCGTGGGGAGCCCGGGACAAGCGGCTCCCTGGGAGGAGGCACCTCCTGGGGCGGGCAGGGGGCAGAGCAGGTCGGGACCCAGCACCCAAGGATGGACAGAGCTGAGGAGGGTGCGGGGGGCTCAGCTGCGGTGCCCAGCCGAAGCCACCCGAGACTGCAGGCGCCTGCTCTGAATCCTGCTCTGAAGGACGAAAAATTGATGTTAGCATTTCCCCGATAGCGTTCAGCCCATCACCAGCGACGGGCCTAGCTCTGGGGTCGGACACGCGCTTGCCTCTTTCGGTATTTTACCAAAGGCTCTGGGGGTCCAGCAGCGGGGATGCAACCCCGACGTATCGTATGGACACTATGAATCTGCAGCGACGCTGCTAAATTGGCTCTGTGGGGCGTCCTGGGTGTCCTGGCTCAGACGTGAGACGTCTGCCCACCACCAGACCTAAGGCGGGAGGTACCGATGACGCTGAGCGAGTGTTTGGCATTGAATACGATAAACAGTCCCTTTGCCGTAGTAAGGACTTTGAAATGCCTCCAGCAGAAAGCTGCAGTGTAAATGTCTCATTGCTCCTCTGCTGTCTGGCTACACCGCCCCGCGGCTGCTAGAGACGCGTCCTTCTCTGGGCGAGAAGGAAAATCTGATCAGAAAAAGAGGAGAGAGAAGAGCCATCTGCTTGTTCACGATGGTCTGGAGCAAATTCACATTTTAATGACAATTTAAGCCAGTTCTCCAGCTGATGTGTCACATACGGACATACAAAAGCGACAGATGCTTTAGAAACACCGGAGAGACACTGAAATACAGCAACGCAAATTATTCCTTCTACCTAGTGCAAAATAAACAATTTGCCTTTATCTTAAATAAACCCCCCAAGAACGATGCAACATCTAAACCGTGTAATGGCTGCCAGCACCCACAGATGGCAGCACACCCAGATGCCAATAATCTGTCAAAAATACGTAGTATTTCAGAGATGGCTCCCAAAGCAGAGCAGGAACACCTACCCGGTGAGAGCTGAGGCCGCAGGGGATCTAGAAGAGGCTGATAAGCACGGGGATAAACGCCCCACAGCCCAACAGATGCCACGCAACAGACCCACGTCTCCCTGGGGACGATATTCCCGCTCCGCAGGCACCTCTAACTAGCTCCCAGAGGAGAGCTTACGCTCCGTCTGGATCTATATGGCTTTTGACCCCATTAATTGTGTAGGAGATTTACCGTTCTTCATATCTGGGGTTTCAGTGTATTTTTAGAACATGGAATACATCTTTGAGCTGGATGTGACTTTCATCTGCCAGCAGCCCCCGCTCTGCCTCGTGCTGAGACGCTCATCACTTTGCGAGGGGTTTTTAGCCAGGAAAGCGATAAATGGTCTTTCTTTAGCAGCTCATACTGAACACCGAGACCCAGGCTCCTGGCCCCCAAATTAGGACTCGGAAGCAGGATTAAACGCATCTGGTTTTGAAGTACGTTCGGTCACGTCTCCATCCACAGGGCTTTGAGGCAAGGACGAGACCTGAGATCACCACTTCCCGCTGGCCAGTGACCAGGGCTCTGAGGCAACGACCGGCGGCTTCGCCCAGCAGTCCCGCAGCTCTTGGGCAGCACAGGCCACGAGCCAGCGGCGGACGGGGTCCCCGAGGGCCCCCGCTCCAGGTCACGTTGGGGTTCATTGCTCTGCTGAGCCAACTCCTGAGAACACCTTTGTCTCAGCACGTTACGAAAGGGCAGAGACTGCCCCTTCCCAAGCGCCGCGACCAGGGTTGTGGGATGTCCCGACTGAGCCTGGCCATCGCGATCCCCGGGGAGGCGATGAGCCGACGCCAGCCACGCTGCACCGGCCGTTCAGGACAGACAGCAAAGAGGGACCGAGCTCACCCTGCAAGGAGGACTTCAGTTTGCCAAGCTCTGACTGTCGGAGCTGAAATACGGAAGTGCAAGGGGACTTGTTTCACATCTTTAAAGAGGAAAAAAAAGCCTCCGTTGCAGGCAGATTGGGACGATACCTTGAGCGTTTCCCCTTGGCATCACAGAGCCCCCAGGCCCTTGCTCAAGAACATCGTGTTCTGCAGCACCCTGGTGTCCTCAGAGCATCTCCCTGCCAAGCCGCCTTGGGAAACGAGTACAGAAGCCTGATTTCTGTGTGCATATGGCGCCGCACTTGCTTCGGGTGTGGCTGCCATCATGGTGACAGCCAAGTGGCAAACATACACCCGCCGGTAAGCTCCGCAGTCTGAGTCGGAGTCTTCTCAGGCTGGAGCGCGTAGAGGAGTCGCCCACAAAGCAGGCGCAGAGGCGCAGCTGTGGAGCAGAGCGGGTACAGCGGCCTGTGCTGGGCTCAGCGAGGCCGAGCCCAGGCTGCGAGGGCCCACGCCAGGTGACTGGGACGCGGCAGCATCACCCCGGGCCGGCAGCGCGGGGGATTACTGCGTGTTTTGATCACCGGGAGACAGAACTGCCTGGCTGGCAGGACCCCGGGCCCCCTCCGCACCGCTCGGGCTGGAGAGCGAAGGCCTGGTGCAGCCGCGGGAGGCCCGCGGGCCTCGGCGACGCCTCCGGCCAGCCTTCCAGCAGCTTTCGGCCGTCGCGTTGTGCGGACGCGAGGGCTGCGGGGACATGGCCGACCGAGCCGTGCCTCGCTGCAGCCGGCCCCCGCTCCCGCGTCCGTCCCAGGCCGCTGCAGCCGGTCACCGCCGCCGCAGGACGGCGCGGGGGCACGGCGCGGGCCGGGCAGGGAGGGAGCCCGGGCACCGCACTGCACGGGGGTCCCGTCCCGCCCCGCCCCGGGGATCCCGCACCCGAGGGCCGTGTCTCACCCCTGAGGCCCCGATCCCGCCCTGGGGATCCCGCCCCGCACCCGGGCCCCAGGCCAGGGCACCGCTCCCCGGGCCCCGCGGGGGGGGGGCAGAAGCCGCGGGCGAGGCCGGCGGGGGCGGACCGGGGGCCGGGGCCGGCGGGGCCGGGGCGGGCGCGGCCCCGAGGGGCCCCCGAGGCCCGGGCACGGCGCGGCCCAGGCCCCGCCAGGCGCCGCCGCACTGCGCAGGCGCCGCCCCGCGCGAGACCGCCCCCCCCCGCCCGCGCCTCTTCCGCGCATGCGCACGCGCCTCTGCCGCCAGCCGGGGCGCGGCCGCGCTCGCCCGTGCGGCGTGACGCTTCCGGGCGGCGGCCAATCGCCGCCCTCGCTTCCCGTGCGTGCTGGCGTCACACGGAGGCGGTATATAAGCGGGCGGCGCCAGTCCCGCCCCCGTGACAGCGTCTCCAGCCGCCGCCGCGAGAGCATCCTCCGCCGAGAGCCGCTCGCGCCGCCGCCGCCCCGCCGCCTCCGCCGCCGCCGCCTCCGCCGAGGGAAGGGAAGCGTAGCGTATGTCCGCTATCCAGAACCTCCAACCCTTCGGTGAGGCCCTTTGTGCGGCGGCGGCGGGGCCGGGCCGGGGGAGCGGCCTGGCGGCCCCGCCCTGGGGCGGCCCCGCCCCGTGGCGCAGTTGCTATTCCCGGGGCCGGTTGCGTCAGCCGCGGGGGGGGGGGGGGGGGGGCGGGTCCTGCGTGTGACGGGCGGGCGGGCTGGCCAATGGGGAGCGCGGCGGGCTCTGACGGGCGCTCTCCGCAGACCCCTTTGCTGATGCAAGTAAGGGTGATGACCTGCTCCCTGCCGGCACTGAGGACTACATCCATATAAGGATCCAGCAGCGGAACGGCAGGAAGACCCTCACCACAGTCCAGGGCATCGCGGATGATTACGATAAAAAGAAACTGGTGAAGGCCTTCAAAAAGGTGGGGGCTCGGCGGGGCCGGGGCGGGCGCAGGGGCGCTGGGGGCTGCGGCGGCGGCCGGGGTGGCCTTGGGCGCTGCGGCGGGCTAAGGAGGCCTTTCTCTCCGCTGCAGAAATTCGCCTGCAATGGTACTGTAATCGAACACCCCGAATATGGAGAAGTGATTCAGCTGCAGGGCGACCAGCGCAAGAACATATGCCAGTTCCTCGTGGAGGTAGGGCTCCTTCGGTCTGCTGCGCGCGTGGCTGAACGCTGAACTAAACACGGGTCTGTTGCAGTAACCACGCAGGCGCTGGTTCTCCTAGCGTTCGGAGAGCAGGCCGACGAAGGAAGCTCTTTCTCTTCTTCTTGACCTTTCTCGCGCGAGGCAAATACCATCCAGCAGGGCTTTGCAGTTGCAGCCTAATCTTCGTTCCGTGCTTTAGGGGGGAGCAGAAGGCGGACAGTCCCGCAGCGTCTGCAGCGTGGAGGGTGTGCGGATGCGCGCAGAGGCCTCTCTGCTTCGGCGTGCTGTAAAGTGCGTTTTCTTTCTTGCAGATTGGACTGGCTAAAGACGACCAGCTGAAAGTCCATGGGTTTTAAGTGCCTGTGGGTCACTGAAGCTTTATGCAAGAAGATTTCTTTACTATGAAATTCCCATTTGTCCCTTGTCATAAGTTTAAAACCAGCCGGTTTGTGTAATGTAACGATCTTGGGTCCACTGTTCAGTCTGGACTAGTGTAATTCAGTGATGTAATAAACTGACAAGAGCCCATGCTATCTCGTCTTGCTGTCCCTCATTTAACAGAGGTAAATCGGGCGTTTGGCTCGGTCCAGCCTGAAGCTAAAAGTAACCAGATGTTCCAAGCTAAGCCCAGGGACTCGGCCCGCCACTCCGGAGACGGTCAGCATCGCTCCTCGGCCCAGCTGCTCTTCCATTCCCATGGACGGTAATTCTCGCGGTGCCTCCCGCGGCCCCGCACGGAGCCGCGCGCGGCCCCTGACGTGGCACGGGGAGATGGCGCCTTCCCTCCAGGCGGTGGTGGCTCCTGGTGGCAGAGGGATTTGGGGAAGCTTGACTGTGACCGAGAGGAGTAACTGAAGAGCGACGTGGAGGCTGGATGGCTGCAGCTCAGGCCTGGCAGGTGCTGGTGCCCCGCGAGCCCCGAGCTGCCGGGCTAGCGACCCCAAGGAGCCGTTAGCCTCGGGTTAAGCTTCTGACAAGGGATCAATTTTGGACTAATGTAACGAGTATCATGGTAGAGAGCGCCGCAGAGCTTCCGTGTCACTAGCAACTGCTGCCTAATGCGCTGTGAAGTAACGGATTTTTGGTTTCATTCTTAATGTTTTATGTAATGTATTTAAGGTCTTATTTAAATAAAAATGGTTTTCAAAAGCAGTTGTTTGATGGATTCAGTTGCTTTCTGGAGCCAAAGCGCCTGGCTCTGACACAGGCTCGGTGCTTGTGGTGCTGTTGGGGCAGGAGCCTGGCGGGAGCAGCCCTTTGGGGGGGGGCGTGCAGCCCTTTGGGGGGGGGGCGTGCAGCCCTTGGGGGGGGGGCGTGCAGCCCTTTGGGGGGGGGGCGTGCAGCCCTTGGGGGGGGGGGCGTGCAGCCCTTGGGGGGGGGGGCGTGCAGCCCTTTGGGGGGGGGACGTGCAGCCCTTTGGGGGGGGGGCGTGCAGCCCTTTGGGGGGGACGTGCAGCCCTTGGGGGGGACGTGCAACCCCCCGGGGCTCTGCGGGCCGGGGAGGAAGGGGGAGACGAGCGCCCTGAGGCAGGCAGCGGGTGGGTGTTGAGTCATTCCCTTCCTGGGCCGGAGTTCGTTAACCCTCGCGCCAGGCCTTGTGCTTGTTGTGTTCCTGTCAGCCCGGCCGCGACGCTCGGCGCTTCTGCTTCCCGCTGCGGCGCGGGGCCCCGGTGACGGTGCCCGGGCTCTGCCGCGGGGCCTCTTCCTCTCTGAGGAGCCCCCAACAAGCAGGAACAAAGTCAGCGCGGGGGAAAGGGGCCCTGGAGCTGCGCTGCTGGCGGGGGCTGGAGCTGCCTGCTGCGGGAGAGCACCCTGAGCCGCACCCGCACCTAAGAAGGCGCGGAAGGCCCACGCGTTGCCCCCGGCCCGCGGCAGGCGATGCCGTGGCCGCAGCGTGAGCCACGCTGCGAGGGCCGCGCTGTCCTGGCGAGGCTCGCTTGCACCCTGCGTGGCGGGGGAGCTGCCGGGAGCTGCCGGGGCAGCCGCTTGCGCTTCTGGCAGCTTTCTGAGAACAGAGTCCTGTTTGTCCCCGGCTGCCTGCGACGATCCCCACTTTCCACCCCTTTTCCAGGCACTGCGGCGGAGCGCTCGGTTCACTTTGCTGCCGTTTGCTTTCCTGGGAGACTTTGCTCTTGGAAACCAAATTGCCGCAATTATGCAAAGCAGCTACGGGTGCAGCGAGGAGGCAGGTGACCTCGAGCCCTGCCTGCACCTCGGAGAGCCGGCGCAGGCAGCGTCGAGGCCAGCGCTCGCCCTGGGGTGCACGCGTGCCTGCAGCCCGACGCAGCGCGATCTCCGCTCTGCTGCTGCTCCAGAAATGCTGCTTCCCCTGCCCGCGCAGGGGCCTTGCCCAGCATCGAGCTGCGCTTTCTCCCCGCCGGGCTTCGCCAGGCTGCCCGCAGCCGCGCAGACGCAGGAGGGAGGCACCGCCTCGGCCCAGCGCTCCCCTGCCAGCGCAGCCCAGGGTGGCCCAGGGTGGCCCGGGATGGCCCAGTGTGGCCCAGGGTGGCCCGGGATGGCCCAGGGTGGCCAGGGTGGCCTGGGATGGCCCGGGATGGCCCAGGAGAGCCAGACCCAGCCGGGCAGAGGCGAGGGATGCCGCAGGCACGGCCTCTCCTGGCTTTCCTAGGCTGGCCCGTCGAGGTGCGGCCGGGGACGCGAGAAGCGACGAGCCCGAGCGCCCACGGGTCGGGCTGCAAACCTGCGTCAAGGGGCTGCCGAGCTGGAGGAAGTGGCCGCTGTGTCCCCGTCACCCTGACGGCTCATTTGGCCCAGATTGAGCCATTAAAAGCCAGAAATTGCAAAACAATTTGTTTGTTCCTTGTAGAAAAACAGCCTGCCGAGCGAGCGATCGATCGCCGCGGGGCACGGGAGGTGCCAGGGCGCTGCTGTCTCCCTGCCCATTCAAAGCCCATTTGTTTCGGGGTTGTTTGAGGAGCACCGCGATCGGTCTCTGCAAACCGGGGGTGCGACGTGCACCCGATCCCTGGCACGTCCCTCACGGGTTTTATTGAAGGCGTGAGACAAACGTTCTCTACAAATACAACGGGATGAGGGTAAATACGGGCAAGAGGAACAATCGATGGTGAAAGAAAAGATGAGTGGCAGCAGGCAGGGGTTTACTGGGGGACGCTGGGGCGGGCGTCGCGCGGCCCCAGCCAGAGCTCCGGGCTCCGTCGCCGCGCACAGAGGCAGCGAGCGGCGCCCACCCCCCCACGCCCCAAAGCTTTTCGGGGTGGGGGAGAGCTGCAGAAATGGGCTGTGTGTCCTGGCAAGGGGCACGGCTCCCGGGGCCGCGCTGGGCCCAGCTGGGTGCTCCCCGAGCCTGAACAGCCGGCGGCGCAGCACCCTGGGGACCCCCGGCCCCAGCGTGTTCGTAACGGGGGGCAAAGGCGCCTGAGCCGGTGCCAGCCTGCGGCGGGGCCGGGGCGGCGGCGGCCGCAGCCGCACCGCGGGGCCGGGCACGGCACGCGGCCGGTGCTCCCCGGGCCCCGAGCTAGCGACAGCCATGGCGCACGCACACACGTCCTGACGGGGACAAGGGCCCCACAGAGCATCGGTCAGCATCGACATACGTGCCCACACACCCCCACACGTATGTGCTTATACCTGCATGTACACCCCCCACACGTATGTCCTTATACCTACGTGTACACCCCCCACACGTATGTCCTTATACCTACGTGTACACACACGTATGTCCTTATACCTATGTGTACACACACACATATGTCCTTATACCTGCATGTACACACACGTATGTCCTTATACCTGCATGTACACCCCCCACACGTATGTCCTTATACCTACGTGTACACACACACGTATGTCCTTATACCTGCATGTACACACACACACACGTATGTCCTTATACCTGCATGTACACACACACACGTATGTCCTTATACCTACGTGTACACACACACGTATGTCCTTATACCTGCATGTGCACACACGCGCAGATGTAGGTATGTAGATAGATACGTGTGTGTGTGTCTTTATACCTACATGCATGTGTGTGTATATATATATGCACAAGCATAGATGTATGTAGGTACGTGTGTGTAGACACACAGATATATATATATATATGCAGACACACATATACATACATGTATAATAGATATCATATAGCTTATGTGTCTATCAGTATGTGTATATATGCGTGTGTATGCATATAGATACATGTAGATACAGACACACGTGCACGTATGTATATTTATGTGGATGGGGCAATTTGCCCCAGTGGCATGTATATACACACATACATATATATGTGTGTATGTGTCACTGTGTGTGTGTGTGTGTGTACATACACACCTACCACTGGGGCCAATTGCCCCATATAGGCTCCACACGTATACGTGTATACACAGAGAGCCACACATAAATGTGTGTACACACACACACACACACACACACAGGGACAAAGCTGTATCGCTATATAGCTGTAGCCATATGTATACAGATGGATGGATGTGTTTAGATAGGTGCACAAAATCCACTATTATCTGTTACAATTATATACATTAGGTATATATTTTATATTGTATATAATGTTATATATTATTCTGTATAGTCACTGTTTATTATATAATCCATAAAGTATCATACAATTTATATGCATACATAGTCTATTACAAAACGTAATAATACATATATAAAACATAAAATATAAGCGTGTGTGTGTACTATAGTACATTGTGCTGCCGGGGCAAGTGCCCCTTATGGGCACGTATGGCTGCCTATGCCGGTGTGTACGTGGGTACGCCGACGCCAGCTGTGGGTTTATAGCCACACATATACATTGCTGGGACCAACTGCCCCATACATTGTCCTCCGTCCATAGAGACATGCAGGCGTGTACACACACACACACACACACACACACCCGCCCCGCCCCATAGCGATCACCATCTATGGCTGTCTTTTAATACACCTGCATATGCCTATAGATACATAGGTGTGTACGTACACTAGCTACTGAGCCCCGTGTGGGTTTTGTGTCACAAGCTACGCGTGCCCCATAGAGCCCATCCATACGAACGGACACGGGAGCGCATGGCTGCGCGCGTGCACACACACACACGTGCGCGCACACACGCGCACCCTCTCTGCCTGTAGCTATGCCGCAGCTCCCTGGGTTCATGAGCTATAGGGCTCTACGAACCTGGAGCTGCCGCCTTACGTGCAGTGCAGGGCGAGAGGGAGCGCACGCACGTCGATACGGATGCAATGATGTAACTATAGAGTTAGCGATCGATAGATGGATTTGCCTCGGGGGGTGAGTACGTAGGCACACAGATGTACATTTACATGTGCGTGCGCATAATCGTGGCCAATCGCCCCATATGTGTTCCAGGCATATATGGGGCCAACGGCCCCAGGTGTTGTCCTCCACCCATAGAGACATGCAGGCGCATGGGCGTATGCGTACGTACACACACACACACACACACACACACACACACGTACACATACACACACACACACCCCCCCCATCCACACCCACCCCCCCCCCACACCCCCCCCCACACACCAACATCTATAGCTGTCTTTTTATATGCCTATAGATAAATAGGGGTGTATATACAATAGGCAGCTACTGATCCTATCTATGTGTGTGCACGCACATCTGTACGTATAGCGATCAGTTATACCTATAGCTGTATCTTTGTATCTAAGCTTTACCTCCTTTCATTTAGTTCCAGCTGTAGCTATACATCTACGCTGTGTGTATGCGTTTACTTATGTAGCTTTTTAGCCAGACCGCTATAAATTGCTTATGTGCACGTGCACACAAAGACACGTACACACGCGTGCGTGCACGCACACACGCGCACACACGCACACACACGGTGCTGTGCCGCTCGCGCCGTACGGTCTCCTTGCAAATGACCCTGCCTGCACACACGGCTGCTGTGCACATACAGAGCTGTACAGCCATCCATCGATGCGTGAACGTCTGTGTGGCAGAGACAAGCCGACCGCAGGGGGCCAGACGCAGACAGACAGACAGACAGACACCCCCCCAGCTCTAGCTCTGTAGCACTGGCTAGATCTACACCTATGTATATACAGAGAGAGATATACATAGAGAGAGAGAGAGAGAGAGATATCTGCATCTATGGCTATATCTTTTAGCTACTTGTATACGCATGTGTATATGTGTCTACGTGTGTATATGTATTTATTAATGTAATTATATCTAACTGTGTGTATTTGTATACATGCGTATGTGGGTGTGCAGCTATGCGTGTATGGGGGGGTCTGCACGTCCAGCCGGCTAAGTGGCTATACTTCTCTGTATACATAGGTGCAACCCAGGCCAAGTGCCCTGTGGCTAGCTCTCCCTAAATTTAGATTTACACACGTCCATGTGTAGCTATATATGACCATACCTATATATGTATACATGTAGCTGTATATGTGCATGCATATCTATCTATGTATATGTGCCTGTCTGTGTATGTGTATATATCTCAATCCATGCGTGTGTGCACGCTGTGCATATATGTGTGTACATGCATGTTTATACACACACGTCTATAGCTACAGCTATGCCTATATATGTTTATATGTATCTATATGTGTGTATCCATTGATCTATATATGTCTGTATGTGTATGTATAAAGTACACAAATGTAGACAGACAGGTATAGAGAGATCAAATAGTTCTGCATTTATATATGCATACATACAACCACGGGCCATCGGCTCACGCGGTCTTCAGTCACACACACACACGTGTCTGTATGTTATGTATGTACACAGACACACACACGTCTGTCTGTCTGTCTGTATGTACACAGACACACACACGTCTGTATGTATGTATGTATGTACACAGACACACACATGTCTGTATGTATGCATGTATGTACACACACACGTCTGTAGGTATGTATGTATGTACACAGACACACACACGTCTGTCTGTATGTATGTATGTACACAGACACACACATGTCTGTGTATGTATGTATGTACACACACACGTCTGTCTGTATGTATGTATGTACACAGACACACACACGTCTGTAGGTATGTATGTATGTACACAGACACACACACGTCTGTATGTATGTATGTATGTACACACACACGTCTGTAGGTATGTATGTATGTACACAGACACACACACGTCTGTATGTATGTATGTACACAGACACACACACGTCTATGTATGTATGTACACAGACACACACATGTCTGTATGTATGTATGTACACACACACGTCTGTATGTATGTATGTATGTATGCACACACACACACGTCTGTATGTCTGTCTGTATGTACGCACACAGACACACACGTCTGTATGTCCGTCTGTATGTATGCACACAGACACCCCCCTACAGCCCCGTGTCTGTGTCCGTGCACACGCGTGTGCCCGCGGGGCTGCCCCGGGGCTCTGCCGGCGGGTGCGGAGCCGCCCCGGGGTGGGGCAGCCGCGGCAGCGCCTTTAAAAGCGGGGTCGAGCTGGGCTGCCCCGGACTCAGCCGCCCCGCCGAGCCACCGCGCTGAGCCACCGAGCCACCGAGCCACCGCGCTGAGCCACCGAGCCACCCCGCCGCCCCGCCGAGCCACTGAGCCACTGAGCCACCCCGCCACCCCACCGAGCCCCCGAGCCAGCAGGTGAGTCCCAGCGGGGCTGGGGGGACCGGCCGGAGGGGCCTTGGGGACCAACTAGGGGAGAGGGATGGAGAAGACTTGGGAACGAGCTGGGAGGGATGGAGGGGACTCGGGGACACACTGGGAGGGATGGAGAAGACTTGGGGACCAGCTGGGAGGGACAGAGGGGACTTGGGGACTGGCCGTGCTCTGGGGACGAGCACCCTGCTCCCCGCCTGCCAGAGTTCGAGGAGCCGATGCTCTCGGGCATATGGTTTCGTTCTAGGCATTCCTGCGAGGAGCGGAGGGTTGGGCGCGCTGATCCTTACGGGTCCCTTCCAGCTCGAGCTATTCCGTGCTTCTAGGGGACTTGGGGACCAGCCAGGAGCGAGGGATGGAGGGGACTTGGGGACCAGATGGGAGGGATGGAGGGGACTTGGGGACACACTGGGAGGGACAGAGGGGACCTGGGGACCGGCCGTGCTCTGGGGGCGAGCACCCTGCTCCCCACACGGGTCGCCCCCCGCTGCAGGCTGAGCACGTGGCCCCGGTTCGGGGGCCGCAGCCCCTCCACTCCCCTTCCTGCTCAGTCTCTCCACAGCCATGAAGGCAAAGGTGTGCATCGGCCTCATCCTCGCCATCATGGCGACCGCCTGCCTGTGCCGGCCCGCGGCAGAGGTGCCGGGCGCTGCAGGGGACCCCCACCAGCTCCCCGCCAGCCTGGTCCGGCGGGACTGGCCCGAGTCCCTGTCCCAGGAGCAGAAGCACTTCATCTCCCGGTTCCTGCCCCACATCTTCACAGGTACAGGGAGGCGCGGGGGGCCCCGTAAGGCCCAGCCCAGCCCCCGCGCCAGCCCCCAGCCCGGGGCAGCTCTAACCTGCTCCCCTTGCCCCGGCAGAGCTGAGCGACCGCAAGGGCTACGTGCACGGGGACGAGGGGATGGAGGCCCTGCACGACCACTACTACCCCGACTGGATGGACTTCGGCCGCCGCAGCGCTGAGGACTCGGCCGATGCCGCGTAGCCGCTGCGCTGGCCGTGCCGTGCAGAGCACCGGCACGCTCGGTGCATATCTCTGCCTGCAATAAAGCTTTGGCACTGCGGCGGCTGCTGCTCACGTCTTTGCTGGGAAGAGCTGGGAGGGGGCAGGCGGGAGGGATTTGTCCCCAGCCCCACCAGAAAGCGCAGGGCAGAGACCCGACGGCGCGTGGTGGCAGACACGGCACACGAGCTGCTTCGTGACTTCACGTTTATTTGACAGGGGACAGGGCACAGCCTGGGGCGAGGGACGCAGCCGGGGGGAGCGACAGCTACGCCCCGAGAAACACCCGCTGCAGGCGTCCCCTGAGCCGGGGGTGCTGCTGCTACTGCTATTCAGTGGGCAGGAAAGAGTTTAAAACCACTATTCTCTTTAAAAGTCAGTCCAGGTGCTGGCCAGAGGCCCAGCTCCGGCTGGGGGGGGTCTCACCCTGGCACACCCAGGTCCCCCCCGGCACCGCCCGAGCCCAGGCTGAGCCGTGCCCTTCGCCGCAGCAGCCCGGACAGCCCCGAAGGGCCGAGCTGCCCCTCGCTCCTCGCACAGGCTCGGCAGAAGCAGGAACAGTTTTTATTGCCAACAACCGGCTCCTGGGAAAGGTCCGTACCCCCCGACAGCGGGGGCCAGGGTCAGCCCGCACCCCCTGCCTGGAGCTGGCTCCCCCCAGAGCCCCCAGCATCGCCCCACGCCGCTCCCTGCGCGCGGGACCCCCGCCGCAGCGTAACACGGGGCCGGGGAGCACGGCGCTGGGGCTGCGCGGCACCGCGGGGCTGGGTCCTGGCAGCCAGGGCAAAGCTCCGGCGAGCTGGTGCGGGGAGCGCTGCCGGGACATCACCAGGAGCTGAAAGCCTGTCCCGTCTCCATTTCCCCATGGACGGGCAACGAAGAGGATGGAGGACGTGTCTTGTCCTGAGCGCACGGGCTCCGCACCGCCATCATGTCAGCGCGCCCCAGGCTCCCCCGCGCTGGCCCCGGGCATAGGACATCTCCCCTCTGGCCACCACCTTGTCCAGCCCCAGGCGCCGCAGCTTCTCCACCAAGTTCAAGCTGAAGATGCTGCTCCTGGGGGGGGGTCTGTCCTGCCCCCCGCCCGCAGGCAAGGGCCAGGTGTCAGCATGCTGGGGGTCCTGGGAGGGGAGCGGGGGGGCCCAGCTCGACCCAGTCGCTGGCACCGAGGCAGAGATGCCCCGCTGGAGCAAGAGCCTGACGAGTCCCACGGGGGTGCTCGGGGGTCCGGGGCCAGGCGTCAGCGCAGGGGAAGACGGCTCCGGCGAGGGGCTGCCGAGGCTCAGCCCCTCAAGGGGCCCACAAGAAGGCACGACGGCGTTATACAGACTGGAGGGGAAGAGAGAGCAGAGGCGGGGGTCAGCAGGGGCCCCTCTCCTCCATCCTCATTCACCTAACGAGCCGCAGGCTGTGGGAGACCCCAGGATTGCAGCCTTGCCCAGGCGCCCCGATGGTGATGGCCCCGCACTGGGGTGGGGGGCTGCAGCCATGCCCCCCACGGCTCCCAGGAGGGGCCGGGACGCGGGCGCTGCGCCACAAGCATCTTCCAACCATGCAGGGGTCTGTTTGACAGCGCGCAGCGAACTCCAGCTCACACCGACCCCCAGGCAGCCTCAGAGCGGCTCCCTAGGGCTCATTGCTGAGGGCGCAGGCGGGCGCCATCCCCAGCCCCGCGCCCGGCTCCTCCAGCCCCGCGGCCATGCACAAGCCCAGGGAGGAGAAATCCCTGTCCGCTCCCAGGGAAGGTGACTCCCCATCAGCACCGGGAGCAAACGCGGCTCTTGTCCCCAGGATGAGCCCAGCCTCACGCACGCCGAGGAAGGCTCTTCTTCCCCTCACGGTCCCAGCCCCGGGCACGCAGCCGCTCAAGCAGCCAGATTTAGGGACATTGAGATTCTGGGACATTTCAAGTGCCAGGCATCTCTCAGAGCATCAGGGGCTGCAGGAAGCCCCCAGCCCACCGCTTTCCTCGAGCCGCACAGAGCCAGGCACGGGGTGAGGGGGAGAGGGTCGGGGGGACGGGGGGCTGGGGTGGCGGTGCAGGCAGCGCAGGCGGTGGGGGGCCTCGCGCCTTACCTGGGTGTCACCGTGGTGATCTCGGTGGTGGGGTGGAGGATGTGGCAGGTGGTGATGGTGAAGGTAGACGGGGTCTGGGGGAGGTTGTTAACAGAGAGGAACACTGGAAGGGACAGGAGACAGCGGGTTAAAGGGGAGGGGGGCACGACACAGGCAGAGGCAGAGTGCAGGGTGCTGGGCAGACAGGAGCCAAAGCTGGGCTGCGAGCTGCCACCGCCAGCAGAAAGCTGCATGCATGGGGCACGTCTCCAGCAGCGTTTGGGTCCGGTGCTTGCTCAGAGGAGGGGGCTGCGAGCGCAAGTGGGAACAGGAGCTGACGTTTCTCCCAGACCTGTCCCCTCCACGCACCCAGGCTGCAGCGGGTGCGCGCCAGCGCGACGGCACGGGCTCACCCCAGCAGGGCGGCCGCAGGAGAACGGCCCTCGTGCAGCCGCAGACGGAGCATCCCCACGGGGGCGGATGGGTAGCAGGGACAGGCCACCAGCGCAAGAGAGGAGAGCGTGGGGTGGGGCGAGGGGCAGCCTGGGCAGGAGGACAGGGGCGTCCCGGGGGCCGCGTCCCCTCTGCCCCCCCGCCCCGCGCTCACCCCCGGGGCGCTCCTTGGCTTTGGCAGGCGTTGAGGTAGGGAGCAGCTGGAAGGAGCTGGTGTCCACGTCGTCCTCCTCTAGGTCGTTGAGGCTGTAGACCTCCTCCAGGTCGATGTCCAGCTGCCTGAAGTCTTTGGTGAGCACCCCGGGACGGGGCACCAGGATCCCACCCAGGTTGGGCCGCGCCAGCTGCTGCCAGTGGTGAAGCGTCACAGAGCCTGGGAGCGGGACACAGCCGGGGGCTCAGCCGCTGCCGTGGGACCCTCCCGGCACCTCCAGCTCTGCACACCGGGAAGCCACCTCCGCCCCTCACCTTCCAGGGGCTTCACGATCTGCAGCTTGTCGGGCAGGTAGGTGAGGGAGCCGAGGGAGAAGCCAGAGCCGGCGGTGAGCTCCGAGCCCCCCGAGTAGTTGGTCCCGGTGGAGATGATGCTCTCGTTGGGGGTGAGGAAGCCACTGGAGTTCTCGCCGTCCCTCAGCCGCCACAACTTGCGCTCCCGCTCTGCCTCGAAGAAGGAGCGCTCCTCCGAGGCATGGCTCTGCTGCCGCACCGACAGCCGCTGCACCGCCGCCTCCAGGTCCTGCCGGCCTGGGGCGGCCCGGGGCTCCTCACCGGCCCCCTCGCCCCTGCTGGCAGGCGCAGCGTTAGGGTGCTCGGGGCCATGGTCCCGCACCGCACCCCCCGTGCTGTACCGGACCCCAGCGGGCAGCGGGCTCTGGCCGTGCCTGCCCTCCCCCTGCCCCAGCCTTGCAGCCTTGCATCATGCTGCGGCGTGATCAACATCTCACCAACACCCCAGCTCCTCCACAGGGGCAGCAGCTCCGTCCCGCCCAGCCCGAGCCCCCCTGCGCACTCACTGGGTGCCCTCCGAGCCGGAGCAGCTGGTGTGGGGGGTGCTGGCCCCGCCGGAGGGGGCGGCTGACAACTGCTTGGAGCCCGGCATGTTGTGGGGAGACTCGGAGCAAGACTTGGCTTTGGCCGCCTGGTTCACCGCTTTCACCGTCTCAAAGACGCGCAGATAGCTCCTGCGGGCAGGAAGCAGGCAGGGATGGACCCTCGAGCCAGCCCCCAGGGACACCCCCGCCTGGGCACACCACTGATGCCAGCACTCACTTGTAGTCCGAGGAGTCTGTCCCCTTCCTCATCATCCCCTTGATCTCAGCTGCCAGCGAGTCCTGGAGACACAGGGGACCCGGTGTCAGCAGAGGGGAGAGCAGAGCCCCCCACCCCTCGCGCTGCCCAGCCCTGCCCGTGCCCCCCACTCACCACGGGCAGGAGGCTGGGCGCGCCGTAGCGGCTGACGGTGCTGTTGGGCAGGCTGCGGCCGCGCAGGCTCTTGACCTCCTCCTGGGCCTCCTGCAGCATCCCGCCGCACTCGGCGTACTTCTCCTGCAGGTCCCGCAGCTGCGGGCACGGGCGCAGCTCAGGCACAGCCCCGGAGGCAGCGGGGCAGGACCCCCCCCCAGTGGGAGCACCCGTGGCCAGGCCCTCCCCGGGCTCACCTCCGTCCGGAGCTGCTGCTGCACCTCCTTCGCCACGGCCAGGTGCTGCTGGAGCTCCTCCACCTCCGAGCCGTACTGCGGGTAGGAGCGGGCAGGTCAGGGAGCTGCGCCCCGCACCCCCCAGCGCCGCGGGCACGGGCAGGGCTGCTCACCGTGCGGCACTTCTGCTGCAGGTCCACGACCTGTGCCAGGAGCTGGCTGATCTCCTCCTGCTGCCGTGCCGTGTCCTCCGCCTTGCGGGCCAGCTCGTCGGAGAGGTAAACGACCTGCCGGCTTGCTTCGGCTGGGGAGGGCCCGGGGTCCGTCACTGCCAGGGCACGGCCCCCCAGCCCATGCAGTGATGCTGGGCAGTGCCTGCAGACCCCCACCCCAAGCCCGGAGAGGAGCTGCCCCCCACGAGCCCAGCCCCACGTACAGAACTGCTCCACACAGTCGATCATCAGCTGCTGCTCCTGGTCCTCGTACTGACAGGTCTCGGCTGCGATGTTGGTGGCCTGGGGGAGAGGGTCGGAGGGGCTGAGCGTGGGGGCCAGCGCCTCCGGCCTCCCCGGGGGGCTCAGGTCCCCCGGCAGCGAGCGGGGCAGAGGCGGGCACAGAGAGGGGCGCCCGCCAGCCGGCTCTGCTCACCTCCATGCGAAGCTTCTGGTTCTCCTCCTCCAGGCACTTGAGTTTCTGCTGCAAGGTGTCGTACTGGAAGTACTGCTGCAGGGACAGCGAGGACTCTTGCCGGCGCAGCCTGGGGATGCAGGGAGGGTGCTGAGCACCCGCAGTGCGGGCAGGATGAGGCTGCCCGCCCAGGCCCCTGCCCACTCCCCCCAGCTCCCAGGCAGGCATCTGCAGCGACCCAGCTCCGTGGGGCTGGACCCATGGAAGCCATGCGAGGGAAGGGGGCACCAGCCTCGGCACTACCCCCGGGAGGGCGATGGCTACAGCCCAACGCCTCTGCCCAGCCCCCATGAGCAGTCCTGCAAGCGGTGGGACAGGGACCCCCCACTCACGGCGTGGAGGGGGCAGAGGTGGGCTCGCTCTCCTCCGTGGTGGTGGTGTAGAAGTGGAGTAGGTCGTCCCGCATGGAGACCTCGTGGCGCAGCTGCGCGATCTGGGAGGGGAAGAGGCATCAGGGCACGGCCAAGGGGACCAGGGCCACCCATGGTCCCCGAGCCGGGCATACGGGGGGGCCAAGGCCAGGACCCTGCACCCAGGGGCCATTACCTCCTCTTTGGCCAACTCCAGCTGCTCCTCCAGGAGCTCGTTGCGCTCAGTCAGGCTCCGGTTCTGCTTCAGCAGGGACTGCCCGATGCGTGCCGCCAGCTCCAGGTCCCGCTCTTTCTGTAAGGGGCAGGTCCGTGTCGGCCGGGGCCCGTCCCCTGCTCTGCCCCCTCTCCCCCAGCATCCCCGGGGTCCCACCAGCCCCAGCCCACGCACGGGGCAGGCACCGGCGTACCTCATCCAGCAGGTTGGTGACGGCATCGATGTCATGGTAGGTCTTCGTGATCCTGACCACCCGCTCAGCGCACAGGACTGGGGGAGAAGGGCGAAGGGTGAACCCCTGCGCTGCGGGAGCACCAGCCCCGGGGGCTCAGCACTGTCCCCCGCTCTGTCCCCTGCCCCAGCCTCCCGCCAGCACTCGCTGCCCCCGGGGTTGCATGGCAGAGGGAATGGGAAGCAGCTGCTGCAGGCGGCACAAAGCTGCGCCATGCTGGTCACCAAAAAGGACATTTTATCTGCTTGGCGGCACCAGCCGCGGTGCAGGGCGGAGGCAGGCAGGGATGCTCACAGCCCTGCCAGCACCACGGGAAATGGGGTGCTCCCACCTCACCCCCACCCCGCCTGCATCTTGGGGCAGCAGGGAAGATGCCGAGCTCCCCTCGCCGCACGCGCAGCCCCAGCCCGGACACGGTGCCAGCCCCGCCGCAGGACACACAGACGGGAAGGAGGGATGGGGAAAAGCAGGCAGCGGAGACAGGATCGGAGGTGACATCTCCAGCAAAAAGCAGGCTGGAGCTCCAGTATAAACAGCAGTGGGTGGCACCATGCAGAGCTGGGCTCGCAGGCAGCGTCCCTTCCAATCTGTCCCCAGCCCCCTCCCCCAGATCCCCCCCAAGAAGCCGGCCCTGCCCTAGTTTCTCCCCGGAGATGCTGGCCGAGGCAGAGCCAAGCCGGTCCTCTCAGGATGCTGCACCCCGCACCCACCCCGATGCCCCTCCAGCTGCAGCGACGCAGCGATCCACGCTCTGAGCAACAGGGGCAAAGGCAGCTGCAGGCAGGTTGCCTCAGTAACAGGCAGCTGCCTGCCATGCCAACACCGCGCAGCGCTACTGCATCGGGCTGGGCCCCAGCTACAGCCCTGCCTGCTCCCCTGCCGCTATCTGGGTCTCTGGCAGGGAGAGGTGGTACGAGGACAGGGACGTTTTTCCCCCCGGCACCGATCCTGCCAACTGCGCCTGCAGAAGCTGCCAGACAGCGCCGGGCACGCGCCCAGATGGCAGCACTGGAGCCGTGCGGCGGGAGGGAGCCGGCAGCGAGCACGAAGCCCTGGGTCCTGCCTGCACCCCGGGCCCTGCCTGCGCCACACAGCCGCTCCCGATGCTCCCTTCTGATGTCTGACTGCCCCAAGGGCGCGTGCCTCAGTTTCCCCCGGCAGAGCAGCGCTGGCTGCGCTCGGGGCCTTGACCCGTGTCCCCAGCCACGGCCGCGCTCCCCAGCTGGGCAGACAAAGTGGGTTAACAGGAGAGGCTCAGCCACGCAAATCCCATTACGCCGCCCCAGCTGGGGTTGTGTAATGGTGCGCGCGTTGTCATGGCGATGCCCCCACCCGCCACCCCCGGCCCATCCCCGCTGCCCCGGGTGCTGGCCCCACACCCCAGCGGGCAAATACCCCAGTGGGCACGTCCCCAGGGAGAGGGGCCAGCCCCAGCCCCAGCCTCGCCCCCTCCCCGCGCCCCACCAGGGCCTGCTCCCTGCAGGGGTCCCCAACTGCACCTCGTCAGGCCACTGAGCCGTTAATTGGAAATAATTAGAGCATGAGCATCGTTAGGGCTTGAGCGAGTGGCAGACCCTGGAGACGCTGGGGGCTGCAGCGCTGGCAAACACGCAAACAGCCGCCCCATCCGCGGGCCCGATCCAGCGCGACGCGGGGACCCCCATCCCCACGGGCGCACGCAGAGCTGGCGGGGGCCCCTCGCCCTGTCCCTCCGCCGCTCCCCGCCACCACCGGAGCGGGGACAACCCTGCCTGGGGCCGGGGGGGTCCGGGGGGCCCCAAGGGACCAGGCAGCAGCTTCGCCCCGCCGCGGGGAGGGGGACACGCAGGGCCGGGAAGGGGGACAGCACCCAGCGGGGGGAGACCCCGGCCCCCGCCCGCTCCGGCCCGGCCCCCGCCCCGCTCCGCGCCCCCCGGCCCCCGCAGCCGCGTTCCCGGGGCAGCAGCGGGCAGGAGCGGGCAGGAGCGGGCAGGAGCGGGCAGCCCTCACCTTCCTCCAGCTCCCGGGCGATGGGGTCGACGCTGCCGCCGCCGCCCCGCTCCGCGTTCCCGTTCAGCTCATCGTAGGCGGCGGGGCTGCTCCAGATCTCCATCGTGCCGAGCCCAGCCGAGCCCACCGCAGCCAGTCAAGCCCAGCCCAGCCCAGTCAAGCCGAGCCGAGCCCAGCCGTGCCCCCGCAGCAGCCCAGCCCAGCCTAGCCGAGCCCCGCCGGCCGCTCCCGCCCCTATTTATAGGGTCGCCCCGTCTGCGCGCACCTGCCCGGGCGCATCCCACCGCGGCCGGGGCCGGGGCCGGGGGCGGCGCCGGGCGGGAGCGGGGCGGGGGCGGCGGGGCCGGGGGGGCCGGGGCTGCCCGCGCCCCCCGCGCCCCAGGTCGGCTGGCTGCGGCTGCACGCTCCCCCGGGGACATGGTCCCCATCAGGGCACCCTGCAGGCCCGCCCCCCATCAGGCACCCCAGGAGCAGGGTCCCCGTTGGGGCACCTTGGGGATCCATCAGGACAATCCTGCTCGGCCCTGGGGGTGCTGGTGCAGCTGGGCTCTGTGTCCCACCTCCCGGCCCCCAGCCCGTGGACGTAGCGGGGGGTCTGGGCACATGGGTCCCCCCGTGAGTGCTGACTGCTGAGAGGGGACGCTGAGGGGTCGCTGGTCCCTGAGCAGCAGCTTTGCAGGGCTGACCCGATGGGTCATGCAGGGGCGGCTTCTGCCCCGTAGGAGGGACAAGGAGCGGTTTCGGGTCCTTCATCCCAAACCCAGACTGTGTGCAGGGCTGGGCTCCCATGACGGTCAGGTTCCGCCACAGTACAGCCTTTGCAAGGCTCCCTGCCCCTTGCCTGGGTCCCCCTATCATCACCGCAAATCCTGCACGCTCGGGTGCCCAGCGTGGTGCTGGGACCTGCTGGGTCCCTGAGCCGGGAAAGGGCTTTTCCGTGCCCCTCCAACCTGCCCCGCTCAGCACCCCCCTACTCTGAGCGTGGGCTGGCACGAGCCTGGCTGCCCCGTGCCCCGTCCAGGCGGGCCCGCGCTCCCCGGCACCCCCAGCTCCCCCACAACCACACTTGTGCAGAGGCAGCGCCGGAGCGGGAGAGCTGAATAAATCACGCTGTGCTGAACTCCGGAGGAGCTGGCCGGCACGTAGCACAAGCCTCGCGGGCGGGAGGGCAGCGGGGCTGTGCCGGGGACCCCACACCACGGCACCACGGCGCACTGAGCGTGATGCTGGTAATGCCAACATGCGCACTGCCTGCCCCAATGCCGTTCCTCGTTAGTACCGAACTAATCAATGAATCGACGAGGCTGGGGCTGGAGCTGCCCCTCATCATCTCACGATGCCTTTCTTTACCTGCTGGACTCCCACCCGCTGGGACCCCAACCCCAAGCCACATCCTGCCAGAGCCACTGGGACCCTCCTGGAGCTGGGGCCGGAGCCAGGCACCCTCAGTCCCAGCCTCTCCCTCCTCCTTGCGCCGGTGTTTGTCCCCGGGGCTGGCAGACTGCGGGCAGGGACCCCGCCAGCTCACCTGGGCACCCACCCCCGCGGACCCCAAGGACACAAGCGGGCGTCTCGGCACGGACAGGCAGGACCTGCTTCCTCCTAATCCCCTGCCCGGGGATTTGCTCCTCCGGGCAGGTCCCCCGCGTCTCTGCGCAAGCAGATTACAGGGGGCTATTTCTGACGGCAGCTTAAAGGTTTGGGTAAAGGGATGAGGCAGCGTGGGCCCCCTCCACGCTGGCACACGCAAACGGCACCGGAGGCACGGAGAAACGTGACCCGCGGGGCTCCCGGGGCCGAGCACGGCTGTCCCCACGAAGAGGGGACGGGGGTGCCCAGGGTCCTGCTGAGCTGGGTGCTCCCTGCCCCATGGCGCGCAAACGGGGTTGGGGCTCGAGCCCTCCTGCTGTCGCTGCAGGGTAGGGGGGTGCTGGTGGCGGGGGGCCCACACCCCGCTGCCTGCTGCACAGGGAGGCGAGCAGCCGATGGGGAAGGCTGCCAGCACGGGCAGGGCACGACGGGGGGCTTGTCCCCAGCCCGGCCTGTCGCAGGCAGGGGGGTGGGAGCCGGGCCGGCAGCGGGGCCAGGCCCTCAGCCCCATCTGTCTCCCGCTGCCCCACATCCATCCCCCAGCCCCTCGCTCTAATCCTGCCCCCGCCCCACGCGGACCAGAGGCAGAAGCAAAGCAGAGATAATCCGTCTGTGCCCCCTGCTGAATCCCGACCCCACGCCAGGAACGGGCCTCGCCGCACCGCCGTGGGGCATCGCCCCTGCCCGACCACGGGGGCTGTGGGTGCCTCCCCCCGGGTGCCCACTCCCCACAGCTCCACAGGTTTCGCCGGCAGCAGCGGCCCCACGGCCCCCTCGGCCGCGCCGGGCTGTCGTGTTTGGTGGGGCAGCGGCACAGGGGGCCACCGGCACAGCCTCCACCGTCCCCCCGCTGGTGTCCCACCCCGGGGAGCCGTGGCACAGCTCAGGGGACGTGCAGGGGGTCCCAGGAGATGACGGAGGCTCTCTCCGAGCGTCCGGCTCAGCTCAGCAGAAGCTGCTCCCAGAATTAGCCCGGGATGTTCTGGGCGAGGAAATCCAGCCCGTCAATCCCGTTAGCGGCGATTAGCTCCTGCGCTGCTCTCGTGGCCCCAACCCAGCCCAGCCGACGCTGCCTGCACCGCTGCCTGCACCCCGCTGCCCTCACCAGCCCCACGGCGCAGGATGAGGCACTCACGGAAGTACTGCAGGGTCTCCTCCATCTGCTGGGGGGTGAGGGGGGCCGCGGGCTCCGGGGGGCCGGGGGCCGCACGCAGCCAGTCGTCGTGGTCGTAGCCGAAGATGGTGTCAGCCCGCAGCGTGTAGCGGGGCAGCTGCTCGCCCAGCAGGCTGATGATCTCCACCTCGGGGACATCGCCGCTGCACAAGTCTGGGGACAGAGGGGCATGGCGTCAGCCGAGGGTGGGGGGCACCGGGGAGGAGGGGGCGCAGGGGGGGCCATGGCGGGGGAGCGTTTCCTGCACCCCGCAGCCCAGTCTGTCCCCTCGGGGTTTGGCGCTGGTGCCACCAGCTGGGTCTGTCCCCACAGTCGCTCGTGTGGGGGCTGGGGGTCCCCCCGCAGGGTGGCACACAGGACCCCCGCCCCAGCTCGCCCCAGCTCCCCTCTCACCCCCCCGCTGTCTGCGGGCAGGGTCCTGCTGCCATCTCCTGGCCACGCTCTGCCCGGCCGAGCGGCGCTGGGGACCGCAGGCCAGGGATGCTGCGCTGGGGACCGCAGGCCAGGGATGCCGGCATGGGGCCAGGGATGCCGGGACGGTGGCTCAGCTCCAGCCACGCCATGGGGACAGGACGAAGGACCAGCCCGGAGCTGCCCCAGCTCCTCACCCCCCTCAGCCCGGTCCCCAGGGCCCCCCCGGCACCACCCACCGGTGATGGTCGCAGCATCGCGGCGTCCACCCGTGGCCGACCCGTGGGACGCGGGGCTGGCATGGGGCAGGGCAGCGGTGGGCGAGTCTGGGCCGGGCCGGAGGTGGCGGGCGGGCGGGCACTGGCCAGGGGGGGTCTCTTGCGGGACCGCGGTGTCCAGTTTGGCTGACGTTACGTGGGGGCGCCGGCTGCCATGGGGAGAAGCACCTTCCTTCCTGGCCCCCTGGAGCAGCGCCGGCGGGCAGCAGAGTCCCTTCTCCGGCCCCTGCCTGTGGAGAAGGAGCTGTTAGGATGATGTTCTGGGGACTGGGGACACATCCCGCACCCCAGCCACACGCTCAAGCATCCGCGCGTCCCCTAGCATCTTGCCGGCTGGCCAAACCCCCACCCCGGGGGCAGCATCTGCCAGGCCCGGGGGCTTGCGGAGACCTGGACAGCATGGCCAGGGCTCAGGCGTCCCCACTCCCTGGCCAGCCCGCGGGCTGCTGTGGGGACGGGGGGACCGTGGGGACAGCCAGTGCCCAGGCAGGCCCCAGCTCAGCCTCCGCCTGCTGCTGAACGTGGAGCAGTTTTGTGGATGGCACCGGGTCAGCGTAGCTGCTCAGTGCCACCTCTCTGCAAACACTTGGTGTCCGGATCAGCGCCAGCCAGGTGAGAGGATGCTCCGAAGGGACCGGGCAGGACCCTGCTCCCCCGAGGCTGGCAGCCGGGTCGCTGCCTGTGGGAGCGGGCAGGAGAAGGAGCCGTACAGCTGCTTGGCAGTGGGTATGCGCGGCCGAAGTGCTGGCAGCTCTCACAGGAGCCCTCGGGAGCCCCACCTTGGAGAGCAAAGTTCAGCTGCGATCATCCACCCCATCAGCACCAGGATGCAGAGCGGGGACCTGCTGCGTCGCCCAGGGCAGGGCTGGGCAGCATCCATGGCAATCCCGTCCCAGCCATAAACACATCATGCGACAGGCCATAAAACCAGCGCGTTCCTGCTCTCCTGCCACCTCCAGTGGCCCTGGCTCGGGCTGCAGCCACTGCTGGCACTGCTGCCCCTCTGCCCTGTGGGGCAGGTGCCTCCCGCACGGGCCCCATGCCCCTACCTCCGCCCCTGCTCCCACCTCCGCTGCAGCGGGGGCTGCAGCAGCCCCTCCTGCCTGGGAGCAGGTTCGTGCCAGGGCATCGCTGCCCTCCCTCCGGGCACGTGCTCATGGCTGCTGTCACGTCCGCAGCACCCAGGCGAGGCCACCCTGCACCTCCCTCCAGCGAGGCCGGATCCTCCCCAGCACACGGGACAGGCACGAGGCAGCAGGGACACCCCGAAGCACACCCGCAGCCCCACAGCCCTCTGCTCCACGGCACCGGGACCACCAGACCTAGGCGGCCCAATCCTGCACCGTGCTGCCCAGAGAACAGCTCCCCAGCCCCAAACCCGCAGACCCTCTCCCTCCCCGCTTCTCGCCAGAGAAAGAAGGGGACCCACCGTACCAAGGTGCCGGGCTGCCGCTGCCCCGCTCCCCGCGCTGCCGCTGGCTCCGGGGAGGGAGCCCGGCCGGTGAGTCAGCGCTCAGCCGGGGCTGCCAGAGCCCTGCGTCTCCTTCTGGCCCAGCTCCTGCACGTACATTAACTCTCCCCACAGGGGACCTTGTTCAGACAGGCGTGAGCAGCTCCCATCGCCCCAGGACCCGGGGACTTGCCCCACGGGGCTGGCGGGGAGCTGGGCGAGAGCAGGACGCTGGACCCGGGACACCAGCCGGTGGTGGTGGGCCAGGAGAAGCAGGGCCCTGGCTCAGCCCGCGCCCAGGTGCACGTGCAGACCTGTGCTCGCTGCTCTCTGCCCTGCCCCGATGCCGTCATGCAGCTCCTGCCCGGGCGCCTCCCTGCCTGCGCAGCCTCGCGGCGGGGCTGGGCTGGACCCGAAGCCCCTTCCCCACCCTGCACCCCGGTGTCGATGCTCAGCAGCAGCTGAGCGGCGCTGGGGCGGCTGGCCTCGCTCCGCGCTATTTTTTCCCCTCAGCTGCTGTGGCAGGAGCCTGGGGCTGGGGAGGGGAGGCTGCGGGAGCCAGGAGCTTCCCCAAGTGCCTGGGTCGGGGGGCTGCAGAGCAGCAAGGCCAATGTGTGGGGAGAGGGCGAGGGCAAGGTGGTGGCTCAGTCCTGCTGCTGGGATGGGGGTAACTGCAGTCCTGCCCTGCCCCAGCCCAGGGGACGTCCCCAGAGGGGTCTCGGCAGAGCCCCCCCGGGCTGGGGCTGGGAACATCCCTGCTGTCGTGCCGGGAGGGGTACGGACACGGCCAGGCTGCGGCTCCCACAGCCCCGCTGATCCCACCCCGATGCTCAGGCCGCCCCAGGAGGCAGCATCTGCCTGAAGCACTGTTCAGAAATGGGTCTCTCCCTGCACCCGAGGCCGCCGGGGGACGGACTCCTGCCCCAGCAGTTCACCCTGCGTGCTGCCTGGCTTCCCAGCCGGAACGGGCTCCCCAGCCCGCAGCTCAGCTCCAGCGCCTTTGCTCTGTCGCGACCCCCGACACCCGAGGGCAGGGCTGCCGCGGACCTCGCCGTGACTGACCACACCATGGGGTTCATGCGCCCAAGGGGCTGAGCCCTCCGTTCCCTTCCCCCTGCAGAAACATCCCCAGCAGCGTCAGCCTCTTCCCGCAGAGCAGGAAAACCCTCCCTGCTCCCGCGCAGGCTTCCTGGTTCAGGCACCCGGCACCGCGGAGCGCAGCCGGGCCCCAGCCGCTGCCACCAAGCCCCCTCCCCAGCAGCCGCTGCTGCGGCCAAGCCATTCCCCGGGGCGCCCGGGACCCCGTCCTCGCTGCAGGCCCCTGGCCGCTAACACCGAGGGCGTGGGAAATCCCACCCGGGTGAGGGGCGAAGTCTTCGGCAGCGAAGCGTGGAAATGTGTTACGGGTATCGGAGCCCACGAGTGGGAGCAGGGCTGTGGGGGGAGCCGAGAGCCGGGAGAAGGGGCGAGACGAGGCAAATTCGCTGGGGGGTTCCTGTGACACCCCCGGGGGACTGGCAGGGACCGGCTGGGCATGGCCCGGGGCTCGCCCACCGGGGCTGCCCGGGGACTTGGGGTGCCCGGGGGAAAGCGGGACACCGGGGGGAGCTGGAGGCACGGGGCACCCCATGACAGCGGGGACCCGGTGCGCCCTGGAGGGGCGGTGGGATACCGGGAGAGCCGGGGGCTCGGTGCACTGGGGGATGCCGGGGGGCCATAGGTCTCAAAGCAGTGGGGAGTCCCGGCTCTTGGTGCGGGGGGGGTCCCAGGAGGCAGCTGGGGGTCCCAGGTCTCGGTGCAGTGTGGGGTCCCAGAGGGCGGCAGATCTCCGTGCACCGGGGGATGCCAGGGGGTCCCAGGTCTCGGAGCAGCGGGGGGTCCTGTGTCCCGGGGTGGCGGGGGGTCCCGGGGCGGCGGGGTGCACTCACCGCTGGGCGCTGCTCCCGGCTCAGAGGCGGCGGCGGGGCCCTCGTACATCGCTCCCGCGGCCCCGCCGATAACAAAAGCCGCTCCCCGGGCAGGTGCGGAGCACGGCTGGGCATGCCGGGACCTGTAGTCCAGCCCGCCGCCTCCCGGGGTGCCCCCCCGGCCCCTCCCGGGGGATGCAGCTCCTTGGGGGACCCTGCCAGCGGCTCCCGGTACAGGTGTCCTCTGATTCCGCTTCCCCCCCAAAATCCTGGCGGTGTCACCCTCCCTGGGGGTCTTGGGGTGCTCAGTCCCAGCCCGGTGAGGGGACTCCAGGGTGGGCGAGGGGCACATCCCTGCCTAGGGCATGGCCGCGGGACCCAGCACCTCTGGGGGGCAGATGATCGGATCCGACACCGAGAGCATCCCTGATACCCGCAGTGGGGATGGGTGCCAGCCCCGAGAGGGGCTCCAGACCTGGCACAGCCAAAGCCCCAGCCCAGGGCACACAGGGCTGGAGCCCCACGTCCCACATCCACCCAACACGGATGCTTGGGTGCAGCAAAGCGCTGGCAACTCTGCTGGGGTCCCTGGGGCCAGGGGCGAGAGTTGGCGCAGGATGGGAGAAGGAGCGCTCCATCCGCTCCTCTGAGTCACCCTGGGGACCCCCCCGGCAGGGCAGCACCCATGGAGACGCAGATCTGGGCGCACGAATGCTGCCCCACACTGCACAGCCCAAGCAGCAAGGGCTGGCCTGGCTGGGCCGCCTGGTCCCCCCCTGCACAGGGGGCTTATTCCCATTGCCCGTCACTGATCCGCCTCTTGTTCTGGCAGCGGCTGCAGCTGGGCTACCTGGCCCCCAGCCTCACCCTGCGAGCCGCTCCGGCCCCGCTGCCCTCCGGAAGCGCGCTCGGCCCTGCCGGGGCGGCCCGGAAAGCAGCTGTTGTTTTGCTCGTCCTGGTCCTGGCACGGCCGTGGCAGGAAGCGCGGCCGCATCCCCGCCACACCGGGGCTTGGCCGCGGCTGCGGGGCTGAGCTCAGCGCAGGATGTTCCCCCGAGCCAGCGGGACAGCACTGGAGCCCGCCCCGCTTCCCAGACCCCTTCCTGCTGCCTTTGTCCCCAGCTTGCTCCTGCCCTAGCCCAGCCTGCTACTGGGACCGTCCGGGGCCGACTATGGCACGCCAGCGTGGACATACGAACCTTCACGTCCTCCCACGCTCTGCAGCAGCCCGGGCACCGCGCGTGGTGGGCACCCACCTCCCTGTCCCGTCCCCCCCTCTGTGGCCCAGCCAGGCACCGCAGCAGAGCTGAGCGAACACGCAAAGACAGAGGGGTTGACGCCGACAGTGAGCAGGAATGGCTGCGACTTTGTTCCCAGCTCCCTTTGATCACGTCCCCCCTCTCCCCGCGCTGGCGGCAGCCGTGTCGGGCTGATTAGCGTCCTGCCAGTGGCTGCGCAGAACGAGCTGTGCTTGCAGAGGTGCTCTGTGCAGGCAGAGCTCAGAGCTGGGGGTCGGGGACGACGTCCTGGCTCTCCGGCTGCCTCCCTGGGTCACGGCGGTGCGTATCTCACCGAACTGTTGCAGCAATCGCAGCACCCCGAGCCGCTGGCACAGCGCAGACATCGCTGTGTGACCCGACCCCCCTCTCCAGGTCCCCCACCTCCGCCCTAGGAGCCCCCATGCCCCTGGCCGTCCCCCGCAGGGTGGATGCACGGAGCAGAGGTACAAACCCGCCAGGGACGGGGGCGTGGGCATCCCGGGGCCAGCCGCGTTTCACCCTTCCATCCCCCAGCACGTACACCCCAGCAGGCAAAACCCACAGCCCTGCCCCTGCCCGCAGCCTCGCGTGGAGCTGCTGCAGGCCAGCTCCTGCCTCCAGGCTCTGCCTGCACCTTCTTGCCTAAAAAGGTGCCGTGGAAAAGCCCAGGGCATCTGACTGCCAGCGGCGGCTGTCCCTGGCCCCGTCCCCACGCTGAGGAGGCCACCAAGCAGATGGGCGGCCCTGAAGTTGGGGGTAACTTTGCGAACAGTTTCCACCTCCCAGCGTGATCCCTGCCTGGCGCCGCTTCCCCGTCGCCGTCCCCAGGCGCAGCTGCCGGAGTCAGCGTTTCAGCTGAGAATATTTCCTCCTGCCATCTGTTCCCGCTATGAAGCCAGGCTGTGAAAGCAGGCAACTAGGTTTCTCTGAGTAAATCACTTTTTTTAACCTGGCCTCTCGCGGCTCCATCCAGGCTTCACTCCAGCAATCAGCAGGGCTCGCTCCCGACCGGCAGTTTATCCCCCAGAGCTCATTAAAGCGAGCTATGCACAGCAGCAGAGAGGAGATGCCGGTGACGCTGCCTAATGAACAAACATCTTAATTACTGGGAGTTTTTACCTCCTGACAGAGCAGACAGACACCTGGACGGAGACGGCATGCTAACGACCCAGCACAGCGACGGGCGAGGGAAGGGCTGGCGACGCGTCCGGGTGCAGGGCTGCCGGTGGGAGCTGCTGCCGGTGCCACGGGGCTGCGAGCGGGTGGCCTGTGCCTTGCCGAGCATCGTCCCCGAGGCACAGGGAGGGGCCCAGCCTGCTTGTGCCCCCCGGCCGCCACCTGAGCCCTCGGCCAGGCGGGTGCAGAGCGTGGGAACGAGCTCATCCGAGGCCACCAGCCCCACGGGAGGGAACCGCCAACGCTTGGCCCAAGGAGGGCGATGGCCACCTTCGCCCCGGCTGCCCCAAGGGGACTCGCTGACCTTCCCCGGCTGACAGAACAGGCTCAGGGCAACACGGGGCTGGGGGGGTTATTTTATTCTTTGCTTTGGTCTATACAAAAACAACTTACAGAAATAATAAAATCTTCCATTCCTGAACCACACTTCAGTAACTGTCCATCCCTTTCTGGTGGAAGCATTAAACCACCATCAGATCCAGAGCCTCTTTTAAAAAATGCGTTAGATAAGGGAGGAGGGGACGGAAACACACCACTCACCAAAAAGAAGGGAAACGGGTTAAAATGTGCAACAGAGATCAGTACAAGGACACAGTTGCTAATGCTGGAGTCACTCCTCTATGGGTACTGGTAGGATAGGCAGGTACGCAAAGTCAGCTCCCCAACGGCTGATCGGAAAGAATTAAACCGCAGACATCCCGATGGCTAAAACGAAGGTCCTGGGACACGGCACCCTTTGGTTCCAGCAAACTCTGGATTGGCCTGATTAAGTTAGAGTTCGCAGAAAGCAAAGGGTTTTCCCGTGTTAGATTCCTTTCCTAGAACACTAACACGCAGAACAAATAGTGGGGAAGTTAGAAAGCACGAACTTAAAGATGGCAAAAGCCGTTGGCACCATATTAAAAATAAAAAAGAAATATATATTCATAGAAAAGACTATTTTGCCAATGAAAGGTCGCTAACGGTGCAGGGCTTGTGTGTTTTAAAGCTTCAGAAACAGTATCTTGGATGCTGGACGCGGCAGTAGGTGCTTGAAGCAGTCCCAGGAGGAAGGACCTTCTCCACAGACCCACAGCGAAGAAAAAAAAATCGAAAAATAAAACCTCTCGTGGGAATGGAAAAGTTTGTCTTCTCAGGCACTTCTGTCTCCCAAGTCCTTGCGAATACTCAGCTCTGGGGCCACCCTCTTCTGTATGGAGAAAACACCTGCACGCGGCAGAACAGAGCTCCGTTACTCGACCGAGGCGGGGTTTGGAGACCAGAGCCCAGCGCCCCCAGAGCCCTGGGGTGATGGGGATGGCGACCCGCAGCAGCACCAGGGACCCCACGGCAGCATCAGGGACCCCACGGCACGCCGGCACCAGCAGCCAGCCCTGCCTCCCCCGGCCGCCCGCCCCGCTCCGGGGCCGAGCACGCCCCCGATAAGCGCCCGCACCCCAGGTACACGCCAGCAACTACCTGGTGGGGGGCTGCGGGGAGGGTTAGGCGAGCATGTGGTCAGCGAAGGGCGCTCGGACGCCGTCGCTGTAGGCGTCCATGGGGTAGTCCCCGTCCATGTCCATGTGCATGTCGATGGGGTCCAGGGGGATGTCACCCGAGTACATGGGGCGGTAGCCAGGGTCCAGCTCTGCAGGGAAGGGATGCGGCAACCTCAGCTCCCGCCGGTGAGAGACTTCTCCAGACCTCAGCCACCCTCCTGGTCCCCCCGCCCGGGGCAGCACGTGGCACTGCAAAGGACACGAGGGCCACCCACCTGCCCCAAGCCTCTGGGCCAGCCCAGGCACGCAGGGGAATGGCTGCACGCACTTCCCGGGGAGCTGAGCATCCCGCTGAGCATCCCCAGGCGGGCCGGGCTGGCATTTTGCTAGCAGCCACCCAAGAAAGGTTTTAAAACCAGCCTGGTTTGCCGAGATAAGGCAACTGCCCCATCAGAGCACAGCCCACGGGGGAGCCCTGCAGGAAAAGCAGGCGCCATACTCACCATCCGAGTAGGGCTCGTTGATGGGGATCATGCTCTGAGCCTACAAAAGAAGGTGACACAATTGTAGAGGGGATTCGTGCTCACGTGTGCACGATGCTCAGGGGCTATGTGGTGCCCAGCCCTGTCCCGGGTAGCAGGTACCGCGACCCAGGGCTGCCGGAGAGCCGAGGCCACAGCGCATCCACCCGCCGCCTCCCCTGGTTTGCCCATCACTCCTGTCCAATCTCTGTCTGGAGGCGGCGGTGGAAGCTTTTGGAGGCAGGACAGGCCGTCCCAAGAGGGCCTGGTTTCCCCAGGGAAAAGGACTCGTCTCCGCGCCCAGCGGGATGCTCACCGCCTCCCAGGCTGCCGGGTCGTGCTTGAAGAGGGAGTTGGTGAGCTCCACGGAGACGCGCTTCCTGTAGTCGGGGTTCTTGTCCTCCGAGATTCGGAAGAGCACGGCAGCCGCGTAGGTGGCTGCAGGGGAATGGCGACAGCCTCAGCTCCCGGTGCCGTGAGGCACTGAAGCACCAGAAGACCCAGAGCGGCTGCAGCTGGGGCGATGCCAGGTGGCGGAGAGCCCCCGGCACAGGGCCCGGCACGGCGGCACTCACCCGTCCCCTCGTTCCTGGAGTGCAGCAGCTCCATCAGCGGAGCCGAGGCCCCCTCTGCATCAATGGCATCTGCCGCCTCCTTGTCCTGGGCCAGCTCACACAGCACGCCAGCCGCCACGCGCTGGATGTTCTCCACCGGCGAGTAGAGGAGCTGTCAGGAGAGATTAGCGGCCATGTGAAGCAGCCAGGGAGAAGCTGTCGTGCTCCTGCCATGGTCTGACACGTACAGGTGCCACCAGCCGAGTGCTGCGGCCCCCTGGCCCCGGCACCGCGGGGCTGTGCCAGCCAGCCGGGAGGTGGCAGAGCGCAGCCCCCACGTCCCCCCAGCCCCTGACCTGCACGAAGAGAGGGATGGTGTTGAGGCGGAAGATCTCCATGCGGTTCATGGGGTCCCGGGCCAGGATGTGCAGTGCCCCTGTGCACCCCTCCACGATCTCCTCCATCTTCACTCCGTCCTGCCAGGGGACAAACGCTCAGCCGGGGCACCCCACATCAGGGCACGATCACCCCGAGCGTGGGCACAGGCTACCCCCCAGGGACAGGTTGGGTTTTGGGGTGCCAGGCTGTGCCAGGAACGGGGCAGAGGGGCACCCCCAGCAGACCCTGCCGCAGGGACTCACTGTGTAGGGCTGCTGCGTGCCGGCTGCTACGTGCCGCTGGGCGTCCTGGTGAGCCTTGACCAGCAGCTGGACCAGGCGGGGGATGACGGCGGCCTCCTGGAGCGGGGCATGGTTGGCCGGGCATAGGGCCAGGTTGCGGATCAGGCCTATGGTAGCCTGGAGGAGCGAAGTGGGGAATGAGAGATTCATCTCAACCATGGATCAGAGCAGCACGTGCTCCCCATGGGACCCACCTCCCTCCCCGGCCTGTCCCACCCCGTCCTCCTCCACGGCACAGGCTGCCTTCAGCTTCCTCCCACACCGGATCCAGCCCCCTCCCCGCGGGGAGGCCGGGGCGAGTATCGATTCCAGCCCGCACGAGCCATTTCCTCCATTAGCTGCCGTCAAGGATGCCGCCCTACGGGACCAGGGCTGCGGTGGCAGCAGCCCGCCATCGCTCCGTGCACAGCACCAGCTGCAGACCCCCTCAGCAGCACATCCCACCACGGGCCAGCAGCCGGGGGCTCGCTCGAGCCCAGCCACTGGCTTCTTCTGGCCCCCAGCATCCCCCCAGCCCCTTACCTTGACCAGTGGCCACTGGTTGGGCTGGTTGAGGAGCTTGACGATAGCGGGAATGCCGTAGTTGAGCCGCACCGAGTTCTGTGCCATCTCAGCCTCGGGGTGCCGGCTGGTGAGGTGCCGCAGAGCGCAGACAGCCGGCTCGGTGATGTCCTCCTTGTCGCCCGCCCGCAGGATGGTGTGGATCAGGGCCTCCACCCCATTCGACTGCGTCACCAGGGTCTTGTTCTTGCTGTTGTTGCAGGTCAGGTTGGAGAGGGTGCCAGTGGCACAGGTCAGCACATTCACGTCATCGGAGCTCAGCTGGTTCACCAGGATCTTGAGGACGCCGTCCAGGCCCTCCTGCGGGAGCAAGGACAGGAGGTCGGACCAGCCCCCCCGCAGCCGGATCCAGGCTCAGCCAGCGGCTGGGCTGCAGCCCTGTGCCCATCCCCTGTGTCTCCTGCCTGGGCACGGGGAGCCAGAGCTGCTCCCCCTGGACAGGCCGGACACCCAGCCTCGGAGAGGAGAGGCCCCTCCTGCAAGGACGGCTCCTACCATCGCAGAGAGGATCCAGCCCCCAGCCGTGCTCTTCCTCCCAGACCTGGCACCCTCTCCCCTCGAGACCCAGGCTTGCATGGCTGCCGTCGCCGGAGCTCGCACAGCCCTTGCTGCAGACCCCGGCCCCCCAGCACCCCACGTCCTGGCCCCACACGCCCCCCGGCTCTGCACAGGCCAGCGATAGCGGAGAGGCAGCGTTTGCGCCTCCCACACTGCGCCTTTCCCCGTCCCCCTGCAACCAGAGCTGCTTCTCCGCGATGCCGGCATGGCATGAGCAACAGGCGCTCTCCACGTGCAGCTTTACTTAAGAGTTTAATGTCTCCAGCAGCTTTTCTCTGCTGGGAAGTGCAAACAATGCACCCGCCAGTGCTCCTCGAGCAGTCCCGGGGTGACCCCGGTCCCAGCCATGCCGGCAGGCAGCCAGCAGCGGGGCAGGAAGGAGTTAAAGGCACCATGGCCGCATCCCCCTCTCAATCCACAGAGCCAGGGATGGTTACAGGCCAGCCCAAATAGTTTCCACTCTGCATCAGGCGCTAATCTGCACAGAGAGGCGGCCCCAGCAGACGGGGGAACGCATCAGGAGGCAGCAAAGGGCTGGGGAGAGCAACCCCAGAGCAGAGCTCGGGACCACCCTCGCACCGGCTGCCAGGGGCTCCCTGAGCCAGAGCAAGCAGCAGCCCCGGCGATGCCCCGCTGAGCACGTGAGGAACGGCCAGAGGCCTTGGCCCCCGCCGGGGACACGGCACGGGCGCTGGCAGCCGGCTGGCAGGGGAAGGGCCGCGGGCAGTACGCAGCCTCCCGCCACGCCAGGTAAAGCCCTGCTGCAGCGGGGCTCGGGCACAGCTGGGCATCCCCTCCCTCTGCCAGGCAGGCGCGCTGCCACAGCCCGCAGCTCACAGGGCTTGGAAACGGCACGAGGACGCTGCTTCAGATTCAGCTGGCGCAAGCAGAGGGCGAGGGGCAGCCCGGCAGCTGGAACGGAGAAGCCTCCGAAATGCTGCGTTGAAGCACGACTCAGGGTCCCGCAGACTCACCTGTTTGGTAGCCACGTCAGAGAGGTTTCGCAGGGTCCAGAGACAGTTCTGGACCAGCCTGGGGCTGGAGCTGGTCAGGTGCTTGCCCAACGCCTGCATGCCGCCTGCCGAGGAAGGAGACACCAGCCCATCTGTAAATACCCAAAGCTGCCCCAGCAGAGAGGAGAAGGGAGAGACAGCGGGTCTGCGTGGCACCGCCGACCGATGCCTCCAACGCACGATGCAGCCTCATGGCTTAGCGGAGGCTAAATGCGGTGCGGGAAGCCAGCTCCCGGCCGGCCGCCAGGCCAGATCCTGCCCACACACGGTGCCAGGAAAGCACCTTGGCAGCCTTTCAGAGCAAGACTCCTGCCGTGTGACACCAGCTCTGCTGCAGCCCCCCAGCCCCTCTTACCAGCCTCAACGATAGCAGGCTTGTTGCTGGGACACACCGACAGCACCTTGAGCACCCGGCTGGTGGTC
The DNA here is from genome assembly GCF_965183815.1 of Platalea leucorodia. Lineage (NCBI taxonomy): Eukaryota > Metazoa > Chordata > Aves > Pelecaniformes > Threskiornithidae > Platalea > Platalea leucorodia. The sequence goes on from NC_138844.1 coordinate 6,505,337, forward strand.
CAGAGCAGCTTCTCGTAGTTGTAGCTGCGCATGATCTGCACCAGGGCCTGGGGTCCTCCGTTGGCCAAAATAATCAGCTGCAAGACAGAAGGGCCAGGGTCAGGGCGTGCGGCAGCTCTGGGACCACCACTGGTTTCCCCAGCTCGCGCCAGGACTCACGTCAGGCAGGAGGTCCAACCCCTTGGCACGCCCGAGTGCTTCGGGTCACCCCTGCCGGGGCCGTGCACTGCCACCGCCCCCCGGCCACCCCGGCCCTGCGCACCGGGGTCCCGTGCCCCGCGCCGCAGGCAGGACGGGCAGCGCCCACCCGCCCAGCTAGCGTCAGAGCACGTCTGGGGACCGAACCTCCACGCCAGGCTGGGACGACCAGGGCGTGGGAGGAGAGGAGCAGCCGAAGAACAAAGATAGAGGCACTGCCTGGAGCAGCAGGGGGAAGAAACCCAGCCGAGCCGATCGACCAGCCAGACTGGGACAGTCTGCGCTTTCGGGGATGCTCAGCTGCTCTGCTGCTGGCTGGGGCACACGGGCGGTGGGAGCTCCCACCCCTGCGCTCCCGGGCTTCTGTCTGCAAGGAGCAAGGTTGGGCAACCGACCCCTGCCTGCCTCCCCCGGCAGGACCCCGCGCCGTGGGGCAGGCCAGGCTCCCCGCGCCCACCTTGCTCTCCTGGTTCCCGTAGGCGAGGAGCTGAAGGCAGTCGGTGGTGATTGCCAGGAACTTGGGGTTGTTCTTGTTCAGCAGGGGAACCATCTTCTGCAGGCCGTCGGCCAGGCGCACAGCCATCTTGGCCCCTTCCTGGTAGAGCAGCAGGTTGTGCAGGGTGGTGATGGCGTAGAAGAGGACTGACTCGACCGGCGAGCTGCAGGCAAGTGGCACAGAGCCACGTCAGTGCAGGCAGCTGCCTCCAGGCTGCCAGCGGAGCCCCCAGGACTGCCCCGAGCGGGACTCCCACCCAGTGCCCTGCAGCGGAGCCGGTGCGAGGCCGCCATGCCGCACAGCCCTGGGGCTGCCCTCCAGGAAGGGACAGCTCCTCCTCGGGGCAGAGCAGAGACCCCACGGTCTCCATGGACCCTTGTCTCCACGGTCAAGGCAGCACGGGGGACCGCTCCCCTCCTCCTGCCCCCACACTGGCTCCAAATGCAGCAAACCCCCGGGGCTTTTGCAGGTTAAAAGGCTGAAGGTCTCCCATTCCCTTGTTTTGGTGTCAGAAGGAGGACCCACATCTAGGGGCAGCACGAGCCCTCCCCTCCTCTGCCCCCAGCCCAGGCACTCGCCCGGCTGCCAGCCTGGGAAGGGACCGCTCGGCTCTGCCGTCCTCTCGGGACCCCCTGCCCGCACCCCCGTACCTCAGCATCCTGACAAGGGCCGGGATGCCACCGGACTTGAAGATGGAGAGCAGGCCCTCGCGGTGGTGCGAGAGGTTGTGCAGGATGCTGGTGGTGCAGCGGGCCGTATCCAGGTCGCTGGTGCTCTGCATGGTGCGGACCACAGCCGCCACGATCTGGGGCGACTGCATCAGGGCACGGCGCGACGCCTCCTTCTTGGAAAGCTGGTTGACGATCATGGCCGCTTTGCTGACAACCACCTGGGTGGGGAGAGAAGCCGGTGGGTGGGAGGGGGTCCCGGTGCCACCCACTGCCCATCGCAGCAGGGACTGGAGGGATCCCACTCTGCTGGGCGAGAGCTGGCCCGGGGCTGCCGCGCATCGTGCCGGGCAGGGCGGCGCTGGAGCGGCAGAGCTGGCACAGCCAGCGCAGGCGAGGATTGCTATTTTTAACAATCCTCATCCACGTTGCTCCAGGAGCTACGCTGCATTTTGCAGCAGCAGGCAGCATACGGTCGGGTCCACGGAGCACAGGCGTGCTGCAGGGAGGGCAGGGGACGGGCAGGGGGAGGGCAGGGGGGGCTGGAGCACCGAGAGCCGGCAAGAAACGCTCAGTGTCTGTGCAAGGCCAGGGCAGGAGAGCTGGGCCAGGGCAGCAAGGGCAGGCTGCGGAGATGCGGGTGGGCAGAGGTGGGCTCAGTCCTGTTGCGGCACAGAGGTGACCGCAGAGCTTTGCCAAGAGGCAGGAGCTGGACGGCGGCCACGGAGCCCCGCGAGGACGGGAGCCGGCTGTGCTGCCCAGAGACACGCGCAGGGAAACCACGCGTCCTTACCGGGTCCTCATCATTGAGCAGCTTGGTGAGCTCCGGGATGGCGCGGGTGGCCAGCTCGGCGTCATCCTGGTAGTTGATGAGGTGCACGATGGCCGATTTCAGCATCTGCGAGGGCTCTGCCAGGCGCTGCACGTTGGTCTGCTGCCCCTCCAGCTGGGTGGTGATGAGCAGGGAGCGGTCCTCCACCGTCTCGGGGTACATGGCGGCCCGGACACGCTGGGCCCGGGTCATGGCCAGCTGAGCCTCCATGTCTGCTGCAGGGGGAGATGGGGAGGCAGCGTTAGACTCAGGCTCTCTCCGAGGAGCACTCCCAGCCCTGCTTTCCAATTTCAATTAGCTGAGCCAGAGCTTAGCGCACCAACACCGGCAACGTCAGCAGTCCCAGCACACTCTGCAAGGAGCCGGTGCTTCAAAGTGTAAACAGATACGACAGCGCAGAGATAAGACAACACTCAATTAGGGAGCATAATTAGGCAGTTGTCACACAAGGTCCATTAATTAAAAAATAAAGGATATTTGCAACTTGGGACCAGCTGGCTCTGGGTATTAGGAGGACACGGAGGCCTTCCCCATTAAGGATGCCAGAACAATTGCGACCCAAGGGGCAGAGATGCTCCAGCGGCCACCCACGGTCCCCACCTCTGCGGCACAGGGACCGCACAGGGCTCGGGAGGGCTCGTCCCTCTCCCCAGGGCTCTGCCTCCCCAGGGGAGCTGGCGATTAAACTTCCCAGAGCCCATCGCTGACAGGGGAACAGCAGAGGTGAGCAGAGCAAACCAGCTCTCTCTTAAGGGATAAAGCCGCGGGAAGCATCTCCTTTGGCTTTGGGGGCTGCGTCTCCTCCTGCTTCACCCTCGCGGCAGTGGGAGAAGATGGGCCGGCCAGCATGGCTTTACGGCACACGCCAGCAGCTCCGCCAGCCGCGCTGAGCCAGGCTTCCCGAGCGGGCAGACAGGCAGCAGAGCAGACGGCCGATCCGTGGGCCGGGATCAGCTGTTCCTATCTTGAGCCAACTCAGCGGCGCGCTCGGATGTGTGTGCACAGCTCAGCACCGGTGCGGGCTGGCTGCGCGCCGCCCCTACGCAAGAGCCTCTCGGCACAGGGAAGGAGGACAGGAGGGAGCATATTTTAGGCAGTAACAACTCCCGGGGTGTGGAAGGCAGCGTGGAGGAGTGCCCAGAAGGAGCACGGCTCGTGGGGGGGCAGAGGAAGGCTGGAGCGGAGCAGCCGAGCTCGCCGACATGCCCGGCCCCACAGCCCTACCTTGCGCTTGGCTCTGGCCCTGGCTCCCTCCCTGGCAGTAGCTCGTGGTGGTCGTCTTCTTGATGGTGTACTGCTTCCCGTAGACCTCGTCATCGTCCCCGAGGCACTTGCTGCTGACAGAGGGCACCTGGGTGTTGACACCGGAGTGGATGCCCGAGTCATAGGTGTAGGTTTGCTGCCACTCCGTCACCTTGATCGGCTGCTCCATCATGTTCATCACCTCCATGGCTGCTCTGCGGGGCAGGGAGGGGAGAAGTCACGCCTCTGAGCCCAGGTCGCCGCAGCACCCTGCTGCCCCTCTCCTGCACCAAACCGTGGCAGACCCCAGCGCGGCAGCCGGCCCCTGCGCAGCCCACGAGCAGATCGAGCAGATCGCTATCTGCCCTCCTCCCCCACGCGAGATGAAAGGCAGCACCGGGATGCGGAACCCACAGCTCAGCACTTTGCTGCTCGTGTTCAGACACGAACCGCGGCTGCAACCGGCGCAGACCGCGCACGGCTGGCTGAGCCGTCAGCCAGCGCCTGCTGCGCAACGCCGTGTCTCGCCGCCTCGGCGGCAAAGGTGTGAGCAGGCTCTGCCCGGCGTGGAGGGACCCCCCAGCCAGGCCCCCCCTGCTCCCGGCTCCCCCAGCTGCCCACGGGCTTTTTAAAGACCAGTTTCCAGAGACAGGACTTGGCAGAGAGCTGGGGACAGCCACAAGGCCGGAGCTCCAAGAATAAAACAAACCTTTTTAGAAGCCCTCTGGGACACTCCTAAAGCACCTAAAAATAACGAGGCAAAGCCACCAGCTCGGCTCTCCTGCGGGTGCTCAGCACCACAAGCGCCCATGGCGTGGTCCGGGGCTGGGTGCTCCCTGTGCTGAGCATCACGCCGTGGCTGCACGGTGCCAGGACAGGGCAGCCCAGCACATCCCAAAACTCAGGACAAGCCAGCCGAGGTTGCTTGCGAACAGGGCTGGGTTTCCCTCGTCTTTAATTTGGGGAACGCAGCGGGAGGGAGGATGGCTCAGGGATTAACCCCTGAGCTCATCGGGGCAGGCAGACGCTGCAGGGCTGTGAGTCACCAGCCCCGCATCCAGCCCCCGGCACGGCCAGGAGGGGAGGGATGGCTGGAGGCAGGCAGGGATGGAGACAGTGCCCAGCCAGCCCTACCGCCGCCAACCCACCGCCCAGGCACCCGCCGGATTCCTGCCCCTTCCTCCCGCCGCACAGGAGGCCGCGCAGGGGCGGGGATGAGTCAGAGTTTCAGAGGCGATAAGAGGCGAAGGGAGCAGCTGCCAGCCGGCACCCAGCATCGCTGGGCGCAGCAGCAACCACACATCCAAACAGAGGCATAATTACCACCTCCACCAGCACTGATTCATGCAGCAAGCAGGACCAGGGCAGCCATGCGCCCCTGGCTCCGCTCCAGTGGCCGGCGCAGCTCGGGGCTCGCAGGGACCCGCCAGGCTGGTGCAGCAGCCTCAGGCCCCAGCACCCTCCTTGGGGGAGCAACGGGAACGGGGGATGAGCCCCCCGCCAGCCCCCCGCCACACCGGCAGCTGAGTCAGGGCGTCGGGTGGTGGCCGAAGACGCGGCTTGCGCGGGGCGGCCCGGCAGGGCATGGCGCGCATGGGCTTGGCGCGGCTCGCCCCAGCGCTGCCGGCTGTTCTCAAGGAGCGGCCAAGCTCTCACCAGTGGCACAGGCCGGTGCTCACAGGGAAAAATCCCAGCCCGGGAGAAAAAAACCCACTTGCTCCCAGGGAATAGGGGCTGGGTGGAAGGCAGGAGCCCTGCCACGCTCCAGTCTGCCCGGCTAGATGCATCCTGCATCCCACCATGTCTGCCCCCACCACCTTCCCGGAGCCATTGCAGGGCACTGTCCTGTCAATTCAATATTTTTTGAGCTGTCAAGCAGCAATCCGCAGACTAAGTACTGCTCCGGCTTTAATGGGTTGTGCATAATGCATGTTTATAAGGCAGCAAGAGAGGGACCCACTAATGGAGGCCAGCGGGGGCAGATCATTCCCAGGCACGGGCGGGAGCTGGGGTTTCCGCTTGGTGCGGCAGGGCAGTGCGTGACGCACGGCGCCGGCAGCGAGGGGCGAGCCCGGCTCCGCTCCCCACCCCGTGCCAGAGCAGGGTTCGGCCAGGAGAGCCCCTGTGCTGAGCCAGGAGTGCCGCACACCCCCGTCTGTGTATTCATGAGCTGTTGCATCGGTGTTTGGGAGAGCCAGTCCTCCCAGCTGGGCCACCCTGGCCACGGTGGCAGAGCCTCCAAATTGTATCAGGAAGCCCGAGAAAAGCAATGTCAAATCACACCCGAGGAAGCATGGCGTGCAGGAGAGCGCTCTGCTGGCACCGGCGGGGCAAGCTGCTGCGGTGCAGGAGCTGGTGCGTGCCATCGCACATCCCAGCCGGGAGCTGGCGTGCAGAGCCCCGGCAGCAGGGCTGCAGCCAGAGGGACCCCGGCACCCCAAGGCCGACCCTGGAAAGCTGCCCTGGACACGGCAGGCGAGGCGAGAGCGGAGTCGAGGGCAGGAAAGCTCCCTGCACCACAGCGCGGGGTGTAAGGACCCCGAGCACCCACCCCAGTCAGCACAGGGACCCCCAGGCAGCAGGGAGTTGGAGCTGGCAGGAGAGGCTGGTGCTGCCTGCGCCGTCAGTCGACCGGTAACGGCTGCTCTACAATTTACAGGCATTTGACAGGCACTTAATTTTTCAAACCTCCATGGGTTCAGCTCAGACACTGGCTTCTTACAGAGCCCTGCATTATGCATGAGCCACCCCCCCGCCATCCCAGAGACATCAAAAGCCTGCAAAACTCCTCAGAGCCCAGACGCAGGCTCGGGTGATCGGCCCCAGACAAGCTCCAAGCAGGAGAGGGGGTCCCAGCACCGTGTGAGACCCGTCTGAGCACGGCACCCTGCAGCACGGGCAGAGGGGCCACCAGGGATGGGTGTTACACAGCTCGGGGGAGTCTCTATCCCCAGGAGCCCCCCAGAAGGGACCACAGGTGCCTCGTTAAACACAGCCTCCATCCTTCTCCAGAGCATCACCCCGCCAGCAGCCAGCAAGGCCGGTGGCACCCAAGGTGACGGAGCCAGTGGAGCAAACATCAGACACTCCAGCGGCAAGCAGTGACATTTTCTGAACCCTGTGTTAAGCATCCTCTGCTCATCACTCAGCGAGGGCCCGACGCCTGACACGAGCTTCTCCCCCATCCTCCATGGCTGGGCTCTGTCCCTGGATGCCCTCCCTCCCCTTCCGTGGGATCAGAGTGAGGCGGGTGGTCCCCCAGGCAAGGGATGCTGCGGACCCCCAGGCCTGGGTTCACCTTCAGCAGGAGCCGTTCACCAGCGATGCTCTTGCTGGTGAACGGCTGCAGCGGGGCAGGACCCCTGCCATCCCCAGGATGTGGCAAAGGGGAGGACAGCGGTTCACGCAGGAGGGAAAAGCCGGGGGTATTTGGGGCACATGTGAAAATACCTGCCCCGGAGGGGTCAGCTGTGAGCACGGGGGATGCTTGGGTGGGCTCCAGCCCCCTCCATGCCCAGGCCTGTTGGTAGGACGACTGCTGCTCAGCCCAACCCTTATCTCCCTCCTACCGGGCTGTTATCAACCAGTGCAGTACCACTGAGCCCCGGGCTGAGCCCCCCTGCCTGCACAGAGCTGGGACCCCCAGGAAAACAGGCCTCACTCCCGGGAACAGCAAGAAATCCCGCAGGAAACTGTGAGGCAGATGGGGGGGACCCCCCAGAGGGGACAGCAGGTTTAGGGGAGCACCTCCATGGCCCCATGTGGGACACGGGGCTGTGCAGGGGCTTCAGCCACCCCCTGTGCAAGGGAGAGTCAGGAGGAGGTTAATCCCTCTCCCACCACTTCCCACAGCCAGGAATGCCGGGGAAGGCAGAGGAAGCTCCCGCGGCTGTAAGGCACCGGCCAGCGGCTCATCCGCCCCCAGAGCCATTTGATCAGCGTCCAGGCGGCATCGTCCCCCCCCCCGAGACACCGTCTGCGGAGGAAGTCTCTGGCAAACACGCAGCCCTGGGCCTGACCAGCCCTTCCCTCCGGCTGCCGGGAGAAGCCTTCAGCCTCACGCAGGCAGGACAGAGCCGACAGACGTACAGCTGAGCTGCCCAGAACAGCAACAGGGAAGCCATGAATGGTATTTCATGCAAAAAAGGCTATTGCCCAGGGACTCCCTGGGGGGCAGCGGTCCCTGGGGTGAGCAGCCATGGCCCCCAGCAGCAGGTCACCCCTAATGAGCAGGCGGGGGGCAGAGAGCACCCCCGCATCCCAAGTCCCAGGCAGGGGCTGCACAGGAGCAGGCACCAGGACCCGGGGCTCGGCGGGTGCGCGAGGCAGCCCGAGCACATCACCTGCGGCCCCAGCCTGCCCTCGCCCCGCGCGGAGCACGCTGTGCTGCCCAGAGCAGCGCGGCGCCGGCCGAGGGGCTGCCGTAGCCCTCCGCAGAGCCCCGTCCTTGCACGCATCCTTCCCAGCCCTGCCAGGAACAGAGAGCAGCGGCGCTGGAGGTGCCCCCGCCCAGCAGCCGCATCGTGCAAGGGGGTGAGCTCGGTTGCGGGAAGCATGCGAGCGATTGTAATTACAGTCACTTAGGCTTTTAAGAAAAGGAAAGAGGCAGTTAAGGCAATTCAACAAATGCAATGCAAGAAAAGACTCTATTTTAGAAGCACTTATGCTACACGCAAGCAATCTCCGGTCCTCCCCGACCGCTTGCCCAGACAGCGAGGCTGGGGGAGAGCAGCCTCGACAGCGGCAGAGCCCTCCTCGGGGCAAGGGCACCCGGGAGAGCTGCACCCCGAGGTCCCCATCACCTGCAAGCCCCTGCCCAGAGGCACCCAGCAGCGACACCATTGCACCGACAGCTAATGAAGCTGGGGCAGCAGCTAACGAAGCTCACGCAGACGCTGCAACAGACCCAGCGCCGTAGAAAATCTTCAATGGTTTTGAAGAGGATCCCTCGCAGGAACGCGCAGCAGGAGGAGGCAGAGAAAGGAGCTTTTCAAGACCTCACCAGCATCAATGGGAAGCGTTAGAGTCAGATCCCGGCTACACGAGCCCTTTCAATGGGGCTTTACAGTGAAGATAAGTGGAAGAATTCAAAGGGGAAGGAGAACGGCTTGAAGTTTAATGAGGAGGAGATGGGCAACCGGTCTCTGGTTAGACAGCAGGCTGTAACGGCAGCCGCCCCAGCCCTGCACACAAAGGAGCTAATGGCCTTTGTTCGTCAGCTCCCACGTCCGGAGCGGCTCCCAGCTGCCCCAACAGCTCTGACAACTTCAGGTCACCGGGGAGGGCAGCGAGGGGTGCAAGAACCGCTCTTCAGACCTGGGTTCCCTCGCTGGAGGAGGCTCTAAAACCCTATTTATTTTCCAGCTGCTCCTGATGAGGTTAAGTTTGAGCTGCCGAAAGCCCCTGCTCCCACTATTCAGGCAGCACCAGGGGTGCCGCGTCCCCCCGAGCACGGCAAGACCAGGCTCCCGGTGGCAGAGGCAGCCCTGGCAGCACGGCGTCTCTGCCACGACCCGCTCCGCTCAGCTGATGCTCTCCATCAAAGCAGAGCACGTTCCCCAAGCCTCTGGAAGTGCCTCGCCTTCACCCAAATTAACAGCTACTGACAGCTCCAGCACACGCCAAGTCCAGGCTGTAATATTTTGGCACTTCAAATCCCCAAATGACAAGGTATTATCCATCAAGTGCTCTCCCGTTGCAAGAGCACGTGCAATGCCGGGCATGACACCCACCCACTTGCAGCACACGGAGGGGCGGCCGAGCCCTCGCACAGGGCACCGTGGCCCTGGGAACCGCCGGGCACCCGGGACTCGTGCAAGAGCTGTGCCAAAGCACCGTCCACCGAACCACAGCTTGGGCTTCCCCGGGGAGCCCCGCTGCCCACACCGCGCCCTGCCGTGCTCCAGCTCGCCCAGCGTTGCCTCCCTGCCCCACGTGCACAGCACTGCTGGGCGCTGGCATGGATCCAGCGGCTCCGTTGTGCCCCGATTTGGGGGCAGCTCCCCCTTGCACAGCTCCAGTGCCGTGCGGGGCAAGCCCCACAGCAGGACCCAGCCCAGGGAGGGGTTTCCCAGGGACATTCACATGCCAAAGACCCATCGCGGGGTCTCTGGCAGAGCATCTCCCCTTGCTGGCACTGACACCACCATCCACGGAGACAGCGGGATCGGGAGGACCCACGTGGGCACATCCCCTCCTCAAAAAAAGTTTGCTGATCTCATTAGAAACGCTGCTGGGAAAGATGGGAACTCGCCACTTGTCCATGGAAAGAAGAACTGGCATGATGCAATTAATCACAATAACTCCATCTGGATAAGAAAAAAAAATAATCATTATTTTGTTTTAAAGAGCACAAAGAACAAGTTGTCCTTTAAGAACATGATAATTGTAGGCTTTAAATTTAGGCTTTGAGGCTCACAGGCTGTTCCCAGCTCCAGTCATGGTGTCCAGAAACACGGGATTTTACCACCTGGCCCTGATGCTGCCAGAGGAGCCGAGGCGGTGGGGAGGGACGCGGGGCTGCTGAGCCCCAGCTTAATTTCTCCATCCAATTGCATTACATCTGTAAAGTTCAGACGCTTCACAAGAAATTATCACCAACACCCGTCAGCACCCGGCCTGTCGGAGCAAGTTAATGATTTGTCACCAGGGCTCTGCCTGCGCGTCACAGCGATTACGGCAGGGCTCCTTACAGCAGCCAAAGGTCTCTCCCCCACCAGCAAAGCACACGGACTTTATCCAGCCATCCACCCCCAAAAGCCACGTGGGACCGCGGCGCATCCCACACCACGGGGTCTGCACCTCCAGCGCCGGAGCGGGCTCCCCTCTGGGAGGGCACTGCTGCTCACTTGCCTTCACCGCCTCCCGCGGGCTTGAGCACCCAGGCGTGGGATATTCGGAAAACACCAAGCACCCCACCTTCACCCAGCCGCCAGCTCCTGCTCAGGTCTCGGAAGGAGCCCGAGGACTCGCTCGGTTCAAACGCGGCGAGGCAGACGTCGTGGGGGAGCCCGACGAGCCCCAGGATCCGCAGGCGCAGCACAAGGCTCCTGCCCTGTTTGCAAAGCGATTTCGGAGCCGAGCGACTGAGGCATGTTGAAATGCCTCCGGGCCTGTCAGCAGCCACAGCAAAACCCATCAGGGCTGGCATATTTAGAAGGGTATTTCAAACCTCTGCCTAATTAGAAACACCTTCTTCTCCCCCCACAGATGTCGAGGAGCCGTGCAGCATTCCCACGCCAGAGGTGGGGAGTGGAGGGGGCGAGGAGCTCTGCCCATTGAGGCACCTGTGCGGCTCCAAAGCCAACCCAGTTTAAGCACAGGCGTGGTGTTTAGCTGCTTAGGTCAAGTTCTAAGACTTCTTTGGAGAGTGAGCACCTGTGCCTTCACAGCCCCGCTGTCCTCCACCGCTTCACCAAACAGCATCCATGGGGAAGGGGGGTAAAACCAACCCTCCCGAAGCAGAGAACGCTGCAGCGATCCAAGGCACCAGTGCAGCCCTGGTGTCCTCCCGAGCTGCCATCCCAGCTGCTTCCACCCACACAGATCGACCTGAGACAGCCCACGGTCTCACGGGACCGAGAGCCACCACCCGAGCCCCGGCTCTGGGTGATGCTGGGTGCCCCACACACCCTGTCTAGGTGGGAAAGCACCAGCTGAAATCAAGGTAAAAGCTGAAGTCCAAGGTAGGCTTGTACTTTTTTAATAGAAATTAAATTTCTTTTTAACTTCTGTTAATTAGAAGCCAGTCTAATTTAAACCTTCAAGACTAGCGCAAGCCTCAGTACAGATGCTGCAATTAAGGTCTTGCAAGTTCTCTGCAAAAAGCCTCCGCTTCCCCAGCTTGCAAAGCGGGGGCCAAGGGCAGCTCCGCTCCCCAAGGCTCTGCCATCTGCGAGCGGCAGAGCGCCCGGCAGGAGCGCGTCTTAAACCCCGGAGATCTGGAAGTGTGATAAAAAGCCAAATCCCGTCAAGTGCTCCCACACCAAACCACAGCCTTGAAGGGAAGCCATCGTCACAGGAACAGCCTCAGCTGAAGGAGCCGTGCAGCTGCACCACAGTTGCCCACCCCAGCTGCTAGAGCTGATTAAGGATTTCAGGTGGGGGAAACAAAGGGGAGAGTTAATGGGATTAGGACAGCACTGAATATTACACTGAAATACAGCACTGGGACCCAAGGGGAAATTCTCCAAGGTCCCCAGCTGCAGCCAAGCCACGAGCCGCCCGCACGGCTGAGGTGGTCGATGCTCCGGGGCCAGCGCACAAATCACTCGCACGCCCAGCCCCAGCAGACCCCCCCAGCAGCCCGGCTCGGCCCCACCGGGACGCACGCGCTTCCTGGAGCCGGCGAGGACACGCCACATCGCCCAGACAATAGACCATAAACACCATTGTCTGGAAGGGAGAGCCCTGCGGCGGCCGCCCCACCTTCCCCCAGCGCCCCGCGAGCCCCCCGAGCACTGGGGACCCACGTCTCCCCCAGCACCCGCACCGGAGCCAGCCCTGGAGGGGAAAACACCCCTCAGCCACCGATGCCAGGAGCTCTGTGCATTCCCATCCTGATGGCCAACTTGTTTAAGCCAAATTAGCAGTAAAATGGGTTTTTCATGACACTTCATGGAAATCCTCCAAAACAATGAACGATTACAGGCTTCAGATATGCAAAGACTGTTTCATTGGGTACCCCACATCCCTCCAGCTGACTCCGATAAAACACCCAGAAGGACACAGAACGGGACCTTCCTCAGCCCCGGTACCGGCTGGGCCGGACACCCGTTTCCCCCCCGCCCCCCCCCCCCCCGAGAGCGGGGCCAGGAGCAGACCCCATGGGCACCGCGCCCGCCCTGGACGCGGATGACAGCCCCGAGCGAACGCCCCCGGCACCGCTCCAGCCCCATCCCCGCGGCAGCTGGCAGGGAGACGCTTCGCCCCCGGCTCCCCGCCAGCCCGATGCCAGACAGACCCGAGAGCGCCGGGTGTCGGGGCTGGCAAGTGGCACCGGTGCCAAAACCAGCACGACGTGGGCTGGAGCAGGAGGTGCAGCGACCGCAGGGACCGGATCCAGCTGGGTCACGGGGCGTCCCTGGCCCCCAGCAGCCCTCCAGCACAGGGAAAGCGGCAGGGAACATCACCCCAGACGTGGGGCTCACCCGGGCACCCCGACAGCATCACGGGAAAGCCGGGGGTGCAGGGACACTGCAGCCTGGCAAGAGCGGGCGCAAGCTGCTGCCTTCGCACCGTGCGGGCACGACGGCAGCGCACAGGACCCGGGACCGTCCCTGGCAGGCGGCCGTGCCCTCTCGGCAGGCATCCACGCTCCTCTTGCGGCACCACGTCTCTCCAAGTTGCTTGTGTGACAACCTACATTTTCCTTCTCCGGGCAACTCCCAGCAACGTTTCAACATTATCCTTTCATCTGTGCTGTAAACCTGATTAATTAAGCTAATCGCTCAGCTAACGCAATTAGAGTGCTCTCTCCTCTCCAAACACCAGACAGAAAGCCAGCCGAGTTTCTCTCCCCCCGTGTTTCCCGGTGCGGATATCCGCCGTCAGCCGCTGGCGGGGGGCTCGGCCGGGAGCCCCCCGACGCTGCTCCATCCCGCGGCGGGGCCGCCCGGGCGACACCGGGCCACCCGGATTCCTTCTCGACCCCCTCGGGCCCCCGGCCCCGGCAGCCTGGGACTCGGCGAGCCCGGCCGGAGGCCAGGGGTTGCCCCCGGCGGGCGAGGGCGGCGGCACCGGGGGTCTCCGGCGGGGCCTCGAGCGGGCGCGGCGGCAGCACGCGGCCACCGGCCGTGACTCAGGGCGCGCCGGCCGCCGCACCGAGCAGCCACGGTTTACGTAAGAGCCCCAGGGCCACCTGGGCGAGCAGCGTGCCAAGGCCTCGCCCGCAGCCCCGCCACCGCCTCGCCCGCCGAGCCCGGGCGGTGCCGGGGCCGAAGCCGCCGCCTGGCAGCGGGGCGCGGGGTCGCAACTTGCGAAGTGGCTGCCGCGGCGCCGGGCGGGCAGCGGGGGCCGGGACGGCCCGGCCGCCCGCGGGGGACTCGCCCCGGGGACCCGCCCGACCGGATCCGCGCCGGCTGGGCTCGGCCGCCGACGGCCGCGACGCTCGCCCCGGCCCCACGCGGGACAAGCGGAGCTCCCGGCTCCGCGCCGGCTCTGCCGCCTGCGGGGAGCCCTGCCCCGGGCGGCGGCGGGACCGACCCGGGGCGGCCGGTGCTGCCCGGCCCGGACACCTGGATCCCCCCCAGCCCCGGCGCTCCCCGGCCCGGCCCCGCCCGCCCGCCCCGGGCCCCGGGCCCCGCTCACCTGCGGGCGGCTCCCCCTGCGCGGACACTGGCGGCCGCCCCGCTCCTGCCCGAACAAAAGGCGAGCAGCGCCCCGCGCGCCGCCCCGCCCCCGCCCCGCCCTGCCCCGCCCCGGCACACGCCCCGCCCCCGCGACGGCGGATCGCTATTGGGCCGTCCTCACGCCCGTCAACCCCGCGGCCGGCCGGGCCCCGCCCCCGCCGGACGTGTTTATCCGCTCTCCATTGGCGGGGGCGCGGCCGCCCCGCCCTTCGCCGGCAGGCGATTGGACAGCGGGGCGGGGTGGGCGGGGCGAGGCGGCGGGCGGGGCAGGGCGCGGCCGCGAAGGGGACCACCTGGGTGACGTCACTGGGCGGGGCGGGGCGGAGTCAGGGGCGGGGTCGGGGCGGAGCCAGGGACCCTCCCCTGGGCAGGGGGCGGGGCCGGGACGTACCTGGGCGGGGGGGGGGCAGCCCGGGGGGCGGGGCCTCCCGGGGCCGTGGGGCGCGGGGACCCCCGCGAGGGAGCCGGGGCACCCCACGGCCTCGCCCCCGCCTGTCCCCACGCCCCTCCGGCGTCACGCGTGGGCCGCGGGCGCCCCGGTCCCGCGGGGGCTGCAGCGCTGCTCTGCGGCCAGCACCCGGCCAGGAGGGGCCCGAGGGGAGCGGGGCGCGGGCAGGGGGCTCGGGGCTGCCCCCGCCCCGCCGCTCCCCCACCCCGGTTGCCCTCCCCGCTCCCGCCTGCCCCGGCCGCCACTCGAGCCCTCGCGCAGCCGTGGGCGCCGCGTGGGTCGCCCCTGCCCCCTGCACCAACGGGCTTTGCAGCGATCGGTGCCCGGGCACGCAGCCGGCAGCGGCAGGGCTGGCTTCGTCCCCGGAGCATCACGCAGCCCTGGGAAGGGGCTTCCCTCGGTGGGGAAACCGAGGCAGGAGCCCAGCAGCGGCAGCAAGAGGCGCTGGGGAAGGCCTCGGGCGGCTGACGGCAGCCTGCGTCACCGCCGTCCCTGGCCAGACTGGTCCAGCCGGGTGCTGCCGGTGCTGCCGCCGCGTCCCAGCTCACCCACTCCCCGTCGGCCCTGGGCGAAGCCTTCGTCACCCAGCACCCGAGTCACCAATGAGCGCCCAGTGCCAGGGCACGTCCCAGCCCACAGCGGGGATCCCCGGGCCTCCTGCTCCCCGGGTTTGGGGATGGGGGCGAGGGAACCCATCCCGCACCCCCGCCATCAGCCCCTGCGCAGGCCTCTGCCGCATCTGGCTGCAGGCGCTGACTCAGTCGGGGAATCACAGCTCGGGAGGGAGGCGAGAGACGGAGCTTCAAACACCCCTGCAAGAAAGCGGGATTGCATCGCTGTGTGCAGAGCAGGGGATGCAAAGCACCGCGAGAGCCCTCCCAGCATGAGGAAACGAGCGCAGCACGGTGTGGTACGGCACAGCACGGCATGGCACGGCACGGCAGGGCACGGCACGGCTGAGATGGCCAAATAAACTCACATTCCTTCTTGGTCAAGGTCAGGGGAGTCAGGGAAGCGTAGTGCTGCCTTCATGGCGTTAACCCACGGAGCCCTGCAGGCTTGCCCCCCTGCATCCCACCTCCGTATCCCTCCTCGTGCCCCTGCATCCACCGCTGCACCCCTGGCGCCTCCCCGCAGCCCAGCTCTGCCGGCCCGGCACGCCAAGGGGGACGGTGGCCACGCTCGCAGCCCCGGCCACTGCCGGGGTCACGCTGCCGCTTGCAGAGCCACTACTCCTGCTCGGCGCTGCAGGAGTGCCAGACCCAGCTGGCACCCCTGCGCCCAGCAGCTGCGGTGGGAGCAGCGAGGGGACCCCGGGACCCCGTCCTGGGGCTGCAAGGGGCTTTGCCCGGCACTGGCAGAGGAGTGGGAACAAGGAGCCGTGTGCCCCAAACGTGAGTTTGGGGCTGGCGAGGGGACGCCGTGCCGACGCGCGTCGGAGCAGGGCGGAGGCCCCGTGGGCCCTGCGCCACCCTCGCCTGGCTTGTTGGGAAGATAAACAAGCCTTTGACCCCCTGGGCCGCGACGCCAGCGCGCTGGGCTGAGCGCTTCCCGCTGATCCGGGCGCGAACGCCGCCGGCCGCACCCCGCTGGGCTGGCACTCCCCTCCCAAGGGTGGCAGTGACCCATCGGTGACAAACCCCGCTCCTCCCAAGGGACAGGACAGCCCTGCCCTGCACAGGGGTGCAACGGGCTGCTCCCGCCGCCAGCGCTGCCTCCCCTTAGCTCTGCCCCGAGCCCCGAGCCCTGCCCGCGGGTCTGGGGGCTCAGCCCCGTCCCCCGTCCCAGTGCCCAGTCCGGACCAAGGAGGGCAGCCCTGGGAAAGCCCTGGTAAATGGGAGCTCCAGGGCAGGGCAGGGTGCTGGCAGCATCCCCGCCGCCCCCTTCCTTCCCTTCCCTCACCCGGGGCGAACGCGGTGATTCAGCCTCTCGGTTTCAGTCCTTGCAGCCAACTTCCATGGGGAGCAGAACGCGCCCGGCGCAGCAGGGAGGAGCGAGGCGGGTGCGCGCTGCCCGACGCCCCATGCCCAGGGCAGGCGCGGGCTTGTCAGCAGCAGCGGCAGCCACCAACACGGCCTCCAAAACGCCCTGACGGCGGCATCGGGGGACGCAGGCTGCGCCCTCCGGACCAGCAGCAGGACGATGCACCCCCCAAGGACCAGTGTCAGGGTGATGCACCCCCCCAAAACAACCGGCAGGTGATGCACGTCGCGCCCCAAACACCGGTCTCGGGGTGAGGCGTGCTGCCCCCGGCCCCCCTGCAGCCCCCCCGCAGCCCCCCCGTACCCTTCCCCTGCACAACGGGGGGGTCACACATCCCCATAAGTGTCCCAATGTGGTCGTGGCCCCCTCAGGGACCCCCCAGCCCCACAAGAGACTGGCTGCCCTCATGGCCCCCAAGGTTTCCCAGCCCCACAAGCCCCCCCCAGCCCCCTTGTGGGGTCTCCCCCACTTTATGGGGGCATCCAGCTCCCCAACATGTGCCTCCCCCTCCCACGGCAGGGCCTCTCCCACCCCCAGCACCCCGTTCCCGCAGCAGCAGCACACCCCAGCCCCAGGGAGCCCTGAGGCGGAGGCAGCCGGGAAAAGACCGGTCCGGATTTTATTAAAAGTTCAGCACCAGCAAATATAAAAAAAAAAAGCGACCGTGCAAGTTGGGAAGTATTAAATTAACGGAGCTTAAGGCTACAGAGGGCTGGTGTGGCGAAAATTCAAGGCACACGCAGGGCATGGGCAACGCAGCCTCGCCAGGCTGCAGCCGCACGGTGGCACGGGGACGCCAGCACGCCGGGAGCCCCCCTGTAGCACCAGGCCGTGGGCTCCCAAGGGACCCCGGCCTCTGGGGGCAGGCTAGGAGGCTGGAGGCACCGGGGTAGGAGCCCAGGGGAGCCCCGAGGAGGGGCAGGACCGGCACACATGCCTGGCTCCGGCAGCACCATGCATCGCTCCCAGAGCCGGGGCAGCCCCCCCGAACCCCTCGAGACAACACGGGGGTCAGTCCTGGCGCACCGTCCACAGCTCCCAGCGAGGAGCCGGGGGATGCAGTAAACCCCAGTGCTGCGGGGCACCGCCGCTGGCCAGGGATCCTGGGGACACCAGGGACAGGGGTGGCCCGGGGTGAGCTCCCAGGCAGGGAGGTTGGGCGGTGCCGGTGCTCCACCGACGGGAATCAGGCTGCGCTCAGGGCAGCAGATGTCCAGATGGCAACGGCAGCCCTGCCGCAGGGCACCGGGCAGGATCAGCCCTTCCCCGTGAGCCCAAGTTTCTGCGCAGTGGCTGGCAGGAGCCTGAAGCCCGGTGTCCCCAGGATGGTGTCGCAGGGCCACCGCCGTCCAGCTCCGCTGGGGCCAGGGCCCCCTTCGCCTGGCTCATCGCAGGGTCTCTGCAAACAAGGAGGGCTCGATGGCACCGGGGCGCCGGCAGCAGCTGCCCCCCGCCCCGCGGCACAGCCCCCAGCCCCGGCATCAGGAACCTTGGTCGGCTTTGTCCCCCTTGGTCTTGGGCTCCTGCCACCACTCTGCGTAGAAGCCCTCCTCATAGTCGCCTTCGCCCTCGAACTCGCCGTCGGAGGGCAGGTCCCACGCCTCCGGCCCCTCGCCGTCGTCCACCTCCATCTGCAGCACGGGATGAGCAGGAGGCAGCGGGGCTCGGTGGCCCTGTCCACAGCCCGTCCCCGACCTACAGCCTCTTCTCCAGGGCTGGCCTGGGGGTCAGACCCCCTGCCCGAGGAAGGGCCCTGCCCCAGGGTATCCACGGCACCCACCTGCACCACCCCAGCACCCACAAAAGCACCTGGCTGCACCCCGCGCCGGGGCCGTCCTTTACCTCATCGTCAGCCTGCAGGTACTGCCTGGCGAAGTCCAGCATCTTCTTCTGGGTGGCCGTCCGGTTGTGGTAGCGCACGGCTTCCTGGGCACGGGGAGGGAGCGGGGGCCGCGTCAGCCCCGCCGCCGCCGGCAGAGCCGTGGGACAGGGGGCTGGGGAGTCCTCACCGGCCGGGGCTCGAAATCCTCCTCCTGCAGGCGCCAGCGCTCGCGGTGGAAGCGGTAGTAGACCAGGTTCTGCTGCATCACGGCGTCGCCCGGGTCGAAGAGCATGTAGCTGGAGACGCTGCGCACCGCGTCCCGCACGTCGTTCACTGCGGGGAGCAGTGCCGGGTGAGGCGGGGGGCGACACCCCACCCAGGGGCCCGCAGCACCCCGGGGTGCCCCGGGGGCAAGGCCCCCCGCTCCCGCCGGCACTCACGCTTGTAGTAGGCAAACTGCAGGTAGTGGTACATGGTGGCCACGAACTTCTCCACGAAGTAGCCGCCCACGTTGGGGGTGAGCTCGGTCTCGCAGTCCACCTTGCACTGCAGCACGCTCACAAAGTGGTCTGGGGGGAGGCATCAGGCGCTGCGCCCCCTCGGCCCCCAGCCCCCCGCCACGAGCCTGCCAGCCCCCGACCCCCTGCCCGGTCACCTGCGATGGCGGGGTAGAAGTCCTTGAACTCCTGCAGCTCGTAGGCACCCTCGCAGCTGGCCAGGCAGTCCTCGTACGCCTTGTAGTACTCGGCCAGCGCCTGCTCCATGTCGGCCGCGCTGCTCCGGAAATCCCCGTTGTTGTACAGCTTCACCGACCGCACGAATATCGGCTGCCGGGGACCAAGCGGGCACCGCTCACCTCACCGCTGGTCGCTGCAGCCCGGCTCTGCCCGCCAGCAGCACCGACCTGCCCTGCTCTCCCCGAGGCGGCTCCATTCCCAGCCCGGGCCCCACGGAGATGCTCTTTCGGGGGCAGGAGGTGAGCAACCAGGGCTCAGCAAGGGAGAGCCGCTTCCCTCGGGGTTCAGCAAGACCAGGCTTCGGCAGCCAGGTGTGCACCGAGCCCCGGGGTGCCCCTCTCCTGCCCCAGCCCTGTCCCCTCCTCACCTCGTAGGGCTGAGCCTCCAGGTCAACCAGGTATTCATCCACGTCCAGCATCGTCCTGTAATAGTTCAGGTACTTCAAGGTCATCTCGTGCTTGGGGTTCTTCTGCAGGAAGGTGTGGGCAGCGGACACCGCTTTCTCGATCCTGTTTGACTGGGGAGGGAGGAAGAGGCGGTGCAGCAGGCTGCCGCGGGGCAGCCGGGGCCGACGCTGCGGCTGCGGGGCGTTCAGCACCCAGCCGGACCCCGGGGCTGCAGGGCAGAAGGCTGGTCCTTGGGAACCAGACCCGAGCCCAATCACCCACTGACAGCGATGGACGGACAGGATCCGGGACCACGGACAACGCAGGTAAACCCAGCCGATGCACGGCAGCCGCCTGTGCCCAGCCGCACCAACCTCCCCCTCCGTGCCCACGGTGGGAGCGGGGACGGCTCAGCCCCTCGCAGCCCCCCACGTCCAGCCAGGAGTGATCCATGTGGCATGGGCTTGATCCGCACGGCCGCTCTCCTCGGGCACCGACACCAGCCCGGGCGAGCTGCCCCCGCTCCCCTGCTGCTTTATGAGCTCTCGGGTTGCAACTTGAGGGGAGCGAGATTGGGGAGGATGCACGCACTGTCCATGGAAAGGGTTTTGGCCAGAGGAAGCAAGAGGAAAAGGCATTAAAGATCTGGGCCAGGCTGTCCCTCGCCACTGCCAGGTGAGCGGGGCAGCAGCGCTAAGCACTAAAGCAGCATCCGCACCGGCAGCCGGCCAGCGGCACAGCTCGGGACCCCGACCAGCACCGGTGCCTGGGGAGGGGAGGGTCCCCTGCCAGAGCCACTCTGGCCAAAGGAGGGTCACCCCGGGGCGATCTCTTACAAAACCTCCTTCCACGTCTGCACCGTGAGCCCGAGCAAGCGCTTCTCCCTGACGGAGCATCCAGACACGTGTTCTGCAGCAATCGCGGTGACACCGCACCCACCAGCTCAGGCCCCTCGGCCGGGGCAGCCCCTGCGTCCCCCTCCCCAGGCAACGCTCTGCGCGGCCAGGGGCACTTGGGGGACCAGGGCAACACAAGGTGGGGTGGGGGGGACACAACCACAGGGGTCCGTCGTCCCAGGCGCACCCCTCACCTCCTGCCTGATGCGTCCCGGACGATGCTGACGTGCCACGGCGCAGGGGCAGGATGGAGGGGCCGGGGGGGGGGGGATGCCAGATGGGGGGTGCAGGACGGGAAGGCACAGGGTGCAGGGCAGAGGGGAGCAGGGTTCAGGGGGTGCAGATCAGGGGGTGCAGGCTGGTGATGTAGGATGGGGGTGCAGGATGGGGGGATGCAGGATGGGGGTGTCGAAGAGGAGGTGTAGGACGAGGGGCACGGGGCGAGGGACGCAGGACGAGGGACGCAGGACAGGGGTGCAGGATTAGGCAGGGGAGGGGGGTGCGCCCGATGGGGGGCAGAGCGGAGGGGCGCAGGAGGGAGGGCGCAGGAGGAGGTGCAGACCAGAGCGGTGCAGGACGGGGGTGCAGGGCGCCCGCTGCCCCCCGGGCCAGGGAAGCCCCTCGCTCCCCCCCCCCCCGCCACGGGCCACGTTGCGCGGCATTTGCGCGCCCTCGGGGCGCGGCGCCGCCTCACCTTGAAGAGCGCGTAGTGCAGGTACTGGTAGGGCAGGCGGCGCTGGAAGTCGCGCAGCGTTTGCGCGGGGGGGTAGCGCAGCTGGAAGACGGGCAAGTCGCGCTTGCAGGCGCGCAGGCAGCCGGCCCGGCGCAGCAGCCGCCCGAAGAGCTGCATCTCCCGCTCCCACTCCCACGCCGCCGGGTCCCCCTCCGCGGGGGGCTCCTCCGCGGGGTCCCCCTCCGCGGGCGCGGCGCAGCGGCGGTGGCAGTGCGCTTCGCTGTCGCGCAGCAGGCGGTGGAGGCGCAAACTGGCCTCCAGCGCCCGGGCGCTCTCCGCCCACTGCGCTCCCGCGTACTGCGCCAGCGCCCGCGCGTAGGCGCGCTGCAGCGGCTCCAGCGCGGCCGCGGGAAACCCGCGCACGCTGTACTCCTCGTACTGCGCCGCGCACAGCCCCGCCGCCAGCAGCAGCGCCAGCGCCCCGCCGCCCATCCCCGCCGCCTCCGCCGCCGCGCACTGCCCGCGCAGCGCCGCGCCGCGCTCCGCGCAGGGGGCGGGCGGCGGGGAAGGGGCGGTGCGCGGCGGGCGCGCAGGGTCTTAGTGCGGCTCTGCGCGGCTGGCGCAGCGCCCGCGGGGTGCGCTCGGGGGGTGCTCGGCGCCCCACGCCGCGGGGAGCCACCCCGCGCCCCACGCCGCGGGCTCCGCGGGGTGCGCTGGGCGCTGCGGGGCCCCGGGGGCGTGCTCGGCGCTGCACGCTGCGGAGCGTGGGGTGCTGGGGTGCCCCCCGTGCCGCAGCCCCCGGGCTGCGCTCAGGGCCACGCTGCGTGGCCCGGGGCCACCTGGCCGGACCCCCCCAGCTCGCCTGTGCCCGGAGCCGGTCTCGCTGCTGGCGGGTGCCAAGCTGGAGGCCGTGCACCCTGCGCCGTGCCAGATCCCAGGCTCCGGGGCTGCACCGCGCCAGGCCTCGGCACGGCCACGCTGGCCCCAGCCCAAGCCCAGGGCTTTGTTGCCGGCTGGACAGTGGCGCTGAGGGAAGTCCCAGCGCGGGGCCGGAGCCAGGACACTGCTGAGGTTTCTTCCAGCAGAGCAGAGGCCGTTAGCGGTGCCCAGCACCTCCCTGCAAACGGGCGGCTGGGTAGCACGCAGGCTGGGACGCCATCGCCCCTAAGTAAGCGCTCCCTTGCCCCCGAGTCAGGCCCTGACCCCACTGTGCCATGGGGAGAGCCCCGAGTCCCCCCGGGCTACTCGTGGTGCACTGGGGAGCCGCAGAGCACCCCGAGGCCGGGCTCGAGGGGCCGGTGGCACTTCGCTTGCGCTTTTGCTCTCACCAGTAGCACTGTGCCTCGGAGAAGCCCGGTTTCAGTTTGGATCATTGGACTGTCGTATTTCCCAACTGGGCCTTGCCGAGGGCTCTTACCATGGTCCCCATTTGTTGCCAACGGGTTTGGGGGAGCGGGGATGTGCGGGCAACACGCACGTGTGCATCTGATGCTGCTCTTATCTGGGAAAGACCGTTAGAGGGGTAGTTTCACATTTTTAATCATGGCCATTCAGTAAAAGATCTGTCAGCAGCAGACTGAAGAGCAGCAGATGTTATAAAAACCCGGAATTCCTTGTGTTTACTCTGCCGACCTGGGAGGGACCGAGCGGCAGCAGCCGGAGCCGGGGGAAGGCGCTGCTGGAGGAGCGCAGGCAGCGCTAGGACCCGGGCGAGCGGGGCCGGGCCGGGCCCCCCAGCTGCACAACCCCCGCTCCCCCGGGCTGCGGCAGCCGCCCCTCGCAGGGGGAAAAAAAGGGGAAAAAAACAAAAAGGAGAGGGGAAAAAAACCAGAAACCCTCCTGGCGTGGAGCTCTGCTGCTGCCGCGGCCCTGCCCGCCCGGCCCCGGCTGGGGGGAGTCGCCACGGGCGATGCCCCGGGGCGAGTGGCGCGGGCCGCGGCTGGCCCGGCGGCGCGGCAGGCCCGGGCTCCACGTCTACAGAAATTCCAGCGGCCGGGGCGGGGCGGGCATTCCCGGCGGGAAGGAAGGGGCGGCCGGGAAGGGGCGGCCGGGCCGGGCCGGCCCCGCCGCGCCGCCCCCCGCCGCCCCCCGCCGCTCCGCAGCCGCCCGGCGCCATGGCCCCGCGCCGCCTCGCCCTCCTCCTCCTCGGCATCCTGGGGGCCCCGGGGCTGGCCGACCCCGGCCCCCTGGAAGACGTGGTGATAGACAGATACTATATCCCCCAAATCTGCCTGCGGGAAGTCCAGATGGGGGATTTCATTCGCTACCACTACAATGGGACCTTTAAAGATGGCAAAAAGTTTGATTCCAGGTATAGCCCTCGGCTCCCTCCCGGCTGCACGCGGCGATCCCTGCATGCCTTCCTCCCCAGCCCGCCGCCCCGCCGCATCCCCGAGGGCAGCGAGGCCAGGAGCAGGCAGCTGCCTGCTGGGGCCCCGGGGCCTCGCAGCTTTCGCCCCAGGCGGGGCTCTGGCGGCTGCTGCGGGCGAGGACGGGGCCCGGGGAGCCCTGTACGCGTGTCAGCCCCCGGGCCCCGGCGGGGCCCCGGGCGAGCGAGCGGCCGCCCCGGCCCGGCCCCTTGCCAGCAGCCCCAGCCCCGGCACCCGTGCTGCCCCCCTGGGCTCTGCGGCAGCCCCCAGCCCGGGCACCCGTGCTGCCTCCCCGGGCTCTGCAGCAGCCCCCAGCCCGGGCACCCGTGCTGCCTCCCCGGGCTCTGCGGCAGCCCCCAGCCCCGGCACCCGTGCTGCCCCCCTGGGCTCTGCGGCAGCCCCCAGCCCGGGCACCCGTGCTGCCCCCCTGGGCTCTGCAGCAGCCCCCAGCCCCGGCACCCGTGCTGCCCCCCTGGGCTCTGCGGCAGCCCCCAGCCCCGGCACCCGTGCTGCCCCCCCGGGCTCTGCGGCAGCCCCCAGCCCCGGCACCCGTGCTGCCCCCCTGGGCTCTGCGGCAGCCCCCAGCCCCGGCACCCGTGCTGCCCCCCTGGGCTCTGCAGCAGCCCCCAGCCCCGGCACCCATGCTGCCCCCCTGGGCTCTGCGGCAGCCCCCAGCCCGGGCACCCGTGCTGCCCCCCTGGGCTCTGCGGCAGCCCCCAGCCCGGGCACCCGTGCTGCCTCCCCGGGCTCTGCGGCAGCCCCCAGCCCGGGCACCCGTGCTGCCCCCCCGGGCTCTGCAGCAGCCCCCAGCCCCGGCACCCGTGCTGCCCCCCTGGGCTCTGCGGCAGCCCCCAGCCCTGGCACCCGTGCTGCCCCCCTGGGCTCTGCGGCAGCCCCCAGCCCGGGCACCCGTGCTGCCCCCCTGGGCTCTGCGGCAGCCCCCAGCCCCGGCACCCGTGCTGCCCCCCTGGGCTCTGCGGCAGCCCCCAGCCCGGGCACCCGTGCTGCCTCCCCGGGCTCTGCAGCAGCCCCCAGCCCCGGCACCCGTGCTGCCCCCCTGGGCTCTGCGGCAGCCCCCAGCCCTGGCACCCGTGCTGCCCCCCTGGGCTCTGCGGCAGCCCCCAGCCCGGGCACCCGTGCTGCCCCCCTGGGCTCTGCGGCAGCCCCCAGCCCCGGCACCCGTGCTGCCCCCCTGGGCTCTGCGGCAGCCCCCAGCCCGGGCACCCGTGCTGCCTCCCCGGGCTCTGCAGCAGCCCCCAGCCCCGGCACCCGTGCTGCCCCCCTGGGCTCTGCGGCAGCCCCCAGCCCTGGCACCCGTGCTGCCCCCCTGGGCTCTGCGGCAGCCCCCAGCCCGGGCACCCGTGCTGCCCCCCTGGGCTCTGCGGCAGCCCCCAGCCCCGGCACCCGTGCTGCCCCCCTGGGCTCTGCGGCAGCCCCCAGCCCCGGCACCCGTGCTGCCTCCCCGGGCTCTGCAGCAGCCCCCAGCCCCGGCACCCGTGCTGCCTCCCCGGGCTCTGCAGCAGCCCCCAGCCCGGGCACCTGTGCTGCCCCCCTGGGCTCTGCAGCAGCCCCCAGCCCCGGCACCCGTGCTGCCCCCCTGGGCTCTGCGGCAGCCCCCAGCCCTGGTGAGGAGCCTGCAGAGCCCCGGGGGTGCCTGCAGCTCCTACACACCCTCAACTCCAGGGTGCCGCGGGGTGCGGGGAAGCCCATCTCGGGCATGGGCAGGATTTGGCCCCAAGTGAGACATTCTGCACTCAGGAACACGTATTTGCATGTGCTGCACAGGCAGGGAAAACACTTAAAGCACTGAAACGTGGCAGCGGCGAAACCCGTTCATTACCTAAGAGGCTTCAGTCTGGCTGGTCTTAGTTTTCCTCGGCCCGTGCATCGATCCTGCTCCGCTCACGCTGGCTGTAAATCAGTGTTTCTGTTGGTGCTGTCCCTGATTTGCACCACTGTGAGCAGGGGAGAATCGGGCACACGTTGAAAGGACAGAAACAAACTGGGCTGTGCTGGGGCTCAGCCCCAGCCCCGCGCAGGAACAAAAACTTCCCAGACGGGCATTTTTCAGAGCCCTGGAAAGCAAAGGGATTCTGCTCCGGTTGAACGTGTCTCGTCTTTCTTGCGAGCATGAACAGGGGAGAAAGTAACTGAGCCGTGCGCTGCCCCTGCTGCTGCTTGAGCCCCCGGCGCAGTGGGAGCCTGGGGACGTTCGCTGCTAAAATCATTCCTTATCCTGACGAGTGCAGCGCGCTGCCAGCAGAAAGCATCAGCTGCACATTAAAGGGGATGAAGGATTTCAATTTATCTGAAATTGCCCCAGTTGCTTCTTGGAGTATTTTAAGATTTAAAAATAAAAACAAATTTGCAGTTTAAAAATGAGGCCTGGGACGTCTTCTTTCCTCCTTGCTGCATAAAGCTCCAAATGTGCCATATGCAAAATGATTTGGAAGCAGCAGAAAGCCTGGGAGCTGCCAGCCTCCCGCCCAGCTCGCCCCTGAGGTCTGGGGAGGGCGTCGATGGGCTGGGTCCCAGCTGAAAGCGTCGCCCGCCTCCTCTGCATCCAGAGGGCCAGATCTGCATTCCCCTGCGTCCCAGGGTGCTGGGCGTGCAGGGTCAGGCCAGAGCCCTGACCGGTGCCCTGGGAGGCAGCTCCACCCCAGGCAGTGCAGGATTGATCCCGTCGGGATCAATGTCTGTTTGCTGTGGGGGTGAGCTGCGGGCTCTGCCCGCAGCACGGGGACCCGCCGGCTGCGGTGGGTTACCTACACACCCGGGGAGGGGGCAGCCCCGTCCCCCCGCTGTGCCCCCACGGTGGGCAGGCTCCTGGGAGCCCCGCGCCGTCCCTCGGCGTTCGCGGGGTTCGTGGTTTGGCTCTGGATCCGCTCCGAGCCCTCGGTGCAGGCATTGAGCACCCCCACTGCCAGCGGCTTTGGGGGTTTCGCCCTTTGCCCGTGCGCCGCTGACGGGTCTGTCCCTTCGCCCCAGCTACGACCGAGGGGCCACGGTGGCCGGCGTGGTGGGCGTCGGGCGGCTGATCACCGGCATGGACCGGGGCCTGCAGGGCATGTGCGTGAACGAGCGGCGTCACCTCATTGTGCCCCCCCACCTGGGCTACGGCAGCATCGGCGTGGGTAAGGGGCCGCGGC
The DNA here is from genome assembly GCF_965183815.1 of Platalea leucorodia. Lineage (NCBI taxonomy): Eukaryota > Metazoa > Chordata > Aves > Pelecaniformes > Threskiornithidae > Platalea > Platalea leucorodia. The sequence continues at coordinate 6,531,585 of NC_138844.1, forward strand.
ACGGCGGGGGGACGGAGGGAGCAAACCCCCCGGGGCCGGCGTTAGCGGGAGCAGGGGTCCGGTGCCCAGCTGGCAGGTGCTGGCGAAGGGTGGCTCCATTGCCAGGGCAAGTGGTGCCTAAGCAGGGCTTCCCCGGGAAAAAGGGGTCCTGCCCCCCCAAGATCTTCTGCTCTCCTGGGGGCTGGCACGTGTGGCCAGCAGCCCCAGGCAGCCGCGGCCTCGGGGGGCTTTAGGGGACAGAGCCCTTGGCTTGCCTGGGCTGGGCGCTGGGCCCACCTAAGGTGCTCTGTCCTTGCTGCCGCCCCTTTAGCGGGGCTGATCCCCCCAGATGCCACCTTGTACTTTGACGTCGTCATGCTGGACATCTGGAACAAGGATGACAAGCTGCAGATCACCACCCTCTCCAAACCAGAGCACTGCAACCGCACGGTGGAGAACTCGGACTTTGTGCGGTACCACTACAACGGCACGCTGCTGGATGGCACCCCCTTCGACTCCAGGTACGGGGCACCGGTGCTGGGATGCACCCTCGCCCTGGGGTACAGGGTGCTGGAGCTCAGGTGCACCCTCTGCCTTGGGGCTGGGGGCACCGGGGATGGCAGGGACCAGGAGACGCTGGCCTGGGGCAGGACGCGGGGGCCCACGCTGTACGCCGGTCAGAGCAGCCTCCCCCCCGTGCTCTCCCTCCCTGCACCCCGGTGCAGCTCCGTGACCCCCAAACCGGCCTCCCACGCAGCACCGCTCAGGTCGGGGGAGCTGGCGTGGCCCCAGAGCCGTCCCCCCCTCATTCCTCCCCACCAGCTACAGCAAGGACAGCACCTACGACACCTACGTGGGCACCGGCTGGCTGATCAAGGGCATGGACCAGGGTCTGCTGGGCATGTGCGCCGGGGAGAAGAGGAGCATCGTCATTCCCCCGTTCCTTGCCTACGGGGAGAAGGGCTACGGTGAGTTGGGCATCACCCTGTCGCACCCGGTCCCTTCCCTCCCAGCTCTGCGCAGAGCCCCCCGCGGTGCATCAGGACCCTTGTCCAGCCTGACCCGTGTCCCCTCCCCAGGGACCGTGATCCCACCGCAGGCCTCGCTGGTGTTCAGCGTGCTGCTGGTGGACTTCCACAACCCCAAGGACGGCGTCTTCCTGGAGCACCTGGAGGTGCCGGAGTCCTGCAAGCGCAGGGCTGTGACCGGGGACTTTGTCCGCTACCACTACAACGGCACGCTCATGGACGGGACGCTCTTCGACTCCAGGTGCGGGGAGGGAAGCGGCCGAGCAGGGAGATCCCCCGATGTCCTCTCCCGTCCTGCGCTCAGCCGCGGGCTGCAAGGAGAGGCTGGAGAATCAGGGGGAAAGGTGGAGGAAAGGGTGGTAACGGGCATGAAATAGGCTAAAAAAGACAATGCCTGTTTGCTGCATCCCTAGGAGCAAGGTTTGGCTCCTGGGGGAGCAGGGCAGAGGCTGGGAGAAGGGGTGCGGGTTGGGTGCGGGGGGGGCATTGACGGGCCAGGCTCTCTTGCACACCGGCGCCGGGGGCTTCTCTCGCTGCAGCTACTCCCGCAATCACACCTACAACACCTACATCGGGAAGGGCTACATCATCCCCGGCATGGACCAGGGCCTGCAAGGGGTCTGCGTGGGAGAGAGGCGGCGGGTGGTCGTCCCCCCACACCTGGCCTACGGGGAGAACGGAGCAGGTAAAGGGCAGCCCCGCGGGGTCCGGCATCCTGCACGGCGCAGCCCCGGGCTGCGGCGTCCCCCCCTCCAGCCCCGCGCACCGGCACACCAAGGGTCTGTCATCGGGAAAGCGCTGGCCAGGCAGGGCCAGCTCCTCACCCCAGGGGCCACCCCCATCCCCAGGGCTCTGGGCAGGCAGGGGAAAGGCTGATGCCTACACAGGCAGAGCCAGGGCTCCGAGGGACAGACACGCCACGGGGCATGGGAAAAAGCAGGGAAAGGCTTTACCGGCCCCGCGGTGCTCCAGCAGCTCTCCTCATGCTCCTCTTCCAGGGAACAAAATTCCTGGCTCAGCTGTGCTCATCTTCGACGTCCACATCATTGACTTCCACAACCCTGCGGACCCGGTGGAGATCGAGACCGTGTACCGGCCCGAGGGATGCAACGTCACCACCCGTGACAGAGACTTCGTCCGCTACCACTACAACTGCTCTCTGCTGGATGGCACCAAGCTCTTCTCCTCGTGCGTGCTGGCGCGCGGGCTGCCCTGAGCACACCTTTCCTTCACCCGGCCAAATCCTGGCAGGCGCTGAGCCGGGCAGGGCTGGGGGTGGACGGGCACCAGAGCAGCGCTGGGAGCATCAGCTCTTTGCGACAGGCAGCACCGGAGCATCGGCTGCGTGGCAGCAGGGGTTTTGCTCCAGTGTGGAGGGTGCGGGATTTTGGGGCACAGCTGGCTGGCTGGTGCAGGGTTTTGGGGCACAGCTGGATGGATGGTGCAGGGTTTTGGGGCACAGCTGGCTGGCTGGTGCAGGGTTTTGAGGCACAGCTGGATGGATGGTGCAGGGTTTTGGGGCGTGGAGGGTGTGGGACTTCAGAGCATGGCAGGATGGAGGGCACAGGATTTTGGGGCATGGCAGGATGGAGGGCAGGAGATTTCGGGGCACGGCGGGGTCCGAGGGGCTTTCTCAGCCGCGCGGTCTTCTCTGCCTCCTGCAGCCACGACTACGAGAAGCCCCAGGAGGTGACTCTGGGGGCCAACAAGGTGATCGAGGGCCTGAACAGTGGGCTGCTCAACATGTGCGCGGGGGAGAGGCGGGTGCTCATCATCCCCCCCCACCTGGGCCACGGGGAGAGCGGAGGTAGGGGAGCGGCGTGCGGCTGCCCGCGCAATGCAACCGGGGGGTTCTGCCCTGCTGAGCCGCTGCTGGGCTCCTTCGCCCCCCTCGCCCCGGCTCGGGGCTGGGAGGCTCTTGCCCATCAGGGGCTCCCCAGCGGTGCAGCAGCCTTCGCTTGCTTTTCAGCCCGGGGGGTGCCAGGCAGTGCCGTGCTCCGCTTCGAGGTGGAGCTGATCTCCATGGAGGAGGGGGTTCCCGAGGGCTACCTCTTCATCTGGCACGGGGAGCCGCCGGCGAGCCTCTACGAGGAAATGGACCTGAACAAGGATGGGGAGATCCCCGCTGACGAGGTGAGCGAGGGCCCCAAACGCCACCGGACCTCATGGGGTGCGGGAGGAAACAGGGGTGCAGGGGACCCCCTCCCGGGGAGCAGCACCCAAAGGGCGCTGCTGTCCCCGGGCTCTCAGGAGCCTGAAGAGCTGTGCAGAGGAAACGCGCCAGCCCAGAGCATCGCCGCTGGCTGCGGGCAGGGACACCGAGGGCAGCCCGTGCTCTTGTCCCTGCCCGGTCCTCGTGGCCTGGCTGCTGCCCTCGGCGCGGGCCGTGGTGCTCCCTACCGTGCCCGGTGCCGGCTGCGCGCAGCAAAGCGGCATCTCTCTCCTCTCCCCGCTGCAGTTCGCCACCTTCATCAAGACCCAGGTGGCGGAAGGGAAAGGCCGCCTCATGCCCAGCTCCGACCCGGAGAAAGTCATCGCTGACATGTTCAGGAACCAGGACCGCAACCAGGACGGGAAGATCACCTCCGAGGAGCTGAAGCTGAAGTCGGATGAGGACCAGGAGAAGATCCACGAGGAGCTCTGAGGAGCGGACTCACTCTCCCCCGGAGACAGGACTCGTCCCCACCGCCCGCCCCGGGAAGCCACCCCAGGAATCTGCCCCTGCCCCTGCCCAGCCCCGTGGCGGGGCATATTTTGGTTTGGTTTTTTTTTACCCTATTATTTAACTGAGGGGTTTTTGATGTGTTCCTCCTGGGCAGGAAAACTCACCAACCCCCAGCTAATAAACCCAGGCAAGAAGGTGGGAAGCACCCATGTTCTTCAGAGCCTCGATACCCCACGGGGACGGCAGCGCCCGCGTTTCCTCGCACTGCCTGTCCCCTCGTGCTCCCCGGCTCCGCAGACGATACCTTTGCCGTCGAGCGGGACCGAGGCTGCCGGGGCCAGACCCTGGAGCCCTGCCCTGCCCAGCTCTGCTTCCAAACCCCGCTTCGCCCCCCTGCTCTCAGCTCCCCACGGAAGGGCCGAGGCCGCAGCATCCCCTCCCCGAGCCCCTTCGTCCTCAGCCAGCGACTGCACGTCCCGCTCCGGCCTCCTCTCCTGCCCGCGCTGCCGCCCGGGGCAGGCAGGACAGGGGTGCCTTCCACCTCTACCACAGCATTTTGTAGTTTAGGGTTAGGGTTTGGGTTTTTTTTATATACACATATAAAATTCTTTAAAGGAGAGGAAAAATAAAGAGAAGCCTTTCATGCGGGTCCCTGCTGCTGGCTCAGCCTCTGCTCCCCGCTGCCATCCTCCCCGGGATGAGAGGCTGGAGGGGACTCAGGTTCCCAGGGTGAAACCCAGGTGCCCCACATGGATCCAGAAAGCCTGGGCCCCCCAAGACAGCAGGGACGGGACCTGGCAAAGCCCGTGCCAGCTGGGAGAAGGAAAACAGAAAGCCTCTCCCACCCAGGCCCTCAGGGAGCAGCATCGTCCCTGTCCCCCTCCGCATCCCCGCCCCACAGCAACAGCCCTCAGCCATTGAGAAAAATCAGCCCAATTTTGATGCCCAACTGCAGCTAATTCACTGGGCACTCTCAGGTTTGCCGGTTGTGACCAGCACAGCTCCATCATCTCCCACCAGCTCTAAAACCTGTTGCACAGTGTGTCTTGCAGTCAGAGACAAAAGAAATGCAAGAACAGAACAGTGCAAAGGGCCAGAGCGAACCCCTCAAACGACGACTTCTACCTTGCACCGAATAAATCATTTCTACTGGTTTCCAAGGAGTTGGCCTTTCTATCAGGTTACTTCGCCATGAAACGTTCCTGCGTGTCCGGGCAGCGCGCAGACGAGCCTCGCCTGTCCCGGGGCGCGCGGTGCCCGGGGGGATTTCGGGCTCCAGCACCTGCTGGGGCGGGCAGGAGAGGCAGAAACCAAAACTCCGCTCCTGCACAGACGGGTTGTGCTTCAGCTCCGGCGCAGGGCGCCCGGTGACGGCCGGCGGGCTCCGGCAGGGATGGGGATGGCCGGGAGCCGGGGAGCGGAGATGCAGCTGCCAGCGCCAGCCCCGGGAGGAGAGCGGCTCTGGCCACAGCTCCTCGGAGCTGGGTACGAACCACCCGTGGCCCAGCTTTAGCCAATGGTTTTATTTTGACAAGGAGAATGGGGCCTGCAATTTCAGAAGTCACATTTACTCGTCCTGCAATGTGGAGGGCAGCAAGCGAGGGCTGAACCCGGAGCAGCCCAGAGCTCAGGAGCCAGAGCTGCCCCTGCCCAAAGGCGGCAGGGCAGGGGCTGCCGACCTGCGCCGGGCCGCGCCGCAGCCATGCCGGCCCCCAGGGAGCTGCGCTAGAGCTCGCCCGCGCCAGCACAGGCGCCTGCCGCCGTCGGAGCGGGCAGCAGCACGGGACGGGAAAGCAGTTTCCCACGTAAGGTCTGAATTTGCCCCTTGCTGAATCAGGGCTGTGACAGCTTTACCCCGTACATTGCCAGAGGTTACACAGAACGAAGAGGCTCCTTTCTATTGCTGCTCTGAGAGCCCAGGATCAGCCCAGCAGTTCAAGCCAGAAACATGGTTAGCTAAAATATTCCTTAAAAACCAAGATGCTGCCGTTGGCCTCTCCTCCCCCACCCGCGGGCTGCAAACACCAAGCACCCAGCCCGCTGCCGCCCGAACCCCCCAGCCCGATCCTCAGCAGACAAACTTACTTCTTGCTTTGTGCAGCAGCGTCGGCTGAGCTCCGCGGGCCTGCGGGGATGACTGCAAAAGCCTTTTTTTTTTACAGCAAGAGCTGTAACGGAGCAGGAGGGCCAGCAGGGCTGGGGCAGGCGGGGGCCAGGGACCTGCAGGTTCCTCTGGGGCGGCGGGGCTGGGCGATGCTACGCCAGCCCAGCCGTGGGTGGCACCGCCGGAGCTCAGCCCAGGCACTTTGAAGCCCACAGAAAACAGGACAAGAGCGCCTTGTTTTCTTAGGAACACAGTAAAACTCCAGGGCTGTCAGACACTGGCACAGGCTCCCCAGGGAAGTGGTGGAGTCCCCATCCCTGGAGGGATTTAAAAGACGTGTGGATGTCGTGCTTAGGGACATGGTTTAGTGGTGGGCTTGATGATCTTAAAGGTCTTTTCCAACCTAAGTGATTCTATGATTCTATAAAATGGGTCTGTCCTCAAGCCACAGCAAACCATCTCCTTTTCTGCGCTCGGCCGCTGAAGCAAGCGCAGAACATCGCTACCCGAACCATGACATGGTCTGTTGTGGCCTCAGGCGCTGGCTGGGACGAAGCCCGAGTGGGATGAAGCCCGAGTGGGATGAAGCCCGAGTGGGAAGCAGCAGAGCCGGGCACAGGCGTGTACAGGGAGCGGAGAAGCTTCCCCCGTCTCACCCCTCCCGTCCCAGGGCTGACCGAAGGGGGTTAGTGAGGTCGGGACGCGTACAACACATGAGAGCCAGGGCAGGGAGCCTGCCCAGCGTCAGGATGGAGTCCAGCAGGGACCAGGAGATCCACCCCAGCTTTGTCGAGGGAAGGACGTTCACTGCCCAGGCATCTTGCTGAGGGGCCGGAGCTGGGACGCTGCCTTCCCAGCTCATGTCTCGATAAGGATGTACCGGAGAATCCCGTTGACCACATCCAGCGTCTCATCGCTCTCCAGCACGATGTCGTAGGCATCCAGGTACTTCCCCCTCTGCTCTTCCACCTGCAGCGTGGCCACCGGGACGGGGTGGGGAGGAGAAGGCCACAGAGAGAGAAGAGGACTGTAAACAGCAGCAGCTGAGAATGAAGCTGCTGCGCCCACAGCGCTCGCATCTCTTGGTGCTACCCAAAAGAGGGGTCAACAACCACCCTGACAATGCCCCAGGAGCACCGGGAGCCCAGCAGACACCCCCAGCTCCCTCCGCACACCCCACGGGAGCTCGTACGAATCTCTCGCATCCCCCGAAGCACTCGGGCAGCTGCGGGCCCCTCGGCTGCCCCTCGGGCTTTGTACCTGGGGAAGGCTGGCAGGGAAGCAAGACAACTGCTTCCCACACCCACCTTGTCATTGAGAAAGCCGATCTTGAGGATGTTCTCCACACTGGGAACGCCGTCTGCCATCGTCAGATCACCCATGGAGTCCCCCAGCAAGATGATGCTCGTCCTAGTGCTCAGCTGCTGGAAATACTCCGTACCCTGCAGGACGCTGTTGTTCTTGTTATAGGTGTGGATGAGAGGTCCCTTGAAATGGGTGAGGACTCCCTGTGCAAACAGGACAGACCCGTTGATCCCACAGCAATCCCTCCGCTGTGCCGCAGCCTCGGTACCCGTTCTGGAGTGGGCAAACGGGGAGGATGCTAACAGGGTACCAGCTCTCGTCTCGGAGACACCCCCGAGGAGTCTGGAAACCCAGCAGCCACGAAACAGCCTGGAGGCAGCCCCCAGGAGCCCCCTTTTGCAGGGCAAGCCCTTCCCAAAGGGAGAACAAACCCAGAGGACGGAGACCCTAGAGACCTTCGTCAGGGCCCTGCGCTGGCCTGGAGCTGGTCAGGGCCACGGAAAGCCGCGGTCAGGGGAGCCGCAGGGCAGAGCAGGGCCCTTGCAGAAGGCAGGACCGTCACGCTGTCCCACGCTCCCCCGAGGACGGCTTGTCCCAACACACCACCCGGGGGAACAGAGGGCTTCATTGTAAGAGACACGCAATTTTCTCATGTACATTGGGACTTTTCAGGCTTCAGTACATCAACAAAAGCCTTCCAAGCTGCTTTAAGGGACCGATCAGGAGGGACCTCTGTGGTTAACTCCATCCTCACCCTGCCCCAGGACGGAGCACACAGCGCTGGACACAGACGGCGGCAGCAAACTTCTGCCACCAGACAGCAAGCTTGAAAGGCGAAGAGTCCCTGAGATGGCGAGCAGATGCTCAGCTGCTCCCGCACTCCGCCTGCCCACCTTATCCGTGCTCTGCTCGCTCCCTCTGTTGATCCGACCCCCGGCGAGGGCAGGGGAACCTCTAACCCCCCCAGCGCCGGGGCTCCGAGGGCTGCTATGGTGGCAGCAGGTCCCAACGCCCGACGGCAGAGCAAACGGGGCGGGAGGCCAGGACCGGCCTCTAGGGCTTTCCCCTGACCCAGCAAAGGGTCCGCTCCATCGACAGGGATCGAACGCTTAGAAATGTTAACAGGCAGCTTTTAACCTAGCAGCGTCTCTGTTAAACATATCGCAGCCCTCAATTCCAGTTGAACAGCTCTCCTCTCTGCAAGCTCACCGCACGAACGTGACGCAGAAACTCACGTTATCGTCAAAGTCCATGTAGTTGGACACCACGTTGACATTTGAGTAGAAGACGTTGGCCTGACGGATAATCTCTTCAAGGATGTCACCGACGCCAGCAGAGAAGATGAACAAGGGGACGTTGTACTTATGCAGCTGATCAAATAATTCATTGAATCCATCCCTAGGGCAGAAGCGTCCGTTACACAGTATTGCATTACCACCTCCCAGCGAGGTGCCCGGCACACCGCGGGCTGGGAGCGCTCGCAGCCCAGCTACGAGGCTCCTATTTCTGCCTGGGACTTCCCAAACAGAAATGCAAGCGTGAGCTCTGCAAAAAGCATCAGCTTTTTGTGGCACCAGCACTTCTGTGGCATTCGCTGGGCACGCGAGGGGTGGGTGTGAGCAGAACCCCAGACCCCTCCTGGGAGCAGCGACCTAGCGAGGAGCTGCACAGGAACACGCAGCACACGAGCAATTCGCCCTGCGGCTCCCGAACGCGTCCAGCTTCTCACCGGGGGCACAGGGCGCAGCGTGCCTGCACGCACCCCGAGAGCGGCTGCTGCCGGCCCGCTCAGAAACTGTACGCTGGAGATGCGCAACAGGTCGGGCTGGCTGCGAGGACGATCAGACAAACTTGTCGCAGCCTCAGTCTGCCAGGACACGATTTCCGTGCCGAAGAGGAACCTGGGTTCGTGAAAACCCAGACAGATGGTACCATCTCCTCTCTGAGACTGGCAGCTCATTCAAACCAAGGCTCCCTGAGCCGGTTTTAGGACCATCGCTGCCAAGGCCAGCCTTAACAGCAAGTTTTAGTGCAACATTTTTGTGCTGTGGGTGAAATCTGATGCTGAGCCAAGCGCCTGGATAAGGCCCAGCAGCTACAGTGAGTGGAGAGAAAAATCTCTCCCGGAGAAGGGAGCTGCACGCTGCCTCCCGACCCTGCCCTGCCAACAGCCGGGGCTCTGCCGAGCCGTTCAGGGAGCTCTGCCCATCGCCCGTCCCCTCGGCCGCTCCTTGCCAAGACTCAAGGGACGTGGAAGCGGTTTCTGAGCGGGAAGGAGTCAGCCGTGAACGGAGCAGCCTGCGGCCAGGGAGTGAGCTCAGGCTGCGGCTCGTGGCGCTGACTTTCGGCTCTGTCATGGTTAGAGCTCAGCCCCAGGAAGGAAGGAAGGGAGATTTGCATCTGCCACGCTTCAGAGACTGCGTGCAGGTCAGGGTGAGAGCAAGGAGACGGGCTTGCACAGTGGCAGGAGAGAAGGAGCCGCAGGCAGCACACCGAACCCCGCGCCAGTACCTCAGCATCACGTCCGACTCTCTGACTATCTGGGCTATGTCGCCCTTCTGGATCTTCTCCTGCAACAGCAGCTCGTGGGCCCTGGTCCACCTAGGGAAAGGCAGCAGAGTGAGCTGCCCGGGCAGCAGCCTTAAGGCAGTCAGAAAAATAACAACTAAAACTTCCCGGCATCGCCACCGAGCCTAGAGGCAGTTCAGGCCTTGTGTCTTGTAGTCCTCAGGGGCAAGAAGTTGCCAGGACAAGGCCAAGCTCATCACAAGTACTCACCACTCCACCATGAGGGGACGTTTCTCCTCCAGCGTCCGGCTGGGATCGATCTCAATGGGATAGTAATGGTGCAGCAGGTCTTTCAGCTGGGGCGTTGTACAGACGGAAAAAGAACAGAGTGAACATCGCATCTAAAGAGACTGTAAACAACAAAAAAAGCATTTCTAAATTCCTCCAAAGCATCACCCTTCCTAATGAAAAACACAACCCCAACCGTTTCACTAAGCAGCTTCGCTCTGAGCAAATCCGGAGATCTCGGAAGGAAGCGTTAACGCTCCAGCAGCCCGGCTGACTCTCACCTTGCTTCAGATCCTGCGCGTACAGATGCACACCCCCCCGTCCTCCTCTTATCAGACCGAAAATGCCCACAGCTGAGCACGCAAATTAAATTTCCCTTTTTAACTTCTCCTTCCGTCAGCACTGGCTGAAACGCAGCCTGGACACTTGCGCCGCTGTCTGTCCCGGCGGCAGGGCGCAGCTCGGAGAGCTGTCACACCAGCCGCTGCAACCTCCTGATGGTGGGGGACGGGGACAAAAAACAGAGCCGAGAAGCAGTGCCTTACAAAGCAGCGCCTACCTTCTTCTTGCCGTCCTCACTGATAACGCGACTGTTATCGAGGATATCTGTAAAGACAATAAAATGCCCATGTCGTAGCCCAGAAACATAAAAAAGGCTTTCTAAAAGGCAGCTGTCCTGCGTCTCCAGTGCCAGGTCTTCCCAAAAACAAGCCGCGTGTGGCACATCGGCCTGAGCACAGGCTCGCCGTGGGGTCCCAGCACGGCGGCTCCCACTGCGGACCTGCAGCAGGCACTGATCGTAGGGCACTGCTCAGCCGGGAGAGCGCAGCGCCAAGGCGAGCACGCCGCGGGCTGCAAGCGTTAGAAGGAGAAGCAGCCGGACCAGGAGGCAGCTTCTGCAGCGGGCCATGGGCTGCCTGGGGGCCAGCAGCCGCTGCTGCCAGCGGCCGAGGCCCGGAGCTGCACCGAGAGAGAGCAAGACGGAGCGGTCAGGCTTGGCAAAGGAGGGAGGCAGAGGACAACAGGAGCCACAGAGACCGAGAACGCAAACACAGAAAACAAACAGAATTAGCGACAGTAAAAACAACGGCTTCAACTCACTGTGCGAAGTGGGGCAGCGTCGGCCGTTGCACCCAAACCTGCTCAGCGTCATGTCGAAGTCAGAAATGACCTGGAAGGCGAGAGAAGACCAAATCCGTGCGTGCCCCAGCGCGCTCTGCCTTTGCCGTAGCTAGCCACAGCTGCCCGCCGGGCTGCGAAGCCCGCGCTGCCGTCTCTCGCGTCAGGGCGCAAACTCGCAGCAGGGCACAGCGGCAGCGAACGTTGAGGCTCCTGCCAGCCGTGAAGCAGATGTCCGCAGCTGAGGCAGCCAGCACCCCTCCCACCCCCGCACGCTTATCAGCACCAAAAGGCTTAATTCTGCTGACTTATTGCCATGGGTGGAGGGGGGTGTTTGGGGGTTGCTCATATTTATAGCTTGCATGACAGGGAAGAAAAACGCCCATCCAGGGAGAGCCACCAGCCTGGGCCTCGGCAGGAAAAACAGCCCGGTCCCCGCCTCTCGCTGGAGCAGCCGGGCCAGGCCCGGGGAGGCTGGGGAAGGGGGCTGCCGGAGGCAGGGACCGAGCCCGGCGGGATGCAGCGCCGGCTCCCAGCCCCACCACGGCCGGGGCCGACCAGGACCGGTACCTGCAGCTTGTTCATCCCCTGCTCCTTGATGGACCGGATTATCCCCATCACACGCTCCGGCCGCAGGATGCGGACCGTGGCTTTCTCCAGCTCGGGCACCTGCGGGCAGAGACCCCCGTTCAGTGCCGCCCCCGGCCCCGCGCCCTCCGGCCCCGCCGCGCTCTCCGTCCCGGCCTCATCCCCTCTCCCCTCGTCCCGGGGCCCCGCTCCCAGCTCTGCTCCCCGGGGACCCCGCTCCCTCGGGGCCAGCCCTGCCCCAGCCCCCGCTGCGCTGCTCCGCTCCCCGCCCCGGGCCCCCGCTCCGTACAGCGACCGGCACCGGCACCGGCCCCCGGCCCCGGGCCCCGGGCACCGGCCCCCGGCCCCGCAGCCCCCGCGCTCACCATCGTGCTCCGCTCCGCGCCGGGCAGGGCCGCGCCGCGCCGGGGCCGCGCAGCCGCGGGGAGGAGCCGGAGCCGGAGCCGGAGCCGGGGCGGAGCCGGGGCCGGGGCCGGGAGTGGCTGGGACCGGGGGTGCCCGGGGCCGGGGGTGGCTGGGGATGCCCGGGGGTGCCCGGGGCCGGGGGTGCCCGGGGATGCCCGGGGGTGCCCGGGGCCGGGGGTGCCCGGGGGTGGCTGGGACCGGGGGTGCCCGGGGCCGGGGGTGCCCGGGGCCGCCCGCTGCGCTCCAGCTGGGGCTGCGCCTCCGCCCCCCGCCCGAAGCGGCCCCGGCCGGTACCGGCGCTTGCGGTTGTGTTTCCTCTGCAAGAGGCTCCGAGACGGGAAGGCGAAAGAGAGAGATAAAGACTAAAAAAAAAAAAAAAAGGGCATGGCAAGGGCTGCCTCTTTGCCATCGCCCTCCCCCAGCGCCACCACAAAACTCATTTAACTTAAAAACACCGGCAGTAACATGAAAAAGTCCAAGCTGTTTTCCAGCACCGAGCCCCTCACAGAGGCGCTCCTGGGCGCCCGGTTACCTACGGACATGACGAAGCCGGAGGAAAAAGCCGCTGGCCATGAGCGAAGCCAGTGAGGCGTCGGGATGGGGCTCCCTGCCCTCCGCTCGCCTGCGGGCCCGGGCGGCACCTTGCACCCCTCCGAGCAGCAGCCGACGGGGCAGCGGCCATTTGTGGCTTCACCGCTGGCGTGAGCTAGCCTGTGCCTCGGCTTCCTCCTGGGCGAGCTGGTACAGGGGCGCTTCAGAAGCAGTCGGTGCCTACATTTGGGGAGCTTTATACCTGGGCTAAATAACATTAAAAAGCTGCAGGGGAATCACAAGGCTGGCTTTGCTGAGAGCAGCCATCCCTGGGGTGCGGGTACAGGGTCCAGCGTCACCTGGGCTGAGGCTGAGGGCCGCCATGGAGGCAGGGAGCCGGGAGGACCAGGCGCCCGCGGCCTGCGGAGGGGCTCACCGCCGGTCCCGGGTCCCCCCGCGCCTGTGATCTCATTATGGGGCATATTCCAGAACCACCAGACAGGCGGGGGTTCAGAGACGACGTTGGAGGGCGAGGACAAAGCCCTGTAGCACCTCCGGGAGAAGCACCTTCCACTGCCTCGGGCTTCCACATGGGCGACAGCGTGGCGCCCGCCGGATATTCATCCTCGCACATGGAAAGGAAGATGAGTGCTATGGCCTGCACCGTCTTCAATGAGCTTCGCCTGGAAGGGAAACTCTGTGATGTGATCATCAGCGTGGATGGTGTTGAATTCAACGCTCACAAGAACATCCTCTGCAGCTGCAGTCACTATTTCAGGTCAGTGCTCGAAACGAGAGGGGACGGGGACAAGCAGTACCTCCTAGCCTGTGTCACGTTGTCCAGTGCGTCCCCAGCGCTTCCATCGGCATTAAAACTCCCGTCCCGCAGTCAGCCATGGTCCCGGTGCCTGCCCGGACACCAGAATTACCCCACACCCCGGTGCCTAAGAGCGGCTCTGGAAGGGGGCTGACGAACCCCCGCTGCCCCGCAGGGCGCGGAGCGTGGCCAGCCCGGCTCCTCCGCCGTCGGGCGGGAGGCTTTCCCTCCCCGCACACCCTTATTCTCCGCCAGCCTTGGCGAAGCAAGGTGACCGCTCGCCCTGCTGCTCTGTCCACAGCCAGAGGCTGTGACTCCTTTTTAAAACAGCCAGCTAGTAAAACATTAATTAATAAACCACACGGCCTCCCAGCATGGCGACTGCTAGCGCCCAAACCGGTGCCCGGGCAAGAAGGCGCGGGGGGTAACGGGGTCAGGGTTTAACGCAGCAAAGCTGCTTTTCCCCAGCGCTGCTTTGCTTTTTCAGGGCTTTGTTTACCAGCAGCTGGAACAACGCAGAGAAGATAGTGTATAAAATCCCCGGCACTTCACCTGAAATGATGAGGCTCATTATCGAGTACGCCTACACCAGGACAGTACCGGTCACGGCCGACAACGTTGAAAGCTTGCTAACCGCAGCAGACCAGTTCAATATCATGGGCATCATCAGACTGTGCTGCGAGTTCCTAAAATCCCAGCTCTGCTTGGAAAATTGCATCGGCATCTGCAGACTCACAGATTATTACCACTGTCCCGACCTGCGAGAAGCAGCCTATGTGTTCATCCTCCATCACTTCGAGGAGATGACCAAGGTGTCTACAGAGTTTCTGGACCTCTCCGTCAACGAGCTGAAGCACATCATTGAGAAGGATGAGCTCAATGTGAAACAAGAAGATGCTGTGTTCGAGGCGATCCTGAAGTGGATCGCTTACGACCCGCAGAACCGGAGGCAGCACATTGCGGTCTTGCTGGGCAAGGTCGGTGCTGGCGGGGCAGCTGAGCCAGAGCCGCTTGGCTTTTCTTGCGAGACCGGAGGAAATTGCAGCCTCCTACGGCTGCTCACAGAGAAGCGAGCTCGCAGACCGTTAGGCTACGGCGACGCTGGGGCACGGGCCGAAGATCCCGCGTTGGGGTCGGGGCAGACCTTTTAAGTGCACATTTCCTCGTGTTTAGAGCTTAAGTTTAACGCTTCCTCCGACCCAGGAAGGGCCGGAGTTCACGGGGGACGGTGTTATCCGTACATGCACAAAGCCGACGGGCGCTTGCCTAGACCAGCTGCGCCATGCAAACAGCAGCAGGCGTTGGGGCAGCTTCAGGCTGCGCGCAGGAAAGCGCCGTGCCAAAGCGGCGGCGGCTCCCTGCCGGGCAATCGAATGATTTCCCCTTGCACACCCCTTTCTGGACTAGCTAAAAACTGCACACTTCATTCTCTGGTTCTCTAAAAAGCTTTAGACAACGCCGTAGCCTGAAAGCAAAGCCATCCAGCACCAGAGCTCTCCACGAAGGATACCAAGGTGTAAAGCACCTGCATTAACATCCTAACCTCTTTTGTGCGTTTTTCAGGTTCGACTGGCGCTGATGCAAGCAGAATACTTCATGAACAACGTCAAAACGCACGATTACGTGAAGGACAACGAGGAGTGCAAAGTCCTCATCATAAACGCGCTGACAGAGATGTACAACCTCAACATGCACGGCCCCTCTTACTCCGATTTCGCCAACCCGCTCAGCCGGCCTCGCCTGCCCTACGCCATCTTGTTCGCCATCGGGGGCTGGAGCGGGGGGAGCCCAACCAACGCCATCGAGACGTACGACGCCCGTGCGGACAAGTGGGTGAACGTCACGTGTGAGCAAGAAAGCCCCCTTGCCTATCACGGCACGGCTTATTTAAAAGGCTTTGTCTACGTTATCGGAGGATTTGACAGCGTGGATTATTTCAACAGCGTCAAGCGCTTTGACCCACTTAAGAAAACGTGGCAGCAGGTTGCACCCATGCACTCGCGGCGCTGCTACGTCAGCGTCACCGTCCTCAACAACTTCATCTACGCCATGGGAGGGTTCGATGGCTACATGCGCCTCAACACAGCGGAACGGTACGAGCCGGAGACGAACCAGTGGACGCTGATTGCCCCCATGCACGAGCAGAGAAGCGATGCGAGCGCGACCACGCTGCATGAAAAGGTACCGTGAGATCGCAGAGAGCATTCGGGTTGAAGTGTGGTGCGCGGGACAAGGAACCAAACAAACATCAGCGCGTAAAGAGCAAGTGCCTGTGATTTCATACGGCACGTATCGAGGTAGGGACTTTCGCGGAGCTCGGCCAGTGATAAACACAGCTACCACTCCGAGTTCGTCACCTAGAGAGAAAAGAGGAGCTGTGGAGCAGGAAAGGTTACAAACGCTCCCCTTAACGCGATGGATCATTAAAATAAAGAGGAAGAAAGTTCACGTAAACCTTATTGATTAAATCCCGGAGCCACAGACACGAAGCTCTCCAAGAGGCAGCGGCTGGCCGGCGCGGCAGAGGTGCAGGCGGGAGGGGTACAGCGCGGCCAGGCCTGCTTGCCCCCCGCAGCCCGCTTGCTGCCGGACAGCGCGCTCCCTGGCCGCGGGTCAGATACCGGGCCCCTCTGCTTCGTGCAGGCCAGGAAATAAGGGGTCCAAATGCTGCTGGCCTGCATCGCTCACTGCGCTTTATTACTGCAAACCCAGGATGACCATTCCCGGTAAAAAAAAAAACAAACAAAAAAAACCAAACCAACCAACCAAAAAACCTCCCCAAAATCCATCCGCACCTTTCATTTTCCCTCGCCGCGTTCTCCCACCAGGAGCGCAACTGCCCTGCTCACGCGTTTTTCTCCCCTGTGAACAGGTGTATATATGTGGTGGGTTCAACGGCAACGAATGCTTGATCACAGCTGAAGCCTACGATGCCACGACAAACCAGTGGACCTTCATAGCCCCCATGAGAAGCAGAAGAAGTGGAGTGGGCGTGATCGCGTATGGGAACGAAGTGTACGCGGTAAGGGAGAAGCGGTACCTCTGCCACACCACCACCCAGGACCTGTAGTACGTAGCTTTGCTAATCTGCGTTTCCTAGATTTTCAGGCTGGCCATTTGCCTGTAAGTGAGATTTAGGGAAGTCGGAGCCAGAAAGGTTGCTCTGCCTCCTGAGAATATTACCACCTGCACACTTTTCGTTATGGAAAACGTGTGGACAATTTTTAAGCAGCTGCAGCAAAGAAATTATTTTCTGCTGCTGCTACCAGCATTAGCAGAACGTTTGCTTGGCCCTGTTTATCCTATCCGTGTACTGCATTTAAACTCTGAAAATCTGACAGTTGCACAAAATAACTTTTGGAAGCTCCAAAAAGAACAAGGGAGCAGCCTGCGATACGCAAGCGTTGTGTTTTGAGATCACACGCTCCCAGCAATGCTCAAACGGAAGTCAGCGAGGCAGGACCAGTTACCACCAGTTGCCCCATGATTCGGCCGACTCGGCGGGCAAGGAAAGGCCTGTTTCAAGTCTCTGCCTTTGGCATTCACAGGTAGGGGGATTTGATGGAGTCAACCGGCTTCGGAGCGTGGAAGCGTACAACCCCATCGCCAACACGTGGCGCACAGTCCACACCATGTTCAATCCTCGCAGCAACTTTGGCATTGAAGTGGTGGACGATCTCTTGTTTGTGGTGGGCGGCTTTAACGGTTTTACTACGACTTTCAACGTTGAGTGTTACGATGAAAACGCCAACGAGTGGTACGATGTTCACGACATGGGCGTCTACCGTAGTGCTCTGAGCTGCTGTGTGGTGCCAGGTCTATCTAACGTCGGGGACTACGTTGCCAGACGAGACCGCTACGTGGACAACTCCTCAAAGGACGTCAGGTTCACTCCTTCGACAAGCAGCCTGCCTGTATAAACAGCTCCACTTAGCTAATAAAGTCTTCTGAGCAGCCAGCGAATGTATTCACTTATTCTAAAATAAAAACAATTGATACAGGCCAAAAGAATAATTAGCGTTTAAAACTTTCATTCTATGGCACCACAAAACGTGTGTATCGGCCACAGCCTACACAGCAACTTAAAAAATAAAAGGTACAACAGAATGCTAGAGAAATAAAAGGTTTATTTTCATTAATTCACTTATTACAATAAACTTTAGTACAGTGTCTTTAAGGTAAAGAACATTACAGTAGGATTTGTTTCAAACGGCCTATCCACACGTACTACTTTACCTTACTGGAAGTAAGGACGGGAGTGCTGCTTCCCCAAGCAATCTGCTGAAGTCTACATTAATATCGACAGGAGAGCGCAGCTGCCGTGATCCACAGTGACATGGACCTACGAGGAGTATCTGACTATTAATGGTCTTCAAACAGCTCGTTAGTGCCACTTTACATTCATATTAGTAACAGGAGTAGATCCTCAGGAGCACCTGTTTTATCAGACTTCCGCTCAGGACTGTCAAATTAGAGACACGATTTATACCCCAGCGTAACGTGGACATAGCTGAAAATAAATCTAAGCCATAAACCACTTATTTTAAGCTTGTTTTTTTAAGCCCGTTGAATGTTACAACATACTATCACAAGGTTGTGTTAAAAATAACCCAGAAAGTCGCAATTCTTTGTGACTCAGTTCGTCAGTAGCGATCAGTCTATTTGTGACACACAAGCTGAGCCAATAGTTCTGATTTTAACATTTACTGTAATGGAGAAAAATTATATTGAAACAGTATAGCAGAATGCTTGGCATAGTTATTCATAACGCATGCTAAAAAGTCGGCATGTTTTCTTCATCTCTGGAGTGGTATCCTACTATGTGCAAGAGAAAGTCTTATTAAAAACACATACAAACCCAGCATACTAACAGAGTGCCCAGGTAGTTATAAAATACTATGTACACATATGGCACCTAGAAATGACTACAGTGACAGCCGAGCCCAGGCGGGCTGCGTCCTACTCCACCGGCACACTGAGCAGAAAGACAGGACGCAAAACGTGCGTTCTGCGGCAGGTAGTCAGTACGGGTACGGAGGTACGATCGCCACGAGGAGGAGGAGGAACTCCCCCCGATGTTCTTTTATATCGGGAAGGCCACAAGTCAGCCTTCCGATACTTAACTGAACACACACTGGGATCTCGCTGACATTTAACTAGCCACTATAAACGCACTGAAAGAATTCCCAGGCTTTTGTTTATAGGATTACTTTATAAACACCCAGCAAGCTACGGCGGTCAAGGGCCACAAGGAATTTGTTAGGCGATTCACAGGTTAGTGGGCTAAATTACAGCCAGAGTCAATAATGCAATTCTTCGAACACCTACATGTGATACAATGGATAGTTAGGCTCGTCAGTTAAAAACCATGTGCAATGCAATTGGTCCACTTAAAGTCAAGGCTAAAAAAAACCCCAACTACTTAAAAATTCCGTAGAATCGGCATAGCAAAAGTTAGAGCAAACCAGTGCTGTTGCCAGTGCCCATCACTCACCATGCGAACAGAACACACAGAGATCTAGTGCATCGCATACAGAATCATGGCCGGCGTTCACAAGTTAAAGCCGTCCGGACACGAAGCTGTCTTGGCGTTGTCTTTGAGTGGAATGTCTTTAGCAAACTCCCCAGCTCGTGTGCCAGCCAAAAGCTCTCGTGCTAAGTGCAATATCAATTTTGCTTAGAAAAAGAAAGATTGCAAGGTTTGCTCTTGCATCTCACTTTGTTGCATGCTGCCACACGTTAAACTATTTAGTTTGTATTCCAACTGAAATAATAATCCTGGCATTTCTCCCTACAAACTGTCCCGATTTGTTGACAGACCACAAGAGGGCTTTGGCAGACCGGCGGTGGTCCGACATCGTACCGTCCTTCAACTGCTTGTTAAAAATCCCTACAGCAAAGTCAGCGGGACAGAGTACGTAAAATCTTCTCAGTTGCTTCTGTGCAAAGTCTGGTAAAGTATCTTAAAATGAACGCCCACAAATTTAAGTTAAATCAATGGATTTAGTACTAAAGCTGTGAGGCATTTCCACACCTCTATTCACAAACCCTGCTGTAGGGGCAGCAATTCTTAAACCACTCCAGCCAAATCGGCAAGAGTTCATGGGCCAAACTCCGTGCTTACAGGCCCGCATGAGCTGATTTGGGGAGTCACTTTTGAGCATCAGCCTTAATCCTGAACAAGCTTACCTATTTCCTCTCTTGCATTAGGCCAGCATCGTACCCTTTAATCTGCCCTTGCGTAACAATCCAACAGGCAGATAAAATACAACACAGTTACCATAGATGAGTAGATTGAGACTAAACTTTTAAGATTTTCAAGGTTTGTGGCTTTTTTTTAAAAAAAAAATAGAAAAACAAGGCTAGATTACTCTATTACAAAAAGACAAGTTATTGATATCAAAAGTGGCGAGTGAACTGCAAAGTGGAGCGTTAAGGGATGTACACATCAGAGAAACCTTTACACACTATGTGGTTGAAAGACTTACCCAGTGTTTCAGATATGATCTAGGTTGCCTGCTGAATTGGAAAATGAGAAGTATCAGCTCAGAAAGCTAAACAATTAAAAAACAAAACAAAACAAAAAACCAAACTGTTTAGAAGTTCTTTTGCAAAGAAGTTGCCCACATCAAAACCACCAACAAATCATCATATGAACCAAAGACAGTAAACAGATTCTCCAGCAACGTCTGTCTGCACAAATTCTGGAACACCCTGGTTACTCCTCCCTTTCCCTTCCCCAAGATCCTGAGTTAGGTTGCATGCGAGAACCTGGAACATTCAAATTAAGGGAAGGATGGGGAAGAAAAGGAGGTAGGAAGGATGCACTGAATCCGCTAGTAACCTAAGCCGTCCTGGAGCTCTTTGGATCCGGGAGGAGCGTTCGGTGGACAGTTCACTGAGAGGCAGCGATACTCTGAAGGAAATATTCCACATTCTGTTCCTCGGGAGTATAGCAGTAAGCAAACCAGAGCCAACCAGGGCACTGGTTTATGTAAAACCACCTCAAAACTCCCAAAGGTATTTAAATCAGCTTAAGTCTTACTGCCACAGTAAGTGGGGAAATTCAAATATTTAGAGACTGTGAAAACTCCAGATGCCTCTAAAAAGCTTCTTGTCATCAGTAACCGAGAGCCACCCACCTCCCTTCAAGAGGAACACCAAGGGCCGATGTGTTAGGGAGCACTGCAGCACAGCTACTCTAAGTTTCTCGGGAAAGTATACCGGAGACAAAGGACACTGATTGTCAAAGACAGGCTGGAAACAGGCTCACGGGGGTTCTTCTGTCACTTTTTCACTAGAACTAAAACGCGTGCAACATTTGAGAAAGGATCTACAAGCAGCTCAGGCTTCAATCTATTAGTGTGAAATAATCTCATTCTTACTAACCCACACTGACAGCAGTGACTAGTCAATGTTGGTGGGTGGCTACTGCGCTGGTTTTCCCTCCTTTTGTCAGGCTGATTGTTGACCCAAGTTTCTAATGAAGCTGTCAAAGCATCTTCAGCTACACCTGAAAAAAACCTACTGCCTCCAGTTCTCTGTTTTAGCAAGTGTCTCGTGTTCTACCAATCATCCATTTACAAACAAACTCTGGAGCCTCTCTACAACATACAGGTACAAAATATTTAGCACACCTAGAAACATCCTGAAGTAATTTTATAAAGAAAGATTGTGCTTTTGTTTTCATATATAGGTATAACTATTGCACTTGCCTCCAACTTGGGAAAGCTAAGTACACTAACACCGATTATATGTGAAGTTTAGTCACTGAGGAGAGAATCAAAGGAATGTCAATATATAAGTGCAAATAAAACAGGTGCTTTCAAGCACACACAAATGTAACCACTAAATTATTAAGATAGAGATCTTTGATTTTCAAAATAGAACTGTTAGAGACTAACTCTACAGACATCCTTGAAAACAAAGATCTGAAGAGAGAAATAGCAGACTTAATGTTCCCGGAGATATTTCACAGCCCGTTACAGGCTAGTTTTTCCCTGGGCACCATTAAGTAATACTGTTGGATTCACATAGCTTCTCAATTCCCATCCATCCTCAACTTCTGAGCTGCTTAATTTTCAGTATATAAAAGATGCCGGTTTTACGCATCAAATCCAGTCAGTGCCCTCATGTCTTATAAAGACATATCAAGCCTAACAAAATGGTTCAGCACAGCATTTCCTAGATTCATCGGGAGGAGTGATATTCCAGACACTAGCACTCAATCTGCGAGCGTGGCATTCTCCGTAAGCTGAGGGAGTGTCGGTGTATTTCCTGCATCTGCCTTTCCTGCATTTGCCTTATTCTATCTTTTTGCCACATCAAATTTTGTGGCATAGGGTATCTCTGTGTTCCCTGCAAGCACCTGAAGGGAATCCTCACGTGGCAGGCTGTTGCTCTGCAGCGAGGCTGAGGCATAGGAGGCAAAAGCATCCAGC
Source organism: Platalea leucorodia (assembly GCF_965183815.1). Taxonomy (NCBI): domain Eukaryota; kingdom Metazoa; phylum Chordata; class Aves; order Pelecaniformes; family Threskiornithidae; genus Platalea; species Platalea leucorodia. Next base: position 6,553,363 of record NC_138844.1, read on the forward strand.
GCTTTCTCTCAGCGCAGTATCGATAGGCCTCCTTCCTGTACTGCTTGTCAATATCATCGCTGTTCTTCCACCCCCCAATGATGAAAACATCATCTTTATAGTAACAAATAGCTGCTCCTTCAATGCTAAGAACCTCTGGGGGTAAGCTTTCAAGTATTTCATCCGAGGCCCTGCCAGAGATCTTTATCTTGGCCTCCTCGTTATCTATAGGGTAACTCTTGGGGCAGCACGATGCTGTATGGTAAAAGTTCGTGTTAGCAACAGACATCTGAAAAGAGCAATAATTATCAATGAGCGGCAGAGACTCCACGTCCTGCCACTGCCTCGTTTCAGCATCGTATCTGATAATAACCGCCCTCAGTCCATCTTCGCTATCACTGTCAACTGGGGTACGAGCAGCAACATAAACAAACCGGTCTTCTACAGAAACAGCTTTGACATCACGAAGAATCTTTGGTGCTGACTCCAGGTTAAGCCATTTGTCTTGCTCGGGATTATAAATGGCCACATCTTTAAAGCCAGGACTGAAATTGCCATGTCCACCAATACTGTACAAGTTTCCTTTAACTTCAGTAAGGCCAAAAGAATGCTTTCTGGTTATTAGATTTGAGACTTGCTCCCAGATATTTCTGTTTGGATTGTACCTTTCTACAGTCTTGGCAAACCCTGGTTCCATGGAGCCAGCCACATAAACATAAGATTCTGTCACAGCAACAGCATGCCCGTCAAGGTGATTATGTATATGCGGTAAGTTTACCCACCTATCTTCATCGATGAAATACCCTACGCACTCACTCAAGTAATCTCCTCCCTCTGATACACCACCAATCACCATAATGACGTCCATGTTTTGTCCAAAACGCGGCAACAACGCCACAGGACAAGCGGAATGTTGTAGGTTACCAGACTGCAAGTTCTCAGACCGCAAGGCATGACTCTCCACGGCTTCAGACACTAACTTAACACAGGCTTCGTTGCTCAATACCAGCCTCTCAGATTTGACGTGGCGAGTAAGGTAAGTGGGTTTCATCTGAGACAGTCGAAGCAGTTTAAAGAGATCCTCAAAGTACCTCTCTCTTTCCTCAGGATTTTTCTGAACCCACTTCAGAACAGTCTCAAAGAGGATTTCTTCAGAGTCCACTGTGATCTCCGAGTCTGACAGCCAGTCTCTGATGAGGTGAAAGGGCAAAGTGTAGAACTCCTCATCCTGGATAACTTTGTGGAAGTTTCTCCTGATCATATCCTGAGCTTTGAGGGCCAGCTGATTCAAGGAATACATGTGGGCTAAGCTGTGAACCGCAACGCAGTTGGAGAGGTTGAGCTTCTTCTTCAGAAACTCTCCACAGAACTCTTTTAACCGGGTCAGCAGAAACCTGCAGAACAAACGAACAGGGCTGAGGTTGCGGCCCGGCCGCCGCCGCCGCGGTCGCGGCCAGCCCCCCCGGGGCCCGGCCCCGCTCACCTGTCGGCCATCTCCAGCACCTCGTGGACGTTGCCCGGGCTGACGCGGATGGTGCCCGTGTACATGAAGCCCACGACCGCCTCCACCGTGTCGGGGTCGGGGCCGCCCTCCGAGCTCCACTTCTGCAGCTCCACACGGCCCGACCGCGACTCCGCAAAGCCCCCCGAGAGCAGCGGCGTGAAATACTCGGTGGCGGCGGCCAGGACGGAGCGGTGCGCCCGGTACTCGCGGGCCGCCCCGGGCCGCCCGCCGCCGAAGGCCAGAGTGATGTCGCAGTAGAGGCCGTGGCGGCGCTGCTCGTTCTGCCGCCAGGCCAGGTCGGAGCAGTGCGCCGGGCACCCGAACTCCTCCGCCTCCGCCTCCCCATCCACCCCGCCGCCGCGCGGGCCCCCGCCCTCCGCCTCCGCCGCCGGCGGGCCGGGGCCCGGCTGCGGCTGAGGGGAGGCCGCGGCCGCCGCCATCTTGTCCGACATGGCGGGCTGCGGCCGGGGCGCCTGCGCGCGGGGCGCCGGCGGCGCGCGGGGCGTGCGCCGCGCTGCCCCCTGGCGGCGGGGAGGGGCGCCGCCGCCGCCGCCGCAGGGAAAATGGCGGCCGAGGCGGCGCGGGGGAGCCCCGTCCCCTCGGCCCGGGCCGCCGTCCCCGGCGGGCGCGGGGTGCCCCGGGGGGCGCGGGGACGCGACCGAGGTGAGCGCTCCCCTCGCTCCTCAGTGAGCGGAGAGGGCGTCTGGGCCAGCAGCGCGGCAGAGGCTCCGGCCCCCCCGCCCCGGCCTGCCCGCCTCAGGCGAGGGGCGGGCGGCTCCGGCTCCCCTCGCTCCCCGGCTCCCAGCGGGAGCTGCTGGGGGCTGAAGCCTGGCCTGCCCGCCCACGGTGCTCCGCTGGGGACGGCCCCGGTGCGGAGGGCGCGGCTGGGCCGGCTGCCGAGGGCGCCGGTGCGACGGCAAGGCGGTGGCAGGGGGATTGGATCGCTTTGCCAAACTGCACGGGGACCACAGACCAGAAGTACGCGCTATATTCCGAGCCTTAAGCTCTCCTTTTGATTATTTTTCTCCTTAACATCACTCGCTCAGGCAAGGCGGCAGGGAAGGGGCTCGACATGAGGAATTCGCTCGCTCCAGCTAAGGCACACCGTTGTTTTTTGTTCACTAGAATGAAGTGTGCTGCAGTTGATTATTTCAATGTTTACTATACAACATGACACAGTTCCCTAACTCTTGTGTAATGCTATATCAATTATAGAGAATTACTTTCCTCCTTTTTCTTCCCTAACTTGCTCAATTTCATCTCCCCGCACTGAACCACAACAGGTCAAGTCTGTATGGTGTTCCCCCCCCAAATCAACTAGAACACACGCCACGAGAGGAATAACGGCTCTGCGGTTTGGTATTTTGTTAGACAACTGTTTCCCAGCTTGTCACACATCCCATTAGACACAGTTTGAGACCTACTTTTAGAAGCCAGAAGCAGAAAAAGACTAAATTAGTAGTGTATCATTTATTCGAGTTAGGTTACAACACACAAACAAGTAGGACGCTGAACGCTGAAGTTATTACTGAGATTATTTTTCCATCTGCAGATAACGCAAGTGACATTTCATATACCAGCAATTAATAGTAAATGAGAAGTTGTTTGCATAAATACAGAGACTGGAATACACGTAGTTTCACAGTTTTAACAGCAGTATGTTACAACTTTACACTTTAAATTACTACATCAGAGCTCGAGTAACATTGGTTATACATCAGCAGTGGTCCCAGTGTTCAGGATATAATCAGACTGAAGATGAGAACACGGTGAACAAATTGAAAAACAACCAACAACAACAAAAGCCCAAGTCATGGCTTCCCCCGCTATCGGGAAAAGTTACAGCTTGTTACCAGACTCGTGGATCTTCCGCAAGCTCAGTAAGACTGCGCCTGTGAGCAAAACTCCCCTCCCAAAACTCTTGAAATCTTCTCTGGAAACAAAATGAAACGAGTAGAAAAAATAAAAAGGTGAGAGACAGTATTAAATACAGCATGTAACATACGGAATATCACAAGTTTTGGTTTTTATTAGAGTAAGTTTCTATTCTTATAAAACAGTTGCTTTGCACAGTTTGACCAGGCAGCTCAATGTCTGTGTACCGATGGCCTTTATACATCTAAGTCCCGTTTGTGGCTGTCCTCTGCGCAGGCTTCCGTCTTCGCAAAGTGACATTCTGAGGCACTGCTACAGGTTCTCACATAGTCATGTGCTCTGGTAAAACATAGGATATGTCATCCCACGGGTGACGGTACAGACCTTGCTTCAATCTCTTCTGATCCAGGTAGTGTCCTGAAACAAAAGTGGTTTGTGTTACAAAATTTCCGCTCCTCCTCCTAGCCTTGCTTTGCCTTGAAACAACTTTGATTTCTGTATTCCCGCAACTCGCATTTTAGGCCGCGTCCCCAGAGGTTCCCGTGTCTCACGTCCATGTGGCAGGGCATCCCCGGTAGGAAGGAAGGGGCGGAAAGGTGGCAAACTTACCAATGAATCCCATACTCCTGCCTAGTACAAAGATGCCATTGAGAGCTCCTATATCAATATATTCATCTGCTTCTTCCCTGCAAGAGAAGAGAAATTAAATAGCTCCTCATAGTGATCTGTTTAAGGAATCAATCTTAGAAAGTCTGAGTCTGCTCTAGTGCCAGTAGCAACACCGAATTCACGTGAAAGCTTCCTTCCCCAAGTCCAGGCTACCTTTCCTTCACAATATCTTTTTGAAATCCCGGCCCCGCGTGAGCGGGCAGCGTGGCTCCCATCATTTTTATAGGGCCACGACCTAAGAGAAACAGCCCGCTACCTACTTACCGTGTGAAAGAGCCACAATTCCTGAGCACGTCAACAAAGGCAACTCCAATAAAGCCATCTACGTTCAGGATAAGATTTGGTTTCTGCAGGAAATGAAAACACACCCCAGTGAAGATGTTAACAGTGGCAAGCGATGTTAGCCTGGCAACTTCCATCCTGAAGGGTAATTTGAGGGTTGCCCATCATCGTGAGAGAAGGCTGTTCGGCAGCTTGAGCAAGAGCCACGCTTAATGCAAATGATGGAAAACCAGCCCCTACAACGGGCCTGCATTTGGTTCAACCCAGATATCATCTGCCACAGCCCATCGCGTGTGCTAGCTCTGCCTCAGGTTTAAAGAATACAGCAGTTCCAGATATCCCGCGGACACCACAGATACTGGGTTTTGGTTTGGTCAGCATTTTCCCAGTGTCCAACAAATGTCTTCGGCCTTACCAAACGGTGCTTGTACTTGGCCAAAAGCCTACCACAGAAAAACAAAACCCCAGCAACAGCTTATGAAGCATTGCCATTAAAATACAGTATTAACCCCCTGCCACTTGTCCCCCAGTAAGAAAAAGTGCTCAAGAGGAGATAAATACTAGCGCATTTCACCTTGGAAGTTGTAATTTTTTCTACTTCAAGTGCATAGTCCAACAGCGGGGTGGCAGGGAAATGCTGCTTCACGTAGTCTTTGAGAATCTGAACTCTCATGTCCGGGTTATTTATCTGCAAGTTAAGAACACGTTACAGTCACTGATGTTGCCTCTGGCACAGTTACTTGCCATAAGCTTTACTATCTGTAGGTTTAGGAATTTATAAGTCCTGAGAATTTGGTCAATAGCTGCCTCTGAAAGTCACTAGTTTTCTTTCCTTTGGGTTTTTTTTTTTTTTTCCCCTCTCCCCCACCCCTCTAAAAAACCAACCAACCCAACACCCAGCCACCCTCCAGTTTGTACTAATGCAGTTTTCTTACCGATTTGACTCGGTGTCCAATGCCCATGATCAGTTTCCCTTCTTTTTTCATCTTATTCACAAACTCCATAGGGATAATCCCACTGTCGAAGGCTTTGCTGAACATTTTAGCTGCAGCATCCAGTGCTCCACCAAACCGGTCACCCTGGGTGCAAAACACAAGGGGAATTATAGCAAAGGACCGCACAGTTAAGGTACAAAACAAGCGCAAGATCACCTTCCCCATCCGCCCTGCCTATCAATGGCGCATTCATTAAATTAAAGTCAGGCAGGCACCTGAGCTAAAGCATCTGTTTGTAACTCAACACAAGTATCAATATGCAGCCAACACAACTCCACTAGAGACGGGGGGGAATGCAATCTAAAGCCTGTTTTATTCACATTTTTTACTTGCCAATGTTGGAAGAGACTGGGCAAACATACAGGGACCACGCTGACAGCAGTCTGGCCCCTACAAAATATTTCTAGACTCAAACGAGAGACATCAAAACAGTCTGGCTTACTGGAAAAATGGACTAGGTTTTAAACCTAGAGCATCAACCTCTTAGAGTTGAATTCAACAGAAATTCAAAGTGTGAGTGAACAGACACAACCTGCCCATGGCTCGGCAGCCAATCTAAATCTTAAGTTAATATAATAAAACCTGGGCAGAGTAATGAGTAGCAAAGCTAAATCTTCCAGAGATAAAGCACTTACGATAGTAAGAAGGCCTGAAGTGAGACTCGAGACAAGATCTTTTCCAGCTCTTGCACAGACAATGGTGTTGTGGGCTCCAGATACGGCAGGCCCGTGATCTGCTGTTACCATCAAACACATCTCGATGAACTGGCAGGCATACTTTGGTAACCTGAGCAAGGCAGAGACCGAAGTAATTTATCGTAAAGAAAACTGAATAACAAGGCACTGGGTGTTACACTGGACAGCGACTGCTGTTTTAGGTGCACGCTTGAAAGAAGTAGAACAAAGAAAGGGAGCTGCAGGGTCACAGTACCCATCAGTGCATCCCAATATCCTTCTCAGAGATCAGATTTTTTATTCAGTTTCCCCAGGAGCTGTTTGGCTCGGAGCGGAGGGTCAGTTTGGCAGGCTGAGTTTGCACACTCTCAGCTGACTGATCAGTAAGCTCCGTGGGTCCCCTCGAGGAGAGCCACGAAGCTGTGCTACAGCTCTGGTCATCCCGTTCTGCTGAGCCAGAGATGCCAGCTAGTGCCAAGAGTGCCCCTAACGAAAGCACGGTCGGATGAAGGCAGCAAACTTCTGCCGTTCAGAAGGTTCCCTGTAGGCTGGTTAGCAAGTGTTTGTAAGCTCCCCAGTCTCTCCAGAGTCGAGGTGAGCATTATAAGCGAGTAGTCAGACAGTGTGAAACAGGCCTAGAATAGAGAAATTTCCCCAATGCACCACAAAACTTGTGGAAAACTTCATCCCAAGACTAAAACATAGTTTGAAGCCTTGAAATGCTGATGTGGTCTCAGAGGAGGGGATACAGAGACAGCATTTCCAATGACTCTACATTCACAAAGGAATCCTGGAGTTACTTTTGAGCACAAAAGGCTATTAATAAACAAGCAAAACTTCAAGCCAAAGAATTTGGGAGCTTTCACAAAAAGCTGCCTCACCTCCTCTGAAACCAGAGCAGGCCCAGAACCCCTCCAATTCCCATCTCTTCTTTGAAGACCTCAGTGATTGGCATCCCAGCATAAATCAGTTCCTGCCCTCTCTCATCACAGATGCTTGTCATAAAGGAAGCCGGTTTGCGGATCAGACCCAGCTCCTGAAATCACAGCATAAAGACGGGATTTTAAACATTCCGCGTTAGAAGCGAGGGGCAGTAGGAGGCAGAGTGGTCAAACGACGCCTTGAGCTTGCCCTCAGAGTGGCTTCCACAGCCTAGAACCAGCGTAGCCAGCGAGCTCACCGATAGCACTATAAAGTGCGAGATAAAACCCCAAGGCAACATCATCATCACCATAAGCGTCCAGAACCACAGCAAACATCCTGCCTGGTTTCTAAGGAACCAAAAAGCAGGTAAAACAGCACAGCTCACCCTTGCCCAGGAGTAATCCATTGGCACAGTTGGAGGCGGCACTTCCTCAGCTGGTTCAATCACTCTTTTGGCCACAAGATCCTGGTAGACAGACCTAGGGAGAGAATCCATTTACTAAGTCCTTTTAAGAGATACAAGTGAGGTGGTCTTAATCTAGACCTTAAGAACCCAGAATGGATAGAAGTTGCTTTCCTTAAGCAAGAATATATTCCATTATCAGGCTAGAATCAGTGTCCTAACAGTTTTTGTCCCCTGCTGAAGGTGCCCCGTGAACGTGACTTACTGAATGACCTCTCCCAGCTCATCAAAACTCCGGGGGACAAACACACCAGCTTCCTTCAAGGCTTGGTTCTTTGCAACAGCAGTTTCAGAAGCCTGGTTGGCACAAGCTCCTGCATGGCCAAACTGCACCTACAAACGAGAGAAGAGACAGCAGTAAGGAATACAAGTTGTTGACCTGCAGAGAGTAAGACAGAGTAAAGCACTGACCGGGAAACTGGCGACAGAGGAATGCCGGTGACTGCACATCTGCCGCCGTGTTTGGGCTAACAGAACTCTTAGTTGCAATTGCAGTCAGTACTGCAATATGCAGGGCATTTTCTGATCTGGAATCGCTCCAGATTCTTCCATTAAAGGTTCTCCCTCCCGAAATTCCCCCACTCTCCAGAGCTGGGTAACACGCATCTTTCCCCTTCCCACTCCAGAAGCAGGCGGCTATCGGAATCTGCTGCATTCCCTGGGACCTTTGGGCTCCCTTTACAAGTACGCAGAATCCTTTGGAAATCTCCAGTGGCAGACTACAGAAGCACAAAAAGCTTTTACCATTTATATTTATTAACTCCCACACGTTACGTCCCTCCTGGCAATTCTGGAAGGTTTAGGCACAGTGAGAGAAGTTGGCTTTTTTCTTCCTGTCGTGGATATACACCTATTTCATGCATTTGCCCCCGTTTCCGCACATACCTCTGAAGAGAACATGGTGGCACAAGTACCAATACACCAGCACACCACTGGCTTGGTGATACGACCTTCTTTAATACCCCTGCAGATCTTATACTCTTCTGTGCCTCCAATCTGCAGAAAGAAAGAAAGAGAGCTGAGCTGGTTCAAAACTTTGCACTTTTGTAGAAACCAGCTCCAAGACGCGCACGGCAGCGTTACTGGGGGTTTTCTTCTCCTTTGTCACTGAGTAACAGCTGAAGTCTCAGAACAAAGCCTCCTTATTTGATTTTTTTTTTTTTTTTTTTTTAAGGTAGGGGAGACTGTCTGTGGCATACACTCAATTTCTTTGGATTAAAGCAGCACAAAATAGAAATTCAGACATTCAAGAACAGCTACTTCTCTGTAGCTGTTATTTAGCATCCTTGCAGCCAGGTCAGATGCTCCCAAAACACCGCACTTGGGTATTTCTCAGATAGGAGTGGACGGGTCTCACTCACCTCTCCAAGTACCACAATCATTTTCACTCCTGGAGTATCCTCATAACGCAAGACATGATCCATAAAAGTTGAACCAGGATATCTGGGTAGAATACAGGGAAAATGGTAGAAGTTGAATTTGTTTCATAAACTTTTCTGAAAGAAGAAAAATTAAGATCCAACCCACCCTTCTTCCTCCAAGTTATAACAACTCTTCTGTTGACCGACCTAAAAAACCCAGTGTCTGTGTTGAAGATGCAGACTCCTACCTGTCTCCTCCAATGGCCACCCCTTCATAGACCCCGTCAGTGGTTCGGGAAATTATGTTGTTGAGCTCATTGGACATTCCTCCGGACCGGGAAACATAAGCCACGCTGCCAGGACGGTACAGTTTTGATGCTAAGATATTATCCAGCATGCCTCCTGTGTTGCCTATTTTAAAGCAACCTGGTTTGATCCCACCAACCTACAAGAAAATTAAAGTTGTAAAGCCCTTTAAAACATACATGAAACTTAGGAATATTTCTGTAAGACAGTCTTGTCAGTATTTATACAAACAACAGAAGACAGTAAGGTGACCTTACAATGAGAAGGTAACACGCACTTTGTAGGGCTAAAGACAGAATGGATTGTAGGATATACTTTATCCTTCAGAGAAAGCCGATCTCAAGATTAAGACGGATGGACAAGAGGAGAAAAAGGTCACCAGTTCTTACAGTTGCAGGCCCAATGATAGTGACTCCTTTTTTATCAGCTGTCTTGATCAGTTTGCGTGTCAGGGCCTCTGGAATGCCCTCGGCAATAATGGCAATGGTGCGGATCTGCAACGAGATAAAGAAAACCATCAGCACCCCCAGTGTCACCGCACTAAGGAAATCCATCTGCAGGACGGAGAAGGCAAACAGCTGCTGGGGGCACGATCAGATTCTGCCTGGTCAGGCCCGTGCGAGGTCCTGCTGTGCGCTCTCATACAGCGAGGCCCAGTGCACGGATGCGCAGTCTGCTCTCGCCGTCACAGCAATCTCAGCGCACTGTTCAGGGAGGTTTTTTCTCTCCCCCTTGCACACCAGGGCAGCGCTGTATTTTAATCAACCCAAAGTAATCACTCCTAACAAAGAGGTGCCGAGTTCCTCTTACGCAGATTGCAAGTCCGGCATTAGAGTTTGCTATGCAACTCCAGCATCCTCCTTAGAGTCTCCAAGGAGTCAGAACCGAGGTATTTATCTGCCAAGCTGGAAGACCAAGCCAATTTGCTGATGCCATCACAGTTTAAGAAACACCGGTACCCCGCTGACAAGATCTTCCTTCTTTTCTTGGGCTTCTTCTAGATCCCTCACTCACCTGTGGATAATTCATGGTCTCAACGGTGCTGTCAAAAGCAGAGCGCAGAGATGCGAAGTTGATGAGAACATCCACCTCTGGGTGCTTCCTCATGGCGTCTGACATGTTCTTATAGACTGGGATCAGGATTTCTTTGTGGCCCCAGTAGAACTTCTGCCTGTGGTCACCACTGTGGAGGAGAAGACGAAAGGGCCCTGACTCTCAAGGCTACCGGGAAGACAAAGGGATACAGTGCATGCAGATAGAGGAGTTTACAAACCCCAGTTCTCAGACACCAAGACTGACTGTGAGACTCACTAGCAAGTGAGCGTACATGGGGAGGGACCATACTAACAGCAGAAGGTTCTTCAGAGTATAGAACAGAGCAGCATATGGAAGGAGACGGGCTAATGGGGACAGAGGCATCCAGCAAGATGAATAAGCTCTCCCACAGTGAAGTTACCAGAGCCTCAATTCTACTCCAAGCTGGAAGACAGAATGAGGCACAGAAAGAGTAATGAATGAGATGCATGCAAAGCTGCATTACTGGGCTGGAACAAATACCAGACTGGGGGAACAGGAAACCAGTATCTGCGGTGAACAGCCAGGACAGCAATGGGAGGGCCAGTCAACTTCCCAGTTCTGCTACAGTGAGACTCTACCCGCCCTGCCCCACGCACGCCGAAGGAAATGCACGTAGGAAAATTTCACTGTAGGTGTCGTCTTTTTTACACGGCAGATGCTCCGACTGGAACTTCACTGAAGTCTGTACTGTTCAGTTGCTTAAGAGCCTAGAGATATCGGCCGTGCTCCCGTGCTGGTACATTTGTAACAACATTCCAGGTTTTGCCAGCCTGGCTTCCTCCAAAAGGTCAAGCAGAATCAGATAATTACAGGTAGCCTTAAACTTTGAATCCCTATTGCTTTTTCTTCATTAAACAACCGCGACACGGCAAGGGGTGGCCACTCATCTGTAGATGTGACTATGCCTGCACTCAGTTTTAGCACCCTGAGGTTTGCACTTGCTGGGAAGGTATTACAGAGCTGCAATTATCATCAGAGCTGCAGACGGACAGCACAAGGCACTTAACTGTCAAGAGGCAAAACTCCCTGCAGGACAGAGGTTGATTAGACATCAGCTATCCTGGATGCCTGTAAATACCACAGAAATGAAACAAACCTCCTACCTTTGCATGTGCTCCCATCTCCCTCTCAGCAGCAGGCCAGACAGCCGCTCCTTTCCTCCTCGCTACTTGCCCTGTTTGGCAGGGAGACCCCCCGCACTCAGGAGGTACAACCACAAAACCGCTTATGCACAGCTGTGCCCTGGGGGTTCCTCCTGAGGGCAATCCCAAACACCCACAGCCTCTCATCCCCGTTAGCCGGGGGATAAGGTAAACGGGGGCGAGTACCGCAAGAGAACTCCCCGTCCCACTGAAGGGTCCGCACGCTTCCTGCCTGCGGAGAAACCACCGCCGCTACAGGAGAGAGGATGAACAAGATGAGCAGGATTTTATCCATTTTAAATTTTATTTGGCTACATGACAGACAGACTGCTTTAGTCTATTAGCAGAGCTGCTCCAATTCCAGCTAATACTTGGAGGGGAAAATTCCAGCTGCTGCAGGCACAAATCAAGATGTCTCAGACAAGCACGCAGCAAACAGCAGATGAGCAGAAGAAACCTCGCATAGCCCTCCTGCCTCTGCTAAGCCAGCGGGCTGCAAGGAAAGCCCAACTAGTCATGCCTTCCTGACTCGCCGAGTGAAGGAACGCAATTTGGACGCCCTTTGAAAGAGCATGAAGTGGGACTTAAATTACACGGCTAACATCAAGCTGTTTCAACAGAGCAGCCTGAAATCAGTGGTTGAGGGCAACAGGAAGCAGCCTGCAAAGCCAACCTGATGGTGGAAGGGAGCATAGGAGAGGGTGTTAAAGCAGAGATGTAGACTAGGGCAGAGCTACACTAAAGAGCAGCAGAGGCTGGAGGAGGAGGGAGCTAACAGAAGAATTTGAGGGAAGCGGTCAGAAAAATAACACAGTCAACACAGGCTACTTACGTGAATGGATAAACCATGGCAGCTACTGAAGGTTCGTCCCGGGAGCAAACGTAATCAAAGTCCAGCATTCCTTGCACAGCCCGTGTCTGCATCCCCCAGATGATAGCTTTGGTGTGACGGCTGAACAGGGTTGTAGCTTTACCTGCTCGGGGGGACAGGGACGACAAAAAACCACACATTCAGAACGTACATCTGTGCAAGACAAAAGCTGCAACTTTGCCAAATGTCTGCTGAAAGTCTCCCAGAGACGCATACTCCCCTCCCTCCAAACTGAACCCAACAAGTGACCTGCAGGATACAGTAGCCACACTGTCCAAATTAAGGAAGAAACTGGAGATGAAGCAGCATCCCCCTTCCCAGGATTCTGAACACAATATCCAGGCTTTGGGTTTCACAAAACTGGGCAAGTGCTTAATCACAGGGGGGGAGCTGGTGTAGGAGAGGAGAGAAGTGAAAACTGCCTCTTCCTCTTCTCCCATGGGCCATTCGTGTTCCTCCCAGATAGTTTTAATCTGCAAAGCTGAAGAGGAAGGGAACTTTGCATTTTATTTATTTATTTGCGTATGGCCTAGTCCGGGAGAACCACAGGAGGTTTGCCTCCTGTGTTTGTCAGGGCACCACAGTAGGATGATAGAAAACAAGAAGAAAAGCAGGAAATGGAGGGGACAAAGAAAGCAAAGGAGCTCTACATACTCAGCTTTTGGTTTCTTTTTTTTGTTGTTGTTGTTTTTGATGATCATAATCCAACACAAACCTGATGGCTCCAAGAATTTATATGTGGCCCAAAACTTGGCTTCAGGGGGCAGAGTCGCAGGAAAGGCAACAGTTCAGCTAGTGAGGATAGACTGTTTGCTTAAAGTATATTTACACCACTTGTCACAGCAAAACGCCGAGTTCCTCCCTCTGACTCCCGGCAGAGTTCCTTTTAAAACTCCTGAGAGCTCAGAGCTGATCCAACTGCTAGTGCCAACTCAGCCTACCGCTAATTTCTTTTTGGCTTTGAATCAAAGGTAAACAGCATTAGGGATTAAACAGGATACTGTTCTTCTGGCTTTAACAAGAAATCAGTCACTCTTCTCCAACCCTACACGTTCACAGTTTAGATGCGCTGCCACGACTCGCTATTAGGAAACCGCCTACCCTGAAAAATTCCGTTTATCTTGCAGGTGCCTGCAAGGAGGCAATATTAGTATTCACAGAAACGGGAAAATGCAGGTCCAGAAAGGCGATGCTCTTCGTCCGAGACCACACAAGGCAGGTCTGAGAGCTCCCCTTCGACTGTCCCTCCTCTTACCACAGGGGAGATGGCTTGAAACTCTACTTTGACCCCGATTCAGCAGTTTATTCTCATCCAGCACAGAGCTCAAGAGAGTGCTTGAAGGCCCCATAACTTCAGTGAGCACAAGCTGTAATGGTTTGCTGAACTGATCAGGCAACGAGAACATTTAGCTCATTCAGCGACTTTTCTGTGCCCTTCAAGGCTCATAAGCACAGCACCTGTGCTATTTTGCTTCCCTTTGAAACAAAATGCCAGTTATTAGGTACGGCTAGCGATTCCTTCTTTTTGAAAGCGAGGAGAACAGAGCTTTTCACAATATGCCTAGGTCTGGTTTTCTCTGTAATGATTGGGGGGGAAGGGAAGAAAAATTAAAGTTTGTTTGAGACCTGTCCCTCTCTCCCCCAGAAACAGTAAGTTTTTGTGCAAAGGAGTATGTGATCCGCACTTGAAAAAACAGATGAAAAGTTCATATGGTGATAGCTAAATATGCTGGGCGGGAGGGAAGGGAAGGACCAGACAACACTGCAAACTTTTGGAGAGAGAAAACAGCAACAAAACCAAGAACTAAAAAAGTCAGCTGCCAGCAAGGCCAGGCACATTCAGCTAGTCACACGTGTCCTACCTGAACCAGGTCTTGAAGCTGGGATTGAATCTGTTAAAGAGAGAATCACTCATGCAACAACATGACAGTTGGCTGCTGTCATCCCAACAGCAGGGCCCCTGCGGCGGGGTGCTGCAGCTTCCCTCCTCCCCACAGCACTCAGGCCTCTCGGGTTTTGCTTTTGGTAAAAAAAAAAAAGGCAAGCAGACTGGAGCACCCTCCACTGTACTTCCTCTCCAAATATCCGGACATCAAATTTTGCATTTTGCCATCTAGAAACTTTTTGCTTGTCCCAGCACAAACACATTTCAGGTTCAGGTGGCAGCTCCTTGCACCGCAAGCTCCACGGCGCACATATTTACAATGTCTTTTTGAAGCATTGCTCATGCAAAATCCTGTGCGCAATGATTAAGAGAGCAGTAGTGGGGTTTGTGATGCACTTCACCGGAATCAGAGCTGAATCCTGCTGTCATCATGTCATACCGTTGTAAGTGAGGCCAGCATCTCCTCGCATTCAAGGGAGGAGGACCAGGACGTTACCACATTCTGTCCCTGCCCAATTCTGTTTTTTTATTCCCATACGACATGCTCTTACCCAATAAGGCTTCCAACAAATGCGAGCAGAAGGCTGCCAAAGCTCTTGCGTATCACCATGCTAGAGAAGCTTCCTACAGGCTTCAGTAAAAAAGAACCCAAAAACTAAAAACCAAGACAAAACCCCAACAAAACCACACAACGCACCGCACGGCAACCCCTGACCCTCAGCGTGCGAGGAGTGCATCACAACTCCTGCTGGACTGACTGCAGAGCGTTCACCCGGGAAGCCGCAGCATATACCAAGAAGGACTTTCTGAATACCTACGCCATTCCAGCAGCATCCCATGGGAACACCCGCAGGCATTCCTGGGGAAATTGGAAAGCAGGCCTCAGTTCAGCAACCACAGCGTAGATACTCCAGCCTGTTGTCCGCTGGCCCCGCATAAGAGGGCGTGGGAAAGCCGGAGTTCCCAAATTGCGCTGTTCCCTTCAGAGAAGGCGACCCTGACTCACCTTGCGCGTGAGCTAACAGCACAGGTGACAACATTCCAAAAGCACTAAACCAAATTCAAACCAAAGACAGACAGGTACCACAAAATTGCTTCCCTTTATATCCAGAAAAAAAGCATTAGTCTAGTCCACGCTCTGTCTTTTGGAGCAGAAGAGAACCGCTAGCAATCACTTCCAGTGCTGGACTTACCAAGAGGCGCTGTTGGTTTTGCCTTCTTGGCTGGAGTAATATCATCTGGTTTGGACTCGGAGAAGGAAGCCGTTCTGCTTGGTGCTGGAGTCTGAAAGATTCAGAAGCCAAGTCAGTAAGGGCCGGCGTGCCAGATAAGGCCTGGAGCACGTAGGAGAAGATGACCACTTTGGCTATGCTACTCTACAAAGAAAACCAAAGAAAGTTAACTTTGAGATAGGACCATTTCAGTCAAGTGAGGGAAAACTCCCGAATGACCAAGTTCCCAGCAGATTCAAGAGTCACATTGATGGTTTTGAGGGGTCACATTTTCTGCACGAGCGAGGTGGACGTTAGGAGGGCCCCTCCTGATAAACCACGCAGGCAGCATCACTTTAGTTCTCCTACAGCTTTGTACAAAAGCAATGGTGGCCAAGGTCCGCTTCTGACCTGTTCAGAGAGGGCAAGCCGCCTTCAGGAGGCTCCTCACAAGCGTCCCCTTTCACGGAGGGGAGGAACTCACCGAAGGGCTGCCGCTGGCGTTGAGGAGGAAGTTGGCGGTGTGGGCTGCGGCAGGCGGTTGGTTGGGGATAGGCCGATGGCCGAGCGCCATGCCCACAATCGCGGTCATGTGAGTCTCCGTGCCAAAGACGTGGATGGGGATCCCCGTGGTCTTGCCTGCGTAGGCACACAAGAACAGTCAGCCTTGGGGGGAAAAAGGAGCCTTCTGCCGAAGTGAAGCGTTTAACCTTGAAAAGGCTCAGCAGAAAGCAGGTGGAAGAAACAAGATGCAAGAACAAGACTTAAGGAGATGGTTGGTCCTTACCAACTTCTCCCATGACACGCAATCCTTCCTGGTAGTTCGGGCCCCCTCTTCGTACAAAGATCCTCACCTCGTGCTCCTTCAGAGGGCCTTGGTAATCCTTAATCGCTCTCACAATGCCCTAAAAGAAATACACGGGACGGGTGAGGGGGCAGCCCCATGTCTACCCTGTCCCATCATCTCAGGAGCTCCTGGAAGAGAGGCCCCGTCAGCCTCAGCACAACACTGAGCTGGGGAGAACGATTGTGGGCATTTGCTGATACTTCTGAATAGTCACTTACTTTAAAAGTGGCTGCCACATTGGTGAAGTTAGCAATGCTGCCGCCAATGATCAGGATTTTACCTGAGGGAAGAAGCACACATTAATAACACTGTTTTAAAAACAGAGTTTACTGTAAGATCCTGAAGCAGTTTAGGACATAAAGCGAAATAACGCTGCAGTTCAGACCAGCCGATAGTTTCCAGGCTCTGCTAAATATAACTTACTGCAAGATAAGAGCTTGTATCAAGCAAGAATTTTTCTGAGAAGAATCTCGAGTCACATTTGCTCTTTGCTACACGGAAAATCACAAGTCCTGTCTCTGAAGCAAGAGCTGACATAAATCCATCACTCTTTCGGAAGGCAGCAGTACATTAAGAGCTCTGCCAGGGAGGTCTAAGCACAGTAACAGCCCAGATTTGTTCGGTTTTTTCCCCACACACAGCTTCACAGCTGACCGTCTTTGAAACTCCCTTACCTTCAGGGTGCTTCTCTCGTGTCATGAGGGAAAGAATCGTCTTAGCGTAGTCGTAGGTCTGTTGCTCACTTGGGGCTCCGGAGTATTCCCCGTAGTTAGCCAGTTCATTCACGCCCCCCAGGTCACAAATGGTGTCACTGTAAAAAAAAAAAGATATTTAAGAGATTAGTTATAATTTGAGTCACTATAAAGGTCTTAATAAAGCATTTCAAATTCGTGGGAGAGTGGGACTTTAACAGAGAGATCATGCTGTCTGCTGAAAACAAAGCTGCTCTCCCCTTGGTGCCAGTCACGATTAATCTTGTTATACCTCTCCTAGATACGATGGGAACTCAGTGACTACCACAGCAACGATATCACCATAAACAGCTTTCAGCCAGCTTGTTTCTTTCCAAGTCAAAAAGAAACTATACCTCAACCTCCCAGAATTAAGTTATCTAAGGGACACTACGCTCCCCATCTAGGTAAGAAATCTGCACAGCATCTTCATTCTGAAGAGGTCCCAGGCAGTTACAGCATGGGAAAGATCGCTTCAGAAGAGCCTCCTTTCCACAGGCTGCAGCAATTATTTTCCTCCAGCACTGTAAATCCAGCCCCCTCTCTGGAAACCTTGTTCCCGTTACCTGTAAACCACGGAGGCACCGCCACCGGCCACCATGGTCCAGATCCTGCCTTTGGGGTTGAGAATAGTAAGCTTCAAGCTGGCTCCGCTCTTCGCATCCAGATCAGCGATGTAGGCTTCCTGCAAACAGAGCAGCACGCAATTTAAACTCCCTTCTGCATCCTCCTTTTCCGAACCAGAGGGTCGGTAGCGCTGGGCCCATTTGGCCACGCAGAGCTCCCACATCTCCCGTCAGCTGAGGGGAGAGCGGAACCACAAACACCATTTTCGTAAGGGACAGAGACCCAGCTTCATCTCTCGGGGCCAGGACTGATTCGTGTTAGGTTTTCTCCAAGACAGAACACTGAAATTGGACTGAACATAGACAGCTTGCGCCATCCTCTCTGTAACAAATTCAAAGGGAATCAATCTGAGCATACGCTCAAATATTGATTCTTTCTTGGGGGGAAAAAGAAAAAATCATACCCTCCAAAGAGTATGTTGTCTTTATAAGGCCTGCTGGCTTGTCTCCTGCTTGTCCCAGGTGAAATCACAAGTGATTGCTATAAACAGATTTATTTATTTATAAATAAATATCCAGAAGCAGATTCTTCCTGTTCACACATGAAAACTTTAGCTATGCAGCCGACTGCTGGTTGTGTTTCACCGAGCCGTACACTACACTGGCCTTTCCATGAACGGAGGTTTTTCCCTCCGCTGCTTAGCCAGCCCGGGGAAGCTCCCAGGTTTCACGGTTCCACGTACGACAATCACAGAATCAAATGCCTCTGAACCGAAAAGTCTTGATCCGACCTCGTCTGGAGACCGAGACCAGAGGAAATTTAAAATCAACACACCCACGGCTACACGCTCCGGCTGTGCTGCAGCCGAGAAGGTAATCACCCAGCGCGCTGTAATTTGGCTCACCGCGGTGTTCCTGTATCAGTGTGCTCGCCTGTTGCGAAGCACTTCCCTGGGAGTTCATTAAAATTCTCAGCCAAGGTACTGCCATAATAACCTTCACAGTGACTTGCAGAGGGATGATTCAGAGACAAAAACTGAACTAATCCTTTTAAGAGAAATTGAGTTAAGCGTTGGCATCCAGCAAGCTACGCGGAGAGAAACAGCTAAATGGATTTCCTGGCCACGTTACAAAAATCTTCCCCAACTGAAGCATAATTATAATTAGTAAAATGAAAAATTCAGGACAGAAATCCTTTCGGAGACAGCAGAACAGTCACCTGAAATAAGTAACAGAACAACTAAGGAGAGAGCTCTGCTTCCAGCCGTTTCTGAAGCTGCTGGAGGCTACGTCTGAAGCAGCGTTCATGCAACCAGCAGAACAAACCCAGGGAATTCTGAGGGGGAGCAGGCATTTCTGACTTCAAAACAAGAAGTTTGCCTCAGTCATCGCTTTTCAGGAAAATAGGTGTATTAACATCTTAACTTTTTACTTTGAAGTTTGAGAGATGGTAATTATTTCCTCTGGATTGGTACTCGCACGTGGATTTTGCACACAACCGCTACTCGGCTCCCGGTCACTGGAGCACCGAGGGGGCATCAGCTGCCATCAGGCTGCCAAGAACCAGCGCTCCGACAAAACCCAGCGACGCTGACAGGGCAGCGACGCAGGCAAGAACCACATGAGGAAGACCGCACGAGTACAGAGCTTTGGCACGTAGCTGAATGAAGTTAAATATAAGCCTCCATTTTAAAAAGTCGATTTTGAATTAAAGAACTGAAACAACACCCAAGCAAAGATGGAAAGCAATTGCAGTTCAGAGCACGATTAGGAGAAGTCCTAGTACTACTCCAACCATACGCAGGCTTGCACAAGCTCTTATCATGGACAGCAATGCCAAGGGACTTGAAACGCAGCAACAAAACCCACAAGAGAGGAAAACCTCAAGGCCATGGACATACAAGCAATGAGGAATTAATCCTGCAGTCCACAAGAGAGGGATTTGGGCCAGGGAGGGTCACTTGCCTCTGGGTAAGCTTCCCTGCCAAAGGGAGGGGGGAACTCCACATCCCCCCATTTCACTTTGCAGATGTAGTCAGCGGTTGCATCAATCTTCGCAGCCAAATCAAGGATGTAGACACCATCGTTAGTCACCACTGCATTTGAAAAAAACACCAGAATTAGCTGTGGTTTATACAGAGACATGCATTAGAGATTTACTCACAAAATTTGATACCGTACAGAGGTCATTACAAAAGCTAGGTCACCTTTGTTCCCCTTCCTCCACATCGGTCATTTAATTGTGTTTACCCACCCCAGAGAGCTCCCTTAAGAGTTAAGGGGTGACCATGGTCACGGACCAGGCCCTGGCTCAGGTGCTGCTTTGTTCGGATCCAACAGAGCCATTTTTAATGTTCTTCAGTTCTGACTTAACATCCCTTTCAATGGCATTTTTCATTTCCACCAGGAAATTAGGTAACAGAGAACACCTGCAAGCAGTCCTCATTTTGGATTTGTTCAACTAATAGCTCCAGGACACGACAGCCACTTTTCTACTTCTTTTGCATATGCCACCTGGTTTTATGTAGTTTGCAACAATACTGAGAAGGATAAAGTACACATTTCAGCATTCTAGAACAGAGAGTCCTGCTCCCAAAAATATCAGTTACCTAATGGATTGATCTCGAGGTATGTGAAATATAGATCTTCATAAAGGTTGAACAGGCCACAGATGAAGCTAGCCAAGATGCTGTAAAAAAATTTAATACAAGTTCATTAAAGCAGCCAAATATAAAGCACAGCCTGCTCTGCTTCATTTATATCAGCGGCAATCTGCAAATCTACTCTGTATCAATTTCTTTCATTCTCATTCATCTTCTCTGGACGAAGCCTAGGTGATGACTCAAGGAAAGGAAGACCTTGATGACTCATCGGAACTACACTCCGCCAAACTCTGCTGAGAACACAGTTGCTCACGACTGGCAGAGATGTTCAGTCTGGTTAATCTCACCGAGAGACAGAAACGCATCGCTGTCTCGCTGTCAGACAGGCATCTTTGTCAGAACTAAGCTTCATTAGCTGGGACGGGGAAGAGGCTGCAATAAACTACATTGGTGACAGGCTTCGTTAGCCTTTCAGTGCTGAACAATGCCATCCGTGATTACGGTATGTTTGGAAAAACCGTGACTCATATGAAGATAATAGCTATAGGCACCTAATTAAAGGAGATGCAGAAGCAGCTCCGACATCTACAGATAAGCTTGCAGTAAGTGTAGGAATAGCAAGAGAATACCCTCTTAGCCTGGGCCAGAGTAAGGGAGAGTACATTTCTGAATTAGCAATCGGATTCACATCTTATCACCATTTCTGCTAAATGAAAGAAACTCTTCTATGCTGGCACAAAGGATCAAAATTCAACACGTCTCCAGCACCTCAGAGGTCAAGACTTCGGTAGACTGAGAAGTGCTCCTGCCAAGCAAAGGCTCAAAGCACTACGAACGCTTATTTTGAATTTTACAAGAGGCTCGGACAAGGTCAAAGAACTTGGATTTAGGATGCATGGCATATTCCCGAGAGCAGCAAGAAGGGTAGGGGAGCAAGCTTTAGGGTCAAACAGAACGAAGGGATCTTGCACTGAAATAAAGGAGGGGAGCTGCTGGGTGGCTGGCCGGCCGCGCCTGGAATTAGGCATCCGTACTTACTCTTTTTTATTTGCTGGTGCATGCTGCAGGAGATGTTTCTTTACATCGGATTCATTGAGCTTTTCATCCACCGCCACAAGCAACTTCTGAGCTTTGGCGTCAACATCTCCCACATCCACACCCCCTTCGTGGTGGAAGAGCACATAGTCTCCCTCTCGGGCAGCGTATATGCACACGTAGAACTCTTCCTCCTGCACAGACCCAGGCCCAAACATTAACGAGTCACACCCAGAGAAGACCTTGAAGAAGAGGCTCTTGCGTTAATGCTAGGGAACTGAGCACACCGCTAAGCTTTCCGAGGAGAAGCAGCACCGGAGCGGCCCAGACACCGGCCGGGGCTGGACAGGCTGTGCTGGCCTGGGAGGGAGAGCAGCAGGGCCCAGAGCGCTTCATCCTGGTGAAACGGGCCAGGGACAACGCTTTCCCGTTCGGGAGAAAACCGCTCCCATCTTACACAACCGCAGTGCAAACCGGGGTCCTTGCCTGCGTGCACTGAAAGCATCTCTTAGCTAGTTCTACCCTTCCCGCAAACCATTGCGGAGTCTAAATATTTCAGCAGCACAAGCTGAGGTATCTCACGTCAACAGTTTGTTACCCACGCTCGGGAGCGGCCTTGAGCAGCCCGGTCCCTCTCAGGAGATCTGTAACCTCCTCCCAGCAGAGGAACAGCAGCAACCACAATTATTAGCAGCTCTTCGCACGGATGCTGCGCCTGCGCGCGGCTCCGACCGCGCGCATCGGCGCTGTCAGCTTAACAGCACGCTCCCAAACTTACGCTCTCTCCACTATATCAATCCATCTAAGCCCCACGCAAGCCAAGAGAGATTTAAAATCACTTTTTAAGGCTTTATTTGGTATACTAACCTGTTTGTGAGGGACGAAGGGTTCAATCAGAAAATTCTTTAGGATTCCCTTGGCATTAGCAATCTGTAGGCAGAAAGCAAGACAAACACCAATAAATGCTTGTCCAATAGCCACATTTGTGACAGCATAAGGCAAGCTTCAAGAATTAATCAACACTGCTCTAAAATCACCTCTTCCCAAGCACCTCTCCACCGTGTCTGCTGGGGAACCATGCTCCTCCCTCCCCAGCACAGCATCGAGCACCGTCACTGCTAGAGACGCTGCTCAACCGCTCCAGGATCCTTGAACTTCACAGGGCACAGGAGTCAGCCACCTTCCCCTGCCCTAGCAGGACAGACGGCTATCAGAATTACACCAGAACGGCTCCTCCACCTCCTGTCCCGGGGACAGCACCTTTACAGAGCACTGCTTAGCGCAGCGTGAAACGCGATGGCTTGAGCTGCTTCTTGGAGCTCCGCAAAAATCAGAAGCGAGGGAAATCCTAAGCTCGACAGGGAGCGGCAGGAGCAGAGGGCTCTGCCCAGCACTCGTCCTGGAAGCGGTGTCAGTGAGCATGGCAAAGTAAGATCACTCTTTAGCCTCTTCCTACAGGGACAAACACCTACAGCGAGGTCCCAGGAACCCTCCTGCGCGGGCGCTTTCCTGCTACCCAAACCCCAGTTTCCTGGCTCAAGGGACACTCCCGCACAGGCCACGGGAGATACCCCCCGCTCCCGAGGACGCTGCTTCAGGAGCGACCAGCATCGGTCACAAGCACTTGGCAGAGTCCTTCCTTTAGATGCGGTCGTATTGTGCTAAAGAAATGATTTCAACATCTGTCATCTTCCTGATGGGCGCGCAGACCAGCGACGCGGTCGCCCGCTGTTTCACGACGGCCTTCAGGCCAGCCTCGCCGGCTCGGCTGCGCAGCTCGGTGCTGGAGCGAGCAGCGAGCCCGCCACAGCAGGGCCAAGGCATCAGCCTCCTTCAGGCAGCAGAACGCTGTCAGCTCCTGGAACGCAGCAGCTGGGATGGCAGGCGTTTCTTTATCATTAGCATTGCAGCATCCTTCCCAGGAGAATAAATATTACAAGCCAGCGCTGAATTTCAATGAGGACCTGAAGTAACACTCAGTCATCAGCCAAAACTCACTGGCTGG
The DNA here is from genome assembly GCF_965183815.1 of Platalea leucorodia. Lineage (NCBI taxonomy): Eukaryota > Metazoa > Chordata > Aves > Pelecaniformes > Threskiornithidae > Platalea > Platalea leucorodia. The sequence continues at coordinate 6,576,368 of NC_138844.1, forward strand.
CTACAGTAAGAGGACAATTTTATGACAGCTTTTATACTCGTCTTGTTAAATCTGCCTTGGGTATTAAAGCGAAGCAGCTATGCCAACTAGACGCAGCATTTGAGCTATCAACTGCTGACTCCCAAGCGGAAAGGACTTTTGAAATGGTACCGAATCCTGCTGAGCTCCCACCAGGCAGGCCCTACGGAGGCCAGCCGACGGCAACAGGTCCGTCATTTACAGCAGGAACTTCACACGTGGGACAGCTCCTCCCTTGCTTCGGCATCAGCACAACACGCATTTTAAACCACCATAAGCAAGGGAAATACCCGCGCACCAGCTCCTATCACGCAAGTAGGCAGCAAAGGCAGAAGAAGGGCTTACGCTTTTGTGGCCAAGGCGGCACTCACCGTGGTTTCCTGGCCCAGACGCTGCTTGAGCCAAGCCTTCACCTGATCCAGAGTGAGGTTAATTCCAACCAGCCCGAGCTTCCCACGTCTCTTTATTAGCTGATCTGGCTTCACCACCAAACGCTACAACATTGTGCAAGGGGAATTAAAAGAAAGAAGCGTTAGAAAGTTATTTTGGTTGAGTGATTCCCTGCAGATAGGGAAACAAAGACTTTAACGTCTCGGCAAGTCCATCTCCTGGTACAACACGCCTGCAGTTTTTTTACGCTGTACTTTGCGAAGAGCTGCCTTATTTCTACTCGGACACGAGCGTACTTCAGAGACCGAGGTGACAGTTTGGTTTGGCTTTTTTTGACAAACTTTGAGAACTCTTTCAAAGCAGCTGCTAGGATGGGGTGTATGTACTCACCTGCTGTAAAAAAAAAAAAAGCCACGCTGAAAAGCATACAGCATCCCGTCAGCTTTGCAAACTGTCTTTGTAAGATGCATCATGAAGTTAGTATTTCTCTGCAAGCAGAGGCTCATAAGGAGAAGCTATCAGAGACGCGGCAAGCGGGCAGCTGCTTACAAAGCAAGCTCCTGCTGTCACTCCGTACTCTGCATACGAGGCTGGCTAGGGCCAGGGTCCTGCACGTTTTAGTCAACCGACAGCGGCCCTTTAGAAGACACCTATGGAAAGCTGTTCCTGGGTAACACACTCATCTCTAGCTTGCAAATTATTTTTTTTTTTTTAAAATAAGAAATGAGTGCCCTTCTCCTGCACAGCTGATATGTCCTGGCACTTCAGCAGCTCACAATGTAGAGTCAGAACATAACGCGCTGCCGTACAGAATGCTGATCACGGTCTTTCTGCTGGACCCTGTAGCCCTTTCTGGCATTACAGAACTCTGCCGTAAAGGACAGATAGCATCCTTGCTCCCTTCTGGCTTTCTGCAAATCTTTTTAGATGCACTGCTGATATCTTCCAGCAATTCACTTGTGCACTTGAGTATGGAACATTTAATTACTTAGCGTAGGGCTTCTATCAGTCAGTCAGTAAAGGACTGCGAAACATGCGTGTTCCACCAAGCAATGACTTAATATAATTAACCACTGGGAAGGAGCCAGCTTGGACAACTAATAGGAAGAGCTCTGGATGTGTTTTCTCTATGGAAAGAGCACAGCTATGGAACGCAAAGATATAAAAGATCTTGCATAGAAAAAGCAAAAGATGAAGTTCTCCCTGACGTTTTGCTTGGAGGCAGGAAACCTAAGCAGTATCCTAACCGAAGGTAAAAGCTAGCGACGGAGAAAACACTCTGGGAGTTCAGAAAGTAAGGGTTTGAGAACAGGGACTGACATCTCGAGACACTCTTGCTTTGTCTGAATCAGCCTCGTTTACCTCCTGCGTGGTTATTAAAAGCTTCTCGTTCGCAGATATCTCTGCTCACATATTTCAGTCCTTACAGGAATTTTACAATCAGGCCCCCCAGAAGGTGGTACAACAGCCTTGCAGCAAGCCTTGTTTCTTCATCACTGGTGCAAACGAACGTGGCAGAGCAGCAGCAGCGAGCGGTCCTTGAGCAAAGACGGGGAGCCCGGTCCTGCCGGCAGCCTGCCGCGGCGCGGCGCGCCATGCCCGACGCGGAGCGGCTGGGGTGGGCAGCCGTTTGCCCGGGGCTCGGCCACGAGGGGAAGGCAGGGCACTCTCCTTACCTCGCTCAGAAGCCAAGGGTGGTCCTGGGTCAGTCGTGCCCAGTCCGTGTCTGGGGTGACTCGGGCATATTTGAAACGGTTCTGGATGGCAGAGGAAGTGCAGATGTACTTATACAAGAACTCCTTCCCCGTCTGCTCAGAGATGGCTTTGGCTGACATGGCTACCTAGTCTAAATTGGGGGGAAAAAAAGTAAATCAGGAACAGAGTCCAGTTCTCACAGAAACCCGCCAATCACCTAGCTCAATGCAAAGCCAAAGCAAACACAGAGCTGGGGCTCTGTCTCCTCATTACAAATAAGGCTACAAAACTCACCTGATAAGGAAGAGCTATTCTATATTGCTTAAAACCTCTACCATTTTCCACTGCCCTGAACACCGTTCTGGTCCAGCCTTGCCCGCAGGGAAAGGTGTAATCCTCTCAGCTTGGCCCAGCCACCCCTGTGCCTCTGCCAAACCTGCCAGCTCCGAGCATCCCCCCGCTCCGAGCATCCCCCCGGCCAGGGGAGCGCTCAGCCGAGCCGCTTGTCTGAAACTACACAGCACCCGGGTTTGACGCTGTGGCATCTATGTAAGACACCGACCATTTCTTCTAGCTCAGCACCAGGGACCGACAAGGCGACAGGAGACGAAAACCCTCCCTCCCACTTGTTTTCTCATGGTATGCCGCATTTCCAGTCTGAGCTTGACTGCAGGCAAGTTAGCAATCCCCCATCCCTTTTTCTAAAGGGAAAAGAAAATGCTGCCAGTGTTATCAAAAGCAGAACATATTTACATCACTTATTTTTTTGTTTCAGAACCTAGATGTCTCGGAAGCAGCTTCACACCCTACAGAATAAGATGCTCAAGACAACAAAGATGATTAAGGTAAGACAGTTTGGGTTTTTGGTTTGGTTTTTTTTTGAGAAAAACCATAAAAAAAATTAATTCCTAATGTCACGCCTTTCCCGGAGATGGCTTTCTTCCCTTTTAAAGAGTGTATTCTAAACTGACATAAGTAAATGATTTCTGATCCCAAGGCTGTGACTTTTCTTTCTGATGTGCAGCAACAAAGTCATAGGTGTCAAAGCGTATTTATTTTTAGCTGCAGTAAACATTCATTTAAATGAATACTTCATCCCAGTGAACCCGTCTGCATGTGTCAAACATCGGAACTGGGTCCTGAGGTCAACAAGCGGGTTTGGTTTTTCCAGGGGTCAGGCTGCTGACGGAGAGGCTCGAGCAGCGGCTCCCGCTGCATTCTCAGGGACTGGAGGCCACGGCACCGTTCCCCCAGCACAGCCGGGGGGGCAGGAAACACAAAAGCAGGCGTAGGATGGTTTCTGGGAGAGCTGCAAAGCAGAAAAGCACCAACACAGAAAAGAAGAGCTCAGATTCCATCTGAGTATCTGGACGGTGAAGTATTTGAACGGCTCAGTAAGACGGACTAACTGCCCCTGCCGGCACAAAACAGACAGAATCATAGAATCGTTTGGGTTGGAAAAAACCTTTAAGATCATCAAGTCCAACCGTTAACCCAGCACTGCCAAGCCCACCACGAAATGCCTCACTTAAGACCCACAGAGGGAAACAGTTTTAAATTCCACAGTTACTTCTTGTGCTACCTTCTGGGTAATAGCCATTAGTAATCAACTGGGTTATTCATCCATAAGCAAGCACGGAATATGCCAGGGAATAATTAGCCATCATTAGAAATAAAGACCTTTTTCCCCCTAGAGCAGGAAGAAAGAGGTTTAGTGTCGTCCCATCCCACCCCCCCCAACCAGACAAGACATTTATTCTGCAGAAGAAAGGAGGAGGCGGCAGGTTGCATCCTCTGTAGCCTCTAGACTGAAACAGGTTGGATTAAGTAAGTACTGTTATTGAAAGCTGGCAACTAGGCTTAAGAACTGGCAGTCAGATGTGCTGCTAACATATTTTCAAACGCAATTCAAGTGTTAAAATAGAAAAGGAGAAGCTACAGAAAGGGCAAAAGATGTTAAAAAAAAACAGTGTTCCTGCTTTCAAAGAATTGTTATGTAAAACTCGAACACGATTGCAGTGCGGCTTCCAATTTAATCCCGTTTCAAAACAGCATCAGGCAATGCTTCTGAAGCACTATCTTTCTTTGTAGAATCAAAAACCCATTCTTGTCACCATAAACGCACCTAATATTTAGCCTGCTAAAAATAACCACACTTTCTGTCCTCCCTTGCAGCCCCCTTTTAACGTAACGGCCCACGCAAACGCTACGCTGAGGCTGCTGCGTTAGCTTCATTTGCTCCAAGAGGCATTCCTAAAAATATATATTCTGCTCTTCAGAGATGCCGTGGGAATAGAGTTGTCTCGGAAAAACATTGAGCGCCACTGAATTATGTCAAGTCCTGGGGCTACGAGCAGCTGTTGTGCAGTAACTCTAGAAGCAAGCCAGAACTTCCATTGGGTGCTCCTCATTGCAAAAGACGGAGTGACACTGAGATAACGTCGCTATCTCAAGGCGAGGATTTATACGCAGCTCTTGGGGAACAAACAGGGGCATGTTGGAAGAGGAAGCAGTCAGTGAAGGGGAAACGCCGGGTACCAGCGGATTAACCTCAACCATTTTAGGAGGTGGAAGGCTTCTTCGGCAGGCTGCAATTCTGGCCGTAAGCTAAGCACGGACACTGAAGGTGGACAAACATTCATCTCTTCTTGGTGTTAAACCACCACAGCTTTTTAGAGGGACAGGAATTTTGATGATAGGAAGGAAAGGGAGGCGAAGGGGGGCAAAGCGTGTAACCGTCTCGGGGAAGCAATCTGCAACAGGCAGGCAGGAGCGGCCGGACGCAGCGCGGGGAGCCGGCAGATGAGCGGCGTGTCGAATGGGTGGCAGGCGGGGCCGCTGGTGCCTAGGGAGCAACGGGGTATTTGCCGTACAAAATCCTATTGGCGACTGCAATTCTCTACCCATCTTTGCCCTGAAAACACCACAAAACTGTAGGAGTATAAACTGTGCTGTAAGCGGCATCAAAAATGCCAAGATTAGCAGAGTTGCTGTGACTGCTTAATCTCTGTTAGCGAGGAAGCTGCAAGAGGCAGCATGGTTTAACTGCTAGAAGCCGGCCAGAGTTTGCTGCATCGGACTAAGAAGAATCTCAAGTGGGTTTGCAGAACTGGTTTGTGTCTGTCCTCTGCTAACTGTGGATCGGTTTCACGGCATCATTCCGAGACAGCTTTTTTCTTAATTATGAGGCACTGTCTGCGCATCAGATAAGCGCTGTCTAAAAGACTACGCCAGCTCCTCTGATCAAAAGCTTACAGCTTTGTTACATGGTCCGTCAGTCACAGGCTAGCTACAGAGGAAGACTTTCCAAAGCTATAGAAGTGGCTGTACATTGGGCTAGTAGTTGGCAGAGCCATAAGGAAAAAAAACCCAAGCAAACACCAAAAAGCCCCCAACCTTAACCTGCAAGCATGCACCGACACACTCCGTTCCCACAAACACCCCTCCGCTACCTCGTCTTCACAGCTGCGCACACAGATGCTACAGTAAGTCATCGGTACTACAGTGCTGAAAACTTTCCATCACGATTTTTGCTTTAAAGCAGTGCTATTTCTGAGAGCAAATCCTGCTCCCAAGGTACCTGCAGCTATTTATTTTGCCTGGTAGGAAGCTGGGATACCCTTGCTTTCAAAGCCCTTAGAAATCCATCAGCTGCCCACTCTCCAATATGCTAAAGGCCAGTCCCAGAGAAAAAGCGTCACATTTCACTGCAGCAGAAACAGATGGATAAAAGAAAATGGGAAACATATTTCTTAATTTAAAGAAAAAAAAAAAAAGTATTTTTCCATTTCTCCAGGGTGACACAGAGCCCCTGAACAATATTGCAGATCTTCAGCCCACATTTACAAATTAAAACAGCCAAGCTGATAACGGTTATGCCAATGACCCAGATGTAGTTGTCTGCAATTGCAGGAAACTGGACCCAGGACATCCCCCAGGTCTTGTTAAAAACAGTCCCGTAAAATAAAGTCAGTGGGAACAGCAGCGACGTACATAGGATTGCTTAAGCCTGAGGGACACAAAACGCAGGGGCGTTCCCACAAGGCATGCCGCTGTGAGGCTGCTCATCTCAAAACCTTTACTGGCCTTTATCCCACTACATGCTGCTGCTCCCCTGGTTTCTCTCCCAGTTTCACCACCTCATTTTTGCAATAACACTACTGGGGTAAAGAGAGAAAACCTAGAGGATTATTACAATAGCAGTAGATGAAAAATGACAAAATCCTTGTGTCATGGCAACAGAGGAGCAGGAATGAGGCTGTTCTGCCCTTATCTGCCCATGGTTCACCCAGACGTTTCCTAATCATTAGCAAGTCTTTAATCATGCCTCTCACTCAGTTTTTCCGCTGCTCCAACCCTGCCTTTCTCATGGGACAGACAGCACAAAACAATTGCTTCAGTCTGCTGAATTGTTAAGCTAAAAGATCAGCAGGGGGGAAAAAAAAAAAAAATCTATAGGGCATCAGCAATTCCTTGCTGCATGTGCTCGTGCAGGTCCCTCATCAACCAGGGAGACATAATCAGAGCAGACTCCATTAACTGTTTGCATCTGTTCTGCAAACCCCGAGCAGAAGCACGGACCGCAGGTCGCCGCAGACCTAGAGGAGCACAACCTTCGCAGCTTCCCAAGAATGAGACAGGCCAGGACTCTCATCTGTCATGGATAATCTTATTTTCAGTCATGCTTAGCACCTGCAGAACCAACCAATGCTGACGAGAGTCATGGATGCACCTCGGAAGAAAAACAGAGGGGGCGCAGAGAAAAAAAATAATCCCTTTCTCTGTACCAAATACAAGCTATAGGATAATGTTCTCTTCTACTGATTCACTCCCAGACACTGCTCTGTTCACGATTCATTAGGTAAGGCTGAACCGCAATTTTCTTACGTTAGGCCCCAGATCTTGCAACCACCGCACACAATGGCAGATTCATGTCAGCAGCACAAAACGCCTTTTCCAGTCTGCTCTTAACGTGCATCCTCTGCTGCACAAGATTTAGGATAGAGGCAGACAGAATTAACAGTTTCTAACCTGTAACGCCTCTCTGGCTGCCTGCGATGACTTGCTGGTCATTCTGTGAGCTCCGTACGGTACCTGCACGCTCACAGCCCTTCGGATCAGGGCATGGTGAACTGCCTGGCCTTTTCCTTTGAAGGATGTATGATGGAAACAGCTGGTTTACGGCCAAACCTGCCAAGCGCAGGGCAATCTACTGCCTCTTCAAAGCATCTCCTATAGTACATGCTGTGAACTTCCCAGTTAGACTGCAGCGTATCACGGGATCGCAGGATGGGTCCGGTTAGAAGGGGCCTCGGGAGGGCATCCAGTCCAGCCTCAAGCTCGAAGCAGGGCCGGCTCTGGAGCCAGCCCAGGTTATCAGGCCCGCTCCTGCGTTCGGAGCACGCTGCCCTTCTTCAGCAGAGGCAAGGCGCTGTGTTGAACAGATGTCACGTACCTAGCCTTGGTTTGACAAGTGGGTTACCGGCGTAAGAATAAGTTATTTCTGGAAGCGTCACTGATTTCCATGAATGATTTGTGTTCAGTTACTGAGGCTCTAAAAAATCCAGCTTCCCTACAACACAGAGACCTTTATATCATCATCCATACCCGCTGATTTAACAAGTGCTGGTTTTCAGCCTCCACTAGCAAGTCCAGAGCAAGCAAGAGAAATGGATTAGATCACATTTTCAAGGGCTCAGAAGCACTTATTCCCTCAAAACATCACCTGCCAAACACACACAAAAAAAAATTATGCGTGGGGAAGTTTGAGTGTATTGACAAGAGAAAAATAGTGTGATAGTGGCAAGCTAGATAAGGATTGAAGAGCTGGATGTTGTGCTCGCTGCGACACAGCTGATACATCTGCCCCAACACACTAGCAACTAGCTGAAGGGAAAACACAATACAGTCCAAGGAGAAGAGATGGGGAGACAAGAAGAGACTTTCGGCAAACAGAACCCAGGTAAAGTCTCCTTGAGTCCCAAAGAGATCGGATGATGTGGCGCTACTCGGCGCAATATGGTCTACTCTGCAAGGGGAGGAAAAAAATTAAAGACATTGCTTTGGTTTATTTTTCTTTAAACCCTTTCTAGTCCCAGAGGTACAACTCTAGGAGTTGGCGTTCATACAGAACACGGCGCTCATGCATGCAAGTTACTCAGGTCCAGATCAGTACCATACTCCAATCACACCTGAGCAATGCTTTTGTTGGGAGAAAAGGACGGCCTCTCCAGTCACGATTTCATGCCCTCTCTCCCAAGAATTATGTCAACAAAACCACAATGTAAAGCAACCTTTCCCCTCCATCCTGGGTCATTTATTAACGCAGCTCAAGATCAGCCAAGATTTTCAGCCCACAGCAGCGTGAAAAATTACGTCAGCTTCTACCTGGCAAACGTGTGTCCTCCCATCAGCGGGCAGAGAGAGGTTTCGAAGGAAGAGGCCCTGCAGCAACCGGCCAACTTCATGGGCCAAAACACCTCAGTGCTGTGCGTTATGAAATGCCTGGCACCGCTCCGGTGTGATGCAAGCAGGTGCTCTCGCTAAGGCGAGAACACGTTGAACGCCCAGCTCCGGAGGCTCCCTGCAGACATGGAGCCCTGGAGAAGAAACCAGCAGCAAGACTACGAGCGGAGTTAAGTCTGGAGAGCAGCAGCCAGGCTCCAGACACCCTGGTAAGCATCGAGTGCCAGAAGTGGGGTATTCGCAATCCTGTCTTTAATGGCAACCTTACTCTGCAGCTTTGGGCAAGGTCCTTAACAGGTTTATTCCTTAAATCCTTCCCCCCGTCACTTGTAAAGCGGACAGCAGCAGCGGGTACTCTGGCCTGCGCGGCTGGGCAGGATTCCCAGTTGCACCGGTCCTTCGGACCGGGTCCCACTTGGAGCAGAGCTGCGAACGCCCCACTGCCGCTGCAGGATGGAGAGCACGCTTTCCGCGTGCTCACACAGAAGTCTCGCATGCAGAAAACTCTATGGGGTTTGAATAACAGCGTTAGACAGCAGAGCTGATATTCCCAGCTCCAAACCCAGTTAAGGAAATGAAACAAATATAGAGATCTACAAGTAATGTATTCAGAACGCACGCGAGTTTTCAGTCTTTAGACGCTATGGCGGAAAACAAACGTAGTTCAACAGAGAGAAGAAGAGAAGTCTGTACAAAAGGAAGAGAATTTCCAAAGCAGCAAGGTAAACGGCAGGCGCTTGCAGGTAGCAAACAAAAGAGCTGGAAAACAGCCATTTCGCAGCTGCTGGGACCGTCCGATCCCTTCGCGGGAAGCAGGGGAGGCAGGGGCCCAAGGGAGGCAGGGGCTCTTCCCCCTCCTGCTGGTACAAGAGGCAGAACGGGGAGCGATCCCGCACGGGAGCGCTTCTCCCTCCGGAAGGGGCACGCGTGCCGCTGGCCAAGGGCTCCCCGGGCGAGGGACGAAGGGAACGAGCTCGCAGAGACGAAGCGCGGCCCCGCTGCTGGCGCAGACGAGGGCCCCTTCTCCCAGCTCCTCCTTACACACCTGCGCCGTGCCCACGGCCAGCAGAGCCCTGCCCCGCCGCCGCCCCGCCGCCGCCCCGGCCCCGGCGGCTGTCCCGGCCGCCTCCCTCAAGGTCAGGGGCGGCGGTGCGAGGAGGGAGCCCGGGGCCGCGGCCGGGTCCCGCACCGGGCCGCTCCCTGCTCCGCTCCCGCCTGCAAACCCGCTGCTGGAGGCAGAGCCCGGCGCTTCCCGCCGGCTGCGGGCCGGCTCCCGGGGCCCGCCCGCCCTGCGGCGAGCTAGCGGGGCCGGCTGCGACCGCCGAGCAGCGCCACCGGCCCCGGGCTCCCGGCGCGCAGCCACCCCCCACCCCTTCGCCCCCGCCGCGACCGCGTAGGCGCCGCCGCTCGCCCCCGGCGGCGGCAGCGCCCCACCAGGTCCCGCCGCCCGCCAGACGGAGACGGAGCCGCAGCCGCCCTCCGGGCCGGCCCTGCCGCGGCGGCGCTCCGCCCGCCCCCGACGCTCACCTGGGCGCCCGCTCCGCCGCGCTGCCCCGCACCCCGTCCGCTCCGGCCCCGCCGCCGCCGCCTTTTGTTCGCTGCGGCGCGGCGCGGCCTCCCCGGCTCATCGGGCTACGGGCGCCGCCGCCGCCCATTGGCTGCCGCCGCCGCCACGTGTGCCTTGCCTGAGCGGCGGCCCCACGCCGATTGGTCGGCGCCGGTGGGGCGCGGCCGCGCGGCCTTGTGGGAGTCGTAGTTCCCGCCCCTCGCTCCCGCCCCCGGCCCGGCCCGGCGCCGCCGGCGGCCATGACCCCCGGGCCGACACCGCGGGCGCCCGGCCGGAGCGAGGGGCCGCGGCCAGGCCACCGTCACGCTCTGCGTCGTCCGCCGCCCCGGGCAGCGCGCCCCGCCGGCGGCGAGAGGAGAGGCCTCCGCGCTGGGCTCGCCGCCCGCCCGCCCCGCCTGGCTCCGGGCCCCCGTAGGGGCGGCCAAGGCGGCGGGGCAGACCCGGGCTTTCCTTCCTGAGAAACCTCCCCCGGGGGGGTTGTAACCCAGGGGCAGGGGGTGCCCGGGGGTGCCCAGGGTGGGGAGCGGCAGACAGCAGCCCTGCTCAGGAACGGAGCATCGCTGGCGTGCATCGCCGGCGCTGGAGTGGGGTCCCGGGGATACGGCACCCCCAGGAACACGGCATCCCCGGGGATACGGCACCCCCAGGAACACGGCATCCCCGGGGGTACGGCATCCCCGGGGGTACGGCATCCCCAGGAACGCGGCATCCCCGGGGGTACGGCATCCCCGGGGATACGGCCAACAGGCGCGTCTCACCTGCGCAGGGCAGGCCTGCAGAACGTGTACAGATCAGAGACACAAAAGGTGGGGAAAAAGAGAGATTTCTGAGGCCTCGGACAGGACACAGCCATCCCGCCTCCCTGCTCCCGCCTGCCCTGCTTGTTTTGTAACCACCCTCTAACGCAGACATCACGTCTCTTCCACTTGCCAGGAATAATCATCGCACATTGATTTTTTCCCTGGTATTTCCAACCTGTGACTAAAGCGCGCATCAGCAACGCTACAGAGTGGCCTCTGACGAGAGCGGGCGGCCTCGCTCCAGGGACGAGGTCCGCTGTGACCCGTATGAGGTTGTCACCAGCCTGGAGCACAGGCCCGCAGCAGCCGCTGCATGGAGGGGGACTGGAGGACACGGACGCGATGGTCCTGCCCATCTCGTTGGGGAGAGCGTGTCGCACCCGGCACTGCCGGGGGGGAAAGCCTCCACAGAAAACAGTTACCGAGAGCTTAGCGAGTCTGCCCGGCTCCCTGGGGACAGGGGTGTGCCGCGCTGGCCTCCCACTCCAGGGCTCGGCTGGTGTTTATCTCTCGCCCGTGCGTGAGGCTCCCTGCCCCCTTCCCACCCTGCGGTGCTGGGCAGCTGCTCCGGCCCCGTCCCAGGGGCCCTGGGAGTGAGGACGGGCCCGTCATTCCCGAGCTGCCTCCAGAACCCAGCAGCAGCGCTGATTTCCCCCGTGGTGAAGTTAAATCTTACAGGCTCTGAGCTGTCGTCTTTCTGAGCAGCAGGGACACGCCACACCCGCTCCGAGTCACTTGGCAGGAACAAATTGCTTCAAACATTAATCTTGGCAAGGTCTTACCCAAAGCCAAAATAAAGTCAAGACTAAAGCCACTGATAGGAGGAGAGAACCAGCAGCATCCCTCATTCATGGTTTGATTGGCCAGGATTGGACACTGCAGTGATGAAACCGGTACCACGGGCTACCAGCAAATACCAAAAAGCACTGGGCATGTGTGGTGGGTTGACCCTGGCTGGATGCCAGGGGCCCGCGGAAGCCGCTCCTCAGCTGGACAGGGCAAAGAAAATAGAACGAAAGGCTCGTGGGTCGAGATAAGGACAGGGAGAGATCACTCACCCGTTACCATGGGCAAAACAGGCTCAACCTGGGGAAATTCGTTTAATTTATTACCAATAAAATCAGAGTAAGGTAATGAGAAAATAAAAACTAAATCTTAAAACACCTTCCCCCCACCCTCCCTTCTTCCCGGGCTCTACTTCACTCCCGATTTTCTCTCCCTCCTCTCCCCAGCAGCGCAGGGGGACGGGGAATGGGGGTTGGGGTCAGTCCATCCCATGCTGTCTCTGCCGCTCCTCTCTCCCCAGGGGAGGCCTCCTCACGCTCTGCCCCTGCTCCGGCGTGGGTCCCTGCCACGGGTGCAGTCCTTCAGGAGCAGACTGCTCCAGCGTGGGTCCCCCGCGGGGTCACCAGCCCTGCCAGCAAACCTGCTGCAGCCTGGGCTCCTCTCCACGGGGCCACAGGCCCTGCCAGGAGCCTGCTCCAGCGCGGGCTTCCCACGGGGTCACAGCCTCCTTCGGGCATCCCCCGGCTCCAGCGTGGGGTCCTCCACGGGCCGCAGTTGGGTATCTGCTCCAGCGTGGACCTCCCTGGGCTGCAGGGGCACAGCCTGCCTCGCCATGGGCTTCCCCAGGGGCTGCAGGGGAATCCCTGCTCCGGCGCCTGGAGCACCTCCTCCCCTCCTTCTGCACCGACCCTGGTGTCGGCAGGGCTGCTCCTCTCACGTATTCTCTCTCCTCTCTCTGGCTGCAATGGCGCAGGATTTTTTCCCCCTTCTTAACTATGTTATCCCAGAGGCGCTACCACCCTCGCTGACGGGCTCGGCCTTGGCCAGCAGCGGGGCTGTCTTGGAGCCGGCTGCTGTTGGCTCTGTCGGACACAGGGGAAGCTTCCAGCAGCTTCTCACGGAAGCCGCCCCTGTGGCCCCCTGCTACCAAAACCTTGCCACGCAAACCCAATACAATGTGCGTATTCCAGAGAGAGGCGAAACCCCTGTGGTGGGCACCGGCTCGTGACCCGGCTGAGCAGAGGCCCTCGTTCGGCCTGCCCTTCAGCAGCAGTCGCGGCATTCATGCAGTTGTTCCTGCAGAGGGGTTTTACCAAGCACCCGCGCTCCCGCACCCCCTTTCTTTCTGGCTGGGCCTCCAGTGCAGGGCTTTGGAAATGCGGGTGTAAGAACAAAACCCCAACGGGCGCCGGATCCTCCGTCGGTCGGGCAGGTTGGGTCAGGAGAGACGAAGTGCGAGGCACCGCCAGCGCCCGGCGCGCAGCCCCGACCGGCTTCGGGCACAGCCTGCACACATTTTGGTGGAAAACACGTGTTTCTTTCCCCTTCCCTCCCCGCCCCACACACCTCTCCATCGCCACCCACGCCTGCCCTACTTACAGCGCACCGCCGGCCAGCCCACCCCACCACCCCACGCTGCCTTCCCCCGCACCGCCGTGCTTGTGCGGACTCGCCGTGAGCGGCGCGGCGGGGCCTCCCCAACGCCCTGCTGCGGAAACACCGCGGGCTGCCCTTCATTTTAGGCACCTGGCCCACGCCCGCGCGTGGCGCAGGCTCGCTCGCGGGTCCGCCCCGCCGAGCAGCGAGCATCCCTGCCGTGCCGCCTCGCACGCAGGCCAGGGCCTGGGGAAAACGGCACCGGGGCCACGCTCGGGGGCACGGCAGCACCGCGGGAACTGCCCCCCGTACCGGGCGCTGGTGAGGCCGCCCCTCGAATGCTGTGCTCAGCGCTGGGCCCCGCACCCCAAGGCGGCCATGGAGGGGCTGGAGCGTGGCCAGAGCAGGGCAGCGAGGCTGGGGCAGGGGCTGGAGCACAAGGCTGGGGAGGAGCGGCTGGGGGAGCTGGGGGGGCTCAGCCTGGAGAAGAGGAGGCTGAGGGGAGCCCTCATCGCTCTCTGCAACGGCCTGAAAGGAGGCTGGAGCCGGGGGGGTCGGTCTCTGCTCCCCAGGAACAAGCGATGGGACGAGAGGGAACGGCCCCAAGCTGCGCCAGGGCAGGGTTGGGTTGGATGTTAGGGACAATCCCTTCCCCAAAGGGCTGCCAGGCCCTGGCCCAGGCTGCCCGGGGCAGGGCTGAGTCCCCGTCCCTGGGGTATTTAAAAGCCGGCGGCTGGCGCCTGGGGACGCGCTTTAGCCGTGGCCTTGGCAGCGCCCCGGGACCGGCTGGACCCGATGCTCCCAAAGGCCTTTCCCAACGATTCTGCCGGTCCGGGACCCCAACTCCCGCCGGGGCGCGGGAAAGCTCCCGGGGCGCGCCGCCGTGACGTCACCGCCTGGGCGGGGCTTCGCGCCGCGCCGGAAGTTGTGCGGTTGCCCGGCAGCGGTTGCCAGGCGACGGCGGCGGCGGCGGCCCGACCATGGCGACGGCGGCGGACGCGGCACCGGCCGGCACCTTCCCCAGCTTCATGGCCGAGGGGACGCTGCTCTGCCGGCGGCGCGAGTACGACAAGGCCCTGGCCTGCTTCAGCAACGTGAGGGCGGCGGGGCGGGCGGCCGGGGAGCGGCCGGCAGCGGGGGGGAGGACGGCGGGAGGGGGCCCGGGGCGGCGCGGCGGCCGCGAAGGGACGCGCGGGGCGGTGGGCCGCCGCGGGGCGGGGGCGGCTGGCCGCGGGGGCAGCACGAAGGGAAGGGGGGGCGCTGTCCCCAGGGGCGCTGCAGGCCGCGGCGGGAGGGGAGGTGGCACCCGTGGGGCGGGGGGGAGCGCTCGGGGAGCGGCTGCAGCACCTACGGCTCGGAGCGCGGGGGGGCTGCGGCCCAGGGCACGTGTGGCCAAAAGAACATTTTTTTCAGTAAAAACGTTGTGTTTTTATCCTCATCCATCGCCAAGATCCACGCCGGGACAGAGCAGCTTGCATCAGACATAGGTGCTCGTCGGTATTGGTGCTGCTGGGCCCGGCGCTGGGGGCGCATCCACCTCTGCTGTGTTGCAGGCGCTGAAGCTGAGGGCGGGAGACAAGCACTGCCTAGTGGCCCGCTCAAAATGCTACCTGAAGCTTGGAGACACGGCAAATTCCCTGAAAGATGCTGAAGCTTCTCTCCAAAGCGACCAAACGTTCTCCGAGGTAAACGGCACGAAGCAGAAAGGATCTGGGGCGGCCGAGGACTGCTCTTTTACCTGGGGGACTGGGAAGGGCCTGGCAGGCAGTGGTGTGTACGCACGGGTGACTCCAAACACACCCTTGGCGTTTTTATTGCTTCCAGAGGAGTGGAGGTGCTTAGTCAATAACTGGGAAAGAGTCCCAGGATGAGATTTGATTGTATGCAGATTGCGACGGCAAAGGGCTCTCGCTTCTGCCTAGTGGGGAGTTAACTGAGATCTCGGAAGCTTTTTTTTTCCTCTTTTTTATTTAATCTTTCTTTTTTTCCAAATGTCATTTTAGGGACTTTACCAAAAAGCCGAGACGTTATATACCATGGGTGATTTTGAATTTGCATTAGTGTTTTACCATCGAGGCTACAGACTGCGTCCAGAACTGCAGAAGTTCAGGCTGGGTATCGAGAAGTCCGAGGAGGCAATTGTCAACTGCATTGGAAGTAAGATGTGTCCCGTTGCGGCCCCTGCGAGCCCAGCCGGACGCTGCGGGGTGGGCGGCCGAGGGCTGCGAGCTCAGCCAGCGGCGCCTCTTCGCGCCGGGTTCGTGTGCTCAGTGGCCGTTCTCGGCTGAAACCGGGAAGCACAAAAGGAGCACAGCCCTGCGCTTTTTCCTTCTGTTTTTGGCTGAATGCCGGTTCATATACAGTGCCTAATAAGTTCAGTTTTGTAAGTAAATTATGACACTAACTTAAACGTCTAAAGTCACCATGAAAATGTTCTGGGTAATACAGAACAACGCAGCTCATCTACTTACAGCCCCACCGAGGACAGAATCCATTTTGAGATCTTCATCCTAATATTCAAGGATCGTAATGAAATTTGCCGTGCTACCTGAGGCCGGCCGGCCCGAGGCCCTGACTTTCCTCCAAGTTACATTGCATAAGACCAGTGAAACTGTTGACTGTTGCGAGGGAGCGCTGCTTTCATAATTTCTGGCTTAGATCACAGTCCTGCAGGAGATGGGAAAGGCCAAGGACCCGGGGATGTTCAAAGCAAACCGAAAACTTGTCCCTTTTCCCTTCGTTTTTCCCTTAGCAATGCTCTCGTAGGGAGGCCAGCCCCCGCTCCCAGGCACGCAGGCACACCTCCGCTGGCGCTGCCGCCCGAGGCAGCGGCACAGGGCAGCCCGTGCCCGGCAGCCGGGCACTGCTCAGGTGGGTCCCCGCCGCCTGCGCCCGCCCGGCGCCACGACGCCCTGCTGCGCGTTGCGACGCGCCCTGCCGCGCGCCCGGGCGCCTCGACCCCCGTCGCCCAGGGATTTAGGTGCCGTACTCTCCCTGAGATCAGCTGCAAAATTTCAGTCCAGCTCCAGAGCCACAGATTAACTTCACGGCCCAGCTGTGTAAAAGCCTGAGGCTCTTTCATGTGGGATAGTTATTGAAAAAACCAGGGAAAGTTTCCAGACCTGGCTTGCTCTCCTCCATTACTGCTGCTTTCCTAGCTTAATACAAACGCTTAGCTATCTTTGCAACTCTCAGCTGAAACGCTTGCCATGCTTGATATACTGAGCTAAGGGCTTTAAATGCCTTCAAGCATCTGGGCTGTAGGCAAACAGATTAAAAACCAAGATGACATTTTTTAAATCAAGCGATAGCTCCTAGATGCAGGGGAAAAGCAGCAAGGAAACAAGGAAAATCGGCTCTAGATGTTTGAATAGCTGGGAAATGCACAGACATGAACAGGGCACATCCCAAAACTGCTTCCCTGAACCTGCTTTGCTCGGCAGGTCAGAACCGCCTGCCCCCGGCGACAGGCGTGCGCTCGCACCGCTGGTCTTGGCCCCGCTGCCTCGCTGGAGGGAATCCTTCCACCGCAGCTCGCGAAGCTCCCTCCTGCCTTCTGACCGGGCCGAAACAAGGGGCTGCTTCTCACTCTTCCCTCCGCTGCCCGAGCGCGATCGGGACAGCCGATCTGGATGTCAGAGTGAAAATGAAGTGGTGGAGGTGGCTGCCTGTGGGAAAGCTGCGCTGCGAGGGGGGCCCCTGCCGCCGCGTGAAAACAGTCACGAAAATCCCGGGAGGAGCTGCGTCTGAGCCGCGTTCCCTGCTTACAGAACATGCCAACATCCACAGATTGCATGTGAAAGAATTAATAGAACGCTTTATTTCAAACAGGACATTACGGGCTTGGCGCATTTATGGTCATTTTAATTTCTAAAGCCTCTGCACTGCTGTTCTTGAACACTAACAAGCATTTTCTCTGTGTTTGCAGGTCCATCCTCAGTTAAATTGGAGATTAAAGAGGACCTGTGCTTTATAAGCAGGCAGGCAGAGGTACAGTCTGGAGAGCTCTTGCTTTAGAAGCTAACTAGAGTTATTATAACGCTAATACTTTCTGAAATAGGCATTAGAGGATTAACAGTTTCTGCAACAACATGGATGGGGATACGGTCGGGATAGTGAAATGCCTTCTGAGCGTAGGAAGCACACCAATCTGTTAGGGGAGCGTTTATGCACCTGCTTGTAATGCGGTTCTGGCTCAAGGTACGCAGAATTTAAAGCAGGAGGCAGAAGGGCAGGGAGGAGCAACCGCGGAGAAACACAGCCCAGTCTGAAATGTCTCTGCCGGCCCAGCTGCTTCTGCCGGGTGCTGCTGATCACCCATCAAAGGCTAATGAGTAACAGCGCTGAGGTCGCAGCCAGGGTACGCTTATCTCCGATATTTACTTTGGTTTTACCTGATGTTTAAAGTTCACGTTTTCGATAATGGACACTTTCTCGATTGCTTAATTTTGGGGTGGTCCACTGAAGTAGCGCCTTGTTCCTCCGAGATGCTAAGCCCCGTTTCCCTTTGAAGTCAGTGCAGTGAGTGCTCTTTGCTGCTTTCAGCTGGAATTACAGGTACTCGGGGGGAAAAATAATTTATACAAAGGAGCCTAAAGATCAGCAGCGTAATTGGTGGAATTTTGGATGTGAAACTTCAGAAATCGCCTCCTGACGAGTCAGAAGCCCGGGCTGTTACGGCCCCTGTTTCTCTGGCGGTGGACGCGACCGGCCTTTCCCCAGCCCGAACCTCCTCCGCGGCACCGAGCCGCGCGCCCTCCAGGGCAGCACAGGACACCGGGGCAGGGCTAATTCTTGCTGTTACTATAATGCCCCCCGTTCTTGGAAGTGAGGGAGCACAACTGGGTGCAAAGCGTCAGTTGCTCACCACCGAAGCAATTGGTGAGACACTCACTCCTGCTCTTATTTAAAAAACAAGTTGGCTTACCTGGAGTGTAAACAGAATTCTGCTGATTCTAGTGGTCCCCGCTAATCTCCCCCAACTTCCTTTATTTTTTCTCACTGTAGAGCAAAAAAGCAAATCAGAAACTCCAAATCAAACTGACTAAGGATCAAAAATGGACAAGGAAACAGGAGCCTGCGAGGAATCCAAAAACGGAGCGACAGCTTCTTGGAGAGCTTTACGCTGACAAGGCCTACCTAGAAAAGCTGCTCAAGGATGAAGGTCCTTCTCCACTGTATTTAACTAAGTGTTCCTTCTAAGCAGGTCCTCTTTTTCCTATTTCTTTCATACCTCTGGGACTACTCTTCCGCAGTTGTATCAGCTCACAAAGCACATAGTCCTTGCGGTGGTCGTGAGAGAGGCAGGTGTCTGGGGAGTACAGGTATTTTGGGAGCTGGATCTGATATTCATAACTAGGGCTGAGCATATTTCCTTCCCTCTTGCATGGCAGGCTTTTGTAACAGGCAATAAATCAACTCAAAGCAATCCAGGCTGGCGAAATCAAAAGCAGAAACAGTATCATTACAGATTACTTAACTTCTGTCGTAATGATAAGCTCCACTGACATTGCATTAAGTGCAAAGCATTGCTCATAAGACTGTAACTCATTTGTGGTTTCGTTATAAATGCTGTTAAGATCAAGATGCAGGATTCGGAGAAGTATCTCATTTTAGAACTAGGCAGAAAGGTGATTCCCCTTTAGCTGTTTTCCTAGGGAACTCTTTACCCGGCAATAGAGAAGTAATTAAGAATTCAGACTGCTCGCAGGTTTTCTGGCACTACTAGCATTAATAACACACGTGGGCTATCTGGTTTCCAGGCATGTAAAAGCCTGAATTTCCACCTTGCAATCTCACCCCCAGCACGTTTCACAGTGCCACGCCAGTGCAGCTGCCCCCCGCAACTGTTCTGCCCCGGAGGACGGGCGCCCGCTGGGCCCCGCGGGCCCTGGGTGACGCGGCCCTTGCCAGCCGAGGAGGCAGCAGCTCCAGGGCTGGGAACGCCGGCCCTGCCTCCCTGAACGCAGACCGGCTCCAGCAAGGGACTTTTCCGTAACTGCCCCCCTGATTGCATCAGCTCTGAGGAGCACTGAAGGCTTTAATTTCTAGGACTCTCTCTATCAGAGCAGAAAAGCATTCACAAGCAGCCCCCTGCTGAAGTGCAGCTTCACCCATCGTTTACATTAATGCTCTCCGGGGTTCTGCCATCTTCTTTTCAGATCTGATGGAGAGCAGCACAAAGCAGGGGATCAAAGTGGCGGACCTGGTTTTGAGCGGCATTTCCTACCTGGACACGCGCAGTGAATTCTGGCAGCAGCAGAAGCCCATTTATGCTCGCGTGAGAGAGCGCAAGCTCAGGCAGCAAAGGTGGATCCGGGACAAGAAACGAAAACCCGCTGATGTTGGCAGATACATCGTGAAGAGTATGGAGGACATCGATATGCGTAGGTGTCCTGGCTGGAAGCAGTGAGACAATGATGACTGGCACATGTAATTATTTGCTGCAGTAATTACAGACCAGAACAGAAGCAGTGCAAGTATTAACGAACAGTAGTAGGCAGGGTTCGGGCCGTATTTGCTTTTGTTTTCTTCACCTTTCCCAACGCTTTCTTAGATACAGAATCCAACACATTTTTTTCTCAGCTTTTTTCTGTACTTGAGGTCTTGCTGATTGGTTTTCAGGACGCCACTGAGATATCAAAGCCAGGCAGGCCGCTGCTTCGTGCTTAGCAAATGCCTCTGCCTGGTTTGGTGATCAGAAGTTGTTTTATTGAGAGAATGCAGGCCACTGGAGTTAATCATTTCTATAGTTCAAAAATACCACTGTAGAGAGATGAGGAAGCTGAAAAACAGCGCTCTGGAAGGAAGGAGTGAGTCAGCCACTTCTGGTCTCTTTCTCTCATATCTTACAACCCAGGGAAAAGAACTTAGGCGTTGCTGGGGTTCAGTTCTTTCCAGCTACAACAGCTCGGGGAGGTAGGGTCAGAAACGTCCTGCAGCACCGCAGCCCAGCTGGGCGCAACGAGCAGAGCTCCCCCGGAAGGTGCAAGGGGCTAATTTAGGAGAGAAAAACCCAAGTACTCTCGCTAGAACTTCATCTCCAAGAGCAGCAGCCCTGCCGCAATAACTATGAGCTTTCAAAACCTTCAGAGAATAAGCATCATTCTCCTTTCTTTTCCTTCAGCAAGGTGAAGCGTTACCGGCGCCGCTTCCCCTTGCTTGCTGCGACGACGGGGATTTCCAGTAGCAGGGAGGGTCAGAAGCACCGTCTCCCGGGGCTGATGCCCTGGAGGCTGGAGGGAGAGGCATGGAGAGGCAGGAGCTCTAACCTTCCCCAAGCTTTGTCCGAGGCATACACAACCGCTCTTAGGTCTTACTTCCCCAATACCAGCGTGTCCGCGCACCAGCGTGAAACGCTGCTCTCTGTCTCTAGTGCTGGCTGGCGACTGCCCTGAAGAAAGCTGCAAGAAAGCGGAGCGTGTGCTGAAGACGATACAAGGGTGGCCGGACGACGACGTTCCCAACAAGAATGAACTCATTGGAAACCTCCACAGCTGCATTGGGAATGCTCAGTTAGAGATGGGCCAGATGGAGGCAGCTCTGCAAAGCCATCAGATGGACCTGGAATTTGCCAGGCAGAAGTAAGTGCTGAGACGTTCAGATGGATGGGGAAAAGAGGAAAGGACCTCTATTGAGATGCTTTAGCATCAGGTAACGTTGTAATTCTCACCTGGAGATTTAACAGGGCAACGCATTCCGACTCTGCCCAAGTATCGTGGCCTCTAGTGACTTCTTAGCTTCACTGCTTCAAAAATAAGGAGCCTTGAGCAGATTTTTAATGGACCTAGGCCACGTGGCACACCGAAACCTCTGCTGAAGCAGAGCAAGGGAACCCAAGCCCCAGTCTCAGCACTTTAGCCTCCAGTATACGCTTCCTTCTCAGGAAGGCCAGGCTCTAAATTGCACAAGTTTTCTGCTACATTTTCTCTTAAAATCATTTGCGTTCAAACCGTGATAGCAGGCTTGAAATACGTATCTAAGAGGTAGGGTCACCTGCCCGTACAGAACACATTCCGCAGCTCTTGCCGCTAAAACAGAACGAAGCAAAATGGAGTCTTAAGATTTAGTAAGAGTTTTGCAAAGCACTCGACAAAACACTGAATAGTTGCTTGAATTCAAGTTATTTTGGGTTTATTTTTGCCAATATCGCATAGGGCTTTTAAAACGTAACTGACTTATTGTTCATCGTTTTCACAAATCACCTTTAAAAATTAACATTGGCTTAAGAAATGTCTGCCTCTCTCCTGGTGATCTCCATCCCCAGTTACGCCAAATAAAGTTAACAATTAGCAGCAGAGAGGCAGGAACGAGGTCCGTGATTTTACCACTTGTTTAAAGCGCTCGCAAGCCGCGGGCGGAGGAGGACGCGCGGCGATGATGCGCGGCGAGGACGCGCGGCGATGGCGGGTGCCTTGCCCTCTGCTGGCTGGAGCTCGGCAGGGTGAGAGGCGACGCCGCGCGGCGCGGTTGTCCTCTCCTGCCAGCAGCTCCTTCATTTGCAAGGGAAGGCGAGTCAGAGCAGGCCGCTTCCCAAGGTGGGAATGAGGACTAATTCAGGACAAAAATTCAAGTCCGCAGGCTACCTTATTGTAGAAAGAGCTGCCTCTAGCAGGGGCAAAGGCTCGTTCACAGCACTGGGAGCAGGGCCTCTTACCGGCAGTCTGTAGACACGTTGCAGATGCATTTTGGGGTCTTCGCTTTCCTCTTGAACAGAAATCATCCATTCGTTAGGGAGCTAGGAGCTCTGTGGGACCCAGAAGGCAACAGAGGGAAACTGAGGCAAAGGAAAATGGAAAGACTTTCACAAGGACCGCTAGATTTGCACAAAAAAACCAAAGACAAAACTAAGCCCCTTTCCCCGGTGCCTTCTGGGGCGTCAGTGGCAACAGCTGTAGACAAACCCCAAAATCTGCCTTGACTTTGCGACTTCCAGTCTGACGCCGGTCCTTTGCCTCTAATTCTCAACACTCAGCCCGAGGTCAAGCTGAGCACGAGGAAACCGCGTAAGGCCGAAGCAAGCGCAGACCGCCGGCTGCTACGATGGCTTTCTCTTTTCATTGCAGCGCCCTGCCAGATGCTGTATCCAGAGCCCTTGATAACATCGGCAGAGTTTATGCCAGAATCGGCAAATTCCAGCAAGCCATTGACACGTACGTAAAACTGGTAACGGAAAAGGCATAAGGTTGTATTTTGAATTGAACAGATGATGCCTTGCCAGTTTGTCTATTCGTACTGGTAGCAAGGGGGGCTGTGAAATTTGTCATAGCAACAGCACCCAGAACTTTTGCTTTATAGAATCAGTGGCTGAAATTATAACGGTGCCTAGTGAGACTTAGTAAGCGTCTGCCTTTCTTACTCTCTGCCTGAAGCTGGGAGGAGAAGATTCCGATGGCAAAATCCAGCCTGGAGAAGACCTGGCTGTTCCATGAAATCGGCCGATGTTACCTCGAGCTGAACAAAGCTGAAGCAGCCCAAAATTACGGACAGAAGTCCCTGCAGTCAGCAGAGGAAGAGGGAGATGTGGAGTGGCAACTCCACGCTACCGTGCTGGTGGCACAGGCGGAAGGTAAGGGGTGGGCACAGCTCTTGCCCGAAGGACGGAGCGGGGCTGGCTGCTCAGCCTCCCAGTGAAAACAGGGCTGTGATTTAAGAGCCAAAGTAACTGTTCAGATCAAGACCTCGCACCAAGACTGCCTGATTAACTATTGTTCTCTTGATCTTGTGTCGAAACAGATGTTTTCATTTGTCTGTTGCAGTAAAATTAAAGGATTACCGGTCTGCAATCATGAGCTTCGAAAAAGCACTTGAGAAGGCAAAGCTTATTCACAATGAAGGCGCTCAAAAGGCCATCGTCACTGTAAGTGGCCCGCTGCAAGGAGGAGGGAAGCTTGGGGCAGCATCAGCGTTAGCTGTAACGGTTGTCGGGTGACCTGGGACTTGGGCAAACACCGCTGCGTAGCTAGTGCCTTAAGGGGGGCAAAACGCAGCCGCTGAAGCAGTTTACCTGTTAAAAGTTATGAAACCTCTTGGCTCAGAAAATTGAACCCCCGTTTTGAACCAGTCCAACATACACAAGGGTGAAGCCCCAGCCCTGCTCAGGTCAAGGGAAAATTGTCTTTTGACCTCCCCGGGGCAAGGATTTCGCACAGAGAACGCAGCAGTGCCTTCTCTGCCTTCAGCTGCCCGCTCCCAGCTCACCCTCTTCTGGCCTCTCCAAAATGTCCCGGAGAAGCCACTTTGCATCAGACCACGGAAGAACAGCTGGGCACGGCCAGCGGCCCGCGCTAAAGCCGCCGGCGTGTTCTGGTAGCCTGCCTTCACCGGCCCGAGAGCGGGCGGCGGGTGATCCGCCCCGGCCCGGCTTGCCAGGCCACGGGGCACAGACACCTACCCGTCCGGTGACCCCTCGCGGGCGTCCAGGGCTCAGGCACGGCCTCCTCTCCTGCCAGAAGAAAAACGGTAGTGAGAGAGATGGAGTCCTGAGGGCAGGAGACGTTTGATAAGGGCTCCTAACAGGTAGGAATCACCGCAGGGAGAAACGAAGCATACTGTTGGGGAGAGTTTTACAGTAGGTAATGACAGCAGAGATCAAAAGAAAACGGGAAAAATGTAGGTATGTAACCGCATTTCTAGAGCTTTTATTAATAAGCCGTATCACTTTCAGGCCTTAGATGATATCAGCAAAAGCTTCATCGAAGAGCTGAACGAAAGAAGCGAAGAAGCAACACTTTACTCCCTTAAAGGTAGCGGTCGTTGAGACCTCTGCACCCCACAAATACAAAAATTCTCCGCTTTCCTTTCCTGGAGCACAGACCGAGGCAGGGGAACAAAGCACCCCCTTCCCAGGCAGCGAGCACCCGGATTTCTGGCCCACGTTGCGTCCTCTGGGCCAGCGCGCAGCAGCAGGAATTCATTTATACGTGAAGCCATAGTGTAGTTATGATTTGTGGCTTCAGTTTTTTGGTGGCGAAGGTTTAATCTTGAGTTGGTACAAACCAGTGAGCGATGGCAACGAAGCCTTGATACCAGAGAGCGAGCCTGGTTTCACTCTTCAGTGCCACCCATTTAAAAACCCGGTTTTAATAACACCGAAAGCAGCTCCGGCGCCCAGAACGCAGAGCACTGGCCCAGAACGCAGTCAGCAGCAAAACGCGACTGTAAAAGCGAGCGTGAATAAGCGAGAGCCGTAGCGTGGAGGCCGTCAAAAACATCGGCTGCGCCTTACAATTCACGTAGCGGGAAAGCAGGGATGGAATGAAAAATCTTCGTGAAGGCCCTGCGCTCCCACGGCTGCGCTGCCGGGCAGGGGGTGGCGGCACCTCCCGAGCGGCACCGGCAGCCCCGGCGTGGGGAGGCAGCGGGCCCACGCGTGGGGAGGCAGCGGCAATGAGCCCACGCGTGGGGAGGCAGCGGGCCCACGCGTGGGGAGGCACTGGCGGCCCCGGCTCCCCCCGCAGCGCAGCTCCGCACCCCCCTGGGCCGCAAAGGGAGCCGGGGGAAGCGGAAAGCAGGGCCGAGCTCTCTCAGCGGGGTGAGCGAGGCCGGGGGTCTTTCTCTTCTGATCTCTCGGTGCTGGAGGTCAGGCTCCCCATCGCTTCTTCCTCCCCAGATGATGACTGCAGCAGCGAAAACACAAAAGACAACTTCGAGAAGTACAGAGAGAGACGGAGAAGCGAGCGGAGCGCAGGGAACCAAGATGGAAAGCAAAAAGAAGATGCCAGGAACTTTAAAGAAGAACGGGGACGCCGTAAAGAAGGGGGAAGCGAACGAGAAAGCAAAGAGGAGGGGAGCAGAGGGGAGAAGAAGGGAAGGGACGGGAGGAGGGCAGCGGCGGGGGCGAGGGACAGCCGGGCCCGGCCCGGGGAGGCGCAGTGAGGCGCCCAACAAGAGCTTTTCCCCGCGGCCGCCCTCGCTCTCTCGTCCCTGCGGGCTCCGTGCGCTGCCCCCGGCTCCGCGGGGGGCTCCGGGCTGCGGGGGGCTCCGGGCCGGGACTGCGGGCCGGGGGGAGCTCCGGGCTGGGGGGGGAGATGCGGGCCGGGGGGAGCTCCGGGCTGGGGGGGGAGATGCGGGCCGGGGGGAGCTCCGGGCTGGGGGGGGAGATGCGGGCCGGGGGGAGCTCCGGGCTGGGGGGGGAGATGCGGGTCGGCTGGGCCCCGGGCTGCGGAGGGCTCCGGGCTGCGGAGGGCTCCGGGCTGCGGGGGGCTCCGGACCGGGGTAGGGCTGCGGTCCGCGGGAGGGCTCCAGGCTGGGGGCGGCTGCGGGGGGCTCCGGGCCGGGGAAGGCTCCGGGAGGGGGGGCTGCGGGCCGGGGGGAGCTCCGGGCTGGGGGGGAGCCGCGGGTCGGGTGGGCTCCGGGCGGCTCCGGGCCGGGGCTGCGGGAGGGGGGGGGCTCCGGGCTGCGGGGCAGCCGCGGGTCGGGTGGGCTCCGGGCGGCTCCGGGCCGGGGCTGCGGGAGGGGGGGGGCTCCGGGCTGGGGGGGAGCCGCGGGTCGGGTGGGCTCCGGGCGGCTCCGGGCCGGGGCTGCGGGAGGGGGGGGCTCCGGGCTGGGGGGCAGCCGCGGGTCGGCTGGGCTCCGGGCTGCGGAGGGCTCCGGGCCGGGGCTGCGGAAGGGGGGGCTCCGGGCTGCAGAGGGCTCCGCGCCTCCACCCGCGCCGCCCCCGGGAGGCCCCGGCCCGGCCCCCGGCTCCCCCCGCGCCTGCGCGGCCGCGGGCGGCGGCGCCGGGGGGGCCCGGGGCTATGAAAGGGGCCGCGGCGGCGGCCGCCCCAGAGCCGCTTCCCGCTCCGCACCGGCGGCCGCTGCCCTCACCATGGTAAGGGGCGGGGGGGCGCCGCGGCCGGGCGCGGGTCTCGGCTCCCGCGGGCGGGGAGCGGCCGGCGGCGTGGCCGGCGCGGGGGCGCGGGGTGCAGCGGGGTCCCCGCGGCGGAGCCGGGGGCGCAGCGGCCCCGTCCCGGGGGTCCCGGGGCGCGGCCCCCCCTCGGCGGCGGCCGGAGCGTCGCTGCCTCCAGGCGCGGCCCTGCCCGGGGCCGGGCGGGGCTCGGCGGGGGCTCAATGGGGGATTGTGCGCCCGGGGCCGGCGGCTCTGTGGGGCCATTGTGCGGCCCGGCCCGGCCCGTGAAGGCGACCATTATCCTCCGAGCTGGCCGCGGAACAATGGGGCCGGAGGGTGTTCTCTATTATTGTTCTTTTGTTTGCACGGCTGAAAAGCGGCCTCAGTTCCCGCGGTGGCCAGCAGCTGCCTTCAGCAAAAGAGCTGGGCTGCCCCAGCCTCGGCCGAGCCCTCGCCCCGCGGGCGGGGAGCCGGCGCTGTCCCCGCTCGGGCCCAGCGTGGCGACGGGACGCTCACGGTGCGAGGAGCAGCAGCAGCGCCCGGCGGTGGCTGCCGCCATCCGCTGCTCCTCCTGCGATGACTCGGGAGCCCCGAATCCTTGGGGAGGCCAACGCGGGGGTCCCAGGAGAGCCGCCCAGCCCTCGCTCTTCTTCCAAGGCCCGTTCGTTCCCGCGGCAGGAATTCCGCGCGGGTTTCGGGAGCGGGCACGGCCGTCCCGGCGCGCTGGGGGCTCGCCGTCCCGGTGTGGACGCTCCCTGCCCAACGCGCCCGCTGACGCCGTGCGGGTCCCGGTCCTGGTCCCAGGGCAATGCGGAACCAAAGCCCACCTCCAAATTCTGGAATAAGGGATAGAAAAGTTAACCAACTGAATAGTTGTTTTTTAAACCACGTCTGCACGCTGCAAACAGGAAAGCTGTATTTTTCTGCCACGGGCAGTATGTAAAACCCCTCGATTTTTGCATCGAAGGCAACGCTCGCTCCTTCGGCGTGGCTCCCGGCGCAGCCTTCGGCTCCAGAGCAGCTGCTGGGCTCGGGCCGCGCGGGGAGGGAAGGTGGAGAGTTCGCACGCTGACCCGAAAACCGGCGGCTGCCCCGTTGATGCTGCTGAAAACTCGCACAGTGGGAAAAATCCCTCGTTTCCTTCCAGTCCCGTGTTTTCCCAGGCCCTGCTGGGAATTAATCTGGGATTGCGGTTACCAGAGCCGCTGGCAGGAGCGGGGGGAGCGGCAGCTGCCCGCAGCGCCCTTCCCGGCAGCCTGCCTGCTGCCGATCCCAGCGTGGCTCCGGGCGCTCGTTTCAGTTTCGTGTTCCGCTCCGCAGCTGCTGGGAGGGGTTGTCTTTGCCGGAAGCCGTTTCGGTTGTTTTTATCACCAGAGGAGCCCAAATTCCCTCCTCCGAGGCGTTCGGGGCGCTGCTGATCAGCGCGGCGCGAAGAAACGGCAGTTCTTAACGCGAGAGACCGCACTCAGAAACAGCCTTTGCTGCGGGACGGAGCATCCCCGAACAGCCTTCGCTCCCTTTGCGGCCTTGTTCAGCGACGAGACTGCAGCAGCCGTCGCAGCCGGCTGGGACTTTTGGTTCCCGTTTTCGGGCGGAGATCCGCGCAGCACGCCGCGCCCCTGTCATCTCGTAGCCGCAAGTGTTTCTGTGTGTTCAGAAATAAATCTGAGGCTCGAAGTGCTCTGCCCGGGCCGTAGCTTTGCGGCAGCTCGCGGTGCCCGCGGGGCTGCCGCTGCCGCCGCGTGACGGCGAAGCTTCCCCTTCCTGCTCGGGCAGGACCGCGGCTGCCGAGGCCGGAGCCCCCTCGGGTCGGAGGGACGGCGCGGGTGGGCCGGGGCGGCTGGGAGGGGTGGTTTGAGCCAAGCGGGGCAGCCGAGGCGAGGGGACGCGGGGGTAGCGGCGTCCTCTGCGCCCCGCTCCTCCCGGCAGGGGCTCGCGAGGGCCTGCGCTCGCGCGGTGGGAACCCGCGGTCTCTCGGGGTTGCGAGCCTGCAAAATATTTTCTTTTTTGCGTTTCAGAACAGAGGCTTCTCAAAGAAGAGTCACACATTCCTGCCTAAAATATTTAGAAAAATGTCTTCTCAATCGGCGAAAGAAAGACCCGAAAGCTTGCAGTTTCCTTTCCTTGACGATGAAGATACCATCTCCACAGTCAAAGAATCTAAAACCTTTTTTATTTTAAGAGGCCTGCCTGGCAGTGGGAAGTCCACTCTTGCCCAGGCTATTCAGGATAGGTATAAAGATGCCTGCAAGGTCGTCTCTGCCGATAGCTACAAAATTACTCCTTCACTAAGAAGCACCATTCCTGAAGAGTATTCAAAGGTGGACGAGGATCTAGTTGACTATTGCAAACGAGATGTCAGCGTTATCGTTTTGGATGACACTCACCACGAGAGGGAACGACTGGACCAACTCTTTGATATTGCTGACAAATACCGGTACAAAGTCGTCTTTGCCGAGCCCAAAACCCAGTGGCGAATGGATTGCTTGCAGCTGAAGGAAAAGAATCAATGGAAACTGTCAGCGGAGGAGCTGAAGAAGATGAAGCCCAGCTTGGAGAAGGAATTCCTGCCCATGTATTTTGGGTGGTTTTTGAGCAAAAGAAGCTCGGAGATCCTGAGGAAGGCTGGCCAGGCCTTCTTAGATGAGCTTGGAAGTCTCAAAGCCTTCAAAAAGGAGAGCAAATACTGTATGTATAGAAGCGTCTTGCCAAGTTCTTTCTCTGTTGATGAAGCGTTAACGCGCGGCAAATGGAACAAGTTCGGTCAGCTTCTGAAGTGAATTTCTAGTTAAAGTTAGCAACATGAAAAACTGTTTCAAGATACCAATCTGCTTCCCGTAGCTGCCAGAGTCGCTGTTGGAAGTAAAAATACAGAAGCAGTTTTTCCCAAGAAGGCTGTTTAGGTGTGACGCGCAGGGAGCGGGTTTGGATGGCAGCAGCGCCGCGTCAGGCGGCTGCAGCGGGTCAAAGAGAAAGGGGAGGGACGGAACCACCTTGTCCCTTAAGGGATTCGTACAAGGTCGGGGTTCGGACGAGCCGCGATGATGCGCAGAAGCTCCTGTTTTCTGGTTACATCCGCTGTTAGCCTAGGCGAAGGAGTTTTGCTTACCCATCTAGTCCTTGTCAGCAGTCAGAAAGATGAAAGGTGAAGGACAGGGTGGTGAAGCAAGCTGAGATGGGGCTTAGCCTCACGGGGCGACATCAGGGGGATCACTTTTTGATAGTAATATCGCTTACCTGTATTTGCAGTTGCTTCCGCTATTGAAGATCCCAAAATAAAAATAGATCTCACCAGCTACTTTGTGAAGAGGCCGCCCGGGGTCTTACACTGCACCACAAAGTACACCGAGTTTGGGAAAGCAGCTGGAGCCGAGGAGTACGCGCAGCAAGACGTGAGTACGGGGCTCCGCTCCTCCCCGCGACCCCGCTCTCCCTGCCCCGTCCCGGCAGGGGATCCGCCAGCCTCGGGGTGGGCTGGGGCCGCGGCTTTGCTCGGAGCCGAGGGGGCGGCTGTAGGGACGGTGAGCGCGTCCCCGGGGCCTCTGCCGTAGAAAAGTCGCAGTTGTGGGGGAGAGGGTGGCTGTTTCCTGCCAGGTTCCGCACAGAGAACTCCTGCCCCGTCCCCATCGCCCCCGACTTCCAGCAGCATCTCCAATAGCTTGATCTGAACGATGATAAATTCAGGTATTTGCACTTCCAGCTAAATTATTTCAAAACTAATGAGCCCAAGTTAAATATTGGAATTTGTGAAAAGATGTAACCAGCTCCGAATGCACGGAGAGGGAACTTCAGGCCACGATCTTCTAGTTGAATCATAGAATCATTAAGGTTGGAAAAGACCCTTAAGATCACCGAGTCCAGCCGTTAACCTATCACTGCCAAGGCCACCACTAACCCATGTCCCTCAGCACCACGTCTGCCCTTCTTTTAAATCCCCCCAGGGACGGGGACTCAGCCCCTGCCCTGGGCAGCCTGGGCCAGGCCCTGACAGCCCTTTGGGGGAAGAAGTTTTTCCCAATACCCAACCCAACCCTGCCCTGGCGCAGCTTGAGGCCGTTCCCTCTCGTCCCATCGCTTGTTCCTGGGGAGCAGAGACCGACCCCCCCGGCTCCAGCCTCCTTTCAGGCCGTTGCAGAGAGCGATGAGGGCTCCCCTCAGCCTCCTCTTCTCCAGGCTGAGCCCCCCCAGCTCCCCCAGCCGCTCCTCCCCAGCCTTGTGCTCCAGCCCCTGCCCCAGCCTCGCTGCCCTTCAACGTGCCCGTCACCCTTGCACGTGGTGGTTCAAATATCTCAAAGCAAGAGCCCCCGCCATCAGCCGAGCCCCCGCGCCCGTGGACAGGAAAGCCAAGCACGCCGCTCTAAGTCCCACCTGCCCGCGGTCGGTTAAAGCCGTGCTCTGGACTTGTCTCCCTCTTCTCCCAGGCTGTGAAGGCTTCCTACGGCAAAGGCTTCACCTTGTCCATCTCTGCTCTGTTCATCACAACAAAAACTGTTGGCGCTCGCGTGGAGCTGAGCGAGCAGCAGCTGCTGCTCTGGCCTGGAGACGCCGATAAGATCCTGCCCACCGACAACCTGCCGAAAGGCAGCCGGGCTCACGTCACCCTCGGCTGCGCCAACGGCGTCGAAGCGGTCCAGACCGGGCTCGATCTGCTGGAGTTTGTGAAACTGGAAAAGGCAGGGAACAAAGGGGATGAAGTGGGGGAAATTGGAGGAGGGAAACTGCTGTATTTTGATAACGGTATGTGGATGCTCATCCTTTCCAAAAAGATCAATGTGAAGGCAATATTCTCAGGTTACTATGGAAAAGGGAAACTCGTGCCAACGCAGAGCACCAACAAACGGGGCTCTGCTTTTAGCTCCTGCACCATCATCTAGGAGCACGGGCAGGGTAGCTCGGTGGTTTGTTTTTAGAAGGCAAGTAACTCCTGTAACCTTTAAGCGTGTAAAGAGAAATAATTCTACCTTTACTAAAGTAAGCCCTTTTGCCAGCCCCAGCGTGAAACCTCTCTGGGCAGAGAGTTTATTGGCCTCAGAACAAGGAAGAAAACAAGCAACTCCTGACTGACAAAGGAAAACCGCCACGTAACTGGTGCCGAGCGTGTTTTAGAGGAGGAGTTTGGAGAGAACCAGCCACGGGGTGCTGCTTGTTTCCTTCCTCGGAGGAAGATCTCCTATGGTCTTTTATAACTTCCCCATGAACCACAATCGTTAGATCTTCACCTGTCAGTACTACGCGGTGGCAGACCAAAGCCTGTACGTAACCGGCCTGCAGCCAAGCCAAGCGAACCGCGTAATGTCTCTCCCCTTCTCCCGCCCCGAGGGGCGGACGTCTGTCATTCCGGTAGCTGAATCACGGGGTAAGAACCAGCGAGACCCAGGCGTGGATCACCTCTCTCAAGCCTGGCAGTTAGCAATAGTTCAGCCTGCAAGAAGAGACCTGGCGGAGGGCAGCAGGGCTGCGAGCAGCGGTCGGTCCTGCGGCCGGCCGGGCCCTTCCCCATTCACGCTCGCTGCTTGCGCGCGAACGCTCCCTTCGTTGCGGGGAAGGGACGCGCTGGGGAGCGGGCAGAAGGAAGGCACGTTGCCAGATGTCTTAAAGAGCTATCGTGGACTTAAAAAAAAAAAAAAAGAGTATCACAGAAAGGGAAACAAGTGAAATACTGGGAGAGGCATTCGGTTCCTGTAGCGTGGCTCCGGGCGTTTCACGTCCCGTCAGAGTGGGCTGGACCAAGCGCTGTCCAGCGTCCGTGTCCTGTAGGGAAATCCCGCCTTGGCAGGGAGCGGAAGAGATGAACTAACGTCTTTTCCATCTGATTTTATAGAAACTAAAATCGTGTCTGAAGTATCGAGCTGTACTTCATGCAAGATTTTACTACTTTTCTCTAATGCACTTGAATGTTAAAAGCTAGGAAGGCAGTAACATCGTAATTTAGGAAGTAAGTGGAGGTATCGTAACTGCGTAACTTAAGTCTGCTCAAACCTAAACCCTTGGCTGGGAAAAAGAGTTAATGATCAAGCACTTCTGTTATTAAGTCTGTTTTATTGGCACTTACGGTTTTGCTCTTAGCCAGGCCGCCTGCCAGTGGGGCTGTGGTCACCGCTTTACTTAACACGGAGCTCAACTAACGGATTCAGGTCAGGACAGCGGTTTAAACTCATGCTATGGCTCAGCGTTTGGGGAACTGTGTAGTGAAATTAATCCCGCATTAACGTATGTAAATACTTACGGTGTTTGACAAGCGCGTGCTGGGCTCGTATCTGCGGAGGGGCTGGCGCCTGGGCGCAGCTCAGCTGCGGCCGGGCGCGCGCTGCCGCCGGGGCCGGGGCCGCCCAACGCTGCCCGTGCGAGAAGCGTTTCTCCTCTGAACGCTTAACCCAAACGCAAGGGGTGCTTCGGGGCTGATCTGGTAAACCCTCGGCAAGTTTACCAATAAAGCAAAACGGTTCCTGCTGTTTCAAAAAGATGGATGACAATAAATTCTCATTATAACATAAAAAAATGACCCATATGTACATCCGCCCCCACAGCACCGTAATCGTCCCTTATCTTCAGAGAGACCCTGGGCAGCTTCTGCACCGGCAGAGGGGCGGGTGCCCGGTGTTCAGCTTGGGCTGCAACCCCACAGGGCTCTGTGCAGCCACCCTCGCCTTGGGCAGCGCCTGCGCCGGGCCGCCCCGCTCTCCCTCCGGGGCCCGCCCGGCGCTCCCGGCCACGTCCAGCACCGACGTGCGCAGCTGGAATATCTCCTCTATTTGGCTGTTCAAGAACAACAGTGAGACTGTCGTCGTTTAAGTTTTTATTAGTTTGTACATCATATACAGTTTATAATAAAGTAAACCAATTGCATATGGTTTTGCTTCAGTCTGTGATATTCTTCATATAAACACATCATCATGAATTATGCCTAATGAAGTAAACAACAAATATTCACATTTTACCATTCACATCCTAGAAAGGTAAGGGTCCAAAGAGGGACAGTGTTCGTACCGACGTGAAGCCCGTCTTGGAGAGGATGACGTGTTTGGCAAAGCGATGGGGACAGTGATTGCTCCATGCAATACGCCTTTCCTCCCACTGGAAAGGTTAAGATATTTACACTGAGGTAAACATTCAGAATTTCGATTCAGATAAATACTGCAGCGCAGGGTCTAGCGTCCTCTCCGAGGTGGCTTCACATCGGCGTCTGGTTTTGTCTTGACTACTCCTTAACGTTGTTACAACAAAGCAGATAGGCATGCAGTGAAGGTGCTCGGTTTGCTCTTTCACACTCGCCCCCTCCAGCATTGCTTCACGCGCTTTCTCTTTGGAAGCACGAGCTGTTAAGCGAAGGCGGGGAGGAGGATGGGGTAACTGCCGTGAGCTCGGCCGTGCCCAGCCCGAGGCAGCATCCCAGCTCTCCCAGCAGGCGCCCGCCTTCCCGAGCCGCCCCCGTCGTGCCAACGCTCCAGCTCGGTAACGCCGCGGTGCAGACCATGCCTCATCTCGGCACCCTGCTCGCAACATTCCATACCGGAGCTTCCCTTCAGAGGTCGGATCCACGCTCGAGTGACAACTTGCCTAGCACTACTCGGAGACGAAGGGGGAACCCTGTCCCTGACGCCGCGGGCGCGGGGAGAGCCAGGGCAGGTCGGGGAAGGCCAAAGCGTTACGCATCGTCTTTCAAAGCCAAGCACGGGTCCCGCTGCCCCGGTAAGCGGGGGCGATGGGGACATCTCCAGGACGCGGCGCGGCTGCGTCCGAGCGGCCTCGGGAGGAGGCAGGGTCGCAGCACCGCGGCGATCCAGCCCGCGCCTCGCGGCGCAGCACCGCTGCGGCCGCCCCAGAGGGGCCTCGGCGCCGCTCGGGGGAGGGCGGGTGGGTGCAACGCGGGGGCTGCCCGTTCTCCCTGCGGCAGGGGAGGGGAGGGTACAAGGCACAAATTTAAACGGGATGAAAACCACCCACTTGAAGATAAGCGAATATCTTCGGTTATTACTGAAACCGAGGAAGTAATTTTGAAAGAACAGCAAACCACGGCGTGGTCCAAACGCTTTGGCCATTCAATTGGCTGAGGAGCGATTCGGGCGAGCGCGGCCCTCCGGCGCGCAGCCGGCTCCGAGACCAGGGCTGGGCACAGGAGCTGGGCCGGTTCCCGTCTCGGGAACGAAACGGCGGCGCAGCAGCTCTCCCTCGGCGTCCCCGTCAGATGCAGAAAGCTGAGGGACCTGCGCTATCCTATGGATAATACTACTGTTGGCCCTGAACATTTTTTTTCCTTTCGCCTTTTTTTTCAATTTGCGTTCATGTATTTACAGAACGGTCAGAAGCCTTTAGCGCTAAGGATCCACCTTCACAGCACCGCTCCAAGTGCACAAACGAAACCGTGTGCTTTCCTACGTAGCACGTGCAGCCGAAACAACGCAGAGCCTGTCAAAGCGGGCAGCCAGGAGCACCTTAATGGTCTCTACAGCCGATTTCAAGTCCAAGTTCAGTCTATCTGGAAAGGACTCTCAATGCCCCTCCGCAAAAGGTGGAGCTGACACAGCATCAGATTTGTAAAGTAAATCCACACAAGAAAAAAACACCCCAGGCTTCGTGGTCTAGAGGTCAGGCCACTGGACATGCAAGCATCTCCCCCACACTGACGTTACTGATGCAGGTTTTCATTTTTAAAGCATGAAATTCCTTCCATTTTAATCTGAAACTATCCCTACAGCAGCTCGGACACCACAAGCACCATGATGAGGCAAAAAGACATCAGAGGAAAGCGAAACAATCCAACAATTCCTTATTTCCTTGTAAACGCTAGAGAGCCACGGCAGCGGAGCCCGACTTCGCGCGCCTGGTCTGCCGAGCCACGCTCCCCGCGCGCACGCCATCGTTCCTGCGGTTTACAGCTTTCAGGGAGGAAGCTGACGGCTCCTCCGTCAGTTATCAGGCTGTTCGACAGCAGCTACTTCCATCACGTCTGCAAAAGATCCCTCCCTTACGCAGCAACCCGGCCCGGCTTTCAGCCGCCCCAGCCCTGCTGCCTCCGGGTTCTTCCCGTCGGCAGGAGCAGGAGCGCTCACGGCACCGATTCCCCTTCGGAGGCACCGCGCAGGCGCTGGCAGGGCAACCGTGCGCCACGCAGCAGGAGCCGCCCGGCGCCTGTATTTCGGGCTGGTCCCGGGCACAAGGGACTCCGCACACGGAAGGGTCTGCGGGCACGATTAGGTACGTTTCAGGGTTAAGCATTAAGGCTCTTGCTGTTACGCCAAAAAAGAAACCTTTCAATAATTACAAAGACTGACTTCCAGAGAACCCTCTTCATTGCAAGGTCGGGCTTTACCACCGGTTTCTGCCGCCCGCCAAGTTCACGTGGCGGCCCGCAGTCACAGCAGAGGGAGCAGCACGCTCCTAGCAAGGCTGGATGCAGGTCCGTCCTGCCCGTGCTTCCAGCCGCCGCCTCCCAGCACCCTCCTCAGCTTTCATCATTCTAGAAAACGCACGGGCATAATACCACCTTGAGATACTTATCCGTTATCTCTGTGGCAGATTCCTAGGTCTGGCAGCTCCTGTCGAGCCGGAGGCAGGCGGGGAGGTCTGCAGAGTGGCAGCAGCTACAAAAACGGCACTAAGGTTCCCTGTGGCTTTGTACAAATTACAGCCCCTGAATAACGTTCTGGAACTACCAAGTGCGAAAGGCAATGTTTCAAGCAACGCACATCTAAGCGGATTTTTTGGAAAGAAACGGCCCCGTGTCTCCAAGCCGTGCTAGGACCTGATGGAGGTTCCAGGGCCACCGCACCTCCATCCCCAGGCGCTGCTGCTGCCGCCCCGAGGGGCCGGAGAGCCACCGAACGCCGCTCAAAGCCCAGCGCTCCGTGCCAAAGGGAACGCGTGTTCGCCTTCACTTTGAATCACATAATAACGCGCCTTAGAAAAGTCTTGGCACTCACCATATTAATATTTAACTACATTAAATCATGCATTCATGTACAGTTTCATAAATATCTGCTGTATACATTTTCTCTCTCAGAAGAAAAGCCATTCCACTTCTGTCGTCCAAGGAATGGTCTCATTCAAAGTTTGGAGAGAGGGAAGCCTGTTGTATTTAACCGGGCGGGGGGGGGGAAATAATAACAAAAACCACTGACAAACGCAGGACGCGTCTCTGCATGGTGATCAAAGACTGAGAAAAGTCCAAACTGTACAGTAACATCAACACGCACAAGACATTGTGAATCCAGAATGCCGCACTAAAACAAGTCCTGTAAACTCTGATTTACAAGTGCCACGAGAACTGGAGAAGTATCAGTATGCATAGACCGGTATTTCAATTCCCCAGGTATTTACCGTTTCAGAGTCTGAGAGATGCTAGGATTTTATTTTGCCGTCAGTGCAATCCGGGTAAGTCCATCACGTTACACTGGTGCAAAGGAAGTTAGAATAAATGTCGTAGAGTCTATTTTTGGAAATATTACTGAACACTGGCTCATTTTAAAAGCTGACTTTCGAGTGAGTTATAAAATACTTTCTTTATTCTGCAGGACTAGAATTTAAGCCCTGAAATCTTCCCTCTATGAAAGCAGATTGTCAAAAACTCTGACAACACACAACCACAGGACTGCAGCCCTCGGCGGTGGCAGCACCACGACACTATTGCAACTGTTGGAAAGGAGGGTAACTTGCGTCGCGGCCTAGCAACGTCCCTCGGACCAGGACAAGTACAGCCCTCAGAAGGAAGGAAGACAAAGATGTTAGCATTCAAAGTGATCACCCCATGCAATGAATTCATTGCAATTTTTGTTCCTGCAGTAAGAAGTTAAATCAGATAGTATATAAAAGTTAGCGCCAGGTTTCTCTAGGAAAGTCTTGCATGTATTCGTATGAACACCCGTTTTCTCAGCCAAGCCAAATTCAGCCCTCCAAACGTCACCACGCTACCGCAGGCCAAGTTCAAAACGCCCGGGTACAGCAACGCTGCGAGCCTCTGCCCCCGCTGGCGTTCCGGGCGCCAGCACGCCTCCTCGCAAACCCCGCTTCCGAGCGAGACGGCCCGAAGCTCCGCCGGGCAACGCCGCACGCCGCGCTCCAGACCCCTTTCACAGACAGCATTTAACCTGAACAAAGCACCTAGGCAAAGCGATGCTTCGCTCTCTAGAAAAAGGGAAGAATTCTGGAAGCAGAGTCCTCTCGCAGCTGCGATCCTGCTGTAACACTACATTTACGGTGAAAAATCAAGCAGCATTGCGGTTAACTGGCAGCACCACCAAGCCAAATCCATTTTCAATTCGAGACGGCGCAGCTCCAGGCTTTAAGCTCATCCCTCCAGCACTTGGCCTGACGCCGTGCAAGAGAAGCAAGCGAGACCGTCAGTTCAGGGCTGGACTTTGCATTTTCTTGCTTCTTTGGACTAGTAAATCACTTCTAGTTGAAAACTACTCGACTAGTTTAACACATTTGTACAGTTCCTGTAAACATTAGGAGAGCACACTGCTGCACGCACACAGTAACCGTTTTCAATTATGAACCTGAATATTACTTTGCATTTCTTCAGAGCGAGAAGGAGTTCATCCATGTTATGGATCAGTAACACGAAATCAAACACCAAGCTCAACAAAATCAAGTTTTAGCACAAATATTAAATGTTCAAGTGGATTAATTAAAAAAAAGTACATTGAAGAAATTCAGCCCAGAGCAAATTCAATATTCCCTTAAACAGGATAATTCTTGGAGTGGAAACACAAAGCCCTTAATTCTAGCTGCATCACAGGGAATTCTCACATAAGCTGCTCTTTTAAATCCAAAGAAGCATTTCTCTGATACAAAATTGTCAAGCTCACACATTATCATTTCAGTTAATGCCCAAGTGTACCGTTCTGGTAGAACCATGGCAAAAAAAAAAAAAAAAAAGGAAAAAAATAAAAGACAGCTGGCAGGTAAAACACGATTGTATGAAACTTGATTGAATCTTGGCAATATTTTTAGAAGATTAAGATAACTTACAAGTTCCTACAAACCCTAGACATGCTGCCATACTGCACTTCAGAGCCAGCCAAAACAAAAGAAGAGATTACTTCACCCTCTTACGAGCCGAGATTCCAGGAGGACTTCAGGGAAATCCTCTCTGCTGAGGAGCAGGAACAGTCTGAAAGTACGGGCCAGCATGGAGGGACCAAAAGATTCAAAGCTTTATTTTTTTCTTTTTTTAATAAAGTTAACAGTAAAACAAAATTCACAAGCCTTCCCCCTCCCCGAGCTGGTTTCCTCTTCACACACAAAAGCACACAAAACAGAGGTCTCCAACCGAGAAAAATGAAACTGCTCTAAGTACAATGAGACATGATGAAGGAAGGAGTCTAAGTATGTCCGTATTCAAGGTTAAAAGAAGCAGATCAGGTATGTGTGGTTTGGGGTTTGGTTTTTTTTTTTTAGCCAAACTGGAAAAAGAAATTTCCAGGCCCAGAAGCTGAAAAAGAAAATGAAAGATATTAGCACTTTCAAAATTCAAAGGCAATACGGTTAACCACCATCCTGCAGTAGCTTGATGCCAAGCCAGTACTGAATTCAACCAAACCCATCTGAACAGGCAGGAGAGATGAGACCTTCCAGCAGCTAGTTACCAACCAGTAAAAGGGTGGACTACTGATAATACGGGTAAAGGAGGCAGATTTACAAGGAGGAAGGTGAACAGCAGACAAAGCGTGCAAGACTTCTCAAAATTCACTTAACAGAAGACCTTAGGGAACACACGCTTCCCTCGGGGGTATACTGGTACCAGCGAAGCGCGGGGAGCTCGCTCAGGGCTGTATAAAGCCATCCCGCTCCGAGGTGCGTGAAGAAAGCCTGACCACGTGTGAGGTTCAAAGGGACGCTGAGTAACAGCTTCTTCATTGCCTCCAGTCACCTCAAAACGTTTGCAAGCAGAGGCCCCCAGGATTCCCGGCGTTAGGAAGCCGGAGGAGAGCTGTGTGATACACACGCACAGGGCTTCTGAGCAAGAATCGCCTTTTGCTGCTTTAGCACCAGCAGCTGTATCCAAGTTACGGCCAACTACTCCTAAGCAGCAAAGCACCACTTCGATGGCAAAGCTTTCACACGCTGCTTGAAAAGGGAACCCCTGGACTTTGTTGCTTTTGAACACGGAAGAACCAGAACCAGCCATCAGCCGGGAGGCTGTGCAGACAGAACTTTCCAAGAGCTTAGACGCTTTTCTTTGGGAAAGTCAAATACTCTCCTCGAACAGCACATCCACTCTGGGAAACTCAGCTGTCAGGTGATTTGCGTACTTACGTTTCCAAAGCTGACAGGAGAACACTTCCACCTACCTTCAAAACTGAAGCCACCGGGCCCACCAAAGAAGGCCTTGAAGATATTATTTGCATCAAAGTCTACAGGGAAGAAAAGGAAGTTGTGAGCTGAAGGGAAACAGCCCGTTACAGTTTTCACAGTTCAGAAATTGTCACTTAACTGAGGGCCCATAACGCGTTTTACACATGGACAGAAAGCTACAAGCAGCCTGCTTTGTTGGAGCACTGCTATACAGCAGCAGAGCACAGGGCCGCCGACAGCAGCAGCAAACAGGTAAAAGCAACACTTGTCAGACAACTTCAGTCCCGGGGCAACCTAAGAATCTTGGCTAAGCAGCATTTAGGGACACACAATCTTTCTATTACTCGATTTTACACTTCCTGTAAAAGACTTCTGCCTAATGGCAGCTACCACCTACCAGATCAGTCAAGGACAACATCCACCATATAACCTAGACTGCTCGCAACTGGAAACATTCAGCGCAGATCTGCCATTCAAATGCTCTGAGACCAAACCGCCTCGATTCATAGGATTATTACAAATGGGAGGTTGCTTTAGAGGAGAAGGCAGACTCTAAATGGTCTGACCTTTTTAAAGGCTGCCATGGTAGAATGCCGTAAGGAACACTTACCTCCCATGTTCAATCCATCCTCTTCTAGATCCTGCCCGCTGTCGTAGCGGGCCTTCTTCTTGGGATCTGACAGGATGGTAAAGGCTTCACCAACCTCCTTAAATTTCTTCTCCTCTTCCTTCTGTACTTCTGCACTTGCCCCACTGTGTCGGTCTAGGGATACAAAAACAAGCACGAAAAGTTTTTAGTGTAAATGGAAAATGCTACGCGTTCCCAGCTACTGTCACCGATTTAATTTGTGGGGTCAGAGCTGCCATTTGTCCTGAAATTCCCTCTCTCTTCTTTATTCCTGCCTCTGAGCGACGGCTGTGCAGGGCACGTGCACGGCGCAGGGGGATCAAAGCAGCAACGCGTGCTCTAGTAACGGACTGTTTGTGGGTACCTGGATGATGCATTAGTGCTCTTTTCCTGTAAGCCTTCTTGATCTCATCTTCAGAGGCATTTTTGTCAACGCCAAGGATTTTATAGTAGTCTTTCCGTTTGCTCTTTTTCAGTTCCACTTGTGCGTTCTTTAGAAGTTGCTTGTGTTCTAGAAAGAAGTGCAATGCCAAAGGAAAGCAGCTTTAGTGTCAGGCAGGAGCCTCCCGCTTTAAAAGAGGCTGAAGATCAAGATGTTGAGATGACCTGGGTTGAAGGATTCGAGTGCCACAAGTCACCAACCCCCTTGGATTTACAGTCAGGTAGCTAATTAAAGCCTCGCTGTCCACTTAAGGCTGTTTCCAAACGCAGGTAAAATGTCTCAGCACTATCAAACTAGTATTTGTTAGACACTGAACCACAAGGACTAAGGTTACTCTGTCCGTTTTGTTTCAGGCTACTAAAAAAGCAAGACGATAGTTACGAACGAGAACCATAACCAGGTATTTTGAATCCAGTGCACTGCTTCAGCTACAAGCTAAATCCCCTTCTCAGCATTCAATGCTGGAGAGAAACCAGATTGAGACAGGCATTTCAGAGTGCTTCTGAGGACTCTTCCAGAATGGTCCTGCTGGGGTAAAGGGTTGTAAATCAGAGCATATTGTGGGGGAAAAAAGCAAACAAAAGCAACCACCAAAAAACTGCCAGTTAAGGGAAACCTATGCACACAAAAAGCATGCCAA
Source organism: Platalea leucorodia (assembly GCF_965183815.1). Taxonomy (NCBI): domain Eukaryota; kingdom Metazoa; phylum Chordata; class Aves; order Pelecaniformes; family Threskiornithidae; genus Platalea; species Platalea leucorodia. Next base: position 6,617,520 of record NC_138844.1, read on the forward strand.
TATGCTCACCTTTCGTTTTTTCTGTCTGATAAACCTTTTCATAGTCTCTTACAGCATCTTCGTATTGTTCTGTGTCCATGTAACTGTGGAAAGAAACACTGGTGGCCAAGGTGTACTTCACAGGAAAAATCAAACGGGGGTTCAGGTACAAGCTTTTCTAGACGGACAGGAATTAAGGAAGAGATGTGCACTGGACTGCGGACAGAGCAATCATCAGCGGAACCCGCAGAGGGTCACTGCTAACCGACTGGAAGCCCAGACACCTCCTGTTTGTGGGAAAGCCTGGCACAAGCACCTGTACTTTGGGCTCCAAGCAGAGACTGCAATCTCGTTTGGCAGCACAAGTTCTACTTTAACAATCTGGTAATTACTTTATCCAGCTGCAGGAACTAACACCAGCCAGCAAGATTTCAAGCAAGCTGGTGCAGAGTTGCACACTAGCAACGCTGGTTAGAAGAGACGATCTTGGCTGTGCCTGCCTACTGGCATTGCAGCCTTACTCACGTATTAACTACTTACTGTAATTTAGCAATTACTGAGATGGAGCTTGAGAAGAACACCAAAGGTTGTAAATTAAAATGAATGTCCAACAGGAAGGCTGCAATAATGGTTTTGGTTCATATATAAGCCAAGCAGCTTTGCCACAAACTGGGGAATAATCAGTATGGAGGAAAGTAGCAAATAAATCCGTAGTCAGAACAGAGCTTTGACTACTTCCCTGGTTGCTGCCAAGTTACAAAGGAGACATACAGACTCGAACATCCTTTGTACAAGTCGCTCAGCCTCACTGCGCTACGCTGCGCTATTATCTGTGGCTGAGATACGTACAGGCTCAGCTGATTTCCCCTTTACGGGAAGCGGGGCGTCCCACTTCAAAATCTCGTTTGCTGGAAGCGTGAACAGCTCTGCCAGGATAAGATCTCTTACCCGCAGCAGCCCTTCTGAAAAAGCTTGAGAGAGGGGTGCTCTGGGACAGAACATCTTACTTTAGCCTATAAACATAATAAGTCAAGCTTTAGAACAAATCCTGCCTAAATACAACAATCAATAGGCAGTCTCAGAGCCGCGCAGGCAGGACAGACTACACAGAGCTGCCCGTTTCCTCGTTGGCATAAAGAAGAGGAACAAATTCAGGGCCCCTTAAGACAGAACCTTTTATTCCGTTCAGCTTCAGATTTGTTACTGCTGTCACTCAGTGCTGCAGGGAGGAGGTTCCTACCCACAAACCTGCTCAGCACGTCCGTTATAAAGGTCTACTTACCATTGTGCTCTCCTCAAGTATGCTTTGATATACGTGTCATCCAGTTTTACCGCATTTGTGCAGTCATCTATTGCTTCTTCAAGTTTCCTAAGCTACAACGTCAGACAGAAGTTAAGTGAATCCCAATCCGCTAAGCAGCATTATGATTTTAGTCAGTCTTGGAAAAATCTCTGCATCTAGGAAATTTTTTCCAATCCCCCAGAACCAGAGCTTTTGTTCCCTAGGGAAAAATTAGAAGCATGGCTAGTGAAATGGCAGAACTATGTGGTGCTTCTCTCAGAAGAGCACTTGGAAACAAGGGTCTTCCTGAGGACGATCTGAAAACCAAGATATTCTGTGTCCAAACTAATTCCCAGACAGGAGAATAAACTTAAAAATATTTCAAATACTTTTTTTTTTTTTAAAAAGCATTGTTTCCAGACACAAACAGCCATGTAAAATATCCATTACTGCTGCGTCCAGCTCATCCCATTTCCCAGTTTTGAGAACAGCCTCTGTCTCTTGACCGAGTGGGGGTGTGGAAAAGCCCCGACGCTGGTAGAACAGGCACCAACACAGAGCCAGCGAGGAGGAAACACGCCTAGGGGAAATGCAGGGTGGAAACTATCACGAGTGACAGTGGCAACACTATCACGACTGACTTCCTCTGGATAGCGCATGACTAAAATGCAACAGCAAACCTGGAAAAAGTGTCCAGGGTTTTTAAATTAGGTCACATTTTTTTTTAGATCAAAAACCAAAGCAAGACAGATGATCTACAAGAAGAGTAAGAAAAGAAATCTCCTCATTACCGGGAAGGAAACAAATAAGGATGCCTTTATGCTGATCAAGATAAGGCTAAACTACGTTCCTCCTCTCCCTCCCACTCTGTGCAGCCCAAGTATTTGAGTTTCGTTTCTTCAGGAGTCAACATCATCGGCTGTTTGGAACAGACCCAGTCATTGTGCAAGTACAAAAACCTGAAACATCGCCTACAGCACTAGAAAGATCCAGCTGGCCCGGCAGCCGGAGAAGCCTATGCTTTCCAGAATAACTGATTTGCAACTTATAAACTACATGGTGAGGAATATGACAAAAGACTACCTGCCAGGTGACCATTCCTTACCTTTGAATTAACTGTCCCCCGGTTGCAGTAGAGTTTGGCATTTGTTTTTATGTTATTTGGATCTATTCCTAGTGCCTCTGTGTATAGTTCATATGCTAGTTTGTAGTTTCCTTCTTTGAATGCTTTATTCCCATCTTCTTTCTTTGCTTTAAGTGCTTTGGCATTCTGAAAGAAAATATACCCTGGATCAGGACATTAGGTAAGTGGTTCAGGGGTACCAAGCACCTTATTGTGCTGGGCGGGGGTCCTCAAACATAACTGTTATCATCTGGTTTCAGACACCACTACAGGATACAAGTCACAGCCTTGCTACAGCAGCTGAGCGAGCTGTAAGCGTTCTGCCTTTCCCCCAGGAGAAGTGCTAAGGAACAGCCAGTGCCGGTTACAGGCATTCTCCCCAGGAGCAAAGGTTGCCTAACGTTTAGGGTAAGAACATGACAGTGAAGTAAATTCATGGATTAAAAAAACAGGAATGGAACCTCACTTTCTGAGAGCTTACACAAGTAAACAGATTTTAAAAGTCAGTCAAAGAACTACAACAGAGTTGGAACGAAGGAAGAAGCAACACGAAAGGAACAGTGTTTAAATGCAAGTAACCCATAGGCACTAATACTGAATCTGAGGGTCAGAAGTTCTTTTAGAACCCAGTTTTATTGTTCCTGTGTCTGATCAAGGAACAACGAAGAATGAAAGGGAGACAGTCTTCAAAGTATCACAGTCTTCCGAGAAAGAGCTTCTAGCAACTCACAGTTCTACCTAAGCAGCAGGTGGCTGTCTTTGGGAAGGGCCGGACACACTGCTTGCTACTGGAGATCCGGGGAATGATAATGTTGAGGGAGGGAGAAGGGATTGATCCAGCAGAACCAAGTTCGGTGTTTGGTTAAAAAAAAAAATAAATCCTGGTAATTTTGCAGTCCCATCCCCAGTATCCACAACTTACACGGCAGGCAAGACATGCTTTCTCGTGATCAGGAGCCATTCTGAGCGCTTGGACAAAGAATTGCACCGCCTTCTCAATACAGTCCGCGTAATAAAGGCAGAGACCACGGACATAGAGAGCGTCTGCGTTCGTTGAGTCCATTCGTAAGATGTCACTGTAAGGGACACATTAGAAAAATGAAATGCTTCCCTATTCCAGTTTCCTTCTCATCTCCAAAAGCACTCTTCCCCCACTGAGATATTTAGCTATTTCAGCAAGTCTGCGGTACAGATGTGCAAAAAGTACGGGAACTTGCTCAAGCAAGACTGCTGGTTACTACCTGAGTCTAAATGCAGTTTCCCAGTAAGATTAACTTTAAAGGGGATAAATTCATGCACTCTTCCTCGTCACAATTTGAATTAAGGACTATTTCTTTTTTTCATATTCCGTCATTCATTTTGGGCTGTGGAAAACAAGCAGCAGCCAGGACGCACCACCAGCGGCGACTCAAACTCTAGACCTTAAGATGCTCACCTTGCTACAGACTGCGCTTCTGGGTAGCGACCCAGCAATGCTAAACATTCAGCCTTGAGGATTTTGAATCGGTGACAAGCAGGAGCAAACTCCAAAGCGCGATCCATGCAAAATACGACCTGGTGTGAGAAAAAACACAAACGTGAGCAAAGCAAATAGCCAAAGGCCTAGTTTGAAAGGCTGCACCATTACCATGCTTGAGATTTCGTATTTGTCTTTGAACAGGAAGATAAGCGTGCAGACACCTGTTTCCTCTGCTGCTGGAGACAGATTTCATTAGAAAATTTTCCTCGTGTGCAGGTTTTTTTTGTCTTTTAAAGGGCTTTGTGTACAAAGGCCTGTGGCACCTGCCACGTTACTGCAACACAGCACTGCGCAGAAGACTCAAGGGACACCTGGAGGAGGTCCATCCCTTTAACTCTTCTGAAATTGCAGGCCCTAAAGAAAAAGCCAAGGAAGACAATTCTGCCCCTGTCTCCTGCTTTATAAAGACGTGTGGGAAGGACAGAAATTCAATAGATTGAGACAGTTTGGACCGGACAAAACACAAAAAAGTACAGTGCAGGGACTGATCTTACACTGCAATGGGCAGGGTGATCTAATAGGTCCTTTCCAGCTCTGCCTCTCTGGTGGGGACATCTGCACGAGAACAGGGTCATTGTTCCACCAAGGTTCATCTGCCTCCCCGGCCCGTGACATCACGAGTGCCCGCTGTGGGAAGCACTGTGCTCCAGACTGAGAAGCCAATGGCTTCTGGGTGAGGAAGGAGCCAGAGCAGCTCTCCAGAAACAAAGATCACATTTCATGCAAGCCTCCGCAGTGAAGTGAGACGGGAGAAGTGACGGGACAGATGCAGAAGCCCGGAACATGCAATACAGGCAAGGCAATTCCTACACAGGAAATCCAGATTGACCATACATCCCATTTGCTCCTCGTAACCAGGTGATACAAAGCTGGGATTTACCCTTCCAAAACCTTGAGCTTAGCCTAAGAGTGCGGACAATCTCCTTTCTGGGCCAAACTTGGGCCTTACATGCACCCACTGAACAGAAACAGTTGCATGAGAAGTGACTGGTGCCTTTCAGATTTCATGCTGTCATTTCGTTATGTCAGGTCAGTACCAGCTGCATCCTGTCACAGCCCTTGGGAAGAAAGGTTTGGAAACAGTAATGGAGAATGCCCCACGCAGATCTGCGTTCCTCCTTCAGTCACCCTCGCTATAACACTGGCAGATAGGCTGCCTTTTTTTTTTTTTTTTTTTAAATTAAAGAGTTGAGAAAGAAGAATCCTGGATATGCATTTTAGGAGCAAAGCGTGATCGAATGCTGCTGCTGACAAAATCTGTATCAAACAGCTCATTCATGGTTCCACTCACCCTGCAAAGCAAACAGTAACAGAGGACACTCAGCCTGAGCCAGTCACCCTCTTCACTTTTCATTCCTTCAGTGCTAAGAGAGCATGAGCTCTGCCGCTTTCACAACGGTTACAGTTCACAATACAGCCTGCCTTCATAGCCAAAGTATGTTGTACAGCACCTGCCATCAGGACACAGCTAATGTTCGGCAGGGAAATTGGACGTGCACGGGGCTGAACTGGGCAGGTAAAACGTGTCTGTTCATAATGCTATGGGAAACAATCAAGGCAACCTTACCTTCCTGAAATCCCGTTTCTCAAAATCTACTTCAGCTATTTTTTCGTACTCAAGCACGGTACTGGCGTTCTTCAGCTGAAAGACAGGAGAACACAGCAAGTGTTGCAGGACAGTCGCTGCTCTGAAACGCCATCAAGCAGCATCTAAGCAGCCAGTCCCTAAAGTGTCAGAGCAAAAACTACTGCAGACTGTGGAACAATAACGCAGATTACAGGAATACTTTTGCCAGCATTAAAACCAGTTCGAAATCAAGTGACCTAACTGGTAGCCCAGGAAAATGTCCCCCTGTGAATGAGATACAGAAGTGGCAGCAGCCTTCTACATGCTGCACCACCCATTTCCGTGCTCCCTTACCACCGCTCACCGTTCCTCCTCTGGAGCGCTGGGCGAAACACCAGCTTAGCCTCCACGCTTTTCTGCTAAGGAGGGACAATCACACGCAAAAGTAAGTATGCGACTTGGCGGTCTACTGAAAACCAGTACAGACTTTGACAGCATCTCCTTTTTTCCCGTTACCTCACAGCATGCAAACAGTTATTACTAATAATGACTGTGATTCCACCTTGCAAATCCAAGGTGAAGGGCTTACCAGTTCAATCCGTTCCTTTTGATAGCCTCATCTACTGGGAATATTTAAGTTTTAAGAACCTCTTACCTCTTGCTGTGCCTGGGTATTCTTATGATCCAGTTCTAAAACTCGTTGAAAGCAACGGCTGGCAGCCATGGCATTCCCTAGGGAAAGATGGCACTTCCCTTCCCGTAGATGGCCCTGAGAAGACAGATATAAGGGAGTTGCGAGAGCTGCCGCAGGTGGAGACAAGGGTGTTGAGGCGTCAATAACAAGTACGAAGTTTTCCACGTACCCGTACAAAGCTATCATCCAATCTGACAGACTGCTGAGCATCTCCCAGTGCTTCTCGGAATCTCCCCAACATCATGAGGGTGGCAGCTCTGTTACCATAATAACTGGCATTATTAGGACAGGTATCTGGAGAAGATGCAAGAGCACTCACTGTTAGTGTAATGCCAGCAGTTACTCAACTTGTGGAACACATTAAAAAGCCGTGGTTGGATTCAAAAAATCACATTCCCTCCCAATTTATAACGTCACCTGAATGGCTTAAGATGACGCACGATGATCAAGCAGCCGTTTTGATAGCAAGTCATAAAGCTATTGCTCCCCCCACTATCCACAGGAATAAACTCATATAGAACAAAAGTCTGTGGTGTTCAGGCTGGCACACTGCTGACCCTGCATTAGAGGGAAAGCTGGACTGGTTTCATGTTAAGAATATCTTGGCTGGAGGAGAAACAAAGAACTGCGGCAATCACCCACGTTGGCACGGACTTGTGTTATCAATCTGGTGAAATTCCGCAAGGTAATTAAAGCAGGCAAGAAGTTTTCATCCAGCGTGTGCTGCCAGAAACCCTTCTGCTGTATTTTACATCAATAACCAGCTTTCATTTTTAGACACGGTATTCAGCAAATATCATCAACTCTTCTCACCTATGGCTTTTGTGTAATAGTTGTACGCTTCGTTGTAGTCTTTCTTGGCATAGTACGCGTTTCCTTGTTCCTTGAATGATTCTGCTTCTCTGAAAGGAAGCAAAACACCACATTTTAAGAGGAACTGAGCATCAGAACAGATTCTGACCATGACCGAGTATTTGATCCCCAAGCAATCACAGTATAACTCTTCAGTGCTCCAAAATGCTTGCAGCTGGTTGCTGTGAGATTTCCTCTGCCTACATGGTCCATGAGAAAACAGCACACCTCACGTCCTGCTGGCTCTCAGGTACTTCGACCCTTTACCGGGGCCGTGAGCAGGGATACTCAGGGACACCACCCAGCCGAACGCTACAGGAATGCAATAGCAGACCAACGCCGCCTTTGAGCGCCCTCCCTTCAGTCTCAGATGCATCGGCTTCTCGAGCCCAGCAAAGCTCAGCCGTTCATGGCTACTCAAGCCAGCCTGCGCCGGTGCGGGGCTGCACAACCTCCGCACTCGCTGAGGGCAAGAAACAGAGTGCTGCCTATCTTTCCGAAGTAGTCCCACATACTTAAGAAACAGGGCCAAGAACAATTTCTACATTCAAAAGACAGCTAAATTGAGGAGAAATAAGGGTGCAAGCCTCAAGCAGAAGCTTGGCACTGCCTTGGCAACAGGTCCAGAAATAGTCCTCACACTCAAGAGCAAGCATTTGCAGAGACAGTTTAGGACATTTAAAAACACACAACATATGGTTTAAAGCAGCATCCCTTAAACTCTTGAAAGCTAAGTTTCCCCTGAAGGAAATTAAACCCTCCTCTCTCTTCTCCCATCTACCTTCACCATTTTAGATAAGCAGTCCAAGAAGGAAATTGTACCATGGTGTTGCAGTTTAATTCAACTTCACTGAATTAAATTCAGTGATTTAATTCACTTGCTTCCCCTCCTAGACTGTTTAACATGTGAAAACTATGAGGCCAGCTCCAAAGAAGCATCGCCCCACTCTAAGATACAGCAGTCAAGACTTGCGTTGTGCTCTCGGGACTTCACCGCCGCAGCCAGAGCGACAGACACTGCTTGTCCACTCTCCAAAGCACTTGCACAACCAGAACTCTGGCCTCAGACAAAGGCAAATTCTAACCATCAGAACAAAGACCAGCTCAGACTTCATCCTTCGTGTCCCACCGGGGACACGGCCGGCACATCTACGAGCCCCAGCTACGCTCTCCTCCAACAACTAGCAATCCTCCGCTCGAGCAGCCCAGCCGCAGGGACCACCCGCCCAGGGGCAACGACCGCATCGCAAGCAGTGCAGCTGAAGCAGATTATTACAGGTTATCTTATTCCTCTTGGGTGACCACCAACTGATCCGAACATAGCCTTTGCTGAAGCGATGGAGCAGAAGCCAAGGAAGCTAGAAGAGCTGGGTGACCCCCAGGCTGCCAGAGGAGTTGCACTTGCGGGCTCCAACACGGGGCTGCGCTGGAACGCGGGGCTTCAGCATTTTCTTGAAAGAAGGATCCAGAAGCGAAGGTGTCTCTTTGCACCACTTGCTGCAGGAAAGCTATTTACAGGGAAACCCAAGGTAAATAAAAGCAAGCCAAATCAGAGAACACAGGACTGGGGAGTGAAGAGTCACAGGACTTTTCACGTACAAAAACCTCCATCCAACTCCAGAGGAAGCACGAGCTGTGTTCAACTGCTCTCAGGGCTGAGGAGCTTTATTTCTGTATCTGTCAACACTACTGTAACAGTCAAAGGCCTGAGTCAGAGCCAGTCTTCAGTTACCAGGTACTATAAACACAGAGATAGTATTTTCCTTTAAAAATTTAGGCTCATCTATCGCAGAAAGTATAACGCAAGTGTTCCATTTCTATATTTCTGTACACCTTTACAAAATTCTCAAAAATTAGATGCAGCTTTGAGCGTGTTTCAGGACTGGGCTCTGCCCAAAGGAAGCAAAGACACTTGTCTTTCACAAATCACATTCTTAATAAACCTAACAGGACAGAAGTTGACTGTCTTCACTGAAGACCGGAGCTACGACACATTCAATGGTGGAAAAGGGGCTGTTACTGCAGAAGACGTACGTTAGAATGTACCACAGCGAGGAGCCTCTTTCAGTATATAAAATAAAAATCGAAAGGAAGACTGCTGACTAGTCCTGCATTTTAGCAAGCTGCCAAATCCCAGCCCTGAGGGTGCAGAGCAGATTTGGTAAGAGTTGACCACCGCTTTGCATTTTTATTTTGGAAGTACCTAGAGATCAGATCCGTATGCGAGAAATGCATTTATCTACTGGAAGCTGCCAACCCAGGGCAGACGGAGCTCAAGCCGCAGCGTCCTCACCGAGGGGGAGCGCTGGCAGAGCCCCCGGCGCTCCAGGGCACGTCTCGGCAAAGGCAGTGCAGGGGCCGAAACGAGGAGGAGGGACCCCACCAGTGAACGAGAGCAATGTTCAGCAAGCCTACTAGAGAAAGAACAAAGCGAATTGTGTTGAAACAAGTTCACATGTTTTTAACCTCAGCCAGGCTTGCCATTGGCCATTCCCACACAACCGCCTCATGCAAAGGGTTGTTTTCACTGAACCATCACAGTTTTGCCAGCTGGCAAAACAATAGACACAGGGAGCTGCCGCGCCGAGGGCCCGCGGGCCGCAGCTGAAGTGCGCGCGCTTCACTTTCATTTTGAACTTTTGCTGTCAGCTACGCTCCGGCAACGGACCAGACGCACCCCTGCTGTAACTCTGCTCAAGTCAAGCAATGGAAAGAACACACCACCACGTTGCTGTATTTATTTGAAATAAAATGAATAAGTAACAGGGTGGCAAAGGAACGGTTCAGCGCACGCACCCCACTGCCTCGGAAGGGTCTTGTCACAGCTCCTGGGTTCAGTTCGTCCCCGCTGCACCCGCTCCCGTTCCAGCAAACGATGAACTCGCCCGCCTGAGATGGGAAACTGCCGTACCTCCTCCGTCCCAGCCTCCCCACCACCTCGCCCGAGGAAGGTGCTTGTTCGCTGCCTTCCTCTTCCTCAGGAGCCAGCACGCTGCCAGATCCCGAGCAGCCGTACAGCTCCCCTCCGCGCTCCTCCTTCCCTAGGGCCACAAGATCTAGAAATGATTAGGTGCCTGTTGGATGGATCTGTACCACAAGCGGCAGGACTCACACCTTGCGTGATTAAAAATGTGTCCAAACACAACCACCTTTTTTGAATATTACAGATCAAACATTCAAAATAGAGCCAAAAAAATAATCAGGAATTCCGCACTTCTAGAGCTTTGGCAGTAAGTAGTTTAACCAAAACTTTATTCTCGCTTCTGTAATCATAAATGGAAAAGAAAATCACAGATCCTATTAAAGTACCTTCTCTCAGGAGCTCCTGTTGTATAGCCAAAATAAAAGGGTGAACGGTATTAATGGCAGAACTCATCTCTCTGAGCCACCGCTGTAACTCCCTTAGCATACCAGTCCCTGATTCACAAGTCTTTTAGCAATTTTACCTGTCGTGTTAGGAGGAAGCATTGCCTAACAGATACAGCTAAAGGGCTGGGTGCCAGAACACCCAGGCTGCCAACAAACTGCCGGGAAGAGCTGGGACAAGGGGAGAAAGAAATACATGGCAAAACCAACTTTCACAAAGCATTGGTATTCTGAGATGCTAGAGAAAACAGGTGAACGCAAGAATTACTGTTTTTCTACTTTTTTATTGGTCTATTTTCCTTTTAAGCATGCACTTTAACACAGATTGATATATCAAGTCACAGCGCCTCAGATAACACTAGCAGAAAGGAAGTACCCGGGTATTTCTACTGCTCGCATGGCTTAAAGCTTAACGATGAAAGAAGGTTGTGAAAGAAAACCAAATTGCCTCCAAAGCACGAAGGCAAGGAGAGTTGCTGGAAAGGCGAGGCTTGCGGTCTGAGGTCCCAGACACAGAACAGAAGCATCTCTCCCCAGTTGTGCTCCACTGACATAGAAAGCACACAGAGAAAATAGTTCTTGTTTACCACGGTCTCTGGCTATAACAAGAAAAAATGCAGATCTCCTGATATCACTGGTAATTGTTTCAATCCAAACAGATGCTGCAGCCTGAATGAGATCATTCTGCATCTCGCACTGATGTAGGCTGCGTTCCCCACTTGCTACTTTTGAAACTGAAGAAGAATCGTGCTTTGCTAAAAATACGATGCAGGCTGAATGGATTGCTTTGTGAGGGGAGGTTAGTGTCTTCTCAGGGCCTCTCCACGCTGGACGCAGAAGACGGGGAAGAGTCGCACCAAGGACCTCGGGAAGAAGCCTGCCTTTCATTGCTTGCGTGCACCACGGGCTGACAAGGAGGGGACTGTTTGAGTAACTCTCTCCCTGCGAGCTAGTCCATTTTATTTCTCTTTTATAACATTTGTCAGGACCCCTAATTCTTGCAGTGCTCCGGCCCCTGTCGCCCTGGAGGACCTGCCACCAAGCCAAGCAGCCGCCACGTGTTCTGACGCTCCCCTCGCACACCCGGAGGCTCCGGGGACGCAGCACGCGGCGCTCGCTCCTGCCTGGTGGGAGAAGGAACCATCACAAGGCTCCCTCTATTCCCCGTGCCCTGCTGAAAGCTCAGCCCCTGCTCGTTCCCAGAACAGAAGAGCTATGAGAAGCAGCCATCCCGCGCACCAGTGACACAATCCCACGTTTGCCTAACAACTTCTGCCTCCTCAGAGCTTCCACACGCTGCCCCCGCTCGAGCGCCGATCGTGGTTTCCACCCCTCCTACTCCAGCTCCTAACGTGGCATATGCAGACCTACCTTGCAGCGCACCTTGTTCTCTAAGTCGTCAAAAACTTCTGGGCTCGGTACAAAGAGCAGCTCCTAGATCTGGGGGTGCTGGCACAGACCTCTGCACACAGGTACATGCATGCAAAGCAATGCTACCCAGCTACAGAAATTCAGCGTGTAAGCAGGTGGCAGACTTGCTCTCTCGACCCTCACTCCTACTTCATTTCCTGCCTCTGTTACGAAACAGTGACAAAAAAAAATAAAAATCTAGGATTTAAAGGCAGCTCCAAAATCCTGCCCTGGCCAAGGAGCCTTTTTTGGGATGCTCTGACAAAAGGGACACACCTGCCTTTGCCAAGCGATTCATGCAGAGGCTTTTTCTTTAATGGGATACGGTGCCTTTACCCGGCATTTTTTTTGGTTGAAATCCAGTCCAGATTCTCAGCTGTCAGATGTTACTCAGCTGCTTGGGTAAAATAAGTTTGGTGATCTCAATACAGTTTACAGCGGGCAGATGTCTAGAGCTTAAAATTAGCTGTCATATTTGCCACTGGACATACTATACTCTCCCCTCCCTTCTTTCAGGACTCAGAAGAGAAGCCAAACACCACAGACGTCACACAGATATTCAGGTTACGCTTCCCTGTACGCTTTAGAGATCCTGCCTCCAGGTTAGGTTTTACACTCGGAGTGAGGATTTAGAGCGAAGGGAATATGTACCTCTCTCTCTCTTGATATACTATCTCCCATCAGTAGTGTTTCTGTTTTCTGCCTCTGGTGCAGAAACCCCCACAAAATCATATATAACATATACTGTGATCACCCTCTGCAGCTGGGCAGTGTGATGCTGACCCTATTGCAGCAGAGACCAAACTGAACACAGAGCAGACCAGCACACCACGCAACACATTTCTCTGCACATCAGCACCCCCCACTGAACAAGGATGGGTTTACTACTAGCCGAGAGAGAGAAACGAAAGCGCCATTTACTCACAGCGTGCCCCAAACCAGGGAATATTGAGTCTGTACACGCAAGTGTCTGCATGGATAGTCTGAAGACTCTGCAACTGAAACATAAAAGCATAAAGGTCTGCCCCAAGTCTCTCACAAGAGCAGACAACAGCAACATAACTGACATTTAATGCAGAAGGCGCACAAAACCCCCACGCTATCCCCTGCACGCACCCCAGAACATTCCCAATACCCGAGGACAAACTCAAACGTGGAAGACCAAAAGCCGCAAGAACCAAAATACGCCACAAGAAATCGAAGGAATGAACCAAACCTCTCCCTGCAGCTGCAAGTGAAAACAGCCAGGCAAGCCCCGAACTTGAATTGCGCGGTGAAGGAACACACCTCACTCGCAGAGCTCGGCATTAACCTAATCCATAGTAATGGCGCGATCGTTTCTGGCACGGTCACATCACAGCTGTCACGAGAACCCACGGAAAGGTCTAGAACCAGCTAGAGACTGCTTTTTCCACAGAGGCCTAAATGAAGGAAGCCAGCCAGCTGTAAGAACTACGTGGTTAAACGACTGCATCTACAACATGATTCACCCTAGGAAAGCGTGTCTCACGTTAAAGGAGGCAGCTGGAATTGTAGGTACTGACCATCTTTTCATACTGTATAAAGCGACTACCTAATTCAGAGCATTCAAATACTCTGCAAACGTATGGGAGAGCAAACAACTACGCAAGCAGCTTCTGCTGCTCCGTGCATTATCATAAGATCATAAAGTAATTACATGTTAGTAAAATAGGCTGGATTTACAGCCTGCGAAACTCAAGTGCCCATTTGCAAGCGGAACAGGAAGAGTGGAACCTTCTTCAGGCTATGCCCTGACAAAGCTCACCCGCGGTGCCAACTCACCCCGCTCCTGCCAGCGCTCCCCGTGACAGCAGTCAAGCAACGACATTTATTCCCGAGGAGCCTGACCAAGACGCAACTCCTTTCATGCAAAATAGCAGTGGAAAGATTCCTGCTACTCACCAACACCTGACAACCTCCAGGCAACATCTGTCGAACTAATTACTGACCCAAAGTCAGGCAAGGTCTGAAACCTTCATGACTTCTGCACAATTTACTTTGCGTGGCAAATTTCACGTTCATTGCTTTACTAAGGTTAACTACGATTTCCTACTGAGGCACCAACGCATGGGAAGTCTGCAGCAAAAGCGCTGTAAAAGCAACAGTCTGTGCAGATCATTTCATAATGATATTTTCCAAAAGATTTGAAATCCTTCTTTTCAAGAGGCTGCCACATCCTCCGGTGCTGAAGAATGACGAGAAAGATCCAGCCTCAAGCATTGCACATCAGACAGAATCTAGAGCTGCCAGGAAGATGACAAGGAAATTCTCCCTGGCAAAACTCCAGCGACCCCAAGCTCACAGACCAGCTGGGCCCAGGGAAAAACTTTTCCCTTGCGTTAGAAACCTTTAAAATTAATTAAAAACTTAAAAAAAGCTACTTTTTGGGGGTGGACCAGTCTCTGGCCATACCACAACTCAACCCCTGCTCATCAGCTGCTCCCCAGCAGAGGAGCTGGCACTAACAGCGCCACTACTCAGCAGATAAAATTAATGCAATTACATCAACCCTTTTCCATAAGGACCCCCACAATTTATGCAGCAGCAGACAATAATTATCCTGTGACCACACTATTCCTGTGCCTTAACCAACCTGTGAGTGAGCCATTTGGCATGTTTCCAGCTGTTTTGGTACGCTAGTTACAATCATTCTGAAATACAGATCTCCACTTTTGCTAATTCCCTGATTTTTATTAAGCCACAGAGAACAGAATCACGCATTCAGACAAAGGTGAGTCCTTAAGCAAAGTCTCTCTATCTTGTCTTACTGTAATTCCTAAACAGAAGCACAGAACATGGAAACCCTTGATGCTGACTTAGCTGATTCAGAAAAGGTTTTCACTTATTTTTGCTGTTTTTTTATAGAAGCTAGCACAGACACATCATAAAGGCTGTACTAAATCAGATCCAAGCGTGTGTCTGTGCGTGCCCATTAATGCGGAGTGCCTACATAGCCCTTACGCGGTTCAAGATGTTTTACAAACATTAGACACCGAATTAAACCTCCAAATACTCTCCCTAATACAGTGACTATCACCCTAATTTACAGGGGATCAGTTGAGCCACAGAAGTTAAGCAACTTACGCAAGCCAGGAAGGGCCAAAGCAGAGAAGAGGTTAATGCGCAGGACCCCAAGAAAGTCTGCCCCAGCTGGCAGAAAGGCAGGAGTGGGTAAGGCCTGCACCTTCTGAGCAGCCAAAAAGAATAACTGGAAGTGGAATAATCATCTCCTACCCACACATTTCTCTTTTAGCAATATAAGGAAATAACATCCCAACAACAACAAAAAAGGCAATATTTTAAAATCACCTACAAAAGCACTTCATGGTAATAACCGCGAACTACGGCACCGGCCTTATGACACCAAGAAAAACCCAGACGCGTGAGACTGCCTCTGTTCTTTGCAGCTGAGCCTTCCCCTCAGAGCAGGACGAGGACCAAACACTGCCCACGAATTCTTCTATTTCTCCACCTGCTCAGCCTTTCCCAAGATCATCCTATTCACGACTGGTTTCCTGCGCCCATCGCTTCTGCAATGAAACTTGGGAAGGAGGAAGGAAGGGTAACGTTAGAGGTCACTATAAGAAGACGACTGTGCCTTCAGCATGGTATTTACATTTGGATATTTTTAACATTTCAACCACCACATTTAATTAGCCCGGGGGAAGGAATGACTTACCCATAAACAGGGCTTTCCCAACTTTACAGGCCATGCAATTTGTCAGTGTTCTATGCACAACATCTAATTTAACTCCTTAGGATGACATCACCGGGAAGCCAGCTCCTTCCCAGCACGGCTCCTCAAGCCTTCAATTTCTGACAGTAAACAAGCAGCACAAAACACCTCAGGCCATCAATATTATTTCGAAAATACTATTCCTCAGAGGCCACTTTCAGTTTTGTTTCCTCCTTTTAATTCCATCCACTGAATAATTTTCTAGAGCAATTGCCTCACCTTCTACAGAAATAGTTCTCTCCTCCCCAGTTCCCCAGGAGATAACCAACTGCCAGCGTTAGATGCTGCAGAACCAGCGGAGTTTCCCAGACATTGGACCTTCCCACCTCACTGCCTGCAGAGACTGCAACGCTCAGCTGCTGCTGGGAACCAGCTCGCTGGCTCTTGAGAAGAAAACGTCCAAGAAAGGCTGGGATTCCCACCACCCCCAGCCTTAGACGACACCGTCTGCTCCGCGGGGCAAGGTGCACCAGACCACTTTAGAAATAAACTAGTTACTGAAATTTGAAGAAGCTCTAATTACGCTAACATTTTCACAGCAGGACTCTGCCCAAACGTCCGCCCCCAACTGACATTTTTCCCGTTACCCACAGCAAGGCAAGACAGAGTAAAAATTGCTGCGGGTAGGTTTCAAATGGTACCAGGGACAAGGGAATTGGGTATGATGAAGAAGCGGAGAACACTCAGACCTATGAGTTTGAAGCTTCCCATCCACACCACAGTTTAAATCCTTTCCTCCTCGTCCTCAGCAACAGGAGAAAGCCCTCTCCCGAAAACAGCCCGTGTGGCCTCCAGACAGAAAGGATGTTATTTCTATTTCTAGGACACTCAAACTCCAGTTGACTGAAGACAGCCTGACTCCGCTACAGGGTGCATGTTCTAATCCTGGTGCACACGGAGGCCATGAGATCCCACATGGGACGCGCAGCCAAGGCAGCCCAAAATAAAGCGTCGCCCGGCAGCAGGCGCAGCCCGGCACCGCATGTGGCACGGCGGGGCCCGGGGCGGGACTGCGGGCCCTCGCTGCGGAGCCCCGGGCGGGAGCAGCCGGCGCCTGGCCCTGGAGAAAGGCCTTTGCCCCCGGGGCCCGCCCCGGCAGGGACCTGCCGAGCCCCCCGGCGGCGCGCCCGGCCCTGCCCGCCGCCCCTCAGGCCTGCCCCCGCAGAGCTCCCGCAGCCCGCCGCGCCGGCCCTGCCCGCCCCCGCCGCTGACCCGCCCGGGAAGGCCCGGCCGAGCCCCCGCGGCTCCCCCGCGCCGAGGTGCCGGGACCTGCCGCCCCGGCCCGCTCCCGCCCGGGGCCGCCCCCGGCTCCCGCAGCCTCACCCGCCCGCCGGGCCCCGGCCCCGCCCGCCGGCGGGGACACCGGCCGCCCCTCTCCCGCCCGGCGGGGCGAGGCCGGCCCGCGGCAGCCGCCCTACCTCCGCGTCTCCTCCTCGCTCTCGGGCTCGCCGGGTCCCTCGGGCGCCGCCATGATCACATCGCACTCCGCCGCCGCCGCCATCTTACCGCCGGGCCGGGCTGGGCACGGCACTGGGGCGGGGGCAGCGCCGGAAGGGGCGGGGCTTCCGCTGACACCGACGGAGGCGCGCGGGCCGGCCAGAGCGGCGCTCGGCCGGGGCGGGGCGGCCCCGGGGTCCGCCCGCCATGGGGCCGCCGGCGGGGGCACCGGGCACCGGGCACCGGGCACCGGGGCGGGGCCCCTCACCCGCCGTCACCGCGGCCCGGGGGTCCCGGCCGGCCCCGGTCCGCCCGCCCGCAGAGGGCGCTGTGGCCCCGCCGGGCCTCGCCTCGCCCCTTCCGCCGCCGCCGCCGCCGCGGTGCAGGTGGGGCCCCCCCGGCCCGGCCGCAGCGCTGCCCCGGGCGGTCCCTCCGGTCCGCCCCGCCTCTGAGGCCTGGGCCGGCCGCGGGCACAGCCGCGTCCCCCGCCCGCGTCCCGGGCCTCCGGCGGCCCCTCGGGCCTTGGCCCCGGCCGCGGTGCGGGCACCGGCGGCGCCCCCGGCCCGCGGCCCTCCCCTGACGGCCGCGCTTCGCAGGCGGGTTCCCGCCGCGGCCCCTCGGTGAGGCAGCATGGGGAAGAGCTGCAAGGTGGTGGTGTGCGGCCAGGCCTCCGTCGGGAAAACGGCGATCCTGGAGCAGCTTCTGTACGGGAACCATGTGGTTGGTGAGTCCGGGGCACCGGGAGGGAGCCCGGCAGCGGCCGGCCTGGCTGCTCCGGGACAGCCCCGTCCTGCGGGTGGGAGGCCTGCACCACAGGCCCCTAAACAGGCCGGGGGTGGAGGAGGGACCGCTGTCCTGCCCCAGGCCGCCCGCCAGGACGGTTCCCCGGGTTGTGCCGGGGCCGGCTCCCTGGCCAGGGTCCCCACGTCCCCTCCGCCCGCCTCTCTGGCAGGGTCCGAGATGATCGAGACCCAGGAGGACATTTACGTGGGCTCCATCGAGACAGACCGCGGCGTGCGCGAGCAGGTGCGCTTCTACGACACGCGGGGCCTGCGGGACGGCCTGGAGCTTCCCAAGCACTGCTTCTCCTGCACGGACGGCTACGTGCTGGTCTACAGCACTGACAGCAAGGAGTCCTTCAAGCGGGTGGAGCTCCTCAAGAAGGAGATTGACAAGTCCAAAGACAAGAAAGAGGTGAGTACCCCAGGGGAAAGGGGCTGCAGAGCGGGATCTGCTCCCCTTCTTCAAGTTCTCACCCAGAGACTCCCCTTTTCTCTGGCTTGTCACAAGACGGTGACAGGGGTCCCTGTTCCATAAGACTCTCAGCTGTAACTGGCTGCTGGCCTGGGATGCTTCTGAGTGTACAAGTGCTCAAGAGGCCCTTCCACTTTGGGGCTGGTTTGAGGCACCCAGCGCCGAACAGGAGGGGAAGCTGCCAGAAGGGAGCGCTGGGAAGTGTGGTGTTTTAGAAGGCCTTGGCACGGAGGGGGAATTGGCTGCAGGACTGGGCCTGGCGCCGAGGGTCTTCAAGGCAGAGCCAGGCAGCACCGGTCAGCTCTGCGTTTGGTACCCTCAGGGATTCTTCTCACCCCTTTTTGAACAGGTCACCATCGTGGTTTTGGGCAACAAGTGTGACCTGCAGGAGCAGCGGCGGGTGGACCATGACGCAGCCCAGCACTGGGCCAAGGGCGAGAAGGTGAAGCTGTGGGAGGTGTCCGTGGCTGACCGGCATACGCTGATCGAGCCGTTCATCTACCTGGCCAGTAAGATGACGCAGCCGCAAAGCAAGTCTGCTTTTCCCCTGAGTCGCAAGAACAAGGGCAGCGGATCCATGGATGGCTGAACCTTGTTTTCCCTTCTCTTCCCCTGCCACCTCCTCTCCCTCACCTCCCTACTTCCCTTGCACATATCTCCTGCTGAGCCTCTTGGGTGTCGCGGAGCCTGCGGGAAGCACGGTGGCACGAGGAAAGGGCGTCCCAGGGCTGGGGATGGTCTTTGAGGATGAGAGAGGTGAGCCATCTCCCTGCACTGGGACAGGGACTGCTCTTTTCACTGCCCAGCCCCTGCAGATGGAGGTGCTCCAGGGAAGCCGGGATTCACCGAGCGAGGCCCCTCTGCTCCCCGGGCGCAGGCTGGCAGACCCGAGGGCTGCGGGCTGCTAAAGGGGAGGCACAGCACGGGGCTGGCCAGCAGGTGGGGATCAGCTCCACGGCTGAGCATAGAGGAAAATTCCCTCTTGCTGCTCTATTTACTGCTACCATGTGAGAAGGGGCCGTTTGCTGGCCCTGCCTCCAGCCCAGCCGCTGTCAGAGCAGCTCTCCCTTGTCCTACCCCAGCGGGCTCTGCGGTGCCGCAGTGTTCCCCGGCAGATTGCCCCTTACCCGGCAGTGCTCGCTGCTCCGTTACGTGCAGAAATATTTGGTTGTCCTGCCTCAGTGAACACCTAGTGCAGGGCAAGATGCTGTTAGTGAGGGCGGGGTGCCCACGTCCACCACGCCGCAGCCCTCCTCTTCCTGAGTGCAGACTCACTTGTGACCTTGGAGAAGCTGGGACTGCGCTTAGCCTGCGCGCCCTGATGCTTGGGGCTGCGGCAGCTCTCGCTGCCCATCTGCCACGGTGCTGACTCTCCTCTCGGAACCACCACAAGACAAGGGAAGGGTGTCCCGGTCCTGCCCAGCAACACGTGTTCCCTTCAGCTAGTCTGGATCTAGGAAAAAAAAAAAAAATGACGAGAAAGCCCTGGCTTGTTTATACTTGTTCCTTTTATTTACTGAGTAACACAATAAAGCGATGAGATTCGATTATCAAAATATTTTCCTTTTTTTTTTTTTTTCCCCAACAGTTATAGTACATCAAAAAAATATACAATGGACATTACAGGAGGGGTACTGGCCAAGTCCCTAGAGTCTGTTTATTCCATTTTTGTGGGTTTTGTTTTTTTCTTTTTTTTTTTTTTTTGAATCAAACTGTTCACATCACTCCAAGGTTATTTACAGAGGGGCACACGTTATCGAGCGCTATGGACTATGCCCTACTACCTAGTACAGCATCTGCTAAGTCAAAGGCAGTAAATGCTTTGGATAGCGCAGGAGCAGGGAGGGTTTCTGGAGGCGGGGATGCGACAGAGGGAGCGTGTTCTTACGCAGCTTGTTGCGGTATTATTGTTATTAGAAGGAATGGCTTTCGAGGGGTTAAAGTGCCACGTGTAGGAGTGCATCAGGACTCCACCGGTGGAGGGGTGACGGGAGCAGCCACTGCTGGCTCCAGCACAGGCTTCTTAGAACAAAATGCAGGGGAACGACCCACCAGTGCCAAGCGGCTCTTGGAGCACGGCCGCAGGCGGCTGCTGCCGGCTCCCTGTGCTCCCGAGGCTGGCGGGCACGCTGCAGGAGGGGACGCGCTGCCGCCGCTGCCGTGGCCGGGGCTGGCAGTGACCGGCGAGGCGGCCTGGGGAAGAGCACAGTGAGATGAGCAGGGGGAGGGCTGGAGCCGGGCTGACCACGGGCTGCTCGGTGCTGCGATGCTGTCGGAGCCGTGTCCCTCCGGCCGCCCGGGGCCCCGGCCAGCGCAGGCTCCTGTCCTGTGGGACGGGGGTCCAGGCTGCACTGTCCCCTGGGCTGTGGGACCGTGTCCCTGTTCCTGTCAAAGCCATTGCTGCTGGGAGCCCTCCTTCCCTCGGCTGCTCTCCGAGCCACGTCTCCCACCACCACTGAAAGACCTTTTGGTTGTCTCTACCCCCAGCCTTCCATACAAGCTCGCTCTGCTTCTCCTGGCGCCCTCTCCCCACTTCCCTCCTTCCCTGGGTGGAGAGGAGACGCCCCGAGCAGATGAATCTGTACCCAGGGGCTCCCGTCCTCTGCGGCAGGAGCGCAGCAGTGGCCCCGCGGGTCAGCGCCGCCCACGGCGTGAGAAACGGGCCCCGCAGGCGTACGGATCCGGCCACCCCGCTCCCGCTGCGCAGGGTTCCTGCCCTCGCCCCAGGCTCCGGCTCTTTCCGCCAGCTCTGGGAAGCAGCAGCATTCCAGCCGCGTGAGTTACCCGTTGGCCGGCTCCCATGCACTTCCCATGGCCAGGACCCTGTCCTGAGCATCGGTGGATCACGCGGGGCAAAATCCTCCTGAAATCCAGGCCTTGCTTATGGCCGAGACATCGGATACGCGTGCTTGTGCGCGTGGATTCGCAGGTGCACAAACCAACCTGCCTCTTCCCGAGGGCTGGGAGGGAACGGGGGTCACAGCAGAGGTCTCTGAGCCAGCACCCCGGGCCAGGGGATGGGAAGGGAATCGTCTGCACAGAGCTAAGCGCTGCGTTGGTTTTTTCCGCTCCGACCACCGCTCCTGGCTGCACAGACAGCATGAGCACCAAAGTAAAACGCAGACAGCAAATGCGGCGGGCGAGCTGCTCCCCCTGGATTGCATAGATCGGGGTGGGTTGTCACTCCAGCGTAAGGTCCGTTTGGGTTGCAACTTTCCTGCATATTTCTATTTACAGCAGCGCGCTGGGAACCCGGAGCGCCGTGGTTACAGTTTTCAGACCAGGTCATCGCTGGGCTTTCTGAGCACAGTGAAAAGCAGAGCTACAGCTTCAGGGTCCCTCCGGAGCCCAGCCTTCCGCAGGCTACGACGGGAGCATCACAGGGAGAGCGCTGGGCGTAGGCTGCGGGCGCTGCCTGCTCCTTCGTACCTGATTGTCCGGGCTGCCGGGGACACCTTTGTTTTTGGGAGTCATCGGTAACTCCCTGGAAGCTCCTAATGGGGATGGGGTTGGACGGGCGGGCATGGCGGCTGGCCGGCGGGCGAGCAGCAGCGTTGCCTTTCACTGGAGAACCAAAAGTGCTTTAGGGACATTCACTCAGCCTCACAGCATCTCCCGGGAGGTAGGGGCAGGGCTGTCCCCTGCGGCTGGGACAGAGGCAAATGGCTGGCGCTGAGCACAGGGTCGTCATCTCGGGGAGCCCGCAGCGGGCGGCCTGGCGCTCTCATCCTCGCTGGGCTGGAGCGGAGCCTGCCTCCGGCCGCGTGCCCAGTCGTGTGCTTCTCGGGGCCAGGGCAGGGGCAGTGTGCTTTCAGAGGGAGGAGGCACCGGCCCTGGGCTTCGGCTATTGCTCTCGGAGTGAAGATAGGGTCAGCGTGGCTGATGCCCCCGCGGCGGGGGCTCTTTGGCTGGTGGGACGTAGGGGGTTGTGGGGCGTAGGGGGCTGGTGGGCAGCACGGAAACCCCCAGCCAGCACGGGCAAGTGCGGGGCTGGCGAGGGCACGGCAAGCCCGGTCCGAGAGGGGAACCACCAACTTTCCGCTTGTGCCGGGGTTGTTTCTCCCAGTACAAGCTGGGTTGAGACTCCCCTCGCAGTTCTCTTCCCACTGGGCTGGCAGGGACCGGCCGGCCAGGGGGATCCTCCTTCCCCCGGGGACCAGCCAGCTCCTCTTCTTCCAGTCCCATCACCTGGCAGGGTGATGACCAAGGAACCAGCAGGCCACGGACAGGCAGCGCCTGCCCACGAGACACAAGAGGAGCCTGGTGACTCGGGCACCATCCTCTCCCCTGCGCCGCGCAGCCAGGTGATGGGCTCCTCTGCTGAGTGCGGGGCCGGCACGGGCAGGGGGAGCGGCGGGGATGCGCGGCGGCGCTGGCCGGGCTCTGCCGGGGTATCTTGCTCCAGAAGGAGCCTGCTCGAAGCAAAGGAGAAGCCAGGGTTGATGTCTACGACTATGGTTTCCCACCAGCCAGAAGAGCAGCCTGCTCGGGAGCGCCGCCCCGCGCCGTGCAGCGCCCGCGGCACAGCCTGGTTCGTGGTGGACGGACCCTCGGCGGGCAAGCGGCTCTAGTAGGGCGCGAAGACAATGGGGCCCGGCGTGGTGCGGACGTGGGCTGGCGGCGTTCGGAAAAGGGCTGGTCCGAGGAGCGGGGCTTGGAAGAGCGTGGTGGCAGCGGCTGGTCTCAGGGCGAGGGGGCCAGGCATGGCGCAGACGGCGGCCGCGGTGAGCGGGCTCGGCAGGAAGCGGGTCGCCAGGGTTTTGGTGAGATGCTTCTGCAAAGCCAGCTTGGACTGCAGGGAGGGAGGAGGAGACGCCGTGAGGCACCCGGCTGCGGGAGAGCCCCCAGCCCCAGCTCCCCGGGCAGACAGGCAGCCCCGCGTCAGCCCCTGCCACGCTCGCCTTCAGCTGGGCTCTCAGCACGCCTCCGCAGGAAACGCAGCCCCTGGTCCCGACCCAACGCGCGCTCCGTCCCACAGCCCCGGTCCCTCGGCTCGGCCGCGCCGGGTCAGAGCACGCAGGGATGCCCCCGTCGCGGTCACCTCCCCGGGGAGGTCCCCAGTCCCATCACTCCGACCCAGAGACCTGCCCTGGCTTTTGCAATGGCTGGGCCGTTCCCTGCATCCGTGCTTTCCTCTGGTGCCCCGGGATGACATTTGCTGCCAAACTCTCTGCTAAACTAGGCAGGGAGTCTTGTGTCTCTGCAAACAAAATGCTTCGGCTGGGTTTAACTGAGCCGTGCCAGCCCCAAGCACCCAACCACCACAGCTCTCAGAAATCACAAAACAGGTGGAAGAGGCACAAACGCTGCAGCTGCGAACGCTGCTGCCAGAGGACTCGCACGTTATTCCCGCGCTTTCCTTCCCGTGAATAAAGATGCAAACCCCTCTCACCACGACAGCCTGCCCTCCCTAAGGGGAGCGGGTTAGATGTGATCATGGAAACTGAGGCTTCAAGAAAAGCAGCCCCTGTGCCTCGTTGCAAGAGATGGCCAACATGGCAAACGATGTTTCGGAGAGGAAACCGGGTGGGTGATGTGCAGGGAGACAGATACCTTGAGAATACTCACTGCGAGGGCAGCGTTCTTCTGCAGCTTGTTATAGGGGCTGTACTTGGGCTTGGGCGGCTTCCCCGCCAGCCTGTCTTTGTGCCTCCGGCTGCTCATGTGCTGGGAGAGGAAAACAGCCGGATCAGCCGGAGCCAGGGCAGCGAGGGCAGGCCCACGGCCCCGCATGGCTCAGGTCCACGGGGGACCATCGGGTACCCACCCCCGGAGCCCCCGGCGCCAGCGCAGCGGGGTCGGTGCGCCCATGCCCGGTGGCCCTGCGTTCCCAGGGGAAGGCACGCGCCAGGGCTGGCACCGTCACCTGTTTGAGCTGGGTCTCCGAGTTCACGTAGATCTCGCACACTTGGCAGTGAAACGCCTTGTTCTGGATGTTGATGCTGCCCTTGTTGCCGATCCGCTTGGACTTGTGCCCTGCCCGGGAGAGGAGCTTGCCTCGGCCTCGCCGCATCTGGGTGCTGTGACCTTCCAGCATCGACTTGTGCTTGGCGCCTGGGTGGCAGAGGGGACGCTCAGCAAACACCGACTTTGCAAACAAACCCGGTGCCGTGCCGAGGGCTGCGGCAGCAGGAAGGATGCCCTCCAAGCAACGCGCCCGACAGCGCCGTGCGTCCCCCCTCCTGGGGGACCCCGGTCCCCCCACCAACCTGTGCCCGGCAGCACTTGCAGGCAGAGGGGACAGGGAGCTGCCTGGGAGTCCGGACCCTTGCCAGGGATGCGGCAGCCCGTTCCCAAACCCTGCCAAGCTCTCGTGGCCAGCTGCACTTCGCAGGCAGACCAGAAACGCTCGGCTTCCCGGAGACCCCCCCCCTCCATGTGCCAGACCTTCGGAGAAACTGCTATTTTAAGCATGCGCTGGAGCCTGTCGCCTGTCCCCGGGCGTTAGCACAGTCTGCGGAGCGGGGCACGCGATGCCCGCCGTGCTGCAGCATCCGAGCTGTGCCCAAGGTCAGAGAGGATCCGGCCGCAGAGCCAGGAATAGCTCGGCGGGGTTACAGGAGGCGGGGAAGGAGGAACCCGAAATCCCCGCACACCTGGGGACAGGGCGCTCCGTCCTGCCCCTGCCAGCGCTGGGACGGCGGCGTGGGGGTGGGCAAGTAATTTAAGCCACCGCTAATTCATTCTATTTTTTAAGGCGCTAAGCAAAGAGCCCGAGTCCGTGTGACAGCCAGGGAGGGACGCACGCCTGCAACCATTTTGTTTGTTTGTTTGTTCTTTTTCCCCAAATCAGCTCCTAAATTTGTAACCGGAGCTGACAAAAGCAAAAGGACACGTTTGCAGCTAAGCCGCAGCGGTGTCCTGAGCCAACCCCTGTGCACGGCTGCTGCCGCCGCCCCAGCGGGCAGTTGGGGCTGGGGGAACTGGTTCCCAGTTCTCACTGAACTGGACGAGAGAAGGCCCTTCCCTTTAAAACCGGGGTGCCCGTCCTTGTTCAGCACCCTACAGAGACAGGGGTGAGCCGGGGGCTGGTGCTGCAGGGCCCGCAGACCCCGCCGGGGTCCCCCGCACTGCGGCTGCCACCACCCGCCACCGCCCCGGGGGGGTCCGGCCACCCCCAGATGCCTGCCTGCCACGGCCCATGAGCCATCGCTTGCTGCCGAGGTCCGAAGGAGCTCGTTAGATTCCCAAGGGGCTTCTCAAAATGGTCACGAGCCCAAACCACCAAGCCGCTTTTGGAAGGATTATCCTGGGCCTGAAAGAGGCGCTGGGGCTCAGGTTGCTATCAGCTTAAAGCCCAACTGCCATGGAATATAAAGTAGCCTCCAATCCCTCGATTAAACTTATCTGAAAATGTCTTTAATTAAGAGACACGAACAATAAGAGAGCATTTGACCTTGCTAAAATTCACTCCATAAGCTGCAGCACAGGTAAAACACCACCGCTTATCTTTGCAAGCCACCTTAATGAACCCTTTTTAATTAAAGCAACCTTCATTAACGCTCACTGTTTCCCTGCAAGGCTGTTTGGTGATGGGGCACGGCGGGGCTTTGCACGGAGCCCGGGACGGAGCTGCGAGGGGCCCGTCCCCCGCCGCGGGCGATGCCCTTACCGGTGTTGTGAGCCTCCAGCTGGGACAGGGAGTTGACGGTCACTTTGCAGGTGGGACAGTACAGGTGCTGTTTGCTCTTCTTCCCCTCCTTCTCGCTCTCGGGGGCCGAGCTGACGCTGCTGCCCGACTCGGCTGCCTGCGCGGCCGAGGAGGCCATGCTGGTGGCGTCCGAGGTGCCCTCCGACAGCTCCGAGGCCGGCGGGGAGCCCAGCGGGGCGACGCTGCCCGACAGCTCCGCAGGCGACTCCTCGGCGCTGGGCGTCAGCCCCAGGCTGCTGCACTCGCCCTCCGGCTCCTGCAGGCCGTTGGCTTGCGCTGGCGGGAGGGAAAAAAGAAAGAAATGGGCAGAAAGGGAAGGTTCTCTGTGCTTGAACGGGTTTTCTGGATTTCAGAGAGCACCCTGTCCTCCCCGAGATCATCTCGGACACCGTCTGCTCGCGTTCATCCCTGCTGAGGATGGCTCTTCCCCGGGTCTATCCCATTCCCGCTTTTACCTGCGGCTCATGGCAGCCGGGCTCAGCACAAAAGCTGGCAGAGCCCTGGGGATGTGCGAGCCCTCCTCAGGGCCCGGGCAGGGAACGCTTCCTCTCCTGCAGCCGTTCAAAACATCCCCCAGAGACACCGAATCACAGGGAAACAGCCGCCGTTTCCCCGAGCGGCTGCCGGGGGACACAGGGGCCAGGTTCCCCCAGGGGCGCGAGCTGCCCAGGCTCCTGGGCTGGCTTTCCACCCCTTCCCCGCGCCCTGTCCCCAGGCAGGCACGCCGGGGACGCCAGCAGAGCACAGAAGCTCATTTATTAATGCTCGCGGTGGTGTTTATGCTGCGTTAATCGCGGCCCTCCTCAGCCCGACCAGCAGCTGACCGTGGCGGGATGCTCAGACACGAGGCTGCTGCGGGCCGGGATTTAATCGGGCTCTTCGGGATGCCGCAGCCACGGCAGGGCTGCGAACACAAACGCCGCTGCGCTCCCGGGAACCGGCCAGGTCGCCCACGCCAGTGCCGCGGGCTGCCGGCGCCGGACCCTCCCGCACGCCCCTGCCCGCGTACCTGTGCTGCCGGGCTCCCCGCTGCCCTCGGGGCTGGGGGCGAAGTCGGCTGCGCCGTCCCGGCCGGCGGCCACCGCTGCAGCCCCCGCCGCCTTCTGCTTGCTCTTCATGGCCTCAATGGCTTTCAGCCTCCGCGCGTGCTTGTGGCCCTTGTAGTGGGCTTCTGCCTGGTTCTGGGGAGGGAGAGATGGGGACGGCCGCGTCGGTGCTGTGGCCAGACAGACGGATGGACACAGGGAGGATGGGTGAAGGGGTCAGCCCCAGGCCGTGGCCGCTCGGGCACGTTTCCAGTGCCACCTCCCCTGGTGCCGTTCATCCCCAGGGCCACCTCGGAGGTGGTATTTTTGGCTGGGTGCAGCGCAAAGCTGCTCTCCTCCCGCCAGACTGCTCTGCACACGGATGTATTCAGGCCGAGGTGTCGCTTTGCTAAGACATCACCGCATTGCACGGCCGAGATAAGGACCCTGCTCTGATTAAATGCATCAAGTCACTTCTAAGAGAAGCTTTCAGGCAAAATTCATGACATCAGAAACGTACAATGAATTGCTAGCTGTAAAAATAAAATAGTGCATTGGTGGGGAGGACACATCTCCCTTTGTAACCTAACGGGTGTCTAACATGCGATTTACATTCACGGGCTCCTTTCTCCCAGCAAACGCCGAATAATGAAGTGCACGTTGACGGGTTCATGCCTGCACCGAACTGATAAAAACATACACAAAAGAAAATCACCCGAACGTTTGTGTACTCCGCAGTCGGGGACAATGCCGCATTGTCCCTAAAAACAACTACGGTTTAGCAATTTATGGAAACTAAATCTAATATGAATTAAGACGCCGTACCACTGAGCAGCACGGATTAATTTGCACGGCGTTTCCAGAGGCTGGCTGAGGCTTCCCGTGCTGGTAGGAAGCAGCATCCCTTCCCTCCCCCCGCGGCTTCCCGAGGGCTGGGAACGGCGTCCGGGGCTGCGCAGCGACGGCCGGGTACGTGGGAAAGCGAAAGGCCCATCCGAGCGCGGGGCCTCATTAGCAAATACAATAAACTTCCCCCAGATAACGGGTTGGGCCGGGGCCGGGCTGCAGCCTAAGTAGGTCAGCCGGCACCGCTGCCGCTCCGCGCAGAAACGCGAGGGCCCGCGCCAGGACGCGCTCTCCCGCAGACGCGACCTCGGGGGGACGCAGGCAGAGCGGGGGCGAGCGGCACGGGGTGCCTGCGAGGGCAGCGGGAGCACGCGGTGGGACCGACTCTCCCAGCACCGCTCTTCCAGCCGGGATGCAGCTTGGAAAGGGAAAGCGGTGCTTTTCCCCGAGCCGCCTGGTTGCGGAGCAGAATAATTAAGCCCAGAAATGCGGCCTTTTGCTGGCAGAGCGGCCCCCAGCCCCGGGCGCTGCCGATGCAGCTCGGCCGGGCTGGGACGGCACCTCCACGGGAGGCAGAGCCAGCCTGGCCAGGGCGCAGCGTCCGGGTGGGCGCAGCCGCCCCAGGGGAGGCGAGAGCAGCTCCCGGCAGCCCACGCTGCCAGACACCGAGCACGCAGGCAGCGCCGGCAGATGAGGCTCCGCTCGGGGCCAGCCTCCCATGGGTACAGGGGCTCAGCGCTGCCTCGCTCCCCCAGGAAGGGACGGCCGAGGCCAGGGGATGCTCCGGGCTGGCAGCTCTATAGGCAACGCGTGTGCGCGGGCCGGGCTGAGCACGGGAGGCTCCTGCCTCCACCTCTGCCCTGCACGCCACGCAGCAGCGGCACCGAGGAGCAGATGGACTCGCGCCGGTGCGAGCGGGGCCAGCCCGGGCAGAGGGCCCCGAGCCGCTGCCCGCGCTGCCGTGGCTCTTGCCGCCCCGCTCCCAGCAACCCCCCGTCCCTCTCCTGCCGGCTTGGAGCGAGAATTCCCTTTCAAGCCTTTTTATCAGTTTTCCCCACAAAAGATCAGCTGTGTGCAATTCATTACCGCAGGGATCAATGAATGTTTCCTTCCTCCCCTCTCCAAGGTGGTTGATTTACTTAGAATAAAAGGCTGGGGAAAAAAACCCCACCACCTGCCACACCAGAGCTGTGGGAAGCCAAGGCAGGGAAGATTATATTCAGCTCCCACGGACCAGCTATGAATTGCACGGGCTGATAAAGCAGCTTAAGCGCAAACACCGAGACCAAGGCAGCAGGGAAGAGACCCAAACAAAACAACGAGGAGCAGAAAGAGCCAGCGTGGCAAACAGAGGACACGGCAGCCCCGGGGCCCGCGGGCAGGGAGACGTCGGTGGCAAGGGCAGCCGGGGCAGCCGCGGAGCGAGGGGGGGCAGAGCCCCGAGGAGCGGCCGCCTGCGCCACGGGCGTCTGCGTGGTGCCCCCGTCGTGGGATGCTCCTGCGCCGCCACGGGCGCTGGCACCAGCCCCGCTCGCCCACCCAGCCCCGTGCTGGCCGCCCCGCTTACCGCAGAGTTGAAGCGCAGGTGGCAGATGTTGCAGGAGATGAACTGCTTCTTCTTGAGCGGGGCCGGCACGCCGAAGGTGTGGCTGATCACCGCCTTCTGCACCGGGTCCATCTGGAAGGGAAAGGGAGGGAAGGCAGAGGGTGGCTGGGTGCCACGCTGCGACGGACGCCCTGGCACAGCACCGCGACCCAGCGATCCCCCGCGCCCATCACGCTCGCCGAGGAGCCGCTGCGAACACCGGCAGAGCTCGCGCCTGATGTCTGGAAGGAGCGAGCGGCCGGGGCGGCAGAGGAGCCCCGACTGCCACGGAGGCACCCCCTGTGCGGGGCAACGCTGCTGCGCCGACGCCTGTTCTTGTCTTTTTTAAACCGTCCCTGAAAAAACCAAACCTGCAGGGTCCGAACGCCTGCTGTGGTCTGGCAGAGGGGATGAGGCTGCTGCGGGGGCACAGACCATGGACCCCGTCCTCCGCAGCCCCACCGCGCTCCCCTGCGCGTCCCTCCGTCCCCTCTCCCCCCACCACAGACACCGGTGTCACGGGTGGCAAATTATTGCTTTCTGTTGGAGCTTCCAGTTGTTGCCCTCCACCTCCCAGTGCCAGGGCAGCTTTCCAAGACACTTAGCAGGAGCAGGAACCACCAGAACAGGGAGCAGAGGTGATCAAAACAAGCAACCAGCCATTAATCCTCCACGTGCTCTTCATTGGGGAGCTGAAACGTCCCTGTGCAAAGCCGAAGGCGCGAGCAGAGCCACGCGTGCCTGCTGCTTGCCCACGGGACGCCGCACCGCCCAAGGCAGGGGCCAGGGCAGGAGGGACGACGGTGCCCACAGCCACGGGCGCAGCGTGCCCGAGGCGCGGTGCCCACGCAAAGCCTCTCCGGGCTGCCCCGCTCCCCATCAGGTGGGCACTTCGCCTGCTCTAATTGAATTACGAGGACTTGCGAGCCTGCGCAGCCCCTGCTATCTCCCCGGGCGCGCGTGCGGAGCCAGAACAGCTCCAGTTATCTGCAAGGAGCTGCGTCTTTCCGCGAGCCCGCTCGTGGCGGGGCGGCGCGGGGCCCGCAGGCGAGGCAGATGCGTGCAGGCTGATGACAGCCCCTGGCGCTTCTGTCTCTCCCCAGGGCTC
Organism: Platalea leucorodia; assembly: GCF_965183815.1. Lineage (NCBI taxonomy): Eukaryota > Metazoa > Chordata > Aves > Pelecaniformes > Threskiornithidae > Platalea > Platalea leucorodia. The sequence goes on from NC_138844.1 coordinate 6,647,975, forward strand.
GGCATCATTCCTCAGCCCAGGCAGCAAACTTGTTCGAGAAGCCGTAATTGTTTTAAACAAAATACATTTATTAAGAGGGGGAAAATAAGAATAACCTCTTTGTTTGAGCGTGCCTATAATCTATAATGCAAGTATTGTTCCCCTACCCTGTGGCATAGGAAGATTATCTTATCTGAGTCCTGCTCTCAGTAGAGCCTTGGGTTTTCAGGCGATCGTATTTCTCTGCAAAGCTATTTCGTTGCTGGAGACAGGTGCATCAGTCTTCGAGGCACATGCCTGGACAACAGAGCCATTATCAAGACCCCAAATTCCTTTCCAGGAGTGAGCAGAATGGTAAAAGCAGGTGATTAATGAAGTGCCTGTTTGCTATGAAATTTTACTCACTTATCTGGCATATAAATGAAGAGGCATTTGGGGTTCAGCAGAGACCCGGAGGAAGCTACAGATGGTAAAGATGCTGCTCCACCCCTGACGACAAACATTGCAACGTGCTACAGGCAGCATTCCTGCGCTGCCAGTCTGCCGGCAGCAGCGGGGCCGGCACTTCTTTCCAAGACAAACACCCACCTTTTCCACGCAAAGAAAAGAAAAACGGCTCTAACCTTCGCAGCAGCGTCAGCTGCCGGGGCCCGGCTGGCGGCTCCCACCGAGCCCTGCTGGCTCCCACGGGCTCATCCGCCCCCAGCACCGCGGCAGGGCAGCGGGGCGGAGGATGCAGAGGAAAGGGAGACGCCCACACGAGGATGCAAAAGCAGCCAGGGACCATCCTGGCATGAACCTGAACCTGCCGGGGGCACTGGGGCCACGGCTGAGCACCGACTCCAGGGCGGTGGCGCTGAGCGGCCCCAGCACAGGGCCCCCTCGTCCTCCCGGGGCATAAGGCGATGGCACCAACCTGGGCCTTTACGCCCACCGCGCTTTTGCCAAGCCCCGTGGCACGGCGAGGAGCTGTGTTCATCAGAGCGCCCGTGCTGCCCGCGACCTCCCCAGGCAGGCGCAGGAGCTGCGAGCTCCCCGGGGCCGGGCTGGCCGGCGCACCCGAAACCTGGCTCCCCGCCCCAGCCCCGTGCATCCCGGCCAAGGCTGGTGCAGCTGGGGACCATCACCGCTCCCGCCATCCCAAAGCAAACGCAAGCACTGCGTCCTGAAAAGGCTTCAGGCGCGCAGCCCCGCGGGAGCGCACCCGGGGGCACGCATGCCGTCCGCGCGGGGCCGGCGGGGGCTGAGCCGCCCCTTGCCACAGCCGCTCTGCTCCGCCGAGCACGCTGGGCGAGCGCGGCGTGGCTGCAGCACGCAGGGCGCTTTGCTGGAAGCCCAGCCCGGCTCCCTCCGGCGCACAGCACTCAGCAGCTCCGACACTTGGATGCTACCGAGAGCCCCCGTGCTTCTCCCCGAATGAAAACACAAACGTGCCATCAACTTCTCCCTAACATAGGCACTCATTGCTCTTCCAGATGGGAAAAGGAATCATTACGGACCCCCAGCTCTCCCCTGGGGCCGGTGAGGGTCTGTGCCACAGCGGTACCTACCGGCGCCCGCAGCCGGGTGGGTCGAGGCTCTTCCAGGCCGTTTCCAGAACTGATCCAGCAGCAGAGGTAGGCTTTGGGCACCGCAGGCTTGGAGAATAAAGATCTCAGCTTTGTAGTCAATTCTTATTGACTCACATTACTTTATTTATCCCTGGATGTTCCTACCGATATAAATAGAGATCCTTGCACTGAGCTCTCTGCCGGCCACCGAGGTCAGAAACGGGAATTCGCAGGGACGCAGCATCAGTTCGAATTGCATCTCCTGCCGTGGTTTCGCGAGGCGCTGCTGGGTCCTGGGGATTTGCAACATCCCAAGAGCTAGAAAGGGCCTTCCGAGCCCGAAACGTGCCTTCTGCCTTGCGTTAGGACTTTTTCTCCCTGTTGTTGTTGCTTTAAGTGGCAGGAGAGCTCAGCTTGGAAAGGTTTCGCTGGCTCCAGAGTAAAACATCTGCTGGGTTCATGAGAGCCTTGTGACCTGCTCAAAGTGCAAAGTGCTCTGCTGAGCAGCGGCAAACAGCTCCTGCTCCACAGGGCAACGCCGAATCCTGCACAGCATCACCAGCAACGCTGGAGAAGCAAAGGCAAACCCTCTGATTTCTTTTTATAGCAACTCAGATACGGCAGCTCTCTCGCAAAGTAAAACACCCTGACTGATGCTCCTTCCCGCCCTCCCAAATCACCCGAGGCTCAGCTGCCAGGTGGAGTCTCCGACCCGGCGTCGCGGTTACTTGGGCAGCGAAACGAGGAGCCGCCAGCCGGCTCCGGGGCACAGCGACGCTCGAGCCCTGCTTCCCGCGAGGACGGGGACGCTGCTCTGGGTCCCTGCAAAGCCGCCTGCCCGGGCACGACGCTGAGCCCTCGCACCCCAGCCTCAGCCGCCTCGCCAGCACAAACGCACCCCGAAGGGGCAGCTCCCGCCCCGGACGGTCCGGCCTGGCGTCGCTCCGCTAACGTCACCCGCTGGCCTCGGGTCCGAGCTCAGAGCAATCAATTCCAGGTGCCCGCAGAGCCGGGGCAGCCTCCCCCAGCATCTCCATCCCCGTGCCCGACTCTTCCTCCGGGGCAGAGGGGTCCCTGCCCAGCACCGAAGCAGCGCGACGGGGCTGCGCGGCTCCAGCAAGTGCAAGAGAGTCATTTTCCAATTTTCTTTTTTTCTTTTAAAGCAACACAACTCTGGAGAACACGTGCCAAGGCAGGGGCACGCGGGAGCCAAGCAGCACAAACAACAGGGTCTGGTTCAAGTTAGCTACTGACTCTAACCACTAACAAAAGGAGCCCAGACAAAGAGCAGCAACCTTAATGGCATCAAAAAAATCCTCCTCTCCTGTGTTTCTGCTTGTTAGCACAGGGGAGAGACAGGCTAGAGCTGGGATTTCAAAGGAGCTTAAAGGAGTTAGACGACTGAATCCCATTCAACAGCGACAGGAATCCTGTACTTAATTTCTATGGCCGTCTTTGAAGATCTCGGCGATAATTTGCACCTTCCGAGCACATTTAATCTCAAAGCCACTTAGAAAAGGGCAGCGAGCGAGCGGGGAGGGAGCTCAGCAAAGTCCCATTTCCAGGCTCACGAGGGAGAAAAACGAGCATTTACCAAACCCAGAAACGTCCGCCCTGCCTCGGCGGGGGGGAGCAGCACGGAGGGAGGGGGCCAACGCCACCTCACGCCCGAGACGCTCTCCTGTGTCTTTGGCCGCATCCGTGCCAATTTAGACGTATAACAGAACATCTCCACAGAGCCATGATTAATTGCGTAACCCAAGCACTTGGTCCGGTGCTTCAAGGTTGGGGACCTTGAGCCCAACTGGGCGGTGGGAGAGGTCCCACAGCGGCCAGGCTCACCCGACACCCACGCAGCACCAGCCGCGGCCCTTGTAGCTGTATATGCCTCCTCTCTCTTTCTTTCCTTTTTTTTTTTATTTATTTTTCAAGTAATGAGCTGCTTTCCAGAGCTACTTTATTACTATTAATTCCAGGAGCAAAATCCAATTGCTCTTGGTTAAAACGAACCATCTTTTTAATTCTGGCATATAAGGGTGATGGCTGGGCAGGAACCGCTCCGAGCTAAGGGCAGGGCGGGCACGTTGCACTAGCGCCCAGCAGCCAAAGACCCCGGTAATTAAGCCAGCGATTATCCAGCGGGGCTCGAGGAGCGGTGCCGCGAAGCAGAGGGACCGCTGCGGGGGAGGAGGGGTCCGGCGGCCGATGCCCACCCGCCCCCGGGGACTCACCGTGTTGAAGTTGGGGAAGAGGTTGAGCGGTGACGTCCCGTTGAGCCTGAAGGTCAGAAAGTGCTTGATGTCCAAGGGGGGATGAAGGGGACGGCCGGGGATGGGCAACGATGCTAAGAGGGGGCTGCTGTGTCCGGAGGGACCTGGGCAGGCAGAGGGGAAAGAGCAGCGTTAGCGTTGGTGGCCCCTGCTCGCAGCGGGGGGCCGCAGCACGGGGGGCCGCAGCACGGGGGGCCATCTGCCGCGGGCTCCAGACCCTCCTCAGCGAAAGGTCCCAGCCCAGGGTGGCCCCGGGCACCCCCCTGCCTTTCGGGCTCAAAACCAGCACCCCAGTTCAAAGCCGAATGCAGGCATCTTCACATCAGAGCATTGACACACGCAGGGATTCGCTTTGAACCCTCCGAAAGGCATCGAAACCTCCCCTAGGGAAACAGCCCCCTCCCCGGGCTGTCCCGGGGGATCCCGCGCAGCCCCGGGCTCTCCCACGCTGGCGCCACGGGGGCTGCTCCTCACCGGGGCCGGTGCTTTTCTGGCCGCCGGCAGCAGCCGAAGGAGCACCCTGACCTCAAGCACCCCTCAGGCACCGGGGAGGGGGGCACTGGGCTGAGCAGCCCCCGCCACGGCTTTGCAAAGGTGTTGAATTTTGGGTGCCCCGGGACCACGCGAGCCGCGTGGGCGCCCCAGCTCTGCCCCTCCACGGGTATTTTGGGTGGAATCCCCCCGACCCGCCGGCTCCCGCCCCAGAGCCACCCGCTCCCCGGCCGGGCGCTGCCGCCTGCCTCGCGCCGTGCCCCGCAAATTAACTGCGAGCTCCAGTGTGCGATTTAAAAATAGCCTGGAGTTATTAATAATTTTCTGTTTAAAAAGAAAACACCCCCGGGAAGGAGGGAAGGCCAAACAGAGGGGATCTGGCTCCAGTCCGCTCCCCGTCCCAGCACTTTGCCCTGCCGGGAAAGCATCCTCTGACCCGCGGAGGGCCCGGGCTGGGCTCCTGCGCCCGTGCACAGCTCCGAGAGCGAGGAGGGGGGAAAAGTTAAAATAAACAAACGAATGAATAAAATACAATAAATAAGAAAAGGTTTCAAAACGCCGTGAGCCAGAAAAGCCCATTTGCATCTCGCACGGCTTCACGCCTTTGCCCCCCTCCAGCCCACCTCGGCAGCCCTGTCCCTCCGCCTGGAACAGCGCAAGGCCAGCGTTCCTTTTTCTTCTGATTTCTGGGTTCTTTTTCACCTGGAAGCGGGGCGCCGGGCTGCCCGGCGCAGCGTTACCCCAGCCCGCTGCCCGCCCCGGGGCTGAGAACCGCAGCAGCCCCTCCTGGGAGGACGACAGCGGCCAGCGCCGAGGGGCTCGGTGCTCCCGCAGCAGAAACGCTGCCCGGGAGCCGCGACCACCGGTGCCGCTTGGGGACGGTGCCGCTTGGGGACGGTGCCGAGGCACTCGCCCCCCTCCAGCCCCCCGTGCCCCGCCACCGGCTGCGCAGGACGAGGACCCCGGTCCGACAGCAGCGGCTGGTGCTGCTCTCCCGCAGCGCTTTGCTTTTTGCTCTACACCCGACCCTCCGCTGGCAGAAACCAGGCCGGTGCAGGAGCCGAGATCCAAATCTGAAATTCAAAGTTTGAAAGATTTGCTGAATTTGAGCAGCGAGCGCTCGCCGCGTGGGCCCTGCGGGCAACAACGACCTCTTTCCAGGAGAGCGCACACGGGCAGCTCTTCAGCGGCACCCGAGCCATCCCTGAGTCAGGCCTGACTCCGGGGAAAAATTACAGTTTGCTTCATCAGGCGTGCATTGATCGAGTTAATTCCGGAGTCGCCCAGAAGGGAAATCTGTGAAACTGTTTAAAAATAAATAAATAAAATTATAGCAACAGCGACGAGGGAGGGAGCAAAAGCAAGCAGAAATGGGTGAACGATGCATAATTAACCTTCTGAGGCATGAAACAGTGTTTCTGCACCAAATCATCTGAGAGGCAGGGCCGCCCCCCGGGGACCCCCAGTCCGCAAACCCAGCCACGACCCTGCGCGAGAGCAGCGGTTGCAACGCAGGCACTCGGGGCTGGATTGCAAGGATTTCCACTTGCCTTTGTCAGGACGTTTTGCACTGATTGCACTGGCCTTAAAAATACATATATAGATTAAATTTACCACCGGGAGGAACAAGAGGACGGGTGAACGCCTCTGCCCCCATCAGCAGTAACCGAATAAAGGGAGTTTGCAGCTCAGCCAACGCCACCGCACCGGCAAAACCTGGCTGCTGCTGCGTGGCCCCACGGCCGAGGGGTTTGCTCCCCGGGGAGAAGCTCCTGCGCCGGCTGGGTGCGTGGCCCAGGGGTGCTGGGGGGACACACGGACACAGGCTCCTGGGGACAGCCACCGGCTGCTGCCCACCGACACAGTACGGACGCGATACGCCAAGCCGCTTCGGCGCATCCTTGAACCCAAATTTGTGGATTAAACGTATTTCTGGGCTGGGTCTGCAGCCCAGGGGTCAAACAGGCACAGAGAGGAGAGAGCCCAGAAAGCCCGAGCGAGCCGGGGCCCTGCGGGGGGGGCAGCACCTTTCCCTCGCGGCTCTGCCACGGAAGCAGACGAGACCCCCGCGAGCGGGAAAAGGGCTGAAAGCCTCCAACAGCATCGCCGTCGTTCAGGCCCCCTGCGAGGAGCGGCCCCGCGCCTGCAGCTGGCAAAAGGAGGAAACCCTGGGCTCGCTGCGAAGGGACGAGCCGCAGCCGGTGCGGCTCGCTGTCCCCCGGCTACGGAGGGGAGAAAGGACAGCAGTCACGCGACAAAGGCACCGCCAGCTTCAGTCTGCCTGAACCTCAGATGATCACAAAAGCGTAAGCACTGCGTAAAGGGAGAGGCAGACGAGCGGTGCAGCCGCAGCCCCGGCCCCGGCGAGGCTCCCCGGCACGCCGCAGCACCCCGCCGGAGCACGGGGCACCCACGCGATGCTCTTGGGGCACCTTCCCAAGGTTATGAGGCCGCACCGCTGCGGCTCCTGCCTTACCTTTGCTGCAGGGCAGATTCCAGCAGCAGCTGTGGGCTGTATTTTTAGGTATTAATTAGACACTCAATTAAGGGGATTTGCTTTGGGGAGAGTGGCAGGGCCCCCAGGTCTGTATAGAATGACATGACCTTACCCGAGGTGACGGGCACGGCCAGCGGCAGGGTGGGCTTTGCTGCTGAATGGCATCCCCAGATGCTCGGTCTGCAGCTCCGGCGCGGGGCCGTCCCCCACCGCAGCGCTGTCTTTGTCTTTCCCCCCTTTGGCAGAGCCCCCACCTCCGCAGCCAGCACGGCCGCTCCAGCACCGCGGCGTCAGCCCCGCGGGCCCTGCTGGGACGGGACACGCTCGGGGCTCCGTGAAGCATTTGGAAGGGCTGGCGCAAGGAGGGCAGCGCAGGAGCCCCGTGCTCCCGGCACAAGCACCGAGGGCACCGCAGGCGCTGCCCCGTGCCCCACCAGGCTCTCGGGTTAGCCGTGCTGAGGACACACTTGAGCCAATCTGAAATCCCACGTGCCACCCGGCCGGAGCCGGGTCACTGTGCCCGTGCCTGCTGCGCAGGGGCATCCTCCGCCGAGCCGCGGAGCAATGGCCAGGTCTGAGCCGCTGCAGCCTGGGGGTCCCTCGGCCCCCCCAGCTCTGCAGGGAGGGTGCACGGCCGTTCTTAACTGAGCATCCAGGCCCGACCGAAAGACGCCAAACCACACGACGTCACCGCTGCGGTGCTGCACATCCCCTGCCTGGGGCTCAGCCTGGAGCCATCAGCTCAGCCCCCTCCCAGCCCTCTGAAGCTCAGCCCAGCTCCTGTCCCGCAGGCACGCGACTCTCAGAGGGGTCCCTTGAAATTTAGAGACGTGTTTCAGTCCTTCATTTAAGCAAGCCCACCCAGGACTGTGCCTGGCCACCGTCCCCCCACCTCTTTGCTCCGCACAGCAACCAGACACAGGGCTGCAGCAGGTTTTCTCCCAGGTCTCCCGCAAGGCAGAGCAGAGCAACTGTTGTGCTCTAACGCTACGTATGTGCGAACCTCCAAGAAAAGCCTCTGAAAGCAGCAGGGGCGATGCTGTGGGTTTTCATACTGACACGAGAATCTGCCAAGGACCCATCTCCGCAGACGCCGGCTGCCTCGCAAGAGCATCTGGCGCAGAGTCTGCACGGGACAGATGGAGACGGGAGCTGTTTATTCGCACAGAAGCAGTCTGGCTCCCTCTCATTTGGTAGGTGTTCTCAGTAAATTGTGGTGGCGTCTCAAATTCCTTACCCGGGGCTTTAAAGCTTTTGTCTCTGGCCAAGCATCGGCTGAATTCACTCCAGCTATTTCCAGGAGACTCTGGGAAACACGTGCGCGCTCCCTGATGCCAAAGGCTGCAGGCAGGAGAAGAGCAGCAACAGCCGTTCACAACGCTGGACCACGACCACAGCACCGGAGCAGGCCCAGCACTGCTCAGGGTCCAGACCACCCCCAGTGCCTCCAGCTCCAGCTTTAGGAACACCAGCAATTAGCAGATTGCCCTGCCTCGCACTCCCAGAACAACCAGACCCAGCAAACCCCACCTGGACCGCAGAGCAGCAGATCTGTTGGTCCTGAAGACAGCGATGCTGCGGCTGCCCAGGCGCGGTGGGTTTGCTCCGTGGCCACAGCAGTCCCTGCAGCAGGACCGGCCTTGGCCGAGCGCAGCCCCTCCATCCCGCCCAGCTCCAGCGGAGCCCACGGGAAAGGAAGGGCCAAGCCCCTCTGGCGCTGACGCCGGCTCCCAGCCTCCCTGGGAACGCGAGGACGGTGCACGTTGTGAGCACCGTCCTGCTCCAGCCTCCTCTTTCCAGCTTTCAACAGCCACAGCCGCCTCCTCTACGCGCCCAGTTTGGACAGAAAGCAGCCCACAGCAAAGCCCAGCTTGCAGGACAAGGTCACGCCGAAAACCACAAACCCGAACTGAGGGATGCTTGTGAGCAAGCAGCCTTCACCCAAATGCACTTGCCATCAAACCAGCGTCTCCGCCTTACGGACCAGCCGGAAGGATGCGGACTGCGGGCCATCAGCGGTCACCTGCCGCCAGCCCTGCGGACAGAAATCCCGGCTTTCCCTGCCTCCACCGCAGCTGCAGGGCACAGCGTGCCCGTGGGAGCCTGCGAGACGCCGCCAGGCGCCCTCAAACACCCGGTCCGTCCATCCGACGTGGGGGCCGCGGTACCTGTTGGGTTGGACAGATGGCAAACCGCCCCTCGGAGCAATGGGGGGACCCCAGCAGGGGAGGCAGCCGTGCCGGCCGAGTACTGCTCCTGGGGCCACGTGTCCCCTCCAGCGGCTGCAGGGGCTCCGCAAGCCGGGGCTGGGGAGGAGGAAGGTCCAGCCACCGCCGGCAGTGGCTGCTCGCTCCGGAGGAGGGGGAGCAGCGAGACTGAGCCCCTGCCACGACCCTTCCATGTCGCTGCTGCACAATTCCCAGCCGGAGGCAACCGCATGGGACCAACGGGGACCATCAGCGTTATGGACATTGGGGCCAAATCCTGCCAGACGCGGACCCTGCATCTGCAGGACGACATCGACTTACCCAGGGAAGGAGCGGAGCTGCATCCCGCAAGAGGACCCGGAGCTCAGTGTTAAACCACCACGATGCTTCAGGCCGCTGCGTTGGCTTTACTGCAGATTAAAATCAGTCAGAAGGGGCTTCTCACCCACCCCGGCAGAACTGAAGGAAACGTCCCCCTGAGTAAAACCAGAGAAGCCCCCCAACGCCCCGACACCCCACGCAGCGCCAGCCGCCCGGCTCGGCACCGCGCTCGCACACCCAGACCCCGGCGGCAGAGGCGCCCGAGCCCCTGCTGCCACGGGCTCCCGACGGCTTCGCTCGCTTCGGGGCAAAGGGAATGTCGAGAAGGAAAACCACAAGCTAAACAACTCAGGTTTGTCCCAAAAGCACATGTTAAAAGACTCCTCCTTTGGTTGCAAGGTTGCAGAGCTCAGAGTGCAAAGGGAACGTAGGTACGTGATGCCATGTTGAAAAGACAAGGAATTCGCTATTTGTTATTTTTGGACCCCTGCTTATAATTTATTATCTCATTGCAAAAAAAGTCCTTTTAGATATCTTTGCACTTTAAACACTAGGAAAATTAAGATAGACCTTTTTAATATATATATTTATATATATATTTTTATATATATACACATACACATATATACACATCGATGCATTTAAAAGTTACTATTTCCTCAGTGATTACAATATCATCCTCTAAATCTCTTGCTCTTGAAATGATCATGACTCGATGCCACTGCTAAAAATACTTTGTGCTGTGCGCAAGGAATACCAACAAGACACCGCCAGGCATTTCGGGGTTTGCCACGGAGCTAGAAAGATGCGCTGCCTTTTCTGCATTCATTCTCGAGGCTCCAAAACAACAAAAATCAGACATTTTTGCAGAGTATTAAGTAAAAGCTGCTGGGTATCATTGTGCAAAGGCAATGTGACATTTGAACTCAAGAGAAGATTTGCCTTCATCTCCCTAAAGCAAAATAATAACAAACCCTTGGAAAAAAACCTCATCGCAATTTGGGATTTCAGGTGGCCCCAAGATTTTAAATTCTGGCCAATTCAGATGGACGTTTGGGGGGTGAGGGATGGGTGGCTGTGGGCCCGGCATGGCTTTGTGAAGGATCCTGTTGCCTCTTCCCAGCATGGAGCAGGTCACCACCCACTGGTGGCCGCCCAGCCCCGGTGGTGGGCAGCGATGGGGAAAGGTGGCGGCGAGCCGGCGCTCGGGGCTGCCCGCAGGACCCGGCTCCCTGCCCGCAGGGCTCTGCCTTCGCCGGCCACCGCTCACTTCACCTGCGCCACAATGAAGCCGGACTCCCTCATGCTCTCGTAGTACTCGATGGCCAACGCAAAGTCAAACTCGTTGATGGCCGGCCCGTCGATGGCAATCTTCATGAGGTCGGAGAGCCCCTCGTCCTTTGTGCGGCATGACCGGCCACGCTTCAGCATCTCCCGGCCCCGGCTGATCTTCTCAGCGAGGACCGAGCCCAGTGGCAAGGCCAGGGCGATGGCTGCAAGGACGGCGAAGTCCGGGAAGAGCTCGTGCATCTCAGAGTTGCTGTAGACCAGCTTGACGCAGAGGTCCTTGAAGGAGAGCTGGCTGAGGCTGAAGACGATCCGCTTGAAGAGGGGGAAATCGCTCAGGGCCCTCTCACTCACCACCACCCGGGAGTAAGCCTGCAGGAGGAAATTCAGCTCGCTGACCCCATAGCTGCCAATGTCCTCCAAAGACTGGGGGTAGCACTTGGGGTTGAAGATGGCCGAGAAGGAGCTGATGGCCTCCAGGACACTGCTGGGGAACCTGTCCAGCAGGTTGCCCCGCACGCTCTCCAGGTAGCTCTCCTTTAGGCGCTCAAAGTGCTTCAGGTGCACCTTGGAGCAGTTGGCCAGCTCGACACCCTTGTAGTAAAGGCGGCTCTCGCCCTCCCGGTCATCCTGCGGGTGCTCGTTCATCTCGTTGAGGAACTCCTGGAGGTTTTGGCCACTGGCGCTCTTCTGGGCCTGCAGGGTGGTGGCTGTGGCAGAGACGATGGGCTTCAGGATGGAGAGGTCAAAGTCCTCAATCTGGAAGAAGCGGCTGAGCTTCTGGAAGATGGGGAGGACATCCAGGAGGATCTTGGTGAAGGCCACAAACTGGAACTTCTTGAGCTCTTCGCAGAGGCCATGGGCCACGGGCGACCGCTCCGCCTCGCTCTCCAGCAGCAGCACCAGCGTGGGCCACGAGGAATCGATGGCTTCCACGGCTGGGAAAATAGAAGTCCAGTGGATGGCTTTGGGGCTCCCGAGGTCTATCTCGCAGAGGTCCAGGACGCTCCGCAGCTCCTGCAGGCCATTGCTTTCCCCCCTGAAGCTGGAGTAGAGCCTGTACACGGCGTCCACAGTGGTCTCGTATTTCTGGAGGTATTCGATGCTGACGATGCTCTCGGCCGGCAGCAGGGAGCTCCCGTGGGACAGGCAGTGCACCTCCGTCAGGAGCGGGCAGAGGGAGGTCAGCGCGGTCCCCACCCCGCTCAGCCGCTCGGCCACCAGCGAGGCACTGTCGGTGCTGAGCCAGGTGATCTTCATGGTGGGGATGCCGAAGGAGCGCATCACCTCGCCCACCTTGCCCGTCACCGTGGCGGCCTCCCCGGCAGGCAGCTCGAAGCTCCCCAGGAAGGCGGCGGAGGTCTGCCCGTTGCAGGGGGAGACGGTGGTGGTGAACATGGCGAGGTTGCGGTGCTCCAGGACGTCCACCGTCTCGTCCACCACCAGCCCAACAAATGGTGAGGCTTTTATCCTGTGCCTGTCCTCGTTGTGTAGGACTTTGGCGATCGCTGCCTGAGCCAGTTAAAGGGGATGCGCGGGGCAGGCGGGGAGGGAAAGAGAAACACAAATGAACTTCAAAAGCACACGGGAGATGCACAGCACCCGGCGCAAAGCAAGCTGCAAGGCTCCCGCCCTCGGATCTCCCCGAAAGCGGCGCAAGGTCCCGCGTCAGAGAGAAGCCCTTAAGCAAGTTGTACATACAAGTACATATACAAGCTGGAAATCACTTTCTTTTTTTCTAATATACCATCTCCTCCTGCTCCCGGCCTGCAGCCCAAACACCAAGCGAAGCTCCAGAGAGCTCCGGGGTCCCTGTCCGGAGGTGGGGGTTGGAGCCCCACGGCTTCAGCAGGACCGATCGCCGCCGGGCAGCACCGAGCCGCCGGCCCCCCGTCAGCCACGCTCCTGAGACCCTGCCCGTGCCGGGAGCGAGGCGAGACGCCGAAAACCTGCCGCCTCAGTTCAAACTTCAGCAGTTGCTCCGGTGCTTTACAAGCCCGGCAGGGGTAGGAGCAGCAGCAGCAAAACCTCCTGACCTCTCCTCCTCCTCTGCTCCGTTTTCCCCATTTCGGGCACACAGCCCGGTCTGAAGGGAAAACTTCCTCCATGTGCGTGAAGCCCCTAAGTAGCACCTCAGGCTGAGAAATCTAATTAGTGGATTTAGTCTATCTGCAGCAAAATAAGGCTCTTTAGAGATCTAAAAAGCCTGGCAAACAGCCAAGACTCACTAAAAAATTAATTTGATTTTAACAGGCATGAAGCATTTGTAAAATTAAGAAAATCCTTTCTAAACTCTCTGGCTACTTGATCTTTCTGATCAGTCAATTTAGGGCAAAAGAGGAAAAACCCACAGTGCTCGTGTGCTAATTGAACTCCCGAGCTTTTACCCTTCCAGCAGCCCGGCAGGCTCAGACGGGAGAGGCCCCCGGTCTCCCTGCGTGTCGGGAAGCACACGCGTGACCACGAGCCCGAGGCTCCCTCGATGGAGCCCATCGCCTTCTGGTTTGTCAAATCAGGGAATGACACCAACAAAGCGTCACACTGATGTTTAACGTGGAGGAACTTTCAGTCTCCACTGAAAACCTGGAAAACAGGAGCACTGCCAGGCTCCCCCGTGGGACTAGAGCACGCCCTGGAGCAGCCTGGTTCTGTGGACCGGGCCGGCGGTCCCAAGCACATTGCCGACGTGCCCTGGTCCCACGGGGCGCGTTTACCCGTCCAAGGACGGGGACGGAGGTCTGCCCATCAGCAAACACTGACACAGAGGCTGTCGGTGCTCCTGAGCAGCCAGCGGCCCCAGCCCCTGCTCTGCCTGCGAGTCAGGGACGCCAGCTCCCTGCCCGGCCTCCTGCCTGCCGCCGCGGCACCCAGCTCCGGCCCTCCCGGGCTCACGCCGCCGGGAGGATCCAGCGATCCTCGCCACAAAGACAACTCTGACCCTGGCGAGGCAGAGCGCGCATTCGCCTCCCTGTGTTTCACTGGGGCCCGCGGGATGGGGGTGCACGCTTAAGGCTCTGCTCGCACATGCAGCACCTGAAGAAAAGCCAAGCGGGCGCTGGCGACGCTCGACGGGGCGCTGGGAAGCGCGGAGCTCCCCGCCGCAGCCGGTCGGCGCGGGCACGCAACCCGCTCTGCTGAACGCGGCGGGTGCAGGCAGCTTTGCAGGCAGGCGGCCACGCGGCACCGTCCGACCCCGCAGCAGCCGGCAAACGCGGGTGCAGAGCCCCCAGCCCGGCATACACACCTGCATCTCCCTGACGCTGCTGGGGTGGTAGTACTCGCTGTGCTCGGAGGCCAGCAGTGCCTGGCACAGGTTGAACTTCTGGAAGTCGAGCAGGGATGAGCACTTCTCGTCCCGGATCTCCTCCTTCGCCATCCAGTAGACGGTGGCGAGGACGGCCACCTTCGCCGGGTTCACCTCCACCTTGATGACCGAGCGCAGCTCTGGGTGGCCATGGATGCGGGTCTCGAAAGCCAGCTGCTCCCGGTTCACCGCCAGCGCCTGGCGGTGCGCGCCGGAGGTGACGTGCCGCAGCAGGGCGTGGCGCTGGAAGTTGTCCGTGCCCACGGTAAAGGCGTTCTCTGCTTTACCGTGCTTGTTCTTCACCAGCGCCTGACGACACTCTATGCAAAACATGAGTTTCCTCTCATAGTCAAACTCCAGCCAGGTAAATTCTTCCTTCCAGTGCTCATTGAAATAGCGCTTACACTTTTTATTGGAATTGGAAGTTTCCCCAGCTGGCTTTTTCCCTGGAGGCACCATATTGCTGTGGCTGGGAAATCAAACGCTACGGTTGAACTGAAACGTGCCTTGGAGGAGCAGCCTCTACATTTAACTTAGTAAGAAGGTCTATTACAACTCTCCTGGTCCGACTGGAGATGAAAGAGACACAAGGGAAAGGGATTAGGGCCCTGCAAACCTCAGCCTCTGCTCGTCGTTTATTCTTGGCTGCTAACGAAGAGCTGCGGTGGCACGGCGGCGGCAGCACTCAGGACAGGCAGGGCTGTGCGACAGCCCCGGCACCGCGTGGGGGGATCCCACCGAGCGCCTCGTTGGCGTCACCGGCAGCTCTTAGCGTAGTGGTGGGACTGGCACACACGCACGGTCCTTCTCGTAATCACAGACACCCAAACGCGCTTCTCATCAGACCAGACCTCCGTGCTGCACCCGATGCTGGGAAGGTATGGAACCAGCACTGAACCAAACGTCTAAAAAGGAGAGTGTTCAGCCCCCCGAGGAGCAGCACCCGCTGCTGACGGCGAGCGCCAGAGACCCAGAGCTGGACAAGGATGGGAGGCCAGCTCCGAAACACGGGTTTGCGTGCATGTGTGTGCGTTTTCATTCCTCCCTTGCTTGTCTCCATCCCAGGGAAGTGGCAAAGCCACGCTGCGTCCCGTGGCAGCAGGGCCGTCCTCTGCACCGTCAGCGCCCCGGCCCGGCATCCCTCCCCGGGGGGGCTGATGCACAGGACCCACCCCAGCCACGGCTCCCGAACACCGACTGGAGCCTGTGGCTGCAAGCACTCACCCACCTATATAAACCAGGTAGCTGAAGTATTTAAGCATCCACTTAACTCCCTCCCTGTACTTAAGCCCCACTCAGTCCAATCCTCGCATTCTTCCATGAACTGGATTGAAAAACCAAACTGAGCCTTGATAAAGGCGGTGGGAGGAGGAGGAGGAATCGAGCAGAGGGTGGGAAAGGGAGGGAGCCGAAATGGAGAGGGAAAAGGAAAGAAAATGGACATTCAGCAGCAGCGCAAGCCAGGGAATGCTGCCAGCGTGACTTGCTGAGACACCCACGAGGAACTCGGGCTTTTTCTGAAGAACAAACCCCCGAGCACCAGAGCCGTTACCACAGCGCTCAGGAAGACGTGGGAAGCCTCGCAATTTAGGCGTCAGAGCAACACCCTGACTCCCAGAGCTGCAAACACCCGCTCCCGCGGAGCAGGGGTTCCCCTCGGGGTGCCCTGAGCCATGCTGGCTGGGTGGCGGTGGAGCCCTTCGCCCGGCCACCCTCCAAAGGGCTGAGGAACGTCCTTTACTGACAGCGGGAGGGGAAGGGGTGACCGTCCTCAGCCCCCGCGCTTTCCCCAGGGTGCCCAGGAGCAGCCGCCCATCCTCACGCGCTGCCTTGCTGATCCCCGCAGGTCCAGCCCCGAGCCATCCGTCTTCTCTCGGCTCCGGGAGTTTCTTCTGGCTGCGCCTGGCTCTCCAGGGACCCTCTCCTCCTCCTCCCCATCAAACTCCTCCCGACAGAGGGTGGGCGTACCAAAGCCTCCTGCCACACCGCACGGGAGAATTGCTCCCGCTTTGCTCTTCCATCATGGAAACCAGAGTAACCTGGTAAAAAGGCATCGGAGGCCAAGAAACCCCCTCTCTGTCTAGAGCGAAAACACGCCAGCCCCCGGGCAGGAGCTGGCAGAGGAGCAGGCAGCACCGGCATCTCCGAGCCCAGCCACAGCCCGTGCGCCGGCCAGGCACCACGCACCTCGCCCTGCAGAGGCGGGTGCTGGGGGGCCGGCGCAGTGCGGACCCTCGGAGCCCATATTTCCCATTGCTGCCATCCAGGTGCGTCACGGCCCCAGCTCCCTGAGCAGCCCCGTCCCAGTTCAGCAGGCACGTGTGCATCTTCAGAGCGTTACCCTTCTGCTTCCAGCCCTGGGAGCTCTCACCCTGTGCTCTTCCAGCAAACTGGGAGCCGCGAGCCAGCCCTGCGAGGGCAGGGGGACAGGGACAGAAGGACCCGAGCAGCCAGCCCAGGTCAGAGTGGGGCTTTGCTAGCCCAAAACTCAGCTCAGTCAGCATCAAATGCTTCCAAGGAAGCAGAGAGAAACCCCAGGACACAGCGCGCCTATCCACTCTGCATCCTGCTCTTGGGCTATTTAACGCCGTTTGGTTTGCTTCCCAGAGCCAGGTCTCCCGCCTGGTCCCACACCTCAGCACGGTGCAGCCGAGAGCACCCAGGGAACGACTCCCACAGCCGGGGAGTCCCGACAAAGCTGCAGCCGCTTCCTCGGGCCGGTCCACGAGCCGCACCGCAGCCTCTGACGCCGGCCAGAGCAGCGTCTCCTCAGAAGCACGTTAATTAGGAAGCTGCAACGGACTTGCCATATGAGAGTCAAAGCCCAGGGCCGTCTTGCAGTCTTGTTTCCTCTGCAGTTGCCAGCACCCGTCAGATGTTCCCCAGGGACGCAGGCTCTGCCAGGGTTGGGATTGCGCCGGTGTCCCTGCCGTGCCCCGGCGAGGCTCGGGGCTTGCCCCTGAAGCAGGAGGAGATGCTCACGCAGCAGGGACAGCTCTGCCGTCTTCGACAGCCTCGCTCATGGTTCACGTGCCCAGCCTGCCCCGGACCCACCGCCCTGATCCCCGTGCCGGGCAGGCACCGGGCTCGGCGCACCCCAGCTGCAACCAAGACGGTGCATGGCCCTGGGGGGCAGTCTCCTCCGTTCCCTCCCTCTCAGTGACCCCGTTTGCTCCCAAACCCGTCCCCACCTACACACAGTCCCCAGCACTCGCTCCAGCAAAAACCACTACCTTGGAAAGAAAAAAAGAAAAAAGCAGCAATTAGTGTCTGGGGCGCACGGGGCTGGGAGAGCTCGGGATGGAGCAGAGCACCACGGCGCTGTGTCCTGCACTTCCCACAGCGCCTGCCGTGCACCAGCACCAGCCCTGGGCACCCTTTGCTGCGCACATCGCTCCCCGGCCGCTGCCGGCCGCGGGAAGAAGCAGCGCTGCGTTTCCTCGGGGACCCAGCAGCGTGCAGGAGGCGGCGGCTCGGGAGCGGGGGCGACACTGCCGTACCCCCGCCAGCGGCTGCTCCCCCAGCCGGGGCAGGAGCACTCTCTGTGGGGAAGTTTGGGCAGGATCGACTTGCAAGAGGACGAGCCGCTGCTTTGACCCTTGGTGCATCAGCCCCGGCTGCCGGTCACCTAACGCCCGCCCGGGTGAGGGTGAGCAGAGCAGCATGCGACCCCCAGCACCCAGCCCTGCGTGCCCGACCCGCACGCCCACCCTCCCCTACATACGTACCATTTAAAGGCTGCCATAAGCTTTGGGGTGAGGGGGCTTGCAAACTTCCCAGATTTTGGTTTTTAAATAGGAAAAAAAAAAACTAATTAAAAAACCAAACCCAGTCAAATAACGCAAAGCCACAAAAAAAATAAAAATAAAAAAGCTCGCCGGGAGGCAGGGAGAAGCAGCGCACCCCCCACCCCGGCAGCCCCGCTCAGTGCATGGGGGCGGGCGCCCCACCGGTGCTGCCGCGGCCCCGAGCGCGGCGGCTGCGGGAACAAAGCCTGCGGCTGCCGCCCCGCGCTCACGGGAGCATGGGAGCAGCCATCTTGCTGCGAGGACTGTCTGGCTCCGCGGATGCTCCCGGCAGCCAACGGCGGCAGTGGCCACTAGTGGTGGCCAGGAACGGGGAAGGCCGCATGGCGGTGGCCGTGGCCTGGCCACGGGGACGGTGGGGATGGCGGACACGGTGGCTGGGCGATGGGCTCTGGCCCCTGGGGAAGGGGAGCACGTGGAGCTGAGCCGCGTGCAGGCTGCATGCTCCCCTGCCGGGACACCTTCCTCAAGAGGCCGGGAGGGCAAAGGCAACGGGCGCCGGGTGCCCGGCTCACGGCCCCCTGGGGACCCTCACCCTGGGTCCCTTGGCCAAGGGCTGAGCCCGTGCAGCAGGACGAGCTGCAAAAGCATTTGCATGCAGCCAGGACGGGTGTCCCCAGGTTTGGGCAGAGCCAGGACCCAAGCGCCTGGCGAGCGGGCAGCTGTGGGCAGAGCAGCTCTCCAGCCCTGCCCGCAGGCGCTGACCTTTTGCAAAACCCAGATCCGAGCCCCTTGGCGAGCGCTGCAGCGGGACTCGGACTGAGCTCCCGCTCAAGCCCCATTTAACTGCGCTCCTGGTCCGTAGCTGCAGGACTGGCACTGGGACTGGCACTGGCACCCACCCCCTCGTGCTGGGGCTCCCTAACGAGCATGGGGGCTCCACTCACCCCAAAAACCCCTTCTTTTAGCACTAAATGCAGGTGAAATTTAGAGCCCTTCAACTTCTTCCAAAAATATGATTTTTTTTTTTTTATGCCACCTTTGCTTTCCCCCAAACAAGGCTCCTAAGGACACTGAAATCCCAAAGAGCAGCGATGTCCCGTGGGAGCCTCTGATGGGAACACCCCTCCCCGCTCCCCAGTCCCCCAGCACGGACACGGTGCCTGGGCGCTGGAGGATGCTCTCGGCCCCGACTCCACCTGCCCCAGTGCAGTCAGGCCCCACGGTACGGGTACGTGCTGGATTAGGGGCTGCATCGTACCTGGCTCCAGCTGGCTCCAGGGAGGGGACCGCGGCCCCCCGAGTGAATTCCTCTCTTTAGGCTCCCCGACATGTCCCGGGGCAAGAGGCTCTTCCTGCGCTCGGGACATTCCTGCCCGGCCACCTCAGCCCAGGGTTAATGCTAACAGGAGCTGGGTGAAACCAGAGATGGGGCTCCCAGGGGTGAAAATATGCACTATTTATTCTTGTGCTAATGCAAGTGAGAAAAGAGGACTTAGCCTTTTTAATGAGTTTTCAGGCAGGAGGCTGCTGCGTCCCCTGGTTCGCAGCATCCGGAGCAGGACGGCAAAGGTCAGCGGTCCCGGGGCAGGGAGCGACCGTGGCCCCGCGGGCTGGGGCAGAGCCCGTTTCCCATGGCCCCGGCAGCGCTTGGCCCCCACCGAGCCCCTGCACCGGGATCCACCGGCAGGACCAGGGGATCCGCCGAAGTCCTGGAAAACAGGCGGATTTGGCAAAAGCACTCACTGCCCATCCTCCCCTCCGCTTTCACCAGCACCAGATACACACACAGTTACTTATAATTCTCATGAGCCAAAGGGAACCAGGCAGGAAAAATCTGCAGCGGGGAAACAAAACCGCTCAAGAAAAGAAGCAACGGGGACCAGGCGGGACACCAAAATCCCGCTGGGCAAACCAACGGCAGCAGCACGCGGCGTCGCAGCAGGGCCCGGGCTCCTCTCCGAGCGCAGCCAGAACACCGGGGAGACGGGGCAGGTCGGCGGCTCCACGGGGCACTTCGCTGGGGGGCAAGGCGCTGCTGCAGGGCCCCCGGCACAGGGCGAGGAGCCCCTGCCCCGGGCAGGGAGACGGGCATCAGCTGGGGAAGATGAAAGCTGCCCGCCCAGGCTGGGGGACCGTAATCATTTTGCCCTTTTGCTTTGCAAAGGGCCCCCGGCTCCGGAGGGGTCGGTATCCCGCCAGGAGCAGCACCAGCCCCGTCAGCCGCCCAGCTCAGCACCCGGTGAGCATCCTCGTCCGCATTAACGCCAAACCACGGTGGCCCCGTGGGAGCAAGGCAGGGATGGGGACAGACACGCAGGCCCCTGCCAGGGGCCGAGCGGCTGGGTAGAGACCCCGGGTGCCTGCTGAGGCACACCGAGCCCGGGGAGAGGGCTGGGAAAGGAGGGGGTGCCGGGCGAGTCCCGTGGGCTCTGGGGTAAGGGGGGGGCTCTGCCTGCTTCGTGCCGGGGCAGCACGGCTGAGCCTGCTGGGCTCTTCTGCCCTGCGTCCCTCTGCCTGGGGTCCTGCAGCGGGGAGGCTACAGGGAACAGCTGAAACACCTCATGTGAAACAGTCTTTTAATTGCCCTTTTTCCGCCCCCCCCCTTTTCTCCATAAATTCACACTCCTGTCGGAAGCCTCCACCTTCAACGTGCATTCTGGGCAGTTTCCAGGATGTCCCTGACCCTCGCGAGCACCCCTGCCCTTGCATCCCTGCAGGACATCAGACATCCTTCCTAAAGGAACCGAAAGGGAAATATTTCTATTTACTCCTATACAGCAGCAGCAGCAGCCTTGGCTTGATGCGATCATCGCTATTTTTCTCCCCGTGACATGCCTAGAGAGCTCGGCGGGCAGGTGCCCTGCCTGCACGAGCACATTTATCATCGGCATGGCACGAGGGCGGCCGCTGCCCGATGAGCCACAGTTTCCATTTGAGCCCCGCGCCTTCGGCGGCCGAACCAGAGCCGAGACACACAGCTCCCGCCGGGGATGCCGAGGGGCCAGACCCTGGCACCCCCTGCCAGCCCTTCGGCCCCACGTCCGGGGGCTGGGTTTCCCCAAGGGTTTTTCATCGCATCTATAAGAAGCTGAACACAAGAGACCGAAAGCCCAGCTATGTTACCCCAAAAGATACTAAATCCCTGAGTCCAAACATATCTATGAGATTTTGTTTTCCTCCTCTGCTTTAAGCCAGTCTCTCAGTCTCCGGGGAATGACTCACGCTTTTCCAGCAGGGCAGCGGAGTTGCCGGTGCTCCCGAAGCCGCTAACCCAGGAGAGCCCCTCGCAGCCCACCGGCTCTCCTGCCCGCCCTGCGGTGCCGGCTCCGCCAGCCGCCCTCCGCCCCGTCCATCGTGCAGGGACGGGGTGGGAAGCCCCGGCACGCCGCCCGAGGAGGGCTGCGGTGCTGACACCGCGCAGGAAGGATTTTGGGGAGAGGGACGGCGCACGCTGCCCTGCAGGTCCCCGCTCCCCCTCCGTGCCCAAAGCCCCATCTGCGCCAGGTCCCAAAGCGGGCCGGGGGCTGCGAGCGGCGGGGGCACGCGTGGGAGGACGCACGGGAGCTGCCCCAGCCCCACCACCGGGCTTTGCCCGCCGCCGCCGCAGCATCCCTCGCACCCGAAGGTGGTGACAGTTCAATTTAATCTCTGCTGTGCATGGCAGAGGAAGGCAGGCTGCGAGGAGCCGCCGTCTTGTGTAGGAGAGAGCCGTCCCTCTGCGAGGGAGACAGCACTCAACACCGTGTCAGCTCAGACAAATTAAAAATACTTCTGCAACCCCCCGGGGCTGTTGCCTGGACAGGCAAATCTGGCAGGGCTGGCTCCTCCTGCGGGATCTGCTGTTTCGCAGCATCGCTGCAAAAAGACCGGAGGGTCACGGGGAGGAGCGAGCGCCCCAGCTCGGGGAAGGGGATGGGGCACATGCTGGGGGACCCCGATATTTCCCTACTGTGTCCCCGCTCTCTTGCACACCTCCAGGGTGCTGGGGGGTTGTACCTCGTCTGCCGGGGGCCCTTCCAGCACCGCCGCAGGCACGGGGGCTCTGGCTGGGGCAGCTCAGGTCCTTGCGGAGGGGCCGGGGTGGGCAGTGGGTCACGGGGGGGATTGCGGGGTGCTGCTGGAGAAGCAAGGCCCCGAGCGCCTGACACGGGGACCCCCTGCCCCCCAGCCGCGACCGCCTTGCGGGACGCTGCCTCGCGCCTCCTTCCCCTGCGCAGCCTCGTCACCACCTTTTGCTGCGTGACTTGAGCTGGCAGGGAGCGAGCCTTGAAATAAACTCGGATGACATCCCTGCAAACTCCCGGGCACGGCCACAAACCAGGTTATTTGTCTGGGCTGGGAGTGCTCATTTCTCCCCCAGCAGCGACCCTGGCTCCGGGCTAACGCTCCTCCGATCAGAGACGGGGCCAGTTTACTCCCCACGATGCAGCAGCCGAGAAGGGCAAAGCCTTTTAGCGGAGGAGCAAGAGCAGAAGCAGAGATAACCTCCCACCCCGGGCTCCCTCCCGGTCGATGCGCCTGGTCCTCGCAAGGCAGCTCGGCTGCGGGGAGCGGTACGATGAACGATTCCTGAAGAGCAAAGCTGGACGCAGGTCTTGCTCTATCAAGCCTCTTTTCCTCCCCATTTCCACAAGCGAGCCCACATCCCCTGGGACTTTAACTCCCAGCTCTCCCTGTCTGTCAGCTAATTATCCAAAAATGAGCGTTTAGCGATGGCTCTCCTTGCATAGCCCCCGACCAGCCCCGCGTCCCCCGCGCCGCGGCCGGCATCACTGCCGGGGCTGGCATCACTGCCGGGGCTGGTGCAGCCTGGCCGAGACCTCGCTGATCTCCGCGACAGGTACCGAGGAGCTCGGGAAGGAGCCGGGCTAATCCTGACCCAGGGCGGCAGCAAGCATTAAACACCGAGCCAGGCTCCGCTCCCCAAAACCCTGCCCGCCCCTCCCCACCATCGCCGCCTCCTCTGGGGGGGGGAGCGGAGAGGTCAGGGTCCTTCCGAAACACGGAGCGCTCGGGGCGGGAGAACGGAGCCCCAGGTTAGTTCAGCCTTTATTCTGGGCATCGTTTAAATCATAAAAATTACAGCCGAGTCCAATTCATTACAGCCAGGGAACGACTGACAGAAATGAAAAGGGAAAAAAGATATTCAAATTGATGCTTTCTCACCGTTCCAGTGAAATAACCAATTTGGAACAAATTAAGGCGCTCCCATCTCTACCAGCCTTTTCAATTGCCTCTAAGCCAACGCACATTTTTCACAGCACAGCGTTTCCTCCATTAGCAGTGAAAATTAATGATTTCTATTATTGAAGCACCTGAAGGCAGGTGCCTCCCTCGCACAGCCGGGCTGGGCTGGCCCGTCCCGGGGCACCGAGCCCCCGGAGAGCAGAGCCGAGCCGTGAGGACACAAGCGGGCTCGCAGAGGACAAGTGACGTGGCCGGGGCCACCTGGCAGGTCGGTGGCAGAGCCAGGGGCCGGCGGCAGTCCCCTCTCAGCACGGCCAGCCCAGACGTGCCAGAGCGACGCACGCCAATGACCCCAGTGAGGCCAAAACCACCCAAACCACCGCGCGTGACGGCGTCACCGCTGTCCCCGATGCCCCCCTGGCAGCGAAACCACGGGGGCTTCAGCCAGTCCCTCCCGGCTTTGCTCGAGGGGGCGAACGGGGAATCACCCCACTCCCGGGGGGTCCGACTCGGACTTTGGGGGTGCAAGTCTCGGGGCTGAGAGAGCTTTCAAACCCCGATCCATTTACATATTCCCTGCTCTGAGTTTTACAAAGGTCGAAGCCCTTTGCCTGCCTCCGCCGGCTTTCTGCTCCCACCGGTCCTTCCCGGGAGCGCCGCGCGCAGCGCCCGCCCCGTTTGCGCTGACAGCTGCAGAAGTGCATACCCCCCGCTGCCCCGGGGCCCGGCTGCTCATACCCGGGGTTTGGAAGCAGACACGCATCTGTCATTATTTTTTAATTAGATTTTTATTTCCTACCGCTAGTATTTCGTTGTAATTTCCGCCACTCCTACCCAGGCCGTGCTAAGATAATCACTTCGGAGAAGAGTGGGAACAGCCAGCCTACTCCTTCTAACAGCCCGCTCAGAAAAGGGAAAAAAAAGCGAGCTGTTAAATCCCCAGCCCCTGCAGTCATTACCAGCTTCGGGACATCAGGCGCGTGCTTGGACCGGACCATCAAAGCGCTGGTGCCGGCAGCGCGGCCGCCAGCAGCCTGCTGGGAGCACCGTCGCTCCAGAAACGGCAAAAAAGTTCCCGTTTGCTCAAAATACCTGTTAGCAACCCATTGCTCCAGCAAGGTGAGGCAGAATTAAAAACGGTCTAAAAAAACATGTGAATTATACCCTCGGCTTGATGCGGGAAACGCCGTGATATTTTCTAGCCCACATCATACTTGGAGGTCAAGATTGGATGACAGTTTGGTCTAAAAATACTCTGAAGGGGAGGCTGAGGCTGTCGGAGGAGCTCAGAGCCCCCGCTGCCCCCCCGGGGCTGCTCGTGGTTGAAAGCGGGGGACAGATGTTCTCCCCGGGACGTTTCTCCGAGCAAGCCCCTGGCAATAAGAACAACCGCGTTTACAGGGAAATTCACCCAAAGCAACCTCGGGGAAAGCTCCGTCCTGCCATCGGACGGGGAGCCCCACAGCCAAACCTGGGGTTTGCGCGGGGGCAGAAAGGTGCGCAGCTCGGCTCCCCTCTGCGTTAACCCCGACCACGACGGAGAGGTCAGGGAGCCTGGAGCCTTGTGAGCTGCCGATGGCCCGCGGCAAACGCGCAGCAGCGGCGGGACCCACGCGCGGTCCTGCCCCGCGCTGCCCGCCGTGGCCTCGCGCTGCGGCACGGAGCGAAGCCGGGTGATGCCGAGTTCCCGCTTCTTTTAGAAGAGGTGTTTAAAACATGGCGGGGAGAGGGCATTTAACGCCCGCCGCACGAGCACCTTGCAGCCACCGCGCTTCTCTACCCAGAGCGCCAGGATCCCGCCTCTGCTCCGGCCCTGTCACGGAGATTGCCAGCGAGCCCCCAGCAGCACGGGTTCAAAATCGAAGCTTTAGCAGCTTTACAACATTTCCTACGTATTTGAGACCGCAAGGCTAAACGCAAGCTTTGGGAGGGAGGTTTTTTAGTTTGTTGGTTTGTTTGTTTTTTAAATCTGCTTTGCCCGACAAGTATTCCGGATAAATATCCCGAGTAGTGTTACGTGTTCCAGAGATACAGGGAAAAACAGCTCACAGAAAAGAGATTGTGTTTCAAACTATTAGAAAAATTAAGGTGATCCCCAGGAGACCGCTGATGGGCCAGGCTGCGGTTCCAGCAAGGCGAGCACCTCGGAGGAGCCCTGGCAGACGCGCCAGCTCAGCAGCGGCCGCGGCTCCCCGGCCTGGCTGCTCTCCTACAGCCACAGGCACCAACAAGCACGCGCCTGCCATGCCGCGGGAAGAGGAGCGCAGGGAAGCGTGTGGACACGTACGCACGCGTGGACACACACGGAGAGACCCAGCACCGCTGCCCGCAGGGACCCGCCAGACCCCCGGCGCTGCCCGGCGCACGCGGCCGGGGGCGATGCCCCTTCCCCAGCAGCCTGCCGGAAAGTTAATGCCAACAATAACAAAAGCACCGAAATCACCAGCCCCGAGTCCGCGCGTGGAACGGGTCCGAGAGCAGCGTTACGCTCCGTTTGCTGCCGCAGCTCCGCTCCGCGAGCCCGAGACGGCCGAAGCCAAGAGCAAAGCACCGGCGCCCGCCGCCAGCTCTGCCCTGCCGGTCTCCGTCCCCCCGCCTCAGCGCACACAAAAAGCATCAAACATCTGCACCACGGCTGGAGCAGAAACGCAAGTCGGAGCTGACCCCCAAACGAAGAGCAAGGGCAAAATAAAGCCGTGTCAGCGCGCGCCCTTTTTCTTCCTCTTTTTGCAGCCCTGGGAAAAATCAATAAGATGCAGTGAGCCAAACTCAGTTTGAATCCCGTAAGTAATTAGGATTAGCAGGCTGGGAGCCGAAGAAAGAGGCTGCCCGTGTGCCTGGGCTGGGAGGGACCATTTTGTGGGTGTACGGTGCACGGCTTAGTTGATGCAAATAAAAAGAACGGCTCTTTAAATGGGTTTTCAGGCAGGATGGCGACAGGGAACAGCAACGACCTGATTTGCCTAGAAAGAAGAAAATCGCACGAGGGTAATTTAGCGTGCCGAAGCCCCGATGGGAGCAGGGTGGGAACCCCACAGGTGAATCGATATTTGTGTGCGATGCCGAGTCTGCTACCAGCCCCTCGCTCCCGAGCCCGGACTCCGCAAGCACCGCGCGTCTCCGGAGCTCCTGCCTGGCAGCACACAACCCGCCCCGATTTTTCACTATTAAATCTGCGGTCAAAATTGCAACGCGGAGAAAAGACACCCCCTCCCCGTAACCTTAGCAGAGCTACCAGAAAATAAGAAACAATCAGATCTATTGCTTTCCCTTTAAAGAACACCTCGTACCTTGATTTATTTCCATTTTCTCAAGCTGAAGTAACTCGGCAAAAGCCGGCCGCCTGCGGGAACGCTCGGAGTGGCTCCGCGCAGGCGGGAGCATCCCTGGGACGGCCGGCCCCGGTCCTCGCCCGCCGGCCCCGGTCCTCGCCCGCCGGCCCCTTCCCTCCCCACCGCCGCCCCGCCGGGGTCCCCGCAGCGGGGGCTGCCGCTGCCCAGCCCGGGCAGCCCCGCAAGCCGCGGCGGGCTCCCCGCAGCGCCGGGGGAGGGCAGGGAGGTTGCGGTTTACCCACCTAGGAGCATTTTGGATGCGGCTGCCTCGCCTGGGCGCTGCCGGCGGCTGCCGCTGGCCCGGGCGCGGGGGGGGCGGGGCGGGGCCCCGCGCACCCCAATTCGCAGCCGCGAGCCCCGCGCCCACGCGTGGCCGCCCCCGCCTCGGCCCAAGGCGCAGCGCGGAGGGGGGCGCACCCGGGGCGGGGGGCGCGGGTCCCTCCCAGCCCGGCGCCGAGCGGCCGCCGCGGCAAAGAAACTTCAAGCGAGGAGGAGGAGGAGGAGGAGGAGGAGGAGGAGGAGGAGGAGGAGGAGCAGGGAAGCCGCGGCCGGCCTGGTCCGCACCCCGGGACCCCCCCTCTAAGGGAGGCGTTTTGGGGGGGCCGTGGTCGGGCAGGCACCTGCCGAGGTGCCCCCGCCTGCACGGCGGGGTTTGCTCGGGGAGGGGGACGCCCCCCGACAAAGGGAGGGCTCCCCAAAATCCCCCCGCGGGCAGGGTCGCACGCACGCGCTGGCGGGACGCGGGCCGAGCCGAACACCCCCTGAGCCGCGTTCGCCCGGGAGCCGAGCACGTCCCGCGCACACCGGCCTGCGGCCCCCCGCCAGTCACCAGCGCGTCCCTCGGCTTTCGGGGTTCACAACCGAGATGCTGGCCCTTGCCCAAGAGCGGCGGCGTGAACTCACCCCACCGTCCCCACGAGAGAGGTCCGAACCTCCCAGCCACCCCCCGAGCATCCGTCGGGCGCCAGACAACCTGCGCGGGCGGCGCGGGGACGGGGCAGCGGGGCTGCGGGCGCCCACAGGCACAGGGTGCGATCTGGCCGCGGCATCGCCTCGCGGGTGGACGCGGGCAGCCTGCCCCGGCTGGGGGCTCGCCCCGGCCGCCCACCATTGGGGTTTTGCAGAAGCCCCCGCGCCCAGGGTTCGCTGCCCTCCCCGTCGTTCTCGTTAGCAAAGGCTGCGGCAGTTGGGCTCCCCGATGGCAGCGCCTGCTCTCTGCTGAATTTTTGGCCTCCAGAGCTTCTCGGGAGGGGAGGTTCACGACTCGATTGCATGGTGCCTTTTAAAGAGGGAAATGATGAAAAACCTGCTTGTGAAGAGAGGAAACAATCGTTTCCCCCCTGAAAGGGAGATGAAAACGGCGAGGGATTTAAATACCGCCCTCAAGTCAAACAGTGTGAAGAGCGGGGCAGGAGCCCCTCTCCTTCAGCCACGAGCAGAGCAAAACCAAAGAGGTAAACCACAAGATGCCAAACTCCCTTCCCAGGCGCTGCAGCCAGACCAGGCACTTTCAGGGTAAATTCCAGCATTTTGGTGCTCTGAAAAGCCCCCAAAGCCATCACGGCCCCCCTGCACGCCGCTGCCGGCCAGGGCGTCCCGCGGGTCCTTCTCGCAGCACCCGCCCGGGGTGGGCTGGCAGCGGGGCAGCACCAGCGAAGCCCCGAGCAGGGCGGATGCGCCGGGCACGCATGCCCCCCGCGCAGGGTATCGCTTTCGGGGTCGTTAGCAGCAGCAGTAAGTTTAGCCCAGGCACTCGCTAATCTGGGATTGACAGCTGGGCCCGCGCCGCCTGTTCCCAGCCTCCCGGCAGGCTATTTAAACCCAATATTAATTTGTTTAATGTCATCAGCAGTTTGGCGTTACTGCAAGCGAGCGTCAAGCAGAGGGGAGCGTGGAGGTGTAAAGACCGGGAGGAGCTGGGGGCTGACGACCATCCGGGGGCTGTTCTCCTTTCCCCTGGGATGACCACAAGCCACGGGCAAGTTTGGCATCTCCTGACCTCCAGCCCTGCTGGCCAGGACCGACCGGATCGACGTACAGCTCTGAACCCCCACGCTCCATCCTCCACGCACCCTCGCCCCCAGCCCTGACCAGCCCCTCGTGTTCTGCACAGCGATTTCATCAATAAATAACCTCCCCGCTTCGGCCGGGGCCCAGTTTACCCCCGCCGGGCGGGCAGGTCCCGGCTGGCATCGCCGCAGCCGAAAGGGGTCGAGCTGGCGTGCCACGGAGGGGTGGGAGAGAGGAACGGCAGCATGGGACGGTGCGTTTTACGGCCAAGCCTTTGAGGCCAGCTGGAGCAGGGGCTAATTACAGGTGCTGATTACAGACCCCTGCCATTAACGCCTCCTGCCCTCCCCTGCCCAGCCGCAGCGGATCACTGGAATTTCCCACTGACACAGCGTGGGTCCGGCCAGCGCATAACTTGCTATATTTGTACGTGGACCCCAGCGCTGGCACCCGGCAGCAGCACAAACCCTCCCACCGGGCCCAGACCCGCGTTGCCCTCCCGGGGCCATCGCCAGCCGCCCCGCACCCGGGGGAGCAAAGCCCACGGCTGCTCCTTCCCACAACGGCCTCTGCGGGATAGAGCTGCCGAGCATCTTCACCGGAGCCTGCGGGTGCGAAGGGTGCCCGGGGGCCCTGACAACCGGCTTTGCCATCCCTGCATAACGCCGTGGGAGGCACTAAAAAAAAAAAAAAATCAAAGCCAACGGGCATCCTTGCGTCAGACGCCACACACCTCCCCGCGGTCACTACTTTTCGACACAGGTTGTTAACCAAAGTCGGGGCCCTGACGGCAGAGCGTTAGGAGAGCGCGGTAACGAAACCAGAGGTTTCTCTGCAAAGAGGCAAGAGCGCCTGCGCCGGCGCGGCCGCAGCCCCCAGCCCGCAGCTCATCGCGCCGGTGCTGGAGAGGCAAATCCCGAACACGCAGTCAGAGGGGGAGCGTTCGCCTACAGCCGCCGTAGAGCCGGGCTTGCTCGGGCAAGCCTGCTCAAGCTGTGCCTGCAGCCCAGGCAGCAGCGGCTCAAAGGGAAAGGGAGGGCAGGGGGATGGGGAGGGTGCTCGGGATGCGGTACGGGTCCGGCTGTGACCCACCGGGCTGGGTTTGGGCACGGGCTGTCCCTAACGCCACCGATTCACTGGGCTCTTTGTGAGCGCAGACTCCAGGAACCACAACAGAGCGATTACTCTGAAACCTACTGAGGGCAGTGTTAAACCTCTCGCTGGCTGAGAGATGACCGGGACAGACCATCCCCAGCCTTAGACTCCAAAAGCAGCCTGGCAAATAGTGACCAGAATTGGGCAACGAACACATCAACAAACGAGAAAGGAGACAGAGGGATAAAAATCCAGCAGGAAGCCCCCCCGCCCAGGTCTGCTGAGCCTTCCAGAGCCGTTCTGGCTGACTTTGTTCACTGAGGATTTAGGGTATAATTTGGGGGTGAAAGATGCCAGATAGGATCAAGGCCGATACACCTGGAGGACGCGTATCGGCTTTCTTCTGCTCTGTAACTTGAGCCCCGTCAGAAGCCGGAGGCTCAGGCGTGGAGCAGCGTTTCATCCCCGCCAGGCCAGGAAGGCGGGCGCTGACCTTTCCTGCTCCTGAGTTTGCTCAGGATTAAGATAACATATTTTAAGGGCTGAATCCTCCCCCGGGGGGTTCTCACACAAAGAGGATGGGGTTTGCGGCTCGCGTTCCCCCCACGACCCCCCCAGGTCAAACCGCTGAGTCCGCAGGCAGGTGCCCACCCCAATCGCATCAGGGCACCCTGATTTTTTAATTAATTCTTCCTGAAGATTTCTGCTTTTACGCGTCTAAAAAGAGCGAAGCAGGGGAGCTAACGATGCATTTGTCTATGCCGAGGGGTGACGCGTGGCAGCGCTGGCCATCCGTGGAGGGGGCACAGGCACCCCCGGCTGCCGCCCACCGCTGCCGGGAGCCCCGGGGCGCTGGGGTTTAACCTCCGTTCTCCTCACGGAGGGAAGGTCTGGTCTCCTCGTGTTGCTAAGAACCAGGATAACAGCCAAACACCTCGGCTTTTCTTCGCTGGGCTGCTTTAATCTGTGCCGTTTCGGGAGCGGAGAACAATATTGCTGTTTCATTAATCCCAGCTCTGTGCAAAGTCTCAGCTTTAAACCGTGATGGAAACTACGCCATTAAGGGCCTTTTTGTTGCAGGGCAAGCATTAAAATGTTATTTTCCCCTCGTTTTAGTAAGAACCCACGTCAAAAAAGCCACTTAAAATTGCTTAAATGCGTATTCTCAAAATTATCACCCTTTAACAACAAGACTAGGATAACCGCTGCCTGGGTGTCACTGCAGAGGAGGCCACCGTGTCCCCAGGCCCGGGGACATTAACCAGGGGCTGCGCCGTCCATCGTTACCCTCGGCGGGGCCGGGGCCCTGCGCGCCCCGGCCGGACGCCCGCACGGAGCCCGAGGACGAGCAACGGCTCCAAGAGAGGAACCGCCGCGGGCAGGCTGCAGCGGAGAGCCGGGGCGCTGGCGCGTTGATCATCTGTCACCAGGAGCTGGCTAATTACAAAGGCATCCAGGACAGGTCTGCAAATAGGGTGGAGAAACTGGCTGACCTAAAAATATTTAATTATCAGGAAAAGGAATGGAAATTACACCTGTAAATAGCTTCAGAGGGAGAGTGTAATATTTTCCATCTAATTTAGGAGGGCCCTTCTGGAAGAAACAGGGCAGAGGATTTCGCCTGCAACCACGCTTCCGCGCATGAAGAAGCCCTTCACACACCACCGAGCCCCGGGCACGCACGCAGCGATCGCAGACCCGGTGCTTTGTTTGAAATCCCGAGCTCGCCCCGCGCTGCCGGGAAGGACGCCTGGAGCCCACCCCGGCACGAAGGCGCCCGGGGCCTCCAGCGCGGAGCCCACCCGGCACCTGACCTCTGATAATTGGCATCAACAGCAGCACAACAGCTCGAAAATATTTGGAAGAGGTTTTGTGACGTGAGGGGTACCAACTGGAAGCAGCTTGAGGAGCCACACGACATCCCGCGCCTTCCCAAAGCCGCCGTCAGCTCGCCGTCAGCTGCTTATAGCCCGCAGCCGGGCTATAAGCACATCTGCCGCAGCCTCCCCCCGTCGCCAGGTCTCCGGCCGCATCCCCAGCCTGCCCGGCACGGCCGACGCCGGAGGCAGAACCTCGGCAGCTCCGGCCACGCGGCATCCAACACAGCCCAGCATCGCCATCCCGCTCCCGTGGCCGAGGGCTGCCCCACACGGCACCCGGGGCAGCTGCCTTCCTCCTCCCTCCTCATCCTCCTGGCTGGAGGGTGAAGAGCGTTTGCCATGCCGGATCCCCCCAGCCCCGTGCTGATTTCCAGGGGGGCCGCAGGGCTCCTGAGCCCCCGGATCAGCTCAGCTGGGGTTGGCTTGGCAACCAGCTACCCCTAATCTTCTTGACGCGTAACTAGCCGGGGGGCGACGCTGGCTCCCGTCTCGCCCGCGAGGTCCCCGCTGGGCTCCGTGCCCCTCAGGGGGCTCCCGGGGACCCGCCGCCGCCGGGGAGCACGCCCGCCCGCGCCACGGCGCAGAGCACGCCGAGACGCTCCCGCTGACACGGCAACGGTAAAATAAATGAAACTATTACTCATAAATCTACGGCTGTAGAAAATATCAAAGGTGAACCGGAGCAGCATTGTGTGCGCGTTTTTAAAAAGCAGCAACGACTTGGAGGCAAGAAAAAGGAAGGAAACCTGATTTAAGGCGATCACGCAATGACTGCGGTTAAACGCAGCCCTGCTCCAATAGGCTATAACCGCCTCTCGCGCACTAAAAGCGGAGGAGCCGCAGGGGAAAGGCCACCGGTCCTCGTGCTGGGGGGAAACACGGCCGCGCAGGAGCGTGCGCCCGTCACTCATGGCCGACCCGCCCGATCAGTTGATCGGTGATCTGTCCTCAGCGATATCGGCCGTCCCGCGGCAGCACCGGGGCAGCGCGAGAAGGCAGGCCCCCGGCAGCGGGGCAGAGCGATGCCTCGCCGGGCTGCGGGCTCCCTGCGTGGCCGCGGAGCACCGCGGACCCTCCGTCCCCTTGGTCCTGGGCTGGACACAGCCAAAACGCGGGTGCAGCCGGCAGCGTCAGGCTGAGGGAGCCGAGCACCCCGACCACAGCTCGGCCCCGGCTCCTCGCTCCCCTCCCGGGCACAGCCCCAGCCTCCGGGGCTCAGCCCCTTGCCATTTCTCAAATCACCAGAACTCGATTTTCTCCCTCTGCACGACCGTGCTGCGATGCCATGGGGGTATAAAAAGGAGAGATCACTCTGGGAAAGATGGCATAAAGCACGACGAGGGAAGATCATCTCTTCACAGAAAATTTTATATTGCTTACGACTTACTGTCTGTGAACATAAAACAGTTTAACCAGCCGACCCTAAATCACAGTGACAGCTTTACACTACCCACAAACCTTTGCTCGCGCTTATCCAGCTCAGTCCTACCTACCTCCCCTCCCCATTTTCTTTTTTTCAAACGCTCGCCCCCCCTCTCTCCTCCGGGAGAGCAGCACACGCGTGTGCACATGCGTGCAGAGAAGCAGCCGAGGCGCAGCGGGCACCGAGAGGGGCCCAGGGCTGGAGGCCGGCAGGGACGAGCGGCATTCCCAGCCTCGCCGTTCATCGAAACCCCGGACAAGTCACTTCCCCGCTGCTGTCACCCCTCCTGCCCCGGTCCCTGCCACCCGCTCAGCCCTGGTGCTCGTTGGGACGGCGCCTCGGCACAGCGCGGCCACGCAGCCCTCGCGCACGCATGGCCCGGTGCGACCCGTTTCATCCAGCACCTCTAATCCCCGATGACAGCAGCCGGCGCGGGAGCGGGATGCAGCGGGATGCTTCGCCTCCCTGCCATGCCGGAGCAGGACAGCGGCTGCCCCTGGCCCCGGGAACAACCGAGCCTCCCCCCCGGTCGCGTACCCCGGGGCCGCCGAGGTCCCACGCGTCCTCGCCTCTCCCCAGGGACGTATAAGGAGCAAAACGCACCTTGGTGCAAGGGCGCTGGCTGGCAGAGCGAGGCTGCGCAGCGGCACCCGAGCGCCCGGGGGGCACAGCCGAGCCCCCTCCAGCAGGACGAGGTCGGCTCCGATGCCCGGGGCGGCCGGGAGAGCCAGGCACTGCCTGACCCCGCAGCAGCCCCCAGCACAGACCCAGCACCTCGCCCCCTTCCCGGGGGGACCTCGCCCCCGCTCGAAGCTGCTGCTGGAGCCCTTCCTGGGAAGGGCCCCGCCAGGCTCGGCGCTTGCCCGGGACGGGGTTCAGCGGCCACTAACGCGCTGAGACACGCTCGTGGTTAGCTGCTGCATTTACCATTTTTTCCCCACTTAAAATAAATCCCAGGCTTTCCTCTTCCAAGTCTGCTGAGCTGATGCTACATGGGAAACTGTGAAATGCTCCATGACGGCATGTTCCCCATTGCTTTTAATCCACTTCTAATTAAGATCACGTGTGACGCATGCCTGAGCTATGTGGCCATAAAATGCTATTGTTGCGACTTGATAGCAAACCAAATGGATGAAAATTACAGCAAAATCCAAGATTAAGGATAACTGGCTCACAAAATACAGTGCTTAAAAATAACACGAGGCAATTTCCCCCCCGATTTTGGGAAAAATCGCCACTGCCAGCGGCATCCTCTGTACACAGCACAGCTCAGCCTCTGCCTCCCCGGCTCTGCGGGCAACACATCTCAGCAGCGCCCCGTTCAAGGCGCAGCCCTGCCCGGCTGCCGCTGCTCCCCGTACCGCTCCGACTGCCACAGCCCCACTGCAACCCCACGCCCACAGCACAGCACCCACGCGCGGTCCCACGGGGCACAAACCAAACCCCCTGGAAGGCTCAGCCAAGGGCCAGAGCCCCCGGGCACCCCGAGCTGTGATTTAAGCCGATGGCTTCCCCAAAGCCCGTCCCAGCAGCTCATCCCAGCCCATCCCTGGCATCAGTCGCTCCCGCAGAGGAGCAAGCCGGACGCGTGGGAACGCTGCGCTGGCTGCTGCGCCCGCTCGGGGCTCAGAGGACCAAACCCCTTCATCCCAGCGGCCCGAAACCATCGCAGCCTTTTGATAGGGATGATTTTAAGAGGGGGGCAAAAAGCACGTTATCAGAGGAGGAATCAGCTGCACAGCCAAGCACAGGACCAAGTGTTCGGATCAAAGCTCTCTGCTCCCCCCGCAATGCCCCGTCCTCAGTGAAGCCCCGAGAAGGTCAGAGCCATTTCACACTCGGGAGACAATTTCGGGGCTGGCACGGGACCGAGCGTCAGCCTCTCATATTTGCATGCAACCGGCAGTGGCTGCCGAGGGCTCCCCTCCAAAATGACCCATCCCTCCCACCACCCGTTCCCCCCGCCCCGACGTTTGCACCCTCTGCAGCATCGCCTCTCGCCCTCCTGGACAGGGGCCCAGTTCCCGGGAGACCCCCCCGGTTTGAAACCGCAGCTGCCCCGCTGCCCTCCCAAGCACCCCCGTGGCTGCTGACCCCCCACAGCCCGGGCACCCGGCTGCCAGCCCACCCAAAAATTATACCTGATATAGATTAACTTAGTTTACTATCTTTCGACTTAGTCTGTTATTTTTTTAAGGCAGAACCCCGCCAGGGACGCAGCCGGAGCACCCGCCCCGGCCCCCCGAGACCCCACCGCAGGGGGCTGCGACCTCCTCGCTCTGGGCATCGCGCAATGGGCTGCGCTTGCACAAGCAAAGCCTGGTAGCTTCTCTGTGTCGTTTTTTGCCTGAGAGTTTAAATTTTAAGGATCTTTTAGAATAAGTGTGTCAGGGGGAAAAAAAAAAAAAAAAAAATCCCTGAAGCCTCTGGCCAGAAATGAGGGCAGAGAGCAGAGGGGCAGCGCCCTGATGGGGAAGGCGCTGCATCAAGAAAATCCTTCTAGCAAAAGTTAACAGCTAATCAATTTATTTTTTATTTGAAGTTACCGACTCAATAAAATCAGGGATTAATTCTGATACAATTATTAATCCCCAATAAGCTGAATAGCCGGGCTTTTCAGAGGGAGAGCAAGTTAATGGGGTATTTTCAGAGGATTTACAAAGGGAGCAGTTTTCTCCAGGTTAAGGGGCCGGCCCGAGGCTCCCGTGCCAAGAGGAGGGCTCGGGCTCCCACGGCGCCTCTTGCACGCAGCCCACGGGCTCCTTTCCCCACGCAAAATGGCTTTTTTGGTATAACAAGGTCATTTAGCGGAACAGAGATTTTTTTCGCCAGTCCCCGGTGACGGGGGTAAATCTCTCCCCTTCGCGCCCCTCGGCAGCCGGGCTGGGGCAGGGCTGCTGCTCCCCCAGCACCCGGCCCGCCGGAGCCCCCGGGGACGTCCCCGCGCCCCAGCGGGGACGGGAGAAGCCTGGGAATAAGCAGAGCGAAGGAAAATGTACAATTACGCAACTGCGCTTCTTCAAATGACACCTGATCCCAGCAAACATCTTTAAGACATAAAAAAACATTGAATTTCTCCCACTGAGATTCCAGGTTATTCAAATCTGATCTGAAAAGCTATTTTTAATCATCTTTGCTCGCAGCTGAAGGGAGCAGCTGAGGCCAACGGAGCAGGAGGACTCCGTATGCTTGTCCTTCGCTAAATTTACAGAAGCTTAAAATATGAACCCCGCTACTGCCTGGCCACGAGGTTATCGATCACCGCACGGGTAGACGCGGCGCCTGTCACAGCTGAATATTAAAGACCCGTTAACGCACAGGGCGGGTGGGGATCTGCCATCATGAAGTTCAGGAGAGCCTGATGCGCGGCATCGACGTCCCCAGGAGGAACGGGCTCAGCTCCCGCTGGGGTCGAGCGGGAGCGCTCCCCCACCCAGCCCCTCCGACCCGCGCCTGCCCTTCCCCGCTCCCGGGCCAGCCGGACCCTTTGCTTTCCCTGCCAGATTTCTCAAAAAAGTCCCAAAAGCAGGAGAGCAGCAAAGCACTGCAGGAATTGAGGAGGAAGCCAGAAAACCCAGCTTTCCCCCCACGGCATGGCTGCTGCAGCTGCCGGCGGGCTGCCGAGGCTGCTCCCGGACAGGGGGTCCCGGCGAGGGCCAACACGGCACGGCCGGAGGAACCGGGCACCTTCCCACCGCGCCTGCCCCAGCCGGCGATGCGGCCGTTGCACCCCAATTAGTCCCCAATTAGACTCTAATCTTGCATGTTTGTATATTGTTTAAATCAATACATTGGATTTTATTGCAGACAAAGCGCCACTGAGCACCACCCTATTTATTAAAGACAATTAAAGGATTCCGTGCATAACATGAAACTGAAAAAAATGAGATCAGCACCCATTTTCTTGGTAATTAACAGCTGAAGAGCTCGGACAGCAGAGAGCAGCAGGGGGAAGGCAGGAAGAAACGCTCCCTGCAGCTGACCTCCGAGATGCCGGAGCGCACGGAGCAGGAGCACGGAGCAGGAGCATGCAGTGGCCGGGCTGTTCGGGGTCAGACCTCCCAGCTCCCCTCCCTCCGCTGCCCTCTGTGCCAGAGCCCTGCTGTCCCAGGCGATGCTCCGGGTGGTTTTCAGGACTCGTCTACCAGCGGGGTTATCGCAGCCCAGCAGAGAGCACAACCACGAGCCAGTGCTCCTCGGTCAGCGCAACAGGCTGCGGGGACCCTCCCTGTGCTGCCTGAGGACAGCTCGCCCAGGCCAGCGACAGCCTGGGTGATGCCCAGAGGCACCAGGCTTCGTCCAGTGGTGCAGCACCCGAGGACCCTTCCGGGGTCTCCCCTGGTTTAACACCACAGCCAGTCGCTGCTGTCCGGGTAAACCAGCCTTCACGCACTGCGACCCCGGGTCTGCACCGCAGGCTGCGACGGAGGAGCTGTTCGAGGGGAGTGGGTTCCCCCCAGCACCCAGAAGCAGCTCCGCCTGCTGCCAAAATCAGGGGGTTCGGCTGGCACCCCCCATGCAACACAGGATAACTCCCACCAGCAGCCGCCAGCCCCTCACGGCTCCCGGAGCGGCACAGGCTCCCATGGGGTCCCTGCGTCCCCTCCCGGGGGCCCGTCCCCTCCGCTGCAGGCCCAGCGATGCTGAAGCTGTCACACCGATTTCTCTGCTCATCTCAAACCTTTCTGCTCTGCAAACACGCACAGACAGACATTTCAGCGGCTAATTGGGGAAACTGGGATCTTCCCCTTTGCAAGGAGCCGTTATTTCCACGCAGTGCTGCCAAGCGGGTGGGGACGGCAGCGCAGGGAGCTCCGGTGCGACTGGGGGACAGGGTCTGGGCACATAACGCCACGGGGGCACACGGAGCGGAGGAAGAGCCTGCGATACGGATTGGCACCAAGGCACAGCTGGCCCTGGGTGCTTTGGCCCAACCCTGCCCACCCAGCCTTGGCACCGGCTTTGGGGAGCAGCTCTGGCGACGGGGGAGCACGAGCCACCCTTCACATCCCAGGACTTTTTTGGGATGCTGGTGGAAGGTCCTTTTTGGGGAGCAGTGGACTGCAAGGGAGTGAATTCCCGAATGCTCCAGCTCAGCCCATCCTGCGATGGGCAGCCCCCGAGATCCTCCAGGAGGAAAAAGGGAAGGCAGCAAGCCCTCGTCCCCGCTCCCTGCCCTCCCCCAGCAGCTGGCCCTGGCTCAAGAGCAGCGCTGGAGGCCGTGCCGGCAGCCACCGCAGCCTGTTTTGGGGGAGGCACAGCTCTTTTTGCTCGTTCGGCACCAGAACGGGAGGGTCCAGCTCCTGCTCGTGGGAGCACGAGGACACCAAGAGCAAACGGAGCTCGCTTGGGCACCCTTGAACATCACAGGCAGTAATTAAATCACTCTTGACCCAGTTGGATTTGAACTGGCATCTGCAACACGAAAACATCTTTCATCTGTGGACATCCCGTATCTAATTGCTGCCACACTGCAATTCAACACGAGACAACAGAAATCTATGATTTGCCTTGCAAGAAAATGCCTAATGAACAATAATTTGTTTTTAAGTTGGGGGTCTTTCTGGCACAGAGCTAATAAATTGTAATGATACTGATTATCACATCTGTTTGCCAGCTAAGCTCCTCCGCAGCTTTGCTCCATGAAACGCAAGCGATTACAGCCTTTGCAGAAATAACTGATCAGAGAAGCCAGAGGGGAAACGGGGAAGATGGAGCGGCTCTGCGAAAGCTGCCTTTGATGTAGCTGTAGATGTCAGTGCGAGACAGAGGCGCCAGCTCAGAGGAATAGCCCATCTTTGTCTAACTCGATTATTTCATTTAATCCATTGTCTTTAAACAGCACCCCCTGCTCCCGAGGCTCCCCAGTGCCGACGCGCTGTCCGAGCCCCGCGCTGCCTGCCCGCTCCGGGCTTGTGCTGGGCTGAGGCCGTCGCCGGAGCGGCAGGGCCCTGGGCTGCCCAAGAAGGGGCGACTGCTCCCGTGACCGCAGGCACCCAAAGGTGCTGTTTCGGCTGGCGAAGGGCTCCAAGAGGAGTGTGATGGGGCAAGGCAGGGCCCCCCTGCACCGGGCTCAGCCCAAGCAACCATCACCTCTGCCCAGCCCTGCCTGCACCCTCCTGCCCGCGGTCCGCAGCCCAGGCAGGAGCGCAGCCCAGGAGCTTTTCCAGCGCTTGTCCTTAGCTCACTCGGGCGCGGCAGAAAGGGCTGGTCCCCTCTCCTCGGCAGCGCTGGTCGGTTGGGTTCGGGGGGATCAGCCCCTCTCCCAGCACAGCAGACGAGGGGCTGGGTGGCACCAAGCACCCACAGCGCCAGCAGCACGCTCGGCGACCGGCGCGAAGGGGTCACGGGCATCGCGTCAGCCGGTTCCCGGCCCTAATTTGTCATTCGCGGCCACGTGCCCTCCCGTGCTCATGCCTCAGGAGGCTGGGAAAGGTTGCCAGTGACAAAGCTGGAAGTGACATTTTTGAACAAAAGCGTGAGGGAGAAGGTCGGCTCCGGACGCGTGGAGCGGGCTGCGGCGGGAGCAGCGTCCTGCACGGGCGCCGCTCCTCCACCGCTGCGGGGAGGGCAGGAGGGATGGGGAGACGAGGGGAGCAGATGTCATCTGCAATTTCCCCACATAAGCAAATCGCAGCCCTGCGCAAGCAGAAGCCGACTTCACCTTGAACGCCAGAGCAAAGCGTGCACGAAGCTGAC
Source organism: Platalea leucorodia (assembly GCF_965183815.1). NCBI lineage: Eukaryota > Metazoa > Chordata > Aves > Pelecaniformes > Threskiornithidae > Platalea > Platalea leucorodia. Next base: position 6,687,257 of record NC_138844.1, read on the forward strand.
AGCGCAGCAAAGCCCCGAGGGCTGCGACTGTCTGCTGGAGCCCTGGACACTGATAGAGGTCAGGGACGATGCAGAAGTACAAAGAGCATACTTGCGTGCTCCGAGATTCTTTGGCTCAGTAGGAAACGCATCCCTGGAGAGCCTCCCATCGAGCCACAACTGGGTCCAGGGGGAGAATCTGGAAGCTGCAAGCTGGAATTTATGAGCCCTGTTCCCATTAAAATAGCAGGCGATATTTCCATCTGTCAGTAAACGATGATAAACAGAGCAGCTCCTTTGCATATCCCAGACCTTGCTCAAACAAAACCACCACCAGGGAGGATTTGGCATACAGATGACCATTGCCATGCTAGGAATTTATGGCTCCAGCCCGCCCAGTCTTTAGCAGGAGCAGGTATTTATACAGGCTGATCCCCAGGGGTCTGCCAAGGCCAGGGCACCGCAGCCAGGGCCTGGCACCGACCGCAGCGCCCGGCTGCCCACCCTCTTGCTTTGCTGGGGACAAGTATCCTCCCGAGCCGGCTGCGAGCCAGGCCCCGTCAGCACTTTCCTGCCTTTGAGGAAATTCGGTGTTCAGCAGGATGGAAGGTGCTGGAGGGGAGCACGGGTCCAGGCTCGCACCCAGGACTCCCAATGCAGATTTGCCAGAAGCCACCAGTGAGCACAGCAGCGAAGGCACCGGCACCGAGCACGGCCGCCTCGGTACCCAGAGAGCATCACGTGTTGTGCACGCGCGGGACGCTGCCGTTATCGCCCCTCCCGCTGAACGGGGCCGGACACAGCAGGTTTTACCACCCTGCAACCCACTCCTGCTTTCCTGTTTGCAAAAGCATTGTGGATTTGTTTGCCAACCCTTCAGATGTTATTAAACAAACGTTCCCTGACAAACTCGGGACTCTTCGGCAGAGCAGCTCCCGGGGGACCGCCCGCCGTGGGCCGCGGAAGGGCAGCCGGGGCGCAGGCGCCCGGGAGCGAGGGGCTGGCACCAAACACGCCGCTTTACAGGATTCCAGCCCATTCCTGCCCTTTCTCGACCCCCTCAACTTCTCATCACGCTCACATACCCACGCAGCGGATAAAGGCATCAGGTAGCTACAAAGCACTTTGGAGACCCCAGCTCATTAATCCAACTTGTAATTAGCCTGCAAGGAAAGGAGGGCCGTTACTGAGCCGGCTGCCTGGTGCGACTCAAAGGGGGTCGCACCCAGGCCCCCGCGACCGCTGCTCCCCGCGGAGCAGCCGCAGGGTGCGCAGCCAGCGACGCTCTCCGTGAGCGGCAGCGGGGTCCCGGGGGAAGCCCCGGCCCCGGGCTGGGGACACCGGGCACTGCCCTGGGCGCAGGTGTCTGCACCAGCCCCAGGAAGGGCAAATTCCCTCGGTTTGCGGCTTAACACCATGCAAACCCTTGCGGCCGAAGGCTCGGGCAGGGCTGGTCGACGGTTGCTGCAGGGTGACATTTGTGGGTGCGTTTCCCTGCTTTTATGCAGGAGAAGCTCCGCAGCAGCCAGCTCTGCGGGCCCGGGCCAGGTAAGTGCCAACAGATGGCAGAGGGCAAACCAGTCCCTTGCCCTCGGACGAGCTCCCGCCCGGTGGCACAGCACCCACCGTGTGCCGGCATCCCTGCCACGGCTGGCGGGCGAGGGGCCGGGACCACCCAGCCCCGGGGGCTTGTAGGCTCAGAAAGTGCCCCCAGAGAACCAACAAGGGGGCTCGGAGGAGCCTGCCCTCGCCAGGGTGGCGTGCGGGGAAAAACCAGGCACAGGGATCCTCGCTGCTCCTTAGCGGAGGCTTGGTCCTGCCATCAGAGGACGTACTCCTTCCCCAGGCTGCAGCCCGACAGCTGGTTAATAAGCGGCTCTGCGCCTCCCGGAGCTGCTAACACCACCGAGCGGACATGGCGCCTGCCTGGAGGGATGACGCCGGGCTGCTCTCTTGCCAGCCATAACACGACAGAGGTGTTCTATAATAATTAGGTGATGAACAGGAGCTCCACTGTCCAAAAAGAGAAACCGTCCCCAACTCACAGCAGCCTCGGATCACTACAGCCCCACCATCGCATCGCAGACAACCAGCAAGTAAACCAGGCGGCCGAGCGCGTCACCCCCGAGGGGCATCCCACGAAAGACACCTTCGCCTCCGAACGCCGCAACACCCGAGGTCCCATGCGCTCAGCCCAGCACCTAAACACTTGGCGAAACAAAACCACGGACCTTAAAACGTCCCATCAAGGGCGAGCACGGAGCTGTCTTGGCTGCCACTTCTGCTAAGTGGCTTTTGTGATAAACGTCGGTCTCTAAACGGAAAACAAAACCTGCCCTTGTTGCAACGCGGGTGCTTTTCTTCTCACTGGAACAGATTGGCCCTGTTAAACACATCGACCCCAGACGGCCCAGCTTGTCTGGTTTATTGTAGGGCCCATCAAGTGTCCGCGTGGCAGCGGACAACACCCCGGCGCTCGCTGGGACCCCAGCGAGCCAACGGCAGGGAAGAGCTGCCCTTGCAGGAGGCACTGGGGCCGGTGACCTCCCCTGCGCAGACACCACGGGAGCCCTCCCGGGGCAGCCAGAAAGCAGCACGATCCCCCACCGCCAGCCAGCACAAGGGGACAATTTGCCAAGGACGTTACGTGTCAAAGGGCCCGCGGGACCCAAGGCAGCCACAAACTGCCAGAGCATCTGAGCGCAGGGCACAGCAGGTTAACAGGGGTTGCCAGTGCAGAGCACCCCAACAGAAAAATGCAGGTGAAGTTTTAGAAGACTGTAGTTTCCAACAAAACCTCCAACCATGTTTGAAAATGTCACTTGAGAGCTTTTGAACGGTCCATGCTTAACCCTCAGCACCAAAACCTAAGCAGCATTTGGAGTCAACAGCGGCCAAACTCAGCACAGTGGCAGGAGACGTGCACGGCAGGAGGGACAGGGTCAAGATGGCACCTGGAAAGCAGGTAGCCACCAACCCAGAAGCCAACAGCCACTCCACCCTTGGATATGCTCATCCCACCTGCGCAAGTCATCTATGGAAACCCAAGGAGAAGCTCACGAAGACACAGAGTACCAGCAACCGCCCTTGCACGCAGACAGGACCCACAGGTGTCCATCCGTCCGGCGCAGCATCACGGGCTCTCAGGCCCCAAAACCCCTTGGCGACCGGCAGTGACAGCGGGGTGGGGAAGCCCCCGGAGCGCAGGCAGACCAGCAAGCGACAGACGCCGAGGACACAACACAGCCTTCCGAACATCCCACGAATCCAGCGCACCAAGCCCAGCGGAGCAGCTGTCCCAGAGCGAGGGCAGCCTTTGGGCAACCTCGGCCTGACGGATGGGCTCCTACCTTGGGCTGCCGGCATCTTCCCCTTGTTGAGCTGCTTGAGGCGCTTCTGGTGGGACTTGCCGTTGTAGTGGATCTGCGCCTGCGCGGCCGAGTTGAGCTGGATGTTGCAGACGTCGCAGAGCGTGAACGACTGGTGCTTCTTCTCCCGCTTCATGCGCTGCTCGGGCTGGCTCGGCGGGCAGCTGGCTGCCTCCACCAGCCGCACCCCGTTCTCGGGGTTGTGGGACGGGCTCAGGGGTCGCTTCATGCCTGCGGGAGGAAGGACAGACCCGCTGTGAGGACAGGGGGACCGGAACAGGGGGCCAGGCGAGGCAGGAATACGCAGCACAGGTCCCACGCCTGCGGGGTGCCCAGGCTGCCTGGATCTGGGGGGACTCCCCGAGCAAGAGCAACAGCGTTTGCATCTCTGCAAGGAGTTGCATTAGGCCAGAAGACACGAGCAGCAGCAGCATTCCTAGGTTAGTGCTGGAGCAGGGAATAACCCACTTCTTCCAAGATCCCAGCACCAGACAACACTCCTTGCGTCAGTTAAAGTCTTTCTGTTCGCTCCCGGACAGCACCGCAGGTTGGCCCAAGGCAGAGCTGGGATGGCAACCAACTCTCTGCAGGCAAGAAATTCAGCTGGAAGAACTCGGTGTGCCGCTCTGGCGGCCCGCAGCCCGTCCCCACCGCGGCAGGAGGACTGGCACCAGCACCTCGAGCCACGAGCACTCTCTTGCCCGCAGTAAGCGGGTGCCTGTCCTGAACTCGGGGCTCTGCGGGACCAGCTGGCGCTGGGAGCTCGAGTCCCAGACCTGCACAGGGACACCACGTGGAAGAGCTGCCGTGGAAGGGCTGGGGTCAGACGGGGATGGCCCTCCTGCAGCCTTTGCCTTGCAGACACACTGTCCCCACTGCCCGACCCCGAACTGGGAGCTGGTGGGACATCCAGAACTGAGCCTTGGAGAGGCACGAAGGTCACCCGAGCCCCTGCGATCCAGTTACCACCTTGGAGCTGGCAGCTGCCGGTTACAAATACCCACAGGCACGCCGTGCCAAGACACCCCGAGGGGCCAAGAGCGGGGGACCGGGGTGTCTGCGGGCGGCCCGGCAGGCCCCAAAGGTGCACTGCGGAGATGCCCCGGCATCCTCGGGAAGGGCTGTGCCGACACCGCTCGGGGGTTCATCTGTGCACACCTCGGGCATCAGGGACCAGACCAGAGGCTTTGGTTTATGCAACGGGCAGCCTAAACCCCACGGCTGTCCCTGCCTGGCTTCGTGCAGCACCATCCTGGAAAACCTCACCCAGCAGCCCCAGCCCGCCGCTCCCCATGGTGGGAGGCTCTGCACATCCCCACGGACACGGCTTGCGTTTCCCAGTCCCGCACCCACTGCGAGCTCAGTCCTCCCTGCCCGTTTGCTGCAGGAGGTGACAGGCCGAGCTCCCGCAGGCTCCTCTCCAGGACAAGACATAGAATCACAGAATCGTTTGGGTTGGAAAGGACCTTTGGGATCATCGGGCCCAACCGTTAACCCAGCACGGCCAAGGCCACCACCAAACCATGTCCCTCAGCACCACGTCTCCCCGGCTTTTAAATCCCCCCAGGGATGGGGACTCAGCCCCTGCCCTGGGCAGCCTGGGCCAGGCCCTGACAGCCCTTTGGGGGAAGAAGTTTTTCCCAATACCCAACCCAACCCTGCCCTGGCGCAGCTTGGGGCCGTTCCCTCTCGTCCCATCGCTTGTTCCTGGGGAGCAGAGACCGACCCCCCCGACTCCAGCCTCCTTTCAGGCCGTTGCAGAGAGCGATGAGGGCTCCCCTCAGCCTCCTCTTCTCCAGGCTGAGCCCCCCCAGCTCCCCCAGCCGCTCCTCCCCAGCCTTGTGCTCCAGCCCCTGCCCCAGCCTCGCTGCCCTGCTCTGGCCACGCTCCAGCCCCTCCATGGCCGCCGTGGGGTGCGGGGCCCAGCGCTGAGCACAGCACTCGAGGCGAATAGTTCAGTCCAGTGATTTCTCCCCAAAAGACAACCCATTCCAACGTGAGCACCCCAAGAAGCATCACCGGTTCCCCAGGAGCCCCCTCGGGGCTCAGCACCGAGCCCGGCAGCCCGGCGTGGGTGGGCTCGGTGGGGGCTGCCCGCCCACCCCGCACCCCGCCGGCGGGGGGGCACCCGGGGCCCCACGGACAACGCCGCTCCTGGCGCAGTGGAGGCGGCCGGGCCCAGCCCCGCACCCGGCCCCAGCCCCGCACCCGGCGCCGGGGGGTCCCGGCCGCTGCAGCCCCGGCCGCGGCCCCGCGGTGGCGCCCACGCTCCGCGCCCGTTCCGCGCGTGGGTCCCGCCGCGAACCGCAGCAGGGGGCGGGGGCGGCCCCGCTCCGAGCGCGGAGCCCCAAAACCCCGCCCGGGGCCCCCAAAACCCCGCCCGGGGCCGCGGGTCCCCCGCCGCCACGTGGGGGTGCGCTCCCCCCCACCCGTGCAGCGAACGCCTCGGTCCTCAGCGGGCTGCGGCATTTCCAAGGCACCAGACCCGTCTTGCTCCTTCCAGCTCCCCGGAGGGGACAACACGCATCTCCCTCAATAGCTGTGTTTAGCAGAGAGCCACGGAAGGTTTTTCCACCAGTGTTAATTGAGCGGGGGGCGAAAGCCGGGACTTGGAGGGATGGAGGGCGACCCCGGCCGCCCCCGACCCGGTGTCACCCCAGGGCATCTCCCCACCCCGCGCCCACCGCCATCTCCTGGGGGAATTAACCTCGCTTTTGCTCGGGAGGGACCGGGACCCCCGCAGCCTGCTCCAACGCGGGGGCAGCCGGGTGGGCCAGCCACCAACGGTCCCTTCCAGCCCAAGTTACTCCCTGATTAACCACAAATGTTAGCAGTAAGATCCTTAAACTCTGCTTCACCAGTTAAAATACTAAGCAGCATAACCAAAAGGAGCTTTATGTTAAAAACAAGTCAATCCACTTTTTGGCAGGAGGATTTAGGAGCCCGTGCAGCCCTCTGGTTCCCATTAACCCTGGCCTCTCTCAAGACACCTCAAGATTTTTCCTGAAGCTCCAGCTTCACCTTGCAATGAAAGCGAAAGAAAATGCATAGCCCTTGTGCTTAAGACAAGTGAAAAAAGCATGGCCCTGTTCTGAAAGGCTCAAAAAACCCCTAAATTTTATTTACAAAAAACAGCTGATGTTTTTCAAATGAAACCCCCCGGCTGGCGCAGCGGCAGGAGGGAGCCGCCCCGCACCGAGAGCGAAGAGCTCGGCAGCAGAGCTGCCCCGTCCAACCAAACCGCGTCATCTCTGGTCATTCCCCAAAACTCACGGCGATCGATGCCCGATCACGCTCGGATGGGCAGGGAGCCCTGCAGGACCCCAGGGAGAGGGCCTTTACCAGAATAACCATTAGCGGGCAGCTGGAAAGCAGATCTGGGAGACGATCAGCAGCAGGAATGTGAAACGGGGCCCCGGGGATGCAGCGGGACACGCGGAGCGCTGGTGGGGACGCGCCAGCGGAGGCAGGACCCCGGGTGCCCTTGGCATCCTCCCCTCCCCGGGTATTTTTAATGCAATTACAACCCAGGACGCAGAGCTAAAATTGGAACATTATGTGGACAAAGTATCCCAAAAGTCTCCCTCATCTTAAAAAAAGGAACTGCTGTTGCTTTGATTAGACAGCAGCTCCCTGTCCCGGCTCTCGTTGCAGCGTTTAAAAGGTCTGTCCTAATTGCATGCACGCTTGTCTCATTCACTTAATTTCTGCTGTGCCTGTTCTGCTTCTCAGGTGTCAGGACCGTAAATTTGGCGATTGGAGGCTGGGACCGGTCACTGCGCATGCGAGGACCTGCGTCTCCTTGACTGACAGCTACTCTGGGGCAGATTGCACCCTTCCAGCAAAGCACCGAGGATCTTTGGGAGTGGGGGGAAAGGGCTATTCGGCACCCAGCACCTCAAGACGGGCCCCTACCTGGGCTGAGGTCCCCAGGAGGTCCCCTCCAGGGCCACCCAGCCCTCACCCTGTCTCCAACATGGTTGTACTCACAGTGCCCACGCAAGGGAAGGAGGGGAAACTGAGGCACGGTGAAGGTTAATGACACCCCCCACACCTCCAGGGGGGCTCTGAGCCAAACCCAGCACCAAGCACAGGGTCACCGCATCCCAACTCCCTTCCCGCCCCGGGGCCAAGGAAGCCAAGCCGTCATCCTTTCCCCGGAGGGCCACGAGCAACCTCCCCTTTTCGGTGGTCTTCCCACAGGGCTCCACTGGGATGGGGGCTGGGCCACCACTCGCCCACCCCTGCCCAGATTTCACCTGGCTGATCCGCATCAGCGACACCTCCCGGGCCCGCGACGCGCCCCCCGCTATCTGCGCTTTTTGCTGCCCTTTGCTCGGAGCCGCCGAGGGCTGCGCCGGCCCCGCCGCCGGCCAAGCAGGGCCAAAGGCTCCTGCCGGGTGCGAAAAGCTCCCTGACAGATGTCCAAATCTCTCTGAAATAAAAGAAGGTCAGAGCGGCTTGGGTGTCACCGCAGCAGCGAGCGCTGCGTCCAAGCGCCCGTCCTCCCACTGCGCAGCGCTTCCAGGACACGCTGCCCACCGTCCCGGCGAGCCCCCATCCCGTCCCCCGCCGGACGCTGGCCCTCAGCCCTGGTCCCCGAGCCCCGGACACCCCGCAGACACAAACACAGCCCCAGCCCGGGACTGCAGCACCCCAATCCCCGAGTCCAAGGGAGCTTTTCCCCTCTAGTCCTCGCTGCTTTTATTGTTTGCAATCACTTTGATTAACAAATCGATTCCGGGGTTGCCGTCCCCTCATCCCCATCCCTCCCGCAGTCAGACTTGGCCTCCCCAGCCCGAGCAGCGCAGCAGGCGGGCGGGCAGGTCTGCACAGCCAGGCCGTAATTCTAAGGTCAGTTTTATGCTCTTGTACAGTAGCCCATAACCTCAGGTCTCTCCCTCTCTTTTTTTAATAACACCATAAACATGTTGCAAGAGACCGTAAAGCGCTGACAAATGTTAGAGAGAATTTAAAATCCAGGCATTGAATATCCGAAATAAGAAACACTGGTTTATAGAGGGTGCGTGACAGCAGAACTCGCCTGCTGTCCAGAGAGCATCCGTGCCGGTGGAAGGGAAGCAGCGGAGCGAGGCCACGCCGCTGCAGCTGCTGCAGGACCTTTGCAGCCCCCGCTCCCTTCCCCGACCGCCCCAGTTCAGCCCCCACGGGCCACGCTGCCCCACCAGCAGCGGTTTCTCCTCCCAGGAGCCAGGCCAGATGCATTTGCCCCAGGGGCCCGGGCAGCAGGACTCTGTCCCAACGCTGGCGCTGGCCCCAGGGACGCCGCATCCCTGGGCTCCGGGGTAACGTTCAGCTGATGCCCCAGCCCAGATTCTTCCCAGCCCCTGGAGAACCTGACTGGTCGCCTGAGCACTCAGGGCCTGGCCGTGCCCCGTTCTCGGCGTGCAGACGGCAGCGAGGTCCCATTTCCCAGCACCCCGACGCCTCCAGGCTCCCTTTGCGGGAACGCGGCTCGCCCTGCCCTGCGGTCCCCTGGGCAGGGGACATCCCTGTGGCTGCTCTGCGCAGTCAGCCGACGAGTTTTTGAGGAAGCCCCACGCTGGGACATCCTTTACTTCAGCTCCTAAACGTGACCCAAACTTCAGAAGCTACAACTTCCCAGGCAGGCAGAAGAGAGCGGCTCCGTGCCGACGCGCGCCTGCAGCTGCCTGCGCACCCCGCGAGCACGGGGACGCAGCGGCCCTCACCTCTGCACCCAGGGAGGGCCAAGTCTCGGTGAGCCCCCGGGCTGGGCAAGTGACCGAGCAGCGCCCTGTGCCACAGCTGGCCACCTTCTGCTGGGCGGCTCTGCCAGGAGCTTGTGGGCGACAGCAGCCCCCGATGCTGGCAGGGAGGAGCGAGGGGGATTAGCGAGGGCGATGCCAGCAGACACCTGCAGCGTGCTGACACATTTACACACCCTCAGCCTGCGAAGGAGGAGCTGGAGCTCAGAGCACGTGGCAGAGGTCTTGCAGCCACCCACCCTCCATGCTGGGGCCCCCCAAAATCTCCAAATAGCTGCTTTTTAGCAGAGGGAATAGGCTTGCGCCCAGAAGAGCCGCTGGCTGGGTATGAGCTAAGTCACCAGGGCAGCAGGGTCCTGGCCAAGCAATGAAATCCCAGTGAGAGCGTGGGTTTGATGCACATCGGGTCCTTCGCCTCCAGTCTGATACGTGGACAGCCCGAGGACAGACCCAGCGAGGCTGTCCCGGGGCGCGGGGAGCACAGTTAAACGCAGCCCCGCCGGAGGTTTCCGTGCTGATGCAGCCCAAGCGTCTGCTGGGGGACGTTCTCCCCACCCCGGCGGGGACCCCAGGCTCCCTCCTGCCAGCAGCACCGATTTGTGTCCCACGGGTGATTTATTGGGCCTCAACACAACGGGCCCAACACGCGGGGCCAGAACCTCCACCCAAGTAAAACCGCCTTTGCTGAAGAGGCATCAAAATTGAAAATCTGAAGATCTCTCCCATTCAGCAACGGGGAATCAGGGAAACCACCCCCTTAACCTAGAGCTTGGCTGAACTTGCTAAGAGAGCAGGAAATGTAAAAAAAACAGAAATCTGATTTGAGCTCGCATGACTCCACAACACTGGATCTGCTTTCCTCACCTCTGGTTGAATGCACATAATAAATAAAAGCAACGGAAGTTGAAGAATTAGTACGAAAGTCACCACCAGCAGCTGTCACAAAACTCACTTAAACCCCCCCCCAGCAGCAATCTTATTTGCAGTGGCCCCGCTTGCATTTGCAAAGATGCCCAGGAAAGCCAGAGACCACCACAACCCCTTCCCCGAGCGCGACCGAAATCACTGCAGCTCATTGCTGGCTCCGCTTGCACTTTTCTACTGAAATTTGTCCTTCGAGCGGATAGCGTGTCCCCATTAAAATTGGCCTGAATGCGCAAACTAGCCAATAGTTGTACCATGCTTGGAGGCGTAAATCTCGGCAGAAGGGCAGCTGGAGTCCCGGAGCAGCTCCGTGATCCCGTCACTGCCGCGCACAGAGGCCAGGCGGGTGTTTGCGCCGGGGACCCCCCGCCACGGCCACCCTCGAGAGCCCCCAGGGAGCCCCAGGGTGCAGAGGAGCCCGGCTGGGGGGAGGCAGCCGCACCGTCCCGCCTTCACGCAGACCCCCCGCCGCTGGCGCAGGCGATTTCCAGCTGCCCCATCCAGCTGGGTTCGGGACAAAGCGAGACTGGAGAGGCAGCACCCGGTGTCCCAGCCCAGCGCAGGGAGGCTCTTACCTGCTCACCAGCAAAGGGATCGCCAACCCCTGCCCTCTCGCAGCCGCCGAGCCGGCTCCTGCCCGTGTGCCGGCAGGGCACGGCAGATGCCCCTACGCCTGGAGAGTTTCCGACACTTGTCTCACATTTCAAGGAGCACTTCAAATGAGGTTCGATCGCCACTAAATCAGCCCTCATCAGCAGCCTCCAGACGAGAGCGGGGCGAGGACGAGCTGGGTGCCTGCGGCTCAGCAAGTTTCCAAAAAGCCCCGAGCGTCACGCGGGGGAGCGGGCGCCAGCTGGCAGGAGGCTGCACTGGAGGAGCTACCTTGAGCCAAGAGCGGGCGAACGCACCTGACATCAGCTGTGTCGGTGAACGGGGAGATGGGGGAGCCTCCCAGGCTGCCTCGAAGGTCGGACCCAGAAAATTCCCTGTGAAGCTTCATAGAGAGGCACCGGCCGCTGGTAGAGGGATGCAAAGGCAGCCAGCCTCAGCTGCAGCGAGCGCACGAGTGCTCTGCCCCCGGGACGGCGGGGCCCAGGAGCCCTGCTACGGCATCAGGAGAGGCTCTGCTGCCCCGGACCAAGAGCTCAGCAGACAGAGGCAGAGCACAGATTTCAGAGGGCCCTGGCCATGCCCACATCACTTTCAGCATTTCATAACACAGCATCAAACCAGCCCCCTTCTGCCCCCCCAGCCCCAACATATGCTCACTAAAGCCGGTGAGGCACGTTCTAGGATCAGCACATAAACCACCCGTTGTCAGAGCAAGGATTAGCGTGAGCCAGCCCTCCCAAAGAGCTCAGGGCTGCATGGTGGCTCCTGGCACGGGGCCCAGAGCACACAAGGGGCTCAGACCATCCCGAGACCTCAGGTCTGAGCCCCCCAGATGCCCAGGCTGGCTCTTAGCCTCGGATGCCCCCAGGGTCCCCCTCAGCCCCGCTCCCAGGCGCTGAAGGGCAGCAGGACATCCTGCAGCACCCGGGGCACGCAGAGGGCATTGCATGGGCACGCAGAGGGCATTGCATGGGCACGCAGAGGGCATTGCATGGGCACGCCGGCGCTGCCGCGCCTGTCCTCTCGTTTGCACATCAGAGATCATTAACACTGCAGGGCTGCATGTCCCCTGAATCAGCAGATCTCTGCCCTGCTCCTGAACAGCGAGGACAGCTAAAACCCGAACCGAAGGAGACACTGTGGAGGGAACAACGCTGCTTTTCTGCAGCGGTGCAGAGAACATGCCCGCCTGCCCCAGGAGCCAAAACCTGGGGAGTGCCTCTCAGCTCCCACCCCAGGCTCCCGCCACCCCTCAGCGATGTTGGTAATGAGTTGATTAATCAGCTTCAGCAGGGACCAAACGGGCAGAGCGCAGGGTAATGAAAGAGAAAACATGGCAGTGGCCGGGCAGGCAGGGCACACGGGCTGCGTCTTTTTAGAGTGATAAATGAGATGGTGCTGGGTCTGGCCAGCACGCTGTCCTGGGCATGTGCCCCAGCTGGGTCCCGTTCCTCCCCCGGGCCGGGTGGGCTCCCGGCAGCGACCCACCCGCTCTCACACCAGCGGAGAAAAAAGCAAAGCAAACACAGGCAGGGAGCCTGACATTTTGTCCCCGGAGGTTCAGCTGTAAATGTTAGCACAGCGTAAGGGAGCAGCGGGAGAGGAAAGATTGAGGCGCCAGCAGTTCATCATCCTGACCGGCTGCCGCTCCCCCGGCGGCTCCGCGTGCTGCCAGCTGAGGAACGCCTGGCACCGCGCTTGCAAGATCACAAAATCCTTCAGGTTTCTTGTGATCAGCACAAAGATTAGGGCAGAGCCACCTACTACAAACCCACAGCCAGCTGAGGCTGTGCCTGCCCTTGGTGCAGCCGCCCGGCACCGAGCCCTCTTCCCCGCACCGCCCAGCCCTCGCAAGATGCCAGAATTCCAGGAGGGCACAAGGCTCCCGGAGGGTGCGGGCAGGCAGAGCACCAGGGCTGAGCCGGCTGCCCACGGGCACCATCCAGGGCAGGGAGGAGCCGGCAAGGTGGGCATCTGAAGTGTCGCAGCCAGAGAGGAATAAACCAGGCAGCTTCACCGAGCTTTGGGGAGAAAGCAGGGTTGTCACCCCAGCATGCCATTAATCACGGGGCGGCTGCCGGAGAAGCGCTGCCCAGCCGAAGGGATCTGGCTGATGACAGCTCTGGCTGCTCCCTGCCTCCGCGCTGCTCGCCTCTTAAAATAGACCCGCGGAGTGCAACCCGATGCAGCCACGGGGCAAGCCTTGCTCCTCGCTGGCTCTTTCTACTCACTACAAACAGGGTTTGGTTTTATTTTTTCAAATCCCCCCGAAATCAAATCCAGACACCACTTGTGAGATGGCAGCATCCCCTCTGGGCCCAGGGCTGGCTCCCGGCCCCCCAGCAGAGCCCCAACCCTCGCGGTGACTCGCACGGACCCATAAAGAGCGGGGTGATGCCGCACGTGGCGCGGCTTCGCTGGCATCGGAGCTCCCCGAGCGCACCGTCCCTCCCGTGCTGCTCGGGGCAGCCCCCGCCCTGATCCTGGCCCCCACCGCTCTCCTCGCTGAACTTGCTGCGGCTATTTTCTCTTGGAAAATAAAGTACAGAGAAACTCATTATGCCAGGGGGAAGGGTCCCAGCCCCGGCGGCGCCTCGTGCCCCTCGCCGCTCGCTGAAGCTGCCCCAAGCAGGTTCCTGGAGAAGATGACTTACCACGTGCGCTGGACTCGGAATGAGATTATCGCATTAAACGTTAAAAGTCCCAATTCAGAGAGCACCAGCCAGTGCTGCTCCCTCTGCGGAGCCAAACTAAATCTCCTTACAGCTGTGTTTGTGCTAGAGCCACGTGAGGAGGGAAAGCAAAGCTCGGAGGCCGTGCCCTGGCCCCTCAAAAAGGTTTGTTCCCAGGTAAGAACAGACCCTTCCCTGGGGCCAGCACCCCAGCCTGCCTGGGCAGGATGCGGCCACAGCCCGGCACCCACCAGGCTCCGGCTCCGCCTGCCCAGCCCGCGCCCGAGGCAGCTCTGCCATCGCCACGCAGCGCGGCACTAACCCCGGCACCCGATGCTGGGCGAGGGGCTGCCACCCCCACCGCGGGCACCGAAGGCTGGGCCAGCCGCGGCCACCACCAGAGTCACGAAGCCACAAGCACCGCGGTGGCGGCAGCCGCGTTCCCCACCCACGCGTGCCCCAGGAGGGAGAGGTGAGGGACACCCACCGCAACGACTTACAGCGACGAGCCGGGGTCCCGGCGCTGGCCCACGGCAAAGGCGGGCAGGGGCTTCCCTCCCCGCTCCCCTCGCTCCCCCAGCTGCGACAGGAGCTTTTCGGGGCAGAAACTGGCTTGGAAGCGTGTTTGTGGATAGCTGCTGACTAATGCGGGAGAGCTCCAACTTAAGTCAGAGCTCTTGCAGGCTACTGTATTACAAACTAAATTAAATATTTCAGAGCGCTAAGCAAGTGACATTTGAAATCCAGCCATTGCAGGGGTATCAAATAAAGATATTTGCAACAGGATCCGTTTAAATCCATGTAGTGCTTTGGATCAGCCCATCAAAACAAGCCCATTGCTTTATTAAAGTTATCAAACACCCGATCTCCTGGAGGAGGCTCCGGAGCCCACACGGCAGAGCTCAGTGGCTCGGAGGGGGCAGTAAATAAGCTGAGCCCTGCTGGCCCATGAGCCTGCCATTAAAGCATAGCTTTGAAAGCTATTTTCATTAAAAAGTTAAGACTAGCAAGAGACTTTGCATTACTTCTGCCTCCTGAACCTTCCATGACCATATGTTGCGTGCATTTTAGCCACCAGGACTGAAATACCCACGGCTGGACAGAGGCTCTCCCTGCACCTCAGGATCGCTCACAGAAACACTTAAATTCGGGAGGGAGCCGCACCAAACACCACCAAAGCAATTTCTTCCCAGGCCAGGACCCCCCAAACAACACAGCACATCAGAACCTACCGGAGCATCGCAGGGCTGGCAGAGGGGTCCCTGCCCAGGGACGCCGGGTGCAGGGATGCCGCAGCACGGGAGCAGGGATGCCGGGGCACAGGAGCAGGGATGCCGGGGCACGGGAGCAGGGATGCCGGGCAGGACACCCAGCCCAAAGCCCTCAGGGCTGCTCCCCTCCCCTTCTTATCCCCCTCCCAAACGCAGCCCACCTGGGGCTGCCCCTGAGCTGGGTGTAACCCACCCCGGCAGCTGTCGACAAGGGGATTCAGGGCAGCGGAGGGAAGGAAAAGCACCTTGCCAAAGCCGAAACCTGTTCCCAAACAGATCCCTCGGACACACGTGTTACAGGAGTTACCAGGAGGTCGTTCAGTCGTGACAAAGGCCTCATTTACTTCCCCAGTTAAGCAATATGCTCACTGCATAAAAACACACTTTAAAAATGAAACTTTGTCAAAATACAACAAAACTGCTTTCATTAACTTCCCTAAAAAAGTGCTTGGAAAGGTAAAGGCTGGAGCAGGATTTTCCGCATCAGTCACAGCAGATGTGGCAGAGTCTGGGCAGCAGGATCGGGCTTGACGATGAGGAACATACATGGTCAAGGTCAAATTTGGGAAAAATTTGCTTACCAGCCCACGGTTCAGTCCCAGCAGCTTCAGCGGGAACTAAAGGCTCCCCGAGCGCTTTGGTACTGGGGCTGCTCTCAGGGCTGCCCTCCGACCGCTGGCTACCGAGCCCCGACCTTCGGAGAGCAGGGGCCAGGGAAGCCCGAGGGCCCCGACAGCGCGGCACGCGGGGCCGCGCCGCCGCCGCGCCGCCCTGGCACCAGCTGCCCCAGATCCGCAGCGCTCGTCACGGCTCTGAAGTTCCCAAACCTCCCGACTGCCGGGAAGAGCTGGAAAAAGCGTCGCTAGCTGAAAGGCAGATGACAAGTAAAAAGAACCCCGAATTTATTGTTTTCTTAGAATTTAGAGTGGGAGGAAGGAAAATGGGACGACCCATGATTTTTTAATGCCTGCAGTTGGCAGTTCCATATTTAATGTGACAGCATCCCTTTAAGAAAAATATGTTCATACACAGGAAAGAAAATAAATTGGCAAAGCAATTTGCTTTCAAGCCAGCCTGACAATTCCCCACACAAACGCTTTACTGCAGCCTTGGGTGAGCCGCAGTGGCCGGTGCTCCGTGCTGGGCAGCATATAATCTAAGAGTTTAAGGATGCTTCAGTGGTTGACAGCCCATCTGCTAATATTGGAAGCAGTAATTTATCCCAGCGACGGTACAAAGAAAGAGTGGAAGAAATAATTCATTTTGTGTGAGACAACGAGGAGACGCGTTGTCATGTTACCACGCTGACAACCCCACAATACAAACAGAGCTGCTTGTTACAGAGCCTGAACCCCGCACGATCAAAAGGGTTTCTTCATTCGGGGTAGGAAAGGAAAAAAAAAGAAAGGAAGAAAGGAAAAGGAGAGCTAAATCAAAGTCTGTGCTTACCATTTCTTATGAAAGAAACTTGTGAGAAATGCTTTCTGCGGAGCAATTAGTAACCAGGACCCGAGGCGAGCGCGGTACGGGCAGGACCCCGCGGGACCCGCTGCTGCCGTCCTCCTCGGGGCTGCGGGAGCGTCAGCCCCACGCACGGGCCTTCGGTCCCCGCTCGGGGCAGCGCGGAGGGGGACGCGGCCGAGCCGGCAGTGCCAGCGGGAAGGATGGGCCTGAGGAAGGCAAAGCGCGACGGCTCCGGAGCCGCGGGGAGGAGAGGAGCCAGGAACCGGGGTCCAAAACCATCCCTCGCCTCGGCATCCACCCCGGTCTCACACCTGGGCTAGCGGGGGACCACACAGTCAGCGCTTGCTGCCTTCAGACTAGCTATGGCGGTGCCTCCAGATTATTTTAGGGTGTTGGTGTGGATCTGGCAGAATTATTGAACCCTCCAGACCATGACAAAACTTCGCGGGTCTTGGAAGGGCTCTGGCTCAGGGCGGCCGGGGAGAAATGCAGAGACATTCCCGGACTGGTGGGAAAGACGGGGCGCACGTTGGCACGTGGGAGCACTTTGGGTCCTTCCAGTCATCAAGCCCCTAAAGCCTTGAGCCTGCCCGGGGTGGTCCCCCAGCCCAAGCCCCCCGAGCCTGGCGGCAGCGAGGGGCTCCCCAGGAGCAATGGGGCTGCAAGGGTCCCGCCACAGCGCCGCACGAGCGGGAGCCGCGCTGCAGGAGCGCTGGCCTCCAGCCTCAGCTCACGTCTTGAAACGCTGACTTGTCTGTGAACCGCTGGGAAGCCATCACTGACAGGCAGGGAAATGGAACGGGACAGATGATAATTAATTGTCCGTGTCTTTCAGCATCTCCTGGATATGGACTAATGAAGTTATACATTACTCGCCGGCTAGGGGATAGAAGGAAGAGGAAAAAAGTTTGAGAGCTTGGGTTTAATCAGTTCAGTGATAAGCGTGGCCTGAATTAGTCACCTCCTCTCCGCACGCTGTTTTGGTTTCTTCAGTTATCTCCGAGCTCGGCAGCCCGTGGCTCCCGCGCGGCGGCTGGACTCGCTCCCCCGCCTTTGCAGCGCCGGGATAAAGGTGCAGGAACCCAGCCGCCGCAGCGTGAGCATCCTTTGCTGTAGCAGAGGTCGCCAGTGTCAGGAGACAAGCACGTGTGGCCAATTAAACTGAGAAACCTTTGCTCTGAGAAGGCAGCAAGTGTTGGCTGGCAGCGCAGGTGGCAGCTCTAATATTTATTTGGGCAGCACCATTAACGTTATTTAATGAGCTCTAGTGGGTCAGCTTTCCTGTTTGAAAGGAATTCGTAAATGGACTCATGAAAAGTTGCTTGTCTCCCCGCCATGGAAAACACGTGGACACGGGCTGCGAGGAACCGGCCCCGGGCACGCTGAGCTGTGCACTGTACGTGCCGCAGACGGCTCGCTGCAGGGCCGGGGGAGGCTCCATCAGGTTTGTAACAGCACAACGCTCAGGTCCCGTCTCAGGCTCGGCTGGGGCAGGAGGGACCGGTGACGGGACTGGGGCTCACCCCCAGCACTCAGTGACAACTTGCCCCTTTCCTTTCCCACTCCAGCCCCGGGTGCCGCAGCTCTGCACCCGCTCTGCAACGCGGCACCAGAGGGGACAAGGAGCCCGTCACCGTCCCATGGCCAGGAGAGAGCTCGAGCGGTTACAGGGTCCCCACAGGGTGCTGGGGCACCCGCAGGAGCCTCGCTCGGCCCCGTGCAAGCCAAGGCACCCGGTGCCCGCCTCCCTCCCGCGCATCGGCGCTGAACGGGAAAGATCTCCCTCCTCTGCCGCTCACCTGCCTCCCACACCGCCCAGCATGCGTGACGCCGTGATTGCTGCAGCACTGGCACCGCAGGGGCTGCCTTGCTGTCACCGGGTGGTGCCTGGCACAGGGGGGATGGCAGGGCTGGGCACAGACGGGGCAGCTCACACCAACCCCTGTGCGTGGCTGATGAGCGGCACGGGAGCCGTGTTCGGAGGAGAGGCTGGTTCTTCTGTGGGGGCATTCCCAGGGCGAAGCTTGGGAGCTGCCGTTCCTCCAGCCGGGCACAAGATGCAGCCCTGCGCTTGGCACTGCCCACCAGCGAATTCCAGGTGACGGGAAACACGGTGGCGAGGTGGCCCAGGCAGAGGTGCTGGCAAGTCCACCTCCCGGGATGCACAGCCGCCAGACGACACGGTCCCTCCGTGCCAAGGGTCTGAGCGTGTTCATGAGCGGGCGCCGTGCCACCCTCGCGGATGGGCTCGGGGGAGGCAGCCAAGGCACGGTCCTGCAGGCTGCCTCGGGGGTGCGTGCGGGGGCCAGCATCCCAACGGGAACCCCAGCAGCCAGCCCATTGCCAGAGCTCGCCGCTCCCCCGGGGCAAGCGTTGCTCCCGGGCGGATGGGAGCCGGAGGGGCAGCACGTGCTCCAAACAGGGATGTGCAGGAGGGCGGGAGAGGGGCTCCTCCTTTCGGCCCCAGCACGCGTGCCCCCACGCTGGCTGCAGCCCTGTGCTACCCAGATGCTCGCTAACCAGGGAGGGCGGCTGGAGCATCGCCGAGCGGCAGGCGTGCAGCGTGCCAGCCCTGCGCCAGGCAGCAAACCCCGCAGCGCCTGCGCCCCGCGCCCACCCCACCGAGCCCGGCACTGCCCTGGCACCGACTGCAGCCACCCAGGGCCCCGGGTGCACAGGGACATGAGCGGAGGACAGCAGCAAAAGGCTCGTCTCTGCTGGCAGCTGGCGAGAGGTGGAGGCGTTGCTGTTATGAAAACATGCGAGGGCTGTGTCTGAAAACATTGCAAGGAGCCAGCTACATAAATAGGCCCTTTATGGCTCTTCCCTGCTCTGAGACAGGCCCTTTCACATGCGCTTGGCTCCGGCATGGCGGGGCTACTCGGCTAAAAGAGCTCTTCGTGTTGGGCGCGGGGGGACACACAGGGAGGCACCAGCAGCCGGGAAGGCTGAGAGCCGCGGCGCAGCAGAGCTGCCCGGCCCAGCCCCACCACGCCGGCACCCACCCAGGATGGGAGAAAAGCTGGTTTGGGGCAGGTCAGAGGACAGCAGCGATGGGGACGGCCAGGTCCAGCACCGAGTGAGCCGATGGGCTTCAGAGATGCCATGGGGTGCCCAGCCAGGAGCATCCTGTGCCGCCCCGGGGCATCCCTCGCGGCGAGGCTGGGCTCCAGGGCAGGACACCCCCTGCTCCAGCCGGTCCCCTCTAGCCCAGGCGGCACGGCACCAGCAGATTAAGGGCCCATCCATGGCCCAGTCCCACCCTGCTTTGCACCAAACCCAGAGAGGCCCCCGCTCCATGCACACAGATGTGATTTGCAGACTCGGGGCTACCCTGCAGCTCCCTTCTCCCCCGCAGCAATCGCCCTCCCGTGAGAGCAAGCCTCTTCCAGGACGGAGCAGCCGATGCTGAGCTCCCCATGTGCTCCGCGTGCCGGCACCGTGCTCTGCTGCCTCCCGCTCCCCGGCCCCACCGGCTCCCTGGAAATGGGGCTCTGCAGGGAGCGATTTCCGTCTGGAGATCCCAGCAACGTGACACCCACCCGGCCCCCCAGCAGCACGGGGCCGCAGCCCTGCCAGCATCCCTCCCTCTGCCTTTGCAGCTGCAAATGTGTTGACGCCTGAGCAATAATCTCTCTTTCCTCATCTGAGATGCTCTGGGGGCAAATGGCAGAGCAAAGCGCGCTGCGGTGCCCCAGGAGAAGGTGCCTGCTGGCACCCAGGGCGAGCAGGAGGGGACTGGGGCTTCCCCGGGCCAGGGCAGTGAGCTGTGTTACGGGGGGAGCCCGCAGCCCTGGCTCCCACCGTACGCCTTCGCAGGCAGGTTTGCAGCCCTGACTCAGTCCTTTCTCAGGACTTCCAGGTCACACACTTGAGAAAGAAGCGTGGCAAATCCCGGCTCTCCAGCAGGATTTTCTGCTTGAAGGACAAGAGCCTCTGGCTCAGGTGATGGGGACAGGAGGCAGCTTTGCTTTCCCGAGTCCCAGGATCTCGGACGTGCCTCCACCGTGGTCCCCCACCCACGGTTCCAACCCCCAGCACCCCTTCCCGAGCAGGGGGTGCTCCCGCCACACCAGCACCCCGTGGAAAAGCGGCTCGTGTCCCTAAGCAGGAGCTGCGATGCCCGCGGAGAGGGGCAGGGACCAGGACACAGTGACCCACGCTGTCACGGGACACGGGCAGCAGCTGCTCCGCTGCCACCACCTCCGCAGGGAGCACACCTCGGCGCCGCAGCACGTGGGCGCTATTAATTAAAGGTTTCGTTAGGGAGTCGTCATTAATTGAGCACCTCCGGTGGCCATAGAGCCCGATGACCCATCTGGTGTCAGAAGCTGTGCATGCAGCAGCTCTTTATTTCTTTCGGCCCCATCTATTTAAGGCGATTACGATTCAGTTTATGCCCCCTCAGCAGCGAACGTCCCCCCAGTGTGGGAAAGCTGGTGACTAAAGCAGCGGGTGAATGATTAGTGACTCAGTGGATAATTTTGCTCATCTCGTGGCTTTTTTTAGCACAGGGCGGACAGAGCTCGCGCAGCAAACCCTCGCCCGGCACCGCCACCGCTCCCACGCCCACGGGCGTCCCAGCACCGGGCTGCCCACCTGGGCTGGGCAGCTGTGGCAGACAAGTGTCCGCTTGATGCAGTTCTCCGGAAAACAGGGAGAAGAAATCAGACAACGCTGCCAAGGGCTTTGGCTGTTTCTTAATTCTCCCTTTTATTTTTTCCTTTACAACCTGGGAAAAGGAAAGGGGAGTGCTACAGCCCCGGTTAGCCGGGAGGCGCGGGCAGCCCCGGCAGCGCCCGCGGCACAGTTCGCACCGCGCTGGAGCTGACCCGGCAGCAGCTTTTGTCAAGAGCAAAGCACTAAGCTCTTGTCTTAGTGGTAACTGATGTCTGAAAACACCAGGTGCCGGCTTGAATTAACAAGCTCTTTGAGCTGGAATTCTGCTGCGAAACAAGCCAACGCCAGGGCGAACGCCGCCGGAGAGAACCTCTGCCCGTGCCATCTGCAGCGGCAGCGCGGGGGCACTGGCCCTGCCCAGACCGCACGGGCAGCCCAAGGACCGCGCAAGCGGCTGCGTCCTGGCGGGCTGGGACGATGACAGGGACGTGTCAGGAATTTCTTCTCATCTTTACAGACAGGGCAGCCGCGGCACATCAGCCGCCCGAGCGCTGAAGCCTGACGCGGTGAGAGCCGGGTCCAGCCCTGGGTGGCTCCGTGCCCGGCAGTGCTAACCCCGCTGCCAGTGTCTCCTCTGGGTGATCCGCACAGGAGCAGAAGTTGAGATCCACATCCTTGGCACCGTCACCACGCCTGCACTGATGCCCCTGCACCCCAGCTCAGCCACCCCCAGGTCCCCAGTCCCACCTCCCCGGCACAGGGTCATTGGCAGGTGGTCCCTGCACCAGTGCGGCCAGTGAAACCAGTGCCGGCTGCTCCTGTCTTCCCCGGGGCGCTGCTGGTGTTGATGGCAGACGGTGACCCAGCATCGCCAAACGGTCCCATGGGCCGGACCGCCAAGGCCCCAGAGCAGCTCCGGCCATCGGGGGGGCACGGGGGGGCGGGAATTGCTGCCTCCCTAAAGTGGCTTCATTCTCACTCTAATGATTTCCCAGCTGCTTCCCCATTTTAGCTGATAATGGGACTTCACCATCTATCTGGGTTTGAGCGTTGCTTGCCTTGTTCAAGCTGAAGAAAATCAATTCCCCTCTCACTCAAGTCTTTCCAAGACAGATGAACTGAAGATTGCGCCTGCCTGAGGAAAATATTTATTCAGCCTGGGAAGAGATTTACTTTTGAACCTTCTATAAATACAGCTGAGGGCACTGATTTAATCCCTTACGAGAAGACCTAATTTTATTTGTTTTATGTTTTAAAAGATCCTCCCTTTTCCAACGCCTTGTCAGCAGGTGAAGAAAGGCAGAAATTCTGGCACCCGCCTCAGCAATGGGCAGAGGGCTCCGGACCGCGGCCGTGGGTGCCGGGGTGCCCGTGCACGGTCCCACAGCGAGACGGGGCTCGGTGGCGCTGGGGAAAGGCTGAGACCCCTGCGCCGCCGAGGTCTGGGCTCTCTGGGGCCTTCCTGCTCTTGGTTACTGATTTACACCCCATCGCAGCGCTGCCGCGGGCCGGGGCAGGCAGAGAGAGGCCATGCTCTCCATGGAGACATCTTTGTGACCCTGCCTGCCCTGCCCGCACAAGGCGTCCCGTGCTGGGGGCAGAGCCCACCGCCCTGCCCGCCTCGCCGCGGCCGCTGCCCGCCCCCACGCACGACCCTCTGCAGCCCCCCGGGACCGGTGACCGCCTTCCCGCAGCCACGTCCCCCCCGTCCACGCGAGCCCCCCAGGACCGGCCACCCCTTCGCTCCAACCGCAGCCAAAATGGGCTTCGTGCGCCGCATGCTAATCAGTATTCAAATGGGCCGGCTCCTTGTTAGCGATGCAGCTGGCGCTTTGCCATGAGCCAGCGCCTCTCCCCGTCACCCGCCCCGCAGAGGTGACGTGCCGAGCGGGGACCCTGCTCAGGACTGCGGCTTCACGCCAGCCCTGACCCCCCAGGAGTTCTGCCGCCTGCCAGCATCTCACCAGCGCGTGCCACCGCCTTCCTCGCCAAAGAGGGGATGTGCCCAAGTCCTTCAGAGGGGAAAAGTTCCCAAGGACGAATGGAAAAGCTTTCCCCCTGCTAAGCAGAGGCCAAAGCCAGGCAGGCGCTGGAGCCGGCTCTCCTGCTGCCAGCGCCCATCTCAGCGCTTCGTTGGGCCACGCTCGCGCTGCCCGGAGCCCCCTGCCCGCGCAGGCAGCGCGGGCGCTGCAGCAGCGCCGGCATCACTCGAGCATCCGGAGGTGCAGGTGGCTGCCGGGTTCCTGTAAATCCCTTTGGCTCATCTGCCGCCTAAACCGGCACTCATCCTGCCCTGCGAGCTCCCGGCCCCGCAACGCCGCTGCCTGCCAGCGGTAATGGAGCAGCACGAATAATCTCCCCTCCGCGTCTGGCCGGGGACGCGAGATACAGGCACGGATTAAAACGCCGGGATGCCCATCCCAGGTCCCTCCCTGAGCTCCACAGCAGCTCCCGGCCAGGAGCGAGCTCACGCGCGGCCACGGGATGAACGGCCTGAGCCCCAGCTTGGACGAGGGGCTTGCGGTGTTCCCACTTGGAAGGCTGCCATCCCCACCCCACGCGAGGCTCCTCCGAAGGCACAGCATGCCCTACACCATGACTGGCTCACTAATTTGACACACTTATTAAATTGCTATTATGCCTGTTTGCTAATTACCTCCTCTGCAAACTGGAGAGGACAGAAATTTGACATTGAGCTGTGAAAATCTGCAACCCTACGGATGCTGGCTGGGCATAGGGTGCCCAGCGGGGCTGGGGGGCGAGCGGGGGACTGGAAACACAGCGGCTGCTGAAGCACCCCGGCCTGCCCCACCCGCCGCAGCCCCACGGCCCGACCGCTGCTGCCGCCCCGCGCTGCTGTGGGACGGGGAGCGGTGACCCCAGGAGCCCCGGTGAACCCCCAGCACCGCGTCCCTGGGGCGTCAGAGCTGCCCTTCCCGCACCCTGCGCCTCCCGGAGCACAGATTAATCTGGGTGCGCTTTAATCCTCTAAAACCCTTTCGTAACAGCGCTCAAAAATAAGCCTGGAGAGTTCCTAATACTTCTTGAAAATTTGGAGTTGGGATATTTATAG
Organism: Platalea leucorodia; assembly: GCF_965183815.1. Classification (NCBI taxonomy): domain Eukaryota; kingdom Metazoa; phylum Chordata; class Aves; order Pelecaniformes; family Threskiornithidae; genus Platalea; species Platalea leucorodia. The sequence continues at coordinate 6,710,987 of NC_138844.1, forward strand.
GCTCTGCCCTTGCGTGCGACGAAGCGTGCTCAGCGATGGGTGGGAGGGCTCTGCTGCCGGGGGGCACCCGCTGCCGGGCCCCCAGGGTCACCCCCCAGCCCTGCCAGGATCCCGTGCTGTGCCGCTCCCCGTCTCCCGCCAGCTCGGTAACAAGCTTTCCTTGTTTGGGATTTTTATTTTTCTTTCCTAAAAACATCGCAGGGCTCCTCAGAAGAAACTCTGGCTCCCAGCGCACAGTCAGGCTCTGTGCTGAGATGCCTCCAGCACTTCAAACGAATGCAAAGCAGCGGCGCTCCTGACCAAGATAAACAGTGTCTGTGCGTGCGTCCCGCAGCACGCGTTCCCTGGGAGGATGAGGGCAGGGTGAGGGGAGATGATAAACAGTAATGGGAAAAGTGACGCTTCAAAAAAAAAAAAAAACAAAAACAGCCTGGAGGAGCCCAGCCCCCCCCGGGCTGCGGTTGTTTCGCTTCCCGATGAACAACCGACCCCCCGAAGGCTGGGGCTGCGCGGGGCAGGAGCGCAGTGACACACTTGAGGCACCCGGCTGCTCCGCTTCGCTCTCCGGGAAGGCGACACGAGGTGTGTGTCCCCAGGGACCGGCGTGGTCCCCATCAGCATCTCCTCCACCAGGCTCAGCACAAGGACGAAGAGCCGGAAAGGTCCTGGAGAACCGATTCCCCTCCTGCGCGGCGAAATCTGCTTTGGCGACGAGCGGCGCTTGGGCCAGCCCAGCCCTGCGCAGGCCCAGCTTTAGGCAGGGGCTCGCAGGGCTGGCATTGCCCCGGCGGGAACAGGACATCACGTCCTCCGGGCCAGCCCTGACGCCTCCATCTGTCCCAGAGCAGAGCTCTTGGTTTTAAAACTATTAATTCTCATCTGCCATTCTTGTTTTTTATACCTTTGTGACTTGCAGATTAAACGAGGAGAGCGCAGCGGACGGTGTTGGTGCCGGATCAAGGAGCGGCACAAAGCCTTCAATTACTTCTCCACTAACGTGGCGGGAATTCTTGCTGAAGATCCGTACCCACGAATTACTGCCTGGGCTCACCGAGAATTACTGAAGCAGAGTCATGTGGGGAGCCAAATACCAAAGCTCTGTGCAACATCGGGTGCCAGAAATTACCCACATCCACAAAAACCCGCAGGGAGCCGCTCGGTCAGGGCCAGCGAGAAACATCCGCACGCAGAGCTCCGACGCCGTCTCCAGCGCAGGGGCGGTTCAACGTCGCTGTGCCGGAGGGACGCGCCGCGCAGGGCAGAGCCAGGGCGCTTCATCGGCAGGGCTGCTGCCATCTCCCCTTGGGAAGCAGAGGCCACGCAGCGCCGGCCGGCGGGGTGGCGATGGGGCAGAGCAGCCGGGCGAGGGGCTCCCCGGCTGCCGGCAGGGAAGAGGGGTCAGCTCCCCCGCACGCATCCCTCTCTTGCGGGGACGGACCTGGCTGCTGACAGGAGGCTCCTGCTCCGCTTGCCAGCGGGAGCGTTGCAGCGAGCCCTGCCAGCCCGCGGGCCGCCGGCCAGGCACACAGAAACCCTGGGGAACCAGCCCCCCCGAAGGCTGCGGCACCCGGCAGGGCCCTGCCATGGGCACCACCCCCGGGAACTGCTGCTGCCCGGAGGAGGAGAGAGCTTGAAGGGTTGAGACCAGAATTCCCTCTGGGCGCTGCAGCTCTCCCACCTGCGGCCGGAATGAATGCCCAGGCAGGATGGGGCCAGGACCTGTCCAGCTCCATCCCTCTTCCAAAGGCAGCTGGCCAGGAGGCTGCAGTCCCACTGTGAGGTCTGGTTGCCAGTAACCACTCTGGTGGTCACTGGCACCTCTGCCATGCCAGTCCTGGGCTCGGTGGGGTCCCGGGAGCAGCCAGATGGCCAGGGCGGCAACACCACAGCACCTGCACGGCCCAGGTCACCATCCCACATCTCCTGCTCCAAGAGACAAAGGAAAAAAATAACCCCAAAAAGCTCTTGGCCCTTTGCCATGCAGTTTTGCAAAAAGGTGACCTGCTGCTCCCCGCGGCAGTGGGCTGCGGTACTTTTCCCAGTTCAAATGCAGCAGAGGTCTCAAAGAGCTGGGAGGTGAAAGGAAGGTGAGACACAGCCTCTGATCTTACGCTGGCGAAACCCACCCCATCTTCAACAGCTCCTTCATCCCCCGCCGATGCGGAGCAAGAGCCAGTGACCAGACGTCAGAGCCAGAAATACCCAAATGGGAAATGAAGCGCTGGGCAGAGCCCTGCCAGGCGGGCGGCCGGTGGCATCGGCCCTGCGGTGCTGCGTCAGCCCGGACCCCTCCCAGAGATGCCCCAGCTCGTCCCCTGCGTGGTGGGCCCGAGGCAGACTCCTGCTCGCAGGCGGAGGAGTCGGCAGAGCTCGCTCTGCCAGCCCAGACTGAGCTATGGCAAAGTGATAAACCCCACGTATATTGTCCTTCATCCTTCCCAGCTCCCCGGGGCTCCTCGACCTGCCGATACCGGGTGACTCCCACATCCTTGGAGACGCACCGCGTTGGGCTGGGAGCAGGAGGAACAGCCTGCACGGAGCGGGTCTGGGGGACCGGCGGGGCGCGCGTGCCACGCTGACACACACGGACCAAAGCCGGCATCGCGCGGGCTCCCGCTGACTGCCAGGTCTGCCTGGTCCAGGAGAGGAGGAAAACCAGCCCGGTGCGGGGATCCGTTCGGATGGAGCAGAGAGTGCAGGGAGCAAGACAGCAGCAGGAGCCCTGAAGGACCTTGGCAAAGGACCCTCTGCTCCCCATGGCCACGCTGAGCAGGACCCAGCAGCCCCTGTCCCGCAGGCACCTCCCCTCCGTGGGGGAAAAGCATCTCTGCAAGCAAGCCCAGAGCCCATGGAGTGCGAAATGACAGCCTGGCCTCAGAGCCAAACTGAGCAAAAGCCAGATTGGTTTAATTCCTCCAGGATCAAACCCGTTGGCCAAAGGAGCCCGCAGGAGGTGGCACGGATGCCTGCCTCCTCGGCACCCCGGCTGCTGCAGCCCTTACAGAGGCTGGTGCAGCTGGAGCAGCTCCTGTCTTCAGGCAGATACGGGCACGGATTAGGACTTAACCTCAAAATGTTTCCCTTGCAATTTCCAAGTGATCTTTCTTATCAACTAATTAAAAAATTTCCATAATTAGGCCAGGGAAAATCACGACTCAGGAACGTTCCCATTTCAAAGCAGCACAGATCTGTTCCGCACTGAGGGCTCGGAGCCCCAGCCGGAGCCAGGCTGCCCCACAGACTCAGCCCAGACTCGCCCCGTTTGGGCTCTGCAGCCCCAGGGAAGGGCCCGGCGATTTGCTCGGCCCCGCGGGAGCCGGGGGTCCCCACGCCGCTCCGCTGCCTTAGCCCCTGCCCTCGCCGCACCGTGGCCCGGGAGCCCACGCGCGGGCAGCACCTCCCCAGGGCCCCACGAGAGCCCCGGCCGCCGGCGGCCCCTCTCCCTGGCGCTCGGCCGCGTATTCATTCTGGCAAAAAGGCTGTTTACATTGCAGGGGGAAAAAAAGTGGTGGGTTTTTTTAAAAAAATAATCCAACTCTAAATGGCCCTCTGACAGCGGGGGGATCCGTCCCTGCGTTCAGACCCTGCGAAGCCGGGGGTGCTCGGGGCAGCCCCCCTCTGCCCCACGGCTCTGCCCGCAGCCCCGGGGCGCTCAGCCCCCGGCCCCTGCCCGCGCCACAGGGCAAGAGCCCGGCCGGCCCCGCCACCCTGGCCCTGGGGGGCGAAAGCGCCCGTCCAGCCCCGCAGCCTGGCCAGGCTGGGCACGCCGGCAGCTTGGCCACGGAAGGACATCGCAATGCCTCCGACAGACAAACCCACGGCATCCCGGGGAGCGCCGGGCGAGCTCCCCGCGGAAAACCGGGACCCTGCCTGGGTACGTCCCGCGCCTGCAGCTCCCCCGCAGAGCGGCTCACGGCTCGAGGAGGCTCCTTAAATGCGCAGGTTCCCTTTTACGACTTGCAAGTAAATTGTTGTGGTTCCAATAAAAAATGAGCACTTGTTACCATGCAGCCGCAGACTGGGTTTCCTTGAGAGCACAGATATAATTCTCGGCAGGGGCTTCCTGGCACATAAATTATGGCACTATTTTGGAGGCAATCTCAGAACATCAGACTAAGAAATAGCCTTTGTACATCACAATATTGTTTCTAAATTGACAAATAGGCCCTCATGGCCCTCATTACTCTGCTCCGGGCACGCGTTTCTGCATTTTTATTTTCACTAGGAATGACGAAGGGGCTGCAGAACCGTGGTCGCTGGATTCGGAAGATTCAAGCACCAGCCCCAGTCAAGCCGAGGAACAAGAAAAGTTTGACGGGATGCGGAGCTCAGCGAGGGGCTCTCCGTTCCCAGGATGTTGAAGTCTAGCCCACTTTGGAGACTGCCCCGAGCTTCCAGGACAGGTTTGCTTCCAGTCCTGGAAATTCAACAGCGTAAAGCAACTCGATTAATGTGTTCAGTACCCGATTGAGAGCATCTGTACAAAGGTCCCTGTTTGTTCAGTAGCAGACTTCTGCTGTGCACTTTTAGAAATACGTAGATCTCCCCAGAAATGCCAGAGAAAAGCCAAAGCGAGGGGGAGATCTCCAGAAATATACCCAATAACCGTCCCAAGAGCAGGGGCCTTTACCAGTGACCAGACGATGTTGAAGGATGCCGGGGCAATGCTTGGGGAGTATTTTTGGGTTGGAAGGGCTGCGGATGGCCACAGCCAGGTGAGCTCCTGGTGCCGCTCTGCCAGGGCTGCGGCATCGCTCCAGGCTCCGCTTGGGAATGCCGGCCCCAGCGCCGACCCGCGGGGATAAACAGCAGGAGGGTGCAGGCGGGAAGGGCTGGGGCAGCTCTGCCCCGGCCTCGTCCGTGCATCGATGGGAGCCTCGTCCCGTGCCACTACGGCCGGGTACGCCGGGCAGCCGACACCAGCCACAAATCAACGGCACAGAGAGCGAAGCAGCCTCCAAACCCGACCCGGCGGGGAGCACTGCAGGCAGGAGGGAAACCCCGCAGTCTTGGGTGCAATGCTGCTGTGCAGCCGGTTCAGTTTTGCGCCTCAGGTTCTGCGGTATTTATACTCTTTCCTGCCAGCAAAAATAGACTCAGCACGCCCGAGTTGGGTGTCTCGCCTCTTTGTGCTGAAAGAGACGGGAGAAGGCAGGCAGGAGGGGAGGGATGGAAAGGCAGCACCGATCCGGCAGCGCACGCTCGAGCAGGACGGCATCTCCTTGCATGGGTTTGCTGCCGGGCTTTGCTGAGCAGCCGGGCCCCAACCGTCACCCACCGCAGCTGGGGGACGCGTCCTGCATGGTCCTGAGCCAGGGACGAGGCCCCGAGGCCAGCGAGCCCCCAGCCCCAACAAATATTTCTTATTCTCAGGACTATTAAACCAACCTCCTGATTTATCCGTACCGGGGGCTGGCTGCTTCGTCAAAGCCGAACATCACTCGAGCGGCCAGCAGCCCGCTCCAGAGACCGAGCCGAGTGCGATGCCAGAGCTCAGGGATGCTCGCGCACAAGACGCCCAGCGGGAAGTCGCAGCGCGGTGTGATGTCCCCACCCTGATAACGCAGAGCCAAGCTCTGTACATCTGCACACCGAGATCCCCATCCAGGATTATAGGAGTCTTTTTTAATGCGCACGGCAGTTACAGAACAAGCAAGAAACCCCCAGCACACGTTACCACCAGCCCGACGCTGAACTCTACACATGGCAGGAGAGTTTCTCGGCAGCAGAGTCACGCCGGCAGCTCCCGAGGGACCGGAGCGGTTCCTCCCGTCCCCACAGAGCCGTTTGCGCCAAGTGGCAAACACCGCTCAGAGAAGCCGACGCCGGGCTGGATGCTCCATCAGAAAACACCTGCAGCCACTTCAAAAAAAAAAAAAGCCAATGATGGTGGATTTGCCTTGCGTTGGCTGCAGAAACTCCTGGCCAGGCTGGCGGCCAGGGACAGAGCCTCATTTATTTGCGGACCGTCACATACAGCGGCACTGCCCATGGATGCTATTTTCAGGCCCCGTGCCCCACATGCAGGCACCGCGGCTTACAGAAAAGATCTCGGCTCCCCGTTCAGACACCCCAGATAATCACGGAGATGAAGACGAATCTTGCGCAGTGCTGAGCAGCTCAAGGCCGGCTCCTGCCTCCCGTTTTCACTGAAAACTGCTGCTGTGCTCCACTCAGGGCAGGGAGCGCTGCCAGCCTGCCCGGGACCCGCGGACGCGTCCAGCCCTCGCAGGAGCGGGCAGCTCGAGCAGCGAAGTGGCAACAGAGGTGACGCTGGTCCCCTTCGCAGCGGTGAATTAACCCAGCAGCCCCTTCAGCCTCCAGGAGCGCAAAGCTGGGCCCTAGACCTCTTACCTTCATGCCGAATCATCTCCTGTATTTAAGATACACTTTTAAGTTTTGCTCTGAAAATAAAAAGCAGCCGCACATGCCGAGGAGAGCCGGGAGCTCAGATCCTGCGCAAGAAGTTGTTTTCCCACACGCATGGCCAGCGCGATCGGTGCTGCCGGCGCTGCCGCTGCGCTGTCGGGGCGGCCACGGGCACGGCCCTGCTCCCCGGGGTGCGCGGGACTTGCTCCCGGGCAGAGGAGAGCTCCAGCCCTACCCCACCCGGCGCACGGCTCATGAAAAGCTTCAGCCATAGCTTGCCGCTGCTTCCAGTTAATAGCAAGGTATATTGATAAAAGCTAAGGCGAGAGCGGGCGATCTTCCAGATGAGGATGCTGCTTCTGTAGCCAAGTTCGCTCCTGCTCGGCGGGTTACGCCGCAGGCGCGTGCCTGGTCAGGAGGACCGTGCTCTGCCCCGGGCTGCAGCCACCCCGAAACACAGCGCTCGCTGCCCAAACCGCTAACAGAAAGCGCTTTTGTAAGGCTTCAATAAAAGTCCTTTTCTTTAAAAGCCGAGTACCCCTTGTGGAGACAGCCAGAAAGCCTCGGCTCCATTTCCAGCACAAACCTCTCCGCGCTCAATCCAAGCAGGGATGCGAGCAGCCGCCGGCGCCCTGCAGCCGAGCCGTGGGACGCGCAGGGTGCGCCGCGCACCCCGACACCCCGAGCAGCGCAGCGGGGCCCAGGCGGGGCCCGCGGACGCGGCCCCACCGCCCACCCGCGGACGCGGCCCCACGGCCCCCCCCGTCGCGCCGCACGCCCCGGCTGCGCGCCGGCACCTTGGCAAACGCCGCCCGGGCCCGGGCGCTGCCGGCAGACCCGAGCCCGCCGCACGCCCGTGGGTGTCACACGCCGTGCACCCCGACGGCGCGGACACCTCGGCAGAGACGAGCTGGGGGGCAGCACCCCCGCCGCCCACCGCGCGGGTCCCGCTCGGCGCGGGAGAGGCAGCCCCAGGCAGGGGAAGGGGCTGCGGCCGGGGCTTCGGCAAAGTTCCGCTGCAGAAGTTTCGCTCCCGACCGGACACCTCCGGCGGGGGAGGTCAGCGGGACCGGGGCTCCGCCGCCCCCGCCGCCCCCGCCGCGGTGCTCGGCGCTGCGCAGCCGGGCTTCCCCTCGGCAGGCGGGAGCCGGGACGGCGAGGGGGGACCGGCGCATCCCGGCCGGGCGCGGCGCAGCATCCCGCGGGCGGCCCCGCCGCCCCTCTCCCGGCCCCGCCGCGCCCCCCCCGCGCATCCCCCCGCCCCGGCAACTTTGCCACGGCCGCAACTCTCCGGGGCCCGCGACCCGGCCGCCGCCGGCCGAGGGGGGGCCGAGGGGGACCGGGGGATACCAAGGGGGGCCGAGGGGGACCGGGGGATACCGAGGGGGACCGGGGGGGCCCGGGCCGCCCGCCCGCCCTACCTGCCCAGCCGCCCGGCTCCGCCGCCGTTTGCAGCATCCTCCCGCCGGCTGCTCGCTCCCGGCTGGGCGAGCGCGCTCCCGGAGGAGGAGGAGGAGGAGGAAGAGGAGGAGGAAGGGGGGGAGGAGGAAGGGGGGGATGAAGGCAGCGCGCGCGCCGCCGCGGTCCCCCCCCGGTGCCGTGCGCCCGCACCGGGTGGGAGGGGGGAACCGGGCGGCGCATCCCGGTGCCGCCTCCCGCCGCCGCGCACCCCTGGGTCCGGTGCCCCGGGCTGGGACAGGGCTGCGGCTGAGCGGGGGCTGGGGAGGGGGCACCCCCGGGGACCCCTGCCCGGCGGAGCTGCCCCGGCCGCCTGGGCACCCCGCGGGAGCACCGTGGCTCCCCGGCCCTTTCGGGGGGCCTGGGGCTCGGTAAGGTGCTGTGGCTGGGAGGAGGGTGACCCAGCAGGGCCGTGGGGAGGGCACCCCCGTTTGGGGGCACAGGGGTGCCCGGTGCCGTGAACGCCACGGAGCACAGAGGGTCAGGTCTCAGCCCCTCATCGCCACGTGCTGGGACGGGGGTCCCCGGTCCCGTAGCCCCGAGCAGACCGGAGCTCTCGGAGGGGACAGGGGAGGTGGCACCCCTGACCCCGCGGAGGCTGCAGGGCTTCGCCGGCGGCAGAGCCCCCGCTCTGACCCAGGCTGCAGCCGCGGCTCCCGTGCCAAGGTCAGCCGGCGGCACGGCCCTGCACCCTGCCCGGGGTGCACAGCCCGGCCCCCGAAGGAGCCGGGGGAGCCCCGCTGCTCCAGGAGGGTGAACGGGAGCCGGGCGGGAGGGGACGGGGGCAGGGGGCCAGCGGGGAGGTGCTGCGTGCTCTGAAGCCATCGTAGCTGGGGTGCAAGGCGGCCGCCAGGCAGAGGCTTCTTTGCTGACATCCAGCTGGCTTGTGCTAAGATCAACATTTTTTTGAGCGCAAAAGCATGTGTTTTCCTATCGTTGTCGTTGTTATTAATATTTTAGCAGCTCCCAGAACCTTTAAGCGAGGCCACACAGTGTTGACATAGAAGAACAGATATAAAAAAGGCCTGCTCCCCGCCCCGAGGAATATATTGTCTAGACACGTTATATAATCACATTTTGCCCTCCTCCAGGACATTTCACAGAGGATCTCAAAGCACTTCGCAAAACTGCTAATTAAGCTTTACAGCCTGGCTGCGGGGGAATTGCTCTGCCCTGCCGGGCTCTCTGGCCAAGAGCACTCTCCTCCAGAACAGACGCACTCAGGGGCTCTCGTCTCCGGGAGCTCTCGCCCGCCGCTGCTGTGCCTCCACTAAAAAGTGGAACTGATGCCAAGATGCAGGAGTCCGCTCAGCCCCGGGCAGCCGCTGGCAGAGGCTGCGGGAAGCGAGGGCAGACCCCGCGCTGCTCCGCGCTCCTCCGAGCGAAGGGCTACGGGCGCAGGAGGGCTCAAGGGCCCCCAGCTGCCAAGGAGGTGGAAACCAGGAGCAGAGAGACCGGGCGTTGTGCTCCCCCCCAGCAGCTCTTTCTAGGCCTCCTGAGCCTGGAACACAAGCTGATGGCCCAGCAGCGCTGGGCTATGCCTGTCCAGACCAAGAGCCCCTGTCCTCGCTGCCACCGGAGCCAGGGTCAGGTGCCGAGGATCGGCAGCGCGGCACCGCCGAGCCTCGGCGTGGCTCTCGTTCTCAATTACTCTGGTTTTTAAGAATCCTTTCTCCAAAGCTTGGTGCATTTATTTGCTGTGCCATCTGATTTTCACAATGTAGGGTGTTTTTTTCTTCCCTATAAATAATTACAGGCACTCTAATGGATCTCAAACCTTGCATTACCTTAGCTGTCAGGAGCTTGGCGATTACGGTGTAGCCTTCCTCTCCAAGGAGCAGAGACAGGGCTGCAGCTCCTCCACAGACTTTTTTCATTGCCATTAACACTTACGGCCTCATCCTTCCTCCATCGCACCACGAGGAAGGGGGCCGGGCTCCCCCCTTCCAGGCGTGGGCACCGGGAACGCAGGGATGAGGCCTCTTGCCCAGCCCACATCTCCGGCGTTCCAGCACTGGGGAGCAGGGATGAGTCGCTCCCCCTCCACAATTGCTGGCTTCCCCCTCCCGAAGGCAGCCGTTCACATCGCTCACAGCCTAATGCAATATTCCTCTTGCCGTCTTTCCCATCTCCTGAAGTTTTCACGGTATATTTAGCAAGCCTGCACGCAGGGATTTTTATAATTAAACTAAACTCCTGCCCGCTGTAGCCTGTCCCTGTGACGGGACTGAGCCGGAGACGCTTCGCTGTGCCAACCAGAGGGAGAATGGCGGGCGGGAGGGAGGAGGCAGCGGTTCCCGCCAGAGCGCCGGGTCGGGTCCCATCGGCTCACGCAAGCCGCGCTCGGCGGGACCCCGGCTCCGCGCCCGCCGAGGGGAGCCCAGCTCCCGCCGAGGGGAGCCCAGCTCCGCCGGGCGCTGGCTCCCCACCGTGCAAACCCACTCTGCTGATGAAGTTCCTCACGAAAACATTTTCACTGCTGTTAACTTCGCTATCCCTTCTTTATTTCCCATACAGCCCTGCCCAGCCCCGTCTCCTTCCCACGCAGACCCAGCCTCAGCTGGCTCAAAACAAACCCTAACAGGCTGCAAATAAACTTGTTTTCCCATCCAGAAACACGGCACAAAGACAGGCGAGGCAATCAGTGCGATATGCATCTCAGCCATGCCGGCTAATCCTCCTGGAGACACCTCTTCTCTTGTGTTTAGTTCAGCTTCTCCCCGAGATATTGTTTGTGCCAAGGCCAACGGAGACTCGTCGCCCTTAACCCTCTTAGTTTGCTGCAGATATTTCTAAAAATGAAGACAAATCTCTAAACAAAGAGAAGGTCGTCTCCAGCTGCACCGCACAGAAATGCTGTGGGACAGATTAGCAGAAGGAACAGCACACACAAATCCTCCATCTCGCCGCAGTTGCTCACAAAGTTTCTCCCACCCCCGTGCTGATTTCTTTACAGCAGCTTTTTGCATTCGGCAGAGAAGCAGCGAGCCCAGCGGGGAGAAAGCCTTTTGCCCGCCACGGGCGAGGCAGCGGCTCTGCTGGGCAGAGCCCAGAGCAGAGCCCCAGCGTCGGCCTGGGTTTGCTCCTCTGACGGCGTCAGCTCTTCCCGCTGGGGAACGGGCACGCGTCAGGGCTGAAGCTTCACCTTTCCTTATGGCCGTGGCATTCAGCAGCTCCGCGTTCAGTAAATAAGAAGTTTTACAATCAACCCAACGGTCTACATCCTCACGGCAGCGAGGGAGCTGCGCTATCGGCCCTGCCAGCTCTGAGCATCTCACCGCGCGGGAGGTGCTGGTGCTGCCCGGGGATGCCGCGGTGGCACCTCGCCGGTGAGCCGGCTGCCAGGCAGGGGTGGCAGAGGAGCCGAAGGCTGTCCTGGACACGATGCCATTGAGACACGTGGAGCCACAGGACCACGAGCGCTGCCCATGCCCTGCCCGGAGAGCCCCAGGCTCCTGCACAGCATCGGGGTCCCAAACCACCAGTGGACAGGGAAGGGGACAAGAGAGAGCCCAGCCAGGGTCGAGAGCCCCCCAGCCCCACCCAGGCAAGCTGCCCCTGAGGGCCCGAAGGTGTTTCCAAGGGGAGGAGGGCCCCCTCCTGCAGCACCCGCCGGGGTCCCACCGGCGCTGGCTGGCTGCGGTGCCAGCTCCCCGGGCGCAGCCAAGCGCTGTTCGTCCCTTCCCAGCCTTGCTGCCTCCCACGCAGCAGGGACCTGCGGCAGGCAGAGCCTCTCCCTGCCCGGCTGCTGGGCACCGAAGCCCACGGGAGGGAGGTGGGCAGAGGAGGGGCCGTGCCGCAGGAACCAAGCCGGGGTCCCGCAGCCCGGGAAGCTCGGCGCGTGGCGGCTCAGTCCCAGCATCGCTTTCCAGGAAGCCTTGCTGGCTCCTCGGCTGCCGCGCTGAGCCGTGCCAAGCTGCTCCGGCAGCTGCTGGGGCCATTCAGCAGCTGTTAAGCCTATAATTGCTCGTTGAGTCATAATTTTTTTTTTTTTTTGTGAAAGCAGCACTGTCAGGGAATTAAAATCTTTTCAAAAGCCCATAAAGATTTCATAAATGTTTCAGATCCAGATCAATGGGGGCTAGCGTCTTTACAGCCAGCAGAAGGGGGCAGGTGATGGGGAGATGGGCAGCAGAACATCTCAACAGCCATAACAGGTTAAAGAAACGACACCGACGGGCGGCCCCGGCCCGCGGGAAGTCGTCCTCGCCTTAGCGCCGAGGCTGCACTGACCCTGCCCACCCCCCAGCACGGAGCAGGACTGGTCCCAGTCAATAACCTGGGTGCGAGGGCCCGTCTTTGGTGGGTTCTAGGTTGTTTGCCTTAAATTCCCACGGCCCGCTGCTGGCGCGGGCGGTGGGATGCCGGGATGCGGGCACGGCAGAGCCACCAGCCTCCAGGAGAGCGAGACGCCAACGCCGGCCCCAGGCAATAGCAGCCCCTTGGCTCTGCTGCCTGCGCTGCGCCCATTAGCTGGGTTAGCAGATTACCTGCCTCTGGCCAGATGCGGGGACCGGACCCAGCGTTCAGCGCAGACCGGGAGGGCACCAACCCAGCAAACACCTGCATTTGGATTCAGAGGAGCCCACGGTGTCCTCAGGGGCAAAGGTTTGCACTCTGGAAGAGTTCTTGTAAAAGTGGGATAAGCTTTTCCATTTACACAGCCCTTTCCACACCAGCACTTTGCAAATAGCTCGTAATTAAACCTCAGCGCTCTCCTGCTAGGTAAGGCCGTTACCAGCGGCACGCCAGGGTGTGCGGTTTGAAGATCAACCTGTGGCCCAGCAGCACCTTCCTGGTGCTTTCAAGGACAGGGCAAGAGCGCTGGGCCAGTGACCTGTCTGTGCGCCTGTCCTCACGCCCAACGGACGCCTCGCCTCCGCAGTGACGGCTGCACTTCTGCCCCCGAGCTCTGGCTCCCCCAGCACGTCACCGGGGCAGCGGGACGGGGCAGTGACCCGGCCCAGGGGCCACCCGAATGCCCGCATCGGCACAGCTGCCGCAGCGCCTGCCTGCTTCGCTGCAGCCCTTGCACCACTGGCGTTGTTTGGTTGGGAGCAAAAGGGAGGATGAAAACCTCAACGCCATCTCAGGGCACGTCAACATCTCGGGCACAAGAGATGCCTAACTTGAGCCTAGAAAAGCTCGAGGCAAAGAGCGTGCTTGCAAAACCTTTGGAAACCAAAAGGCAACAAGAGGAGCGTGCTATCCATCACGGAAACGCTGGGGAGTTGGAGTCCGGCCCTCGGTCCTGGGGAGCTGGTTTATGAATTTCAAATGTTCGCAGCAGCTGATGCTCTGCAGCTCTGCTGGTCCCGCACCGGGCGCACAGGGTCTGTCCCTGCGGGGAGCCTGGCCGACCGGGCAGTGCAGCCGTGCTCGGGGCAGGGGCCCTGGTCCCCCAGAGCGGTCCGGAGGCTGCCCCGCAGCAGGGATGCTCCAGCCCCGCAGTGGGACGGACCCGGTGGCCATGCACGCGGGTCGGCACCCACCCTCGTCACCCTGCAGCAGCTGAGAGGAGCAGGGGCTTTTGCGTGACTTCAAGAACAAGCAACAGGGACAATCGAGCCCCAACGGGGCTGTTGTGGGCGATGCTCGGTGTTTACAGGTTACCGAGGCACCGCGGGCTCCTGCCGGCGGCCCCAGCGCCGTCCCAGGCACCCGCTATTTTTAGTGCGAGCACGGAGCCGCCTTTGATCGTCCCTCTTAGCTTTTATGAAATATCCAGGCCAGATGAGCGCGTCGTACAGCCTCCGTGGCACGGCTGCGCCGTAACGCGCTGTGCGAGGAGGGGCTCAGGGACCGCAGCTGCCGCCGGCGGGGCTGTGCCGCAGGAAGGACCCCGGTGCCTGGGCGGTCACGGACCCACGCCTCTGGAGATGAAACAGGCCCGGGGCAGCCGTGCCCCCGTGCCCCCGGCAGAGCCGGGTTGTGCAGACAGCCTGGTTTGCACCCCGGGATCCGCACAGCCACCATCACCCCAGCACCAGCACCCTGCACCCATGGGTGCTGCAGGCAGCACAACGGGCCCCGTTTTCTAACCGGGGCACAGAAGCAAGAGCACAAACAGTTCAGAGCCAGGACTGCCAGGGGTTCAGCACGAGACGGGTTTTCTGCCGAGCTGAGCACCCATTCGGGCACCCATGGGTGCAGGAAACCCCCCACCGGGTGCAGGAACAACAGCGGGAACCCCAGCATCGGCTCCTGGAAACCCCCCCCGCCACGGCACCCGCAGCCCCAGCCCCGCTCCCCCAGCCACCCCCGTTACCGCTCGCCCTCGCGGCCCCGCCAGCGCCGGGCACCGCTGCCTCGGCCGCAGCGTCGGCTCCCGAAAGGCTGCCGGAGCGAAAAGGCACCAATAACTCATCCTTAGTGGAGAGACTTCTATTATTTTATGGCAGTTGTTCTTCCCTTCCCGTTGTAACTTTTAATTAAAATCTACAGAAGGAAGATAACTAGTCCCTCTGCATAATTGCGGGGAGTAAATTTTATAGTATAGAAAAGCGGTTTTAATTTTTAATCGACTTACTTACTTATTTTTAAGGAAGAGCAACACTTTGAAGGGAGCTGTGAGCCCTGGTAATATTATCAAAGGCGAGGAGAAGAACAAAGATGGGTTTATTACATGGTCCCTATAAAACTGTTATTTTAGGGGAGTTTTGTGCTTCTTCCTAATGAGAGATGAATTGCACCAGCTTCGTTTGCTGCAGGAGGAAAATTAAAACGAAACTGATAAGAGGCCCAGCCTCTAGCTTCTGACTTACCTCCCAATTATAAATGAAAGCTCACAGGCATTCCAGAGATGGGACTTGATGTCTACATTAATTATAAATAAATTATCTACACTTAATGTTTAAATGAAATTCCAGATAAAGCTTTATATTTAGAAGAGCACTGCATCAGTGCATAAATATTTATGCAAGGAGTCTGGATCAACTGCGGCTGCTTCGGCGTGACGTCGGAGCGGAGCCAGAGCGGGGAGCCCCGGCCGGGGGGAGCGGAGTGGAGCCCACGGGTGCCGGGAGGGGAGCGGGGCAGTCGGGTCTCAAACCAAAACACCGCTCGTGTTTGGAGACGGGAGGCAGCGGGACACGTCGGGGCTGCACCAGGCTGACGCTGGCCACGTGCAGAGCAGCAGAGGCATCCCCGGCACACGGCCGGGGCGGCCGATGGCAGCGGCTTCTCCCCATCTTTCCCCAGCCCTCGAGACCCCGCGGCCACATCCCAGCGGGACCCCGAAGCACGTGGTGCCGGAGCCAGGGGAGTGAGGGCGAGCCTCGCAGAGCAGGGGGACGCGCCGGAGCCCCGGGGGGAGCAGCGCCAGCCCCAGGCGGTGCCTCGGGTCACGGCAGCAGGGATCCGGCACCCCAAGCCCGGTGGTCCCAGCCCGGGCGGGGGCTTCGTGCTGGCGGCGTGGGCAGCCCCCGCAGGTCTCTGGCTGGTGGATCACAGCAGCCTGTGCAGGGGACGGCTGGGCAGGAGCAGGCCCAGGGGAAGAAGTCGGGGTCCGTGCCAGCGGGACGGCTGCTCCCCCAGCCCCACAGCCCCCAGCCCCCTCGCTGTCCCCAGAGCCACACGCACCTGCCCGTTTGCAAAGGATTCTCCTGCCTCCCGGGCTCAGGAGGCATCACCGATGCCAGCTCCATCCCAGCAGCAGAAATAGCCATTTCCCCACAGAACAAACCTAGTTCTCTTCTGCAGCCCCATCCCCAGGCAGCCCTCAGCCCCGGGGCCCACCGGCCTCCCCACAGCACCTTTAAAGCCTCCGCCCGGGGTGGGGGAGGCTGAACGGCCCCAGCTGGGTGCGGGGCTCAGCTGGGTGCGGGGCTCAGCTGCGCGCGGGGCTCAGCTGCGCTGCCCGCGCTGTGGGGGAGCTGCTGGGACCCCCTTTTCCAGGAGGTAAACTGAGGCACAGAGAAAAGCTGTGATTTGCTCAACATCCTATTAACCCCAACTGCTTTAGCAACACGGACAATATGTTTTATAACCAGAACTCAATGCTGTTTTCGGCCATGCCCTGTCCCTGCCATCCCAGGACCACCCCCCCCGGCTGCCCCTGCCTGCGCCCCGAGCCCTCGGCCCCGATGGCGAGAGGCCATTGCAGAACTTCTCAGCTCCCCAGCAGCGAGAAGGGGACGCCGTCCCTGCCGCAGCATTTTTCACAGCTTCGCCTCAGCTGCTGCAGAAAGTTTTATGGCTCGCACAGGTTTGCCATTTGGCTCGGGCTTAAAAGGAGACATTTTTTATGCTTTAATGGAACTGGGGTGGAAGAGGAGAAGTTTGACAGGCCCGTGGCTCAAAGCTGTGTAGAAAAACAGTAAAAGAGAATAAATAAAAGATGATTGGAATCATTCGGCCCCCAGTCACTTGTGCAGAAGTTCAGCCGAGGTGCGGGCAGGATCCAGCACCCTGAGCAGCCGCTGCCGAGGCGGGACGTCGTCCCCGGGGACACGGGGAGCAGCCGGTGCCAGCGGCCGGCCGCGAGCAGGGGTGCCGCCCCGGGCGCCCCGGCTGCTGCCAAGCACCGATGGGAAGCCCAAAGGAAGAGCCCCTGTCCCCGTGGTCGGGCGCTCCCGGCCAGGCCCCCAGAGATGCTTCATGCCGTCAAAAATGTGGGATGCAGCAGCTTTCCAGGGGCCTGAACACGTTTGTCCACTTTCTTATTGCTGCCTGCCTGAGCCTGGGGTGCCAGCCCCGCCCCAGTGTGTGCCAGCCCCCCCCAGTGTGTGCCAGCCCCCCCCCAGTGTGTGCCAGCCCCCCCCAGTGTGTGCCAGCACCCTCCCAGCGTGTGCCAGGCTCCCCCCAGTGTGTGCCAGCCCCCCCCAGCGTGTGCCAGCCCCCCCCCAGTGTGTGCCAGCCCTCTCCCAGTGTGTGCCAGCCCCCCCAGTGTGTGCCAGCCCCCCCCCAGCGTGTGCCAGCCCCCACCCAGCGTGTGCCAGCCCTCTCCCAGTGCGTGCCAGCCTCCCCCCAGTGTGTGCCAGGCTCCCCCCCCGTGTGTGCCAGCCCCCCCAGTGCATGCCAGCCCCCCCAGTGCATGCCAGCCCCGTGTTTTATTAATGCACCTTCCTGCTTGCTGGTGCCGCTGTTTGCTCCCCAGCTGCCGGCGTGCCGGCCAGCTTGCTGTACCAGCTCGAGAGCGAGGCAGGGGAGCAGGGACACAGCTGATGCCAGGCAACATATTGGAAAATAAATAAACAACCCGTCGGGGTATGAGCCCTCCCGCCTCACCGCACGGCTCTGCCCGGGCAGCCTCTGCCTCCAGACTGCAGGAGTTCATCTCCCAGCCCTGCCGCGCCGGAGGGGCTGGGGGCTGAGCATCGTGGGGCTCCTCTGGGCCCCTGGGAAAGAGCCTCTCCTCCCCGTGCTGCCCCACAGCCGAGCTCTGCCAGGCCTCAACTGGCATGGCGGCATGGCGCTGGGCTGAGCTCTCTGCAGGCTTGCGGGCAGCCTGGAAAAAATCTGTGCTAATCCCCTGACTCCAACAGCCATGTTCATCCCTTCTGTCAAATGCTGCCATGGCCATGGCCGCTGCTCCCAGGCCCGCTGCGTCCCCAGGGCCGTTCCTCGGCTGTGCCGTTTCACCCAGGATTAGCCGAAGTGCAGGGAGAAACGGTGCCCAGCCTCCTCCCGTCAGGAGCGGCTGTCGTGCAGCCCTCCTGCCTGCACAGATCCAGGCACTGCCAGTGCCCTGCCTGCTCCTGTCTCCCACATCAGGCAGGACACACATGGGACACAGCAGAGCACGGGGACCACGCAGAGCATCCCAGCCAACGCAGAGCATCCCGGCCAGGGCAGAGCATCCCGGCCAGCGCAGAGCATCCCGGCCAGGGCAGAGCATCCTGGCCAGGGCAGAGCATTGTGGCCAGGGCAGAGCATTGTGGCCAGGGCAGAGCATCCCGGCCAGGGCAGAGCATCCCAGCCAGGGCAGAGCATCCCGGCCAGGGCAGAGCATTGTGGCCAGGGCAGAGCATCCCGGCCAGCGCAGAGCATCCTGGCCAGGGCAGAGCATCCCAGCCAGGGCAGAGCATCCCGGCCAGGGCAGAGCATTGTGGCCAGGGCAGAGCATCCCGGCCAGGGCAGAGCATTGTGGCCAGGGCAGAGCATCCCGGCCACGGCAGAGCATCCTGACCAGGGCAGAGCATCCCGGCCCGGCAGAGTGTGCACGCGTGACCCATCGGCAAGCATTGCACAGGCAGAGCCTGGCGCAGTGGGCCCAGGAGTTGCAGTAGGGTCACCTTTGGTATTGCAGCGCTGCACAGTCCTCGCTCTGCAACGGGAGCGGTATCTCATTTCTTCCTCAATTAGCTCCTGATTATCAGTGTCCCAGGGCCCCTTTCCAGTCTCTGTTTAATGCACCATTAATAATTCATTTCTCAGATAGCAGGAACGCAGCGCGAGGTTAGGGCTTTGTGACTAATAAGTACCAGAGCAACCCTCATCTCCAAGGGACAAATGAAGGGAACAAAAATAAAGGGAAAGAATCAAAGATAATATGTTTTGTGGCCTTTAATCAAACACTGGGTAAGGATTTTGATTACTCAGGTGGAGAACACGCAGGCACACTCCTCCTTGGCGGCCGCAGGCTGCTGGGCTCCCACGCTTCACCAGCGCTGCCGCGGCCTCGCTGGCACCGGCACCGTCCCACCGCCGGCCCCGGTGGCGGAGGGGGAATCTCAGGCACCTCGAGGCAAAACTCGGACGGTCCCCAGGCCGAAGCAGGGGCTGGCCCCCACCGCCCCGCTCCCAGCGGCGGAGGCTCAGGTGCAAGCTGGATCTTTCCTCAAGCGGGAAAATTCCAGGCGGCCAGATTCTCCCAGTGCCCAGCCCTGATCGTTGGTCCCTGGGGCAGAGAGAGGAACCAGAAATCTTGACCTTTTCCTGGAAAACCCTGGATGTTTCCTCAGAAGCCCCAAATGCCCCAGCCCCTCTGCGGGGGCTTTGGGGATGGGTGGGAGGCCCAGCCTGACCTGACCAAGGGGCTGCGATGTCCCACTGCGCAGCCCAAGGCTCTGCACTGCGTCGGAGAGGGTAAATGACACTGAAGAACTTCCAGAAACATGCTCAAATACGCATTATTTCCCCCCCCAAAGCTGCTGAGCATCCCAGGCTTCAGTGGCAGAAAGCACAAACCAGACCTGCCCGACCACACGGCCGGCACGCAGCAGCCTCCGCGTTGCATCCGCCATCTCTCCTGCGAGCCTGGCAAGTGCCGCCCTCTCGCATAAAACACAAAAAGGACTTAAAACCCATGACTGGAGTTTGCTGAAATTGCAGAGTGGCGTGTGGTCCCGCACGGGACGGGAAGGAGAAGCAGCTCCTTGCTCTCTCCCACTGCTGCCACCCCACCATGCTCCGTTTTGGGTAATAGCAGGGAAACCGCGGGAGGGGAACAAACAAATGAACAAAAACCATCCACCAAAATAAAGCACCGGCGTGGGGCAGGAGCCCGGGTATTCCCAGTCCACTGCTCCCAACGGGAGGGAGAGCTGCTGGCATGTTGCGTGCCGAGGGGTCGGTGCCTGGAGTGGGTGGGATGAGCAGCGCTCCCGTCGCAGCCCTTCCCAGCGCCAGCCCGCGCGGCAGCAGTTGGGGATGTGTCTGCAGCGGGCTGGGGCGCTGGGCACGGCAGGACAAGGCTTTCCCGGCCGGGCTGGGGAGCCCGCGCTGCCCGCAGGGCGCTGCCTGCCGAGGGGCAGGGAGAGGGGCAGAGCCGGCGCCGGCGGCGGAGCGTGGCGAGGAGCCGCACGGCGAGTTGGCAGCTGCACATTAAGTGTGACGGGTTTCTGACAGATCCAATTATAAAGTCAGGTCTCAGCAGAATCGCAGCCCTGAGATTTAGCGCATGAAATTTTGTTTGGGAATTTTCCGATATTGCAGCTTGTGCCACGGGTCCCCGCGGGCCCCGAGCTGTGCCAGCACCCGCCGAGCCGTCCCTGGGTCTCACCCCCATCGTGCTGCATACCGTCCCTTCCCCGTGTCCTGCCGAGGCACAGGCCCATGCAGAGTCACGGAACAAATGGCAAGATTAGGAGAGGCAAACCCCCCTGGCAGCGCTGGAGAAGGGGGATCCCTGCAGCCTCCCTGCTCTTCTGCCCAGCGGAGAGGTGCCCTGGCCCCGGCCCCGGCTGCCGCGTGCCGGGATCGTCCCTGCCCCTGCGCAGCCCCAGGGACAGCGGGGCTGGGATTGCGCACGGGCTACGGGCTGTAAATCACTTGGGCTTCCAGTAGCTGAGGATCTGCCCAGCCTTTTGCCGCACAGCCCTAGGACAGTATTTTTAGCCCGGTTTCCTAGAAAAGCGAGGTGTGCATGCACGGGGCAGTGTCTGCCCATGCATCAGCGCCCGCCCATGCATCAGCGCCCGCCCAGGACCTTTCGGCCGATTTCAGCTGATAACTGGTCTTGGGGTGAGGAGGTTCCCATGAGTTTCCTTAAAAGCGGTGTAGCCCGGAGAGGCAGGAGAGGCAGGAGAGGCAGGAGAGGCAGGAGAGCTTTCCCTCTCACGGGGCTGTGCCACGGGGGAGGCAGCAGCAGGGAGAGGCGCGGCGTCTGGCCTGCGCTGCTGCCAGGGAGCAGCCCATGGCTCTGCCAGGTCCCGTCTCAAGTGGGGGAGAAGCAGGCAGCCCATCGCTGGAGAAGGAGACACGTGGCAAATCCCCCTCCAGGAATAACTTGCAGCAGCATCTCCCCTCCCGGGCAGGGGGAGCCCCCGCACCGGCTCTGACCCAGAACCCCGGGGGCCATGGGGGGAGATCTCCATGGGTCTTCTGCTGCTCTCGGCCATCTGATGAGGAAGCAAACGACCGCGCTCCCACTCCTCACAGCCCTGCGCCAGCCCACCCACCGCTGCTGGGCCACCCCCTTCCCCAGGGCGACGCTCCTCCGTGCCGAGCCCACCGCGGGCACGGCCCAGCCGCTGCCTGGTCCCAGTGAGCCGTCCCGTCCTTCTCGGCTGACCAGGGACTGGGCTGCCCTGGAAATGCTCCTCAGATGACAGCGGCCGAGTAACCGTCATGGAGCGAGGAGATCTGGGCCAAAGAGGACGCGGGGACGCGAGGCTGGCTGCTCCCCCGCGGCGCTTTGGTCCAAAGGGATGTCGAGTCTCTGCGCTGAGCACAGGGCTGGCCGCTCTGCCCCTGCCACCAGCCAAGCCGTGCGAGTTCTCGATCAAACACACACCCTGGATCAGAGGGTTTCTTTTACTTCTTATGTAGCGTCTGAGAGGGCAGCGCTGTGCCCCGGCGCTGACAGTGGATCCTGTGATCACAGGTGGGGAGGAAGCTTGGGATGAAAGCTGGCAAGTCTGCGGCACCGCAGCCGTCGGATCAGAGCTGCGTCGCCGTCCCCTGGCTCTGGAACCCGGGAGCAGTTGGGAGGACAGATTTGCTTTTGCACCTGCAAGGCGATGCCGTCCCCTGCCGTCCCCAGCTCAGCCCAGGCCGGCAGGCGCTGGGGCGGCTCGGTCGCTGCCTGGGGGCTGGGAGCCTCCCCCTCTCCAGCCCCAGCTTTTGTGCCCTGCTCGGGGGCACCTGGTGACCGCTGCAGCCCCTGCCCAGGCCCAGCGGATCAGCCCCCGCACACACGCACCCCTCACGGCTGGGCAATGGGTTGGTCTGATCCAGCCGCGGCTGCACCCAGCACCCCGGGCGCAGGCTGCAGCGGTTCCACGAGTGCCACCCTGCAGGGACACCTCCCCGAGCCCCCCGGGACGAGCAGCCCTGGTCTCGGCATCCCCATCACCCGTGGGCGGCGGAGGCCCCCGCAGCACCCTGGGCACATGCCTCCCTGTGCCACCGGCATGGCTGGCATCGCCCGGCCACATGCCAGGGAGCTTTTTTAGCCTAAGCAAAATAAAACCACAGTGATTATATTTCCTGCCTCCCCGCTCGGGGTGGGAGGGAAATTGTTTGATGCTAATCCCCTTGTTTAATCCACTGGCAACCTGACATGCTAACAGTCAAGATTAACTCCCAGCAGGGAAGCGTTAGACGTGCAGCCGTCGGTCGCAGGGACGGCGCAGCAGAGCCAGACCAGGACGTCCCTGCGCGCTCTGCGGGCTCCCACGCGCCCCCGGCAGCGGAGGAGAGGGGCGGTAGGAGCGGCGTGGAGAGAGGGCTTTTGGTTTTCAGGATCGAGTTCCTCCACGATGAGCAGTTTTCACCAGGCTGGAATTTCCCCTGGTACAGAAAGGGAGGCTCCAGCTGTCCCGGGAAAGGTCACCCCGGGGGCTGACGTGCTCCCGGGCTCCGGCAGAGATACTGTGCGACAGCGAGATTTTCAGATGGGCCCGGGAAGGAAAATTCAGCCCCCCATCCCCCTCGCCCACAGATGCCATGGACTCACCCTGCCGCTGCCCGAGGCCGCACCCGCGCAGGGCCAGAACCGCAGGGCAGGACAGAGGCACAGGGCAGGACAGAGGCGCGGGGCAGGACAGAGGCACAGGGCAGGACAGAGGCACGGGGCAGGACAGAGGCGCGGGGCAGGACAGAGGCACAGGGCAGGACAGAGGCGCGGGGCAGGACAGAGGCGCGGGGCAGGACAGAGGCACGGGGCAGGACAGAGGCACGGGGCAGGACAGAGGTGCAGGGCAGGACAGAGGCACGGGGCAGGACAGAGGCGCGGGGCAGGACAGAGGCACGGGGCAGGACAGAGGTGCGGGGCAGGACAGAGGCACAGGGCAGGACAGAGGCACGGGGCAGGACAGAGGTGCGGGGCAGGACAGAGGCACAGGGCAGGACAGAGGCACGGGGCAGGACAGAGGCACGGGGCAGGACAGAGGCGCGGGGCAGGACAGAGGCACGGGGCAGGACAGAGGCACGGGGCAGGACAGAGGCGCGGGGCAGGACAGAGGCGCAGGGCAGGACAGAGGCACGGGGCAGGACAGAGGCACGGGGCAGGACAGAGGCGCAGGGCAGGACAGAGGCACGGGGCAGGACAGAGGTGCGGGGCAGGACAGAGGCACGGGGCAGGACAGAGGCACGGGGCAGGACAGAGGCACAGGGCAGGACAGAGGCGCGGGGCAGGACAGAGGCACGGGGCAGGACAGAGGCACGGGGCAGGACAGAGGCGCGGGGCAGGACAGAGGCACAGGGCAGGACAGAGGCACGGGGCAGGACAGAGGCACGGGGCAGGACAGAGGCGCAGGGCAGGACAGAGGCACAGGGCAGGACAGA
The DNA here is from genome assembly GCF_965183815.1 of Platalea leucorodia. NCBI lineage: Eukaryota > Metazoa > Chordata > Aves > Pelecaniformes > Threskiornithidae > Platalea > Platalea leucorodia. Next base: position 6,733,985 of record NC_138844.1, read on the forward strand.
GGCACAGGGCAGGACAGAGGCACAGGGCAGGACAGAGGCACGGGGCAGGACAGAGGCACAGGGCAGGACAGAGGCACGGGGCAGGACAGAGGCACGGGGCAGGACAGAGGCGCGGGGCAGGACAGAGGCACGGGGCAGGACAGAGGCACGGGGCAGGACAGAGGCGCGGGGCAGGACAGAGGCACGGGGCAGGACAGAGGCACGGGGCAGGACAGAGGCGCGGGGCAGGACAGAGGCACGGGGCAGGACAGAGGCGCGGGGCAGGACAGAGGTGCAGGGCAGGACAGAGGCGCGGGGCAGGACAGAGGCACGGGGCAGGACAGAGGCACGGGGCAGGACAGAGGTGCAGGGCAGGACAGAGGCGCGGGGCAGGACAGAGGCACGGGGCAGGACAGAGGCGCGGGGCAGGACAGAGGTGCAGGGCAGGACAGAGGCACAGGGCAGGACAGAGGCGCGGGGCAGGACAGAGGCACCCCCCAGCCCGGACCCCCGGCCCCGCCACCGCTCGCGGCCCAGCCAGGGCATCGCTGTGAGAAAGGTGCCCCGGGATCCTGCTCCGGCCGCTCTGCGTCCTCCTTGCTGCAGAGCTGCGCCTCATTTTGAGTTTCAATTTGTCTGACTTTATCTTCAAGCCCTCAGTTCTTATTATTCCTCTCTCAGCTGAGTTAAAGAGCCCTTTAATACCTGGCAGTTTTCTCCCTGGGAAGGTACTTGCACACTGTAATCAAGTCACATCTCAGGCTACTTTTCGATAAGCTAAACAGATTGAGCTCTAAGTCTCTGCTAAACACCCAGCCTCAGGAAAGGGCCAATCTGAGGCGCTGCCAAGCGGAGCGGAGCCGGGTTTTTTTCAGCTGGTGCATTGAAAGGTGAATTGTCGCTTTCTGATGCACGGATGATAAATGAAATGGGCTGTATAAAAATAAATCGTTGCATTACCCTCGCTCTGGAGAGGTCTGCGAGCACACGTGGCCGCCAGAGGCAGGGGGTGCGGGGGAAGGAGGACGTGGGCGCTTCTGGGGCTGTGCCCGTCCCCACGCCAAGCCCTGGCCTGGCCGCCTGCGGGAAGCTCACCTGCAAAGAGCAGCTGGAAAACACCTTCGCGGCACTTTTGGCAGCAAAACTTGCCGCAGCGGCTGTTTGCTGCCGGTGTAATGGTGCCTGTCTCCACTTACAGGCAGGGAGTTATGATGGCCAGGAACGTAAGTGCTTCAGGGAGCTGAGATAAGCAAAGATGCTCCAAGCCACGGACTTAAATCCAGAGGTTATTGACAGGGGATGTGTCAGTGGGCAAGAATCGGGCCAGCAGCCCTCTCTAATGCCCAGCTATTGACAGGGCGATTGGAGCGATGAAGTGGGGCTTCAGGCCGGTTTAATCACAGGAGAAGCCGGCCCAGCGCTGCCCCAAGGACCGGGTACATCTGTTGCTCTCTGCGGAGGCACGGCCACGCTTGTGCCACAGGGGGGACAGAAGCGGGGTGGCACAGGACTGGCTGCAGCCGCCTCGGGGGACCCCGGCCCTGGGCTGTGCGAGGAGGGGGAGCAGAGGGCCCCCCCGGCCAGGGGTCTGACCCACAGCGGGAGGATGAGTGGTGCCAAGCAAAGACACCGGGCTGGCGCACGGGGAGAGCCTGCCGGGAGCAGGCTGGGGCTGGGGATGCGCTCGGGCAGCCCACGGCACGCAGACCGGGTCAGACACGGACTTTCAGCCTCCCTGCGTCCCTGTGGCTCTGAAGTCGGTTTATCAGCACGCTCCAGACCCGATCGATGCGGGAGTGACCTGAATGGCTGATCGGAGGGGAGCAGCCACCGCCTCTGCCCCGGGCTGCGGGACGCAGCGGCAGCGCGCTCGCAGGAGGCTGCCCGCGCCAGCCAGGGCGGATTGACGGGGCCGCAGGGGCGCGCGTCCCTGCACCCTCACGCAGGCTGGCCCCGCCACAGGCAGCCGGGGGACTCAGCCGTGCGAGGCTGGCTCTGAAGGATGCCGGCTCTGAAGGATGCCGGCTCTGAAGGACGCCGGCCAAGGTCGCAGCACCGATCACTGCAGCTCAGCTGCTCCCTGACGCCAGGCCCAAGGTGACCGAGCCCCCGGGAAGGAGAAGCCAGATGGGGCTGGCGTTAAAGCAGAGATGCACAGGGAGGAACAAGCAGAGGCTGGCTGCAGACCCGCTTGCAGAACCCGCAGAGCCCCACAGAGCGATGCTGTCCTGGCCCTGTGTCCTGTGGGGTCAGGTGCACCCCCTCAAAAATGGGCAAGTTCGGATCAGTGGTGCAGAAATTCTGGTTTTGGGCACCAAAGTGGACAGCCAGGCACATCTAGGTGCGAGGCCGTAGCACCCAGTGCTGCAGGCACCCATCAGGTTAACTCACAGCCTGGATTCTCCGAGCACAAATCAGGGCAATTTGAGTTTAGCAAAACGATCTGGGGTCCCTGCAGGAGGGATTCTGCCTGGGGAGAGGCAGGAGAGGCCAGCCCAGCCCATAGAGAGCTACAAATAACCCAAACGGCCTCATTACCCAGTTTCTGATGAAGAGGAGTTTGGTTTCATGTTTCCCCCGGGGCTAACTCCACCTGAAACTGGGCTATGCCTCATTACGGCAGAAGCCACCGCCTTCAAAGTCAGGCAGGAGCCGCACGCCTGCTCGGCGCCCGCATCCTTGCTGGGGATAACGGCCGGCAGCGGCCTGCGGCGGGGAGCCCCACGGCCGCAGCGCCGGGGTACCGCGCTCCCGGGGTGGCTGCCCGGGGGGGGCGGGTTTCGGGCAGAGATGGGGCGAGTTTTGGGCAGAGATGGGGCGAGTTTTGGGCAGAGACCCCGCTCGGGCATCCAGGTGCCCCTGCCTGCGCCTGCAGCCGTGGGTGCGCGGCGGAAAGCCGCCTCCGCGGGAGCTCCGTGTGCCCAGCAGGACCGGGCTGGGAGCAGGGACAGACCCCGGGCCCCCCGCACCCCCCCGGGCGCCCGGAGCGACCGGTAACCGCCCTCCCCGCCCGAGCAACCGCGCCGCTTACCGGAGCGGGAGGTCCCCGGGCCGGCAGGGACACGCGTGGCCGGATCCCGCGGGGAAGGGGCACGCACGGAGCCTCCCCGCCACCCGCCGGGCGCCGGCTCAGCCGCGGCCCCGGGGCTCCCGCGGCTCCCCGGGCACCGCCGCCATCCCGGGCCGGGGCTTCCCTCTAGCGACCGGCGGCGGGAGAGCACGCCGGGGGCCGGGGGACGCCGGGCCCCCGCACCGACCCCCCGCAAGCCCCGCGGCAACCTCAGGCTCCCCGGCTCGGACGCGAGGGGCTCGGCGAGCGCTGCCCCCCCGGGGCAGCCCCAGCTCAGCCCCCGGGGACGCCCGGAGCTGCCGGGGCAGGGGCAGGGGCAGGGGCAGGGGCGCGCAGCCCCCTCCCCGAGCCCGGGCAGGGCCCCCCCGGCCGCCCCGTGCTGGGTGCCCCGCTCAGCCTCAGCAGCCCTTGCATTCCTGCCAGAAAGTCAAGTCCACCCGAGCTCCAGGCTGCCTTCCCGCAGGGCTGAGCTGCCCCGAGGGGCTGAGGCTCGTTCTGGGCCACCGGGAGGTTTGGTCTCGGGTGGGCGGGCGAGGTGGGTTGCTCAGGCCGGTGTCTGTGGGGAGGGGTAGGACTGGGGCAGCCCCACACATGCAACTCGCTCCGGGCACTCGCGGGTGCCTCCCTGGGGACCCCTGCGCTGCCAGCGCGGTGGGATCTGGCTCTCCAGCAAGCGATGGGGTGGTCCGGCTCCGGTGCGAGGGCTGTCCCGCACCGAACCTGCCTGCGCGCAGCGAGCTCTCGTGATGAATGAAACCGCCAATGCTTCCCTCGTTCCCAGCACACACACAGGTTTTTAATGGAGGACCACCAAACTCACAGAGCAGACCAGAAGCTGCCAGAGAAACACTGGGCCGTGGTCCTAGGCTGATGTGAAATGGCTGGGTCTCCTGGCAGGGCAGCGTCCTGGCCGCGGAGGCAGCCCCCCGAGCCCAGCAGCGCTGGGGGCAGGAAGGGAAGGCAGCGGCACGGGGAGCAGCTGCCAGCGGGCAGGGAAGGGTTCTGGTGCTCTCCCATCCCAGCATCTCCTCCTTTCTGGTGGGCGCAGCAAAGCCTCCTCCTGCAGCCGCGGGCTCTAGCAAGGGATGTGCTGCAGCGGCTCAGTCCAGCAAGGAAAAGAGGAGCAAGCCATAGGTCTCGGTCTGCACGGGCCTGGAGGGAGGGTCCCATGCCGAGGGCGAGGGGAAGGGTCCCACTGTCCCGGGAGGTGGCCTGGGAACAGTCCTCTTCTGAGCAGAGCCCGCGCTAGAAGGACAGGCCGTGGGTGCTGGAGCAATACTCCAGGTAGTCAAACTCCTTGACGGGGAACGTCACCGCACTCCACTTCTTGTACCTCCTCTTCTCAGCCGGCGTCTCCACCACGAAGCTTTTGATGCAGAGGATGGGCAGCTTCACCTGCCGGTAGATCATCTCCATTCCCCAGTCCTGGGTGGGCAGGGAGGGGACAGTCACAGCCTGCGGCGCAGCACCCCCCCACCCCCGGGATGCAGGCAGCTCCTTGCTCCCGGGGTACGTCCCCCTTGGCAGACAGCTGCCCACGTCCGCGTCCCGCACGCGCAGCACACGCGCCACGCGGGCACGTGCTGAGGGGAGACAGAATCACAGAATCATAGAATATCTTGAGTTGGAAGGGACCCACAAGGACCATCGAGTCCAACTCCTGTCCCTGCACAGGACAACCCCAAAAATCACACCATATGTCTGAGGGCGTTGTCCAAATGCTTCTTGAATGCTGTCAGGCTTGGCACCGTGACTGCCTCCTGAGGGAGCCTGTTCCAGCGCTCCACCACCCTTTGGGTGAGGAACCTTTTCCTAACGCCCGACCTAACCCCCCGGCAGATCGGCCAGACAGAGCTCCATTCCTCAGCCAGGAGCCGGGCGCAAGGCCCAGCCCCTGCCCCTCCCGCGCCGCCTGGGCTGCAGCCACGGGGGATTGCGGCGCTCACCTGGCTGCACTCGCTGCACACGATGCGGCAGCCGGGCTCCCAGTCCTTGAAAGCCCGCTGGAATTGCATTTTCCCAGAGGAAACTCTGTAATACAACCTGCAAGGAAGGGGTTGAAAGACATTCTAAGGACAATGGTCTAGGGGACAGAATCGGGGTGTGCTACCCTAGCTGCACAGTCCTACAAAGCCCCCACCACCTCCCTGGACCGATGTCCCCAAGAGCGAGCTGGCAGCAGGCTGCTGCCACCCCCTGCCCGTCCTGGGCAGAGAGCGTGGCAGCTCCTGCAAGTGACGCCTGACAGCCGGGCTCTGCCCGCTCACCCCGCCAGCGCCCGGCTCCTACCCGAAGTTGGGGTTGACGTTGACGTGGTGCATGCCCTCCACGGTGCGGATGTCGCTGCCGCGGCACACCGCCTTGTTGCAGTTGACGCAGTAGAGGTAAACAGCGTCCGGGTCGTGCAGCCGCCGCCTCTCGCTGATCCTGGCCTCCTTCATGAGCCAGCTGGCAACGGCAACTCGCTGCAGCTCCCTGATCTGCAGAGGGCAGGGGAGGGGGGAGGCAGGACGGCGGGGAGGACGGGGGTCAGTGCAGGGCAATGGGCATGGATGAATGGCAGACACGGCAAGACACACGGCCGCGGAGAGGTGTATCGTCCCAGAGAGCGCGAGGCGCACGGCAGGACGGGCAGGGCAGGACGGGCAGGGCAGGATGGGCAGGGCAGGATGGGCACGCACGGCCCCGTGCACCTGACGCTGCCCCCTCCCAGGAGCCGGTGCTGCCCCAAGGGGAGAGCAGGCGGCCCAAAGCAGGGCGCAGAGGGCTGTGCCCAAGCAGCAGACAGGGGCAGGAGCTGCCTGGCCCTCCTGGTGCTCAGGGCAGCGCCCAGCGCTCACCTTGAGGCGGTACTCCTGCTCGGGCATGGCTTGCACCGCTCTGATCGCCCTCTCCATGAGCTCCACGAGGTCCTCGTTCAGCCGCTCACGGGAGACCTCTTTGCTGTTGGCTTTGGCGAGGACGGAGTAGACGCTGTTCTCGGCACGGGCACGGCCCCGGGCCTGCAGCGAAGGGCCAAATGCTGCGGTCAGCAGAGGAGGGCCATGGCCGACCCCCCCGCGTCCCCGTGCCACCCCGCGAGGATGGATCCACCCTCCGCACCCCGCTGCGCCTCGCCAAGGAGGTGCTCTGCCAGCAGCTGGGCTCATCCCCAGGGAGCTGCCAGCAGGCGCGGGATGCAAGAGCCCCTGTGTCCCACCCCCGGGGCTTTGGGGCGTCCCAGCAGGCTGCCCCCCACATGGGGCCGGGCAGAGCGGCCGGAGGGAGCCCGGGCAGCTACCTGCATCATGGCGATCTCGTTGGTCATCAGCCCGTAGCGGACCACGATGTTGCACTCGGGGATATCCAGGCCCTCCTCGGCCACGCTGGTGGAGAAGAGCAGGTTCAGGGCTCCCTCGCGGAACAGCTTGATCACGTCCTGCTGCTCGTTCTGGGGAGAGGGGTTGATGCTTCAGCAGCTGCATAGGGCTCCGAGCCCCAGGCAGCACCCGCAGCACCCACAAAGTGCACAGAGAGGCTTAGGGCCGGATCCTGGACCCTGTCCAGCTCCTCCCCACCCTCTGCTCACCGGCGTCATGTGCCTGGTCTGGTTGCTGTAGCCGGCGCCGGTGAGGACGGCAGCCCTGATGTGCTGCCCACTGAGCGCGGCCGTGCCCTGCAGCCAGCTGAGCAGGCTGTGGGCGCTCTGCCGGGTCTTGGTGAAGACGATGCCACGAGAAGTGCCCAGGGGCTGGAAGTGCTCCCGCAGGATCTCCTCCAGCTTGCCCAGCCTGGGGTTCTCATAGCGCTGGTCCCCGGCGAGTGCCTGCAGGCTGGTCCTGTTCTCTGCGCAGGCGAGCGGGGTGTGAGGGCGGCTCCCCGCCCCCCCAACCGCAGCCAGCACCAACCCCCCTCCAGGCCCCTCCGTTACCCTCAAACGTGGTGGTGAGGAACCGTTCGGTGGGGTCCTTCACGTCCCGCTCGGTGGCGTAGAACTGCTGGAGGCACTGGAAGGCGTCGATCATCCGCACCGTGTCGTTGATCAGCAAAGCGTCGTTGTACTTGCGCAGGTGCAGCGCGCACACCCGCATCTTGCGACAAAACGTCTCTGCCGCTGGCGAGGGCCGGGATACACCGCGGTCACAGCCTGGCCCGGCGGCTGCCAGCTCAGCCCCGCCGCACCCGCACTGCCGCCTCCTCACCTCTCTTCTCCAGCTCCATGATGCGCTGCTCATAAATCTGCGTGCCAAAGTCCTGTGGCAG